>NC_062284.1:59416934-61916934 GCF_902655055.1 Lutra lutra
AAACAACAGATTAGGATTGCTTGAGGGAGAGAAAATGGATAAAGGGCTTGCTTCTCCCTCCCCCACAAATCAAGTCCTTAAGAATTTTTTTGAATAGTCATATTTGAAGATATTATGTCTCCTAATTCAATGACTTAAGGAAAATAATTTTTAAATAAATCAAAGGACCATGATTTTTTTTTACCTGATATGACAACATGCACTGAAGTACAAAGCGTACTAGATTTAAAATAAAATAGTGGAAAGCGTACTAGCTTTGAGCAAAGGTAAGGATTGTTTTTAATTGTTGACATCAGAGTAAAGGCCTCATTTCTAGTCTTTATGGTAGCAAATGTATAGCTTAATGTAGGTGGGATTTACACTGACCTATGTCCAAACTGGAATGGCTCCAACAGTGAGGTGGGAAGCACAGGCTGAACAAGAGAAAATTATGGGAGCCTCCTAAGTCCTTTGTTCAAACAGACTCAATGAGTTCCTACTCCATGCCAGGACTGTGCTTGGCAGATGTGAGCCCAAACAGACCTAGTCACGGTCCTTGCAGGGCTGTAGTCAGATGGGGAAAATAGATAATCACACACACACTACATGTAATTACCTCCTGTGATCAATTCTAAAAGGGAGTATTAGAGGAAAGTAAGAGGGTGACCCAATCTAGTCTAGGGATCACCAAAAGCTTTTCCAAAGGAAGTAAAACATACACCAAGTGGCATTTAACCAGGGGTAGAAGGAAAGAGAAAGAGCATTGTAAGATACAGAACCAGTATAGGCAAAGGCCAAAGCCAGAGGGCCAACACCTACTGGGGGAGCTAGTGAAGCAGAAAGAGGGTAAGGGGAAGGGTATGGGTTTTGGAATTGGGTTTGGAAATGTAAATAGTGAGAGATGAGGTTGGCAGGCTCCAGGCAATAGTCAATGGTAAGTATTTTGGACTTTACGAAAGTAATGGTTAGTAGGAAATAATAGGATTGAAGTTCCATGAAGAATGGGTTGAAGATAGGCCTATAGTAGACAGGTGGAAAATAGTCGCCAGCCTACAGCCATACCCCTAGGAAAATAACGGAGACTAACTCAAGAGGCTAGAAGTAGAAAATGGAGAAGTGCAGTTTTCAATGAGCTCAGATCAGGTACTTTCACTGACCTTCTATATTGAACTTTATCATTAAAATTCAAAAGAGGCCTGGCCCATAATAAGGATTCCATGAATATTTGTTGATTTAGTCAATCTTTTTCATTCCACACTCCTTCTTCTCCTTTTTTTAAAAAGTGCCCTTCCCATAGCTGTCCGGAATGGCCCCACATCCCAGAAGCAACTTCTCCAGAAAAATCTGTCAATTCATTTCTAATATATTAACACTTAACATCTAAGAGAGATACAAAAGAAAATATGAGGGAGAAAAGTTCTCTCTGCCTTCCAGTTCAAATCTTCATTTTTCTATCAACATTTTACAGCCCGACTTATTTTTGGTATTTAAGAAAATTAGCATGTATGGTGTTTTCTGCCACGAGCTATGCATTTTCATCTGTACTGTTTAGTCAATACATCAACTTCATTCCTCCCATTGACCAGTCAGGACACTAAAGGTCAGAATGAATGAGAGACTTGCCTGTCACAGAGCCAGAAAGGACACAAACTCAGAGCCACGCCAGTTCGAATCTAAAACCTATGCCCCTTCTTATTCACCGTACTAGTTCTTGAGTAGCTACAACACCTTTTCCTCACTATTTCTTCACACACACTGACGCGCAATTAAGAATAATACAGCCATGACAGAATGATGTCAATTTGCCAAAGGCTAAGAGAATAGGACACATAAGTTACTCTTCCCAGCTTTGCTTAGAATTAACCATGAGTTCTCAAGCAAACTGTTAGGTCTCCATTTTTCATTGGTCGGATGAAGATAATGATACAAATATCTAAGTATTAATGTTAGGAATAATTAGGAGAGTCCCGTGTGGTAGAGCTCAGTACCCCCATCAAGAAAGACCTTCTTCTGCCCAGCTGTGGGGAGAGTGCCAGCGGACAGCCTCTAGCGGGCAGCTCTTCCATGGGCCTCAGCTGCCGAGAGCCTCTTGCCTGAAGTCACGTGTTCTCCAGGATGGCCTGCCTTCGGTGATTGAGCAAAGCGGATGGAAAGGCCAGTCACTTCAGCCAACATCGGACACTGCTGACTGGAAACCCTCACTCCCTAGTTCCCTGCTGGGTCTGTGAAGACTGGCTGGGTCTGCAAGCTGTTCAGCTTCTCCTGCTCCCCAAATATGCCTCACCCTTTCCCTTCCGTAGCTCATAGTTCCTAACAAACTTCTTGCATCCCAAACTGCATCTCCACACTTCTAGAGAATCCAAATTGCCTCAATGGCCTTACTTACTTTGGGAGTATTAACTGGGTCAATGTAGAAGTTAATTACATACTTGAAATGCCAAGAACTCAAGTTGCTGTTGAGTAACTAGATTTGCAATTATTCTATTAATTAATAAATAGAAGTATATTTTTAATTCATATGTTAAGCCAATCTAGTCCTAGTTGCTACTTGAAAAAAAAAATCTCAAGTGAATTTAAATGCCACACTTGAACATTTGACATTTTATTGCAAATAACTTGGGAAGAGAGTTATGAAGCTAAAAATAAAAGGATAAAATCAAAGTAGCACATCTAATAAAATGATATTGTCAGGCAGTGCCACTGCTAAGCATCACTGTATGGCAGAGATCAACTATGTTATACACAGATATTATTCTTTCTACACCACAGAAGGGAACTTAGGGCCTCTCTGCTGTCTGCAAATCCAACTTATATATTTAGGACTTTAGAGGGAACATTTCCCCTCAGGTCATACATCATATCAAAACAAAGTGTACACTTCCAGAAAGAGTAAGAAAACATGTATTCTCATTCTAAGAGGTTATTTCAGGTTGTCCTTCAAAGGACTTATCATTCTATTCTTCCAGAGCACAAGCTCTCAACCATATCTTGAAAAATGAATTCCAAAATATAGAATGAGAATTAATAACATCAACAGGGTTATTGCTACATGTGCACGTGCAATTAAAAGAATATAAAAACAATACAATAACCAAGACATGATATCCTTCAGGCTGGTTGTCAATATATTACACAAAGCTGGTTCGATAATTATTTGTCATCAATAAATAAACAATCAGCATTTTTGCCAGCAAAACACATCTATAAAACCAACAAGGTTTGGAAGATCCACTCATGAGTTACCACCAAGGCTTTATGCAATTAGAGCCATTTAATTTTAGTGCTCCTAGTAGAGTGGAGTCAAGCTCATTCTGGGAAATGTATGGTGCCCAACCTTCCTGGAAACTAGAATCTTTTCCCCCAACCTTCCTGCAAACTGGAAATGAATACATTTCCCACCTTGCTTAGAGTTAATGCTCCAATTTTACTTTTATCGAAATCTAGAGGTAATGTTTAAAGCCTGGAATTTTAAACCACCCAGGTAAAGATAATTATGAAAATATTTTACAGATAGCAGTTATACAAAAGGAAATCAAACCTCTACACATATGACCACTTAATTAAATATGCAGAGAGGCCAAAAGTTCCCCATATTCACTGCCCAGCATATATTCATTCAAACACTATTTACTGAGCACTTACTATGTGCCACTCAACATCTAAGTGAGTAAATCTATTCCAATAGGGATTACCTTACTTGGTAAACAGAAACTCACAAATTTGGCCCAAAAGCCCCACACGTGTAGATAGCAGGAAATGTACTTCCATACACAAGGAGCACATACGTTATATATAAATGAGAGAGTAGTGATTATTCCTCTCTTGGTGGTATACGAGAGAATACTGTAGAAAGGTCAACAGGTCAACTGGTTCTGGTTCGACTGGAATGTTGAACCCAACTTCTTTCATAGGCAGAAATAGCTGTCAGCTCTTGGTCAGCGGCTATTTTAGTAAGGCTGTTGAAATGGAAAGCCCATACACAACCAATGAATCCTTGAAGACTACATCAAAAACTGATGATGTACTCACTATAGGTTAGCGAACTGAATTTAAATTAAAATAAATAAGTAAATGCTATTGAGTAGATAAATAAATAAATGGTACCTGGAGAGCCTAACAGGGCTATCCTGCCACACTGCGTGTTATTCCGTGTGACCAATAAATGAATACACCATAAATACTGACTATGGAGAGGTGCCGGAGAAATTCTTGGGAGTCACAGGCTTTCCAACATATTGTAAGCACTTACGCGACACTTTTTTTTTTTTTAAGATTTTTTATTTATTCATTTGAGAGAGAAAGACAGAGACAGAGCACAAGCAGAGGGAGAGGCAGAGGGAGAAGCAGGCTCCCCACTGAGCTGGGAGCCTGACGTGGGGCTCGATCCCAGGACCAGAGATCATGACCTGAGCTGAAGGCAGATGCTTAACCATCTAAGCCACGCAGGCGCCCCCCGCGACACTTTTATAAACAGAATCTGAGAAGTATGGTACTTGTTTCCTTTTTAGACCTCGGTCATACTCTTTACTGAATTCAAAACCAAACCAAATACACACAACTTGAGCGAACCGGAGGCCACCAGAATAACACACTGACAAACCGACAGAAAAATGTCACCTCCCACAGAGAAACTGAGGTGCTGAAACGAATGAGGTTGATTCTTGTTTTTAGTAACGTTTAATCATTGACAAGGCATACTTCATTTGCAAGGAAAATACTTGATCATCAAGTTGAAAGATGAATGATAATTGCTTTCTGAGCATTTTAATATTAATTGGATCAGAGGAGGGAACTAGCACAAGGGCAAAAAATAAAATTTAACAATTCTGCCTAAAATACGGCTTGCTTTTTGGGTGTGCTGGAGAAGAAAAAAATTTCAAACAGGAAATCTTATTCTCTCATCTTTTGGTTAATTGTGTTTAATTAAACACTTGGTAAAAGGAGAAGAGTAAACAAACTTTCTAAGTTGAATTTCTTTTTCAAAAAAATCAGCCATCTGTGTGGGATGAGGGAATCCGGGATTCATTCTGCAGACTATGTTAATGTTTAATTTGGTTGTGTTCTAAGGAACCTGAAGGCTCCTGCAGACTGTTTTCATTCTATGCCACTACCCCACTCCTGGGCACAGCTACCAAATTTTAGTGCCACCCCCATAAAAGCCAAGGGAGTAAGTTTATTTTTCCCAAGGTTCAACAGAGATCTCTTGTGCTTAGTGTGAGGGCAGCGGATTCCTGCATTAATGCATATTTTTATTAAGCTCTCACTTTATTTCAGCATACTACAGATATTTTCCAAAGTTTCTATAAACACTCTAGCTTTCTGACTTAAAAATCCAAAATATAGTCATGAATGCCACATATCTAAATATTCCTTACCCAAAGAGAATAACGCAAAAATCTCTCAAGCCTACCAATCCCAGCACTGAAACATCTTAGATTCAGCATTTAGTAGAAAATGGCCAAATAGCACCCAAAGTTTCCAGAGCATCTCTCACATCTGCAGGCTTTCCCATTCGGCAGGGAATCCCAACTAGTCAAACACTCAGCAGGTCCCACTGAGTTCTGGGCTCCACATACTTCCAAGCCCACAATCCAGAAAAACAGGGAGATGTAAAGACTCTCCAGGGAAAGCACAAAAAATGGTTATGAATGTAGCTTTTGGAGTCAAAGAGCCCAGGGAGTGCCTCCTGGTTCGACCAACTACTGATTGTGTGACACTGGGCTAGTTAGTGAACTTCCCTAAGCCCCAACTTCCTTGTGTTAAGATGAAGGTCAAAGATCTGTTTTGGATGGTGCAGCCACTCTGAAAAACAGTATGGAGGGTCCTCAAAAAATTAAAAACAGAGTTACCCTGTGACCCAGCAATTACACTACTGAGTATATACCCCAAAGATACAGATGTAGTGATTCAAAGAGATGTGTGCAGCCCAATGTTTATAGCAGCAATGCCCTCAATAGCCAAACTGTGGAAAAAGCTCAGATGTCCATCGACAGATGAATGGATAAAGAAGATGTGGTATATTTATCTACAATGGAATACTACGCAGCCATCAAAAAATGAAATCTTGCCATTTCCATTAACGTGGGTGGAACTAGAGGGTATTATGCTAAGCAAAATAAGTCAATCAGAGAAAGGCAATTATCATATGATCTCACTGATATGGGGAATTTGAGAAACAGGACAGAGGATCATAGGGAGAGAGAGGGAAAAAATGAAACAAGACGAAACCAGAGAGAGAGAAACCATAAGATATTCTTAATCTCAGGAAACAAACTGAGGACTCCTGGAGGGAAAGGGGGTGGGAGGGATGGGTTGATAGGGTGATGGACATTGGGGAGAGTATGTGCTGTGGTGAGCGCTGTGAATTGTGTAAGACTGATGAATCACAGACCTGTACCCCTGACACAAATAATATATTATATGTTAATTAAAAAAGAAAAAAAAAAGATCTGCTTTGGGAAATTGGCTAGAATCTGGTGAGATGCTGAGGCTAAGGCATTTGGTATCATAGCTGCTGCAGAGATGCTCAGTACAGGGGCAAGCACTGTTAATACTGTTCTCAGCACTGAGATCTGCCCGAACACCTGCGTCTACCACCTGCTTAGAAAGGGCCTGGCTATGAATGACATGATTGCCTGTCTCTCCCCTCTCTCCAGAAATAGTACAGACAGAATAGAAAAATCACTGGTTGAAAAGCAAAGGTAAGGATATTTTGGTACTGTGGTTCTCTTCCAAACTTAGGGAATAAAGCAACTGGTACATTTAGCACATTCAAGGGAAAATCCAGATCAGGAGCTTGACCCTCCATCCAGTTACATGGAGATACAAAAATTAATTATTTGTGATGGTGATATGACAAGCATAGTCCTAATAATAGATACATTATAACACTTAAAACAACCTTGGAGAAAATATCAGGCAAAATTTTTTGTAACTGAGGCTCAGAGTGGTTATCAACATTTCTAAAGACCACACAGCTGGAAAAAGGAAGAGTCAAGGTTCAAATCCAAATCTGTTTCATCCCAAATGTTCATAACCACTGTAATACATTCCAAGTATCCTCCCCAAAGCTACAAAACCCATACCCCAGCTCTACCGCATAGGATGGGGCCGGATGGAAATTCAGGACATGCACAACATGGAAGGGTGTAGTCTAAGGAACCAAAAGAAAGGGTCAGACCTTCTCTAAACTACAGAACATTCCACACAAAGTGTCAACCTAAAATGAGGGCCATGTAATCATCTGGTAATCTGGGGACTAAACAATGGAGAGCACAGGCTGTGCAGACTCCATACCACATGTGAATCGTGACAATAAGTCTCACAACCAACAACTACCCCAAACATATCTAAAAGGGGGAACTTCACCAATAACAATGGAAAATATGGCATGGTGAAAAGACTCTTTTTTACCAACCCCAGAGTAAATGCAACACAACCTCATAAAGACAAATACGGATTTCTTCTTCTAAGCATACAATGGGAATAATCATAATTCTTAGTTCATAACACATATGCTTATCTTTCCTTAATGGTCCATGCATGATCTGCTTTTGGATTTAATCATTTGTGCTTTTAGGCCTATATGTGACTGCTTTAGATAATCTACTATATTCTCATGAACTCACCAACCAGCATGAGGACTAGAACATTAGCAACAATTTGTATCTTCCAAGTGCTTCTTCCCTCCCCACCTGTGTTCATTGTTATCCTGAATCATGTACTTATCACTAACTGGGTTGGGTTTTTTTAAGATTTTATTTATTAATTTGAGAGAGAGAGAGCAGAGAGAGAAAGAGCACAAGGAGGTGGAGGGGCAGAGGGAAAGGGAGAAGCAGACCCCCTGCTGAGCAGGGAGCCTGACACAGGGCTCAATCCCAGGACCCTGGGATCATGACGAATCTGAAGGCAGACGCTTAACCAACTGAGCCACCCAGGTGCCCCTGGTTGGTTTCTTTTTAATACACAGTTTACCCTATATATGTATCTCTCAAAAGAACATCGTTTACTTTTAGTATTTTTAAATTTAACACATTAGAAGTTTAAAGGAAGAAAAAAGATATATCAGTAGATTCAGAAAAGCATGTGATGTAGTGATCCAAGGGGCACATGCACCCCAATGTTCATAGCAGCAATGTCCACAATAGCCAAACTATGGAAAGAGCCCATATGTCCATCAACAGATGAATGGATAAAGAAGATGTGGTGTATATATACAATGGAATATTACTCAGCCATCAGAAAAAATTAAAATCTTGCCATCTGCAACAAGGTGGATGGAACTAGAGGATATTATGCTAAGTGAAATAAGGCAATCAGAGAAAGACAATTATCATATGATTTCACTCATATGTAGAATTTAAGAAACAAAACAGAGGATCATAGAGGAAGGGAAGGAAAAATGAAACAAGACATAATCAGAGAGGGAGACAAACCATAAGAGGCTCTTAATCACAGGAAACTAACTGAGGGTTACTGAGGGGAGGGGGTTGGGGGGATGGGATAACAGGTGATGGGTATTAAGGCAGGCACGTGAGGTAATGGGCACTGGGTGTTATATACAACTGATGAGTCACTGAACTCTACTTCTGAAACTAATAACATACTATATGTTAATTGAATTTAAATAAATTTTTTAAAAATAAAAAATTAAAATTAAATAAAATCTGATACTTAAAAAAAAGAAAAACATTTGATAAAATTTGATGGAAATACTTGGCAAAAACACTTTGTAAATTAGGAACAGAGAAGGGAATATCCTTAACCTGATTTAATTTAAAAAAAATACCTGTAACAAATATCACACTTAATGGGAAAACATTAAAAACCTTTAAAATCAAGAACAAGAAAAGAATGTCCATTATCATCAATTCTATTCAATACTGTCATAGAGTTCTAAACAGTACAAGGAAAAAAAGGCAAAAATTATGAAAAAGAAGAAAATAATGTCAACTATGACTATATACCTAGAGAGCCCAAAAGAGTCTACAAATAAGTTATTACTTTTTATAAAGAGAGTTCAGCAAGATAGCTGGATATAAGATCAATATTCAAAAACTAATCACATTTCCATACACCAGCAGTACACAGCTAGAATCCATGATTTAAAAGACATGATTTATAACAGCATTAAAAATATCAAGCAACTGGGGCGCCTGGGTGGCTCAGTGGGTTAAGCCGCTGCCTTCGGCTCAGGTCATGATCTCAGGGTCCTGGGATCGAGTCCCACATCGGGCTCTGCTCAGCAAGAAGCCTGCTTCCCTCTCTCTCTCTCTCTGCCTGCCTCTCCGTCTACTTGTGATCTCTCTCTGTCAAATAAATAAATAAATAAATCTTAAAAAAAAAAAATCAAGCAACTAAGAATAAATATTTTTTAAACAGATGCAAAACTCAAACATGGGAATTATTTAAACTGTATTAAAAGACATTAAAGAATACTTAAATAAACTGAGAGATATACCAAGTTAATACTTAGGAAGACCCAATATCATAAAGATGACATGCTCTCCAAATGGATCTAAAATTTCAATACAATGCTAACAAAATCCTAAGGGGGTTGTTTATGGAACCTGATTTTTTTTATTGTTATATTAGTCACCATATAGTACATCATTAGTTTTTGATGTAGTGTTCCATGATTCATTGTTTGCATATAATACCCAGTGCTCCATGCAGTACGTGCCCTCCTTAATACCCAGCACTGGGCTAACCCACCTT
The DNA here is from genome assembly GCF_902655055.1 of Lutra lutra. Classification (NCBI taxonomy): domain Eukaryota; kingdom Metazoa; phylum Chordata; class Mammalia; order Carnivora; family Mustelidae; genus Lutra; species Lutra lutra. The sequence goes on from NC_062284.1 coordinate 59,426,631, forward strand.
CCCACTTCCTCCCCTCTAAAACCCTCAGTTTGTTTCCAGGAGCCCATAGTCTCTCATGGTTTGTCTCCCACTTCGATTCCTCCCCCCTTCGTTTTTTCCTTCCTTCTTCTAATGTCCTCCATGATATTCCTTATGTTCCACAAATAAGTAAAACCATATGATAATTGACCTCTGCTTGACTTACTTCACTCAGCATACTCTCCTCCAGTCCCATCCATGTTGATGTAAAAGTTGGGTAATCATCCTTTCTGATGGCTGAGCAATATTCCATTGTTCCGAGTTCTCTTCTATTCTGTGGGTCAGAATGTCCGTCCCTAGCAGACAAGGACTCAGGCCAGGGACAGACATTCTGACCCACAGAACAGAAGAGAACTCGGAACAAAATCCCACATAGATATATGTCTTTAATATATGAGAGAGGTGGTGAATGATATGATAAAAATGAAAAGTGGACCTCTATTTCATATCTTACAAAAACCAATTCCAGATGGAGCAACACTTAAAATATTAGAAGCAAAACTTTGAGAATTTTAGTGGAAAACATATTTTTTAATTCTTTCTGATCTTGACAGGGAAGATTTTCTCTAACAATGTTCATTAGAAAATATTAATGAACTTGACTTTGTTAAAAGGATATATAGTTAAAAGTCACCCTAGAAAATAATTAAAAATAGATGGTTAGTGTCTGCTTGAATGTCTCAGGCAGTTAAGTATCCCACTCTTGATTTTGGCTCAGGTCATGATATCATTGTCCTAGGATGGAGCCCTGGGTTGGGCTCAATGCTCGGCGGGGAATCAAGGATTCTCTTTCTCTCTCCCTCTGCCCCTCTCCCAACTCATTTGCACGGTCTCTCTCTCAAATAATAAATAAATTATAGGAAAAAAAAAAAGTTACCCTAAAGAAGGTGAAAAAAGTTACAAACTAGGAGAAGATATTTCCCTTTCATACCATTGCCAAGGGATTAGTATCAATAATATACATTTTTTTAAAATTCGAAAATAAATAAATACATAAATATATAAATACATACTCCTACAATAGGAAAAGCCGAATCAATGCAAATTTTAAAACCAGGCCAAAAACATAAAAAAGTCATTTTTTAAAAAAGAACTCCATTTGCGACGACGTGGATGGAACTAGAGGGTATCATGCTTAGCGAAATAAGTCAATCGGAGAAAGACAACTATCATATGATCTCCCTGATATGAGGGAGAGGAGATGCAACATGGGGGGTTAAGGGGGTAGGAGAAGAGTAAATGAAACAAGATGGGATTGGGAGGGAGACAAACCATAAGTGACTCTTAATCTCACAAAACAAACTGAGGGTTGATGGGGGGAGGGGGGTTGGGAGGGGGTGGGATTATGGACACTGGGGAGGGTATGTGCTATGGTGAGTGCTGTGAAGTGTGTAAACCTGGTGATTCACAGACCTGTACCCCTGGGGATAAAAATATATTATATGTTTATAAAAAATAAAATTAATAAAAATTAAAAAAAAAAGAACTACATATGGCAATAACTATTGAATAAATACTGAACCTCATTAGTGATCAGAGAAATGCAAATGAAAACCATTCTAAGCCCACATAATGAGCAACATTCAAACGTCTGATAAGATCAAGTGTTTAGAGAGAATATGGATGACCAGATTTCTACAGTATTGCTGGGAGGAATGTAAACTGGTACGACCTCTTTGGAAGACAGGATTGCATTATCTTATAAAGCTCAACATTCAGATACTCTAACACCCAGCAATTCTCCTCCAAAGTAGAAACCAGAGCAACTCTGACATATGTACAGTAAACATCATGTTTAAGAATATTCATGGCAACTGAGGCTTGCCGGGGGGTGGAGGAGGTAGGGAGAGGGCGGTGGGGTTATGGACATTGGGGAGGGTATGTGCTATGGTGAGTGCTGTGAAGTATGTAAACCTGGTGATTCACAGATCCGTACCCCTGGGGCTAATAATACATTATATGTTAATTAAAAAAAATTTTTAAATGATAAAAAAAAGAATGTTCATGGTAACACCGTTCATAATAATGAATATCTGGAAATAACCCACATGTCTATTTACAAGAAAATGTGTAAATAAATTTAGGTATATTCCCACTATGGAATGTTATATTGCCCTCAAACAGTGCACTACTGATGCACCCAAAAATATAGATAAACCTTGGCAACATAATACCAGCTGAAGAATTAAGTGCCAAAAGATTACCAATACTAAGATACTCTTTTATCAAATACAAATTCAAATATAAGATTCATGGATATATTGAGTCAGGAATCCACATTTTTCCACATCCACAAACCGAAACCTCCCACCTCTCTAAAAACTTTACCTTAAAAGTACAAATCTTCAGAATTCCCCTGGTATAAATACCCAAACCACTTCATTTATTTCATTTGATCAATTACAATTATGTACTTCATCAAGATCCAATGAAATATGAATGGATAAAACTAAAAGTATACAATGGCAGATACTATGCCATCTCTCATTATTTTTAGGAATAGTTTACTTGCTCACTTAAGTTCGGAGGTCATATTAGTAACAAGTAAACCAGAAAAATATTAGGTATTTTATGGTGAAAAGGTATGTTGTGGAAAACAGCTCAGTCACATAATTTATCTTGCCACACTTGGTACAGTGTCTATCTGCGGCCATTTTTGAGTGAAGAGGAAAGGCCATACATTTGCCTAAAGATCGTTTCTGAGCCCAGTAAGGAAATCTTTTTAGCTCCTAAATTAGAAGCCAGAGAAGCTTGGCAGCTCTCCCATGTGGGAAACGTATTGAGCAGTGAATAGAATAATTATTCCCAAGGACTGAGTGTTCTGGGCATGGAAATGCAGCTCAGTGCTCCAGGAAAGCCACATCTGCCTTCCTAACTAACTTTCAGACAGACTAAAACTGTGCGTGCTTTTTTTAACACACTTTAATGTCACTAGTCTATTCTGATGACAAATAATTGCTTTTGATTGCCAGATATTTAATACACTAGTTATATGAATACAACCAATTAACTTGCTGTCTAGAAAACTGGAAAATCGGCTATTTCTGTCCTGAATATTAAGCCAGGGCTTAATAGGTATTAGAGAATCTGCAAATTAAATATAATATCATTACCCTGAGTTTTATCACTGTAGGTTTTAGGTTCCACTCTTAGGTGCCTTATACACATTTATAAAGAATACACATAGGGGTGCCTGGGTGGCTCAGCAGGTTAAGCCTCTGCCTTTGGCTCAGGTCATGATCTCAGGGTCCCGAGATCGAGCCCCGTATCGGGCTCTCTGCTCAGTAGGGAGCCTGCTTCCCCCTGCCTCTCTGCCTACTTGTGATCTCTCTCTCTCTCTCTCTGTCAAATAAATAAACCAATACATAAATCTTTTTTAAAAAGAAAGAAAAAATAATACACATAAAAGAAGGGTCTTTCTAGGGGCGCCTGGGTGGCTCAGTGGGTTAAGCCGCTGCCTTTGGCTCAGGTCATGATCTCAGGGTCCTGGGATCGAGCCCCGCATCGGGCTCTCTGCTCAGCAGGGAGCCTGCTTCCTCCTCTCTCTCTGCCTGCCTCTCTGCCTGCTTGTGATCTCTGTCTGTCAAATAAATAAATAAATAAAATCTTTTTTTAAAAAAAGGGTCTTTCTGCTTTGAAAAGGAGAACAAAACAGTGATAAGATACTTCTAAGCAATATGGGTGCAGTGTTCTCTATCAATAATTCATTCCAAGAACCAGGAGTAGTGTTGTATTCGTCAGTGGCAGAAAGTATAAAGGTACTGGGAGAACACAGGAGGAGAACCCCATAAAATTATGGAAATGAGAATACTATAAAAATGTAGAGAAATGCCTTGTTACAGAAATGGGGATATTGAAATAGATTAGGTTTCCTAAATCAATAATGTCCAAAAATTATTAGGTAGATGATTCATGATAGGCAGTAACCAAAACACAAATATTTTTACTTCCTGTATTCTATGATACCCTAATTTCAAAGAACACATATACACATTCCAAAATTTCTTGCATATGTTGACAATATCAGTAACATGTAAATTAATACAACATTTCCAGAAAGCATGGACTTGAGCTTACTCATATACGCGTCTGTCTTCCAACCAGACCATGAACTGAGAGCAAGGACTGTCTTATTCATTGTTCTAAACTTGGTGCTTAGGAAAAAAAAATTTTTTTTTTAGAAAAAAAATGAATGAATTTGGCATTATGTATTAAGAGCTTTTAAAATTTTTTCACACTCCTTTCAATCAGGGATTCATCCTAGGGATTCATCCTAAGGAAATTATCAGAGATGAAAGATAAATATATCAGACTGTGTGTTGCAGCCTTCTTTCTACTAGCACAAAATCTAAATGTTCAACAACAAGGAAATTGGTAAAATGTGGTATATCACACAATGTAATACAGTAGTAGGCAGTTATTTAAAAGCATATTTACAAAGTGTGATTATTGACAAGGGTAATTTTCACAATATAACATTATATGTATAATCTAAATAATTATATATACATGTTTATACACCTAGATTCTAGTTTATTCCATAGGTATGCGTGAATACACTTGTATACACAGAAAAACAACTTGTAAATAGAAAGTATACCAAAATGTTCAAAGTAATTAGCACAGGGGCACCCGGGGGGTGCAGTCATTAAGCATCCAACTCTTGATCTCAGCTCAGGTCTTGATCTCAGGGTTGTGAGTTCAAGCCTCGTGTGGGGCTCATGTTAGGCATGGCGGCTACTTAAAAAATAAACAATTAAAAAATAAAAACATTTTGAAAAGTAGTTAACACATGTTGCTAATAAATGCAACTTAGCAGTCTTTATATTTAAAAACTTACAAAAATAACTAAAATTATACTTAGCAAATGAAATGTAAATAATTTAGTTAATAATAACATACTCTTTCTTGTATGTGTTCTATCTGTAAGCTATCCAATAACCACCAAAAAGAAGCATTGGTATTTAGTCTCAGAAGTCAGAAACAAGACATTCATAAGGATGAGGAAAATATGTAACACCACAAGAGCAACTCCACCAAAATGAGCCCATGCTTTAAAAATAGTCATGCAAATAAAATATCTCATCGGAAAGGTAAATATTAGTGAACATTTTGTTTGAAATATAGAAGAATTCTTATTGAGAACAATGATAACAGAGAAACACACTTTACAAAAATGCTCTAAAATCTTTTAAAATAATACAGTTGTTTCCAAGTTTTGCTTTCTAAAAGTAAAGATTCTGCTCCCAATTCTTATCAAGAGTGTGGGATTTTCCTTCTTTAATACTGTTAATGCTATTGCTACCCAAAGGCAATGACTACATCAGAACTCTGGACTAATAATGCTAGAAACCTATATCCCCACGGGAAGTCAATCTGAAATCACAGAACTGGGTCTGCTGGTCTGTATTATCTGTCTACACCAAGCCACAAAAAGCTGCTAAAATCAAACAGTGGAGACCAGATTCACTGATAGGCTTTTAGGATTTTTTATTCTTTTTTTATTCTTTTGGTATTGTTTTATTGTTGGTGTCCGTGTGTGTGTGTGTGTGTAAATATATATATATATTTACATATATATATATATATATATCTCCCCACTTTTATACAGGTCTCAAAAAAAATCAAAAGCAATGGTTGGTGGGACCTTGTCTGGGTTTGAGGCTAATCACAGGCACAGATTCATTCCTCAGCTCAGTATACTATGCTGCTTAGTGTCTCTAAATCTGTTTTTCTCCTAGTTAGTTAAAACAAGCTAAATAGATTGTCATGAAATTTTAGGAGGTTCTACACTCAGATAGCCAACACGAGGGTTTTAAGAAAAATGGAGAAGAATGCAGTATAATTACAGCTGTAGCCTGGGAGTCCAGGTAGGCTGAAAGCGAAGTGACCAGGATCCCCGAATATCTTAAATCAAGCTTTAGAAACCAAACAGATCTGGACAAATATTGCAAGACCTTCTACATTTTTTCTGAACTGCTGCACTGCCAGAATGACATGAAGAAAAGAGTGTCTGCCCTCAGTAACACCCAAATTTTGGTCATAGTCTAAGCTACTATTCAGTGGGCCTAATCATGAAATCTAATTTTAAAATAAGAGTTCCCCTATACCTGAGATGATACAGAGCTTGGTACAAAGATAAGCTAATCAGACAGGTGACTTTACCCCCTTTGCAAAACAGCACAGAGCCCAACAAGAACCTTTATGTTAAAGCGTTTTAATGATTATCAATGCTAAGAAATATTAATCTGTTAAAGGGAACTAACCCAACAATGTCATCACAGGCAATGCCATCACAGGTGTTTCCCTGGAGACATAATTTTCCATTTGTCACAGGCATAATTTTTAATAGTAATATTTGGAATTGCTCCAAGGTACCAAAGCTGTTATTTATCATAATAACTGTTCAGCTTTTCCAAGTCTGAATCTTTCAGCATCCATCTGAATGTTGACAGTCATGTAACTGAAGTCTATACCACAGTAATCTGAAATAGTAAAACTCTTAAGCAAGCTCCCATAGTACTTGACTAATTTCAGTGAATAAAGTGTACATCTCCAAACAGAGAACTGGGGAAATGTTAGGAATAAAGCCCAGAAACCTAGATATTCAGGGTAGTCTTAAAGCATAAAAACGTAACTTTAGTATAAAAGGAAACAGTTCTTTATACAAAAATTAATAAATATCTGGCCATCACTATCCCAAAGAATGAGTAAAAGACAAAAATATAAACAAGTTTACAAAGGTGTCTGATAAATGCACAGGTAATATGGCAGGAGCCAGTTCTTAAAGAGGACATATGCAGGGGCACCTGGGTGGCTCCATCGGCTAAGCATCCGACTCGTGAGTGTTGTTTTCAGCTCAGGTCATGATCTCAGGGTCATGAGATCAAGCACCATACGGGGCTCCTTGCTCAGTGCAGCGTCTGCTTGAGCTTCTCTCCCTCTCCCTCCCCTTTGACCCCTCCCTCTTCTTGTGCTCTCTCTCTCTAAAATAAATAAAGTCTTTAAAAAACAAAAAAGAGGGGCACCTGGGTGGCTCAGTGGGTTAAGCCTCTGCCTTCGGCTCAGGTCATGATCTCAAGGTCCTGGGATCAAGCCCCGCATCGGGCTCTCTGCTCAGCAGGAAGCCTGCTTCTCCCTCTCTATCTGCCTGCCTCTCTGCCTACTTGTGATCTCTGTCAAATAAATAAATAAAATCTTTAAAAAAAAAAAAAAGAGGGGCACCTGGGTGGCTCAGTCGTTAAGCATCTGCCCTCTGCTCAGGTCATGATTCCAGGGTCCTGGGATTGAGCCCCACATCGGGCTCCCTGCTCAGCAGGAAGCCTTGCTTCTCTCTCTCCCACTTCCCTTGCTTGTGTTCCCTCTCTCGCTGTGTCTCTGTCAAATGAATAAATAAAATCTTAAAAAAAAAAAAAAAGACATATGCAGAACACCTGCCTTATCTCAGAGACCATGCTATGGCTGCCGAGACAGGGTCCACAAGTTGCTTCTCAATGTCTTTGATGTGGCATCAGTATCTTTAGTTGGCCATATGGCCTCTCAGCTAAAGACTCACTTCCCAGCCTCCCTTGCTGCTAGGGATGGCCATACAACTAAGTTTTGGCCAATAGGATGTAAGTATATAAGCTATATGCAAATCCTCAGTCATGATCTTCCCCCTGGCAAGAATACAGTGAGATAGTGATAGCTACAGCACCCATCATAGGCCAGGAGATGGAAAATATATGAGCATCAAGTTACAAAGAACCTGGGTCTCTGGTACTGATGGAATGACAGTCAGCCCTGGCCCTTCCATCTGGACATACTTATGGGAGAGAAATAAACTCTACCTCATTTGCATCATGATTCTTCAGGGTTTCTCTATAAATAGCCATCAATCATTATTCAAAACAATAAAAGAGCTAACATGTATTTAGCTTTTACTACATATCAAATACTGCACTAAGGGCTTTACATAATCTTTCATTAGCTCAAAACAACATTAAGGCAATTACTGCTATCCCCAGAAACCCAGGCTTTGTGGAGGAAAGGCAGCTTCTCTGGAATCACTCAGCTACCATGGCCTGAACACAAGCCTATCTAATGCCGATGCTATGGCCAGACTGTGACCTACAGTCCTCTACATTCTAAATTCCATTTGCCTGATATGGAGAGCAACCATGATCCCCTCCTACAAACACTGAGTTGTATGTCCCTTGCTTATGTGCCCCCCCCCAAGACTCTGCAGAAGCAAAAATATATAATATTCTCATTGGTCCTGGTCACAATTTTGTAATATGAAACCTAAAAAGCAAAAGCAACAAAATCAAAATAAACAAGTTGGACTACATCAAACCAAAGTTTCTACGCAGCAAAAGAAACCAAAAAGACAATCAGTGGAATGGGAAGAAATATTTACAAGCCACATATGTGATAAGGGGTTAATAGCTAAAACACACAAAAAATTCATACAGCTCAATAGCAAAAAACCAAATAACCCAATTTAAAAAACAGAGATTTTAGAGAATAGACACTTCTCCAAAGAAGGTACAGAAAAGGCCAACAGATACATGAAAAGAAACTCAACCCAACATCACTAGTCATTAGGGAAATGCAAATTTAAACCACAGTGACCACAATGAGCTATCACCTCACAGCTGTTAGAATGGCCATCATCAAAAAGATGAGAGATAATAAATGCTGCTGAGGAGAAAAGGGAACCCTCGTGCCCTGTTGGTGGGATTATAAAGTGGTGCAGCCACTGTGGAAAACAGTAGGGAGGGTCCTCAAAAATTAAAAATAGAACTATCATACAATCCTTGGGTGCCTCGATGGCTCAGGCAGTTAAGTGTGTGCCTTTGGCTCAGGTCACGATCCCAGAGTCCTGAGATCAAGTCCTGCAGTGAGCTCCCTGCTCAGCTTCTCTGAGCTAGAGAAGGGATTCTGCTTCTCCCTCCGTTCCACCCCCTGCTCGTGCACTCCCATGCCTGCCTGCTCTCTCGCTCTCTTGCTCTATTTCTTTTGCACAGGCAAAAATAAATAAATCCCAAGATAATGAAAACACTAACTCAAAAAGAGATATGCACCCCTGTGTTCATAGCAGCATTATTTATGGTAACCAAGAAGTGGAAACAACCTAAGTGTCCAGGTATCCATCGATGGGTGAATGGAGAAATGTATATAGTATACATGAAGTATATATAATGGAATATATAAAATATATATACCAAATATTAATGGAATATTATTCAGCCATAAAAAAATGAGGAAATCCTACCATTTGCAACACCATGGATGGACCTGGAAGGCATTACACTAAGAGAAGTCAGACAAAAAGATAAATAATGCATGATCTCACTTATATGTGAGATCTAAATCTAAAATCAACCTAAAACAACAACAGACTTAGAGAAACAGAGATCAGATTTGTAGTTACCAGAGGTGGGGGTGGGAAAGAGGAATTTGAGGAAAGTGGGCAAAAAGTGCAAACTTCCAGTTGTAAGAGAAATAGGTACTAGGGATGTAATGTATAACACGGTGACTGTGGTTAACGCTGCTGCATGATATACAGGAGAGAGGTTAAGAAAGTAAATCCTGGGAGCCTGAGTGGCTCAGTTGGTTAAACGTCTGCCTTTGGCTCAGGTCATGATCCTGGAGTCCCAGGATGGAGTCCCGCATCGGGCTCCCAGCTCAGCAGGGAGTCTGCTTCTCCCTCTGACTCTCCCCCTTCTCGTGCACTCTCTCTCTCATTCTCTCTCTCTCAAATAAATAAATAAAATCTTAAAAAAAAAAAAGTAAATCCTAAGAGACCTCATCACAAGGATTTTTTTTTGCTTTATTTTTTCTTCTTTCTTTTCTTTTTATTGCAACTACATGAGAAGATGGATGTTAGATGAACCTCGGACAGTAATCATCGCACAATGTGTGTAAATCAAACCATCATGATGTACACCTAATCTTATACAGTAATGTACGTCAATTATGTCTCAACAAAACTGGAAAAAGAAAACTATACACTATGGTTAACAGTTTTGGGGTTTTAGTTTTTGACGTCTGGGTTGTTTTTTGTTTATTTGTTTATTTTGGAGAGAGGACATTATGGAGGAACTTTATTTTCGATATTACGTATTCTATAATGTTTGAACTTTTTATATATTTTTTTATAACCAGCTAGTATCAGAGGCAGTAAAGATTTTTTAAAACACATCCCAGGAATTTTCCTGTTTGGAATTTAATCATTTAAGAATATGGCATTGTCTCAGCAATTGCACTACTGGGTCTTTACCCCAAAGATACAAATGTAGTGATCCAAAGGGGCACATGCACCCGGATGTTGATAGCAGCAATGTCCACAATAGCCAAACTATGGAAAGAGCTCAGATGTCCATCAACAGATGGATTAAGAAAATGTGGTATATATATACAATGGAATACTATGCAGCCATCAAAAGAAATGGAATCTTGCCATTTGCAATGACGTGGATGGAACTAGAGTGTATCATGCTAAGCAAAATAAGTCGATCAGAGAAAGACAATTATATGATCTCACTGATATGAGGAATTTGAGAAACAAGGCAGAGGCTCATAGGGGAGGAGGGGGAAAAAAGAAATAAGACGAAACCAGAGAGGAACACAAACCATAAGAAACTCCTAATCTCAGAAAACAAACTGAGGGTTGCTAGAGGGGAGGGGTGTGGAAGGGATGGGGTAGCTGGGTGATGGACGTTGGGGAGGGTATGTGCTATGGTGAGGGCTGTGAATTGTGTAAGACTGATGAATCTCAGACCTGTACCCTTGAGACAAATAATACATTGTATGTCATTTTTTTTAAAAATTACCAAAAAAAGAGAAAAGGAATATGTCATTGTATGTTACAAAAAAAGGGGGCAGGGGGCCAAAGTGCTAGAGAAATGTAATGATGTGGATAAAATGATCTAAGAAAAACAAACTCAGATTTTTTTTTTCAAAATCTATTTTCAGCCCTAGTATTTTAATATGGATATACAGCAGCCCATAATACTAACTACAGTATAATATGGGAAGAGAGTCAAATGAAAAAAATTAGGCAAAAGTAAAATAAAGGTAAAAGAAATCAAATGAAAAGGATTCTAGATGTGTGCTCAGTGTACAAAATGTGTGGGCTAGAGATGGGCTAAAAAAATTTTCTGAACTTCCTAGCAGACAGAGCGAAAAGGTGTTCAGAATGTCCATCAGATCATAGAAAGTGAGCCGTTAGAAGGAAGCACAACTCATTTTGGCACCAGAACGTACTGAGATGATTCTCCAATAAGTCCAAAGCAGGAAGGTACTCTTTCCTAGTAAATTATGTCTCCAAATACATAAAGGATGCTTGAATTTGGGGGCCCAGTTTCATATACAAAAGTTTAATAATTTTTAAGGCCAAAATTTGAATAAATTAAAGCCAAAAGACAAGCACATTGCACAGAAGCTGAAATAAAATGGTCTCGAGACAGTTGCTGGGCTAGTTTCCAACCACCTTCTCCTTTATAGCAATGATATAGTGTAATTTACTTTCCATAATTTACTTTCATTGCAGATACTAATATCTTAAATATTAGTGACCCATTTTTAAATATGCAGCACTAAAATCATTATGGTCTGACATTTTTATATGCTTATAAAACACATTTTGTTCCAGCTGTTTTTATTAGAAGAAATGTGGTCTGCTGAAAACCAAAACCCACATATTTTACTTTGAAAAAAAAAAAAAAGGCAGCTGGAAATATAAAACCCCACACATTTGCTTTTAACACAGCTTGGGAACTAAAACCTATAATGTGAACTTGACATCTATTAATGGTTTGTTCAAAGAAATGGAGACTATGTTTTAACAGAAAGCAGCACTCTGAGCTCATGCCACAACCCATGGCATACTCACTGCTCCCCAGCAAGGGGGTGAGTGGGGTGGCCTTGCCTGGCGAGGCTCCCCGGATGAGGGCTTGCTTTCACAGGCATCTCTGTACCGTTGTGTCTTCAGACTAAAGAATTCAGAAACAAATTCTTTGGAATTTAGCCTCTGGGGAGGAAAGCGAATTATGTTAACCACATGCAAACATTTATATTACTCCCTGGTTTATTTCCATTACCTTCCCCCCAAAATTGCAATGTAAAATCAGATCTTAGAAGACTATGTATGACAAGACATCCATAGTTTTTTTCTTTCTATGCCTCATGAAAGGACAAAATGTGTGAAAATAATTATTTCATATCATTTAAATTTTAGCATGCTAATCACAAATGTACTTAAGTAAAAAAAAAAAAATTTTAAATGCAATGCATCCCCCACTTTCTTGCTACAAATTAAATTTGCCAAGCACAAATGAAGGAGGGAGATGCTCAGGAGTGACTCCAACATTTAGAAATCCCTGGTCAGGAACTTAGGTGAGGAAAAAGAATGGAACTAAATATAAATAAGTAAATAGTAGATTTAAGTAGATAGGAGGGGGTAGAGGCAAAGTATATTGGCAGCACAAGCATGGTTGGTCTGAGTGGTTCTTGGAAAACAGGTCAGCAGAAGCTAATGGCGTGGTTAATGGGCCAATCAGCCAACTGATTTCCAATACATCAGCCCAAACACAAGCTGTAAGTTCTTTGCTAGCTGATCCCTTATTATGTGTTTCCAGTTGGAACTTCAAAACCTTACATGAACAACCACCAAGGGGGTTTATCACAGGAATGCAAGACTAGTTCAACAGGCAAAAACCAACCAACATAATCTACCAGATTAGCAGTGTAAAGGGGAGGACCCATAATCCTATCAATTGATGCAGAAAAGCATTTTACAAAATTCAGCATTCACTCGATAAAAACTCAGCAACATAGGAAGAGAAGGCAACTTCCTCAACATGATAACCTGCAGCTGACATCATACTTAACAGTGAAAAATTGAATGAAACAAAGCAAAAATGTCCACTCTCATCACCCCTATTCAACATTGTGCTGGAAGTCCTAGCCAGTGTAAGAGAAAACGCAAGGAAAAGAAAAACAGAGCATACAGATTGGTAATAATTTAATATAGCTAATCCCACGCACAGACAACATGAATAGCTATGGAGAAAATCCCAAGGAATCAGGAGTGGGGGAAAAAACTCCTAGAACAAATAGGAGAGTTTAGCAAGTTCACAGGATGAATCAAATGTATCCTATTTCTATATACATTAGCAATGTACAGTTAGAAACCAACATCACATAACTTACTGAAGTTTCCAAAAAATGCAATATTTAAATTTAAATCTAAAGTGTGTATGGGATCTTTATGCTACATACTACTAAATCCTGCTAAAAGAAATTTTTTAAAAAGAACTAAATAAACAGAAAGACATGCCAAGGTGATGACTGGAAGATAGAACATAATAAAAATCATAGGACCTTATGCAAAAAAAAAAAAAAAAGTCATTTTCCTGTCAGTTAAAAATGAAATATCTTTAAAGACATATTTGAGATAATTTATTATATAAAAAGTGCTGTTAATTCTTTAAGGTAGATGATGGCATAGTGGTTACATTTCTAAGAAATTCCTTATCAATCAGAGATTCATATTAAAATATTTATGGGTAAAATGACCTGACATTAGATTTCCTTTAAAATAACTCTGACTGGGGGAGGGCCAGGAAGGGGAACAGAGACTTGATAATTGTTGAAGCTGATAATGGGTGATAGGGACCTGGGTTCCCATTACAGTCCTCTGACTACACAGTTGTATGTGTTTGAACTTTTCATCAAAAATGGTTTTTAAAAATAAACCAAATAATAAAGTAAAAAATAGTAACTGAATAATAATAATAAACTAAAAAATAAACCAAACATGATGCAGAGAGGGTATTAAGGCACATGGAGAGCATTATTTTAAAATTAGAGACCAGAAACTAGAGCTGTGATTCTTGTCTGCCTCACCTCACTACCGTACTCCTAGTGCCAAACAAAAGGCCTGGCACTGAGAACATAGGACATAGCCCACAAATGGTTACTGAAGGAAAAACAAACGGTAAGCAAACAAAGGGTTGGCTTATTCTTTCCCCTCAGTCCTACAGAATGAATTGTTCTCCTTAATCAAAATCCAAATAGGGAAAACCGACTTAAGATCTTTTTTGAAATGTTCAAAATCCAGATCCACCCCTCACTCCTCCTTTTTCAAAATATCCCAGCCCACCCTGGTTTTCTGTTTCATGAACCCCTGTGGTAAACGCTCTTAACAATTTCTTACTCGATATAAGACAATACTGAACTGTCCACTTGTTTATGATATCTAAGCTCTGGCTTCCTCACCAGATGGGGATGAAAACACCTATCATGGACTTGAGTCCTCACCGTATCTCCAAACACTGTCCTAAATGCTTTCCATTTAACCCTGCAAGGTCTTTTATTCTTACCACCACTCACAGATGAAGAAACTAAGGCACAGAGAAGTCAAGTAACTTCTCTAAGGTCATACTACTAGTAAGAAGCGGGCGGGGGGCGGGGGGAGGCGTAGTTAGGAAGGTTCAGTCAGTTAAGCATCTGCTTTCAGCTCAGGTCATGATCAAGCCCCCTTGGGTTCCCTGCTCAGTGGAGAGCCTGCTTCTCCCTCTCCCTCTGCCCTTCCCCTTCCCAATTTGGCCCCTTCCCCCCCACCGCTCTCCACTTGTGCTCTCTCTCTCTCTCTCAAATAAGTAAATAAAATCTTGAAAAAAAAAAAAAGAAAGAAAGAAAAAAACAGAGCAGTGAACTCAAACACAGGCAACTGGGCCTCATAGTCATTTCAACAGTGCCCCTTACACTGAGAACCCAGGCTCCGTCATACTTTTGTATTCTTCTCAGCAAATATCACCTAGTACAGTATTGGGCATTCAATTAAACACTTTACAATCTAAATGAGTGATGGGTTACCCAGGCTGTCTGCAAATTCAGAGAACATCTTTAGGAAAAGTTTTTAGCTAAAGTCTGCATTGATCTGAAGAGCCCTTCTATAGTTTCTTTTTAATTTTTAATTTCTATAGTTTCTTTTTAATTAATTTAATTTAATTTCATCATGACAACTTCCTAGACAAAAAAAATTATATGTATTTTATATATATACACATATATACATCCATATACACATACATAAATATACACAAAATAAATGAATACATGTGTGATAAAGACAAATATTAGCACTTAATCAAATGTTAAGATTCCTTATATAAATATTGCCTGTAATGAAGCCCAAAACAATACTAATAGAAATCCTCCTGCAGAAATTTATTTTATATCCTAGTTAAAGTCCTTTACTAATAATGTTTTCCCCACCCTTACCCCCTACACACACACACACACACACACACACACACACACACAGAGGAACCTTCAAAGATTTCTTGTCATTGAAGAGAGAAAGTACACTATTCCCTCTGGGAATTTTGATCATTCTTAATATCTCTATCACTAAGTTTGTTTTGGAAAGCCTCAATATTTGACACAATTCTGGATTACATGTGGTTTAAGGATTAGGAAATGATTACAGTCAGCTGTCTATGGCTCTAATTAGGGTTGTGCTTGCTGAATGAACATAGCTCATCTGGAAAAAAAATTTTTTTTTCCAAAAGATGAGTTTTCCCATTGATCTTTTGCTTTAACAGCATCCTTCTAAAGAAAAATTCATCTTGGGCGCCTGGGTGGTTCAGTGGGTTAAGCCTCTGCCTTCGGCCCAGGTCATGATCCCAGAGTCCTGGGATGGAGTCCTGCATCGGGCTCTCTGCTCAGCAGGGAGCCTGCTTCCTCCTCTCTCTGTGTCTGACTCTCTACCTACTTCTGCCTACTTGTGATCTCTATCTGTCAAATAAATAAATAAATAAATAATCTTTTTTTAAAAAGGAAAAGAAAAGAAAAGAAAAATTCATCTTAAAAGAACAAGAGAAGCTTATAATGACATTTTCCTGCACCTGGCCACCATCCAGACTTTGGTTAGGTCCCACGATGCTCCAAATACTCTGCATGTCTTCTGTGTACTTACACATGAACTCATTTCAGTGAAACAGTAAACTAGTTACTAACAGTAAGCTATGATTTTTAGGTTTAACTCAAATCTTTGCTGACATAATTAGCTAAAAATATTAGCAAAGGGGAGAGCAAAAACCATCCAGCTAGTAAAACTAATTTCAAATAATGAATTTGAGGCAGAATAATTTTAGTGACCAGAAAGCAGAAGTAAAAATGTTGTCCTATCAAGGGCAACAATATGCTAGTCAAATTCACCACTTCTGTCTTACAAGGATTCTGCAGGAAAGCCGGGCACAACAGGCAATCAATCCCTCACTTGATACCCTGAAGCCACGGGCAGGAAAGAGAATACAGACAGAACACTGTGACCACTAGGTGGCAGATGCGCACCATTTCTTCCATCTCCAAACCGTCTCTCCTCTATTAGGGTTTTCCCAACCTATCAGCAGCCTAAAATTCAAAACGTTAATTGCCTCACTTTAACAAAGAAAACGAATTCAGAAAACACTTTTTTAATTTAAAAAATGCTTCCTGTAACATTCTACTTAAGATATTTTGGTACATAATCATCTAAGTTTATCTCATCAAACTGTAATTATAAATTGATGTCCTGTCTCCCTCTCTCTTCGGCAGGGCATCAGTCCCAGACGACAAGATAGATTTGGGATGAATTTATTTTCATTCTTCTCTGTCATGAATACCTTCTACACATGCTTAACAAGAACCCCTTCTGCCCCTCCCCCACGGACGGTGGTTAACATATAAGGCTGTGTCTAACGGAAAAAAAATAAAACTAACTGTTGACTGCTCACAGTTCTTGAATCCCAGCAGATGACGGTAAATGCCAAGTGGCCCTGCAGAGGGCCAAATGTACATCTTTTCTCCATCCATTTTAAATAAACAGTGTTAAGGGTTTTGTTTGTTTAAGATTGATTGATTGATTGATTGATTTGAGAGAGTGCAAGAGAGATGAGTTGGGGGGAGGGGAGAATGAGAGGGAGATAGAGAATCTCAAGCCAACTCCCCCACTGAGCCTGGAACCCAACTCGGGGCTCGATCTCATGACCCAGAGATCATGACCTGAGCCAAAACCAAGAGTCAGACAAGCCCAATCAACTGAACCAGTCAGGTGCCCCAACAGTGTTAAGGTTTTAAAAGACATTTTTAAACAGGTCTAGGCTAGGACTTTGCAGCATTCACAAAAAATAAGCAAATTTCCCAAGACCTGGGTGGCACCATTAGATTGAAAGGGGAAGTCTGAGTAATGGGCATTTTGTTTATTTGAATTTTTTAAATTTGTTTGCTGTTGGAATGGTGCAACTTAGTTGTATTTATTTGCAAGATAACACCTCAGTTCTGCCTATTTATTTGTGTTTATTTGCAAAATACTACCTCAGTTTCAGATGGCTACAAGTAGGCTGGATCCCAAGTAAAGTCAAAAGTCGTGTGCGGTTTCTCCTTGGAAACCTCAGTCTCTCCTCTGCATACCCAACAGGTGTCCTTCTCTACTTTTCTGCCTCTTGCTCAGTAACACCTCCTGCTGTTGTCACTCAGTGCCCTTTCTAAACTAATCAAAGCAAGAGTCTAGAATCAGCCATTTCCATTCTAAAGCACATACATGGTCATTTGCAGAGTTGGGCCCTCCTCTCCACGGGGTCCCCTGACACTTTGTTACCTGCCTTCATTTTAGCCCTTAATTCCTCACACTGTAACTGTCTACAAGGATAAAAGTTTGTCAAGAAAGAAGACCAGGTCTTAATCTGTGTTCCCCAAGCCTATGGTGTTTGTAAGTAATAAGTTTTCCCAAAAATGCTTATTTAATGGATGTATCCTCTTGCCTTGCCCTATGTACATTTCAAGCTGCTTCTCTGTGGAAAAACTTTACCTCCATTTGATGCGGGTTTTTTTTTTTTTTAAGATTTTTTTATTTATTCATTTGAAAGAGAGAGAGTCCACATGTGCAAGAGCACAAGCAGGCAGAGGGTCAGGGGAGGGGAAAAACAGACTCCTCACTCCTCACTGAGGGGGGAGCTTGACACAGGGCTTGATCCCAGCATGCTGAGATCATGACCTCAGCGGAAGGCAGACACTTAACCCACTGAGACACAAAGCATCTCTGATGCAGGAGTCCTTAACTTTAGGGTTCATGAACAAGCTTTTATGTATATTTTTCTAGGAAAGAGATTCACAGCTTTCATCACATTCCTAAAGGGATCTCTAAGTCCAAAATTTTGGAACCATGCTAAAGAACTTTAGGTATGAGGAATCAGAAAGGAGGCACCAGGGCCTTCCCAGCAACCCTAAAACCATTTCTGTAGGCAGCTACGTACTCTGCTTGTAGGTACTATCTCCTGACTTGTCCCTACTAAGAAAACCAGACCAGTTTGCTCCCAGGTTGTTGCAACCATATGTATTCACCAAATAAGTGCTTTAGAGAAACCACACTGGGGCACCTGGCTGGTTCAGTAAAACATGACCTACCTTCAGCTCAGGTCATGATCTCAGAGTCCTGGGATCGAGCACCGCTGAGCAGGGAGCCTGCTTCTCCCTCTCCCACTCCCATTCCCCCTGCTTGTGTGCTCTCTCTCTATCTCTCTCTCTCTGTCAAATAAATAAATCTTTTTTTTTAAGTTTTTAAAAAATAAAAAAAGAAACCACACTGTAGCCAAGAGATAAGGATTAGAATATCTAGGGAGAGTAAACCCTCTCATCAGAAAGATAAAGCCATACTGAAATCACTTTATATTTATTATAATAATAATAAAGAGATTAGTTCCTTAAATGTCCAAGCAAATGGTGTAAATCGCCAAAGTCCTCCAAGAGAAAATGCTGGAAGTAAATGAAGCATCATTTGGGCACATTATAATTTTATTTCCACCATTCATCTTCCAGGATGGGTTTTCTTAAGTCATGCATTTCTCATGTCTGAAATATTCCTGTCCATTCTCCCTTTAACCAACGCCTAAACCATCAGTCAAAAGCTGCCTGATAGATAACAGGCCAGCACCCATGTACTAGGCTTTCAGAATTAGATTCTGATGGTTTGGAGTGGAGTTTTCCTCCTGAATTATAAAATCCTGTCTCGGCCCAGACTCAGAGACCGTTGAGCAAGTGTCAGCTGAGATTTGAATGGACCCATGAAAAAGGCCTTTTTCCAACAAGCACAAGGCACAAAACTGCCCTATTTTCTGCTGTGCCCAAATCCAAGGCTCAGAGAAACTTCCCATAGCACAGGGACAAAAAGGGCAGGTTCATCAGAAGGGGAGGAAAAGGCATCATTAAGCCAGACCACAAGAAAGATTACCGGAAGCCTATGGGCACTCACTGCAGGCCACCTCTGGCCAGAGCACTGCGCCCTAAGTCCACCTGCCTCTGGATGAAAATGAGGAATGAAATAGAAAAAGAAATGGGGAGGGACCAGGTCAGGCCTCTGCCCATTTCAGAGAATTCACTCCACCCAACTCCAGCCAATGGAAGAAAGAAAGAGAAAATGGCATGTATTCACACCTAGAAAATGTGGTCCAGGCAGGGTTGCAAAATAGAACATTCATCCTCTTTGGAAATGGATTGTTAGCTGGACCAGGGAAGAAGCCTTGGACTCAGGCTTGAGGACAATCTAACTAGTATGATATACAAGGTACTTGGTAAATTCCACTTTTCCACTAAGTTTTCCACTAAGTTCCACTTAGTCTCCACATTTTTCTTTATTTCACTAGGTTAATAGAGTCCACCATTTCCAGGCATGGGGTTAGGTACCAGTATATTCATTCTGAAATGAATAAGACATAGTCCCTATCCATAGTCTTATAGGAAAAACAGACATGTGGCAGAACAAGATTCCCAAAACCTATGACATTTGAGTAAGTCTGAATTTAAGGGAGAGCAAGTAAAGTACAGGGGGAGGAACACATATGCAAAGGCTTGGTTGCATGAAGAAGCTTCATATGTTTGGGGAACAGCAAGTAATTCATGCTGTGGGTGCACTGGGCAAACCAGGAGCTATTACAAGAGGTGGGTTGGAAGAAAGGCTTTGACCAAGGAGCGAAGGCCCCTATATACACAGCCAAGGAATCTGGGTATTAGTCTAAAGGTTATGGGGCCATTATAACTGGCTAAGCAGCAGAGTGACATACCATATTTGCAGTCTAGAAAGATCATTCTTGAGGCAGTGTGGAAAAGGACTGGAGAGATGGCTGTAAGGGGGCCTGCTCTTTTGGTGAGGCAGGAAAGGATATGAAAGACACCAAGGAGGAAGAATCTCCTGGTATGACTCCCTTCATATGACGGGGTAAAAAATATTGTCCCATTCCTTATTTTTCCAATTCACTGTTTGAGACCCTGTAAATCTATCCTGTTAAAAGTAATTTCAGTATCTTCCTCTAGGAGCTACTTCCCCATCCCTATCCCAAACTGTTCAAAAACTTTTGGTCTTATCTTCCTTCCAAACACCAGGCTGAAAGAGAATGGACAGTCTGCTCCGTCCACGATGGGGCCACACTTCTAGCTGCTGTGGCTCATGGTAAAATCCCAGAGCTGCCCTTTAGGTCTGCTACTGCCTGAATCCTAGTGCACTAGATTCCTGCCAAGATTACAGCAGTGTTTCACCCCAGGGACCCCGGGGTACTGCTGTTTTACCTTTGCTTACATAGCTGTCAAAAGACCAGTACAATGCCAGGGACCCAGGCTCCATCAGCAGAACGTCCCCCACGAGCCTCCAGAGGCCCTGATGTTAAGGTCCCCAACTCAACCTCCTCCATCCTATGTGGTGAGTTTTCTTTTGGGACCCTTGGAATTTTTCCTTCCAAGGGACCTCAGCTGGGGCAAGATCAGTCCTTAGAAAGGTTCTGGTAAAAGTGAGCAGAGAAAGAGAAAGGGCTGGTTCCCTCTCCTCCCAGGGGGTTCCCTGGCCCCTATACCAACAATTAGCAGTACATACGGGTACTAGCGGCCATGATTTTGGCCAGCCAGCAATTTCCTGTCACTTTTCTCCCAGAAATAGAGGTTACTTGCCTTATATTTGCATAATTAATAGAGTCCAGTCAACCGTTTAGGGAAAAGGACATTCCATGTCCACCTAAAGAGCAATGCACGTAGACATTCTACTCAACTTGAAAAAGAAAAAAGAAGAGGTGCGGTGTCTGTCCCAGCCCTGAGTCCCATCAACCAGGCAGCACCTGCATATGGGCTGCCTTTGGGCAAATCAGAAAAAGCCCAGGTCCTGGGGGAAGCAACCCTGCTGAAGGGCGTGGCCAGGAAAGCCTTTTAGCTAAAGAGAACATCTCCCTTTCCTCCAAGAGAGCTCAGCGGCATGCCAGTGAGCACGACTCACCAAACAAGCACGGCAGATTTCAGCCCCTTCTTGTCCCTTAGCCGGATACCTCTGGGCAGTATACAGGGGAACCAGGAGCCCGGCCTGAGACTGCCAGGGCTGAATATTCTTCTTCAAGAAGTGAGGTTGCAGGATGAGTCTCTGACCTTGGCAAGTGAAGGTCCTTCCTACCCAGTCTCCTCTATTAAAAAGAAGAAATCTCAATGAAGTAAGAGAAGGTGGCAGAAAGGACTACTGGGTGCACAGCGTTTTCATGGGGGACTGGAAGTTGATACATCTCCCAACCCATCTGATGCTTACCTAGCTCTACCCTGGAAAGAGAAAGTCTCTATAGTTCTCACACCCACTCTGAATAAGTCAGTTCTCAAGGGCACAGTCATTAGACTAACTTCCTCACAATTCCCTAAACAGGCTTAAAGCCCTGAGAGATAGATATAGATATATAGATATATAGATTTAAAAGCATGTTCGAGGGTGCCTCGGTGACTCAGTGGGTTAAGCCGCTGCCTTCGGCTCAGGTCATGATCTCAGGGTCCTGGGATCGAATCGCACATCGGGCTCTCAGCTCAGCAGGGAGCCTGCTTCCCTCTCCCTCTCTCTCTGCCTGCCTCTCTGCCTACTTGTGATCTCTGCCAAATAAATAAATAAAACCTTTAAAAAAAATAAAAGCATGTTGGATTTTTTGTTTGATGTAAAGATTTGTTTATTTAATCTTAAGGAAAGACAGGGAAAGAGTGTGCATGAATCGGAAGGGCAGAGGGGGAGAGAGAGAATCTGAAGCAGACTCCCCGCTGAGCACAGAGCCCATTGTAGGCTTGACAGCATGACCCTGAGTTCGGTACCTGAGCTGAAACCAAGAGTCAGATGTTCAACCGGCTGAGCCACCCAGGTGCCCCTAAAGGCAAGTTGTTTTAAGGAAGAAGAATAGCAATTATTTGCCAAAGAGTGAAAAAATAGGGTTTTTTAATTTTATACTGTCAGGAAAATGCAAAATTTTACAGAATGCTCCCAAGTGGTACCCTCTCAGTGCTTCGAATTATGGTGACTTTCTACAAAGTCTAACAAAATTAAAAATAAAGAATGCTGACAGGAAAAGATAATTTAATCAAGAACCTCCTAAGTATGAAAGCTTAACATGGAGGGGAGGGGAACGTCCAGTCAATAAGCAACATGAAGTGGAAGGAAAGAATGCCCTCCCCTCAAAAGGGAGAGGAGACTTTCATTCCAGCACCAACTGTGCTACCAACTGTGTGACCTGCAGTAACCACCTCATATTAATCTCTGAACTACCTGTGTTGAGGGTTATTGAAACATATAGTTTATGTGGAAAATGCTTTGCAACTATAAACCATTATTCATCTGTATTATAATTACGTCCCTAACAAATTGGGGTTATTAGTTCACATCCCAAATCTACCTAAGCATTTAACACTATTTTACAAATTTTAAAAGAATATTATAAAGTTTTGAATTACACTTTGGCTAGAAAAAAAAATACAGAGTTGTTTAGGGAAAAAAAATAAGGCATCCTCTACATCTCCAATTCCACGTCCTAAATAAAAGGTTTAATCCCATCACATAATACAGCAAAGCCTGTTAACCTATAAAAGGAAAGTACTAAACCCTTAATTTAAGGACTAGTTACAACTGATTAAAGTAAGGATACTTATAATTTAGAGTGTTAAAATGTATGCTGAAATATAATTAGTGCCTATGAATTAAAGCAGGATGGCTTAGGTTAATTCATGGAAAGCTTTGGAGAGAAGACCCTGGGCTTTAAAAAAAAAAGAAAAAAGAAAAGAATGATCCTTGTGTTTGCACAGCAGCTAAGCAGCTTAATGGTCCTCTAATCAATGTGAACGGGAAGAAAGGGGAGCTGGAGCTCTCTCCATCCCTTCCGCCCCCACCATGCCTTCCACCCTCGCAACCTGGGTGCAAGCAGAAGGGGCTGCCTCTCGGTGCTCTGCTCCCTTCCCAGCGGAATTGATATGGTAATTAGAGCTCTGCTGCCAGAAGGGAGAGCATCTGCCAAAAGTAAAGTCCTCACAATAACAAAACTGACATATGCTGTCGTACTGCCCAAGTGCTGACTAAGGAAATTCTTTTATCTCCTTTTGAAGCCATAAAGTACTATTCGTGTTATTACTAGCCGGGAATTTTTAACAGTCTTGCACTGACAGCAATTATTTAACACACGCACGAAACAATAGAGTTTCACATCACTTAATAAACCTTTGAGCTCCGTGCCTTCCAGCACCCTCACTGGCTGGATTTTATGGTCTAGTAGCTCCTGAACAGCCAAGTACACATGCCACAAAAACAGTATGAAAATGATTTGAAACAACCTTTCTTTGTGCCCTTGCAGATCTGTTTAATGAATGAGGCAAGCTCTATGATCACGGGCTAATTAAAAGATTTGTCTGCCCACTTTTCTCTCCGTGCCGAGCTGCTGCAATAAATCTCTGGGCAGGAATCAACTGGGTGCATGGCTGCTGACCCATCCCCACGTCATTTTTTTTTCCCCAAATATCTGCTGGTGTAAGATTTACATATTTTAACAATCTAGTTAAGATAGGGCTGTATGATTACCTTTCTCAGGTAAAGGAATCCATTCCTTCAAGTATTTCAATACCAACTCTGCTAAGCCTGAAAGAGTATCGCACAGATGAAAAAGAAAACCAAAAGTACTACCTTTCACTATTATCTCATCAAGGAGTTATGATCATTTAATGATGGTAGTGGCCATATATGTTTAAAGAACTCTCCCAGAATTCAGGAAATGTGTGTTATGGGAAACCACCCAAGTCCCACATCTTGGGTGTCCTAACCTGTAACAATCAAGGTAATGATGGTTACACCACCTGCTTCCAAGGTTATCATGAAGTTCAAACAGTCAAACTGCAAGGAAAAGCACTTTGCAAACTATGATGCCCTATCAAAATAAAAGGAATGATTATGTTCTACAAATGGCAGACCATGTGATCTTTCCGTTTTGCACTGATTTAAGGATTTTAATATGTAGCTATGTTGGCTACACTGAAGCCTTGTGACCTCCCTCCATTTACTATGAGTCCTCACCAGGAGCTCCTTAACTCTGTGCCAAAAGTACAGAAATCAGAACACCAAAATTTTAAGAATTATGAAATATGTCTAAATGGAATATATGGTTTAAAACCGATGGCTAAAAAACAGCAAGCATTACAAAACAAAGTCAACTTAAAAGGATTCAAGCATATACACAAAATTCTTAATAACTACACAAGTTCACATCTTAATACATATTTATGTGCAAGGTTTGAGCTACACTCTGATCCATTTTTTCAAAGGCATTTTTATTCAACTAATCAAAGAGTTAAAAAAACATCCCTAACGTGAGTTAGGTATCATAGAAAATATTGTAATAAATATCTATTTTTCTTAGCCCATCTTGTAATAAAGATGCACTGTCAGTGGGATTTACATTTTCCCAACATACAGAATCATAGAACAATAGGGTTTCAAGCTCTTTGTCTTGCGTTTATGCAGGTTACACTTCTTTTAGATCTATAATGGTCAGCACGTTACCTCTTTCCTTAAATTGCGGTCCTAAAACATAGGGATGCCACACCCATTATTTGAAAAGGTTCTAGATGCCTACTCAGAGTTAATCCTTGGCCTCTACTTCAGGATACATTGTTCTGGTTACACGTTTGGTGTTCTCTGCCTTCTACCCTCCTGGCTACCAATTCCCCCTCCATATGTATCCTTGTGGCAACCAGTACCCAACTGTTTCTCCTCTGCTCCTCTCACTTCCCTCTGATACCTCAAGCTTTACCTGTTACGTTTGCTTTCCCATCTGCCAAACTATCAAATGCCACCTGATACAATTTAGCCTTCAGAATCTTTAAATTATTCTTCATGTACTCCCACTAGTTATATATTTATTTGTCTTGTGTCCCTATTTAAATTCCTAGAGACATGAGTTTAATATGTTACTATATTTTGTAGTCAATATTACCATATTATTTTCACACCCAAGAGCATGACAGTGGGTGAAAAACATGACTCAGTGGGTAGATATTCCACACCATATAAATATGCCCTATTTTTAACAGGTATTTCAAATCTCTTGTCCACCCTGAGCTTTACTAAGATAAAACTGACATACAATATTATGTAATTAAAAGGTGTACAGCATGGCATTTGATGTTTAGGTATTCCAAAATGATTACCACAACAGCATAGCTCCCATTTCTTTTTCGTGGTGAGAAAACGCAACATTCAAGTACATGATACTGTATCCATGCTGGGTAGCAAGTATTTGAAACCTTAATACCTCTTAAGAGTTCACTGACTGTGGATGTTGCTTTGAGTAAGTGTCTCAAAATTTTCGGAAGGATAATCTTAGAACATTGATGTTGATTTTGTGTGCTTTCATATAATGTAGGAACAGATTGAATAAAAATAAAAACCGAGTTTGCTAATTCTCAGCTGTTAACATTAAATTACAATATTAAAAGCAGACTCCCTCAAGAAAGTACAGCCTTCTATGTTTTTACTTGTCATTGCTTATCTAAACCATAGATCCAAAGAAATGTAGCTAAGAAGAGATTAGCAGCCAACTTCAAAGCTAGTACCAAGGCACTTTAGCAAGAACATAATTAGATGGTGATTTCCTTGACATTACTTACTCAAAACATACTCTAGAGATGATGCAGGGCTTAGACATGAAAGGGTATAAATACTTTTGATGGGTCTTTTCAAGAAACACAAAGCAAGTTGCAACAGCCAACATGTATTTCTCACAAATGACTCTATATGATAATAAATTAGAAAACAGCACCTTGCAAATTTTTTAAATACTGGAAAACAGTAAGTAGAATTAACATTTTGGAAACAGTAAAATCTGCAACATATGTGTCAAAGAGCATACATTCTAAATATACAAAGATGGCTTTTCAATTAAAAATGTAAAACACCTTAATAAAAAACTAAACAAAGATACAAATAGACAATCCACCAGGGAAGGAATATAAACCACCAACAAGCATTTAAAAACATATTCAAATTCACTAGTAATAAAAAAATGCAAATTAAAGTAACAATATCATTTTTAAACTATCAGATTGGCAAATGTTTTTTATTTTATTTTATTTTTATTTTTTTTTAAAGATTTTATTTATTTATTTGAGAGAGAGACAGTGAGAGAGAGCATGACCTAGGAGAAGGTCAGAGGGAGAAGCAGACTCCCCATGGAGCTGGGAGCCTGACGTGGGACTCGATCCCGGGATTCCGGGATCATGACCTGAGCCGAAGGCAGTCGTCCAACCAACTGAGCCACCCAGGCGTCCCGGCAAATGTTTTTTAAATGATAATAATACTGGCACAGATATAGCACTCTGGAACACAGTTAGTGCAAGCAGAAATTAAGCATCTTTGAAGGGTAATCTGGCAACATATAGCTAAGTTCTTTAAACATACACTCAGACTTAGCAATTTCACTTGGGAATTTATCCTAAGAAAATAAGTCAACAAATGCCTGGATAAGAATGCTCACTGCATTTTGGTTTATAATGACAAAAAAAAATTAAATGTAACTAGAAACTCTTGATTTCAGCTCAGGTCATGATCTGAGGGTCATGAGATTGAGCCCCACATCAGTCTCTGTTCTCAGCAAGGAGTCGGCTTGTCCCTCTCCCTCCCCACCCCCACTCAAATAAATAAATAAATCTTTTAAAAAATGATGAGGTTGGAAAAAAATTAAAAAGTAAAATGATAAGTTTGGTTATATACTTTATTAACATGAGAATCTGCCCATAATGTATTGTTAAATGAAAGAGCAGGCTATAAAATGTATGTAGAATATGATCACAGTTTGATAAAATGACAAACAACAGAGAGGAGGGCATGTGTGTTTTGGTGGGAGCTGTGAGTAAGTGGGGAGTGTGTGAATAGGAAAAATGTCAGGCAGGAAAATGGCCAAGGGTTAACTACAATTGTATTACAGATCAACTCTTCTATGAGGTAATATTATGGGTGATTTTTCCTTTCTTTATATTTTTCAGATTGCCTGAATTCTCTAAAAAGCCATTTCACTATGAAACTAAATTTAAATCATAACCAAGTATATATTTTTACTTTATAATCAGAGAAATCTTTTAACGAATTCTCCCCTATCTTCAGAGGCAGTCACATGTTATTTCTAGTTGGGCACAGGAAATTCCTTTGTCTTTACAAAGTTTGTCTCTAGGTAGACCAAAAAAAAAAAGCCAAAAGTCTTTGCAGGCCCACATAAGACCCTTTAAAAATGTTCTCTAGGGGTGCCTGGGTGGCTCAGTGGGTTAAGCCTCTGACTTCAGCTCAGGTCATGATCTTGGAGTCCTGGGATGGAGCCCCGCATCGGACTCTCTGCTCGGCAGGGAGCCTGCTTCTCCCACCCTCTCTCTCTGCCTGCCTCTCTAGTTGTGATCTCTCTCTCTGTCAAATAAATAAATAAAATATTTTAAAAAATAAAATGAAAATGTTCTCTAGTACTTCTGGTAAGAGGTGCATCAGTGGAGATGGGACCTGAAACATCGGACTATTGTTACTGGTAGTAAAGCATCTGATGCTGGTTGACCAAAAAGAAAGTAAAGAATTAGATACCCTTCAGAATAATACCATTCATTAAGTGAACTGGGATTAATAATAATCACATTAGCAAATAACACCCAAAGAAAAACTGTTGAGATATTCCAAGTTCTAGAATCAAACACAAACTGAGTTCATACCAAGTTCAACAGCTATAAAAATAAAGTAATAAAGTCTTCCCCATGTTCCCCAAGTTTGTCTTCACTCATCTTTCCCAATTTGAGGAAGAAAAAAGCCTGTAACAGCAGAATGGTAAAACAGGTTAAGTAAATCCCCATCATTTTAGATAGATATTATGGATAATTCTAAAAAGACACAAATAGTTTCCTACTCCTTAAAGTATCCAAGAGGTGAAATTGAGAGTATTAGCTTTGTTTCCAAGACTATACATGTGGTTTCAATAAATCTTTTATTTCAATTTTTGTTTCTTGGCCATCATTTTTTTAGATCATATCTCACAAACCAGTCAGACTCCCTTTAAAAATATAAGTGGAGACTTTCTATAAGACCCTTTCCTCACCATTGTTAGATTCCCCTAGAAATTTAGGAGAATTGATTCCTTCTACACCTAGAAAATTAGAATTTTGGTGAAAACTTATACCTTTTTTTTTAAGAATAAAGCAATATATCAGCACATAAATTACATAAATTGCTTTGTTCTTCTCTGGAACTACCCTGTCACATATAGTAGTCACCAGCCACATACACATCTAAAATGTGGCTGGTCTGAATCATGACACAGGCTCTAGGCTCTACATGTAAAAGACCTGTGGGATTTCAACACTTCTAATGTTTCATTAATAATGGTACATTGAGGGCACATGGGTGGCTCAGTGGGTTAAAGCCTCTGCCTTCGGCTCAGGTCATAATCTCAGAGTCCTGGGATTGAGTCCCGAATCGGGCTCTCTGCTCAGCAGGGAGCCTGCTTCCCCTTCTCTCTCTCTGCCTGCCTCTCTGCCTACTTGTGATCTCTGTCTGTCAAATAAATAAATTAATTAAATAATGTTACATTGATTACATATAAAAGCAACAATATTTTGGATATATTGGGTTAAATATAATTTCACCTGTTTCTTTTTACCTTTTTAAAATGACTATGAGATCAAATGTACATAAATGGTTTGCATTGTATTTTTTGGGGCAGTGCTGGTCTACAATGTTAGTTCATCATTTCAGGATTCTTATTACCATTTCTATAGCTCTGCAACCACTAATATTCTCTTTAAATAATGGGTCTTCACCAGTGGCATTTTGCAGAAGGTTTGCTCCCTTCCCCACATTCTGTAAAATACCTGCTGCTAATTACTCATTTTCCCCCAAAATAAATCCTGTGCTTACTGGAGGCTCCCCTGCTACATTAATCTGAGCATTCTGTGGGCTCCTGGGTGGCTCAGTCAGTTAAGCATCTACCTTTGGCTCAGGTCATAATTCCAGGGCCCTGGGATGGAGATCCTGGTTGGGTTCCCTGCTCAGAGGGAATTCTGCTTCTTCCTCTACATCTTCCCCCCAACCCCACCACCATTCCTGCTCACTCTCTCCCTCGCTCTCAAAATGCATAAATAAAATCTTTTTAAAAAAATCTTAACACTCTATGCTCATCCTTGAGATCAGTATTTGCCCCCTTGATGTTCTGCTCTCTGCCATGAACACTTTAGCAATGGGGAGGAGTGACAGTCTGCCTCTGTATGTGCAAGGTGTAACTTTCTTTGAGGTTCAAACTCACATCAAACAAGGCTGACGGACACACTGACATTCCAGGGCAAAACTCATCAGCCTCACCAGTGCATTAGCATGAACTGTTAACCATTTTACACCTGATGGAAGTAGGCTACTATATCAGTTAAAATTGCTTTCATCAAAAATTAAAAAATAAAAAAAATTATATGACCTTTCTGACATAACCAAGCTGAGTTTGTTAGTCTAACTTAAGAAACAGGTCAGGAAAGATACGCAACATAACTAAGCATCAGGAAAATGCCAATCAAAATCACTTGAGAGGTCATCTCACATCTGTCAGAATAGCTGGTACCAGAAAGACAGGAAATAACAAGTGTTGGTGAAGATGTGGAGAAAAGGGAACCCTCATGTCCTCTAAGTGAAAATGCAAATTGGTACAGCCACTGTGGAAAACAGTATGGAGGTTCCTCAAAAAATTAAGAATGGAATTACCATATGATCCAATAAGGCCATTCCTGGGTTATTTACCCAAAGAAAGGGAAAACAATTTGAAAAGATACATGCAGGACACCTGGGTGGCTCAGTTGGTTAAGCATCTGCCTTTGGCTCAGGTCATGATCTCAGGGTCCTAGGATCGAGTCCTGCATCAGTCTCCTTGCTCAGTGGGGAGCCTGCTTCTCTCTCTGCCTGCCGCTCCTCCTGCTTCCTGCTTGTGTTCATGCACCCTCTCTCGCTCTGACAAATAAGTAAAATCTTAAAAAAAAAAAGAAAAGATATATATACCCCTATTTTATTACAGTATTATTTATAATAGCCAAGACATAGAAGGAACCCATGTGATCAGTAATAGATGAATGGATAAAGAAGATGTGGTATATTGGTATGTGCATATATATCGGTATGTATGTGTATATATATATGAAATACATATAATATGGGGTGTGTGTGTGTGTGTATTCCATGATATATATCAAGGAATATTACTCAGCCATTAAAAAAAATGAAATATTGCTATTTGTGACAATATGGATGGATCTAGAGGGCATCATGCTAAGTGAATAAGTCAAAGACAAATACCAAATGATTTCACTTATACATGAAATCCAAAAAATAAAACAAACAAACAACCAGAACTAGACCCTTAAATACAAAGAACAAACTGATGGTTGCCAGAGAGGAGGTGGAGGAGGGGATGTGCAAAATGGGTAAAGGGAAGGGAGAGGTTCAAGCTTCCAGTTTGGGAATGAGGAAGTCACAGGGACAAAAGGTACCACCCAGTGGTGCTGCCAAAGCATCAGCAGAAGGTAGCGGCACTGACCGAGGTGCGCACGGCATAGCACAGAGTTGTCGAATGGCTGCGCTGTACACCTGAGACTAATGTCACACTGTGTGTCAGCTATATTTCACCCAAAGAAAGGAGGAGGAAGAAACAAACAAACATACGAAGAGGGCAGAGGTGAGCAGACAAGGAGTGAGGCAGTGACATCAGGATGGCATTACAGTCCAACTCCCTCTATCTTCTGCTCTGTCCTATGATCTCCAGAAGGGCCATGCAATATTTCTTTACTCCAGCCAAGAAGGGAAAGGGGTAAGGGCAAAAGGCATATGTCAGCATCTTTCTCCTTCTCTTTTCATGAGGATTTGTCTGCCTCTAACCCACTGGCCAGAACTGGTTCACAGAGCCACCCTAGATAGAAGGGAATCTGGGAGGGCAAGTATTCTTAACGAGGCACTCGGCTGTGCCAGTTTTATCAGTAAGGGACACAGGCGACTAGATTCGGGGTAGGCCACTGGTAATGTCTACCATAGCTATATCTTTTATAACAGATACAACTGTAATTCTTTTAGAGAGATCAAAAAAATACTAAAAAGACTGAGATTACAGAAAAATCCAACACAATCCACTATTTTTCCAGTACAAAACTGGAAAAATAGAAGCCTTGAGAATGTAATTTTTATTACCTGAATCATTTCATTTTACTGAGCTCTTACTTGTTTAAATAGTCCTTGTGGCAACTTTCAGCGTTACCTTTGTTGATAGTAAAAGTTTAGTCAATATACCAATGTAGACTTTTCTAAAAGCTCAGTTCAGCAGTGCCTGGGTGGCACAGTCCACTGAGTGTCCGACTCTTTGGTTTCTGCTGGGGTGGTGATCTCAGGGTCCTGGAATGGAGTCCCACCTCAGACTCTATGCTCAGTGAGGAGTCTGCTTGGGATTCTCTCTCCCTCTCCTTTTGTCCCTCCCATTCATGCTCTCTCTCTCTCTCCCAAAATAAAGAAATCTTTAAAAAAAAAAATCAATCAATAAATAAAAGCTCAGTTCATATCATATCAAACAACTGCTCAGAGGGACGCCTGGGTGGCTCAGTTGGTTAAGCAGCTGCCTTCGGCTCAGGTCATGATCCCAGCGTCCTGGGATCGAGTCCCACATCAGGCTCCTTGCTTGGTGGGCAGCCTGCTTCTCCCTCTGCCTCTGCCTGCCATTCTGTCTGCCTGTGCTTGCTCTCTCTCCCTCTCTCTCTGACAATAAATAAAAATCTTAAAAAAAAAAAACTGCTCAGAAAACTTTATCAGTCTGCAATAACTTGCTAATAAATAGGACTCATTCTACTTTTACAATTTTGTTTGCCTAAAAGTAGACCCTTGATAATAGAATTTTGACCAGAGTCTTCTGTAAAGTTCCAAACTCCCATCACAATCTGATCTAATATCAAATTCAGCATTCCACTCTTCTATTTATCCGGAGTACAGTTATTGTTGTCGGACACCACTGTCTTTCTCCTCTTTACCACTAGAAGAGCATTTTTTACTAACCAACATAGAAATGGCTTTTAATACCACACCAGGGTTCAGGTCCAGGTGATGCCGGGTAGAGACCAGCAGAGCTGTGCTGGCAGTGGTGCTCAGCCGGGAGCTAGAGGCAGGCACTAAGTGACTCACTCCCAAATGAGAGTGCTGCAGAAAGCCAGGTTCAAATGCTTGCTTCAGCAATATTCAAGTTTCTAAAATGTCGTGTATCTATGCATAATTAGCATAAAGTCAAAATTTGATACAATTTAGTCCATAAATGCTGATTTTGTTTACTGTTCCCTAAAATGGCCCAAGCTTTCCCACATCTGGCCCTTTTCCACAAAGTCTCTTCTTTCTATAAGGCCTATGCCCCATTACACAGAGTGAAACCCTCCCCATTCTTCAAGCTTCAACTCAGATTTCACTTTTTCCCCAAAGACTTTCTGGGTCTCTTCACTATAATCATTCTCTAATTTGAACGAATACAGTATTTTTTTGTTACCTGTCACTGGTTTTATTCTGGTTTATGTTATCATATTTGTTTACTAGTCCTATGCTCTCCACTGGGTCAAAGGCTTAACTCTATACCCCACCTTTGAGAGAGAGTTTTCTACATACTAAATACACAGAAATTTGTTTGCATTTAATTAAATCTGGATTTTTTTTATTTGACAAAACAATTTAACCTTGCAACATCAGTTACCACCATGGTTTTTAAAATCTGATCATGAATTATGACACTTAAAATAATAAGCCCATTACTTTCCATTTGGAGGTCCAGAGAAAACTATTAAAATATATCTGAATGGATGGCTTTGAGCATGGAAGAAAGATGACTCACAAATGTCTACACAGGCATTCACTATTCTACTATGTAGCCCATCGCACCACCCCCCCCCCCCGACCAAATTTAAGTAAGCAGTAGTTAATGGTATCGGTATTGGTCATCCACTGTAGCAAATGAACCACACTAATGCAAGATATTAATACTAGAGGTAGTTGAGATTATTGTATAGGAAATCTGTACTTTCTGCACATTATTTTCTGTAATCTTAGTACTATTCTAAAAAATCAAGTCTAAAAAAAAATAAAAAAATAAAAAATAAAAAATCAAGTCTATTTTTTAAAAACATAACATATCAGGGAACACAGTTCTTTATTAAATCTGGTATGTATTTCAATTAAGAAACTGTTCAATGTAAAAATTACAAGTCGTAAGAGCTAATGCTTTAAAAAGCTACAGTTAAGAGAAGGCAGATAAACGGGCGGGGGCGGGGGCGGGAGTCTGTCTTATTCAAAGATGTAGTCTTGCAAATGTAGGTTGTATGTGATTATACTGTATCTCTTTTTCTTTCTTCTGCCCTGTGGTTCAGAGGCAGATGTGCAGTTCTAGAATTTTTTTCTCTAGCTGATTTGAAGCTATTGACCATGTTCTCTCTCATTATAGGGTTGATGGAAAGCTTTAGAAAAGTTACAGAAAAATGAGAGGGAAAATAAGCGTAAATGCCAGAATCCTGTATAGGGATCAGGGAAGGTCTAACTCCAAGAATTTCCACTTTCATTATATTTTCATTTCATTGGTTCCATTTCAAATCTTCCTTTGCTGTACTTTCAAAAGCCCCTTTTATTTCTTTAAATATGTGAAGCAGACTTATTTTACATTCTGAAATAGTCCGTTCCAAACTGCAGTCTGTGTGAAACTGATTCTATGTGTGTGTTTTTTCTATTAACTCTTGCTTGTGATGGCTTATTTCCCTAGGCAATTGGGGAGGGGGTAGCTCTTTATTGTGAACTTGTGGTCCTTACACTTTATTTGTGGGAACTATTTAAGATCTAGATTTAAACTGTGTTCTTCCAGAGAGACTTCCTTTTCCTTCAACCAGAAACCAGGAGTACTGCCAACCTAAGACCACTTTCAGCTAAGCATTCAACTTGAGGTTTTTCAAACCCTATAAGTAGTGTGAACTCAAACTCAAAACCTACCTTCATGCAGGCTTGTCGTTAGGAATTCTCATGGGAGAATTTTTCTCCATTCCACACACAACCAAAGCAAAGACACAAAACCCTCTCCACAGACGGTTTTTTTCTAGTTCATTCACTGAGGTTTTAACAATTTGGTGAACCAACTCTGTGTGGGAGTTCTGATCTGAGCTCCTCAGCCTCAGGCCCTGTCTCCTTGGCCCCCTACAGGCAGTCTGTTGAAACCCAGGCTTCAGGCCATTGAAGATCAACAGATACCTCAGGGACAAATGCTGGCTCCAGCAGTCACTTACCCCTCACTTATCTTGTCATTTTTGTCCCCTGAGGAATTCCCTTTTCTGCCAGCTCACTCATGCTTTAAAAATTACTTTAGGGGCACCTGGGTGGCTCAGTGGGTTAAAGCCTCTGCCTTCAGCTCAGGTCATGATCCCAGAGTCCTGGGATCGAGCCCCGTATGGGGCTCTCTGCTCAGTGGGGAGCCTGCTTCCTCCTCTCTCTCTCTCTCTCTCTGCCTGCCTCTCCACCTACTTGTGATCTCTCTCTCTCTGTCAAATAAATAAAATCTAAAAAAAAAAAAAAATTTTTTTTAAATTACTTTAAAAACAAATACATCTTGTACCATTTTTAAGTTTCCTTTACTAAGAAGGGCTTCTCTAATATCTAGTCTGCCATATAGCTAGAAGTAGGACTCTCCCGTGAAGCTATATGTAATTCACATATGTAATTCACAGTCCTCAGCAGTATTTCTCAGTTTGAGCTTTCTCTAACTTGCCGCCATGGCCACAGAAATGCCACTTCCACACCGTGAATCTGCTTCTGGTCCCTGGCCTCAAACAGATCATTTTGACCTCACATCAGTCAGACTTCTGACTCCAGGTCAGCTAAGTTTTGTGTTTCTATTGCCTTTCACATGTGTTCTAGTGCATTCCATCGAGATATACATCTTGCTTTATTGTTATGCTGTTTTCATAAATTTTTATATAGTTAGAGCCAAGGTAAGTATAAACTTAGGTTAATACATGATCTTGACCAGAAATCAACATTAAATTATGTTTTTAAAATAGACTTTTCAGGGTGCGTGGGTGGCTCAGTCATTGGGCGTCTGCCTTCGGCTCGGGGCATGATCCCGGGGTCCTGGGATCTAGCCCTGCATCGGGCTCCCTGCTTGGCGGGGAACCTGCTTCTCCCTCTGCTTGTGTTCCCTCCCTCCCTGTCTTGTGTTCCCTCCCTCCCTGTCTCTCTCTCTCTGTCAAATAAATAGATAAAAGTCTTTAAAATAAAATAGACCTTTCAGGGGTGCCTGGGTGGCTCAGTTAAGTGACTGCCTTCAGCTCAGGTCATGATTCCAGGGTCCTGGGATGGAGCCCCACATTGGGCTCTCTACTCAGTGGGGACTCTTGCCTCTCCCTTTGCCCTTCTCCCTGCTCATGTGTGTGCTCTCTCTCTCTTTTTCAAATAAATAAAATCTTTTTTAAAAAATAAAATAGGACTTCCAGTAAAAAAAAAAAAAGAACTTTCATGTCAAATTTTATAGGCAGTTTTTAAAGAATCATATATGTTTCTTCCTAAAACATTAGCATCTAGTGTCAGTAGCCAATGGTATCATGTTAATAAGGCAGAATGTTGAGGATGTGAATTTTTTTAAGTATAATTACCATATAATATATTAGTTTTAGGTGTACAATATGGTGATTCAACGATTTTACACATTACTCAGTATTCATCATGCTGCGTGTACTCTAATCCCCTTTACCTACTTCACCCTTCCTTCATCCACCTCCCCTCTGATAGCCACCAGTTTGTTCTGTGTAGTTAAGAGTCTTTATGTTGTCTCTTTTTCCTTTGTTCATTTGTCTTGTTTCTTAAATGCCACATATGAATGAAATCATATGGTATTTGTCTTGCTCTGACTGACTTATTTCACTTAGCATTATATATTCCAGATATGTCCATGTTGTCATAAATGGAAAGAGCTCATTCTTCTTCATGGCTGAGTAATATTCCATTGTGTATATAGACCACAACTTCTTTATCCATTCGTCTGTGGATGAACACTTGGGTTGCTTCCATATCTTGGCTATTGTAAATAATGCTGCAATAAACATATAGGGTACATATAACTTTTTGAATTAGTGTTTTCATTTTCTTTAAGTAACTACCTAGTAGTAGAATTATTGGATCATATGATAATTCTATTTTTAATTCTTTGAGGAACTTCCACACTATTTTCCACAGTGGTTGCACCAGTTTGCATTCCCACCAACAGTGCATAAGAGTTCCTTTTTCTCCACATCACAAATACTTGTTACTTTTTGTGTTTTCTTTTTAATTTTTTTTTATTTATTTTGCTCCTTGTGCTTTTTATTCTAGCTATCCTTTTTATCTAGCTATCCTTTATCTAGCTACACACCTATCAGATGTGTAGAGAACAAGAATTTAATAGATAAAGATAATCTATGGACCCAGTAAACTACAGATGAAGGTTTCTATAGTTCCGTGTAATATACATGAGCCAAAGAGCTAAAAATGAAAGACAAGGGCAGAACCCAGAGATGATATCAAGACATCACTAGCTAGTAAGAACACAGGTCCCAGAAGACCACAAAGGGAAGGTAAAGAAGGGAGAAGCTAGCCACATTTGGTGACTAAGATCCAGGAGATTGGTGCCTCAGAACCATGGGCATCAGAGAATCGGCAACAGGCCTGCACTCAGCGCTCCTCGAACTGTGGCGTGCCCGACCAGGGCTGGTCCTCAAACTGTTTATTGCAGGTCTGCTATGCAACAAGAAGCTATGCCAGAATTTAAATCAACTGATTCACCAAGCAAGCTTTTCTCAATGAAGTAAGGAGTACATGCACTTACATTCTGGTAAAAGTTCCTTACCCCCACCAATAACAGTTGTTTGACCATCCACATTAAAATCACTGCTTTAGATAATCCCTGTTTTGGACAGAGATAGCCTCAGACCATAACAAGAAGCAGATCTAGAATCCTGATTTAAAATCCTGTTTAAAAAAAAAAATCTGACTGTAGCTGGTTAAGAAAAAAATGAAAGGATTAAGACAAACCATGAATACAAATAACATCTCCACTGGGAATTCATCATTCCCGCTGGGAATCTATTTAAGAATTTATTACACTAAATGATACTAAAAATGACCTCAAGTATTGGAAAAGAAATTAAATAGTATTACGACCACATGTTAACAACCAAATAATAGGCTTAATTTTAACCTCCCAAAGTGTCATAAGTTTTAATTATTTATGCATTCTAATTTTATGTCAGTACACACTATACTGGTTAAATGTGTTGTGTGGCATATTATAATCTTTACAATACTTATTTAACTTTATAAAATTCTATTTCTTTCCTTTAATAAGATATTATTGTTTCTTTCTTGATGTATATGCATGCATTCATTCCATGTAACCACATCTAGGCCTCAACCAATGAGCCTTGAAAACTATTTAGAATGTGAAAGGTGAGTTATGTTAAAATCTAACTAGCCTTACTATCTACTTCTAGAGATTCTGCTCAACAATAAAGCTTTTTCAGCAATGTCCACAATAGCCAAACTATGGAAAGAGCCTAGATATTCATCAACAGATGAATGGATAAAGAAGACGTGGTGTATATATATATATATATATATATATAGATATATATATATATATACACACACACACACATACACACACACATACATACATACACGATGGAATACTATGCAGCCATCATAAATGAAATCTTGGCATTTGCAATGACATGGATGGAACTAGAGGGTATTAGGCTAAGCGAAATAAGTCAATCAGAGAAAGACACTTATCATATGATCTCTCTGATATGAGGAATTTGAGAGGCAGGGCAGGGGTTGTGGGGGGAAGGGAGGGAAAAATGAAACAAGATGGGACTTGGGAGGGGGACAAGCTATAAGAGACTCTTAATCCCAGGAAACAAACTGAGGGTTGCTGGGGGTGGGAGGGATAGGGTGGCTGGATTATGGACATTGGGGAGGGCATGTGCTATTGTGAGTGCTGTGAATTGTGTAAGACTGATGATTCACAGACCTGAACCCGTGAAACAAATAATACATTATATGTTAATAAATTTTTTAAAAATTTTTAAAAACAAAGCTTTTTAAAATCGGGTAATATTAGGGACGCCTGGGTGGCTCAGTTGGTAAGCGGGCTGCCTTCGGCTCAGGTCATGATCCCAGCATCCTGGGATCCAGTCCCTTATCAGGCTCCTTGCTCAGCAGGGAGCCTGCTTCTCCCTCTGCCTCTGCCTGCCTCTCTGACTACTTGTGATCAATCTCTCTCTCTCTCTTTCTGACAAATAAATAAATAAAATCTTTAATAAAAAATATAATAAATAAATAAATAAAATTGGGTAATATTCTAAAACAAGATTGCCACCAAAAAGTTCATTTTTAAGATGACATTCAAGACTTGTACATTATCATTCAGAAACAGCACAATACCTACACTTCTATGATGAGATCAAGTCTGCATTATTATAATACATGTTAAAAATCATAATCCAGAAGAAAATATCCTGAATAATTTTTTAAATGTTTTATTATATAGGCAGAATACAAGGCATATATATATATATATATATATATATATATACACTCTCTTGTTCCAAAATATATTTGAAACTGAAATCTATTAATGTATTTATAAGTTTTTTAAAGTGATGGTTGAAACAAAATAAGTTAATGAAAAAAATCCAATTACCTTTAATATTTTATTCCAAAGTAATACAGCTAAATTGTTCTTTCAATTTATTCTACAACATATTTGAATACTACACATAGTTGATAGCTTTAAAGTGGTTACTAGCTCACTGACTCACTCTAGAACAATTCTGGAACACCAGCCATGTACCTCTAACTGCTACATGCTGTTTTGCAATGATTAAATGATACCATTCAGTTGCAAAAAATTTTATCAGATGATGTGCTTCTGAAAATTCTGTGCTCTACTTACTCATTTCAAAATGTGTTTCTTTTTGCCTATAATTTTGAGAATGGATTTTTCAAGGTTTATTCCACTGTGGATGTGCAAATCCCACTCTCAAAAGTTCACAGCCAAATATTTTGCATCATTATCGAACACCCTGCCAACACCTACAGAAGGAAAAATAAAGGCTGTAAATTCTATAAAAATACCAATAATGTATATGTCAATGATATCATTGTTATCAACATTATCATTG
Organism: Lutra lutra; assembly: GCF_902655055.1. Lineage (NCBI taxonomy): Eukaryota > Metazoa > Chordata > Mammalia > Carnivora > Mustelidae > Lutra > Lutra lutra. The sequence goes on from NC_062284.1 coordinate 59,466,213, forward strand.
TTATCATCTACCTTCCTGAAAGCTGTTACAAATGACAAAGAAAGATTAAATAATTTCTACACTTCCCAACAATGACGCTAAACAGGGAGCATAATTCCTTTCCCAACTCAGGCCTTAGTTAATGTATGAATATCAAAGCACACTAATCATCCAGTTTAACCACAAACATGTCAGGTTTGTTTGGAGTTCCACCAAATTTGAGAAAGATATATAAATGTAAGAGTTTAAAGGCTTTAGAATGAAGCCCACATTTGTCTGTGGCCCCAAATCTTAGCTGAAAATTGGCTGGTCTGAGCAGATGTGACTTAGAGCGGCTGAATGTAACAGAAAGCTCACAGACTGAAGCGTCAAAAGAATTGAGGATTGGCCCAGGTCTATCACTAACTGTGAGTCTTGGTAAAATCAGTTGGCTATTCAAGACTTCAGTTTCTAATCCATGGGACTGGCCCACATGACCTGTAGGGACCCTTCAGCTCTCACATTCTATAATTCTGATTCTATGGCCTGTTTAGTAATTGAAGGTAGACCCTCCACCATTCACTGAGCAGAAGAAACCCTCCAGTCTTCTGATTGGGGTCCATGTATTCTTATACAAGGTTAAATGGCAAGAGCATGTCGAAATAAGAATCAGAACACAAGGATTTATCATCCTTTGTGAACCACATTCTTATCCACAATGCTCAGCAACAAGGCTTAGAGTGCTAAACATTTTGATGCAATAATGACAATGCAGTTCACCAAACAAGGCCAAGCTCAGTGGTTTCCAGGAAACCAAAAAGGGAAAGAATGTGGGAAGAAATAGTAGAGACTTCAAATGATGAAAAAAATGAATGAAGTTCAAACTAAGAATCAAAAGAGACACTATAAAGACCTAAAAAGTGTGGTCAATGCATTTAGAATGATTGGAACCATGGAAAACCTTTGCTAACAATACTAACAAAACATCTTTGAGAATATTTTATCATTAAAGGAGTCCATGAGATGAGATCGGATTGCTGATTCTTCCTTCGAAAATGCAAAAACTAGAATTGAATTCTTCTGATTTGTGAAAGCTAGAATTATTATGCAACTTCACTAAAAGCATTTTTACCTAATTCTAGAAGTTAAAGATGTTCTTTATTTGAAAAAAAAAAAATCCCCTTAGTCTTATTATCACAATGGAACACTCAATACCTCTGAAAAATTAGGTTGAACATGAATTATTACTATTTATTTAAATTACTCAAGAAGCCTATCATTATAGTAAAGGGTTAAGTTGTATATAAATAAAACAAGGAAATAATAAAATTACCTCAATTATCAGTCACTTTCTTCAGGGATAAAGGCAATTTAATAGAAAGTGTAAAATAATAGAACTAAGCTATTAACATTTATATTCTATTCCCCTTCAGATTGTTGTCAGTGTGTGCATATATATACACATATAAGATATATAGATAATTTTATACAATTATATATATTAAATAGTTATAGTTGATACTGATAATCTATCTAGAATTTTTATCTTTTTGTTTTAGATCACTCATTTCCAACTAAAAGTCTTTTGTTGACAAAATCCATATACTTGTCATTTTTATTACCTTACTATTGTATTAAATGGGTAAGACCATGTATAAATTGCTTTGACATTCTATTTGAGAGCATTTAAGTTGCTTCTTACTTTGTTTAGTTTGGTTCCTCTTAGCTGTTATTTCTTTGTATATGTTCCTAAAAGTGGAATTGTGCAGATCAAAAATAAAAATAATGTCACAGGTCAACAGTTGACCAATTGCTTTTCAGGGGAAAAATAACCAACTTAACAAGCTACCAATAATGAGGTATTTACTCCAAAAATACAAAAAACACTAATTCAAATGGACACATGCACCCCTACATTAAAAACGTAGCAGCATTATTCACAATAGCCAAATTATGGAAGCAACCCAAGTGTGTATAAATAGATGAATGGATAAAGAAGATATGGTATATATACACAATGAAGTATTATTCAGCCATAAAAAAAAAGAATGAAATTCTGCCATCTGCAACAACATGGATGATCTAGAGAGTATTATGCTAAGTGAAATAAGTCAGCCAGAGAAAGACAAATACCTTATGGTGTCACTTATATGTGGCATTTAAGAAACAAAACAAAGAAGCAAAGGAAAAAAGAGAGAGATGGAGAGGGAGACAGACAAACCAAGAATCAGATTCCCTCTCTTTTTTTTTTAAGATTTTACTTATTTATCTGAGTGACAGTGAACCCGAGAGAAATCACAGAGGAAGAGGGAGAAGCAGACTCGCCCCTGAGTGGAGAGCCTAATGCGGGGCTCAATCCCAATACCCCAGGATCATGACCTGAGCTGAAGGCAGATGCTCAACAGACTGAACCACTCAGGCACCCCAAGAAACAGATTCTTAATTATAGAGAACAAACCAGTGGTTACCAGAGGTGGGTGGGGGATGGGTGAAATAGGTGAAGGGGACTAAGGCGTGCACTTGTGATGAATACTGAGTGATTCCACACTACAGTGCACACCTGAAACTAATATTACACTGTATGTTAACTACACTGGAATTTTAAATTTTTTTAATTTTTTAATTAAAAAAAATGTTTCTTCACCATAAATAAAATAGCTAATATTTTGATACTGTTCAAATATTGCTGCCTCTACCTCCATACCACTCCCAATATGACGTAATTATACTTATCATTATCTTTGCTGGTCTGATAAGTGTATTTAGGGCCTAAAGATTATTTGAATATGAATCTTATTTAATTTTTTTAAAAATTTTGTTTATTTTTATTTTTTTGAGACAGAGAGAGAGAAAGAGAGAGCAAAAGCAGCAGGAAGGGCCAGAAGGCAAGGGAGAAGTCTCCCCACTGAGCAGGGAGCCCAACGTGGGGATCTATTCCAGGACCCTGGGATCATAACCCAAGACAAAAGCAGATGCTTAACTGACTGAGCCACCCAGGCGCCCCTGAATGTGAATTTTAAGTACTGGTGATTATACTTATTATACATTATAATTCTTTATGATGACTCACTCTAATTTCCTAAATCCATGAAGACAATAAGTAATGATCCTTCATATATATCAATGCTTTACATATTTTGAAATATTGTTTCTATTTACAAATGCAACACATGTACATTTATGGAAAGTCTAGATATAGAGAAAAGTATGAGAAAAGGTATAAAAAACATCCATAATCCCAACACACTTTTCCCTTTAAATAGTCTGTTATAAAAAGTGAATTTCCTTTTATCACCTCCCCATCCATCCCATCTCTACTAAAAGTAATCACTGCTTAGCATTTGTTATATATTATCCCAGCACTTTTCTATGATTTTTTAAATAAAAATGGAATCATACTATTGTCTTAAGCAACAGGCTCTTTTTCCTCAATACCGTATCACAGACATCTTTCCAAGATATATAGATCTACCTCATTCTTCTGGTAGCTGTCTGCCATTCTTGTCTATGTTTACAATATTAAGTTATGAAACCAGGTTGAAGAAGGGCAAAGAGATCCCCACCGTTACCTGAGGCAGCCATATTACGTTTGTCTCCTTTCTCCATTTCCGGTATGGTCTCACAGGCACCACCAACTCCCTTGCTTCCCTGGTCTTTCATTGCAATCACTCAACCTCTCCTCACCCCTGCCTCAGCTCCGGACCCATTTCTTCCGCTCTTGCTGGACTGCCGAGGGCTGTCAGAGATGACCCCAAGCCCCACGGGCTGGCTCCCTGTCCTAGCTAGGGTTCCAGCCTCAGCAGGGCTGTCTTCCCAGTTCACCATTGCTCTCCTCTCCTCCTCACACCATCTATTTCAATCCTTCCCCACCCTGCTTCAAGGTCCCATCCCTACTCTGCCCTCTCATTCCAGTCATATGCTTTCATCTCTAATTCACAGACTAGATAGAGAACATGCAAGCATGACCTCTCTCACTTATTCTTCAGCTCCAAACCTGCCTTTCTAGGCCCATCCTTCTCTCCTTTCATCCTCAATCAGAAAAGGGGCATCTTGATCCTTCTCTAAGTTGTACACCGCCATCTTCAATCTCATCCTTTCTGCTATACCCCTCCTCATTACCATAGAAACAAGCATATGTAAATGCCACCTTAGTAATGTTAATAATAAGAGTAACGATACTAATAATAAACATTTGTATAGCGCTCAAAATATGCCAAACCCTGTTTGAAGCACTTTACATTAATTAAGATGAATTTAATCTTCGTAACAGTCTATAAGGTAGGTATTCATTACAACTATCCCATTCTACTGATCAAGGAACTAAAGCAGAGAGGTCAAGAGACCTGTCCAAGGTCACACAGCTAAGAAGTGCAGAGTTTGAGATTCAAACCCAAACAGGCTGCTTCAGTGTCTGGTTCTTAACCACTATGTCCCATGTACAGAAGCTTACAGAGCAGAACTAGAACCCAGGGAGGAAATAAAAGCAGAGTGGGTTTCAAAGAGTGAAGGGGCAAAGAGGCCTGTAAAGCACCTAAAACAGCAGAAAGTGACTCTCTGAGCTAGACAGGTAAATCAGGGGACAGGGACCAGAGCCCATCATACGCAAACGACGGAGAGGTCATCTGCAGGGTCTGTCTTGTGTTGCTTATTCTATGAATACAGCTATTTTCATTTTCTCTTGATTCTATCATCTCAAATTATCTCCATTCGAGTAGTTAGCCTGATAGAAGAACGCTTTTATCCATGGTCACAGCAATACTCCTCAGCCCACAGGAACCAACCAGGCAAGAGATGAGTGACTGAGCACAAATCCTCCCCACCATGTGGGACAAAGAGCTCAAAGCACAGCGCCTCCTCCATTTGCCATACGCAAGCTTCCTGCTTGTGCTGGACCAAACCATCCAGCCACCCTTTGTATACTGAAACCCTCTCTACTCACTCCAGCCTCAAAAACATTGCCCCAGACAGATCAATTCCAGAGACCAATCCTGAATCATGCTAACTCTTCCTTAATACTTACGAGAAATCTCTCTCTTCATGGACCCCCCATCACCATGTTTTTTAGCTAAGCTGTCAAAGATTAAGACTAATACTTCAAATAGTAGTCCTTTAGATATCTTTGGGAGAGGGATGTTGTGTGGTTTTCTACTAAACCATCCCCTCGTTCCCCACAACACACACACACACACACACACACACACACACACACACACACCCCTCTTCTTTACCAAGCTAAATAAATACACTCAGTCCCACCAACAATCCTTCACAGGACCTGCTTTTAAATCTCTTCCTCATTCTTGTCCTCTACTATCCATAAGATCTGTTTTGCTCGCCTCTCCCATACAGGCAGCATATCAGCTCCATACCATCGCTGACTCATAGCGAGCGAATTCTGAAGATTTGTTCCACATATGCTGCTTCCAGCAGCCATGGCTCATCCTTCCTCTACTTACACCGCTGTTATTTGGGACTCCTGTCTGCCCGCTAAAGTTCATACTACGCTTGCGAGCCTCAACCTCATCCCATTGTGCCTGCCTTCCCTAGCTCCTGACAGCTGGTTTTAATGACACCAATACCACTACCTCCTTCAGACTAACCAGACTAACTGGATCCCACTTCCTCAGTCAATCTTGACCAAGGCACACGTGCATTCACAGCCTCAGAATTAAGTCACTTTTCCAACTTTTATGGGCAAATCAATCCTGGGATTCAGGTGGTTCCAGGACTATCCCCAGGGCTCCTACGCTGCCCCTTCCTTCACTCCTTGACCAGTGCATCCCTAAAACTGAGTATGAATTTTATCCCTAAATCACCAGTTCATGGCCAGAAATTATTGCTTTTACCCAGTGATCTTGAAACAATATTCTCTCATAATAAGAAGAATAAGACAAAACTGCAAAATTAGCCATTTCTAGAAGGTATCGTTCAGAAAACATACTCTTTGGTCTATAGGTAGTGGGCTAACTTTTTTCTACACAGAAGACAATCTCACATTCTCCTAAAAAGTTTTACTGAACTTCCAAAAGTAACTTTCAATAGAATATTTAAACCAATTAATACCAATTGTCAAGCATACATGCTAAACTTTAGATACTACCAATAACATCATTTTTTGCCAAAAAGTATGCCAGCAATCACAGGCAAAAGGACAAAGGCCTCTAGCCCTACTCCCTTGATTTTAAAGTAAGAAAACCAAGACTCTAAGAGGAAAAAGTGATTTATCAAGTTGACAGATCAGGTCACTGACAACCTTGAAACAAGGACTCAGGTCTCCAGATTCCCCATCCACAAAGTACCTAGAAATCTATGAGGTACACTGGGCCTTACAGAGTAGTATCTTCCCTAAAAAGTTCACACACGTGGTACGCAATGTGATCCACAGGGTATCATGAGATGCTAAGCAATTAAAACATAAAGATGATACAGATCAGTACTCATACACCTTTATCATACCAGTTTCTCCAAATGTTGACTGTAAAACAAGATAGTTGATAAAAGATGATCATTTAGGGGTGACTGGGTGGCTCAGTGGGTTGAACCTCTGCCTTCAGCTCAGGTCATGGTCTCAGGGTCCTGAGATCAAGCCCCACATCAGGCTCTCTGCTCAGGGGGGAGCCTGCTTCCCCTTCTCTCTCTGCCTGCCTCTCTGCCTACTTGTGATCTCTGTCAAATAAATAAATAAATCTTTTTTTAAAAAAGATGATCATTTGGATCCTGTCTCTTCCACTTAGTAGCTACATATGCTTGAGTAATTTACTCAACTTCTATTTCCTCATGTGGAAAGCGAGGATAGTAATATTGACCTCAAGAGTGCTAATAAAGACTACATAGTAAGTTATAATATACTTGGACCAGCGCCTGCTACCGTAGGCACACAGTACTTGTTCTTCTCTACTTATGCGTATTATTCTTTTCCACTTAGGTAACAACCAACTCTTGATATTTACCATATCTCTGTGAGTCTAGCCAACTTTCACATGACACTGGAAAAAAAATGTAAGATTTCCTAAAGGATCCAGGTTTTGCATCCAGAATTACATAAGAGTAGAGACATAGCAGAAAATAATGGATATATGTCCAAGGCATATGACAAATGGTCAGAAATCAGGAGAGCTGAAATATGGAGAATGACAGGCTTTGCCTGCCTTGGATTGGCAGGTACAGGATGAGAAGTGCCCAGGGTTTTCAAAACCAGTCAAGCCACAAACACCCTATTTACCAAGTTGGCAGTGTCCCATCACTACCACCACAACTATTGGCCAAGAGCCTCTTTACACTCCCTAACCATTCTTACTTCCTCTACTTCTTCCCTGTATCAATAGCCCCAAGGAGAAAAAAATCCCTCAGAAGATAAAAATGGACGAGTCCCTGATATAATTCTCATTTCATTTCCCATGAAAAGTAAATAAAAATGAATGTTAAAGAGAAGCACAATGCATTCAGTCCCCTTCGATCTGCTGTCTGGCCCTTATGAGGCAACCTGCCTACCCTCTAGGCTCCGAGTCAGGGCTGCTGTCCATGGCTGGCAAATGGTTCAGAGCAATTCAGCTGCACATGAGCAGAAGGGGGGGAAATCTCCATCGGGATCAGTGCACACTCTGGGAGAGCTCTAAGGAGATCAGAATTTAATCAAAATCACTTACCTGATGCTTACACCGATGCAACAGCATATAAAATGGAATAATGAGAGAAGCGACTGACCAGGTTTAAGTGGCTAGACAGGAGGTGACAATGCTGACAGAAGGGTGATACGCGCCATGACAAAAGAGAGAAGATTTTCAGAGTCATAAAGAACGCTGGCAAGATATGACAGCAAATTAGCCATAGTGGTTAAAACTTAATGAGGCCTGAAGATCACCCAAGATAATAGGATTTAGTAGGAGACAGAAAGGAGATGTGCTGGCATTTGTGACAAGACCAGCCCTGCGAGAGAGGATGTAGGGAGAGTCATAAGTTGAGCCTTGTCATGTTTCATTTTAGGTAAAAGCCAAGGATTCAGCTGGAAGCATCCTCTGGGTAGCTGGAAAATCATAACATTATGGAGACTTTCTGATAGGATCAGAATATCAACCAGCTCACAATTTAGTTGATTTAAGAGTTTTCTCTCATCAGCAATAATGTTTTTACATGACAAGCTCTTAAAACATGAGATAGGCACAAGAAGGATTTAGAACATATTTAAATTGAATAACAATATATTATGAATTACGAACAAAAAGTGGGAGAATTTAAGCTGTACGTTCAATATATAAAGATGATTTTATGGAGAATGACTACCAATTTTTTTCCATTAAAAAAAACATGTCACCATCAGGTACAGAATATTAGGTGTGTGGATCATTATTCTGACCTCACGTAGTATTTCATAGGTTTATTACATCACATAAAGTATGTATAATATTACATTAAGTTCTATGAATCATATTTTTACTCAAATTGTGACAAATTCCCATGTCAGTTTTCTTGACAGACTTAACAAATATAAAACCAGTCATAAAACAGTCCAAGGAAACTGGAAGCTTTTTTTAAGACAATTGCTGGCGACAATTAAAATTGAAATTAAAAAAACTTACCACATTTTCCTTCAGTTTCCTCAGTCTGTCATCGATCTCCCTCAGCCGGTTTTGCTGATCCCGTTGCTCTTTGGTATTCCGAAGCACCTTTTCTCCTGGAGTTATTTCCATGTTTCTATCATCATCATGAAAGTCAGGTTCCTAATTTAAAAAAAAAAAAAAATTCATGCACAGGCTGAAAATGTACCGTCATACATTGCTCCAAAACAAATGAGCTTTGAAAGTTAGTTTTGTTTCTCAGATGGTGTTTCTGTCCTTCAAAATGACATTCATAATTCTCTTAACTCTTCCCATTTGAGAGGGAAAGGTCCAACTGTACATGAAACAAGTAGGAAAATAAACTCAGTCATCTGCAAAGCAAGAAGTTCAAATGAAAAGAGCAGTGGCTGGGAAGCGGCACCTGGACTCTCACCCCCGTTCTGTACTTACCAGCTTAAGTTCTTGGGCAAATCACACTTTGCCTGGATGCCACATTTACCATATATAAATGACAGAAAAAAATCCCACCATTCTGGCTATGAGAGACCGAGGTTCAAGGGCAAACTGGCCTTGGCAAAGTCAGGAGTTTTGAATCCTGGCTCTACCTGGTTCCTGACTAAAATGACCTTAGGGAAATCAAATAACCTCTCTGAGCTTCAGTTCCATGTCTGCAGAACGATAATAACATCTAGCCTAAAAGTCATCACACTACGTCACTGGCATGCAACAAATCTTAGTGCCTAACAAATGTGAGTGAAATACGCCCTTTGAAAAGAATATGAACGACAAGGTGAAAGTATTTCACTATTATCAGCAATATTTGAATGGACGGAACCATAACCTCCCAAAGTTAATGTTATTTCTAGGTGATAAAAATGGGTATTTCTTGACAGTAAGTTGGCCTTCTATCTACAGCTAAACCTCCCACTTTACTCCCATAGATCTCCTACTCCCTGTTGCCATGCAGGAGCCTGACACTGATGTCATGTTTGTACTTGCTCAAACCAGAATCCTCCCACATTCTCACGCCCTACAGATGGTTGGTCACCAAGAGGAGTCACCATCTCACTTTCTAGTACCTCTTAATCAAGGCCCTCCTCTCCTTCTCACTCCCTCGTCATTCCTCTGAACCAGTGGTTTTCAAAACCTGGGGTGCTTTAGACTTACCCACAGAGCCTGGGAAAATCTTCAAAGGTCCTACCCCCACACTGGACAAAATTCTACTGGAGGGACTAACAGCCTGAAGCACAACTACTTGAAAATTTGAAAACTGTCACCTTAAGCAACTGCTCAAGCCTCTTCACTGACCTGGGTACCACCAGTCTCCCCATGCACTCCAGCCTCTGCAGAGAAGCCACAGAGCAAGGTGCAAAGTCCTCACCCAATCCTGGGCTGTGCCTGGGCTAGCTCCTCAGTCTCCTCTCCCACTGCTGGGGTCTCACACCCAAAGGCATGGCAATATTCACTCCTCCTCATTCTCCACCTCTCCATGCCTCTTTCTTCCAGCTCCTCATGAACAGTCCTACTCTGTCTGAGCACAGGTGTATTTCCCCGGTGAAATGTTCCCTGACATGCTTAAGAAGGGAAGATGGTCTCTTGATCACACCACCTGTTCCTCATTGTATTAACCATACTTCTGCTGCTCAGACTGGGATCATGACTGATCCCAATCACTATACTCCTGAAGCCGGATGGACCCTAGTCCATGGACTGTACAGCTGAGCCTTGAACAGCATGAGTATGAGCTGCTCAGTCCACTTTCATGCAGATTATTTTTCAACAAATAGAGTATAAGACCTATAAACATATTTTCTCTTCCTTATGATTTCCTTTCCTCCACCTTACTTTATTGTAAGAATGCAGTACATGATAGATAGAGCATTCAAAATGTGTGTTAATCAATTCTTTATATTATTGGGAAGGCTTCCAGTCAACAGTAAGCTATCAGCAGTTAAGTTTCCAGGAAGTTGAAAGTAACACAGAGGTTTTTCAACTTCATGGAGGGAGGGGTCAGTGCCCCTCACCCCCACATTGTTCAAAAGTCAACTGTGATTTGGTTCTCAGATCTGATCACACTAATGTTTCAATGAAATTTATATTGTGTAAAATTCTACTGGAAGAAACTATTAATTCCAAGAAGCGATTTTTTACATTTTGTATTCCCCAAAAGGTGACTCATTTCTGGTAGCTTCGATGCCTATAAGCACCCAGAGGGTAAATTAATTATCAGGAATATTTTTAAGAAGGAAACCTAATGTTAGGGAGACATGTGGAAAAGATGGTATGAAGGTCCCTCTGCATCTTTAAGCATCCAGGATCTCATGAACTTTCACAGACATGTCCCTACTATGAAATAGGATCCACAGTAGAGACACACAGAAGCCCACATCCTGAGTGGCTTCTAAACAAAAAATGTAGTTCTGGGAGCTTGGGAATCCAAGATCAATGCACTGGCAGACTTGGTGTCTGGTAAGGGGTTGCTTCCTGGCTCCTAGATGACCATCTTCTTTGCTGGCTCCTCACATGGCAAAAAGGACAAAGGAGCTTTCTGGGTCTTTTTTTAAAGGGCACTAATCCCGTTCATGAGGGCCCTACTGTCATGATCTAATCACATCCCAAAGTCGTGACCTCCAAATACCACCACACTGGGGATTAGATTTCAACATATGAATTTTGAGTGGACACAAACATTCAGTCAATAAAATGTAGGGAAATGAAAAGCATCCAAACTGGATTTCATTTCAAAATGGAAATCATTTTTTTTAAAAGGGATGGCATTTTAATAATCCACAACTATGATTTTTTTTTAATCTTTGAGTAGGCAAAGAAAAGACATAGAAAGAAAACCATTTCTAAATCAGACTTCATCAATATATTAAATTTTGCTTATTCAAAGCCACCATTAAGGCAATCCACAGACTGACAGTAAAGTATTAAAACACACAAATCAGGGCGCCTGGGTGGCTCAGTGGGTTAAGCCGCTGCCTTCGGCTCAGGTCATGATCTCAGGGTCCTGGGATTAAGTCCCGCATCGGGCTCTCTCCTCAGCAGGGAGCCTGCTTCTCTCTCTCTCTCTCTCTCTCTCTCTCTCTCTGCCTGCCTCTCCATCTACTTGTGATCTCTCTCTGTGAAATAAATAAATAAAATCTTTAAAAAAAAATAAAACACACAAATCTGTCAAAGGACTTGTATTCATAATATGTAAGGGACTCACACACTTCAATAATAAATAAGAAATACTAAAAAGAAAAATCTAGCTTTAAAAATGACTTGAAAAAAAAATGACTTGAATAGATACTTCATAAAAGATATGTGAATGACAAACAAGCACATGAAGAAGTCCTAACATCAGTAAGTCATCAGGGAAATGTAAATTAAAATCACAAGATATCACTACACAGCCACTAAAATGGCCCAGATGAAAACAATTGTTAACACCAAATATTATAAAGGTGTGGACCAAAAGGAATTCTCAGGTGTTATTAGTGGAAGTATACGATGGTACAACCACTTTGGAAAATTGGTGGTTTCTTGAAAAGTTCGATGCTGTCTATCCTAGGACCCACCAATTCCACTCCCATGAATCTATCCAGGAGAAATGGAAACATGACTAAAGCCCCGTGCACACATGTTCATAGCAGCTTTATGCATAACAGGCAAATGTCCATCAACAGGAGAATGATAAACTAACAAACTATAGGAAGCACCTGACACAAGCTAGGACAATGGGACTCTTTCCCCTTGACCTCTGTTTTGTGGTTAGGGTTAATCAATGTGGAGAGAGACTGGAGGGCGGGAGAAGAGAGAGCTGGCAGTATTTTCCCATTCTCCTCCCTATTTTGGCATGATGGTTTTGGCAGAACATATCCCATCAGGTGCCCAACAGGAGAGTTTTCTTAGATTCAACTGAATATTCATGCTCAAAGACAGAGGTCACATGTAGAGAGAAGTTATTGAGAAGAACATAGGACATGAAACACAGCAGGGCAGTGTCAGGACTCCCTCCTCAGCAGGAGTTTCTGTTACAGGCCATGCCATGGCAGTTCAGGTGCAAGGGGTAAGGAAGATACCCTGGTTTAAAAGCTTCTTATCTCATAAGAACATCGTCTCTGGAAATGATGCCACAGGCACTCCTCCACAGGGTCCTGGCAAGGGACAGTCTCTGTAATCTCTGTAATCACTGCACTTAGACCCAAGGTATGGCTTCCCCACCAGGTCTTCATAATTCTCCCAGTCCTGGGGTCATTTTTAGCATAGGCAAAGTTGCTTCCTAACCCTTGGCAACATTCCAACCTTCATCAGACTGCCAGGGAAACAGTAAGGAAGTTAACTACCGTTCAAATTCTCATGCCAAAGGGGGAAAGGTTGGTAAATCTTTGCCCACACCTTCTATGATTACAATTTTGGATGGCTGGTTCTTCTCCCACGGCTCCAGCTTTCCCTGAGCTCCAATACACTTCTTCCCCCTACTCAATGTTGCTAGTCCCTAGGTGTCCCAACATCCCTTACTGGTTCCTTTAAATCTATTAATAGTTCCTTCATTTACTTATCTTCAAAATCCAAGCTAGGTGTTTTTCTCTTTCTCGCCCAAAACTCTAACTGGTAGACTGTATGTGTGTGTGTGTGTGTGTGTGTGTGTGAGTGTGTGTGTGTGTGTGTGTGTGTGTGTGTGTGTGTGTATTTGTAGAGAAGTAGACTGGAAGGAAATTCAACTTGATGGTAAAAATCTTGACTCTTTCATCTTATTTTCTTAGATGTTTTTGTATTTCCTAAATTTTCTATAATACTCATGTATTTATTTCATAAGCAGAGGTAATATTTTATTTTTAGGAAAACAGAAATATTATTCTACCAAGACTATTTCTGTTCTGCTCTGACAATGTGACTCTCTGTACCCAAAGGTACTGGCCCAACGCTTAGATGTTAGCCCCAGTTCTACTGGTGTAACCAGTTATATACTTTTAAGCAAGTCACTTTCTCTTTCTGGGTCTCAATTTCTTCTGAAAGAACTTTCTTCCAACTCTCATAGCTTATGAGTGTGTAATTCTCTACAGCTGAACCCAAGGATATGTAACATCCTTCCTCAGTCGTGATCTGATAGCATAACCATATAGTTCAAATATTTGAAGGACAGTATGCAAGGAAAGAAAGGCCATGAGAGAGCAAAAAAAGGTAATCACTGATTCTGACAAAAATTTCAAACTGGCACCATATTCAAGAAGCTCTTGTGGTACCAAGAGAGGTTCTGCTGTCACATCAAAGTGCCAACCAGTACTATCTGTTTTCATGATCCTCAGGAAATATCTTGATTTCCTATGGTAGTAATGTTTGAGCAGATTATCTGACCGGCCATATGGTTTCTGTGTTTCTGAGGCATATAGGAATGCTTTTTATTCAGTAAAAGTAAAACTCAGTTCAGGAAAAGCTCTCTGTGATATGCACGGGAATACCCAAGAAGCCACCAGAAGAGAATTGTCCTTGAGGTCAATAGATATTTGTTGATTTGACTAATTGACTGCGAAGGATTCTAAGTTCAACCTTAGAAAAATATCTGTGGTGTTGACTGAGCCAACAGGGGTCTTTGAAGCTAGCTAAACAGGAAAATACAAACCTGCCTAAATAAAGCCAATGTGCCCCATGTTTTCAAACAAAAGCTATGCTTTTCAAAAGGTCATTGCTATTTTTCTGTCATCAGATGGGTCATTTGCCAGGCAGTACGAGAAGGAAGGAAAAAAGTCTTTTGGCCAAATTGTTTTTACCATTTTAGAATATTGCCATGAAACGAAAGAAGCCTTGACTACACAGGAGACTTAACGAAGAAAAATAAAGAAATATAAGTAGGGGCGCCTGGGTGGCTCAGTGGGTTAATCCTCTGCCTTTGGCTCAGGTATGATCTCAGGGTCCTGGGATCGAGTCCTGCATCAGGCTCTCTGCTCGGCAGGGAGCCTGCTTCCTCCTCTCTCTTTGCCTGCCTCTCTGCCTACTTGTGATCTCTGTCAAATAAATAAATAAATAAATAAAAATCTTTAAATTTTAAGTAGTCCATAAAACATAAGAGGCAAGAGGAATTCCCCAGATTTATTTGGGAATGTTGGACAGGTTAGCAATGACCTTCAAAGCAACTTCTTGTTTATTCCTCAATCCAAAAATCCATGCTTTTAGAGCATACATCTATAGTTTTTGAAAATGAGCCAATAGTCAATAAGATTTCTGTGTTTATGCCTAGCATACATAAAAAATTCCCAGTTTTCTGCCCTCAACCAGTGTATTGAGTAGTCTGACATTAAGTAGACTACTTGGCCATCATCGGGACTCTGCAAATCTCTGGACCTAACAGTGAAACATCTTTCAGGATTACATGTCAAATAACATTTTCTATTTCCTCAGCTTTAGCAAATGTTGAAACAGGAAGAAGCAAAAAAAAAAAAAAAAAAAAAAAAAAAACAGTTAATTGTTGATGTCAGCAACAGTATGCTCTTGGCAAGAAAAAAGATGAATATAACTACAGTTTTCATCAATCAAACATGCATTAATTTTTTGTTGTTCTTACCAAAATGTGTACAACTGAATCAACATTTTAAGAACAAAAAAAAATAAATAAATCAAATTAAGGGAGGCCTTTATGTCCAGTTAAACTAGCTGGTTTAGGGACAGAGAAATGCCTCTTGTCAATGAGGACAATTGGAAGACCCTCTCCCAACAGGGGAAAAAAAAAAATCTAACCATGAACTGTAATTCTAGATTTAGTAAGACAGATTGCATGAGACATGAATAAATTATACTTCTTTACAAGAGCCAAACTGAATAGAATTTATGATTAAATTCAGTTGCTAAGGACTTAAGAAACTAAATACCCACGTAACTCCTATTTCTTAGATATTTCTGGAGAAAGCTGGAATCCAAGACAGCTACAAAAAAATATGGAGACTAAATTATAGAACATCAGTCAATTTTATGGTGGGATTTACAATATAAGGAAAGAACTAACTGATTTGTTGGAGGGTTAGGAGATGGAGATGGATAGGTACACACAGTTAAACCACAGATCTTAAGAAAAAAATTGCTTCAATTAGTTCCCTTTTGCTAAGATGAAATGAAAATAAAAACCAGATGTAAAAATGGCACCCACGTGATATTATTCACATTACAGCAGTAGTAGTAATACGCTATTCTTCCTTCTGAATGTGACCACATACTTTGTTTTACACTAAGGAAATCAAATACATGAAAACCAAATTCTGCTTTGAAAATACTGCCATAAACTTAAGAGCCAGGCCAGGGTATCCTCTGAGAATATCCTAATCAGCAAGCTCAAGAGGAAAAGAAGATTTCTTAACTGCTCCTTTCACAACGACTTCCTTAATCCCTGAGTCACATTTCTGGAGCCCCTCAAATTATTCTGACTGGAGTACGTTTATCCTCCTAGGCTCACGTACCTAATCCTGTGGCCCCTTATAGCTGCCATTGTTGGTAAGTCAGAAAGTCTACACATTTCAACTTGTTTGGGAAACTGTTTTCTTAACCAAAATTAAAACAAAACAAAACAAAACAAATCTCCAAAGGAATTTTTTAAAATATCATGCCTTCAGCAAATAACCTTTCTCTGTGCTCCTCCCCTCCAGGACATACTTTCTCTACTCTTGGTAAGATCGGTTTCCATATTGTGGTACTTCTTTCACTGTAAGGTCACTCCACAACTACCCTCCCGGGTGCTACAAGCTGCTTGGAGGTTGGAGATGAAGGCACGTACCGATCTGGACAATTGATGTCAGCCACCACAGCCTCTCCGATCAAACAAGCAGGCCTTCAACCATATTTTGACCTCAGTGTGTGCAGGAGGCCTCGGGGCCTATAATACGACATGGAGTCGTGAATACTGTGGCTAACGGGACAATCTGTGCTCTACAGAAAGCCGCAGTTGCCTCTCAGAGCAATCCTGTATGCTGCCAAGCAAGGATTCAGGTTAAATATGCTGGATTCTCTCATTTCTCAAGAAAAACTAGAAGTATAGACGTTTATATGAATTCACCCAATTCTGAAATGTTGGCTTAAAAAAAAAAAATGTAGGGGTGCCTGGGTGGCTCGGTGGGTTAAGCCTCTGCCTTCAGCTCAGGCCATGATCCCAGAGTCCTGGAATCGAGTCCCGCATCGGGCTCCCTACTCAGCAGGGAGCCTGCTTCCCCCCTCACCTCTGCCTGCTTGTGATCTCTCTCTCCCTCTGTCAAATAAATAAATAAATCTTTAAAAAAATTTGTAAACCCTCTGTGGGCTAAAGGAAACCCATATGTGAGTCAAATTTGCCAAGCACGCCACCAGTTCTCAACCTCATGCTATATAATGGCAATCTCCTCTGGACCTCTGGCCCTTTCTGCCTCATTCACTAGTTTCTCTTCCTTCTCCTCTCCCTCACTTGTGGAACTGGACTTTCTTGATATTCCTTCTGGTGTGCTTTCTCTCTCTCCCCAGTAACAGCACAGCACTTTGCTTCTAGAGCTTTCTATAGTGCTCATCTATGTGGACTTGTACCAAAGTTATCTATGTGTAAATAAAGAAAGAAAAGGTGTTCCTTAAGTCCCTTATTATTATTATAATAACATCATCTCATCGGTTGAGTTATGTGTCAGACACAGTGCTGAGTACTTTACACGATCAACTTATCCACCCTTTAAAAGAGCCCTAAACAATCCGAGGGTTTTGAAGGGGCGGGGGGGGTGGCAGGTTTGGGGTGCCAGGTGGAGGGCACTAAGGAGGGCACGTATTGCATGGAGCACTAGGTGTGGTGCAAAAACAATGAATTCTGTTATGCTGAAAAGAAATTTAAAAAAATAAAAATAAAAAAATAAAAGAGCCCTAAAGAATGATATTATTATTACTACTGCACAGACAAGGAAACTAGGACTCCGGGCGCTTCTGATTAATGCCCAAGGCCTCAGAGCTAGGAAGTGGAGGAGCCAGAGCGCGAAGTGAGGCTTTTTGACTCCACAGTTCCACATTAGCCTGCCTTGTTGGTCAGTCCCCTACAATTCCTACACAGGGAGCACTTGATGAATATTGCGGAACCCATTTGCTGAAAAACAGAATTCATATTCCACTTGAAAGACATTCTTTCATAAGGAGCATGGAGGAAAAATTACTGATGAGTTAATGGTTTGCAGAAGGGTTAAAAATAAAAATCATGTGAATAAGCACCATGAATATTTGTGGTTCAGCAACAGATTGGAGCCCATTCATCAACTGCACAGATACGCAAGGTTTAACCACGATACTTTTCAGTATATTTATCCAGAAAGGATTCCAATCCAAAAATAATATCTGCAAAATAATTTGCCACGTTAGCATTTCTGGCTTGAAAATTCAATGTGCAATGCTGGTTTTAGTTAGAAATGAGGACATGCCAAGAGGAAAATGAACAAAAGCTCGAAGACATTTTTTTTTTGCATGCAAGAATCATTATTTCTTTTCATCAGCTATGATGTTACATTTCTGTTTCTACATCCAATAGGAGTCCCAAAATGCAGTTTCCTCTTTTCTCTCTACCTATATATTGTTTCACATAAAAACATAAAATGTCAGTATGTGACACCTAAGTAATACACTGGTTTTCCCTTTTAGTATTTTTTAAATATTTTTCTGAACTATAAATGTGAACTCTGAAAATGTGACTTAAATGATGATGACAGAATCTTACCAGAGTCACTTTTTTTTTTTAAAGATTTTATTTATTTATTTGACAGAGAGAGATCACAAGTAGACAGAGAGAGAGGGAAGCAGGCTTCTTGCTGAGCAGAGAGCCCGATGTGGGACTCGATCCCAGGACCCTGAGATCATGACCTGAGCCGAAGGCAGCGGCTTAACCCACTGAGCCACCCAGGCGCCCCTACCAGAGTCACTTTATCTAAGCCCTAGTAGCTAAACAAATCTCTAAATTCTCCATCTCTCCTTAAAGAATAACATTTGACTGCCACGGAAAAGGTATTTTTTTTTTAAATCTTTAGGATCATTACTCGGCTTTGAGATCTCAACTACCCTTGAAGTCTAGTAACACCAACAACCACAATAAAATCAGCTAGAACACAAAAAAGAACAAAAAGCATCCCTGAGCAATTTTATTTCCCCATCTCGGATTCCTGCTTTTGGGAAATTACACCCAGGAACATAAATAAGCGAGTGGTATAACTGGTGTCAAAGTCCTGGGGTACATTTGGGTGGGGCCAGAGATTCCGAGTGTCTGTTTCCCAAGAACTCCTATCCCAGTCCAGAAACAAGTGGTTTCGACAACCGCCACCCCTGCTGCGTAGAGGCCTCAGCAGCAGCTGTGCCTGGCCCTTGCACACATAAGCTAAGGAAGCCGACATGGCTCCAGACAGGTTTTGCCAGCGACCAAACTTGCTTTAGAATATCTTAACGCTCCTCTTTTCCCTTGAAGCAGTTTCAACTGGCCCAAAGCCAGATCGTCAAACTTCGCTCCATGGCTTCGAGACTCCCTATAAAGCGGAATTACTACCTACAGAATATTAATTTTTAAGTCTTTTTTAGGACTGAAAAAGTCACGTGCATCTAAGACTGTACAGAAAACGATTTGGTGAACTGTCTACAAAACCTGTAGAGGTAGAATAACAAAAGACCAGCCATCTTCTCTTTGAGTGAAAACTACCACTCTACCCCAAACTAGATCCTATGAGGCCCTGAGGGGTGAGACACAGAATTTTACTTTTACAAAGCTGCTGTTACTCTTCTGTTTTTCTACACTGAGAAAATTGTAAACAATTCTTTGAGAGAGCTAACAAGAGAGGAAACACATTCATTTCAAAATCCTCATAGGAGAGAAGCCATCAGCGGAATGAGCTTCACTGCTTGATGTTAAATTAAAAGAAGAATCTGGTAGCGTAAGGGACAAGCAGCTGCCATTGCTAATACCTAGAACCAGAGGAACTGAGAGAGAAGTAAGGCTCTTACAGGACAAATGAGTGCTTTATCAATTTTCTTCCCTAGCCTATCTTCTGATCATGATCAAGAATTAGCTTAAATCAGAAAGACATAACAACATCAAAACAAATATTTCCCAAGTGACCCCTCCCAGCAAATTACCAACTGAAAGGAAAATGAAGAGGAAGTGAAGTCACCAAAGAAAAATACACACAACCCACACACTTATGGAACTTACTATCACTGAGTTCGTAGTCATGGAAAAAACATTTGGGAAGAAACCTCTTTAATTAACAAGCAGATTGTCAAATCCTGTGAACTAGCTTTAGCGCACAAACCTGAACAGTCTGTGTGCTCTTAAGTTAAATCTACCTGATCACTCTGGTTTTCAAGTCTTGGAGAAATGCTGCAAGTTGTTGGTGAGGCTGCAGAAAGTTCTTGGAGCTTTGAGTCAATTTCAGCAAGCTGCTGGTGCTCGGTGGTTGCAAGTGTGTATCCTTCTCCTGGAACCAGCCAGCCAGACTGATCGCCCTAAGAGGAAATAAGCAAAGGTCACCAAGTCCTTCCCATGCTATGTTTTTTTCTTTCCAAAATATACCTTTCAGACTGCTACAGCAATGCTCATCACACACACACACACACACCAAAACAATGCAAAAAAAAAAAAAAAAAAAAAAAAACAAACCCACAAAATTAACATTGGGATAGGGAAAGAAAAAAATTAAATGATGTATGGTTTCATTATCTGCCAAATCTGTATAAAGTATATCCTACATTTTGTGGGGTTTTTCCCTGTGGAATAAATCTCTTAGCCTCGCAGTTTGGTTCTTACAGCATTCTCATTTCTCCACTTTGAAAAAGTGATTTCTGATATGTTGAATAGGAAGAAATCATGTTTCCCCCATAATGGACATGGTATTTTCAAGATCTGTCCCTGAAAGGTAACATAGGATCTATAAACACAGTTGTTTGGGTCCATGAGTTTAACTGGTCATCTAATTCCTTATTCAACGAATACTTGTTTAATAATGGGTTAAAGCGCATTCATAATGTTCATTCAGAAATCTTGTACTGAGCACCCACCGTCCATAGGCATTACACTGGGCACTGGTCATTCAGTAAGAATCTCATAAGCTTTGCTCTCAAGGAGTTCTCAGTCTTTTGGCAGCAAAGATTTTAACAAGGTATGAAGAGTGCTGGTGAGCCCAAGGTGCCATGGGGATCAGTAAGGGTCAAAAACCTTTGTGGACATGAGGGAGCAGAGAGATAATGTGGTTGGAGAAGGTTTCCTGGAGGAAATAATCAATCTTCATCACATCTTAATCAAGGAAGCAACATGATTGGCTATGCATTTTAAAACGGGCTGGTGGGGTGCCTGGTGGCCCAGTTGGTTAAGCGCTGGACTCTTGATTTCAGCTCAGGTCATGGTCTCAGTGGGGTGGGATCGAGCCCCATGTTGGGCTCTGCGCTCAGCACAGAATCAGCTTGTCCCTCTTCCCTCTACTCCTCCCCCTGTGCACACATGCATGCTCTTTCTCACTCTCTATCTCCAAAATAAGTAAATAAAATCTTTCAAACTGGAGCTGGTGAAGACAAGACTGGAAGCAGAAAATCCAGTTAAGATACAAAAGTCCAGGCACCTGGGTGGCTCAGTCGGTTGGGCAGCCAACTCTTGATTTGGGCTCAGGTCATGGTCTCAGGGTCCTGGGATCAAGCATCGGGGAGTCTGCTCAAGGATTCTCTCTCTCTCTCTCCCCCTCTGCTGCTCCCCCCACTCACATTCACATGCATGCGCTCTCTTTCTCTCTCAAATAAATAAATCTTTAAATAAAAAAAAAAAGCAGAAGCCATAATCTAGAACTAAAGTGATGAGCACCCGAACGAAGGAATACAGAACACAGGACAGATACCAGAGATAATTAGGGAGTAGAATTTACAGACTCTGGAGATAATTTGATGGAAGAGTGAAAGGAGGAGCAAGGATCAAAGATAAAAAACAAAACCTGGATTCTGAGAACTAGGGGTATAGTGGTCATATTGACCAAGTGAGGGAATACAAAAGACATAATAGGTTCAAGGAGGAAAATGACGAATTCTGTTTGGGAACTTTTGATATTCACAGATATCCCTAGGATATCCACAGACTATGTTAGGTAGTTAAATATATTTGAAGTTCAAGATAGAGACCTAGATTGGAAAGAAGTATTATGGACTCACCCACATCTCTATGATGGCTTAAAACCTTGAACCATGGGAATGGATGAGGTTACCCAGAGAAACATGTAGCACAAGGACAGAAGAATCATGAAAACACTAAGAATAAAAGGGCAAATGGAGGGCAAGGAAGTTTAAAAATTTCATACACTTTGGTTCCATGACTCTAATACCGGAATCAATCCAAAAGCGGTAACCACAAGAGATACATGCAAAAACTCACGCAGCAAGAATTACATGTCTCGCCCTAACCCCAGCATCCAATCTCCCTTCTTGTTTCATTAAAACCAAACACTGCATGAGCCTTAGTAGGAAACAGGTCCCCAAAAGACACCTCTTCTGTCCACCCTTGGCATCAGGAAGACAAGCAAATGACCCAGAATTAGCCAGTCAGAAGTCAACACCCTGGACTTTTGACTCTTGAGGGAAAGAGATACAAAGTTGCAGGGGAAGTGAGACCATAATTAATGGCGATAGCAGTAATCTTGGGTTTACCAGTACTGGTAGCAGCAATCATCTAGTGGGGGTGACTGGTGGCTATGACGCAACCCCTAACCAGCCTGTTTCTAAGAAGTTTCCATAGCCATGCTTCTGGGTACCCTAATACCTGCTGAACTTCCCACCAAGGCTATACAACTCTCCCAATACATTTATTCTGTTCTTTCCACTGAAGTCCATCTCTGTTTCTTGCAACCCAGAACACTGACACATATGTTTTTGCCATGTCATTTAGAGTAAAGAATAATTACAAAAAGTCCAAATATCTAAAAATAGGGAAAAGTGAAGAGATTGTAGTATATCCATACAAGGATATGATATATTAATAAACATTTTAAATACACTTGTGAGTTGGCAGTGAAAGTTATTATACATCATTATAAAAAATAGTATTTTGTCACAAATAAGAAACTCCCATTACTTTTTCCTAAATACAAAGGATATAAATACTATATGATCTAAATGAGAAATAATGAGTCACCAAATAATGAAACTATAGAATCAATGGCTAAATATTTGGGTGATAAATCCAAAATTTTTGTTTGAATGGAATTCTTTTTTAATGACATTGGAAATAAAAGAGAATGTCAGATTAAATTCAATAGAAATGTAAATGTTTCATGCATTATTCTATCACAAAGGGAAATTATATGAAAGATGTAGGAGATGGTGTCGTGTTTTTCCATCTAGCACCTTCTAGACACCCTTGCTAATGTGGGAAATTTGTAGCTTTCAGAAGTCTTGCCTCCCTAAGACAGAACCCAGAAAATGCTCTTCACCACCCTCCTTCACAGTGAGCGCTCAGTCTGGTAACCAAGGGTCTACAACCAAACCTTCACATTCAACACTGATTTAGATATGGGTAATTTGAGATACAATGCAAAACTCATTTTGCCAGTAGAGGCAGCTGGCTTTGGGGAGTGCCATTCATTACAAGTGTAAATTCCCCAAATAGAAAGAAATCTTCTAGGGGCTCCTGGCTGGCTCAGCAGGAGAAGCATGCAACTCTTGATCTCCGGGTTGTAAGTTCGAGCCCCATGCTGGGTGTAGAGATTACTTTAAAAAAATAAATTAGGGGCACCTGGGTGGCTCAGTCAGTTAAGCATCTGTCTTCAGCGCATTCCAGGGTCCTGGGATCGAGTCCCACATTGGGCTCCCTCCTCAGTAGGGAGTCTGCTTGTTCCTCTCCCTCTGCCTTCCCCCATTTGTGCTCACTCTCTCTCTCTCTCATTCTCACTGTCTCAAGTAAATAATCTTTTTTAAAATAAGCAAATATTTTTTTTTAAAAAAATAGAAACCTTTTAAAAATTCTTAGTATCCTAGAGAGATTCAAGAGACTATCCCGTTCTCACAATTAAACATGCCACTATGAAGAACCACCCAAGGGCAGGAGTTCTGGGGAATTAAAACATAATTACCGCCCTAGTCACTCTCTTTTAGTTGCACAGTCATTTGTCAAAAATGGGAGGATGAGTTAGCACTCCAGAAAGAAAAAGACACACATAAGTGCCAAAGACTATAGCAAATTTGAGGAATTTGAGGAAGTTTGGTATGGTTTAAGAATATAGTAGATGGGGTGCCTGGGTGGCTCGGTCAGTTGAGCTTCTGCCTTTGGCTTGGGTCACGGTGCTGGGATCCTGCCTTGTTAAGATACAAGATTTTAGAGGGTAATTATTGAAGTTGAAAAAAATATAGACATTTTAATGTATTTTAAGAAATTGAGGGTTAGCAGCACCAGATCAGATATAAAATACTGAACTGAATCCTCAAACTATGAGAGGAAAAGGAGATGAAGTTAAGAAAACTAAATAAATCTAGGGACGCCTGCCTGGGTGGTTCTGTCAGTTGAGTGTCTGTCTTTGGCTCAGGTCATGAACCCTGGGTTCTGGGACCGAGTCCCACATCCAACTCTCAGCTCAGCAGGGATCCTGCCTCTCCCTCTTCCCTCTGCCTGCTGCTCCCTCTGCTTGTGTTCGCTCTCTGTCAAGTAAATAAATTTCTTCCCAAAATAAATAAATAATCAAAACTAGAGGAAAAAAAAAAAAAAAGAAGATGGAGCATAGAGGTCATTGAATATTAGAGTTTACATACCTCAGGACGGGGCAGCCCCAAATCTCTGTCATCTAAGTCCTTCAAAAGTTCGATCAGCCTTTTCCTCTCTGTATCCATCATAACCACTGGCTTCCCTGAATCCTTGGCCAACTACGGAATGTTTTAATAAAAAATAGTAAATACTCAAGACAATTCATAGTTCAGGAAAATAAAAATGGGAACTGAGCCTTCTATAGCACAGGTATACTCGGGCAAATCTGTGAGATTAGGCATTTTTCATTTGCGAGGTAGTTTTCTTTGATGCCAAAGGCCCTCGTGTTAGCCATTTTAACAAACATTTTATTTAAAATATAAGATAAAACAAACATGGGCAGTTGGCAAACCTCCCTTTATTTACCAATGTAATAATATATTGAGATATTTGGAAAGAAGCTCTTGCCGCTTCCTATGTGACATGTATCTACCAAATGAAATTGCTCTTATTTTTTTAATGTGATATTATTTGTAATTATTTGAAGCTTTATCACATAACTTGCAAATTTGTGCCGATGATATATCTCAACTTTAATCCTTCTAATGAGTTGATAAGAGCACCATGACCAATCATGCATATATGGTAATTCTACAGTTAGGTTTTCAAAAAGCTGTTTAAAAGACAATCCTGGGGGCGCCTGGGTGGCTCAGTGGGTTAAGCCACTGCCTTCGGCTCAGGTCATGATCTCAGGATCCTGGGATCGAGTCCCACATCGGGCTCTCTGCTCAGCGGGGAGCCTGCTTCCCTCCCTCTCTCTGCCTGCCTCTCTGTCTACTTGTGATCTCTCTCTGTCAAATAAATCAATAAAATCTTTTAAAAAATAAATAAATAAAAAATAAAAGACAATCCTGAATTATAACTTTGTCTGACTTAGTGAGGAATTCACAAGACACGTTTGCTACCACAAACGTGACTGTCCACATAGTCCTGTCACACTATCCTAAAAGTATCTTACATTATAGATCATCCATAAAATGTGAAAAGTGTTAAATATTCTTGATTTAATATTGTACATAAACCACATGAAAATGCCTTTCATTAAGCAAAAGGCAACATTTTAGATGCAGGGAATTTTAATTAAATTGGCAGAGTTAAGACCAAAAAGAGAAAGTGGACAATGCCAGCTTGTCTTCAGCCCTTGCCTTTACCAGGCTAATGAACATGATGTGAAACACAGCTGAGTATTGCTGTTCTGTAAGATAGTAAAGGGATTTCCTCAATATTTAAATAAACGTAACATTTATATAAATCAAAATAGAAAACCCTTCTCCCAAGGTTTAGAGATGGCATTTACCATCTCTGAGAAAAGTCGAACATTACCAATCGATTCCAATCATCTCTCTAGAAGGGGAAAACAGTGACAGCGCTTACTGAACCAGAATTACTATAGAAGTTCAAAAAGCTAATCAGATACATTTAACCACAAGCCAATCTTATTTCAATGAGGACTGTCCAAAAGGAATATCCCATCAGCCATCCACGATCTGAGTTCTGGTGTATGAAATCAATGGCAATACGGTACACACAGAAGAAGTCATGAGACATTCTTGTTTTGTAATAAATAAGGCAGTGGTCAACTATGGTTTCTTGGAAGCTATCGACTCTGCCCTTTTCTAATTGAGTCTGCTCCTGTCTTCCTAATGCAGCGAAGATCAGTTTTGTTCCAGGGATGTGCTTCTTGGGATTCTCCAAATTCTCCATCGGTGTCTCCTCTCCCCAGGCGATGCCTTTGTTCTTGGTGGCATCCAGGTAAGAAAACCCAGGGGCCTGCCCTGTGTTTTGCCCAAACAGACCGTGGAGATCTGGCCCAGTCTTGTGCTTCCCTCCCTTCCCCACTGTAGGGCACTGGGCACACTTCTGAACAAAACTCTTCTTGTCCTTCTCAACATCACCCATTTCAAAACCACTCTTCCATCGCACCCAAAACAAAGGTGCCTGCTTGCAAGCCAGACATCCTGCCTGCTCCTAAATGAATTGCCTTTACGTTTCCAAACTATTATATCAGGACTTTGAATAAAGAGTCAGCTACCATTGTTAAAAGGGGAAAAGGGAAATTCATGGTGGGGCTGGCTCTGAGAAAAACACTGCCACTCTTGGAAAATTAAGTAAATCAACATGGGCCAGTGCAAAGAGATCAAGCTGGAGAAGGTTTCCTTCAGATCAGAGGGACATGAAGAGAAAACGCGGGAGTCCCAGAGGCCAATGCTGTCATTGGCACGTTGACCCATGAATGCAATCTGCCTGGAAATGACATGCCAGCTGTGGAAGGAGCATCAGGTTTGAACTGTGAGGAACTATTTAACTCTCCCCTCTTGTGAATAACTTCACACTCACCTAGTAACTCATCTGGTAACGGCCTGGGTGGTTTGTCACAAGCCTTCTGTCCACTGCACCTACATTTCTTGCTGTACATTAATTAATCAGCATTCTGGTCTAATAGAGGAGCCCTTTTGCCCTGGGTTAGTCTGCCTTGAGGACATACTAAGACAGGCTGTAGGGTCTGTAAGACCAAGGCTGAGCCCTTGACTCAAGGAGCTAATCAAGGCAAGTGACAAGTGGGCTTCCTGGAGGCTCAGCTAACTGGAAAGGGAAAGGGGCAGACAACTTGTTGGCCTCTCCAGCTCTGCCAGGAGCATTTTCCTTGCAAATTTCTAAATACACCAACTATAAACTCAGGCTCCTTACTTTAAAAGGCCAATTTTACTAATTTGCAATTTAAAATCTGGGAAACACTGTCTGAAGCTATCATCTAAACAAATGTGTTTCAAACTGCAGGAACCAGGTTCGTTTCTGGGTAGTGAAACAAACGTACCAAACAGCAGCTAGCATTTTTAAAGGGGGTAAAATAAGGTAGGATGGAATAAAAAATAGCGAAGAGAAGTAATGGTCCATAGAACTTTTCTTCAGTTATATACACTGTTTCAATTACATATACATGTATCATGATCAAAAAAGTATTTAAAGACCATGAACACAACTATTTTCATTTCATAACTCATTTAATCTTACATATTGATTTCTAAACTTCTAAGTACATACCTCAATGTTTCTTTTGATAAAATCCTGGCTATGTTTACCCCTGAGCTCAGTCTTTTCTGTATTTGAGAAATGTTTCTTTTCTGCTTTGATCAATGACTCGTTTCCTCCCACATCATAGGTAAAATCTAATATTTAAAAAGTTCAAAATTTTTCATTATTACAATTGTCCATTATGCTAAAATTTTAAATTAAAATTACATTAAGCATACATTAACTATATAAGAAATAAAGCAAGCATTGAAATATATAAGCATACATTAAAATATATAAGAAAAAAAAAGCACATATAGAAAAACTTCTAAATTCCAAATCCAGAAACTTAATACATACGGAGATTTATTCTTATGGATAAAGAAGATGTGATACACATACACACAGACACTAGAATATTACTCAACCATGAAAAAGAGAAAGATCTTGCCATTTGTGACAACATGGGTAAACCCAAAGGGTATTATGCTAAGTGAAATGAGTCAGACTGAGGAAGATAATTACCATATGATTTCATGCATAGGTGGAATCTAAAAAGCAAAACAAATGATAAATAAAGAAACAAACAGCAGAATCATACTTATAAATACAGAGAACAAAGTGATGGTTTCCAGAGAGGAGGAGAGTGGGGAGATGGGCAAAATGCATAAAGGGCAGTGACAGATCCAAGCTTCCAGTTAGGGAATGACTAAATCACAGGGATGAAAGGCCTGACTACAAGGAATATAGTCAATTATATCATAATAGTGTCACATGGTGACCAAGGAGCTACTCTTACAGTGAGCATAGATTACTGTGTCGACTTGTTGAGTCACTATGTTGTAACCTGAAATTAGTGTAATATGTGTATCTATACTCTCATGAAGTTAATTAACACAATATATTTTATCTCATTCTCTATATGAAACAAAACTTGCCCTAAAGACTAGAGTCATTTCCTGATGTTCTATTAATATCCCATCGTCCTCTCTGAACAGTAACTCTTTGTTCAAACCTGTCTTTTAAGCGAAGTCTAGACATAAGTGTCCTGGATGTTTGACATCCCGTCTGCGCAGACCCTGAGAGCTCATCTCAGTCTGTCACTTTTTCTCGACCTTTGAAAAGAGGCCCGAGTCAACTTCTGAGTTGTTCAGACCCTGGGTGCTCAAAACAGGTAAGAAAAATACTTACGGACTCTTATTCCCTACATTAAATAGCTTGTTTTCACTCTGGTCACATTTAAAGCATTTAAAACAAGATCATGTGACTGCTTCTTTAAAGCTCTAAAAACTCTTAAATGACAAATGGAGTTCCCACCCTAAAAAAGAGGATAAACTGCCACATTAAAGTCCAAAAGGGAAAAACAACAGTCAGCAGCTCAATCCAGACAAGGTTTACTTAAAAGTTATCTTTGTTTATTAAGAGGGTGTATAACAATAAGGATTAAGGGAGCTAGTCATTTGGTATATTTATAGCTAGTTGTCAAAGATTCAATTCAAATTTAATAATTTTTTTTTTTTTTAAGATTTTATTTATTTATTTGAGAGAGAGACAGTGAGAGAGAGCATGAGCGAGGAGAAGGTCAGAGAGAGAAGCAGACTCCCCGTGGAGCTGGGAGCCCGATGCGGGACTCGATCCCGGGACTCCAGGATCACGACCTGAGCCGAAGGCAGTCGTCCAACCAACTGAGCCACCCAGGCGTCCCCAAATTTAATAATTAAACAATATATTTTGATAACAATAGCTGGAAAGAACCAGGAAAAGGGTAAGATCTCTGGATGTAAATTCGTTTCAAACAAAAATAAATTTGGGTAAAAAAAAAAAAGTTTCACTCAAATTTAAGTTACAAGTTTCTAGGCAAATCAATCTGTATTTTATCATTGGGATTTTATTTCTTTAATAGGTCACATTTTTTAGTCAACTACCAATAGTTAAAGTATGAGTTTTGGTGAGTGGCCTCCTTAAATCTAAAATATGCAACATTTTCCCCATAATCCAAGTTGTGTATAGTCTTTTAAGCTGAAATATGAAGTTTATTCATTCAGTTTAAGTTTCATATACTCAAACAATACAACATTAAATTAACTCAAATTAAATGCATTCATGTCTACATTTAAAACAGTTTCTTAGGGACGCCTAGGTGGCTCAGTTGGTTACGCATCTGCCTTCAGCTCAGGTCATCCCAGGGTCCTGGGATCCCTTCCCACGTTGCACTCCCTGCTCCACAGGGAGTCTGCTTCTCTCTCTGCCCCTTCCTCCACTCATTCTCCCAATTTCTCTCACTCTCGTGCTCTCTCCCTCTCAAATAACTATAAATAAATTAGTTAATTAATTAATTGTAGTAAAAAACACTGGGTTGTCTGATTAGAACCATCTCACTAGAAAGGTTCTCTCCTCTCCACCCTGGTTGGTGACCAACAGTAGAAGCTGCCACTTTCCTATATTAACACCAACTCTTGCCCAGTTGGATGAGTCAGTTTGACCAGTGGTAGGCACCTAACCCAACCTGGATCAGTTGTTGTCTTTTCCACATTTTTTTTAAAGATTTTATTTATTTATTTGACAGAGAGAGATCACAAGCAGGCAGAGAGGCAGGCAGAGAGAGAGGAGGAAACAGGCTCCCTGCTGAGCAGAGAGCCCGATGCTCGGCTCGATTCCAGGACCCTGAGATCATGACCCGAGCCAAAGGCAGCGGCTTAACCCACTGAGCCACCCAGGCGCCCCTCTTTTCCACAATTTTGAAAGTGAGTCTCCCTCTCATGACTAACCACAGAATATGCTCTTGGGAATCAAAAAAAGCTGTCTACCCCCAGGATTATTTCTATATATATATTTTTTTTTTTTTGCTTAAGCTAGTTTTCTAGCTTAAGTTACTTGAAGCCAGCTTTTCTTTAACTTTTCATTATATAAAATTTAAATATCCAAAAATAGAAAGAATAGTATTATAAACCCTCAACAACTAACTTCAACAATGATTAACTCGTGACCAATTTTGTTTCATCTAGAACCTTAACTTTCATTTACCTACCTCAGGATTAAATCACATCAGATGATTTCATCTGTGAATATTTCTGCATATAGCTAGTATTTTCTTGTGACAATATGCTAAAACACACAAATTAAAACATACCTTGACTGACTTTCTGTATACGGTTTTCATATTCTTCTGGAGGGACCTGAGTGTGAAACACTGAGAAAAAGGTGTCTTCATGCTCATAGGGACAAGGATCTACCAATTTAAAAAAATCACTTGTTTAATACACAAAATAAGTAAGTTGCCTACATGAACAGTTGTTTAAAAAGAAGGTCTAACATTCTCCACAATATTCCTCAATCCCCTCCACATACACATTTCTTAAGATGTCACTTGCAGGTAGAAATGATAATCATCTTCATACACAGCCGCTGAAACAAACAGCAGAAAATCAAGATAGTCAAAAAGCATTTCCCGGGACGCCTGGGTGGCTCAGTTGGTTAAGCAGCTGCCTTCGGCTCAGGTCATGATCCTAGCGTCCTGGGATCGAGTCCCACATCGGGCTCCTTGCTCGGCAGGGAGCCTGCTTCTCCCTCTGCCTCTGCCTGCCACTCTATCTGCCTGTGCTCACTCTTGCTCTCTCTCTCTGACAAATAAATAAATAAAATCTTAAAAAAAAAAAAAAAAAGCATTTCCCTAGGACTTCTATGCAAAGAGAATGTACAAGGGTATCCTAAAATATCACATTAACTCTCTGGAGTTAATGTATCCAAATTCCAACATCCATAATACAGAGAATATGCACACTGAATAACCTTGTATTTTTCTTTTTTTTCTTTTAGATCCCCAAATAAAGATTTCAGATACATGGTCATTAAGATAAAAACATACATTTGAATGAGAAAATCAGGAGACTCTAAGCAGTTAGCTTTCTTTCTTTGGGATAGCTTTGGGATTTGTAATCTTGGGCTAATACCCATAAAGAAATAAGGAAATTGTGTTTTTTTCAACTCTTCTTCTTTCAGTGTAATTGATTTTATTTTCTCCCATTAGCTAATGTAGATGCTGTATATCTGCAAGAAACTGCTAACATAAACAAGTATCCTTTCCTTCTAAGTCTCTAGGTCTTAACACAAGACACTCTATCTCTGAAACAAATCTGGTTCAAGCACCCTCTTAAAGATGATATAGGCAAAGGAAGTTGGCAGAAGATACATTCACCCTCACACACAAATATCACCCAATTCAAAACATACAACGTCTGAGGGTAAAAAGAAATGTATCGATTCCAGTTCCCTAATTTGGAATTCAAAACAACGGAGCATCATTGGGACTGACATTACAATATTAATCCTGTATAATCTTTGATGAGTTAATCTAGCAAATCAGTGTTGGAAGCCTTGGGTGGGAGAGGGGTAAACTACTTTTGTGTAAAAGACAGAAAGGTTTAAAGTTCTTTTCAAGTGGTAATATGTTCATTTTTGATCCTATAATTCCTTCTTATTGGCAATTTCGCTCACTTTTACACAGAAGCACCTAGAAAGACACAAGGATATGAAACCTTGCAATACTAAAAACTGTTACAGCAAACTGATATTTAGAGATAACTTTCACCTAAGGGTTTTTCCTAGGCTAAACTTCCTCTTGTGATCCTGTGGCTATTCACCAGTGGTATCAATGGTATTCTGTACACTCCGAACCTCAGATGGAAGATGGGCACAGCTTAGAGCAAAAGGCCTCACAGCTCAGCTTTGAGCTTAAGGACAACAGTTTTGAAAGTCAGTTATTCAACTGCAGGAGCTTAACTCCTCAAGAGAAAAGAAAAAGCATTTTCTGAATTTCCAAAGTCCTCCTTTAGAAAACTCTTCCTTACAGTAAAACAAAAACAAAATGGATTACTATAGAAGAAGTAATGGAATTAGAAAATAGTCAGTGGGTAACCATCATCATAATAACTGATTCATGTAAGAATCATCCATGGATGGTAAAAGTAGTGGGTGAAAATTTGAAGAATGATACAATAGCTTCATAATACCTCCCCACAAGATGACTTACTCAGTACAAAGGGAAAGCTAGTACCTTTACAGTGGAGAAACCTGTCAGACACCACCTTAACCAAGTGATCAAGGTTCACCTCACCAGTTATGAGACAATCGACCTCATGCACTTTCTGATAGGATCCACTGAGGACACAGTGGGATTCCTGCCAAAAATGCATAACCTGAACCTAATCTTATGGAAATAGAAACAAACCAGACTGGGGAATGGTCTAAAAAAATCAAGCCTATAGTCTTCAAAAATGCCAGTGTCATAAAATACAAAGAATGACTAAAGAGACATGAAAATGCAGTGCAATACGGGACCAGTTTTCTTTTGATCTATCAGTTTTCTCTTGATAGAAAGGATTTTAGCAGGACAACTGGCCAAATATGAAGAAAGCCTGTAGATTGGACAATAGTAGTGAATCAATGCTGACTTCCTGACTTGTGCGTGTGTGTGCATGCACAGGGGCAAGTGTTCTTGTGTGAAGAGGGAGATAGAGGGGACACACATGTAGAGACAGAGGCAAATGTGGCAACATGTTAGCACTTAGAGAATCTGGATAAAGGGCTTTAGAAAATTCTTTGTGCTTTTCTTGAAACTTTGTCTGAAATTATATCAAAATTAAATGTAATAGGAAATTTTAAAAGATTCCTCTCCTCACTACAAATATTTATGTGGGGACCAAAAAAATCTCTCTTCAGAGATCAAGAGTCAGAGTTTGAAGGACTGAGCACACTTTAAGATTTTATTTATTTATTTGACAGAGATTACAAATAGCCGGAGAGGCAGACAGAGAGAGAGAGGAGGCAGAAGGCTCCCCACTGAGCAGAAGCCTGATGTGGGGCTTGATCCCAGGACCCTGGGATCATAAGCTGAGCTGAAGGCAGAGGCTTTAACCCACTGAGCCACCCAGGTGCCCCCCCCAGCACACTTTAAATAAAAGTCTTAAAGAAGAAACAGTGGGATGGGATTTAAGTTGTTTCCTGCCAACTAAGGAAGAAACTAAAGCCCATCCCAGACAGTGAAGAAGGATCTAGAACAGCATCAGAGGAAATGAGGTTAGAGTAGACATGAGCAACCCAAGTGGGAGGCTGCTCCCTGATACAGATTCCCTTGAAGGTAGATGACATCCCAAAATTGGACTGAAACCCCCAAAGAAAATGAGGAAACCCAGAGCAGAGTGGGCTCTGCCTCACTAAATACCTGGAACTCTGAAAGGAGACTCCACACTTACATGTGATAGCTGCAAGGCAGCAATGGCAGTGAGCCATGTTTAGAGGGAGACAGGGCCTGAAATTCACCCTCTGCATGCTATCTCTCTCTACCTCCCTCTCTCTCTTACACACATACACACACACACACACACACCCCACAGTTCTTCATGGCTGGCCTACAGCATTGAGATCTAGAAGTTCTTTTTTTTTTTTTTAAAGATTTTATTTATTTATTTGACAGAGAGAGATCACAAGTAGGCAGAGAGGCAGGCAGAGAGAGAGGGAAGCAGGCTCCCCACAGAGCAGAGAGCCCGATGCAGGGCTCGATCCCAAGACCCTGAGATCATGACCTGAGCCGAAGGCAGAGGCTTTAACCCACTGAGCCACCCAGGCGCCCCAACGAGATCTAGAAGTTCTTAACCCTATAAACTACATGAAGCCCTTCCCCATGACACATCATGATGCCAACCAAAAATGCACATATCCAAATGTCCCCGAGAATTGAGAACCATTCTACTAGACTCTAATTTCAATAAATTCAAAATATCAAAGCAACATTATTTCTATATTAGCTTTTAAAATATAGGGCTTATAAAAAATTCTGGAGAACAAGGGAAAGTCACCCTAATTTTCCAATTAACTATTAGATCAATAAGAAAATAAGAAGAAAAAAAAAGAAAAGAACACAATAACAATGTATAAAGAACAGTGATAACACCACATACGAAAGAATGCACTTTAGAGATAAAGCTATATTTGGAAATAAATTCATAACACTGCTGCTTTTATCATATTGTTATAGACCAAACTGTATCCCCCCAAAATGTATATGTTGAAGCCCTAACCTCCAGTGTGCCTGTGTTTGAAGACAGGGCCTTTAAGGAGATAATCAAAGCTAAATAAGGTCGCTGGGTGGGGCCTTGATCTAATAGAATTTGTGGCCTTATAAGAAAAGGGAAAGACACCAGAGATATCTTTATCCCTTTCCCCACTTCCCTTGGCACAGAGAAAAGGTCATGAGGACACAGGGAGAAGGTGGACATCTGCAAGCTGGGAAGAGAGACCTCACCAAAAAAAGAATTTTCCAGCACACTGATCTTGGACTTCTAACCTCCAGAGCTGTGAGAAAATAAATTTCTGCTGGTTAAGCCACACAACCTGTGGTATTTTTTTTTTTTTATGACAGCCCTAGCAGACTAAGATACATATTTTACTAGAAAATGAAATGAGCTTAACTAATTTAACTGAAGAAGCTAGAGAAAACAATAACAAGGTCAAGAAAAGAAATAATTTAAAAAAAAAAAAAGCTAAAATGAGCAAAGAAATTCAAACCTGGCTCTTGAAAATATAAAAAGAAAAATGTACAAGTGTAATTTTAAAAACATAAAACACTAATTGTAATCAAGATCACATGTTTTTGGTGGAAAAAAAAAAAAAAAACAGACCACTGGAACAGAATAGGGAGTTCAGAAACAGACCCACAAAAATATAGTCAACTGATCTTTAACAAAAGAGCAAAGGCAATTCAGTGGGGAGAGGATGATTTCTTTAATATGGGGCTGGAATAACTGGATGTCCATATGCAAAAAAAGAAAGGAAGGAAGGAAGCAAGGAAGGAAAGAAAGAAGGAAGGGAGGGAGGTGAGGAGGGACGGAGGGACATAGACAAATCTGGACAAAGACCTTATACTTTTAACAAACCTAATTCAACTAAATGCAAAACTGTAAAACTTTTGAAGGAAAACAGAGAAAAAAAAAATCCATGTGCTCTTGGGTTTGGTGATGAGTTTTCATATACACCACCAAAAGCACGATCCATGAAAGAATAAAATTGGCATATTGAACTTTATTAAAATTAAAAACTTCTGCTCTACAAAAGACACTGTAAAGAGAACAAAAAGACAAGCCATAGGCTGGAAGAAAATACTTACAAAATAAATATGTGATAAAGGATTTGTATCCAAAACATACAAAGCACTTAAAACTTAACAGTAAGAAAACAACCCAATTTTGTTAAATGGGCAAAGGATCTGAACAGACAACTCACGAAAGAAAATATACAGAGAGCAAATGAACACCTGAAAAGATAGTCAACATCATTTGCCATTAGGGAAATGCAAATGCAAATTAAAACAACAATGAGGGGCGCCTGGGTGGCTGAGTGGGTTAAGCCTCTGCCTTTGGCTCAGGTCATGATCCCAGGGTCCTGGGATCGAGCCCCACATGGGGCTCTCTGCTCAGCGGGGATCCTGCTTCCCTTCCTCTCTCTGCCTGCCTCTCTGTCTACTTGTGATCTCTGTCTGTCAAATAAATAAATAAAATCTTAAAAACAACAACAACAACAACAACAATGAGATACCACTGTATACCTATTAGAATGGCTAAAATCCAGAAAATTATACCAGCTGCTGCTGAGGTCACAAAGCAACAGAAACTCCCATTCTCTGCTGGTGGGAATACAAAATGGTACAGCCAACTTGGAAGACAGGCAGTTTCTTACAAAGTTAAATAGCTTTCCCATATGTTCTAGCCATGCCGCTCCTAGATATTCATCTAAGTAAACTGAAAATTTACATCCACAAAAAAAAACCCCACATAGAATATTTAAAGCAGTTTAATTCATAGTCACCAAAAACTGGAAGCAGTCAAGATGCCTTTCAATAGGTCAAGGTATAAACAAACTGTGGTACATCCATAGAATGAAATACTACTCAGTGACAAAAAGAAAGCAGTTATCAAGCCACAAGATGAATCTTAAAGGCATATTGCTTAGTGAAAGAACCCAATCTGAAAAGGCTATGTACTGTATGGTTCCAATTATATAACATTCTGGAAAAGACAAACTATAGAGATGGTTAAAAGGTCAGAAGCATCTAGAGGTGTAGGGGGAGGAGGGAGAGTTGACTGGGAATTCACACAGGGGAATTTTCACAGTGTTAAAACTATTCTGTATAATATTTTAAAGCTGGTTCCATGAAACTATGCATTTTGACAACCTATAGCTTCACAACACAAAGAGTGAAACTTAATGAATGAAAGATTTCAAAATATCATTTAGGATGTCTGAGAATCCCAAGATGGAATGCAGAATGTGACCAAACAATTTAACTATATTATAAATGTCTGAAACAATCTCACTGAGGGCAGTAGAGGGAAAAGGTGCTCATCTTAAGCGTCTGTGGAAACAAGAGGAGTCTACAAGACTCAAGGCAGCAGGGACTGCGCCTAAGCACAGAACTCCAGTTGACTAAGTTGTCAACTTAGTTAATTGTTAACTTAGGTTAACAATTTTACTATCACTACACATCTACTGGAATTGAGCAACAAGTGAAGGGAGAAACAATGGCAAGAGCCACACCGTTGGGAGTCAGGGTTACAGATAAGGAAGAGGAAAAGGTTAGAATGATTCATGTGGTAAAAGAATAAACTTGGAGACATCAGTATGAATCCTTGTTTTGCTTAATATAGATACAGACGGTTACACATAGAAATATTTACAGACAAGGTATATAACAGGTTAGCATACCCACAAATATTTCCTTCCTTAGAGGGCCTAGAATCAATGACTCCCCAGTAGCAACAAGCACACCTAGCAACCAGATCTTGGTTTCTAATATCATTCTCCAATCAGAGAAACCAGCGCTCCCTGAAGAGACAACTGATTCTAGGACTCAGATAGGAAATACACAAGCTGAGGGTAAAAAAAGGAAATATACAAGCTGAGTCTGGTGCATCCTGTAGTGCCAGAAAGTAAGGGAGTGCTCAGTAACAACAAAACAAAACTCGCAATGTTGGAGGTACATCAAAGGGACACAGGGGTGTAGTAGTGGACCCTGGGAGGCTCAGTCGGTTGAGCATACAAATCTGGCTTCAGAATCAGCTCAGGTCATGATCTCAGGGTTTTGAGATAGAGCTCCCTTTACCTCTGTCCCCGCGCCCCCCCCAAAAAAGGGACACAGGAGTCAAGTGAACGAGCTCCCGATGACCAAAACTGGAAAAATCTGAGCAGCAAAATAAAGGGATATTAGATTACTATAATCCAATGTATAAAATAAATATCCACAAGTCTATACTGATATAAAGAAATGATTGAATAAATACATGGGAAAAATAGACAAAAGTAAAATAATTCTAATAATTTCACAGAAATAATTGCAGAATAATTTGAAATAATTTATGTAACTACCCCTCCTTCAAGGAGGAGAAGCATAACTCCCCAGTTTTCAAGAATGGGCTGCAAATAGTAACTTTCTTCCAGAGACGGGATGGAAAGGGGAAAAACTGAAGAGCTTTAGAGCGGAGAAATCTGACAAACACCTCCTCAGCCAGGTGATCAAGGCTGACATCCACAGTGATAAGTTGTGTGGATAGTATGATGTGATGGAATGAAAATGGCACTTAGACTTTGTAGTCATCCTCCCAAGAACATACAACTCTCATCAAATCACGAGAAAAACATGGATAAATCGCAACTGCTGGAAATTCTACAGGATACTTAATGAGTATTCCTCATAACTGCCAAAGTCATCAAAAGTCTGAGAAAGTGCACAGCCAAGTGTGGCTTGGGAGACATGAGGACGCATGTACTAATATAATGTGGCATCCTGGATGGCACCGTGGAACAGAAAAAAAGGGTAGAAACTAAAAGTCCAAATAAAGTGTAGGCTTTAGTTAATAATAATGTATCAATATTGGTTCATTAATTATAACAAATGTATCATACTATACTAATAATAGGGGAAACTGGTTGCAGGTATATGTGAAATCACTACCCTATTGTCCTAATTTCTCGGTAAATCTAAAACTCTGCTTTAAAAAAGTTAACTTAAAAAAAAAACTTTTAGGGGCGCCTGGGTGGCTCAGTGGGTTAAGCCGCTGCCTTCAGCTCAGGTCATGATCTCAGGGTCCTGGGATCGAGCCCCGCATCGGGCTCTCTGCTCAGCAGGGAGCCTGCTTCCTCCTCTCTCTCTGACTGCCTCTCTGCCTGCTTGTGATCTCTCTCTGTCAAATAAATAAATAAAATCTTAAAAAAAAAAAAAAACTTTTAGATAGAAAGGAGAGAAGGAAAACAGGAATGAAATCAGAAATAAGAAATGTGGCATAATAAACAATAAAGAGAATTCTACTTTTAAAATACTCTATGAAATTTTATTAGTAAAATGTTCAATCTTGGTGAAATGAATGCTTTGAAATCTCACTGACATGGATGTATTGCCAGAATTGACTCAGAAGACTGGAAAACTGAAATATAATAGTAAATATGAAAGAAGTTTAGAAAAGAGTCAGAGAATTGCCTCCAAGAAATTATTTGAACCAGATGGTTTTTCCAGTGAAATCTTTCAAGTTTTTAGGGAACAGATAATCCCCACATTATATAAACTATTTCAAAGCATAGAAATAAATGAACAGCCAGCCCCAATCATTTTATGAAGTTAACATAGCCTAACAAAGCATATACACACACCCTCCCAAGCCAACCTGTACCGTCGACACTAGAACACATATGCATGTGGGCAAACACACACACACACACACACACACACACACACAGAGCATATCTCACTTATGAATACAGACTCAAAAATTCTGAGTAAATTCAGCCATTCAAATCTGGTACTATATTAAAAGAATAATCCTTTATAACCAAGAAATACTAACCAAAAATAAAACTCATATAGTATTTAAATGTATTGATTTTAGGGGCTCCTGAGTGGTTCAGTTGGTTAAGCATCTGCCTTCAACTCAGGTCATGGTCCCAGGGTCCTGGGATCAAGCCCGGCATCCGGTTCCCTGCTCAGTGGTCAGCCTGTTTCTCTCTCTCCCTCTGCTGCTCCCCGCCCTGACTCGCTCTCTCTTTCGCTTGCACTCTCTCTCTCTCAAGTAAATAAATTAAATCTTTAAAAAATAAATAAATATATTGATTTTAAAACATTAAATAAGTTTGTCAAGATAGAAAAAAATTGGTAATAATTTAAATATTAGATAACGAAACTTATTTATAAATTTCAACACTAAGTCTTTATAAAATCTTATTTGTATGTTTGGCTGGTTTGATGATTCTTTCTGTTTTAGGACAAGATTCAAACATAGTAAGCTGAAGGGAAGGAGACAGAGGACCGACAGATGCTCTAGGTGAGTGTCACAGAATAATGGATGGATCAGGAACCAGGGGCAGAGTGAAAGGGATGGGATGTTGTTGACCTTGGCCTTGAAGAACAGCACCTTCCTTCAATCTATGGTAAGAAAGACAGGGGATGAAGGAGAACAGAGTGCAGTTTAGAGACAGAAGGAAAAAATGTGGAAGGGAGTCCCACCTGGGTGGTTGTTTTCTCTGGACGGTAAGCAGGCCAGAGTGAAGGACTTGCCAAAAACAGGTGGTTAAAAACACAGTAAGCATTTGGAATAACCACTTTGGAGAATACAAAACACATTGCTAGGCAACACTAAGATTGTAACGGAGGTTAAAATAAAAAATCCTTAACCATCCCGATTACCACAATTGACTTTCTCCCTCAATCCTCTGCAAATCGGAGCTGAAAGAAACTACGATATTTTCTTGGAATATTCAAGCTTAACATCCATGAGCAGAAGTGGCATATACCTGAATTTTACAGAAAAGCATTTCCACGAGGTATTTTCAGATCATTAGAGGCTGCTGTGTTGCGCTTACACGCATTTATAAATTTAGAGCTGGAATCACAGAAGCCAATGTGACAAAGGAAAAAGGAATAAATTCCATCAAAAACACTGATGTTGGGCTGCCTGGGTGGCTCAGTGGGTTAAGCCTCTGCCTTCAGCTCAGGTCATGATCTTAGGGTCCTGGGATCGAGTCCCGCATCAGGCTCTCTGCTAGGCAGGGAGCCTGCTTCCTCCTCTCTCTCTCTCTCTCTCTCTCTCTCTCTCTGCTTGCCTCTCTGCCTACTTGTGATCTCTCTCTGTCAAATAAATAAAATCTTTAAAAAAAAAAAACAAACAAACACTGATGTTGAACAATAATTCTATCATTAGATGTCTTTGCCCCAGAGAGCACAGAATTCTGTCTCTATCTGTCAGAGAAATGCTAAAAACTAAGGGGAAACTCCTGGTATGATAAGGAGTTTTGATTTTCACCAGATTTCTCTATAAAAACTTAAAAGGGGTCCCTCAAAATGGGGTGCAAAGACTTTAAATCTCTCTACCAAGTGCAATATTATCTACTTCAGCATCTCAATAGTTAAAGTTGAGGTTATTAACTCTGGATTACCAAGTCAAAATGTGGTAAAAAAAAAATAAATAAAGTCAATTTAACATGGTTTTTATCTTTTTCTTGTGTCAAGGCCTCACTTGAGTTTATACTTATCAATAAAATTAAATACATAACTCAACAACCGAGATCTTTTAATTTGTTTTGCTGTTAGTTCTTTGTGATGTCAGATGGGGCTAAGATGTATTTCGTGTCTGAAGATCTGGTTGTAAATTGCCATTTTACCACCAGCCCAAAGTCCCTCAAATTACTCATAAATAAAAGGTTAAGCAAATGACTGGGGAAGATAAGGAAGAATATTCATCCTAAGAATTTCTCTCTCTTCTTTTAAAAGGAAAAGAGGTGGAAGGGAGATTTGGGTATGTTTATAGATATGCATTTAAGGTTCAAGTCTAAAAAAATTTTTTTTTAATTAAAAATAAATGAAGTTCAAGTCTAAATAAGTCTGGCTCTAAATTCTTTCAGAGACTCTAATTTTTAATGTGCGTATTTTAACTAGATGCTGCCACCTACTGGATGATCTATAAGGGCTTTGTGCTCTCCCAGTAACAAAGAAAAAGTTAGAAACAGGAACAGGGTAAGATTTCTGTTTCCATAAGCCTTATAGAAACATTTTACTTTAATACTTACAGCTAAACAAAATAATTGTTTTAATTTCATTCTTTTAATTTAGGGAGGTAGCCGAAGTTCAGTGAATAACATGGGAAAGAAATTAGTCTCAGAATGGAAGAAATGTAAGTACTTTCATTTTATAATACGCAACTATATTGTAATAGGAGGAATTAAGAGACTAAAATCACCACTATGTGGTCAGACTGGACTGTTACATTTCTACTCATTTATACATACAGTGAAAATCCTCTGCTAATAATACCTTTCTTAGACTGAAGATTCCAAAAGTTTCCTCTTTGGGAATGAGGTAATAACTATGTTATGTAAAATGTAAAGAAAAAAATGTGTAATTAGCCTAATAATGTAGTCCAAAGTAAATATCTCCTTTGGTTTTTAAGATGTTTAAAAATCAGATACATGTGACTATTAAAAATATGTCTATGATTTTAAAAACCAGTAGGAAATTTCACTAAGGAATTTGCCTTTTCTAAAAGACCGGTCACTAAAAAAAAAAAATAATAATAATAATAAATAACACCATCCCTCCCCTTGGGCACACCAGTCTGGCATGAGCTACAGACAGCAGCAAGAGCGAAAACCAATAGACATCCAGTTCACCTAACAGTGTCTCTAACTCCCAGTCCTTTTTCATTGACCCTACTTCTGCATCTTGTCTGCTCTGAGCACAATAAATACTGCCAATACATAATAATTGACTAAGAATTCAAAATCTAAACATTGAAACTCTAACACGATAATGTTTAAACCAGTGATTCTCCCTGAACATAGGTTTCGAGTCCCTGGTAACTCCAGCTTTCAGCTCATGAAGCCCAGCTAATTTCCATGTTAGAACATTGGTACTAATCTAATATTACTGCAAATGTCTGCAAGGCCTATAGTAGTCACGTGACTCCAAAGCTACAATGGGGAGCTCTACAGGTTTAAGCCAAATACACACAGCATGAGCTTTAAAGGTGAAGTGTATTTGATGGTTCTGGTCTGATGGTGAAGACAAGACAAATGAAAACAAAAGTCTTGCCCCACAAGGCCGTAAAGTTCATTTGGTAGTGAACTCCATGCCTGAAAAGGTTAATGTCAAAACAACATGGAGGACATGCAGAGATGGAGAGGAGAAGGGAGTTGGGGGAAATCGGAGGAAGAGATAAACCATGAGAGACTGTGGACTCTGAGGAGTTAACTGAAGGTTTTGGAGGGGAGGGGAGTGGGAGGTTGGGTGAGCCAAGCGGGAGGTGGGTATTAAGGAGGGCATGTATTGCATGGAGTGTGGGTGTGGTGCATAAACAATGAATTCTGGAACACTGAAAAGAAATTTAAAAAATAAATAAAAATTTAAAAAGATAATTTAAAAATTTTTTTAAGAAGCTACATGGATCCCGTTTCACAGTTCCTGCTCCAGAGTCAACCATGGGAGGTAGGTACCACCTCTTAGAAATGCAACATCCACTAGAGAAATCAGCATTTAGCTCCACTTCCTGAAATACAGATGCTGAGATACTGTTATATCCAGAATTATATTTCTGATACTGTCCATGTTCCTTATTTGGAAAAATGAATGCAGTCTTGGTTCTATGAAGGTACAGAATTACTGACAGACATAAAAGAAAATATAAGAAATCGTACTTTTCAAGACAGATTATCTTCAGACAATAGCCTTCAGACATTTAAGTTAATAAAATAGCATTCTATAACCTAAAAGCTTAGAGGTGCTTTACAGTCTTTTTTCTTAAATAGTGGACTCCCTGCTAAACAACTCTCAAAGAGAAAAATAGGCTTGAAAAAAACACGTTATTGCAAAAACCTTTTTGGAAAAAGAAAATATACCTGCCCTAATAACATATATTACAAAGCTACAATAATTTTTTTAAAAAGTATAATACTGACATCAGCACAGATAGAAATATTAATGGAAGAGAATAGAAAATTTGGAGAGAGACCCAATTAGTGCATGATAAAGTCAGCATTTCAAATAGGTGAGGAAATGATGGATTATCCAATAAAAGGTACTGAGATAACTAGTGTTAAAATCAAAAACAAATGAGACTGGGGCACCTCAGTGGCTCAGTGAGTTAAGAGCCCAACTCTTGATTTTCACTCAGGTCATGATCTCAGGGTCCTGGGATGGAGCCCTGCATCAGGCTCCACATTCAGTAGGGAGTCGCTTGCGATTCTCTCTCTCACTCTTCCCCTCCCCCCACTCATGCTCATACTCACTTGCTCTCACTTTCTTTCTCTCTCAAATTAAAAAAAAAAGGGTTGTCCAGGTGCCTCAGTGGGTTAAGCATCTGCCTTCAGCTCAGGTCATGATCTCAGTGTCCTGGAAATGAGCACCACATAGGGCTCCCTGCTCAACAGGGAGCCTGCTTCTCCCTCTCCCTCTGCTTGTGCTCTCTCTCATTCTGTCAAATAAATAAAATCTTCTAAAAATTAAATTTAAAAAAAACAACAAATGGAGACAAGCCTTAAAAATTATCTGAGCAGACAAAACCAGCTTAGTCATATAAACAAAACTTAATTTAGCTTCTTTTGCAAGGCTAACTTGACCTGGGTCATCTCTTGCTTATGTCTCTGGAAATCATAAGCAAAACC
This sequence comes from Lutra lutra, assembly GCF_902655055.1. NCBI lineage: Eukaryota > Metazoa > Chordata > Mammalia > Carnivora > Mustelidae > Lutra > Lutra lutra. Next base: position 59,510,151 of record NC_062284.1, read on the forward strand.
TCAAGTGTTCTCCAAAATTGATATGAAGTAACCATTCTACTTTATAACAAAATGTCCCTGAGCCTCATTCCATGTTTTGGTTTTAGTGTTCCCAGTTTACAAGCTGCCTTTTTGATGTGTGCACAATAAACTTTTACTGATTACTACTTTGGTGATTCATTGCTTTTATTTCTGTTATTTCTGATCTTTTGATGTTAGCTAACAAAATGGTGGGGGGGAATCATCAAATCAACTCTCTACCTCATATATCAGAACAAAATGAGTTCTAATTAGATTAATATTTTACTTTTTATAAAATAATAACTATACTAAAGGAAAACACAGGTACACTTTTTTTTTAATATTTTACTTATTTACTTGAGGGACTGAGTGAGACAGAGCATAAACCAGGGGAGGGGCAGAGAGAGAGGGAGAAACAGAATCCCTGTTGAGCAGGGTGCCCAATGTGGGACTCAATCCCAGGACCCCAGGATCATGACCTGAGCTGAAGGCAGAGCTTAACCGACTGAGCCACCTAGGAGCCCAACACAGGTACATTTTCACGTCATCTTATACTAGAAAATGTCTTTTTAAGCAGAGCAACAATCAATGAAAAAAAGAAGAAGAAGAAGAAATGACTGATTTAGCTAAATAAAAAATATTAAGTTTGGGTGAGCAAAGAAATACCATAAAACTAAAAATAATTAGTTAGAAAAGAAATGTTTTTGGTATTTATTATAGTCAAAGAAGTAGTATCCTTAATACATAAAGTAGTCCTTCAAATCAATAAAAAGGAGCACCTCATTTTACAAAAGAACAAGTAATTCACAAAATGGCTAAAAGAATAAATATTCAACCTCCTTAATTAACACAGAGATACAAATTGTAACTCCATTTTGAATAAGTGAAGTTTAAAACAACTATTAAATCCACTGTTGGGTCTCCAACCTCTGCCTCCTCCTGCACATGGTCTTCTCTTCCGTGTGTTTCTTCTTCTGCCTTGTCTTATGAGGGTAGTCATGATGGAACTTAGAGCCCTCCTCCATATCCACAATTATCTCCTCATCTTAAACTCCTTAACTTACTCACATCTGCAAAGATACTTTTTCCAAATAGGGAAACACTGACAGCTTCTAGGGATTTGATGTAGATCTATGGATTTTATCTCCTGGGGGGCCATATTTTCAACCTAGTTTTCAACCTAATTTTTCAATTACTGCAGGTCATAATAAGAATAATTACCCAAGGAGGTTATCACAGCCTTATGTATAATTGAAAAAACTGAAAAACAAAGAAAATAATCTAAATGTTTAACAGCAGAATATTAGTTAAATAAATTATGGTACATCCTTGTAGGAAGTCATTAAAAATAATGCTGACACAGCATAAAGAATATAGTCAATGATACTGTAATAGTGATGTTCCAGGCCAGATGGGAGCTATACTTGTGGTGAAGACAGGATAACGTACAAACTTGTTGAGGGACCATATTGTACACCTGAAATGAATGTAGCATTGTATGTCAACTATACCCAAATTTTTCAAAAAAATTTTAAATGCTGACATAAATCATTCCAGTTGTCTACTGTTACATTTAAAAAATCACCCAAGGGGCGCCTGGGTGGCTCAGTGGGTTAAAGCCTCTGCTTTCGGCTCAGGTCATGATCCCAGTGTCCTGGGATCGAGCCCCACATTGGGCTCTCTGCTCTGCGGGGAGCCTGCTTCCTCCACTCTCTCTCTCTCTGCCTGCCTCTCTGCCTACTTGTGATCTCTGTCTGTCAAATAAATAAATAAAATCTTTAAAAAAAAAATCTAAATAAATAAATAAATAAAAAATCACCCAAAATTTAGTGCCAAGCAATAATAATTACTGCAGGCAAGATCTACTAATGGATGCTAACACTAGTGGACAAAAGTTTGAGGAAAAACAAGATACTTGCATAATCTTGAAGTACCTCTTCCAAGATATTTATTAATTATAAAAGGAAAATTAGTAACTTTACAATAGAGAAACCTGGCAGACACCAGCTTAACCCAAGTTTTCAAGGTTGCCATCACCAGTGATATAAGACGTTAACTTTCAGTATCCTGAGTGTGACTGAGTGAGAGCCCGTTATTTCTGGAGTATTCTTGCCAAACATGCATAGCCTCTGCCTAAATAAGGAGAAACATCACACAAACTGAAATTGAAGGATATTTTACAAAACAGCTAACAAGTACTCTCTACATGTGTCAAGATCATAAGAAACAGGGGAAAACTGAGGAACTAACACAAATTAGAGGAGACTAAGAAAATATGACAACTAAATGCAAAATGGGATCCTGAGTTGGAAACTAGAAAATAAAAAGGAAAATGATGGGAAAAGTGGTGGGATTTTAAGAAGGCCTATAGTTTAATTAATAGTGTTATATCAACATTACCTTCTTAGTGTTGATCTTGGTAAAGTCAACCCTTGAACAACATGGGGGTTAAGTGCTGACTCCCCACGTAGTCAAAAATCCATGTATACCTTTTGACTCCCCAAATACTTCACTAATGGCCTATTGTTAACTAGAAGCTTTACCAATAATATAAATAGTCAATTAACATATATTTTATATGTTATAGGTATTATACACTGTATTCTTAAATAGAGTAAGCTGGAGAAAAGATAATATTATTAATAAAATCACAAGGGGAACCAGAAAAGACCCCCAAATAGCCAAAGGAATGTTGAAAAAGAAAACCAAAACTGGAAGCATCAATCTCTATTGCAAAGCTGTCATCTTCAAGACACTATGGTACTGGCACAAAAACAGACACATAGATCAACGGAACAGAATGGAAAACCCAGAAATAAACCCTCAATTCTATGGTCAACTAATCCTCAACAAAGCAGGAAAGAATATGCAGTGGAGAAAAGATAGTCTCTTCAAAAAATGTTGTTGGACAAATTGGACAGACACATGCAGAAGAATGAAACTAGACCATTTCCTTACACCACACACAAAAGTAGACTCAAAATGGATGAAAGAGGGGCGCCTGGGTGGCTCAGTGGGTTAAAGCCTCTGCCTTCGGCTCAGGTCATGATCCCAGCATCCTGGGATCAAGCCCCGCATCGGGCTCTCTGCTCAGCAGGGAGCCTGCTTCCTCCTCTCTCTCTGCCTGCCTCTCTGCCTACTTGTGATCTCAGTCTGTCAAATAAATAAATAAAATCTTTAAAAAAAAAAAAAGTGGATGAAAGACCTAAATGTGAGACAGGAATCCATCAAAATCCTAAAGGAGTAGGACATCTGGGTGGCTCAGTTGGTTAAACGTCTGCCTTCAGCTCAGGTCATAATTCCAGGCTCCTGAGATGGAGCCTCCATCAGGTTCCCTGCTCAGCGGGGAGCCTGCTTCTCCCTCTCCCTCTGCTCCTCCACCCCTGCTTGTGCTCTCTCTCATGTGCACTTTCTATTTCTCTCTCACTTGAATAACTAAATAAAATTTTTTAATACTAAAAAAAAAATCCTAGAGGAGAACACAGGCAGCAACCTCTTCAACCTTGGGTGCAGCAACTTCTTGCTAGACACGTCTCCAAAGGCAATAGAAACAAAAGCAAAAACGAACTATTGGGATTTCATCAAGATAAAAAGCTTTTGCACAGCAAAGGAAGTAGTCAACAAAACCAAAAGACAACCAGCAAAATGGGAGAAGATATTTGCAAATGACATATCAGATAAAGGACTAGCATCCAAGATCTATATAGATCTTCTCAAACTCAACACCCAAAAAAAAAACATATAATCCAGAGAAGAAATGGGCAGAAGACATGAACAGACATTGCTCCAAAGAAGACATACAAATGGCCAATGGACACATGAAGAAATGTTCCACATCCCTCGGCATCAGGGAAATACAAATCAAAACAACAGTGAGATTGCACCTCACACCAGTCAAAATGGCTAAAATGAACAAGTTAGGAAATGACAGATGTTGGTAAGGATGTGGAGAAAGGGGAACCCTCCTACACTGTTGGTGGGAATGCAAGCTGGTGCAGCCACTCTGGAAAACAGTATGGAGGTTCCTCAAAAAGTTGAAAATAAAGCTACCCTATGACCCAGCAATTGCACTACTGGGTATTTACCCCAAAGATACAAATGTAGTGATCTTAAGGGACACCTGCACCCCAGTATTTATAGCAGCAATGTCTACAACAGCCAAACTATGGAAAGAGCCTAGATGTCCATCAGGAGATGAACGGATAAAGAAGACGTGGTATATATATACAATGGAAATTATGCAGCCATCAAAAGATGAAATCTTGCCATTTGCAATGACATGGATGGAACTAGAGGGTATTAGGCTAAGAGAAACAAGGCAATCAGAGAAAGACAATTATTATATGATCTCACTAATATGTGGAATTTAAAAGCAAAACAGAGGATCATAATGGAAGAGAGGAAAAAATAAAACAAGATGAAGCCAGAGAGGGAGAAAAACCATAAGAGACTATTAATCGCAGGAAACAAACTGAGGGTTGCTGGAGGGGAGAGAAAGTGGAGGGATGGGGTAACGGGGTGATGGACTTTAAGGAGGGCATGTGATGTAATGAGCACTGCGTATTCTATAAGCCTGAAGAATCACAGGCTTGGACCTCTGAAACCAATAATACATTATATGTTAATTAATTGAATTTAAATTTTAAAATGTTTTTTAAAAATCATACAGGGGTGCCTGGGAGGTATAGTCAGTTGAGGAACTAACTCTGGGTTTCAGCTCAGGTCTTGAGCTCAGGATTGTGAGATCGAGCCCCACATCAGGTTCTCAGCACAGAATCTGTTTCAGATTCTCTCTCTCCCTTTCCCTCTCCCACTCATGTTCTCTCTCTCAAATGAAAAATAAATTTTCCAAAAAAAAGAAAATCATTAGGAAGATAGAATGCATTTACAGGACTGTACTGTAAAAAATCCACATATAAGTGGATCCATGAAGTTCAATTCCATGTTGTTCAAGGGCCAACTGTACTATGGTTTATACAAGATACTAACATTAGGGGAAGCTGGGTAAATAGGAACTCTATGGGTTATTCTGTAACTTTCCTGTAAGTTTAAAATTATTTCAAAATAAAAAGTAAAAAACAAAACAAAAAAAAGTAAAAAACAAAACAAAACAAAACTTAGTGGTGCAAAACAGTAACTAGTTTATTATGCTCACGATTCTGTGGGTCAGTGATTTGAGGGACACGGCAGGAACAGTTTGTCTCTGCTCCACCATGACTAAGGCCTCAGCTGGGGTGGCTGCATTGGGCTGGGGTCTCCAGAGCAGTTCATGACCATATGTCTAGCCTTGGCTATTCTCTACATGATTTTTGACAGGAATGAAACATCCTCATATCCTCCACTGAAATACTGGAACAGTTGTTATGCTAGTTTCCAAGGGCTGCTCTAACAGATAACTCTGGGATGGGTGGCTGAAGACAAAAGAGATCTCTTCTCTCACAGTTCTGGAAGCTAGACCTCTGAAATCAAGCTATCAGCAAGGTCTTGCTCCTCTGAGGTCTCTAGGGAAGAATGCTTCCTTGTCTCTACCAAGCTTCTGGTGGCTCCCGGTCATCCTTGGCATTCCTTGGCTTGTAACTACATCACTCTAATCACTGCCTCTATGTTCACATGACCTTCTTCCTGGGTCCTTGTGTCTCCGTGTCTCTATGTGTCTTCTCTTCTTAGAAAAACACCAAACAGGGGCACCTGGGTGGCTCAGTGGGTTAAGTCTCTGCCTTCAGCTCAGGTCATGATCCCAGGGTCCTGGGATGAAGCCCCTCATCGGGCTCTCTGCTCAGCAGGGAGCCTGCTTCCCCTTCTCTCTGTGCCTCAGTCTCTGCCTACGTGTGATCTCTCACTCTGTCAAATAAATAAATAAAATCTTTTTAAAAGGGGGGGGCACCTAATCTAGTATGACCTCGTCTTAACTAATTACATCTGCAAAGATGCTATTTCTGAATATGGCCACATCCTGGGGCTCCAGGGAGACATGAATTCTGGTGGGACACTACTGAACTCACTCTAGGTGGGAACTGGCCAGCATCACTCCCTCCGTGTAGCCTCTCCATGTGGCTTGTTTGGACCTTCTCAAAGCATGGCAGCTTCAGCATTGTCTCACACCTTACAGGATGGATGGTTTTCCTCTGAGTAAACCTTCTAAGAAGAGAAGCAGAAACTGCTAGTCCTTTAATGGCTAGGGCTGGAATTGGTGTAGGATTACTTCTGCTGTAAAGACTCATTAGAAATGAGTTAGAAATGAATTAGAAAGACTCATTAAGAAATCCCAGCCCAGCCCAGCCTGAAAATACAGGAAGACGAAGACTCTGCCCCTCTACGAAGACTGGAATGAACACACACAGAGGGAAGGAACTGATGGCAAACGTCTTGGAAACTACCACACAGCTCTGTTCTTCCTGACAGCTAAAGGTGCTCATGAGATACAAATTAGAAAACCAATCACAAAATACCATATATATAATTTGATCTCATTTTTATTTTTAAAATATATGTGGATATTTGCACTAAAAATGTCTCAAAAAATAAAGAGTAAGCAAAAATATTAAGAATGATTATCTCTGCATGTTAAGAATTTTGGCGATTTTTTTTCTTCCTGTTTACCAATATTTTCTAATACAGATTACATACGTGTTATTTCTATAACAAAATAGAAGAAGCAGAAAGTAAATGATCTATGATTTGAACAGGCAAAGAGTTTCTGGTGCTTTTGTTTTTGTTTTTAAAGATTTTATTTATTTATTTGATGGACAGAGATCACAAGTAGGCAGCAGCAGGCAGAGAGAGAAGGGGGAAGCAGGCTCCCTGCTGAGCAAAGCCCGATGCAGAGCTCTGGGGCTCGATCCCAGGACCCTGGGATCATGACCTGAGCCGAAGGCAGAGGCTTAACCCCCTGAGCCACCCAGGTGCTCCACTGGTGTTTTAATTAGGATATACAAAAGGTAAATTTCGATAAGGCCAATCTAGATATGGAGCTATCAAGGAGACACTCATAAAGACTCATTAAAAAAAAAAAAGTCATTAGTCATAAAAAGGGCAACTCAGATAGGCACCCACCCTCTTGGGTAGAAACATTTGGTATATTCCAAACCCAAATCCCTCAGGCCCAAGCAGCTTCTGAGCTCTCAATCCTGGATCCAGAAAGAAACAAACTTGACGGAATTTCTTTCATATCAAAGCTCATGCTAAACAGCTACAGAAGTCTGAATCCGGTTCTCGGGCTTCTACAATGTTAGACATTCACTTTGCAAAAGACAGATGGATCCCAGGATTCTCAGAGAAATCAGAGGCCTTTGCTCAGAGTCGGTCCTACGCCCAAGCAATACCAGAGAACCACTTACGTGACATAGGTTAAAGGATTTGCAAAGTGGTCCACCAAAATATATCAACTGCTTCCCAATCCCTAAAATTTTTACCACCATATAAGTAAGTTACAGACTATAAGACTCCATAATACTTCTGCAGATGAAGAAGGAGGAAGAGAAGATAAAGGAAGAGGAGGAGGAAAAGAAGGAACATAGATACACGTAAACACAAGGTGGGAATGTAAAAATGTGCACAACTAATTGGCTGGTCTCAAAAGCAAGACTAGAAGAGAACAGGCAGTAGGACAAATCAGTAATGGGTTTTTATGAAAGGGGTTGCAGAAGCCTGAGTAGACCCTCCATGGGAGGACTCTAGGCAGTTAGGAGACAGTCTGCATAGACTGGGTGCCTAGAGGTATCTAAGAGGCACAGAAGTAAAGGCAAAGACACTTTGTCTCTTTCCCAGTTTTTCACTGTGCTGCCCCCACACCTGTGAGCAGATACAAACCCTAGAGGCCTCTGAAACTTCTCTACACTCAGGAGAGTTCCATATAATCCCACCTAATGTGATCATTTCCCCTAAGTTAGGCTTAGAAAAAGAAAAAAACAGATGAACTGGAAATCTTACTTTAATCCAAATAATCTATGACTCTGAGATAAAAACAAAGACAAATTTTACTCACCGGCAGTTTCTTCTGATGCATCAGTCAAAGCTAGAAACTTTTTTGTATTTTCCATTTCCTCATTACTTTGCAAAGTTTCACCAGTTTTTGCCAACTAATAAAAGAGAAGTTTAAACATGGAAAAAGAAGGTAACTATACTCATCAATTTTTTTTAATTCCATGGAATCCAAACTGTGTACATACAAAAAAGAAGATTCATTTGTATTTCTTTAATTAGGAAATTTATTAATGTTCCTGTTCCCACAAAATTCTAGCAATTAATAGTCTTTTTAATAGAGTTGGAATATATGTCTATCGTTACATAATGATTATCTTGGTTAAATCTTCTTCAGCTTCTGTTTAGTATGTCTATAACTAATTAGTAACCTAAAGGTACATCATCGAATTATAGTTTCAGACATTTCAAGATTGATGCTGTATTTTATTATGGGTCCAGTTATCATTCTTATTTCCAAACAAGTAAAAGTTTGTTTTGAGATTCAATAAGAGTAACTGATAGACTAACTTTTTCTGCTAAAATTTACACAAATCATTTCTCTAGTTTAAAGCACTGCATTTTGTATGGTGCTTTCTTTCTAGCCCATGGCCTGTCTGGGAATCTTATAAAAATTTATTCTTAATTACTTCTTTTTTAATTCATATTATCATCTAGGAAATTTCCTTGAAGTCAATAAACTAATCAAGGAGGAATTTATCAAAACAACCAATCTGTTTTTATAATATTCCTTACTTTAAAAGCGCTCTCCTTTAAGGGGCAAAGTTCAAACATGAGCCAATGGCTATACATCAAGTCAGCGCAAACATCTGGTCAACTTCTACCTCTCAATACTACAGAGAATAAAAGGTCCAAGAAGGCCAAGGTACATTAACAGAGCACTAGAAATGTACTGAGACAGAAGCAAATACAGCATGGTCAAAGACCACAAGCACTTCACAGCTTCTAAGAGATCCTGACTGGCATATGACACAGTGAACTCCCCACTTCCTGGTCACAAAAGTTTACTCAAGTAATAATGGTCAGCAGAGGGTTAAATGTTTGGTATATTTATTAATTTATCTCCAAACTCTAAGCTTGCTGAAGAAAAAGTAGACATACATCCTCAAATGTAGGTGCCACATGACATTCTACTCCAGAGATGGAGAAACCCCAGCCTGAAACTGGGAAGAGAGGTCTACCGTGCTGTCCGTGGAAAATGAACATGTCTAAACAGTGCCTGAAATATGGAATGCTGCTAAGTTACCTTGTCGAGTTCAAGAAAACTAACTCCCTCACCCACCATCCAATACGGATATATATGCACCACTGTCCTACTTCCACAAAATAAATCAATAAAGGCAGACTACACTGATACAACCACAGTCCATGCTTTTACTCATCTTAGAGGAAATTTTCTTCCATGTCAGCATATGGTAAACATTCCTTACCTTGAGTTCTTCCCACAGCTTTATTCTCATGTCTAGACCTTGCTTCTTAATTTCTTTTTCTCTATATTGTTTCTTCACCAATATCTTATCAAGCCTCCTCATCTTCTGAATAGCATCTTGAAGTTGAGAATCTAATTCTTTTAATTCAGGTTCATCTATATTGTGTTGAAAGTAGGAATGAGTTTGAAGTTTAGTACAGCCATAAAGTTTTATTTTGTGTTTTATCTGCTATTTGTTCTTTCATTCAACAAATATTTATGGCTCACAAGAATAACTAACATTGGTGTCATGTACCTTGATTTACAAAGTACTTTCACATGTATTTTTTCATTTAATTATCTAACAACCCTGTGAAATAGACATTTATTTCTGTTTCAAGTTGAAATAACTGGTTATTTTCTTTTTTCCCTTTAAAAAAAATTTTTAATTTAAGCATAATTGACACACAATTTTACATTAGTTTCAAGTGTACAACATAGTATTCAAAACTCTATAACATGCTCTATGCTCACCACAAGCATAGCTACCATCCGTCACCATATAATGCTATTACAATACCATTGACTGAAAAAAAAAAAAGCAATACCATTGACTGAATTCCCTATGCTGTGCCCTTTATTCCATGACTTATTAATTCCATAACTGGAAGCCTGTATTTCCCACTCCCCTTTAAGTGTCCTTGAGTTCCTTTCATATCTTGGCCATGAAAGATGATAATCTGCCAATGAGCATAAATGCTCAATCTCAGCCATTCTAGGTTAGATAATTAGAAATGGCATATTCTAAAAAAAGAAAGAAGGAAAAAAGGCATATTCTGTTAAGAAAGACCAAATTTTGCAACTTTTTAAAATCCAGAGAGTCCAGCGTGTTTCTCTATAATATATATCACTTCCTCTTTAAGGAAAAGATTATCTCCAGAAGGGAATTAGCTTATCCAAAAAGAATACAGATCTTATTAATAAGCAGGCTTTGCAAACCTTATTGCTTACTTATTTCAAATGCAAGAGCCTTTAGTTCTAGTCCCTCACTGCCAATCCTAGCACTCTCAGCCTCCATATAATATAAGTGGACTATATGGTAGGAACTCATGCATGAAGGAACTCATGCAGTTCTGAAACAACAGAAACAAGTACAACATAAACTAGGCCAAGAGCAGGGTGCCTGGGGTGGTTCAATGGGTTGGACATCTGATGCTTGATTTTGGCTTGGGTCATGATCCCAGGATCATGAAATCGAATCAGGGAGTTGGGCTCCACACTCAGCATAGAGTCTGCTTGTCCCTCTCCCTCTGCTGCTCCCCCGCTTGCGCCCACACATGCATGCGCTCTCGCTCTCTCTCTCTCTCTCTCAAATAAATAAAATAAATGAAATCTTTAAACTGGGCCAACAGCTAACCTCAACTATAATGCCTCATTTCCTGATAACTGTGATCCTGAGTCACCCAGCCCAACTTTGAGAGCTCACCACATCCCAGACATACTCTAAGTCAGCAGTTCTCAAAATTTATGACCTCCGCTTCTCTTTATAGCCTTAAAAATTATTGAGAACCCAAAACAGCTTTCGTTTATGTTACATCTATTGATAATTACCATATTAGAAATAAAAACTGAAAAGTATTATACAGATTTATTTATTCATTTAAAAATAATGTTAATAGTAATTACATATTAACATAAATATAATACTTTTATGACAACTATATATTCAAAAAATCATTAAGAAGAATGGCATTGTTTTAAATTTTTAATATCTAGCTTGATAGAAGACAGCTAGATTCTCAAATCTACTTGTATAATATATTGCAATCTCTTGTTTCACTTAAGAGTATATGAAGAGGGGCGCCTGGGTGGCTCAGTGGGTTAAGCCTCTGCCTTCGGCTCAGGTCATGATCCCAGGGTCCTGGGATTGAGCCCCACATTGGGCTCTCTGCTCAGCAGGGAGCCTACTTCCTCCTCTCTCTCTCCCTGCCTCTGCCTACTTGTGATCTCTGTCAAATAAATAAATAAAATCTTAAAAAAAAAAAAAGAAAAGAAAAGAAAAAGAGTATCTCATTTTGGGGCGCCTGGGTGGCTCAGTGGGTTAAGCCGCTGCCTTCGGCTCAGGTCATGATCTCAGGGTCCTGGGATCGAGTCCTGCATCGGGCTCTCTGCTCAGCGGGGTGCCTGCTTCCCTCTCTCTCTCTCTCTGCCTGCCTCTCCGTCTACTTGTGATCTCTCTCTGTCAAATAAATAAATAAAATCTTAAAAAAAAAAAAAGAGTATATGAAGAAAATCTGGTCTCATAAAGACATGTACTTGGAAAGGGGAGGAGAAATGTAATAACTTTCTCAGGTAATTGTGGATACTCTTCTTTGATACTATATTAAAACTCAGTAAGGGGTATTTTCTTAAAGAGTAGTTATAATGTGAAATTTATAACCATATCAGTGAGCTTTATGTATATGTCCTATTAAAATCCATACATCTATCTTTCATGCTGAATGGATTTTTTGCCCTGCACTGGTCATTTGGAAAATGATAATTCACTGACTTATGCAGACCTTCAAAATGTTAACACATTTTGGTATATTTAAAATATTTTTTTTAATTTGTTTAAATATTTAGTATTTTTAAAAATCTCATTGGTTAATACCATCATCATATTTTATCAGAAACGTCCAAATATTGGAATGGCATACACAAGTTTTCCAAAATTCTATTTTCACTTGAAAGCCCAAATTTTATCATTGACAAAAGATACTGTTAATTATTTTCCTTGAAGTAGCAGGCTCATTTCATCTTTTAAAAAAATGGCTGCCAAATACCCAAGTCTAAATGATAATAGTTTGTCTGTCAGTCATTCTTTTGCAAAAGAATGGTGTTCCATGAAAAAGTGGCCAGTTCAGTTCTCAACTTCAACTATCATACAAGTATTTTTCCTCAACCCAAACTTCACATTTTGGTTTACAGCAGAATTGCTTTATATACCTGCCATTTTACCTCACAGGCAATTATAAAGATGTATATTTGAAAAAGCAAGATTCGATAAGATTAATAATTTTTACTGCTCTATCAAAGATGTTCTTGACTGGCACTGGCTATTTCTTTTTTCTGCCAGTGGTTGGTCACGAAGAACACAATGACGACTAGTACAATGGGATACATTGCCTTTATTCATGCAAAAGAAAGCACCAGCAATTTTACTCACCAATGCTTTTGTACCATCACTGCAAATGTCCATTCAGTGGGTAAAAAGGCAAATGACATTATTTCAGTATTACAATGAATTATATTACTGATATATCAGTATTATGATGAAAGTAGTCTCACTTTGCAAAATTCCTGTGAAGGTCCCAGCAATCCCCCAGGGCTCTGCAGACCACATTTTTAGAAATGCTGTTCTAATTCATTCCGACCAGTATTAACTTAATAACCAGGGGGAAAAAAGGGCTCATTAAAAATCTTAAAAGTTGGGACGCTTGGGTGGCTCAGTTGGTTGGACGACTGCCTTCGGCTCAGTCATAATCCTGGAGTCCCGGGATCGAGTCCCGCATCGGGCTCCCAGATCCACGGGGAGTCTGCTTCTCTCTCTGACCTTCTCCTAGCTCATGCTCTCTCTCACTGTCTCTCTCTCAAATAAATAAATAAAATCTTTTAAAAAAAAAATCTTAAAAGTTATTAAGATCAAATGGGATTATCCTGAAGAAGTCATATATAAATTACAGGATATATTTTATTGCATAATTTAGTCATCAAAAAGATCAATAAACCATGTCATAAAATGCAGAAACACTTTCTATTTGATTAATGTAAAATGACCACAATAACAATTTTATTCAGTTATGTTTCTCTTTCATTATTTTATTATTTATTTCACAAATTTCATTATTTTTCTGTGTTTTTAAGTGTTTTAAGTGTTTTTATTATTTTATTATTTTTCTAAGTGTTTCATTATTTTATTTTATTTTATTCATTATTTCACAAATTTCATCATTTTTCTAAGTGTTTTTAAGAACTCCACATTATTCTAAATAAAGGGGCTCCTGGGTGGCTCAGTGGGTTGAGCTGCTGCCTTCAGCTCAGGTCATGATCTCAGAGTCCTGGGATCGAGCCCCGCATTGGGCTCTCCGCTCAGCGGGGAGCCTGCTTCCTCCTCTCTCTCTGCCTGCCTCTCTGCCTGCTTGTGATCTCTCTGTCAAATAAATAAATAAAATCTTTAAACAAAAAAAAAAAAAAACGGTGCTCACAAATGTATGCCTCTTGACTATTATTTCTACCCAGCTGATAAAAAACATATGTAACTCTAATATGTGAACTATAATATCTGTCACTGTCATTACCCAATCACCTAGTGATTATCCTACCTGAACAGTCAAGGACTGTCTGATGTTGAACAAAGTTCAGACCTTCGTCTGATCCATCCTCCACCAATTTTGGCTTTTCAGAGTCCTTTTCCCCTTTATCATCATCGTTTCTACTTTCTTCTGCATTGCCGCTGTCTGAGTTGTTCTCTTTACCAGAATTCAACTTGATTGCAGTATCAACCTCAATTATTTCAAAAGAAATAGTTTTCATAAATAATATATTCTTGAAGACTTTACATTTCTAGACTAGTTTAACACTAGTGTGTGTATGTCCTCACATACTTACATGAGTGTTAAACTAGTCTAGAAATATTACACTTTTTATTAAATATAATTTAACTACACAACTAAATTTAGTAACATTTGCACCAAAGAGAGATGCCCCATTGCCCAGCAATTTCCAGCAATATAGAGAAGGGGCAGGAATCAGTCCCACAAGGAACCATTCTCTGCCCACCCTGGAGATGAGGCATGATGGTGCCCGCTCCCTGAGCTCACACTCGGATGGAGAGTCAGCGCTCTGCTGTCCCATATGATGGCCACTAGCTACATGTGGCTATGAAGAGTTGAAAAGCAAAGAGTCTGAATGGAGATGTGCTTCTAACGAGAGTCTTCAAGTCAGAATCCTGTGCTTTCGTGATTATTTTTTTAAGCTAGTCACAGTTTTTCTATTTCATTTTGGTTTCTCTTTCTATTTTAGCAATGCTCATTTTGAAAACACCAGTTTGGGCAGCTGTGTTTTCCTGAAAGAACAAGAAAAGACATCCATGGCTGCATGGTAGCCCCCTGACAGCTGCGAGTGGCAGTGAGAATCAGTGGAAGGGAACACAGCCCAAGGGAGAGGCAAAACCTGAGAGAGAAAGAGAGAGAGAGAGAGAGAAGAGTCAGCCACTGCTGCGAGGAATACCTTTCTCCTCCCAATGTAAGAATCCAGCCCTTGGAGGGTTTTCTGTTCTCTCTGCATCCACGTGGTCAACTCTCGGCCATGGGAATCTGTGCCCCTCTGTGAATCTCCAGGGCAGAAGGTGGGTGTTATGGAGAATTAAGCTGCCAGGGACACAGGACGGCACGGACCATCTCTGTTCACCTGGACTAGGGCATAAGTCCCAGTGGAACTGAGCCAAGATTACACAGGCATTGTTTTTCTTATTTGTAAGTTAGGCCTCTACTGGTTTCATTCTATACTGGATCTGTTCAAAAACACACTTCTGTGAAAGGCCGGGTTAAACCCTTAAATTCCATAAAACCCAGTAAATCCTTGAGGATACAGAGTTCTGTAAAAATGCTGAAATTGTTGGAAGAGATCACATGAATCCTGTCGGTTAATTATATCTTGGCATAAATGAATTTGGCCGACCTTTTCCAGAGAATGGTGTTTATGTAGGGGAATACAGAATATAGAAAACATAACTAGATATTAGCAATATACTTGGATGATAACACACTTCAGGACACAAAAAGACCTTTTATATATATCACCCCATATGATCCTAACTCTTAGAATGAACAAGAAGCAATGGAGCAAAAAGATGAAACTGGAGAACAAAAGGCAAACTTTGCCCATTTTATAATTTTACCCACAGCTCCTCACTCCATTAGCACCAACCATATTTTAGTTTATTTAAAAATAAACTAGAAAGGGCTTCCAGAAATTAAAAATATGTCATTAACTTTAAATATTCAATGGATTAGGGGCATCTGGTGGCACAGTGAGTTAAAGCCTCTGCCTTAGGCTCGGGTCATTATCTCAGGGTCCTGGGATCAAGCCCCACATCAGGCTCTCGGCTCTGCAGGGAGCCTGCTTCCCCCCACCCGCCTCTCTCACTCTGCCTACCTCTCTGACTACTTGTAATCTCTGTCTGTCAAATAAATAAATAAAATCTTTAAAAAAAAATTCAGTGGATTAAAGAGTAGATTTGACATAGTATAAGAAAGAATTCAAAAATTCAAAAATATATGTTAAAAAGTCCCCAGGATGAAACACAGAGAAAGAAATGAATAGAAAATATTAAAAAGAAGATAAGAGATATAAAGGATAGCAGGGAAAATTTCAACAGATATTTAATATGACTTTCATGATGATGCAAGAGAAAAAAAGGAGGCAATATTAGAAACATTTTTTTAAATGACAGAATTTTTCAAAATAAACAAAACACACAAATCCTCAGATTGAAGAAGTTCTGATCACCAGAAAGATAAAATAAATAAATCCATACAAAGGTGAGTAACAGTAGATACTGAAGACAAAGAGAAAAATGTTAAAGCAACCAGAGAAACATATCTAAACCAGACAGCACACACTGTAATGAACATCAGATTTATAAAAGCCCTCTCATTGGCAACAACAGAGGCTACATGCAAAATATAAAAATGTAACACATAAAACTATAACACTTTCAGAAGAAAACACAGGAGGAAATCTTTGGAACCCTGGCTTAAACAAAGAATTCTTGGATGCAACAAAAAAACACAAGCCTCAAAAAAATTTTGACAAACTGCAGTTAACAAAATTTCAAGTTTTTGCTCTTCAAAAGACACAGTTAAAAGAATGAAAAGTCAAGCTACAGACCAGAAGAAAATATTTGCAAATCATATATCTGACATGATACATAAAGAACTCTCAGAAGTTATAAGAAAAAAAATGCAATTTTATATATATGTATAAAATTGCATATATATATATATATATATATATATATATATATATAACGCTCAAAAGTTAACAATAAGAAAAAAATACAATTTTAAAAGTCAGGCAAAGAAAACTAATACACTTGGAGTGCCTGGGTGGCTCAGTGGGTTAAAGTCTCTGCCTTCAGCTCAGGTCATGATCCCAGAGTCCTGGGACCCAGCCCCGCATCAGGCTCTCTGCTCAACAGGGAGCCTGCTTCCTCCTCTCTCTCTGCCTGCCTCTCTGCCTGCTTGTGATCTCTGTCTGTCAGATAAATAAATAAAATCTTAAAAAAAAAAAAAAAAAGAAAGAAAGAAAAGAAAACTAATACACTTTCCAAAAGAGATATGTGGATTACAAAGAAGTACATGAAAATACATTCATTATTAGTCACCAGGAAAATGTGAGTTAAAATTACAATGAGATAACTAGTATATAACTATTAGAATGGCTTAAAAAAAAAAAAACTAACAATATCAGTTGCTGGTGAGGATGCTGAGCAGCTGGAACTCTCATATTTCTCATGGCAACAGAAAACAGTTTTGCAGTTTCTTATAGTTAAACATACACTTACCATACAACCCAGCAATCCAACCCCTAGGTATTTACCCAAGAAAAATTAAAAACTATCCCCCCCAAAAAAATTCAGTATACAAATATTAATAGCAGCTTATTCATAATTACCAAAACCTGCAAACAATCCAAATGTTCCTTAACATCTGAATGGATAAACACACTGTGGTACACCCACACAAAGGAACATTACTCATTAGTAATAAGGAGTGAACTATTGATACCAATAACAATAGAGGAGTCACAAATGCATTGTGTCAACAGGGAAAGTCAGACTCAAAAGCTACACACTTTTTTTTTTTAAGGGTTTATTTATTTATTTGAGAGACAGAGATCACAAGCAGGCAGAGAGGCAAGTAGAGAGTGAGAGGGAAACAGGCTCCCCGCTGAGCAGAGAGCCAAATGTGGGGCTCTATCCCAGGACTGAGATCATGACCTAAGCCGAAGGCAGAGGCTTTAACCCACTGAGCCACCCAGGCGTCCCAAAAAGCTACACACTTTTTAAGTTCATTCATATGACTCTCTGGAAAAAGGGAAACAATAGGTAGAGAGTAGATCAGGAGTTTCCAGGATTAAGAGTAGGGCAGAGTGAAATAGACAAACTACGGAAAGAGCCCAGATGGCCATCAACAGATAAACGGATAAAAAAGAGATGATATATATATATGTCTATATATATAGATATAAAATACACACACACACATACACACTCATATATACACACACGATGGAATATTACACAGCCGTCAAAAACTGAAATCTTACCATTTGCAACAATGTAGATGGAACTAGAGGATAGTTCTAAGCGAAGTTAGCCAATCAGAGAAAGATAATTATCATATGATCTTGCTGATATGAGGAATTTAAGAAATAAAACAAAGGACCATAGGGAAAAGATGGAAAAACAAAATAAGACAAAATCAGAGAGGAAGACAAACCATAAGAGACTCTTACTTATAGGAAAGAAACTGAGGGTTTCTGGAGGGGAGGTGGGATGGTATGGGGTAACTGGGTGATGGACATTAAGGAGGGCACATGATAGAATGAGCATTGGGTGTTATACGCAGCTGATGAATCACTGAACTGTACCTCTTAAACTAATAATACACTATGTGTTAATTAACTGAATTTAAATTTAAAAAAAGAATAGGAGGATTAAGGACAAAGGGGTGGCATGAAGAAATTTTTGAGGAGTGATGGAACTGTCCTGTATCTTTATTGTGATTTGCCAAATGATCTAAAGTAAAATCCAAGAAGAAATCTGCGAGTGGTCCCAAAACATACCCTCTCAAGAGGATCCTTTAAGAAGGATGTTAACAACAGCGTTGGTTTATCAAGTGCTAGAGTTCAAGAGAGGGACTTGAAATCATTTCTACACATCGAGGTACCTTGAAGGATGCCGGTTCTGGTGAAAGTACCTCCAAAGAAGTACTCGAATCTCTACTCCCAGGACGTATTCTTGAACTTGAGGATGGTTTTGAAATTCCATCTAAGTTTCCCTTTATAATATCCATCGATATCCTGAAACAAACAAGAAATTAAAGCTAGTTATGACCTGTATGCTTGCATGTTTCATTAGAGTTAATGCACAGTTAGCTCAGAATCTTTGTTAATAAGGATTATATTGCCACCAAAGTCACACTACCCTAATTCCATCAAAAGACGTCTGTGTCCAGGGATTTTCTCTTACTGTAGATGGAAAACCTTGTGACCAGGAGGTTAGATGCGGAAAGTGGCTAAAAAAGAATGCAGAGTGACTGCTATCTCAGGTGCTTTCTGTGCCTCAAAAAGAAACATTTAGGGGCGCCTGGGTGGTTCAGTGGGTTAAAGTCTCTGCCTTCGGCTCAGGTCGTGATCTCGGGTTCCTGGGATTGAGCCCTGCATCAGGCTCTCTGCTCAGCAGGGAGCCTGCTTCCCCCTCTATCTCTGCCTGCCTCTCTGCCTACTTGTGATCTCTGTCTGTCAAATAAATAAATAAAATCTTAAAAAAAAAAAAAAAGAAAGAAAGAAAGAAACATTTACCGTGTCCTTGGCTTGAGAAGATACTCATAGAGCACCAAGCCTCTCAACCCAGATTTACTTCATCGTAATGATGCCTACCTAAGTCCTCTACTTTCTTCTGGTTTTGCCTTCCTTTTTGTATCTAGTGCTTCCTATTCTAGCTCAGCTCTCAGCTCCGACTTCTCCTCTCCTCCTTGGTATCACATTTTCATGGTGTACCATCTCCTGGTTACCACTCTTTTTCTATCAGTCCCCCACTTTTAAAACCTATGATTCTACTTCACCCTCAGAAACAAGAGAACAAAACCTACTTTCTCTGTTAGGGGACACACCCTTACTATCTGGCCCCCTATTACAAACTTCCATTTTTCGTGTGACACCATCCATAGGTCTGTCACCCCTCTGGTTCCCTATTCCAGGTGCTGTTTTCTGAAGCAAGGATTATTAGACAAGATGGTTTAAACTAGTGGGAGAACTTGAGCATTACAGGCACCTTGATTCTTCTAAACTGTGCCCTTATTCAGGACCATTCCAGATCTGTTCAGGAATGCTAGGGTATCATGTGTGCTGAGAAAATGGAAGAAATAGGAGAATTCCAGAGTTTGCCTTCTCATACTTAACTTTACATGTAAATGGATCGTCCAATGATCCTTCCCTAAATTTCATAATCTCCCTAAATTTCTATTAATTATGAATTCAACCGTTTCTCTCATAACAGAAAGAGGAAAGACAATTGCCTCTGGCCCCAGTAAGTGTAAACAATGTCCTTTTTTTACCCTACACAATGACTCATCTTTCTTTCTTTTTTTGAACAGCAGAGGCAGAGTCCAGGGAAGTTCTAGATATAGGAGGAAGCATAAACATCAACAACGTGTTGCTCCTCCAAGGCGCACAGAGGGATAATATGATTTGTCAATGTGCCAAAGCCGATGCTTAAGGGACCAATAGGTCAACTCTTTCCATCTTGGCAAATGAAAAAGGCATTGATCTCAACATTATTCAAACTCGGCAAAAGCATCTGGGCTCACTCAGGAAGGCGCTGACATTATTATTGTGGGATGACGGATCACCCTGGCCCATCACGTCACAATCAAAAAGCGTAAGTCACTGAAAGGCCAAAAGTCTTGTAAATGCCGTGAGCAGGCTGTCAAGGGAGACTGATTGCAGCTTACAGAGGGAGCAATGAGATGGAAGAGTTTGCAGAGCCAGTATAATACCTGTCAGTAAAGGGAGAACAGAGAACCATCAAATGACATGGATCATCGAAAAAGCTCCAGAAATCTCCCAGTTTGCTTTAGAAATAGGTCTGTTCTCTTATGTTTCTTCCTGAAACTAATAAATTAAATAAAATACAGTTCCCGGGGCGGGCGGATATAACTGACGATCTTATGACTTTGCCTCTGTAGAAAAAAATGGATGAGGGCCATTGAATTATGATCTTATAGATGGGTTTGAATGTCTAAGAAGAAATCTGAAGAGCCACATGGAAATTCCACAAAAAAAGCATTGTCAAAGAAAGCAATCAAATGATAATTAAGTACTTATAACGACAGATGCACTAAATGTTGATTTAACCAAAAACTGAGTCTTATCTATATTGAGTGTATGTGGGAAGGAGTACATAAAAGGAGAAGTAGTATAAGATATTAATCTGTCATGATACGAAATCAAAGAGAATGCCCCGAAACTGATAGAGCCAACCCATAGTTAAATAAGCATAATATTTACAAGTTCAGGATGGTTGCCTCTGGAGAATGAGACTAGGTACTGCTTCTATTTTCTTCCATTGTAAATGTTATAGTAGAGTTTGACGTTTTTTACTACACTACTTAAATAAAAGTAAAAACTAATTTTTAAAATAATACATAAATGTAAAATAAGACATCTCCAAGGGACTAAAAGGAAATATAAAGATAATTCACATAATAAATTAATGACTTACTAAAGATAACACCAAGAGCATAAATCAAAAAGGAAGAGACTAGTAGCTTTGAACACCTAACATTTAAGGCTCTTAAAAGTCAATAAACAAAGCAAGGGCAAAAATGAACTAATGGGACTTCATCAAGATCAAAAGCTTTTGCACAGCAAAGGAAACAGTCAACAAAACCAAAAGACAACTGACAGAATGGGAGAAGATATTTGCAAACGACATATCAGATAAAGGGCTAGTATCCAAAATCTATAAAGAGTTTAGCAAACTCAACAACCAAAGAACAAATAATCTAATCAAGAAATGGGCAGAGGACATGAACAGACATTTCTGCAAAGAAGACATCCAGATGGCCAACAGACACATGAAAAAGTGCTCTACATCACTCAGCATCAGGGAAATACAAATCAAAACCACAATGAGATACCACCTTACACCAGTAGGAATGGCTAAAATTAACAAGTCAGGAAATGACAGATACTGCCGAGGATGCAAAGAAAGGGGAACCCTCCTACATTGTTGGTGGGAATGCAAGCTGGTGCAACCACTCTGGAAAACAGCATGGAGGTTCCTCAAAAAGTTGAAAATAGAGCTACCCTATGACCCAGCAATTTCACTACTGGGTATTTATGCTAAAGATACAAATGTAGTGATCCAAAGGGGCACATGCATCCAAATGTTTATAGCAGCAATGTCCACAATAGCCAAACTATGGAAAGAACCTAGATGTCCATCAACAGATGAATGGATAAAGATGTGGTATATATATACAATGGAATACTATGCAGCCATCAAAAGAAATGAAATCTTGCCATTTGTGACAACGTGGATGGAACTAGAGGGTATGATGCTTAGCAAAATAAGTCAATCAGAGAAAGACAACTATCATATGATCTCCCTGATATGAGGAAGTGGAGATGCAACGTGAGGGGTTTGGGGGGTAGGAAAAGAATAAATGAAACAAGATGGGATTGGGAGGGAGACAAACCTAAGAGACTCACAAAACAAATCTCACAAACAACCTCACAAAACAAACTGAGGGTTGCTGGGGGGGGAGGTGGGGGGTGGTGGGGTTATGGACATTGGGGAGGGTATGTGCTATGATGAGTGCTGTGAAGTGTGTAAACCTGGCGGCGATTCACAGACCTGTACCCCTGGGGCTAATGATACATTATATTTCTGTTAAAAAATTTTTTAAAGGGGCGCCTGGGTGGCTCAGTGGGTTGGGCCACTGCCTTCGACTCAGGTCATGATCTCAGGGTCCTGGGATCGAGCCCCACATCGGGCTCTCTGCTCAGCGGGGAGCCTGCTTCCTCCTCTCTCTCTGCCTGCCTCTCTCTCTGCTTGTGATCTCTCTCTGTCAAATAAATAAATAAATAAATAAAAACTAAAAAAAAAAATCTTTTTTAAAAGAATACTCACCAATTACCTAAAAAAAAAAGTCAATAAACAAATAAACAAACAAAAAGAACTCTAAATTAAACTAAAAGTCACCTGAGAAAATAGGGAAAATATATGCAACACAGATGATACACAAAAGATTAATGAATTTACATATTTAAAGCAATCTTACCAATCTGTAAGAAAAAGAAACATTCAAATAGAAAACTGGCTAAGGGGGGAGCCTGGGTGGCTCAGTGGGTTAAGCCACTGCCTTCAGCTCAGGTCATGATCCCAGGGTCCTGGGATCAAGCCCCGCATCGGGCTCTCTGCTCCGCAGGGAGCCTGCCTCCACCTCTCTCTCTGCCTGCCTCTCTGCCTACTTGTGATATCTGTCTGTCAAATAAATAAATAAAAATATTTAAATAAAAAATTTTAAAAATTTTTTTTAATTTAAAAAAAAAAGAAAACTGGCTAAGGGCATAAACAAGGAATTCACATAGAGGAATTCACTCTTCCCCACATACACTCAATATAGTTAAGGCACTATATTTGGTTAAATCAACATTTAGTGCTTCTGTCATCTTAAGTATTTAATTATCATTTGATTACTTTCTTTGACAATGTTTTATGTTTTCTTGTGGAATTTCTATGTGGCTATTGAGATTTCTTCTTAAACACTGAAAGCACATCTATAAGATCCTAATGCCCCTTATCCATTACTTTTTCTACATAGGCAAAAAAAGAAAGAAAGAGAGGAAGGAAGGAAGGAAGGAAGGAAGGAAGGAAGGAAGGAAGGAAGGAAGGGAGGGAGGGAGGAGTGGGAGAGGGAGGAAAGAAGGAAGGGGAAAAAAAATCTTGCTAAATGTCAACATCTTGCTTAAAAAAAAAAAGTTCAATTTTCTACTTAAAGAAATATACATAAAGGGACCTGAAAGATGATAACAAACCAGAGAAGGAACAGAGGTGGGTTCTTCTGGATTGGTGGGTTCATGGATGTTCTTGGTCTTTTTTTTTTTTTTCCCTAAGATTTTTATTTATTTATTTGAGAGGGAGAAATAGCAAGCATGAGCAGGGGAAGCAGCAAACAGAGGGAGAAAGAGAAGCAGGATCCCTGCTCAGCATAGAGCCCAATGTGAGGCTTGATCCCAGGACCCTGAGATCATGACCCGAGCAGAAGGCAGACGCTTAACCAAGTGAGCCCCCCAGGTGCCCCATTCTTGGTCTTTTATTTTACCTTTCGCTTACATGTATTTTTTGATTTTCTAATAATAAGTATACCTTGAAGTCATAGTTAATTTATTCATTGTAGAAAAATGTCTAGGGAAAAAAAACTGTCTAGAATATATTAAAGTATATTCAAAAATAAATAAAAATTACCCAATATTCACCACTCTGTGCTAAACATCATTGGCATATTTCTTATCCATTTTTGCTCTTTGTGTTTCCACGAAAATTTGACTTGTATATTTCTCACTTAACAACACATAATCAAGCATTTTCTTATTGCATTAAAGGTATTCCAAAAATAGGGGCGCCTGGGTGGCTCAGTGGGTTAAGCCGCTGCCTTCGGCTCAGGTCATGATCCCAGGTCCTGGGTTGGAGCCCCACATCGGGCTTTCTGCTCAGCGGGGAGCCTGCTTCCTCCTCTCTCTCTGCCTGCCTCTCTGCCTACTTGTGATTTCTCTCTGTCAAATAAATAAATAAAATCTTAAAAAAAAAAAAAAAGGTATTCCAAAAATAAAATTATTTACTTCATGATATTCCATTAAGCAGATGATATATCACCAGATTCTAAATTGTAACAATCACCACTAACACATATCAACTTCGTTTATAACATTCATTTCAAACAAGATTAATTTAAACTTTTTCAGGGGTGGCTGGATGGCTCAGTCAGTTAAGTGCCTGCCTTCGGCTTAGGTCATGATCCTGGGGTTCTGGGATCCAGTCCCACATGGGGCTCCCTGCTCAGCCAGGAGCCTGCTTCTCCCTCTACCTGGTGCTCCCCTTGCTCTCTGTGTCAAATAAATAAAAAGCTTTTTAAAATAAAAATAAGTTAATAAATATATAAATAATAAATATATAAACATATTCTATATAACAGAATATATTATATAATAAATTATATGACTGTAATAATTAATACAATTCTATAATATTAATTATTGTTTAGTATATTATATTGATTGTAGTTGATTATTAATAATTATATAATAAATAAATTTTATACAGGCTTGTAAGAAATCCAATCACCACGGATCATTTAAACCAAAATGGGGACACATGGCTGCCATAATTTGGTATTTTGGATGAAAGAAGAACTGAAAGAAAATGAATGCTCCTCTTTTTAGTAATAATAAATAGCCAACCTTTAAAAATATGGAATTGGGGGGCGCCTGGGTGGCTCAGTGGATTAAGCCTCTGCCTTCAGCTCAGGTCATGATCTCAGGGTCCTGGGATCTAGCCCCGCATCGCATCGGGCTTTCTGCTCAGCAGGGAGCCTGCTTTCCCCACCCCATCTCTGTGCCTGCCTCTCGGCCTACTTGTGATCTCTGTCTGTCAAATAAATAAATAAATCCTTTAAAAAAAAAAAATATGGAATTGGGGCACCTAGGTGGCTCAGTGGGTTAAAGCCTCTGCCTTCGGCTCAGGTCATGATCCCAGGGTCCTGGGATCCAGCCCCGCATCTGCTCTCTGCTCGGCGGGGAGCCTACTTCCCTTCCTCTCTCTCTGCCTGCCTCTCTGCCTGCTTGTGATCTCTGTCAAATAAATAAATAAAATATTTTAAAAATATAAATAAATAAAAATATGGAATTATATTTATTTTCATGGTTTTAATGTCTAAAAGTTATTTAACGGTACAAGTTTTTTTTTTAACTTACATATTTCTTGTGTAAGAAATACTTGCCCATGAGAAGCAAAAAGTCAAATAATATAGAAGAATGTACAACTTTTTAAAATCAAAATTTCCAGGGTGCCTGGGTTCCTTAGTCTGTTGAGCATTGTACTCGGTTTTGGCTCAGGTCATGATCTCCTGGTCATGGTGGGGGCATGAGCCCCAAGTTGGGCTCCCCCTCCCAGGACTCCACTTGAAGATTCTCTCCCTCCATCTCTCCCCCAATGAATGCTCTCTCCCTCTCTCATAAATAAATATTTATTTAAAAAAAAAAAGTCAAAATTTTCCTCACCCCAAGAACCACTGTTAATAGACTTGGGGGATCTCACTTTTTTTTAGGCATATGCAAACCTCTATCCTTTCTAACTACCTACTCCTCCCCAATACAAACACACACAAATGGCACACACAACTTCAAGTTAAGCTCTTTGTATGAATCTTCGTTTGAAGATACTAAACAAAATATATACCTGAATGACAAACCACAATGAGCTCAAGAGTACTTGCATTTCAACTTGTGGCAGGACTCCACACTGTCCACCAAAAAGGTTGTACCAAACTACACCATCAACAGGGTGTGAACAAAGTGCCTCTTTCACCATTCTGGCCTGGGGTCAATCTGATTATCATCAATAGCTTTTCCATCTTTGTCAGTCTGGTAAGTGTCAAGATATCGGTGAGTCTGATTTACATTTCTTTACCAGCGAAATGGAGTCTGCAGCCAAATGTTTACTGGCCACCTTTCCCCCCACGCCGCCCGGTGACATACCTATTCGCATTCTTTGCTATTTACGGTCTACTTCAAATGACTGGCGATTAATTTTTAATGTAAGTTTCAGATCTTAAGGTCCAGAAGGCAAAGGACAGTAGGGAGTCCCTGATATACGGTCCTAAGGGAACGTGGAAATGGGGGCTACGGTCTCAGTAGAGGCAGATGGCTCTGTTCCGATTGGGCATGCCCGCTCCTTCCCAGGCCCCGCCCACCCTCGGCTGAGCCCGCCCCCTACTGGCCCTGGCCCTGCCCCTTCGCCCTAACAGCCAGTCTCCGGGCCCAGCAGCCAGACACGACTCCGCCCCGCCCTCTCATTGGCCCTGCCCCTCTTCCTGCCAGCCCTGCCGCGGCCCCGACCTGACTCCGCCCAGCTCACGCCGCGGCAGGTCGCGCGGCCGTAGAGGTGGGGTCCTAACAGCTATGGTGATTTACCTTCCCCGCGGAAACTCTGGGAGGCAGTCGCCAGTCGGCGGATCATTGACGGGTGCAGAAGCGTACGGCTGACACTCAGCGTCCCCAACTGTCCCCCAAAGGGGAGGGGTCTTTCCCGCCACCCCAGCTTCTCTGGAGGGGGAAGGAGCTTTGCGTACAAAGCCCTCCTGCCTCCAGGAACGCTGTTCCCTTGGCAACCAGAAGCATTACGCTTCCAGTCTCGCGAGAAGAGAAAAGGGCTGTACCGTGCGGAAATAAGGTGTGGGGGGCCAGGGATGGGGGAGAACGTTTTGGGGCCTTCGCGAGCTGGAGCAGCGCTCCTGTCTCCTCGGTGTTCCTGCGGACGCTGTGGCTGGGGAAAGGGTTATTCGTATTTAGATTGAACTAGAAAGGAGGACATCTAGAGGCTTATGTGGCTCTCTACCATTCATACGTTGCTCCGTAGGTCTCCCATCCTCTCTCAGCTGTTTCCTCCTCTGTGAAATGGGAATAATAATTCCTTCCTCACAAGATTGCTCTGCAGCTCAAAAAGATCGTGCATTTCAAATTCTTGCTATATTGTGGATTCCACGTAAATAAAAAATACTAGTTTTGGACAGCACTTTACAGTTACAAGGTTTTTTCCCATACACAGCCCCTTTAGCCCCATTATTTCAGGTAGGTAGGATGTGTATTTTTTAAGTGTTTTTCAGTGAAGCAAATAGACAAAGGTGAAGTGAGTTGCTCAGGGAACCACAGCTACAATCTAGAGCAGTGGTTTAAAAACTGGGTTTAGAAACCTGGCTGCGAATGCCATTCATATACTGCTAAATCCTGTGTTTCTATCTCCAACCCGGACTTCTCCCCTGAACTCCACTTTTATTTAGCCGACTATAAGGTGTCTCTCCTTAGATATAAGAAGCATCTTGCACCTAACATGTCAAAAAACAAAACTCTCCACAGTCACCCCCACTCCCATCCCACCCTCTTATCTATCTCAGTAAATGGCAACTCCATCCTGCCAGACTCTGATCAAAAACCTTGAAGTTGTCCTTAATCCCTCTTCCCCTCACACTCTACAATCAATTTGTTTTAAATCCTATCGACTTTACACTTAAAATATATCCAGAATCTAACTATGTCTGAGCACCTTCTGTGCTTACCTTCTGGTCTATACTGCCATCATCTCTCACCTAGATTTTTTTGCAACAACTTCCTTCCTCGTTGCTGCCTTCCTTGCTCTTACTATTTTCAAACAGCAGCCTGAATGATGCCTTCAAAACCAAAGTCAAACCATGTCACTCCTCTGCTCAGGACTCTCCAGGGCTCCCCATATCCTGAAGAGCCCTTACAATGCACACAAATCCTAAAGAACCAAGCCCTCTGTTTTCTCTCAGACTCTAATCCTACCACCCTCTCTTTGGTACACATTGCTCCAGACTCATTGTCCTCCTTGTTAGTGTTTCTGCGCAGGAATTTCTTCCCAGCATTGATCAAAAAATTTGTATGTTTTTCTAAATTAAAAAAAAAAAAGTTGAGAAATCAGAAAAAATGGAAAATGTGTTCTAATTCTCCTTTGAGAATTAAACTTTATCAATAAACATAGAGATGTTACTGAAGGAATCCAGTGATGTCAAGTCAAAAGCAAAAGCAGGAAATGCTAACACCTGTGTCAGAAGTTGAGCAGTCTTCATTCTGGGAACCTGGATTGGAGCACATGAGAAAGATGCAGTCACAATCCAATTGGTCAGTCTTGCTTGGAGCTGGTGCCATGTTCTAAGTGTGTTTTCTGGCCATCTCTATTGCCAACAGTAAGTCATTCTTGCAAATAAACAAAATATTAATAAGTTGATACTCATTGTATACTTTATACAAACTGTGACTGGTGTTCCAAGAAACAGTAAGTTTTGACTCAAAAACAAGTCCTTAAATTGGCAATTTCCAATCTGTGATTCTGTGAAGTGCTGTTAACCTTGCTTGAAGATTTGTGTGTTACATTAATCAAATGGTACCCAATAATGTTCTCTGTGTTCTCCAGCATTTGAATATTTGCTATAGGCTACAGTTCTTGTAAATACTTACAAATGCTTTTTAAAGATGAATCAGGGGGCACCTGGGTGGCTCAGTCAGTTGAGCATCCAACCCTTTGGTTTCGGTTCAGGTCATGATCTCACAGTTGTGAGGTCGAGCCGAGTCAGACTCTGAGCTCAGCAGACAATAAACTTTAAGATTCTCTCTTCCACTGCCTCTTTCCCCATGCTCTCTCTCTCTCTCTCTCTCAAATAAGTAAAATCTCTTTTAAAAAATGATTCAGATAGCATGATAACAAGAATATGAAAAAGGGTGAAAATATTTTAAGAATAACTTAAGATTTTGAGAACTGCTGGCAGTTTTGATTTGTTTCTGCATCCCAAAGATTAGTATGTTGGGAATTTGGAAACGTAATTCCTTGTTGTTCCTCCAAGATGCAACAGTCCCCTGCACACATGCACACGAGCGTGCGTACACACACACACACACACCCCTGCCTTCTGCTTCCTCTGCCAGGAATGTAGTTGCCCAACTATCCATCTGGCTCACTTCCTCTCTTCCCTCAGGTGTCTGCTTCCTCAGGTGGTTCTTTCCTGACCACCCTGTATAAAATAATAATCCTCAGGGGCGTCTGGGTGGTTCAATGGGTTAAGCATCTGACTCTCTATTTCGGCTCAGGTCGTAATCCAAGGTTTGCCGGATCGAGCTTGGCGTTAGGCTCCACACTGGGCATGGAGTCTGCTTAAGATTCTCCCTCTGCCCCTCCCCACCTCACTCGAAAGAAAGAAAGAAAGAGAAAAGAATTTTTTAAAATAATAATAATAATCTTTACCTCCATACTCTTGCTCTGTTCCCTTGACTGCGTGTTTTTGTTATTGTTGTTGTTTTTAAATAAGGAGAAGAGATAACACTGTTTGGGTTCTGAAACTAAATAGCTGGGTTATCCTGGGTAGATCTTTAAACTTTTGTGGGCCATAATTTCCTCATATGAGCCGTGGTTGGACTAGTTTTGCAGTTCTTAACTCTACTGCATTAGAATCACCTGGGGAGATTTCATAAAATACCGTTAGGACTGTATCTGAGAGCAAACGAACCTGAAATTCTAGGGCTTCTCAAACTTTCACGCGCAGATAAACCAAGTAGGGCTCCTGTTAAAATGCTGATTCAGTGTGTCAGGTGGGACCCAAGATTCCAACAGGCTCCCAGGTGATGCCAATGCTTCTGGTCCACTGACCACTCTTGGAGTAGTTAGACAATAAATAAACTCCAGATGTCCGCACAATTCTAATATTCCATGAATAAAGGCCACTCTTTCCATTTTTATTTTTGGCGACAAATGGTGCTCATTGAGAAAATAACATTTCAGATTTCTTGGGGATGTGGCAAGAGAAAACTAAGAGAAAGCAAAGCTATGACCTGTGCCGCCTTTTTTTTTTTAACCGTTGCTTTTAAAATATATACACAGAAGATACATAAAAAGCAAGTGAAAAGAAAATTCTGGTTCAATAGAATAGAAACTTAGTGTCTCCTCGCTGTAGTCTTACCAAACTAAGCACCCATCCATGTCATTTTCCACGAAATTCATCTTGTTTTCTGTCATTTGCACTTCGTTTATTTACCTCCTGCTGTTACCTTTTGTTAACTGCCAGAGGCTGTAAGTGCCTTGAGGGCAAATTTTAACAAATTGTATTTGTTGTGTATTAGCACACAATACACTATGTCTTTGTTTTTAATTTTCTGAAATACTTCTGTTGCAGGTGACACTCTCCAAATGATTCATATTCAGCAGAGTGCCATATTTTTCTCTGCCGTTTTCTGAAGTGTTGTGTTCAAAAAGCCCAAATTTATTCTAGAAAGTATTGTGCCTTTCAAAATAATTTATAAAGATTTTTTCCAGAGTCAAGATATTTTAAGTTAAAACGTCCCTGGTTTCATTCCAGATTAGTGCCATATGGCAGTGTTGGTTTCAGATTTGGTTTTTGTTTTAAATCTGTCTCTATCTACTCTTGACCTTCCCTTGCTAAGTGGAGTCAGATTCGAATGAATGAGAGCAAGCCCACATTGTATTCCATCTGGGTCCCAACTACCATTCCAGCTTTGTTGCCCCAATTCCCCTTCTCTTACCATAAGCTTCAGCCGAATGTGACAGCAGCACACTAGGAGCAGAACCTCATTAAACCTTATTATAGATTCTACGAGCTAAACTAAATAGCCATTTATTTTGGAGAGCAGTTTAAAGATTTTATTTATTTGTCAGAGAGAGAGGGAGAGAGAGCGAGCACAGGCGGACAGAATGGCAGGCAGAGGCAGAGGGAGAAGCAGGCTCCCCGCCAAGCAAGGAGCCCGATGTGGGACTCGATCCCAGGACGCTGGGATCATGACCTGAGCCGAAGGCAGCTGCTTAACCAACTGAGCCACCCAGGCGTCCCTTGGAGAGCAGTTTAAAACGTATGCCACTGGACAGCTCCCATGTCCCTATGGCTCATCACTATTAAAAAATAACATTTAGGGGGCGCCTGGGTGGCTCAGTCCTTAAGCATCTGCCTTGGGCTCAGGTCATGATCCCGGGCTCCGGACTCCGCGGGAAGCCTCCTTCTCCCTCTCCCACTCCCCCTGCTTGTGTTCCTTCTCTCACTATGTCTTTCTCTGTCAGATAAATAAATAAAATCTTAAAAAAAAAAAAAAATAACATTTTCTGAGTGTTTGGGACAAGCCTTAGAGTATCATCTCACTTCATAACTTCCTATGAGGTGGCACTATTATTATGCAGATTTATACTTAAGAAGCGGAGCACAGAGAGGTCAAGTAATTTTTCTGAGGTCACTCGGGAACTAACTGGTACTGAATTTCCAACCCATTTCCAAAGCCTGCTCTCTTCACCTCCTCACTGGACCAAATTTAAAACAAAACAAAATAAAAAACAACAAAAAGAAAAACCTTCTTTGTATCCACTAGATGGTGCTGACTGTCCTTTGTTTAAAAACAAAACGCTCAAACTCACTTTCCTTCAATTTTAGGGGTGATTCAGGAAACCACTGAAACCAAATACCATGTATGTTTGAACTGTGCTCAGATCCATCTTTAAATAGCCATCTGAATTGGAAAAGTGAAAAATAAATCTCAAAAAAACAATGGATTTTTAAAAAATATCCTTGTAGATGGTATAAATATCTAATCTCAAATAACCATTGGTGACTTTGAGACTGAAGTTCTCACACATTTGAATTTGTAGAAAATCTGTAGGCTTAAAAAGAAGCCTGTGTTTTATTTCATTTGCCCCTTTTATACCAGCTGGACTCTCTCCCAACCCTGCACGGCCACAGTACCATCCATATAACAAAGAGGCATGAACAGGGAAGTAAACAAAGCCATAAAGAATAAAAAGCAAGTTCTGCAGCAGGTGACCCTATTTTTCTTCAAAGTAAAATGCACTTTAAGTTTAGTATGTGTTTAGTACTTTTTTTTTTAGAACTTTCATCATACTTCAAAGTTATGAAATAAATTTGCTAAAAATGAGCTCTCAGATTTTGTTGTTTGTAGGGGTCATTCCATGTGTTACTTAAAATGTTCATTTTCATCCCTGTTCCCTGACTTAGCAAGTCTGGGGTCAAGTCCAGGAATCTGCATTTTGACAAATCTCTTGGTGATTCTGGTGCAGTAGAACTATGAGCGTGCTTTGAAAAACACTAGCTTAATACCGTTTTAAAGAGTAAATAGTAAGGCCGCTGCTCTTCGAGGAGGCTCCGTGGAGTCCGCTGGAGGTGCGAGACACTGAGACGCGCCCCCCCAGGACCTCCTTTGTAAGTAGTCCTGAAAAAAACTGGGAAATGTTCTCCCTTCCCACTTCCTTGATGCTGAACCGTTTCTTCCCTCTTCCTGTCTATTGTGGAGCACTATGGGAAATGGAGATGCCCCCCTTTTAAACATCGAAGGGGGAACAAGTTTGCCACTTCTCAATATCTATTGGCCCAAACACATAACGATACCCCTTGAATTTTTTAAGCGAGAGGAATGAGCCCAGGCATTGTCATATGACATTGTTTAACTTGTCCAAGCGGTATGAATTTCAGAGCGGGGGTGGGGGACCCAAATTATGCCCTGAGACCAAGGAGATGCACAAAAATAAACACACACACACACACATGCACACAAACAGTGCAGCCTTCCATTTATAACCCAGAAAGCTAATAGAGGCTTGGTTTTTAAAAGATAGTAAATTAAATTAAAAATGAAGTTATCATCTAAATTCCAGAATGAATTTTGGGGGGAGGTCATCTTAGTTCTGCCCTCAAGAGAGAAGCTCTGCCAAGTGAGTCATTCACCAGCAAGGGAGAAATCTATTTCTCTTAGAGAATTCCCTGGCAGCCACTCTAGTTATCGGACTGGCTCCAAAGTTTGGTCACCTGTAGCAATTCCCTATCTGTAAAGAATTAAAGAGTTGCCAGAACATTCCAGAGGCTTGCTGCAGTTTCCATTGCTGGGTGCCAGTTGAGATTGCACTGCTCCACTCCTGGTCTGTCACCTCGGCCATAGGAGCGGATGAGACTGCTTGTGGATAACAGCTGAAGAGAAGTTTAGCAGTTTCACTGCAGCAATCAATCCTGGGCTGAAACCCACTGTTTCTGAACACTGTCCAGGCATTGAGTGTCATGCTTTGTCCTTCTCCTTGGATTCCAAACCATAACTTCCATATGGAGCTAGGTCTCTGATCCTGTAGGGTTTAGGTTTTTGTTTTTTGTTTTAAAGATTTTATTTAAAATAAAGTTTACCTGATAATAGAAAATTATATAACTCAGATACTAAAAAATGCGTTTTAGTACATAAATCAGGAGACCCAATTTAAAACAATAAAAACAGGGGAACCTGGGTGGCTCAGTTGTTAAGTGTCTGCCTCCGGCTCAGGTGATGATCCCAGGGTCCTGGGATCAAGTCCCAGGTCAGGCTCTCTGCTCAACAGGAAACCTGCTTCTCCCTCTCTCTTTGCCCCTGCTTGTGTTCCCTCTCTTGCTGTGTCTCTTTCTCTCAAATAAATAAAGGGCTGGACATGGGGCTCAATTGATCCCAGGACCCTAAGATCACGACCTGAGCCTAAGGCAGGTGCTTAACCAACTGAGCCACCCAGGTGCCTCTGGAACTCATGATTTTAAAATATGCCTAATCCATAAGCAAGATGTGGGGAGTGGAGACCAGCGCTTTTATAAATGTCTTTTTTTTTTTTTTTTGACAGGAAGTTGGATTTATTGGTGGGCATGGATAGGGAGGGGATAGTGCCAAGGTTCTCAGGAGTGCAGAACCCTCCCATTTGTCCAAGGGGCCACAATTAGAGATGTATTTGACCCCACAGCCATCTGGGATAAGCCACTTTTCAGCAACCATGTCTTCAAATTCATCCACATTGAACTTAGTAAACCCCACTTCTTGGAAATGTGGATCTTCTGGTGGTCAGGGAACTCGAACTCGGCCCTGCATAGGGCCTCAGTCACTCCTTGTTCTGCAGCTCAGTATGGATGGACATGATGACTTGGTCAATGTGGACCCTGGCTACTGTGCCCTGGAGCTTTCCAAAGGCGCCCCGCATACTTGTCTGCAGGGTAAATTGGAGATAGCCATGAGGTTGGAGATAGCCATGAGGTCAGACCTCAAAGGGCTGTCTCCAAGGTCCCTTAGGGCAACCCATACAATCAACGGTCTCCATACAGTACCAAGGAGGCTACTGTTTGCGCCCATGGCACACTGGGCCCCATGGACAAAGAGCACAGTCGGCTTAATTGGCTGCAGAGTATAAATGTCTTTCTCATGATGAAATGTAAATAATTCAGTAGATAGCCAGTTGAGAGGATGAAGAAATATTTTCCTAACGAAGGCTTTCTGTTTTCCTATCTGCTGTTGCAGATAGGTAACTGCGACTCTGGCACTCAGAAGTCCCCCTCAGCGCTGACTCTTTGTGTCTCAAACGAGTGGGGGTGAGGAGTTGGAAGGGGTCTAGCCTCTGCCCCTGGCAGGATCACTAGACATGGTTAGGGAAAGGCTGAAAAACTCACTTGGCCAGAAATAGTTTGCTGGAAGATTGGACTCAGTTAAAAGTGATTCACATAGCACGTTAGATGAATTCAAACTTCAAGGGTCTTAAGCAGCAACACAGAGAAATCCATTCTCTCAGGCTTAAGGTCTCTGAGATAAAGAAGAAATCAGTAAACAGCACAGGGGTTGTTCATCAATCAGCAGCCAGGCTGGCTGCCGACCTGCATTTCTTAGCAACTCACTTCCTTCTAACACATCTTTTTTCTTAGCTCAAACTCAAAGTAGTATTTCCATCTGAACATACAAGGTGTTTATTACACTAGGAACTCCTCGATGTTTTGATGACTATTGGCTTTCTTGTTAAACCTCTTTCTTCTTTGATCATCCAAACTCCTTATTTAAAAGAAGTTGATTTATTTTCCCTTCATTTCATCACAACAAACCGGAATTAATATTCTAATTTGGCTCAAAATGTTCTGTAATTCATACATGGTTATGTAATTCATACATTGACACATAAAACCATTTTAAGTTACGCATCCCTGGTTTCTTATCAGGGCTCTGCCAGGAGTTGACCTGGGGCCTGGTCTTTTGACCTCCCTCAACCTGTTTCTCTGTCTAGTAAAAAAAAAAAAGGGCTGGATAAAGGTTTCTGAGTTTACTTTCAGATCTGAGTCTCTGGGATCACCCAATTTAAGCAGGCTTGGCTCCCTCTGGAAACAACCTGCTTGTGTGTCCCAGCCTGAACTGCAACAGTATCCTTACCAGCATAAAAGACACCTGCTCAACAGGCTGGACAGAAAGAACTGCCTGTTTAGAAATATCTAGGCAATAGGAACAGCCGTCAGTCTTGTGCTCTGCAATCTACAAGCAAAGAATTAAACAAAGCAAAACAACAATTGGTGTGCCCTATTTTTCTAGCATGATGCAACTGAATGCATTGAAAATTGGTTTAGGTTTCATGAGATCTGGATTTCCATTCCCCTCTACTGTTGACTTCAGAAAGACCAGGCCCCTTCACTTCTACAGGTTTCAATTTACGACTCCCTCTCTTGATTAATGGGGAGGTAACACCTGAGCACTTTTCCTTTCCTTACTTTGTAGAGAGAAATCACATGTTCTTGAGATTCCATATGGAAGGTTTCCCTGCACTTGTTAGTAAAATGAGTACTTTTATTTCAAGTAAAAGCAGCCTTCCAATCAAGATTGGAGAATGAAAGAAAGATGAATTATCAGGCCCGGTTCACATTCGTTATCTATTAAATGCTCATTAATCTTACAGGTTTTGCTACAGATGACGGTATTTTTGTGAAAACAGCCAGTTGTGCTTTTTGTTATGAATCTAGATTGTTACCTTGGCCCAGATTTGAAGGGACTCTGGATTCAGGCTGTACGCTTGCATTCATATGTGTGTTTGTCCACGTTTCCCTGTTCAGGTACTGAGTCCAATCCTCCAGCAAACTATTTCTGGCCAAGTGAGTTTTTCAGCCTTTCCCTAACCATGTCTAGTGATCCTGCCAGGGGCAGAGGCTAGACCCCTTCCAACTCCTCACCCCCACTCGTTTGAGACACAAAGAGTCAGCGCTGAGGGGGACTTCTGAGTGCCAGAGTCGCAGTTACCTATCTGCAACAGCAGATAGGAAAACAGAAAGCCTTCGTTAGGAAAATATTTCTTCATCCTCTCAACTGGCTATCTACTGAATTATTTACATTTCATCATGGAAAAGGCATTTATAAAAGTGCTGGTCGCCACTCCCCCGCCTTGCTTATGGATTAGGCATATTTTAAAATCATGAGTTCCAGAGGCACCTGGGTGGCTCAGTCGGTTAAGCAACTGCCCTCCACTCAGGAGATGATCTCAGGGTCCTGGAATCCATCAAGCACCGTGTCCAGCCCCGCCCTGGACTCCCTGCTCAGTGGGGAATCTTTCTCCCTCTCCCTTTGCCCTTCCCCCAAGCTTATGCACATGTTCTCTCTCAAATAAATAAATAAAATATATATTTTTTTAAATCATGAGCTCCGGTCCAAGGTTTTAAAAACAAACCAATCTTGTAGGCCCTGATTTCTTCAAATATAGTAGGCTAAGGTCCTCCATGTTCTAAGTGCTATGACTATGTGAAGTAAATGGGCATTTTATGGAGAAAGACATGTCCTGAAGTTAAAGAAAAACCTTGCCATCCATCAAATAAAACTGCTGAGGAAGATGCACACAGTCAGTGAAACGTAATTTTCCCTTTCCTTCAGCATTTCTTGTTAGCACTTGAACATTTACTGCTGTCTGTCTCTTGCAAGAGCTTTCCTTCTCTCTCCTCAAGCCATGTAGAGGGCAGGAACCGTATCTTAAGTACTTTCCACACCACTATAATAGCACTATTAAATGCAATAATATTTACTGTTCAAAATGAATGAATCTTGTAAACATTTCAGATACTTGCAGAAAACAGTGTCAAGTGTCCCTGCGGAAGTGTGGGCGATGGCTTAGAGTGATTTGATGGCAATGACTCTTAAACTAAAGGTAACCTCGGTGCAGAAATAAAAAGGACATGAGGCAGAAGATGATGTCTGGGAATACTCTTAGCCGAATGATCCCAATCTTGGCATGCCATTAAGAATTTCTCAACATCTACTCTGCACCCAATTACTCTACAATGAAACCGGGGAGATCATGGAGCCGAAGGAAATCTGAGGAATAACGCTGAGAAAAACAGCTGTCAGGCATTAAGGGCTCTAATCCAGTCCCGAGTACAGTTTAATAATACGTGCCAAGTGGGTATTCAAAAATAATCACAATAACGGACGATAATGATCATCAGTACTTCGGAGGGCGCAGCAAAAGAATCGGGCCTTAATCCCTTCTGTACTGTTTTTAGCTCTGTCTCTACTTGCACCATCTCTGAGAGCTAATGATGTGGCCATCTGTGCTTCTAGTTTCCCCAGCTGCAGAACAGAGATCATATCGGTGCCTACTGCAAGTCTGCGGGCTGTGCACTAATATCCTCTGGTGAAACATCATATAAAAATACAAAGCAGGCATCAAGAAGCCAAATGCCGCCAAGGGAATAAACTTTGAGGCAGAGAGTATTGTAAATTGAAACTAACTGAGATCTTCTAGATAATATTCTAACGACTGGAAGTAGTTAACGCAATGGTACTTATATTATGCTCACTTCCCATATTGTCTTAAGTAGACGGGAACACATGTTATAAATAAGTAAACCAAGTCCAGAATAGTTGAATTCATTAAACTCAGTATTTTTGTATCAATCTGAAATATTAGGTGGGATCTAAATTTCCAAAGCAAACTAGCATTACTTAAATTTGCTCTTAAAAAGTAGCAATAAGGGGTGCCTGGGTGGCTCAGTTGGTTAAGTGTCTGCCTTTGGCTCAGGTCATGATCCCAGGGTTCCGGGATTGAGCCCCACATCAGACTTCCTGCTCAGCAGGGAGCCTCCTTCTTCTTGCCCCTGTCTCAAATAAAGAAATAAAATCTCTTAAAAAAAAAAAAAAAAGTAGCAATAATTCTTGGATGCCTGGGTGGCTCAGTCAGTTAAGCAGCTGCCTTTGGCTCAGGTCATGATCCTGGGGTCCTGGAATCAAGTCCCGCATCGGGCTCCCTGCTCAGTGGAGTCTGTTTCTCCCTCTCCCTCTGCCACTGCCTCTTCTATTTGTTCTCTCTAAATAAATAAATAAAATCTTAAAAAAAAAAAAAAAGTAACAATGGCTCTTAAATGTACTTTAGTGAATACACACAAAAAAAGAAAAAAGAAATATTACTTCTAGTTTACTGAGAAAATATGGAATTCAGAACAGCCTACAGCTGCCCAGAGTTGAACCAAAGGAATTATCTGAGTAAATTGACATTATTTGATCCTATCAGCAGATAGCCATTGGTTGCTCTGACTCCGAAAGCCTAAATCATCTTATTTTCTCAATTTCCTTTAATGATGCTTATGGTTTCTTCTTATTTTCTTTTGTTTAGTCTGATGGTATGCTGCAAAATTCAGGTTTTTAAGCTTATTTGCATTTTTATCCATACATTAGATTGTTTTAAAATATAACAAAAAGGCTAAAAACAAACACCCAACACTGTCCCAGAGACAATGACCTGCAATAATTCCAGCCAGTCACGCATCTCCATATTTCGAAATATGTGTATTCTGCTCTGTTTTGCACCATTCAGTCTGGACATCACATGCATCCTGTCAGGGTAGATGAGGACATCACTCTCCTGCATGATCATCCTCTCGACTTCTCCTCCACCTCCCCGATATCATTGTGACTGATCAAATCTATATTCAGCATTTACATTAATACTCCCACTCGAGAGGGAAAGAAGGAAACAAACAAACAAACAAAACAGAGCTCATTGAACTTTTTTGAGTTCAGAAACGGATTTTCAGTTTTTTATTAAAATGGAATTCTTCGAAGACTATAGAAATACACCTGGCAATGACCTGTTAGAAGTCAACCATCCGCTTCAAACATACATAAGAAATAACTCCCAAATTCTGCCTCACCAGAATGTATTAAGATGTACATATATATTATCAGAACATCGAGGTGGCTACGTTTGACAGGTGCTTCTAAAGTAGACACAATTTTCTGACAGATTATGCTTCCCCTGGAGGAATGTTGTAACAATTGTGAGGGTTTTGAAAGTTGAGCTTGAAGGGTCACAGTTAACTATGAGGGCACAGAGCTCCAGACGGCATGCACAAAGGGCCTGGGGGCAGGGGGCGCCAAGAGAGGGTGTGGCAGTCCCCTGGTTTGTGCTGAGAGCACACAACACTGCAAGAAGACACAACACAAAGAGGAAGGCTTACCCTCTCCCAGGGAAAGGAAGTTGGGTTCATATTCTGGAATCACAAGACACCACACCCAGGAAGAGAACAGGAAAAGGAAACTCCCTACACATAGTCTGAGCTTCCTCCAAGGGACAACGGGAAGTGATCCATGAGGGCCACTGCCGTTGGGATGCGGAAGGAAGTTTGCCGGTGAGAATGCCCACTTTTTGCCCACATTCACGAAGGCTTGCTCAAGGCACTGGATTGCCCCCCACCCCACAACATACTATTAACAAAAACAAAATGTCCTAGAGAGAAGAGTGGAGCTGGCACTTGATTTGCTGTCATTAAAAGTGCAATGTCATCAATGGTTTGAGTTTAGACTGGTGAATTCCATCCCAAAGTGGACTTGAATTGCTTGTGAGAGCTCCTAGCCAACCCCCCTGCACGCCCCGCCAGGAGGCTAATCTGTTGAGGACACTGTCCTCCTCCTCTATCCATTCTGACTCCTGCTAAAACTTTACCAGAAAAGAGGAAGTGAAGGTGCCTTCCTGGGCTAGGGGCCGCCTTGGCATTTTAAAATGATTAAATTTTTCTGTTTTCTTCCTCCGTTGTGTCCAAAATGGAAAGAGAACCGTAAAGTGACTGAAAATGAAGCTGGCCACACCTGGGTTCTGGAGTCATCATCAGAAGGAAGCCAGCTTTGACTTCTGTCACTCTTCTGGGCAGCATCACCTTTCTTAATCAAGTATTTTTAGCATGATGTTTCCAGAGGACTCAGTGCACACTAACTCTGCAATTTTTTTTTTTTTAATTTTACTCATTCATTTGGCAGAGAGAGAGAGAGAGCACAAGTAGGCAGAGAAGTGGGCAGAGGGGGAGGGGGACCCCTCTGGACCTCAGGACCCTGAGACTATGACCCGAGCCAAAGGCAGAAGCTTAACCCACTAAGCCACCCAGGTGCCCTGTAACTCTTCATTTTTAAATTGCCTTTTAATTCCAAAAGTTTGCACATGATAGGTTTTTTTTTTCTTTTTTTCAATATACTTCACTGCTACTGATGTTGACTTAGCCCCTTTCACTTGAAATCAACATTGGAAGAGAAGAGACTACACAGTATGGACATTTTTGTCTTTCTTCTCTACCTCTTAGTTTCTCTCTCACTGGTTGAAAAATTAATGCAATTTAAGGGGGAAAGACATAGTAAAGCACTTGTAGTGTTTTCCAATCAACACTGCAGACAGAACTTTCTGAGGTTTTCAGTGGTGCCAGGAGAATGTCAGGATCGTCAAGACACAGTATCTCCTCCCTGAGCCCCAAGCACATCTATTGCCTTGTCTGTCAAATGGGAGTGGAAGCTCCTTTCCTCATCTACATACCAGTGAAAGAGATGAAGGGCTTCAGAAGAAACTGAGTCATCTGATCAGGCCTTCTGGAGAAAAGGTGTCAAATGCCAAGTCCCTATCTCCCCTGAAGATGCAGATCACTATGAAACATTTTTAAATATTTATCCTATTTGAGGATAAATATTATCCTATTGAGGATAAATAGGTCTTTTCTTTAAGGCCACACCACTCCATTATCCTCTTGGGCTTCCCCTAGGGTGTCCTGCTCCCGCCAAACTCACAGATGTTTTTCTCTCCCTGTACTCTCTGCAGGGCCCAGGAACCAAGGAGTCCTCAGAAAATGCACAGGGAGTACCCATTCCAAGACCCGTTGCACACTGCCCAGATTTTATGTCCACAGAGAGGAACACACACTTCACCTAGGACACAGACCACGGAGATGCATATATATATATACTCCCTCAATAAAGAGGACAGTTATCTTCTATAGATTTCCCTCTCATTCAAAAAGCAGGGGGCACACACAGGAGAAGGCAACCGGTACTCGGTTGCAATGAGATGCCCAAATCCTGCCAGAGCCAGAGCAAAGGGGAGGTGGGAGTGTGGGGGCTCGACAATCCTGACTAGGAATCCACCTTCGGAAAAATGCTCACTTTGTTGTTTCTGCTCATCTTCCGCTCCACCCTGCCTACCCTGGGCATCTTTGTCTGAATAAGCTCCTCTGGGGTGTTCCCCAAGGGGGGAAGCAGCCGCTTCTTGCTGTTTCGGGTCTCTGAGAGCCACTGAGGTGGCAACTCAAAGGGCCCAAAACCAAACTGCAGGGAGTACTTGTCAGGCAGTGTCTCGGGCTCCCCAGACGCCGCTGACCCCCCCTGGGATCTAGAGTCCGTGGCGCCCAGAAGAGGTACAGCAGGCAACCGCTGCAGTCCCTGCTCTCCCTCCAGGCAGGGCCCGAGCACCTCCTTGGCTGGGAGGTCGGCGGAGCCGGTGTACTTGGCCTCACTCTCTTCCTCATCCTCTGTGGGCTTAAAGATCTGCTGCTGCCCAATGTGGAACATCTCCAGGAGCTGGCTGCCCGAGCGCAGGCTGGGCTCCAGGCTGGCATCAGCCACCCCGCCCCCTGTGCCGACCACATTCCGGCGACTGTAACGGTGGTGCAGTTGGACCAACGTCCCCACCAAGCACTTGCGGACAGACTTGTTCACGGTCAGGAAGAGCACAGGGTTGGCCAACAGAGAGACCTTGGGCAGCCAAATGGCCGTGAGCAGCAAGAAGACGGATGTGTTGGGGACATTGAGCACAGTCTGGTAGACGACCAGGGTGGCGTAGGGCACGCTACACAAGATGAACACCGTCACCATGGACAGCAGGGTGGCGTGCAGCTCTGCCTCCCGCTGGGAGGCGTAGGGGATCGAGATGGTGTTCTGTGGGGTCCGGAGGGCTGCAATGATGACCTTCTTCTTCTGGCTAGCGCTCAGGGCCCGGCGGATGAGGATCAGGAAGAGGAAGACCACAGCCACAGGCACGATGACCGTAGTGATGTTATAGATGAGCACGTACACCAGGTGGCCCAGCGAGTTGCTCCAGACTTCCGTGCAGGTGGACATGGCATAGATGTCGGCCACGTTGGTCACTGCAAACACGGGTACACTGGCCACCACTGCATGTGCCCAGATGTACATCACCAGCTCACGGGACTTGGCATCAGAGATTTTTCTCTCCAGTGGATAAAGGACGGAGTAGTACCTGCAAAACGCACAAGCAAACTCCATTGCACAGGAGAAGATACTGCTTAAGTGAGGGGCTTCTATCTGA
Source organism: Lutra lutra (assembly GCF_902655055.1). Lineage (NCBI taxonomy): Eukaryota > Metazoa > Chordata > Mammalia > Carnivora > Mustelidae > Lutra > Lutra lutra. Next base: position 59,552,540 of record NC_062284.1, read on the forward strand.
CTGAAAGTAGGAGGAAGAGGTGGAAAATGGGTCAAGTTCTTTTATTCTGCCTCGGATGAAGGGAATCACTGGGGGAACTGGGAAGCCAGACCTTAAATTTTGAGGGCCTTGCTGTATAAAATAAGCAATACGAGGCCAAAAAAAAAAGGACCTTTTTCAAATGAGCAGAGAAGAGCCCCCTTGAGAGTCGTATGGGACTCTCAAGACTATCAGGAAAATAGGTAAATACTTGTATTTCATAGCTAACTTTATAAATATTACCACCAGCATTAGATCCCAAGGGGGGCCCTTGATACAAAGGATGCCATGTGCTGTAAAGACATCGATTTTTCAACTCAGGGATAAAGCATAACTTGTAAAAAAATTTTTTTACAGGGGCTAGAGGAGCTTATGGGCAATTTTCAAAGCCACTAACGGGAAGAAATTTACCTATGCACGTATCTAAAGCAGACTCATGGCACAGTGCACACATGGAAATCATTAGCATTTATAGCGGCTCTGGGCAAAAGAACCCTGAGAACCCTGTGTGAGGGACGGGACTCTGACAAGGTCCTTGCACAAAATCAATTCAACTGACAAAATTATGCCTCCTCAATAGCCATGGTTCCCACGATGATCACTTAGTAACCCTCACAATTAATAAGTCTACAATGCCTGCATGATTAAATTTTTGCTAAAATCAGATCAGATCTTGCTTCCTTCAGGCTTTCACTTGATTATTCTGTAATAAAAATTCCAAAAGCACCTTGTTTCAGTATCGCCCATGATTTAGGGAAACTGAGTAATTCTTCAGACCCCAGGAGCCACATCTGTCATGAGAGGGCTGTCATTAGCCATCAGACCTCCGGTGGGCATACATTTCCATGGTCAGCGAAAGCTGGAGTTGACTTTACAACTCTATTAACATGCGTTGCTCCTGGGGCCAGGGAAGCAAGCATGCCTTCCTGTCATGAGATCTGTGCCAGGTACCACACCAGGCACTGGGTCACAAAGATGAAAAGACACACAGGAATGTCTCTGAAGTCCGTGGGAGAAAAGGCATGCAAGCAAGCAGTTAAACCAAGGAGATGATGGCTCTTCTTGAGGTATGCATAAAGGAGGGACGGGGAAAAGGAGCACCTGGAGAAACGTCAACAGAAGGTGGCACTGTGGTGGAGTCTGGCAGGGGACAAGCTGGGGGAGAATGTTCCAGGCTGAGGGAGATACGAGGTGAGCACAACATGACCATGGATAATCAGGAATGGATGGAGCGTGGTGAAATGTGTCCTAGATCTCTTTCTGGGAGGGGAAAAAAAGAGAAAGAAGTGCATAGGTTATGCATACTCTCATTTTTTTTTTCTCCGAATACAGACTTTTCTAGTAACAGCTCCTTAATCCAATGTCAAGGTGCTATACCCACACATGAATACATTCCCTTTGGTCAACTGACAGATGATAAAACCCCGTTTCCACTGTGTAGTGGAAAAGTACATGGGCTCAGTAGAAATCATCTTAACGTTTACATCTCTAGAAGATGATGCCAGAAGTGGCCTCCCAGTGAACTCACAGACTTGGAGCCAGGAAACAAGTATCGGAGCAACAAGTGAGAGAAAGGATTATCTTCCCTTCACCTTCATGCACACCACCCTACACCTGCCAGTAATTGGTTTCCCTGCATAATAAAATAGGATTTTTTTTTTTTTTTTTTTGGTTTATTTGATGGAGAGAGAGATCACAAGTAGGCAGAGAGGCAGGCAGAGAGAGAGGAAGGGAAGCAGACTCCCTGCTGAGCAGATAGCCCGATGTGGGGCTCGATCCCAGGACTCCGGGATCATGACCTGAGCTGAAGGCAGAGGCTTTAACCCACTGAGCCACCCAGGCGCCCCAGGATTTTTTTTTTTACCAGCCTTCTTTTTCTACTAAAAGCACACATTTACTTTTTTAATTTTTTTTTATTTTTTTTATTTTTTTTTAAAGATTTTATTTATTTATTTGACAGACAGAGATCACAAGTAGACAGAGAGGCAGGCAGAGAAAGAGAGGGAAGCAGGCTCCCTGCTGAGCAGAGAGCCTGATGTGGGACTCGATCCCAGGACCCTGAGATCATGACCTGAGCCGAAGGCAGCGGCTTAACCCACTGAGCCACCCAGGCGCCCCACATTTACTTTTTTTAAATGATAGCAAAAATATAATCGATTTCCTGCTGTAAAGAAAATAAGGATTTTTTATCATTTACATGTTTTCTTGTCTAAAGGCCCAGAAACCACCGAAGGGGATTAGTGCACTGCTTCAAGATATGGTAGCAAACAGTTCAGAATAACGTGTCCCCACTCTTGTTCCATCCTGTTGTAAAAATCTTTCAGGATTCATAGCAGTGTTATTCACAAAAGCCAGAAAGTGGAAACAACCCAAATGTCAACAAGTAAATGAGTGAACAAAATACGGTATAACCATATGATGGAATATTATCAAGTAATAAAAAAGGAATGGAGCAAATTTTAAAGAGTAGATCCTAGGAGTTCTCATCATTAAGGAAAAAAAAATGTTATTTTCTTCTTCCTTTCCCCCCCCCGTATCTGTATGACACGATGAATGCTAACTAAACTTACTCTGCCAGTCCTTCCACAACATATGTAAGTCCAATCATCTTGGCATACACCTTAAACTTATACATTGCTATATGTCCATTATATCTCAACAGAACTGGGGAAAAAAGGAAGGAAGCACTGATGGTTGGGCACAGATGAACATGAGGCTGAGTGAAAGAAGGCCGACGCAAAAGAACATGTTATGATTCCACAATATGCAATGTCCCCCACCACCCAGCGAAGCAAACATACAGAGATAGAGAGTAGATTAGTGGTTGCCTCGATGTGCAGCTGTGGAGGGTAATGACTGTAAATGAGCAGGAGGTATCTTCTTCACCTGCAAGTACACTTTCCAGATATTCAAAGACCTCCTGCCAAGCACGAAAAGAGACACATGCAGCAAAATGGCATCGCGTGGAGCACATTCAGCTTGTTGAAGGGACTGAGTGACCCCCGTAATCTCTTTTGAACGAAAATCAGTCAACAACATTTAAAAACAATAAACTTCGGGGCGCCGGGAGGCTCAGTCGGTAGAGTGTGCGACTCTTGTTCTCAGGGTCGTGAGTTCAAGCCCCACATTAGGTATAGAAATCACTTAGACATTAAAATCTTTGAAAAAAATAAAAAGTAAGTAAAAATGGTAAAACTCCAGATTTCTGATGTCTCTTCTAAGAAAGTCCTGCTGGTGGAGTCTAGATACCCACAAAGTAACCATTAGCTGCATCTGCTGAGTTATTGACCCTTATGATCAGGAATGCAGACATAAAACCCCAATCTGGCCAGTGACACTTGGCTTTGTCACCTATTTCACCTGGCCCTGGAGATGGTGAATTTCCAGTGAGAAACTCCCAAAGAACTAGAGTGGCTCTCAGGCATATCTGACGGTTCAATGATTGCCGACAATATATCTATGGAAAAATGTGCCCACCGAGAGGGAAGCCTAGAGAAAGACAGACAAATATTGATGTGGCCTATCCAAGAACAGGCCATAAATAATTCCTTTAACTTTTTTTTAAGATTTTATTTATTTACTTGAGAGAGAGAGAGAGAGAGAGAGCATGAGAGGGGAGAGGTCAGGAGGAGAAGCAGACTCCCTGCTAAGCAGGGAGCCCGAATCGGGACTCGATCCCAGGACTCCAAGATCATGACCCAAGCTAAGGCAGTCGCTTAACCAACTGAGCCACCCAGGCGACCTCATTTAATATTTCTTACTGTGGAGGAACATTAGGCTCAGAAAGGTTAGTCACTTTGCCCAAAGCAACCCAGCACAAAAGCAGTGTGTAGGCAGGGTTTAAAGTTACTTGGGGCTCCAGACTCCCCTCTCTTAAGTTAGGAGTCAGTGTCTCCTCCGAGTACACTAGGGACTTTGTGGGACTCTGTGTCCCTCCATGCAGATGACCCTGGGCAGCAAATCGAATCAGAGTTCCAGGACTGCAGCTGAAGTGACTCCATAGATTGGTTCTGCAATCCATGCCCTCATAGGTCATTAAGGTATAGTTGTGAATGGATAAAGAGTTTAAAAATTTCAAATTCGTGGAGTATCTGGGTGGCTCAGTCAGATAAGTGTCTGCCTTCAGCCTGGGTCATGATCCCAGGGTCCTGGGATCAAGTCCCAAATTGGGGTGGGGGGCATCCCTGCTCAGTGGTGAGCCTGCTTCTTCCTCTCCCTCTGCCTGTTGCTCCCCCTGCTTGAGCATGCTCTCTCTCTTCAAATAAATAAATATTTTAAAAAAATAAAAAGTAAAAATTCCAAATTCATCTAAAATCCAGTAAAATGGGGGCGCCTGGGTGGCTCAGTGGGTTAAGCCTCTGCTTTCGGCTCAGGTCATGATCCCAGCGTCCTAGGATCGAGCCCCGCATCGGGCTCTCTGCTCTGCGGAGAGCCTGCTTCCTCCTCTCCCTGCCTGCTTGTGATCTCTCTCTCTGTCAAATAAATAAACAAAATCTTTAAAAAATAAATAAATAAAATAAAATCCAGTAAAATCTATCAATGGGGATAAAGTCAGAAGAGCCCGCACTTTCCCCTCAGCAACATTTCTCTCTGCAAATCTTGAAATCAAAAGTATTCACAGATACAGAAGACTCCTCAGCTCTTGTTTGCTTATTTAGTTCTATTCTCTAAAATGTATTATTATCTCAGACTGTATTCGTGAAGTGCTCACAACAAAAGGAGAAGGCAGGAAGCTGGTGATGACTGAGATCTTTACACTTGACCCTGATCAATTTGATCCAATTATGTACCAGGGCAGTAGCTAAGATGTGATTCATTTCCAAGTGAACATCTTTTTAAAGAGGACGGGAAGAGAAAACAACCACCACCACAATATAAAGGCTTGGAAATCAGTCCTCCAAAGGAATTCTAGAATTATCTTGCCGGGTCCAACTGGGCTGTCAAATCATTTGTTAAATAACCACTGAATTGTCCCCTTGTTCTTCCAGAAATGTTTTCATCCTACATCAAAAGGCACTAATTGCAGAGTTATCAATCAGATGAGCCATCTACTACAAATTGCAAGCCAAATACCAACGATTCCAACCAAGCTGAAGCTACACCAAGATCCAGCCTGCTCCATCAACCTCATGATGAACCCCACCCATCCCCATGCCACATCTTTTCTCAAGGTCCTATTTTCCCTAGCTGCTGTGCAATCAACATGTCTTTTGTGAGGCATCTGTTTTCGATATTCTTTTTTTTTTTTTTAAGATTTTATTTATTTATTTATTTAACAGAGACAGACACAGTGAGAGAGGGAACACAAGCAGGGGGAGTGGGAGAGGGAGAAGCAGGCTTCCTGCCAAGCAGGGAGCTTGTTGCAGGGCTCCACCCCAGGACCCTGGGATCATGACCTGAGCCAAAGGCAGACGCTCAACAACTGAGCCACCCAGGTGTCCTATTCATTCTCTTTCTACTGACCACTAGGGGACTACAAAGCAGTATGTGGAGCATGGACTAGTCACCCTTTGCTTTGTGATGCTAATTTTTTAATGCACTTAAAAAAAAAAAGTTGAACCCCCAGCTATCCTGTCTTACCTGTCCAAGGCAATGGCAGGGAAGCTGAGGATAGTCACAGAGCAGAAGACTTTGTGCAAAAATTTGACGACCTTGCAGAAAAGCATGGTGTAGATCCACCAGCAGCAGTGAGGACTGGTGCTGAGAACGATGTCAAAGGGAACGCAGACCAGGCTGGCACAAATCCCAGAGCAGGCCAGGTTTTTAATGAACCTGTTGGTGACAGATTTGAACACGGTTGTGCGGCAAGTTGACCATAACACCATGAAGTTTCCTGGCCAGATATGCAAATAAATAAATAAATAAAATAAAATAAAAAAGTTTTTAAAATTAGAAATAAAAAAATTAAATGAAAAGAAAGGAAGAAGAGAAAAAAAGGAAAGAAAGGAACAGGTTAAAAAAAGATCAGAAAACCACATTTGAGAGTTGATTTCAAAGGATTTCAAGTAAATACATATTCTATTGTCAATTTATGTGAAAGTATCAAATCACTTAGGTACACATCAAAAAGGCTGGAAGGATTTTGGTGGTGACTTTTGTTATTTAATTTTAGACATAACAGTGTTAGATGATGACTCAGTCTCATCTGGGTATACAAAGAATTTGCTAGATATTACTTAATCTCAGGCAGTCTATTCTTAACAAATTTGCAAACGACCTCCATGTTGCCAAACTCTGCAGGAGAAATATGACGCAAGACACGCATGTAATTAAAAATTTCTAGCAGCCCTATTTTGCAAAAATAAGCAAACGAAATTTTAAGAATATACTTTATATCACAAACATTATTTTTTTTAAAGATTTTATTTATTTGACACAGAGAGAGAGAGATCACAAGTAGGCAGAGAAGCAGGCAGAGACAGAGGGGGAAGCAGGCTCTCTGCTCAGCAGAGAGCCCGATGCGGGGCTCGATCCCAGGACCCTGAGATCATTACCTGAGCCTAAGGCAGAGGCTTAACCTGCTGAGCCACCCAGACGCCCCTATCACAAACATTATTGTTTCAACATGTAATCATTACTTTTGAAAGTCCTGATGAGGGACACCTAGGTGGCTCAGTCAGTTGAGCATCTGCCTTTGGCTCAGGTCATGATCTCAGGGCCCTGGGATGGAGTCCTGGGTTTGGCACCTTGCTCAGCAGAGAGCCTGCTTCTCCCTCTGCCTGTGCCCAACAGTGCTTCTGCTCTCTCTCTCTCCTTTTTTTTTTTTTTTAAAGATTTATTTATTTATTTATTTGACAGAGAGAAATCACAAGTAGGCAGAGAGGCAGGCAGAGAGAGAGGAGGAAGCAGGCTCCCTGCTGAGCAGAAAGCCCGATGTGGGGCTCGAACCCAGGACCTGGGATCATGACCTGAGCCGAAGGCAGAGGCTTTAACCCGCTGAGCCACCCAGGTGCCCCTGGTTTGTATTTTTTAATTGAAATATAACTGCCATATAACATCAAATTTATTTCAGGTATCCATGGTGTACATCTTGTTTTACACCTCTTAAAAAAGATTAGAGAGAGAAATACATATACCTTTGGTAGTACGTATAGCATGTGAGAATATTCTAAGTCCGTAGTTTCCAAACCTCACTGGGCATCAGAATTGCTCTACCAGACATACTGATCCACAGTTAATAGGTATGGAACTGGGAATCCGCACGTGGTAACAAGTACCCTGGATCCAGTTGGCCCCCAAAAGAAAGTTTCAGAAATGCCAGTCCTAAACAGAGATAGCTCCTGCCCAACAATGTCACAGGGTCCCAGTCTTTAGGTAGGCAGGGCAGCCTAACTTACCAGTAAAGCTTGTGCCTGGCAAGAGAGCCAGGTCCACTGGGTCTATCAGAAATTCCCCCAAGGGAATTTTTTCTACCTCCTGTGCACGTGCTCAGAGAATGTGCTCTAACACTGAGCCCACAGCTCAGCCTCACTTAGAAGAAGAATGAGAGTGCCAGTAAAGGACCAGCAGGGCTCTGGGCTGCAGCCAGTCACTGTAAGGACCTGCCTCAGTGCCTCTGATGTTGACATAACTTCCTGTCATGAGTCTCTCTTCCGATATAATATTCTATAGCTACCTCTTACCTGCCAGACAAAGGGGAAAAAATAGCCACTGTGTTTAGGTAAGTAGGCCAGTTCCGTCCAGGAAATTCTCTCCCAAACTTTCCCTACATCGGTTTGTTGCTTCAGTGAGAAGAAACGAGCAGTGTAAATATATACACATTTATTCAGTGTAAGAGAGCCTTATACGAATACCACCACCTCAGGTCTCCTCCAGCTTGCCTGTCACCAAGGTGAGAAGCTGAGCAGTAACAATGTACTTGAAGCTCTGCTGATTTGGGGAATTTTTCCCCTGGCTTCTTCCCACTGAAGCACAGACTGGAATCTGGCTGAAGCATCTTAAACTCTGGTAACCTCCCAACCATGAAATATCCCAGTTAAAGAAACCTGCCCAGGGGGCCTGGGTGGCTCAGTGGCTTAAGCACCCAACACAAGTAGGCAGGGAGGAAGGCAGAGAGAGACGGGGAAACAGACTCCCTGCTGAGCAGAGAGCCTGATGTGGGGCTCGATCCCAGGACCCTGAGATCATGACCTAAGCAGAAGGCAGAGGCTTAACCCACTGAGCCACCTTTAATCATACATTTTATTTGTATGTTCACACTTGTGAATGAAGAAACTTGTTTTCAATGACTTATTATTAAAAAACCCGAGACTGCTATAATCACATTTTATCTCCACTTATTTATAAAGCTGTAGGTGGCATCTGGAGCCTAATCCCTTTGGCTATTAAGAAACTGAAACTGAGGACACCTGGGTGGTTCAGTGGGTTGAGCCTCTGCCTTCAGCTTGGGTCGTGATCTCAGGGCTCTCTGCTCATCAGGGAGTCTGCTTCTCCCTCTCTCTCTGCCTGCCTCTCTGCCTACTTGTGATCTTTCTCTGTCAAACGAATAAATAAAATCTAAAAAGAAACTGAAGCTGAAGAAGCCTGTGCTCTTCCCATTTTCTAAACTACCTCTCTCACTTAAAAACTGACTTATCTGGTTCTAAGAAACTGAATTAGACCACAATATCAGGAGAGGAGCATCCACACTCAATCTCTAATTGACCACACGTAAGAAAAAAGTTATGTGGATATATACTCTCTCTCACACACACACGTACTCACACTTGCCAGCACATAAGCATACGCATACACATTTATGCACACAAATAAATACACAAGGTAAAATAATTACAGATTTGATCATTTCATCTTACTAGCACTTAATTTTTTTAACACTTTGTTTATTTATTTGACAGAGAGAGCAAGAGAGCACAAGCAGGGGGAACAGCCGAAGGAGAGGGAGAAGCAGGCTCCCTGCCAAGCAAGGAACCTGATGTAGGAATTGATCAGAGGACCCTGAGATCATGACCTGAGCCAAAGGCAAATGCTTAACCATCTGAGCCACCTAGGCATCCCTTATTAGCTCTTTAAATTCTTCTTAGCTTTATAAGGCATCCTAAGGATAACTCAGTATATGTTTTAAGTAATACACTATTTGACCTCAGGATACTTTTTTATTTTAGAGATCATGTTCTAAATCACCTAATCCCCCTTGGAAATAATTCAAGTTCTGTATCCATTATCTTTCCCTATATATACTCATTATACATTCTAATACTGGATTCCATGGCAATATTCAGTGGCCAAGCTGTGGGCACAGCAACACAGTACACACACAGCACACACAACCAAGAGGGGACCAAGAGTTAGAGGGTGATGGCATTGGGACAAACCTTCCTTCCCTGGGACTACTGCTACTCTACCATTCCTCCCAATTTAAAATACAAATAAAGATTTCTCTTTACACATGTACCTGCTACTTACAAATAACTGATGTTGAAGACATAGACATGTCAATTAACTACTACTCACAGATAGTGCTTGACAGACCTTAAGGAAATAATTAGGCAACTAAATTTTGCCCCTAATAAATTCTGACTGTGGGTGTCCTTTTTAAGCAGTTTGCAGGCTTTGCATATTTGGGAATAACAATCCTGTGTTAAAGGGACTAATAACCAAAATGAAATATTCCGAAAGTACCTTGGGAAAAGAGTATGCTTTTGGGAACCCTCCTGGGCAAACAGATTAATTACTCTTACACAACAATCCACTTCTCCAGAGACTTACAGCAGCAAAAAAATTCTCCGTCCTGCTTTTCCAGAAAGCTAACATACCACCCAGAACATTCTAAAAATTGAATCTTGAAAAAAGCAAATAAACACTGGAGGCAACATTAAATTTTAAGAAAAATCCTAAGACAACACTCTCAAGACAGAGGCCAAAGTGAATGAGCAAGGGTTAGAAAGACTACAAAGGAATGTTTACTCTCAGCAAACACCATGTAATATAAGAGCAAAATTTTAAGCAAATTAGGTCATACCATTCCATAATAGAAGAAAGAGAATGAACAACTACTTTGTGCATATTGGAATTTTAAATTTCTTCTTTGCTTCAGTTTGCAAACACCCCCCCCCCCCCGAAAATAAACAAAAACGGAGTCTCTTAAGTTAAAAGAATTATGTAAAAAGAATGTTAGTAAATGCTTTTAATTAACATGCCAGATAATAATATGAATGGTTTTTAGCCTTTTTACTTAAACTGGGCTTCCAATAGACAGCAAAGAGTTGGCTCTTCTTTAACTCATCTGATGATCTCTTTTGTGTTTAGATCATTTACATTTAATGTAAATATTGATAAGGGTGGAGTAAAATCTGCCATCTTGTCAGCTGTTTCCTATTGTCCCACACATTTTTTGTTCCTTTTTTCCTCTTTTTCATCCTGATTTTGAATTGAATATTTTTTAGAATTCCATTCTATTTCTACTGTTGTCTTATTATTTACACATCTTTTTAAAATGTTTGTAGTGGTTTCTCTGTTTACTGTTTACATCTTTAATTACAGTGTACTTTCAAATTCTGTTATACTGCTTTACATGTAGTGTAAGAATCTTCTAACACTGTATTCCTAATTCCTTCCTCCCACCCTTTGTACTCCTGTTGTCATACATTACTTTTATATACACTATAAAACCAAAATACATTGCTGAAATTTTTATTTTCAGCAATATATTTTAATTTAAGAGTAATTTAAAATAAAAGAAAAAAGCTTTTTATATTTATCTTCCCTTTAATCGCTTTGGGAGATCTTCATCTCTTTGTGTATATCCAAGTTTCTGCCTGGTATCATGTTCCTCATACCTGAAAAACTTCTCTCAACATTTCTTGTAATGCAGGTCTGCAAGTAACTCATTTCTCGAAGTTTGTCGAAAATGTCTCCTTTCTCCTTCATTTTTTTTTAAAGATTTTATTTATTTATTTGACAGATCACAGGTAGAGAGGCAGGCAGAGAGAGAGAGAGGAGGAAGCAGGCTCCCCGCTGAGCAGAGAGCCCCACGTGGGGCTCAATCCCAGGACCCTGGGATCATGACCTGAGCCGAAAGCAGAGGCTTTAACCCACTGAGCCACCCAGGCGCCCCCTTTCTCCTTCACTTTTGAAAGAAATTTTTGCTGGGGATAATTTTCTGAGTTGAGGGAGGTTTTTCACCAGTACTTGACAGAAGTTGCTTTATTGTCTTCTGGATTTTATAGTTTCTGATAATACATCTGCCTTAACTCTTACCTTTGTTCTTCTGCATGTATTCTATTTTCTCTAACTTCCTTCAAATTTTCTTTCTCTTTGGTTTTTAGCAGTTTGAATATGATGTGCTAGAAGTGTGTGTGTATGTGTGTGTGTGTGTGTATACACACCTGGTTAGGGCACTCTGATCTTGGATCTATGGTTTGAGATCTTTTATTACTTTTGGAAAATTCCTGGCTAGTCAATTATCTCTTCAAGTATTTCTTCGGCCCCATTCTCTCTCACTTCTACTTCTGGGATTCTAATTACATGTAGTTTGTGTGGTAAACAGAATAATGCCCAACCAACCAAAGATGTCTATATCCTAATCCCTGCCGACTATGAATATATTAAGTTACATGACAAAGAGGAATTAAGGTTCCTCTTCAGTCGACCTTAAGACAGGGAGATTATCCTGGATTATCATGGTTTTTAAAAATTCTATATCTGATGATTTCAATACCTGGATCATACCTGAGTTAAGATCTTTGATTCTTTGTCTCTTGAAGTGGGTTATTTTTCTTGCTTTTTATGTCTCGTGATTTTAGGTTGAAAGCTATGTATCACCTTTAGGATAGTAGATACTGGTAAATAGTATCTACAGGACATTTGGACAGACATGCATATTCTCACACTCATACACAATGATACCAAAACACTATTTAGGAGAGATTCCAGATACCGGGCCATGGGTCTGCAACTTCATTTAGTAGTCCTGTAAATACACACAGCATTTACATACCTGAAAACCAGTAAACAACATTTTTAGACAAATTTTATTATTATGATTATTATTATTGTTATTTTAGAGGAAGAGAGAGAGAAGAGGGGCAGAAAGAATCTTAAGAAGGCTCCATACCCAGCATGGAGCCCAAAGCGGGGCTCAATCTCACCACCCTGAGATCATGACCTGAGTCAAAATCAAGAGGCAGCTGCTTAATTTACTGAACCACCCAGGTGCCCCAAGACATAACGTGTTTGATCATCTTTTAAAGTGAGAGAATAGGAAAAGAAGATAAGGAAAGAAAGGAAGACCAGTACTGAGAAACATAAATATTTTGTGTGGTGTAGACACCTTCCATTACTAAACCATGCCACAAACCTACAGTTCTTAAATCTTCATAATCATTGGAATCACCTGGGAAGCTTTTAATATACAGGTGTCAGCCCAACTGAATAAGAACAGTGGAAAACCTGGGCACCTTAATTTTATGTGCTCAGTAGGAAGTTCAGGTAACAGCCAGGGAGCACTTCTACAGCCACTCACTGTCAGTCTTCACCATACCGAGCATCTCAATGTACTCATTGTTTGTTTGTTTGTTTTCCCAAATATAAAGAGTGCCCTTCCCCAGTACTGAAAGCAAAAACATGCCAAGTCACACTGAGCTCTAATTATAATCTCTATGGAGCCCTAAGGAACTCCTTCTCTGGTGAGTGATCAGTGCTAGTCTGCTGCTCATCTTCTCAACATGGCCTCTTCCTACCAGAGGAGACATACAAGAAAGGATGACGTCTCTGACCAATTTTTATTATCTATGCTCATCAACTCGTGGCATCATTCCCAGCTGCTCACCACCATTGGCAAAACAGAAAGGATAGACAGATTTTAATTAACTGCAATCCATTTATTTCCAGGTTTTAAAAATGAGCTCATTCATGTCATAGCCATAAAGTACACTGGGAGTATATATTTTGTTTTATGAAGAGGAGGAAAAAAACCAGAAAAACAGAGTGTCTTACTGAAAGCTAAGCTGCACAGGGAAGAAGGCAGGATGAAACAAAAGAGAATGAAACTGTTTTTCCGTAGAGTCCGGAGGACGGGAATAAAGATGGCGGCCTCCCGGTCTCCGGCCCGGAGGAGCTGAGAGCCCGGGGCCCCACTCCTCAGTGCGCCCTCAGAGAACAGCGCCCAATGACTCCCGTCACCCTGGCCTCCGGCCACGCTCCGAGCTGACCGAGCCTGCGACCAGTTCAAGGCAACCCCGAGCTGAGAGTCACTCCTCGGCTCTGTCTCTGCAGCCGGCTTCCCCGTTCTAATACCGGTAGCTATCTCCTTCCATTTCTATAAAGTCAAAATTTAATTAAATGCTTCTGCACATTTTGAGGAAACTGAAATGACCAACTACTTCCATTATGGAAACCTCTGTATCCCAGATTTGGAAGATGCGGTCTCCATATGCGCTTTCACATCCTCTTCTCCAGAAGTGCCAATCCGAAATTCTTCTCTGCGTAGTGTGCAATATGCCCTATTTCTGTTTGTTCCCTCCCTAATCCAGTTATACTGTCTTCCAATGGTCATCAACATTACAGAGTTGTTTAGCTTTCTTTTGCAGTGATGTCTGGGTCACGCTGCTGCCGCTATAACCATTCTCATCTTCACTGTGGCCGCCCTTATAAAACATGGTCACTACATTGACAATGTTTAAAAAAAATTCATCTTGTATGAGGCACAGCAGTTAACCTACAGGCAAAGCCAAAGATAAACTGCTGATGCTTCTGATTACAGTGCACTTAAACTGCACCCTTAACTCAGATCCCTCAGAATGATTTAACAGTGGATGACGAGGGGCGCCTGGGTGGCTCAGTGGATTAAGCCGCTGCCTTCGGCTCAGGTCATGATCTCAGGGTCCTGGGATCGAGTCCTGCATCGGGCTCTCTGCTCAGCGGGGTGCCTGCTTCCCTCTCTCTCTCTCTCTGCCTGCCTCTCCGTCTACTTGTGATCTCTCTCTGTCAAATAAATAAATAAAATCTTAAAAAAAAAAAAAAAGAGAATGAAACCCAAGATTCTTGCTCTCCGGATTACAGTTCTGATTATTGCATAATATAATTTATACCTTGGCCATTAGGACTGCTCTAATTACTTGGGAGGTCTAGAACTTCAGGGCACCATTTTTGTTCGGGGTTGTTTTTCTGTGTTTCCCAAGTGAAACACTTTATTGTTTCTTGTAATTATTAAGGCAATCCATAATTTTGAAAATTCAGAAAATGAATAAAGAGAGAAAGAATAAAGAATAAACAAGACAGTAAAAATAAATAATAAAGGAAATAAGTAAAAATTACCACCTAGTGGTAACTCTCTGTAAGCTTAAACTACTTAACCTTCCAAACTTTTTTTTTAATTTCAGCGAAACAGCCAAACTTTTTTTTTAAAGATTTTTTTATTTATTTGAGAGATCGAGAGCAAACACACGATGGGGGCGGGAGGGGGAAAGGGAGAGGGAGAAGCAGACTCCCCTGCTGAGCAGGGAGCCTGATCCGGGCCTTGATACCAGGACCCCGGGATCATGACCTGAGCCAAAGGCTGATGCTTAACCACCTGAGCCACCCAGGCACCCTATCAAAATTTTGTTATATATACACTTTTGTTTATGCCAGTGGGACCAACCTATGCACACTGTTTTTCGTTTTTTTTAAGATTTTACTTATTTATTTGAGAGAGAGCATGCCAGAAAGAGCATGAGCGGTTGGGGGTGGGGGGAACGAGAGGGAGACAAGCAGATTCTCTGCTGAGCACTGACCCATGCAGGGCACAGGGCTGGATCCCAGGACCTGGAGATCATAACCTGAGCCGAAGGCAGACACTTAACGCACTAAGCCACCTGGGCGCCTCTGCTCACTGGTTTTTAACTAGATCTTGTCACCGTATCAACCATCTTTCTAGGACAATAAATAAAAATAAATCTATTATCATTTTACCAGCTACATAAACTCAACAGTGCTTTCACAATTATATCCAAATTTATTTCATTCTTTGCATACTGGTGAGCTTTTTAAAAGCTGTTTCCAATATATCTATCTCTAAAATATAATGCTGAGAGCAACACCCTTATACGTATAAATCTTTGGCAACTAAACAGATTATTTACTGAGGACAAATTCCTAGAAGCAGAATTTCTCAGTCAAAATACTTACACATTTTTATAAACATAGCTAAATGACCCCCCACAAAAGGCATAGGAGAGAGTTGGTTTCCGATATGCTTGCTAAAAATTCTATAATCTCACTAAAATGTTTGGAATTTGGTATGTTTCTTCAATCCTAGGATTTATGTTTTCCTTATTTCTAGAAAATTTTCAACCACTGCCTTTCTGAATTTTGCCCTACCCTCTTTCCCTTTATTCTCTGCTTCTGGAACCCATACTGGACTTATATTAGTCCTCATTCTATTGGTTATATCTCTTGACCTTGCATTTGTATTTTCCATCAATTCATCCTCTCCTGACAGCTGGGTGGTATTTCTCAGGTCTACCTTCCATTTTATCAATTCTCAATTCATCTGAAAATAATCAAATAAAATTATACTTTTTAAAGTAGCTTCTTGAGTATTAACCCTTTTGAAATCTGAATTTAGATCTATAACCAGCAGAACTGCCTACTCTTGATTCCCAGTGTCCAGTTATGTTACCATGGGCTTCTGTTCCTTCTTTAATATGTAATCATATTTTTAAAAAGATTTTATTTATTTACCCTACAGAGAGATCACAAGTAGGCAGAGAGGCAGGCAGAGAGAAAGGGGGAAGCAGACTCCCCACCAAGCAGAGAGCCCAACACGGGGCTCGATCCCAGGACCCTGAGATCATGACCTGAGCTGAAGGCAGACGCCCAACCCACTGGGCCACACATGCATCCCTGTAATCATATTTTTAAATGCTTATAGTTTTTAAGATTATTCTGCTGTGTCTAGTATTTGATGGCTCAATTCCCAGACTCTGGGATCGTGACCTGAGCCAAAGGCAAATGTTCAACCAATTGAGCTACCCAGGTGAAACTCATATGACTTTTTTTTTTTTTAAGATTTTATTTACTTATTTGACAGTGAGAGAGAGAGAGATCACAAGTAGGCAGAGAGGCAGGCAGAGAGAGGAGGAAGCAGGCTCACCACTGACAGAGAGCCCGATGCGGGGCTCGATCCCCGGACCCCGAGATCATGACCTGAGCTGAAGGCAGAGGCTTAACCCAGTGAGCCACCCAGGTGCCCCGAAACTCATATGACTTTTAATGTTAACCTATAAGCACATCATTTGTGGGAGTTATTTTTCCCTGGGAAGCTATATTCCCTGGTTAGAAGTATTCTAAGGATGCCTGGAATCAAGCCCCTCATCAGGCTCCTTGCTCACCAGCGAGCCTGCTTCTCCCCCTGCCTGCTGTTCCCCCTGTTTGTGCTTTCCTTCTCCCATTCTCTGATAAATAAATAAATAAAATCTTTAACAACAACAGAAATCATTCCAAGTGGCTAGCCAGGCACACATTTAGTACTTTGTTGCACTTCATATGCAAATAAAAGACAGTAAGGTTGAAGGTCCATTCTGAGAAAGATTAAGTATGTGTAGGGAAATTTTTATCCTAGGGAGAGGCAGGATATTTTAATGACTAAGAGCACAAGAGCATGGACCCTGAAACCTGACTTCTGGATTCAAGCCCCACCTCTACTATTTAGGAACTGTGTGTTACTGGATAAATTAAACTGATTGTGCCTCAGCTTCATGTGTGAAGTGAGCACACTAACAATGCCTACATCCCCCGGACAACATGAGCATTAAATGAAACAATACAAGTAATAAACGAACAGCACTGAGAACAGCTCATAGCCCATAATATGTGGTAGGTTAAGTGTTCTATATTCTATATTCTAATGTTCTATGTTACAGTTATCATGACCTGCACAAAGGAGACGTCTGACAAATGGAGAAAGAGTGAGAGCCTGGCCCAGAGGAAAAGAAACCTGGGGTCCTATATAAAGATGCAAGAGGGCAGTTCACCAGAGGGACTTGGAAGTAATCAGGACTGAGAAACAAAGCCAGACTGCTGGGCCTTCGAGTTCCAAAAGGAAGGATGGAGTATGCCAAGAAGAATCACCCGGTTTAACTCATGGAGGTCTCCTGGGCAGTGCTTCTCAGCAGAATCACAGCAGGCTGTCTCGTGGGGTCAGGACGGGGGCCTGGTTCGATCGCCTCCAGGCAGCTGTAGCAAACTCCAAGCTGTCACCTCAGTCCTGCAGGACACACAGCTTGTCTCCACTCTCCTTGCCATCATCTGGAGTCAGCGATGTCATTAAAGCCTTGTTGCCCTGGTGGGGGCTGGAGGGTGAGATGGGCAGGAGCTGCCCCAAGATCTGCCACTTTGTGGAACGTCCAGCCTCTACTTGTGCTGCACATGAGAGGTCTCAGAGCAAGGATGTGTCTTCTCCAGACGGAGTCCTGCTTCTAGAATCCATCAAAGCCATAACAGAACATTCCAAATGCCCCATAGAAATCTTGCAGCAGCACACAAACATGACAGATCTTTTCTTATAAAAAAGATTTGATTCTTTTATTTGAGAGAGAGAGAGAGCACAAAGGGAGAGAGAGAAGCAGAGTCCTGTTGAGCAGAGAGCCTGATACAAGACTGGATCCCAGGACCCTGGGGTCGTGACCTAAGTTGAAGGCAGACGCTTAACTGACTAAGCCACCCAGGCACCCCCCACCATGATATATCTTAATAGAGCACCAAAGTGAATTAAAAACCACAAAGGGTCAAAAAAATTAAAAAAGGAATCAATGATCTTGGCATGGTTTTGTTAAGAAAAATAAAAAATCTCAAAAGTAATGGTCACTGCCTGATAATGCTTTAAATCCAATTATCTAAACAGCTTGAAGTCAGCAAGGCATTATTCAGGGCACAGGCTTTGGAGTCAGAAGACCTTTACCAACTCTGTATTCTCTGCCAAGTTATTTAACTTTGTTAAACCCCAGTTTCCTCGTTTTTATAAACAGGGGTAGAAATAGTAATAATACTTACATGGTTGTTATGAAAGCAAAATCCATAAAATGACTTTAAGACAATGTCGGTAAGCACTCAAATATTAGCCAACATTTTATTATGAGCTGGGAGCTACATGAAACTGCAAAGTTACTAAAGATCAAAAGTGGAATCTCAGAAACTTTAGAATGAATTTGTTTCAAAACCCACAAAAGAAGAAAAAACATGAATTTGTGCAAACAGTAATTTATAGCAAGAAAAAAAACATAGAAAATTCTGAAGACTCCCCCAAAAAACTAGTAGAAGTAGTAATGAATTCAGAAAAGTGGCAGGATACAAAATTAATACTCAGAATCAGTAGCATTTCTATATACTAACAGCGGAAGAGCAAAAAGATAAATTTTTAAAACATCCATTTACAACTGTACCCAAAAAGAACAGGAAACCCAGAAATAAATTTAACCAAAGAGGTGAAAGACCTGTGCTCTATAAAAACTGTAAAACATTGATGAAAGAAAATGAAGATGACACAAACAGAAAGACATTACATGCTCATGAACTAGAAGAACAAATACTGTTAAAATGTCCACATAACCCAAAACAATTTACACATTCAATGCAATCCCTATCAAAATACCAATAGCAGGGGCACCTGGGTGGCTCAGTGAGTTAAGCCTCTGCCTTCAGCTCAGGTCATGATCCCAGGGTCCTGGGATTGAGCCCCAAGTCGGGCTCTCTGCTCAGCAGGGAGCCTGCTTCCTTCTCTCTCTCTGCCTGCCTCTCTGCCTACTTGTGATTTCTGTCTGTCAAATAAATAAATAAAATCTTAAAAAAAAATACCAATAGCATTTTGAACAGAACTAGAAAAAATAATCCTAAAATTTCTATGAAATTTTATGGTTCTATGGAACCACTAAACACCCATAGAACCAAAGCAATCCTGAGAAAGGAGGACAAAGCTGCAGGTATCACAACCCCAGATTTCCAGATGTACTACAAAGCTGCAATATCTAAACAGCATAGTGTGGGCACAAAAACAGACACAGACATCAACAGACCAGAATAGACAGCCCATAAATAAATCCTTGCTTATATGGTCAATTATTCTATGACAAAGGAGGCAAGTCTATACAATGGGAAAACACAGTCTCTTCAATAAATGGTGCTGGAAAAACTGGACAGCTATGTGCGAAAGAATGGGAGTGGACTACTTATTAACACCATACCCAAAACTAAGCTCAAAACGGATTAAAGACCTAAATGGGAGACCTGAAAACAAAAAGTCCTAGAAGAAAACATAGGCAGTAATTTCTCTGACACTGGCTGCAGAACTTTTCTAGATAGGTCTCCTCTGGCAATAAAAACAAAATAAAAAATAAAGTATTAAGACTACATCAAAATAAAAATCTTTCACACAGCAAAGGATACCATTAACAAAAGACAACCTAGTGAATGGGAGAAGACATCTTTAGATAATATATCTGATAAGGGGTTCACATTCAAAATATATAAAGAACTTACAAAACTCAACACCAAAAAAAACCCATAAAAAATCCAACTAAAAAATCCACCATCCAAATGGCCAAGAGACACATGAAAAGATGCTCAACATCACTCACATCAGGAAAATGCAAATCAAAACCATATGAGAAACCACCTTGTATCAGTTAGAATGGCTAAAATAAGAAAGACAAATAACGTGTTGACAAGGATGTGGAGAAAAAGAAACCCTCATACACTGTTCGTGGGAATTGTAACTTGGTACAGCCACCGTAGAAAAAGGTGTGAAGGTTCCTCAATAAATTAAAAACAGGGGCACCTGGTGGGTCAGTTGGTTAAGGAACTGCCATTGGACCGGGTCGTGATTCTAGAATCCCAGGATCCAGTCCCGCATCCAGCTCCCTGCTCTGTAGGAAGTCTGCTTCTCCATCTGACCCTTCCCTCCCCATGCTCTCTCATTCTCTCTCTCTCTCTCTCAAACAAATAAATAAATAAAACCTTTAAAAAAACTAATTAAAAATAGAATTACCGTACAACCCAATAATCCCACTATTGCATATTTACCCAAAGAAAATGAAAACGTTACTTTGAAAAAAATATATGCATCCCTACGTTTACTGCAGTATTATTTACAATAGCCAAGATATGGAAGCAACCTAAGTGTCCATCAATAGATAAATGATTAAGGAAAATGTGGTGTGTACACACACACACACACACACACACGAATACTACATACTCATAAAAAAGATAAGATCAGGGCACCTGGTTGGCTGAGTGGGTTAAAGCCTCTGCCTTCAGCTCAGGCCATGATCCCAGCATCCTGGGATCGAGCCCTGCATCGGGCTCTCTGCTCCACGTAGAGCCTGCTTCCTCCTCTCTGCCTGCCTCTCTGCCTACTTGTGACCTCTGTCTGTCAAATAAATAAAATCGTAAAAAAAAAAAAGATAAGATCATACCATTTGTAGTAACATGGATGGACCAAGAGGATACTAAGCTAAGTGAAATAATTCAGCCTGAGAAAGACAAATACCATATGGTTCTACTCACGTGGAATCTTAAAAAAAATAAAAAATGAACAAACAAAAACGGGAATCAGACCTATAAATAGAACAAACTGATGGTTGTCAGAGGGGAGGAGGGTGGAAGTTTGGGCATGGGCAAGGGGGAGAGGGAACTGGAACAGGCTCCCAGTTTTGGAATTAATGAGTCACGGGAATAAAAGGAAAATAAATAAAATAAAAAAGGAATCCAGTCAATGATATTGTACTAGCATTGTATGATGACATATGGTAGCAACAATTGCCGCGAACATAGCATAATGCATAAACTTGTCAAATCACTAAGCTGTACACCTGAAGCTAATTAATACCATCAACTATACTCAAAAAATAAAATAAAATAAAATATAAACATCCTCTTTGACATAGTTATCTCATGTGCAAATTCATCCTAACAAATTCATTGAATAAAAGAAAAGTTATATTCAAAAAGATGCTAATTACAATGTTTTTATAATGGCAAAGAGCTGGAAACCCAAGTGTTCACTAAAATAATAGCTATATAAATTTATAATAAAACTTGATAAAATATTGTAGGCATTAAAATAATGAGTACTAAAAAGCTATGTACGGGTGCCTGAGTGGCTCAGTTGGTTAAGTGTCTGCCTTCACTCAGGTCATGACCTCAGGGTCCTGGGATAGAGTCCTGAGTTGGGTTCCCTGCTCAGTGGGGAGTCTGCTTGAGATTCTCTCTCCTCTTCCTCTGCCCCTCCCCCTGCTCTCTCTCTCTCTCAAATAAATAAAATCTTAAAGAAGAGCAGAGGTACAAAAGTAACTTGATTCATTTTACCAAAAGCATTCAAGTGTTTCTATTAAGAAAAAATCCAAACTTCTCAACATCATATATTAGCCTTTAAGACCTTTAAGATACAACCTTTTTTTTTTTAAAGATTTTTATTTATTTATTTGACAGAGAGAGATCACAAGTAGATGGAGAGGCAGGCAGAGAGAGAGAGAGAGGGAAGCAGGCTCCCTGCTGAGCAGAGAGCCCGATGCGGGCCTCGATCCCAGGACCCTGAGATCATGACCTGAGCCGAAGGCAGCGGCTTAACCCACTGAGCCACCCAGGCGCCCAAGATACAACCTCTGATGGCCGGACACTTACTACCCAAAGTTGTAGCATCGTGACAGAATGGAATGAACCTGGAAATCTAAGGTCAAATCCATGTTTTTCTCTGAACCCTGCAATCTGCTGCCCAAGCAAAACCCTTAGGTTTGAGAATTCCCTTTCCTAAGAAAGACT
Source organism: Lutra lutra (assembly GCF_902655055.1). NCBI lineage: Eukaryota > Metazoa > Chordata > Mammalia > Carnivora > Mustelidae > Lutra > Lutra lutra. Next base: position 59,574,296 of record NC_062284.1, read on the forward strand.
GAGAGAGAGCAAGGGAGAGGGAGGGAAAGCCCAGAGGGGAATAAAGACTCCTCAGTGGAGAGAAGGCAAACTGTTCAGAACAAGACACTGTTAAGCACTGTGAAAGTTCACACTTCCACAGGAGAGTTTAAAAGAATAAAAGATTCTATTTTATTCTGATTTAAAAGGAAAAAAAATTTTCTTTAATCTACATGGGTAAATTTCCCAGCTACCCAGAGAGGCAGTAGTGGCTGGTAATAAGTAAATTTTTTTTTTTTTTTTTTTTTGCCACTAGTATCAGAATTATGGCCAACAAGAATGTCAGGGAGAAACCAGCTTATACCAGAGCACTGAGTCTGGTGATTTTCAATACAATTTGCTCTTCCTCCCCAACTAAAAATTTGAGCCTCTCCCTCACTAATGAAGAGTCAATTTGCTATAACTTATGATTAAACCACCAAATATCTGCCCAACTCTATTTAAGCTGATCTCTATTAGCATGAAAAAATTGTTACTTTAGTTACAATTAATTTGATTCCAGAGGTTTTTCTGAAATGATAAGGGAGGCTCAAATTAAGTAGGAATTGAATTAGCAGGAAGAAGCTATGCAGTAAGTTTATTAAAATTCATGGTGAATTTTAAATAATCACTTTGAATGAAAAGCATCTCATGAAATATATATCCCCAATCTAACCTTGAATGATTTCTCCTTGGAATACTTGTCCACAATGAATAATTCAGATAAAATATTAACAAGATTCACTTTAGTAATACATAGAAATAGATAAAAAGACTTCAGGGATGGCCTCTTCCAGTCAGCTCCTGGGAAGTCGCATAAAGGATTTTAGGTGAGTCTAAAGCAAATGTACAAAGGTTTTAGCAACTGTGGTACCCAAAATGGTAAGGCAAACTGTAGTGCCCAATCAAGACAAGATGATCCTAGGGACTCTCTTCTTGCTGGAGAGTCACAAAGCCCCTGAAATAAGCTCTGTCCCTCACATCTCTTAACACACAGCAAGATACACACGGAAGTACAAAAGAAGAAGAAACATATAGAATCTGAAGTTGGTAACTCTCCTTTATTTTTTAACTACTCAAACTCTTTCCACATAAATCAACTAGAAAATGTTCACAGCCTCACAAAATACCTTGCTCTCTGATCTTTCACATTATGTGTATTAATCTCCCTAAAAAGTCATGCCAAGGGTCTGTCATTGGTCCATTTAACTGTGACAATGGCATACAACCCTTTAAGAAGCCCAAGCTCCTTTTCCTCCTCCACACACGTATATGGAGAAAGCTTCCAGAGAAGAGGACAAAACAAATTACCTAATATCATTAAGTATCTGTATCCAAACAAGCCATTCTTGATTGGGTGGGAGGAGAAGTAATTTACTGCCCTGAGCAGCTATTACACAGGCTACCTCACTAAGAAATCCTTGCCTCTATTGGGTTGTGCCTGTAATCTAGGAAGGCAGGGTCCACATCTTCTGTACCACTCATATTGCATTCAGCCTGTAGGGGTTATGCCTCCCCTAAAATACTGGAAGATTATGAAGCCCGAAAACAAAGAACCTTATCTGAAAATTCCGTTGACCCTCGAGTACCAATCATACTTTCTTACCTAGGAGTTTCTTCATTAATAGTTAATATAAATGAATAAATAAAAGCTTGAAGTTTGTTATTACTTTATCAGAATCACCAGAATCTTGCTTCCTGTGTACCAAATTTTGTAGATACACCTATTGAAGTCAGCTGCCTCTGATCAACAAGCTGAATGTTTACTATGTCCCCACTGCCAATGCACAGCATCAGAGAGGCTTGGGAGAGATGCACTTGACAATGATACAGCATGCCATACTATAATTAGTCTAGTGAATGTACACAGAATACTCATCACTCTATTCTCCCTCTGTTCCAGTAACTATAATTAAGCAGTCTGAAAGAGAAAATTATGTTGGAAATATTTCCAAAGAACACAAGGGCAAGATAATTAGAGGACTAAGAAAGGAAAGTGAGCCTGACTCTGCTTCAGTCCATGGGGACCCAGCATGTCTGATGTGAGATGGAGGAATACGATTTCAGAAATGGGGAGTCTCTTACTCCTTATGATCTGACACAGTCTGACAATGACATTGATCGAAAGTTGAAAATTCCATTCCTTTCTCTGTAGCTGAATTTGGGGAGGCGAGAGACTGGAGGATGAAGAGCAAGAAATAGTATTTTAATTCTAACAGATCTGGGGCCACAATCCCACTACTGTAGAGGTTAAATGTGCTCTACAGTAGACTTGCCCTATTCCCTTCACCACTTTCTCCCATCTCCGCGAAAGAGAAGGTCAACAACAGAGGGCTGTTTGTAGAGCGAGGAGCTGGAACTAGGAGAGCCAGGGCAGCAGATGGGACAAAAGCTGGAAGCGGCCAAATCCAGGACAAGGTCAAAAACAGATAGCCAAGGCCAGGAAGGCTCTATGAGGAAGTGATGGATCTAAAATCACAGCAACACTGAGAACAGATCACGAGAGGCATTGAAAAGATGAGTTACTACACAAAGCCCATCAGGCCAACTGACAACGTAAGAAAATGAAATACATGTTCAGACAAAATGCTAGAAATGAAGAGGTCCATAGGAAGGAGGGAAGGAGTAAGTAAGACAAAATTAGATTGGCACATGGGTAACAAGAAAGGAGCTTGATAACTGAAACCACCTCAATCTAGACCCTGAACTTTGATATGGTTCCTTGCAAGGCAAGACAGAAACCAGCAGGCAGCATTTAAGAGCCTTGCAGGTGTAACGTGATTTTGGAAGTACTCGTAATGAAGTGTATATGGGCAAAAATAATACCTTTCAGGGGAGCCTGGGTGGCTCAGGCATTAAGTGTCTGCCTTTGGCTCAGGTCATGATCCCAGGGTCCTGGGATCAAGCCCTGCATCAGGCTCCCTGCTCAGCAGGAAGCCTACCAGTCTCTTTCCCACTCCCCCTGCTTGTGTTCCTTCTTTAGCTGTCTTTCTCTCTCTCTGGCAATTAAATAAATAAAATCTTTAAAATATAATAATAACAACACCTTCCAGAAAGCAAATCCTAACACTTCTCTTTTTATCCTTTCCTCTTCCATTTCCCTCAAGTAGTAAGTGAGGATGGAGAAAGAGGAGAAGAAAGCAAAAATCGAGAGTAAAGTAATAGGGAGAATGATTTTCAATTCCATTTATCTCTCATGCTGAGCCCTATTTTATATGTGCATTTCTCAGTGACTAAGGCAACCCAGGCCTTCTGTGCCTGAATCTTCATTAGCCACATTGCTAAAAACTGGGTGAAAGGTTTCTTTGCTTTGTATCATGTTCTACAAATCCAAGAGTCATAATTATGGTGACCACACAGATAAACAAAGAGGAATTCTCCTAATATTTGAATATTTCATAGATAACCAGCTTCCAATTCCTGCATTTTCCCTTTAATACTAATTGCTTTGAATAACGCTGAGTTATTTATGATGTAATTTTCCTGCTGGTTCAAAATAAAATCAGCATGAAATGCTATTAGCTTGTTAAAGCACTAAGATCAATGAGTTGTGACCTCTTATTTTCCCATTATAAAACAAAAGGCATGGGGAAGATTTTTCTATTCTGTGAAATATTGATTTTCCATTCTGTGGGTTTGTAAATTACTGGCTTTCACAGTGCAATCAATGTCACTGATTCAATGTGGATGAAATAAATAAGATAAAATACAAAATCTGTTCACTTTCATTAAGTCCCAGTTTCCACTAGTCTTGCCCCGACATTATTCTTATCCAGGTTCAAGCATGCAAATACCATGGATAAAGGCAGAACACTGGCCAATAAGTACTGGCCAACAAATTTTAGTATTACCCCAAATATGGAAATAAAGATAAGCATCTACATAATGATCAAGAAAACAGTGACATATTATATTTTGGAACTGTCATTTTCTTCTTCCTAACAGACAGAAACAGAGACTTGAAAAATGGGGAGACAGAAAAGTATGTCCCAAATGAAAAAAAACAGGACAAAATCAGAGAGGAGCAAATAAAATGTAGGTAAGTCATATGCTTGATAAAGAATTCAAAGTAATGTTCATAAAGATACTCACTGGACTTGAGAAAAGAGTGGAGGATCTCTCATCAAAGAGATAGAAAATATAAAAGAGAACTGGTCAGAGATGAAGAACTCAACAATTAAAATAAAAAATACCCTAGAGGGAATCATCAGCAGATTAGAGGATGCAGAAGAATGGATTAGCAATCTGAAAGACAGGATAATGGAAGCAACAAAGCTGAGCATCAAAAAGAAAAAATAATAATAAAAAATGAAAACAGGTTAAGGAAACTCACTGACATCATCAAGTATAATAGCATTTGCACTAAGGGGATCCAAGAAGGAGAAGAAAGAAGAGGACAGAAAATTTATCTGAGAGCCACTCCTCAAGACCCCAGCTCAGCAGCTTTTTCTGCCCATGGGTCCTGTCACCATGCTTTAATAAAACACCATTTTACACAACACACACACAATTATTTGAAAAAATAATAACTGAAAAATTACCTAATATGAGGAAACACATTCGGATCCAAAAGGCACAGAGAGTCCCCAACAAAATTACCTGAGTAGGTCCAACATAATTAAAATGGCAAAAAGCAATGATAAAGAGAGAATTTTAAAAGCCCTGAGAGAAGAGAAAACTGTAGCACACAAGAGAAACCCTATAAAACTATCAGCTGATTTTTTCAGCAGAATCTCTGTGGGTCAGAAATGAGTGGTATAATATAGTCAAAGTACTGAAAGGAAAGAAACTGCAACCAAGAATACTCTACCCAGCAAGGCTATCATTCAGAGCAGAAAGAGAGACAGTTCGCCCGACCGAAGTTAAAGGAGTTCATCACCACTAAAACAGCCTTACAACAAATGTTAAAGTAATTCTTTGAGTGGAAAGAAAAGGCCGTAACTGAAGGAAAAAATTTCCCAGGTAAATGTAAACATGTGATAAAGGTAGTAGTTTAAAAAAATGTAAAAAAAACCCCTGTAAAATGTAAAAAAAAAAAAAAAAGTAGTTTTAAAAAAAGTAGTTAAAAAAACCGAATGGAAATTAAAGCACAAAAGCAGTGAAATAATTATATCTATAAAAGTCAGTCAAGTTATTTACAAAAAGAAAAAAGTGTAAAATATGACATCGTATACATAAAACATGGCAGGAAGAGTAAAAATTTAGTGCTGTTAGAATGTGTCCAAACTTGGGGCGCCTGGGTGGCTCAGTGGGTTAAGCATCTGCCTTTGGCTCAGGTCACGATCCCAGGCTCCTGGGATCGAGTCCTACATCGGGCTCCTTGCTCATCGGGGAGCCTGCTTCTCCCTCTGCCTGCCACTTCCCCTCTTATGTGCTCCCTCTCTCTCATTCTCTCTCTGACAAATAAAATAAATCTAAAAAAATTTAGAGCAGAAATAAATGAACTAGGGACTTTAAAAGAAGAAGAAAAGATCAATAAAGTCAGAAGCTAACTCTTGGAAAAGATCAACAAAATTGATTAACATTTGTTCAAACTCAGAGATAGGACTCCAATAATAAAATCAGAAATGAAGGAGAAATAACAACTGACACCACAGAAATATAAAGGATTATAAAAGAACACTACCAAAAACGATATGACAACAAATTAGACGACCCAGAAGAAATGGATAAATTTGTAGAAACATGTAACTTTCTAAAACTGAAGCAGGAAAAAGTACAAATTTGAACTGACAGATTATAGCAATGAAAATTTAATCAGTAATCAAAAAAATCCCAGGTACCTGGGTGGCTCAGTCATGATCCTGGGGTCCTAGAATAGAGCCTCACATCCAGCTCCTTGCTCAGTGGGGAGTCTGCTTCCCCCTCTCTTCTGCCTGCCGTTCCCCCTACTTGTGCTGTCAAGTAAATAAATAAAATATTTTAAAAAAACAACAAAAAAAACCTCCCACAAACCAAAAGTCCAGGACCAGATGGCTTCACAGGTGAATTCTACCAAACATTTAAAGAGTTAATACCTGGGGCGTCTGCATGACTCAGTGAGTTAAGCCTCTGTCTTCAGCTCAGGTCATGATCTCAGGGTCCTGGGATCGAGCCCCATGTTGGGCTCTCTGCTTGGCGGGGAGTCTGCTTCCCCCTTTATCTCTGCCTGCCTCTCTGCCTACTTGTGATCTCTCTCTCTCTGTCAAATAAATAAATAAAATCCTTTAAAAAAGGTTAATACCTATTCTCCTCAAACTATTTTAAAAATAGAAGTGGAAGGAACACTTCCAAATTCATTCTACAAAATGAACATTGACCTGATACCAAAACCAGACACTATGAAAAAAGAAAATTGTATCTTTGCCAATATCTCTCCAAAACTATATGATCAGGACAGTATCTCTGATGAACATAGATACAAAAATCCTCAACAAAATATTAGCAAACTGAATTCAACAATATATTTTAAAAAATCACTGACCACAATCAAGTGAGGCTTATTCCAGGTATGCAAGGGTAGTTCAATATTCACAAATTAAGCCATGATACATCACATTAATAACAGAAAGGACAGAAACCATATGATCATTTCAACAGATGCAGAAAAAGGTATTTGACAAAGTACAACATCCATTCAAGACAAAAACTCTCAACAAAGTGGGATTAGAGAAAACACACCTCAACATAATAAAGGCCATGTATGAAAGCCCCACAGCTAACATCATACTCAATGGTGAAAAACTGAGAGCTTTTCTCTCTGCAATCAGGAAAAAGAAAAAGATATCCACTCTCACCACTTGGTAACATGGTACTTGAAGTCCAAGTCACAGCAATCTCGACCAGAAATACAAATAAAAGGCATCCAAACTGGTGAAGAAGTAAGACTGTCACTATTTGCAGATGACATGAGACTATAGACAGAAATCCCTAAAGACATCACCAAAAAACTATCAGAACTGATAAATGAATTCAGTAAAGTCACAGGATACAAAATTAATATACAGAAGTCTGTTATATTTCTATACACAATAATGAAGTAGCAGAGACAATAATTAAGAAGATAATCCCATTTACAAATGTACCAAAAAGAATAAGGTACCAAGGAATCAAATTAGCCAAGGAGATAAAAGACCTGTACTCCAAAAACTACACAACATTGATGAAAGAAATTGAAGATGACACAACCAAATAGAAAGACATTCCATGCTCATGAACTAGAAGAACAAATACTGTTAAAATGTCCACATGGGGCGCCTGGGTGGCTCAGTGGGTTAAAGCCTCTGCCTTCAGCTCAGGTCATGATCCCAGGGTCCTGGGATCGAGGCCCATATCAGGCTCTCTGCTCTGCGGGGAGCCTGCTTGCTCCTTTCTCTCTCTGCTTGTCTCTCTGCCTACTTATGATCTCTGTCTCTCAAATAAATAAATAAAATCTTTAAAAAAAAAAATAAATAAAATGTCCACATAACCCAAAACAATTTATACATTCAATGCAATCCTTATCAAAATACTAATAGCATTTTGAACAGAACTAGAAAAAATAATCCTAAAATTTCTATGGAACCACAAAGACCCCATAGAGCCAAAGCAATCCTGAGAAAGGAGGGCAAAGCTGCAGGTATCACAATCCCAGATTTCCAGATGTACTACAAAGCTGTAATAATCTAAACAGCATAGTGTGGGCACAAAAACAGACACAGACATTAACAGAACAGAACAGACAGCCCAGAAATAAACCCATTGCTTATATGGTCAATTGATGTACAACAAAGGAGGCAAGACTACATAATGGGAAAACACAGTCTCTTCAATAAATGGTGCTGGGAAAACTGGACAGCTACGTGCAAAAGTATGGGAGTGGACCACTTACTAACACCATACACAAATCTAAGCTCAAAACGGATTAAAGACCTAAATGGGAGACCTGAAAACATAAAGTCCTAGAAGAAAATATAGGCAGTAATTTCTCTGACACCGACCGCAGAACTTTTCTAGGTATGTCTCCTCTAGAAAGAAAAACAAATTAAAAAAAAAAAAAAAGCATTAAGACTACATCAAAATAAAAAGCTTTTGCACAGCAAAGGATACCATTAATAAAATAAAAGACAACCTAGTGAATGGGAGAAGACATTTTCAGATAATTTATCTGATAAGGGGTTAACATCCAAATATATAAAGAACTTATAAAACTCAACACCAAAAAACCCCACAAATCATAAATGGCCTACAGACACATGAAAAGATGGTTAACATCATCATCAGGGAAATGCAAATCAAAACCACAATGAGATATCACCTCACACCTGTCGGAATGGTTAAAATCAAAAAGACAAGAAATAACAAGTGCTGATGAGGATGTGGAGAAAAGGGAACCCTTGCACACCGCTGGTGGGAATGCAAATTGGTACAGTCAATGCAGAAAACAGCACAGAGATTCCTCAAAAAATTAAAAATAGAACTACCATATGATTCACTAAGTCCACTACTGGGTATTCAGAAAACAAAACACTAATTCAGAAAGAAACATGCACCCTGATGCTTACTGCAGCACTTAAAATAGTCAAGGTATGGAGGCAGCGCAGGTATCCATCCACAGATGAATACAGATTGGCATCTCTATACGATGGAATATCAGCCATAAAAAAGAATGAGACCTTTCCATCTGCAACAACATGGATGGACCTAGAGGATATAATGCTAAGTGAAGTCAGTCAGACAGAAAAAGACATATATCACGATTTCACTCACATGTAGAACTTAAGGAACAAAACAAAGGAACAAGGGAAAAAAGAGACAAACAAAAGAGGAGACATGGGTAGAGGGATGGGTGAAATCGATAAAATTTTGTGATTAAGAAGTACAAACTTCCAGTTACAAAATAAATGAGTCACAGAGATGAAAAGTACAGCATATGGAATATGGTCTGTAAGATGGTAAAATAATGTTGCTTGGTGACAGATGGTGACTATACTTACGGTGATGAACACTGAGTTAGGTACTGAATTGCCGAATTTTTTTAAAAGATTTTATTTATTTATTTGACAGGCAGAGATCACAAGTAGGCTGGGAGGCAGGTAGAGAGAGAAGGGGAAGCAGGCTCCCCGATGAGCAGAGAACCTGATGCGGGGCTCGATCCCAGGACCCTGGAATCATACCCAAGTTGAAGGCAGAGGCTTTAACCCCTGAGCCACCCCGGCGCCCCTGAGTTGTTGAATTATTATACTGTACACCTGAAACTAATACAGCACTGTCTGTTAATTATACCTCAAATAAATAAATAAAATAAAAAAATAACCATTTTTCTAATGAAGAACTCTGAAATTCTTTTAACAGGAGTAAGAAGGTAATCTACAACACCAAATAGACCTTACATGCTCATATGAACAGAAGGAACCTGGGATGTCACAGACACTTTCCTTGTTTCCAAGTAAGACTATGTAAGTTTTGTACAGAGAAAGTTATTTTTGCTGATTGCTAGGTGTTCTGGGAAAAGCAGTATCCTAACGTAGGCAGCTTCCAAGATGGCCAAAGATCCCAGCCTCCCAAGACTCACATCCTTGCGTAGACTTCTCCCACAATGATTAGGGCCAACTTGTGTGAACAACAGGACAATAGCATACACGACAGTGAGACTTCCAAAGCTAGTTCATAAAAGACATTACCACTACCGTCCTTACCTCTTCTGAATCACTTGTTCTGGGGAAAGCCAGCTGACACATCGTACAGAATCTCAAGCAGTCTCACGGAGAATTCCACATGGGGAGAAACCGAGGCCTCCTCCTGCCAACAGCCCTGTGAGTGAGCCAACCTGGAAGGAGATCCTCTAGCAGCACTCCAGCCTTCCGGGGAATGCAGGTCTGCCCAACATCCTAGCTATGACCTTGTGAGAGACCCACAGCTGGAGACACCCAGCTAAGCTACTCCCAAATTCCTGGTCTACAGAAATTCCTGTCTCACAGAAGCAGTGAGATAACACAATTTTGTTTTAAGCTCCTATGTGTTTGGTTCCACCATTTAGACACACTGCATAGACTATCCTGATTCTTTCATCTACAGAATGGAAAAGATAAAATTTACCTGGCTGGGCTATTGTAGTAAATAAATGTATAAAAAGTGCCAACAGTGCCTCATCCATAGTGTTAAACAACTTTAATGTTATGTTAATATCATTTTTTAAAGATTTTATTTATTTGTGATTTTATTTTTTATGATTTTATTTATTTATTTATTATTTATTTATTTTTTAAGATTTTATTTATTTATTTGTGAAAGAGACAGAGGGTCAGAGGGAGCGGGAGAAACAGACTCCCAACTGAGCAGGGAGCCCAATGCCAGGCTCAGTCCCAAGACCCCCAGATCACGACCTGAACCGAAGGCAGACACTTAACCGTACGAGCCACCCAGACACCCCTATTAATATCATTATTTTAAAACTTTCCTTTATGGACCATCATTTAACTATAAATTTGTGAGCCATTTCTAGAAGTCACAGAAGGCATCACAGTACTCACTAAGCAGCCACAAAATAATGTTTTTTCAGAGTGTTATATTCTTTTTTTTTTTTTAAAGGTTTTATTTATTTATTAGTCAGAGAGAGAGAAGGAGAGAGAGCACAGGCAGACAGGGTGGCAGGCAGAGGCAGAGAGACAAGCAGGCTCCCTGCTGAGCAAGGAGCCCGATGTGGGACTCGATCCCAGGACGCCGGGATCATGACCTCAGGCGAAGGCAGCCGCTTAACCAACTGAGCCACCCAGGCGTCCCCAGAGTGTTATATTCTTTAGCTTTTAAGAAATTAAAAGAAAAAAATCAAAACCTTTAAATTTTTCCCTTTGATGCAGCTCTATTAACTCCTGAGAGTAAATCTGCTGTTGACTCTTTGACGTTCTTGGAAGAACAATGAACACCAAACCCCCAAAATTAGTAGTGCTTGCAATAAGTTTATCAGTTTGCCTTCTTTCCAATAATAGTTAAATTAAGGAAATCAGGAAATGCAGCCACTCGATTGGCAAAATGCAATTTGCTCTGGTAAGCTATCCAAAAGAACATAAAAGCTATAGTCAAGCTATTGGTCACTAATCCTGGAGAGGAGAGCTGTGAGATCCACCTGTACCTTATGGGATGACTAGCCCCATCATTCAAAGGCCATGGACATTAGGAACTGCGGGCAACACAGGTCCAGAATACTTTCCCCGGATTTCTTGCCACTACGTTGGCCACTTCTCAGTTATCTTTCGCTGGCTTCCTGGCATCTCCTCCTACGTCAGGGCTCAGTCTCAACCCTCTGCTTGCCATCTTCCCCTCTAGACTATTTCAGACTACTGACCCTCTTCCCTAAGCTTTAATGGCTCTGTTTTCGCCCACCTCACCTTTTCTCTAAGCCCTAATCCCAGATAGCCACACGTCCACCCAACATGAGGATTCTCATGAGTATCCCAAACTAAACGTGTCCAAAACCAAACTTTGGGCCTTCATTCCCCAAAGTTCTCCTTCTTCCTGTTTTACCCATCTTGGAAAAATAGTCATTTTTAAAGCAATCAGGAACAGTGCTCCTCTTCTTGAAAACCTCTATTGCTTTCCCACTGTTCATAAGGAAAAACTTAAAAGTCTAGCCTGCCCCACCCACTGATTCTTGGAATCACAAAAACCACCCCTTTGCTGTCACCTGTTATTTAATTGTAATAGACATAGGACTACGACTTTGAGTCACAATTGTCCCCTAGAGGTGCCTAGGTGGCTCAGTTGGTTGGGCTCAGGTCATGATCCTGGAATTTCAGGATCGAGTCTCGCCATCAGGCTACCTGCTCAGCAGAGAGTCTGCTTCTCCCCCTGACCAGCCCCCCACCCCACTCTTGTGCTCTCTCAGTCTCTCTCTCTCTCTCACTCCCTGTCAAATAAATAAATAAAATCTTTAAAAAAACAAATACAAACAAAAAAACCCCTGCTCCCTAGAGGGCTATGGACAAGGTGGTGTCGCAACCCCTACGGACTTTCTCTTGAATCCCTGAAACTTCAAAGCTCTCCTCTGCCCTGGGGACTTCATGGGATTGTCCTTCTGCCCTCCACCTCACCTTCTGTAAGCTGGCCTTATTTTTCAATAAAACCTTCCCTCACTCCTGCCACCTCCTATCTAAAGCAGACCCCTTGGGTATTTCTCACCATGTGAATCGTGTCACAGCATCTATTACAATGGGAATTAGTTAACCGTATGAGCCGATCTCCACTAAATCACAAAACTTCATTAGGGCAGGGGCTGCAACTCTACTATGTATTATTATCACATATTCCTATCACTATAGCCACAGTGCTCAGAATAATACCTAGAAATCATAAATGCTAAATACAGGACCGCCTGGGTGACTCAGTCAGTTAAGCAATGGCCTTCGGCTCAGGTCATGATCCTGGGTCCTGGGATCGAGTCCTGCGTCGAGCCCTGCATTGCTAAACAGGGAGCCCACTTCTCCCTCCCTCCCCTCTCATGCTCTCTCTTGCTAGCTCTGTCGCTGTCTCTCAAATAAATAAATCTTTTTTTAAAATACTAAATATAAATCTGTCTACTGAAAAAAAATACATGGAGAAATAAATGAACATAGGGATCCACTAGTTCTATGCTCACTAGTCATGCAGGATCTCATTTGGACCCCAAATGTGAGGCAAGCCTAGAAGTACAATTGTAAGCTACAGACCACAGGCTCTGCATTTCCTTCTTCTACCTCCTTGCTTTTTCAAAATAGTCTTAGCTTGTTTCTGAGTTGGTTCTTTTAACTAACACATATTCACTGTTACAAATTCAAATGGTTCAGAAAAGTACAGGAAGGAAGAAATATCACCTGAAATCCCACAGTTCAAGATAGACATGATTAATATTCTGGTCATCATCCTTTAATACATTTCTTCATGCATAAATACATAAACACATCATTTTATGTAAATGGTATATCATTTGCAATTCTGTTCCTTTTTGTGGATACCATCTTAAGTAGCCAATGTAAACATACCTTTCTTCAATTTCATTAATCATATATATAAACATATATACAGTCTATTTACAGACATATATGGTGCTTTGTCATTATTTTTTATAAATATATCATTTATTTTATAAATATGCAACAGAGTGGGAAAATCCCCGTTCTATGGTATGAATATATTATAAGATTTTATTTTTTATTTGTCAGAGAGAGAGGGGGAGAGAGAATGAGCAGGGGGGCAGGGCCGAGAGAGAGAGGGAGAAGCAGGCTTCCCACTGAGCAAGGAGCCCAATGTGGAACTTGATCCCAGGACCCTGGGATCATGACCTGAACCAAAGGCAGACGCTTAATGACCCAGGCGCCCCATGTATGAAAATATTATAGTTTATTCAGCCTCTGTCTTCCAAATGGGCATTCACCTGGCTTATGGGCTTTTGCCATTTTAAACAATATTGCAATACATATTATTGTTCCTCTATGTTTATTTCCTGGTATTTTTCTTTCTATGATACTGATTTCTCCTTTCTACCAGCAATGCATGTAAGGACCTCTTCCAAAATTCCCTCCTGCAGCAGGTGCTATCACTTCTCACTGATTTTAGCCAATCCCTGGGAGAGACATTCCACAAAGACCCAGAACAATAGTCCTTATTTGTGTCCAGTGCCTGTGCTTCGGGAATGAGGCATCAGACGTGGGGCATATACTTTTCAGAGTAGATTACTATAACATTTCTGGAAGGTAATCCAGCCAGTCTGGGGTTGAACACTGCTCTCATCTGCCAGGAGCTCACTAATTGATCCACTTGGGTCAGGCAGACCCTCCTACATCAGTGCTCTGTCTCCCAGGTCACATTCTCTGCGGGGGTGGGGGGGGGAACATTCCCAAGAGAGTGTTAGCATGCATGGCACTGGGGTGCCTACTTCATAGCATGCTGGATGAGAAAGAGTGGCAGGAGATGGAAAAAGAAGGAAACCTTGTGCCTCCGAGGAAGCTACAATCCACAACAAGCAAATCCCCAGACCCATCGTACAACCCTGGTCCAATAGACATCCCATATGAGCAAGCCGGAGCAGAGTAGGAGATGAGTCAATTAGGGGTGCTGGCTCTGGAGATGGAGAGTCACTTTTAGAAAAATCCACTCACTATGCAGTAAAGAACATTGAGGGGGGCACACTTCTGGAAAAGTACTAAGAGGTTTCCATAGCTTGAGTAATCACAGTGCTTATAAGCTAGAAAAACCTCAGGAAAGGGGGACCACCCAACAAGATGGGCCTGGCTTTGGCAGGAAAGTAAATGTGAGAAAAACTTGGGACATTGCTGGCTTTCGGGAGCCTTTCACATTCCAAATGCTCCTTTCTAAACCCAGTAAGCCAGCCACTGGAAAGTTCTGCTCTCCTGCAAAGGATCCTGTGTGTTCAGCAGAGACCAGGGCAGAGCAGGGCAGCACACCCACAAGGTGACCACTGCACAGACCTGGAGGGAAGCCAAAACACTCCCAGCAGCTGTGCACACACTTTATCTTCTCTTTCTTCCTTGTTCCTGTAACCTTTCCAATAGCATGTACATGAAATCCATCTTTGTGATAGTTTTCAATTCATACAGTATACGTCAGCTGCTGTGATTAAAATCCACTGAGATCACTGAAGTTGCTTCTTCAGCCCCTGCCCAGAAAACATGGAAGCCAGTGGGCACCTGAAAGCAGGCCCAAAGGGGCCATCAGGGCCAGTTTCTAAGGAAGAATCCTGACCACTGACCTGGTACGTCCTAAGGGTATGGCAGAAAGGCAGATTAGAATAAAAAGAAAACCTTTTCCACCATTGTTCGACACAAATAAAATAAAACTTATAAGATCCAGCATTAAAGCATATGGAGCTATAAACCTCTTCGTTTTTCTGGTGGGCAAGCAGATGGCTATAGATATCTAGAAAGCAACCTGTACTATCATTATTTAATGTACCTTGAGCAGCCCTATTCTTTTTTTACTTCTTTTTTAAAAATTATTTTTATTAACATATAATGTATTATTTGTCCCAGGGGTACAGGTCTGTGAATCATCAGGCTTACACATTTCACAGCACTCACCATAGCACATACCCTCCTCAATGTCCATAACCCAACCTCTTCTCCATACCCCCCTACCCCCCAGCAACCTTCAGTTTGTTTTGTAAGATTAAGAGTCTTTATGGTTTGTCTCCCTCCTGATCCCATCTGGTTTCATTTTTTCCTCCCCTACCCCCCAAACCCCCACGTTGCCTCTCAAATTCCTGTATCAGAGAGATCATATAATTGTCTTTCTCTGATTGACTTATTTTGCTCAGCATAATACCCTCTAGTTTCAACCACACAGTTGCAAATGGCAAGATTTCATTTCTTTTTTTAAATTATTTATTTATTTATGTATTTATTTATTTATTTATTTATTTATATTTTCAGCGTAACAGTATTCCTTGTTTTTGCACCACACCCAGTGCTCCATGCAATCCGTGCCCTCTCTAATACCCACCACCTGGTTCCCCCAACCTCCCACCCTCCCCACCGCTTCAAACCCCTCAGATTGTTTTTCAGAGTCCACAGTCTCTCATGGTTTTATTTCTTTGATGGCTGCATAGTATTTGGCTATTGTGGACATTGCTGCTATAAACATTCAGGTGTACATCCCCTTTGGATCACTACATTTGTATCTTTGGGGTAAATACCCAGGAGCAGCCCTATTTTTATGGAACTATCCTACAAACAAGAATCAATAATGGGGCACCTGGGTGGCTCAGTCACTAAGTGTCTGCCTTTAGCTCAGGTCATGGTCGCAGAGTCCTGGGATCGAGCCCCACATCAGGCTCTCTGCTGAGTGGGAAGCTTGCTTCTCCCTCGCCCAGTCCCCTTGCTTGTGTTCCACCTGTTCCTGTGTCTCTCTCTGTCAAATAAATAAATAGAATCTTTAAAAAAAAAAAAAAAAAAAACAGAATCGATATACAAGGCTACATGTTCACATGTGTTCACTGAAGGGCTGTTGTCAGTGACCCCAAAACTGAAAACAACCTGAATGTCCATCCTGAGGAAAAATTGGGTGTAGCACGTCTACAGGAACACAGAGAAATATGTAAATATGTGGAAATGTACATCCCAGGCTGTCAACACTGACTACCTTAAGTAAAGTGGAATTAAGGGACAGCATAATAAATGTGTGCAACTTAAATTTGTTTCTCAACTAAGGAAGTGAACAGGAAAATGTGTGCATATGTGTTCTCGTTCTCTCTCACTCATGTGCTCACACACATACAACCCTCTATTTCTAGCCAGGCTGGTATGATGCAGGAAAATGTCACCTTTAAGGGCTAGTTTGTCTATGTCCAAATTTCTGCTGTTAAAAACAAATATTCCTTAAGTTGTTTTTTGGCCCTCAATACCTGGGGTGGTACGGGGGAGATAATGTTTGACTGCTTTCCAGCAGTGACAGGAGACCGAGAGACCATCCTGAACTAGTACACGTAGTTATGTATACAGAGAAGATCAAAAAGAAGGCCCCAGGCTCCTGGACTGCCTGACATGCACCTTGCTGACATGGACACCTTGTCTGGGGAGAAAGAACCAAACAAGAGAAAAGAACACTGAACAGAAGGGCTGATGGGGCCCAGGCACCTGCTGGCTTTGCCCGAGGCCAGTACTATTTCGGGTGCCACTCCAGTCTCCCTGCTGGTTCTTTGGGGTCGGGGGAGTGAGCACAAGCCTGGAACTGGCCCTATGACAGCCGGAAAGGTGGCCAACAGGGATTGCGAGGGGTCACATATTTAGCATCAGTCGAGAGAACAGTGGAGATCGAAGGTGCCAGACATGGTTTCTTGCAATTAACTCAGGGAACAGGACAAGTAATCAGAAAAGTGTGATCCCTTCCTGCTCCAATAAAAGGAAAAGACCTGCCCTTGTTATAAAGAACTGGGAGAATCAATAAGGAGTTGAAAGACACACTGGCACGCCCCCCGGGCAAAAAAATCTGCTGCCACCGGGATGCAAACCTGAGGGTAGAGGCTCTTCAGCCCTGGTGGGTGTGCAGCAAAACTGCCTTCCCACATATCGTGTGTAGACCTGTGTGTCCAGGCTGGAGTAGCTGGAATGTGAGCAGAGCATACCAACACTAGAAAGAATGGTACTACCCGACAGGACTTAGTGAGTACTCACTAATTGCTTGCATCTTTACGTGTATCGTGTGAGCTTTACAGAACTCCATGAGATGGGTCCTCGTTAAGCCCATTGTACAGATGAGGGCACTGAGAGGTTAAATGATTTGCCCAAGTCTACAGAAATAAGAAGTGACGGGGCTGGAATTTAGACCCAGGCTAAGTAGGAGAGTGCCAAGCCCAGGATGCCATTGCTATACCACCCAACCTCTGCAGAAAGAGCCAACATGTGGCAGTGCACCCCTAGATGCAGAGAACAAAGACAGAGATGTGTCCCCGGAAACTATTTCAACTCCGGCAACTTGAATCTATGAAAAAGCGTGGCACAAGTAAGGAAACGATGAGATTAGAAAGAATGCCAAGGATCCAGGCAGGATGCACACACAGGAAGTGAGGAGTTTACCACCATAACCCACGCTCTGGGGGTGCAATCTAGCCCTTGGGGAGTGAGGTTACAGATGTCTGCAGGGAAAAGTGACTCACCCTTGCTGGAAGGATGGGCTTAGGACACACCCCAAAAGGACTTGAGAGCCTATGTTACTTGATAGACTCTGATCAAAAATTAAAATGAAGGGGTGCCGGGGTGGCTCAGTCAGTTAAGCATCTGATTTGGGCTCAGGTCATGTCTTGGGATCAAGGTCCGAGTCAAGCCCCACATCAAACACCACATCAGGCTCCGTGCTCAGCAGGGAGTCTGCTCATCCTCTGCCCCTCAACCTGCTCATGTTCTCTCTCTCAAATATAATCTTTAAAAATAAAAATTAAAATGAGAGTAGCTCCTTAAGACAAATCAGTATGATCGAATTCGCACTGACTACTTTTCCTGTTATAAAACGTGTTTATGGAGACAGCTGGGTGGCTCAGTGGGTTAAGCGTCTGCCTTCAATTCAGCTCATGACCCTGGGATCGAGTCCCACCTTGGGCTCTCTGCTGAGCAGGGAGCCTGCTTCTACCCTCTCTATCCGCCTGCCTGCCGTTCCACCTGCTTGTGCTCTCTCTGTGTCAAATAAATAAATAAAATCTTTAAAAAAAATAAATAACACATACTTTCACTTTACTAGCACCATCCTCAACCTCACCTGAAAACTTAACAACCTGGCTCTACAGCTCCAATGTGAACACTTCTTTTTTCATTTTTCTTTAAAGATTGTATTTTTTTATTTGAGAGAGAGAGAGAGAGAGAGAGAGAGCATGAGCAGGGGGAGGGGCAGAGGGACAAGCAGACTAGCGCTAAGTGTAGAGCTTAACACAGGACCCTGAGATCACGACCTAAGCCACCCAGGTGCCCCCTGAAGACTAGGACAAAGACCAGGACAAAGCTGACCCATTCCTCTGTCCTGATCTCTTTGCAGGGGATCACTCTGCTGCATACCCCATCCAGCAATTCCACGCCAGGGGTCTACCCAGGAGAAATGAAAACACAGGTCTACCCAAGAACTTGTACATACCGGCACTACTCAGTAGAGCCAAAAAGTGGAAACAACCCAAATGTTCATCACCTGAGGAACAGATAAAGACAATGTGCTCTGTCCACACAATGCAATACGGTTCAGCCATAACAGAAATGCGTTTCCAGTGCACACTAGTATGTGCGCAAATCTCAAAAACATATGCTGCGAGAAGCAGCCAGTCACAAAAGAGCACATGTTGTATGATTCCATTTGTCAGACAGATCCAGAACACAAAAGTTCTTGGAGACAGGAAGTGGGTGGTTGCCTAGAGCTGAAAGGGGGCTGGGAAAAAGAGGGGTGGCAGTGAGTACAGGGTTTCTTTCTGGAGTGATGAAAATGTTCTCGAGCTGATTGTGGTAATAGGTACACAACTCTAAATGTGCTAAAATTATATCTCCATAAAGCTGTTATTTAGGAAAAAAAAAAAAGGTGAGTCAGTGTGTGTCTGAAGGTGTAGGGCACATGAATGAGGGAAGTCTTAATATGTATATAATTACATTTCCTTTAAAGGATGCTTTTAGTGACTTCTGCAGGAAACGTAGTCTCCGGAATGAGTCAGAGTATAAAGACTGGCACAGAAATGCGTCTGGCATCTCAGACACAGGCCCCAATTTCATGCACCAGAGGCATCTGACATGGCTGCCTGCTGGTGTGAGCCTTCTGCTCCCCATGAAGCCGCAAGACAGAGCAGCAATTAAACACAGCAAGTGTATCTGTTTTGAAGATCCTCTCTCTCTCTTCTTTCTCTCACTCACAAGCACACACAAAGTCCTTTTCTCCTAACTCTCCTCCAGATATTATAGGGTCAATACGCTCTCTCTGTGCCTCCTCCCCTCACCATTCAGCTAACGGCTTATTCATTTCCCTAAGAGCCAGCTTGCTGTAATCTCTAATAACCAATCATGAGCATAATTAGAACCCCTAAGCCTAGCACAGCCAATTTTCTCACTAAAAAAATAATTTACTATGAATATTTTTCAAAAAGTAAAATGATCACTATTTCAAGTTCTAAATTCACTTACTGACAAAAAGCTACAAAATCAAGGCAAAACAAAAATCTAACACAAACGTGAATTATAAGGAGTCAACCAACGGTTCTCCATTTTCAGAGACCCGAACAAGAGAAAACAGGAATAGACCGATTCAAAGATACTCTTTAAAAAGCAAAAAGGAGCACTTTGTCCTTCAGGATGATTATGCCCTATAATAAGTTTCCAGGAACTAGGTTATGAAATCTCTCTTCCTAAAGGATAGCATCGCTGTATCACTTAAGATTGGATTTGGCCAAATAGGAAATACAAGACAAAGATGTCTTTTAGTCTCATATGAAAAGTGAGGATGGGTTACAGGGGTTCTGCCTCGTAAAATTCTCAACATCTTTCTAGCTCACTCTCCTACCATCCCAAACACAGGGCCCCCATCCTCACAGCCCAAGATGGCAACCAAGGCTCCCCCCAACATATCTGTATTTCAGGGAGCAGGACAGAAGGAAGGACAGAGAGGCTGACAAAACCCAGCAATTGCTATCTTCTTTTCTGTGCACTTTGGACTCATTTCCCTCATTTAATTTTCCCATCAGCATGTGCCAACTGTCTTCAAGGGAAATTCCAGGAAACTATCATGTGACACATTACACTGGTCACGTGACCACACAGGCTGTCACAGAGCCTATCTTTATTCTGGGCAGCCCAGCGCCCATCTAAAAATCAGGGTTTCTACTGTTATGGAAAGAGTAGGAAAGGCTGCTGGAGAACATCCCACAGTCTCTGCCACAGTTAACAACACTCATCTCTTTTACTCTGGTCAGACCCTTCAAGGCACTTTTTTTTTTTTTTTAAGTAAGCTTCATGCCCAACGTGGGGCTTGAACTCACAATCCCAAGGTCAAGCATTCCATATTCTACTGAATGAGCCAGGTAGCTGCCCCCAAGGCATTTCTTTTAACAAAATGTATCAGAAGACAGAGAAAGTGGGATTTTTCACACTGTGCACATGTAGGCCCACTAAAGTTTGTCCCTGTCATCTAGACTTTGGGGTACATTTTTACCTTTGTTCTTCTGCTTTAGGTTTGGAAAGGATGCCCTTGTCCAGGCCTACCAACAGCCAGAATGTTATCAAGCACAGGATAAAGAGCCAATAAATAAAACTGTAAGAAGAAATAATTAAGCAAAAAACTAAATGTGTAAGGAAAACAATTCTTACTGCCAACGAGTCCCTACACTTAGGGTACGTGTGAAGCAGTCCACAAGAGACATCGAACAATGCTTAAATGAGCTACTATGCTGAATCTGGTGGGTTCCACAACTCCCTGCGCAGAACCAGCCCTTGCAGAGGATTTGTTTCCATCTGCAATAACCTAAGTAGGTCCAGACAATCAAATAATCTCCAGGCACAGTAGAGAAAGTGGACTGTTCACAAGCTTCGTAGGTTTTAGATGAGTGTGATTTGGCTTAAACTAAGCTGTTTTAAATAACGTATCAGGTGCTTTCTTTATATAGTAAACAGATTAGGTAAATAATTGTTATAAATAATAAAGGTTTATAATAATTTTACTTTTATTTTATTCAATAAACAGGTTTTAATAATAATAATAATAATTTCTAACAAATATTTGATATCAGAGACAAATACAGATTTTCTTTTGAGAAGATCCATACTTATTTTTAAATTTTTAAAAAAATTTTAATTCCAGGGCGCCTGGGTGGCTCAGTGGGTTAAAACCTCTGCCTTCAGCTCAGGTCATGATCCCAGGGTCCTGGGATCAAGCCCCCAATCGCATTGGGCTCTCTGCTCAGCAGGGAGCCTGCTTCCCTTCCTCTCTCTCTGCCTGCCTCTCTGCCTACTTGTGATCTCTGTCTGTCAAATAAATAAATAAAATCTTAAAAAAAAAAAAAAGGACACTACTTTAAACAACCATATATCATGATACCTAAACAGTCACTGTGGAATTATTTTATATAAGATTATCATTTAGTTTCTTACCAAAGTCAACTGAAGCAAAATATCTGTGAAATCGGCCTAACTACACAGGCTAATTTAATTAAGACAATGCACATGTATCTGCCATGTTCTGCTGGAAGGTGGTAACTGGAGCTATCAGCTCCCCACCAGATCCTGATACCCTTGGAACACATTTTTACCTGCGTTGTCTCCTCCATTGTGATGTGTGAATGTATGGTCGTATCACCTGACTGAGAACAGTGTTCCTGACTCACCATATGATACAGGACCTCAGACCACCCTATATTAGGAGCACTCCAGTCCCATAGCCTCACCCAAGCCCTTTTGTTCAAAAAAAAGAAAAATTCAGACACTTGATGAGAAACTTTAACCAGTGCCTTGAACAGAGGGAGATGAAAAAAGGCAGACTTCTGGGAATCTGGGGAAAGAAGGAGGTCATCTCAGTCTAGAAGAATAGAGGCGATCCAACTGAAATGAAGAAGGCACCCACAGATGTGGAATCAGAGCCTGAGGGCTGAACTGGAAGAGGAAATAAAGGTGACTGTCGTAGAGACATCTAGACTTTTGAGAGCATGCATGAAGTGCCTCCATTTGAATCCTAGAAAAACATGGATTGGGGAGAAGAATTTCAAGAGGGCTAGTGCCCTGCAAGCTAGTGACAAAAGCTAGCTCAGAATGGCCTCACCTGTATGGATTTATAAGGTAATTCATAATCAAGGAAAAGCATTCACACTTTTAAATCATTGTTTTTATTCTCCTCGGTTTGGACCATTATCAGACCAACCTAGGGATTCAATGGAACCCCAAATATTAAGAGGCTGGTGTCCAGCCACTTCCACACCATTCACCATGGCCACAATGAAAGTTGTCATCAACTAAACCAGAGCCTTTGGAAGTTCCAGGTCAGCCCCAGTTACAGGGAATCCAAAAGCGACTCCCAGAATCACATTTTCCGAGTGAGTCCACATCCGGAGTGTGAACCTGCCAATGGACTGACAGATCAATGGCACTCTCTGCTAGTGCAAAAGATTATTATTACATAAATGTGACTCTGCCTGAATGAGGTGAGGGGGGAATCAAATTCCTGGCTAAGATGTCATCTGGATTTATACTGCAATAAATCTCTCCCTAGTGTAGATATTATTTTTAAAGTACTAGACATCTGACGGCAGCAGGTGCAGTTAACAGGGGAAAAAATTGCTGACTTCAACCAAAAAATAGCTTAAAGATCTCCTGGGAATCGAGCCCAGTTTCAGAACACAGGGCAGCAAGTTCTATCTTCTTTTCTGTGTGATTTGGACTCATTTTCCTCATTTAACTTTCCTGTCAATCCTAGAGGAGGCCTATAAAGCTGAGAGCAAAAGCTGTTAAACTGTTATAAAGATATTATTCTATCACTTTCCACCAAAGTTCTCTCTCTTTCCCCTGCGAAAAGTAGAAAGAATAGCATTAGTAAAGTATCCGGAGGATTTCTACTATTGCTCTGCTAAGTTCTACCCGAGCCTTAATTCCACACAACTAGCAGAAAAAAAAAAGTATGTCACAAAGCCCCTCAAAGTCCCACATTTTTTGTCATGACCCTTCAATGTGGTAAAATCAGGAGCAGATTTCTCCTGATAGTCTCTGGACATTGCCTAAATAGTATGGAGCAACAGCAGACTCGTCCTCAAATGTCAGGATCCA
This sequence comes from Lutra lutra, assembly GCF_902655055.1. Lineage (NCBI taxonomy): Eukaryota > Metazoa > Chordata > Mammalia > Carnivora > Mustelidae > Lutra > Lutra lutra. The sequence continues at coordinate 59,597,506 of NC_062284.1, forward strand.
TGAATATTACAAGAGGTGCTTCTAAAAATGTTTCCAGAGTGCCTGGGTAGCTCAGTTGGTTAAGTGTCTGCCTTTAGCTCAGGTCGTGATCCCAGGGTCGTGGGATCAAGTCCTACCCTGGGCTCCTTGCTCAGTAGGGAGCCTGCTTCTCCCTCTGCCTGCCATTCCTCCTGCTTGTGTGCTCTCTGACAAATAAATAAATAAAATATTTAAAAATAAATTAATAGTTTTCTGGTCCCCTCCATAAACCTGCTGTGGAGTTGGGCCCAAGAATCTGTATTTAATAAGCCCCCAGGTGATCTTAAAAAAGGTAGTTTCAGACCATCCTCTGGGAAACACTGCTATAAAACATGTATTTAACTTCAACCTGCATTATATAGCTGTTAGGTTAGCTAGTCATCTACCCCAGCATCTAAACCACAACTAGACAGTGCTCCATGGTCCTCACCATAGACAGAGAATCAGACAGGGGGCCAACAAACAGAGATCAAAGAAACTTCTTTCAAATAGTTCCTGGTAACCCAATGGGAGCCCCTCCACCCCATCTACCCCACTGAAAAAAAATATACACAGAGTGAGAATTTGGAGTTAGAGCCCCAGAAGGGGCCCGTATTTTTCCTTGGTTTGTTGCCTTAAGGAGAATATATTCTAGCAAGCCCTCAGCAGTACAAAGCTTTGAAAAATTTAACTTGGACAGCCCAGTGATGGTCTCAAACCACATCAATGCCCTCTCAATCTCTTCCCTCCCCAACCAGGAAAGGTGCTGAGATGACTCAGATTCTTCTCAGGCAATCAACCAGTCTGGTGGTCCCAGGGCTGAGGGAGTTTATGGAATACAGGACTTTCATGGTTCAGAGTAGGGAAATCCTAGGCAAGCTGAGATGAGTTGGTCTCCCTGCTCTCCCTCAGTTTCAACTGTACCCCCAGGCCAGCTCCCCAGAGCATACCTACTGACAGCACAAGGAAGGCAACTTCTAGGGAACCTCAGAGAAAGTCTGGTGTGGCCAGACAAAAGGCTTTCAGAGAAGGAATTCTGGTCAGGACACCACTTGCTGAAAGGCCACTTCTACACCAGGCATAGGCCCACAACTGCTGATTCCAAAGTAGAAAATTCCTGACTGCGCAGTCTAGCCAGAGAGCTCAGACAGATCACGTCACAAGTCCTTGCAGTCATGTGAGTCTCGTCTCCGGAATCAGAATTATTATTGTGTAAGAAACTGAGTTTCCCATTCATGGACTTGAAACTTACTTTACTTACTAGATAAGTTTGGGAAAAACTCACAAGTTAGCATATAAAGAAGATCATTTCCTACAGCGATAAGCAGGAGGGAGGTACTATTCAATAATTCTAAGTGGTTTCAGCCTTGGCTACACACAGACGTCCCCCTGAAAGCTGTAGGAACACTGATGCCTGGGCCACACCCAGAGGCTTGGATTTGATTAGTCCAGGATGAAACCTGGGCTTTGTTTTTTTTTTTTTTTTTTTTTAAACATTCCCCTGGTGATCCCAACATGCAGCCAAGGTACAAATCGTCTGCTTCAGACAGAACGTGAAGGTCTATCTGAGAAGAAAACATTTGAGCTGAGACCTTAGTGAACAGGAGGGAGCTGGGGAAAGAGCATCCAGAAAAGTGCAAGTGTCTGGAGCTCTAAGCTGGGTGTTCCCGGGGCGGAAACAATGTAAGCTCCAAGAGGCCTGGAACACGATGCCCAGACCAGTACCTGGAATAGAATAGAGGCTTAAAACAGATTTACTGATAAAATTAATTTTAAAAGGCCAATATGCCTGAAGCAGTATGGGAAAGAGGGGGAAAAGGTCTAAGGCAAAGGATGGAAAAGTAGACATGGCAGGATCACGTGCCGTAGGCCCGGGCTGAGCCTCAATTTGGGGTATAATGGAAGCCCCTGGAGAGTTACACAGGAAAGTGACATGATTTATTTTTTTAAAAAGATCACCCTGGCCTTCTATTTCTGAGAAAATGGAGTAGATGCACTTTTCCCTACTCTTCCTTCTAAGTATAATTAAAAACCCTGTGCATTATATATAAAATAAACATAAGAAGATTGAAAGTAGAGAGAAGGCAGAGTGGCTCGAGACCTTGGGACCCAGGGAACAATACAGTGGTGAATTCTCTGAGTTTACCTTTTGCCTCACACATCCCAGACTTGGAGCTGAAAAAGCCAGCAACCTGGAAATGTCAAGGGCACAGATTTAAAATACAAACAAAAGTCTGCTCCTGCACCTCTGAGCAAAAGACAAGTAAAACGGCAGCCTAACAAGACAGAAAACTTTAAGACAATTACTCCAGCCAAAGAGAACAGAAAACACTGTGACTCCACCCACACCCATGCCAAGAGAACCCAGTTGAGAACCCAGACCTCTAGCCTCACCAGGCTATAATGGGCACACCACCTCCCCATCAGAACGGTGTCAGACAAGGCACAATACAGTCAGGACTCTCACCACTGCCCAGCAATAGGAAGGCCCACGCCTCCCATAGGGTCTGGGGAGTCATACAGGAAGTGTGAAAACAGCACTTCTACTCATACCCAGGGAGGTATGAGGCAAGGCCTAGTGGAGAACCAGGGCTACCACCCTACCCAACTCTCTGAGTGGGGAACCTGGGTATCTATCATCACCTGACAGTGATGAACTTGGTGCCCCCCACTTTCCCTGCCACAGTAATGTCAGAAAGCACCAACAAAAACATAGGGGATAAAAAAATTCAGAGTCTCATAACATGTTTTCCAAAATGTCCAAATGTCTAGGGTTCAACCAAAAATCATTCATTCTACCAAGAACCATGAAAATCTTCAAACTGAATGAAAACAATCAATAGATGTTAATACCAAGATGAGAGATGACAGAATTACTTGACAAGGAGTGTAAAGCAACCATGATAAAAATGCTCCAATAAGCAATTATGAACATTCTATGAACAGATTCTATAAACATTCTATAAACAGATAATACAGAAAGTCTCAGCAAAGAAACAGAGATGGAACTTTTATAACTAAAAAATCAATTACCAAAATTTAAAAGTCAATGAATGGGCTCAAAACCATAATGGAGAGGGGCAGAAGAAAGAAATAGTGAACTAGAACATGGAACAACAGAAATTATCCAATCTGGGGCTGCCTGGGTGGCTCAGTGGGTTAAGCCTCTGCCTTCAGCCCAGCTCATGATCTCAGGGTCCTGAGATCGAGTCCCACATCAGGCTCTCTGCTAGGCAGGGAGACTGCTTCCTCCTCTCTCTCTTTCTCTCTCTCTCTACTTGTGATCTCTCTCTGTCAAATAAATAAAATCTTAAAAAAAAAAAAAGAAATTATCCAATCTGAACATAAGAGAGAAAAACAGATTGCAAACAGTGAATCAAAGCTCAGAGATCTATAAAACTACAACAAAAGATCTAATTTTCATACCATTGAAATTCTGAAAGCAGAGGAAAAAGACAGCAAGGCCAAAAAGCACTTGAGTAAGTAACAATTGAAAATTTCACAGATTTTGTAAAAGATAAACATACTGACTCAAGAAGCTGGGTAAACCCAAAAGGGGATAATCTCAAAGAAGTCCACACAAAGACACATCATAGTCAACCTTCTGAAAACTAAAAACAAAAAGACAAGGACAAAAATCTTGAAAACAGTAAGCAAAAGAGAATTGTTAGAAAAACAATGAGAAGGACAGTGAATTTTTCACCAGAAATCATGCAAGCAGAAAGAAGGGGCACAATATTTTTCAAGTGCTGAAAGTAAAGCACTATCAAACCAGAATTGTATACCTAGTGAAAATACCCTTCAGAAATGAAGGGCAAGCAGGCTTACCCTAAAAGAATGTCTAAAGAAATTTCTCTTAAATGAAAAGAAAATGATAAAAGGAGGAATCTTGAAATATCAGGAAGAAAGTAAAAGAAAAAAAAAGGAAAAAGTAAAGGCATAGGAAAACACATTTTTTTCTCTTGGGATTTCTAAATTAAGTCTGATGACTGAAGTAAAAGTTATGACATTGTCTGATATGGTTCTAAATGTATACAGAGGAAACATTTATAAGGATTGTATTATAAATGGGGAAGGGCAAAGGGAGATAAAGTTTCTATACTATGAGATGGTAAAATGATGGCACCAGTAGACTATGATAAGATATATGTATATTATGTAATGCCTAGAGCAACCGTTTGAAAAGCTATATTAAGAGATATATTCAAAAATATTTTAGATAAACAGGGGTGCCTGGGTGGCTCAGTGGGCTAAAGCCTCTGCCTTCGGCTCAGGTCATGATCCCAGGATCCTGGGATTGAGCCCCGCATTGGCTCTCTGCTCAGCGGGGAGCCTGCTTCCCCCTCTCTCTGTCTCTGCCTGCCTCTCTGCCTACTTGTAATCTCTGTCATATAAATTAATAAAATCTTTAAAAAATTTTTTTAGATAAATAAAAATGGAATTCGAAAAAAAAGATCAAGTAATTCTAGGAAAGCAGGAAAAAGAAACAAAAAACTGACAGAATAAACAGAAAACAAAAAATAAAATGGCAGACTTAAGCCCTAAGATATCAATAATGACATTAAGTACAAATGGTCCAAACATACCAAATTAAAAGAGATTGGCAGAGAGGATTAAAAAATATGACTCAACTATATACTGTGATATATACACAGTTATAGGTACATGATATATATATAGTTATAAGTACAATTACAGTTGGAGACTTTAACACCTCCCTTCTAGTAATTGATAGAGTAACTAGACAGAAAATCCATAAGGATATAAAATCATTCAACAAATACCATCAACCAACAGGATCTAATCAACATCTACAGACGGCTCCACCCAACAATAGCAGAATATACATTCTTTTCAAGTGCTCATGAAAATACATCAAAGATAGACCACATTGGGGCATCTGGGTGGTTCGGCTGGTTAGACATCTGACTCTCAGCAGCGTTGAGAGAATATAGCCTGGAAGTGTTTACATCAGAAAAGAGGAAAAGTCTGAGATTAATAATCTAAGCTCCCAACTCAAGAGCTAAAAAAGAAGGGTAAGATAAAACCAAAGCAAGAAGAAAGGAAACAGTAAAGATAAGAGCAGAAATCAATGAAATTAAAACAGAAAAACAATAGAAAAGTCAGTGAAATTAGAGTTGCTTCTTTGGGAGTTTTTGTTATTTTTTTTCCCCTTTCCCCTAAGTTCATCTGTTTAAAAAAAAAAAAAAGAAAACAAAAGAAAAGAGAGGGAGGCAAATCATAAGAGACTTTTTTTTTTAAAGATTTTATCTATTTATTAGAGAGAGAGCGTGAGCAGGGGAGGGGAGAAAGGACTGAAGGAGAGGGAGATGCATGCTCCCCACTGAGCAAAGAGCCTGATGCAGCGAGAACCCATGACACCAGGATCACCACCTGAAACAAAGGCAGACACTCAACCAACTGAGCCACCCAGGCACCTGGAGATTCTTTTTTTTTTTTTCCTTAATTTTTTAAAAATTTATTTGACAGACAGAGATCACAAGTAGGCAGAGAGGCAGGAGATTCTTAATTACAAAGAACTAAAGGTTCCTAGAGGGGAGGTGGGGGGGAGGGGTTATATGAATGAAGGGGATTAAGAAGCACACCTGCTGTCATGAGGACTGGGTGTTGTATGTAAGTGATGGATCACGAAATTCTACTGAAACTAATATTATATTATATGTTAACTAGAATTTAAGTAAAAACTTGAAAACTTAAAAAAAAAGAGCTGTTTCTTGGAAAAGATCAATAAAACTAACAGAGAAAGCACAAGTTTCTAATACCAGGAATGAAATAGGGGATATGAATATAGACGCTGTAGGCATCAAAAGCATAATAAGGAAATAACTCTGTACATCTCAATTTGACAACTTAGATGAAATGAACCAACTCCCCAGAAAATACAAATTATATCAAGCTCAAACAATATGAAACAGAGAAGGCACAAGTTACTAATACCAGGAATGAAATAGGGGATATGAATACAGACCCTGTAGGCATCAAAAGCATAATAAGGAAATAATGCTGTATGAAACAGATCATTTGAACTGCCCTATAACTATTAAGGAAATTTAGCTGTACTTTAAAACTTCCCCAAAAAGAAATCTCCAAGCCCAGACAGTGTCACTGGAAAATTCTACCCAATGTTTAAAGAATTAACAACAATTCTACACAATCTCTTTCAGAATACAGAAGAGAAAGGAACATTTCACAATTAATTTTATGAAGCTTTATTATCCTAATATCAAAACCAAAGAAAGTACAGGGGCATCTGGGTGGCTCAGTAGGTTGGGCAGCTGCCTGCAGCTCAGATCATGATCTCGAGGTCCTAGGATCAAACCCTGAGTTGGGCTCCACACTCAGCCAAGAGTCTGCTTCCCTGTCTCCCTCAGCCCCCACCCTACTCGTGTGCTCTCTCTCTCATTCTAATAAATAAACAAAATCTTAAAAAAAAAAAAAAAACACAAAGAAAGTACCAAAAAGACACTACAGAGCAATATTCCTCATTAATACATACATATATACACAAAAATCTGTAACAAATATTAGCAAATAGAATTCACCAATATATGAAAATAATTATACACCATTCCCAAAACTGGTTCAACATTTGAAAATCAATGTAATCTATATATTAAAACACGCTAAAGAAGAAAGACCATAATTCTATCAATGAATGCAGAAAAAAATGTGACAAATTTCAATACCCATTCATTATAAAAACTCTCAGAAAAATGAAAATAGAAGGGAACTTCCTCAGCTTGATAAAAAACAATTGCCAAAAATATATTGCTAACATTATACTTAATGATAAAAGACTGAATGCTCTTCCCCTAAAATTGGCAACAATTCCAGGATGTCTCCGCTATCATAGCTCTTTCAAAACAATGCTAGAAGTACTAGACAAACGTTGTATGATTCTACCTACATAACACTCTTGAAAAGACAAAATTATGGAAATGGATAACATATTAGTGATTGTTAAGGGTTATAGAGGGATGAAGGCGGCTGGGAAGTAGGTGCGATTATAAAAAATCTTTATGGTGGGGCGCCTGGGTGGCTCAGTGGGTTAAGGCCGCTGCCTTCGGCTCAGGTCATGATCCCGGGGTCCTGGGATCGAGCCCCGCATCGGGCTCTCTGCTCGGCAGGGAGCCTGCTTCCCTTCCTCTCTCTCTGCCTGCCTCTCTGCCTGCTTGTGATCTCTGTCTGTCAAATAAATAAATAAAATCTTTAAAAAAAAAAAATCTTTATGGTGATGGAAATGTTCTTTTTTTTCCCCAAAGATTTATTTATTTTAGAGAGAGAGCGCCTGCGAGCAAGGGGAAGGACAGAGGAAGAGAATCTTTAAGCAGACTCCCTGTTGAACAAAGAGCCCCATGCAGGGCTTGATTTCACAACCCATGAGATCATAACCTGAGCAAAAATCAAGAGTCAAATGCTCTACCAACTGAGCCACCCAGGAAACCTGGAAATGTTCCATTTCTTGATGTACTGATGTCAATATCTTAGTTGTGATATTGTACTATAACCACACAAGATATTACCACTGAGGGGAACGGGATATGTAGTTTCTCTGTATTATTTCTTACAACTGAATGCCAATCTACAGTTACCTCAAAACATATATATATATATATATCAACCTGTTGGCTATGGAGAGGATGCATAGTAAAAAGTAGGAGAGCGAGAGACAAACCAATTAGATAAACATAAAGTCAAGAGATGACAGGCTAAAACCAACACAGTGGGAGTTGAAAGAGGAAGAAGTGGTAGATTTGGGGCACACTATGGACTCATAATCAACAGTTACTTGCTGATGGATTATTGGTGAAGAGTGAAAAAGAAAAAGTAAAAAACTCCTAGGTTCCTGACTTGAACAACTGAATGGACAATGCGTGTCATTTCCCGAGATGAGGAAGATTCTGTTCTAAGAAACATAGGATATTTGAGACTACTGTTCAGTTAGTTTATCCTCTTCTTGAAAAACATTCAGAATCTGCCCCTACAGGTGAAGAGCTTTCGAGGTTCAACACAAGCAATGCTGCTTTGAGTAATCAATGTGAAATCGATGAAAAAAATTAAAGCCTGACAAGACCAGAGACAAGGAAGTACTGCTGAGTCAGAAATCCTTGTTTCCATTCTTTCCTCAAGAATATGAATACCTGGGGCACCTGGGTGGCTCAGTCAGTTAAGCAGCTGCCTTGGGCTCAGGTCATGATCCCAGGGTCCTGGGACTGAGTCCTACATGGGGCTCTCTGCTCAGTGGGGAGCCTGCTTCTCCCTCTGCCTCTGCCTGCCTCTCTGCCTACTTGTGATCTCTCTCTGTGAAATAAATAAATAAAAACCTTAAAAAAAAAAAAGAGTATGAATACCGGGGGGCAGGGTGTGCGTAGGTGGCTCAGTGGGTTAAGGGTCTGGCTTCTGCTCAGGTCATGATCCCAGGATCCTGGGATCGAGCCCCACATCAGGCTCCGTGCTCTGCAGGAAGCCTGCTGTTTCTCCTTCTCCCGTTCCCCTTGCTTGTGTTCTCTCTCTTGCTGTGTTTCTCTCTGTCAAATAAATACATAAAATCCTTAAAAAAAAAAAAAAAAAAAAGAATATGAACGAATACCAGAACAAGACAGGGTCCCCTACCCTGAAGTAGTGAACGATCTATTTCAAGCTCACTGTCGCCTTAAAACATTTGTTTTCCACTTAGTGTTCTTGTTGAGGTGTTTTCTTCCTCATGTCAGACAGGGATGCTTTACCTGGTAAATGACAACTGGAAGACCTAAACCAAAAGGCAGACAATCCTGGGGTATTAGAAAATCTATCTCCTCTGAGGCACAAGATGAGGGGCTGGCACTTAAATGAACACATCCCGGGCTCAGTCTTCTTGAGGGCGGCACTTGGTTCTCATCCATAAACATCAACTCTTATTTTCCTTCGGAGCGGGAGTCAGTGGGCTGCAGCCCCTGGTTGCCATAGCAACTGCCATCTCCCACACCAAAATGGTTTTCTCAGAACACAGACTTAGAGGAGTAGCACTTTTCTCTTTTTTTTTTTTTTTTTTTTTTTTTTTTTTTTTTTGAGCATCTGTTTTACCACATGAAGGATTTGGTGCCACTTCCAGTCATCCCTTTTGTCTCAGACATATTTTGTTTCTAAAATGTAACAGTGACTGAAGACCAAGACCAAAAAAGGATTTCCAGCTTTGTCCTTTCCTTAGACTGCACTGTAATTGTTTCCTTGGCTGCTATCTGCCCTTAAATAGTCTCCTTTTGGCATTGTGGCCCAAGGGTATGACAAGGCCATGTAATCAGATCCCGCTCACCAGGCAACAATAATCTACTGACAGATCCTGAAGAGACCTACATATCCCTTCATTTCATGCTGTTCTTATTCTTTGTGTCTCCTGATGGTTCAGAAAAGGAAAGGAATGAAGTTTTTCAGCTGTAATATGAGAAGTAGGGAAAAGAATCATGAAGGCAATTTTTTTCTTTCTTTTTTTTTTAATTTATTTGACAGTGAGGAGATAGCGAGCGCATACAGTAGGAATGATTTCTTGCTTGAGAACAGTTTCCAAATAGCCCTACGGGGCATATAAAGCATACATACTACTACTCCCTCTCTCTCATCCAAAGCAAACACTGAAAATCTACCAGAGCCCACTTTCCCTCTGAGCCCAGTGCAAGACTTCAGAATCCTTCTCAACACCCACCCAACTCCAGGCAGCTGCAACCAATCAACTAGGGTTGGTAAGAATACTGACATATATTCACCATCTGGAACCAGAATCTTAGCCAGTGTTTCAAAAAGTCATGTCCAGCACTCTGTTTAACTGTAGCAGTCAAAAAGTAATCTTAAGATTTTATAAAACAAGATAGAAAATAGTCCATTATTTCCTGGGTAACTCACTTGTAAAGTCAACTCATCAGTTATTAATTCAAGCACTTCAAAATCTAACATATTGTTTTATTTACCCTGAGACACCTCTTTGACCCACGGATTATTTAGAAATGTATTTGTTTTTGTTTTTGTTTTTTTAAAGATTTTATTTATTTATTTGACAGAGAGAAATCACAAGTAAGCAGAGAGGCAGGCAGAGAGAGAGGAGGAAGCAGGCTCCCTGCTGAGCAGAAAGCCCGATGTGGGGCTCGAACCCAGGACCTGGGATCATGACCTGAGCCGAAGGCAGCGGCTTAACCCACTGAGCCACCCAGGCGCCCCTAGAAATGTATTTGTTAATGCAAACAAAATCGTGAGGGAATCCTAGATGGGCTTGTAAGTTTGTTCTCTTGCCCAAACAGAAATCATATCATTTTTTCATTTTTTTAAAGATTTTCTTTATTTGAGGGAGAGAGAGAGAGAGAGAGAGAGAGCACACAAGCAGGGGGGAGGGGCAGACAGAGAGAGAAAGAGAAGCAGGCTCCTGGCTAAGCATGGAGCCTGATGTAGGACTCAATCCCAGGACTCCAGGATCTGAGATGAAGGCTGACACTTAACTGACCAAACCACCCAGGTATCCCCAGAAATCATATTCTTAACCCTAACTAGATACCCAACAAGTATATACTGTATCAGATTTTTTTTAAGTATCAGATAAAAAAAGTATACATACATAATTAGCTGAAAACTACCATTACTAATAGGAAAAGCAACCTGGGATACATAGTTAAATGAGTCCATTAGGGGTTATCATCAAAAAGACAAAAGATAACAAGTGTTGACTAGGTTGTGAAGAAAAAGGAACCCTTGTGTACTGCTGGTGGGAATGCAAACTGGTTTAGCCACTATGGGAAATACACAGGTTCCTCAAAAAATTAAAAATAGAACTACTATATGATCCAGTAATTCCACTTCTGGATATATGTACAAAGGAACTGAAATCAAGATCTTGTATAGATATCTGCATGCTCATGTTTATCACAACATTACTCACAATAACCAACATACAGAAACAACTTGTCTGTCAACAGATGAATGGATAGAGAAAATATGATATATAGAAATACAATGAAATATTTTTGAGCCATAAGAAAGAAAATGAAATGCTGCCATTTGTGATATTGATGAAACTTGAGCGAATTATGCTAAGTGAAATAAGTGAAACACAAAAAGACAAATACTGTATGATCTCATTTATATGTGGAATCTAAAGTTAAAAATCAGTAGAATGGTGGTCACCAGGTAACAGGGGTGGGAGAAACGATGAGATGTTGGTCAAAGCGTACAAACTTCCAATTATAAGATCAGCAAGTTCTGGAGATCTAATGTATAGCATGGTGATCATAGCTAATAATACTATATCATATACTTTAATGTTGCTAAGTCAATAGACCTTAAATGTTCTCACCAAAAAAGTAACGATAACCTATGTGAAGGGATGGAGGGCTTAGCTAATATTATGGTGGTAACCATTTTACAATATATAAATGTATCAAATCAACACATTGTATACCTTAAACATACACAATGTTATGTGTCAGTTATAGCTCATAAAGCTGAGGTAAATAAATAAATAAGCAAGCCAGGGGGCGCCTGAGCAGGTCATGATGTCAGGGTCCTGGGATGGAGCCCTGTATCAGGGCTCCCTGCTCAGTGAAGAATCTGCTTCTCCCTCTGCCTCTGCCCCATCACCCCCCCACCATGATCTCTCTCTCTCTCTCAAATTATGTACATAAATAAATAAATAAATAATAAAAGAAACTGAAACACTTTGCACTACTGGTGGAACTGCAAAACGTTACAGCCACTATGGAAAACAGTAAAGAGTTTCCTCAAAAAAATTAAAAATGGAATTACCATATGATCCCCCAATTCCACTTCTGGGTGTACGTCCAAAGGATTCAAAGCAGGGACTCGAAGGGATGTTTGCATGTCCAGAGCATCCAGGGGGTGGAAGCAACCCAGGGATCCATCAGTGGATAAACGGATAAACAAAATACAACATATACATATAACTCAATCATATTCAGCCTTAAAAAGTGAGGAAAACCTGTCATATACTACAGCACAGAGGAACCTTGATGTTAGGCTAAGTGAAATAAGCTGGTCACAGAACAACAAATACCACATGATTCTACTTATATGAAATATCTCAAGCAGTCAAATTCTTAGAAAGCACAAATGGTGGTTGCTAAGGGTTGAAGGGAGTGGTGAAAGGGTCGTTGTTCAATGGGTATAGAGTTTCAGTTCTGCAAGATGAAAAAAATTTGTAAAGATCTGTTGCACAACGATATGCATATAATTAAAACTGTACTATGCGCTTAAAATTGATGAAAGTGGTACATTTTATGTTATGTGGATTTTAACCACAAAAAAGAAAAAAGTTTTACACAGATGGACCTACAGGGTATAATGCTAAGGGAAAGAAGTCAGTGGGTGGGGGGACAGATGAACTAGATAAAGGGGACTAAGAGTACCCTTACCCTGATGAGCGCTGAAAAATGTATAGAATTGTTGAATCACTATATTGTCCATCTGAAAATAACAGAATGCTGTATGCTAACTATATTGGAATTTTAAAATAATAAATAAATAATTTAAATTTAAGCTAAATAAGTAAATAAAGTAACCCCCCTCCAAAGCCTTAAATTCAAACAGAATGCTACTGCTATTTCTGCAATTACATAAATAATTAACTGGCCACACAGGCCACTTTTATTAATTCCTTATACTTCAAGGGGAGTGATACTCCACTAAAAACACTAGAATTTAAAAAAAAAAAATCATTATCAGGATGCCTGGGTGCTCAGTCAGTTAAGCAGCTGCCTTCAGCTCGGGTCTCATGATCCCAGCATCCTGGGATGGAGTCCTGCATCCAACTCCTTGCTCTTCGGGGAGCCTGCTTCTCCCTCTGTCTCTGCCTGCCACTCTGCCTGCCTGTGCTCTCTCTCTCTCTCTCTGAAATATAAATAAATAAAATCTTAAAAAATAAAAATAAAAAATACATTAAAAGATAAGTATGGGGGCGCCTGGGTGGCTCAGTGGGTTAAAGCCTCTGCCTTCGGCTCAGGTCATGATTCCAGGGTCCTGGGATCGAGCCCCGCATCGGGCTGTCTGCTCAGCGGGGAGCCTGCTTCTTCCTCTCTCTCTCTCTGCCTGCTTCTCTGCCTACTTGTGATTTCTGTCTGTCAAATGAATAAATAAAATCTTTTTTAAAAAAAAGATAAGTATGAATGAACAAACAATGAACAGGTGCTTTTCACAGTGGCTGAGAGGATGGGCAATGCAAAGGATGTGGACAGAAGATTTTTAAAATAAAAGCTTCAAGTCCTGGGAAAGGTAGGGATTCAGGTTGGTAAGCCAAGGCTGTCCTCCACAAGAAACAGCTCCTTCAGCGTAGCCAAGACTGGGGAAAACAGGCACATTTTCCTCCCTGCCCAGAGCAGTCCCCTTTCTGCATTCTCCACATCTCCTGCTTAGGACAGAGTGACTGCTTCAATGTCTTTTAAATGGCCTATTTGAATCACACACAGGGTCAATGGCAGATATTCCCAATCTAGTGTTTTTGCCTCCAGATTCCACCCTTCTGTAATCTACAATTTTGGAATGTATGGTGGGAAATGACTTAATTTGCCATAATTTTCCAGTCACTGACTGCAATGTAGTTGGATAAAAGAAGAAGGAGGAGGAGGAGGAGGAGGAGAAGGAGAGGAGGAGGAGGAGGAGAATACAGGCAATAAAGAAGAAAGAGACCTGAGGGCTCAGAACACAGGCTGGCCCCAGTGTGGACAAGAAAAGCTAACTGAGACCTGCTTGCAAAAGGGGTTTTAGGACCATGCTCCTCTAGGTCCTGAGGACCCTTGCTGACACTGCTCTTCTGTTAAATATTTACATTGTGTTTACAATTTTCCCAAAGCTAAAGTCACACCTGCAAATAAAACAAATTCTATTCTTTTTTTTTTTTAAAGAATTTACTTATTTACACACACACACAGAGATACCCTAGCACATGGGTTGGGGGAGGAGCAAAGGGAGGTTAAAGGGGGAAGCAGAGTCCCCACTGAGCTGGGAGCCAATCCTAGGACCCTGAGATCACCAGCTGAGCCAAAGACAGACGCTTAATCAAATGAACCACTCAGGAATCCCATAAATTCTATTCTTAATTATTATGATGCTGGGTACTTTAAAAAAATATATTTTGTTTATTTATCAAAAAGAGAGAGAGAGAGAGCACAAGCAGGGGGAGCGGCAGGCAGAGGGAGAAGCAGGCTCCCCGCTGAGCAAGGAGCCCGATGCAGGACTTGATCCCAGGACCCTGGGATCATGACCCAAGCCAAAGGCATCTGCTTAACAGACTGAGCCACCCAGGCATCCCAAACCTGTGCCTTTTAATAAGATTACTCAAGTCCCATAGATGAGGCCCTAGGACATTCTCCCTCAGTTCTAGGTAATTGTTTAGGACCTTTTTCTTCCTTGGAGACCCCTCAGGTACTTGTGGTTCCAGAGGCTTGGCTGTAGATGGAATGTCTGTGTCCCCCAAAACTGATATGTTGAAACCATCCCTAATGCGATGGTATTTGGAGGTGCGACCTTTGGGAGGCGATTAGGTTGTGAGGGTGGAGCCTTCATGAATGCGATTATGCCCTTTAGAGACTCCTGTAAGGACACCGTTAAAAAACAGATGTCTATAAACCAGGAAGCAAGGTCTCATCAGATACCAAATCTGCTGGTGCCTTGCTCTTGGACTTTCCCACCTCTAGAACCATAAGAAATACATTTCTGTTGTTTAGAAGCCACCCAGTGTGTGCTATTCTGTTATAGCAGCTTGAATGGACTAAGACAGGCCAACTAACTCCTGACCTTTTTGGCTCACTCCCCATTCTGGCCCTGTCTCTCTCTTTGCAGTAAGAATTCACTTCTTCTGCATTGACTCTCAGTGTTGGGCACTTTCGATCAGCACTTACTGTTCCTAGGTCTTTAGATAACCCCATCCCTGCTCTTAGAAACAGAGCTGCTAGAAAGAAAGAAAGCAAGCAAGCAAGCAAGCAAGCGAGCTTCTAACCTCCTTCAGGCATACACATACACAATCTGGAACTATTTCCGTAGTTTTTGGTTTGGTTGGAAATTTTTTGTTCCATACTATTTGAAACTAAATTTCCACTAGCACAAATTAAAACCAAAGCTCAAAAACAAAACAAAAAACAGACCCAGAATTTGTCCAGATTTCATGTTTTGGCAGTCATTTTGCTAAAATAGAATTTTAGAAATAGAAATAAAAATAGAAATAAAATTTCTATGGGAATAAAAGGTAAGAACTTTTAAACACATATCTTACCTGATGAAATAAGTGATGATGTTCTCCCTGTTAGGAAAAGCAGGCTGGCTCACTGATGAGTTTGCCAGAATGTCAGCTGATTAGTATAAATAAAAACCACAGAGGTAAAAAAATCAGACAGATCTATGAATCCTTCCAAAAGTCAATGGACCACTACAATTAGCTGCAAGTCACACATTCGCAACAAGACTACAAAACCCATTCATAAAAAAACCCATCTGTTCTGCAAACAGATATAGCAGCTATTGTGGTAAAATCATTCACATTCGCTTATGTTTGTTCAGTACAAATGAAGGCACTGAATCACTTTGTCAAAGGAGAACTGATAAGTTTTCCCATATTTGAAAAGATTCCTATATCTATGTCTACTCTTGGTAGGCTATAAGTAGTCCCAACTGACAAAATTTACTTTTAATCTTTGTAAACGCTGTCAGTTTTTAAATTTTCAAAGATTGCTGAAAAATTTGAACCGAAACTTGAGCCAGTGAAGAGACCATGCCTGCTCTTACCTACCACTCCTGGGTATCAGAAAAACAGCGGCTCTCTCAAGGTAATGCATAAATTTAATCTGAATTCAAGAATAAAACCAACAAAATTATTTTATTCTGTAATTTGATAAGTTGGTTTTAAATTTCACATGAAAAATGATCAATGCAGAAAAAATTAGGAAAACCCTAAAGAAGAGAAGAAATGTGAGGGAAAGAGTCCTACTGCTAGTAAAACAACCCTATGACACTTCTCTGATTAAAGCAGTGGTACTGGGGCACCTGGGTGCCTCAGTCCGTTAAGCATCTGACCCTTGGTTTCAGCTCACATCCTAATCTCAGGTCCTGGGATCCAGCCCTGCGTCAGGCTCTGTGCTCAGCATGGAGTCTGCTCGAGTTACTTTCTCCTCCTCCTTCTGCTCTTCCCCCTGGCACTTGCTCACGTTCTCTCTCTTTCAAACCTAAATAAATAAATCTTTAGGAAAATAAAAGCAGTGTTAGTGAGCATGAATAGATTTTAAAAAACCAATGGAAGAGAATAGAAAGTAAAAAAACAGACCAAATACATCTGGAAATTTCATATAATGATGGCATCACAACTCGCTGGCAAAAAAAGGAGTGTATAATAACAGGGCTGGGTCAACTAGATAACATGTAGAAAAAATCATTTTAGTTCCATGCTTCATACAATACACTATAATAATTCTAAACAGATCAGACTTAAATGTAAAAAATGAAAGCATACAATTACTAGACAAAAAAACTAAGGTCTTTCAGAGTGAGAAATAGTCAAATCCAGAAACAAATGACACCTGACTACTTAAAATTTTAAAGAGAAACATCTTTATGACAAACCATAAATGAAAAGAGAAATCATAAATTGGGAGAAAATATCTGCAGTTTACACAAAAGACTAATGTCCCTAATGTATAAGGAGTTCTCAAAAACGGAGAAGGAAAAAAGATCAAAACCCAACATAAAAAATGTGCCATTTCCCCACAAAATAAAAGCAGACAGTTCAAAGGAAAAGAGAGGCAAATTGAAAACAACATTCAGATATATCATTGCTCCTCTATCACAATGACAACACATTGTGTTGGCAAGACTACAGAGAAAGAGGCAAAATTTTTTTAGAAGATTTCTTTCTTTACTGGAGTGTGTGTTTGTGTGTGTGTGTGTGCAGGTGAGCAAGGGGGAGGATGGCAGAGGTAGATAGATAATTTCAAGCAGACTCCCTGAGCCCACCACAGGGCTTGATCTCCTGACCGTGAGATGATGACCTGAGCCCAAAAGAACAGTCAGACATTCAACCAACTGAGCCACCCAGGAACCCTGAGAAATAAACAACTTTGTACACTGCTGGTGGGAATACAAAATTCTTTAAAACCTATGGAAGAACTATCTAATAAATTTACCTATGCATTGGCAGCATCTAAAATTTACATATGCATTTTACCCTTTGACCCAGCAAACCCCACTTCTATAAACCCACCCAGTTATTCACTGCAGCATGATTTGTAATAGTAAAAGACTGGAAACAAATGTCCACCAGTAAGGGACCAACTGAATAAACCATGTGTTGAAGTACTGTGAATCATAAAAAAGGATGAGAAAAATCTCTCTGGTATGCAAAGACTGTTTCCAAGATATTGTTAAGAAGCAAAATGTAGAGTATATAAAGTGTGCTACCTTTATATAAGAGGGGATGGGAAATAAAAATGTATATACATATTTGCTTATTTTTGAAAAATGCCAGAAGGCCAACCCTAAAGCTTATGAAAATGGCTACCTACCAAGTATGGAGGAGAAGGATGCAAAAAGGACAGAACCTGGAATTTTCTGGTTATCCCTCCTTATATGGTCCTCAATTTTAAACAAAGCCACTGTTTTATATATTTAACAAATAATCTTAAACAGGGAAAGCAAACTGTAATTGAATAAAACAGAAAAAAACAAATGTAATTGAATTTCAAATTAATATCATAACCACACAAAGAATAATTTCAAGTAACTTGTGAACACACTACTCTAAATCCTTGTCAGTATACAGTCCGAGGCAAAAAAAAAAAAAAAAAAATCTTGGGGTACATAGGTGGCTCAGTTGTGTAAGTATTGGACTCTTGCTTTCAGCTCAGATCTTGATCTCAGGGCTGTGAGATCAAGCCTCTGCATAAGATTTCTCTCCTTCCCACTCCTTCGTCCTCTGCTCCCAGCCCTGCTCCCCACCTTTTAAAACAAATCTTAGGGGTGGCTGGGTGGCTCAGAGGGTTATGCCTCTGCCTTCGGCTCAGGTCATACTCTCAGGGTCCTGGGATTGAGCACTGCATCGGGCTCTCTGCTCAGCAGGGAGCCTGCTTCCCCCTCTCTCTGCCTACCTCTCTGCCTAATTGTGATCTCTGTCAAATAAATAAAAAAACTTTTAAAAATAAATAAATAAATAAAAATAAAACAAGTCTTAAACTTCACTGGAGTGTTTATTGTCTATGCCAATTTTGAAGCTAATTTAAGTATATTAGAGAAGATAATCAGTAAATATATTATTATTAGGAATCAAGATACCTCAGTGAGAAACAGAAAATTACAAAATCAGAACTTTGATTCTGACTCTTGTTCTGAAAAACATGTTTTCTTTTCCTAAAATGTACTATTTTTAGTGTACCATAAGTGTGGCAAGAAACAAAACATTAAAATGTTTAGGGAAGGCGGTAAGTCTAGAAAGGGGGTGTGTGGTGAGAGTAGAGGAAGTAGGGGCACCCATGTTCTAAAACTGAGGGAACAAGAAGAAGCAGTAGAATCAAGGAAAGGAGAGAAGATATGTTTTAGGACTGGAAAGAATTAAAATCTAAGCAAGAAAGAACAGTGAAAGAACAAATATGAACATAAATATCATGTCGAACAGGGTCATGAGGAATGCAGAATTCAGGTAAAAGACTAGCTTTAGAAAGGTGGTTCCTGGGGGGCCTGGGTGGCTCAGTTGGTTTAGCGTCTGCCTGCATCTCAGGTCATGATCCCAGGGTCCTAGGATGGAGCCCTACGTTGGGCTCTCTGCTCAGCGGGGAGCCTGCTTCTCCCTCTGCTTGTGTTTACTCTGTCAAATAAAATCTGAAAGAAAGAGAGAGGAAGGAAGGAAGGGAGGGAGGGAAGGAGGAAGGGATTAATTTAGTTAGGTGGTTCTCACTGTGAGAATGGAAAGAGGGCAGGTGAAGACAGAAAGTACAGAACTTACTTGAAGGTGTTCATCCCGCTGACCCCAATCAGTCCCTTAAGCTATGGGGCCAGTTGTCTAGAGGGAGCCAAAGACAGGCGAACCCACCACCACCCGTATGATTTAAGAGCTCTGCTAGAAGGTGTGATGGATGGGGACACAGAAGAGGGGCATTAGACTCAAGCCAGAGGTTTGAGGATAAGGACGAGGCAGAGGATGGGGAGATGTGACAGCATGTGCCCAGATATGAGGTCTAGAAATTCATGAACTATCAGGAGACAGCAGGTCAGAGGGGAGACAGGGGATGAGCCAGGTATGAAAGGCCAAGGAGTTCAAACTCACCCTGGGGACTGTGGAAAGCAGCTGGGGATTTTAAGCAGCTGAATGAAATAATCAAATGTGGATTTTAGAACAGCTGGAGAGGAGCAAGATGGGAGACACAGAAACATAGCTAGCATCCCTTCAGCGGATGACTAAGGCAGCTGAGAGAGAAGAGATTCTAGAGGAGTGTTCAGGGAGTTGAACTGCCAGTGGGGGAAGATTCAGAGCGAGGAGAGGAAGTAGGGCTAAGGCAGAGGGAAGAGCATTGATGGTCCTGACCACTATCTACAAGCAGAGATGAGAACTGCCATCTGTGCTCAGGTAATTTCAGGAAGGGAGACAATCTGGGTGCCTGGGGGCAAGGTTTTGTATGAGCTTTGAAGCCTCTGCCAATCTTAACATTAACTGGATTCCAGCTATTTGCTCAGACGGACCCAACCCGCACTTAGGTCACGATGCCTGCCAACCTCTGTGTGGATAAATGAAATGTTTCTAGAGAAGTGGGTCAGGCTATGAGGACTAGAGACTGCTATGCCAAAAGGGGGTTGGAAATGAATGAGCTGAGGTTTACACTAGCCCTGGCGAGGAAAGATACCAAGAAAATGAGTCTAGGATAATGAACAGCCACCCACCCATTGGCTTCTCCATGCTCAGAGCCTTTATCACTTTTTTGACAACTCTGGCTGTTGGTCAGGAGTAAGTGATCAGTAGCTATAGGAACACAGGCTGTAGAGGTTTCTTCTGGGCAAAAATAATCTGTAAGTCAACCTAAGAACAAACAGGCCCCAAAGCTGACTGTGGGTGTAGGGGAGCTCCTGAATGGAGGAAAAGCTGTGGGGTGAGGGGTCAGAGGATTGTTAGAGAACATACAAACACCTTATAGAACCTAACAGAACATACCAAATACCTAATTAAGCACTTCACCAGAACTGCCAAACTGCTAAGTGCTATGGATTGAATGTGGCCACCCTCTCCCAAATCTGTAAGTTGAAGCTTAACCCTCAATGTGATAGTATTAGGAGGTGGGAGCCCTTGGGAAACTAGATTTAGATCAGATCATAGGGTGGGACCTTCATGATGGGATTTAGTGCCATTTTAGGATGAGGGAGAGAGGGACAACTCTCTTTCCGCTGTTTGCACTGAACAAAGGCCACAGGAGCACACAGCAAGAAGGGGACTGTCTCTGAGCTGAAAGAGGGCCTTCACCAGGAATGGAGTCTGCCAGCACTTTGATCCTGAACTTCTCAGCCTCCAGAACTATGAGAAATAAGTATTTGTTGTTGTTGAAGTCACCCAATCTATGGTAATTTTGCTACGCTAAGTAAGCATCTCATTGCGTAGGGCAATCAAGGAGGTCACTCTGAGCAGAGTGACACTTTATGTACACAGTGAGTTTTAATACTTTTCTAAGAGCCTTGCTGTGTTTTTGTGTTTTGGTTTTTTTTTTAATTGGACTTTTGTGGGTCTCAAGACAGAGGCTTTATTTAGGACATACATTCCTTTTTTTTTTTTTAAGATTTTATTTATTTATCTGAGAGAGAGACTATGTGTGCTCCCGAATGCGTGAGAGCAGGAGCTGGGGGTGGGGGGTAGAGGGAGAAGCAGGCTCCCTGCTGAGCAAGGAGCTAGGAACCTGACTTGGGACTCCATCCCAGGACCCTGGGATCATGACCTGAGTGGAAAGCTGACTTAGCAGACCAAGCCACCCAGGCGCCCCAGGACATATATCCTTAATTAGCGCTAATATAAGCCCATTAACTCAGTGGTTACAATTAAATATGGTAGTAGACCAAAATTACAGTAACCAATCAGCTTAATGGTCCTCTGTATAGCCCATTAAATGCTGGACATTGTGCATACCAGAACAAGCCAGAGGCCCCAGGCCTGAGTCTCTCCCTGTTCAGACACTTGACCTTGACCTGAGTGACCTGTCTTCAGCCAGATAACAGACTCAGCTTTCCTAAGAGGTTCTGATTACACCAGAAATGGGGACTGAGCGTGCTACTTAAGTTGAGTGTTCCCAGAATCAGTACCTTAGCCCTACAAAACATTTTCTGAGACATCCAAGGTTCCAAAAATACTGTATATACACTCCCTGCTTTATTTCATACAGTGGCAGCACTGTTTATTTTTGCAAGTTAAAAAAAAAAAAAGTCAAGAACCCTTGAGCTTTTTTTTTTTAATTTGACACAGAAAGAGAAAGATCACAAGTAGGCAGAGAGGCAAGCAAAGAGAGAGAGGGAAGCAGGCTCCCTCATTAGCAGAGAGCCCAATGCAGGACCCAACCCAGGACCCCAGGATCATGACCCGAGCAGAAGGCAGAGGCTTAACTGAGCGACCCAGGCGTCCCACCCTTGAGCTTTTTATTTTGCAGTCTTAGGGCCCATAATTTTACTTTCAATAGGACTCTGTCAGGGGTATTTTGAAAAATACTTAGATTTGGTGAAACTAAAAATACTCAGTACATTTCCTCCATAAAACTGTTTAAAGGGAAAATGGAGATCCTTTGATCTGGAGCCTCACTCAGCAGTTCATCTTACATGTGACACCTGGGCCAAGCTTTAGTCATGATGTTAACTTCTGGCAGGTCTCCTGGCTCCCAGAGGTCCAGTCTTGAGCCATCATTCCTCCCAAACAGAAGCCACTCATCACAAACTCATCACAGAGCAAGTGTGCATGGCCAAATTGTACTTCTCAGTCCTTTCTCCTCTCTCTTCCCTCATCTTCACCACCCCTGTCTTTTCCTTTTTAATTCCTTCCTTCTTTTATTATTTCTTTTTTTAAAATATATTTTTTAAAATTTTATTTATTTGGCAGACAGAGATCACAAGTAGGCAGAGAGGCAGGCAGAGAGAAAGGGGGAAGCCGGCTCCCTGCTGAGCAGAGAGCCCAATGTGGGGCTCAACCCCAGGACTCTGAGATCATGACCTGAGCTGAAGGCAGAAGCTTTAACCCACTGAGCCACCCAGGTGCTCCTTTCTTTTGACTATCAAAATCAATTCTTGTTCAAAGGCCCACTAACCTCCCTGTTAAGGCACAGTGTTACTCCTTCACCCCAACTACATTCAGGTCTCAAATTCCCCCTCACCTCTTCCAACTTGTCTCCAAACGGTCTCAATGCATTCGGGGGAAAAAGAGACACTGCAGACGTCTGATGAACAAATGGTGGTGGGGGGGGTGATGTACCACTAGTGTACTAGAACCTTATGGGGCTATTATAGGGCACAGTAGTTACCTAGGACTACTGTTAACTACTGTTAACAAAGTAACAAATTACCACACATATGGTAGCTTAAAATGACACAAATTTATTCTCTCACAGTTCTAGAGACCAGAAGTCCAAAATCAGTTTCACTGGGCTACAGTCAAGGTGTTAGCAGGACTGGTTCCTTCAAAAGCTGCAGGGGAGAACCTGTTTCCTGGCCTTTCTAGCATCTGGAGGTTGTTTGCATTCTTTAGTTAAGGGCCCTTCCTCCTGTCATTCCAACCTCTGCTTCCATTGTCACATCTCCTTCCATAGGCAAATCCCGTCTGTGATTACATTCAGGTCCCACCCAGATAATCCCAGAAAAATCTCATTTGAGATCTTAATTTAACCTAAGCTGTAGAACCGCTTTTGTTATAGAAGGTAATATTCCGAGATTCCCAGGATTAGGATAAGGCTATCTTACTGAGCCATTTTTCTCCCCACCCCAGGGGACCAAAGTAACTCCAACCATTTCTGATCCTTTCAAGTGAGCCAGTGAAGGTGAGTGACATAATTTCAAGAATAATCATGAATCTGCTCCTACTTGGAAATACAGTAAATTCCAGTACTTTATTAATAACGTAATATTTCTGACATCTCACAATTTATCTTGATTTATCAGTGTGCCATAACACCAAAACTAGAAAGCTAACAAAAGGGAGAACTGGGGCGAGAGGCAGCATTCTAAGATGACTACAACCTTCCCCACTCCTGGTGTACGTGCCCTGTATAACCCTCTGCCTTTGGGTGTGGGTGTGGATGGGCACCCCCTTGGCTGTTAACCTAACATATGAGACCCAAGTGAGAGCCCAATGCCTGACATCTTCCAGCTGACTGTGAGGAACCAAGCTGCCGTGTTCCGAAAGGGCCACGTCACTACAACCTGACAGCCTCAAGTAGCTGAGAGTGATTCCTAGGGGACAGCCAGTAGGAAAATGGGGACCTCTGTCTGACAACTGCAAGAAAATGAATTCTGCCCATACCCGAATGAGTTTGGAAGAGGACACCAAGCCCAGGATGAGATCACGGCTGTAGCCGAGATCTTGATTTTAGCCTGGTGACACTGTGAGCAGAGACCCAGCTGCCCCAGGCCCAGACTCCAGACTCCTGAAAACTGTAAGGAAGAAAAATGTGTTGTTTTAAGCCACTATGTTTGTGGCAATTTGTTCAGAAATACTAGAAAACTAACATAGTTGTCAAATACAGAATTTGAACAGGCAATTAGTTATGTGGACTTTGGGAGGGTCAACAAACTATCTGAAATCGTATGAAAATTTTAGAGTGCTCATACATGCATGCATTTAACTAAGGAATGGGTCTAAAACTTGCAGCAGACCCTCAACAAGCTAGTACCCCATACAAATGATGAACACTAAATCAGGAGTCTAATAATGCAGTCAAAAAACAATTTTTTAGGGGCGCCTGGGTGGCTCAGTGGGTTAAGCCGCTGCCTTCGGCTCAGGTCATGATCCCAGGTCCTGGGTTCGAGCCCCACATCGGGCTTTCTGCTCAGCAGGGAGCCTGCTTCCTCCTCTCTCTCTGCCTGCCTCTCTGCTTACTTGTGATTTCTCTCTGTCAAATAAATAAATAAAATCTTTAAAAAAAAACACAATTTTTTAAAAGATTTATTTATGTATTTATCTTAGAGAGAGTGAGCAAGGAGGGAGGAGAGTAAGAGGGAGAGAGAATCTCAAGCAGAATCCATACTGAGCCTGGAGCCCAACCTGGGGCTGGATCTCATGACCCTGGGGTCATGATCTGAGCCGAAATCAAGGGTCAGATGCTTAACCAACTGAGCAACCCAGGAGTGGCCCCCCCCTCCGATTTTTTGAGATTTTTCTTTTGAGGTCCACATCTGGAACAATAGCAAAGAATAGGTAGATACTACAAACAGAAAGTAGGGACTAATAAATCATTCTTTGTTAATATTCTTCCATCTCTTACCATATGGGGTAAGGTGGAGAGTAGAGACGTAGCAGTGTATTTCATTGCAAAGCATTTCTGTAGGAAAAAAAAAAATTCAGCAGAATGTCTCTCCCTCAGTGTAGGTCACTGCCCTGAACAGTACCAGTACACAACAGGCAGTGCCCACCACATGCTAAAGTTACGTTCCTCTACTATCATCCTGACCTCAAGCCCTGCCCCCTTCCCCAACACTGTGGTTCTTCGTTGCTCTATAGATAAATGCTTCAAAACCCTTCTGCAAGCTTCCCTGAAAGAATTCAAAATCCTCTCCTTTCATCTCAGGAGTATCTGCACAAATTCTTTTCCACCCATTCAGATGCCCAATGCCTGGTGGAGTGACACCTTTTTATTACATGATTTCCTAGCAACAGAAAAAGTCAGCCTGCCTGGGAATCTAACCTACACTGCTTTGAATTCAAAGCACCTACATTCATCTAAATGTTAACACCATGCTATGTAGGGATCCCTACTGAATGATCCAAAAGCTAAAATGGGAAGACACTCAGAAATAAGCCCTGGATTAAAACAAACAAAAAAACAAAACCAATACTAACAAACAAACAAAAACCCTGGATTAGCACTGCAAATGACACTTCTGTTAAAGGGACAAGCACTAATGAAACTCTAATTATTTCATATAATTCAATACTTATTTCCGGAACACTTGCAAATATGCAATCCACTGAGTTAGGTCCTGTGGAAAACACAAAGATTCTTAAAGCAAGTTTGTTACATTCCCAAGGTTAGAATGTGGCAGTGTCAGAGGCCTGAAAACCATCCAGTAAACTCTTTCAAAGCAGGAAGAAATTCATTGTATAATACAGATGCCAACAACGTTATGGGGGAAAGGAAAAGGTACGAAGTCAACCTTGGTGGGCTTTGGAGAATGAGGAGATGAGAACAGATAGAATTTTCCTTCAAACTGAAGGAGGCTATAAAGGCAAAGGGAAAGCTGAGAGTGCACAGCAGAGGCACAGAGGGTAAGGCGTGTAAGAAGGGGGAGCATCAGCGCACAACTGGGTACAACAGGACATGAAGTCTAGTCGGCAAGGCAGGAGAACACCCAACTGCGAGAGGTCACAACAGACAAACTTCACGTAGGTAATGAAATGCCAGGAAGGGACTTTTACTGTGTTACTGCTGTTACTGCAATTAGTGTGGGTGTGCGTGTATTTAATTGCTTAAGAGTTACAGAATCCAAAAGGTGCTTTAAGAAAGTAACTCTAGGGGTGCCTGGATGGCTCAGTGGGTTAAAGCCTCTGTCTTCCGTTCAGGTCATGATCTCAAGGTCCTGGGATTGAGCCCCACACCGGGCTTCTCTGCTCAGTAGGAAACCTGCTTCCCTTCCTCTCTCTCTGCCTGCCTCTCTGCCTACTAGTGATCTCTGTCTGTCAAATGAATAAATAAAATCTTTAAAAAAAAAAAAAAAGTAACTCTAACAGTAGGGAAAATAGTTTGTAGAAACAAAAGCTCAGAGAACCAAAACCAGTTAGGAATCCATTACAGTGGTGCAGGTTCTGATAGCTAACAGTGATTCAACTCTAAGCACGGTATTTGTAATATCTCATTTAATCTCAAGACAATCTCACAAGGTAGACACTGCTACTAACCTCACTTTCTGGTTGAGAAAGGTGAGGCTTTGAAAAGTTAAGTCACTCGCACGAGGTCATAAAGCTAGTGGGTGGCAATATCAGGTTCCCCAACCAGGTCCAGCTCCAGAGCCCAAATTTTCCTCTATTTTATCTCAGATGACAAGGTCTGGACTAGGCCAACAGCAGGTGATACAGGGAATATTTTGAGGGTAAAATCAATTGGACTTCGTGCTGGATTAGATTTTAAAAGAGGCAAGAGAGAGAAATCAAATACTGAAAGATTTCCAGTCTAGGTGTCTAGCCATGACAGTGTCACTACCAAGAAGATGACAGAGCAGGACAGAAAGTTCCAATCCCGGCTGTAGCAAATGAAGAACTACCGGATCTGTGGCCTTGGTTTGTACATTAGCACTTCACTCTGTAAGAAACTGACCAACCATGTACTAAAGTTCTCCTCGATGATGGCTATTCTGTGGAACGTCTCCCTCCAAGGGGACCAACCAGGTGGGATGCACTGATAATTCTCTTAGCCCTCTGTGCCTGCACCACCATCAGCAACTAGCCAACCCCCATGATTGCTATTCAGCTCACTTACTTTCCATCTTATTCTCTTCCTGGTCCTCCTTTTGACCAATCTAATCATTAACTACATCTTTATCGCCAAGCATAAATGTGCAAGGCCACGTGGTAAAATTTAAACTGATCTAATCACCCTCTGTTAATGATTCTGATTGAAGATTTTCCAGACAAGATATTAAAGCTACTGGGTAAAATGAAATCAACTAGCCATGCTTTTCTCCAAACCTCACAACATTAAGAACTCAAAACTTACTCTATAAAAGTTAGGTACTAGGGCAGCTGGATGGCTCAGTTAAGCTTCCAACTCTTGATTTCAGCTTGGGTCATGATCTCAGGGTCATGAGATTGATTCCCACCTTGAGCTCCATGATGGGTGTGGAGCCTGCTTAGGATTCTTCACCCCACCCCTCTGCTCCTAAGCATGAACACACACTTTCTTGCTCTCTCTTTAAAAAAAAAAAGAAAAAGAAAAAGTCAGGCATCATGAGGCTTTATTAAGTCCCAAGTGACTTAAGTTTGCAATCTCTACCTCTATGTCCAACAAACAGGTGGTTTATAGTTCAATGCTTTAATACCAGTCACCTTCCTCTTCTTTTCATCAATCTTCCTTAGGACTGTTATCTTTTTCCAAAAACACTTACCTATGGTAGACATTCTCAACCTCTCTCCTTAATGACTCCTCAAGAGTTGACAACCTGTCAGGCACTCACAAGTGACTCCTCAGGTACATGATTTGTTGGTTAGACCAGTCCTAAAGTTTGTGAAACCATCCATTTTCACCAGACCAAGCCTTCTCCTCACCTCTCCCAATGAATATTAGGCTAATTGTCATCCCTTTTTAATGTAGACTGACCCCTCCTTGAGTAACAAACTCTAACTGCATATGGACAGTGGGGTTTGCATGTGTTACATGATGTGCTGTCCATCCTTCAGGAGTATTGTTATGTGATGTGCTGTCCATCCTTCAGGAGTATTGTGGCATCAATAAGTCATCTCTTGCAAACATGCAGAATTCATCATTATCTCAATTTTTGAAAAATATTTATTTATTTATTTATCTGAGAGAGAGAGAGACTGTGTGAGGGGGGAAGGGGTGGAGGAGGCACAGGGAGACAGAGAAACCCAAGCAGACTCCCCAATATGCACAGAGCCCGACTGGGGGCTCCATTTGACCACCCTGAGATCATGACATGAGCCGAAATCAAGAGTCGGAACCTTAACCAACTGAGCCACTGACCCATCCCTCCACGTTTCATCATCTTTACTCTCCCAAGAGCTAGTAAGATTTGAAGTAATAGAATGCTCCTTCTTATCACTTTCAGAGACACTACATGAAGTAATAACATTCGTAAAACCCCTCAAGGGGTGGGTGGCTCAGTTGGTTGGGCGACTGCCTTCGGCTAGGGTAGTGATCCTGGAGTCCCAAGATCGAGTCCCGCATCAGGCTCCCTGCTCGGCGGGGAGTCTGCTTCTCCCGCTAACCTCTCTCCTCTCATGCTCTCTCTCTCTCTCAAATAAATAAATGGAAAAAATCTTAAAAAAAAAAAAACACCCAAAACTCAAAATTAGGTACAAGCCCAGCAAACATAAATCTACCACAGACTAATAGTCAACCAGACTTTAACTGAAAATGGGAGCCAGTACACAACCAACACCGCCATCTGTTGGTAGCAGTCAGAATTGGCTCACTTCTGTTAGGAATCCTTCCTTGTTTCCACAAGCCCCAAGTCAGAGGTTTTTCAATTCTTAAATACAAGAGATGCTATCTCACTTTTTGAACCTCACAAAAGTAAAAGTAACCATTTCTGAAAATATCTTAGAATAACATGACAATACAAATTTCAATATCTATTGTTTCTTTAACTACAAAGATTTCATAATTTGGTAAGATTTGTCATCAGAGACATATTTGTCTTTGCATAACTCACATTAGATAAACAAATATTCTCATATCACTTTTAGAGCTGACATGTTAAAGACATTCCTGGGGAAATGCACATGTTCTTACACACAGGCAAATTTGGCTCACTCATAAATACTGGGTTTCTCAACACTATATACCTGCACATAGTACAGAGTATTAGGAAGACTCCTAGATCAAGTCAGCAACCAGATTCTCCTCCAGTCTGCCACTCTAAGAGCTTGGCCAAATCTAGGACTTTGGTTCTATGAGTTTGGTCAAATCCTGACACTCAATTTCTTCATATATAAAATGGGATTATAATGTCAATCCTCTTTACCTAATGGGTCTTTTGAAAAAAGTGAAACAAAATACATACAAATGTTTTAAAAACTAGGAAGTATGATAAAAACTTCAAGTAGTCTCATCTTCTTGCTTAACTCAAAGAAGTTTCTCACACATGCACACATGCTCGTCATCAACTGTCACCAAATGGTTTATCACGTGTGTATTTTTTGGCATTTATCTAAATCCATTCTATATTGCTCCCCAAGTTTAACTTTTTATAAAACAGTGTGTATTGGGGGGCACCTGGGTGGCTTGGTCAGCTAAGTGTCTGCCTTCAGCTCAGGTCATGATCTTGGTGTCCTGGGAGGGAACCCTGCATCAGGCTCCCTGCTCAGCAGGGAGCCTGCTTCTCCTTCTCCCTCTGCTCATACTCTTCCCCACCACCAAATAAATAAATAATATCTTTTTAAAAAGCAGGATGTATTTTTTAAAAAAGAAGAGTACTAGGCAGTAGAATAAAAAAAAATTATTCAGCTTTCATATACCTATGACCTCTTTCATGGTCGCAGTAACAAGCATTTAAAATTGATATTAAACATATAAAATAAGTAATGGATGTCACACTGCATTAAGGGGGAATTACAGGAATCTCTCTTCCCTTTGAACTTAGCAAATTTCTTTGCTAGCATCCTCTTGTGCCCTGGGAATTCAGGCCCAGTGAAACTGGATTTCACACACCTTCTCTCTTATCTTCTAGAACTACTAGATCAGTGTGGACTGCAGTTCTCAAAAATAGTGTCCAGTTGTTCCTGTGGTAGAGGTATAATGTTAACAGTGTTATGTTTTTGTTAGTGGTGTTTAAAATTAAAGTAAATTTCTATTGCCATTATTATGGAATGGGCTATCCAGTATCTCATGTAAACTAGCACTTTTCTTAGTTTATATTCTGGTGGGAAATTTTTACAGTGGCCAGGTAAATGCTCTAAGTGGTCTATGATATCCTTTGTCCCCTTAAAGTGGTTTTAGAATCCGGGGATGGAAGGAGTGGAGGGGTGGATGGGTGGAGAGTTACTTCTCCAACTCACAAACCCAGTTATCTTTTCCAGTTCCAGAGCTTGGCTACCATATCTGCTTGATTTCATTTTATCCTATTTTTCTTAATAAAGCAATTAAAAGCCTCACAAGAAAATCCAATTACTGAGTCTAGCAGCTCTGAGAACCCCTAACGGAAATCCATGTCAGTCCCCAGGGCTATTTATATTCTCTCCTCTTTTGTTCTTCAGCTTGTTGTCTCATTAGGCTTAGAGATGTCTCTTTCTCAAAGTTACTGTTGCCAGGAAACATAAGACAAGATGGAGAACAAAAGTTTAAGAACCGAGTAAGCTGATCTTCTCCCTTCTCTCCACCAACACAGATATGTTCAAGTAAATATCCCTGAACACTCATTTGCTATCATGTTCACCCAGACCCACGCCCAAACCCAAATGTAGGCTGTGAACACAACGGATGCCCCATCAAAAGTGTGCAAACACTTTTCTAAATATCATTGCCCTTTACCAAATTACCACCCACCTATGAACTAGGTCACAGACACACTAAACCTCCTGGTTTCCACCTCCACGCTCCTTCCACTACACACACAGTATTTCCTGAAAGGAGTGTTCAAAAAAAGGAGACAGGTGCATTTTCCTTCATCACATATACTTCTTGCCTTTAGTTATAAAATCACTTTAAAACACTCTGGGTAACAGAGCTCATCATTATACCAACGAACAGAACAGGACCAAAAAAATAATACTAATAACCAGAATGACACTCAGGGAGGGTTGGCTGGCTGAAGAGCCTTTTTTTTTTTTTTGAAGTGACATGAGTAGCATGTTCAAGAAACCTCTATGTGTTGAGGCTCTGAGGATGTGGTCCTTTCCAGATACCATGGTTGGGATAATGAGAGGAAGCAGTGCTTGCTACACATGTATGTGTCTATCCCTGAAAGGTGGCCCATCTTGTCAGAGGTTACTGAGTGCTATAATGGTACCACAATGGTACCAAAAGCACATCTAGGAGAGGAAATCTAGAGAACAACTGGGATCAACCTACCATTTCAGAGACTATCTGGCTTGACCCTTCACTTAAAAAGTGAAGAAAATGAGGTCTTAAAAGGTTAAATGATTTGCCCAAGATGACAAAGCAGGGCAGAGGTAGGACTAAAACCCAGTCTTTAATTCTCTGTCCAGTGCTGAAACCTTGAACCATCAATTATGGTGTTGCCTTAGGGAAGAGCCCACCTCACCTCATTCTGTGATGGTGGGTCAATATGGTCACAGGAGTCACACATCCCTGACTAGGACAGGTCATCAGTTGATTTTTAGATGCCTACAGACACCTAAAGCACTTTATGCCAAAGATGTCTACTGAAACCCTGAGACCAGTTCATTCTACCACACTTCGCATCCTGTCATACGTCTAAAACTATACTCTTTTATATTCCTCCCTACACTGCTCAGGGCTTCTTCTCCCTGACCTTGCTTTCCTCCTCTCTTTTCCTTCTCTTACACCATACTGTACCCTCTGGAACTCCTATTCCATGATTAATACGAACAACTGACAATGTCCTGACTACCTCACAGACTCCTCCCTGTAGCCTCGGGCCTTAACTAAAACCCAAGTGCCCGGCTTCCCTGTTGGATACTGTGCCTTCTCCTATGCATTCTAGCTTGGGGTTGGGAATTGCATCATGAGCTTCCTCCTGACTTCTCATAGAAGAACACTGTCCTTCTAAATTCATGTAAACCTTGGCTCCTTACAGCTCATGTTATCTGTCTCTATCTATTTCTACTCCCTCTTTATTTCTGCAATCTGCAAGCCTAGGTGTAACTCCTTATCCACTGAAGATCTTAGCACCTGACTCGTAGCCTCAGTCCATCCCAGGCCTTACCCTTATCTAGCATAATTTCCAAGTCTCATGTGGGTGACCAGACCTACAATTCCTGCACCTGTCAACTCCAAAAAACTTGACCTTCTCTTCACATCACTCACTCACTCACTCACCCAGGGAACACCCTCGACCTTCTAATCACTCAGAACTTCTCAGAAACACTCTTACTTTTTCACCTCCCACTCACTTCTGAAACCACAGCAATTGACCTGACCACTCTTTTGAAACTGTTCTCTCACAAGATCAAGCATTCCTCTTTGCCAATCCAAAGGACATTGTCTAGTCTTTGCCAGGTTTGATGCCACTCATCCTTCCTTCCTGGAAAGTCTCTGCTCCCTTTGCTTCTGGGGTACTTCACTACCACAGTGCTCCTCCCACTGCTGTGACCATTCCTTCACTTTCTCCTTCACATGACCCCTTTCCCTTGCTTTTTAAAATGTCTTCTCAACGCTCTCACTGGGTGAACCCATCCGTACTTTCATGGATTGTTCATCTCATGAGTCTACATTTATATCTTCAAGCTTAGATTCTTAGACCTAACTGGGTATTCAATAGGTACCCCAAATTCAACTTTAACAAACTTAAAACCTTATCTCCTATATGCCCTGCTTTATCTCACCTGCTTCTCCCCCTGAACTCAATCTCTCTTTACTCACAGCACCACCACAGATACCCAGTCTACAGAACTAATCATCTTCTTCCAGTCCACCTTAACCCAACCTTTACCCCCATATCTGGTCAATCACCAAGTCCTGACAATCTTCTCTCCCTGTATTTTTTTTTAAGATTTTATTTATTTATTTGACACAGAGAGAGACAGTGAGAGAGGGAACAGAAGCAGAGGGAGTTCTCCCTGTATTTCTTGAATTTGTCACCTTCCATGAATTTCTTCACCCCCACTGCCACAACTTGTTCTGAACCCTCATCATAACTTACCTAGAATTCTACAACAGCCCTCTAATTGGTCTGTCTGCCTATAAGCTTATCTCCATCAAGTCCACCCTTCACACAATCAACAGAATTGATTGATTCTGATGAAATACAAACCTGCCCTCATCCTCCCCATTTGAAACTACTCTGTGGGGGTGCCTGGGTGGCTCAGTTGGTTGAGCATCTGCCTTTGGCTCGGGTCATGATCACGGGGTCCTGGGATGGAGCCCCACATCGGGCTCCCTGCTCTATGGGGAGCCTGCTGCTCCCTCTCCTGCTCTCCCTGCTTGTGCTCTCTCTGTCAAATAAAGGAAAGAAAGGAAAGGAAAGGAAAAGGAAAAAGAAAAGACACTACTCTGTGGTTCCAAGGCTCAGAAGACAAATTCTAAGCTTCATAACCAACCATGTTCAGTCCTGTGGAATCTGATTTCTGTCCATTCCTCTACCCTCACCTTCTCATCTTTCAACACTCTCTGACCTGTAATTTATGCTCTAGCCACTCTGAACTGCCCATGACTTCCATGTACCATAGTGAGCTCTCACTGGAGTATCTCCAGCATTGCACTTAGCAAGCACAAGGAATTATAACTGTTTACATTTCTGTCTTCCCAATAGACTGTCAGCTGATTCCCTAAGTGGGGGAGGGGTTATATCTTGTTCATCATTTTACCTCCAGCATCTAACAAAGTGGTTGGCATATTCTCAGTATTCAATTAACGTTGAAGAATGAGTGGACATATTTGGAAACTTCCCATAAAAAGCATGACATGACAGAGGTGCCTGGGTGGCTCAGTTGGTTAAGTAAGTGCCTGCCTTTGGCTCGGGTTGTGATCCCAAGATCCTGGGATCAAGTCCCATGTCAGCTCTGTCAGACTCCCTGCCCAACCAGGAATATTCTTCTTCCCTCTGTCCCTCCACCCTGCTCGTGCTCTTTTGCTTTTGCTCTCTTTCAAATAAATAAATAAAATCTTAAAAAAAAATTTTTTTTTAAGATTTTTTATTTATTTATTTGACAGAGAGAGATCACAAGTAGACGGAGAGGCAGGCAGAGAGAGAGAGAGAGGGAAGCAGGCTTCTTGCCGAGCAGAGAGCCCAATGTGGGACTCGATCCCAGGACCCTGAGATCATGACCTGAGCCGAAGGCAGTGGCTTAACCCACTGAGCCACCCAGGCGCCCCTTAAAAAAAAATTTTTAAGCCATGACATATAGATGATAGCTACCTGCATTGTGAGCATAGCATAATGTATAGACTTGTCGAATCACTATGCTGTATCCCTGAAACTAATCTAATGCTGTGTGTCAACTATAATTCAAATAAATAAATGAATACATAAATAAAATAAAAGGTATAACATAACATTTATGTCTTTTTTTTAAACCATTAAAAAAATATCAGTTTATTTGGAAAGAGCAGAAAACTGCAATCTGAGACAGGCAAGCAACGACACCACCACAGGTAAGTCTGCAGAACCAGGGAGAGGAAGCTCTCTTTCATACAGGAAAGGCAGAAGTTGGAAAGGTTGTTGTAAACTGAAAATTCATTAAAGTAAACTGGAAGTCTGAGTACAGTGGCTTCTCATTGGCTGGCCAGAGACAGTCTCTCATACATATAACAGTATAGGTCAGTACAGAGAATCAGGTAAGTGGGCCAGTGGCAATTCGGCAGTTTGGAAGAAATAGTTTTATTCCCCTATACCTTACAAATTTGAAATACAAAATTGATTAGGATTTTTCATAGCCATCCTGTTATGTTCTTAATAGTGTTACATCCATACCGGCCTTAAAAGGTGGTAATCCCTAACATATTCTAATATCTTTGTGTGTTGAATTTGCATTTTTCACTCTTACAAATGTATTGTGTTTTATCCCTTGCTCACACAAATGGATGGAGGGTTCACAAGTGTTCATTAAGCCCTAAGTTTATAAAGTAGCAACAAAAATACTAGTACTTGGGGTGTGTGGGTGGCTCAGTGGGTTAAGCCTCTGCATTCAGCTCAGGTCATGATCTCAGGGTCCTGGGATCAAGCCCCACATCAAGCTCTCTGCTCAGCGGGGAGCCTACTTTCCCCTCTCTCTCTGCCTGCCTCTCTGCCTACTTGTGATCTCTGTGTCAAATAAATAAATAAAATCTTTTAAAAAAATACTAGAACTTAAAATAATATTTTAAATATAAACAGTAAATTTCATTCTCGTACAAGCAAAGGATGTGAATCTGTAAGAGGGATGATTTCACATTAGTGAAGGAGGTCCAATCAACTGTCAAGGAACATCTAAGAATTAGATCACATGGGACATTTCTAAGCATGTTTGTCATAAACATTTACTAAAGACTGACTTGAGGCAGTCAAAACTTTCACATCATTTTTTTTAAAGATTTTATTTATTTATTTGACAGACAGAGTTCACAAGTAGGCAGAGAGGCAGGCAGACGAGAGAGGAAGGGAAGCACGCTCCCCGCTGAGCAGAGAGCAGAGCTTAATCCCAGGACCCTGGGTTCACGACCTGAGCCGAAGGCAGAGGCTTAACCCACTGAGCCACCCAGGTGCCCCATTTTTAAACTAAATTTCAAAAGTTACACAGCAACATCCCTATTAAACTTCCTAAATCTTTTCAAAACAAGTACAAAATGATGCTTCTCAGTACGAAATTGGTTCATTTTGTCACAAAGGGCAGAAAATGGACCAAAACTACAGAAGTCATAGTCCAAGTTGCACTCCTCATACAAAACAAATAAAAATTACTCTATTTCCAAGAAACTCAGAGCACGAGATGCCAAGTTAATGACAAATAAAATGCTCAGAGGAAAATCGGACTACACAAGTACTGACAAAATTATTAATGGCTCTTTTGGGCATCGCACATCAATGGCAAGCAACACAGAAGAATAATTCCAATCACATTTGCACTTGTTTGTATTGTGTTCCACAGTCAGGCAAAATCAGCAATGCACAGAGCAGGCATACCAGTTATCGTATGAGTGGGACATATTTGAGGCAGAAGTGCTTAAAAACACTTGGTTCTGAATATCACCAAAACCCCAATCCATAGAGGTATTTCATCTAACTTTTTTTTAAACTATTAAGACTGGAAAAGGTGCATTAGGACCAGTACTGATGGAATATCCAGCTATGTTTACAATGAGGAAGGAGGGTGCTAAACACATTTTACCTTTTTACCAAACCCACTGCTTTATTCACTGATTCAAGTGACACACAACAGGCCTCCTAAACTCAATCCTGTGTTGTCAAAAATAGTTTTAACTGTGAATGTAATTAAATCATAGCCCCTGAGCATTTATTTTCTCAGCATGCTCTGCAAAGAAATGGGCAGAGGGCCCCCAGACTGAGTGTTGCCCCCAGAAGTACTCCGGCTGTCAGGGGTGCTCATGCAAATTTTTGAAATGAGGAATGAAACGCAAGTGTTTCTGTTCCACACAGGTAACATCCATGATTTCAAGTGGCCAATGTCAGCAATATAGTTAGTTTTCCTGATTTTCCTCATCCTTTCATTCAGGACCAAAACATGTTTATTTTGAATATTGGGAATAAGCTATAGAGATTCTCTGAGAAGACTAGATGGCCAATTTGAGGGACATGTCCTTGCAGACTTGTAGACAGAGCCTCTAATGAAACACTGACTCCATTCTTCAGGTGAAAAAGCTTGTCAACATTTCTGGACACATGTTCCATCTGAATTACCCAACTTCCCAAAATGACAGTCATCACACATTCACTGCCACTCATAACAGACTCAAATTATGAGTATTTTCTGTCTTAGTAAAAGAAGGAGAAAGAAAAAAAAACAAAAAACACTGGATATGGAACTCATCATCTAGCTAAATAATTAGGTATTTTATTTAGAAAATGCAAATAGTATTTTTCACTGATAAGAGAAACATTTACTATGAAATTTTCAAGCGTGGTTTTCTTTTCAGCTTAACAGACATTTATTACTTATCTGTTGGGAAGAATGGTTTTATCATTAAAATTTTTGACCTTTTAAAAAATTTGACCTTAAATTTATGGCTCATGTCCATCCATACACAAAGCATGGTCTGCAGTTCCTTAAAGTTTCAGAAACATCATGGTGGCATATACATAACTACTTTTACAATATTCTAAGTGATCTATGGGCAGTTTTCCTCTTCATAGGCCTAAACGTGTGGAAATATTCACCATATAATTATTTTCCTTGGGGTGCCTGGGTGGCTCAGTGGGTTAAGCCTCTGCCTTAGGCTCAGGTCACGATCTCAGGGTCCTGGGATCGAGCCCCACATTGGACTCTCTGCTCAGCAGGAAGCCTGCTTCCCCCTCTCTCTCTGTCTCTCTGCCTACTTGTGATCCCTCTCTCTTTCTGTCAAATAAATAAAATCTTTAAATAATTGGGACGTCTGGGTGGCTCAGTTGGTTAAGCAGCTGCCTTCGGCTCAGGTCAGCGTCCTGGGATCGAGTCCCACATCGGGCTCCTTGCTTGGCAGCGAGCCTGCTTCTCCCTCTGCCTCTGCCTGCCACTCTGTCTGCCTGTGCTCACTCTCGCTTCTCTCTCTATGACAAATAAATAAATAAAATCTTTTAAAAAATAAATAAATAAATAAATAAATAAATAATAGTAATAATAATAATTTCCCTTTCTTGTCATAAACAAATGGAACTAGCAATCTGTAATTCTTATCTACTTTTCTTATATAAGTAACATTAAGATCCAAAAGATATACACGTAGTGACAAGAAAAGAGAACATGTAATGGTTCTTTTCTCAGAAATATGGTTATTTGCTATTTAATGGATCTGTTAGAGAGAACTGTGCTCATTGGAATTGCCTCACATAAGGTAACAGAATTCCACTTAAACATCATCCTGGACTACCATCTCTGCCCCAGAGGAGGAAATAAAAGAGGTCCAAAGACCTCCCTCCCTTGGAAACAATCATCAGATCAGGTCCACAGAGCTGTCATGGGTTGTAGACAAATCGCTCAGGGTCACCCCTTAAGACAAGGAAGCCAGACTAATGTGCTGGCTCCTGACTGCTCTGGCTTTTGACATAATCCTGCCTCAGCAAAGAACTGCAACCAGTTTGGGTAATACCTGATTGCTGTAAGGGACCACTTGGGCAGAACAGCACTTGGCAAGTTTCTGTATCTTTGTGTCCCATAGCTTCCAAAAAAGTAAGCCTAGCAGAGATGGCAATCTCTCCATATCTAAAATTACCAACTCATTAAGCAGAATTGTCCACTGGCTTAGACTGTAATCACACACACCATGTATAAGGACCACCAGCCAACAATTTCTCAAAGCTGTATTTGACTTTATGTAACAGATGTCCAACTACAACAGCTTAAACTAAAAAAGGTTGTTTTTCTGATGTAACCTGCAGTCCAGAAAAAGAACTGGCAGCTGCTCAAAAAGGTCATCAAGCCAAGGACTCAAATTTCTACTTCCCTCCTCTGCCATTCTTAGGACATAGCTTATGTCCTCAGAGTTGCCAGATAGTTATTCCATCTCTAGGATGGCACTCATATACTAGGCAGAGGGGAAAGGGCCAAGGCCAAGGGCAAAGGCATGCCCCAGTCTAGTGTATCCCTTTTCTGGAAAAAATGGTATTCCTGAGCTCCATTCAGTGAACTTTCACTTAGTACTCACTGGTCAAACAAAGGTGACACTGGCATTCCTACCTATAAGCAAGTCTATCTGTGCATGGTGTTGCCCTAAACAAAATCAAGGTCCTTAAAGTAAAAAACAATACAAAGATGGATTCTGAGCAGGGAACAAGCAGGACTGCCACACGGTCAAGTGCATTTTAGGGGTTTGCTCAAACTGCACAAGTCAAAAAGCCACTGACTTGAATGTCAAACTGTCTCCTGACTTTGAAGTTCTTCTCTCCAGGAAATTGCTCCAAGATCCTGACACTTCACTGTCAAACTTACTCTTGATGACTAACATGTTACCCTGCTTCCCCGAAAGGACTAACCAGACCTTAGCAACACTTTCACAACAATCTCAAGAGCCTTTGAAAAGAAGAAATGAAGAGTCACTGGTTCATCAGCATCCTCTGAAGAAATCAAGCAAATACTCTAGCATTACTGTTGGTTGAAGGTTTACCTGCTGATTCCACAAGAAATGTATCTGTGCTCTTTTTAAAAGCCAGGATGGTCTCTAGAACAAATCAGGTAAAAAGGAGGTAAGAAAGGAGAATGGGGGTGCAATATAAAAAACAAAAGCCAACCCCACTTCCTTGCTCACAGACAGCTGCTCCAGCCCATTAGCTGAATCACCTGGAGGTCTCCAAAGTAAATCAGAGACAAGTCTTCCAATTAATTAACTGTGGCATAATTATCACACAACTTGGTAATTACAATGCACCTGGTCTCATAAGCGCTGAGGGCAGTCCCCTGACCTAGGCTGTTTAAGCCAAGCACTGTCCCTCTCCCCTAGAATGGGAATGCTCAGTGACACAGAATAAGACAATCGCAAACTGAAGAGACAATTCAATACAATTTCCCTGCTTTCACAGGGGAATATTAAACAATATGGGTATTTAGAAATGGGAATATTGGGGGTGCCTGGGTGGCTCAGTGGGTTAAAGCCTCTGCCTTCGGCTCAGGTCATGATCCCAGGGTCCTGGGATCGAGTCCTGCATCGGGCTCTCTGCTCACCAGGGAGCCTGCTTCCCTTCCTCTCTCTCTGCCTGCCTCTCTGCCTACTTGTGATCTCTGTCTGTCAAATAAATAAATAAAAATATTTAAAAAAAAAAAAAGAAATGGGAATATTGGATCTTGTCTGCCAAGAACTGTGAGACTCAGCAGAGTTGTAAAAGAGCACTTCCCTCCTGCTGGAAGGCAGCCTCTGAGAAGGAAAGAACACTCACCTAGAAGTGGCAAGACCTGGAGGCTCACTGCAGCCCAAAATGCTCCCCCCAAAATCACTTCATTCCCCTCGCCCACAGTAATGTTTACAAGTTATAAAAAGGTAGTTATAAAAGGGTAGTTATTAAAAAGGTATATGAGTTATAAAAAGGTAGTATTGGACTAAGTTAAAGGTATCCACATTGTTTTTCCCTCAACAGTGGGCCAAATGGCCAAAAGCATCTAAGCAGAGAGGCTGAGTGTTTTTTTAAATGAGACCACGTTGACTGCAAAGACAGCTGCAGAGTAGGAGGGTCCTACCCCTGCCTCATCCCATGAACACAGCTAGATGAACTATCAAATCATCCGAAATGCCCCCAGAAACTGACCTGAAGACTGACAGAACAAACTCCACAACTAAAGGGAGAGAAGAGACCACATCAAAGATGGTAGGCACTGGGGAGACATGGTTTAGAGGAGAAATGGACAGCAGGTGCTGTGGAGGTGAGGGAACCCTGGTCACGGAGAAAGGTGAGAGAAAGAGGAGCACGTAGGGGGATGCACCAGAAGAACGCTTCCCAAAGCCATTGGCTTGGAAAGCAAGAAGGGCTGAATTCCATGGGTTCTTGCACCCAACAGGGCTTAAAGCCTGGAGTTTTGGGTTTTGGTTTGTTTGTTTGTTTGTTTTAAGATTTTATTTATTTATTTGACAGAGAGAAAAAAAGAGAAAGAGAGACAGCACAAGCTAGGGCAGGGGGTGGGCAGCAGAGGGAGAGGGAGTGGGAGAAGCAGGCTCCCCGCTGAGCAGAGAACCCAACACAGGGCTGGATCCCAAAACCCTGGGATCATATCCTGAGCCAAAGGCAGATGCTTAACTAAGCCACACAGGTGCCCCAAAGCCTGGAATTTTAGAGCTCAGTAGGCTTGGATGGGATACAACTCACCGGGCACTGCACTACTGCTGGAGAGAAGGCAGGGAAACAACCCAGTGGCAGACAGCATGGAAACAGCAATCTGAAAAATGCCTGGGGCACAAAGTGAAGAGATTATCTGCTCTTCCCTTGGAGGACATCCCTGAGAGGCAGCTTTCACAAAGATCTATCTCCAGGAACAGAGGAGAAAGCTGGGGCCATTTCTCTCCACACCCACCCCCCAAGCATAAACAAAGAGCCACCTGCAGGAAGTAGCACAATACCAACACTGGCTGCATAACTTGCACACACCAAGCCCTACCCCCTTGCACTCTGCTGGGACTGCTCTTCTCAATCACACTTGCCTCAGTCCCCAATGCAGCAAGCCCTGCTCCCAGAAGACCAGCACTAACCTTTGCCCACACCATGTCTCTCAACCAGAGAGTCTGGCAGGGCCTCAGTTCTGGTGGAGGTAGTGTCAGGTCTCATTTCATAAGCAGACCAGAGCAACACTAGTTAAAACTTGCCGCTTTCGGGCGCCTGGGTGGCTCAGTGGGTTAAGCCACTGCCTTCGGCTCAGGTCATGATCTCAGGGTCCTGGGATCGAGTCCCGCATCGGGCTCTCTGCTCAGCCAAGAGCCTGCTTCCTTCTCTCTCTCTCTCTCTCTCTCTCTGTCTGCCTCTCTGCCTACTTGTGATCTCTGTCAAATAAATAAATAAAATATTAAAAAAAACAAAAAAAAACAAAAAAATACTTGCCGCTTTCAGGCCAGGGACCAAACACTACCCACAGCAAGCAAAGAGAGCCTCTGCAGATGACTGGCCTGAGGGACAGAGCAGCCAAAACACAACAGCGAAGCACATGCAGCACATGCCAGAGACACTCCCTGAAGCACCAGGCCCTGGGCACTACATGACACCCACTTCATAAGACCATTACTTTCAGGTGCAGGAGATGTAACCGGCTTTTCTAAACCGCTTAAGAAGACAGAGACTTAAACAAAATGTGAACACTGAGGAATTTATTCCAAATGAAAGAACAAAAAAAGGCTATGGACAGAAACCTAAATGAAACAGACATAAGGAACACGCTTAATGGAGAATTTAAAGCAACAACCATAAGCCCTGACTGGGCTTGAAAAAAGAATAGAAGGCATCAGTGAGACCCTTACCACAGTGATAAAAGAGTTAAAAAAGAAACCATCAGAGATGAAAGTGCAATATACAAGATTAGAAACAGGCTTGACGCAATGAACAGCAGGCTGGAATAGCAGAGGAATGAATCAGTGACCTAGAGAACAAAGTAATGTAAAGTAAGGGAACTGAACAAAAGAGAAAAATAATTGTGCAACAGAATAGACTTAGGCAACTCAGTGACTTCATCAAATGCAGTAATACTTGTATTACAGGAATTCCAGAAGAAGAGAGAGAAAAGGGGGCAGAAAATTTATTTCAAGAATAGCAGAAAACTTCCATAATCTGGGGAACAAAACAGACATCCAGCTCGAAGAGGCACAAAGAACTCCCATCAAAATCAACAAATGCAGGTCAACACCAGGACATATTAAAATTGGAAAATGTAGTGATAAGAAAAAAAAAAATCTTAAAAGTTGGGTGCCTGGGTGGCTCAGTGGGTTAGGCCCCTGCCTTCAGCTCAGGTCATGATCTCAGGGGTCCTGAGATCGAGTCCCACATCAGGCTCTCTGCTTGGCAGGGAGCCTGCTTCTCTCTCTCTCTCTCTTCCTGCTTCTCTGTCAAACAAACAAATAAATAAATAAATAAATAAATATCTTTAAAAAAAAATCTTAAAAGCAGCAAGACAAAAGAAGTCTTCAA
This sequence comes from Lutra lutra, assembly GCF_902655055.1. Lineage (NCBI taxonomy): Eukaryota > Metazoa > Chordata > Mammalia > Carnivora > Mustelidae > Lutra > Lutra lutra. The sequence goes on from NC_062284.1 coordinate 59,639,800, forward strand.
CTTACAAGGGAAAACCCCACAGGGCTAGCAGGAGATTTCTCTAAAGAAACTTGGCAAACCAGAAGAAAGAGGCATAATATATTCGAAGTGCTGATTGGGAAAACCCTGCAGCCAAGAATACTCTATACAGCAAGACTATCATTCAGAATGGAAGGAGATTCCCAGACAAAAACTAAAGGAGTTTGTGACAACTATACCAGCCCTGCAAGAAATATTAAGGAAATTCTTTGAATGGAAAGGAGAGACCAAAAGTGACAAAGACAAGAAAGGATCAGAGCAAATCTCCGGAAATGACAACAAAACAAGTAATAAAATGGCAATAAATACCTATCTATCAATAATTATTTTGAATGTAAAGTGAACTAAATGCTCCAAAAGACAGAGGGTAAAAGAATGGATAAAAAAGCAAGACCCATCTATATGCTGCCTACAGGAGACTCCTTTTACACCTAAAGACACCTGCAGACTGAAAGTGAGGGGATAGAGAAACATTTATCATTCAAATGGACATCAAAAGAAAACCAGAAGAACAATTCTTCTATCAGACAAATTAGACTTGGTTTTTTTTTTTTTTTTTGAAGATTTTATTTATTTGCCAGAGAGAGAGAGAGAACACAAGCAAGAGCGGCAGGCAGAGCAGGCCAACGGAGAAGCAGGCTCCCTGCCGAGCAAGGAGCCCTGTGCAGGACTCAGTCCCAGGACCCTGGGATCATTACCTGAGCCAAAGGCAGCAGCTTAACCAACTGAGCCACACAGGGATCCCCAAACTAGACTTTAAAACAAAGATTGTAGGTCTTCATCTCTGAGCATCGACCCCCTTGACTTCTCCTCTCTTTCACAGAAAAGTTGGGAGTAATCTTTCATCCCCTGGTACAGAGACTCCTGGCCATTCCTGGCAGGTGGTGACCCCCAATACGACCATTTTTGCAACAGACACCATATGGACCCTGCTAAAACAGAGTCTGCACACAGTAAGTAGGTGCTGGCTCACAGCCAAGTTCAGGGAAGTTTCAGGCATGGGTATTTTTGTAGAATTGAAAGTTCTCTAAGAACTCCAGATATGAGACAAAGCCTCTCTCTGGAACAGAGACAATACATGAAGGTTTTAAAGCAACTTTTAAAGGTTAACAGGGCTACTATAAATGGGAAACAGTTCCTTAAGTTGAGTGGGGCCTCTGTAACAGAGGAGCAACTTCAGGGTTTCTTAGAGGTTACTGAACAGAACCCGTGGCTGCCTGACAGAGGAACTTTAGATTCAGAAATACAGGAAAGAATTGGAAGGAACTTGAAATGTTGCCATAAACAAGGTAAAAGGTGTCCCTTCCCTCTCTTACTAAGTGGGGTCTACTCAGGTCCACCCTGGCCCCTTTACATACTGAGGACACCTCAAACATTCTTAAAGAAAAAGAAGGGGAAACTACGACTCTTTCAGTTCCCCAAATTTGCCCTTTAACTTATCCAATTAAACAAAGAGGAAGAGCTCCATCCTCCCCCGACTAGGAAATTCCACCACCTTCCCTCCCATGCACCCCACGTAGTCAATCCTTACTGGGGGCTACATCTGGGAAGCGATCGTTCAGGGGATCGTTTCCTAGGGAAGCTGGCTGTAAAGACTACATGTGTTGGAATGTTGCTTGGACTATGGACTTCTATCTTAACTGTTTTCCATCAATGTCCTCTACTAACTATTTAAAATTGCCTAATTTCCCCCTTGTAAAACTTCTAGAGTTTTCCATGGGTTAAAAACAGCAGGCTCTTTTCAGGGCAAGGTAAAATAAGGGGTGACCTTCATGGCATGATCTTCAAAGCACAGTATTTAGGTCCATACACCAACACCCATCGTAGTCTAGAATGTGATGGGGAAGTGGGGAGGAGAGCAAGCCTCCCTCCTATAGGGGCCTATATCAGTGGCAGTGGTCATAACAATTTTGTTTGGGGGACGTCTAGGGTCACTTTGACACCAGGAGCCTCTGACATCCTGCGTGGGACGCCACCCCAAAATCAAGGGGATTTTCTACATAATGGACCTTCTCTTTTCTTCAGTTCCCAAGGACTCTCCTTTGGGGTGCCTTTTAACCCACCACACAATTCAGAATACAAAATCTAGGAAAGGACTGATCTGTAACACTGCATGATCTCAGTGGGTTCTATCAGTCAGATCTCTGGAGTAGGAAAAGGTAAATGGACCCAGGGTACTCATTTCTCATACCTAGGCCTTCACGGCTCTACTCCAGGAGCCCAGTCTAAGGGCCTTGTATAAAGGGTTAGCCCAAACATGTTTGGCTAGTAAACTCCCTCCTGACATACTGGATGGCATTTATTTAAATAGGCCTCCTCCAAGTAAACCTATGTTGCTGGAGGAACACAGGCCATCCCAGATGAAGGGGACTCTTGACTCTCTCACTGTTCTTTTTTTTTTTTTTTTTAAGATTTTATTTATTTATTTGACAGAGATCACAAGCAGGCAGAAAGGCAGACAGAGAGAGAGAGAGAGGAGGAAGCAGGCTCCCCACCGAGCAGAGAGCCCAACTCGGGGCTCTATCCCAGGACCCTGGGATCATGACCCGAGCCGAAGGCAGAGGCTTTAACCACTGAGCCACCCAGGCGCCCCTCTCACTGTTCTTTTTTTTTTTTTTTTTAAAGATTTTATTTATTTATTTGACAGAGAGAGATCACAAGTAGACGGAGAGGAAGGCAGAGAGAGAGAGAGAGAGAGAGAGAGAGGGAAGCAGGCCTCCTGCTGAGCAGAGAGCCCGATGTGGGACTCGATCCCAGGACCCTGAGATCATGACCTGAGCCGAAGGCAGCGGCCTAACCCACTGAGCCACCCAGGCGCCCAATAAATAAAATCTTTAAGAACAGTGAGAGGGGGGCGCCTGGGTGGCTCAGTGGGTTAGGCCGCTGCCTTCGGCTCAGGTCATGATCTCAGGGTCCTGGGATCGAGTCCCACATCGGGCTCTCTGCTCAGCAGGAGGCCTGCTTCCCTCTCTCTCTCTCTCTCTGCCTGCCTCTCCGTCTACTTATGATCTCTCTCTGTCAAATAAATAAATAAAATCTTTAAAAAAAAAAAAAAAAGATTTTATTTATTTATTTGACAGAGAGATCACAAGCAGGCAGAGAGGAGGCAGAGAGAGGAGGAAGCAGGCTCCCTGCTGAGCAGAGAGCCCAATGTGGGGCTCGATCCCAGGACTCTGAGATCATGACCTGAGCCGAAGGCAGCGGCTTAACCCACTGAGCCACCCAGGCGCCCCCTCACTGTTCTTAATAGATGTGGGAACTTCTCCCCCACTCATTTCCAAGGTTAATGGCAGTAACTAGAGCCAACTGTTGTTCATCTGCTTCGGGAAGGGGACTTTAAAGAATATTCCTAAGCAGCTGCCAAAACTCCCTTTCTCCAGCCTGACATGGACTGCCTATTCCCCCTTGTTGCAGCAAAACATGGTACTTGCTCCTCTGTTGGAGACGATGAGCTCTAAAATAGGGAACCCTTTTTCTGCCTTCTGGAAGGACCCAAACATGGGCATTTGGCAGGGACCAGCAGAATTCATTACATGGCAGCAAGATTATGCTTGGGTTTTCACTAAAGACTTATCAGTGTGGATCCCCACTAGAATCGTTAAACATTCCCATGGTCACCCCAATCTAGAAGAAAAAGACCCGCCCATCGTGCACCTCCCCAGTACCCACAAGGCCAAATTCATGACGTGGGGAGACCTCAAAGAGAAACCCAAGAAGATTCTACAACAAAGCAGTGGAACAGACCTCCTCTACTCCTGAAAACATGCTCCTGACTATGGTACCTGTGCTTAACACCAGTTCTATCATGGTATGTTTTCTTGTCTTTCTGCCGCCACCATGGTTGTTTCATATCCTTTTATTGGGCCTATAAATCCCCCCTCTGGAAACCTGTTACTTGGGTGGATACCCCCATTTCCTACTTTCAACTATGCCACTCTGCCTGTTAATTTTACCAAAGGTTGGGAAGAATTCAAATTCATTAGCTTTCTTTTTTTTTTTTAAGATTTTATTTATTTATTTGACAGGCAGAGATCACAAGTAGGCAGAGAGGCAGGCAGAGAGAGAGAAGAGGAAGCAGGCTCCCTGCTCAGCAGAGAGCCCGATGCGGGGCTCGATCCCAGGGTCCTGGGATCATGACCTGAACCGAAGGCAGAGGCTTTAACCCACTAAGCCAGCCAGGGCGTGCCTCCCATTAGCTTTCTGAATCAGGCATTATCTGACATCAGCCCACCCAAGTGCTTCTTGGGTCTACTCAACTGCCGCATTATCACAGCTGTCTCAATTGGTACTGCACCTCCCCTCCCCCACCACGTGGCAGTTGCCTCTCTTTCTCACTAGGTTCACACTGCTGCCTTTGTCGATCAGCTGGCTATAAATACCACGTGGGAATTTCAACTTCAACACACAACACACTAAAGTTGAAGACTTTCTAATAGTTTTTGATTACTGAGTATCTTGAAAAACGAGAAGCCTTATTAACAGCCTATTGGCAAGGCCTCTTACGTTACTGGGCTCACAGATCCATCTGTGCTCCCCCATGCCTTGGAACCAGACCATACATGATTGGGAAAAGATAAACAAAAGCATGGATCACTCCATGATCATTTAACTTTTGATGTTCAGCAGCTAAAAGATCAAATCCTCGCCTCGTTGACAATGGGGGAGGGGCGGAATCATAAACTTCATACAGAAGCTTGATAATCTCTTTCCAACAATCTGGAGTGCCTTAACCCAGCCACATGGTTCTCTTCCACAAAATGGGAGATTCTTAGGAGTTGCTACTGTAATAATAATTACTGTTTTTCTTCTCATCCTAGACTGCAAAATTGTAATAAATGCCCTCTCCACCACCAGAGATGTGAGGCATATTTACACAGTGCAACTGTCTCAAGACCTACTTACTGTTGCTTTAAAGAAACAAAAAGGGGGAAGTATGGGGGTTAAAGTAGAGCATGAAATCATCCATAACACCTGTCTTGCTAAAATGTAACACAGAGGCTACTGAGTGCAGGGAAGGCTTTGGAGAAAGGTGTAGGCCTTTGGCATGCCAAGGCCTGACGGACCACTCTGGCGTTGGAATGCCTCAGGATTTACCTTCCCCCAAGCTTTCTGAGCCCAAACAACCCACCTGTGATCTAAGAGATGTATGCACTGTCCCTTAGGCTGTATTTAGCAGAACTCCTAGAACACACAGATCAGCATATCATATCTTTCGGGGGAAACAGATCCTCTTAGTTCCACACACATCATGTGCTTGAGAAACAGTGATAAGGATTTGTGATTATTCTGAAGGACCAATAAAATAAAATAAAATAAATAAATAAATAATAAATAATAAAATAAAAGTGGGAGCAAAGGCACCTGGGTGGCTCAGTGGGTTAAGGCCTCTGCCTTCAGCTCAGGTCATGATCCCAGGGTCCTGGGATCGAGCCCCATATCGGGCTCTCTGCTCTGTGGGGGAGCCTGCTTCCTCCTCTCTCTCTCTGCCTGCCTCTCTGCCTACTTGTGATCTCTGTCTGTCAAATAAATAAATAAAAATCTTTAAAAGTGGGAGCAAAGAAGGCAAAGGGGTCTTCATCTCTGATCATTGACCCCCTTGCCTTCTCCTTTCACAGCAAAAAATAATGAAATAAAATAAAACAAAGATTTGTAGGGGCACCTGGGTGGCTCAGTCAGTTAAGCATCTGCCTTCAGCTCAGGTCATGATACCCGGGTCCTGGGATCAAGCCCGCCGTCAGACTCCCGGCTCAGCAGGGAGTCTACTTCTTCTGTACCTCCCCCCTACCTCATGCTCTCTCTCTCAAATAAATAAAATCTTGAAAAAATTAAAATTTAACATTTAAAATAAATAAATAAATGAAACAAAAATTGTAACAAAAAAACAAAGGGGCACTATATAATCATAAGGCGAGATAACCCAATAAGAAGATAGAACAATTGTAAATATTTATGCACCCAACAAGGGAGCACCCAAATATATAAAACAATAACAAACACAAATGAACTAATAGATAATAACACAACGGTAGGGGACTTTACCACTCCACTTATATCAATAGATCATCTAAGCAGAAAATCAACAAGGAAACAGTGGCATCGAATGACACACTTGACCAGACGGACTTAACAGATATATTCAGAACATTATATTTACTGGACTCCTCATTATATTACTTGCTTTTGTTTTAATATGGTGCATTGTACAGATTTGTACTAGGACAGCAAAGATTACATGCGCAAGCACAAATTCATACGCTTGACTTATTTAAAAAAGAAAGGGTGAGATGTGGGAAGCCGCAATAAGGCTTGAGACGAGGACCAAACCAGGCCCTGACTTGTGCCTCCTTTAAAGTCCGAATAACCTAACAAAAGGTTTAGGACGGAAAAGTTGAGTAGCACTGAGAAAGGGTCTGTGCTATGTGTTGTGCGCTCGCCTACGTGACTTCCCACATGTTTGCTAAACAAATGAGAACAAACAGAATAGGCATTCTGTTCAAGTGCACATGGAACATTTTCCAGAACAGGTCACGTATTAGGTCACAAAACAGGCCTCAACAAATATAAAAAGGCTCAAGACATACGGTGTACCTTTTGTGACTACAACAACACTACAACTATGACTAGAAGCCAACCACAGGAAAAAAATCTGGAAAACAACATACCAAACAACATACTACTAAACAATGAATGGGTCAAACAGGAACTAAAAAAAGGTAAAAGAAATAGATGGGAACAGAAATAAATAATACAGAAACTAAAAAACAAACAAACAAAAAATAAAAAAAACAGAAAACCAGGAGCTAGTTCTTTGAAATTGATTACTGAGAAAAAACTGATAAGCTTCTAGCCAGATTTATCAAAAAGAAAAGAGAAATAGCTCAAATAAATAAAATCACAAATGAGAGAGGAGAAATAACCAACACCACAGGGGTGCCTGGGTGGCTCAGTTGGTTAAGTGTCTGCCTTTGGCACAGGTCATGATCCCTGGGATGGAGTCCCCACACTGGGCTCCCTGCTCAGCAGGAGCCTGCTTCTCCTTCTCCCTCTACCTGCTTCTCCTTCTCCCTCCACCTGCTGTTCCCCCTGCTTGTACTCTATCAAATAAATAAAAATCTTTAAAAAAAAGATACCACAGAAATACAATTTTAAGAGAATATTATGAAAAACTATGTGCCAACAAATTGAAAAGCCTAGAAGAAATGGATAAATTCCTAGAAATATCTAAACTACCAAAACGGAAACAGGAAGAAATAGAGAACTTGAAGAAACCAATACCTGCAAAGAAACTGAATCAATAATCAAAAGACTCCCAAAAAACAAAAATCCAGGACCAGATGGCTTCACAGGAGCATTCTACCAAACATTTAAAGAAGAGTTATTAATACCTATTCTTCTCAAAATATTCCCAAAAAATAGTAAAGGAAGGAAAACTTCCAAATTCAGTCTTATGAGGCCAGCATTATCCAGATACTAAAACCAGATAAAGACATCACTAAAAAAGAGTTCTACTGGCCAATATCCCTGGTGACCACAGATGCAAAAATTCTCAATAAAATTCTAGCAAATGGAATCCAACAATACATTAAAAAAATCATTCACCATGATCAAGTGGGATTTATTCTTGGGTTGCAAGGGTATTTCAATATTTCCCAATCAATCAACATGATACACTACATTAATAAAAGAAAGGATAAGAACCATCCGATCATTTCAATAGATGCAGAAAAAATATTTGACAATGTACAACAACAATTAATGACAAAAAAAATTAATGACAAAACTAAGGCCCATTTCAATTCTAAGGCCCATCTCCTCAATTCTTCATTTATAATGGCACCCAGGAGCCTGCTCCCAGCTCAGGAGAGCAAAACGTACACATCCCTTCCCAACTCCACTCCACTAGTGGCTTGGCCACGATGGGAATATCTATACCATGAAAACAGGCAAACACAACAAACTAGGGCTTTTTTCAGAAAAAGCCAGTTGTTAACCATTTACCAGCACACCACTGCCCGGAAGACTTAGAAGGTCTTGGTGCCTCCGTGGCTCAGTCAGTTAAGCATCTACCTTCAGCTCAGGTCATGATCCTGGGGTCCTGGAATCAAGCCCTGTGTCGGGCTCCCTACTTAGCAGGGTGCCTGCTTCTCCTTCTCAACTTCCCCCCTTCTCGTGCTCTCGCTCTTTCTCTCTCTCATGTGCATAAATTTTTAAAATCTCATTAAAAAAAAACACAACTTACAAGTTCTCTTTTCTCTGAATATAGAGGCAAAAAAGAAGTAAGTTCAGTGTTGGGGGGCTCCAAGCTAGAAAACAGAGCAATATTTGTCAACTTATTTTGTAAGAGTATCAATTCACCTCAGTCTCTGATATGGGGTTCTTGCAGGTCTCTATGGAAAAACCTCACTGAAAAGGAAGGGGAATGACAGTCCCCATTTATGAAAGTTAACTGACCTAAGACAAACATCTGACAATAGGAGTGAATGGAAGGCTAGGGAGAGGAGCCCCAGCCCATTGAGAGACTGTAGAAATGCTAAGCATAGAACTCTCTGGAGTGAAGCAGTATGGAAAGACACACTCTGACTATGACTGCAATTTGTACTTTTTATTTTCTTTTCAAACATATTCACAGCATTTACTATGTGCCAGGCACCGGTCAATCTGCTTACCAAGTATCTACTCATTATTCCAGCCACGAATACCACACATACACGAGTACGCGATGTAACCCAAACAAAAGAAACTCTACTGACTCTCACCCTTTTGTTCATGAAAAAACAGAAACATAAATCTGCTCATGACCCACTTAATGGCTCTGGGCTTGTTAATGGTAAGAAACCTGACCATGGATGGGCTTGACTGGACCTTTTTAGAGGCCCCAGACTACATTTGGCACATATGTTTCCTTCAGGTTTACAACTACGGAGTTTACCGGAATAAGACAGAACCCAAGGGAAAGGAAGCAGTCAGTGCTGCCATAGGCCTTCTTTTTGAAGAGGTAGAAGGCTAGGTCAGAAAACCTTTTAAATCTTCCCCAGCTATGTAATAACGATGATGATGATGATAATGAGAAAACAAAACTACAAATCTGGTTTTCTTTATGTTCAGAAATTACACCACTGATAAAAAAAATTACCTTCCAAACCCTGAACCCAGTATTGACAATAAATAACAAAATCTTCTCACAGACTAACAGATATGCCAGAAGCATCTCCTTAGGCCATTTTTAAGCCAAAATAGACTAGAGCACCAGAATGAGACTAAAATACCGTATTAGGTAGAAGTTTTAAATCAAAGAGAAAACAAGAGTCAACCTAAATCATTTAAGCTATTAAGAGAGACTGATTCCCATGCAACTTGAATTTTGGGATTTAAGCACATAAAACCATTATTTGGTTTTCTTTCCAATCCAGAGTCTGTAACTAGTCAATGAGAATGTCTACTGAGCACTGAGAATGTCTACTGAGCTACCAATGGGCTAAGTGCCACAAGAAAAAATGAAGCATAAAGCAGACTCCCTGCCCTTAGAAATGAGATTTACTGGGGCAACAGTTAAGTGTCCAAGTCTTGATTTCGACTCAGGTTATAATCTCAGGGTTGTGGGACTGACTCCCACACTGGGCTCTGCACTGGGTGAAAAGCCTGTTTAAGATTCTTTCTCCCTCTGCCCCTCTCCTCCCTCCACTTCTTAAGTTTAAAAAAAAAAAAAAAAAAAGAGTGAGGCTTACTTAGATCAAGAGAGAGAAGGCCTTCCATGTAGGAGTAACAGCACAGAGAGGGGAATTAAGGTTATGAGAGAAAGTCAAAGAGTCCAGTTTTCTACAGTAAAATGTCATCTTGGATAAGCATGGTAGAGCCAAGCAGAAAAGTTAAGACAAATCCAATAAGGAAGGGGAAAACAGTTAAGTAAAACAACTTGATAAAGTCGATAAAACAACTCAATAGAGAGGAGCTAGCAGAGTATGGGGAGGAAAGAGAGATGGTGTGTTTCTATTTGAACTTGTAAATTTGCCACTGTAGTGGGTTAAATCATGTCCCCCTAAAAAGATATGTTCAGGGATGCCTGGGTGGCTCAGTGGGTTAAGCCGCTCAGGTCATGGTCCCAGGGTCCTGAGATTGAGTCCCGCATCGGGCTCCTTGCTCAGCAGGGAGCCTGCCTCTCTCTCTGCCTCTGCCTGCTTCTCTGACTGCTTGTGTGCATTCTCTCTCTCTCCTTCTGACAAATAAATAAATAAAATCTTTAAAAAAAAAAAAATATCTTCAAGTCCTAACCCCAGCTCTTCCTGGCGATGGATGTGACCTTATTTAGAAACAGGATCTTTGCAGGTGTCATCAAGATACCATGAGGCCATCCTGGATTAGAGTGGGGCCTCAAATCCAATGACTAGTGTTCTTTATAGGAACAGACACAAAAACAGAAGAGACACAGGGAAGAAGGCCCTAAGAAGACAGACAGAAACTGCAGGGATGCTGCTGCAAACCCAAGAAACCTCAAGGACGTGGGAGCCATCATGAGGAAGAAGAGAGGTAGGGACCATGGCCCCTCCGGGCCTCCAAAAGGAACCAACTCTGTCGACACCTTGATTTTACACATTTAGCATCCTGAACTGTGAGAGAAGGAATCTCTCTTATTTTAAACCCCTCGGTTTATGGTAATCTGTGACAGCTGCCCTAAGAAATTAATGTAGCCCTGCTCTGTGCAGTAAGTGTGTGGAAGTGGAAAACATCAGACATGAGGTTTCATTTTTCCCTGATTCATCTATTAAAATTACCATTTCGTGCCTTCTTTTGAGGTGGCTCACAGTCCTCAAATTATATTCATTACACTGACAATTTGGGGTATTAAGAATATTGATCCCTCTCTGTCTCTCTTGCTTATCTCATCAGCCAACGCTCATGTAACTGAAACACACATTAAATTCACATAGTTGAGGGACGCCTGGGTGGCTCAGTTGGTTAAGCAGCTGCCTTCGGCTCAGGTCATGATCCCAGCGTCCTGGGATCGAGTCCCACATCGGGCTCCTTGCTCATCAGGGAGCCTGCTTCTCCCTCTGCCTCTGCCTGCCATTCTGTCTGCCTGTGCTCACTCTCTCTCCCTCTCTCTCTGACAAATAAATGAATAAAATCTAAAAAAAAAAAAAAAATTCACATAGTTGACAATTACAAGCTTTGACACTCTATTAAAACAGAAAGAGATACAACAGGCCAGTTAGGCCAAACTTTCAATGAATAATAATCTCCTGTCCATTGTTATTCAACTCGAAAAAATACTTTTAATAACACAACACTGTCTTGCCCCTCTGCCTTTCACTTTCATACATACATTTTTTAAGGCAGTTTAAAAAAAAAAAAGAGCATTAGGCTAGATATTCATACATACAAATTTTGTCTCACAATAAACACATACAACTCAATAAACATTTATTTTCCTATTGTTTTGTTTTTTTTTAAACAGATAATGAGGTGGTTGAGCACTTAATCATGCAGTAGGGACAATAGATATGTTAAAGCAAAGACTAAAAACATTATATGCCAGGCATTGTGCTATGTGTTTTGCATATGTTAGCCCATATCCTCCCAACGTCAGGATACTACGAAGAGATAAATAAGAAAACTGAAGTCCTGTTAAATTACTTACCCTTTACTCTGCTTTTGGTTATCAAGAGCTTCAAAAGCTAGTATTAAAAATGTGCTACCAGGGGTTCCTGGTGGCTCAGTCACTTAAGTGGCTGCCTTCAGCTCAGGTCATGGTCCTGGGATCCTGGGGTGGAGCCCGGAATTGGGCTCCCTGCTCAGCAGCCCATTCTGGTGTGTGCATGAGTGTGTATGTGCGTGCATGCGTGCATGCGTGCCAAACAGGGACACTGGGTGGCTCAGTCATTGTCCGACTCTGACTCTTGATTCTGGCTCAGGTCAGGCTTGCAGGGTCATGGGATCCTTATGAATCTGGCTCCACCCTCAGCAGGGAGTCTGCTTGAGATTCTCTCCCTCTCTCTCTGCCCCTCCCCCCAACTCAGGCTTACACTCTAAAATAAATAGATCTTTTAAAATATAAATGAATGAATGAATGAATGAATAAAAATACACAAACAAAGCTCTAGAACACCTTCCTAAGGAACTACCCCATGGAAAAAGAAGACTGGACAAAAAAATTTTTTTTAATTAAAAGATACCTATCACAGCACTATTTATCATGGTTTAACGAAGAAACACCATAAATGTCCAAAAATATAAGAATAATTAAATAACTGAATAATCAGATACTTTATAAGTGCAAAAAATGGTGTTTTCAAAGAAAGTTTAATTATATAAGAAAATGCTCATATGTTATATGAACATTCTTCATAATTTTCTATGCTTTCAAAACTCTATACTATTTTATAATGAGAACAAATATTTTTAAAATAATTAATTGAAAAGATAATTAAAAATAATAAAACCTAGGGCACCTGGGTGGCTCATTTGTTGAGCATCTGCCTTCGGCTCAGGTCACAATCCCAGCGTCCTGGGATTGAGCCCTCCATCAGGTTCCCGGCTCAGTGGGAAGCCTGCCTCCCTCTCCTACTCCCCCTGCTTGTGTTCCTGTTTTCGCTCTCTGTCAAGTAAGTAAAATAAAACCTTTAAAAAAAAAAATAAAAAAGAAGAAATAATAATCAAAAAAAGCCTGGGGCACTTGGGTGGTTAAGTGTCTGCCTTCAGCTCAGGTCATAATCATAGGGATCCTGGATCAAGCCCCACATTGGGCTCCCTGCTCAGAGGAGTTCTGCTTCTCCCTCTCCCTCTGCTTTTTCCCTCTGACTCATGTTCTCTCTCTCTCCGTCAAATAAATTAATAAAACCTTTGAGGGTCACCTGGATGGCTCAGTCAGTTAAGCTTCTGCCTTTGGCTTGGGTCATGATCCCAGCCGGGTCCTGGTACCAAGTCCCACATTAGGTTTCTTGGCCTGCAGGGAGCCTCCTTATCCCTCTGCCTGCTACTCCCCCTGCTTGTGCTCTCACCAACTGCCCCCCCAACCAGGGCAAATAAATAAATAAATAAAAATTTGGGAAAAATATAATAAAAGCTGGCCCAAGGATAAAATGCTAGCAAGTGGCTGAACTAGGACTTAGAACTATCTGATTCTAGAGCCCTATGACCCACTACCCAATACTGATCTTACCTGAAGTCCTATTTATGTCCCAGGAACACTCTTCTCAAAAGAGAAACAGGTTTGGCATGGCCAAGTACTATTTCACAAAATAGACTATCATGACTAGGAGCTTTCATAATTTAAAATATTGCCGCTAGCTCTGGCTGTGGATTCTTGGTTTTGTGGTGCAAAACATACAGTTTGGTTTGAATAAATATATTATGCTGAAAGGCAACATAAACTGAGAGAATCATTATCCAGAGACAGACTGGGCAGGAAATCAGTGAAAAGGATGGAGACCAGAGCTCCCACTCAAGCACTTTCTCTAGAAAGGAATGCATCAACAGTTCCACATCCCTGGGGAAAAGGGAATTGTATCAGCACATGCTATCCTTAATGAAACTGACAATTCTTATTCTCTTCTGCATGTCTTTCTCTACAGTCACAGAAATCTAGGACACAATATGATCCAGCAGGCACAAAACCACACTATAAAGAACTATAAAGAACAATTCCTTAAGAAAAGCAAAGGTCATTTCCCTCATTAAATTTTAAATATTTCACATATTTTGTATTTGCTCCACACACATTTACAGAACACTTATTATGCACAAAGGATTAAGACTTATCTCTGAAACACACACATTAAGATCATTTTGCAAATAAGGTTTCAAATCTATTAGCACTTCAATCTCCACCTTTCACCATTCCTTCTCGTATCTGTAGGTGTCATAGCAACGACACATCTGGTGGCAAATTGCATTTGTTGCCTGAGAGATCATGACCATAGCTAAGGGAAGTACTTTAAAATTTTATTAAAAAATTTTTATCTGGCGAGAGCCTAGTTTCTTTTGGACTTATTTCAAGTCCTGAGCCTCTAGTTTGAATAACCAGCTAATAATCCATCAAGTCCTCAGTGTTTGCATCTTTTCAGGCAGCTCTATTTCTATTCCCTGTCACTGTTAAGAAACCCCAATTAGTTTAGTGATTTGCAAAAGGCCACCCTCTAAGCTGGCAAGTAATCCTGTCACTCTGCTCCCAAGGGGAGGCCAATGCAAGATGTCCAAGTTCTGAACCATCATCTGAAAACCTTACCATTCACACTGCCTCTGCAGATCACATTTATCCTCATCAGATAAAACTTATCATTTTTATTTTATGCTTCATGCCAGTGAAGCTATGCCAATGAATATTGTATAGGTCAGCTAGACTAATTCCCACAATGATAAACTAATTAAAAATATTTCCCCCTCTTTATGTACAGAGTGATGATTAAGTATTCCCTTTTTTAAAAATAAAACAAGATTTATGATGGGGCACCTGGGTGGCTCAGTCACTTAAGTGTCCAACTCTGGATCTCAGCTCAGGTCTTGACCTCAATATGCGTTAGCACCTCACATTGGGCTCCACGCTGGGCAAGGAGCCTCCTTAAAAATAAATAAATAAATACGATTTATGGTGACTTAACCAAGTGATTTTGTATCCTTAAAATCTTTGAATACAACTGACCACCACGATGCCAAGATAACATCTCCTTCCAGTAATTCTAGTTTTAGCTGCAGCTTAAAGTGGGAAAGCACCAGTAACCCTCATTTCAATCATTCTTGAATCGTATAAGTAATAGAGATACTATCTTAAGTTTCTAAGGAGAGAGAAAGCGAAAAGAATATCTGAAGAATGAAAGAAATTAACCAGGTAATAAGGCTGGGAAAAGCTTTTATGGACAAAAGAATAATAAAAGCTAAGGCAAGAAGACACACACATGGGTGTGTGAATAATGTAGCCTGGGAACCACAAGTAGATGGGAATTCCCAGAATGTAAGATGAGTGAGCTGGAAAGGGAAACAGGAGCCAGACTGTGCAATGCCAGGGAGCTAGGAAAGGGTTCCAAAGAGGAGAGTGACATGATCAGAGCTGTTGATTGAGGAATAATCAACAGAGGATAAAATGGAAGAATGAAATTTAAGATTATTCTCCCAAGAAGGCTGACTGTGAACCAAAGAAGGAAGAAAGGCAATATAGGGCAAGAAATATAAAAAGGATAAGGCCAAGGAGCCACTGGGAGCAAGAGACATTGAAGATAAAGGAACGACGAGAAAGGTAACTGTTGGGAGGATACCGATGTTGGTGAGTTTCTAAGTGCTGACATCAAGAGACCTCCACCAGACACCTCCCTCCTGCTCTAGAGGAGCACTAAAATCTAGAACTCTTATCTAGAACACCAAGTCTTCTAGTTCCTAGCTTCCCAATGTGAACAGCTTGAGGACCAAAAGCATCTAGTAGTTTGTTGGAAATGCAGAATCTGGAATACCTGGGTGGTCCGGTCAGCTAAGCATCTGCCTTCAACTCAGGTCATGTTCCCGTGATCCTGGGATCCAGTCCCACATCAGCAGGGAGCCTGCTTCTCCTTCTGCCTGCTGCTCCCCCTGCTTGTGCTCTCTCTCTCTCTCCTGCCCTCGCCCAACGGCAACAAATTAAAAAAAAAAAAAAATCTTAAAAAAAAAAAAAAAAGAGGGGCACCTGGGTGGCTCAGTGGGTTAAGCCCCTACCTTCGGTTCAGGTCATGATCTCAGGGTCCTGGAAGAGAGCCCCGCATCAGACTCTCTGCTCAGCAGGGAGCCTGCTTCCCCCTCTCTCTCTCTGCCTGCCTCTCTGCCTCCTTGTGATCTCTTTGTGACAAAGAAAGAAAGAAAGAAAGAAAGAAAGAAAGAAAGAAAGAAAAGAAAAGAAATGCAGAATCTCAGGCCCCATCCCAGACCTCCATTTAGAACCTGCATTGTAACAAGACCCCCAACAGATTCACTTACACATTGAAGTGTGAGAAGCACTATTCCGGACCAACTCTGGAGAACTTTAAGGAATTATACAGAATAGGAAAAGAACCAGAAGAATGGAGACAGAGAAAAGAGGAAGAAGAAAAATACAGCAAAATTCATATTGGTCAACCTGACACTAAAATTAATTACTGACAGGAAAGCCAGAGGCAATCAATAGGAGCCAGCACTGATGCATTAAGAATAAGTCATATCAGGTTCTCCTTGTTTTCTTTTATCAGCAAGCCTAGGAAATGTAATAGACATAGTATATCTGACTTTCAGTAGAATATCCAATACGATGTCTCCAAATGTTTTTGGAAACAAGATAAAAACAATGACCTGAGTGAGAATTCTAGTTAATAATTTAGTTTAACAACTATTCCAAGAGTTTTGACTAGTAAATTAAATTAACCTTAATTATCAGATCACTAGTAACAAGATCTCCAACCTTTCTTTCTCCCTGTACCATTCAAAACTGTTTTTGACAATTTAGATGGAAATACAAAAATTACATAGTTAAGACAATTTAGATGGAAATACAAAAATTACATTGTTAAGATCACAGTTAAGCCAAAACTGTTTTTGACAATTTAGATGGAAATACAAAAATTACATAGTTAAGATAAAAAATTACATAGTTAAAATCACTGTGGCATAATCAGGATCCTTCTCTCCCCTAACCAAAATTAACAGACTGATACAAAGAACTAAAACATTTAAGTTAAATTTAGATGAATTAAAATGATAAAGTGCTAATCTGAGTTCCTAAACTGAATCAAACAAGGACGATGAAAAAGAATCATAACAGCAGTACATGAAGTAAAAGCTTGGGAGTTTTAGTAGATGCTACATTCAATATGAGTCAACATATTGACGTTAACATGAGGTCAATACGATAATAAGTGAGTTCAGCTCAACCTATGTGCCAAACTCCCTGAAAACACAAGACTCACATTAAGATTAAAAAGGGGCAGCAGGGATTTAAACTATATTTTGCATTCTATAACTTGAGACAGTACACTATGATCCCATAGTCAAAGTGAAAGATGCCCGATACTAACAATAAGAAGGCACATCAAATTGGTTTGGAATGTACTTTTAAAGCTGCCCACCTGCTTCCTTGTCATTCATATTCTAACAAGAGATCTGCATGCTGAAGCAGTGACAATTCTCCCCAAAGCCAGCTAGCCCTTCACTGGTCTTTCTCCTCACTCACCTGCCTTCTCTGTTCTCCTGTGCCAAGCTGAAAATGAGACTTAACTATATTATGTGTTTCCGTATCCACACTGCTTGTGGCCCTTTTGATAAAGACTTAAGTTTCCTAGTTTGCGACTGTTGCCACATATATACTCGGTATTTGGAGGACACACTTGGGCTTAAAACATCTCAGGGAAACTGGGAAATCCAGACTGGTGGCAGATAGGTGGAATTTCAAGGCTTTAATTATTGAGGTATCAAGAAGTCCCAGAAGATGGTGGAGCATAGCACGATCAAAAAGGCAGAAGGCAAAAGGAGCCCAAGACATTAGGGGTGCTAGGTATATGACAAGTCTCACTGAGACTGTGCATATTGTCTAAATTTTTAATTTCAGGGGTGCCTGGATGGCTCAGTGGGTTAAGGCCTCTGCCTTCGGCTCAGGTCATGGGCTCGGGTCATGGTCTCGGGGTCCTGGAATCAAGCTCCACATCAGGCTCTTTGCTCGGCGGGGAGCCTGCTTCCTCCTCTCTCTCTGTCTGCCTCTCTGACTACTTGTAATCTCTGTCTATCAAATAAATAAATAAAATCTTTTAAAAAAATTAAATAGATTTTTAATTTCAATTTCAAAGAAAATTTTGAAAAAATGTTTTAAATTCTGCATAGAGGTGTGCCTGGGTGGCTGTCGGTTAAGTGACTGCCTTCGGCTCAGGTCATGATCCCAGGGTCCTGGGATGGAGCCCCACATTGGGCTCCCTGCTCAGCGGGGAGCCTGCTTCACCCTCTCCCTTTGCCCCTCCCACTGCTTGTGCTCTCTCGGGCTCTCTCTCTCTGTGTCAAAAAATAAATAAAATCTTTTCTAAAAATAAAAAAAAAATTAGTTATTACCTGTAGAATATATATTAAGATGGAGACAGCAGGGGAAGAATTAGGAAATCAGATGATCTCCTTCATAAAACTTTGAGGTAAGGTTCTTCAAGTCAGTTTGAGAAGAGGTTTGGTCTATTCATAATTAGAGTTACATTCGGATCTTAAACAACACTAGCTATTAAAATATGGGTAGAATTGGTACTAATTCTCCCAAATTAAATTCCTCCTTCCAGCCCATTCCAACAACTCTCTTTGCAAGAATAATTCTGAAGGTAATGCTATTATTTCCCTAAGAGTTGGGGGAGGATCATCTAATGATCCAAGCACTTACCTTAAAGAACTAATCTTCTCCCTTCCATCCTCCTGACATCTACCCTCACTGCTTGACTCCCAGGCCTATAGCCTGGGAGTGTGCATGATGACCATGCATGATGACCCCCTGTCCTCTCCACAGATTAACAAGTCGGCCAGGCCATCCCTTAGATCAATGTGAAAGTATGAAGCACCTTCATCAAAATCACAGAAAGTGTCTGTTAAACATATAGACTCTGTGACACCTGGGTGGCTCAGAGTGTGAGCCCTCAGCTCAGGTCATGATCAGGACTGAGGCCTGCACTGGGCTCTCTCCTTGGGGGAGCCTACTTCTCCCTCTGCCCCTCCCCCTGCTTGTGCATATGCACACACTCTCTCTCAAATAAATGAAATCTTTAAATATGTATGTGGATGGATGGATAGACAGTTAGACTCCAAGACTCCATATCAAAGCCACCAAAAAGAATCTTCTGATGGCAGAATTCAGGAATCCGCACTTTTAACAAATGATTTTTATGCACACTAGGTTTAAGAATCTCTGCCTGGCAGGGCACCCGGGGGTTTGGTCAGAAGCATCCGCCTCTTGATTTCAGCTCAGGTCATGATCTCAGGCTCCTGAGTCTGAACTTCATATTGGGCTCTGCACTCAGTGCAGAGTCCGCTTGTCCCTCTCCCTCCCCGCCTTGTACTATCAAAGCATTCTCTCTTTCAAATAAGTAAGTAAAATCTTAAAAAAAAAAAAAAAAAAATCTCTGCACTACAATAACAATCACAAAGAAGCAAAATGATTTACCAACAGTAAACCCACCAGCCAACAGCTGGGCGAGGCTACAATCCACCCTTCCTAAGCACCTGGTGTGATCCCCACCGGCTTGAGCCCACTGACTTGTTACTAACAAGAAAAATGATGGCGTGCTCTTTAGAGAAAACTTCCGTGTACTCTTTTTTTCTTCCTTTTTTTTTAAGTCCCCTGTAATCTTAGCAAAAACAGCATCGTACAGAGAAACAGGCAGTTAACTCTCTAGTCCCTAATCCAGACCTTCATGTGGGTTTCATTTTAGGGCTTCTGGTAATTTGTAGACTCATTGCTGCTGAAGATTTGCAGCCTTGGGAGAAGGCCACAGAAACGACAGGACTAATACAAAAGGTGCTGTTCTCATCAATCAATGAGAAGGTCTGAAAACCAAAATTTGATTATTTTGTCTCAGCTTGAGTATTACTTGAACTCTGTGTTCCTGGAAATTAAATTCACACTTAGGTAGACTTCAGAGAGTTATTCTTTCCTTTCCATTTAGCAGCCGTTGGAAGTGTTTCTTGTCCTAAGAAACTGCACAGGAAAGCCCAACAAATGTAGCTGTAATTAAAGGTGCAAACAAGCACACACAGGGATGCCAGGGAACCAGGGAGTAAATCTCTCCTACTCTCTAACACAACACAGAGGCATCCTCAAACATTCTTGCTCAAAAACACGAATCACTCTTAATAACAAGGCACTCCTTCAATGACTTTATTTGGAACAAGTAATAAATTACTTTATTTGGAATTTTGTTTGGAGAAGGAACAATGACCTGAAATTACCTCAATCAATGTTACTTTGGGCTTCCTATAAAGGTCATCTAATAGATGCAACAGTATCATTCTTCATTCCCTCCCTAAAGAAAACAGAATGGTTATTTGTGGCTTCGGGTGAAATTTCAGCTGCCCTTATCAAGCATGAGTTTAAAAAAAAAAAGCACAGTGTCTGGTTCACAGAGCTTAGAAGTAATGGTGAGGGGCTCTGAAAAACTGGATGAGGGAGCTCCAAAATGTTTCCAACAAAAAACAGTTGCAGAGGTCAAAGAGGTATATGGAGAATTTGAACACAATTCCTTCATAAATTTTAAGTAGGAAGAAAGTATTTCTAAATGAACATACTATTTTGGAAAATTTTACTAAGGTATCAACACTAAATCCCAAAGTCAAGTGTCAGGTCAAATGCATATTTTCCAGGGCACCTGGGTGGCTCAGTAGGTTAAGCGTCTGCCTTAGGCTCGGGTCATGACCCCAGGGTCTTGGAATGGAGTCCCACATCAGGATCCCTGCTCCATAGGAAGCCTGCTTCTCCCTCTGCCTCTGTCTCTCTGCTTCTCATGAATGAATAAATATTAAAAAAAAAAAAAGATATTTTTCGAAGTTATGGGTAAATGCTTAGAACACCTGAACCCCTACTCACCTGAAGAGGACACAGGAATAGACAGAGAGCTGTGGGTGGCACCAAGTCCTATGCACCCAAAAGAGAAAGGAGGGGGTACCCATCTCTCCCCAAGCCTAGTAATAAGGAAGGGGGTTTCAATAAGCCCATGCAGACAGCTTGATGTGTGTCCTCACAATTGGGGTTTACAGTGAAGTGAACTGAATCCTACCTGAGAAAACTTAGAGAGCCGGAGATGGGCTGATGAGCTGCTCAAAGAGGCTATAGGAGGGCAGCCTGCACTCCCAGAATTCATCAGAGACAAGGATATGCGTGTGTGTTCCCTTAGACTAGGTATGGTCCAAGGAGTAAGAGCAATGGCATGGGGTCTTGTGCGAAAGGGTCATGTGCGGGGCAAACAGCCCTCAACAGAGAGAAGCTAGAGGTCTAGCACCATTTAAGGGACTGAGGACAGAGTATGCTACTAACCAAGGATATGGGAGGGCATCACCACCCTTACGGGACAGGTGACAGTCCAGTAAGTAAGAAGCCACTTACACCAGCATCAGTCTTTATGGACTTTTTTGTCCCTCCACCCCTGCACCACGAAGCCCCACTTCAGCACCAATCCTGGAGGGCCAAGAAACCTTGACCAGGAGCTCAAGATGGGGAAGGAAGCCACCCAGACTCTCTTCCCCAACTTCAAGTTTCTCCCAGGCAATAAGCCTAGACTGGGGATTGTGAGAGGAGGGGGAGAATTTTCTATCAAGTTTAGAGCTTTTCCTCTTTCACCAGACTGTACATCTTATGTACTAAATTATAAGTGTTTTGTGACTTAGTAACCAGAAATGTCATGGAGTTGCCCACACTTTGATTCAAGGAGGTCATACAAATAGAATTAAAATAAAAAGAACAAACCATGGATACAGTCAACAATTTGGATGAAATCCCCAGGGAAGTATACTGGACCAAAAAAAAACAATCCCCAGAGTTACATACTACATTATTATTACATTTATGTAAAGCTCTTGAAATGACAAAGTTAAAGAAACAGAGATCAGATTAGTGGTTGCCAACAGTTAAGAAGAGGGTAGGAGTTGGAGGAAAGTGGATGTGGTTATGAAAAAGTAAGATCCTTGCAGGGGTGCCTGGGTGGCTCAGTCAGTTAAGAGTCTGCCTTCAGCTCAGGTCATGATCTAGGGGTCCAGGGATTGAGCCCCACATCAGGATCTCTGCTCAGCAGGGAATCTGTTTCTCCCTCTCCCTCTGCCCTTCATGCCTGCTCGTACTTACTTTTTATCTCTAATAAATAAATAAAATCTTAAAAAAAAAAAAGAAGAAGATCCTTACAGGGACATGTCCTGGTTGTGTCAACATAGTGCTTATGATACTGTACCCACCATACACACATACCTCACCGGTACTACTAGGGAAAACTGGGTAAAGGGGTACACAGCATGCCTGTGTTACCTTCTAAAGCTATATATGATATACGTGAATCTACAATTATCTCAAAATAAAAAGTTAAATTTTTAAAAAGGTGCAGAGGTGCGTGTGGGTGGCACAGTCGGTTTAGCATCTGACTGTTGGTTTCAGCTCAGGTCATGATCTCAGGGTCATGGGATCGAGCCCCATGTCAGGCTCTGCACTGAGTGTGGGGTCAGCTTCAGATTCTCTTTCCTTCTGCTCCTTCCCTGCACATGCTCCTGCACTCTCTGTCTCTCTCCAAAATAAATAAATAAAATCTCTAAATAAATAAAAATTAAAAGGTACTGAAAGCTATGTGTGCATGAGTGGACAGAAAAAGCAGGAACCACCCAACGTTGCACTGACTCACATTCTATCAACTGAAGATGCTCTGCCTTTTTGTCAAACTCACTGCATACAGTTGGGCAAAAATCAAGGTTTTCAACCTCCTCTTTGTTCACTGCCTCTGTGTCGTAGTTTCCCAGGGCTGCATAAGAAAGTGCCACAAACAGGGTGGCTTAAAACAACAGAAATGTATTGTCTTGCAGCTATGAAAGCTAGAAGTCTGAAATGAAGGTGTTGGCCGGGCCAAGAGTGCTCCCTCTGACAGCTGCAGGGCGTCCTTCCTTGCCTCTGCCCACTTCTAGTGGCTCTTCAGTGTCCCGTGGCTTTGTAGCTGTGTAACACCAATCTCTGTCCCCATCACACAGCGTTGAGTTGGTGGTATAGTGGCGAGCATATCTGCCTTCCCATCACACAGCGTTCTCCTTATGAAGACCCACCCTATTCCAATAGGACCTCATCTTAACTAATCACATCTGTAACAACCCCATTTCCAAATATGGTCACATTCTGAGGTCCTAGAGGTTAAGGTCTTTTTTTCCTTTTTTTTTTTTTTTTGGATGAAGAGAGTCACACAATTCAACCCATAACACTTGGCTAGAGTGAAAATATTGTTTGTTGTTTTCAGACTTATTCAACATTCCCCTTCCCATTCCCACCACTGAGCTTCCCAGATGGATAGGAGGAAGGTGTATTTCCTAACAGTTGGTAGAAACTCACCGGCACCGCTCTGATCTCACAGCATAGGAGCCATCTGTCTCTGTACAAGCAGCCAAATGCAACCTGTAGCTCCTTGAGGATAACACTGCCCTCGGCCACTCTCCCACTGGCAGGGTCACGCCCCAGCTGCTTCAAGTGGTAATTCTGACTTTGTCTAGGATCCAAAAGCTTTCAAAAGCTAGAGTGACACCCCCCACATATACACATCATGCTGTCTGGTTCAAAATGCTGCCTGTCTCACTTCATAGACTCACTCTTAAATCAGGCTGTAACTCCTGTCCTTGTGGATTTGCTGTCAAGAGACCAGCTGTCCCTCCAAATATCAGGCTTTTCTGAGGGCCCTCTAGGCTCCTGGAAATGACTATGTGTGTCTGAGTCCTGGCTGTGGACAAAATTCATGCTCCTTTCCAGAAAGCTCTTAACCTTCATGCAAATCAAGATAGTGCCTATTTAATTATTTGTTCTGTTTAATTGTCCCTAAGCATTTCATTCAATTAACTAATCAATATTTCCTGAGCACCAACTCCGCGCCAGGCACTGTTCTAGATGCTGGAGACACCACTGCGAATGCGACAGTCTCTGTCCTCAAGGCCCTGCACCCTAACGGAGAGGGATAGGACACCAAACAGACAAGCTACTCCCTGGGGTTATAACTAGCACAGAAAAATAAACAGAATGATGTGATAAAAATGGAGGGGACACTCCTTTAGGGAAGCTTAGAAGTGACATTTGGGCTACAATTTAAGTATGAACACAAGCCAGCCACAGAATACACCTAGGGAAGAACATTCTGGGTCAGAAAGAACAGCAAAGACAATGACCTCCCGTGGTATTAAAACAGACAGGATAAAGAAACTGAAACATGGTTTGGAAGCCATGTGGGTTATCTCTGCTTTGCACCTCTCCATCTTTTGCCACCTGCTCCATCTCTTCTGCCTTTATATTCTCTATTGAGCTCAACAAGGCCCATGTAAGTCCGGCCCAGGTTCTTCCTTATACCTGGATGCCTGGACTCTGTGTTAGGAAAGCTCCCGCTCTCCCCTCCACACCTTGGGCTTGGATCAGCTGTGCACACACATTTCACCCCCACAGGAGTCTGCTTCGACAGTCCTGAGAGCCAGACCCTGGCCACAGTGAATGTGAAGCAGGAAACAGAGAGCAGTCCGTCCCCTCAACCATGATCTGCCACACGTCCAGGACTTTGCCCATACCTTGCAAGTGACTGGTGAGGGTTGTTTCCCAGGACCCACCCACAGCCTTGCCCACTGACTCCCCACAAACCCTTATAAATTCAGGAAAGCAGAAGCCAGTTTATGACCCAATGACTTGAGCCTACTACCATCTCCTGGGCAGCTACATCTAACCTTGGTGACATTTCCCTCTTCTAACACAGCAATGGTTTTTTTTGCTACCAAGTTTTTGTTCTAGTGAGTGATCAATAACTACGTGCCAAATAACTGTTGATTCTTTAAAAAGATGCTTTTATTTTGTCTTAAGGATTTTTATTGACAGAGAGAGAGAGCGTGCGCACAAGCAGAGGGAGAGGAAGAAGCAGGCTCCCCCCTGAGCAAGGAGCCTGATGTGGGGCTCGATCCCAGGGCTCTGGGATCATGACCTGAGCCAAAGGCAGACACTTAACTGACTGAGCCGCCCAGGCGCCCCTAAAAAAGATGTTTCACTGAGAGAGAAAAAGAATTGGGGGCTAAATGCATGTGGGATAGCTGCCAGAGTTCCTCCTGGTCCAGTAAAATCTCTGAGCTTCTGCCTCTGCACACACACAGGCCTCCGACACCCCATGGCTTTCAGCTTCCTTTCCACTCCTGGGCCTGAATACAGCCTTCCACTGCAAACCTCTTGCACTAACCACACTTAGGGTCCCGCTTGATTCCCGGGGCTCTGGGTTTCAGTCACTTCTCTTTTCTGGGCATCAGACTTCCTTTGCATCAGGTCCTGCCTGACTGTGAGGGTGCTAATGAGCAAGTCACTATCCTTCTGAATTTGTGTTGTTTACTCAAATGATGACTATGCATGGTGAGAAAAACACTACTATATAGATCAGGATATTTTTGTTGTGTGTGACAGGAACCTAAGTCATACAAGTTCAAGCAAAAAGAGAATTGGGGGTTTTTTGGATTGTTGTTGTAATTAGAAAATACAGGCTCAGGGGCTCCTGGGTGGCACAGTGGGTTAAAGCCTCTGCCTTCAGTTCAAGTCATGCTCCCAGGGTCCTGGGATCGAGCCCCACATCAGGCTCTCTGTTTGGCAGGGAGCCTGCTTCCCCCCCCTCTCTCTGCCTGCCTTTCTGCCTACTTGTGATCTCTGTCTGTCAGAGAGATAAATAAAATATTTAAAGAAAAAAGAAAGAAAAAGAAAATACAGGCTCAGCGCTTCTAGGGACTCACACAGTATCATCAGGATGGTTTCTCTCTTGCTCGCACCCCCCTTCTCTTCTCTCACCCTCAGCCCTGCTTGTCTCTCTTGCCCTCACTCCCTCCTAAGCAGACAGCTCCTATCTTCCTTTATCCCTGCTTAGCAGCCCCTTTGGAAAAAGAAGGCTTTTCTACCAGCATCTCTATGTCAAGTACTTTGAAGAAGCTTGGATCCCACAACCATCCCTGAACTAATCCCTGAGGACAAGGAAACAGGATCCTGGGATGAGCAAGGCCTGGATCCTGTGCCCACCTCTCTCTCCCAGGGTGGAAGTGGAGCCCTGTGGAGCACTGTAAAGGACAGTCACCTAAGGAACCACATGAAGTATACAGCAGCAGATACTAGTTTGATTCACTGGTCAATCCTTAATCTTTCAACCAACTGCTACCCTCTGCTATAAAGGCTGGAAAGTTAAAAACACTGTTTTTCAGACAGCCCTGCAATTGTGATACAGGCTTATGATCTATATTCTGTCCAGAAGATGTTCCCAAGAAAACCAGACATGATTTATGTAAGGTGGTGGCTGGGTACAGTCATGGGGTTCTCGTAAATACAAAAAAAAAAAAAAAACAAGGAAGAAGAAGACAGGGACTTTGGTTCTAGATCTGAGCCAGCTGGGCCCTAGGTTTCTAGAGTCTAGTCCCTTGCATCACTGGTAATGTATAACAACAGCTTCATGATTTCTACTTGAACCAGCGGTATGACTGTGCATATTTCTTTAGTGTCCCTGGTTCCCAGAGTCTCCCATAAATTTTGAAAGTAATCTAATACCCTGTAACAAATTTCCCTCTTCATGAACTGGCTAGTTTGGTACAGAAGTAAAATACCTTACCCGGCTGCATTATGCAAAAATGTGCCCTTTATGTCCCACCATGAGAAAGCAAACACTTGCTCCCCCAAAAATAAAAATAGTAAAAGACTCAGGATCTGGGCGCCTGGGTGGCTCAGTTGGTTAAGCGTCTGCCTCTGGCTCAGGTCATGATCCCAGCTTTCTGGGATCGGGTCCTGCATCTGGCTCCCTGCTCAGCAAGGAGTCTCCTCTCCCTCTGCTCGTGCTCTCTCTCAAGTGCACTCCCTCTCTCTCAAATGAATAAAAAATCTTAAAAGAAAAAAAAAGACTCAAGATCCACTGTCTAGTTCTGGTCCACAAAATAAATGAAATTTTGAGACCTTCCTGTGACTCTTCATAAAAACAAACATATTGATCTGCAATTTTATTGGTTTTTGCAATGCTGATATTTGAAGGCATCACACAATCTTTGAGGTTTTAACAATCACATGAGACAACTGTTGTTTTCCCTCACAATGAACACGGTATAACTGTAAATAAGGTAATCTTGTGGTGTTGTGGGGTTCAATTGGCAAACCAGTCCTTCTAAAACCTGAACTCCCTTGCCATTCATCTTTCCAAGTAAAATGTTTTTCTTTGGGGCGCCTGGGTGGCTCAGAGGGTTAAGCCTCTGCCTTCAGCTCGGGTCATGATCTCAGGGTCTTGATATCGAGCCCTGCATCAGGCTCTCTGCTGAGCAGGGAGCCTGCTTCCTCCTCTCTCTCTGCCTGCCTCTCTGCCTACTTGTGATCTCTGTCTGTCAAATAAATAAATAAATAAAATCTTTAAAAAAATGTTTTTCTTCACTGAGTGCTTCTGTAACTGTATCTTCTTTTAACAACGGCCCTGTTGTTTCCAACTAAAACCCCTGATGAATACTGGAAGAGGAGGCTCACCCATACGTGTGCTTGTCTTAGAGGGAGAGCAGCGCTTTAGGGGAAAGGAACATGTTGAGGATAAAAAAAAAAAATACCCCTACCTTATTTCACAAGGTTATTATGACTGAATGGAACAATGCGGTATGTTATACACCGTAAAACCCAATGTAAATGTAAGGTAAACGGAATATTCTTGACTGATAGTTACACCACACTGGCAGGTAAGTCAAGGGTTCCTGCATTGCACAGGAAGCACCTATCTCCCATTAGCAAAACCTTTCTTGTCCTTGTCTTTCCTCATTAGAGACCCTCTGGGAGTTTCCTAAACTGCCCACATGCAGTCTTCTAGAGGAGGTGGCCATTACTGGTAAATCAACACTGTATACAAAGTCATGTATCCATGCAGTAAGCACCGACTAAGCACTATTGGCAAAATCTTCATGATCAGGGGTGCCTGGGTGGCTCAGTTGGTTAAGTGTCTGCCTTCAGCTCAGGTCATGATCCCAGCGTCTTGGGATCAAGCCCCGCATTGGGTTCCCTGCTCCACGAGAACCTGCTTCTCCCTCTGCCTCTCCCCACCCCGCCCTCACGTGTGCCCTCTCTCATTCTCTCTCTCAAGTAAAAAATCTTTAAAAAAAATAAAAAATTAATAAAAATTTAAAAAAAAACCTTCATGATCATAGGCCAGCAACAGGCAGCACCAACAGGACACAGACAGGAAGGAAGTTTAAACTGGACATTCAATTCAGTGTAGCCATCAGCTCTGGAAGGTATGGGGGGAAATGGAATGAGGAGACGCATCGGAGAGTCAAATGTACTCAAACATTTCATTTTTATACAAACATGACAAAATGTTAACATCTGTTATTTCTGAGCTGTAGGTTTATGATAATTTGTTAATTTTTTTTCTGTGTTTTTAAAAACCCTCAAAAGAAGAAAAGTCAGGTAGCCACTTGTATGGGGGTTTCATGCTCTGCCTCTACCTCTATAATTTTGCCCTTCAGGAGGAAACTTTCATCAGAAATAATTTTTTTTTTAAAAGCAAAACAAAAACAAAACAAAACTTAAAAAACCCTGAATTCTAAAACCTTTAATAAAACATTGTTAGAAATTTATTTAAAGTACTAAGGTGCCTAGACATTTGTGGCTTAATTTGGTAGTTTTTCAGAGCATCTCAGATTTGGTGAAGTAAGATTTCACTGTGGGCCAGAAAAAAACATTTCCCAGAATTCTTCAGAATCAAATATAGCCACCAATCAAAATATTATCTAAGTCCCAGTTGCCTGTCTGGCTCAAATGGTAAAGTGTGCAACTCTAGATTCCAGGGTTGTGGCTTCAGGCCGCAGACTGGGTATGTAGATCACTTAAAAATAAAATCCTGGGATGCCTGGGTAGCTCAGTGGGTTAAGCATCTACCTTCAGCTCAGGTCATGATCCTAGGGTTCTGGGATCGAGCCCTATATCAGGGTCACAACTCAGTGGGGAGCCTGCTTCTCCCTCTGCCTGCCACTCCACCTACTTGTATTCTCTCTCGCTTTGTCATATAAGTAAATAAAGTCTTTAAAAAAAATTTTTTTTTAAATCTCAACCAAAAATATTGCTTGATCCATTTGAAGACATTTCCATTGAAACTGCTTGCAAATGCAAAAAAGTATTACATCAGAAACAGGTACTTATATACATATGGGTTTCTTTCCTTTTTTTAAAGATTTATTTATTTGAGAGAGAGCAAGAAAGCACACACGCGAGAGAGTGGTGTGGGGGGAATGCCAGAGGGAAAAGGAAGAGTCTTTAAGCAGACTTCATGCTGAGCATGGAACCCTACGTGGGGATTTGATCCGAGGGCCCTGAGCTCAGGACCTGAGACAAAACCAAGATTGGATGTTCAACTATGACACCCAGATGGCCCAATACAGATGGATTTCAACACTCTTCTTTCCAAACCTCCCATATTTCACCTCCGAACTGCTTTCCAGATACCTTCAAAAGACAAGGGGCTCCTAAATGAATTTAAATATTAAAAAAAAAAAAAAAAAAAAAAAGACAGGGGCTCCTTTCTTCATGCCCAGTTCAACTCTGTGTATGATCAGTAGTCCAGTATTTTGTAATCAGGTAGTGCTACAGAAAATTGCTTTAAAATGGTCCACCATTAACCCTAATTTTTTTTAAAAAAAGATTTTATTTATTTATTTGACAGGCAGAGATCACAAGTAGGCAGAGAGGCAGGCAGAGAGAGAGAGGAAGGGAAGCAGGCTCCCTGCTGAGCAGAGAGCCCACTGCGGGGATCCATCCCAGAGCCCTGGGACCACGACCTGAGCCTAAGGCAGAGGCTTTAACCCACTGAGTCACCCAGGCACCCCTTCCCTAATTTTTTTGAACAGACAAGTCTGCTTTAAAAAAACAAAAACAAAAACCTGTTAGTTTGAGCCATATGAAACTACAGTAAAATACGGTCAAAGATCAAAATGATCAAATATTGGCAATATATAAACAGATATACATATTCTGAATACTTTATGGATTTCCTAAACTTTGAGCTCCCTTCCCTCATTCCACTTACTAACTTATTTTCTTTAATGTTCTAAGGTATTCTTCGTCTGAGCAGATGCCACCACCCCACTTTACGGTGACCTAACTTTCAGCTACCTATCTCCTGGAAGACAGGGTAAAAAAGTATCCTCTACCTCAGAGAGATGACAAGGAAACGTCTTTTCCTGTGGCTGAGGTCTTAAGCTAGTGATGACCCTACCACACCTGGCAAAAGCCAATGTGAAACTGGTCCGGAAGCCGGTTCTACGGCCAAGATCTCACAGAATGCTGTAGAAAATGAAGATGGACTCCCACTCAAAAACGTACACACACACAAGGAAATGATCCACCACCAGAGAGAATCAACAGACAAAATAAACACTTCAAAGGAACAATCCAAAACAGCATGTTTAAACTCATGAAAGAAATAAAAGAGGGAATTAAAACCATAAAGAAAAAAACGAGACACTAGTATCAACTGAAACTATCCTTTATGTGCCAGATGTGTGCTTACACCCTCAACTTTTCTAAATGCCTTATGCGCAATAGGCTTGTCTATGCGATGTGACTAGCGGTTCCTAAAAGATCTGCCTTATCCATTTCCCATCATCATCTGTCAAGTACATGAAATACTCAGATTAGTCACTCTTTTTGCTGAAGACAGTAAACGTCTTAAAAAAGTAAAATATATTCGCACATTTACATCTGTTAGCCTCTACATCTAAAGTGATTTGCTGCCTGTTTAGCTTTCCGCCAGGAGGGAATGGAATACAGATACTGTTAAATTTGCGAGAGAGGATTCAAGTAAACACCTCAGAATAAGGTGGTCACTAGGCATCCGAAAGGACAATAAGAAACTGAGGTATTTGAGAAGACATGGAATGAACACAAGAACATAAAAAGTTTAAAAATGGGGGTTGATTTTTTTTGCATAGTTTCATTTTTTAGATTTCCCTGGGTTAAATCCTTACTTCCAGGTTTTACCTCCAGTCACTCCTACCTTCCAGTGTAGCCATAAACTTCTCTCAGTTTTTGTGCTATGTAACTAATAAAGATTTTTCATCCAACCAGTATAGAAGTTCCTTGACAATGAAATCATTTTCACAAAAACTTCCAGTCACTACTTAATCTAAATGGCTTGTCCAGAAATGTGACATGTAGATAAACTCTTCGGCAAACTCTATATAGAGAGTTTCAGACTCAGGCATCCCAGATTAAAAACAGAGCCATATCAGTTTGTTCCTGTTTCGAGAATTTCCTCCCATTCTACAAAATCTCACCCAATAATGTAAGAGGGTATCTCTAGGAGAACCATGGATGTTGAGAGCCAAGAACTGCAAAGCAAAAAAAAAAAAAAAAAAAAAAAGTAACGAAGTATGAAAATTCTGGACAAGAAATTAGTTGCTTTGACTCCCAGCATCAAAAATACCTTAACTATCAACACATTTAAGATTTTAACACCATATAAAAATTGATCTGATTGGGAAGGGGGTCCTTGCAAAGGCTACATTTCTAATTCTAAGCAAAGGAATTCTGTATTTCAGTAGAACTATACGGAAGATTAAGGTCCAGAATAAAACAGGACCAGGAAAAACAAAACAGAAGCACCTGGCTGGCTCAGTCACTAGAGCATGACTCTGTATCTTTGGATCAAGAATTCAAGGGGCACCTGGGTGGCTCAGTGGGTTAAAGCCTCTGTCTTCAGCTCAGGTCATGATCCCAGGATCCTGGGATCGCATCCCGCATCGGGCTCTCTGCTCGGCAGGGAGCTGCTTCCCTCTCTCTCTCTCTCTGCCTGCCTCTCTGCCTACTTGTGATCTGTCCCTGTCAAATAAATAAATAAAATCTTTCAAAAAAAAAAAAAAAAGAATTCAAGCCCCACGCTGGGTATAGTGATTACTAAAAAATTAAAATAGGGGGACGCCTGGGTGGCTTAGTTGGTTAAGCAGCTGCCTTCGGCTCAGGTCATGATCCCAGCATCCTGGGATCAAGTCCCACATCGGGCTCCTTGCTCGTCAGGGAGCCTGCTTCTCCCTCTGCCTCTGCCTGCCATTCTGTCTGCCTGTGCTCGCTCTCTCTCCCTCTCTCTCTCTGACAAATAAATAAATAAAATCTTTAAAAAAAAAAATTAAAATAGGGACACCTGGGTGGCTCAGTGGGTTAAAGCCTCTGCCTTCAGCTCAGGTTATGATCCCAGGGTCCTGGGATCGAGGCCCTCGTCAGGCTCTCTGCTCCTCCTCTCTCTCTCTCTCTCTCTCTCTCTGCCTGCCTCTCTGCCTACCTGTGATCTGTCAAATGAATAAATAAAATCTTTTTAAAAAATAATTAAAATAAATTAAAGGGTGCCTGGGTGGCTCGGCTGGTTAAGCATCTCCCTTCTGCTCAGGTCATGATCCCACAGTCTTGGGATGGAGCCCCCTGCTTCTCCCTCTCCCTCTGCCTGCCATTCCCCCTGCCTGTGCTCTCTGTCAAATAAATAAATCTTTAAAAAAGTTGTTTTTAATAAAAGAAAAACAAAATGATGGACTTAACTTTCAATCTGTCTTCTTGTCCCAGTGGGCTCACAGCTATTGGAACATTTGTAAAGGTGAAATTGTTTTAAATATTTCTAGGTTAGTTTTTTTAGATGAGCAATTCCTGTTAGAAACAATATTAATGTAGCAGAGTTACAATAAAGCCAGATAATTAACACCCCAGAAATTACCAATGACTGAGCCTTAACAGAGACAAAGCCATATCAGAACACACGAAAAGGGACCTAACTGCCAGTCTAGGTAGAAGAATCTAAGAAACCCAGAAAAAAGCAATTACCTGATTATATTGCAAGTAAGTCTCTTAATACATTAGACATTGATCGTTGATCTCCATGCCTCTGTTTCCAGATTGTTTTTAAAGCACATAAAGTATAAGCACCAGTGGAGAAAAAGATTCATTTTCCTTTTATTTACTCCTTGTCAAAGGTTTATGAAAATCCTTCAATGGAGCAGTGGTGTCCAAAGTTTTACCAGGACCAATAAGAGTGCCAAGATAATTCAATGGGGGAAAGAAAAGTATTCTCAACAAATGATGCTGAGACACCTGCTATCCACAGATCCACAAATAATCAATTTAGGCCCCTAGTTCATACTATGTACAAATATTAACATACATGGATCAAAGACCTAACTGCTGAGTTAAAACTATTAATCTCTTAGAAGAAAACATAAGAATATATCTTCATCATCCTGAATTAAGCAGTGCTTTCTTAGATAGGACACCAAAAGCATAAGCAACATCAAAGAATTTTAGATAAATCAACATTAAAATTTAAAACCTCTGTGGTTTTAAAAAGGATATCAGCAATAAAATGAAAAGACAATCCACAGAATGGGACAACATTTTTGCCAATCATGTATCAATAAGAATCTAGTGTTCAGAATATATACAGAATGCTCACAACTTGGGATGCCTGGGTGGCTCAGTCTGTTAATCGTCTGCCTTTGGCTCAGGTCATGATCCCAGGATCCTGGGATCCAGCCCGGAGCCCTGAGGCAGTCTTCCAGCTCAGCAGGGAGCCTGCTTCTCCCTCTCCCACCTGCTCTCCCTCTCTCTCACAAATAAATAAAATCTTAAAAAAAAAATCATGAGCAAAAATGGTGTTTATCCATATTATCTGTCAGATCAATTCAGTAAGATAGTTCCCCCTATATCCTTTGAAATGAATACTTCAATAACCACTGCTGGAGGAATCAGGCCACAGACAAGATGGACCTTTACTTAGGGTCATCAATTTCATACTATAGATCACTGATGAGGAAAGATACATAATTTGTTGGCTATTGTCAACAATACTCATTTTCTTTAAATAAGAGCAGGTTCCTTTACAAAAACCTCCTAAATTCCTCCAATGATAACAAGCACAGATGACAGGCAATTTATGCAGTGGGGGAGACTAGAGGTAACAGGCTTTGTAACAGCCACTGACCTTTGTCACGTGAAAGCACCAGAGGGGGCCCATCTTTCCAAGCACTTGCAGTGTGAATCCCAAAGGAGTGGCAAAAAGGGAGAGAAGATCAACTCTGAGGAGTTAGATCCAAAGCACTTATTGTAAATGAGGATTCCAAATCTTACTGCGTTTTTAATTTTACACTGTTCACTATTAAGAGTGTTGTGTGCCATATACTTACTAAAGGGAAATCTATAAATTATCTTGACCCCATCAGGGCACCTGGGTGGCTCAGTTGGTTAAATGTGTGCCTTCAGCCTAGGTCATGATCCCAGGGTCCTGGGACAGAGACCTGCATTGGGATCCCTGCTCTGCAGGAACCCTGCTTCTCCTTCTCCCTCTGCCCCCGTTTGTGCGCGCTCTCTCTCTGTCAAATAAATAAAATCTTTTTTTTTTTTTTTAAAGATTTTATTTATTTATTTGACAGAGAGAGATCACAAGTAGACGGAGAGGAAGGCAGAGAGAGAGAGAGAGAGGGAAGCAGGCTTCTTGCTGAGCAGAGAGCCCGATGCGGGACTCGATCCCAGGACCCCGAGATCATGACCTGAGCCGAAGGCAGCGGCTTAACCCACTGAGCCACCCAGGCGCCCCAAATAAATAAAATCTTAAAAAATATATATATGTGTGTGTATATGTATATATATGTATGTATACATATATATATATATATATATATATATATATATAAATTATTTTACTCTTTCAAGATCTAGAGCATATCTTCAGATATCCCAAGATATTAAATAAAGAAGGCTGAGGGGGTGCCTGGGTGCCTGACTCAGTTGAGTGTCTACCTTCAGTCTGGGTTATGGTACTGGGGTCTTAGGATTGAGCCCCCATACTGAGCTCCCTACTGAGCAGGAAACCTGCTTCTCCCACTCACTCTCCCTCTGTGCACTCTCTCTCAAATAAATAAAATCTTTTTAAAATTAAAAAAAAAAGGCTGAGAAACACTAGTTTACACAAAGCCTCAAAAGGTGTTATTTGAAGAGTATTATATATAATTCAGGAGTTCATTCTGAAAGCAATTAATGTTCCTTGTGGCTGGAATATTATAGTCATTCCAAGTTGGGTTTTTTCCTCATATAGGGCTCTAAAAGTTTCCAAAAAAGACTGTAAAACAACAATAGTATAAAGGAATTATTTTCACATAACAGTTGGCCTTTGAAAATTCTATTGAAAAAAAAATCTAGTTAGGCAATCTAGGAAGTATGTTTGAGTTTGTTTAAAGGATAAAAAAAGAAGAAAAACTCATTTGTCTATGTTTGCAGATATGATTAACAAGCAGATTGAATCAGCATTACATGCTGTTCTAGATACTATTCCATCCTCCATTTACTTTTCAGCCTTAAGGATTCTTCCATAATAAATGTTTTTCTTTTATTCCTAATCTGTGAGTTTTCTCTTGGAGGAGGGAGGGGCCTTTCATGAAACTATGCTTCCCAAGTTTACTTGCCTTGCAACTGACTGTACACGGCTTTGCCACTTAAGCTCTAAGCCTCAGCTAGTATCACCAGGAGGATTCAACTACACAGTTGTTTATACAGGTCAAATCCTCAAAAACAATGAATCAAGAATACCAGTAAATAAGTACAAAAGGCAATGTTATGATTCAGCTAATATTTTAAGGAAACCTGGATTGCCTTTCCTTTTGAAGATGTTATTTATTTATTTATTTGAGGAGTGCAGAGGGACAAGCAGGCTCCCACTGAGTGCAGAGCTCAAGGTGGAGCTCCATCCCAGGACCTTGAGGTCATGACCTAGGCAGAAATGAGGAATCAGACACTTAACTGACAGCCACCCAGGCGCCCCGCGTTGTCTTTCCTTTTGCCCAAGTTCTCTGACTTTTGATTTCAAGAAATTTAACTGTATTTATATTTTTTCTGAAAAGAAAAAGGAGCAAATGGAATTCTCTCTTAGGAGGGCCAAATAATGTGGAAGGGAGAAAATATGTCCTCCTTAGCCAAGCCAGGCATAACTAACAATCAAGAGGAAAATCAGTTTCCTCCTGGGAAAAACCCACAAGAACAGTTATTTCCTGTCAATTAAACCACTGTGAGGAAAAAGAGTTGAAATAAGGGCAGATTTACCTAGAAATTCCTTTTTCTTTTCTTTCTTTCTTTCTTTTTTTTTTTTTTAAAGAAGGCTCTACACCTGGGTGCCTGGGTGGCTCAGTCCTTTAAGCGTGTCTGCCTTTGGCATAGGTCATGCGTGATCCCAAGGTTCTGGGATCAACTTCATCAGGTTCCCAGCTCAGTGGCGAGTCCTGCTTCTCCCTCTGCCCTTCCCCCGGCTTGTGATCCCTCTCACTCAAATAAATAAATAAAATCTCTAAAAAAAATTTTTAATAAAAAATTTAAAAATAAGGCTCTATGCCCACCAACATGGGGCTTTAACTCACCACCCTGATACCAATACCTGAGCTGGGATCAAGTGTCAGATCTTAACCAACTGACCCACCTGGACACCCCTACCTAGCAATTCTTGAATCAAATGCAATTTACAAAAATAGACGGTACACCAGAAGCAAAACTAACATTAAGTGTGCACTATTTGCTATGCCATTACATACTTTCTGTTTTCTATTCCAGTAGTACTCAAAATCATGGAGTCAAACTGCAGGAAAATTTCTCCCAACATCATCTTTCTTCATGGTTAGAGTTCCCAACGGGGAAAACAAAACAAATGTGTGTGTGTGTGTGTGTGTGTATACATACACATATATATATATTTAGTAAAAACCCTGCAGAAATAAATGTGCAGTCACTTCTACTCTCTCCAATAATCCACACTTCAACTAAATGTGACAACACTAGCATTTAAATCCCAATAATCTACAATTCATTGTGCATGGTACCTAGTAGGTGTTCAGTGTTTGTTAAATGAATACTGAAAATATTTGATACACAAGCATTTGCTTTGTTAATGTGCACTTATCATTCTCATAAAAACACATTCTCTCTCTCTCTCTCTCTCTCTCTCTCACACACACACACACACACACACACACTTAGACACAGCCACACTGATGTCTACTCCTGAACATGCCCTCATGACAAAAAGTGGAAAATCAGTATGAAACAGTGGGACAGGATGATTACAACTAGAAAAATTACGAAGGGAAATTCCAAACATTTAAAATTTTTCCAGTCTTTTTGAGATCACTTATCTTGATTTACATGGAAATTCACAGGTGTCTGCAAAAAACCTATTCCTACTTTGAAATTTTAAGACTGCCCTTGACCACAATGTCACACATCTTTCTACATCCATTTAAACACCATGTCAGAAAATTTACATCTGAAGGGAAATCATATATTTACAAGTAATATACATGTTCAACTAACCTCCACAGAAACGAACACTGTGATCATTTATCATTTAAAGAGTACCCACTAGAAGTACAGGTAATTCTCATGCTAGTGGACAAACATTTTTATTAACCAACCACTCATTTCAGTTCGTTGAACAAATATACCTAAAATCTGTATATTTTGTACTTCAGACGAAACAAAGGTAGAGAAATATGCTGGGACTTGTCTGGGGTTTCTAAAAAGATCAGAAGGCAACAGAGTTTAACTCTCCACAGGATTGTTTACCAGCAAGCAGGTCGGTGTTCCGAAGCAGCAAGCCCTAAAACACGCTCAAAATAAGGCTCTTTCAAAATAATTTTTTTATATAGGGAATAGATGGGAGTGCAAAACACATCAATCATCAGTAACAAAACAATCTTTGTTCCTCGATATTTGTAAACAGGAGCTCGGACCAGCGCACCGACCTGGCACCCAGGAGGTGAGGAATGCTTGTTGGGCAGGGTTATGCGCATCACCAAGGGTCCCGCCAGGGCTGCCCCAGAGGCGGACCTCTGCCTATACCACGCACGGTCCTCGGAACCGGAGAAAGCCCTTCCAGAACTCTTCTGCTTCCAGCGCGGGGGCTGGAGTGGACCGTCCCTGTTTAACTTCCCCGCAGTTACCCCCGCATTTTTAAACCCACCAACTCCACTTTGCCAGGCACCCCGAAACACACCACGGCTCCGGCGGCCCCCGATTCCGTGCCCTCTCTGAGCTTGTGTGCTCGGGGAAGCCCACCCGGGAGGCGCCCCCGCTAGCGGCTTACCGAGCAGCGAGCCTATGAAGATGACGACCTGCACGGTGGTGGTGAACTGGCGGTAAAGCTGAGCCTCGCCGAACTCCCCGAGAGCGCTGCGGTTGGCGCCCCCAGGCTCCGCGCCCGATGCGTTGCGCGGCTCGCTGGCGTTCCGGGAGAACCAGCTGCCGTTGTGCCCCATGGCGAGGAAGGGGTTCCGGCTCTGCTTGTCGCCCGCCCGTCCGCCCACCACGGAGCCCCGCCTGGGTCTCCCCTGCCCCGGGTGCAGTGGAACGCGCGGGCGCCTCGCGGAGTCCTGGAGAACCCGGGGCAGCCGCGGGTCTCCTCACGTCTCCACATCGCCAGCCCCGTCGCCTGGGAGGCGGGGAGGGAAGAGGGCGAGGCTGCGCCCCAAGCCGGTTCCCTCCTGGGTCCCTTTCAGCAGCCACATGGAGGCGGCAGGGTCAGAGCCGGCGGAGCCGCGTCCGTCCCTCCTGCAGGGTAGTCAGCGCCGCCAAGCCCACTCGGCAGAGATGGAAACACAGGAGGCATCTGATAGTCAAGGAGGGCGCCCCCCGCTCCCGCCGCACTCTTCAACCTCTGCTCCTTTCACCCCCCGAGGGCCGGGCCATCCCTTTCGAGTCCCCTCCAGCTGACAGGCTCGACCCCTCTCCTCAGAAGGAAGAGAACATTTAGCTGAGGCCGTTTTTCAATCCTACTGGATTTGAGGGGCTGGATGGCGATGGGAAACCTGTGAAACGCCCAAGGCAAGTGACCGAAGCTCCGAGGGGACCCCCGAGTCCCCGACGGCACCTACGATCTGGCCGGAACGCCCTGAACCTCCGCAACAGCCTCGCCCCTCAGCGCCTAGCGGTCTCCTAGGACGCCCGCGCGGTCTCCTCCGGCCCAGCACCTAGCGCGGGGCTCCGACCTCCCGCCTCGGTGTCAGCGGCAGTGACACCGTTCTGCAGCCCCTTTGCCTCTGCACGGCCTAGCGCCCCCTTTCTTGGCCCTGCTCGGGCCTTTGCTGCGGGGAGAGACACTAGCGGACGCGCGGGGACAACGGACGAGCTCCTAAAGGGGCAGGGCACGGTGTGCGTACCTCCCGAATGCCGGCGCGCCCCGGGAGCAGGGGAATGGAGCGCTGCCCGCGGAGGGGGCGGGGGCGGAGGTCACGTGACGCGCACGCTCTCCCCCCCCCCCCCCCCCCGCCCCTGAGGACCGGGGGATGGCGCCATATTGGCCTTTCTAGGCGCGACTGCCGAGGCTGGAGCGTGGGAAGCGTGGGAGGCGCAAGGGGTTCTGAGTTAGCTGCAGTGGTTACGATCAAGACGCTTCTCCGGCTTAGCTTTATTTACTCCTGTGGTCACTGACCCTTATCACTTCGGCAGAGGCTGCCTGAGAGGCTTATAATTACACTACGCTGTCACCTGAGCAGGTATCCCAGTTTTTGGCCCCTCAGTGACGCCTTGGGTATATCTGAAGGTGAAAGATAAAATTTGGGAATCCGGTGAACGGTTTTCTGGACCTTTTTACTGAGTCTCAATTCAAAAAGGCATACAGTACAGCCCAAGCTTGGTGCATCCGAAGAATGAATGCTTGGGGAGGGAGCAACTTTCTGCCTGCGGATGCAGAAAGTTGGGAAGCTGGGATAGTAGCTGAGTAGTAAAAGGAACATGTAGTGCATCCAGAGAAAGGATCGGGAGAAAAGGAGAAATGAGACAGGAAAAGACAAAGTTGTGCTGCTGGTTTGAGGCTCTGGAAACGGGTTTCTTTTTCATTAGTGAATGAGTTGGTAGAGGACTTGAACATACTGACTGATCACATTAGGTCCCTGAATAATAACTCTCAAAAATTGAATTATAAAATTTCTTGGGGCACCTGGCTGGCCCAGTCAGTAAAGCGCGGGACTCTTGATCTTGGGCTTATGAGTTACAGCCCCATGTTGGATGTGGAGATTACGTAAAAAAAAAAAATTTTTTTTATAAACATATATTTTTATCCCCAGGGGTACAGGTCTGTAAATCACCAGGTTTACACACTTCACAGCACTCACCATAGCACATACCCTCCCCAATGTCCATAATCCCACCCCCCCACCAATCCCCCTCCTCCCATCAACCCTCAGTTTGTTTTGTGAGATTAAGAGTCACTTATGGTTTGTCTCCCTCCCAATCCCATCTTGTTTCATTTACTCTTCTCCTACCCCCTTAACCCCCCATGTTGCATCTCCTCTCCCTCATATCAGGGAGATTATATGATAGTTGTCTTTCTCTGATTGACTTATTTCGCTAAGCATGATACCTTCTAGTTCCATCCACGTCATCGCAAATGGCAAGATTTCATTTCTTTTGATGGCTGCATAGTATTCCATTGTGTATATATACCACATCTTCTTTATCTATTCGTCTGTTGATGGACATCTAGGTTCTTCCATAGTTTGGCTATTGTAGACATTGCTGCTATAAACATTCGGATGCACGTGCCCCTTCAGATCACTACGTTTGTATCTTTAGGGTAAATACCCAGCAGTGCAATTGCTGGGTCATAGGGTAGTTCTATTTTCAACATTTTGAGGAAACTCCATGCTGTTTTCCAGAGGGGTTGCACCAGCTTGCATTCCCACCAACAGTGTAGGAGGGTTCCCCTTTCTCCGCATCCTCGCCAGCATCTGTCATTTCCTGACTTGTTAATTTTAGCCATTCTGACTGGTGTGAGGTGATATCTCTTTGTGGTTTTGATTTGTATTTCCCTGATGCCGAGGGATGTGGAGCACTTTTTCATGTGTCTGTTGGCCATCTGGATGTCTTCTTTGCAGAAATGTCTGTTCATGTCCTCTGCCCATTTCTTGATTGGATTATTTGTTCTTTGGGTGTTGAGTTTGCTAAGTTCTTTATAGATTTTGGACACTAGCCCTTTATCTGATATGTCATTTGCAAATATCTTCTCCCATTCTGTCAGTTGTCTTTTGGTTTTGTTCACTGTTTCCTTTGCTGTGCAAAAGCTTTTGCTTTTGATAAAACCCCAATAGTTCATTTTTGCCCTTGCTTCCCTTGCCTTTGG
The DNA here is from genome assembly GCF_902655055.1 of Lutra lutra. Lineage (NCBI taxonomy): Eukaryota > Metazoa > Chordata > Mammalia > Carnivora > Mustelidae > Lutra > Lutra lutra. The sequence continues at coordinate 59,680,638 of NC_062284.1, forward strand.
CGATGTTCCTAGGAAGATGTTGCTGCGGCTGAGGTCGAAGAGGTTGCTGCCTGTGTTCTCCTCAAGGATTTTGATGGATTCCTTTCTCACATTGAGATCCTTCATCCATTTTGAGTCAAAAAAAAATTTTTTTTTACCAAAATCAAAATTCTTGGTGTTCTCAAGGCTGATCCTGCTACAATATGACTATTTCGCTTACACTGTACAAGACATTTAGTCTTTAGACAGTTATGTTTTTTTAATATATATATTTTTTAAAGATTTTATTTATTTATTTGAGAGAGAGGCAGTGAGAGAGAGCATGAGCGAGGAGAAGGTCAGAAGGAAAAGCAGACTCCCCGTGGAGCTGGGAGCCCGATGCGGGACTCAATCCCTGGACTCTGGGATCATGACCTGAGCGGGAGGCAGTCGTCCAACCAACTGAGCCACCCAGGCGTCTGGACATTTAGTCTTTAAAGAGCAAAAAATCCCTCCATGTCTTGTATATTTTTGGGTTCGCAGAGTATCTGCACATAATCTCCGTGTAAGAAGTTACTTTAAACATTTCAGAGCCCATAAAAAGAGGAGAGGCAAAATGATGTAGTTTTGTAATGTTGGTATTCTTGGGGTCCAGAGCCCACTGCCAAGAAAGAATTAAGTTGGCTTCCATGCAAAATGGTGGTTTTATTAAAGCACAGGGACAGGACCTTGGGCTGCTGCCCCAGGACTGTGAGGAGCAATTGATTATGTACTTTGAGGTTGGAAGAAGTAAAGGTTAAAGGAAGTTCCAAAAGGATTTTCTTTATATTAAAGAAGACTCACAGGATACCCAAGGCCTTGCTACCGTCAAACCAAAGTTATTTTCCCTCTACCAGAGTTTTTACATTAAGACAGTTGGGAGGTTCCTGGAGGAACATCAAATTCTGCCTTCCTCAGCTATTTGTCAACGGGCTACGGTTATAAGGACATTTAATTTTAGCTAGATTTCCTTCTGCCTTTGTTTCCTACATCAGAATTACTGAGCAATTGTGTATTTTTTTTAAAACCCATTTCCAGTGTTTAAAATTAGTTCTTAGTGTCCAAATATATTTTTCAAACCCTTTGCACTATAATCATTACAAAACAAAATGTAGTAGTCATTCACCAACACCCAGCACATTCCTTTAGGAAAGGTTGAGGAAGAATGTGCGTAAATGAGTTGTTTAATAACAGTTGTAAAAATACCTCTTTACCTGCCACTGCTTATTTAAAACTGCTACGAAGAGCTGGAATAAAGATTTAGGAAACAGGGATGCCTGGGTGGCTCAGTCAGTTAAGCATCTGCCTTCTGCTCAGGTCACATATCCGGCTCCTTGCTCCCCAGGGAGCCTGCTTCTCCTTCTGCCTGCAGCTCCCCCTGCTTGTACACTCTCCCCACCCACCCCCTGACCAACAAATAAATTTTAAAAATCTTAACAAAAAAAAAAAGATGCAGAAAAGAGTCAATTTTGTAGATGTAAAGGGTTTAATAAAGCAAGAAATCTTTCATTTTTTTATTCTGAAAGAGAAACCAGTAAATTCTCTACAACCCCTAGATTGGTATTGTAACCAAACTAACCTGAGTTAGTTCCTTGGTGAGTCACAGATAGGAACTGATGTGGGAAACAAAGGCAGAAAAAAAAATTATTAGATTTTCTGACTACCTACAGCCCACTGACAAGTCCTTAAAACAGGCAGAATGACATTTCGACTTTGCTAAGGGTAAAAGACAATCCTAGCCCGATTTCCCCCACCCCAGAATCCTCTAAGTCTACTTTAACTTATAAAAATTCCTTTAAAAATTTTCTTTATCCCCAAACTCCCAAAGTTACGTGTTGGCAATCACCCGCCAAGCATGTGAACCACTGACATATATCTGAAAGTTCTCATTACTAAGGTTTTATTACACAGTAATAAATGACATTTTCCCAATAATTGGCTAGACCCCTCTAGGTCCCTGAAACCTTGCTTCCAAATTCCTTAGAGACTTAGGCTATCCCTAACCCCCTCCCAACTTGAAAGTACATAATGGTCCACTTCTCTTGAGCCCAGTATGGCTCTATCTGCCCATAGGTCCTGTCCCCGTGCTTTAATAAAACCACCTTTTTACACCAAAAATGTCTCAAGAAAGAACCCTGAGGTTCTTTCCTGGATCAGGAACTATACCAGGTGAGTTGTCACACAAAGGAAACTTTATTTGCTGCAAATAAGGAAATCATGGGGAATAACTTCCAAAGTCATGGCTCCCAAGCAAGGAAGAATGGGTTCCTTGTATCTAGGGTTAGGATAAATATTTAGATAAGGGCGCCTTAGTGTTACATGTAGAGGTGGGCATAAGATCTCACATGTACCTTAAGAAAACACACCTATACATACACTGTATGTTATGTAAATGAGGCTTGTGCTGCTCCTTGGGTGGAGATTTTAGTATTAAAATGAGGTAAGGGTAAATGATGATAATAATAATAATAATAAGATAAAGGTAACTATTGGTCACTCTGTGGGTCACATCATGGTCCATTTCCACAGGAATGAGTCAGGGTTAAGCTCAAGCAGGTCTGGGTGGTCTAGGCCAGCTCTTTGTCAGGGCAGTTATTATTGCTTGAGGGGTAGTTTCAGTTTCCATCACAAGATGCTATGTGTATAGGGTCTTTTGCCTGAGTTAAGAACTTAAGGAAAACTACAGGACAAAGATTGGTGGTTAAAAACAGGTGAGCAGTGAAGATCAGGTCTTGGGATCTAGGTGATGACAGTGTTAGGGTATAGGGTTAGTAGAATCAAGAATTGACTTGAGGGATGGGCTCAGTTGGTTGAATTGAGGGCTGCCTGTGTGCCTCAATTTGGGCTCAGGTCGTGTTCTCAAAGTTCTGAGATCAAGTTCTGCATTAGTTTCTGCGCTCGGCGATGAGTCTGGTTGTCCCTCTCCCTCTGTTCCTTCTCTCTCTCTCATTCTCTAATAAATAAATAAATAATCTGAATGAAAGAAAAAAAGAAGAAAAGAAAAAGAAAAAAAGAAGTAACCTGATGAGCTGAGGTCACCATGATTCCCAGACTTGAGGGTGGATTGCATTGGGAAAATATAAGACCAAGGAATAGGAAGAGAGTAGCATGATTTCTTTGTTTTTTGTTGTTTTTGGGGGGGTGGGGTGGGCAATAGTCTACTTATTCATTTGAGAGAACAAAAGAAGGGGGAGCGGTAGGCAGAGGGAGAAGAAGGCTCCCTGCTAAGCAAGGAGCCCCATGTTCAGGCTTGATCCCAGGACCCTAGGATCATGCCCTGAGCCAAAGGTAGACACTTAACCGACTGAGCCACCCAGGCGCCCTGAGTATGGCCGTGTGCAATGCGAACTTTTTGAAGTGGGAGAGTTAGGTTCTTGTCTCATGGAGTCACATGGATCTCACAGACAAAGGAGAGTGAGTAAAGCAATAGAAGTTTATGGAGCAGGTGAACCTGGGTGGCTCAGTCAGTTGAGTATCTGCCTTTAGCTCAAGTCATGATCCATCACAGGGTCCTGGGATGGAGCACCGCATTGCGCTACCTGCTCAGCAGAGAGCCTGCTCCTCCTATTTGTGTGTGCACTCTCTCTCTCTCTCTCTCTGTCAAATAAATAAATAAATTTATTAAGCAAGGATACAGAGAAAAAAAGATCTCAGGAATGAGGGAGTCTGGACAGGGTTGCTGGCAGTCTTTTGTTTAGAACTGACCAGGGAGCTTCTGTCCGTATCAGTCTTGTGATGTCTTGGCTGGAGTAAGGACTGGTAGTAACATCTTTAATGGCTTACTTCTTCTTCTTCTTCTTCTTTTTTTTTTTTTTTTGGCCTACTTCTTTTTTTAGGGTCTGGTTATTCTTTGTTGGTCACAGGTGACTATCATTAAAAAAAAAAAGATACACACACGTGCACACACACATGCCTAGGACAGGGTGGTCTGGTTTGTTCCATTATCTCTGGTTGCCTTACACTTCTGCATTTTGGGGATTTCTGTGAGCCTGACCATGGAGCCCCCTATCTATCTCTCCCTACCTAGCCCCACCTGTCCCTTACTCATTTTCACCTAGTACATGAGAATTTAAGATTGATGTAAGAGATTGTGATAAGAGATGTTAAGTGTCTATGGTAGCGTTATTTATACTTGTCTGGTCATTGCAAACTTAATAGCCTAAAAAAACAACAATCATTTATTTTGCTCACAGATATGCAGTTTGGTCACGGCTCAGTGGCACAGCTTGTTTGCACCACGTGACGTAAGCTGGGCCAGCTCAAAATCAAGGCCATGGTCTGGAATCGTAAGGCTTGTTCATTCACAGATCTTGGTGGTTGATGCTAGCTGTTGGGACTCCAGCTGGGATGGTGCCCGGGAACACCTCTAGGTCACCCCTCCATGCAGATTTCCAAGAGGACAAGGTGTCGCTGGGGCATAGGGCTCCAGGGCTCCCAAACGAACCAGGTTCCGTCACTCACCACTTCCCAAATCCTACGGCAGAGAAATGAGTGGTGGTAACCAAGAAAGGAATTTATTTCAGTGAGGCCAATACTAGGGATGTGTAGGTTAACAGTGAAGGTCAGGTCAATTACTATCTTAATACCAACCACAGACAGGGTCATGCTGGCTCAGGGCGGTCCTTATTGCTTGAAGGGGTAGTTTCAGTTTTTGTCTGCAGATGCTCTGCCCATTGGGTCTTTTGCTTGAGTTAAGAAATAAGCTAGAAAGGAGAACCTATTTAGGAAGTTTGAAGGATAGTTTAAGTCCTCTTTCAAATGGAGGCATTATATTGACTTCCATGGCCTAATCTCAGAAATCACATAGGATCAGTTCAACTATTTATTGAAGCAGTCAAAAAACAAACAAACAAACAAAAAAAACAAAAACAAAAAAACCAACACCACATTTATGGGGAAAGGACATAGACTATACTTCTTAATTGTTGAAGTACTAGTTATATTGTAAAAAGAGCATGTGGAATGAGGAATGAGAGATATTATAGTCATTTAAGGAAAGTATTATCTGCTATAATGCCTATTTTACCTTTGTCCAAATGAGAAAAAAAACTCCATCAAAAGGCCCCATTTTGGGGCGCCTGGGTGGCTCAGTGGGTTAAGCCGCTGCCTTCGGCTCGGGTCATGATCCCAGGTCCTGGGTTCGAGCCCCGCGTCCGGCTTTCTGCTCAGCAGGGAGCCTGCTTCCTCCTCTCTCTCTGCCTGCCTCTCTGCCTACTTGTGATTTCTCTCTGTCAAATAAATAAATAAAATCTTTAAAAAAAAAAAAAAAAGGCCCCATTTTAGGGGCACCTGGGTGGCTCAGTGGGTTAAGCCTCTGCCTTCGGCTCAAGTCATGATCCCAGAGTCCTGGGATCGAGCCCCGCATCAGGCTCTCTGCTCAGCAGGGAGCCTGCTTCCCCCTTCTCTCTGCCTGCCTCTCTGCCTACCTCTCTGCCTACTTGTGATCTAGGCCCCATTCTAGGTATATCGTTTTCCTGGAATTAAACCTGAAAAGGTGAAAAAAACAACAACATTAAGGGGTATCAGGGTGGCTCAGTCTACTAAATGTCTGCGTTAGGCTCAGGTCATGATCCCAGGGGCTGCTCCTCTCTCTGCTTGCCATTCTGCTCTGCCTGCTTGTGCTCTTGCTCTCTCAGTCAAATAAAGAAATAAAATCTTTTTTCTTTTTTAAAGATTTTGTTTACTTGACAGAGAAAGACACAGCGAAAGAGGGAACACAAGCAGGGGGAGTGGGAGAGGGAGAAGTAGGCTTCCTGCCAAGCAGGGAGCCCGATGTGGAGCTCGATTCCAGGACCCTGAGATCATGACCCGAGTAGAAGGCAGACGCTTAACAACTGAGCCATCCAGGTGCCCCAGAGAAATAAAATCTTTAAAAAAAATTAATTGGAGTCTGTCCCCGTTGTTTATCATGTATAGGTATTTCGTGTTTTTGAGCTGAAGGCAGGTGGTAGGACTACCAACCTACATTTGTGGGCTAGCTAATTTTTCCCCCAAATTTCTGGAACTACAGTAAAATGCAATGATGATGCAGGCTGGCTGAGTCTGAGGACCCAGAGGGATTCCCAGAGGACGAGCCAGGAGGATCCTCGGCTTCAAGGAGGATAGAAATCAAACACAAGCTGAGAGGAAGTGAGAGCAGAGTTTATTGGAGATATATACAGAGAGAGAAGATACAGGTAGAATTTCTGGGAGACTCTGGGAGAAAAGAGAGAGTCTTGTCTTTGCTTGGGTTTTTTTTTTTGTTTTGTTTTGTTTTTTTAATTAAGAACAGTGCCCTCCCAGCCATACCAAGCCTTGGGCAAAACAAGGATGAGAGCTCAAGTATCCTCCGTAAGTCACTTATACCCTGGAGCTAGAGGTCTTGGCATCAAGGTACGAGGAATCAGTGGTCTTGGAAAACTTTCATAATGACCTCACCCAGTCACCTTAGATGCTTTCTATTGTGCCAGAAGTCTCCAAAGTAATCATTAACCCCTTGACCTTTACAAGGAGGAAATACGTTAAGGTCTGATGTGAGGCGGTAGGCAAGTCCTAGCAAAAACAGAGGCAGCAAGGGGCTCCTGGGTGGTACCATCTGTTGGGCATTTGACTCTTGGTTTCAGCTCAGGTTGTGATCACAGCATCATGTGAGTCTGCTTGGGGTTCTCTCCCCATCTCTGTCTGCCCCCACCTCACTCCACCCCATCCCCCACCCCCATGCTCTCTCTCTACCTCGCTCTCTTAAATTAATTAATTAATTAATTTAAAAAAAAAAGGAGGGACCTGGGTGGCTCAGTCAGTTGCGTGTCTACCTTCTGCTCAGGTCACGATCCCAGGGTCCTGGGCTGAAGCCCCATGTTGGGCTCCCTGCTCAGTGGGAGGCTTGCTTCTCCCTCTCCCCGCTGCTCCTGCTTTCTCTCTCTTTCTCTCTCTCTCTCTCAAATAAATAAATAAGATCTTAAAAAAAAGAGTAGAGGTAGCAAAAAAAGCTACCTTCAGTTTCCCTATCTCAATGGGAAATGGAGTAGAAAATAAGCATCCTCTGGCTCTTAGAAAATGCTTTTACAAGTAACATTCTTCTCCCATAATGAATAATATAAGAAGGCCTTTTCCCAGTTTAAAAACTCCCATGTTCCCAAAGTTTTTAAGTCATTTTTTAGCACTCAGGGGCCATTCTCTTTTTGAAATAATAAACAGGATGATAGGGTTCTCAGGCAGAGTGGGGACAAAAAGAGGGAGTGAGATTCTCTGGGGATTAAAGACTCGCAGGGAGGTCCTAGTTGGTCTTTCCATCTTCCTCCTTAAGTCTCTACAGCATTTAAAAGAACTACGCTTCTTATGCCAGTAATTCACTCATTTAATAAAGGTTAATACCTTTGTGCTGGGAAGGCAGAAAATATAGTAGTGTGGAAGAGAACAGATTCTCATAGCTTTCTCCATTCGACGCTCTTAATCATATACCTACTGGGATTTGCTTAGGGATTTTCCTTATTGTAACCATGGGAAAATAGATACGATCGTTAATTTTATGTGTCAACTTGACTAAGCCACTGGGGTTGTGCAGATATTTGGCCCAACACTATTTTGAGTTTTTCTGTGAAGGTATTTCTGGATGAGATTAACATTTGAATCTGCAGACTGAGTAAAGAAAATTCCCTTCCTTACTGTGGGCAGGTTTCATCCAATTAAAGTCTGACAAAAAGGTAAGAGGTAATTTTAAAAAACCTATTATCTCCTCTGTGTTTTTCTCTTATACTACCGTGGTGTAGTGGTAGGCAAAATTTACATATAGGTGTTAATATCAAATCTTTCAATATTTACAGAATATAATAAGATTCATCTATGTTCAAAAGAAACCCTAGATTCCAACTTTCTCGGGCATTTATTAAAGAGCAGAGGTGCGGGGGGTGACGCCTGGGTGGCTCAGTGGGTTATGTGTCTGCCTTTTGGCTCAGGTCATGATGCCAAGATCCTGGATGAAGCCCTGTGTCAGGCCCTCTGCTCAATGGAGAATCTGCTTCTCCTCTCCCTCTGCCTGCTGCTCCCCCTACTTGTGCTCTCTCCTTCTCTGTCAAATAAATAAATAAAATTAAAAAAAAAAAAAGAATAAAGAGCAAGAGGGGGCTTGGGTAGGGAGAAGAAGAAATGGAATAGGATTTAGGATACTTGAAAAGCCCAAGGTGGGGGGAGTGAAGAGGAGCCTCTGGGTTTTATTTCTCCCTTCCTTCTTTCCTTTCTTCATTGAGGGTGTCCTCCTCCTTCCTGTCCCCTAGACCACACCCTCACATTCTCCTGTGTGGTGAAGGTGAAGAGAAAAGAAAACCTGGAGAAATGAGAGTATTTTGCCTTGGTAAGCCCAAGGAGCAGCATGTTGAGGGAAGATGGCTCCTGATGCCCCTCCCCACCCACCAACCGTTACCTATCTGGAACAAGTGGTTCTATTTCCAAATGGCTGTTTCTATGCCTATATAAGACACAGATAATGCAGATTTATTATGTAGCTATTGTAAGCATTCAACAATATCTTGTTCTCTTCTGTCAGATACACAGATGACTTTTTCTCAGATCCCCTTGCAAGTGGGCAGGGTCATGTGATGATTATGACTAATGCTATGTGGGCAAAAGTGACAAATCATTTCTGGGCTGCAGCAGTGTAAAGCTGTTTGTGATTCTCAAATCTCTCTGGTGCCTGATCACCGCAATAGTGGAAGACGCTTTAGGTTGAACTGGAAGAGCTAAAACATGGGCTCAGAAGTAGACTATGTTTCTGAGTCACTATAGTGGATTGGGGTAGGAAGAAGGAGGGTAGGGAAGTCCTAGTGAGCCACCCAGACCCACAACAAGTTTCGTGTGAGCAAGAAATAAACCTTAATTGTAACAAACAACCAAGATTTTTGGAGCTTCTCAGTATCACAGCATAAACCAGACTATCCTGCCAGATGTAATTATGAAAACTGGGGCCTGTGTATTTAAAAAAGCAGACTTGTGCTTGCTTCAGCAGCACATATACTAAAATTGGAACAATACAGAGAAGATTAGCATGGCCCCCGTGCAAAAATGACACACACATTTGTGAAGTGTCCCATATTAAAAAAAAAAAAAAAAAAAAAAGCACAGACTTGACTTTATTTCTAGGAAATGGAAGGTACTGAGTCAGGACATTTAAAAATCTTTGTGTATACTGGTAGTGGCAACTGGATATCCTACATCCTTATAAAATAAAAATGGTGGCTGATAATAAAAACCTCTGGGTATCTTCGAATCGAGCTATTGGTCTTATTCATGTCAAAAAACATATTGGCCTCTGATAAATTTATGTCATTTAAATGGCTTTTTTGGAGAGTTCTTAAGCTTAGCATAGTGATTTCTTTTTTTCCTGGAAACCAGATTATCTCTTTACATTGGCAAACCTACCAATTCCCTCAAGATAAAAGATTCTAATATAATGAGGATCAAAGCGACAGCATGAATGTTGGGTTCAGCAGGACCTGGGTTTGAATGCCTGCTCCACCATTTCCATTTGTGACACTGGGCAGTTACATGGCCTCTCTAAGTTTAATTTCCTCCTCTACCAAATATGGATAAAAATGCCTATTTAGCGGGTATCTGGCTGGCTCAGTTGGTAGAGCATGTGACTCTTGATCTCCAGTTCTTAAGTTCAAGCCCAACACTGGCTATAGAGATTTACTTTTTTTAAAAAATGCCTATTTTGTAAGGTTGTTTTAAGGACAATAAAATACTGAAATAATGAAAACTTCTAACAGGGGGCCTCCTGGGTGGCTCAGCTGGTTAAGCATCTGCCTTTGGTTCAGATCATGATCCCAGGGTCCTAGGATTGAGCCCTGTGTTGGGTTCTCTGTTCAGTGGGGAGTCTGCCTCTCCTTCTGCTTCGTCCCCTATCTCACAAATAAATAAAATCTTAAAAGAAAAAAGGAAACCTCTAACACTATCTGGCGCATTGGAGGAAATCAATAAAGGGTAACTATATAAGATATATTTCTGTTCTGTTTATTTACAATTAAAAGACACAAATATCAAAGGGGATATAGTTTCACCTTTCAACAAAGAATTCTCTGTATATTTAAATAAAACAGTGTCTATCAAGCCTTGTATTTCAAAAAATGTGTAAGAACTACTTAATTTGCAATTAGCAAAGAACAACGTGGCTTTTGGAAATTTTTACTTGAAGATTTAGAAGTCCAGAATTTAGCCTTTACATTACTGGGCTCAATATGTTTACTTTCTGGTTCTTAGTTTTTACTATGCTAAGTTACCACCAAAGCAATTATCTGTTTAAAAGATTCTAACACAGTCTTTCCATGTATCCTAAATTATCTCAATATGTTGTTTGGGAAATGGTTTCCTTCTGACATGAATCTATGAATATATCTCCTAATTCAGTTTCCCAATTTGTAATAGTCCTTGCACCTATGAATTGCTATTAAACTCATCAAGAATATTTAGGAGGTGCAAGATTTAATACTTCCCTCCTCCAGGTAGCCTCAATAATCTTACACATAAGAGCACATAAACACAGTGGTCATAAAACAACCTGACTAGTTTTTTAATAGAAATATGCCAAAATTGAAATACCTGTGAGTATTATTACCTTTAAAGGAATCACTTTGAGAAGTTATTTAGCTGTTGAAGAATATCATGATTTCTCAACATCTTTTTGTGACTTTAGAAGCTGGTGCATTATTTTCTATATCCCTGATAATAACAAATATGTCCTTTAAGAATAAATTTGATTTTTTTCAAAGAATCAAAAGTTACTTAGGACCAATTCTGATTAATTAAGTGATCAAGATAGTAATATCTTTTTTGCTAAAAGATGAGATATGACTGTAAGATACTACGACTCATAGTCTGACTTGGAATTAATGGCACAACTTTGGAATAAAAGTATAAACGTATTCCAGAATTTAAAGGACAAGATTCATTTGGGTATGTAAATGTGTAAAAATGCACACAAACACCCACTTATGTACTGTAAAAGCCACTAAGTTTTTTTTTTATTTCATACTTTCTTGAGCAGCAGGGGCTACATTACCTCTCCTGCTTCTGGCTGCCAGGCCACAAAGCAGCAAGAATACATCAATGCCTTTATCTCCTAGATGGAAAGGAGAAAGAAGGCAGAGCATAAAAGGTATTCAAAGAACTAATGGCTAAAAATTCCTATATGTGGCAAAAATCTAGAGATTCAAGAAGTTTAGTGACTTCTAAATAGGATAGATCCAATGAAATCCACACGAGACAAATCATAGTCCTAGCCAAACTTCCATCCAGGAAGACAAAAAAACTAAGACAAAAAAAAGAAAAAAGAATCCTGACAGCAGCCAAAGAGAAATACAATACCTGATTACCTATAGGGTAAAAACAATGTGAATGATAGCAGATTTCTCATGGAAATCATGTGGGCTGTAAGTAGCAAGAGTTTCTAAGTGCTGAAGGAAAGGAACTGTTGACCCAGAACTCCCCACCTATGGAAAATAACCTTCAGGAATGAAGGGAAAGAGGATTGTGGTTTTTAAGATTTGGAGTACAACAGTAAATCTGGGAGTTTTTCCTTGGGAAATTGAGGGTAAACAGATCAGGAGATGTACTTTGGGGAAGCAGGGAGCACACAGGGGAATAGAGACTCTTCCTCACAGAATTGATCTAAGGGTTTAGAGAGGGGTTGGAGAATAAGAAGATCTTGGGGTATCCTGAAAATTTCTTTGTAAACTCCACTTATACAATGATACTCTTATCAGGCTGGATGCTCCAATGGCTTGGAGGTTGTCTCCAAGCCTGCTGAGCTGACCCTTTATTTGACATAGAGCAACCAAATGCAATGTATGGACTTTGTTTGGACCTTGATTTGAAAAAAGCCACTGTAAAACAAAACAACACAACAACTTTTGTCTTTTAATAACCTATTAAGGTATAATTGGCATATAATAAATTTCATATACTCAAATTGTACTGTTTCATAAATTTTGATATATGCATACACCTGTGAAATGATAGCACAATCATTCCAATTTTAGTATTAGTATATGTGCTACCAAAGACAGCATACCATCATCACAATCAGTATTATAAGCATATTCTTCAGCCCCATGAGTTTCTTCTCGTCCCTCTAGAATCACTTCCTCTGGCCTATCCCTATTCTCACTATCCCAACTGATCACTTATCTTCTATTACTAAGTTTGTACTCTTTAGAATTTATATAAATGGAATCATATAAAAAAAGTAAATGGAGGGGTGCCTGGGTGGCTCAGTTGATTAAGCAGCTGCCTTTAGCTCAGGTCATGATCCCAGGCTCCCGGCTCAGCTCATGTGAATTCTCGCTCTCTCTCAAATAAATAAAATATTTTAAAAAAATTAATGGAATCATATGGTATGTACTCTTTTGTCTGGTTTCTTTTAGCATAATTACTTTGAGATTCATCTATTTTATTACTCCATGGATAATGTGTTTCTTTTTTTTTTAAGATCTTATTTGTTTGACACAGAGAGACAGTAAGAGAGGGAACACAAGCAGGGGAAGTGAGAGGAGAAGCAGGCTTCCTGCTGAGCAGGGAGCCCAATGTGGGGTTCGAACCCAGGACCCTGGGATCATGACCTGAACTGAAGGCAGATGCTTAACAATTAAGTCACCCAGGTGCCCCAGTGTATTTCTTTCTTTTTTTTTTTTTTAAGATTTTATTTATTTATTTGACAGAGAGAGATCACAAGCAGATGGAGAGGCAGGCAGAGAGAGAGAGAGAGGGAAGCAGGCTCCCCGCTGAGCAGAGAGCCTGATGCGGGACTCGATCCCAGGACCCTGAGATCATGACCTGAGCCAAAGACAGCAGCTTAACCCACTGAGCCACCCAGGCGCCCCAGTGTATTTCTTTTTATTGCTGATTGTATTCTACTGTATTGAAATATCTCAATTTATTTTTACCTCAACTTTTCCAGCAGATGACATGATACCATAAAGAGAACACTAAAGACTCCACCAAAATACTGCTAGAACCAATAAACAAATTCAGTAAAGCTGCAGGATACAAAACTAGTGTACAGAAATCTGTTTTATTTCTACACATTAGTAATGAAGCATCAGAAAGAAATTAAGAAAACAATCTCATTTGCAATCACACCAAAAATACTAAGATTCCTAGGAATAAACCTAACCAAAAAGGTGATTCATTACTCTTGGTTAAATATGTAAGAGTGGAATAGCTGTGTCATATGGTAGGTACGTATTTAACTTTTAAACTAAAATTGCATAATAGAACCTCAGTGTAAAACCCCAATTATAGAACTTCTAGAAGAAAACATAGGGAAAAATCCTTGTGGTCTTGGGTTAGGCAAAATTTCTTGGATATCACAACAAAACATGATTCATAGAAGAAAACACTGAGGAACTGAATTTCCTCAAAAGTAAGAACTATATGGGAGGAGAGGACATTAAAAAAAAAAAACTGTGCTCTTTGTAAAACACTATTAAGAGAATGAAAAGGCAGGATCAAGCCCCATATCCAGGGGAGCTTGGGAGCAGGGAGCTTACTTTTCCTTCTCCTGCTTCTCCTGCTTTCCCTGCTTATGCTCTCTCTCTATTAAATAAATAAAATCATATATATATATATACATATATATATATATATGACTGAGAATACCAATTACTGGTAAGGATATAGAATACCCAGAACTCTCATAAACTGGTGGGAATATAAAATGGCACAACCACTTTGGAAAAGTTTGTCAGTTTCTTTTATTGTGACATTTAGACTTTGAAATATCTTCAAACTTATGTAAAAGTTACAGGAATCATCCAAAGAACTTTCATATATCCTTCAACTAAATTCTCTAATAGTCAACATTCTACATTTGACCTATCATAATTTCTCCCTCCATTTTCTGAACTATTTGGGAGCTAATTACATATTGCTATTACCCCTTAAGACTGAAGTGGAAATTTCCTATGATCTTTGCCTATTAGAGATACATCCTTAAGTATTTATAGAAAAAAATGATGTTTGAAATTCTTTGAGATTCACTCCTACAGAGGTGGGGTGGAGGGTGAGAAATGAAATACTGTCAAGATATCTATAATTGTTGAAGCTTGGTAATGAGTACAGGAGGGTTTACTTACTTATTTATTTGTTTGTTTGTTTAAGTAGGTCCCAGACCCAATGTGGGGCTTGAACTCACCACCCTGAGACCCAGAGTCAGATCCTCTACTGACTGAGCCACGAAGGCACCCCAAGAACAGGAGGGTTTATTATAATAGTTCTTCTACTTTGACATATGTTTCAAATTTTCTGTAATTAGAGTTTTTAAATAAAAGACCATTGAAGAAATTGAAGGATTTAAAGATTGGTGTGAGATCATATTTGTGATCATTAGTGATCCCGTCATATTTGTGATCAGAGTAACATTACTCTGGCTGCAATAGGAAAAATGGCTTCAAGTGGATCAAGAGTGAAGACACTGTTTTTCAAGCTGTTAAGGTGTCAATGAAGAGATGATTGTGATGTGAAATAAGTGAGTGGTAATGGGATAGAGGGAAATGGATAGATTGAAGAAATGGACTACCTGAATGTGAAAACTGAGAGAAAAGGAATCCAGGCAGAGTGGCACCATTTACCTAGAGAGAGATCGCTGGGAAAAGGACAGGACCCAGGGGAAGGAAGGAAGGAAGAGGACAGTTTGAAGTGGCCTTGGGTCAAACTAATGCATTTGTGTTATCGTATTAACTGGGCCAGATTATCTTCTGTTAACTGGGCCAGCACGGAGTGAATTGATGATGGCCAGATACTTAAGGATCATTATTTTGCAAACAGTATAGGTGTAGGAAGAGTAAATAAAGGAAAAGTCACTTGAAAAATATGCTTGGAGGGAAAAAAAAAGAAAGAAAAATATGCCTGGAGGGCACCTGGGTGGCTCAGTTGACTAAGCACCCGCCTTTAACTCAGGTCATGAAGCCAGGGCTCTGGGATATCAAGTCTTGCATTGGGCCCTCTGCTCAGAGGGGAGCCTGCTTCTTCTCTCTCCCTCTCCCCCTCCTCCCTGCTTATGCACTCTGTCTTACTTTCTCTCTCAAATAAACAAATAAAATCTTAAAAAAAAAAGAAAGAAAGAAAGGGAAAAGAAAGACATGCTTGGAAGCAGGATTATAACAGAAAGACCTCCTAAATTCACATTAAGTAAAGGCGCATGAAACATACTTCTCTTCACGGAACCGTAGTGTTACAGGACTTCTCCTTTGGTGCCGCTGGTGGGTCTTGATCACAACGCTTTCAAGAATGAAGAAGTAGACCAGATGAGTGGTGGGCAGCCAAGCAAAGTTTATTGAGGGACAGTACAGTTTACTGAGCAATAGTACAAAGCTCCCCAACAAGATGCGGACCAGAGAGGGTTGCCAATTTGGCATTTCTATCTAGGGGTTTTTGTGGGCTTGTTGGCCCATATTATGGGCTGTTTTAATCTGATTAACCCTCCCGTCACCTGTCACCCAAGTCAGGTTTTTGTCATCTACCTATATCACATGGGAAAGGGTGGAAGGCTCCTTCCAGGATGGTGTAAAATCCTTTTAAGGGTGGTTTCCTCTTGGCAGGACGGCGCGGGACCGGCTTGTCTCTGACTGCTTTTCTTCCAGCTCTCCTTCACTAGTAGTTCATACAGCTAACTGAAGGGAAGACATTCTTCAGTTGCACTTTTTTAAAGATTTTATTTGTCAGAGAGGGAGAGAGTACAAGCAGGAGGCGGCAGGCAGAGGGAAAAGCACGCTCCCTGCTGAGCAAGGAGTCAGATAAGAGGCTAGACTGAGCTGAGGGCAGATGCTTAACGGACTGAGCTACCCAGGCATGCCAGCATTTTTCAGTTTGATTGTAGGGTGATAATGGAGATTCTTAAAGGTGGGAAGGTAGGAACAAAGAGCAGGTGAATCCATCCTTAAAGGGATGAGTTTGGGGCCACAAAGCTGAGAGGACGCGGAGTACAAGTCAAGATCTTTACTCCTAGTAGTCTTGTGGGAAGGTTCAAGGTTGGAACCTAAACGAGTTGAAAACCCATCAAAGTCTGCCCTTTTGAGTTTCCTCTCACGACCTGTGCTGGAGTAAAGAAGTTCCATGCATTTCGTGAAAACATCTGGCCTTATCCTTCCATTCTGACTGATTTATTTTCCCACGTCCGTGCAGATTTCTTTGCTCCAGTTCGCCCGCAACAAACCGGCAAACCCAAAACCTGGCCTCATTCCCCTGTTTCCCCGAGCGGGTCCTCCAGTCACTGAAGCCAATTCTGGGCGCTCCGGTCCGCCCCCGGGACCCGCCCCCCGAGACACCCACCCCTCCCGCCACCGGCGCGCGGTCCCGCCCCCGGCACGCAGCCCCGCCCCGGCGCGCGGCTCCCTCCGATGGACCTGCCCCCCGCGCGCAGCCCCGCCTACGGGCCAGTCAAGAGAGCAGAGCCCCGGCCGGGAGCCCGCGGGTTGCCCACCACCGCCACCGCAAGGCCGCCCCACCTGGGCCACCGCGTCGCCATGGCTGGGGGCCGTGGGGTTCCCGGGCGCGGCCGGGACGAGCCGCCGGAGAGCTACCCACAGCGTCAGGAGCACGAGCTGCAGGCTCTGGAGGCCATCTACGGCGCCGACTTCCAGGACCTGCGACCTGACGCGGGCAAATCGGTAGGAACGTGGCTGGCCCGGGCGGTGCTGGGGTTTTGCGGCCCAGTCTTTCCTCTGTGCGACTTCCCCCGGCCAGGCCCGGCCTGGCCTTGCCGACGCCGAGCCACCGGCCCTTTTTACGATTCTTCAGTCCTTTAGTCCCTCCCGGTTCCACCCACGCTTACTTTTTGTCCTTGCGCCGGGTCTGCGGGGTCTCCAGAACCCCCACCTCGGCCGAATTCTCTACCAGCCTTTCGTCCAGGTCGGCTCCTCTGCCCTAACCAACACTTCTCATTTCCACTGACACGCCGAAATATCCTTGCCTCCTTCCAGTCTTCCCTTCCTACCCCCACCCCCCGCCCCAGCTGAAAGCCCTTGAATCTGACACAACAGTGGAATAAGAGATCCATTGCAACTTTGTTCTGACAAGGCTTTGGGGGCGTTTGCACCGACCTTACTGATTCCCCGCCCCCCCTTCACTATTCCCTGCAAGTCTCACCTTCCCTTGTTTTCAAAACTAGAAACCACGTAAACCTCACTGTACTCTCCAGGTGTCCTCACTGTTTTGCGCATGGAGGAACTTCCTTTAAGGCACTTGGAGAGTATAGAATACATTCATCTTAACCATAATGGAGGAGTGTGCTGCGTTTAGACCTTTTAAATGACATTAGATTTAAAATACTACTTTCCCTTTTGTCTGGGAGTAAAGGCTCATTATAAGCAGTTGACACTGATGGTTTCTCCCCGACCCTTGAAGAATTATCTCTGAATAATAACATTTAAAAAGACGTCTCTTCCTTCACCTGTCATTCCTGCATTTCACATTTCCTCAACAGATAGGATTTTCTGCAGATGTGAGAGCGGCTGTCTCCCTTTCACTCAGAGTGCTTCTTCGTTAAAATATTTATTGTTCTAGGCATCAGGAGCATAGTCCACGGCAAAGCATATCAAACCTCTAGCCCTCAGGGAGCTTTCTTTTCTAGTGCCTAATTTCAAGAGTTTTTTTGTTTGTTTTTTACCTGAAGTAGTAAAAATGTAAACATTCCCCTTATACATCCTTACGCTAAAAGTAATATAACTTTCTGGTGGTCTGGTAACTTGTCTTTCGAAACATTGAGAACCAGGAAGTAGGCCCATTAAGCAGCCAAAATGGGAGTCTGAGTGTACCCATGGACTCAAGGCAGAGTCTTTAAGACCTCCTTCAGAGCCACTTTCTGAAAAAAATATTTATTTATTTATTTATTTATTTATTTATCTATCTATCTATCTATCTATCTATCTATCTATCAGACACACAGAGAGTACAAGCAGGGGGTGGGGTGGGTCAGAGGGGCAGGAAGAAGCAGGCTCCCCGCTGAGCAGAGAGCCCAGCTTGAGGCTCCATCCCAGAACCCCAGGATCATGACCCAAGCTGAAGACACTTAACTGAGTGAGCCACCCACGCGCCCCCAGAACCACTTTTATTTATTTTATACATGCTTAGCTATCTAGTTCCAAGGCTACAGAAAGACAAAGTAAAAAGGAGCTGCTGCAGGTAGGGATATCAATAATGGCAAATTTATAGTTGGTGACCTTTCTAACAGAGAGAAGATTGACAAAAGCAAACAAAAGCTATAAACGGGAGGCAGAAGAACTCTAATAGCTGTCTGTGGTTCATAGCACGGGGTGGATAGCCTAAATACTTTCATAGGCCTTACAGGCAGGTAACTGCTGGCCATTAGCAATGAATCAGACTGTGGTCATTCAACAAGTACTTATTATCACCTGTGTGCCTGTCTTCAGGGAAGGATTGTGCAGGTCCACAACTCTTTATCCAGAACCCTAGAGACCTGTCCAGTTGCGAAATTCAGAAGTGTTTGTGTTCACGTTCATGTGTGCACATTCCATACCTTACCTAACACCTCACTTGGTGTAGGGGGTGAGGGAAGCGGCATCGAAAATAAAATGCAGTGTAACCTGTATGTTCAAATATTCACAAGGCTGGGTTAAATAAAGGCTATTAATAGCTCCTTGTCAGGTTAAGCCAAATTTGTTGCCAATAAATCCAGGTCAGAATTTATTGACCTGAATAAACTTCAGGTTTCTTTGACTTCTTTTAGAGGATGCATTAGAATGTAGGTTTCAGAGGTCACAGTTTACTAGCATTTGTAATATTTATAAATAATTAAACGTTTTGGGAATGAATGCTAATTACTTTATGTACTAAACAAGTTTGGACACTACTAGGTTAAAATATAATTTACTCTAGAGTTATACATGTATTACTAATTATCTTGGCTTATCTTTCATGTCAGCAAAGGGTCTCTTAATTTATAATTTGATATCTATTACAAAATTCACTCCCATAGCTTGATTCTTCTGTGTCTAGGCCCAATGGTAGTATATGAGAGTCCCTGTTTTTCTGTATCTTCACCAACATTGTAAACAGCAGACTTTTCATCTTTCCAGTAAATGAATGAACACTTTTTCCTACTATGTTGTCCGTTTTCTTTTTCCTACTTTTTTTTTTTTAAGTAATTTCTATTCCCAGCATGGGGCTCAAACTCAAAACCCTGAGATGAAGAGTAGCATGCTCCATCAACTGAGCCAGTCAGGTATCCCATATATTATCTGTTTTCTTTGTTATTTGTCAGTTATTTTATATTAAAAAAAATTAGCATTATGGGTCATATGTTGCAGATGTTTTTCCGTATTAAACCATGTGCACTTTGATACTTACATAATGTATGCAATTAAAAAAACCTAATGTAGTTAAAATGACCTATTTTTTTTGTATTTCCCCCTTTTTTTTTCCTAGCAAAGATATCCCTACTTGAGTATTACTAAAAAATGAAGTCTTTAAAGTTTTCTTTTAATTCTTTAATGACTTTGTTTCCAAATTTCAGAAAACTTAAAAAAATTTTTTTTGAAAAGATTTTATTTACACATTAGACAGAGAAAGAGAACACAAGCAGGGAGGAGGGGGCAGAGGAAGAGGGACAAGCAGACTATTGAGCAGGGAGCCCAACGTGGGGCTCGATGCCAGGATCCTGAGATGATGACCCAAGCGGAAGGCAGATGCCTAACTGACTGAGCCACCCAGGCACCCCTGTTTTCAAACCGTGATCAAATAAATACAGAAATATTTTTTTTTAAGGATTTTTATTTATTAGGGAGAGAGAGCACAAGTAGGGGGAGAGGAAGGATCCCTGGCTAAGCAGGGAGCCCAACATGGGGCTCAATCCCAGAACTCCCAAGTCGTGTCCTGAGCTGAAGGCAATTGCTTAACCAAATGAGCCACCCAAGCATCCCTCTTTTTTTTTTTAAAGATTTTTTTTTTTATTCTGCTAGCTTTTTTTAAAGATTTTATTTATTTATTTGACAGATAGAGATCACAAGTAGGCAGAGAGGCAGGCAGAGAGAGGGGGTGAAGCTGGCTTCCGGCTGAGCAGAGAGCCTGATTCAAGGCATGATCCCAGGACCCTGAGACCGTGACCTGAGCCGAAGGCAGAGGCTTAACCCGCTGAGCCACCCAGGCTCCCCTATTCTGATAGCTTTTTAACAAAAAGTTCTTAGCTCCATCTAAGTAAGTATCTAGCCTTCCTTCTTCCACCCCCTAGCTAGCTAGTTAGACTAACACAATTTTTTTCAATTTTTCACACTATTAATTTGAAGTACCACCTTTACATTATATGAAACCGTCTAGTTTCATAAGGACGGGGTCCCTGTATTTGTTCATGCCTATATGTCTGTCCTTGGTAAAAGCTCTCAAAAGATTTTTCTTTGCATGAAATAATTCCCAAGTGTACTTAGATCTATTGTTGATTCTTTATTCTACCTCATTAATCTGTTGAAGCAATACTGCCACATTGCTTTAATTACCATAGATTTGTAACAAGCCTTCTTTGGTATTCAGTATGGTCACCATTTACTTTACAGAAGTTTCCTGACTACTTTTACTGTAGTCTGTCTTTTTTTCTTTCTTTCTTCCTTCCTTTAAGATTTTATTTATTTGTCAGAGGGGGAGCAGCAGGCAGGGAGAGAAGCAGGCTCCCTGCTCAGCAGGGAGCCTGACATGGGGCTCAATCTTAGGACCCTGAGATCATGACCTGAGCCGAAGGCAGGTGCTCAACCAACTACACCCCCCGGGCATCCCTGTATTTTTTTCCTTATGAATTTTAGAATCAACCTGACTAGTTCAGAAACTTACGGTGACATTCTTAGCGGAATAACATCACGTATATTTAATTTGGGGTGAATTCAGATTCTCAATATTTTCATGTTCATTTTTTTCATTGAAAGATAATTGACACAATGTTACATTAGTTTCAAGTGTACAACACTGATTCTGCACTTACGTGCATTATGCCATGCTCACCACAAGTGTAGCTACTATCTGTTACCATCTAACCTTCTAGAATATCATTCTATATATTCCCTATGCTGTACTTTTTTTTTTTTTTTTTTTTTTAACTGGGCTCTGTGCCCAGCATGGAGCCCAACCTGGGCCTTGAACTCATGACCTTGAGATCAAGGCCTGAGCTGAGATCAGGAGTCAGATGCTTAACAGACTAAGCCACCCAGGCACCTAGCTATACTGTACTTTCGATCCTCTTTTATTCCTGTATTCTTTCCATACTTGGAAGCCTGTATTTCCTACTTGCTTTCACTCAATCTGTCCATTCCCCTACTTTCATCCCCTCTGCCAACAACAGTTTGTTTTCTGTATTTATGAGTCTGTTTCTGCTTTTTTTTTTTTTTTAAAGATTTTATTTATTTATTTGACAGAGAGAGATCACAAGCAGGCAGAGAGGCAGGCAGAGAGAGAGGAGGAAGCAGGCTCCCTGCCGAGCAGAGAGCCCGACGCGGGGCTCGATCCCAGGACCCTGAGATCATGACCCGAGCCGAAGGCAGCGGCTTAACCCACTGAGCCACCCAGGCGCCCCTGTTTCTGCTTTTTATTTATTGTGTTGTTTTTTAGATTCCACATATAAGTGAAATGATAGGGTTTTTGTCCTTCTCTGTCAGACTTCACTTAGCATAAGGTCATCTATATATTGTCGCAAATGGCAAGATCTTGTTCTTTTTTATAGCTAAGTAATACTCCTGTGTGTGTTATGCACATCTCCTTTTGTATCCAGTCATCTATGGATGGACACATGGGTTGCTTCCATATCTTGGCTACTGTAAATAATGCTACAGTAAACATAGGGGTGTGTATATCTTTTCAAATTAATGTTTTCATTTTCTTTGGGCAAATACCCAGTACTGAAATTACTAGGTCAAATGGAATTTCTTTTTTTAATTTTAGGAGGAACCTCAAAAAATACTGTTTTCTGGGCGCCTGGGTGGCTCAGTGGGTTGGGCCGCTGCCTTCGGCTCGGGTCGTGGTCTCGGGGTCCTGGGATCGAGTCCCGCGTCGGGTTCTCTGCTTGGCGGGGATCCTGCTTCCCTCTCTCTCTCTGCCTGCCTCTCCATCTACTTGTGATCTCTCTCTGTCAAATGAATAAATAAATAAATCTTTAAAAAAAAAATACTGTTTTCTGCAGTGGCTGCATCAGTTTGCATTCCCACTGACAGTGCACAGGGTTTCCTTTTCTCCATATCCTTGCCAACAGTTGTTATTTCTTATGATTTTTATTTTAGCCATTCTGACAGGTATAAAGTGATATCTTGTGGTTTCAGTTTGTATTTCCCTGATAACTAGTGATGTTGAGCACCTTTTCATGTGTCTGTTGGCCATTTTCCTTTTTTTTTTTTTTTTTAAAAGTAGGCTTCATGACCAGCGTGGAACCCGGTGTGGGACTTGAACTCACAACCCTGAGATCAAGACCTGAGGTGAGATCAAGAGTTGGATGCTTAACCAACTGAGCCACCCAGGCACCCCTTCCATTTATACGTCTTTGGGAAAATGTCTGTTCAGGTCCTCTGCCCATTTTTAATTGGATTATTTGTGGGTTTTGTTTTTTGGGTTTTTGTTTGTTTGTTTTTTTTTTTTTTCTGTTGAGTTGCTTAAGTTCTTTATATATATTTCAGATATTAATTCCTACTTGATGTATCACTTGCAAATATCTTCTCCCAGTCAGTAGACTGTCTTTTCATTTGTTTCATTTTTCACTGTGCAAAAGCTTTTTTTTTTTTTTTTTTTTAAATTTTAATTTTTTAAGTGATCCCTGTTCCCAATGTGGGGCTTGAACTCACAACCCCAAGATCAAGAGTTCTATGCTCCACCAACTGAGCCAGCCAGGTGCCCCTGTGCAAAAAGCTTTTTGTTTTGATATAATCCCAGTAGTTTATTTTTGCCTTTGTTTACCTTGCCTGAGGAGACATATCTAGAAAAATGTTGCTAAGGACCTCTCACATTTAGGTCTTTAATCGGTTTTCACATATTCTTACAATGGAGAGAATTGTAACACTGTTTAAAAGTGTTTTCCAACCAGACAGATAAGGCAAATACTTAAGAGAGAAGGTGAATGAACTTGGTGATTTTTAGAGTCAGTTACAGAAAATACTCATTTTTAGAAAAGGAGATATGGGAGAAATCAGTGATTAAGGCATTTAACATAAAATCAGAGAAACACAGATACTGTCTTATATGTGGAATCTAAAAATACTTAAAAATTTAAAAATAAGCCAAGCTCATAGATGCAGAGAACAGATTGGTATTTGCTTGGAGGGTGGTGAGGAGGATGGGTGAACTGTTTTTTGTTTTTAGTTTTTTTAGCTTTAAATAAACCAAATTTAAATAACATAAAATATAGAAGAATGTTACCTAATTTCCTTTTTCTGAGCTTTTACTATCATTTTTATTTTTGACTCCTTTGCAGACTTAAACCCAGAAACTTACCCAGATTATCTTGCTTGTACTTGTTACTTTATTTCTAGATCTATTTTCACACAGAATAGTTTCTTTCCACTTTATAGATTGAGATCTAAATCGTGTGAGGAAGAGGCCACATTGAGCCAAGTCTGGCCATCAAAATTTTAAGGAGGATGTGATTAGCAGAGTCCTAGGTAACAGTTCTAGGCCAAACACCTGAAAGTGGTTTGAATCATGTAACTTTTTTATATATAATTGTAGTAGATAACACATAGCATAGAATTTATCATCTTAATTATTCCTCAGAGTACAGTTCAGTAGTGTTAAGTGTATTTATGTTGTTGTGTGACAGAAAACTTAGTAGTTTTTATTAATTTCCCAAACCTCATCATCATCTGCTGTTTGTTTTATAATCCAGTGAATTTTTGTAAAGATTTATTTGTTAGAGAGAGAGAATAAGCATACAGGAGAGGGAGAAGCAGACTCCCTGCTAAGCAGGGAGCCTGATGCTGGACTCCTCCCAGGACGCTGGGATCATGACCTGAGCTGAAGGCAGATGCTTAACCGATTGAGCCACCCCGCGCCCCCCCCCCCCCCCCCCCCCCCGCAAGCCAGGGAAATTTAATCATGGACTGCCATTACTCTCATGCTTCAGCCTTGGAACCAAAAGGTTTGCTGCTATGTGGCATCACTAACAAAATTCTCAATTTTTAATAATCTTCTTACTCTAGTACTTTTTTTTTTTTTAAAGATTTTATTTATTTATTTATTTATTTATTTATATGTCAGAGAGAGAGAACACAAACAGGAAGAGAGGCAGGCAGAGGTGGAGAGAAGCAGGCTCCCTGCAGAGCAAGGAACCTGATGTAGGACATGATCCCAGGACCCTGGGATCATGATCTGAGCCAAAGGCAGTGGCTTAACCAACTGAGCCACCCAGACGTCCCAACTCCAGTACTTTTAACAGAAACAGACACTTCCTTAAACCAGTTTATTTCGTTGGGCCTGAGTGTTAAGGAAATGTCCAGAGAAAAGCAGGTTCAGACTGAATAGCAGGCGTGTCTGATGGCACTGGCAGGGGTCTCTTCTGGGAGGCATGTGTGCGTTGTGCTGGGAAGACACTTGGGGTCATTGTTCCAATCCTTTGGTTTTGTTTCTTGAAGAGTGAGTGTTTGTTTCGATGAGTCCAAATGAGCATTACCTGTCTTACTTTTTAGAATTGAGTTTGCATCACTTTTTCCCCTTTTTATATGTCACAGTCCAGGAGCGTATCCAGCTTCATGATCCCAAGAAGAACACATACAGGTCGCATCTTATTGTAGTAATCGGTGATACTACATAGATTACTTCTTGCCGTGACTTCTCTTTATGCTACCTTCGTGTCACTTGCTTCTTCAAAACAAATTTTTTTTTGTATGAATTTAGTCACAATTTTTAAAATTTATTTTCATTAACGTATTATTTGTTGCAAGGGTACAGGTCTGTGAATCATCAGTCATACAATTCACAGCACTCCCCATAGCACATGCCCTTCCCAATGTCCCTCACCCAGCCACCCTATTCCAGCCCCCCATCTCCCTTCCAAAAACCCTCAGTTTCCTGAGATTAAGAGTCTGTTATAGGGGTGCCTGGGTGGCTCAGTGGATTAAGGCCCCTGCCTTCTGCCTGGGTCACGGTCCTGGGATCGAGCCCGGCGTCGAGCCCTCTGCTTGGTAGGTAGCCTGTTTCCTCCTCTCTCTCTGCCTGCCTCTCTGCCTGCTTGTGATCTCTGTCAAATAAAAAATAAAAAATCTTAAAAAAAAAAAAAGTCTGTTATGGTTTGTCTCCCTCTCTGGTTTCATCTTTCATTTTTCTGTCCTTTTCCCTGTGATCCTTTGTCTTGTTTCTCAAATTCCTACTGTTAGTGAGATTATATGATAACTCTTTCTTTGACTGACTTAATTCCCTTAGCGTAATATTCTCTAGTTCCATCCACATCGTTGCAAATGGCAAGATTTCTTTTTTTTCTTTTTTTTTTTTTGATGGCTGTATACTATCCACTGTATATATATACCATATCTTTATATATTCACCTGTTGATGAACATCTAGGCTTTTTCCATAGTTTGGCTGTTGTGGACATTGCTGCGATAAACATTGGGGTGCCAAATTGGTTTTATTAAGGTCTATTTTGTAGTATGTACATCTTGTATCTGATACATATTGCATTGTGTTTTCTTCTTTAGTGCTCTCAAAATTATTATTTTTTCACTTATCCCTTACCTTGTAAATACTTGTCTGTAGGTATTCCAGGAATTCATTCTTTCCTTGTATAAAGTCAGAGAATTTTATCGACACTGTTCTAATGACCATTTATCTTCTGAACACATGAAGGAGGCCCTACCCATCCTACTCCCCAGCACATCTTGTTGTTACCATCATTTTTAATCAAGTCCTGTTCAGCTCCAGGACTCCTCTAATGCCCTAATGTGAGCTCATGCATGGTATCCTAAATGTGGCTTGCACAGAAACCTCTCCTATTGAGAAGTGCCTCAGTTGGCTCAAGAAAGCCTGACAAGTATTCTGCTCTTATCTTTAAAGTCCTTATCTCCTAACTGTCCTCCCCCCCCCCTTTCTTTTTTTCTTTTTTCCCAACATGTGCCTATATTGGTTAGTATCAAGTTTGGCTACAGATTACAGAAAATGTGACAACTAAGTTTCTTTTTCTGCATGCAGAAGTCTGGAATCTAGGGCTTTTTCTGATTTATTGTTCCACCATCCTTAATGTGCCCTTCATGGTCCAAAATGGCTGTCTGAATGCCAGCCATCATATCTGCATTCCAGTCAGCAGAAGGGAGAAAGGGACGAAGTTGCATGTGTTAGTTCTTTCCTCTTTTTTTTTTTTAAGATTTTATGTATTTGTTTGAGAGAGAGCACGCACACGAGCATGAGCAAGCAGGGAAAAGGAGAGGGACAAGCGCTTCCTCTGAGTGTGGAGCCTGCCATGGAGCTTGATCCCACGACCCTGCGATCTTGACCTGAGCTGAAATCAAGTCCGAAGCTCAACCGTCTGAGCCACCCAGGTGCCCATAGTTCATCTCATTAGCCAGAAATTAATCTGGTGGCCAGAGTTAGCTGCGAAGGAGTTGTATCCAGCTAAAAAAAAATCATGGGAGAGTGGATATTGGGGGAACAGCAGTCTGCTGAGAAATGCCCTGAAGTTTATACCCTGTGGAGAAGAATATCATGCTGGTCCAATTAAATTGTCAGCCAGAGATAAAGGCCTTGAAAGTAGCAGACACCCACTTCCTCACTGTGCTGTTCTTTTGAGTTAGTTCCCCTTGGTACTCAGATCCAGACAAGCTGTTAGGTTTTTGTCCAAGAGTATGTCCTTCCTCAGTGGCCTTGGGTCTCTTCCTTCCTCCAAGCCACCATTACTGGACCCCTGCACCTCCTAGAGCCGAAAACTTCACGTATCCAGGAATCTCTTCACTTTGCTTCAGAACTCCTTCCTCCTTCCTAGAAGTTTTGGCATTACCTGGGCTCATTACTCTTACGCTTCTCCCCTGTTGGCATTGCCATGTTGTGGAAATAACTGGAACACTAGACGTGCATAGTCTTATATGGCTGGCCCAGCCTAGGAGCATTTGTGGAGTGCTTCGTAGTTCTTTAGGCCCCAGTGTTCCTACCCATGCCTGTTCTCCGTGGTGGTCCTGGGACTGGCCCAGAGGCCTTTTTCCCTGAGGCTGGCCAGCCATCCTTTACTGGATTCGTTGTGGTTTATTAGGCATTCTCTTGAGTGAAGAGATCTTCAGGATGTGTAATCCCCCAGTTGGCCTCTATTTTCTGAAGCTTGTTTTCTGTTCCCAAGACTCTGGACATCTGGTGAAGGGCTCTCTGTACCCTTTCCCTGTGAAGTCTACTTACATTCAGATACACGCTTCACTTCCTACAGAAAGACAAAAGGGAACGTGAAACCGGATTCTCTGTCTTGCCTCTGCAGGGATAACTCACTTCATGTGGTGTATGTTGTCTATATGTTAAAAGTTGGTTTCCATCCTGGGCCCAGGAAAGATCTCTCCTTTGGTTTATATTTGTAGTTTCTACTTACTTGGCTTGTTGATAATTTTATTTATTTATTTATTTGTTTGTTTTTAATTTTTTAGAAAAGATTTTGTTTATTTATTAGAAAGCGAGAGTGAGTATAAACTGGGGAAGGGACAGGCAGAGGGAGAAGCAGACTCTCTGCTGAGCAGGGAGGCTGACGTGGGGCTCAATTCCAGGATCCTGGGATCATGACCTGAGCCGAAGGCAGACACCTAACCAACTGAGCCACCCAGGCATCCCTTTTTTCTTTTTTTTTTAAAGTAAGTTCCACACCCAATGTGTGGCTTGAACTCAACAACCTTGAGATCAAGAGTCCCATGCTTTACTGGTTGAGCCCGCCAGGCACCCCCCAAAAGTCTTTTCTTGATAAAGTTATAATTTGTGATCATAATATCTCTCCAAGATTTGTGGTCTGTGAGATGAAAAAGCCTATAAAGGTTTGAGCTGGTGGAGAAAGCGCTGATAAAATTTTGAGTCTAACTAGCCTTTCTTTTAGTGTTTTCATCTGTAAAATGGACATATATAACTTCCCTATGTAGCTGGATTCTTGTTAGAAAATGAATAACAGGCACCTGGGTGGCTCAGTCGTTAAGCACCCGCCTTCTGCCCAGGTCATGATCCCAGGACTCTGCTCAGTGGGGAGCCTGCTTCTCCCTTTCCTTTCCCTCTGCCTGCCACTCCCCCTGCTTATGCTCGCTCTCTCTCTCACAAGTAAATAAATAAAATCTTCAAAAAAAGAAAAGAAAACAAAATGAATAACACAGCAAAGATGGGTTGGTAGGATTTATTTCAAAATAATTTCAGGTGGTGTTTGGGAGTAGAGGTAACATAGATACACAATATTGGCCATAAATGGGTAATTGTTGAAACTGTATGGTGGGTGTATGCAGTTCATTATATCATTATTTACTTTTTTTTTTTTAAAGATTTTATTTATTTATTTGACAGAGATCACAAGTAGGCAGAGAGGCAGGCAGAGAGAGAGGAAGGGAAGCAGGCTCCCTGCTGAGCAGAGAGCCCGATGCGGGACTCGATCCCAGGACCCTGAGATCATGCCCTGAGCCGAAGGCAGCGGCTTAACCCACTGAGCCACCCAGGTGCCGTCATTATTTACTTTTGTTTAAAAAAAAATTTTGTTTTTCATTATTGAAAATTTCTATAATAAAAAGTTCTTCTAAAAGAGAGAGTGTTTAAGACTGGTCAAGGCCATGGTCTTTATTTTTCTTCCTAGTGAATACCTGTTTCAACTGCTTTTAGCTAGATGTTTCTTATGCAGAATTCTGTCTCGGATATAAAGCAGAGAACAGCTGGCCTGCCCTGGTTGGAGGGGGACAGGAGGCCGGGGACCCTGTTAATTCATTCTCACGCTCAAACCTTGGAGGCTCCTCGGAGGAAACCCACCAGCCTCTACCTGCTTTTTCTTCTCATGTCCTCTGTCCTTCTGGAAAAGGGCCCCTCTTCCTGTGTGTGTCTCTTGTGCCCATTGCTGTCTGCCCTCCAACAGAGCCTAATTTTGTCTCTTTCCTCCTCGTCCATAAAATTCCCATCAGCATCCTTACATGCTTTAGTGTCACGCATCTTGAAGACAAAACAAGAGCTTTCTCCCTTGACCTCACATCCTCCTCCATCTGTGGCCCCGTTATCTGTCCCCTTAATGACCAAACCTCCCAAAGGACTTGTCCAGATGAGCCGAGTCCTTTCCCCTTAGTGTTCCCTCCTCATCACACTAGGGTCTGCGTTCAGTGCCCTCAGAGCCAGCTCTTGGCAAGGTCACCTGCAGTCCATGTGACCCCAGCAGTGGATGCTCTCTGTCCTCCCCCTCCTGAGCCTCAGAAGCATCTGTAACAAGACACTTTTCCTTCTGTTTCCTTCCATTGAGGCCCAGTCTCTTTGTCCACTTTATCTCAGACACACCTTTCTCCTGCTTTACTTGGTGTCCCCCCCCCTCCCTCCTGTGTTCCAGAAAAACACTGGCCTCCCTTGGGCTTTTTGGTACACACCAACTTCTTGTTCACTTTGAACCTCCTCATGTGCTCTTCCCGCCTGGAATGCTTGGTCTCTGGCTTCTGTCGGCTTTAGGGCAGCGTGCTCAGGTCTCCCTGATGACCACATCCAAGGATGTTCCCTCATACCTGCTGCAGGTTATTCTTGAAGTAGAGCATAGGGAGACAAGATGTTACTCTAGGTCTCTGGCTAGAATTAAAAGGGTCTCTGGCTAGAATTAAAAGGGTCTCTGGCTAGAATTAAAAGGGTCTCTGGCTAGAATTAAGGTGACATGAGACTGACTGACAGGAGAAGAGCATGCAGATTTTTACGTGTATGTTGGAAACATAGGGAGATGTTTTCAACATAGGGAGTTGAAGACCCGAAGAATTGGCCAGGCCTAAGTTTACAGGGTAGGTTGAACAAAAAGAGGCAGTTGTGAGAAAGTGACGAACATATGGGGAGACTGAAGAAAGAGCAGAGTTATTTCGCGGAGTTCTGTTTGCACAGAATTCTCTTGGCCTCGATGTTCTCTGATAATATTTATTTTATTTTATTTTTGAATATTTCATTTATTTGACAGAGCATAAACAGGGGTGAGGAGCAGGAGGAGAGAGAGAAGCAGGCTCCCTCCTGAGCAGGGAGCTTGACTCAGGACTCGATCCTGGGACCCCAGGATCATGACCTAGCCAGAGGCAGATGCTTAAACCACTGAGCCACACAGGCATCCCAGACTATTTCTTTCCAGTGTAGGTGAGCATCTTTCACACAGGTGTTTTATCTCCTGTTTTCAAGAAGGAAAGAGGGTTAGAGGGTCCTTCTCATACCTTCTGTTTTCAAGTACCCTTAGCTCAAAAGAATCCTTATACCAAAGTGGCATATCTTGGGGCAGCTGATTCTGTCATGTCATGTCTTCTCTTTGGTAGCACTTTCTGAACTTGAACTTAGGTGTAAATTGTCCACCCCCCCCCCCCCCCCCCCCCCGCAACGAGACTGGAAGTTCCATGACAGCTGGAACCACGTCTGTTTTCTTACTTCTTGGTGCTCACAGTGCCTGACAGAGTCTGTGCCCATCACTGTGGGTGATGACGTGAGATGGCTGAATGAGTACATGGAAGACCTTGTGGGTCACTGGACGTTTCCCTTCAGTCACAGAACTGTGCTTTCCTGGAGCCTTACTCTGCGGCTTCGAGGAAGCATTAGGATAAAGCCCTATGAAAACCGAGCTTCCATAGATTACACACATCGTTGATGAGAATTTTGTTTATTATATAATTTGGGGTACTGTAGGTTGTAAATATGTGTTAGAATTTAGTATTGCTATGTACTTTGTTGCCTCCTCCCCCAATTTGGCGCTTTTCCTTTTCTGTGAAATGTGAAAGAAATAACGTCACATTTCCCTTTTTGCCTTGGCCACCTGGATGTTCCAAGATAAAGTCAAACAAAGCCCAGTCACAGCCCCTCAGGGTTGGCAGTAACAAGGGAGTGGGGATGAAAAAGACACAGGTTGGGAGCCAGAGTTGGATCTGAAATCCAGCCTTGTCACCTGTGTCTCTGGACAAATAGCTGAAAGGTTCTGAGCTTGAACTGCTTCGTCTATAAAATGGAAACGCTGTCCACCTATAGGGTTGATGAAGCGCCTGGGCCATGAGAGTGAATATTTCTTCCCTCAGCCTCCCTTCTGTCATGATGTACAGATAATATAAACTGCCTCAAAGCTTTTTTTTTGAAAAGCATATTTAATAAAGAGCAATATATGAAATATTCCTTTTTTTTTTGGTGAAAAGCAGTCAGCTGCGAGCGTACCCACATTTAGAAGAGCCTCGGGTTTCCATGTGGCTGTCACTTGTCATTATCTCAGTAGTCCTATTTCAACTGAAGTTTCCTCTGCTCAAGAGGTGCCTGACCCACCTGTCTGAAAAATCTCCCTTACCGCTCTGTTCCATCATTCTGCCTGATTTTCTTTACGGCATTCCTCACTATGGAGAATACTCACTTGTCTTCTCGTGTGTTGGCTAGTTGGGCCCATGTCTGTCCAACTGACCCCTGTACTCCAAGCCTCTAGAACGTACCCATGCATCATCACGTGATTGGTATGCTGTAACATGTGCACAGACAGAAGCTCCGCGGAACGTTTTGCTTCACCTCTTAGATAACTTCGAAAAGGAAGATGCAATCTCTCTGGCATAGGCCTTGTTTATATTTTTTAAAAGAGTTTATTTGGGGCGCCTGGGTGGCTCAGTGGGTTAAAGCCTCTGCCTTCGGCATGGGTCATAGTCCCAGGGTCCAGGATTGAGCCCCGAATCGGGTTCTCTGCTCGGCAGGGAGCCTGCTTCCTCCTCTCTCTGCCTGCCTCTCTGCCTACTTGTGATCTGTCTGTCAAATAAATAAATAAAAACTGAAAAATAAAAGAAAAGAGTTTATTTATTTATTTGACAAGGGACACAGAGAGAGAGAGAGCACAAGCAGGGGGGAGAATGTAAGGCAGAAGCAGGCTTCCCACTGAGCAGGGAGTCTGATGCGGGGCTCCATTCTATGACCCCTGGCATCATGAGCTGAGCCAAAGGCAGACGCTTAACAACTGAGCCACCCAAGTGCCCCTAGGCTTTGTTTTAAAACCGTGCTTTAGGAAAAGATGACCAAATACCTGTATAAAAGCACAATTGCACGTAATATTTAGAAAGTAGAATGTTCCCACTAAGATACTCATTATCTTAATTGCTAACAATTGGTTCTCTAGGTGGGAGGATAAAAGGTCTTTTTTTTTTTTCTTTCTTTTAGGTCAACGAGCCCCCTGAAATCAATTTAGTTCTGTACCCTCAGGGCCTGACTGGTGAAGAAGTATACGTGCAAGTGGATTTGAGGGTTAGATGCCCACCAACCTACCCAGATGTGTGAGTACATTCATGAATACCTTACATGTGCTACAACTTCTGTTTTCACAGCATAGAAACAGATACGTTAATGGTATTTTCCCCTTCCTGCCTCTGTTTCCCTTAAAATTTCATGTCCTATCCCATATATCCTTGAAACCACATCAGCAGTAAATATTTTCGTGAAACCTGTCTCATGGTAAGTCTGCTTATTGTTGTAGAATAGTCACTCCAGATACTAATAATTACTCCGTGATTAAGTATTTGCTTTCTCTATTTTGTTTAGATTTTATTTATTTGAGAAAGGGAGCATGAGCAGGGGGAGGAGCAGAGGGAGAAGGAGACTCCTAGCTGAGAAGGGAGCCCAGTGTGGGACTTGATCCTAGGACCCTGGGATCATGACCTGAGCCGAAGGCTAATGCTTAACTGACTGAGCCACGCAGATGTCCAACCCAACACATTTTCAGATCTCCACTACCCCCCGCAACAGCCCCACCCCTGTACTGCCTCCGGATGAGAACCACTGACAGCAAATGCATTGTCAGTCTGTAGTCAAGGATTGTCTCTTTGAAGTCTGTGTGTATTCCGGGGAATCTTGCCTCAGACATTCCACGTGGAAAGGCAGATGGGCTTGGACGATGTTCTGTGGTTCGAGCTTACTGTGCAGGGAACGAGTGAAGGAAAGAGACACAGAAAAGGAAGCCATGCCTTACAGAGTGGGTAGGAAATTTACAGAATTTGTTATCCTAACAGCTGCTGGAGAAGGTGAAAGTCCAGATAGGTCAAGGTGAGTTTCTTGAATTTAGTAACCCTCTTTACCTATAACGTTGTGCCTGGAGTAGATACAGTAGGTGTTTAGTATTTAATTACTGAATTAGTTAAAGGGTAATTAAGTTTATGAAGGAAAAATAAGGCCACGCCTCTCTGGGTTTTATTTTTCCTGACACCAAATAGGTGGTGTGTTTTCTGACCGCTGGGTGCCCAGCAATTCACTTCCTTTTGGACATGAACTAGCATAGTTACTGTGGACCTCATGGGTTAAGGGCTCAGTTCCGCAATATCGCAAGTGTCAGTTGCATGTACCATATCTCTGATCAGTTGACCAAGAATTTGTGAGCTCCTGCAACCCCCTCAGTGGGTTTGATGCTGTGTTAGAAGAGCCTATAGAACTCAGGAAGGCACTTGACTTATAATTACCAGGTTACTATGAAGGATATAATGCAGGACCAGCCTAATGAAAGAGGCGTGTCCGGAAGGAATGTGGTGAGAGTTATGGAATTCCTTTCCCCTGTTGCCATTGACAGGTATCCCCTGGGGGCACAGTCACCCCTGGTTGGGAACCACTGGGCTGGAGGGCCATTCTGGTAAAACCCTGATGTGTCCAATTGGTAAAAATAATATAGGATTTTTTAAAAACACCATGGAAATGATTATGAAAAGCTACAAAGCAGACATTATAATATCAGCTATATAAAATTACAGATTTTGGGGCGCCTGGGTGGCTCAGTGGGTTAAAGCCTCTGCCTTCGGCTCAGGTCATGATCCCAGGGTCCTGGGATCGAGCCCCATATCGGGCTCTCTGCTTGGCGGGGAGCCTGCTTCCTCCTCTCTCTCTGCTTGCCTCTCTGCCTACTTGTGATTTCTCTCTGTCAAATAAATAAATAAAATCTTTTAAAAAAATTTAAAAAAAAATAAAATTACAGATTTTGTGCCATGGGCATCATCAAGAGAAAGCTGGAAAAATTTTTTTAAGTCTAATTAGTACTATAGGTGGATTTTTCATCATTCTGTTGATATTACTATGTAATGACTGATGAATTAAATTATGTAAGGCTTGCCTTGGGGAGAACATTCTTATCCTTTGAGAAGACATGGTACAGGAAAACTTTTTTTTTCTACAAAATTGTCCTTCATGCCACCATGAGAAAGTCCTGGGTTAGATAGATCACATGTAGACTCAGGACTCTGGCATTTCTGTTCTTTTTCTCACATATATAAACTTCATTCTCTCAGATTGCCATCTGTCTGAGTAGATCATGATGGTGGTAATCTGTGACACTGGAACATTGAGAGAATGTAGAGACGTGAATTGTAAAGGCTTTGCTCAGATAAAAATACCATCAGTTACTCAGAAATGCTTGTAGGACATAGAGTCATCTTCTCTTCTGTAAAATTAAGCAAAGCCTATTTGATCTCTGTGATTTGTTACTGGATACTATTAACTGGGAACCAAGGGGGTCCTGAAGACCAGCTGTGTAAGCTTTGAATGGAGGGTGTTGAGTGTCAGTTGTGCTGGGCGAGGAGAAGGGGGTTGTGCCGGGCATCCTTCTAAGAGCAGAATGGGCAGAGCTCGCCCAGGTAGATTCTACTGTGAGTGGGTGAGCGAGCATTTCCACCTCATTGACAATCAGGAGTGATATGACGGAGCACATAGTGGGAATGCTTGGAAGGATCACTGAGGCTTCATTTTTCTTTTTTTTTTAAACCTTTAAGATTTTAAGTCCTCTCTTGGGACGCCTGGGTGGCTCAGTTGGTTGGGCAGCTGCCTTCGGCTCAGGTCATGATCCTAGCGTCCTGGGATCGAGTCCCACATCGGGCTCCTTGCTCATCAGGGAGCCTGCTTCTCCCTGTGCCTCTGCCTGCCATTCTGTCTGCCTGTGCTTGCTCTCTCTCCCTCTCTCTCTGACAAATAAATAAATAAAATCTTAAAAAAAAAAAAAAAAAAAGATTTTAAGTCCTCTCTACACCCACCATGCGGCTCAAACCCACAACCCTGAGATCAAGAGTCACATGCTCTACTGAGTCAGCCAGGTGCCACATCCGAGGCTTCCTCTTGCCTGGTTGTCTTGCTTTATGCTGGAGCACACGAATGAGCCCAGAGCACATGGACTCTTGTGGGTGAATTGTGAAAATTGGGTTAATTGATGTTGGGGGCGAGCCAGGATCAAGCCCACTAAATCTGGTCATCTGGGGGACCGGCTTCTCCCCCAGGGGCTGCAGGTGACCCCACGTGAAGCACTGTGTTGACAGAGTTGCTGGGATGCAGTTGGAATCCTTGGAAATGGAGGAATATGGTACTAGGGGTGTAGAGGCCTCTATGAAATCCCTGTGTTCAGTGCTTGGACTTAACAAATATTTATTAATGCAAAGAAGCCATACTTCTTGGAGTAACTCCTTTTTGTCTTTCTTTTCCAGAGTCCCCGAAATAGAGTTAAAGAATGCCAAAGGTCTGTCAAATGAAAGTGTTAATTTATTAAAATCCCATCTAGAGAAAGTGGCCAAAAAACATTGTGGAGAGGTAAGATACGTTTAACTGGAGTTTTAAGAGGACAGTGGAAACCTCATCCCCCTCACCTGTGTTTGCCTTCCTGCCTTCTCTTGGGCTTAGAGGCTATTGTGTGGCACTTCCAACCTAATGTTGACTAGAATGTTTTGATAGGTACAAAGGGGAACATTGTTACTTGTATTTCTTTAACGTACAGTTTTTATGAGTGACAAATTGTAGAGTATATATGGAGGGTACATTGCTGATTCATAATTTTTCCATTAAGAGTCCATGTGACCCTGGCCATACTGTTGGCCCAGTTTGGATGGGGCATCGTAACCTGATCTTGACTTGAACCTTGACGTTGGAAAATGTTTGCGGACAAGTGATTTCGGATTGAACCTTACCACCTCTCCCTGTTGCCTATCAGAAGAGCTCACCGTTTCCCTTCTCAGTGATTAGTGACATACTCAACTCCCTCAACGTCCCTTTTGTACTTGAGCATTTCCATTTAGTTCAGCATTCTTTTGTAGTCCTCTGCACATCAGGGTGTATGTGAGTTCTCCCTTAGGTGACAGAACTCTCTGGAAAGCTAGACTAGTTGACTTCCTGGGGCAGCAGGTTACTGTGGGCTTCTTAGGCCAGACCAGTTCTCTTCAAATATGAGCCATCTTTCCTCACTCGGGCAGCTCATGCTTAAGGATCCCATCCTGTAAAAACAGAGAAGAGTTAAGTAATGACTTACCACAGGTCTCCATGTCTCTTTTGGACCTCTGTGAAAGTGACTGGACTGTTTTTTGGTTGCATTCTGTAACACAGGAGTCATAGCAGGACCTACTCCATGGTTACTGTTCCCAAGATTTCCGGTGATTTCTTGAGCTACAGAGGGACTGAGGAACAGCCTGAACAAAAAGCTAGGCCCTGGGGATTACTGCAGAGTTCTTTCTGATGCAGTCTGCTGTTCTCAATGAAAAATAATATGGAGTTATACTGAAAATTCAACCATAGAATCCTTTGGTTTCTTGGATTCATGATGTGTGATTTTTTTTTTAATTTTATTTTTTATAAACATATATTTTTATCCCCAGGGGTACAGGTCTGTGAATCGCCAGGTTTACACACTTCACAGCACTCACCATAGCACATACCCTCCCCAATATCCATAACCCCACCCCCCCCCTCCCAACCCCCCCCCCCCCATCAACCCTCAGTTTGTTTTGTGAGATTAAGAGTCACTTATGGTTTGTCTCCCTCCCAATCCCATCTTGTTACATTTATTCTTCTCCTACCCCCTTAACCCCCCATGTTGCATCTCCTCTCCCTCATATCAGGGAAATCATATATGATGTGTGATTTTTTTAAAAAATATTTAATTTAAAAAATAATTTGTTAAAAATATCTTTGCTTTATTTATTTTTCATAATTTGGCATTAACTATAATCTATAATATATATAATCTATAATATATATATTAACTATAATCTATAATATATAACTATAATCTAAACTATAATCACTGAGCTGTACATTAGATCCCCAGAACTTAGTCTTACTCTTTGTACACTTTGACCAGGATCCCCTCTTTTCTCCAACCCCCTGGCTCCTGGTAACCACCACTCCAGTCTCTGTTTTTATGGGTTTGGTTTTTGTGGATTAAGTGAGATCATACAGTATTTGCCTTTCTCAGTCTGACTTATTTCACTTAGCGTAATGCCCTCAGGGTCCATCCATGTTATTGGAACAGCGGGGCATCCTTTCTTATGGCCAAATAATGTTCCATTGCATTGGAACCATGGATGTGCATCCATACCACATCTTCATTCATTCATCCATTGACAGGCACTGTATTGCTTTCATAACTTGGCTATTGTGAATAATGCTGCAATAACATGGGAGTGCAGGGATCTCTTCAAGATCCCGTATTCACCTCCTTTGCATATGTACCCAGAAGTGCAAGTTGCTGGATCATATCATAGTTGTTTTTGTTTTTTTTTTTTTTTTTTTTTGAGGTTCCTCCATATTGTTTTCCATAGTGGTTGAACCAGTTTCATTCCCACCAACAGTGCATATGGGTTCCCTTTTTGCCACATCCTTGCCAGTATCTGCTATTCCTCGTCTTTTTGATGACAGCCATTCTGATTGGTGTGAGGTGATAGCTCATTGTGGTTTGGTTTCCATTTCCCCAATGATGAGTGATGTTCAGCATCTTTTCATGTGTCTCCTGGCCATCTCAATATCTTCTTTGGAAAAATGTCTATTCAGATCCTCTGCCTGTTTTCTAACATTTGGGGGTTTTTGCTGTTAAAGTTCTGAGTTCCTTCTATATTTTGGATGTTAGCTCTTTATCAGAAACCTGTTTTGCAAATATTTTCCCCCATTCCATAGGTTGTCTTCATTTTGTGGATGGTTTCCTTTGCTCTGTGAAAGTTCTAAAATTTGATGAAGTCCCACTTGTTTACTTTCACTTTTGATGCCTGTTCTTGGGTGTTATTTTAAATTATACTTTTTATTTTGAGCTAATTACAGGTTCATATGCAGTTTTAAGAAATAATACTAAGAGATTCCATGTACTCTGTACTGAGCTTCAAGGCTGTTATATAAGTGAAATCATGTATTATGTAACTCTTCGGACCAGCTTTCTCTTCACCCAGCATAATGCTCTGGAGACTCATCCAGATTGTTGGGATGTATTGGGAGTCATTACTTCCTGTTACTAGGTAGTATTCCGTGGTATAGATACACCGCTGCTGATTTAGCCATCTACCAGGTGAAAGATAACAGTTGTTTCTAGTTTTTGGCTATTAAAAATAAAGCTGTGGGGGCACCTGGGTAGCTCAGTCAGTTAAATGTCTGACTCCTGATTTCAGCTCAGGTTATGATCTCCGGGTCTGTGAGATCAAGCCCCGCACTGAGCGTGGAGTCTGTTGAAGATTCTCTCTCCCTCTGCCCCCTCTCTCACATTCTGTCTCTTAAATAAAAAAGAAAAAAGAAAAGATGCCTGGGTGGCTCAGTGGGTGAAGCCTCTGCCTTCGGCTCAGGTCATGATCTCAGGGTCTCTGGGATGAGAGCCTGCTTCCGCCTCTCCCTCTGCCTGCCTCTCTGCCTACTTGTGATGTTTCTGTAAAATAAATAAATAAAATCTTGAAAGAAAAATAAAAGCCATTATAATCATTCACATATGTTTTTATGGGAACATAAGTTTTCAATTCTCTAGAATAAATGCCCAGAAGTACAGTTGTTGGTATATGGAAGCTGCATGTTAAATTTTTGAAGCAGCTGTCACACTTTCCAGATTGACTATACTACCTTACATTCCCAGCAGCAATATGTGAGTGATCCAGTTTCTCCACACCCTTGCCAGCATTTAATGTTGTCACTTTTTTTTTTTTTTTTTTTTGACAGACAGAGATCACAAGTAAGCAGAGAGGCAGGCAGAGAGAGAGAGGAGGAAGCAGGCTCCCTGCAGAGCAGAGAGCCCGATGTGGGGCTCGATCCCAGGACCCTGGGATCATGACCTGAGCCGAAGGCAGAGGCTTTAACCCACCGAGCCACCCAGGCGCCCCAAAGGTGGGCGATGTTGACACTTTTTAATTTCAGCTGTGTTCTAATAGATGTGGTGGTTATTTATTTATTTATTTTTGATGGTGGTTATTTTTACGTGTCAAACTTGCTAGACTGTGGTACCCACAACATTGCCCTAGATGTTTTTCTGTCTTTTTGTTGTTCTTTATTTTTAAAGATTTTATTTATTTGATGAGAGAGAGAGAGCCAGAGAGCACCAGCAGGTGGGGAGGGGTGGAGGGAGAAGCAGACTCCCTTGTGAGCGGGGAGCCCTATGCGGGTCTCCATCCCAGGCCCCTGGGATTATGACCTGAGCCAAAGACAGACACCCAACCACCTAACCCACTTAACACACCCCTCTAGATGTTTCTACAAAGGTATTTTTTAGATGAGGTTAACCTTTAAATCCATAGACTTTGGGTTAAGCAGATTATCCTCTATAATGTGGGTGGGCCTCATCCAATCAATTGAGGGTTTTAACTGAAAAAGACGGGTTTTTCTGGAAGCAGGGTAACTACCAGAGGATGGCTGTTAGATGGGACCTGCTGGGTCCCCAGCCTGCTGGTCTACTCCAAATATTCTGGACTCTCCAGCCTCTATAATTGCATGAGTTAGTTCCTTAAAATCAGTCTCTCCCTGTGTGAATGACATGCGACCGCGTGGGCGCACGTCCCCCGCCCCCATCCTATTGATTCTGTTTCTCTGGAGAACTCTGGCTAATACAGATGCATATCCTGAGGCGGTGGTGGAGTGGCTGTTACAAATGAGGGCAGGAGAGGCTTCTGATCAGGTCACATTTGAACAGAGTGCTGAGAGGAGTAGGACAATCAGCTGTGTAGCTACACAGGGAGAGAAGGACAAGAGCCAGTTTGGGAAGTAGTTCTTACTTTCATCTAGTCTCACATATTGTATCTGATGTGTTTGTACGAAAATGCTAGTCATTTAAATCAGTTGACAAAAGAAGAACGAACCCTCCACTGCTTGGCCCCTGTCTCCTTTCTGGTATAGAAATGGTTTCTCTCTGACATAATAGGAACTGCCTACTTACCCCAGCTTTTCTTTCTTTTTTTTTTTTTTAAGATTTCATTTATTTATTTGACAGAGATCACAAGTAGGCAGAGGCAGGTGGGGGGCGGGAGGGGGAAGCAGGTTCCCTGCTGAGCAGAGAGCCCGATGTGGGGCTCAATCCCAGGACCCTGAGATCATGACCTGAGCTGAAGGCAGAGGTTTAACCCACTGAGCTACCCAGGTGCCCCTCCCCAGCTTCTCTTTGAAGAACTTGGCCTCATAGACTCTGGCTTAGTGTTTGTCAGCTGTAAAGTGAAGTTTATCCAGTGATTGGCAGAGCTTCTGCTACAATTAAAAAACATATGAACTTCCACCAATAATAGCTGTAGTGTCTTTGCATGTACTCCTTGAGAGAAAGGTGGCATGAACACCATGTGAACGAATTTCATATTCTTGTGCATAGTGACCTTTATTACTAATTATCACGCTCTTAAGTCCTTTTAGAAATAAGACTTTTTAAACTGCTTTATTGTGATTGAGGAAAAAGACATTTCACAATGGTGGTCATCATCTGTAGAAGGAAGGAGCTTGGCACTCTTGACCTCTCTGGGGTTGGGGCAGTCAGTGTAGGGTCCCAGAAACCTTTGTTTTATGAGTTTACCAGCCCAGATAAGATTTATGACTCCTCCAGGTATGAGAAAGTGGCTCTAATGTTCCCATAAACAAAGTCTGAGAGGGGAGCATTTTTTCCTTCTGGTGGTATCCATGAATGCTTCCCTCAGTGGAAATGGAATGTTTGCTTAGTATTTATTGATCAGCTTCTACTCTTGTTACTAGCAGGGAGCTAGTGAGGCCTTTAAGTATTTGCCTTTGTACCCCAAAGAATGTTTTCAGTACACTGTATGGAGCAATGAAAGTTCTCACTGTGGCAATGATTCTTCTGCTATCATTTCTTAGACAGGTCTTCTAGTTGGCAAAGTACTTTATTTTTATGCCGTGTTAAATATTTTATCAGATTTATTTGTACACTAAATACTTGTCCAGAAAAATAGTTTGTCAGATTTACGGTAGAGAAGATGCCAATAAAGTTGAATAGGACCGTAAAAGAAGAAGAAAGCTTTTTATTTAGCTAGGTAGTGATTTGTCTTGATAGCAGCACAATGAGGTAAGTCTTATAAAAGCTTTTTCCTGCTGTGATTGCATCAGATACGAAATTCAGCAAAGGTCCTATCTGAGTTGAGTATCACTGTTGTAAGTGGGCCTCTGACTGCCTGCATCCTTTCTGAAGTCTCCTTTGGGCTCTGTCTTCCCATTACTTGACCAGTTGTGGTTGACTTTCTTCTGTATGTTTAGGTGATGATATTTGAACTGGCTGACCACGTGCAGTCATTTCTCAGCGAGCATAACAAGCCCCCTCCCAAGTCTTTCCATGAAGAAATGCTGGAAAGGCGGGCTCAGGAAGAGCAGCGGAGGCTGTTGGAGGCCAAGCAGAAGGTGGAACAGGAGGTGAGACCCTGGTCACTACCAGCGGCCAGGCCCAGAAGTCAGCAAGCTTCTGTCAGTTTTGACTCTGTCTCTGCCCACACACTAATCTGTATTTCAGTTTTGTTCAGCATGTGCTTTGAGCACTGGAGATTCATGTGAGAGGAGGCCCAGAGAGTAACTGAGAAATATGGTGGTGGTTTCCTCCCCCAGAGATACCAGTGTTGCTCCTAGAACCCTCCATCTGGTCCAGGTCTTTAAAGAAAAGAAAGGAAAAACGTTTGTTTCACTAAACTTCTTGTGGTCTCTCTGAGCTTGTAAAGCTGTGCAGGAATTCACTGAGCTTTACAGGCTGTTTTCTTCCCTCTGTGACATGTACCTACTGTCCAAATGAGTAGCAAAAGCCAGAGATGGAAC
Organism: Lutra lutra; assembly: GCF_902655055.1. Lineage (NCBI taxonomy): Eukaryota > Metazoa > Chordata > Mammalia > Carnivora > Mustelidae > Lutra > Lutra lutra. The sequence goes on from NC_062284.1 coordinate 59,722,724, forward strand.
TCTTTTATGTGCCCTAACCATTTGTATTTTTTCTTCAATCTCTTTTTGTATTTTTTCTTTAGTCTCTTTGCACAAGGATGTACACTCCTGTATCATATTTTTAAAATCCTTTAATGAAAGATAAAATACATATCCAAGGTTTTTTCTTTTTTCTTTCCTAAGTTTCCTTCTTGATTTTTAAAAAATTTTTAAAAAGATTTTATTTGTTTAACAGAGAGAGACACAGCGAGAGAGGGAACACAAGGAGGGGGAGCGGGAGAGGGAGAAGCAGGCTCCCAGCTGAGTAAGGAGCCCTATGTGGGGCTCAATCCCAGGACCCTGGGATCATGACCTGAGCTGAAGGCAGAGGCCTAGTGAGTCAGCCACCCAGGTGCCCCATCCCTCTTGATTTTTAACTTAGTTTATTCTCTGTTCAGTCTTTCAATCAACTTACCTAGAACTCTTTTTGGGGTGGTTTATTAAAATGAGCATCTGAAGTGCCCCCCCCCCCCAGACACTTCCTAACACATTAAATAATCATTTTTCCTTACTTGATTTGTAATACTTCCTGTAAGGTGTATTTTAACTATATATTCATTTGTGAATTACCCATTTTGTTCAGTTCATATTTTTTTCTTGAGTTCCTACCACACTCTTAATCAGTGTATCTTTTATGCTGTTTTAAGATGTGGAAAGTTGGGGTGCCTGGGTGGCTCAGTGGGTTGAAGCCTCTGCCTTCGGCTCAGGTCATGATACCGGGGTCATGGGATCGAGCCCCGTGTCAGGCTCTCTGCTCAGCAGGGAGCCTGCTTCCTCCTCTCTCTCTGCCTGACTCACTGTCTGCTTGTGATCTCTCTCTGTCAAATAAATAAATAAAATATTAAAAAAAAAAAAAAGATGTGGAAAGTCAAGTCCCCTTCCCTTCACCTTCCATTATACTTTTCTTTTTCCCCTCAGCCATTCTCACCATTTATTCTTACAGATGAGTTGCTGGATCGCTCTCTCAAAGTCAAACCAAACTCTCTGCACTAGACTTACACATTCACTTAGGAAGAATTGACACCTTGGCAATACTCAGACTCTCTATCCAGGAATGTTGGTCTGCTTATTCTTAGCTCTTGGTGAGGCTTTCTAGTTTTCTTCCTGTAGATGTTACTGTTTCTTAGTTACTTCCAAGGTTTTGTTATTCTGCCTTTCTTAGGTTCTTGCTCTTGGTTCTTCCCCATCCCCCCTTCATCCCCCCACCTGTCTCGTTGTGGCTGCCGTTCATGTGTTACTTCTGATCTTCTAGTTAATCCTGTAGTCTAGATATCATTTAGAGTTTAAAGTTCCTTATTTTCATTGTTTTCTGGAAGACCTGTTTTTATTAGCTAGTGAATATTTAGCCAGCAGTCTTGTTTTGGTATATTGTTTACTTATAAATTGGGGGTATTTTTTTTATTTTGTATTATTGCTGATACAGTTTTTGGTGAGTCTCTTAATGGTTTTGATATCTACAAACTAGAATTTTAGGGGACTCGTAAAAAAACAAACAAACAAACAAAAACAAAAAAAAACACCCCTCCAACTATTTTTCCCAACCTAAATTCAGTCTCACTTGAGGAATAGATACGTGAGGCAAACGGATGCAAATCAAAATGCCACTTTTATTTTATTTATTTATTTTTTAAAGATTTTATTTATTTATTTGACAGAGACAGGAAGAGAGGGAACACAAGCAGGGGGCGTGGGAGAGGGAGAAGCAGGTTTCCTGCTGATCAGGGAGCCCGATGCGGGGCTCGATCCTAGGACCCTGGGATCATGACCTGAGCCTAAGGCAGACGCCTAGCGACTGAGCCACACATGCATCCCCAAAGTACCACTTTTAATACTGAGAAAACTAGAGCATCGAGCTGAGGGTCTGTGGCATGTGGGGATGGTGCCTAAGCCACTGCCACCCCAGGTCCTGGCACTGATGACAGCTCAGTCCACCTGCACCAAGGGGACCTCACCCTCTGTGGTGGGGGGAGCAGACCCCAGCGCTTGTTCTCCACAGACAGGGAGACATGGAGGAGGAGGGGTGAGGTCAGGGTGGGAGGCTGCTGTAGGGGAAGTCTCTCCAGGTGGAAGCATGAGGAGTGCTGAGTCCCTCCCCACAGAGTCCAGAGACTTCACTAACCGGGAGCAAGTAGTGCATAAGAGCTGATGAAACTGTGTAACTACAGTTTGTTGTAAGATTCTGTATGATCAGGCCCTTTTGGAAGGGAGGGCTTGGATCCTAGAGATGCAGAAGAAGTTTTTGGGGGTGCTTAGTGGTTTGGGTGTCCGACTCTTGATCTTGGCTCAGGTCATGATCTCAGAGATGAGGTCTGTGTCAGGCTCCGTGTTTGTCATGGAGTGTGTTTGTCTTGCGCTCTCTCTCTCTCTCATAAATGGGTAAATACAATCTTAGGGGCGCCTGGGTGGCTCAGATGGTTGAGTGTCTGCCTTCGGCTGATGTCATGGTCCCGATGTCCTAGGGTGGAGACCCTCGTCAGGCTCCTGGCTCAGTCTGCTTCTCCCTCTCCCTATGCCTCTCCTCCTGCACATGCTCGCTCTCTCTCTGTATCATTCTGTCTCAAACAAAAACAAAAACAAAAAACATATACCGAAGTGCTAAAGGTTTTTTGTGATTGTAGGATTTATATGTTGTCTGGGTTTCAGAGATTGGCATTTGATGCACTGTGATTTATTTCAGCAACGTGAGATCCTTCATGAGATTCAGAGAAGGAAAGAAGAGATCAAAGAAGAGAGAAAAAGAAAAGAAATGGCTAAGCAGGTACTCTGTGAATTGTACCACACTAAAATAGTCTACATTTTGCAAAATGTAAAATGTTTTTCTTTCCATCGATGATGTTTTCCTCTCCTGTGTTATTACCAATAGTAAAGCTGGAAATGAAGCACTAAAAAAAATATCCCCCAAATACCATTCATTGTGTATTTCAGATTCCCCAAATGGAAGCAAAATTTAGAGTTGTATGTTATCTGTAGATGACACAGGCTGATAGAATGACAGTTGTTTATCAAATGAATCCAGGGAGAATAGAGATGGAAGCTTTGATAATTAACCCAGATCGGAATTCTTAGCGCATACTTGGAAAATACAACTATTTGTTCAGCTGAAGAGTGAAGGGAAATCCTATGGATATGCTGGAGATTTCATTCAATCATGGAAAAGAAGGATCCAACAGGGCAGGTTTAAAAAGCAGTGATGGAAAAGGATAAAGTCCTTTTTCTGTATTTTTCCTGAGTCCGGCTCGGTCAAAACGCCAGTTACCCGTGTTTGGAGAAACCCAGAGAAAATTTTACTTGTTCTCTTTTGTAGAATTATGCCATTTAACTTAAGGGCAACTCTGAGGGGTGGTGGGAGGCACTGATGTCTGAGTAAGCAGCATCTGGCTTAAAGCTTTGGTGTTTTGACTGCCAGCTCTGTGACCTTGACGGGTGACACTAAATGTGACTCATTTTCCTCATCCCTTAAAATGGTGATGCCAACTGATGATGCCTCCCTTCCCTCTCATGTAGTTATTCCCATAGATAAATGTCCTGTCCTCAGTGCAAGTACAGAGCCGTACACAAATGTAAGGTGATCTAGGACTGCTTCCACTAGCCCTGTCTTACTCTGATCCCACCCACCCAGCCATCTGCTCCCTCTTTCAATGCCTCCTCCCTCTGTTCACCCCCTCTTGCTCTTTTCCCTGACTTGTCATGAATCTTGTAAGATTCTAAGCATTTTTCATTTATAAAATTCACATTCTCTTCATACTGTGACCTGGTCTTCAGTTCTTGAAGCAGTACATGTCTGGACATTAAATTTTTAAAAGTTCAAGTTTATTACACCTGAAAGCATTCAGCTTTTTTTTTTTCTTTTTTTGGTTTTTGCTTCCGGCATAAGAAAGGTCTTTGGTCATCGGTTTAACGCGGGGGGGGGGGGAGTCAGGGAGGGGTCTGGAGGGAGGGTGAGGGAGGACTACAATGGGGGACCTGTAGGCTGGGGGTGACCCATCGGGGTCACAGCAGCCACCTGCCCCTCAAGCCTGGTTTCAGCCCGGCCTCTCCTGGGACAGAGGCAGGATGCTTCTGGTGGCTCTGGCAGCCCCTCTGAGCCCAACTCCAGCCTCAAGGGCCACGCAGCTCCTTTCAGCAGCTCCCCCTCCACTAGTACACCCAGCACAGACCCTGTCAGTAGGCCAGTGCTGGGCCTCTTCCTCTGTTGTGGGGGATGGCAGAAGCTGAGGAGCACCCCGTGAAGGGGGCAGAAGCGCAGTTCAGCTTGGTTTCTGTCTCAGGTCGAGGGCAGGGTCCGGCTGGGCAGCCTTGCTCCCACCGACCCCCACAGCGCACACAACTTCTCCCGTCCCCAGCCGTGGCCTTGGAGTAGGCATAGCAGAGGTGGCTGGTTTCTTCTGGGGATGGTCTGAAACTTCAGCACCCCCCACCCCCCGCAATGCCCTAGGCCAGGGCAGGGGCGGGAGTTGGGGGGCAGCGGGGAGACTTCACAGTACGGAAAAGAAGGTGGAAGGGAACACAAATTGGGAAAGTGGGGGGCCTCCGGCCAGAAAACACTGCCAGAGCCAGGTGCGAGGGGCCCTGGGTTTGAGAGGGGTGGCTTAGCCCTGCCTGCGGGTCTCCACGGGCGCTGAGGGGCCCTGTAGGGGAAAGCTGGTGGGGGAGGAGAGCCCTGCTGCTGCTGGTGGTTGGGGGGAGGCGGTATTCGGATGGAGGGGAGGGTGAGGAAGGGTCTGGGCCCTCCGACGGTCCCAGATCAGGGGTTCTGTGTCCCCTCGGGGGCGGGACCATCCCTGCCCCCGAGCGTCTGTCAGTCAGGTCACATGGGGAGTTGCTGGCCCAGCCCCCCCATCTGAGTCCTGGAAGTGCCTTGAGGTTTGGGCGGGGCTGAGGAGTGGGGGAAGGTGGGGCCTCTTCTTAGAGTCACACTCTCTACTGAATTAATGATTAGGTACCATGATTTTCTTTGACTTATGACTTGTATTTAAAGTAGGTTTTACTTTTCTTTCTTCTAGGAGCGTTTGGAAATTGCTAATTTATCAAACCAAGATCAGAACTCTAGGAAAGACCCAGGAGGACACAGACCGGCTGCCATTCTACATGGAGGCTCTCCTGACTTTGTGGGAAATGGTAAACATCGGACCATCTCCTCTGGAAGGTCAAGGTATGTCCCTGGGATTTCTGATTTGTTTAGAAGGATGAAGGCTATGGAAGAGATAAAACAGCTTGCAGTGACCTGTGATGGATTTTCAGGGAATAGATTTAGTAACTTTTTCAAAGCCTCTAAGTCTTAATGTATTGGCAATATAAAATAAAATTTTCATTTGTTCTAACTCATTCCAAGTATCCTTCTTAAAAAATTTTTAAGTTTTTATTTTAATTCCAGTTAGTTAATGTACAGTGTTATATTCGTTTCAGATGGGCAGTATAGTGATTCAGCAGTTTCATACATCACCTGGTGCTCAACACCGGTGCCCTCCTTAATCCCCATCACCTATTTTATCCATGCCACCACCCACCTCCCCTCTAGTTACCATCAGTTTGTTCTGTGTAGCTAAGATTCCTTTTTTCTTTTTCTTTTTCCTTCCTTCCTTCCTTCCCTCCTTTCAAGATTTTATTTATTTGAGAGAGAGAGCACAAGTAGGGGGAGCAGCAGTGGGAGGGGGAGAAATAGGATCCTTGCTGAGTGGGGAGCCCGACACAGGGCTCGATCCCAGGACTAGTCTAGCATCATGACCTGAACCAAAGGCAGACACTGAACTGACTGAGCTACCCGGGCCCCCTTAAGATTCCTCTTCTTGATTTGTTCTCCTATTTTTTTCCTTTTGCTTGTCTTGTTTCATAAATTGCACATATGAGTGAAATGGTTTCTATCTTTCTCTGACTAATTTTGCTAAGCATTGTATTCTCTAGCTCCATCCATGTTGTTGCAAATGGCAGGATTTCATTCTTTTTTTTATGGCTGAATAGTTTTCCATTTATTATACGTACCACATTTTCTTTATCCGTTCATCAACTGGTGGACACTGGGCTGCTCCCATATGTTGGCTGTTGTAAATAATGCTGCAGTAAACTTAGGGGTGCATGTATTCCTTTGAATCAGTGTTCTCATATTTTTTGGGTAAATACCCAGTAGTATGATTGCTAGATTATAAGGTTGTTCTATTTTTAACTTTTTAGAGAACCTCCATACTGTTTTCCAGAGTGGTTGCACCAGTTTGCATTCCCACCAGCAGTGCATGAGGGTTCCCTACTCCACATTCTTGGCAAAACTTGTTTCCTGGGTTGTTGATTTCAGCCATTCTGACAGGTGTGAGGTGATATCTCATTGGGGTTTTGATTTGCATTTCCCTGATGATAGATGTTGACCATCTTCTCATGTGTCTGTTGGCAATCTGGATGTCTTTGGAGAAATGCTGTTCATTCATGTCTTGTCTTGTGACCATTTTTTAAGTGGATTATTCTTTTTGGGCGTATTGAGTTGTAGAAGTTCTTTATATATTTTGGACACTAACTCTTTATTAGGTATGTCATTTGTCAATCTCTTCTCCATTTAGTAAGTTGCCTTTTATTTAGTTCTGTTGATTGTTTCCTTCGCTGTGCATGAGGTTTTTACTTTTTTTTTTTTTTTTTTAGATTTTATTTATTTATTTGCCAGAGAGAGAGAGAGCGAGAGAGCGAGCACAGGCAGGCTGAGTGGCAGCAGAGGCAGAGGGAGAAGCAGGCTCCCAGCCAAGCAAGGAGCCCGATGTGGGACTCGATCCCAGGATGCTGGGATCATGACCTGAGCCGAAGGCAGCTGCTTAACCAACTGAGCCACCCCCAGGTGCCCCCCTCCAGTAGTTTTTTTTTTTTTTTAAAGATTTTATTTATTTATTTGACAGACAGAAATCACAAGTAGGTGGAGAGGCAGGCAGAGAGAGAGAGGAGGAAGCAGGCTCCCCACTGAGCAGAAAGCCCGATGCGGGGCTCGATCCCAGGACCCTGGGATCATGACCTGAGCCGAAGGCAGAGACCTTAACCACTGAGCCACCCAGGCGCCCCCCAGTAGTTTGTTTTGCTTTTGTTTCCCTTGCCTCCGAAGACCTATCTAGAAAAATGTTGCTGTGGATGATGTCAGAGGACTTACTGGCTGTGAGCTCTCCTGTGATTTTTAGGATTTCAGGAATCACATTTAGGGCTTTAATCCGTTTTGAAATTATTTTTGTGGATGATGTAAGAAAGTGGTCCAGTTTCATTCTTTCGTGTGTAGCTGTCCAGTTTTCCCAGCACCGTTTGTTGAAGAGACTGTCTTTTTTCCCTTTAGGTGTTCTTTCCTGCTTTGTCAAAGATTGACCATATAATTGTGGGTTTATTTCTGGATTTTCTCTTCTGTTCCTTTGACTTATTGTCTGTTCTTGTGCCAGTACCGTACTATTTTGATTACTACAGTTTTGTACTATAACTTTAAGTCCAGAACTGTGATGCCTCCAACTCATTCTATGTATCTTTAATTAAACTAGTTTTATAGCTCATTCCTCTTTATAATGGCCTATAACGCTCTAGTCTTGCCTCCAGTGCAATTCCATCTGACTTCTAATGATCTAACTGTTCAGTAAGTGAGTTTTTAAATTTTCTTCCGTTGGAATCATCATCCAGTGAAATTTTCACACTGTATGTGTTTTCAGTCTGTAACTCAGTAGGTCCCACCACAGATATTCCAAAATGGGCACAGGTGTAGAAGACCCTCTACAAGAGAACGGGAACCCCAGTTTGCTGCCATGGTGCCCCTCTCTCTCACTGCTGAGGACATGGGCTTCCCCGTTGTCACAGGTGTATTCTGGGTTTTTTTCCTTTTACCAGAGATCCCATGAAAGATACTACATCTTCCTCCACATCCTTTTCTACTGAAGAATGAAGCTTCTCTGTTTATTGTAACCCCTGTGGGCAGGAAGGAATTTTAGTGCAGAATCCATTTATGAGTGGGTGGGTGATTAAAACCGTGTAGTTACTATAAATCAACTTCTTTATGTGTTTATCTCTCATGAGACTCTACGCAGCACTTAAAACAAACACTTTTATTCAGTGAAAAGAAACATCTTAGGTACCAACGAAAGACTTGCATAAACTTTCGGGTTATAGTCTATTTATAAGAAAGAACTATTTCAGTTCTTTCCCTAATTACCTACTTTATAATTTCTTTCCTAATTATCTACTTAAAAAAATCACCTTAGAAGTAATTTTGGTATTGTTTAACCACCTGCTGTTAAGGTAAACCAAATGTTTTCTTGAGTACTGTTCCTGGAGTCCATTCCATTTTAAGATGGTAACTCCTTACACCAGTTTAGAGTATTTTTGTTTGCAACTGGGCTTCCAGTAGGCAACATAGTTGGAAGTTGTCAGAGTGATTCACTAGGAAGTATTTGACCAATTCCTTTGTGTTAGGAACGGGAATAAATCAGTGCTACGGAGAAGTCTTTCTGGCTATACAAAAAGCAGTCTTTTAAGGTGTCCAATCCTGACCATCAGGAGCTCTCTCCTTTGCCTCTTCCCTGCATCCTCTGCCAATTTATTCTCTTATATTCATAATCCCCTGAGTATTTTTGCATTATCATCTAGCTTCCCAGCTACTGGTTCTCACAAAGAAAAAAAGACAGAAAATGGGGAAGAGGGGAGGACAGGGTGGGCTTTGAGTATTATGGAGAAGTCATAAAGGGGAATGGCAGAGCATATGTACCAAAGACAAGACAGCGAATGAGAGCAGGCAATGGTTGGGGGCCTAGCCGGAGACGAGGAATTTGTAAGGTTCCAAACCCCCATTTGCAGCTTTCTTCACATGTGCAGGTGCACAAGAACTCAGAGATGTGGAGTCGCTGTGGGACTGAGCTAAATCACTGCTCTAGGACTGTGACAATGGAAATGGTCCTTATCAGTGCTGTCCAATAGGCTGGTCTCTAGTCACTTGTGGCTGTTGAGTACTAAAATTTTGGCTACTGCTGTTGAAGAACGGAAATTTTAATTTATTTTTTTTTTTAAGTATTATTTGCCAGAGAGAGCGAGAAAGAGCAAGAGCACACAAGCAAGGGGAACAGCAGGCAGAGGGAGAAGCAGGCTCCCCACCAAGCAAGGAGCCCGATGTGGGACTTGAACCTAGGACTCTGGAATCATGCATGGTCTGAGCCAAAGGCAGACGAGATGCTCTGAGCCACCCAGGCATCCCTGAACTTTTCATTTCATTTAAATTAAATCTGAATAGCCACATGTGGCTAGTGGCTCCCCTTTTGGACAGCACCAATATAGAATTAGGGGGTTTGTAGAGTTCATATGGAGAAGACCTCCACAAAGTGGAGTGCTAATGATCCCATTAGCGCTTCGATTCAATTCCTAGTGGAGATGGTGAATGGACTGGTAAACAGGAGAAAATGGAGGGGCAAGAATTTCCTGTGTTAATCTTTAGTTAAAAAAAAAAATCATGTCCAAATTTGTTTTTAAGGCGAGAACGTCAGTATTCTGTATGTAGTAGTGAAGATTCTCCTGGGTCTTGCGAAGTCCTGTATTTCTCCCTGGGTAGTCCTGATCAGCTCATGGTTTACAAGGGGAAATGCATTGGTGAGTAAACTAGCTAAATTGATTTAAGATATTCTAACAACAGAAGTTAAATCATGAAGGAGTAAAGTGGGACGGACACTGCATTGTCTGATGCAGGGAGAACTATTAAGTCCATGAGTCATTCTAGTTCCCATGGCCTGAGGACCAGAATGAGAAAGTGCTCGGTTTCCCCTTCTGTGAGATGGAAATAAAAACCTAAGCCCTTGGAAATACCGTTAGCATAAAGATAATTTAACATTTGTCCTTATTCTCATTAGTCAAGCTTTTGGAAACCAAAATGGTTGACATTGCCAGTAGAATGTGTATAATGAAATGAGTTCTAATGCCTGTAATCTCTAATGACCAAGTCTAATTTTCTTATGTTGATATTCATCTGAATAGCATTTTCCTGCTTGGCATTCCCGACCAGGAAAAGCACTTTGTTTTCTGTATGTTTTACTCAGCAATTTTGTCTCCTCATGGCTATTTGGAGTAAAGCTGGTTTAGCAATTTGTGTTTTGAATTGTTTATGTCAAAATCAGGTTTTCAGTATCTACCTCTTTTGTACGTGTAAATGTACGTCTTTTATCAGCCACACAGATACATCTGCTAGTTGGTGTAGGGATCACTTGCATGTAGTGAATTGGACAATTTAATTTTCAGCCCGTGACTGTTCTTACCAAAGCTAACAGCCAAATTATCTAAATTGAATTTACTTTCTTTTGGTGTCCTTTTCCCGTCTCCTTTAAGGAGATACAGATTGGCAGGGGCGTTGCCAGGGAGCAGGCAGCAGATAAGAGGGAAACCGAATATTTGAATAGTCCATGAACCAGACAGTTAATCTTGGCTGATGGAAAGCTGCCCAAACGGTACAGGACCGTGTGTACAGAGTGTGCCGTATGCAGACAAAGCAGCCATTCGAACAGCCTCACAACCTTGAACCTGAGACTGTCCTTGACTCAGAGACATCTCAGACTCCCAAATTGGCAACCTAAAACTCAGTGGTTTCAATAATATGGGGAAACCAGGAAGGCAAATTAATCCAGCTGCTTATTACCTTCGCTCGGTCTCTTATTCCCACTGGTATGCGTTAGATCGATTTACCTAAGTTAGTGCGCTCCTTAGGGGACACATTGGCAGTTGGAACATTTTTTAATAAAACCATCAAGTAAATTACTTATTTTGCTTTCTCGCAACAGGTCTGAATTTTTAAAATATGTACTCCTATTCTACAAAATGTTTTTGTAAAAGATGAAATCATTAACATTTGTTTTTCAACTCAGAGCTGTCATAGAAGCAGAGAAGGCTGATGGGTGAAGCATGTAGACCATTGGTGCAAATGATCATTAGCACATAATAGAGTCTCAATCAGAAATCTCCTGGGAACATACTTCCTTCAGTCTCATTGCAATGTGTTCTTTTGTCCCTTTTATTACCGCATCACAAAAAAGTGACAAGAGGAGGTTGGTGATAACAAAATGACAATACCAAAAAACCTTGCAGTCAGCAATTAGGAGACCCCCACCGGGTTCCAGTTAAGGAGACACATATTGCAAGACCTTGTACTGTATAATGTGCACATTTAATTAGGCTTTCTGTAAATAACATCACATTCCATCCCATAAACATTAAAATCAGGTGTCTCCACGTGTGTACTGCGTAGACTCCCACCTTCCACGGGTGGAATTGGGTTGACAAATTTTCACGTATGAAGGTTTTTTCCCCTTAGGCTAAGAATGTCAGGAATTATTTATAACTAGCATAAGAGATCATTTGCATTAAAATTTCTTATATTGCCAACATTTCTATGAGGCTAAAAACTGCTATTCAGTTAAAAAGTCTGTGAGCTGGTTCAGCCACATTCCCCCAACATCTTTTGTACTCCAGCTGTCTTATAAATATGGGTTACGTTTTGTTTTTAAATGAAAAAAATGTTACTTGTTTTAGAACTTTTTTTGTTATGAAGACAGTGTAGCAATGTGGAAAACAATTATTTATATACTAAGAGAAAAAGACCAAGTACTGTATAACAGTGGTTCTCATTTGGGGGCGGTTTTGTCCCCTGGCGGGTGTTTGTGGATGTCCGGAAATATTTTCCGTGTGTAAGACCAGGGTAGGGATGCTGCTGGCACCTAGTGGGTAGAGACCAGAGGTGCTGCCAGATATCCTACAGTGGACAAGACAGCCCTTTTCAACAAAACATTTTAGTCTAAATTGTCCCTAGCATCAAGGGTGATAAACGCTGTTATATATGCTATGAGCTGGTAAATTAGAATCAAAGGAGAGGGATCTGGAAGACAAAAGAATGATATTGTGGGTGATACTTTTCTCCATTTCTAATTTTTTGGTCATTTCTATCCTAGTCTTTACTGAGAATTGGTGTTAAAGAACTTTTGCTCTCCCAGGTACAAGTGGAAACCATATGCCCATCACTGAATGAATGTGTTGGTCTTTTTAGCTTCAAACTGAAACGGTCATTTCTGGTTCCTTCCCCCAGAACCATTGGGCAGTTTGTATTTGGTGAGCATACTGAAATTTTGGAGTCAGAAGATCATTGATCTATTCAGATTTCCAGATTATTTATTAAAACTTGTTTTTAATACTCATCTACGTGGATGGAAAGATCTTGATGGAGTGGTCCCATTTCCAAATTCCTTTCGTCACAGTGGTTGGTATTTAGCTCCATGAGGGTGGGCAGCATCATCAGAAGTGAGCCAATGATGGAAGGAACATCGTGAAATAGAGGAAACACTGATCTGAGACTAAAACCTTATGGTTAATTATTGTCCCTTTGTAAAAATTAATACTTAATGGTTCAGAATATGTTGTTAAATACTAAAAAAGTTGGTTACAAAAGAGCATGTATTACATCCAGTCGTATTTTTTATAGGTAGCATATGGTATCCACTGTTGAATGAATGCATGAAGATACAGACCCTCTTTCTTTACCCCCACAGAAAATAGACCAGTGAGATTTCATCACATTTTCTTTAAATGTGCAGGCAGTGATGAGCCCCTTGGAAAGTTAGTTTACAATGCTTTGGAAACGGCCACTGGCAGCTTTGTCTTGTTGCACGAGTGGGTCCTTCAGTGGCAGAAGAAAATGGGTCCGTTCCTCACCAGTCAAGAAAAGGAGAAGATCGATAAGTGCAGAAAGCAGGTGGGTATCCAAGTGGCCCCTGAGCAGAGCCCCTACCTTGAACTTGACAAGATGACAGGACAAAAGAGCTGTGCATTTGCATGGCTAGCAAAGATGATCCAGAATGGTAGGAGATCTGTTTAACCGGAGGGATGGTGGGGGGCCCCTCCCCTTTCCAGAGTTTTCTCAGCCCCTTGCTGCTCCTTTCAGAACACTGACAAAACATGGTCAGACTTTGTTGTGTGCACCGCCTTTCTCTGCCTCTCTTGTGACATGAATAGCTGTCCCCAGCTGGGGCTGGATCTACTTCATTCTCATGTTTTCTGTAATCTTTTGGAATCTTTGCATCAGAACTGAATTTTAGGGGACTGGACAGTTTTTTGTTTGTTTTGTTTTTTTAAAGATTTTTATTTATTTATTTGACAGATCACAAGTAGGTGGAGAGGTAGGCAGAGAGGAAAGCAGGCTCCCCACTGAGCAGAGAGCTTAATGCAGGGCTCTATCCTAGGACCCTGGTATCATGACCTGAGCCAAAGGCAGAGGCTTTAACCCACTGAGCCACCCAGATGCCCCAGGACTGGACAGTTTTTTTTTTTTTTTAAATTTATTAATTTATTTATTTATTTGACAGAGAGAAATCACAAGTAAGCAGAGAGGCAGGCATAGAGAGAGGAGGAAGCAGGCTCCCCGCCAAGCAGAAAGCCCGATGTGGGGCTCGAACCCAGGACCTGGGATCATGACCTGAGCCGAAGGCAGCGGCTTAACCCACTGAGCCACCCAGGCGCCCCAGGACTGGACAGTTTTAACGTTAATTTATAATTCTGAGTTTAAGAAGAACATTGAACATTGCATATCACACAGTGACATCATAAAGAGGTTACAAACAGTAGGAAAGCACTGTGTTTAGAAATGTGTATTTATGATAGAAAAACTGGAAGTAAATACACTGAAATCATAATGGTTGTCTTTGGGTAGTGACTGTATAGGTCATTTGTGGGTTTTTTTTCCGTTTGTGTTAGTACTTACACAATCTTAAAAAGATTGATGCTGATGCTTTATAATCAGGAAAGGCTTTTCTTAAGATCTTTTTTATTATTTTTAAGTAATCTGTATACCCAACATGGGGCTTAAACCCACACAACCCTGAAATCTAGAGCTTCATGCTGTGGCAACTGAGCCAGTCAGGTACCCCATCAGGAAAGGTTTTTTAAAAAATTGTTTTGTTTGTTTTGTTTTTTTTTGCCTTGTTTTGGTTTGATGTTGTTTTGGTTTTGTTTTTTGCTGGCCTTACAGCAAGAGAAATTGCTTTTAAAAGCTGTTGACACAGGCCTCTGGGTGACTCTGTGGGTTAAGCGTCTGACACTTAAATCTCAGGTCTTGATCTCGGGGTCTTGGGTTCAAGCCCCATATTAGGCTTCATGCTGGGCATGGAGCCTACTTAAAAAAAAACAGAGAAAAATGATCAATTTTGGGGTGTCCGGGTGGCTGAGTTGGCTAAGCGTCTGCCTTTAGTTTAGCTCACAATCCCAGGATCTTGGGAAGGAGCCCAACATTGGGCTCCTTGCTCAGTGGGGAGCCTGTTTCTCCCTCTCTCTTGGGAAGGAGACTGGCATCAGGCTCCCTGGTCAGTCGGGAGCCTCTTCTCCCTCTTACTCTGTACCTCCCCCTGCTTATGTTCTCTCGCACTTTTTCTTTCTCTGTCAAATAAATAGGTAAAATCTTAAAAAAAAAAAAAAAAGCTGTTCATCAATTTTATAGTATTTGTACGCTAGATTTTGAGATCACAGTAGTAGAGAAATAATTAAATTGCTTTCATCTTTATGAACCATTAGGTTGGCCTTATAATTTAGGGGGGGATACAGTTCAGAACATATTCCTTCTCCTTTGAAAGTACATTTTCTATTAAATATTTTACTTTTTTTTTTTAAGATTTTATTTTTTTGACAGCGAGAGGGGGAATACAAGCAGGGGGAGTGGGAGAGGGAGAAGCAGGCTCCCCACTGAGCAGGGAGCCTGATGCAGGGCTCAATCTCAGGACCCTGTTCCAACTGAGCCAGCCAGATGCCCTTAAATATTTTACTTTTGAAATGAAATACCAGTTAATGCTGATCAATGCAGTATTATTTGGTGATGTTTTTCCTCATCAGATTCAAGGGGCAGAGACGGAATTCAGTTCACTGGTAAAACTGAGCCATCCAAATGTCGTACGCTACTTTGCAATGAATCTCAAAGAGCAAGATGACTCCATCGTAGTGGACATTTTATCGGAGCACATGAATGGGGTCTCCCTCGCCGCACACCTGAGCCACTCCGGCCCCATCCCCGTGCATCAGCTCCGCAGGTACACAGCTCAGCTCTTGTCGGGCCTCGAGTATTTGCACAGCAATGACGTGGTGCACAAGGATCTGCGTGCATCAAATGTGCTGGTGGACGCAGACGGCAATGTCAAGGTTACAGACTACAGCATTTCTAAGCGCCTAGCAGACATTTGCAAGGAGGACATGTTTGAACAAAGCCGAGTTAGTTTTAGTGACAGTGCCTTACCTTATAAAACGGGCAAGAAAGGGGATATTTGGTGTCTTGGTCTTCTGCTGCTCTTCCTCAGCCAAGGCCAAGAATGTGGAGAGTACCCCGTGACCATCCCTCATGACTTACCAGCTGACTTTCGAGATTTTCTAAAGAAGTGAGTATCCTTGAGATTCTCCCTAATTGCACTTTATTCCTGAACTTTTAAAAAAGTTTTTATTTATTTGAGAGAGAGCAGGTGCATGAGCAGGGGGAGGGGCAGAGGGAGAGGAACAAACCAATTCCATGCTCAGAGTGGAGCCTGCAGCTGGGCTTGATCCCAGGACCCTAAGATCATGACCTAAGACCGAGGCAGATGCTTAACTGTCTGAGCCACCCAGGCGCCCCTACTCCGGAACTTGTAATTGTGCTTAAATGTGCTCAGCATCTAAGTGATATGTTCAAGCTTAAAAGTGAGGAACAGGATTGAAGTTTATTCTTCATTCTTCCAACCCTTTCTCTGCCATGTAGGTTCTGATTTCTTGCGACTGGCTGACCATTTTCATTTCCTTCACTTGCACATCTCCTAAATTCCCCTGGGCTTAGTAGAAGCTTTTCAGACTGCTTCTGGGGAGTGCCTGGTAAATCTAGGAAGTTAAACAGGGATTGCTACAGGGAAAAATACCCCAGGTACTCCAAACGGAAGACCCTCTCCGTCTACCTTACCTGCTGGGTCCTTGTCCAAAGATAAGGCCTCCTATCTAAAAACAGCTCTAGGAGAATCACCGTTCTGCCCCTTGTTCTTCTAAACCATTCTTGATTAGCCATGTCTCCTTCAGTCAGCTGATAGAATGCAGTGACTTCCAAGCACCAGCCGTAGGACTTTCGACACCTGTAAATTCCAGGTGCACATTTCATTACAGAGCCACGTCTGACTGCTTTGAGAGACTCCTTACTGAAACGTTCACGTGGGGCCTAAAGTTTTTGTCCAGGTCCTTCCCTTCAGTGCTTTCCTGCTTAGCCCTGCCTCTCAGCTCTGTCCAAGCCAGACCTCGGTTCTCTCAGTTTCTCTGTTAAAGAAGAAGTAAGATCCTTCAGTGTGGGTTTTTCCAGGCCCTGCCCTGGACCAGCCTTCCTGCGGAAGGTGAGCTGGACTGGTTTCTTCCCTTCCCAGCGCTCATGTCTTCTTTCTCACTTTCTTTTTCCCAGCCATTCACTTTTATCCACTTCTACATCTCTTTTACCCTTTACATTGTTTTTCCTATTCTCAGCCGTCCCAAATGCCACTTGACCTGAGCCAGAGTGTTATTTGCTGTCCCTCATGACTTATTACAGAAGTAGTTGCACTTCTGTTTAAATAAGATAGTTTCTGTGTAAAATAAAAGCAGACGTGATGTACATACAGTCATGGCAAGAGGGCAACTTTGATTCTTTATACTGTGTTCTCTCCTTTAAGTATATAAATGTCTTAAGATTTCTAAGGAAATCTTTTTCAATTTCTCCTAAATGCAAAAGAATTTTAAAAATATTTATTTAGGGGCGCCTGAGTGACTCAGTCATTAAGTGTCTGCCTGCGGCTTAGGTGGTGATCCCGGGGTCCTGGCATCATGCCCCGCATCAGGCTCTCTGCTCAGCGGGAAGCCTGCTTCTTCCTCTCCCACTCCCCATGCTTGTGTTTCCTCTCCTGCTGTGTCTCTCTCTGTCAAATAAATGAGAAAAGTGTTTAAAAAAATTTTTTTTTATTTAAATGCACCCCAAGGATGAAGTTGACTAAAAGGAAACCAATAGAAATAAGGTAATAGAACCAAAGATAGGCTCATTTCATTCTTCAGAATTTCACCTTTGGCTTCTTTATTGGTCAAGGGTAATTTAGCAAATAGCATTATATATTTTTATTTATTTTTTATTTTTTTAATTTTTATTTTTTTAAAGATTTTATTTATTTATTTGACAGAGAGAAATCACAAGTAGGCAGAGAGGCAGGCAGAGAGAGAGAGGAGGAAGCAGGCTCCCTGCTGAGCAGAAAGCCCGATGTGGGGCTCGAACCCAGGACCTGGGATCATGACCTGAGCCGAAGGCAGCGGCCTAACCCACTGAGCCACCCAGGCGCCCCAGCATTATATATTTTTAAAAAACAACACGTTGCACATCAACTTCCCAGTATCTCTTACATTTAACAGCAAAGTGACAGACTCTGTAGCTCATTTTCTTCTCTCTGGCTGTTGAACTTGAGATCGGCACTATTTCTCACTCTGTGTAACATGGTTGTCCTTTAGACTTTTTTGTATGTTCCTGTCTCATCCTAGACTGATTTGATGGACAACTAGATGAAGGAGGGGCACATATGGTATTATTTTACTGCCTTTGCTGTCCAGCCCCAATAAAAAAAGAAAAAATCATTCACCAACAACATAAGCATAGCAACATTTCATTTGTAGTTGCCTTTTTACTTCTTGGTGACTATCCTCTGGAAAAAGGTTTTGCTCCGTCATCAGTCTCTGTGACAGGAAGGACCCCAGCCTGGAGGCAGACAGCTGGTTTCAGGTCCCACCCTCACCCCTTCCTAGCTGAGTACTTCAGCTCTCTACCTTGAGGTTTGTCCTTGTAAAATGGATCATTTAATTTATTTATTTGAAAGAGAATGAGGTGGGGAGGGGCAGCGAGAGAAGCAGACTCCCCGCTGATTCCATCTAGAGACTCCAGGATCATGACCCGAGCCTGGAAATAATCTAAATGACCAACAGTAGGAGAATGTGTATATAATGTGAGTAAATTCTGGTAAACTCAGAAAGATTTTGAAGTACTAGCTTGGAAAGATCTCTAAGACACGTGGTGTAATACCGTGATTTATAGTGAGAAATATATATTTGGTCTTTACCCCTGTTTCAAGCACAGAGCTTTTTTTTTTTTTTTTTTTTTTTTTGGTTGGCTCGGAAACTTGAGGCCACCTCAGTGCCTTCTATTTTTTTATTTTCTTTTTTTAAGTTTTTATTTAAATTCCAGTTAACATATAGTGTAGTATTATCTTCAGGTATAGAACTTAGTGATTCATCACACTTATAATACCCAGTGGTTGTCACAAGTACCTCCTTAATACCCTTCACCCATGTAGCCCATCTCCCACGCACCTCCCACCAACCCTCAATTTTTTCTCTATATGCTGTTCTTAGTAACATTTTGCAATTGACACAACTGAGACACAGAACTTAATGACTGACTTTGTTAAAGCTCTTAAAACCATTGTCTCTTTTTGTGTTAATGAGGTGAATTTTGGAACTCACCTGAGGACCAGGGCTAGTTGCCCAGAGAGCTGACAGAGAACCAACCCATTACTAGAGCAGTTGAACTTCCAGTCTCTCTTCCTGACCTATGAGGTGGAGAGAAGGGCTGGACATTGAATCAATCACCAGTGGCCAATAATGTCTTCAGTCATGCCTATATAATGAAGCCTCCATAAAAACCCCTCCAGAGGGATGCCTGGGTGGCTCAGTTGGTTGGGCGGCTGCCTTCAGCTCAGGTCATGATCCCGGCGACCTGGGCTCGAGTCCCGCATCGGGCTCCTTGCTCGGCAGGGAGCCTGCTTCGCCCTCTGCCTCTGCCGCCACTCTGTCTGCCTGTGCTCGCTCTCTCTCTCTCTCTGACTAATAAATAAGTGGAATCTTTAAAAAAAAAAAAAAAAAAAAAAAAAACACTCCAGAAGGCTGGGGTTTGGAGAGCTTCTGGTTGGTGAACACAGAGGCGCTGCCTTTCTTCTGTCTGGCTGTTCCTGAGCCATATATCCTTCCATAAGAAACTGGTACTCTGGTAAATAAAATGTTCCTCCGAGTTCCATGAAGCACTCTAGCAGACCAGTTGAGCCCAAGGAGGAGGGGGTTGTTGGAATCTCCAGTCTCTAGCTGGTTGGTTGAAAGCAAGGTTGTGATTGGCATCTGCAAGGGGTTGAGGGTCAGTCCTAAGGGACTGAGCCCTCAAGTTGGGGGCCTGATGCTATCTCCAGGTAGATTGCATCAGATTGAGTTGAATTGTAGGACACCCAACTGACGTTGGAGGATTGCTTGGTGGTTTGGTGGTTCCCCCCCCACCACCACAGCCCTCCAACATGGAATTGTGTACAGAACTTTTGCATGATCAAATGAAAAAAGCAAGTTGAGGATAATATAAGATGATGTAGTTTAAAAAAAAAAAAAGATATCCACAAAGCAATTCTGTTATTTTTTATAAGATTGTGTTAAATGCATAGAAAAAAGTCTGGAATGACAAGACATGAGAGGAATTGGAGAGAGATGGGGGTTTATCATTATCAGTAATATTTTAATATTTGCACAGAGAAGGTTTTTTATTTTACTGATGGAATTAAAATTAATCTTAAATTTTGGGGGGGGGACCATATCTTACACAAATGCTTTTACTGTGGTCTTTTCCATTTCAAGGTATGAAATTAGGAGTGCTTTGCAGTTTTAACTGCCATCGCTTTATAGGTGATAAGTACAGAATTCACAGTGATAGTTGGTTCTTTGAAATACACTATTAATAATTAGGGTCAGGTGCTACTGAGTGGCACTACTTAGGTCATTGTCATAAGAGACAAACAGTTTAGGTTAGTTAGAACAGTGGTTCCCAGACTTTAGCTTGGATTGTAACCACCTGGACACTTTGGTAAAAGCACAGATTACTGCCCCAACCACCAGAGTTGCTGATTTTCTAGGATAGGTTTGGAATAGAATTTGTAAGAAATTTCCAGGTCATACTGGTACTAATGCTCCTGGTCAGGGACACCACCTTGAGAACCACTGGGTTAAAGGTATGGCTTGTCTTCATTAGAAGGCAAAAGTGATTTAATAGAAAAACAAGGTTCAAGGAATGAGAATGAAAAGAAGTATATGATAAAATGTGGGGCTTTTTAAAAGTAGTCCTTAACTGTTACCAAGTTATATCATATCATGATGTAAAGTTTCTCATATTGGGGCCCAAACCTGTATCAGCCATCAGATTTGCTTTTCTTTTGGAAAGCTTTGTATTTCACTGGTCCCTGGAGAGGCTTAATGTAGGATGGGAAGTCATTACACTATTCAGTGGGTGTGCAAATTCGTAACTTGTGCTGTCTTTTTTTTTTTTTTAAGGTTTTATTTATTTATTTGACAGAGATCACAAGTAGGCAGAGAGGCAGGCAGAGAGAGAGGGGGAAGCAAGCTCCCTGCCAGACAGAGAGCCCGGTATGGGGCTTGATCCCAGGACCCTGAGATCATGACCCAAGCTGAAGGCAGAGACTTAACCCACTGAGCCACACAGGTGCCCCTATAATTTGGGCTGTCTTAAACCTGTTAAAAAAAAACCTGTTCCACAAGGTAAGTCTTCCTGCTTCTAAAGACTATATATTTTTTGATGCCCCACTTACCCCCAGTGGTCAGCGTGTATTAGCTTAGGAGTGCATTTTGGTCTGTAAGCAACAGGTGTTCTCTAATGTATACTTAACCTTAAAATAAACCTATAAATCAAAAAATAAACCCTTGGATTAACGAATCCAGTGATTATTTTCTGCGTCGCTGAGATACTCTCTGCCCTCTCACTGAGGTGTGTGTGCTTGGATGACAAGGAGAGATGGAGTGCCCAGCAGCTGTTGAAACACAGCTTTATCAATCCTCAGCCAAAAATGTCTTTGTTGGAACAAAGTCCTGAAGGTGAGTCTGTTACCGCTCTTTTCGTGAACGCCTGTTTGACCTAAATTATTTTGAAAGTACGCAGAAACCTAAGACTGGAACGGACTGCCCGGATCATTTATTTTAACTATTTTATGCCGAGCTGTACATAAATCCATTCATTGAATGTGTACTGTGTGCATGGAACCATTTTTGCCATCCTGGTTTCCAGCCTTGACCATTGGATTGTCCGTCGGATTGTCAGTCGGGATAGCCTCTCTCGGTGTTGGGTACCCTTCGTGTCCTGTCACCTTCCTGCCATGGAACTAGATTTCCCTGTTGCTACTCACAGTACAGATTAAGGAACCCCAGTAGAGCTGGTTGGGTTCTGGCTCTCCAGTGCAGTCATTCCCTTACTGGAGGTCTCACTCAGCACCTACTGTATGTTCTACCTCCTTGAAGAAGAACCGTGTGAAGAAAAGGCTTGAAGGGTCCGCGCCGGGTGGGAGGTCCCCGTTCCAACTACAGGTTGGGTTGCCTCCTTCCAGCCCTGGCTTTGTTGTTGAGTTCTGCACCTCTTGCTATTTTTCTCATGCCTTGTTGCCTCTCGTTTTATCTCAGATTCTGGAGGACAGGATTATGTTGAGACTGTTATTCCTAGGAAGCAGCTACCCAGCGCAGCATTCTTCACTGAGACCCAGAGACAGTTCTCCCGGTATTTCATTGAGTTTGAAGAACTACAGCTTCTCGGCAAAGGAGCCTTTGGAGCTGTCATCAAGGTGAGCTACAGAGTTGTGTCCGGGCCCTTTCGAGCTCCCTTCTCCGTTCCCTTTCTGCAGACTCAGAGCTCTCTCTTGAGCACGGGGAGAGACATACATAGGATCATTTGAAACCACAATCCTCATCACCTCCGCAGAGTCAAAGGCTTTACTTCGAGTCCCAGTGGACACGTGACCAACACATCATCTCCTCCCCCTTGCTCGAGGCAGCACATTAACGTGAAAACCCCACGATTACACTGCGGCTTCAAGTGGAGCCAAGCCCTCGGTGTGAAAACCATCTTTCTGTGCTTTGGTTCAGAAAGCAAATTGTCCTTTTTGTCCCATTTGCTTTCAGAGGTGCTGTAGATAAAAGGGCTGCGAGGTTAGAGCTAGGGTGGACCTCACTGGGAAATGGCCCCAGATGGTCTCAGCGGCTTTTATTTTCCATCTGTTACTGAGAAAGAAAACGAGTGGTGCATTATGAGGGCGTGCTGTCATTAGGTCTTCCCTTCTGCTTTCTGGTCTCTTCGGGTGACTTATGATTACCTGCCCCTTGAGAAAGAGATTTCAGCTGTTCTTGTGTAATTTTAAGTATTTTGACCTCAGGAGGTCCAGGCTAATCATGTATTATTAAATCCATATAAGACATGTTACCTTTCACAGAATAAAATGGCCCACCATCAAGAGGGCATATGCCTGTTTGGGATTTGAGAGTGTTATTAGGGAGAGTTAGTGGGATTATTGTGGAAGTCCTTTTACAGCAACCCCCCCAAATAAAAAGGTTTTCTATGGTAATCAGGTACAAAAAGACAATCTTAAGTTTGCTGAGAGGAAGTTAGAGGATTTTGGAAAATTTTCAACTTTCTTCATGAAAGTATAGACATTATTGTTAGATGGCTAAAGAGACCTACTGTGGGCAGATAGTCCTGATTGGGGGATCCCAGTGCTGTACAGGGGAGTGGGTGACTGATGTGTATGTTATTGCTTTAACTCACGTCATAATTTTGATCAAGTCCTTTAACTTGTTTGTGTTTTCATCCTTGAATGTGAGACAGTGTCAAACTCCATTTCCTTACAAGTACTTAAAAATAATGAGAAGACTCATATAATAAAAACATCTAGTCATTTAAGCCCCTAAATTCTTCTGTGGTTTTTCCCTCTGAGAGGTCACAGCCCTCACACTCCCATCTCTCTTTCTGGGTTAGGGTAGGGCATTTCTGTTCAGTCATCTGGCATTGCATGAGCACTTGGTCCCATTATGGTTCAGGCACCTTTCCACTGTAATCAGTGAATCCCTGGGACTTTGCAGTGTAGTGAGCTCCACACCCCAATCTGTGACTCCAGGCCTTCATGATGTGTTCTGAGACTCAAGGTCAAAGGCAATGTCAAGACTTCCCACTATTTCCTACTCGATTAATGATGGTGCAGAAAAAGAACACAGGGCCATAGCTTTTTGGAGCACATTCCATATTTCAGGTTCTGTGCCAGATGGCTCACAAACCTTGTCTTTCAGTTTCGTGACATTGTTATGAAATAAGTATTATCCTCACTTTTCCAATGAGGTTACTGACCTTCAGAGAAGTTACATAATTTGTATGAGGTTACATCCATGCAATAAGAGAGGAAACCAGCATTCAGACCTCTATCTGTTCTACTCAAAAGCATATTTCTTACCACTGTTCCCACACAATGGTAATCTGAAACTCAATTTTATAGTACTCCCTTCTCATTCTAATCGGAACCTATGAGAATGATGCTTTATTTTGTATTTTATAATCAACTAGTTGCTCCCTTTGCACATGGGAGTTGTTGCTTTTTATCACCTCAGTTGACCTGCACCTTGGGTCCGGAATGTTCTGTTGAACAAAATCTGGTAAAAGTTAACTTCAGTCAACCCAGTGGAATCCTGTGACTGCCCAAGAAAAAGTGTCTCTAATGCAGAATGTGGAGACTTTGAAACTCTCTTGTCTTTATGTTTTGCATTCTTTTTTTTTTTTTTTAATTTATTTATTTGACAAACAGAGATCACAAGTAGGCAGGCAGGGAGAGAGAGGAGGAAGCAGGCTCTCTGTGGAGCAGAGAGCCCGACGTGGGGCTCCATCCCAGGACCCCAGGATCATGACCTGAGCCGAAGGCAGAGGCTTTAACCCACTGAGCCACCCAGGCACCCCATGTTTTATGTTCTTAATCACGTTGTTCTGGTCTTAAAACATACCATCAGTCATAAATTTTTTTTTAAGATTTATTTTATTTTATTTATTAGAGAGAGCATGAGAGGGGAAAGGTCAGAGGGAGAAGCAGACTCCCCGCTGAGCAGGGAGCCAGATGCGGGACTCAGTCCCGGGACTCTAGGATCACAATCCGGGCCGAGGGTAGTCGCCTAACCAACTGAGCCACCCAGGTGCCCCAGTTAGTATATTTTTAAAGATTTATTTATTTGACATGGAGACACAGCATAAGTAGGAGGGGCAGAAGGAGAGGGAAAGAGAGAGAATCTGAAGCAGATTCCCTGCTGAGCACGGAGCCCCACAAAGGGCCTGAGCTCACAACCCTGAGATCATGACCTGAGTGGAAACCGAAAGTCCTCACTTAAGGAACTGTACCACCCAGGTGCCCCCAAAATAAGTAGTATTTTTAAAAAATATTTTGCTTATTTATTTGACAGAGACACAGCGAGAGAGAGAGAACACAAGCAGGGGAAGTGGGAGAGGGAGAAGCAGGCTTCCGGCTGAGCAAGGAGTCCTATGTGGGGTTGGATCCCACGGCCCTGGGATCATGACCTAGCCGAAGGCGGACACTTAATCTACTGAGCCACCCAGGTGCCCTTTCCAGGTTCTAATTAAGCTAAATATACACGTTGTTTGGGGTGAGATGTTTTCCAGGGATTTCGGCAGTCAAGACTTTTTTGTTCAGCTTAAGAGGTTGAAATATGTGGCTCTCTACTGTAGTAGCTGTTGCTTCTCCCTGAGAACTCAGGGCTCCCCAGGGAGGGCTTGGGGTCATGGGCTACAAACACCAGTCTGTGAGGCTCACAGCACCTGGTTCCTTCCTCTCCCACGCTCCACGGCAGGTGCAGAACAAGCTGGACGGCTGCTGCTACGCGGTGAAGCGCATCCCCATCAACCCGGCCAGCAGGCACTTCCGCAGGATCAAGGGCGAGGTGACACTGCTGTCGCGCCTGCATCATGAGAACATCGTGCGCTACTACAATGCCTGGATCGAGAGATATGAGCGGCCGGTGGGCTCGGGGATGCTGCCCCTGGACTCGGACTCGGACTCACGGCCCCAAGCACGGGATGCGCCAGCTCCGTCCCAGCAGCCAGCGTGCGGCGGCGGCCCTGATGGCCCGGGCAGCGTGGAATCGGCCACGCCCCCGCCCATCCTCAGCTCGGTGGAGTGGAGCACGTCAGGCGAGCGCTCGGCCAGCGCCCGCTTCCCTGCCGCTGGCCCGGGCTCCAGCAGCGACGAGGAGGAAGACGACGATGAGGAGGACGAGCACGAGGGCGTCTTCCGGCAACCTTTCCTGTAAGAACACCCGTGGGAGCGCTAGGCCCACGCCCCGGGAGAGGGGATTCAGTTAGAAACCCAGGCCGTCACCCTGTTGAAGTGCAGAATTGTGTGTTTAGAGGGGAACCAGATTCAATCCAAAGGTTTTATTCCCTGTCGGTGTCTTCAAAAGTGCTCTAAAACCCAAGCCCCGAAGAAAGGACAAATAGAAATTCCTTTCAATACTTCATCTTCTTAGTACCATTGGCAGCAAGTTTTTAAAAGAGCATTCTTTTGGATAGGAGCTTCCAACTCCGGGATATTTAAAAACTAACCCGGAAGCTTGACATAGGGCCACCTATGGTTCTGACAAGTCAGGAATTGTGATCCTAAACGTTTGTGCATCTCAGAAGACACCCTGATCCGTCTTGTTTTTCCTGATTTGATTTCATTCTGTCCAGTGAGATACAGTCAATCATGACTCTTAGCTGTGGAATTCTAACAGAGAATTTGATTTCTTTAGTATTTATCTGTTTCTCTTTTTAAGACCTGCTTCAGATTCTGACAGTGATATCATCTTTGAAGATGAGAACAGTAAGAGTCAGAATCAGGTAAATATATAAACAGAAATTACACCATTTTATCAGGGGTGGGCATGTAAGAAAACTAGTGCTTGGTGTTAAAAACCCTGGTTGGAACAGTAAAGCCTCACTCTAATAGGCAGATATAGAAACTATCAATTTTAAAACATGATAGTTTAATTTCTTATTCATAGGCCTTATATTGTCCACATAACCAGATATACCTGTTTTTAGAGGGGAGGAGTAAATTGACATGCTGGGTTTTGTTTTGTCTTGCTTTTTTGATGAACACCATTTCCTAGAAGATTTGGGGAAACTTGATGTGGTTGGAGATAGGGATCGATTTAAGTAATTAAAGAGCCTAATAGAGTTATGTTGGTCTCTATGACCAATTAATCCGGATTACTGTCTAGCACAGTGTTTTAGCACTGAGTCATGATCCTGAACAGGCAATGAAAGCGGTTTTCAGGCCCTCAGCCAGCTTTATTTAACTTTCAGTGCTGTAGGGAAGAGTGGAGACCATCACACTAGGAAAAGTAACCTGTGTGTACACCATGTCTCACATGAGTAGGTGAATTGGGTATGATATAAAATATATTTCTTCGTGTGGGTCATGGTCTGAAAAGTTTGAAAAACACCGTTTGAGGCCTTGGACTCCACTCAGTCCTGCATCCTCCTCTGCCCAGACTAGCAGAGCCCCCGAACACCGCTACGTGGCACTGACAACTAGGACTGGCTCTTGTTAGTGCGGAGGAAACTTCCATGAGAGGGGGTAGAGTGCCACGACTTCATTTCTAGAAATAAAAATAGAATTGTAAGCCATTATAAGGGTACATTTGTAGTAGATAAAAGTGTACATGTGGGCCCTGATAAGCAGTTAAATTGATTTGAAGGAGGTTTGAATGCATTCTCTGGCATTTTTAGAAATGCTTTTTTAATTAAAAGAACCTTAAAGTCCTCTTGGTTTAAATTTATAAATTATAGGAGCATCTGCTTGACTCCGTCGCTATAGTGTCTGCCTTGAGCTCAGGTCATGATCCTGCAGTGTCAGGATCAAGCCCTACATCGGGCTCCCTGTTCAGCGGGGAGTCTGCTTCTCCCTCTGCCCCTCCCCTGCTCATACTCCGTGTGCTCGATCTCTTTCAAATAAATAAATAAAACCTTTAAAAATATATAAATTATAACCTACTGCTTTTATTTGAGCATTAGCTATGCATTTAATTATTACAGGAGCACCAAATTTACAATCCTTATTTTGCTCCTTAAGGGCAACATCCCACAGGCATTCTAATTGATGAGTAGAAGCCTCCAAGAGATTAACAGTCTTCTACAGATAATCCCCAGGGTATGTAAATGATTCAAGAGTAGAACTTGACTGTTTGCAGAACAGAGATGCCTTTTTTTTTCTTTGCTAAAGAAAAATGTTGAAAAATGCTTCCACAAACTAAATCATAAACTGTCAAATAAGACCTAATGCCTTTTCCTTAGCCAATCCTTTTCCCCCAGGTGGTTGTGTTGAGGGGAAATGCTTAAATACATTTATGAGAAGAATAAAAGAACTTTATTTTTTTTTTAAGTTTTTATTTGTTGGAGAGCACGATCAGGGGGAGCAGCAGGCAGAGGGAGAAACAGGTTCTCCGTTGAGCTAGGAACCCGATGTGGGACTTGATCCCAGAACCCTGAAATCATGACCTGAGCCCAAGGTAGAGGCTCAACCAACTGAGCCACCCAGGCATCCCTAAAAGAACTTTTAAAAAGGGGGTGGGGGGACAAGAGTTAGAAATGACCTATAGGGGAAGAATAGAGTGGAAAAGCATTCTGGAGGATAGGTCACAGTGCGTGGCAGCCGGGTGCCGGTCCCTCAGTGGCACTGCCCAGAGGGCAGTGTGCCTTTCAGTAATATCTTCCCATTTAAGTTGATTTAGCTGAAGATAGGCTTACTTTGGGAAGAGGAGAGATCTATCATCAAAGAAAGGTATTCATTTCATCTGAAACCTTTCAAATACTAGCCTGTATACAGCAGTTGACTTGGAATCTTTCTGTCGATCACACAACCGTAATAGGTACCTACTTCCTATTTTCCCCCATCATTATTCTATATAGTGAAATACCTGTAAACTCTCCAGTAGATTCTGGTAATAGCACAGTTGCCTTTGAAGTGCTGGTGGCGTCTAAAGGACAAAGGCTGCGTCCTGCTCAGACCTCCTAGGATGTTGGCGTGTGGGGTGAGGGTGGGCACAAAGAGCCTGAGGAGGGTGATGATCATATTCCCATTTTTTTTTTTTAAGATTTTATTTATTTATTTGACAGATTGAGAGAGAGATCACAAGTAGGCAGAGAGGCAGGAAGGGGTGGGGGGAAGCAGGCTCTCCACTGAACAGAGAGCCTGATGTGGGGCTCAATCCCAGGACCCTGGGATCATGACCTGAGCCGAAGGCAGAGGCTTAACCCGCTCAGCCACCCAGGTGCCCCCGTGTTCCCAATTTTTGAGTTCTCCCACGTTCCTCTTGGATTAGAATGAAGACTGCAATGGGAAGAACAGTTGCCACGAAAGTGAGCCATCAGCAGTTGTCGAAGCTGTGCACTACCTGTATATCCAGGTAAGATCCTGTGCGTGGGCGCTCGTTGACATAGCGCCTCCCGGTGGTCGCTGGTGGGAATGTTGTGGGAGGCTAGAGCAAGACACAGGGCAGAGGAGGGATTCAGTGGCACTGCCAAAGATGAATTGACCGGAGACAGCTGCAGCCCAGACGCCCTGCCCCCCAGCCTTGAACTCGTGTTTTCTGTACCATAGCAGGGGATGGTGTAGGGCGGTGGGTATGGGCTCTGGATTCAGTCTGTGTAAGCTCTCCTTCTGGATCCCCCAGTCACAGCTGTGGGAGCTCAGACAAGTTTCTTTTGCATTCTGTGCCCATCTAGCTATTCAGTGACTTGTGAAGAATAAGAAAAGTAACATTGTTAAGGTCACAGAACCACGTCTGAGTTCTGTAAGCGCTAGACTTGCACGTACCGAAGTTCCACTCTAACAAGCCGGATCTGGACAAGTAAGGTGTGATGCAGACATATCTTGCATGTGCAGAAGAAACCCCAGGGTGGCCTCAGGCCAAGTGCCTAAAGTCCTGGAACCTCTGGGTGACAGGAGCCCTGGGTAAGCCACTTCCAATGGGGCTTTACTAGAAGGAAGCAGACTTCTCTGCCTGAGGGCCATAGTCCCAGACCCTGGTGAGCCCTGCTAGAAGAGGCATGATCGCAGACCCATGAGGAACATTCTGCCTCTGCTCCAAGTGAATAGGATTGTGGGGCCTTATTAGTATTTGCAGTCCTGTCGCTAAGTAAGCAGATCAGAAATGGCAGATGCAGTAGTATGTTCCAGAAGGGAAGCCTCAGACAAGTAGATGTTTCAAAAGACACTAATTAGGTGTCTGCTTTTAATTTTTCCCTAATACAAACATCGCCAATGTACCACTCACATGCAGGATAAAGCATTTGTCCTCTAAACCACTAACTGTGAAGTCTGTACTCCGTGCGTTCAGTCTCTAGACAGTTATGAGTCAGAAGTACGCAGGGGAGGTGTGTCTGGAGGTGTGATAAGATCACAGTCTGGGAGTCCCAGGCCCTCGTGAGGGCTCGACAATGAGTCAGAATCTCGAGGTGGTTATTCAGAGCATGAGGCTCTAGTTTGAAACCCATAGGCCAGTTATATAAATCAAAGGCTACATGCTGATTGAAGATTTAAATGATACTGCATTGTTTTCTGATACATTAATATTTAAGAAGGGATGAGAAAGACCCTTGTCCTGGATGTTTGGATATTTACAGCATTTTGCTCTGGACTTGAAGGTCACTGTCACTAGTTCAAAAGTACAAATGAGAAAAGCTCATGACATCGTTAGATTTTTAATTGCCTTTCTTGGAAATTTGGGTTTGGAAATAATCATGTGAAACAAAAGTTTACTTAATTCTCAGTTTTTTCATTATTTGAAAAAGAATGAAATTATGACAAGGATTCTTTTTTTTTAAGATTTTTTATTTATTTATTTGACAGAGATCACAAGTAGACCGAGAGGCAGGCAGAGAGAGAGAGAGAGAGGGAGGGAAGCAGGCTCCCTGCCGAGCAGAGAGCCCGATGCGGGACTCCATTCCAGGACCCTGAGATCATGACCTGAGCCGAAGGCAGCGGCTTAACCCACTGAGCCACCCAGGCACCCTATGACAAGGATTTTAAACAAGTCTTATTTTTTAATGAATGATAATAAAAATTAAAAGGGTTATGTTGAGGTACTGTGATAATGTCTCTCCCTCTCCCCCCAATTTTTTTAAATAGTTGGATTCTTTTCTCAAAAAAAAAAAAAAATTAAGCCTTGCTTTAACTACTTGAAATCCACGGCACATGTTTTAAAATGGAAGATTACATTAATTGCCATTGTCTGCCTTAATTGAAACCCCATATAATCAAATGCCGCCTGGTTTGTTCTTGTCCCCAGATGGAGTACTGTGAGAAGAGCACTTTGCGGGACACCATTGACCAGGGGCTATATCTGGACACTGTCAGACTCTGGAGGCTTTTTCGGGAGATTCTGGATGGATTGGCGTATATCCATGAGAAAGTAAACTTTACAACATTTCATGCCTGAAAACTTATGCTTGTATAAAACTGATGACTAAAAAAAATATTGTGAGATTAGAGAAAAACAGAAAAAGAGGGAAAATTATGGGTATATTGAAATTTATTTTTATAGGTCAGACATGTCAAAAGACATGTATATAGTATAAGGTATCAGAGTTAAAAGATTGAGGATTAGGACAGGGTCAGCAAACTGTGGCCATGGGGTCAAATCCAACCTCCATCTGCTTTTACATGACCTGTAAGCTAAGAATGGCTTTTACAATTTTTTTGTTGTTGTTGTTAAAAGATGTTATTTATTTATTTAACAGACAGGGCACAGGGAGGAGAAGAGTCAGAAGGAGAGGCAGAATCAGGCTTCCCACCAAGCAGGGAGTGGAATTCCATCCCAGGACCCCAGGATCATGACCTGAGCTGAAGGCAGACGCTTAACCACTGAGCCACCCAGGCGCCCCTACATGTTTTTTCTTTTCTTTTTTTTTTTTTTTTTTAAGTAGACTCCACACATAGCTTGGAGCCCAGTGCAGGGCTTGAATTCACAATCCTGAGATCAAGATCTGAGCTGAGCTCAAGAGTCAAATACTTAACTAACTGAGCCACCAAGGTGCCCAGCTTTACATGTGTAAAGGATTGTTTAAAAAAAACAGAAGAAGAATATTCCATGACACATGAAAATTCTTAAAACTCAACTTTATTGTGGATACTAAAACGTTTACTCAAACAGGGCAATGCTCGTTTGTTTACATATTGCCTATGACTGTGTTTGTGTTACAGCTGTGGGGCTGAATAGTTGTGACAGACTGTGAGGCCTGTAACGTGTAAGAACGTGTAGAAAGAGTTCTCCAACCTCTGGGTTAAGCAAAAATGTTTCAACATACACGAAAAGCAAGGGTGGTTACTTCAGTTACTTAGAATAAAGTGAGTGTGTTGAATACAGGCCCAGTGATTTGATTCTACTTGGCTTAGTGCGGTCCTTCCTAGGACCATGGCGAAATCCAAAAGTCATCTAGCAAGGGTAGAGATGAGACTGGAGACACAGCCCACCACATAGTATAAAATGTCATTTTATAAAACTAGACATTGTCATGACAATGTAAATGCTAATGGACTTAGCTTCAGGATGAAACACTGCTTACATTTTAAAAATGGGATTATCTAACGCAGTGTAAATATGTTTTTTTCCTTTGCATAATTTTCTTTAACCTTAAAATGTTTAGACTGTCATATATTTATACTGAAAAGCCAGGACTGTAATTTACATATGTTTAGTTTATAAATGAGTTGGTGGAGTAAGGTTTGCAGGGTTGGAAATCAAAATGAATTTTAATGACAGCCATTGGAACTCTGTTACTTTGATATCTCCCGGGATTCTAGAACTGTGCCCCACATGCACTCTTCTCTACATCTCATTTGCTCAGCTTCTGCTAATGATCTGCTGGGTATCTTATGCGCTGCCACGTCTAGAAATGCAGATAGTCACAAGCATATAGCAGACCCCATACTTGAGAGGGACTTGTTCTTTTTTTGAAGGAACCCAAATTCATCTCCATCTAACAGTAAGGAGATCATACAATAAGGTGTTTTTATTATTTCCTATATTATAGTGCCTGAAACAGTAAGCATCATGAGGCTGCCATCAGGAAGGGGAGAAAGCCAAGTTCACGTAACAGTTAATCATTGAGCACTTAGGTGTGTGCTAGGGATGCAGATTGAATTAGAATCGCTGTGGAAGGCGTCGTAGGGAAGTTGGCACTTGGAACTGTTGGCACAATTCAGATGAGAGGAGAAAACAAGAATTTTCAAGGCAGGGGAAATAGTGTAAAGAGAAGAATAGGAGAAGGAAGGAAAATGGTGTGTGTCTTCTCGACATGGATACAGCTGAGGGTTGATACAGCAGCGTTTTGTGATTCCACAGAGAGATTGGGAACCCGGTGGAGGGAGCCCTTGGATGCCCCCAAGGAACAATTTGGGTTTGACCTCCTCCAGGACCACCAGCAGGTAGACTGGGAGATGTTGGGAAGGTCATTGGCAGGACGGTCAGGAGACAGTGCAGAGGCCAAAACAGCCTGGACCAGTCTGAGGGAGAGGATCTCCTCTGCATCTTGGCATTAGGTTGTCCTTTGAGATTAGGAAACAGGTAAACTATAAACTATGCTTGGGAAACCGTTCTTTTTTCTCTTCCATCAGGGAATGATTCACCGGGATTTGAAGCCTGTCAACATTTTTTTAGATTCCGATGACCATGTGAAAATAGGTGATTTTGGTTTAGCAACAGACCATCTGGCCTTCACTGTGAGTATTTTTCAGATTGGACTATGCCTAAAGCAATGAACCTGTATGCCTTGATTATCCTGGCTTGCAATACTTTCATGGTTATGAGTTGATTGAACTCTGCTCTGTAATCCCCAGGAAATTCTGCAAGTCTGAAGGGGTGAGCCGCAAATGATCCCTTAGGCTTAGAAAGGAAAAATACACTGTAGTGAGGATGTTCCACTTGAGAGACATAAAATTACTGGTTTCTGGATGATACTGCGGTCAAAGGCATATAATATTTTTTGAAATAATTTGGTCATTTGGCCTACCATTGCCAGGCACTGGGCTTGATGCTTTACCCTTGAGGGGCTTTTAGTTAATTTAAGGAAATAGAGCTCAAAATACCATGGAACACCTGTAGAGCCAGTCTTAGACATCATTATAGAATAGTTGTTCAACATGCAAAGCTAAAATAATGTGAAGCAAGAGAAATAGCAATATAAGAGCAAAAGGCAAGAGAAACTTGACATGTGGTTGTGAGGACCCAGAAAGGCGGTATAAAGAAACAAGCATTTCAGATGGGCTTTAAAGGATGGGTGAGAGTCCAGCAGGCTGAGATTGAAGGCAGACCAGGGCAAGAGATCCGAGAGAGCAGGAATAGCATAAGCAAAGGCCCTGGGGTGAACAGACATGACTGTTGGGAGGCCAGCATGTTGTCTGGTTGGTTAAAACTGTGAAGCATTAGGGGAGCCGTGACAATGCTGGAAAGTTGGGGGGTCTTGTAGGTGGCAGGCCTTAAGTGCCCGAGGAAGAATTTTTTCATAAGATGGAGTTAATAGGCACAAAATCTCTAGTACATGCAATTAATTCCAAGGGTGGTCAGAGATTTAGATCAGTCATAGAACAACCATAGGGACAAAACTAGAAGGTGAGGTTTGGAGTGGAGAGGGAGGAAACAGAAGGGGGACAATGAGAGTATGGTCCTGAGCAGAACAGCAGGGCATTTTGAAGAGTGCTGAGACCAAGCAAGAAAGGGCCTGATGGTGGGGTCTTGATCCCCAAACGGAAGAATTTAACCTAACATCAAAGGCTGTAATATAGTGAGTAGATAGAGGCACAGGC
This sequence comes from Lutra lutra, assembly GCF_902655055.1. NCBI lineage: Eukaryota > Metazoa > Chordata > Mammalia > Carnivora > Mustelidae > Lutra > Lutra lutra. The sequence continues at coordinate 59,756,404 of NC_062284.1, forward strand.
TGCAGAGGCCCCCCGACCAGGGCTACACACAGTCCTTTCCCTGCCCCTTTATGGCAGTGTGACCTGGGGCAGGTTAGTTAAACTCTTGGTACCTCAACTGTACAGGGTGCCTAATGCTAGAACCTACTTCCGAGAGTTGTTGGGTGGAAAAAACGAGAGGACAGGGCAAGCCCCCAGAATAGTGCCGGCCGCTGAGAACGTGAGATGCTGGTATGTGTGATGGTGCCTGTGACAGGACCCTGTGGAGTGGTGACTCAGGGTGGTCTGTGAGATGGTGTCGGCACGGATACAGCTGAGAAAGGCGGGGCTACCTGAGAGGGGCTGTGGTGACAGTGGAGAAGCTGTGGTGATCAGCCTCTAGGAACGAGGAAGTAAACATTGCCCCACATGAGGGAACAGCAGCGGGGAAGTTAGTGAGTTTGTAGTGGTTGTTAATATGCTCTGAACCTTCCTCGTCAATGGATTTCTGCTTTGGCATTTGCAAACGTGAAAATAAATGGGTTTCTCTTTCGGGGCTTTCTTCCCTGAAGGAGGAGTTCCTCAGTGATCAGCCCTTCTTCTCCTTCTTGGTCTCAGAGGGGTTTCCAGGGAGTCCGCTTTAGCAGGCTAACCAAACAGACACTATTTAGAGCACAGAAAAAGCATTATTGTAATTAATTCTGTTTTCTGTGGGTAAGTTTTCTGTCAGTCTTGATTTAGAAATGGAGAGGCATTTCTGTGGAATAACAACATTTTAAAAGTGATATTTGACTGGCTTGTATTTTTTAGGCTGATGGTAAACAAGATGATACGGCAGATCACTCGATTAAATCAGACCCCTCAGGTAAATCCAGAAGACTGTATGTTTAATTAGTGGATTAAAAGCAGACCACAGGGGCGCCTGGGTGGTTCAGCGGGTTAAGCCTTTGCCTTCGGCTCAGGTCATGATCCCAGGGTCCTGGGATCAAGCCCCGCATTGGGCTCTCTGCTCAGCATGGAGCCTGCTTCCCCCCACCCCCCTGCCTCTCTGCCTACTTGTGATCTCTCTCTCTCTGTCAAATAAATAAATAAAATCTTTAAAAAAAAAAAAAACAGACCACAGGGGTTTTCTTCTCTGATTTTCTCTCTCTCTCTCTCTTTTTTACATTTAAAAAGCTGTGCAAATATAATGTATACCCCTGAGGAGCTTGGAGATACATATATACCCATGAAACCATCCATCTCAATCTATGTTATAAACATATCCATAACCTCCAGATTTCCTGCCATCCTAATTATTATTATTAAATTTTATGGTAAGAACACTCACCATAAGATCTGCTCTCTTAGAAAATTTTTAATATGCCATACAATACAGGTTTCTTAATCTGAAACCTGTTTTTCATCCATAAAGATTTTATTCTGAAGCAAATTACAATTACTCATTAAATTAACAAAACTGTGAGCATGCTTCAGTTTTTTTTTTCCCCTCTTTACTGTCTTAACTAAATTAGAGCTTTAGTTAGATAATTGGCTGTCATGGGTAGACGGTTACACTTTGACCGCACACGCTAATGTGAGGTTACCTCATGACCTGGGATGTCTGGGGTCTTCTCTCTGCACCACCCCTCTGCAAGAGCAGAGACCTTCCATGTGGAACAGAGTCTGTGGCCATACGTGACTTCTGGTTAACCCATCGGTGAAGTGTGTACTTCGCCTTCCTCTGGAGGCAGTGAAGAGTTAACAGATCATGCCCCACTCCTAAGAAGCTCCCTCCCCTCCTTTTTTCTTTTAAATAAAAATTTGCCTTACCTCCTTAGTCCTCTTATTAGAAAAGTTTCACTTTGTCTTCTTCCATGCAGGTCATCTGACTGGGATGGTTGGTACTGCTTTATATGTAAGCCCAGAGATCCAAGGAAGCAGTAGACCCACGTACAACCAGGTAAAGGGGAAGCTTTCTGGGGAGAAGGGGAGGTCTCAAGGGTAAGACAGTAGGAAGAACATCGTGATGGAGATCATAGCGTTTGGTGTTAATTGCCGCTCCAATGGGAACATTCAGTCATTCATTCATTCGACATATCCACATGTGTGTCGAGTTGATGACTCCCCTGAAGCTGGCACTGTTGCTGCTAAGAACCTTACAGTCCGTCCATCCAGAGAGGATTTGCACTAACCTTGTCCTAAGCTGGGCCCCAGAAATACAGAGAACAGGACAGTTGATTGATAAGACAGGTGTCTTATTTCAGCTCTGGCAGAGCTTAGCCTTTGGTGGATGAAACAGACAATAAACAGGTGAAAACATAAAATAATCACAAATGGTTAAGAAAAGAAATGGACTACAGAGAAGAGTAGGGGGGCATCATGTCCAGATAAACTTACCAGAGAAGGCTTCCCCAAGAGGATGGCTTTAAGGATAGAGAAGGGACAAGCCACATGAAGTTGGGAGCTGAGAGGAAAAAAGAGTAAGCAAAAGAAATAGCATGCATAAGGAGAAAACCGAGCCAGCCCTGGCTTGGCCCATTGGAGACAATCAAAAAGAACATCCATGCAGTACAGCCTCATGAGCGCTGGGGGAGAAAGGCATGAAGTTGGAAAGGAAGACCAAGGTCAGATGATGTAGGGCCAGCTTAGCCTTGAAAAAGGGGTGTGCACAGGGAGCCACTGCAGGGTCTTGAGCAAGAGAGTTCACTCCAGCTGCTGCTGGAGGCTTTGCAGAAGTCCGGTTGGGTGGCTGCTAGCAGGAACCGGAGTGGTGGCAATAGCCGTGGGGAGAAGTGTGCTCAAATAAGACACATGGTAGAGGGGAGGTTGGGTGGGGAAAAGGAAGGGTGATAGTACAGTGCCCAAGTTTCTGTTGGAGCAGCTGGGGGCGGGCTAGTTGTCCAAGATGGGAGAGACAGGAGAGGACAGCAGCAAAATTCTGTTTGGGGGTCATGTTAATTTGGAAATGCCTGATGAGAGATCTACTTATAGATGTTCAGTAGGTTATTGAAGACTCGGGACTTGAGTTCAGTGGAAAGGTTGGAATCCGGTATAAATTTGAGAGTCATCCTCACACAGGTGGGATTTAAAGCCATGCGGCTGGGTGGGATACCTTAGGGTGAGAGTATAGAGCAAAATTTCAAAAATATATTGGGCAGGCAGTTCACATCAGAGCATATTTTCAGGCTTACAGTGAACCCCAAGCCTGGGTTTCCGTTCTGACAAGGAGCACCAGGCAGTGACATGGAATTCTATACAGATAGCCAAATACCCAGCAGGGCTGTGGCAAGACGTAGGCTCCCTTAGTGCATCCTCTCCAGAGTTCAGTTTGCCACATGTAATGAAATGCAAGAGGCTCTTTCCACCCTTTGGCCCAGCAATTACCCTTTTTGAAATCTACCCAGAGGAAGCAACAACATCCAAAAAGATGGGTATAAAAGGGGATCGTCACAGCATTATTTAGAACAGTGAAAAATACTGGTGTTTAAAAATGAATGGTTAAATAAATTACGGGACTTCCATGTAATTGAATACAATATGTCTTTAAAATCATGTTTTAGAAGCCTGGTTTGGAAAAATGATATACTAGCTGGAAAATATTCGTGCTCTCTTAAGGGAATAAAAGTTACAAAATGTATGGTTCTAGTTTTATAGTGTGTGTGGTTTTTTTTTTAAAGATTTTATATATTTATTTGACAGAGAGATTGTAAGTAGGCAGAGAGGCAGGCAGAGAAAGAGAGAGGGGAGAAGCAGGCTCCCTGCCGATCTGGAAACCTGATGTGGGGCTTGATCCCAGGACCCTGAGATCATGACCTGAGCTGAAGGCAGAGGCTTAACCCACTGAGCCACCCAGGCACCCCTACTGTGTGTATTTTTAAAAAACACGAAGGGGTCAGCTCTCTGACATCAGTAGGAAATATACCGGAGCAGTGGGGTGATGAGTGAGTGCTGTTTTTCTTGGTGCTCTTCTGGATGTTCACGTTTTCTACAACCAATGTGTAGGAAATGCTACAGCATTTAAAACTTGGGAGGTCACTTGGTGATAATTAGTCTGTCCTCCTAATCCTGGAGTCCAGATTCATGCCAGAGTTGCCCCTGAATGTGGCGTGTGTGCCGGTGAGCAGTTTGCTGTGAACAGCCTGCCCCTTGGGAGGACCGTGCCGGCTGCCTCGGGCATGCTGCCTTCTGCAGATGGTCCTCCCATCGGCAGCTCCCCGCCTGACCCTCTGCACTGACTCACCCCACTTCTTTTTTAGTTGCATTTCCATATTCTGTTAGGATTAGTCACATCATCTTTCTGTGGTGCCATTTTTCTGTCTTCATTGATAGGGCTTTGCAGTCAGTAGCTGACCTCTGCTGTCAACTGCAGATTTTGGTCTGTGTTCCACTATTGAGATGGTTTGTAAAGGTGCAAAGCAAAGCAGATTCCTTTGACAGATCGCAGTTGTCTTTGCTCTCTAGTGATTACTCTCAGTGTTTGGCCAGTGATTTTCTATGTCTGTATATAGCTAAACCAGTGACAATGAATTTTCAAGGAGAGTGTTGAGACATCATACCAAATATTTTATCAGTACTCTAGATCTTTTTTTTTTTTTTTTTTTAAGAAGAAAATAGTTTTTTCCTAGTATGGCCTATTTTTCCCTTAGGCAGATTTTTTTCCCCAGCTAATAGTGCTTGTCCTGTAATTCCCTGATAAATGACATATTCAAGGCTGTCTAAATACAGTTTCTTCTACTCCCTAGAAAGTGGATCTCTTCAGCCTGGGAATTATCTTCTTTGAGATGTCCTATCACCCCATGGTCACGGCCTCAGAAAGGATCTTCGTCCTCAACCAACTCAGAGATGTACGTATCAGATATTTTAACGCCTCAATTTCGAGTAACCAAGATCTTAGCGTGGACACCAGAATTTAATGCAGGGTATTTTTTGTGATATTTGTAATATGAAAGAGTCAGTCTTACTATTACCTACAGTTCTATTTTTTTTGGTAAGATTTTATTTATTTATTTTAGAGAAGGAGTACCTGCCTGAGCAAGTGCAGGGACGGGCAAAGGGAAAGAGAGAGAGAGAGAGACTCTCCATGTGCAGTGCAGAGCCCAACGTGGGGTTTGATCTCATGACCCTGAGATCACAGCCTAAGCTGAAATCAAGAGCTGGATACTTAACTGTGCCACCCAGGTGTGCCACCCCACCTTGGTTTTAAAACAAAGGAGCAATCCAAAAACTTTGCAGATACCCGTATAGTTGCAACGATGGGAATAGGTTATAAGGGTAATGGATATTTAGTTCTAGAAATTAAAGGTTCCAACTGAGTTGACATAGTGGTTTGCCTTAACAGCAGCCCCGTGGCCAGAAGTTAAAAAGGGTCTGAGGAAGATAACAGCCCCTTGACTTTTTTTTTCCCCCGGTGAAATCTCCCTCTCTGCTCTTGGGATTAATCCTTGCCTCAGTTACTGCCCAAACTAAAAGCGCGTGAGGCCAAGGGTGCCCACTGCAAAGGGCACTAGGATGAAAGTGGAGGAAAAGGTTTGGGTGTGGGTGATGGAGACTTGTGATGCATGAGCCAGAGATGCGAAGAGCCTTCCATTTTCCTGAGCTACAGTCCTCTACACCATCACTGAAGATGCTCCTCTAGATATTTTTGAAAACTGTTGAATTCTTTTATACCCAGTACAGCATGGACTGTGGTGTTCACAAAGTTTGGAGATAAATGAAGTGATTACCATGTCCTTGCCTTGGCTTGGAATGCTCTTACAAGATTATATCCTGGATGAAGTACCTTTCTTTAGTCTAAAATTCATGTTTGTTCCCTCATTTCAAGAGTATCTAAACTGTAACAACAAACAAACAAAACAAAAAACCAAACTGGCAGGTTAATGTTCTGATTAAGATCTTATTGAACAGGAAGGCAAGAGCTTTTCAGCAGGTAGAGGTTTCAGTATTAATGTTTTTCTTTTGCTCTTTGTTGGTGCTTTGGTGGGGGTTTTTGGCCTCTTTTCCTCTGTGTGTTTATTAAAGCTACTTTGTCTTCCTCTGAAACCATTGGATCTTAAAATACTTTGTCCTCAGCTAAGATGCTTTCTGTGTCCTAGGCTGTCATTGGGGTCAAGCCTGTATGAAAATAACATGTATGTACTGGAACAATGGGTGTTGGGTTTCAAGAAGGTATCACTCTGAGTCTTGTTTTCATTTCTATCCTTGATTTTCTTACCTCTGGGAAATAAATGCTTTCACTGTGACAGTTTGCCAAGCACGTGCTGATTTGAATATTATATTCTTTTAGCCCACTTCGCCTAAGTTTCCAGAAGACTTCGATGATGGAGAGCATACAAAGCAGGTAATTTTCTCCGACGCTTTCATTACAGTGTCTTCACTCTTGGATTTTAATTACTGTTTTTCTTCTTTTTCGATTAGTCATCTTCTGCCACTCATTGTCTTGTGCCCTGGGAACAGTTTGGGAAAAAATATCAAAAGATGAAATGCTTAAAATGTTATTAGACTTGAAACACACCAAAAAAAATGCCAGGGACTGGCACAGGAAATTAGCAAACTCCAGGGTTTTTCTGCGTGGTTCATTGTGTTTTTGAAGTGCTGCTTGGAACCTTGGCATAGCTACTGGAAAAAAAAGAGAATGCTTTTAGATTTCATTATTTTAGAGAAACTTTGGAACTTTTTAAGAAAAGAAAAGAAAAATCCAATTTAAAACTATAATTTTATTCCATTTTGTAGTTAAAGTAGCTCAGATTTTAAAGGGGAAGACTAGACAGTTTGATGTTAACAGTATTTTTTTTTTTGAAGATTTTATTTATTTATTTGACAGACAGAGATCACAAGCAGGCAGTGAAGCAGGCAGAGAGAGAGAGGAGGAAGCAGGCTCCTTGCTGAGCAGATAGGCCGATGCGGGGCTCGATCCCAGGACGCTGGGATCATGCCCTGAGCCGAAGGCAGAGGCTTTAACCCACTGAGCCACTCAGGTGCTCCTGGTGTTATTAGTATTTTAAAGTGAAACACTTTCTTCTCCGTACTAGAAATATCTCGGTGTGCGTGTCTGTAATTCATGTCACGGGATCTGTGGCACCCAGCTGACTGGAATGAACAATGATCAGTGGATTTGTGTCTTGTGCCTTTGGTGTGCGTTGCTTCTTCATGCTTGGCGATTTGTCATGGTGAAGCCGTCTGTGGTTGATAGTCTGGGCATATGGAAGTTTATTCCTGAAACTGACTTTTCTTTCTTTCCCTCTTTTTTTTTCTTTTTGGTATACAATGTATTTTTTAAATTAACATAATGTATTATTTGTTTCAGGTGTACAGGTCTGTGATTCATCAGTCTTAACAATTCACAGCACTCACCATAGCACATACCCTCCCCAATGGCCATCACCCAGCCACCCTCTCCCTTAACCCCCCACCTGCAGCCATCCTCAGTTTGTTTCCTGAGATTAAGACTCTCTTATTTGTCTCCCTCTCTGGTTTCATCTTGTTTCATTTTTCCCTCCCTTCCCTTACGATCCTCTGTCTTGCTTCTCAGATTCATCCTATCAGTGAAATCATACGATAATTGTCTTTCTCTGATTGACTTATTTTGCTTAGCATAATAGACTCTAGTTCCATCTACGTCATTACATATGGCAAGATTAATGGGGGTTTTTGGATGGCTACATAATATTCCGTTGTGTGTGTGTGTATATATATATATATATATATATATATATAATTTTTATCCATTCATCTGTTGATGGACATCTAGGTTCTTTCCATAGTTTGGCTATCATGGACATTGCTGGTATAAACATTCGGGGGGCACATGCCCCTTTGGATCACTACATTTGTATCTTGGGGTAAATACATAGTAGTGCACTTGCTGGGTTGTAGGGTAGCTCTATTCTTAACATCTTGAGGAACCTCCATGCTGTTTTCCAGAGTGGCTGCACCAGCTTGCATTCCCACCAACAGTGTAGGAGGGTTCCCCTTTCTCTGCATCCTCGCCAACACCTTTCATTTCCTGACTGGTTAATTTTAGCCATTCTGACCAGTGTGAGGTGGTATCTCACTGTGGTTTTGATTTGTATTTCCCTGATGCTGAGAGATGTTGAACACTTTCTTATGTGTCTCTTGGGCATCTGGATGTCTCTTTGCAGAAATGTCTGTTCATGTCTTCTGCCCATTTCTTGATTGGATTCTTTGTTCTTTGGGTGTTGAGAAACTGACTTTTCTGAATTATAATCAAGGCATACTCCCTTATGTAAATCATTAATGTTGAGGACAGAAACCTAGCTAGAGCCTGACATTAGTTTGCGATTTCTTATAGGTGATATATCTGGTTGGACGAGTCACTTAACTTATCAAGACTTTAACTTTCATCACCTGTCAAAAGGATTAAGTGCCCTTTATTTATGTCAGCACGGGCATCCTGTGATTTGGTAGTATTTAACATGACGTTTATTGATGGTGAGAGGGACCCGTTCTGCCTCGTCTGTCCTATTAGCGAGGGGACCGCTGGACAATACACTGTGTTACGTTTCTGCTTCTTTAGTTAGCTGTTATCGCTGATTTGGATGGAGTCGTTTCCTGTGTTTTCGAATGTCACAAGTAAGTGTTCATTTCAGAGTCTCTCCCTGTGACAAGGGCGGTTTTCCTCAGCATTGTTCGCAGCTGTAGGGTCTGTTTTATTAAACTACAGACTCAAGAGCAACTGTATAAACCATTTCTCTGGACGATGCTGGCCTCTCATAGATGTGCACACGGTGTGTTCGAGCTGGAACAACTTGGTCCCTGGACCATAACCCCTGCTACCCCCCACATCACAGTTGTTGCTTTTTATCTGCAAGGAGGCAGAGTAGAAGGTGCTCTGTACTCAATATATATTAACACACTTGCTGCCCTACAACAGAAATGGAGTAGTGGAACAGGGTCTATATTCGGCCTATACTGCCGAATAGGGTATCATTTTTACTAGTTTTAATTTAATACAGCTTTTCACAAAAGTTGTATCTTGTCAGTTCCTTTCTTTGCATGTGTGTTTGTTTTAGCCGAAGACAGAGGTAGGCGTTGGGAGGCCCGCTAGGAGAATGTGTATTAAAAATACATAATTAGAAAATACTTAATAAGATTCGTCTAAAAGTTGGGATGTTTCTGATCCCAAGTATTCCTCTCTTCGTAAGTCCTTACTGTAAACAAGAGAGTTAAGGACACATGAAGAGACCTTTCAAGATTAGGGGCTGTGAGGCCATGGTAAATGAGAAACGTAAATCAAGACACTTCCAGGGAGTGGTATTAATACAAATAGCATAACAGAGAAGAAAAAATTAAAACAAGATGCCATCAGCTACTATGCATTATGATTTCTACTAAAATTAGGAATCTAGAGGTAATTGTTTTATGTTCCTGCACCTTTTTTGAAACACTATTTTGTGTGTTTATAAGGCCAAATTCTGCCTATATGTAGTTATTGAGTTGAGGGTTTTTTTAGTTGTTTATAACAGTAAGATATAAAAAGGGCAGCTGTCATATATTTGTTTATTTGAGAGAGAGAGGGAGAGCTCACGAGGCGGGGGAGGAGGAATACAGGGAGAGAGACGACTCTCTCCACTGAGCATGGAGCCTGACGGGGGCTCAATCCCATGACTCCGAGATCATGACCTGATCAGGAGTCAGACACTCAACTGACTGAGCCATCCCAGCACCCCAGCATCTCTGCCTTTTAAGAAACACTCCTATTACAGTGTTGCACTACTGTGTGCCCATAGTGAAATATGGGGAGGGGGAAATGACCGATGCAGAGATTTCAGAAGTACTAATTAAAATGCACCAACTTTGTGCAAGAAGTGTGGTGTCTCTTCTTTGGCTGGAGCCAGCCACCAGTTTCTCGGGATTCCGGAGCATCCTTTGTCACGTTGGGTCACCAGCGTGCCTGGCTTTCATTCCAGAAATCGGTCATCTCCTGGCTGTTGAACCACGATCCCGCCAAGCGGCCCACAGCCACAGAACTGCTCAAGAGCGAGCTGCTGCCCCCACCCCAGATGGAGGAGTCGGAGCTGCATGAAGTTCTGCACCACACCCTGGCCAACGTGGATGGGAAGGCCTACCGCACCATGATGGCCCACATCTTCTCTCAACGCATCTCCCCAGCCATTGACTACACCTATGACAGCAACATGCCTAAGGTGAGCTTATGCTGACCTGCCAGGAGAGGGTGTGGCTCTGTTCACAGAAGGGTCAAGTCAGTTCCTTAGTTGTCACGGAGTCCTTTAATGCCTCCAACGTACTATCTGAGGTCCGTGTATGCAGAATGTGTGCCATATGCATTATGCTGGGAAGAGCCATGATTTTATTTTTATTTTTAATTTTTTAAAAAAGATTTTAATTATTGGAGACAGAGAAAGAGAGAGCAAGTGGTGGGGAGGGGCAGAGGGAAGAGAGAGAAGCAGACCCTCTACTGAGCAGGAAGCCCAATGCAGGGCTGGATCCTAGGACCTGGAGACCATGACCTGAGCGGAAGACCCACGCTCAGCCGATGGAGCCAGCCAGGCACCCCCAGAGCCATGATTCTAATCCTGTAACTCTAAGGCGTTCCCAACCCACCCCCTTCTCCATCCACCTAAGAGTTGAAGGAGCTGTGCTTTTGGAGACAAAGCCCTGGCCCTGCTGCCCAGAGCTGAAACCATCAAACCCGCTGAGATTCAGACCATCTGGTCAGTAGTTCCCGATGCTGGCTGCCCCTGGAGGTGCGCCTGGGAGGCCTTTGGACCATTCCGACATTCAGGCCCTCCTCTGATCTAATGACTTGAAGTGTCCAGGTGTGAGAGGCTCCCTGAGAGTCTCTGTTTAAAAGCTCCCAGATGGTTTTTGAGGCAAACCCAGGTTTAGCAGCCTGCAACTTTTTCTTCCTTTTGTTTTTCTTTTTTCCTCCCCTTCCTTCTTTCCTTCCTTCCTTCTTTTTTTTCTTTTTGAACAAAAGCAGTCTGAAACAATATAGCAAAATGTTAAAATTTGAAAAAGATGAATGAACGACAGGTATTTGTCCTATTCCTTATGTGTTTCCATGTGTTTAAAATAATGATGTAATTTTAAAAGAGTAGTGGATAAAGTGTTGGTACGATTTGTGCAAGATCAGGATAGTTCTCAAGGACCAAACCAGTTTTTGCTGGCTGGCGATAGTAGAAAGATCCTTACAGGATTTTAGGTGACTTTAATTTTAGTCTTTGTGCTTATCTGTTGTTTTCTAAATTTCTTCAAGTGAAATGGTATTCCTTCCTTCATATACTAAGAAACAAATGGAAGGGAGAGGTCTTTACAAAATTTGTAAATGCCATGTAACTTTCAAACCCACCCCTCGTCCTCATGGATCACCTTAGTGTGTGAGCGGAGGCCTAATGCCATCAGCTGGTTGGTTGCTCCACAGTATCCCTGGGAAGCCTCGGGGAGAATGTGTATATTGACCAGCTCTCCCTGAATGGCATATATCACCATGGCGAAGAGTCTGGGCTTAGAGCTTTAGGTCCCCTTCCTCAGGTGGGACGTCCTGCAGGATGTGCCATTGTCTTCTCTCCCTACACCTGTTCTAAGAGGGAATCACTGCGGACCTCTCCTTTAACTCTCCTTTAAGGTCTTGGGAATAAGTAATGTGATGTTTACTGCAAGCTACAGATGCGTGTTTTTGGGGATCCCTTCGATTTGGCTTTGATGACATGTTAATTGGTCATATTTTAGGGCTTCTCAATCCGAACATCCAAGATACAGCAACACGTGTGTGACACCATCGTCCGTGTTTTTAAAAGACATGGTATGTCCTTTTTAAAAAAAAATCATGGCCGTCTTAAAAAGTGTTTTGTTTCATTAAAAAGTACTCTTAATAGATTTGGCTGCAACCATATTTTACCTTTATTTCTTTATAAGATTTTATTTATTTGTCAGAGCAGGGGCAAGGGAGAGGGGCAGAAAGGGAATAGGAGAAGCAGGCTCCCCATGGAGTAAGGAGCCTGATGTGGGGGTCGATCACAGGACCCTGGGATGATGATGACATGAGCCGAAGGCAGAAGTTTAATTGACTGAACCACCCAGGCACCCCTTAAGCATATTTTTAACACTCAGCTTGTTGAGGAGAACCATTTTTATTACGATTGGAATATTAGAGCCTTGCTACTAAAATACAGTTGGGTTGTGGAGTCAGAAATGAGACTGGTTAACAGACTTGACCTCGGATGAACTGTCCATTAGTGGAGTCAGAGATGAAGACTGCTTGCTCTTGATTTCAGCGGCCAGTAGCAAGTGACTTCACCATCGGATCTGTGTTCATTCTCAGTTGCCTTCTAGGAATGGTGGAGTCTATATAATAACTGGATGCTCAGTTATTTTTTTCTGACTTGGTGTAGGAGCTGTCCAGTTGTGTACCCCACTGCTGCTTCCGCAGAATAGGCAAATATACGAGCACAATGAAGCTGCCTTATTCGTGGACCACAGCGGAATGCTGGTGATGCTTCCTTTCGACCTGCGGGTGAGGCTGGGAGTGCCCCGGGGCAGGCCAGATGCTGGGTCTGGCCACGGATGGGTTACCCTTAGCCATCACTTTTTCCCCTGGGTTTATATTCTAAATATCAACTTTAGGAGACACATTGGTTTTTTGTTTTGGATTTTTTTTTTTAAGATTTTATTTATTTATTTGACAGAGAGCGATCACTAGTAGGCAGAGAGGCAGGCGGGGGCGGGGGGGCACGCAGGCTCCCTGCTGAGCGGAAAACCCAATGCGGGGCTCTATTCCAGGACCCTGAGATCATGACCTGAGCCAAAGGCAGAGGCGTAACCCACTGAGCCACCCAGGCGACCCTAGGAGACACATTGTTGAGGGAGTTACTAGGGTGAGAGCATCACTGGAATTTAGTGAATGTCTGACCTTGTGTACATCCACCTTGCTCATAGCACAGGTGCTTATTACCCTAGAAACTGGCCCCCTGCGTTGCCGATGCCACATCTGTGCCCCGTTATTGAGCTCTGCCGGGTGACTGCCACGGCTTGATCTGGCCGACTCAAGACAGACGAACACAGTTGTTTTCTTTATCTCCTGGCTAGGTTTTCACTGACTTCCTAACGTGTTAACGCGGAGAACAATTAAATTCTTCTGACAGCAAGTGCCTCTGCTAATGAGGTGTGCTGAATTCTGCTTGTGCTGGCCTGCTTCTGATCCCCAGGGTTCCTTTTGACGGCAGTGCTCTGATGCGGGTTATCCGCTCACATAGTGTGGCCTACCAATGAGCCCATCTGCAGCCCTGTCCATGCATGAGACAGACAAGAGCTTCATTCCTCTCATGTACAGAAAACACTGACATGTGGAGAGATAACCAGGCAGTTCTCAGAGAATGCACAGGGCTGATAAACTCGTGAAGCAATGTTCAGCCTCATGCATAATAAAGAAGGTCAAAGAAAAGGTATCTCAACTTCACCCATTGGATTGATAAAAGTATTTAAGTTGCTATACTTAAAACTGGCTGTTTATTCTTTCGACGTTAGACTGAAGTGCAGGTATTTTTAAGATACATTTATTGGAGAGAGATTGAGGGAGCACTAATGGAGGGGTGGAGCAGAGAGCGCAAGGGAGCGGGGAGATAATCTCAGTCAGACTCCTGCTGAGCACTGAGCCTGATGTAGGCCTGGATCTCATGAAGGCCTGGATCTCATAACCCGACGTGAGCTGAGCTGAAGTCAAGAGTCAGATGCTCAACCTTCTGAGCCACCCAGGCAGCCCTAAAGCGCAGATTTTTAAACACCCGCTTGCTTTCCGAGCTAATAGCCATTCCCCCCAAATAAAAAGTACACTTTCAGAATTGGATCCATCGTTAATGGTATGATGCTAGATAATCTGACAATAATTCCATAAGTTGTGGTTATTATTAGTGGGTGGGTAAGAATTTCACCTAGAAGACCGTGGGAAATCCGGGAAGTCACCACGAGCGAGAAGACCCATTTGGATTGGATTATCATAAATGACACTTGAAAAAACATTTCAGTTATTTACATAATCCCATTATTTACAGTAGCCAAGGTGGGGAGACAGTCCAAGTATCCTTTGATAGATGAATGAGTGAAGATGTGGTATATACATACAGTGCAGTATTATTCAGCCAAAAAAAGAATGAAATCTTGCTATTTGCAACAACGTGGATGGAGCTAGAGGGTATTATACCAAATACCGTAAATCTGAGAAAGATAAATACTGTAGGATTTCACTTCTGTTTGGAATCTGGAAAACAAAAAAACTCAGACTCTTAAATACAAAGAACGAACCGGTAAGGAGGTGGGGTGGGTGGGGGATGGACAAAAATAGATAAAGGGAGAGAAGAGTTACAGGTAACCAGATAACTGGCACTGATTTTAACTTGGCATAATAAAACTGGACAGAGCACGTTTAATTAGAAGCAAATTTTTCTCAAATTTAAAATCCCAAGAAATGCCATAGTAAGTAAGGTCAGTGGCGCTCCCAGCAGTGGGGTCGGCTGCTGACTGACCACCTCAGGAACGTTTCAGGGCCCACGAATGGCAAAGCCATGCACTACTCTGTGAATTTCCCAAAACCACAGAGTTGTACCTTTTAAAAGGGTAGACTCTATGCTCTGTGAGTTCTAGCTCAACAAAACTGTTAATTAAAAAACCCAAAGGAGAGGTTGTTGGCACATTTTGAGGTTGACCTTTGAAACTTTGTGTTGCAGATTCCTTTTGCAAGATACGTGGCAAGAAATAATATATTGAATTTGAAACGGTACGAAACTCGGGGGGTTTCATCTGGTGGATGTGGGAGAGAAACCAAGGAAGGATGTTTTATCACTTGGGGTTTGAATTTTGGGTTTAAAGTAATGAGTTTGGAACAACAGTCCTGATGCCCAGCCGCAGTCCCCCTTTCAGGGGTGACAGAGACTCATGGCCTTCCCTTTAGTGGACTTGCAGCTGTTAGGTAGGTTTCCTGAAGCCCCTTCCGTCTGTTCTCTGCCTTCTAACATTCCCAACCAACAGAACTAATTACTTTGCAAGTGGTTGCTTGACAAAAACTGTAGGGCTGTTTTTGATCACGGATGGCCCCTTTTAAAACTTAATGGGAGGGACAAATGGCCGGCAGTCTCCGTGTAAAGCCTGCCTCCACAGGTACTGAACAAAAGCCACCTGTAGAGAAACGGAGTGAACCCAGCAGGTGTGCGTGCGCCTGCGGGCAGTTAGCAGCAGAGGAGGGTTTTCTGTACGTTTAGATCCCTCAGCGGTCAAGCAGCAAGAGCTTCATAAATGGAAGCCGTATTGTTGTCAACAAGGCACCCTCCTTAGAAGGACCTTTCTTACAGCGAAGTCAGAGCTCTTCCTGTCCTTTCTCTTCTCAGATGCGAGTGACAGTTAATTATTAATAGAGTCCTAAGGTGTGTCCCTGTGTAGAGAGCGAGCACTATAGGTAAAATTATTTCTTGTGTGCAATTTCATCTCTATTTCAAACATTAAAAAAAAAAAATGAAGCCCCATTATTTAATAGTGGCCACCTCTCCCCCTGCCCCCCAGACCCTGAGGAATTGGCAGCTAAATCTGTCTTTAAGGTCTCTTGCTCACACCACTGATTCATTTTCTTCTGTTTCTTTTCTCTTGTTCAGCAGCCTCTTACACATTTGTGATTCCAGGAAGCAGTGACTTGGGATTTTGGGTTTCTCTCTCCAGGTACTGCATAGAGCGCGTGTTCAGGCCTCGAAAGTTAGACCGATTTCATCCCAAAGAGCTTCTGGAATGTGCATTCGATATTGTCACATCTGCCGCCAACAGCTCTCTGCCCACTGCCGAAGTCATCTACACGATCTGTGAGATCATCCAGGAGTTCCCGGCGCTTCAGGTTACTTTCCAGGGTCTGATGTTCCGAGGTTACCATGCTAGAGTCCTTGACCTGGGGAGGGGTGGGGGGCATGACCACAATAGAACTGCCCCCCGACTTGGTACCAGCAGCGGGCCACATTTTGCTAGGATAATGGAGAACAGTTTGATGAGGTTACTTGGAGGTTTCTGTCAGGCTCTCGCCTCTGCCTTGACAGGAGTAGGTTTTGTTTTCATCTGTTCTAGGGGAAGGGTGTTGCTGCGCTGCCCGTTCTTCCACAGTGCAAGAAATTAGCTAAGATTCCTAGGATTTTTTTTTTTTTAAAGATTTTATTTATTTATTTGACAGAGAGAAATCACAAGTAGGCAGAGAGGCAGGCAGAGAGAGAGGAGGAAGCAGGCTCCCTGCTGAGCAGAAAGCCCGATGCGAGGCTCGAACCCAGGACCTGGGATCATGACCTGAGCCGAAGGCAGCGGCTCAACCCACTGAGCCACCCAGGGGCCCCTCCTAGGATGATTTTAGCATGTCCATCCTGTTCAACACTCTCTGTAGCCCCCTCCCACCCTCTGCCCTGGCTCTCCGCTCCCCAACTTCACTTTCCGTCGAGCCGGCATCCGGTGTCGCTTCTAGCCACTGGCTCTCCTCAGCCCTTGCCTCTGGGTCCCACACGGGGCTGCGCCCTCCACCGCCGTGCCTCTCACAGGGTTCCTCCTCTAGAAAGGCTGCCTTCCCAGCCGCCGTGGGGGCCCCTTCTGCCCCAGGAGCCTGCCCCTCTGCCCTCACCGCTGTCGAGGGGAGACGACACATGCTTGCTGAGGGCAGAGCCCACGTGGCCGCTTCTATGAAGAGCCCGCTGCACCCAGCCCAGCGCTCTGCTCGCTAGTCTGAACGCTCGCCCGTTAACCAGTCGTCCCTCCGGCCCATCGTCAACAGCAGTGACTGATGAACCGGCTCCTCTCCCTTGCTGATATCTGTGTGAACTCGTTCAGGTTTTCACCACAGGTGGACACCAGAGTGGTTTAGATACATATAATAAAGGGTTTGAGGGGTGCCTGGTGGCTCATTCAGTTAAGCCTCTGCCTTCGGTTCAGGTCATGATCTCAGAGTCCTGGATTGAGTCCCACATCGGGCTCTCTGCTCAGCAGGGAATCTGCTTCTCCCTCTGCTGTTCCCCCTGCTTGTGGTCTCTGACAAATAATCTTTTTTTTTTTTTTTAAAAGAAAGGTTTGATTATATTCTAGTCTTTGATTATGACAATGTAAAAGGAATGCTTATGAAAAAAAAAAACTAGAAGGCAATGTGCCAAAATTCAGTCCTGCCACAATCACCTGCCTGGATGGTAAGTACGTGATAAGATGCCGGCTTTGGTGCTATACTGTTTTTACGATGAAACTAATTAATTTCTCTGTTATATCCTAGGAAAAAAATTACAGTATTTACTTGAACCATACCATGCTATTGAAAGCAATCCTCTTACACTGTGGAATCCCAGAAGATAAACTCAGTCAAGTCTATGTTATTCTGTATGATGCCGTGGTAAGCGTTTAATTACTTTGATTTGATATTGAAGAATAATAATAGTTCATAAGTGTTTTCTTAGTGATGTCATCATAGAACTGAATTGGGAGTTTTATCTCCTTCCCTCATTTCTCTAAAGTAAAAAAAGACCAATTAGAGGGAGTGATTGTATTGAGAATAAAGGGCTTAGGGCCTCCCCTTAATTCTTCCAGCCCACCTGTGCTTATCCATAAAGTCATTTATAGATGTTGTCATTGGGCTTTTCGGTGGAATCGGGGAAGAGTGGTTTGGACCCCGGTTGGAGCCTCCATTAGCTCCTGTTACCTGTGGTGCTGGTGCAGCAGCCCTTCAGTTACTCTTCCTAACTGAGCCTCGTCGTAGTACTCCTTGCTCTCCAGTATGTGTGCAGGTCCTCTGCAGTAAGTGCACAGAGCCTGGAGGGGAACCACTGAAAATTTTCAGTAGTGTTATGGTGCTGGAATGAAGGTGAATATGTATCTTTTCTGATTTCTTTTCATGTTAAATATTGTGTTTATAATAAATAAGGGGCATCCAGAAGATTCAATCACCTGTAGTGCCAAATGGTCTATGATTAAGGCAGAACAGAGAGTGGAAGTCTGCTGGCTTACTGTTCTCCTTTTTTTAAGATCTTTTTTTAAAGATTTTATTTATTTATTTGATAGAGATCACAAGTAGACAGAGAGGCAGGCAGAGAGAGAGGGGGAAGGAGGCTCCCTCCTGAGCAGACAGCCTGATGCAGGGCTCGATCCCAGGACAATGAAACCATGACCCGAGCCAAACGCAGAGGCTTAACCCATTGAGCCACCCAGGTGCCCCATTTTTTAAAGATTTTATTTATTTACTTAGAGCATGAGAGTGAGCACAAGCAGGGGGAGCAGCAGACAGAGGGGGAGAAGCAGGCTCCCCACTGAGCAGGGAGCCTGATGCAGGACTCGATCCCAGGACCCCAGGATGACCTGAGCCGAGGGCAGACACTTAACTGACCAAGCCACCCAGGCACCCCAGGCCTACTGTTTTCTGGACCTCAAAAAGTCGAAATAGCTTCTTTCTCCTCTGGCAGGTGCACATCAGGGGCCCCAGTTTTACTGTCCGTTTCTCCATGGTGCTTTTCTCCCCAAAGTGCAGCTTCTGCTCAGCAGTAGCAGACACACCGTGTCCATCAGACGCTGGCAGGAACCCCAGGGATTATGCACGGGGGCGTCACGTCATCCTTGCTCATACCTCGCAGCCACAGAGGCTGTCAGCACATGGCTTTTGGTAGAAGGACATGAATCCATTACTTCCTCGCCATCCAGACAGAAACCCCCTGGTTCAACCTGTCCAGTTCTAGGTTGCCTCACTGAATGGTTTTAACTGAATAGCAAGGGCATCCTCCCCCTTTTAATTCTTTATGTCAGGAATTTTCGTATTTTAAGACACATGTTAGGGGTGCCTGACTGGATCAGTCAGTAGAGTGTATAACTCTTGGTCTTGGGACTGTGGGTTCAAGCCCCAACATTGGGTGTAGAAATTACTTAAATATAAAATCTTAAAAAAAAAAGAAAAGACAAATGTTAGTTTTATGTGAATTGGAAGAAAAAATTTTTCTTTAGTCACAGTATTAATCCATCCTTCATGATTTGGAGCAGTTTGTCCAAAATGGAGGGTATATACTTGTCGGAAGTGGCCTGGAGATCATATCTTTACATTCAGGGCCAAATTTGGTGACTCTCGTTGTTCCCTTTCTCTTCCATGGTAGACAGAAAAGCTGACGAGGAGAGAAATGGAAGCCAAGTTTTGTAATCTGTCTTTGTCGTCTAACAGCGTAAGTACCCAGTGATGGCGCTATCGCAGCTTTCTCTGAAACTCTGGACAGCCCTGATCTCCAAGGCAGTGAGGTGGGGCTGCTCCCCAGTGCCTCACAAACAGACTTCCCTTGAGGGTTCATAGGTTCCATGGCAGCCTCAGGGGATCAGGGGAAGAGGGCCCAGTGCTGGCTTCAAATCCTGCCTCCCCACGCTACTGTTCACTGTGGGGTCATCAGTCTGTTCTTTCTTGATCACCAGCTGCTCTGCCCTCCAGAGCCACCTGCTGAGCAAGCGGGTCTAGTACTAGTTGTTCTCTTCTGAAATAGATCCTAGGGGCCTGGGATGAGGCACCAAGCTCTGCAGATCCATCTGGGTTTCCCCCACTACCCAACCCCCGCTGAACTTCCAGCATGTCAGAGTTGAATTAAAGCTCCTGCTTTTCCAGTACATTTCCCACTTCTAAAATCTGGCATTTCATCCCAGTGGCAGTGAGGACTATCTCATGGGGTAAACAAGTGTGTCCTGTTTCTCAGCAGGCATCACATTGGTCTCTGATCTTGGGCATGGTGACCCAAACTTCACGGAGTCACTGGATAGCAGAAGACAGCAGAGATTTCTGACATTTCCCTGAATATTTATATAAGAAAAGCTACTTCTTTAAAACTTCCCCACAACCTCTCTAGCCCTGCTGGGGCACTCCATTACATGACCTGTGATGATCAGCAAATGCATGTATAGGATAGGTTAAAATATGACTGTACAGGGCCGGGCAGAGGCACTCGTTCTTTTGGACACCTACAGTGTGGCTGGCACAGTGCTAAGGCACATAAAGGAGTCAGCTGAAGAGTCCATGGGCTGCTTTCAACTTAATTCATATTGGCCTTTAAAAAGCCCTGGGGGATCCGTGTAGCATCTCTCTACCCTTGGCTTTCTAATCAAACTTGCACACACAGACTGCAGCCCAGAGCAGTCAGCCTGCAGTCAGGCAGGGAAGGTAAACCAGATCACACAGCCTAGGAGTTCTAGAAGTTAAGCCAGGTTAAATTTTAGATGTTAAATATTGGAGGAGATATTAATGGTACCCAAAGTGACCAGTGATAAAATATTTTGATAGGAAGCACAGTATTTACGTAATCCTCTAGACATATACATAGCACATAGCTGTGAGCAGAACTAGTTCCGTGTATAAATAGCACAAAGAATCTGCTCCAGAAACTGCCCAGTCTGGTGATTGCTTACCTGAAGGTTCAAGCCCAGAAAGTTCTTTGAACTAATGTCACATTTCAGATGTATTTCACACTTGCACATGATAGCTGCCTCAGCTGCTCAAATGTCAGCTTCTTTTTGTTGAATTTCTGGTTATCTGATGATGAGCATTGCTTCAAAGTTGGACATTGGATTAGCTTAAAGATGGAAAGATTAGCACCTAATAAAGGCATTTAGTGCTGTCATTATTTAAAAATGGAAACTCTGAAGATACTAGAAAAGGAAGCAGTAATATCGCAAGCCAGTGCCTGGCCCAGTGTTCTGATTTTACAGATGAGGCATCTCAGGCCCAGAGAGATGTTATGACTTGTCCAGAGTCACCTGGAGTTTGTTGATGATGGGGTGAAGACACAGATCTGGAGATAGCGACTCTAGTGCTTCTGGTAGTTTCTTAATGGGGTAATTTAATGTTAAAATTTGAGAAGAAATAGTTTTTAATTTTAAGAAGAAAACCATTTAATACAGTAAAGATATTGAGATGACATTACTTTTTGGACTTAAAAAAATACATGTGGTGTATGATTATTAAACTGATTAAGCTGAGTCTTCATTCAGCTGTTTCCATGCGCCACCTTACCATTGAATAAGGTTATGCTTATATAGTCTTAAAATAGCTATAATTTTGTTTAACTCCCGGGAGCTCCAGTGGAAATTTCTTTCGGGTCAATGACCATAGTTACTTCCTGCTTCCCCTGCTGTGTGCCAGGGACTGGGCCTGGCCCACAGATCGTCTCTAGCCATTGCCCTCGTGTGGAAGACGATGGGTGCAGCAGCCAGGAGCTGGGATGGAGGTGTGAGCCCCAGAGGGAGGGAAGGATCAAGGGGCTGACACCTCCAAACAGAAATTATTCAAGCAAAGGGAGGAGAGGGACTTCTGGCTACTTCCGAGTAGAACTAGAACCGACTTCGCCTTCCTGCGTGCCCATCCCACTCTATCCCCGACCCCCATTTCTGTGTCTGCAGGAACAGAGGTTGATGAGAATGAGGAGGGTAAAGAGGACCAATACTGGCTTGGAAATCTCATCATGGCGGCTCAGCTAGTACAGGGGGCTGCTCTGCTGGGGGCAGCATTCACTGGGAGTAGGTGCCCAAAGCACTCCAGTGAGGTACTTTCACTGGAAGTTGCTGGAAAAGGATAATCCGTAGTCAGGTTCCCAGTGAAGGTTAAAATGGCCTCTGACCAGAAAATCCCTGCTCTTCCCTGCCGTGGATCCAAAGCTAAATGTGCCTCCTTGCTTTCCAGCTGTGTCGACTCTACAAATTTATTGAGCAGAAGGGAGATTTGCAAGATCTAACACCGGCAATAAATTCATTAATAAAACAGAAAACCGGCATTGCCCAGCTGGTGAAGTATGGCTTAAAAGACCTAGAGGAGATTGTCGGGCTGTTGAAGAAACTCGGCATCAAGTTGCAGGTTCGGCAACCGCTGGATTCTCCTGGGAGGGTGGGTGGTCAGTGCTGCCGGCCCAGTGGGAGATGGGGTTTTGGAGTTAATGCTGGGATGCGTTTTCTTCCCCCAGAACACTGCTGTCTCCATTTTGGAACTTCTGATTTCTAGTAACAGTTTTGGCTTCAATCACAATGTCCTTGCAAGCATCGTGATTTCCTGTAGTACAGTGAGTCTGATGATGTCAGTTATCTCCAGCCAAGGGGTGATTCCTGAAGAGAGCAGAGTTTCTTCATCTGGCAGGCTGTCCTTAGACATCTTCCTGATTGCTCTGACCCTACTGACGTAAAGCCTTGCCCTTGACCTGCTTGCGTGGGCTTGCACTTCACAGGTCTTGATCAATCTGGGCTTGGTTTACAAGGTACAGCAGCACAACGGAATCATCTTCCAGTTTGCGGCAGTCATCAGACGCAGGCAGAGGGCTGTATCGGAAATCCTGGCAGCTGGCGGCAGATACGACCTGCTGGTGAGGGCTCACCCTGTATTCGTTGGTTGATTTATTCTGGTTTAATTTCCTTTCTTCCTCAGCCTGGGTGGCTCAGTTGTTGAGCATCTGCCTTCAGCTCAGGTCATAATCCCAGTGTCCTGGAATCGAGCCCCGCATCGGGTTCCCTGCTTAGTGGGAAGCTTGCATCTCCCTCTCCTGCTCCTCTTGCTTTGGGTTTCCTCGCTCACTCACTCTCTGTCAAATAAATAAAATATTGGAAAAAAAAAATTACAGGTTTACAGGAAGTTGCAAAGATAGTACAGAGAGATGTTATGTACCTTTCCGTTTCCTTGAATGGTTAAATCTGGCATAACTGTAATAAAATAGCAGAACCAGGACACAGGACAATCAGGTATACTCTGTGTACCTCTTTGCCATCGTATCATGTGTGTGGAGTCTCGTCACCACCACCACAATCATGATACAGAGCTCTTCAGTAACCATAAAGACCCATGGATGCTGACCTTTACTACTTCAAATGAGGTGTGGAACCTTTCCCTGCTGGAAGTCCTTATACCCATCCCGCCATTTGTAATATAATCGTCTTAAATATTTCCTCTCCATACATTGAGGTCCACATCAGACAGTGTTAGACTTTTTGCTTCAACTGTCCAAATCTGAGTAACTCAAGAGGAGAAGAAAGTCTGTTGTTGTTCACTCAGATTTCTGGTTTCTGATGAGAAATGTGCTGTTGTTTGAATTTTCTTCTGTAGGAAAGTTGATTTTCACTCAATGCTCTTAAGATTTTTTTCCTTTGTCTTTAGTTTGACATTTGATCATGACTGTCTTGGTATGACTTTCTTTGGATTTATGCTCTTTGGGATTATCTCAGCTTCTTGAATCCAGAGGTTTATGTCCTTCTCCAGTGGGGGCCCCCCCATCAAGCCCTAGCACGGTGGCATATGAGAACACTGAGTGGAAGCTGAGACTTTGATACCTGCCTGGGGTAGTGTCCCCCAACCCCCAAACAGTATCAGTGGAGGAGCCAAAGGATTACAGACCCTCACCTCCACCCAAGCAGTAACAAGGCCACCCTCCTGACAGACCAGTAAAGGCATGTTTCAGGGATTTTATTCTAATACCTCTCCCGTCTCACCCTCTTTTTTGCTCTCCTTCTAGGACTCTGATGACAAATGTTTAAGTTTTTATATCCCTGAGGTTCTGGGGCCTTTTGCTTTACAGTCTGTTTTCTCTCTCCTTCAGACTGAATAGTTTCTCTTGTTTAATCTTCAGTTCCACTGTTTTCCCCATTCTGCTTTGAGCCCATCCAGAGGTTTTTTAATCTTCCACTTCTCCACTTAGCCTTTCTTTTGGGAGGGGGGCGGAGCTCAAGCCTATTCGTTATGCTTGTTTCCGAAGCATTTTTGTGATGGTGGCTTTAAAATCCTTGTCAGAGGACACAGACAACATCTGTGTCATCCTGTTTTTGTTATCTGTTGATTGTCTTTTCTTACACATTTTGAGATCTTCTTGGTAGCTGCCATGATGCGTGATTTTCACTGTGTACCCTGGGTATTTTTTTTTTTAAGATTATTTATTTATTTGACAGAGATCACAAGCAGGTAGAGAGGCAGGCAGAGAGAGAGGGGGAAGCAGGCTCCCTGCTGAGCAGAGCCCGATGTGCGGCTCGATCCCAGGACCCTAAGATCATGACCTGAGCCGAAGGCAGAGGCCTTAACCCACTGAGCCACCCAGGCGCCCCTGCCCTGGGTATTTTAAATATTAGGAGACTCTAGAGCTTAACTAGATCTTTTGGTTTAGCAGGCCTCCCCTGAGCGCACACCAGTAGGGGTCGGGGGTACCGCCTTGCTACTGTTGGTTGAGGGTAAAGATTCAGTTTCCTTACCCTGCTTGCTTCAACACTGAGAGGGGTGCCTTGTTCCTGTTTCCTGCACGGTACTGATACTGTGGTGAGTTGGGGGAGAGAAGTGGCGGGAGATTGCTGGAGAGCGGTGAAAGTTCCAGCCTCCCACTCAGCTAGCCACCTTGGACACCATCCCCACAGGGAGGGTGGCCTCATTACTGCTTAGGCGGAGGTGAGGGTTTGTCATCCTTCGGTTCCTGGCCTCCAGTGACACTGTTTGGGTGGGGAGGGATAGGAGGCACTACTCCAGGCAGATAAGAAAGTCCTGGTTCCTGTATGGTCTTAGAGGGGGGTTCCTTACATCTGGGTAAAGGTGTGGGCCCCCACTCAGACTTAGCTGGTGGGGGCAGGCCTGTGCTGCTTCCTGTGGTGTTTGGCTGGAGCATGGCAGGGGTGTTATTTTCGGCCCTGCCAGGTTGCCCCTTTCTTGGTCTTCTGGCCAGAGAGAGCAGATTTCCTGGGGGCCTTTTGTTGGTTCTCCTTGGCATTTCTAGCTTGTCAGCATGTGCTTCCCTCCGATTCTACAGTTCCTGCACCCATGTGTACCCGCTCTTCACTTCATAGTCTTCTTCGTTTGATTTATAAATTAATGTCCAGAATTTTTAGCTGTACTTAGAGGGAGGAGTAGAGAGAATTGTTCCTACCTATCTTGGTCCAGAATCAGAACGTACCTATATAATTTTTTTTTTTTTTAAGATTTATTTATTTGACAGAGAGAGCACAAGTAGGCAGAGCGGGAGGGAGAGGGAGAAGCAGGCTCTCCACTGAGCAGGGAGCCCGAGGCGGAGCTCAATCCCAGGACCCTGGGATCATGACCCGAGCCGAAGGCAGATGCTTAACTGAGCCACCCAGGAGCCCCCCCTATGTAATTTTAAATTATCTAGGGACATAAAGGAAATAAAAAGATATTTTAATAATCTTATTTAACCCAAATATCTAAAATGTTGTTTCAGCATACAGTCCAAATTTTAAAAAAAGTTTTGTTTTTCTGTTTTTTGTTTTTTTTAAGATTTTGTTTATTTGTCAGAGTGCAAGAGCATGAACAAAGGGAGCAGCAGGCAGAGGGAGAAGCATGCTCCCTGCTGAGCAAGGAGCCCGATGCAGGACTCTATCCCTGGGATCATGACCTGAGCCGAAGGCAAACACTTAACCAACTGAGACACCCAGGCGCCCTAAAATTTTCAAAAATTTTGAGCTATTTTACTTTTTTTTTCTAAGCCTTTGCAATCAGTGTATATTTAACCCAGTATACCCCAAATACTACTTCAGCATGTAATCCTACATCTCAGTATGATTAGTGAGCTATTTTGTATCCTCTTTTTTTTCCATTCTGAGTCTTCGCGACCTCTGTGTATTTAATACACAGCACATGTCAGTTTGGCTTAGATGGATTTCGGATATCCAAGCCACATGTGGTTGGGTGGCCGCCATGGTTGGCAGTGCAGCTCTAGGTGCAGCATTTGTTCATTTTTCCCAAGTTGGCACGTGTGCATGCTTTCATCTCTCCCTCCCTCGCCCCTCATTCTCTTCTCTCACTGGCACTCTCCCTACTGCACACATACTTAGTTTTGGTTGAACCCTTTGATGGTAAGTTGCTGACAAGCGTGTGCACCCTCCAGTCATCGCTTTGCTTGTGAGGACAGTTTCTTCTCTCTTTCATAACCGTAGCTGTGCCTCTCTTCCCAGATTCCCCAGTTTAGAGGACCACAGGCTCTGGGACCGGTCCCCACTGCTGTTGGGGTGAGCATAGCTATAGACAAGATCTCTGTGGCGATCCTCAACATGGAAGAACCTGTAAGTTCCAGTTTGGCTGCCAGCTTTCCAGTGGGCGCTGGGTGGCGTTTCATTTTAGAGTCCTGTATGTGGAGCCCTGGATGTGGCAATGGACTGAGGCTTTGGGAGGTTATCTTTGTCACAATAGACAAGCCTAGGACTTGGCGTCTGCCCTTGCATATAAGTCCTTAGCCTCTCGCTGGGGGACCTCAGACAGCTCATCTGTCTTTGCCTGGCCTCGCTCACCTCATCTTTGATGCACCCTTTAAACGTGAAGTGAAGCTGTTGGCAGAGGCCTTTCAAAGCCCCTTGTTCAGAAATCTGGCTGTGCTCTACAGAGCTATAAATGGTTCTTTATCCTTTTTGTTTCAGACAAAAGCAGTTTTCTCAGAGGAAAAGGGTATCTTCCTGGTGGCTTAGGATAGCTGAAGTCTAAAAAGACTAACATAAGAGGTTTCTGTCATTTTTTCTATGATGATGTTGACAATGTCATTTTGAAGCCCAGACTTCCGTTGCTTACAAGATTTCGAGCTGCCTGTCTTCACATGAGTGCTGCCTCCCTCCTGGTGCCGGTCCCACCTACAGGTCCACAGTCTCGCTCCTCTAAATGTCACTACTCTCTTTCTGATCCAGGTTACAATCAGCTCTTGTGACCTCCTGATCGTAAGTGTTGGCCAGATGTCCATGTCCAGGGCCATCAACCTCACCCAGAAGCTCTGGTCCGCAGGAATCACGGCACATATCATGTATGACTGGTCACAGGTAATGAGACACAGAGTGCCCCCGAGTGGAGTGGGTACAGTCCCGGCTGCAGTGACAGGTGGGCCTCTCCAGCCTTAGAGTAGGGTTCCCCCAGACTCGACTTCTCTCCGGTTAGAGCTACTTCCTGTGTTAGTTTCTGATTGTTACAGAAGCAAAAGACCATAGCCTCCGTGGTTTAAAACAATACATGCTGGTTGTCTCGCATTTCTGGTGTTCGGAAGTCTGCTACTGGTCCCGCTGGGCTCCAGTCAGGGTATCTGCCAGAGCCAGTTCCTTCTGAAGGCCTGAGGGGGAGAATCCATTTCCTTGCCTTTTCCAGCTCCCAGAGGCCTCCAGCATCCCTCTGTTCGTAGGCCCTTCCTCCACCCTCAGACTCAGCAGTGTGGCATCTTCTTTCCTCTCTGACCTCCATTTCTGTTTTTCCACCTCTGACCCTCCTGTCTCCTCTCACAAGGATCCTTGAGATTACACCGATCCCACCCAGATGATCCACATCATCTCCCTGTCTCAAGATCCGTAACTCAAGAGTTCCTTTGACCATAGAAGCAAACATAGAAGTTCCAGGGATGAGGCTGGGATGTCTTTGCAGGGCCAGTATCCAGGCTTGTACACTTCCAAAAGGCATTTCGCGTTGAGCCTCTGTGGGTGGCTGCCTCTCCTCAGACTTCTCACAGCAGCCTGCTCTGCGGGTGGAAGTGAGGAAAGCAGCAGCCATGAACCCACCTGTCCTTCAGAAAGGTGGGGAGGGTTTGGGGAGACTGTCTCCCCTGCCACCAGCAGATCACAGAAGGGCATACACTCCAGTTCGCTCACACTCAGGCGCCCCAGAGCAGGAAGAGCCTCCCAGGGAAACAGAACCTTCCCCTGCCCCCCTTCTCCTTTCATATCACCTGCCAAAATGTTTCAGAAGCTGCTGCTGTCTGTCTTTGTGTGTGGGTTAGAGAAAACCTCCAGGCACCAGCATGCTGGGCAAGGATTTTCAGTCATTTGACAGAACAGCATCCTCTTTCATTGGTGTTCTTGTTTCATAAATTGTTAGAGCAGTGTTCTTCCAGAAACCGTGACTTCAGTCCTGCCCAGCAGCAGACATCTCTGCTCCTCTGCTTGGTGACTTGATGCTTCACTTGAACTTTACACCGTCAGCTGTTTGTGTTTTCTTGGCTTTCCTCAAAGGCCTTCTCGTTGTATGTGTGTATACCCTACAATTTCTGGCACCTTCCACCAAGATTTGAAGGTTGTTGTTTTTTTTTTTAGGTTTTATTTATTTATTTGAGGGAGAGAGTTGGAGAGCACGAGAGTGGGGAGGGTCAGAGGGAGAAGCAGACTCTCCGCTGAGCGGGGAGTCCCATATGGGACTCGATCCTGGGACTCTGAGATCATAACCTGAGCTGAAGGCAGTTGCCCAACCAACTGAGCCACCCAGGTGCCCTGAAGATGTTGAAAACCTATTACTGTGTCCCAAGTGCTTTGATTGTCCATGGTCCCTGAGGACAGCAGTGAAAGTAAGAAAAACAAGGTCTTATTAAACCTCCTTTGATGTCTTACTCTTCTGGCTTAATACTTACAGCTCCTAAAGTCAGCATGTTTAGTAAGTGACTTTGAAAATACAGTTGGACACCATGTTTTCAGTCTCCTTAATTATTTGAAGCTGCTCTAGGTGTTCTGTGTTTAGCTCACATGCTGTGTTTGTTTCAGTCCCAAGAGGAACTACAAGAATACTGCAGACACCACGAAATCACATGCGTGGCCCTCGTCTCAGATAAAGGAGGAAGCTATGTCAAGGTACAGACCCAAGGAAATCTTTCACAGTTCAGCAGTCAGCTTTCCCAAACTGTGTATTAACTGTGGAGCACCCAGCTTCCCACTGTCCCCTGGCTTGGGTATGGGTGGAAATCCATTCTTATATTTGCTGGGCCTGTTCTTGGAGAAAGGCTATAGAGTAAGAGAGAATCTGAATCAGAACACTTGCCTTCAAGCTTAAAAAATAAAAAATAGTGGCAGTAGGTTTTTCCTACTTTTCTCCCTCTGTTCCCTTTCTCCATCTAAGAAAATGAGAATAATAACTATACTGATACCTGGTGGTTGGCATATCCTGTGGCTGTTTCCTAACCAGTTTTACTCTGTTGCATTTAACTTAAACAAAAGCTTATAAATATACCATCTTCTTACCTTTATTCCTATTCTTAAGGAAAAAAATCAACTTATTTTTCCCCTTTTATGTCTTTGGCAGGTTTTAATATCTGGGTAATGGTGGCCTCATAAATGAGTTGGACAGTGTTCTGTCCTCTTCCATTCTCTGAAGGATTCTGTGTACAGTTGGTATTATTTCATCCTCCAATGTTTGGTCAGACTCACCAAGGGCCACAGGGTTCTAGACAGAGACATTCAGGTTGTCTCTTTCTGAGTAAGTGAGTTTAGGTAGTTGGTATCTTCCCTAGAAAGTTTCTACTTCATCTAAATTTTCAAATATTCTCTTTTACTATCTGTAGGGTCTGTAATGACAATCCCCTCTTTCATTCCTGATAATTGGTAGTTCATGTCTCCCATTTTCACTCCCTTTTTTCACTTCACTAAGCTGGCTAGAGGTTTACTGATGCTATTTGTCTTGTCAGAAAACCGGCGTTTGATGTCATTGGTTTTTCTGGGGGTTTTTTGGGTTGTTCATTTGTTTTCTATTTCACTGATTTCTATTCATCTTCGTTCTGCTAATTTTGGATTTAGTTTATTCCTTTTCTGGTTTCTTCAGGTAGAAGTGGATTAAACACAGCCCGTAGGCCAAATCTGGTACACAGCCTGTGTATGGCCTGTGACCTACAATTATTTTTTACATTCTTTGTTTAAAAAAAAAAAGTGACAATGTATGGCCTGCAAAGCCTAAGATAGTATCTGAGCCTTTACAGAAAAAAAAAAAAAGGCACCTGGCATGGATTACTAAGTTTAGACTTTACTTTTCTATGTATAAACATTTAACGCTATAAATTTCACTCTAAGTACTGCATCAGTTGTATCCCACACATTTGTGTATGTAGAGCTTTCATTTTCATTTAGTTCAGAATAACTTTCTAGTTTCTTTGATTTCTTCTTTGAGCCACAGGTTATTTAGAAGTCTATGGTTTAATTTCCAAATATTTGGGTATTTTCCAGTTATCTTTCTTTGATAATTTCTTTTTTTTTTAAATTTAAATTCAGTTAACATATATAACATATAATGTATTATTAGTTTCAGAGGTAGAGAGGTCAGAGGTTCGTCAAGTCATGTAATACCCAGTGCTCATTACATCATCTTTAATAATTTCTAATGGTTTAATTCCTTTGTGATCAAAGAACATACTCTGATTTCAGTTCTTTTAATTTTACTGAGTTGTGATTTAAAGTAAAAAATAATTGTCTATTACTGTGAATGTTTCATGTGCACTTGAGAAGAATGTGTATTTTGCATTGTTAGGAGGAGTGGTTTTTTTTTTTTTTTTAAGATTTTTGTTTATTTATTTATTTGACAGAGACCACAAGTAGGCAGAGAGGCAGGCAGAGAGAGGGGGAAGCAGGCTCCCTGCTGAGCAGAGAGCCCGATTCGGGGCTCGATCCCAGGACCCTGAGATCATGACCTGAGCCGAAGGCAGAGGCTTAACCCACTGAACCACCCAGGTGCCCCAGGAGTGTTTGATAAATACCAGTTAGGTCACATTAGATCATGGTGTTGCCGAAGCTGTCTGTATCTTACTAAGCATTTTGTCTACTTGATCAGTTAGTTACTGAGAGAGGAGTGTCAAAATCTCTGGCTATCATTGTAGATTTATCTGTTTCTCCTTTTAGTTCTATCAGTTTTGCTTCGTGCATTTTGAAGCTCTGTTATTTGGTGAATACACATTTAGAATTTTATACCTGTTTGATGAATTGACCTCTTCATTGTTATGAAATGTTCTTCTTTATTTCTTTTTAAAGATTTTATTTATTTATTTGACAGAGAGATTACAGGCAGAGTCAGGCAGAGAAAGAGGGGGAAGCCGGCTCTCTGCTGAGCTGAGAGCCTGATGTGGGGCTCGATCCCAGAACCCTGAGCTCATGACCTGAGCCGAAAGCAGAGGCTTAACCCACTGAGCCATCCAGATGCCCCGAAATGTTTTTCTTTATCCCTGATATTTCTTGTTCTCTGAGGTCTTTCAATTGGTGTTTGTATGTCATTTGAAGGTGGGTTCTTAGAGACACTTAATATTTGAGTTTTGCTTTTTTGATCTACCCTGACAGTCCCCCTCTTTTAGACCATTTATATGTAATGCGGTTATTGAAATGGCTGGGTTTAAGTCTACCATTTTACTATTTGTTTTCTAATTATTCCATCTGTTCTTTTTTCCATTTTCTTTTCACACCTTCTTTTTAGATCTCTACTATTGGTTTGCTAACCATTACTCCTGTTTTTGGTGAAATTTTTTGGTGACTTCTTAGGGTTTACAGTATGCACTTTTAACTTAATACATTCCACCTTCAAAATACAGTATATGTGTTTTACATACAGTGTAAGAACCTTACAACAGAATACTTCCATTTCCCTTCTCTCATTCTTTGTGCCATTGTTGCACATAACATATTGGATGTTAAAACTCCACAATACATTGTTTTTATTTCAGCTTTAATTAGTTATTTTTTTAAAGAGGTTTTTAAAATAAGGGGGGAAATGTCCTTTATATTTACCATCTCTGGAATTGTTGATTCCTATGTTGAGGCAGACATCATTCTGATTTCGTTTTCCTTCTGCCTGAAGAATTTCCTTTAATATTTCTGGTCTGTGCAGGTCTGTGATCATGAGTTTTCTCAGTGGTTATTGGTCTGAGAAAGTCTTCATTTCACCTTTTTTTTTTTTTTTTAAAGATTTATTTATTTTAGGGATGCCTGAGTGGCTCAGTTGGTTAAGCACCTGCCTTTGACTCGGGTCATGATCCCGGGGTCTTAGGATCGAGCCCTCCATCGGGCTCCCTCTCTGCCTGTTTCTCCCCATGCTTGTGCTCTCTCCCTGACAAATAAATAAAATCTTAAAAAATCATTTATTTTAGAGAGTGAGCAAGCAGGAGGAGGGACTGAGGGAGAGGGAGAGAATCTCAAGCAAACTCCCTGCTGACCATGGAGCCCGACACAGAGCTCAATCCCCCAACCCTGAGATCATGACTTGAGCCAAAACCAAGAGTCCAATGCCCAGCCAACCCTTCCAAATATCTTTTGAAAGATATTTTTGCTAGATATAAAATTCAGGATTTACATTTTTTCTTTTTGCATTTTGAAGATGTGTTTTATTGTCTTCTGACATGTTGGTGGTTTCTGTTAAAAGTCTGGTTTGATGCTCTTATGTATGATCTTCCTTTATTTTCTGGCGCCTTCTAAGATTTTCTTCTGTCACTGATTTTCTACAATTTGAATATGATATACTTCAATGTGGTATTCTCTATATTTAAATACCTGGTATCCATAGCTAGGACTTCTTTGAACCGTAGACTCATAGTTTTCATAAAGTTTAGAAATTCTTCAGGAGCACCTGTTGGCTCAGTTGGTTAAGCATCTGCCTTGGGCTCAGGTTTTGATCCCAGGGTCCCAGGATCAAGTCCCACATCAGGCTCCCTTCTTGGTGGGGAGCCTGATTCTCCCTCTGCCTCTCCCCCTGCTTGTGCTCTTTTTCTCTGTGTCAGATAAATAAATTTTTTAAATTTTAGAAAAATTTCAGACATTATTTCTTCAAATATTTTTCTGTTCCTTCTTTTCCTTGTAGGACTCTGATTATAGGATGTTAATCATTTGCTATTGACCCACAATTCATTAAGACTCCATTTTTTGTTTTGTTTTTTTCCCCTCTCTCTATCCTTTATTTGGGACCATTCGCTGATCTTTTTGCAGTATCTTATCTGCTATTAATCCCATTGAATTTCTTATGTATTTTTTTCATCTCTGTAAGTTTCATTTGTATCTTTATATGTCTTCCATTTCTCTCAGAGTTTTTGTTTCCTTTACATTTTTTATAAAATTTAGAATAGTCATTTTAGGGGCACTTGGCTGGCTCAGTCAGTAGACATGTGAGTGTAAGAGTGTAAGCCCCATGTTGAGTGTAGAGACAACTTAAAAATAAAATCTTCAAAAAAAAATAGTTGTTTTAAGGTGCTTGCCTACTAATTCCATCATTTCTGACACTTCTCAGTCTGTTTCTATCATTTCTTCAGGTTATGAGTCATATTTTCCTACCATTTTGCATGCCAGTAAATTTTTTTCAAGATTTTATTTATTTGACAGAGAAAGAGAGAACAAGCAGGG
Organism: Lutra lutra; assembly: GCF_902655055.1. Classification (NCBI taxonomy): domain Eukaryota; kingdom Metazoa; phylum Chordata; class Mammalia; order Carnivora; family Mustelidae; genus Lutra; species Lutra lutra. The sequence goes on from NC_062284.1 coordinate 59,789,389, forward strand.
GGAGCTGCATGCAGAGGGAGAGGAAGGGGAGAAGCAGATTCCTCACTGAGCAGGGAGCCTGACGCAGAGCTGGATCCCAGGACCCTGGAATCATGACCTGAGTCAAAGGCAGATGCTTAACTGACTGAGCCACCCAGACCCTCCTGCCAGTAATTTTTGATTGGTTATTAGACATTCCCGGATGCTAGGTTTTATGTCCCTATAAATACTGTTGGGCTTTGTTGTGGGGTGTAGTTAAAATTCTTGAATTGCTTGATCTTTTCCAGGCTTCATTTTATACATTGTTAGGGCAGATCCAGGGCAGCTGTTGGTCTAAGCCTGAGTTAACCCCATTGGTACAAGGCAATACCCTTAGGAGGATTCTGCCTGTGTATTCTGAGGTCCTCTACCCTGATAAGAGTAACAACTCTTCCCAGCCCTGTGAATTCCAGAAATTACTCTCTACCTACTCATTTCTGATGGTTGTTGCCCCAGTCTCAGAGAGTTTCCTTTCACTAATGCCCAGATCAGTTTTCTGGCAAGAATTGAGGGGACTGCTCCGCAGAGCTTCAGAAATTGTTCTTTCTCTGAGTGGAGAGCACTCTTCTCTGCAGTCCTCTGCCTCACCATCTCTAGCCATCTGGGTCTACCTAAACTGTCTCCCCACCTGGGCAAGGCTCCGGGTCTTTTTGGGTTCCATGTTCCTGTGCTGCAGTCTGCAGACTTCTTCATCACAGTAAAGGGGCACTGATAAGGCACTCACTTTGTTTCCCTTCTCTTGAAAAATAGTTCTCCACTGCTTGTTGTCTAAGGTCTGAGAAACCATTGTTTTATGTGTTTTGTCTGACTTTCTAATTGTTTAAAGAAGGCAGTTCTTGTAGTAGTTATTCCTTTAAGATTTGGAAGTCCCCACTATTAGTCTGCTTATTAGTCACAAAATCATAAATGACCCTAAGAACTACTGATCAGGCCTCTTCCAGAGCATTGATTGCCATCAAGCCTCCGCTGGGTAATTTGTGCCATAACACACTGCTATAATGATTAGCAAATTTAAAAAACTTAACTCAGTCTCCTTCCCAAAATTTATACTCTGTGGTCTTAATTCTGCCTTCTGGAGTAGTCAGCATAATAAATATAATTTTTCATCCTCTCAGCTATCTTCAAATAAATTTTAGGAGACTACTGCCATGTCTCTCTGCCCTCTTTCTGGTTCAGACATTCTGGTTATTTAAGCCATTCCTCATAACATGATTTCCCAACTCCTTGACCCTCCTAGTTAACCTCCTCTGGACATTTCTTGTCAATGTCTGTCTTCAAATGTGGCACTAGAACTCTGCAGAGAATTCTAGCAGATTCTGACTAAATGAGAATGCTCTCTGACCCCTTGACCCAGATACCGTATTTCCCCTCATACAGCTTACTTCTGAACTCTTAGCAACCATGTGGCTCTTTGGATTGTACTGAACTTAGCAACTAAAACCCATTGGCCCTTTCACAGTAACCACCATGTCTGGCTGGCCACCTACAATGAGGGCTTTAATTATAGGACTTCATATTTATCTCCGTTAAATGTGATCTTGTTCATTCTAGCACATTGTTTGATCCAGTCTCTCTTTTGAATCTTGTGTCATCTTCATACTTGAAGGGCAAGACATCAGTTCATTCATCCAGTCAGCAAGTGCATTTTAAGTGTTCACAGTGTGGGAGGGGTACAATTTAAGATCCTAAAGGATACAGGGACACTAAAGCGTCAGGCCCTGCTGTCAAGGATCCTATAATCTGGTAGGAAACATAACACAATCGTTCATGATTATGAGTTAGAAAATGCTAAATGCCATGAGAGTCCTACAGTGCAAGTTCTCTGAGGGTTTAATAGTCTGGGAGATTACCTCAGAGGTAGCAGGGAAGTCTTCAGGGTGGAGGTGGGGTTTATGGGGAACCCTCATGAATGGGCAGAATAGAGATAGGTGCTGATAGGAACTTTTAGGCAGAAGGAATGGCAAAGGTAATGGTAATTCTTCAAATAGCCTGTTCTGAAGTCAAGAGGGAGGCCAATAGAAAACTACTGTGGGTATTACCCTGAGTTAAGTCTACTCTGGGTGCAAAGAAGGATACTTCAGGATGAGAATGGTTTTAGCTAGCTCCTGGAGAACAAACTGCCAACCAAGGAATTTGGATTTTATGTAGCAGTGAGTGGGGAGCCAGCATGTGTTTTGGACAGAAGGGGACATCAGAGTGCTATGTGAGGAAAATTAATATGCAGGGGTGTGTAGCATGGAATGGAGTGAGAGGAAAATAGAGTGGGAAGACTATAAGGCTGCTTGAAGCCAAGATTGAGTGCTGGCCGTGGAGTGAAGATGAAAGAACAGATACCATAGAAGTGGATGACAGCACTTGAATTTGGAATGGAGAGGGGGAGTGCTCTGGAAACCGGTGACTGACCCGGGGATGTTTAAGGGAAAGAATATGTGGAAGAATTAAATGAAATAGTAGCTGGTTAGTCTTGGCCTTTTAAAAAATCCAATCATTAGTGATAGGCTTTTCTTCCCTATACCAGAGTTTCTCAACAGCCACAGTGACATTTGGGGCCAGATAATGGTGGGGGCTGCTGTCCTAGGCACTATAAGAAGTTGAGCAGCACCCCAGGCCTCTACCCATGAGATGCTGGTAGCACCCCCTATAGCTGTCACAACCAGGAAGCTCTCCAAACATTGCCAAATGCCCTGTGAGGAGCAAAATTGCCCCTGGTTAGAACCACCAACCTGAACTGTTGACTTAGTTTTGTACTCTGATTCAGCCTGTTGGCTTCAGAAATTGATGGTTCTGTCTTATTCTTTTTAAGGTTAAGTCTTTTGAGAAGGAAAGGCAAACAGAGAAACATGTGCAGGAGTCTGATCTTATAGACCACGTTTTGCAGAAACTCAGAACTAAAGTCAGTGATGAAAGAACTATCAGGTAACAAAAGCCCAGAAAACCAGCTGTGACTACCTGTAGAACTTCTGTACCTTTATCTTAAACATCAGTTTGATCCTTTTGGGAAAAAAGATACATCAGGATAACTTTTAATGGATCATTCTGTTGCTTTTGAATAGCTCAGCAGTTTAAATACGTAACCCCTGCATAAGACTAATCGTAGTTTCAGGGTTTGTTCTTCATAACATATCAGAGAATATTTTATCAGTTTGAAAGGCCCAAGGGGCCAAAATTATCCTATTTGGCTTTTTAATCAGTACATTTTGGTAGTGTTATGTCAAAGTATTTGAAAGACCTAATATATCCTGGGAGAATGTCATATACTCATGATGGAAATATAAATTGTTTCAACTCTCTGGATAGAAATTTAACAGAGTTAAAATTGCCTTAAAACTAAAAATTAAAAAGAAATGCCCAGTAATTCTACTTTTAGGAATTTATAGTAAAAATTATTCCATGAGGGTACATACAAAGATGCCTAATAAGGCATTGTTTAATAACAGTTTCAATCTTTTTGGTCTCAGAACCACTTTATACCCTTATAAATTATTTGAGGACACCAAAGAACTTTGTTTATATGGGTTATATCTATCAGTAATTTTTTAGAAATTAAAACAAACATTTTTTAAATACTTATTTGAAAAAACAGTAAACTCAAGGCACCTGGGTAGCACTAGTCAGTTAAGTGTTGGCCTTCAGCTCCAGTCATGATCTTGGGGTCCTGGGATCCAGTCTGTCCTGCTCAGTGGGGAATCTGCTTCTTCCTCTCCCTCTGCCCCTCCCTCCCCCCTCATATGTGCTCTCTCTCTCACACACACACAAATAAGTTAAGAATCTTTAAAAAAATAAATCCATTTTCCAAAATAAAAATGTTGGAAGAGTGACAATTTGACATTTTACAGATAATGCATTGTTTTACATTTTTATAATTTCTTTAACACTTAAGTAGAAAAAAACTAGATTGTCACTATCTGCGTCTGCGTTCAGTCTGTTTTACTATCATCCATCATACAGTCTCTGGAAAATTCCATAACACATTTGTGAAAGGATGACCCAAAAAAGGTAGAGGTTTGGAAGAGGCTTTTTAAATCTATAAAAAAGATAAATAACATTTTATATTATGGTGAAAATTGTTTTGACCTTGCAGACCTGTGCAAGGACCTCAGGAACTTCAGAGCTCCCTAGACAACACTTGGAGAATCTCCAACAGTATTATAACACTGATGGGTAGAAAATTGTTTGGATTATAGTAAATACAATGAAATGGTGTACAGCCTTTAAAAAAAGATGATTCTAGGGGTACCTGGCTGGCTCTGTCACTAGAGCATGTAGCTCTTGATCTCAGGGTCATGAGTTCGAGGGCCACATTGGGTGTAGAATTTATTTAAAAAAAAAAAAAGATGATTTTTTTTTAAATTTTATTTTTTATAAACATATATTTTTATCCCCGGGGTACAGATCTGTGAATCGCCAGGTTTACACACTTCACAGCACTCACCATAGCACATACCCTCCCCAATGTCCATAACCCCACCCCCTCTCCCAACCCCCCTCCCCCCATCAACCCTCAGTTTGTTTTGTGAGATTAAGAGTCACTTATGGTTTGTCTCCTTCCCAATCCCATCTTGTTACATTTACATGCAACATGGGGGGTTAAGGGGGTAGGAGAAAAAGATGATTCTTACATAGCTGAATTTATTATTGAAATCTGTCCACAGGTAAGATAAATGATCCTGGTTTTTTCAAACAAAATACATAGCCTACTGTCTGGAATGATATATCAGGTTTTTAAAAATATTTTTATTTATTTATTTGAGAGAGCACAGAGGGAGAGTGAGAGGGAGAAGCAGACTCCCCACTGAACAGAGAACCCGATGCGGGGTTTGTTCCCAAGACCCTGGGATCATGACCTGAGCTGAAGGCAGATGCTTAACTGACCAAGCCACCCATGTGCCCCCCCAATTTTTAACTATTTTTAACCAGAAATAACTATAGTTATAGTGGGATTACAAGGGATCTTAATTTTCTTTAAATTTCTATAACTTTCTATAAATGTACAACTTTAAAAAAGTATTTGCTTTATATTTTTATAATATATATGCTTATTTACTATTTGCATAATTTTTATATATGCTTATAATAAAAAATACTTTTTTTTTTTTGCTTATATCAGTGATTCTTAATCGGGGGACATTTGGCACTGCTTGCAGATATTTTGTGTAGTTAGAACTGGGGGTGCTACTAATATCTAGTAGAGACCAGGGATACTGCTAATCATCCTACAGTGCACATGACTAACCCCCCCCACACCCCCACCCAAAAATTACCTGGCCCCAAATGTCATAGTGCCAACAGTGAAAAACCTTGGCTTATATAAAATAAACATTCTACTTTCTTCTCCCTCCCTCACCCCAGGCTCCTTCCCATCTGCACCTAGCTTGAATAAATTCACTATTAGGCTTTTTCTGAGGAAATAAAATGTTCTAGAAGTACCAGGTATTAGGATTACTGACCTCCAAAAAAGGTAGAGGTTTAGAAGAGAAAACATAAAATACTCAACTAAATTAATAGTACAGACAAACATTATTAAGACACTTAAAAGGCCCAGATGGGATTCAGTTTTATCAGGGAAAAGTTTAAGATCTCTCCTCCATGTTCATGATTACTTCCCTATTTTCCCAAGATAGAGTGCTATTGTGTCTCTCAAAGGCTGTAAGCTAATTCAATCTTTAAAGAAATATCCATTCACAGGGGCGCCTGGGTGGCTCAGTGGGTTAAGCCGCTGCCTTCGGCTCAGGTCATGATCCCAGGTCCTGGGTTCAAGCCCCACATCGGGCTTTCCGCTCGGCGTGGAGCCTGCTTCCTCCTCTCTCTCTGCTTGCCTCTCTGCCTACTTGTGATTTCTCTCTGTCAAATAAATAAATAAAATCTTAAAAAAAAAAAAAGAAAGAAATATCCATTCACAGCTTTTGAAAGAATCTCCCATTACTAAATGTTCTCTTGTGGGTGATCACCAAGGTTGCTGCCATAATAAAGGTGGGGCATGCGGATGCTAATGTTTCCTTGTATTGTGAGCAGAGAGGAAAGAACACCCATTATAGTTCATTGAAATTAGCCTCTTATGTTGAGCTAGCATTTCAAACATAGCTGAATAAATCCAAATGTTGTCTTTGGGCATTTTTTTTTTTTAAGATTTTTATTTATTTATTTGACAGAGAGATCACAAGTAGGCAGAGAGGCAGGCAGAGAGAGAGGAGGAAGCAGGCTCCCTGCCGAGCAGAGAGCCCGATTCGGGGCTCGATCCCAGGACTCTGAGATCATGACCTGAGCCGAAGGCAGCAGCTTAACCCACTGAGCCACCCAGGCGCCCGTCTTTGGGCATTTAATTTGAAATGACATCCTTTATAATTCTTAATGGCTCCTGACCAAAAGCATAATTAAGTTCAAATTTTATTTCTCCCACTAATAACCAATATTTAATTTCTACATTGAATAGGAAAAAATGGCTCACTTTATCTTTGTTGTGTTGCTGTACTGACTGTTTTCTAATTGTTTTTGTTTGCTTGTTTTTAGAGAAGCTTCTGATAATCTTGCAGTGCAAAATCTGAAGGGGTCCTTTTCTAATGCTTCAGGTATTGACTAATTATAATCTAAACATAATAATGCTGTGTGTGTGTGTGTGTGTGTGTGTGTGTGTTGCTCTAACTCCTTGTTGCATCAGAAATGTATCTTTAAAGTAACAGATACAATTAATTGTACCAAATGGAATTTCTCTCTATGCTTTGAAACTCACATCCTACAGGAGGACTAGGAGTTTAGTGATTACTCTAATTGCAGTACAGCTCTGTCTTCCTGTCTTATTTTCACAACCAGTTTAATCTTCCTTTGACTCAGTTTACTGTACAAATTAAATGTGGTTAATTTTCCTGGGAATCTTCCCCACACATAAGATTGAAAGCCAAGAGGGAGCAGTGGTGATAGTTAAGTCTTTAATTTCATCACATCTGCTAGTCTTACTGAAAAAGAAATGTCCCAGTTAGTCCACAGGAAGACATATTTGCCTTTTAACAAAGAACTGGGTCTTTTTGGTTTGTTAGTACTGACCTTCTGCCACTGTTAGATTTCAAATACTTTGAGGAATTTAAAGTATTAGAGTTTGAGAGATAGTAAGTTTGATTTTATTTATTTATTTATTTTTTTGCTTTAGGTTCATGAGGTTTGGGTGACTTGTATAGAATCCCTACGTTTTTGTCATTTTCTGCCCCCACTCCCACCTGAGAGAAGGCTGGGAATCTTGACAGAAGCACTGAAACTGCTGGGTGTTAGGGTTCTGGGTTCCTCCAGGTCAGGAGCAGCTAGTTGCAGAGACGGAAAACAAAGCCCAGATAGAAATCTAGCCCATAGAATCACACTAGAGTGGATTCCTCTATCTCTGCCATCTCTGTGGTGTGTTACAGAAAGTGGGACCAGATAAGACCATAAATTCGGCAACTCTGTTTCAGGTTTGTTTGAAATCCATGGAGCTGCAGTTGTCCCCATTGTGAGTGTGATAGCCCCAGAGAAGCTGTCAGCCAGTACTCGGAGGCGATATGAAACTCAGGTACATATACTTTCCTCAGCTTTCAATGTAAACTACAAAGGAGGAAGAAAACAGGAAAGGAAGATAAGAAATGGTTTCCTGGAAAGAGTTTTCTTTGCACTTCCTTAACTTGGTAGCTTCTGAAAATTTCATCAATAAGGCATCTCTCTGGTGTTAGGATTCTGCTCCATTTGTCCTCCCAAAGAGGCATCCATGTACACTATGGGCACCTACAAGCACTGTCACTAGAAGCACTGTCAGAATTACTTGATCTAAACAAAGACTTTGTGATTTGGATCTAATGACAGATGGGGTTGCTTTGTTTCCGTTCTAAGTAACAGAGCAGGGATGCCTGGGTGGCTCAGTTGGTTGAGCGTCTGCCTTCGGCCCACGTCCAGATCCTGGGGTCAAGTCCCACATTAGGCTGCTTGCTTAGGAGGGAGGCTGTTTCTCTCTCTGCCTGTTGCTCCCCCTGCTTGTGCGCTCTTTCTGACAAATATATAAATAAATAAAATATTTATTGGAAAAAAAAGAAAGTAACAAAGGAGAAGAGAACTATTCCAAGACTTTTAAGCAGGTTTCTCACTGCATACGTGTTTTTGGTATTTGCTATCTGCCTGATTCTGTGTGAAATGCTGCATAAAATTTAAAAGGCATATGGCATGACCCCAATCCTCAAAGAGTTTATAACCTTAGAAGCATAGGCATTATATACTTAGAGAACAACAAAAGAGAAGTAACAGAATGCTGAATTAGATACACTGAAAGTGAGTGTTGGACATGGGAACATTGTAGAGATCCGTGTCTGCTTGGATGATAGATGAAGACTTCCTGGAGCAGGGAATCCCCGAAGGATTTAAATAGGTGGGGAGGAAAGATAGGGCAGTCCTCCGGTTAATGAGCTAAATCAGGACACTGGCCTCACTTGGGAAGTGGGTATTAGAGAGCAGTCATTATTTAGAAATATGATTAGAGGGGCACCTGGGTGGCTCAGTTAAGTTTTCTGACTCTTGATTTTGGGTCATGATCTAAGCATTGTGAGATCAAGCCCCAAGTCAGGCACCATGCTCAGGGTGGAGTCTCCTTCTCTTTCTCTCAGCCTCTCTGCTTGCTCATGCTCGTTCTCTCAAATATTTTTTTTAATTAACATATAATGTATTATTTGCCCCAGGGGTACAGGTCTGTGGACCATCAGGCTTACACATTTCACAGCACTCACCATAGTCCATACCCTCCCCAATGTCCATAACCCAGCCGCCCTATCCCTGCCTTCCATATCCCCCTAGCAACCCTCACTTTAAGAGTCTCTTATGGTTTGTCAAGTAAACAAATCTTAAAAAAAAAAAAAAAAAAAAAAAAAGACTAGATCAAAATAGAAAAGATTAAGTTACCTCATTTTTATATTGCACTCTTAGCTGTTTCTCAGTATAGTGGACCGGCAACTCATTTTCACATCTTTGTTCTACACTCATCCCCTACCATATTTCAGTTCCATGTCCTTATTGCTATCATCTTCCCCTTTTTCCAAATTTAGCTTAATACCAAAATCCCCTTACTTCCACATGCAGTTTCAATGCCCTGAGCTTCTAGGTGTCATTTCAAAATTATAAAGAAATAAGTAAGTGGATTATTATCAAAACAGGCTTTAGAGGGTACCTGGGGGGCTCAGTTGTTAAACAGCTGCCTTTGGCTCAGGTCATGATCCCAGGGTCCTGGGATCGAGCCCTGCATTGGGCTCCCTGCTGGACAGGAAGCCTGCTTCTCTCTTTACCACTCCTCCCTGCTTGTGTTCTTCTCTTGCTGTCAATTACAAATCTTAAAACAGACAAACAAACAAACTATAAAATCTCAGTTGTCCCAAGATCCAGATAGGCTGGGCATTCATCTTTCCAAGTCCCTCGATAATCTCTGGAAGCCCTGCTAGGCCTTAGTTTATCCCTCATGGTTGTTTACTACAATAGGAAATAAAATGGCAAGAACAATAATTTGTGTTGACAGGTTCTGAATTCTGACATGTCTTCTTGTTTAGGTACAAACACGACTTCAGAACTCCCTTGCCAACTTACATCAGAAAAGCAGTGAAATTGAAATTCTGGCTGTAAGTTGCTCTAACATTTTGAAAACTGCCTGTGTCCCTGTCATCAAAGTCATTTCCTCAGAGGTCAGGGCATTTTTGCTCCCCATGCAGTTTGGGGATGCAGGCCTTTCATCACTGATGTGAGCCGCATGTAATCTAAATCTGTAAAAACTGGGGAGAAAATGGAAGGTTTTGTTTGTCCTGTTTTCTTCATCTGGAAGATGGGGGGGGGGCAGGGGAAGTAAAAACAAGAATCACCATTTTTCTAAAATGTTTCAGACCTTTGCCTTATTAGCACACGGAGTATAGGCAGCAGCATGAAGCCTTTGGGGTGTACTGTGAGGACTGGGGTGGGGTTATCTGTTTGCCAGTGCTAACATCTTACTACTCTATGGTTCATTTATATGTGCTTGATTTGATACAGCACAGTAGCATCCCAGATTGTGTAAGCCTGATTCATATTGCTCCATCCAAAGTGACACCATTGTGACAAGTCAGTATGTGCTGCCTAGGGTCCCCTGACAGATGACATTTTTGTGTATCAACAGGTGGATCTACCCAAAGAAACAATCTTACAGTTTTTATCATTAGAGGTAAGCAAGATGAATTCTTGTGCACTGTGGCCTTTAAAATTCCAAAGCTTTGCTATTATTTTGCCAAAACATAGTTGAAAAGGGCATTACTGGGCGCCTAGGTGGCTCAGTGGGTTAAAGCCTCTGCCTTCGGCTCAGGTCATGATCCCAGGGTCCTGGGATCCAGCCCCGCATCAGGCTCTCTGCTCAGCAGGGAGCCTGCTTCCCTTTCTCTCTGCCTCTCTGCCTACTTGTGATGTCTGTCTTTAAAATAAATAAAATCTTTAAAAAGAAAGAAAGAAAAAATGGCATTACTTTCTTAGTGATACTAGGTATTTTGGGGGCAGTTCCAGGAATTTACTTAACATTGTTCCTTTTATGTGACATAGATATTACTAAACAACTAAATCAGATTTTGAGAGAATCGTAATTTTCTAGTGACTTTTAAATTTCAGAGATTAACATCTCACACATTTACTGTGTCAGGCTCTGGCAGGCCTTACTCTAAGCATTTTTCAAATATTAATTCATTTAATCATAACAAGCTCAAGAAGTAGGTACTGTTATCCCCATTATATAAACAAACAGAAGCGGAAGGATTTTACATTTTATGGAGAATGGAAGAAGAGATATTAAGTATCTTGTTCAAGGTTAACTTACTAGTAATGCTAACAGAGCCAAGATTTGAACTTAGGCTAGGGGAATCTATATTCCTAACCACCATACAATGCTGCCTCAGACCTTCATTTCAACTAGGGAAGGATATATAGAACTAGAACTACATATTTTTGTAAAAATTAAGTTAGGTCATTATATATATTTAAAACTTTTATGGGGCAGAAGACATGGACAGACGTTCTTCCAAAGAATAAATACAGGTGGCCAACAGGCAGATGTAAAGATGTTCAACATGTTGAACATCTTTACATCAGGGAGATACAAACTAAAACTACAGTGGGATATCACTTCATATCTGTTAGAATGGCTAAAATCAACAAGGCAAGAAACAAGTGTTGGAGAGGATGTGGAGAAATAGGAACCCTAATGCAGTTGGTAGGAATACAAACTGGAAAGTTAAAAATGGGGTGCCTAGGTGACTCCGTCCATTAAGCATCTGGCTTCGGCTCAGGTCATAGTCCTGGGACTGAGCCCTGCATCAGGATCCCTGCTCAATGGGGAGCCTGCTTCTCCTTGTCCCTCTGCCTGCTGCTTCCCCTGTGTGTGTTCCCCACCCCCCGTCAAATAAATAAAATCTTAAAAAAAAAAAGTTAAAAATGGAGCTACTCTGCAATCCAGTAGTGCAATGCACTACTAGGTATTTATCCAAAAAAATACAAAACACTAATTCAAAGAGATACATGCACCCCTATGTTTATAGCAGCTTTATTTACAACAGCCTAATTACAGAAGCAGCCAAATGTCCACCGATAAATGAATGATAAAGATGTGGGGGGATGGGTGTGTGTGTGTGTGTGTGTGTGTGTGTGTGTGTAGAACATAATGAAAAATTCAGCCATTAAAAAAAAAATGAAATCGTGCCATTTGCAACAACATGGATAGAGCTAGAGCAAAATGCTAAGTGGAATAAACCAGAGAAAGACAAATACCAAATGATTCCCCTTTTATGTGGAATTTAAGAAACAAAGAAAATGAACAAAGAAAAAAAGACAAACCAAGAAACACTCTTAATTATAGAGACTAAACTCATGGTTACCAGAGGGGAGGTGGGTGGGGGGGTGGGTAAAATAGGTGATGGGGATTAAGGAGTACACTTCTCATGATGAATATGGAGTAATGTAAAGAACTGTTGAATCACTCTATTGTACAGCTGAAACTTATGATACTGTATGTTAACCTTAATGGATTTAAGAAGTTTTTAGTGGGTAACCTTATCAAATAGCCTAGTAACTTTAAAAAATCTGAGTAAGTATTCTTAATAGCAAAGATAACGAATTATAATCACAGCTATAGATGATTTTTTTAAAATATCCTATTAAATAATACCTTTTTTGCCTATCTGGAGCATTTAGTCAGATTTGCTCCAGAACTGACATTTCATACACTTTCTGATGTCGTCTTATAAATGAGCATATATGCCACTGTGCTGGCAATTACTGCTTTATGATCCACTCAGATGGAGGCACACAGAGGTGGTACTTGTTTTCCACAAAATAAATGGGCAGAAATAACTGGTCTAAAGTCACAGTAGCACACTGTGGCTAAAGCACTCAGCTAATCGGGATCTACTAAGGAGTGTTGTTGTAAAGAAAATTGATGCTTCAAAGGAAAAACCCCAGCAGTCGCCCCACTGGTTCTATCTATAACTGATAATTTTTTCAGTACACTTAAAGGGGGAATGGCAGTGGCATTTCGTCAGTGACCCAGGAAAAGCCAGTTAATAAACGTTAGTAGCTGTATTAAGTCTTATCTATTTTTCCTAGTGGGATGCTGATGAACAGGCATTTAACACAACTGTGAAGCAGCTGCTGTCACGCCTGCCAAAGCAGAGATACCTCAAATTAGTCTGTGATGAAATTTATAACATCAAAGTGGAAAAAAAGTAAGTTATTGCTAAGGTATTACAGGTTTCAGCATGGGTTAAAACTCAAGGGATTTAAAGTGACACATTTTATTGTCTTGTTGAGGGTTGATGGCTGATAAACCATTGTTAGAACTGCACCTGATAATCAGTAAATCTTGTTCAGGACTGCAATCACAGTCACAATTTGTCAGTAACAAAACACAGTACTGCCAGGAGTAGCTGTCCCAATTACAATTTTTGTCACCCAGGCAACTTCTAGCAGTGTCTACATTAAAGGGAACTGCTGTGACTGCTTTGCTGTAGGTCCTCACGTGGGAATGCCAGTCATTCATGTTACCATCTGCTTAAAAGGCAACAAGAAAACCTGTGAAGTGTTTTATGTAGGGCCTTACATACAGACCCATGCCACTCAAAGCTTCTGTAACATATCATTTCTTTAATCACTAGCCTTCTGTCTTTTTTTTAAACAAAACTTACAGTTAAGTGTTCTAAAAAAAATTTAAGTTTGTTCTTCATCCATTTGATTGATCCTACCTTTTCTCTTTTGCAGGGTATCTGTATTATTCCTGTACAGCTACAGAGACGACTACTACCGAATCTTATTTTAATCCTAAAGAATGGCCATTATCTTGTTCTAAGACAGGAGCTTATCCTATGAATTGTTGTACATTCATTGTAATTTTCACTTTACATTGTAAGAAGCTGCCTACAAAGTTGAGCTTTGTAAGTTTTTCATATGTAATATATAAATTTATCTTTTTTAATATAATAAATGCTTTCATATACCTGCTGCTTTTAAGTTGCAAACCTGTTAAGACTGAAGGCTTTGTGGCACTAGAACACAAAATAGCCCTGTTTTTTCCCCTTAATTCTCATGACTAAGGAAGTGCCCAAGCCTCCCAATAAATCAACCCCAAAGGTCCAAATCAAGACACACAGTAATTAAAGCAGCAAAAGTAGTAGTGAAGAGAATTTTAAAGTAGCAAGAAAAAACAGTTACTACAGGGAAACCCTGTAAGGCTATCAGCTAATTTCTCAGCAGAAACTTTCAGCAGAAGGGAGTGCCATGCTTTTGGCTCAGGTCATAATACAGCCAAATTATAGAAAGAGCCCAAATTTCTATCGACTGATGAATGGATAAAGAAGATGTGATATATATACACAATAGAGTATTATTCAGTCATCAAAAAAATGAAATCTTGCCATTTGCAACACTGTGGATGGAACTAGAGTGTATGATGCTAAGCAAAGTCAGTCAAAGACCTATATCATGATCTTACTCATACATGGGATTTAAGAAACCAAACAAACGAACACAGGAGAAGGGACAGGAGAAGGGAAGGGGAAATAAAAACAGAGAGGCAGGGAAACCATAAGTGACTTTTTAAAAAAAAGATTTGAGAGTGAGAGAGCATGGACACAAGTTGGGGGAAGGGCAGAAGAGGGAGAAGCAGACTCCCTGGACTCCAGGATCATGACTTGGACCAAAGGCAGATGCTTAATGGACTGAGCCACCTAAGTGCCCCAAACCATAAGTAACTCTCAATCAACTATAAAGAACTGAGGGTTGTGGGTGGGGAGGGGAGTGGGGGGATGGACTAAATGGGTGGTGGGCATTAAGGAGGGCACTTATGATGAGCACTGGGTGTTACATGTGAGTAATGAATCACTAAATTCTCCTGAAACCAATACTACACTATATGTTAACAAATTTAAATAAAAATAAGTAACAAAATGACACTAAGTACCAAACTATCAAAAATTACTTTGCAAATGGACTAAATGCTCCAATCAAAGAACAAAGGTGATGGATAAAAAAGACCTATCTACATGTTGACTATAAGACACTCATTTCAGTCCCAAAGACACCTGCAAACTGAAAGTGAAAGGATGAGAAAGCATTTATGCAAATGGGAGTGAAAAGAAAGGAGGGGTGGGGTGTTGCAATCCTTATATGGGACAAAATGGACTTTAAAATAGAGTATTAGGGTACCTGGGTTATACCTGTGTTATTAAGTGTCTGACTCTTGGTCTTGGCTCAGTTCGTGATCTCAGGGTCATTAGATGGAGCCCCACACTGAGCACTGTGGGTCTGTGCTTAACCAGTCTTCTTGGTATTCTTGCTCTCTCCCTCTCTGCTTCTGTCCCTCCCCACAACCCCACAGTCTCTCTCTCTCAAATCCTGGGGTGCCTGGGTGGCTCAGTTGGTTAAGTGTATGCTTTTGGCTCAGGTCATGATCCCAGGATTCTGGGATGGAGCCCTGCGTCAGGCTCCCCACACCTGCTTCTCTCTCTCCCTCTGCTGCTTCCCTGCTTGTGCTCCCTCTGTCAAATAAATAAATAAAATCGTAAAAAAAAAAGTCTATAAGAAAGTAAAATAAAAATAAATGAAAGACTTTAACAAGAGATGAAGGGCACTACATAATAATAAAGGGACAATCCAACAAGAGAACATAACAATTAAAACTCTTTATGCACCCAACATGGAAGCACCCAAATACCTAAAGCAGGCAGTAAACAAAGGAAGTAATCAAGAATAATACAGTAACTGGGGCGCCTGGGTGGCTCAGTGGGTTAAGCCGCTGCCTTCGGCTCAGGTCATGATCTCAGGGTCCTGGGATCGAGCCCCGCGTCAGGCTCTCTGCTCAGCAGGGAGCCTGCTTCCTCCTCTCTCTCTGCCTGCCTCTCTGCCTGCTTGTGATCTCTCTCTGTCAAATAAATAAATAAAATCTTAAAAAAAAAAAATACAGTAACAGCAGGGGACTTTAACAGCCCACTTATATCAAAAGATAGATCATCTTAGCAGAAAATCAAGGAAACTGGTTTTCAATGATATACGGGACAAGATGGATCTAACAGATATATTCTCAACATTCCATTATAAAACAGCAAAATACACATTCAAGTGCACATGGAACACTCTCCAGAAGAGATCACAAATCAGTCCACTAAGCAAGCCTCAACAAGTAAGTTACACCATGCATCTTTTTCAATCACAATGCTATGGTACTAGAACTCAACCACAAGAAAAAAATCTTCCTGGAAAGAGGGACACCTGGCTCAGGTCATGATCCCAGGGTGCTGGGATTAGTACCCATATCGGGCTTCTTGCTCCGTGGGGAGCCTGCTTCTCCCTCATCCTGCTGCTCCCTGCTTGTGCTTGCTCTCTGGCAAATAAATAAATAAAATCTTAAAAAAAAAAAAAAAAGTCTGGAAAGAGCACAAATACACAGCTTAAATAAGATGTTACTCAACAGTGACTGACTGGGTCAACCACAAAAATCAAAAAGGAAATAAAAAAAATAACATGGAAACAAATGAAAGTGAAAATACAATGGTTCAAAATCTTCAGGGTGTGGCAAAAGCAGTTCTAAGAGGGAAGTTTATAGCAAGAGGTCTACATCGAGAAGCAAGAAAAATCTCAAATAATATAAGCTTATACCTAAAGGAGCTAGAAAGAATCAACAAAACCCCAAAGCAGTATTAAAGGGAAATAATAAAGACTAGAGCAGAAATAAAACAAAGAGAAACAAACAATAGAAGAGATTAATGAAATCAGGAGCTTATTCTTTGAAAAGATAACAAAACTGATAAACATTTCGCCAGACTCACAAAAGAGAGACTCCAAAATCAGAAATGAAAGGAGAAATAACAACTGGTGCCACAGAAATACAAAGAATTATAAGGCAATACTATGAAAATTAAATGCCACCCAATTAAGACAACGTAGAAGAAACGGATACATTTCTAGAAACATATAACCTCCCAAACTGAATCAGGAAGAAACAGAAAATTCAAACAGATCAATTACCAACAATGAAATTAAATCAGTAATCAAAAAAATTGAATGTGGGGCACCTTGGTGGCTCAGTTGGTTAAGCATCTGACTCTTGATCTCAGTCAGGTCTTGATCTTGTTTTGAGTTCAAGTCCCCTTTGGGCTCCATGTTAGGCGTGGAGCGTACTTAAAACGAAACAAACAGAACACTACAAATAAAGAGAACTACAGGCCAATATCTCTATAATGAACACAGATGTAAACATCCTCAACAAAATATTAGCAAACTGAATCCAACAATATATATTTTTTAAAGATTTTATTTATTTATTTGTCAGAGAGAGAGAGAGTGAGTGCACGCACGCATGCACAAGCAGGCAGAGTGGCAGACAGAGGCAGAGAGAGAAACAAGCTCCCTACCGAGCAAGGAGCCCGATGCGGAACTCGATCCCAGGACCCTGGGATCATGACCTGAGCTGAAAGCAGCGGCTTAACCGACTGAGCCACCCAGGTGTCCCTAACAACATATTTTAAAAAATCATTTGCCACAATTAATGGGATTTATCCCTTAGATGCAAGAGTGGTTCAGTATGCACAAATCAACCAATGTGATACATGACATCAACAAGAGAATGGATAAAAAGCGCATGATCATTTCAACAAAATGCAGAAAAAGCATTTGACAAAGTACAACATCCATTTATGATAAAAATTCTCAACAGACTCAACAGATAGACTTCAACATAATGAAGGCCATATATGAAAAACCCACAGCTAACATCATGCTCAATTGTTGAAAACATGAGAGATTTCCTCTAAGACCAGGAAAAAGACAAGGATGTATGCTCTCACCACTTTTATTCAACTTAGTACTGGAAGTCCCAGTTATAGCAATGAGACAAAAAAAGAAATAAAAGGGGGCACCTGGGTGGCTCAGTGTGGTTAAAGCCTCTGCCTTGGGCTCAGGTCATGATCCCAGGGTCATGGGATCGAGCCCCACATTGGCTCTCTGCTCATTGGGGAGCCTGCTTCCCCCACCCTCTCTGCCCGCCTGCCTCTCTGCCTATTTGTGATCTCTATCAAATAAATAAATAAAATCTTAAAAAAAAAGAAAGAAAAGAAAAGGCATCCAAATTTGTAAGAAAGTAAAACTTTTTTAAAAAGATATTTTATTTATTTAGAGAGAAGCACACAAGCAGGGGACGGGTTGAAGGGGAGAGGGAGAAGCTGACTGCTGAGGAGGGAACCCAATGTGGGGCTCGATTCCAGAACCCCAGAATCATGACCTGAGCTAAAGGTAGACATTAATGAACTGAGCCACCCAGGAACCCCAAGAAAATAAAACCTTATTCACTACTTGCAGAAGTCATGATACTACTATATAAAGAAAATGATAAAGACTCCACCAAAAAAAGCTATTAAAACTGATTAATGAATTCAGTAAGGTTGCAGGACACAAAAGCAACATACAGAAATCCATTGCATTTCTATATACCTATATACTAACAATGAAGTAGCAGAAAGAGAAACTAAAAAAAAAAAAAAAAAAAAAAAAAATCCCATTTACAATTGCACCAAAAATTACAAAATACCTAGAAATAAACTTAACCAAGGAGATCAAAGACCTATACTCTGAAAACTATAAAACACTAATGAAAACTGAAGATGACACACAAAAAAATGGAAAGATACTCTGTTTATGGATTGGAAGAACAAATATTAAGATGTCCACACTACCCAAATCAATCTACAGATTTAATGCCATCTCTATCAGAATACCAACAACATTTTTCCCAGAACTAGAACAAACAATCCTAAAATTTATATGGAACCATAAAAGAAACCAAAATAGCCAAAGCAATATGGAAAAGAACAAAAAAAATGGGACATACCACAATCTCAGATTTCAAGATACACTTACTGAGCTGTAGTAATCAAAACAGTATAGTACAAACAGTACAGACATACAGATCAATGGAACAGAAGAGAGAGCCCATTAATAAACCCATGACTATACAGTCAATTAATCTTTGACAAAGGAGGCAAGAATATGCAATGGGGAAGTCTCTTCAGCAAATGGTATTGAGAAAAATGGCCACTTTCTTACACCATACACAAAAATAAACTCAAAATGGATTAAGAACCCCAAGACGTGAAACCACAGAAGTCCTAGATGAGAGCACAACTAGTAATTTCTCTGACATCTGCCATAGCAACATTTTTTTAGATGTCTCCTGAGGCAAAGGAAACAAAAGCAAAAAGAAACTATTGAGACTACATCAAAATATAAAACTTCTGCACAGCAAAGGTAACAATTAACAAAACTAACAAGAAAACCTATGGAATGGGAGAAGGTATTTGTAAATGACATATCAGATAGAGGATTAGTATCCAAAATATATAAAGAGCTAACATAACACCAAAAACCCAAATATTCCAATTAAAAATGGACATAAAACAGGAACAGACATTTCTCCAAAGAACAGATGGCCAGCAGACATATTAAAAATGCTCAACATCAGTGGCACCTGGGTGGCTCAGTTGGTTAAGTGTCTGCCTTTGGTTCAGGTCATGATGTCGGGGTCCTGGGATTGAGCCCCACATCGGGCTCCCTGCTCTGCCGGGACTGTGGCTTTTCCCTCTCACTCCCTCTCTGTGCTCTCTGTTTCACTCAAATAAATAAAATCTTAAAAAAAAAAATTAAAAAAAAACCTCAACATCACTCATCATCAGGGAAATGCACATTAAAACCACAATGAGATATGTTATCACCTCCAGCCTGTCAGAACGGCTAAAATCAAAACCACATTGTGCTAGGCAATGATGTGGAGAAAAAGAAACCCTCATACACTGTTGGTGGGAATGTAAAGTTTTCCATACTGTAGAAAACAGTATGAAGTTTCCTCAAAAAATTAAAAAGAACTGCCATATGATCCAGTAATTCACTACTGGGAATTTACCCAGAGAATACAAAAACACTAATTTGAAAAGATAGAAAAGATAGATGAACCCCTAGGTTTATTGCAGCATTATTTACAATAGGCAATTATGGAACAGACTCTGTGTCCATCGGTAGATGAATGGATAAAGTGGTATAACTATACACCATGGAATATTACTCAGCCATAAAAAAGAATGAAATCCTATAATTTGCAACATGGATGGAGCTAGAGAGTATAATGCTAAGTGAAATAAGTCAAAGAAAGATATATACCATATTCTTATACTCACATGCGGAATTTAAGAAACAAAACAGACCAAAAAGAAAAAAAAAAGAAAAACCAAAGAGATTTAACTATATGAACAAACTGATGGTTACCAGAGGAGAGGTTGGTGGGGAGATGGGTGAAATAGTTGAAGGGGATTAAAAACTCACTTATCCTGGGACGCCTGGGTGGCTCAGTTGGTTAAGCGGCTGCCTTCGGCTCAGGTCATGATCCCAGTGTCCTGGGATTGAGTCCCACATCGGGCTCCTTGCTCGGCAGGGAACCTGCTTCTCCCTCTGCCTCTGCCTGCCTCTCTTGTCTGCCTGTGCTCGCTCGCTCTCTCTCCCTCTGTCCCTGACAAATAAATAAATAAAATCTTTAAAAATTCACTTATCCTGATGAGCACTGATAGAATTGCTGAATCACTACGTTGTACACCTAAAATTACTCTAACACTGTATGTTAACTATACTGGCATTTAAAAAAATTTTTCATTTGGATGCAGGATACCGGCACTTAAAAAAAAATTTCAATAACCCATTTTGCAAACCTGCTCTCTTGAAAAAAGTAAAATATTCTTTTTCCCCTCCCACAAAAAAAAAAAATATCCAAATCAAAGGGCTTATCAGCACCATAATCTAACCAACTGAGCTGGGGGGGGGCTTTTAATCAAAGGGCTTAAAGAAATGCAGTATTATATTTAACTTGGAATGTTATTTCTGCTGATTCTGTAATGGGCTTATCCTTATTAAAGTGATTAAGCAAAGTCTCACTTGGCTATATGACTCATTCAAATCTGCAAAAGAAACAAAACAATGTTAAATTACACAGCTAGTTGGGAAGAATACAACTTTTTATAAAAGTGTGTTTTTTTTTAAAGATTGTATTTGAGGAGCACCTGAGTGGTTCAGTCGGCTAAGCATCTGCCTTTGGCTCAGGTCATGATCCTGAGGTCCTGGGATCGAGCCCCACATCAGGATCCCTCTCCTCCCTGCTTGTGCTCTCTCAAATAAGCAAAATCTTAAAAAAAAAAAAAAAATTTTATTTGAGAGACAGAGTGCATGAGTTGGGGAGAGGGCTACAAGGAGAGGGAGAGGCACAGAATATCAAGCAGACTCTGCACTAGTGTGGAGCCTGCCGTGGGGCTCAATTTCACAACCCTGAGATCACAACCTGAGCTGAAAACAAGAATCTGACACTTAACTGACTGAGCAAACCATGCACCCTTAACTCTCAGGTTTTAATACCAATAACCTAGAACATAGGGGTAAAGGCTATTCATAATCCTAACACTCCAGAATTAGTAATTATTACCAGAAACTATTCACAGAGGGTAGGAAAAGTAATAAATAACAGATGGTCAGTGCAGATAAATACAGGTTTAATGATCCATTGTTCTTCACATAGATGGCTACAGAGACTTTATAATCCCAGGATACACAACCATACAACAAAGACCAATCAGCCAATTCTCAAATAAACTTGGCTTCTTACAACTATCCTGTAAATACTGCAGCCTTTCTTCCATCCAAAATGACATTCATCTCACATGAAAAGTTATTATGGGGGAACCAGAAACCTAGATTTGTGGCCAAAAGTAAAAACCAAAGAAAAAATAGTAATTTGGTGGTTAGTTGGTGAAAGATGGATATCTGGTGCCCTTCACTGTGCTGCTTTGCTCTTCTTACTCTTGCTCTTTTTGTCCCTCTTCTTCAGCCCATCCATGTTAGCTCTCAATAGATTTGAGTAAGCCTAAAAGACACACAGCACGAACTTAGTGGGAAGAATTGTAAATTGTGGAGCGGCTGCCCCATTTCCATAATGAATTTAGAGTAGCATATAATACGATGGAACATTTGTTTGTATCCTATGCATAATGGTGTAAAAGGAAAACAAACTCTTTCACATTACAGCAGCTTCTGACATTCTTCAACCAAAAAGGGAAAACTATAGGCAACTTCTTGTTTAACTATACTGTAGGACGAATGTACCTGAAGCCAAATGCAAAATCTACCTTAAAATATCAGTGTTGAAAGTAAAACTCGGACCCTGGCAGCTTTTACTCAAAGTATTGGCAAAACATAAGAAATACCATTCTTAACCCAGTGTTCAATTTTGTGCTCACTCTTGCTTGAGAAAGGGCATATAAGGAACACCAGAAACTCACCATCTGAAACTTGTTCACTTCTTTGGAGCTCACCTGGAAAAGGGAAAGAAAAGAAAGGTGCACCCCTATTACCCATATAGGAATCCTCTGTCTCACCCCAGGAATAACTCAAAAGCCTCATTAAACATCATAATTTTTAAAATATATCTTTCCAACTTTAGGGATCATAATACACTAACAGCTATTCTTCTACCCCACTTTACTTGGAGGAAGAAGCAAAGCAACTCAGCACTTTTTTCCACATAAGAATTGTATCAAGAGGGGAAAGAGGCAGAAGGGGGCTCCTAAAGCTAAGTTTCTCACCTCTGCAGTTTTTTTACACAAATGGCACTGACTTTCTCCCTGGATTCCAGAGATTTCAGAAAACTTCATTTTAATCTTTTGTGCAAGATATATTTAAACTACTCCCACCCCATTTTATTTTAAACCCACCTTCTATTAATTCAGGCCTATTTAAGCAAAATGCAAGCCACCACAAGAGAAAGTAGAGAAATTCTATCTACTTCTGAAGATTCCTAAGGTTTTCACATTTCATGATACTCAAGTTCGTTTCTTAAAAACCACATAAATTTGGGGTGCCTGGGTGGCTCAGTCGGTTAAGCATCTGCCTTTGGCTCAGGTCATAATCCCTGGGTCCTGGGATTGGCCCTGCGTCGGGCTCCCTGCTCAGCGGGTACTCTCCTTCTTCCTGCTACTCTGCCTACTTGTGTTCTCTATCTCTCTGTCAAAAAATAAAATCTTTAAAAAAAAAATAAAACCAGGGCGCCTGGGTGGCTCAGTGGGTTAAAGCCTCTGCCTTCGGCTCAGGTCGTGATCCCAGGGTCCTGGGATCGAGCCCCACATCGGGCTCTCTGCTCAGCAGGGAGCCTGCTTCCCACCCTCCTCTCTGCCTGGCTCTCTGCCTACTTGTAATCTGTCAAATAAATAAATAAATCTTTAAAAAAATAAATAAATAAAATAAAACCACGTAAGTTTGCTTTATTTTAAAAGTCCTCTCAAGATAACTGGCAAAGGGAGACTTATCAACTAATTATGGTCTACATTCTCATGAATGTCCTGTCCTGATGTGATTGAAGAGAAGTCTGGTTCTGCCCCAGAAAAGTAAAGAAGTATTCATTCAGAATCCAGAAAGTCTATTGCTTTGCCACATTCAACCTCCACCTTGAAAGAGACCACTAGGGCCATTGACTAAATCCATATTCTGTTAGTAGCAAGCCTAACATACAGCTACATGTTTGCTGTGTCAACCACAAATTCAAGCCAATTATCAGCTTACAAGTAAAATCACCGGGTACCAAGAAACTGTTCATTGAAGGTCTAATACAGTTAAGAGAATTAAGAATCAAATATTTATGCCAAGTGCTCCTTACAATGCCACTGTGTTTAAGGATCAATATGTTCATTTTATTTCCACAAAAACTTCAGTAGAACCATTGAGTATTTGACTTCAATTTAATTTTGCTTTAATTTCCTACTACTAGGGTCATAAAAGGTGGCCCTGATCCTGAAACATGTGGGAAGCTACACTAACCTTTATTCAAAGCAAAAGCAAAAACCTGGTTCAGATATGCCCATCCTAAGTTAAGTTCAAGTCTTCTAACTTCAAAATTGTACTGTCAGGACTCCAACTCACCACAGTGCTGATCTTCTTTTTCCCATCAGTAGCTCTTAACAGACACTTGTTGTCTGAGGGCTCAAAGCCCTCTACAGAACCCTTCCTTGGAATGGGTTTAGTTCGACCATCATCTGCATGAAAAACACATCCTGATGAACACAGTCACTACACGTTAACAGGTAGATAGGATGTTAATAAGTAGTAGATAAAACATAAAATTCATCTCCACTGCTCTAGATCTGTTAACTACATCAAACTTGGGCAAACCTTGGGAAACTACTTGTTATTTCAATGACGGGAACATCGTAACTGCAAAGCAGTGATATCTCATTAATGGCGTGGGTTTGGGACCCTTGACATCCCCCCTCAAAAAAGTCCCCTCTGACTGGGGCACACTGTAACCAGAATCAGCCTGGGTGGCTAAATGCTGGGGGTCGCAAGCGCCACAATCCCTAATGCTCCGGTTACCCAGCCCTTAATGCGCCCAGTACAGGAGGAGGAAGGCTGGGGAAGGCGGGGAAGCGCCTCCGACAGACTCCGCCCTCGGCTCCCGACACTGGGCACCCTGGGACACCGGGCACCCCGGCCGAGGCCTCGCTCGGCCTCCCAAATTCCTTCTGGAATTCCCGCGTCGACAGCTGCTTACACTTCTTCAGGGTGATGAACACGCTGCCCGACAACCGGCACTTCTGAAACAGTCTGGTCAGCTCCGTCAGGAACTGGAACACAAGCCGGGACCCGTTAGGCAGTCCCAAATCCTCGCCCCGTCAAGTCCCAGTCCCTCCCACAGCAGGCGTCAGAGGTCCCCAGCTAAGCCTCAAACATCCGTCCCTCAGCCGGCCCGCTCGGCTTTACCTGCTCGCTCTCCAGGAGCACCATCCCGGCGCCGCTAGCTCCCTGGCGTCAGCATAAGGCCCAAGCAATTGGAGTCGGAAGCTCCACCCGGACTGGGCGGGACTTCCGCTATTAGATTGACACTCTCTTCCACCAGTCCCTGCCTCCGCCCTCTCCTCTCCCTCCGCCAGCGCCTGCGCTCTGGGACGCCCCCGCCTCCCACATAGACTACACAGCTGTAGGGCCCTCGGGCCGTCGGATATTTCAACGACTTAGAAGTTGTTTCGCGCGGGTTAGTGTGAGGGAGCGCGAAAGAGGGCTTTGATGGAGACCTGTGGTATACCGATAGTATATTCAGCTGTATGTTGGGCAAATTATCTAACAGCTCAGTGCTCCCGTTTCCTCACCCTGTGATAACGGTATCCGATGCAGAGTATGGTTGTGAAGAGAAAATGAATTTAACACCTGGAATAGTGCCTGGCACACAGAAAGTGCTCCATAAGCATCAACTGCCTTTGTTATTGTTGTTTCCATTATCATGTTATCATTATACAAAGTTCCCATGGCGGTTCTTTGAACTATCTACTCTGACCAGGCTGGGTCTCCTAAATAAAGGGTGACCCCCAGCTCTAGCAAGAGGAACTGGAGCCCGGTCGTTTCACCTCTGCATTCAGTTCAGGCAGGAGACCTGCATTCCAGGCCCTGCTCTGCCAGTAGCCAGCGTGAACCGCGAACCATAAACCGTAGGACCCCTGGGAAGTCAAGCATTAAGCATGCAAGGGGTTTTTACTGAGTGCCTCTTGGCCTGAGCCAGACAGTGTTGTAGAGACGGGATACAGCAGGATAAGCGAAGTTCCTAGTTTCCTGGAACTTGGGTTAAAGAAATGGTCAGGAAATAATGATAGCTTCAGATAATGATGAACGCTGTGAAGACAACTGGGTGATACAAATGAGAGAGAGAGGTTGCAGTCAGGGAAGATCTCTTAGAGGAGAACTTTGAGCCAAAAGCTAAAGGGACCAGCCATTCAAAGATTTGGGGACGGAGTTTCAGACACAGGAAATGCCTAGAACAAAGGCCCCAACGGGGAAACAAGTTGCCCTGGGTCCACAGGGAGGAGTGAAGGACTGTGGAGAGCTTGGAGAGGTAGCAGGTATCCAGCTCATCTGAAGGGCATATGGGTAGAGTAAGTTTGGATTTTGTTCCAAACACAAAGAGAAGCTTCTTGTTACGGAAGTTTTAAAGAGGACAGTGACAATCTAATTTACATTTTAAAAGCCCCCCCCCCCCCCCCACAATCTGTGGTATGGAGAATGCACTGTAGAATGACAAAGCAGGAAATGGGGAAACCAATTAGAGGGTTGTATACCTATTGCTAATCACCACAAACTTAATGGCTTAAAACAGCATGAATTTGTTCTTTTATATGTCTGGAGGTCAGAAATCTAAAATCAACGTGTCTGCAGGTTTTCACGGCGTCTGAAAGCTTCAGAGTAAAAATCTGTTTCATTGTCCTAGAAGAAGCCATTTCATTCCTTGGTTTGCCGCCCCTTCTTTCCATCATTACAGCCTCTTCTAGTACATCTCCTACTACTTTGATCCTACTGCCTCCCTCTTATAGGGACCTTGTGATAACACTGAGGCTAGATGATTTCCCCATCTCGAGATCCTTAATTTTATCATAACTGCAAATTCCTCTCTCTCTCTTTTTTTTTTTTTTTTTTTTTTAAGATTTTATTTATTTCTTTGACAGGGCAAGAGAGCACAAGCAGGGGGAGTGGAAGAGCGGGGGAGGGAGAGGGAGAAGCAGGCTCCCTGCTGAACAGGGAGCCAGCCCTCAGATAATGTCCTGAGCCAAAGGCAGATGCTTAACTGACTGAGCTACCCCTCAGGTGCCCCTGCAAATTCCTTTAAACATGTAAGGCAGCATATTCATAGATTCCCTGTATTGGTACATAGACACCTTGGCTGGGTGGGAGGGGCTACCACAGAGGTTACTGCAGAAGTCCAGGTGCTAGCACCTTTGCAATCAGAATAGGGTGTACTTTGAAGTAGCATCAACAGAACTCATGCACAATTGGATGTGAACATTAGAAGGAAAAAAAAAATCGGGAATGACTCAAAGGTTTTTGATTTGAACCACTGGGTGGATGGTCGTGCCATCTAAGATAGGAAAGACCTGGGAAGTAAAAAGCTTTGTAAGAAGACTAAAAGTTTTGTTTTTGTCATGTAATATCTGAAATGCATGTTACATATTCTTTTAGGATTCCCAGACCCAATTCCAGTGTCAGTAGGGCAGTGGGAGGTTGCCACATATACAACACCAAGCAATTCTGACACTATCTACCCAAAGATAGTGTCAGAATCCACAGGTATGGCTTCAGTCATGTAAGACTGCCCCCTGACCTCCCACTTCCAGTGCTAATCACTAGCCCAAAGGTTCCAACGATCTCCATCTTAGATTGGATTAATTTGCTATAGCAGGTCACAGAACTCAGGGAAACACATTTATCAATTTATTAAAGGATATGA
This sequence comes from Lutra lutra, assembly GCF_902655055.1. Lineage (NCBI taxonomy): Eukaryota > Metazoa > Chordata > Mammalia > Carnivora > Mustelidae > Lutra > Lutra lutra. The sequence goes on from NC_062284.1 coordinate 59,816,240, forward strand.
TAAATGTTAATAACAAGATATCCTGTTTACCTTTATGGCTCTGAGGTATTTTCAGTAACTGTGGATGAAGAGCAAATATGTCTGAGAAATATATTTTGGTCATCTGAATGACCAAACATATATATTGTGGCTAGAGAGACACATATTTTGTATATGTGTCTATATATGTGTATATTTTGGTCATTAGGATGACCAAAATATATATTTCTTTTAAATCGTTACATTGCACATGTCCAAGTTAGATTATCAAATGAGTGGCTGAATATACAAGTTTGTAATTCAGCAAAGAGGTCAAAGTTATACATAAAAACTGGGGAGTATGGGGTGCCTGGATGGCTCAGTCATTAAGCGTCTGCCTTCTGCTCAGGTCATGATCCCAGGGTCCTGGGATCAAGCCCCACACCAGGCTTCCTGCTTGACAGGAAGCCTGCTTCTCCTCTCCCACTCCCTCTGCTTGTGTTTCCTTTCTCGCTGTGTCAAATAATAAATAAAATCTTCTTAAAAAATAAAAATTAAAAAAAAAAAACCTGGAGAGTCATCTTCATATGTCATGAGACTAGAACAGATGGGAAGAGTCTGGTGAATCTCCACCACCCCCCTCCGGTGCCATAGGCCTGCCAGCACAAAACCACTCTGTGATGACAACCACTATTAATAGCCTCTAGAAAGCCCTAGTTTCTGGTATCCCTGGCTCAGAAATCAGAGTCCTAGCTGGAATCTCCAATTTGGCCAACCCTAAGTCTATGCTTGAACCCAGGTCCTGGGGGCAGATGAGAAAATGACTCTCTGATGCTTTTATTTTACTTGCTTTTCACCAAGACCTACGCAATGGGGGCATTACAAAAAGGTTTGGATACCACAGAACCAAAAGCCGTATAGGTCTCCTTCACAAAATCAACAACCTAGAGCGAGAAGTGGGCAAAGGGTGCACTGGACATTTGAAAGAAAGTGTGAAATCATCAGAGTGAATATATTTGGGATGTGTTGTCAGATTACCAGGGAATATGAGGGGCCCCTTGATCATTTGTGTCACGAATTTAGGTAGAACTAGTTACAGTGTTGTGTTGGCCTAAATGATGACCACTGTACTCTGAACTTCTATCATTCATAGAACATTGAGCAATGTTCTGTAGAGCCATGAGGTTGGTGCTGGGGGCACCAGGGTAAAGGAAATGGTCCTGCCCTTAAGGAACACTGGAGACCACTATTCATCTGGGGCCTCATCAGGATTAGCCTTCAATGTGGACATATCTCACTGCTTCCCGTGGGCTCAGTCATACCTCAGTTCCACTTGAGTGTCAGTAGTCCTGCCAGCCAACCCGCAAGACATCTTAAGCCTGTCCTATGACAGAACAAACCACTCCAGTAATAGAAATACCCATGTCTGCCAATTTTAGTATCACAGTTGGCCCAGTACAATTCAACAACCAACAGAGTGTTCTTTGGGCTCTATTTTTCTATGGGAAGTGACAAAGAGCACCTCTTCTGAAGTCTAGTGGGTCTGGGTTCAGATCCTGCCTCTGCTACCTATTGTGTGACTTCAGGTAACCTCTCAAGGTTCCAAATCTCTTCATCAGCAAAAGGACAATAATAATACTCACAAATGTTGAAAAGATTTTATAAAATACTAAATTTAAGACCCTTAGGCTTGTTCTGTTTCATATGGTAAATATGGATGAAAAAATGCAATTCTTTAGTCTCTCTAGCCACATTTAAGGATTCGATAGCCACATGTGGCTTTGATAGTGAAGATACAGAGCACTTCTATTATCATAGATTCTATTGGAGAGCACTACAGAATATGTCAATAGCACTGATGCTGGCATCAGTGAATGCTTGAATGCTCAAGGGGTGCTTGGGAGGCTCAGTTGGTTAGGCATCTGCCTTCTGCTCAGATCATGGTCCCAGGGTCCTGGGATTCATCCCCATGTCTGGCTCCCTGCTCAGTGGGGAGTTTGCTTATCCCTCTCCCTCTGTACAGCTTCTCTGCTTGTGCACTCCCCCTAATTATAAATAAATAAATAAATAAATAAATATTTTTTTTAAAAAGAATGAATGCTTAATAACAGTAAAAAACAACAGTGTTATTATATAGACCAGCCACCTTCTGTCATTTGGACACCACCTTGATTTCTGCCATTATCCTAATATCACTTGTATTATTAGCTGAATTTTTTCTTTATGTTGACTCATTTTATACTTAAACAGATTTATATAATATCATCTTCATAAATGGAAAGCCAATATCATTAAATAATAAAAAGAATCACAAATATAAGTACTATAAAAAACAGTAAGTTAGGGGTGCCTGGGTGGCTCAGTGGGTTAAGCCGCTGCCTTCAGCTCGGGTCATGATCTCAGGGTCCTGGGATCGAGCCCCGCATCGGGCTCTCTGCTCGGCAGGGAGCCTGCTTCCTCCTCTCTCTCTGCCTGCCTCTCTGCCTGCTTGTGATCTCTGTCTGTCAAATAAATAAATTAAAAAAATCTTTAAAAAAAAAACAAAAAAAACACTAAGTTAAAATTTTTTAGATTAAAAAATTTAAAACAATGAATGAAAGTATTAATTGCTTTTATACTGCAATAAAAGTGAATTGCTTTATAAAAATATATATCTGAAAAGAAATTCCTCGATGAGAAAAAAATGGAACTGTTTATGGTCAATCAGGAATGAAGTTAGCCCAGTGAACAATGAAATTAAGAGACTATGTCAATAAGACATGGTTAAATTTCAATGTTTTCAAACACCCAAAATCTTACCTTGCTGTTAAGTTATTGGCTTTTGGCCCTTGAAACAGAGGAATATGTGAGGCAGGGAGCTGGTCACTGTCTCCGTGTCATGTGGCCAGACACCTTCCTACTCCTTCTCCCTCACCCCCAGGAGAACTGGGAAATAAATATGGCTCCTGAATCCCCTCCCACATCCTGGGGCATTCAGCAAAGGCCCAAGCAGCACCGAGAGCAACATGGAGCCTCTTAGCATAGAACATCGGCATCTACTTGACCAGCCTTAGCTGCTATGGAAAACCTGGGGGAGAAAAATCCCGAGTTCCTTGGCAGCATAGGGGGCCCAAGGGCCTGAAGGAATATCTGTCCTGCTTGTGCCACCAGAGATCATCTCTCCCATATGCTCTGGTCACACATGTCCTTTCTTCAGACAGACTATAACTTTCTTTATTGGGTTTTATTTAGGGCTAGGGTTTGAAGTAGGTAGGGTCAAGGTCTTATTTAGGTTAAGGTTGATTAATTTACAGGTGCAGCTATTAATGCAATTAAGCTTTGTGGCACCTGGAGTATAGATTGAGGGCAATAAACACAGATGCCAGGTTCTGGCTGCCTGGATTTGAATCCCAGCTCTATCTCTTTCGTCTAAGTGACTAGAGGCAAATTACATGACCCCTGTTAAAAGGTAATTTTAAAAAAAGAAGTGGGGCGCCTGGGTGGCTCAGTGGGTTAAGCCTCTGCCTTCGGCTCAGGTCATGATCTCAGGGTCCTGGGATTGAGTCCCGCATCGGGCTCTCTGCTCTGCAGGGAGCCTGCTTCTCCCCTCTCTCTCTGCCTGCCTCTCTGCCTGCTTGTGATTTCTCTCTCTGTGTGTCAAATAAATAAATAAAATCTTAAAAAAAAAAAAGAAGTGGAGTAATACTCTCATACACATATTCAAGATCTCTTTATCTTGTTATTATTTTTATTTAAAATTTTGAGAGAGAGAGAGAGAGAGAGTAGGAGTTGGAGGAAGGGCAGAGAAAAGGAGAAGCAGAGTCCCTGCAGAGCTGGGAACCTGATGTGAAGCTTTATCCCGGGACCCTAGGATCCTGACCCAACCCAAAGGCAGACGCTTAACCAATTGAGCCACCCAGGCGCCCCTACCTTATTATTATTTTTAGAGAGAGAGCTTGTGTGTGCAAGCAGCCAGGAATTGGGGGTGGGCGGAGAGGGAGAGAATCTCAAGCAGACTCCCTGCTGAGTGCAGAAACTGGCTCAGGGCTCCATCTCACAACCCTGAGATCAGGACCTGAGTGGAAATCAAGAATTGGATGGGGGCACCTGGGTGGCTCAGCTGGTTCGGCATCTGCCTTTGGCTTGGGTTATGATTTCGGGGTCCTGGGATGGAGTCCCACATCGGGCTCCCTTGCTCAGCAGGGAGCTGGCTTCTCCATCTCCTTCTGCCCCTCCCCCTTCCTATGCTTGTGCTTGCTCTCTCTCTCTCTCTCTCTCGTCAAATAAATAAATGGATAAAATCTTAAAAAAGAAAAAAAAGTTGGATGTCCAATTGACTGAACTACCCAGGCACCCTTATTTACCCTATTTTTAATGAGGGAACCGGGTAGATATTACAAGGCATTCAAAGGAGAATTTGAAGAGCAGGAATACTTATAGAACAGAAATACTGAAATAAATTTGTAATGGAAAAAAAATTGAATTTTCCACAAAAGAGGAGAGTTGAGCAGAATTAATTTGCATATCTATAGGCAAGAATTTATATTTCTATTTATTTATTTATTTTGCTTATTCCACATTTACTTAAATTCTTCTGTGCCTCAATTTCCTCACCAGTAAATAGGGATGTAATTCAAGTGCCCACATCATTGGGCCACGAGGAGGAGTAAATGAGCTAAGGCATGCATTATTATACCCCAGTCACTTAGATGGGAACTGACTCTTCCCCCTTTCTATTTTCAAGGTGGATTCATTCCACCAACGCAGATCATAATACAGCACTCGTGGGTCAGTGCCCACCTTGCCAGATGTTGTGTTAATTTGCCTGTTTCCTGTTATACTCTGAGGAAGCCCCCATGTTCTGCACTGCCTCACTGTAAACACACTGTGCTGGCCTGAAGTCAGTTCAGGTTAAGGGAAGGAGAGAGGGAGTCACAACAATGCAGCAGGGAATGGTGTTGGGCGGGTTTGGGTTCGGGGTGACAGGAATGGGGTCCTAAGACCTAGAGACCCCTTGAATCTGTTGGACGTGTTTAGCTCTGGAAGAAACTCCCTAGAGATGGCCATAGGGGTAGCTGGGGGGAGATGAGGGTGTGTCCTGGGAGTCTGTGTGCCCAGTGTCAGCAAATATCCTCCCAGTAGCCTTGGCAATCACACTCCCTAGACTGAATCCAACCAGACACCTGGAGCTACCATTCCTTTATTCCTTCTACCAGTCAGCCAATCACTGGGTACCTTCTTGAGAGACTGGGCTCCAGGGACTTCTACCTCTGCCTGTGCCACTCCAGTGCCACGCCAGTGTGCCACACGGGTCTAGTGTCCTGGAGAGAAAGCATGAGAGCACTGGACTGGAAGCCAGGACACCTGGGTCAGCCGCTGGCCCCTTACCTTGTGTGGGACCTTGAGCAACTTACTTATCTTCAGTTTCCTCTGCATAGTACCTACCCCAAAGTGTTGTTTCTGGTTTCAGTGGGATAATCCAGGTAAAGGACTGACTCAGGAAGCACCCAAAATATGCATTTAAAATTTTTTTACCATTAGTTAAGGACTTAGACTAGATTGTGATGGTCACTTCCACTTTCAAAATTGTGAGAGCTACTGCTTCTCACCTGAGGGCCCGAGGGAAGTTTCCAGAGCTCACGAGTGTCAGCCGTTAGCACAGGACTTCCTCTTACTCCCTGTGAGATAGGAGAAGTAGGCAATGCCACCATGCCCTCTCTCCAGGCAGGCATCTCAGGGGCGCAAGAGACCCACTGGGCCCTGCATGCAGCTGCAATCTGGGGCCAGCAGGGGACGCCCTGACCTTGTCAGACAAGCGCAGCCACAGGCCATCCTGGCTTTCCTAGTCCTTGTCCCATCACCTCAGACCATAAGAACATCCAAGACTGTCATTATTTTTCAAAATCACTTCTGCTGAGGCTAGAGGTTTCTGTGTAATGGATAGAAACTTCCATCAACCATTGAACAAGGACTAAATCAGCACCCACTCGTGCCAGGTACTGTTCTAGGTACTGAGGTCACTGGAAGCAGACTGAGTTCTGTATTAGGGGAGGAATTATTTTTCTCAGATAATAGCTTACTTCTATTTTTTGAGAATTTACTAAGTGCCAGGTTCATTTCCAGGTGCTTTAAATATATTCTCTCTTGAGCCCTCATAATAATCCTGTGACATGAGTGTTGTTTCATGCTCATTTTTCTGTCTAAGGTGAAATGACATGCCTTGGTCACACACTAGTAAGAGGTGGAATGGAGATTTGAACCTGGGCCAGCTGCCTTCAGAGCCTCCTTCTTTGGGGCTCTGTCTCTGTGCAGGAGGAGAGTAGGCAAATGAGCATAGCCTGAAGGCAACTCAGTGAAGATAAGGCTTTTCAGATGTCCAAAGAGGTGCTAGAAGATGACAGGAGATGGTGAGAGGGAAGGAAGTTGAGAAAGGAGCCAATCCTGGCAGAATTAAAAAAAAAAACCAAAAAAACAAAAATAAAAACACAAACCTGAGTCTCCATGCTCTATCTCACCATCCCCTCCTTTCTTGTTGGAGATAGGTAACATAAGACAAACCCCGTCCCAACCTCACCTCACCCCACCACCATATGCTTTGGCCAAATCCTACCGTCTGGTCCTCCATCCTTAGATTCTAGGCCCAACACAACATTTTCGAGGTCCAACACAACATTTCCTTTCTCCTGAAGGAAAGCCCCGTCTTTGAACCTTATGGGCCTCCATTTCCTCAACTGTAAGATGGGAATACTGTCCTCACACTGCTATGGTGGGGTTAAAAGTGATAATGTATATAAAAGCACTTATGTATATAAAAATGAGAAAGCATGGTAGGAAGGCTGGGTTTCATCATTATTTCCCCCCTCCTACTCAAGCAGCGCCCTAAGTACAAATAGTCCTCTAAAACACCCTTTGCTCTACCCCCACCAAAACCCCAGTCTCTCACTGACCTCAGCTAGCCAAGCAGAGGCAACCCATCTGGAGGCTTAATCATGCTAACAGGTTCATGACAAATGGTCACATACGTCACACTCCATTTTTGGAAGAAACTTAGGCAACATTAAACAAAAAAAGATTCTAATGGTGGGATTTCAGGTGCTGGGATTTTGGAGACATACAAAGGAACTCCCAATACCCCCACAGACTACACCCCTGGTCCGTGTGCCTGGAAGGTCTGCTGTGTACAGAAACAAGTGGTGGGACTCGTGAAACAGTGACCTTTAAGGTTCTCCCCTTCTCTTTGATAATTTCCTTCCTTGCTAAACCTCAGGAAGGAGAGGGCCACCACATCCCATAGTATACAAGGGGAAACCAAGACCAAGAAAAGCAGGCATGGTTATTGCTCAATCAATCCCAGCCGGGCTCCCTCCTCCCCCTACCTTTGTGGGTTTAGTGTGTGGGAGGAGGAGCCCCTGTATTCACAATGATTAGGGGTCCCAACATTTTTAATTTCCTGCCTTGGAAGTCAAGGACAGATAATTACATAGCAAGAGTTTCTGCACAAATTACCCAGGTGTCCTAACTCCCAAAAGTAACAGATGCTGTTCATCTCTTGGCCTCTGCCATCATTCATCCTTGATTGTCCAGGGAAGCCCCCTCCACTGCTCTGAGAGACCAACAGATGCAGATTTATATAAGGAAACCTAGACATACACAATGAACAGACTCCCTGTCCGATCCGAGCCAAGTCCTGCTAATAACATCAATGAATCACTGACTTTAGTGAGTCACAGTATCAAACTGCAAGAGGTTCCAAGATCTTTCTAGTCCAACCCACTGCTGTCCATTTATTCACAAGTAAGAAAACTGACTGAGGCCCAGAGAAGGAAAGTGGCTTGCCCATGATCACAAAGCTTGGTAATGGCAGAGTAGAACCTCAGTAGAGCCCACTTTGCACTGCCTTTTATACCCCTCTGATACCCCCGGGGGCTGGAACAGAGGGCAGAAGGGAAAGCATAGGTCCCTCTGATCAGCCAAGGGCAGCTCAGGTTGTCTCCTGGAAGGTGGGCTCAGTGTTAGCCTAGGCCCTCCCCTCCCTTGCGAAGGGAAGAGTCTGGGGCCCCATCCTCACCACCCCCCCCCCCACCCCCCCCCCCCACCCCCCCCCCCGCGCGCCAGGCCTCAAATTAGAGGCCATAGGAGGCAGCTTCCTGTTTGGCCCTCATCCAAGGCCATTTCACAATGGGGGGAAGAGCTCTGGGCTGAGAGTCCCGGGTGACTGCTCACTCCACCCCTACCTCAGCCCCTCTTAGACCCCCTGGGGAGAATAATCTAGGCCCTTGTGAGATTTGGAGTGAAGAAAGACCAAGGCTGGAGAACCCCCACTGGTAGTGTTCTGGGAGTGGGGCCCTGGAGTTGGACAACGGAGGCCACTTGGCAGGTGCCCACCCCTTTTTCTTCTTCCACATACCCACAAGCAGTCACAGTGGGGAAATTCTTCATAGGGCAGGAGGTGCTCTGTTTAGGCCAGCTCCATAACACATTCCTTATTAGTCACAGGGGAACCTGGAAGCAAGCTGGGAGAGGGAAAAGGCCTTGGTCAGCTTCCTGTAATGAAGCGTCATGACTAACAGGTAGAAAATTCTGGGGAGGGGAGCCCAAGCCGTCCTTCTTCTCCCAACATACCCTAGTCTGGGGTGACTGTGATTCAGGTGGGAATCAAGTCAGAGACATTGAGACCTTCAGTGGGGATTTATTGTGCCCTTAGGGTAGGGTTGGCTCTGAGCTCAGCTCTCTAAGGGATCCTGTTTGAAGAAGGAGGCAGCGGCTAGGGACCCAAATTCTGTCTCTTAGTCTTAAAGAAGAGACAAAACAAACCCAGGTAAAATGTCAAACCACAGAACAAGGTAGTGTGAGGTTGGGGCCCACATTCTCATGCTGGATGGTCCAATGTGGCTGTTGGGAAGGCAGGGGCAGTCACCATGGACAAGGCAGAGGGGGCCCAAGGATGGGGAGGATGGTTCTGCAGAGAAGGCGGGAAAGGTCTCCAAGACAGGGAAGAGGACATGAGGCAGGAATGCACGTGTACGTTCGTTCAAGAGATGGGACCCTGTCTGCACAGGAATGGGACTGGAGATGTCTGGCCATGAGCTCCTTCCTTCCTCTGTGTTCTCACTTCTTGAACACGGTCTTTCTCTGTGTCAGTGGGACGCAGCTGGCCCACTGAGGCAGGTGACCACATGGAGCGCTAGGCCAGGGTGTGGGGGTGTCCAGGAGCTCAGCCCCTGAGTCAGGGAGCCCTCTGACAACAGGAAGCAGCTGCAGCAGGCCCCAGGGCTGTGCTGGTGTCTGTCACTCTCCTTCCACCCCGGCTGCAGAACAAACTGTTCTTTGAGAAGCTCTGGGGACAGAGGGCCCACACCTGCTCCCCAGGTCGGTTTGGACAAACCCCCATCACCCCAGGCTGGGTGCCCAGCGGAGCCATGACACGGCTCAGCAGCCCCCCTCCACCCTCACCCCTGCCTCCTCCTCTTTTTCTGGAGCCCCGCTGCAGTTCACTGAGGCAACAAAACCCAAAACAAGGGCTCTGGGGGGAAACGGGACTGATTCTTAATAAGAACCTCATCCTGGGACTGCGAGGGACGTCTCTAAAATTAGGACCTAAGAAACCCCAAAACCATTAGGTCCCCAACTCTGAATGGAATGTCTGCAGAAAGAACACTGGCTAAAAGTTCTAATCTTAATCCTGACGCTTTAGGGCTCTGTGACCATGGACACGTCGCTGCCCCTGGCTGGACTTCAGTTTCCTCCTTGTAACATGGGGCGTTGCCATTGGTGAGCTCTGGGGTCCATCCAGGTTTAGAGAGTGAGAATCGGGGCTCTGAGGCAGCTGTGTGCTTGCTGTAGTGACCGTGTGGGGCTTGTGGGGGCGGGGGGATGCCAGGATGTGCGGCTGATTGAAGCCTACAGAAAATGGAATGGGATTCAATTTAGGACTTGAGATGGGATGCTTTTGGGTTCCCCAGATCCCCATGATAAAGAGACGTGGGTCACTGGACTAAGAATACCTCAAGAAGAACTCATTTTATAGAGGATTCCCCCCTGCTTGGTGAAGGGCTCAACTCCTTCGGGGATAGTCTGAGTTCATTCCTCAGTCATAGCCCCTCACCCTGAAGTCAGAGTGAGCTGGGAGAAGGGGCACACTTGAAAATAGACGGTGGGATGTGGGATATCAGGAAGGAAAGATCCCAGCCTTCCCAGTGCTCTTCCCCACATAAGCTACTCCTTAACATTCATTCAACTGGGGATCAATCCTTTCAGGACACAGTGATAGCTAAATCTTGCTACAAACATTTAAATCCTCATGATGGTATAACAGGTAAAAGCCTCCCTTTCTCGGAATCTGGGTAGGCTGGGAGAGGTTTTACAAGGCTGTGGGGACTGGAAGAGGGAGAGAAAATGGAGATCCAAATATCACAGAAGTCATGCTTTTTCTGAAGCCTCTAGGCCTGCTGCCTCAGACCAGTTCCCTGTGGCGGCCATGTGGCAGAGGCCTTGGACGTCCTAAATGCATCTGACTTACTTTCTGACCTTCCACACTGACCTCCCAGGCCCCAGCAGCCCCTGAGGGGGCCCAATTTAGGTCTCACAGACCTGCTACCTGTTCCTCTTCCAGGGGTGGTGGGGAAAGGCAGGTAACACTGCTCTCTGGCCTCCCACCAGATCACCTGTGTGGCTTAGGTGACAGAGACTGTGTCTGAGGCTGTTGAAAAAGGAACCACAAGCTCTTGGAGGCAGCTTCAGCCCAGGGTGGAGTGTGTGGAGTAGAAGGGAGGGGGCAAGGGTGTGTGAGAGGGGAACACGCCAGGCTCCATTGGCCTTAATCTACAAGGCCGCATGCTGCCAAGACCAATGCTGGCAAAAAGCAAAGGGAGAGAGGAGGAAAGCCAAACCCAGATGATGTGTGTGCGGTGCTTCTCAGCCGTAGCCTGGAGCAATGTAGACGTGGGCTTGGCATGCTCCCACCTGTGTGTGTGTGTGTGTGCACATACGTGTGTGTGCATACGTGTGTGCATCCATATACATGCACATAGGCACGCACACACACACACCCCAAGAGGGGGTGTGTTTGTTGACCTGGGTGTGCACTGGCAATCACAAAAGACAAGATGCCAAAACTCTATATTTACCATCAAGGCCAACGATGCCGAGAGCGCCAGAGCCAGAACCTTCTACCGCCTGGCCCTGGGCCATCCCGAGACACTGCTGCTCACAGAAACAGAGGAAGGAGAGAGGTGGAGAAGCCTGCAGTAGAGGCCTTCATCTTCCAGGACTGCTTGGCCAGGCTAGCCGCCATCCTCACTCCAGGCCAGCCCAATCCCATCTGGCCAAGGAGCATTTACTGGGCCACTCCTTGGCCTGAGGCACTCACCAAGCACCACAGCAAAATATTGGCTGTCTAAGGGGAAGGGAAGATCTCTGCCTGCAAGGGTGGGCTTCAGGGCAAGCACTGCTGGTACCAAGTTGTGAAGGAACTGGGCTCTGAAGGAAAGAAAGGGTTTGGAAAAACAAAGGCTCCCTGAGTAGCCCATGAGGGAAGTGAGAGCAACTTGTCAGGCGGGAGGAGGGGTTAGGAGTGCATGTGATTTAGAGGAAGGTTATAAGGAGAGGCCCCTTTGGTTGTACTGACACAACTCTGACACCAACTGAGTGTCCCGCAATTCCATTCAGGGTTCGTTGTGACACTTAGGGGGGTTGGTGTCAGATCCCATAAGTTAAAGAGCAGAGTCCCCAAGACTGATTTTACCTCAGATGCCAGACACAAATGGGTCTCCAGGCTCCCCACCTTTTTGTAGGACTTGGCTACAAATTCAGGATTCCCACTACCCCACTTCATGTTTGGTAATTTGCTAGAATGACTCACAGAACTCACTAGAAGTGCTATACTTATAATTAGAGATTTATTACAAAATACAGTTTGGGAACAGCCAAAGGAAAGAGACCTTTAGGGAAAGGGTGGGAGTGGGGAGGGCAGGGCGCCCTGTCCTCTCCCTGTGTAATCAGGTATGGGCCCCTCCCAGCACCTCAATGTGTTCACCAACCAGGAAGCTCTCTGGGTTTCAGCGTCCAGAGTTTTTGGATGGGGTTTTGTTTCATAGACACACTTAATTAAATCACTGACCACAGGAGGGAACTCCAAGTCCAGTCTCATCCTCTCCCCTGAGGGAGGTCGGGAGTGGGGTAGGCGTGAAATCTCCCGCCCTTCAATCACACCTTCCTCCTTCGTCCTTCTCGCTATATTTCCTGGCAGGGCCAGCCCCTCCCTTCAAACTATCTGAGAGCCCACGTGAGTCATCTTATTAGCACAAACAGGTAAGGTGAAAAGTGCTCATTATGAATAACAAAAGACATTCCTATTACTCAGGATATAACAAGGTTTTTTTTTTTTTAAGATTTTATTTATTTATTTGACAGAGACCACAAGTAGGCAGAGAGGCAGGCAGAGAGAGAGGGGAAAGCAGGCTCCCTGCTGAGCAGAGAGCCCGATGTGGGGCTCGATCCCAGGACCCTGGGATCATGACCTGAGCTGAAGGCAGAGGCTTTAACCCACTGAGCCACCCAGGTGCCCCTATAACAAGGTTTTTTTTTTTTTTTTTTTTTTTTTTTTTTTTATAACAAGGGTTTTTGAAGCTCTGTGCCAGGAAAAGGGGAAAAGACCACTTTTTTTTTTTTTTTAAATTATAGCACAGTTATATAGGACTGTTCCTATAGGGCAAATAAAGTGGAGCTGAGGATGGAAAGGTAGGAAGGGGCAAATTTATGTCAGAAATTGATGGGTAAGAGAATTAGGAATCGCCTCCTCCCTCCTGAGGAAGTGGAGGCAAAAGAAAAGCCAGAGAGACAACTCCCTGATTTTAGTGTCTTGATAGAATCTTTCATCTTGTTTAATTAAATATGGTTAACTTAACCTGAGGTGTTTCATCAAGAAGGAAGAGGCATCCCCTCACTTCTGAATCTGCACTAACGCTTCTATGCCTGAGGTCTGCCTTCCCTCAATTTAGCCTATTGTCGTTCTACCCAGCTCAAATGCCACCTCCTTCTAGAAGCCTTCCCTGATTACCCCAGTAGGAAGTTAGCCTGCTTTGAATTCCAAACTCCCTTTGGCTCAATCAGTCCCCTATTGCCCTGTATTGTGACTCAATTCTTATCTCCCCAGTTTGATCCTAAGCCCTTTGTGCTTGCTTTACCCCTTTCTGCTTCAACCCACCCTGTGAGTTCTGTATAACATTTATGAGCTCTCTACAGACTTTGGTCACTGACCCCTCTTTTGTCCCTGAAGACTTGGTGCCTTCCCTTGAGAGTCTCTCTGAATAGAGTGTGAGTGTCTATCTCTCTGAATAGAGTATGACTATCGATCTCTCTGAATAGAGTGTGAATGTCTACTCCACCAGACCGTAAGCTCCTCCAGGGCAAGGACAGGCCTACATTCCAAGCCTCAGCACAACCATCATTCCAAGCCTTAGCATAGCCTTCAAGTAGTGGCTGCTCAGACTTGTGTGCCGAACTAATTCACTTCCTTCTGGAAAATGTCACCTTTCTCACATTTAGGGAAGATTACGAGAGTAGTTGGATGAGTTATACCAGGAAGAAGGAGCGGGGCTTCCAAAATAGGTAAGGCTGGCCTTTTGCACAGGATCCCGCACCCCCTGGGCCTCTTGCCAAAAGACAGCTCTTGCTGGGCACCAGCAAGATAAGAAGTCAGGCCAACCTGGGCAAGCAGGCAGGCAGATGGACAGCATTAAGCCCCACACAAACCTCTGGGGACAGGCAGAGCTGTAAGGAGCCATTCTGGGAACCATGTGAAAGCTTTCCCTTTGAATGGCTTCCAACCCCTGCAACAACCCCAGAGCAGTGTCCAAACCATGGTTTACTCTACTCTAATGGTTACCACTGAGAGTCCTGGGCTGTGCAGTAGTAGCCCCACTCAGCCACCAGCCCCTCCACTGAGGCCAGGCCTGAAGTTCCCTGAGGCAGCGTGTTCTGCGCTCTGAGGATGAGGCTCCCCTTCACCTCTCCCCAGGCAAGGGAGTCCCACAACTTGGGAAGGCAGACACGAAAAGGGACATGATACCCAAGGTTTCTTGGTGGCCTCCGAAGCTAGGCCAGAATCAGTGATGTGGCCTTGGCCTCCCCGTCTGCCAGCTTCAGGAACTCTCAGGCAGGGGGTTTTCCTCTCACATCTCTGGATCACAAGTTCTTTGACTTTTGTGTGGTCGTGGACCCAGCTCACGCTCCCGAGCACGGTAGCCAGCGTCTTCAGGAAGCTACAGTTAGGGGATGGAAGGAATGGAGAAGGCCTGCTCCCAAGAAATAGTTAATCCTCTCCCCTTCCCCCAGGCCCCTTGCACCTGCAGGCTGCGGTGTGTGGTTTCCCACAGCTGCAGCTGGCTCTGCAGCAGCCCCCTCCCTTTCAGGGAACCTGAGAGGCCCCTGGCCTGAGGCGCCTGGGAGGGGCTCCTCACCCTGGGTCAGGCTTCTGGGCTGGCGTGGGAGGGTCTTGCAGCCCTCTGACCTGGACAGGCCACAGGGAGTGCTCCGGTTGAGTGACCAAAGCCCTGAGGGGTCTGCTGGGCTTTCTGCTAAAGCCGAAAGCGGGGATCCGGTTTGGGAGGTGGCCAAGACCCTCTCCACGGGGACTTTCAGCCTCTCCCTTGCTCCAGTTCCACTGACTTCTGGGAGAAGCTGATGGCCTCTTGAGCCTGGGCCTGACATTCTCCCTGGGGGAGGGGAGGAGCCGAGCTCTTGAAGGAGAGGGTGAGTTGAGTATGAGAGGTGAGAGGGAAGGACAGGAAGGAAGAGGAGGAAGTGAGATTTGGCAGAGCCAGGCCTCTGCTGGTCAAGACAGCCTTGAACCCACTGCGCAAGGACCCTGGCCATCTCTGGTCTCTGTCTAGCCTGAAAAGGGCAGGCTGCCACAGAGCCTAGGCTGATACCTGGTTGGCCTCTGGGCCGGACAGACGTGCTCAAGGGATACTTCTGAACACTACTCAAGAGGCAAGAAAGCCAAAAGCATAGGATCTTTCGTGCTAGGACATTTCCCCAGGACTGGTAAGGAGGATCTTGAGGCTCAGCCCATAGCTAATAGTCTCCCCAACTGTCAGTGCCCCACCCACGGCCTCTGGGCATGCATCCAAACCCCAGGAGGACATCTGGCTGATGCCATATGGAGCGGTCCACCCCAGGTAACAGCTGAGAGTTGTTCACTTGGATCCAGAGCCAAGGCTTAGGAGCTGGAAGAATGGGAAGGTAGGAATCTGATAGGTCCCAGCGGTGACAGGGGCCAGGGTTCTGGCTTATCTCACATCCAGCTCCGGGCAAATTGCTTCAAGTCAACACTTTCCCTGTGACGCCCTGTGGCCTCTGGTTCAGGCCTTCAGTGGCCTCCAGTCTGCAGAAAAAGCCCAGCTCCCCTTCAGAGACAACTCCTCCACCCAGGATGGAAAGAGGGAGGGCGATTTGGCAAAGGAAGCTTGAAAGGAAACAGAGCTACCCATCTGCAGAAACCCCTGAATCAGATGTGGGGAGGAGGGGGAGAGAGGGCTCAGCAGAAGCCCGGATCTGGTACTCAGTCCCCTGCCTCAGGAAGATACCTGCTGCAAGGTGGCAGCCGGGCCCGGAGGAGGGGAGGGTGCGTGCTGGGCAGATACCAGGCAAGCTTTGCTCTTGGCTCCCTCGTAACCTGACACTCCTGAGGGGGTATAACTGGTGCCAACCACCTATGCCAGTGCCAGGAGGCCACTGTTCCAGACTTGTGCTTGGCCGATTCGCTACCCCGCCACGTGGGAGTTCTGGCTGCGAGTCAGATGCCCACTACGGTTTGCCCTCAGGCATATGGAGGCAAAGCCCTGTGAGACAACTCTGAGCTGAAAAGAGGGAGCTAGAATGAGAAGGCCCAGGATGAGGTGATCCTGACTACACAGGTCATTTTAATTAATTAATTAATTAATTAATTAATGTTTTCAGGGCTGTTATTACATGATATTTGGCATTTACTCATTATAGTTGTCCAGAGCACAGGTGTCAAGAACATTCCAGAAAATCTTGGGGTGGGAGAGCTATGGCACACATCTGAAGTGCTACCATCTGGCTTCTGATTTAAATAGCATGGCTTTGGGGCACTTGGGTAGCTCAGTCGGTTGAGCAGCTGCCTTCCCACCAGGTCATGGTCCCAGGGCCCTAGGATTGAGCCCCGCATCAGGCTCCCTGCTCAGCGGGAAGTTTGCTTCTCCTTCTGCCCTTCCCCACCCCACCACTTACGCTCTCTCTCTCTCAAATAAAGAAATAAAACCTAAAAATAAATGTATAAACAGCATGGTTTTTCACCTTGTTCAGATTCATTCATTTTGACCATTTTATATAAGTAGGGACCCTTCACCAAGAACAAAATGCTCCACTATTGATTGACTTAGGGATCTTTCTATTCACCCCTTTACTTTTTATTTCCTTCAACAAGTATTTAGTGAGTGCCTACTGTGTGCCAACTGTTGGACTGCTGCTTGGAACGCATTGATGAATCCACGAGGCTGGTTCCTGGTGAGCTTGTCTCACACCCAGCATCCTAGGAGGTTACTATTGGTACCAAAACATGACTACTAAGCACTTCCAATTTCTTTCTTTCTTTTCCTTTCTTTCTTTTTCTTTTTAAGACTTTATTTATTTGTCAGAGAGAGAAAGCAAGAGAGAGCACAAGCAGGGGGAGTGGCAGGCAGAGGGAGAAGCAGACTCCCCACTGAGCAAGTAACCCGATGCGGGACTCGATCCCAGGACCCTGAGATAATGACCTGAGCTGAACCTACTGAGCGACCCAGGATCCCAAGCACTTGTAGTTTCTTGAAAAAAAGATCTTAAAGTCCTTAGAAAATGAGAACCCCTTGAATAGGACTGTGATTCTTTTGATATATTCTTATGTATTTACTTTGTTTTAAAATATGTAATACAGTCACATGGTTCCAATACGACATAAAACTCTCAGTCATTTGAGCATCAAGCTCCTGATCTCAGCTCAGGTCTTGAACTCAGGGTCTTGAGTGCAAGCCCGGCACTGGGTTCCATGCTTGGTGTGGAGTCTACTTAAAAACAAACATAAGCAAAAAAAATAATAAAAATGATAATGGGAAGCTAGTGGAGGGCTGCTTTAATCAGGAGAGTAACACTATCATTCAGTCTCCTGTGGGAGAATAAACTGTAAGGGAGCAAGGCAGAGATGGGAGAGAGTTGGGAGGCCACTGCAGTGGGCCAGACAGAGGGGGTGACTTGGCCTGGGCTGGTTGCTTTGTGACAGAAGTTAATGAGCAGGTCAGACTGGGGTATATTTTGGAGCTATGATTTGTGATAAATTGGATGCGCGAGGTCGGGGAGAGAATCCAGGCCATTGAACTGCAGTGGAGGAGACTGGAAGAAAAGGTGGGTTGGGGGACAGACCAGGAATCAGAGCTCTCTTTTGGACAAGCTAGGCCTCTGAGATGTCTACTAGGCAGGGGCAATGTCAGGGTCAGAGTCACCAGTATGGAGATCACCAGATGTTAAGGGCCAGCAGCCCTGTGAAGAGGGTTCCATCATTATTCTTGTCTGTACTGGGCACATCTCAGGTACAACTTCGGATGATCCCCATCTCACTTCTGGTTCCAGCCACTGCTGCGGTTACCAGTTTTGCGTAGGCTTTGACCAGTGTCGTGCAAATGCAGCCTTATCATGTCCCTCTACATGCCTCTTACCTCCTGAAAACATGGCATGAGGGATGTCCATGAAACCCACTTGGCATTGACGCATGAACCACCAAGAAGTACAGGGTAGTTAGCATTCACGGGGTAACTTGGCAGGAGCCAATGGATAAGTGCCCCTCCTTCTTCCCATAGGATCTGAACCATTTCATAAAGCTTCTCGAAGGTCCTGTAGGATTGAGCAACAGTCACCTATAGACAGACAACTTGTTCCAACACCTTTGATCAGCAGCCTTCCATTGCTATTTCACTCTTCTTCTCCCTCACTCCTCCTCCCTGGGTCAATTCCCCCCAGAAAACTACTCACACGTAAGCCTTTGTCTCAGACTCTGCTCTGGGGACAGCCTATGTGAGGTACCATCTTACCAAGGCACAGAGGATTACTTACCGACTACGTCACATGGCAAATCGGGGTGGCACAGGGATTCACACCCAGGCAGCAGCTCCAGACGTAGAGCTGCTGTTCCATTCGCTACTCTGCTCCCCATTGCCTCTGAAAGATTCCAACATCTTGATGGCATTTAAAAACACAGACCTAGATGGCATCTAACGAGGGAGAGACTGTAAATAGGGAAGAAGTCCCCGTTCTGTGCTAACAGAGATATCAAGGAGAGGAGGAACCCGTGAGGGAGCCCGAGAAAGAGGGGCTATCAAGGCAGGAGGAAGGCAGACCCATGTGGCATCCTGGAACCAGTGTTTCAAGGAGGAGCCATTTCTCTGTGGTTCCAATGGGGCTAACCGGATGAATAAGACAACAGGACACTGACCTTTGGATGTGCTGACCAGGAGGCCACTGAGGACTTGGACAAATGCAGTTTCAATGGCATGGCAGAGACAGAAGTTTAGTTGGGGTGGGCTAAGCGGGAATGGGGGTGAGGACGTGGGGAGGAAGGAAACGGGGCAGGAGCTAAAGCAAGTCAAAAAAGAGTTTCTTAAAGTGTGAGAGATGACAGCATGTGTCTATGCTGATGAGAAAGATCTGATAGAGAGGAGCAGCCTTGTAGCAGAGGTGGGAGAAGGATGATTTGGGGGCGAAGTTGTTGACTAATGAAGGCATCGGAATCTAGTGCATGAGTGGAGTGGCTGGCCCAGACTCGGAGGGGAGGCCATCCATGGTAAGAAAGGAAGGCGGGGACGAGGGTCCAGAAACAGTGACGGTGAGAAGACAGGCACTTTTCCTAAGGTTGAATCTATTTCCTCAGCAAAATAAAAAGCGAGGTGGTGGGTGCCTGGGTGGCTCAGTGGGTTAAAACCTCTGCCTTTGGCTCAGGTCATGATCCCAGGGTCCAGGGTCCTCAGCAGGGAGCCTGCTACCTCCTCTCTCTCTGCCTGCCTCTCTGTCTACTTGTGATCTCTGTCTGTCAAATAAATAAATAAATAATCTTTTAAAAAAAAGGCGAGGTGGTTAGTCAACAGTGGGGAACAGGGAGGAGGTGTTGAGGGTTGGAGAAGAGAGAAGAAGATGTGAAACACTCATCTGGAAAGTGGGGCAGTGAATTTAGTAGAGAAACACAATAGGATCTCTGGGCAAGTTGAGTGCCCACTTGAGGTTTGTGGTCAGAAATGTAAAGTGTGGCTAGTCAGCATGGCTGAGAATTTTCCCTGGCGATGTTCGGGTACTTGGTGCAGGTGCAGTGTAGGTAGGGCTTTGGGGTTAAGCAAGGTCGAGGTGTGTCAGGAGAGTCCAACGGAAGGGAAAGAGAGGGGAGGGCTGGTGCAAAGGGTTGGTGCTGTCACAGGCCACAGAATCCAAGCTGGAGAGGAAGGTTCATGAGGAGATAAAAGGGGTAAAGGACGGACTGTGAAAGAGGGTGAGTTCAATGGAATGGAGGTCCCAAAGGGGACCAAGAATAGAGTAAATGAACTAAAACCCAAGAGGTGGTGGTCAGAGAGTGGGAATTCAGCAGTGCCCAGTTCTAGGCTATAGCCACAGGACTGGGTGGCAGAGGAGGGAAAGAGTCTGGTGGGGAGAGGTGGTCAAAGACCATGCACAGGTATGCCTGGGTAGCTCAGTGGGTTAAGCCTCTGCCTTCAGCTAGGTCATGATGTCAGTGTCCTGGGATCGAGTCCCGCATTGGGCTCTCTGCTCAATGGGAAGCCTGCTTCCCTTTCTCTCTCTCTCTGCCTGCCTACTTGTGATCTGTCTGTCAAATAAATAAAATCTTTAAAAAAAAAAAAAAAGACCGTGCACAGGAGGTATACGTGTTTGGGTGGGTCATCCATGTCAATGACCTTCTTTTCCGCCATCTCTAAGACAGCTCCTTCGTCCCCTGCCACTGTGCCCTCATCTGCCTCTTTCCCTTTTGTAGCTTCTCTGCCTCTCATGTATTAAGCACTGCTTATTTATTTGTGAATTGTCCTTGCTCCTGTGGGAATGTAGGAACCTCGAGGGCTGGGACATTGTCGCTCTGGATTACTCCTATACCCTCAACTCTAAGAACTGTATCTGCTGCAATGAACAGGTACTCAACAACATTTTTTGAATGAAAGAATAAAGTTTAACATCTTGAAGGGAAGGAAGGAGCGGAAGTGGAGAGGAGGATCATGAGCCTGGCACTAGAGTATTCTGTGAATGAGTGGGAATGGTCTAGATTATGGTAAATGTCTATAACTAGAAGGGATGGTGGCTGGTTTGGTCTAACGGTATGGCCTTCAAAGGGGTTGAAATTTTTAAAGTAGGAGGAAGAAGGAGAAAAATCCTAGAAATTGCCATCAGGAACAAGGAGAACAACTCCCCACCTCTGGGCACACTGGTGTGAGGAAGGTAGGGGAAGATGTAGACACCACAGGGGGGTGGCTGCAAGGAAATTGTCTTTTGGGGACCAGGGAGGTTTCTGTTAGAGCAAGAAGGTGTAAGAATTTTCAGAGCAAAGGTGAATATAGGGGGAGATTTTGCTGATAATCAACTATGAGTTCCAGGAAGCAAAGTGAAAGGATTTGGGGCATAGAGTCAGCTTAGGGAATTAACGAGTCATATGGGCATGGGAGTCTGGAGGATGAGAATCACCAAGATTTTCAAGCTTCTGGTGGTGAAGGGGGACACAAGAAGTACAAGTGATGATGCGATTATCCTGATGATCCTTCAAGGGAAGGTGGGTAAACAGGTCTCAGCTTAGCCTCCTCCTCTAGGCCAGGCCCTGCGGTGGCAATAAGGCAGCCATGTTGGGAAGGGGGGAAGCCTTGCCAGACACCATCTGTTCTGAATGGGTGGTGAGTGGGCACTGAGTACTGCAAGGAAAGCTAAGTGGGCACTCGACAGACAGTAATTGTCCCAACCTTTCTTCCAAGCAGTTATATAACATGGGCAAAATGGATGTCATTTTCCTTATCTATGAAATGGAAAGGAGAGGCGGTCCCTACTACCTGTGAAAAATCTTGGTCTTTTCTTCTCTTTCTGACGTCCAGTCTCAGCCTCCCCACCACTCAGTCAAGGCTTAATTCTTCTCAGGCCTTCACTTTATATTCATCACACTCCTGCTGTCAGGATAGCTGGGACCCAGAGTCAAGGTCTACCACCACACCCCCAACCCCGACCCCAAGTGCTCCTTGCACTGTCCTATGCTGCTCTAATCTCAAGCAACCAAGGGGGTTAGGCATGCCCTCCCTTGAGCATTGAAGTGAACCTCAAGCATGAGTAAGGAGAGGAAACTTCCCACAGGCAGTGAGGAAGACTCTAGCAGGAACAAGTGACAAAGCTACAGACTGACATGGAGAGCCTCCTCAGGACCTCTAAGAGGGAACAAAACCAGCAACCATGGCTCAGGGATGAGCAGTTCACAATCTAGCAGCTCTGAGAGCCTGGGGCCGGGCCCAGGGAACCAGCCAGCACAAGGTCTTGGCCAGGGGCTTGATTTGAAGCCAGACTAGGTTGTGGGGAAGTTGGATTCTCATTCAGGTCTCCCAACAGCCAGTAGGTGATCCTACCTGATCCACTGGGCAGGGATAGTAATAACAACCTTGCTTATCTCACCTGTTGGAAACATGAGATCATAAATGCCAACACTCACTGGACTCTCAGCACATGTCAGACACTAAGTAATCCTCACAACAACCCTCTAAATTCAGCTCTCCTATGGTGTCCCTAATACAGAGGTGCAGAACGTCTAGGTAACTTGCCTAAAGTCCCATGTCCAGTAAGTGACAGAGCCAGAATCTCAACTTCTAAACCACACCTTAGAGACTTCTTGTCATTTAGGTCCCTCAACAACATGTGAAGTAGGTACTAGTGTCCATTTTACAAATAAAGAAAAAAGGGCTCAGAGGGGTTGAGTTATTTGCCCATGGATCACTGGGCTGACTGATGGCAGAATCAGGATCTGAACCCAGGCCCAACTCCAAAACTGATTCTCGTCTCACTGGGCCATTGCATCCCCATCGTCCACGCCAGGATGAGTGTTCGGGCTGCCCCGCATGAGGCCCCCGCTGTGAAAACAGGAGAAGAAATGACTGTCTAACTCTGGGCAGGTTCTGCAGGTTGGTGGGAGGGCAGGATGCTGCTGGGCAGAGGTTTGCAGGAAGTATTTTGCTGAGATACAGCTCTATCACTCCGGAACTCTGGCAGCAGGTTTCTACCCCTCCTGGAACTCACCCAGAAGAGGGGATTTTCTGATGCATGGAAGAGTGAGACCAGCCCATGACTCTGTCTTCTGGAAGAGCTAGGCTGGGTGGGTGGCTGTTTACGTTCCAGCTTCTTTAGAGAATCCCTGGAGACTTCATGGGAGGCTTAGCCTCACCCTTTCTCAGGTTGGATACTTGAGGCACGGAAAGATAGATTCCTTTAATAAGCCTTTTTCTTGGTGTCTTTGATGTGTGACACAAGGCGGGAAAGTGGGTCAAGGCAGGTCAGGCACAGGTAGGAGAAGTCACAGGTTAGGGGAGGAGTATGTGCTCCATAAATGCTAATTAGGCCCCACAAAGTGCTCAAGGAAGACTTTGGGGAGCATGGAGATGGTGATCTACCCAGGCCATGAAGGGTATTTAGTTGGTGCGGACATGGGAGAGAGACTGAGAAAACAGCATGAGAAGCTGCCTGATACATTGGCAGGTGAGGAGATTAAACCATAACTCCGAGTTCCCAAGTCTTTTACCTCTGGGCACCTGGTGACACGCGGTAATCTACACTTCCTTCTAGAGGAACTAGACTTCTCTTAGGCCCAGGACTGCACTCTGCTCCACAATTCTTATCCCTGGCATGGGCTGCACCAGCCCAGAGGGAACACCTTTCACAAATCGCTACCAAGGCACCGGAGAGGCTGACAAGGTCCTGACCTGCTGAGCTGACTCATCCTAGCCATGGCAGTGACCACACTCAGGGTTTCAGGGCTGTCTGCAATTCTGGAACGTTCTCTAGCTACGCTGGCCAGCAGAGTAGCACCAGCTGGCTGTGGCTATCAAGAACTTGACATTCGACTAGTGAGACTAGTGTTTGAATTTGACATTTTATTTTATTTCAATTCATTTTAACAGCCACATGTGGTGAGTAGTTACTGTTTGGGGCAGTGTGGGTGCCCATTCCTGCCGGGTCATGGATGGTCGGCTCCCTAAGAGACTGACGGTGCCTGGGTTTTACTTATAGGCTTCTCCCCGGCACCTGCACAGGGCCTCGGACGTGATTGGCACTCTATTAATTAAAAGTTGCCAGATAAACCAGTGAGTGAATTCTGTTTCCCTCACTATGCCATAATCTCTTTAAGAACAGAGACTCTTTTCTGTGTGTGGGAAAAACGACATAACATAAAATTTTCCATCTTTACCATTTTTAACTGTATAGTTCAGTTGCATTAACTATATTCGAACTATTGTGTAACAAGAGATTGTATCATTTTGTATTCTCAGAACCCGCACAGTGCCTGGCACAGAATCTTCGTAAATATAGGCTGGAGGATGATGGAATGTCATGCTTTGGAGAGGGCCAGAAGGAAGGTTCCAGTACCACCTCCTGCCCTTCCCCCACACGTTTCCTGGGGTTTTGAGAGGAACCCTGAGGGAAAGCTCTTAAGGAATCCAGTTCCAAAGAAGTTTCGGGAGACAATCCATGGGGCTAGGGAATAAAATAAACTGTATTTTATTTTATTGATATATTTTTGTTTGCAAAATCTCAACGTTCAAACCACACAATAAATGGGTTGACAGTGGTACATGTACATGACTTATAAATATGCAAATATATGGGAGGGACACCTCTTTTTTTTTTTTAAGATTTTATTTATTTATTTGACAGAGAGAGACACAGCAAGAGAGGGAACACAAGCAGAGGGAGAGGGAGAAGCAGGCTTCCCACCAAGCAGGGAGCCTGATGTGGAGCTCGATCCCAAGACCCTGGGATCATGACTTGAGCCGAAGGCAGATACTTAACGACTAAGCCACCCAGGCACCCCGCGAGGGACACCTCTTAAAATTTTGCCAGTTCGTTAGAAACTACTTTGCTAGGACCCTGAGAGAGACAAATGTTTCTAACTTGGATGAACAGGGTCTCTCCCAGGCTTCAGCTGCTTTCTCCTCCCTTAGTTCAGGGAACCCTCAGTAGATGGTAATTATGAGTAGCAAGTTCAAGGTAGGAGCCTGAGGCAGGGAAGTTAGCTCTGCTAAGGGCCGTCTCAGGGCAGGAAGAACTGGAGTAGTGACCACAGGCACCTGCGTATTTAAATCATATTGGTTTTTGAGCTCACTCCTAGCAGAGAAATCAAAATGTAAGTTCTGGTCCTCAGGTAAACTTTCAGTCTTATTCATAACATTGGGGTATCATACCCCAGGAGTTGTGACTCAAGATAGTTGGAAGAGAATCCATTTTCTGATTCTCCATTTCCTGCTTTTTCCTAAAAGTGATCTTCCTGCAAAGGCACATAAGAGAAGGCATGCCTCCCCCTTCCATGCGAGTGGGGGGAACAGGGCTTTCCAAGAGAGAGCTGCATCTCTCACTCATTGTAACCCCATTGGAAGCACTGCATTGTGGAACAGGTATGAGACCTTGTGGGACTCTAAGGATGGGGTAACAAGTCTTTTTGCAAGTCACGTGGTTTCTAGTTATTTGCTTCCAACAAAATGAAAGGAGATGCTAATCGCCTTGTCAGCAGATCATTAAAAAAGATATGATAATAATATGAAGTATATAATTTGGAAGTTCAGAGAATCTAATGGCATTCTATAACAAAGCTCACTGGTTTCCATCTATTATGTATTTGTTTGTTTGCTTGTGTGAACAAGGTTTCTGTGTTTAAATCTCAGTGTTTTTTTTTTTTTAAGATTTTTTTTATTTATTTGACAGAGACAGAGATCACAAGCAGAGAGGCAGGCAGAGAGAGAGAGGAGGAAGCAGGTTCTCCGCTGAGCAGAGAGCCCGATGCGGGGCTCGATCCCAGAACCCTGAGATCATGACCTGAGGCAGCGGCTTAACCCGCTGAGCCACCCAGGCGCCCCGAATCTCAGTGTTTTAATCATGGGGATGAAATAGACATTGAAACTTTAGTCTAGCAATAAGAAGTTGTCATCCACATATATGCACACTAATGTGGATGAGAACCTTCCCTTTCCATCTCATTAAGAGTTGCACTTCTGATAAAAGTTTACTTTTTATGTTTAATAGGTGTCAAATTTGACAATTATTTACATTGTTCTCATCGATAGACTATTAGTCCTTGTAACAACTAAAATCAAAACAAAAATTGTTAATACAGCTTTACGAACAAAGGAAGTTTTAACTTAAACATTTTTATTGCTGTGTTACTCAGTAAAAGATTGTCAATCATAAAAAATATATTACCTGTGGAGAAAATCCGTGTAACAGAGTGGAATAGAAATACAAGCTCATGGAAGGAAGGGAACAATGTAAATTCCAGCTGTTAAAGAATTAGAACGTTTCTCCATTTCTTTAAATGGATAATGGAGGCTATCAAATGGCCATGATATTTAGATTCCACTGGATATTTCAAAGAGATTACAAATCTTTATTTTATAATATCAATATTGATTTTTCTTTGATTTTTCCTAATGGCTGTCATATAGATTACATAGGCAAACAGAAGGATGTGGAAGGTGAAAAAAAAACAGTGTTTATAAAATGCTAGAAAGCATATCCTTTAGAACTATTTAAACTTGGGATGAAAAGTTTAAATGCCAACTTAGAAAAGTAATGTTAAAAATTCTTGTACAGGATTCGAAAGCCATTTTTGGGGAGTTAAGGATTCCGTGTCTACTGCATGTGTCCCGCTCTGCTTTTACTGGGAATCTTTGATGTGGCTTTAAAAAAAAAAAACAAAAACCCACCCTCCCAGCGTGCCCTGCCCTGGGGCTCTGGATGCCGCCGTCCTGTCCACTCGGCCCACAGGGCTCCCCGGCTGGCCCCTCCCCACAAGCAGCCTGGAGCCCCACTCCCCCCTCCCTGCCGCCACCTCCTCCCAGCCTGGCCTGCTGTCCAGCCAGCCCGGAGTAAATAAACCACGTAAATAAACCACTGGGCAGGGACCCAGACAATGGGCCTTGGCGAGGAGTTAATGGGCTGGGCCTCTCGCGCTAGCCGAGTGTGACCGGAGCTGGCAGGGGGCCTGGCCTGGCGCCAGCATCCATTACGACTAGACGGAGCCAGGGCAGACTTGGCACGGGCGGGTCCCACAGCTGGCAGATTCAGTCACCCTGGCCATGAGGGCATGAGGCCTGCCCCTGGGGCCCGCTGCCACCCTCTGGCCTCACTCCCACTGCTGGTTACCGTCACTGCCAGTGGAGAAGGACCTCCGGTTGGGTCCCCAGACCCCTGGCCCTGACATTTGGTCCTCCCTGGGGGACTGTCCCTGATAGGGCCTCTTCCTGTTCTAGGCTGTTATGTGGCCTCACAGGCTAGGGGTAGAGAGTAGAGGGGGTGGGGCAGTGGCAAGGAATGAGGGAGGCTGCTAAGCTTGGCTGGTGTCTGTCAGCAGGAAGAGCAGGTGAGGCAGGCCTCATTTCTGGCCTTCAGATTGAGGTCCCAGTGGGCCTTTCTCTTCTTGTCCCTCCAAAACTCTTCAAGGCCACTGGGTCTAGACCACCTCAGCAGCGCCACCCTGAAGAGAGAGTGGAAAGGATTGTCAGAGGAGCCAACCTGAGGGCTCTCCTAAGTCTCTTTGCTAGGAAGCTGTTCCTGTTGGTGATAGAAACAGGGCCTGGCTGGGTAGAAAGGAAATTCTTGGCCTTTTTTAAGTTTACTTCTAGCTCCCAGACTCTCCTCAGACACTCTCCCCCGGGCAATGAAGTAGAGTAGCAGCGCATGTGTCTCCTCAAGTTGACCCCTCATCCTATTCTGAGAAGGTCCACGGTCTCACAGTGTTGCTGAGCCAAGGTTTCGCTGGTTTGGCCTGACATTAGGGGAGACAGATCCCTCCACTGGACAGAGTCTCCAAATCTTAGGGGATGGTCAGTGCATCTCTCCTCGGAGAGGTCCCGCTGAGGAGCAAAAACGTGTTTTTCTAGGACTAGATTTTTCACTTTTCCATGCACTCTGTTCTCAGAAGGAGTTTGCTATATGGAATAACTGCCCATCTGAGGGTGGGGAGACTATGGAGTCCACCAAGTGACACCAGCTCTAACCACACTGGAGAGTCAGGGTCTCCAAACCATGAGAGAAGACACAGTGACAAGTCACAAACAAAACTGGTCTGGACCAGGGATGAGAAATGTCCTGACATTTTGGACAAAAGGAGGAATGGGGGGAAGGAGAAGGATGAACTTTTTCTATATAAGAAATATGGTCTTTTGATGGAGAAATAAAAATACGCACCATTCTCTTTTTCCTCCACTGTGCTTACTTTTTAAGTGTCCTTTAAGGACCTACAAAAATCACTTAGGTCGTTTAGGAACATAAAATGTGCTATGCATAACTTGGCTCATAAAATTGTCACCTTTGTTATATGGACTTAGAGATGTGAAGGCCTGTTAAAAAGTTAAAAACGTGTTGTTAATGGAGAGTCTTTATTTTTCCCCATATTTTTTAAAACCGAAAGACTCCTGAGGGAGTGTGACTTTCCCCTCACTCCTGGCCTTCACTTCTACAGCCTGGACTCATCTTTTTGGTGCCCATTTACACAGGAGCTTGCAGGATTTCCACTCTGGACACCTCACACTTGGGGCTGGCTTCATGGGGACCCCACTGGAACCAGGTGCATAGGGACCTGAACTCACAAGGACCCTGCACTTGGTTTCATATCTGCTGTTGACACCTTTAAATTCTTCATAATTTGGGGGTACCTGGGTGGCTCAGTTGGTTGGGTGTCTGCCTTCAGCTCATATCACGGTCCTGGGGTCCAGAGATTGAGCCCCGCATCTGGCTTCCTGCTCAGAGGGGAGCCTACTTCTCCCTCTCCCACTCCCCCTGCTTGTTCTGTCAAATAAATAAATGAAATCTTTAAAAAAAAAAAAAAGTCTTCATCATTGAAGAATTGGTGCTGCATTTGCATTTTGTGCTATGTCCCACAAATGACTTAGAGCGTTAGGCTCACACCTCTCACCCCTCCAATCCCCCTTGCCTAGGCCAATGATGACCTTCCCAGTCCCAGTCCCTCTGGGTCATTACTGGGACTCACTGGCACAGTCTCTCCAGGACCCAGGATGGCCCTTGTCCTTGCTTAACTCCCCTTTCTCTCTGCAGACGCCTGTGTTCCTCACCTGGTCCTTGCCTGATCTTCCCTGGTTCCCTGGGGGCGGGGGTGGGGGGTTAACTCATCAGCCTCTACTTTGCTTTGCATGCATCTTTGCTCTGGCTCTGGGGACTGTGGGGGAGTCTCCAAAAACACCACTGAGCCTGTTTCCAGTGTGGGGTCGGTAGGAACAGCCAGGTTTGGGCCTCACTGCAGCTGGTGTTCCCTTCCAGAAGCTGTACCTCATGCAGAGCGGGAAACCTTCAAAGGAGCCATGCCTTCCGGGTTGCTCCCTTGCATCCTGATCCAGTCTGATGGTGTTTTTGCAATTTTCCCGTCAGCTTGGTGGGAGAAGTTCAAAGAGACTCTGTCTTCCTTTCTGGCTTCCTTTCCAGACAGAGCAGCTTTCTCTCGTCTGCTCCCCTACCCCACCTCTCTCGAGGAAATTGGTGTCTTTCCTTTTCCCTCCCCCACCCCCAGCCAAAAAAAGTTCCTGAGAGTTGTCCTGAAAACAGGTGGGGGGAGTATCTGAAGTATGAAGCAGATCAGAAATCAGTCAAGCCCTAGCTGTGGCATCTCTTTGCCAATGCCCTGCGTGAAGTTAGACTCTCAGAGGCTTTTCCAAGGGAGAAGCTCAGAAAGGGAGGGACTGGAAGAATGTTAGCATCTCTCGTTAGAGCATCTGCAAGTGGCCAGTTCTGAGAGAAAGTGACAGATTTTTCACAACTTGCTTCCGGGTACACTTCCTGGCGGCCAGTGACCAAGTGGAACTTGCTCACCTTCCTGTGGGTGAAGCTTAGAAGCCGAGGCTCTTCCCCGGGAAGAACCTTGGATCCCAGGGGTCTTGGAAGAAGTCTTCAAGCTGAGAATGTGGGGCAGTCCCTCGTGGCCCAAATCAGGAGTTTTCCAGTTCTCCCAAGGCATTAGCGCTGCTCCACACTGTCCTCAGTCAACTCTAACTACCCTAGAAAACCTAGTGCAGGGCCCAGGACAGTGCACAGTCACAGGTAACATGATCCCTTTGTCCCTGCTCTCCCTCTTTCCTCTCTATTAAAATGAGTCAACAAGACCTGGGATTGGGGTGTGTGGCTAGAAGTACCAGGCCAGACACAACCACCTACTTCAGCAGTGCCTGGCAGGCCCAAGGATGAACTCTGAGCTCCAAATCTTCCTTTCAAGATCAGCACTGAAGCAGCCAAAGACAGAATGTGCACCATCCCTGGATCTGGGGATAGGACTAAATAAGTGAAACCATACAGGAGACAAGGTGAACTGTAGGCCCAGAGCCAGCAGGAACACGCTCTGAAAATCGAAATCCCAAAGGATTGGGAGGGGGATGGTTTCCAGGGAGGTCCCAAAGCATAAGCCCTGTAGAGAAGGCTCAAATGGCAGAGGGATATCTGCTCAGCTTCTGGAGAAAGGGGGAAGGCACCCTGGAGCAGGAGAAGGACAGAGCTGCAAATGAGAGCAGTCAGCAAAAATTACTTCTTGTCCCGCAAAAGGGAAGAGGAGTCAGGATGGAAATTTCCACTAAGCAAGACTGTCAAGACACTGGGTAAAAGTGGAAGGGGAAAGATGTTCACAGGGCAGGAATTCACACCATCGGAATCAAAGTGATTCACTTTGAGCTTAGTGATAGGAGAAGGAAGGGAATCAAGTAAGTGGTGAAACTGTGACCACATTAGTCAATCGCGTGACCTAAAAGTGTGTGGGACTTTCCTTGCAGAATTAATACACACGGACTTGGTAGGCCCTTTGTGGCCAGAGATAGTTAGTTGAGCAACAACGTTGTGCCCTTCCATAGCGTGTGAATGACGCTGGGGAGTGTCCACCCAGCCAGGGACTCTATTCCCCAGGTCCCCTTACAGTAAGCACAGTCCCGTGTGACAAGGACTCACTCATGGAAAATGAATGCGGGTGGTGTGTATCATTTCCAAGCAGACGTGCTTTCTCCACCCTCTTTTCCCCCCATTTGTAATGACTTTGAAGGTATGTGCTAAAGTTGGCCAAGTGACAAATTAGAAGGAACCTGGGTCCCTGAATCACCATGTTGAAGGCCACTCCACCAAACATTCACATTAGACAGATGTGTGAGTGAGAAAACTTTTTTGTGTTAAACTTTTGAGATTTGGATGGGGTGGGCCGGTTCTAATATACTAGTTATCATTCCTTCCATCTCCAACCCAGAAATTGAACTTCTAGGAAGGTTTCCTTAAAAAAAAAAAAAAATCAGAGATGCAAAGATTTATCGAACCTAAGAACAAGGAGCAAAACCTTAAATGGCTATGATCACTGTGAATGTTGCACAGGCCTCAGAAATATGGGGATGGGCAGTGGCCCAGGCAGAGGGAGAATAGATTGGGCAATTGCACAGTAGTGCAAATATTCATTGCTGTGGTGGGAAGAAGGAAGAACAGCAGTCGAGAAGAAAAGCAAAAAACGGATCGGTAAGTCCTGTGTTTAAAAAGTGTATAAACCGAACCATCTGTACAAACATTCTGGCAGAGTTTGGTAAATAGATCCTGGCATGGAAATACTTTGTTAATTGAGATTGAGGGTAATCGGCACTTTTCCCTAAGAAATCCTTCAACATATGATTAAATTGCCATGGTCTCTTTTACCTTTTCTATCTAGATTTCTCCAGGCCTAGTACCCTAACATGAGCGTTAGGGTACTGGGACTAACATCTGAAGCCTTTTTTCCTTCTTTCCGCAATTGATCCTTCTGGCCATCCCATCTGGCCCCAGGTGGTCATACTGGTGTAGTAAGTACTAGTACTGGAAGTTATGTTTAAAATATACTATATTTGGGGCACCTGGGTGGCTCAGTGGGTTAAAGCCTCTGCCTTCGGCTCAGGTCATGATCCCAGGGCCCTGGAATCGAGCCCTGCATCGGGCTCTCCACTCAGCAGGGAGCCTGCTTCCTCCTCTCTCTCTGCCTGCCTCTCTACTTGTGACCTCTCTCTCTGTCAAATAAATAAAAAATATCTTTAAAAATAAATAAATAAATAAATAAATAAAATATACTATATTTGGGGATGCCTGGGTGGCTCAGTGGGTTAAAGCCTCTGCCTTTGGCTCAGGTCATGACCCATGATCAGGGTCCTGGGATCGAGCCCCACATCAGGCTCTCTGCTCTGCAGAGAGCCTGCTTCCTCCTCTCTCTCCCTGCCTGCCTCTCTGCCTACTTGTGATTTCTGTCTGTCAAATAAATAAATAAAATAAACAAAAATAAATAAAATATACTATATTTATATTTTGTTTATGTGTTCAAATTACTTTCACTATTTTGCAGAATTTGAATCCCTATTTCACAATTAGTGTCTTTTGGACTGGCGACTCTCACATAGGCCAGAGTTGATTTTCAAGGTGTTTTTGATTTTGTTTTGTTTTGTTTTGTTTTGTTTTAAATAGTGATCTCCAGTATGGGGAGGGAAAAAAAAAGAGAGAGAGAAAGAAGGGCGCCTGGGTGGCTCAGGGGGTTAAAGCCTCTGCCTTTGGCTCAGGTCATGATCCTGGGGTCCTGGGATCGAGCCCCACATCAGGATCTTTGCTAGGCAGGGAGCCTGCTTCCTCCTCTCTCTGCCGGCCTCTTTGCCTATTTGTGATTTCTGTCTGTCAAATAAATAAATAAAATCTTAAAAAAAAAGAGAGAGAGAAAGAAAAGAAAAAACTGTCCTCTCTGGTAGCTATGTTAGTGGGGATAGGGCAGCATATCCTGCAGTAATACAGTAACTCTAAAGTTCCAGTGAACACAAAAAAGTTATATTTCTCTCTTATGTGGGGTGTTCATTCCAGGTTGGCCAAGGGCTCTACTCCACATAGTCCTCAGAGACCTGAGGTGACAGTTGACACCATGCTGTAGCTGTCCTATCTGGAGCAAGGTGCCTCCCCAATCACAGAACACGGAAAGAGAGAGTAAAGAATGGCACAAGGGCATTTTCTGCCCCTGCCTGGAGGCGACACACATCATTTCTGCTTTTATTTCATTGCTCTTTCGTATTTTATTGTCACATGGCCCATCTACTATGCAGGACCACATATAATGTTTCACAAGCACCACTGTTTCTGCCATAGCTATGTCTTCTCTCATCTCATCATCTCCTCCTGCCCAGTTTGCTACTTATCTTTATGTATATACCATAATCTAACTTTCCAAGAGGGCACTAGGAAGGACAGAGGTAGCAAATGTGTACTGTTAGTTCCTCTTCCCATGCCCAGCAGACATTGTTCATTAGTAGTGGTGCTCTTTTCTGCTAAGCCTAGATAGAGCATCAGAATCCTTCTTAACACTGCTGGCTGCCAGTTTCTCACTCCAGATGATACTCATTTGCCATTCCCTGCCTAGAGAATTTCATTGACCCCGAGGATGAGGACGAGGACGAGGACGAGGACGAGGATGAGGACGAGGCCGTGGAACTGGCTTGCTCGGCCCCACCCCCGCTCCCTAATCTGGAGTCTCCAATGTTACCAGCATTTTTGGGCTCTGGTGTTTTCCCTTCAACTTCTACCACTTTGATCGGGGATAAGAACAATCAAAGGAAACTTGACTTCCTTCACAACTCACGCGGGCTACCACATAGACTGAAAGAAAAGGAATCTTCAGGGGAAAACAGAAAAGCAAGTTCTTCTGACCCAAAACTTTGAAGTGGATCAGTCCAGACCTCCTCTCCAGAGCCTCCAGAGCTTCACAGGTTACTCCTCAAAATCAAGGAAGGAAATCTTTCTTTCATATCTCCAGTGACACGGAACAAAGAGAATATCCATCATAAAAATATCTTCCGTAAGGGTTAAACAAAGTAGGATCTCAATGAGAAAATCTGGATGGTTTTCCGCCTCAGCCGTGAAAACCCTGCTAACCATTTTCTGTTTATTTCGAGCTTTATCCTGCGCCGGCTTCTCCCTCCTTCTCCCCCGCCCCAGGTCTCTGGTAAGAGACACTCTAGAAAACAGAGGAGTTGGGGTGGGCTGCTGGCTTTCTCTCTCTCTCTACCTCTCTCTCTCTCTCTCTCTCTCTCTTTTTTTTTTTTTTCCTGTAAGTCATTTCCCAAAACTTCTTAAAGACCTCACGTTATACAAAGTGAAGATTTGCTTTCTCACACCAATAGCCGAGAAGTTTCTCCTGACAGAAGTTTTCCCTACTGTTGCTCTTTGCCATTGGCTCAGCAGACGTAAACAGGGTCATCTGGGGCCAAAGAGGGTGGGTGTTTAGTTTTAAAGCTCTGGGGTTAAGAGTGAAAGCATGTGACTCCAGCC
The DNA here is from genome assembly GCF_902655055.1 of Lutra lutra. NCBI lineage: Eukaryota > Metazoa > Chordata > Mammalia > Carnivora > Mustelidae > Lutra > Lutra lutra. Next base: position 59,849,750 of record NC_062284.1, read on the forward strand.
TGGCCCGAAACAGAGAAGCCTTTGTGCGCAGGGAGCCAGCGACTGGCAGTCCCGAGGCGACACACAGGGGGAGCGGGAAGGAGCGCTGACACAGGTTTCAAGGGTCTGAGAGGAGACCACTGGAGAGAGGCTACCTCTTTGTGTCAGGCTCCCAGGAGGCTCCCAGTGAGGGGAGCTTCTGGCTGGGGCTCATGGTGGAGCAAAGAACTTCAAAATAAATAAATAAATAAAATTTTTTTTAAAATAGAGCTGCCGGGGTTTGCAAAGGGACACATGTGCTCCTGGGCCAGTGCTGGGAGGAGGCAGGCAGGAGAGACTGGAAGCAAGAGCAGTGTCCGAGGGGGAGTTTATTGGACAGAACTTCCTTGAACTCCCAACATCTAAACACTGCAGGCTGTTTCTGTGTCAGTGCTCCCTGAAGCCCCTCCCCTTCTCATCCCAGATTGTGGGGGTGGGCGGTAAGCAGGAGAAAAGACCAGAGCAGCCTAGACCACATCTACCCCTCATGGCCCCTGTTCAGGAAAGGGAGGGTTGTGGCTGGCAGAGCAGTGCCAGAGGGAAGCTGGCAGGCTGCTGACTCAGCCCACCCCGGTTGCACCCTCAGGCACCCACAGCCGTTGGCAGCACCTTCACCACAGTGCTGGGGACCCACAGACGTTTGGGGAGCTTGAGCTCCGCTCATGGCCAACACTCAGTAAGGCGGGTAGTCCTCAGCCCTGTCCACCGGTCCACCGTGCTAAACTGCTCCCCACCCACCTGTCACAATGCGGGCATGGGGTGGGGGTGGGGGAGTTGTCCTTTCCCCAATCCCGCCCCCAAACTGCTGCTTTGAATCTCACTGAAGTGAGCAAGTTTCTCGAAAGTATGCAGAATCTGACTTCCAGACTTTGGCTGGGGGAGAAAAAGGAAACAAGGTTGATTTTACCACTCAAAGCCTGGGCCCACTGGGACTCCTCAGGGGAAGTTCAGAGATGAATATGGTGGCAGAGAGCCTATCTGGCTGAACATCCCATCGATACTTACCTCATTCCTCTGTTATTCTCCACTCCTTCCTTCTACAAAGCTTTCTGGGCATCTCTCAAATGTCAGGTTATTTGCTGGGTAGTGAGGATCTCCTGGGGAATGGGACAGACCAGTTCCTGCCCCTGGGAGGAAGCATGTGGTCTATCTAGATGTGCACAGAGCCATTCACATACCATTGCCCATTGGTGGTCAGGGCAATGAGTATGTGGTGATTGCCAGTGGTGAGAGGTGGTCCTGAGGGTGTGAGATCCAATCTTCCAGGTGGATTTCAGTTTCTCTAGTCAATGAAATGTCACTGGCTCTTCTCTGCATTTCAAGGAGGGATCTGAAGTTATGTATCTGGACTGGCAATAAACAGCAACACATGGAGATGGTACCAAGCCCTATGGCTCAGGCAAGGGGACCCTGGACCCAAGGCTTGATCTATCAGACTTGGGGGCTCACGGGTTTTTCTGTGGTCACTGTTTAAAGCAGCGCCCAGGCCACCTGAGCCTGTGTGTGTTTGTGTGTGTGTGTGTGTGTGTGTGTGTGTACATTGTCTATGAAGTTTGCACCCCGTGCTCAAGGGCACTTGACAAATGTAATGATGTGTTAGAAATGAGGTTGCCACCAGCCACTGAACCCTCTCCACTTCAAAGATAGAATCACTGAGCAGAACCCTGGGCTCACTCAGGTGAAAAACAAGAACCTTTTATCTGGGGTGCACAGAGCTCCCAGGCCTTTGCCCTTAATAGCTTCTGGGTCTCCCACAGCCACAGGCCATGTTCTCCTTCACCTTCAACGTCTGATTGCTTCCTACCAGCTCATTCAGCACGGACATCCGAGCCAGAAGCCCCTTTCTTCCCTGAGTTTATAGAAAGGCACCAGGCTCATCGGTCCCACTTCAAGGTAGATAAGCTAGACAGTGTGCAAAGATGGCTGTGGCCACAGATACCCTGTCTGGGCTGGGCTGGGGTGGTGGTCTCCCAAAGGCCAGACCGTGGTCACAGCTTTAGTCTCTGAGTGTGTTGACGATGGAGAAGGGTGCATCTCTGGAATCAAGAATGTGGCACAAGGAACACAAGTGCCTCCAGGAACTGTGCCACCCTCCTTCATGGTATAGGCGAGGATGAGCTGTGCAGGAGGGAGAGGTACCCTTGGGTATTACCCAAGAAATACCACTTCTTCTGGTATGAGCAAAGTCAGGGACAGAATGAGGAAAGGGCTGACTTTGGTTTCTAAGTTTTTGCCATACTCATTCTTTTGTTTTTCCTTTACAACGAAATTAGAGTTCCTAAACCTGGGGACCAAATGACAGATAAAGAGACTCAGTAAATTTCCTGGAATCCCAGATTCTTAGAAATTCTACATTCTGTGTCATCTCCCGAGGAGAAGATTCCTAGATGGTTTCCAGCAGAATCTCAAGAGTTCAAGACCCAACAGAGAAACTGCTGAATAAAAATGCTGGGTGGGTCATAGATATGCAGTCTGGTCCCACCCCAATTTATAGATGAGGAAGGACACCAAGGACCAAGAGAGGTGAAGTCAGGTCCTTGCCCAAAGTCATTGAGGCAGTTAGGGACAAGTCAGCTTAAAAACCTAGCCTCCGTAATCCTAATCAAGTAGGGTTTCCACTGCTTCATAGCAACTGGATTTCGTTTGAGACCTAATTTTGAGGGTAGGGATCATGTGGCCTGCTTCTTTTAAAGCTGTGCATGGGCTTGAAGTGGGATGTCACTCATGGTGAGGGCTTCAGGCAGTACCACGGACTCACTCAGCTGATCTCGTCTTCTCGAGTGAGCAGGGCTTGACCTGAGTTCAAATGCTAGTGACAGACCCACCTGCAGAGGAGAATGGAAGCCGAGGACTTTGAATGGCAGGAAAAGCAGCAGCTGGACAGGACACCACTTCCATCACTCTCCTCTCACTCTTCAGGGCAATCCCAATTCCAACTCCATGTTGAGTCTGCCCATTCAAGAGGGCAAAAACTTCTCCTGGGAAGCAGGGGATTAAGGGCAGGGTAGCTGGGTTGAGTGGTCAGATTGAGTCTCATTTTCTATTTTTAAGATTTTTATTTATTTATTTATTTATTTGAGAGAGAGAGAAAGCAAGAGACAGAACACAAGCAGAGGGAGAAGCAGACCTCCTGCTGAGCAGGGCGTGGTCCCAGGACCCTAGGATCATGACCCAAGTCAAAGGCAGATGCTTAACCAACTGAGCTACCCAGGTTCCCCTCTTTTTTTATTTTTTATTTTTTATTTTTTATTTCTATAGTCTCATTTTCCACAGGAACCGGCCGTAAGACCTCCAGTAAGGCAAAAAACTCACACGAAGTAGAAAGTGCCCTTGGAAATCCATTCTGACACCCATGAAGAGCCACAAGCAGACACATCACTTCTCAGGAAATTCCAGCCAGCCAGCCTCTCCTTCAGGTTGGAAGACAGTTCTGTTGCTTCCGTGGAGCAGTGGAGGAAATCACTGACATTTAGGGCTATCCTGTACCAGGAAAACTTATCTCTGGGTGTGATAAGATGCTGGTGTGATATGAGGCCAGGAAAGGGCTGTCATGCATGGTCCCGTGTCACACTCAGTCCAGGCACGTGCTCGCTGATTAGAGGGCAGGAGACCCACCTGCCGCACTGTATCCTTACTACATTTCCCTTTCCCTCCCCATGCCCCGCTGCTGGGCTTGTACAGTTGACTTCATGGAAATTAAAGGGGTGCTCTGGAATCCGGGAATCCCCACCTTAATATTAGCCTCTCAACACAAAACTGTCAGTTTGAGTGTTGAAGCCCTGACCCACAGAAACTGTGAAATAATAAATGTTAGTGGTTAAGCTGCTGACTGTTGAGATAATTTGTTGTGCAGAATGCAAATACAAGAAGACAAATATGGAATATTAATACAAGGGAGTAGCGGGAGAGGCAGGCTAAGGAATGTGGACTTGATCCCTTACGGCAGCTTTTCCAGTGGGGAGTGGTGGGAGTGGGTCTGTCTTGTAGAAAGTTCTCCTGGTGGCCGAGGACATGCTGTGGGAGGGACGGGGCTGGCAAAGAGACCAGTTAGGGGACTCTGCAGTTGTCCAGGTGAAGAGGTATATGAAGATGATGTGGAGAGATGGTAAGAGGATTGGTGCAAAAGACCTTTCTGAGGGGCATTTGGTGGCTCAGTCCGTTGAGCTTCTTCTGCCTTTGCCTCAGGTCATGATCTTGGGGGTCTGGGATCGAGCCCCACATTGGGCTCCCTGCGCAGTGGGGAGTCTGTTTCTCCCTCTCCACCACTTGTGCTCACACACACACACACACACACACACTCTTTCTCTCAAACAAACAAATAAATAAAAATTTTTTAAAAATAGAGAGACCCTTCTAAGTAGAATGCTCGGAGCTTATGGATCAGCTGCCTACAGATAAAAATAATAAAAGCAATAATATTATTAATAATATTCACAGTGAACATTTATGGAAAACTCAATATGTACCAAGCACTACTGCAAGCCTCCTATATGTATTCACACGTCTAATGCTCACAGCAACCCGATGAGGTAGGTACTAATCTCCTTTTACAGATGAGGAAACTGAGGCACGGGGAGACTATGACCTGCCCAGTGCCACTTAGCTGGTAAGCTGCGGAGCCGGGGTTCAGACTTAGGCAGTTGTGCCTTTACCATCTCAAGGGACTTCCTCTGGAGGGATCAGAGAGGGAGAGAGGGAGGGAGAGGTGGGACAAGGGTGAGCTCTGAGGTTTCTAGCCTGGGCAACTGAGTGCAGCCTTGCCCTAAGTAGCGGCGGATGACTTGAAAGACATTCCTCTCACCAATTACCTACTAATTCCCCGAGTACTTCAGAGGAGCTGCTTAATGGGCTCAACTACAACCCAGCACGTGCAATGTACAATAACACCCGGATGTGGCACCAGGCCCCGCTTCTACCGCCCTCCAGTAAAAATAAATCTCTCTGTCCAAATATAGAGTGGTCAGAAGTGCCATGTTTTACAGGACAAGAGGCAGTTATTTGGCATTAAAAATAGATGAGTTTTGGCTTCCCTGCAGATCTGGGCAAGAGCACTGCTATTTCCAGATGGAAACCTGGGCGGATGGAGTTAGCTCCCCTCTGACTGACTCAGCTATTTAAAAAGCCTGAAGAGAAAATTACATCCCCTCTCTGGGCCTCAGTTTACTCATGCATAAAATGAAGCCATAAGGGGCGCCTGGGTGGCTCAGTCGGTTAAGCATCTGCCCTCTGCTCAGGTCATGATCCTGTGGTCCTGGGATCGTTCCCTACTCAGGGGGCAGCCTGCTTCTCCCTCTCCCTCTGCCACCCCACAACTCACACACTCTCTCTCTCTCAAATCAAGAAAATCAATAAACTATTTTAAAAAATGAAGAGGCCAGGGCACTTGGATGGCTCAGAGGGTTAAGCCTCTGCCTTCGGCTCAGGTCATGGTCTCAGGGTTCTGGAATCAAGCCCTGCATCTGGCTCTCTGCTCAGCGGGGAGCCTGCTTCCTCCCCACCCCTCTCTGCCTGCCTCTCTGCCTACTTGTGATCTCTGTCTGTCAAATAAATAAATAAAATCTTAAAAAAAAAAAAAAAAGAAGAAGAAGAGGCCAGGCACGGCAATTGACATGAAAGCTCCCACTATCTGTGAGGGTAGGAACTGGGGTCCAAAGCTGGCCCTTGGAGAGCAGAAGGCCTCCTAAATCACAGGGAGCCCGCACGGATAAGGCGACCTCGCCCTTCAGCTTGCAGTTCACTGCTCACAGGACCAGAAGTGGGGCTTTTTCCGAGGATTTTCAGAATTCTGTCAAGGGCTTTTAATGACCCTTTTGATTCAGACACCTTGTTAATCCACAAAGAAATGCAAGCCCCCCTCCAACCAGCACACCTCCTGAGATGCTGCCTTGATAAAAGGAAGCCAAAGACCAGCTAGACACAGGACAGGAGGATGGGCTGTAGAGGGGCTCCTAGGCATTTTTGGGGTCACCAAGGCTGCCCCCACTGAGGGCCTCTGCCCTTCCCCTCTGTTCTGCAGACGAGCGTTGCTGACACGTACTCATGGAAAAGCAGTAGGCTCAGAGAGGGGACATCATTTGCCCAAGATCGTTCAGCTGGTGGACACTGAAACCGGATCCAAATCTAAGTCTGGATTCAAAGCCCCGGTCTTTCCACCTCATGGGGCCTCTCCAGTGCTGCTAACTGTGAGGTCAGCACAGCTCCTCTCCACTCCCAGAGGGGACAGGAAGTCCTGACAAAAGCAGGGAGCCTAGGGCTAACTCAGAACAGCAGCTAGAAACTAGTCAGGAGTCTCTAATTCCCTAAGGGATCCCCTTGGAGTTTTATCACACCTTGAAAAAGAAAGACCAGCTTTGCTTTAAAAGTTTTATTAAAAATTGTACCAGTTGATGGGGGAGAATATACACACACATACATGCATGTGAAGAACAGAAAGCCAAATATTCTGTACAGGTTAATGGATCCCCATTCCCCTCCCTCTCTTTCCCTGTCTCTCTCCCAGAGGCAGAGTGCCTAGAACCCAGGACAGCTAATCTGGGCTGAACAAAATGCTACATTCTCACTGGGTCTCCCCCTCACAGCCCCTGTGGACCCAGGGAGGGGGTGGCCCGCTGGGCGATGCTCACAGAGCAGGGAGAGGCACTGGCTACCGGTGCAGTGACGGGGCGGGGAAGACCCGGCTGCTGGCTCCCAGCTCCCATGGCCTGTAAGGCGGGCTTATCTGTGGAAGAGCTTGGCTTTCTGTGCTATTCCTGTGAAGCTCCAAGTCCCCACAGGCTGAGGTGCCCCCTGCCCACAGTGTGCCCAGGAGGCTTCGAAGGGCTGACAAGTTAACCCCTTCCTGGACCAAGTCCAGCCAAGGTCCAGCATCCCACCAAGGACCTGCCTGTACCCAGAGGGCCTTGCAGCTTCTTGCAGCCTGGGCTGAATGCGGATTCCCAGAAGCCCTGCAGAGTAGTGGAGGCAGAAGTCGTTTTGTTTTTGCTGCTCTCCACTCTCCGTAGCCCCTCTTCATCAAGTCCACCAAATGACACAAGCTTGCCAGCTCTCAGTGTGCTTGCTCCTTGCTGACCAGGGCAGGCACAGTGGCTCTCCAGCCCCAACTGGAGGCCGTGGCTGGACCATCTCAAATAATACTGCCCACCCCCCACCCCCCACTGCCTTCTATGCCCAGGCTGGAATCACCCTTGGATGAGCCTGGGCCACTGGGGACAGTGAGACAGGTCAGTTGGGCCCCTCCGAGTGTTTGGAGAACGCCTGACATGTAAGCTCTGGAAACGGACTCACACCCCTCAGGGCTTGGGGAGGTCACTGGGAGGTGATCTTTCTCTCCCTTGCACTAAGCAAGGCCATGGGGACAGCTCTCCAGCAGCCAACATCTGAAGCAGGCAAAGGCAGAGAGGCCACCCCAGGTCCTCCAACTCACTAAGGGAGTCAGATGTCTGGCCTGCTTCTTCTACCAGCTTCCAGAAACTCTAGGGTTCTGAGTTAGAAGGGCTGAATATCAGGCTTCCTCCCTCCAGGGCTTTTCTATAATGAGAGGGAGGTTTCCAGCCCCTCACCCACCCCTCACCCTCAGCAAACCACAAAAACTCCACAAGTCTTCAGCTGGTTACAGGTCAGGAGCTGGGTCAGAGTCTCCCTCCCTCCAAATCTGATTCTCCACCCCCTAACTAGAGACGACCAAACTCTGGGGGATGGGGGATGAGGGGTGGGGGCTGGAGATGAGGGAAGGGGGCCCAGAGGGAGGGAATGTCTCCTGAGGCTGGACTTGAGGAATGTTCAGACCAAGTCACCAGGCAGAGGGGGAAGGGGCCAGTCTAGATCACTAGGCCAATTAAAACCAGCCAGCCAGGAGGAACCTCTCTCCTTCCAGGGGCTGTTTACCTCCTGTGTGTTTTGGGGGCAAGAGAGAAGGAGGGGGGTTTTAAATTGTGCCCCAGCTTGCTTAGGACAGTGAGTTAGTTCCTGGCTTCCCATAAGATGGAAACAGTGCAGTCAGATCACTGTCCACCTGGCCCCAGGCTCAGTGTTCAGGTGGGCTTGTCAAACTCTGGGCTCAGTTTCTTAGGGCAGGCCACAGGACATTTTACCTGGGCCTTCCAAGATCTCTGAAGCTGATGGCTTTGCCTCTGCATTGAGGCCCCGGACCATATATTTGTTCTCTCACTCAGCTCCAGTGGGAAGTTCGCTAAGTGGGGTTCAAAGTGGCTAGCAGAAATCATCCTGGTTTTCTTGTGTGCCATTGGGAATACACCAGCAACCTGCCTGTCACTGCCTTGGTCCAGAAGAGGGGAAAAAACGGCACATGTCCAATGCACATCCGAAAACAGAGTGGAGACACGCAAAGAAGGCTGGATTTCACAACGGTCAGCGTGTCCCGGAGCTGGTCTTCACCTGTTCCCTGGGCTCCTCCTTGTAAGCAGGAACCCTTCTTCTTAGCAGACAAACCATGGTATATACCCTGAGAATAGAATTCTAGCCAAGAAGAGGTAATACCTCCAGAACATCCAAACAGAAGAAAACAAAGGCTAAAGTACAGTCTGAGGTCCTGCATCTCAGGGCCACTGGGAGCCCATATGGCACCTTTGTGCAAATTAGGAAAGGCACCCCTTCTTCTGAGCAGACATAGCCCCAAACTAGGGCATATAGCCTGGAGGGTAGAGCATGAGCTGAATTTTAGCTTCCATTACCTTCTTCTGCAGGTGCCCTTATGCAGTGAACAACCTGCCCAACTGTACATCCAGTAGATGAATGCTTCCTGAAGACCTCCTCTCTATAGAACTGAAGAAGCTTGGGCTTGTTTAGATTTGAGAGTCTACTTGGACTCCTCTGATTTCCTTGGGTAGCCCTGAGGTCTTCTCTGCCCATGGAAGCCACCTTTTCTTTGGGCCTTGCTTCATGTTAGCACCAATGTTACCTTTTCTTACATAGGCAAAAATTATAATTTAATTTCAAAGTGTCTGGTTAACAGATTCCCTGTGTCTTTTCAGATTCCCCGCATCTGCTATCACAGCTGCCGGCTTTGCTGCTTTCAATTCTCTCTATTAGTGCCATAGCAGGTTGAGAAGGGAAGTTCAGAGGCAGCTATGAGTCCACTGAGCTCCGGAGCACGCCCTTCTGGCCTCCCTGGAAGCTGAAGGAAGCCAGGAAATGTGTACCCAGCTTTGATGATTCCACACTCTAACCACTGTCTGTCACTCTAAAAGACACGTTTCAGCTGACAAAGCCATGGAGCTGGCTTCTTCCTGTATCCCACTAGGTATGGAAAAGGAATGGGGAGAAGTGGGAGGAGGTATGTTGTTTCCAAGGAAGCCAAGGGCTCTGGGTTCCTCTCAGGCTGATTTTCACAAGTGGGATGGCCCCTACGTTCCCCAGCCCCGCTGTAATCCTGCCCTTCGTGCCCCAGAGTGCGCAGATAGAGGGGAGGAAACCAGTTTGTTGGCTGGGTCTTTTGAAAGAAGAGCTGACGAAGGCACAAGCTGCTAGTTATGGCATGTTCCTTGGCTATTTGGCTCATCCGTCGTGGATACCCAACCATCCTCAGGCAGCCAGAGGTAGCAGGGGTCCAGCACCTCGGGCCCAACGCTGGGCCTCTGAGCGGGAGCAAGTAAGATTCGAGGCCTACCCAGAAGTTTGGTTCATTTTGCGGCACATTTGAGGGGTCCTTGGAGAAACCCAACCCTCCCTGAGGTCTGCTGGAGATGACAGGGGCTGGGCCAGAATCCCTGAGCCCTTGGGGCTGGCACTGGCTGGGCCAAAGGAGAACCCAGATATGGAGCTGGCTGACTGGCCTTGTGGAAGTTGCCATGCTCAGCTGGAAAGCCCCTGGCCGAGGCCCTGGGGAATGAAAGCAGTGTGACTGGCAGATCTCGGGCCCGTCCATGGTAGAAGGCTGATAGCGTTGGCGGGACCAGGAGTCTAATCCAGTCTCCTATTTCTTAACCAAGCCGCTGTGGGAAAAGTACATCCACTGGCTGGAGAACATCACTACCTGGTTATCTTTAACAACCACTCACTGAAGACTCGACTTGTCAGAGCCCTTGGGAGGTCCCACACCACAGACCCATCAGCCTCCGCTTCAACAGTGTTTGACAAAGGCCCTCATTCCTGGTCGAGGTCCTGAATGGGGAAAGAAGTCCCGTGTAGGGTATGTCTTATGTACACGGAAGAGAAACTTGGCAAATGCAAATACAAAACAGCAACAATCAACTTCACAAGACAGAGTGTCAGTCCTCGACGACGTCCTTCCTATGGTGCCCTGGACAAAGAGGGCGGCCCAGCCTCACCTGGGACCCACCCCGTTCCTGTTCTCATCTGCGTTCAAAGCAAGGTTGTGTAGGAAGAGAAGGATCTGCCACCACACCCGATTTTGGTTTTGCTGGTGCTGAAAAGGCAAAAAAAAAAAAGAAGTTAATTCCTAAAAGTAGCCTGTAGCCTCCACAACTCCCAAGTCCTTATCATTCCCAATAAAAGTTTAGATGGAGGTTGTCTGGGGGGAACACTTTAATCCTATCAGGACAGCAAACTGGGGAGAGGAGGGGGGAATCGGAGTAGGGGGTTGATGAGAAGAGTGGTGATGAGGGAGAGATAGTTGAGTTCTCCAAAAACAATGGCAGTTTTTTGTTTTTGTTTTTGTTTTTTTATATAGAGACTTTTATTTTTATTGCTTTTAAAAGATAACTTCATAGCAAAAATAATAACAATGTATTATGGTTTTTTGTTTTGTTTTGTTTTAATAATTTTTTTTATTTTTTATAAACATATATTTTTATCCCCAGGGGTCCGGGTCTGCGAATCGACAGGTTTACACACTTCACAGCACTCACCATAGCACATACCCTCCCCATATCCATACCCCCACCCCCCTCTCCCAACCCCCTCCCCCCATCAACCCTCAGTTTGTTTTGTGAGATTAAGAGTCACTTATGGTTTGTCTCCCTCCCAATCCCATCTTGTTTCATTTACTCTTCTCCTACCCCCTCAACCCCCCATGTTGCATCTCCTCTCCCTCATATCAGGGATCTTGCCATTTGCGAAGACGTGGATGGAACTAGAGGGTATCATGCTTAGCGAAATAAGTCAATCGGAGAAAGACAACAATGGCAGTTTTAACATTAAAAAGAAAAGACCAGGCTCTTTATGCACTGTGCACAAGAGGATTAAACTTTTTCCCCTGCTTGCTGGATTTTCCAGAGTTTAGCCAAGTGCTGCTTTTAATCAGATTGGCTCCTGAGCCCCTCAAACCTCAGCTGCATGAACAACAAACTTTCTTCAGAAAGAAAGAGAAGAGGTGCCCCCCTCACTCCCCCAACTCCAAAGTAACACAGAGAACAAGGGGGAAAGAGGGGGAGCCTCCATCTGCAAGTGATTTGACACTGTGAAGGTCAAAGGGTTAATCTTCAATTTAAACCACACTGCTGAGGCAGCAAAAATCTGATTTCATCCAGTGCAAACACACGCATACACAGAGACACACACACACACTTGTGCGCCCGCCCTCTCTCCCTTCCCAGCATCTCCAGCTTGCTGCTGCCCTTTTTATAGCTGCTCTTGACAGTAAGCCATAAATAATCCCTCTTGGAGCACTTTCCTACTGACTGGAGCCAATTAAACGTTAAGCAAGAACATACTTGAAAACAAAACAAAAACAAAGAATGCACACTACTCTCTGGAGGTTATCCCAGGTCCTACTGTCAGGCAGGGAAGCTGGGGGCAAAGGTCAGGGGTCAGGGGCTCACAGGACTGGGGCTGGGGCCCCGCCCACACAGGTACCCTTTCCCAGGGGCCAGTGGAGCCCCTCCTCCCTCCACCAGAGAGGACTGGGGTGCTGGAAGAGGCGGTCTTTGTTCTTTCTTTGTCTGCCAGGGTAGGAGGACTGCATTGGGGCCCTCTCCACGGGGTCCTCAGTGGATAGGGGAATAAAAAGCCAGCGTGCCGGAAGAAGCCAGCACGGGCTGGACCGGGCTCACTGCAGCTCCCGGTGAACTGACAGCAGAGCTGGGCCCTCCTTGTGTTCTCTTTAACCAGTGCCCCAGCCCCTGCCTCTCTGATGAAGAGGACAGGCTAAGTCAGGGGCAGAATGAAATGAGCTCATGTCGCCTGCACCCTTGGAGCTTTGTGGGGGCAGCTGGCCTTGGCCTCCTGGACTTTGCCCCAGGAAACCGTGCTGGTTCTGTGTTCCTGCCCCCCCCCCCAATTCCCTGCTGGCCTTGGGCCACTAAGGGGGGAGAGGTGACCTGCAGACTGAGGCTGACGTCAGGGCCCTGCTGAGGCAGGTGAACAGAGTGCCCCTCTCTGTCTGGGGCAACAGCGAGCCCCTAGCCCCTGAGGAAGGGAGGCTGGAAAACCACCCAGAAAGCTGGAGCCCAGGCCACTGCCAGGAGGGGAAATCGGGGTGTGCCACAGAGGAGTCCTGGCAGACTGTGGCAGGAGACTGATGGCTTCCTTGTGTTTTGTAAACAAAGATGAGTAAAAAGAGGAAAGACAGTCGGCTTAACAAAATCTGGTTAGAGTAAAGCAGCGTGAAAAAGGACTCAGCTGCAAAACCTGAAGGCTCTCAGACCTGCCTGCAGCAGCTGGGCAGGGCACCCCTCCTCCTGCTTCCCACCCCCAGCTGCTGCCCAGGACAGGTGCAAAGGTCCTGTGGCGGAAAATCCAGGAAAAGATTGGTCCCTGGAGAGGCCCATCTGCTGGAATTCCATGTCTTCTCAGGTGCTTGTTTGAAAAGACCAAGCAACAATAAATAACAACCGCAATCATACAAGAATAGTAACACTGAGTGTGCCAGGCTCTGTTCTGAGTGTTCTACATCCTTGCTTCTCAAAGTGGGGTCCGTGGACCAGCAGCCTTGCCATCCCCTGGGAACTTACTAGAAATGAAGATCTACTGAATCGGAATGTGCATTTTTAACAAGATCCCAAAGTGACTTGGAGACATATTAAACTCGTTTGGCCATTCTCAACAGCCCTATGAGATTGTTTTATACCATCATCCCCATTTTACAGATGAGAACATTGAAAGAGTACAATAAATCAGCTACAAGGCTACCAAGTGGCAGGGACTGGATGAATTCCAACCTGGTCCTAGAGCAATGGCTTTACCCATTATCATTATTCTCTGAATGCCACCATACACCTTTCTTTATGCCAAAGCAGACCCTCTCTCCTCCCCTTCTCTAAATTGCATCAAAATAGCCCAATAGCCAAGGAAGGGAGATCATAATTCTATAATTTGTGGCCTGGGCCAATCCCACTTCTGGTTTTGTTGGGAGACAAAGGCAAGCCACACAGGCCCACCGTTGGGAAGGACCCAAGCCCCATGCATCTGTCTGTGACAGGCCTTGGGGTGCATGGATCAGCAAGGAAGGCTCCCTGGGCCGGGAATCAGAGGACCTGGCTGTAGGCAGGGGCTTCCCACCATCCTGATTGTGAGTCCTCACTTCCCTTATAGGAGAAATGCAGGCACGGTATGAGATCAGTTGTTCCCAAACCTGACCACGTCACAGAATCTGCTGACATGCTATTATAAATATGGAGTCCCAGGGTTCCACCCAGACCAACTGCGTCAGAATCTCCGGGGAAGCAGCCCAGGAATTTGTACGTTGAACAAATGCTCTGGGTGACATTTAAAATTTTTATCTGTTTATTTATTTTTAAGGTTTTCTTTTTTTAAAGTAATTTCTACACCTACAGTGGGGCTCGAACTCACAATCCAGAGATCAAGAGTCACACGCTCCACTGACTGAGACAGCCAGGCGCCCCAGGGTGCCATTTTAAAAATCAGAAGTAACATTCATGGTATATTTTAGTCATCAAAGTAATACATGTTAACAGTAGAAAAATTGGAAAACACAAGAAATGAGAGAGAAGAAAATAAAATCACTTGTGATCCTATAGCCTAGAGGAAAACATTTCATGACTGGGTCTTTTTTTTTTTTTCCTCAGTCTCTTTCAATCTCTTCCCATCAGAATGATGACTTGGCCAAGCCCGAGGTAAACCCTGCCCAGGTGGTTCTGAGGCAGCCAGGCCACAGACAGGCATTTGGAAACCACTGAGGTGCTTCCCAACCCTAAGGTTTGTAAAGTGAAGTCTGTCATCCACAATTACCCTCAGGATTACAACTCCGAGCTCCAATGGCTAAATCCAGCCAGCCTACTGGAGGGTCTGGCTGTGCCGGGAGACCAGGCTGTCCCATCAGGAGTCAAGCTGGCTGTGCGGCAGCCACGAGACCAGCAAGCACACAGCCTGGTTGGTAACTGGTCCTCAGCCTTAGGAGCCCCTGCTCTGGGCACAAGCAGATGCCACATAAATTCCACTCAGCCTTCTCTTGCCACAGGGCAGCCCCCAAAAGGCCCTCTTCCTCAACCAAGCTGCCTCATACCAAAACTATCAACAAATGTCCTGATTACGAGGAACAACAATAAATACAATATTGAAAAAAAAAAATTAAACAAAAGGGCCTGACCAGAAAGGAAAGAAAAAGGACATGAAGGGAGGTCGATGAGAGAAACAGTAAGGAGGAAGGAAATCAACATTCAGTGAAAAGGATGAGGTACACAAAGACACCCAATTGCCATGGAACATGGATGCTTCTAGCAGAAGGTGCAGAGGAACGGGGAAGGAGGAGAGAAGCAGGAAAGAGTAGGCTTGGCCTCTGATGCTTAGGTGCTTGGCAAAGCACAGGGCACAGAACCTGAGCTCAGGGAGTGCAAACCCCCAGAGCAGTGGCCAGCTCTCCTAGACTCAGCTTGAGCAGCCTTCTAAGTCTGGGAAACTGCAACAAGTGGGGGTTCTAGGAATGCACAGTCAGGGTGCCCTTCGGGATCAGGAGGTTGAGGTACAGGGGATAGGAAATTGCTGGGAATTGAAGGTTACACCAGAAGGCCTCCAACTGAGAGCTGAGAGGGTAGGACCAAGGCATAGGGGGAAAAATAGAGGTGAATGCCCCAAGAGAATGGGATCCGACATGGTGGATAAGAATATCCTCTTCATGGGCGCCTGGGTGCCTCAGTCATTAAGCGCCTGCCTTCGACTCAGGTCATGACCTCGGGATGTTGGGATCAAGCCCTGAGTAGGACTCCCTGCTCAGTGGGAGGCCTGCTTCTCCCTCTCCCACTTCCCCTGCTTGTGTTCCCTCTCTCACTGATTCTGTCAAACAAATAAATAAAATCTTAAAAAAAAAAAAAAAGAGTATCCTCTTCAGTTAAGAGAGCATAGACAGAGACCTCAGGCTCTTCTTTCTCCATCCCAGTTTCTTGCTATGGTCAGGGCACAAAGGTGATCCAGCTAACAAGGGCTCGAGTCACCCCTACTGTGTACAAGGCATGGCAACTGAATACACAGTCACACGTCCTGTGTAACGGGGAGCATGCAAGGGTACACAGTAGGTACTCATCAAGTGTACACTGAGCCAACTACAGAAAAGTCAGCCCTGCAAGATAACCCACTTGTCTAAGGCCAACAACGACTGACGTCTGGCCAGGTCTAAGGATGTACTTGATGTGATAGGATCGGCCTCTTGCCTAGGGAGAGGCCCAACTAGTAAAAGGCTTTTTTTCTTCTTCTTTTTCTTTTCTTTTCTTTCTTTCTTTTCTTTTTTTTTTTTTTTTTAAGAGCTGGCTGTGGTGTCTGACAAGGTTGGATTACACAAATCAAACTCTGTTTCATCCCACGTGGCCTCTACCCTCAGCACAAAGAGTGTTCCCTCCCTTCACTGGATAAGAATCTCCCTCTGCCTTTCTCCCCTTGGATCCAATTCACACCCTCTGGGGGCTTTTGTGTGTCACCCATGTTCCAGATGCTCCAGCGAAAGCTAATTCACCCCCGAAGAACTAGAGCAAAGAGCAAGCCTATACTGTAGCTAGGCTTAAAAAGATCCCTGCCAGTTTACCAAAAAAAGACAGCAATTTATAATATTTCATACCTTCCTATCTTCCTATTTCCCTTCACAAACATCTGGAACACAGGAAGTACACGTTCTGTCGATCCCATTGTACAGATGGGGAGGAAATATTCCCCCAAGCACGTTAGATGGGCGGGGGGAGGTTATTCTGACTTCTGACTCCAGAGTTAGGTTTTTCCAGCAAAGTGTTACAGTGTGTTCATTCACATCATGGCAAGTAGCTCTAACTTTTCAAAGAGAATAGCCACTGAGCCACTCCCCTACTATGTTTAAAGACATTGTTTCCAGATCATTAACTATTTAGTAAGGATGCTGTAGACCAGAAAAAAATAAACCTTCCAGAGGCAGAGCTAACCGAAAATCAAACAGAAATAAAGCAAAACTGCTCTGAAATTATAACTTCAGATCATGTTCTGAAACTACACCTGGTTTCTTTCAAATGAAGAATTTCCTATCCCCTGTTCTGCAGGGAGTTGTTTTCCCGCCTCTTTCCCTTAGCCATCATAGTCCAAACCCACCCTGGCCGAGGCTGAGGGAGAAAGCCTCGCCACGCCACCGAGAACAGGAACACAGAGATAAGAGAGACATCAGGAAAATTCCACTTGAAAGAAGTTGAGAAGATGTTTTTGTTCAATTCAGCAAGCTCTTATCAAGCACCCAAATAAGCACTTTTATCAAGGACCCAAGCTAAGACTCACGAAGGATACAAAGAGGAGCAAGATGTCAACTGTCCTCAATTATCTTACAGTCTGAACGGAAGACAACAAGAGCACAGAAGTAAGTTTTATGGGAGATAGAGGCAGGTCAGGGCAGTAGTGGGTGCTCCCTCATGCTCCTATCTTCCGGGGGGGGGGGGGGTGCCTGGAAGCAGAGACAGGTTGTGGGAAGACCACAGTTTGAGGATCAGTCAGATCCACATGGCTCTTAGCATAGCCACTTAGAACCTAACTTGGCCATGCTGTCTCCTCTGTGTGCCTCAGTGTCCTACAAAATGGGGATAACAGGATCCAGAGGCACGAGATTACTGTGGTGATCTAATGAGAGACATTCATGTAAAGCAATGTGTCTGGTTACGGTGAAGAGCAGATCACTTCCCATGGGGAGGACAAGGAAACCTGTGCCCCACTTAACCTCACTGAGCACTTCCCTCAACATCTTCTCCCTCAGAGCGCCTGCCCCAGGAGTGCTAACTTCTAAACAGACTTATAAAGTCCTGGGGAAATCCCTGACTTTTCACTCTGAGATGGGCCAAGACAGCTAGAGGCTGTTGGGCTTAGAATTCCAGGCTGCCAAGCTGAGCAACGGATTCTGAAACTCACAGAGCAGCATCTTGTGTTCAGTGGCCCACTGGAAGGCTTCTTTCTGACCCAGATGCTAGAGGAACAAGTGATGTGGCAAAATGGAAAAGAAAAAAAATATATCCCTGGCCAAGAGCTTCCTCAGGGCAGCCAGCAGTGCTAACAGGACCCGGAGGCCACTGGCTGCCATGATGGTAACACCCATCTCTTTCTCAGGGAAGAAAGGGTAGCTCAGGGCTGGCTGGGTGTCAGTGGAAGACAGGAGGGTTTCCTCTAATGCAACTGCAGGCCACTGGCTCCAGCCACGGGGGCTGGGAGACAGGGCTGTGTGCACCAACCATACCCCCAGAGCCTCTGGAGGCTAGAACTCCTGGGGCCCTTCCCCAACTTCCCACAGGGATGGCTCTGGCTCCTTCAGCCTGACAACTGCTCCATTGAGCTACTGGACAACTTCTTCAGAACTCAGGAAGGAATCCTGGTGTGTGTGCTCTGGTGGAAGGTAAAGGAGACAGGAGATTGAGGAGCAGCAGATCTGCGGGGCTCCAAGACTGTGGAAAAGGAGCCCCCAAAGCTCTGACTCCCAAACTGGGGCCTTGGCAGCTGGCTGTTCTTGTCCTGCCCGGGGCCAGTTCCCTAGGCAGGACAAGGTAAGCTAAGCATGGACGAAGGCTGGACCCTCCTCCCTACCACATATACTGACTGTTCTCATTCTGGTCATGGAACATGCCCTCTCAGTTACCAGACACGATCAAAAGACAAACCAGAAGGTTTTCTTCATCCTTCTTTTCTAGTGCCTCTCTCACTCCTCCTCCCATCACCCCCCCTTCTCCCCTAAGGAGAAAGAAAAAAAAACCAAAACCCACTCCCATCCCCAAGGCCTAGCTTGGTGAGGAGAGAATGAACTATCTGGAACTACAAGGCCCTTCTCCTGGAAGAGAGAGTAGTCAGGTGCAAAGTTGTGTGGGGAACTCGGCCTCCAGTCAGCCACGCTGATGACTCAGAAGCTAAATATAGTGAGCGATATAAACAGAGCCAGCCACAGAGCAAACACAGGGCCCCCAAGCCCCGGCCTGGCTCTCACGCACAGCGGCCCTCCACAGCCCCTCCCCCAGCCTCATTCTTCCCCAGGCACCCTCCTAGGTAGATCTCCCACTGCTGGAACAGAGGCTGGCCCCACAGGGACCTTCTCACTCTGAGGTGAATCTCTGGGGCTCCTGCCCAGGGCTGCCACTTCTAGGGCCTGAACAACCTCATTAGCCACAGTCTGAGCCCCCAAAACCACTCAGCAACAAGGAGGGGAGCCCAAAGGGTCAGGAAGCAGTCAAGGGCCCCCTAAACAAAGGATCCAGGCTGTTGGCAGATGTAAACACCACTCTGGGTACAACTTCCAAGCAAGTTCCCTAAGAACTATAAAGGCAGGTCCAAGCAAAATCCTAAAATCATCTTTTGGCACATTTCTCCAAGCATTAAGCTGCCCACACCTTAATAGTTATATATATTATAATCTCTACTGGGCTTTTATATCTGCTCTGCTAGGTAACTATTAGAAATCGAGGCTCAAAGAAGTTAAATGATTTGCCTGTAGACAGAGAACTCATAAGTGACCAGAGGTGGAAATTTAAACCCAGATCTGCCTTTAAGTCTAGGATCTTTTCTGTGATATTGCCACAAAAAATAGTTTTTCGTGAGTGGCTAACATTTTCCTCAGATTTCATTTTCCAGAAAGTCTAATTACTACTCAGGGAATTTCCAAATCTGACTATTCAGAATGAAGCCACTCCTGGTCCAAGTGAAAAAGTCATTTCCAACTCAAAGAATTCCAATGTTCTTGTAGCTTTGCTCACTCAATGGTCTATAGTGGCTTTTTTTTTTTTTTTTTTTTTTTTTTTTTTAGGATTCTTGGCTTTTTAACATTGCCCCATCAATTTCAAAATGGTGCCATTGGGATAGGAGACATTTCTAAGAGGAGGGGATAGCAGCTACTGTCCATTCTTAGGCCCATGTTGGAGAAGACCATGGCAAGGGGAATGGAGTTTCTACTAGAACCCACACCTTCTGACCCGAGCAACCCAGAAACACAGTGAGGAAGCAAACTTGCACCTGCTCTTCACTGTAGAAGCTGGACAGACACAGAAATACCAGGGTGCCTTCACAGAGCCTGAGTGAAGGTAGGCTGTGATCAGCAGATCACCACAGGTCACCCGCTGCAGAGGAACAAAGAGGAGAACATTCCAGGGGCATCTGGGTGGCTCAGTCAGTTGAGTGTCCGACTCTTGATTTCGGCTCAGATCATGATCTCGGGTCATGAGACTGAGCCCTACATTGGGCTTGGCGCCCAGAGCAGAGTCTGCTTGTCTCTCTCCCTCCACCACTGCCCCTCCACTCTTTCTCTCTCTAAAATAAACAAATAAAATGTACATATTAAAAAAAGAGAGGAACATTCCATTCCCAACCCCGTCAAGGAAAGATGGGGCGTGTGACCAGGTTGGGAAGGGCTTTTATCTCAAAGCATCCAGCCTCTGACTCTCTTACTGCTTTGGAGACCCACAGAGCCAACAAAAAGCACCTCACGGACATTGATCTTCTGCCTTCAAATTCTTGCCTTTCCATCCAGAGGAGCCAGCCTGAACTGATCACTAAGTATGTGGTTGGCAAAAAATTGAGGTCCAACATCCAGTGGTATCTGCAACATTTTGAATTGGGGTCATGCTGGTGTACTCGGTTTGCCATAATGCCATCCTACAATGCACTACCCCATCACAGTACCCCCCACCCCCTCGGCTCCATATCTCCTAGGAAGAAGTTTTCCCCTGACACAGAAAAAGAGTAACTGAGGTCCGTAACTAGGGACCAAAAGCAGACACTCACACTCCCTACAGGACTCAGGGACCAATGGCCATTGTCTGGCCCTGGGACACCATCCCAGGTCTGAGGAGAAAGGAAATAGCCAAGCCCTCTCAACACCTTACTGGCTCTTAGGTGTGTTTCCTGGCTCCCTAAACTCGGCCTCTAACGACAGGGGATGACCATCCTTCTTTAAGGAGAAATATACAAGGCCAAGGCCCACAAGTGAACAGCTTGGACACCGATTTCTCTGTGCATGGCAGGTGGAGGGGAGCTCAGGCAAGGCAGTGCTGCTAAGAAGCAGCCTCATGGGAAGCGTGGGAAATGCACAGTGAACAGATAAGAACAAATATGAGGGATGATCAGGCTTCCAAATAGACAATAGGAGACCCACATTAAAGAATACCTACTGTGTTACACCTGGAACTTTCAGTGGTATTTTCTCACTTAATCTTCACAATAATGTTCTGGGGTGTTAGCTCTAATTTACAGAGAAGGAGTAGAGTTCACAAGGTCAAGTGCCTTCCTGATGGCTAGTGGGTGGTAGAGCTGGTGTTTAAAACTGGGCTTTTGGACTTTGGACTCAAAGTCTAGAGACTTAATCCTAAACCACTTTCTTCCTAGCACCTTGGTGTCCCTGCCTGCAGAGGAAGGGACTAGGAAAAGAAAAGAAAAGGATATAGGAGCCACAACAGTACCTTCTAGATATGAAATATTAGACTGTGGTTTATGTCATAATCAGGGTCAGAAAATGACTCACTTCTTAAAGCTAGCTGCTGAAAGTTCCTCTGCGTGCCAGAGACCTGTGGCCATTATCCTAGCCCTTCCTGCAGCATGAGCTCCTGTAGAAGGTCTGTGAGCAGGGTTAGTGGGGAGGACAGGGTTAAAAGCAAGAGGATTCCACAGACATGGGGCGCCTGGGTGGCTCAGTGGGTTGAGCCGCTGCCTTCGGCTCGGGTCGTGATCTCAGGGTCCTGGGATCGAGTCCCACATCGGGCTCTCTGCTCAGCGGGAAGCCTGCTTCCCTCTCTCTCTCTCTCTGCCTGCCTCTCCGTCTGCTTGTGATCTCTCTCTGTCAAATAAATAAATAAAATCTTAAAAAAAAAAAAAAAAAAAAAAGAGGATTCCACAGACAAAAAGCCTGGTTCTCTGTAATGGAAAATTTGGGAAAACCGGCTCTGGGCTAGAAAGGCTTAGCCAACAGGCCTCCTGAGACTGTGAGACAGGAGTAGACAGCAGGCAGGAGGGTAAGGGACAGAGGGACACAGGGAACTCAGGAGCCAGCAGGGGTGAGGTGTAGACCACCACAGGGGAGATTCTCTGTGCTTCTCCTTTGGCTGCTGCTCTGCCCCTCCTCCCAGGCTGGGATAGCTCTAGCTGATAGCTTGAAAGATACCCTCAAAAAGGGAGCCCGGGACTGGGAAATGGTGCCAAGCAGCAAAGAACAGGTCAGCTCTTCAGATGAGGGCTGCCTCCTCCCATTCAGGACTGAGTCATCAAGAAAGGGTGCTGGGCTATGTTCTAGTCCTGTCTTCCCAGCCTGCTCCCAAGCCTACGGAGGGCTCACCAATGGATGTACGAATATTCTGGGAAACAACTGTTGAGAGAGATCAGGTCTACTGGGAATGACAGCCCTCTAGATGGATCTGGGAGAACCACAGCCACTGTGCCCTCCAGCAGCTCCAACATGGGGACTGGAAGCTTTGAGCTGGTCTCAGCCATAGGCCTGTACAACCAGGCTAGAGTGAATGGGGGAGGGAGGAGGCCAAGAGACGGAAATCCAGAATCAGTGAGCCCACACATGGAATGAAGAGGAGACTCGAAGCCAAGTTTCCAGAAAACAATCAAAGGAGGGACTAGGGACTGGAGTGAGGGGCCAACGGAGGAAGCTAGGCTGCCTTATCACCTAAGAATAGGGCCCCCCTCTCTTCCAGATCACTAAGGGACTGGGAGAGCCAGCCAGGACCAGGTCTAGCCCCAGATTTCCCTCAGAACTCCTTGGCAGAAGGCGCTAACCATATGTAACCCCCAATCGTCTGTTCTCAGGTGGCCAAAAGATAACTTCTCTCTCCCTTGGCATTGGCAATGGTTTGGCCTTTTAGTCAAACCCATCTGATCACCTAAAGTTACCCATCTAAACTCAGGGTCTGCCCAATCGTGATGAGTTATTCATTCTCTTGACTCTAGACACATACACACAAACACACAGCCCACTAGCCAGGACAGCCGCCGAGGCAGGGATTATGTTCCTCTCCAGCTTTGCTCCTGTGGTGGTTGTCCAAGCACGGATTCAGCCTTGGGCCCCTCTCCCTGCCTTGGCAGCCATCCAGAAAGCCAGCCCAGAGAGGAGGGGTTAAGTGCCCAGAGGCTGGCCCAGACAGAGGCTGGCTGCAGAGTGGGGCAGCCTCCAGCCGTGGCACGGAGGGCTCCCCCAGCACGAGCCTGCCAGCCGCCGCCTTTGTTGATGGACTGCCACATGCTCAGTGGACATGCGATGCTCCACCCCGGCGGGGCCAGTGCCAGGCTGCCGGCCAAGCGCCTGGCCGCCAATCTGGAGAGACTATCCGAGGTACTGCTCTCCAGAGTCCCAGGTCCCAGTTCCCAGACAGAGACAATGAGGAGCAGCCTCCCCAGCTGGAAAGTGTCAGGTTACAACCGGTTCCACCACTTTCCCCCATTCAGGCCCATCCCTCAGCCTTGGTTGGCCTTGGTTACCCGGTTCCCACCACACCTCAAGTCAGGCACCCCACCCCCCCAACTGTCCGACTGTCTGTCTGCACTGCAGCAGCCTGAAAATCTTCCCCTTGGGTCTGAGAGGGACAGTCTCCCAACCTGGCCTCAAGCAGACACACCGTGTCACACAAGGCTGGCTGCAGAAAGCCACCCCGTTTCCCCAGGAGAGATGGTAGCGCTTCCTGACAAACCGCTGGACAAACCGCTCTTAGGAAGCCTGAGCTCAGAGAGGGCAGAGAACCAACTTGGAGCTCAGAGATAGCAAGAGTGCTCAGCCAATTGGGCCCAGCTGGTTCATGGGACTCACAGTGGCCAAGGCCAAAACTCTGGCACCATCTCCATGGGGCCTGGCAGAGACCGAGTTGCTGAGGCAGGTCCTAACCCCCAGCCCCAGCAGACTCTCCCCCCCACCCCGCCCCAAGCCCCCATGCCTACTTGCTGCATGTGAAGCCGATGGAACTGGTCTGCAATGCACTGAAGCTTTCGGGCAATCTGTACCTCTGCTCGATGCTGCCACTGCCCTTCAGGGGGCTGGTCCCCGAGGGGCAAGCCTGCAGGAAAGCTGGCAGGGAGAGGGAGCCGGTAGCCAGCGTTGCCTGCAAAGACAGAGGGCCCACATCTCAGTGTTCTCCACAACTGCACCATCCACCCCGTGTCTACCACTCCTGGCTGAGGCCTGGGGGGCCTGAGGCCTTGATCAGACACACTTCCAGACGTGGACAGCCCGACCTGCCTGCTGCCCAAGCATCTAAAAGCCGATGCTCAAAGGGAGGGAAAGGTCCTAGCTTTCTCCACTCCCAGGAAGGGCCAGGGCAAAAGGACTACTATGTGTGCGGGAGCCCGCCAGCCTTCTGTCTTTATTTACCAAACTATGCTGGACCACAATTTATTTTTCATGCAGTAGCAGGTTGAAGCTCTTCTCTGGAAAAGCTCTGGAGGCAGCTCTCCAGAGTTCCTGGGTTGAGCAAAGCAAGACAGGAGAAAGAGAAAACCAAAATGTGCCTTCAATTTTTCCTCCTGGCTGGTCCCAGGTCCTGAAGCTCTGGGCAGTGGTGCTAAAACTAGGGAGAGAAAACTCCTCAGACCCACTGGGTAACCAAGTTCCTCTCTGGAGGAGCCCCAGGCCAGACCACAAGACCTCGAGACCAGCGCTGCGCCCTACCCAAGTGCTGGCAAGTGAGCTGCCGCTAGGGGTGCCCGCCCACCTCCTCCTTCTGTTCCCTCTTCCCTGCAGCCCGCCGTATCCATCTTCCCCGCCTCCCCAAAGAATTACTGGGCAGCTCCCTTGGGAATAACTGCAGCGTCTCCTTGATAGGCTCCCTCAGACCTAGCAAGACAGCCTCCGAACCTTTCCCCTCCCTCCATAAGCTATTGTGCTAAAAGAAGAAAGCGGACTGAGTGTCTGACCCTGTTCCATCACCAGAGGAGGGCACGTTACTCATAAAACAAACCACTTAAGCCCACAAATGAAGGGGTCTTGTCTGATTGAGCCTTGCAAACTGTCCTTGTGCTGGCATTGAGCCCCAGCAAGCCCAACCTTTCTCTAGTTCCCCTTCCAAGCACAGAAAGTCCCAAGTGACACCTTCTGCCTTCAGGAACCTTCCCTTCCAGAAAGGGCTGGGTTTTTCCCTTCAGTGTCATCAGCGAGTCATAGATCCCCCAACCTTCTCTGGGGCCACATTGGCCAATGTATGGAAGACATATCACTCCCAGGAACACAAAAAGATGTCAAGCCCAAGGCTAGGTACCCTCTCTCCAACCCCAAAAGACACCATGGCCCCAAAGATCCCTGCAGAAAGGGACAAAAAGGCAGAAATGATGGCATCGCCACTTGCCTTTCTTGGTGCCCGAGGAGCACAGGTGAAAAGCAATACCAAGCAGAGAAGCAGAGTGACAAGAGTCGAGGAATCCATAGCCCCTGTTGTTCAATTTGGGGAAGGAAATAACAAAGTGCAGGTCTGAGGAGGGGAAGTCCCCTCTTTTCCCCCAGTCTCTATGGGAGGAGTCTTGAGGCTAAGAGCACTCACCATAAAAGAGTCGCTGGGGTTCTTCGGTCACCCCACAAGGCAGCATGACACCCTGACTCGGGGAGGCTGGACTGAGGGTCTGGGTGGCCTTGTCCTCCTGGCTGGTGGGTCGAAGCCCAGGGCCACAGCAGTGGGTGAGAGGGAAGAGATGCAGACGGCTAAGGGGGAAGTCCAGCTGGCTCTGGGCAAACAGGTCAGCAGAGAGCAAGCTCCCAGGCTGGGTCCCCGGCTCCCCATCCTCTGGCTGGAACACGTCGTCCTCCAGGTCCTCCACACACTGAGGTGGCTCCATCTCCCCTGTTAGGGTGCAAGGCGGGCCTCTGGGATGCTGCTCCTCCCTGGGCCAAGCCTGAAGGATTCTCCTCCCCTTTCTTCTTTCCTGCTTCCCCTTCTTATCTGGGGAAGCGGGGCCAGGTACTGAGGACAGACAACCGGTGATAAAGAACTACCATGGCCTCACTGTCCAAGGGTGCGCCATACCTCAGCCCTGGGCCCTCCCAGAGCCACCCCCCCCACACCGCCTGGGCCTTTTCTTCTGACCCAGGCTGGTTCAGGTCACGAAGTCTAACTGCTGTTGACTCTGAGCAATAGCAGGGGTATGATCAACTGCTCCAAGCATGCAGGACACCTGGGGAAATGTCAACAAGACTAGACCCTGTGAGTGGCTGTGGGAGGGCAGAGGGTGCTGTGACGGGCAGTACACACCACGCTCACAACACCCCCCCCCCAACACACACACATACTCACTCACTCACTTCCCTGAAGAGTAACCACCCAAGCTCTCATCTCCGTCTGAGCTGAGCTCTGGCTGGGCAGCAAAAAAACAAAAGCCAGCAATCCTAGGGCTGCTGGGGTTCCCTCCAAACCCACTAAGCCCCGCCCAGCTGCCCATCTACTCTGGTCTCCACCCCCTGCTTGCTCAACACAACAAACAGGCTCCACGGTGTGGTAAGCGTGTGTCCTGGGAGAGAGGGCAGAAAGACCCAAGTTAGTCACTGCCCTCCCAGCACAGCAGCAGCTTGGCCTACAGGGGAGGTCCAACACCAGGCAGTGAGGCCAGCCTCCCCCAGCTCAGCCTACTCACTAGGGCCCATGACTTCAATCTTCTTTCCCCACAGCCTACCATTCCTGTCAGCGCTGAACCT
Source organism: Lutra lutra (assembly GCF_902655055.1). Classification (NCBI taxonomy): domain Eukaryota; kingdom Metazoa; phylum Chordata; class Mammalia; order Carnivora; family Mustelidae; genus Lutra; species Lutra lutra. The sequence goes on from NC_062284.1 coordinate 59,875,716, forward strand.
GAGACTGGTATAACCTTCCTCACAGAAGGAAGTGAAATTCAGCCCTCTTTCTGTGACCTCACTCACTGCCTCTATACTACTCAGGTTGTCGAGAGGAGTTTCTTGGTGATAAAGAAGTTCCTCTTGCTCTACCTGACGGCTTTTGGAAATATGAGCTGGGAGCCACCCAGCATCTTGAGCTCCCAACACAGCTATACACACACACACACACACACACACACACACACACACACACTCTGTTACGGTCCCTGGGGCAACAGAAGCAGCAGCTACCTGAATGGTTAAGGATATAGAGATACTGTTTGTCACTGCCAGATTCAATTAGAGAGCCCATGGGAATTCTGTCTCCCAGTCCCTTGCCTTTGAAGAACAGGCCAAATGGTCTGTGGGTTGGTAAAGTACTTAAAGGAATCTCACTTAAATTCAGAATCTTGGCTTCCCTAAATTCGAGCTGTCTCTGAGGTGCTTGCTTCAACCCTCTCTCCATCCCAACAAGCTTTCTCTGATCCCATCTCTCCCCTCTTCCCTGGTGAGTGAGGAGACGCTGGCTGGGATGGCAAAACAGGCACATGGTGTTCTTTGGAAAGTGTTTCCCAAAAGAGGGGAGGAGATCTTCAGCTCATCAGCACCAGGAAACGAAGTTTCCGGTTAAAAGGACCAAGTGCTGTCTTGCCAGTTACCTGGCAGGGGCTCCCCTCCTGCCCTTCAGCCTCTTCTCTGCAAGGTGGCAATCCCAGACTAAAAAGGGGCCCACCAAAGCGAATCACAAGCAGCAGTCATTGTCTTGGTTTTTCCTTTGAAGCCTGTCACCTCCCCCTCCCCCTCCCAGCAAAGCCCCAAAGTTCAGCCCTTGCCTGGACTGGACTGGACTGTGGGGGAAATGTAGCCATAGGGTGTGTCTCTGCAAGCCCTGGGGACCCTACCCATTCTCCACAGGAACTGCAGGTGGCTCTTCTGTAGGTGGGAGCCTTCCAAGGGGTCCTGGGCAAAGTCAAAGGTAAACTGGGGTAGGGTAAGGAGACCCTCTTCTCCCCTTTGCCTGAGCTGAGGAGGTCACGTCCAAACTGGTAGGAGGAGCACACTTCTTGAGAGCACAGCCTGGGAAGGCTTTATTCCTAGCAAGGGGAACCAAAGCCCGCTGGAGCCATTCCAGCCCCCAATGGCTGTAACAAGGATGCTGAACTTAAGACTCCTCCTCCCAGGAGAAGACAGGAGCCAGGCACTCTGAACCTCTATAGGAGTTAAAATCTGGGAACGCACACATACATTCATACACACGCACCCACACGACACACAGCAGACCTGGGTGACTCCAGGAGAGAGTCTCAGCCTCCGAATCGTGATGCCAGGGCTCCGTGCCAGGGTCCAGCGTGACGAGCACTCAGGGGCTTGGCGCCCAGACGCAATTGGGAAGGAGGGAAAGAGCCCAGCTGTTAAGGAGAGGAGCCTTCAGACTCCGCAGGGAGGCTGGCCGCCCCACAACTCCCTGTCCTACCCCAAAGTCAGATCCAGAGGCCCGGCCGTTCTCGGGAGCCCAGGTCTGCTCAGCAGTGAACCACAGGTTCCCCTGCCCACCTGGACCCAACTCCTTGCTGTCTGAAATGCTGCTACCCCCAAGTTCCCTCGTGGAGCAGCGCACCTAGATGAGGGTTCTGCACCCCGTTCCCGCACCCCAGCGCTCCAGTCCTTCATGGTCACCCCAGACGCCCGCAGCCCAACCCTTCCCGGGCCCCCATGCGCAGCACGACTCCTCTCCCCACTTCTCCGAGGAGCTGCGATCCAACTCCGCCCGGTCCCCGGCCTCCCGCGCGCTCACCGGACTGAGGCGGGTGGCGGGAGGCGCGGGCAGGGGCGGCGGCGGCAGCTGGCTGGCTGGCGCGGGAGGAGGCCACTGTGCACCGCGCGGTATTGTTTCCAAAATACGCCCGTTCGGGGCATCCCGCAAACAGCTGATGAGGCCCCGCCTCCGGCGCGTCACGCCCACGGCTGGCCAATGGCGAGTGGAGCCCCAAGTCCCGGGCTGGGTGGCTGCCAGGGACGGTCACGAATGTACGAACCTTCCCTTGGAAACGTTGCAAGGGGCCGAGCGAAATTCCGGCTCCCGTCAGAAACGCAATTGGTGCGCCATAGTCCGCGCAGATTCTGTTCCTAATGCAAGCTCGGGAAGCGGCCGAGAGTCCCTGAGTCCTATTAGAAGGGAGAGAGGGGGCGCCAAAGTGACTTTTGTCTTCTCTTTCTCCGGAATGGACTGAATAATTACGGAGCGTCCAGAACGGGAGGGGAGGAGGAGTCCGGAAGCATTTAGACGCGGCTGGCGGCGTCCACCGAGTGCAAGGTGCGGGCCCTTGGGGATCCCGGCCTGGTGGCAAAGCACCCTCCCGCCTGCTTAGCGCGTCAGAAATAAACTCCATGCGCAAATCTGTAGGAAGCATAAGAACACGTGCGTCTGGCGCTGTTACTGAGCGACATTCAGATCAAACACATCCGAAGGGAATCTCATGTCCTCTTCTTGAGTGGGCGTGGACACTTACAGAATAAGTATCTGGCTTAGGAAAGGAAAGATAAAAAATGCAGGGGCTGCTTGAGCAGCTGACACCCATCCTGTTTATGGCAGCATCCAGAGATGTGTCCCGCAGATCGCGTACTATCAGTAAGGGAGTCTCCAGGCCATTTCACAAACATTTACTGAATACCTACACTGTGCCAGGTACTGGGTTAGGAGCCCAAAACCCGGTGCCTGTCCTCAGAGAGCTTACAGTTTCCTCCCGGAGGAGGACTTGAAAATAACGGAATGCCGAATGCCTCATGAAATGTGTTAATTCTTAGGAACAATGACCGCTGGAAGGTGGAGAAAAATTGGGAACGCATTCCTTTGGGGAGAGCTTCAGGGAGATCGCTTTTGAGTTGGGCCTTGAAGGATACGGGAATTTTTCAATAAGGAAGACCAGATAAAGCAGCCCAGGCCAGGGGCAGCAGAATAAAGAGCTGAACTGGACAATCTGTCTTAGGAGCAGGGCAGGCTGGAGGAGCGGTCTTTGGGTGCACCCCAGGATTTGGGAAGGGTGGGCATGAACAGGTGGATTCAGGTCTGAATACATAGGTGTTCCTGCAATGCCAGGCTGGAGAATCCGTACTGGAGGCAAAAGGGAGCCAGCAAAGATTTTTATAGAAGATGAGCTGCAAGGCTGCGTTTTAGGAAAGAGAAAAGAAGCCAGAAATCAATGAGAGCACGCCAGTCCCTGCAACAGACTAGGTGGTCAATGATGGGCCTGACCCCAGGGATTGTAGAGACAGACATTCCTCTGACCACCGAACTGCTTTCTCTGGTTGTAAACTCAGACAGATTTAAGTTAAGTGGACCTGGGGCTCTTAGCCCAGAGGAACCTGAAGTCTCCTTGCACCTTTCCCCCTACCCATTCTTTCCTTAGCTCCCTCAAAGTGCACCTGAAAGAGAGCCAACCAGGCATATAGAGGGCTGGGGTTAGTAGGGCAGGAAAACACTATCTCCAAAGTCCAGAGAAGAGGGAAAAGGGAAAGAGGTGAGAGTCAAGGTTGGCCAGCAGCCCAGTTCCCCAGGAGTTGACGGATGTCCAGAAAGGAGGTATATTATTTTACCAGGAGACTTGGCCAAGAGGGAGTGTCACCAGGTCAGGGTGACCTCACATTCATGCCACATGTGGGAAATGAGGAAACCAAGCTCAACCTCCCTTTAGGGCACTGGGGAGCCCTCACCACATTCACCATGCACAGACCTCTTTCCCCACCTTCCTACCATCCTTCTCTTCCTAATGGCTTTCCTCCTTGGCCAATATCTCAAGCTAGCTGGTGATGACTATTGGTATTACCTAGGATCAAGAATGGAACTGAAGGACAGAGCAGCTCTGAACCTCTCTTCTCAGGCAGCACAGGCCCTACAGGACAGCTGTCATACTCATTTTCTTTACCCACCCCAATCCCCACCTCTCCATCCCCACATCTCCACCCCCACTCCAAGCTGCTATTGCTCTGTCTCCTTCATCACAGCAGAAATGGGTCCACAAGGCAAGGATGATGGTAGAGCAGAATTTTTACCTGGGATCCATATACTTGCCAGACTCACCAAAGTCGCTTCAGTTTTAGGGGCTATGAACCCCTGAAACTGGCTAAACTGTGTATATGGGCTCACACATTTTGAGGGGTGACTCCATAGCTTACTTACAACAGTTTCCCAAAGGGGCCCGTGACCCTATAAAGGGTTAAAAATCACCAATGTAGGGGTATGGGGCATCTTAGTGGGTCTGAATAGCTGGGAGGAAGGTCACACCCTCTAGTGACATTTCTTCTAAGACCTCTCTCCCAGGCCTTCCCACCCTCTCTCTCAGGCTGGTTCTGAAGGACACCTAGTGGCCTGGCCTCCTGCGCTATTGGCCTCTAAGGTCAAGCAGCAGGGGCCCAGCCTTCTGAGCTACAGGGACCAGAAAAGACTGTCTGGGATAAAGGGGTCAGGGAGGTCAGGAGCCTCACTCCCCACCTCTCATCACTGTCAAAGCAGACCCCTCCCTCTGTACCGTTCCTCCCCTTCTAGTACAGGCTATCAGGACCTGCTTGTCTGGAGATCTGGGCTCTGAACCCGGAGACCTACTGACCAATGGCTGCACCCTAGTTGAGGCCGCAGAAATCTATTTTGGAGAATTTTCTCTCTCTCTCTTCCCACCCCTTGAGGCCATTTGTTTTCTCCTCTGCTGACTGATGCTGGCTGTAGGAGGAGGGTCCCTAGAGAAAGGCAAAGTTGCTCTGAAAGGCACCAGCTAACAATCTGGGAGGGATGCAAAGAGTTAAGTGGAGGCTGCTTTCAACAGAAGAGAAAACCCAGCTCCCTATAGAAAGCAGGCAGCGGCCTTCTCCATTGTTTTACCTGGCTATAGGATTTCTCTCTAAGACAAGGAATGGGCTCTAAAACTCTGGTAACTGGATCACTGGGAAGGGAGGTTTTTAAAAAACCAGCTGACAGCTGAATAATAGGAATTACCAGGCAGACTGCCCTGGGGTTGCTGAGGTTTGTAACTCAACCCCCAGGGAGGGGTTCGGTTGGAAACTGATTTATGGGTATGGTGGGGGTCTTGGTGGGGGGGTCCATAGTGCTTGACCTCCCTTGCCTCTTAACTCCCTCCAGGAGGGATCGTACCCATAAGAAGGACCAGGGACCCAGAAGATTTGAGTGTCTTTCTCTTGCTGGAATTGCTCTAACAGAATGAATTTATCTCTCAGAGCATCATTCCATATGTCTGCAAAGGAACAGTTGCTCTCTTCTGAGTTGCAATGTGTGTGTGTGTGTGTGTGTGTGTGTGTGTATGAAAGAGAGAAAGACAGACAGACAGAGAGAGAGAGAGAGAGGAAAATATACTTGAATAGACAGATTGGTTTCTGCTAATTGGGTAAGCAAGTTGAGAGACTTGATTTCCCAGTCAATGAGCTCACTTCTTGCCCATCTCTGGTTCAGTGGGATGCAAAAAGAAAAAGCAGGTGCTAAAGAGAAAACATTTAGAGCCCCAGACGTGGGTGGAAAGGAAGAGGCAGAGTGAGGATGCCATGTGAAAGCTCAGTGGAACCTAAAAGATAAGGTGAAGTCCAGGATCCCATGATTTATGACATTTAGCACACATTCAGTTTCAGTTTGCAGTGAATGAATAAATATACACTTCCAGATTTTAAAAATATGAATAGTGTCATGTTGGGGAGTGGGAAAAAAACCCTGCAGTGGAGGATTTCCATAAATGTCCTCTCTCCATTGTGTTTGTCACTAGGGATGGCTGGCCTTCCCTGAGTCTCTCCTCGCCAGCTGAGCCTCCTCCTAGAAGACAAAGGTGATGCTGCCAGGTCTTTGGTACCCTCAGACCACCCTCCTCCTGGCTGAGCCTGACAGAACATCTGTGAAGACGCATTTATGGGAAAGCTACAAGCATGGCCCTCAGGGCGATGTCCTCAGCTCCCCTCCCCACCCCCAAACTGCTCCCCAGCCCACCGAAAAGAAGTAGGCTTTATCTTGCCAAGGAATGAAGAAATCCAATCAAAATACTCTCCTTTGGGACACCTGGGTGGCTCAATCGGTTAAGCCTCTGGCTTCGGCTCAGGTCGTGGTCTCAGGGTCCTTGGATCGAGCCCCGCATCAGGCTCTCTGCTCAGCGGGAAGCCTGCTTCTCCCTCTCTCTCTGTCTGCCTCTCTGCCCACTTGTGATCTCTCTGTCAAATAAATAAAATCTTTAAAAAAAAATACTCTCCTTTTACTCTACTTCACGCAGGACACCCCCATTTTCCTGGGCAAAGGTACACCAGGACATTAGTACATTCTACTCCTTGGGCTTGTCGGGGAAACCTCAGAAATGTTCAGCTGGGGCTAGAATGTTCTGCTGATTGCTATCAAGGAAACCTGCCACCTGGAAGAGCTGGGAAGCAGTCTTTTCTGGGTCTAGAGCCTCCTGGGTTTTGAATCTGGTGCCCAAAAGGATCAGGACCAAGAAGATGAGTTGGATCATCTCTTTCCCAGCCAAGCCCTTAGTCCTACTATCCTGGAGTGGGAGAAAGTCACTATCAGGCAATGACAGAGGGGCTCCAGCCCCCAGGTGTGAGTTCATCACACATCTACTGAGCATCCACCATGTTCTAGGCTCCACGTCAGAGGCTGGAGGTACAGATATCCCTGGGGGAATCCTTGAGCCTATCTGCACCCTCCCCACCAAACACAAACCCTCATATGCACATCTCAAAGGGAAACTGGGGACAGGAGGAAGGTCTTTCAGGGAGTGCGACAACTGAAAAAGCTAAAGGTAGACAGATTTCCCAGGGAGCCTCAGCCTCCCCCGAAGCAGTCCTGCCTTCTTTCACACAGAGTTATCCTGGAAATGTCTGAGGCCCCACTTCCTCCCTGTTTCCAAGGCTCACCTGTCCTCAGGTGGAGTAGAAAGATGCAAGGAGATCTGAGCTCTACCATTCCCAGCTCTACCATCAACAGGTGCCCTCCACCACACTTGTGTCCTCATCCCTGCAGATTCAGAGGGACAAGCCTTGCGTAAACAGGCTGGCTTGGTGGGGCTTAGGACTTTGGGGTCAACACGAGCCTCTTATCCTAATTCCGCCAGAGGTCTCTGAGTTATAACCCAAACAACTCCCACTGGGTGAGCACTTATGGAATGCTAGACACTAGACAAAAGGCAGCTCATTTAATCCTGAACGAACCCACAAGGGAGCTGTTGCAATCCGTGCCATTTTACACTCAAGGAATCTAAGGTCCCTTCTCCAAAGACAGGCAGGAAACAGCACAATAATCCGAGGCCAGTCTGTGATACCTTGAAAGCCAGGGCCCCAGTCCCCTATATCTACTGCCTTAAAGGCACATCCAGTCCTTCCCCCACAGATGGAATTCACTCCCCTTCCCCATCAATAGCACCCTGGCCCCTGTGCCCCCAGAACCAGAAGGCCAAGCCTGAGGCAGCCTAGCAAGGTAAATTCCAGCCTCTCTCAGTCGCTACCACTCCCACCACCACCTGCGGCAGAAGCGATTGCATCACCCTGCAGGAAGTGGTCCAGCGGGCCGGTATGGGCCCTGGGGCACATTTTCAGTTCCTACTTCTATCCTTGCCTATACTCAGCACATGGCCTTATCTTTTGCCCCTACACTGGCCCTGTGGGTTAAGGCTAACATGCGTGCCTGGATAGGGGACTATGGTCTGTCGCTTGGATAGGATTTGTACCGGACCAACGGAAGCCCCTAGTCTCATTTCCAGATGCTGCCCGTTGGGGGAGGGGAGCCTTGCCAGCCAAAGCGATCAACCAATCAGAGATCCCAGGGCTCAGACAAAAAGTCCTCTTGGATGCAGGAGACAAGTCCGACGCAGCCACCATTACCCTGCACCTGCCTTTCAAAGACAAGTACCTGCGTGTCTGGGCCAAGGTGCCGAAGAGCCTGCCAACACAGCCAGGATGTCTGTTGTGGTGTCTCGAGGCTATTAGATTGGCAGACACATTGCACTTGGCTTGGTTTCCCTTCCTACATTCACTGTGAGATCTTCTGGAACGGAGGATAGATCCTCAGCCCTGAACTTCTGCTCCCGCACGTCCTGGACTTCCTGTCCCTCTCTGCCAACTTCCTTCTCTCTCTCCCCTCTGCAGCACTATTTCTTTATTTCCTTAATCTCTCTTCCTACCCTGGTTTCCTCCTGCACTGGGCACTTCTGTCTGGCCTCTCTCATCTGAAGCAGCCACTGTCAGCTCAACGTTTTAGCAGAACTCAATCTGTGTAGAGAAGCTGCTTCCTTTAATGTTATCATCCCCATTTGAAAATGGTTTGTTTGAGTCTGAGTGACATTTGAAATGGCTCTATGAGTGGGGTTATCACTGTCTCTTCACCCAGAGAGAGAGAGAGAGAGAGCACACTGTGCTAAACCATTGACTGCCAAATGAATCTCTCCAGCTCTCAGATGCTCTTTGCACCACCGACCTGACTTACTCCTTGGCAGGGGTTAGGGCACCTGAAACAATGCTTTAGATAAATATCAAGCTGTTCTTTTGGGACCAGCTTGGCCTGAAATGACCAATACTGTTTTACTTTGTTTTTTTTTTAAAAAAATAAAAAGTCAGACTGCAACGTGAAACGGTGTAATGATAGGGCCAGTCAGGCTCTCTCTCCCAAGGCTTGCCGGGGTGGGGGGCATAGTTCACTAAACCTGTTCTAGATGTAATTCACCTCTAAGAAATGAAGGAGGACCTCTACTCTGAGCTCTCCCCGCAGATCAGACCAGGTTATGGAGACTATTCCAGGTTTCATAGACTCCTAAACATTATCTAGGGCTATGTAAACACTTCATGGAGAATATAAATGTCACGATCAATCCTGGACTTCACAGCTTGAGAAAAATATCAAAAATTCCCAGATGCTTCAGAGTAGAATCAGTTTTCAATCCTAACCCCTCTTACGAAACTGACCTCTGTATAAGCCCCTGGCATAAATTCTTATTAACTTCAGGGAGAAACTATTTCCTCCAGCTTATATCCACTCTGAGACAGGGTCATAGACTATGAACTTCATTGTGCCTTGGACTAGGTAAACTCTCAGAAGGGAGGAGAAAAAAAGAATCTCAGTGTGGCTTTGGGTTTAGAATGTAGTTCCCTGAAAAGCAGTCTACCACTTTCCATGTCTGCAGAAGGAAGTTTTTGCTTAAATGTTTATTGCTCAAAGATTCCTTGAAGACAGAGACCTTCTGTATTCCATTTCTTTGGTACTGAAACAAAAGAGTGTGTGCCATTATCTTTGAAATGTGATTTCTTTCTTTTTTTTTTTAAGATTTTATTTATTTATTTGACAGAGATCACAGGTAGGCAGAGAGGCAGGTAGAGACAGAGGGGAAAGCAGGCTCCCCGCTGAGCAGAGAGCCCGATGCGGGGCTCGATCCCAGGATCCTGAGATCATGACCTGAGCCGAAGGCAGAGGCTTAAACCACTGAGCCACCCAGGCGCCCTGAAATGTGATTTCTAAGAAATAATTTAGTCTTATGTTTGAGGGACGTTTTATTTGATCTCTTTTGGTTCCTTGGCAATGGGGATCTCTTGCTATTTCTACGTGTCTCCAATAAGTTTAACCAAAATCATGATTACTTCTTCTCTGAAAAGAAACTATTTACATTATTAATTGAGCACATACTATGTGCCCCAAGCTATAATAGGAGTATTAAGAAGCCAAGAGGTATAATCTCCTGTCTACCTTTCCTACTGCCTGCCATGTAATTCGCTTACCATAAAATGCTCCTATTTAAAGTATACAAACTTGGGGTGCCTGGGTGGCTCAGTGGGTTAAAGCCTCTGCCTTTGGCTCAGGTCATGATCCCAGGGTCCTGGGATCAAGCCCCAAATTGGGCTGTCTGCTCAGCGGGAAGCCTGCTCCCCCCTCCCCCTCTGCCTGCCTCTCGGCCTACTTGTGATCTGTCAAATAAATAAAGTCTTTTTAAAAAATAAAATAAAGTATACAAACTCATAGTTTTTAAAATATTTCCAGAGTTTTGTAACCATCATCACAATTTTAGAGCATTTTTCATTGCCCCCACAAAAAAATCCCATATCTTTTATCAGTCACTCTCCATTTCTCCCCAAGCCCTCCCTAGCCAAGTAACCACCAATCCACTTTCCATCTCTAATAGATTTCCTATTCTGGACATTTCATTTATGGACTATGAATCATATACTATATTTTCTCTTGTAACTGACTCCTTTCATTTAATGTTTTCTAGATTCATCCATTTAGTAGCATGCATTAGTACTGCATTCCTTTTTGTGGATGGGTAATATTCCATTGTATGGATATACCACTTTTTGTTTATCTTTTCATTAGTTGATGGACATTTGGGTTGTTTCCATTTGTGTATAAGTTTTTGTTTAAACATGTTTCCCATGCTTTTTTTTTTTTAAGATTTTATTTATTTGACAGAGAGAGAGAGAGAGCACAACTAACTAGAGCGGCAGGCAGAGAGAGAAGCAGACTCTCTGCTGAGCAGGGAGCCCAATGCGGGGCTTGATCCCAGGACCCTGGAATCATGATCTGAGCCGAAGGCAGATGCTTAACCCACTGAGTCACCCAGGCACCCCTGTTTCCCATGTTTCTGAGATACCTAGGATTGAATTGCTGGGTGGAATGGTAACTCTATATTTAAACTTTTTTTTTTTTTAAGATTTTATTCATTTATTTGAGAGAGAGAGAGAGAGAGAGAGAGAGAGCATGAGAGGAGAGAGGTCAGCGGGAGAAGCAGACTCCCCGTCAAGCAGGGAGCCGGATGTGGGACTTTATCCTGGGACTCCAGGATCATGACCTGAGCCGAAGGCAGTTGCCCAATCAACTGAGCCACCCAGGTGCCCCTCTATATTTAATCTTTTAAAGAATCATTATGGGTTTGATTTGTATTTACGTAATGACAAATGCTGTAAAGTATATTTTCATGGACTTATTAGTCATTTGTATATCTTCTTTGGAGAAATGTCTGCTCAAATCTTGCTCACTTTGCAGTTAGGTTATATGTCTTTTTATTGTTGAGTTGTAAGGATTCTTTAAATATTTTGGATACAAGTCCTTTATCAAAATACATGGCTTGCAAATATTTTCTATTCTATTAGTTGTCTTTTTACTTGTCTTTTTGTCATTTGCAGCACAGAAGTTTTTAAATTTGGATGTAGTTAAACTTGTCTATTCTTTTTATGTCACTTATGCTTTTAGTATTATATCTAAGAAACCATTACCTAGCCCAAGGTCACAAAGATTCGCTCATGTTTTCTCTTAAGAGTTTTATAGTTTTATGTCTTATATATAGGCTCATTTTAAGCTAATTTTTGTGTATGGCATAAAGAAAGGGTTCAAATTCATGCTTTTGTGTGTGAATATCCAGTGATCCCACCGCCATTTGTTGAAAAGACCATTCTTTCCCCCATTGAATAGTCTTGGCAGACTTATTGAAAATCAATTTACCAAATGTGTGAGGGCTTATTTCCAGACTCTCAATTCTGTTTCTTTCCTCTATATGTCTATACTTTATGCCAGTACCATGCTGTCTTGATAACTGTGGCTGTACAGTAACTTTTGAAATTGGGAAGTCCGACACCTCGGAGTATATTCTTATTTTTCAAGATCATTTGGATGTTCTTGGTTCCTTGCATTTCCATGTGAATTTAAGGATCTATTTGCCAATTTCTAAAAAAAAAAAAAAGCCAGATGAAGCTTTAATTGCATTGTACTGAATCTATAAATCAATTAGGGAGTATTACCTTCTTAATAATAGTAAGTCTTCCAGTTCATGAACATGGGATGTCTTTCCATGTATTATCTTCTTTAAACTCTTTTTTTTTTTTAGGTTTTATTTATTTATTTGACAGAGAGATCACAAGTAGGTAGAGAGGCAGGCAGAGAAAGAAGGGGAAGCAGGCTCCTCGCCGAGCAGAGAGCCCGATGTGGGGCTCGACCCCAGGACCCTGAGATCATGACCCGAGCTGAAGGCAGAGGCCTAACCCACTGAGCCACCCAGGTGCCCCTTCTTTAAACTCTTTGAATAATATCTTAGAGTTTTCAGTTTAGACATCTTGCATATCTGTCAAAATTTATTCTTAAGTATTTTATTCTTTTTGGTTCTACTGCAAATAAAACTGTTTCCTTAATTTTATTTTAAATTGTTCATTGCTTGTATACTGAAATACAACTGATTTTTGTACATTGATCTTGTATTCTATAATCCTGCTTAATTCATTTATTAATCTCATAAGGGTTCCCCTCCCCCTTTTTTGAGGATTCATTAGGCTTTTCTACATTCAAAATCTGTCATCTGCAAATAGACATAGTCTTACTTCTTCCTTTCTAATCTGTATACCTTTTATTTCTTTTTCTTGCCTAACTGCCCTGAAAATCCAGTACAATGTTGCATAGAAGTGACAAACATGAATGTCTTTGGCTTATCTGATCCCAGGGGAAAAGCTTTCAGTCTTTCACTATTAAGTATGACATTAGCTGTGGGGTTTTTGTAGATGTCTTCTATCAGTTGAGGAAGTTCCTTTCTATTCGTAGTTTATTGAGTGTTTTTATCATGAAAACATGTTGGATTTTGCCAAATGCTTTTTTTGTGTCTCCTTTAAGATGATATATGATTTGTCTTTTATTTTACTGCTAATGGGTATTATATTGATTGATTTTATATGCTGAACCAATCTTGCAATCTTGGGACAAATTCCACTCTATGTATAATCCTTGGTGTGTGTTGCTGATATCACTTTGCTGATCTCTTGTTGTTTTGTAGTCTTTTGAGGAGGTACAATTAACACATTATTGTGTTATTATTATTGTGTTATTATTGAGGAGGACAATAATGCAAAACAGTGTAAAGCCAAGTACCATAGGGTACAGGGAATCAGCGCTATTCATATATTAAATAACAAAATAAGTCATTTTAAAATAATAAGTTAAATTAAATAAATATTTATTGTGCATCAACTATGTGCCAAGTATTTTGGTTTGGGGAAATAAAAGCTGCAGAGGTCAAGGGGTCTTGATTAGCGCCCTCCCCTTCCATTCTAGCCAGCATCCTCAAGTCATCAAGACACCTCCCTCCACCCCTGCAAACACCTCTCCATTCACACCCAGGGGCCATTGAAAAAGGAGCCAGGATTCCTTGGGGATTTAATTAGATGGCCAGACATAATGCTGTGAATCAGTTAAGAAGCCAGAATAATAGGATCAGAACAGGGCTTCGGAGTCAGACAAATGGGGATTCAAATCCCAGCATTGACACCTACCGGTAATTTGGGAATAGTAAATTAATTTCTTTGAACTTAGTTATAGTAACTGTCAGGTGGAAATAATTATAGTACCCTCTTCACGTGGTTGCTGGGGAGTAGAAATTGTGATACACTATACAAGTCACCCTAGTAGAGTGCTTTGGTACATATCAGATGCTCAACAAGCTATAGCTATTACTATGTGTTCAGCACTGTGCGGCAGACACAGGATAAGGAAAGAAAGTCCAAAAAAGGAATGAAAAAACAGGGGCACCCGGGTGGCTCAGTCGGTTGAGCATCAGCCTTTGGCTCAGGTCATGCATGATCCCAGGGTCTTGGGATGGAGCCCCTAGCAGGGCTCCCTGCTTCTCTCTCTGCCCCTCCACGCTACTCTCTTTCTCTGTCTCTCTCTCAAATAAATAAAAAAAAATCTTACACAATATATTTTTAAAAAAATGACTCCTGCTCAGCAGAGAGCCTGCTTCCCCCCTACTTGCCACTGCTCCCCCTGCTCATGCTCTCTCTCTCTCTCTCAGACAAATAAATAAATAAAATCTTTAAAACCAATTAAAAAAAAAAGAATGAAAAAAAAAAAAAACATTGGCCAAATTTTCAGAATGTTCATGTTCTGGTTGGGGAATCAAACCTAACACATACAAAATATCTGTAGCATTATAAAAAGGAGCATGTAATTTGTCTAAAAATCATATGCAGAATATGATTACTATAGGAATAAATAAAACTATAACATATAAATGTTTGACACCAAAGTGCCTGACATATAGTGAGCACTTGATAAATGCTAGTAGTTATTATTAATGGTTGCCTTTGCCTTAGGAGTCTCTCTAAACAGTGGTTTTCAAAGTGTGGTCCCTGATCCAACAGTTTAGCAAAGCATGAAGTCAAATGGAAGCCACGGTGACCTAGTGTCTATATGCCATCCTGTATAAGTGGTTGTACAAAATGAGACCTTTGGAAGAAGTAGATTTTCACCCCTAACCCTGCCTGCAATTAGGGAAAAGAGCCACCAGGCTCCTCAGTTGGGCTTGCTGGTAAAGCAGAAGCTTCCTCTGCTATAGGCTGTTTTAGGGAAGTAGTTAGTAGTGAAAGAAGGGTGAGGTTTGGAATCCTTCCGCACAGAAATCCTGCTGTGCCCCCTTGTCAATTACTTAACTTGATAGAGTCCTAGTTTCTTCATCTGTTCATAAAAAACGGGGATTAAACAAGAGGACATTCATGCAAGTCCTTAGCATGTTGCCCACCGCATAGATGCTCAGGAAATGTTTGTTTCCCTTCCCTTTCCCAGAAAAGGGAAGGAATGGCAGGGGTATGATTGGTCAGCTGTCCGAGTCTCCTCTGTGACCCCCCAGAACCAGTGTCCCTCTGACTCACTGTCTGTGTCTTTCAGAGCTTTTACTAATTAAGAACAGAGTAAGATTTACATGTTAAGTAAATATTCTCTGATAATTCCCCAGCGGGGGCTGCAGCAAACTAGTGGTTTAAGTCACTTTCAATTACAATCTACAGTCCCAGTCCATAACTTAGAACCTTAAGTAACAGAACATAAGTTTTGTCATTTTTTTTTTTAAGATTTTATTTATTTATTTGACAGACACAGTGAGAGAGGGAACACAAGCGGGGATTGGGGGGTGGGAGTGGGAGAGGGAAAGGCAGGCTCCCCGCTGAGCAGGGAGCCCAATGAGCCCAGGACCCTGGGATCATGACTTGAGCCGAAGGCAGACACTTAATGATTGAGCCACCCAGGCGCCCCCAGAACATAAAATTTATTTTAATTCTAGAATTATTAATGTAAAAAATAATATGACAGTCTTGTGATACTGTTGCTTCCCAGGGGAGACAGTGCCTCCCAGGCTGGACACCTTCCCATGTGGGGTTGGGGCTTTCTTCTGTGCTTTCATTTTTGGGTTTGGGTTCACATTTCTCCATTCTCTCACAGAGTCTAGGGCTGAATTTCTAAAACAAAGAAGAAAAGGAAGTAGAAGGAAAATGAGCTGTTTTCTTTAAAAAAAAAGGAAACAGTCCCATCTTTTAAATCCCCCTAGCCCACACAAATGCCCACATGAACCCCACATTCCCAGCCTGGGAAACTGAACAAAAATAACACCAGGACTCTTGGGATCGCCACATATGTTGCACTTATTTGCATACACTTAGATGCAAACATACACAGCAAATTAATTGGGGTGCCCAGTGGTGATTGCAATCAACCCCAATATTAAAAACTGGCCTGTGGGAAACAGGTCACATGACCCAGGGCAGACCATGCTGCTGGCTGTGCTCCAGGGAGGACCAGAATCCCAGTGCAACAGAGACCTACTGTCCTCCCTTGATCTCTCTGCTCTCCCAACTTTCTCCCCTTTTCTCCCCTTCCGGATCCAGATCCAACTGCCCTTCCTTCTTCCTTAAGATCCAGGGGAAACCATGGCTCAGTGATTCCCTCTTAAGAGCATGGACTTAAGGTGGGCCTGAGCCCCACAGGATTCCCAGGCTGCAGAGAGCTCCCCAGTGTGGGAAGAGGGGGCACCCCATAGGCAGTGCCCACCCCCAAGAGAATCTGCACGACAGCTACAGAAGTGGCATGCAAGAGCATGCCAGCAACTTGGGACCTTGCAAGGAAATCTCCAGGGAGGTGGGCAGAGGCCCAGATTTGGGAATGTGGGGGAATCTGGCCCTGATCTAAGACACCAACCTTTACAGCACACTGTTGAAGTATCACACTGTCTCCCAGAGCCGCAGAGCCCTTTCTTCTCTGGCCATTGCTGACCAGTGTGGCTCCTGGAAAGAGCCAGACAGATTGTTCTAAAGTCTGGATTTCTACTGGCTCCCTGCATCCAATAGGCTGTCACTCAGAACCCTGCCCCAGAAGCCAGTCAGTGCCTGGAGGAAGTGGGAGGGGACAGCGTGTAAGGCAGGATCCACAGCTGGGCCTGTGCTTCCCCTGGGTTATGGGGAAATCTAGACTGCCCTGAACTCTGGCCCAAAATTTCACTTTCAAGGAACTCAGTGCCTTTAAACTTTGAGTTACCTGGTCTCCCCAGGGCAGAGCCCTGGGGGCAAGGTCTCCAGATCCTGCATGATCCTCAGGCCAGCATCACCCACATGGCATTGCTGCGGGTGCCTTCTCTCCTCACAGGATTGCCTACGCTGGGCCCAAGACGGCAGCTGCCAATCTGGAATGCTATGGAAAGGTCCTTTCCCCTCTGGGTTCCTACAGCTTGCCCTGAGGCCTGCAGGTCCACACCTGGAAACCTTTTGGCGTAACCAGAAGGCCCTGTTAGGATCAGCTGTTGATTGGAGAAAGGGGCTGTGGCCTTCCCTACAGGAGGTGCTCCAGCTTCTCTGGGGTAACATTCAACCACAACCTCTTCCCAAGGACCAACGGGCTTTTCCTCCTATAACCAAAGCCATGGGCCCAAACCTCTCTCTTTACTGCCCTTCATCCCCTCTCCTGCAAGGGGCTTCACACAGCACATGTTTGGCTGGCCATCGTGGGAAAGACTGCTTCAGTGGAGTGCAGCTCCTAAGTGATTAAGTACAACTGGCGAATAGAGCATAAAACCGAAGGACAGGGGGCGCCTGGGTGGCTCAGTGGGTTAAGCCGCTGCCTTCGGCTCAGGTCATGATCTCAGGGTCCTGGGATCGAGCCCCGCATCGGGCTCTCTGCTCAGCAGGGAGCCTGCTTCCTCCTCTCTCTCTGCCTGCCTCTCTGCCTGCTTGTGCTCTCTCTCTGTCAAATAAATAAATAAATAAATCTTTAAAAAAAAAAAAAAAAACCGAAGGACAGTTATAGCCACGGGGAAGAGAACTCTAGGCACATGTCCATAATCTCTTATCTGAAATCCAAAAGCCAAAATCTAAGCAACAAAAACAAAACAAAACCCAAGAACAAAAACAAAAACAAAAATTGCTACATGTGTAACGTAGTTGGCATCAAAGCCTATGAAAATGATGTGATTTCTATCTCATTTGGGTGATTATTACTACGTTTTCCTGCCAGATCAGTATTCACTTATGGAGCGCTGGCCCAGATCCTGCTGAAGGCGGTAACAAAATACATGGAATGTGACCCATAGTATATGGCTCTGACGGTTCAGATAAGGAATTGGGAACACACAGAGTAGGCTATTACAGGCGAAGAATAAATTATACCAAGGTATGAACAGCATTGCTCAGAAGACTATTTAGACTGTGTGGAGAAAGTTGGCTACGAGTCAGACCTGCTGAATTCAGATCCTAGTTCCAACATTGACCAGCTGAGTGACCTTGTAAACATTGCCCAATCTCTCTATACCTCCTGTTATGAACTGAATTGTTTCCACCCTCAAATTCCTACATCAACGCCCTAACTCCCAGCACCACAGAATATGACTGTAAATGGAAAAAGGTAATTAAATTAAAACGAGGTCATTCGGGTGACCCTCTAATCCCATCTGACCTGTGTCCCTGTATAAAGAGGGGATTAAGACACACGGAAGATACTAGGAATGCATGTGTATGAAGAAAAAGCCATCTATCTGCATCCAAGGGGAGAGGTCTCAGAGGAACCAAAGTGACAGCCAGTGAATAGCTTGACTGACACCTCGGTCTTGGACTTCCAACCTCTAAAAGCGTGAGAAAAGAGTTTCTGTTGTCTAAGGCACTCGGTCTGTGGCATTTTGTAAGACTACCCTAGCGGACTGACTAATACACCTCCTTTTTGTGGATGATAGTAATAGAACTCAACTGTAAGGGTTGTTATGAGGATTGAATGAGTAAGAATGTAAGAATTATGTCCAAAGCCTGGCAAAGTAAGCACTCAGTAGATATCATCTATTATTATGTTGAAACAAAGATGTGTCACATTTACTCATTCACTTATACCAAAAAAAAAAAGAAGCCCAGCCCATTTCTTGTCCCTGAACTGTAGACCAAAGACCTACTCAGCATCTTTGTTTAGATGAAAGGGTACTTCCCACAGACTGGCCCCTCCTCAATCTTCTCCATTGCAACCGGCCACTCCATCCTTCTGGTCTCTCAAGCCAAAACTTTGATGTCATCCTCAACTCCTCTTTTTCTCACATTTCACATCCAATCTGTCAGTAAACCCCTTTGGCTGTGCCTTCAAAATGTATCCAGATTTTGGAACTTCTCACTATATTACTGCTACCCCCCAAACCACCATCATCCCTTGCCTGGGCTGTTGCAACAACCGGCCTCCCAATTCCCTCTCTTGCCCCTTGTAGTCTATTCTCGTCCCAGCAGCCAGAGCAATCCTGTTAACACCCACACCAGAGGGTGTCATTCCCCTGCTCAAAACCATGCAACTGTTTCCCATCTCACTCAAATTAAAAGTCAAAGCCTGGGCGCCTGGGTGGCTCAGTGGGTTAAGCTGCTGCCTTCAGCTCAGGTCATGATCTCAGGGTCCTGGGATCGAGTCCCGCATCGGGCTCTCTGCTCAGCAAGGAGCCTGCTTCCCTCTCTCTCTCTCTCTCTCTCTCTCTGCTTGCCTCTCCATCTACTTGTGATCTCTCTCTGTCAAATAAATAAATAAAATCTTTAAAAAAAAAAAAAAGTCAAAGCCTGCAGTGGCCTGCAAGAGTGAGTGTAAGTGACTCCTGATTACCTCGAGAATCCATCTCCTCCTTCTCTCCTCATTCCCTCTGCTTCAGCCCAGTCAGCCTCCTTGCTGTTCTTCTAAACTGTAGTTCGAGAAATACTAAAGGAAGCTCTTCAGGCTGAAGAGAAAATTAGATCGGAAATTAGATCTAAGTCGGAAACTTAGATCTACCAGAAGGAATGACGAGCACTAGAAATGGTAAATACCATGGGTGAATAGAAAAGATCATTTTCTTAATTTATTTAAGAAGACAATAATAACCATTTATTATGTTTTTTTTTTCAAATGCACAGAAGTAAAGTAGATGAGAGGAATAACAAAAAGATGGGAAAGGGTGAATGGAAGGTATAGTAAGTTTCTCACATTATTTGTGAAGTGATATAATGTAGATCCAAAGTAGCCTGTACGAACTTAAAGATGCACATTGTAATCTATAGAGCAATCATTAAAGATAAAACAGATATCCAGCTACAAAATGAAAAAGGCAACAAAATGAGATAGTACCAAGTAATCAATCCAGAAGCAAGCATAAAAGGGGGAACAAAGAAACAATGAACATATGGGAAGAGTAAAAATTAATAGCAAAATGAGAGACATGAAACTAACCATATGAATGACTGCATTAAATAAAGATGGACTAAGCACGCCACAGAAAAGGCAGAACTTGTCTAACTAGTCTAAAACGTAAGATGTAACCAAGTTTGTTTACAAGAGATGTACTTTAAATAGTGGACAAAGTATAGGCCATGACAGTGAAAGGCTGGAAAAAAAGATGCTACACAAATACTAATCATGAATAACCGGATTGTATTAATATCAAATAAAGTAAACTTTAGGACAAGGAGTATTGCCAAAGGTAAATAGGAACATTTCATAAAGATGAAAGGATTGGGCCACTTGGGGGACTCAGTGCAGAGTCTGCTTAAACTCTGTCTGCTCCTCCCCACCCTTTTGTGCGCTGGCTTTCTCTCTTTCTCGCTCTTCCTCTCAAATTAAAAAATCTTTTAAAAAAAGGATGAAAGTATCAGTTCATCAAAAGAAATAACTATCTTACATGTGTATGCACCTAAAAACAGGGATTCAAAATACATGAAGCAAAAGTTGACAGAACTAAAGGGAAAAATAAACAAATCTGTAATTATAGTAGGAGATTTTAACACCCGGTAGAACCAACAGACAAAACTCAGTAAGGATGTAGAATATTTGAACAATACTATCAGCCAACCTAATCTTTCTGACATTTATTGATCACTATATAGAAAATATATTCTTTTCAAGTATACAGGGAATACGCATCAAGATAATCTATATGCTGGACCTCTAATATCTAGACATGCTCAGGACCTTTGTACTTGCTATTCCCTAGCACTGGAATAACTTTCCTTTCAGCTATCTACATGGCTTATTTCCTCACAACTTTTATGTCTTTACTCAAATGTTACCTTCTTAGGGGATCTTCTCTATCTTATTTTATTTTATATCTTCTCTCCAGAGCAACTCCTATTTTCCTTTATTGTGGCCTCAAAGCCATTGTCCATCCTTGCATCCCAGATCTGGGATGTGCTGACTCTTCCCTGGCTTGAGCCTGAGGCCCAAGACCTCTGGAAGGCCTTTGCCCAAACAGTGCATCTTGTCAAGAGCAGTAACAAAACCAAGTGCTAGGTGCCTTATCATGGTCCTTTCTATTTACTAAAAAGCCACAAATAGTATGGAATGTGTAATGAAGGGTTCAGGTTTCACTAAGAATTTGACCATGTAGCCAGCAGAGCTGGAGAGTAAAAGAGAAGAAGATGGATGATGGACAGAGACTAGGAAGGAGAGGAGTAGGAGCTACCATCTCTATAAATTATTATCATAAAGATTCTTCCCGAACTGAGCTCCCCTGCTTCTGGGGGCTGTTGGTCCTCCGTGTCACCTGTATCTCTCTCCTCCTCTGCTGGTCATCTACTAGAGTCAGAAGACAAGGCAACTGGAGCCAAACAGGTTCCCAAGACCTCATGCCAGCCCCTGTCCTCCCTGGGTAATGACCACTGAATATAAGCTGAGAGAAATGTGTGGAATCCAGAGTCCCCACCCTGAAGACTTTATGGTAAAACAGTAAAACAGGCCCACAGTAAAACAGTATGTGGGGCAGTAAAACAGGCCCACAAAATATGTCATTTCAAAAGTTCATTGCTTCTAGCCACTATAGCTGTACATGCCTACTTCCTGGCTCAAGCCAACAGTTAAAGTGTACTGGGCTGGGTGCCTAGGATGGTGCTGCTCGAACCTTATGGAGTCTCCTGGACTTCTTATTACAGTGCAAACCACACTCTGATTAGCAAAGCTGCAAAGGATTCAAAGATGAAGAAGTCAAGCCTCCTGCCCTCACTTTACTTAAAATCCAGACAACATAGCATGGTTGGGGGGTGGGGGGCAGAAGTGCCATGATAGAAGCATAGCAGAGAGGACAGCAGAGCGATGATTTCATGGGTTTCCACCAAAAAGTGCAAGGTTAGGGTAAATAGCAAACCTCAAGCCACTAGACAGATTTAACGTCTAAGAGCATTTGGCAAGAGAGAGCTGGGGGTACACAAAAACTTGGAATAGTATGGCTGAAACCAACTTCTGTATGACCAGGGTGAATACACTGATGGGGTCCTCACTTCTGTCCACGCTGATGGAAATTGCTGGAGGAGAAGAGACCACCATTGTAACGTGGCCAGTGTGAATGTCTTCCCATAGGTAAAGAAGGCTCAGGATTGGCTGTGGGGAGCTTCTAAGAAATGAGCGAGAAGTACATCAGAAGGGAGACGCAAGCAGAGAGGACAGGCAGCGAGAGTATAGCCCATTGTGGGCTGGTCCTGAATTCTTGTCATTTCTAAACATGGAGCCCTGCCTGCTTCTTTCCGATTGGCCCTGCTTGGAGGGGTGCGTATTTGGGTACAGCCTAAAGTTTAATACCCGCAGTGGCCACGTAGGGTTAAGCCTGCTTCAGGCTCTTCACTCAGTCTTATCTATGCAAGGCAGGAAACTTCACAGAATCATGGGATTTTAGAGCTGGAAGTTCTTCCCTCAGGCCCAACACCTTCCCTTTAACACCAAACTCACAAGCAGGCCAGGTACTTTCTAGAATAGCCCATGGTTCTACCTTTTCCCTGGAGCTGAGATTCTTACCCCCCACCCCATCCCCATGAGGATAGCCCCGCAGTTCCCATAGAATCCTCCCTGGGCCCCTCAGCAAAGCATGAGGAATGCAGAGAAAAGGGGCTTGTCCTCTGCCCGGGGTGGAGGGTCAGCAGGGAGGAGGGCTAGTTTGTCAGCTTTGGAGCCATCATCAGGGGCCAGCTGGCGAGACTGCATGCTTGCTGATTCAGCCCCAAGAGGCAGAACAAGCAGGAGGACCCACTACTTGGCTGCTGAGGACAGTGGAAGTTAACCTTGACTGTTAACACAGCAGTCTGGAGGGCCAGTGGGAGGAGGATTCCAACTGGTACGATGCTCAAAGCTAGAAAGGCTTGTGTGCAGATTTGCCCAGGACAGTCCCAGCACATAATATATGACTGCTAGGCAAGAAAAATTATTAAAATTACCCCCTTTCCCTACCCATCGCTACTACTGTTTTAGATACCAATTTCTGTGGTTACCTGGTATATATAGTTCCTAGTCTCTGACAGCAAAGACTGAAGGGTCGGGTTCCTGCCCTGGCCCTATGGGGCCTTCCTTCTCTGCCCCTGCTCCCCGCTGATTGTTCTGGACACACCTCTAGTACCCAGCACAGGAAGGAGTAGGGGTCTGGGCTCTGGACTCTGTGGGGAGACTGGGAGGCTCAGCCTGGCTTCCAGATACCTCCAGAAGGGTAGCGAGAGGGCCAGGAAGCCCTCTGGGGCTGATCCAAGGTAGAAGACAATGCCAAGCCCTAGCCAGGCCGGTCCTAAAGCAGACTCGAAGCCACTTGCTGGTTAAGAGCCAGCCTTGGGACAGGGCATACACTTCTTAAATAGTTGCCGCATAGTATTGGACTTTCCCCTCTTGGGTGGGCCAGGGAGACAGCAGAGACTGTAGAGTGGAGAATCCAGGAAGCCAGGACATACGCCAAGGCAAGGTAACTCATTAATAATCATTAAAACTACAACCACACTGCTCATCGACTAGTAATATCATCGCGGGTTGTCTCCTTATATGTGGGGACTGGCTCCAGCACAATCCAGCTACAGTCCTCTGAGGATGTCACATTCCAAGGAATGACATGCCAGACTTGCCTTCCCCTGGGGCCCAAAGGACCCAAAAAAGGTCCAAAAGACCTTTGCCTTGGAAGGAGCCCTCCTTCCATTTCGGCTGATGGGGACCCTGATTCAACTCTCTCCTCCCTTCCTCCACTATCACATGCTGTTCCCCAAGGTAGAATACAAACTCCATGCAAGCCCCAAGAGTTCCTGGAGACTAGGTGTCCAGAGGGTTCCTGGGCCAAGGGGCGGGACCTCTCTAGAGCCGGGGCGGTGGAGCCCGAGTGAGGATTAGCTAAGGGGTTGAAGCCTGCATCTGGTGCCTCCACTCCACTGAAGGGCCCTTCATTTAGTTCCTGGCAAATGATTAACAGGAGGGCCCAGTAGCCAAGCACCTGAGGCCTGTGCTCCTGAGAACTTTGTGGAGCGGAGCCACCATGCCCAACCCCCAGGCTGTCCCTTAAGAGAATAGCCTCCATCTTGTTCAAGCCATGCTTATTTTGAATATCTTTCACCCACAACCAAACCCAATCTCCACCAGTAGAAGTATGTGAAGACTTCTTGTTGCCGCTCCACTTACTTCCAAAAATAATTTGAGACAACTTATGGTCAATGACAAATAAATGATGGAAGCATGCAGGCAAGGATAAAGAAATCAGAGGCATATCATAAAAGCGGGGTAACAGTTTTTCCAGAAAATGTGCACTGAAGGAAATTATTGTACCTGCATACATTATTTTGCATCTAACTTCCGGGCCGCGGAGTCAAATAAGGGCCACCTGGTGACTTAATGTACCTCTCATCATCAGTGTGGGTGGTCAGGAGAAGAAGGGTCCACCAGGGCTGCCACTGGTAGGTTACAAAGCAAACTCTTTGTTTTCAACAGCACTATCCCACAAGGACCAAGTAAATCACAAACCTGCCTTGGAGGGGCGGCCGGCTGGCTCAGTTGTTAGAGTATGCGACTCCTGATTTCTGGGTTGTGAGTTTGAGCCCCGTGCTGGGTGTAGAGATCACCTAAAAATAAAATCTTGGGGCACCTGGGGGGTCCAGTCGCTTAAGCGTCCGACTCTTGCTTTCAGTTCAGGTTGTGATCGCAGGGGGGTGGGATTGAGCCACAGAGGGCTCTGAGCTCGGTAGGGAGTTTGCTTGTCTCTCCCCTTCTCCCTCTCTGCTCCTCCCCCTGCTCACACACACTCTCTTTCTCAAATAAATAAACAAATCTTTAAAACATAAAAGAAAACGGAAAAACTGGGAAAAACCCCCAAACAAACCTGCATGGGATGGCATGCTCTATATGGCCCACTTGTCCCATCTTCTTCTCTCTCTACTGTTTTCCGAGCAGTGTCCTAGAGGGCCTGTATCCTACAGTGCTCTTGAACTCTGCCTGCCAGTTGTTTTGGCTATTGGGAGGCCCTAGTTAGGGGGCCATGAGGTGAGAAGAGAGAGATGCTGGAGTATTTATTCTTCAATACCATCATGGAGGTCAGTGGCTACATCCCTTTATCTTCAGCCCCATTTCCTGTCAGGCTCTCTCATTGCTGCAATTCTCGATGGGCTCCAGGAACAAATCCAATCCTCATCCCATCAGAAGCGGATAACAGCTTTCCCACTATTGCTAGTCCTTGAGTACTTCACCATCCTATATCGGTCCCTTTTAATCCTGTCCCTGCCATCATAAATTATCCCTCCATTAAGTCTCATTTACGGTCACTGGTTTCCTGCTAGGATCCCAACTGATTAACAGATAATATCTCTGTTAGGAATGAACTTTGCTTCAAGTAACAGAAAGCCTGACAAACAGTGGCTTAAACAAGACAGGGATTTTTGTTTGTTTGTTTTTTTCACATAATGAGAATTCTGGGGGTAGCAGTTCCAGGTTGGTGAGGTCATTTTTTTTCCCCTTTTTTAATGAAACCATCATTTTCCTTTATTTAACCTTTCCCAAGCAAAAATAAAACAAAACTGTGTGTTCTTTACATTTTTCTTAAGTCAAATCAAGCTTCTAACAGGGTGAAGAGTCAATATACAAAGTATTCAGTGAAAATTATATGAAGCCACTCTAAAAATATCATTAGTGTGAATCTATTTGGAGTCACATTCTTAAGAACAAATCACTGGTGAAACTCAAAGATCAGCTCTTCATTCACCTTCAGCTTCCTCACAACCATAGTAAGGTTAGAATTTTGGGGAGCTGGTTGATGATCATGAGATGTGATAATATGGTGGATTTTTGGAATGGTGTAGTCTCCAGCTTCCCCATGATGGCTGCTTTTCCTTGGAACTGTTTTCCCTCCCAGGAAAAACTGTGTATGATGCTGTCATATAGCCAGGCTCTTCCTGCGTTTCTGTTCTGCTTTCCCTTAGCATATTAACTCTTATCTTTCTGTTTTCACTTCTTGGTCACAGGAGGCTGCCCAGATCCAGACATCACATCTATCTCCAAGTTAGGAAGCAAAGCAAAAGGCCTAGGCCAACTGTGTCTCTCCCACCTCCATCTTCTCTAGACTTCTGTTTGGGTCATGACCAGATCAAATGGCCACTCTCAGATGCAAGGGAAGCTGTCATGACTGGGCTGAGAAAATTGTGAGGCACTGCTTGGGGCAGGGCACATAGCCATCGCAGGAAATCATCTTGTTAGCAAAGGAAAGCAGGAGGCATTAGCATTCGGTAAGCCATGAGTCCTGATGGCTGCAGTGAAGTTAATTTGGCCTGGAATTCCCCAGGGGCCCAAGATGACTGGGAACAGGTAACTGAGACAAGCTGGCCCACAGTAGTTTCTGCAATTAAAGGTGAGGATATGGATGGAAGACAGTTAAAAACCCAGTGTCCCTAAGACAGCCTGGGGCCCTGTTTCCCCCTTCAGTGAGAGTCATAGGGAAAAGCCCTAGATACAATCAGAAAACTGCTCTGGAAATTTCTCCATGGCCGTTTCAAAGCTTCCTCCCCCCGCCTCCCCCCCCCCCCCCGCCCGCCTCCGTGTGGCCAAGCTGCACTCAGTACTTCTGTGGACCCACTCAGCCCCACTGTGGGTACTGCAGTTTTCTTTCCCTCCCGGCTGTCTTCACCCACTTGATGGGGGATGACTGGGGACAAGAATCTCATCTTATTTGTGACCCCACTGCCCAGTTAGTGCCTGGCTTATAATAGCAAACACTCAATAAAGGTTTATTGGCTGAGTCACTAAGTGAAGGACTAAAATAGAGACGAAGGGGTGGAGTAGTGTTATCAGTCTTCCTCCCAGGACGCTGTGTGACCCTGGGCAAAGAACTTCTCTGAACCTTGGTTCCTGGCCTGTCACCTGAGGAGCTACACTGGAAGATCTCCAAGATGTCTTCTCATTCTGACATTCAGTGATTCTTTTTTTTTTTTTTTATGATTTTATTTATTAATTTGGCGGAGAGAGACACAGCAAGAGAGGGAACACAAGCAAAGGGAGTGGGAGAGGGAGAAGCAGGCTTTCTGCAGAGGAGAGAGCCCGATGTGGGGCTCAATCCCAGGACTCTGGGAATCATGACCTGATCCGAAGTCAGACGCCTAACGAATGAGCCACCCAGATGCCCCAGCATTCGGTGACTCTTAACTCCCACCACAGACGAAGGAACACCTCTGGACTTATTTCTTTGGACTGAAACATTAGCTATCTAGATCTCTCCGGTCAAAGTGCACAGACACCAGATGGGGAAGTTACCATAATAAAAAACCCATTGGCATTACTGAGGAAAGTTCTCTGATGTTTACAATTAGCTGCTCTCTGAGAGAAGTTTCTGGGGAGGGGGCACACAGGAGAGGTAGAAAAGAAAGTCTGAAACAGAGCATACTGTCCGGGTACTCTGGGACTGCTTGAGATTCTACGAGAAATAGAGAGGGGGCGAGGAGTCTGGATAACTGGGAGAGAGGGGACATAGAGACAGTGAGGAATTATGGGGACACAGAAAGCCACCAGAGAATATATCAGTTGCCCTTGGGTGTCTAGCAGAATAACTGAGCAAGAGGAGCCAGACTGTGGATCGCAGAGAGAAAGAGGGGCAGGGATGGGGCCAACACCCTGACTAGCGGCCTGATGGGAGGTGGCTCTGCACAGCAGCTTGTCAGGATGCTACCTGGAGCCATTGGCCTTCTGCTGTGACACCCAAGGGGACGGTCCTCAGGGTCCCTGCACGACTGAAGCTGAACAGAAGAGAAAAGAGCCTATCTTCTCTATGCTTTCCAAATCCCCCCTCCACTAGACTTGTGCAGAGAGTCAGACCCGAGGCAAGTGGCATTCTTCCCAGGATGCCTACTTTTGTCTTTTTGCATAACCTGTCATGTTCTCTCCCCCTCACAGATATTTTTGCCCTGAGTGTAATGGCATTACTTTATTATTAGTCACCCTCCCTAAGTGATCCATTTTTTTTTTTTTAACCCCAGGTACATTGGCTTAATCACAATCTTGGGTCTATAGCCCTCTCTCCTCTTTGATCCAGGCACGGCCCACCTTTGTGGTTATTTGTGTTTAGTTAATTATTTATTTCAAAACAATATAAGTAACACCCATGAACACCCAGGGCTAGAAATGAAATACGGACAGACCCATATTCACCTATGAGTTCTTCCTATGTCCTATCCCTCGCCTGCCACCCCACTACCTGCCCTTGATTTTCTAAAATTTGATCTCCAAGTCTTATAAAGTATCACGACAATGACCAGAGTTGGCTCTCCGGGAGCACGCCCAGCCAGTCCTTCTGATTTCTAATTGGCTGGATGCATTCACGCTCACAGAGGCCTGAATCTCAGGCAATGACATGTGTTCATGGCACTGTGGCCGGGGCCACCCACTTGCAATGAAGTCACGTAACACACACATATATTTCACATTGTTTTAAAATTTTGTCTAAGCCAGGATTTCCCAACCTCGGCACTACTGACACTTTGGGCTGGATCCTTCTTTGTTGTGAGGGGCTGTCCTGTCTGTTGTAGGATGTTTAGTGGTGTACCTCTACCCACCAGATGCTGGGAGCTGCCCTGTCCTTGCCCCCCACTCCCCCACTGTGACAGTTAAAAATGTCTCCTGGGGGAGGAGACAAAAACCACTCCTGCTGGAAAGCCACCAGTCTGAGCAAATATTTGGCAATACCCAGTTGAACAAATTCTGCAGCTCAAATGCCCTAAGAGAACACCCATGCCCATTTGTGCTGTGCGCCTGGCTGCGCAGTGTGGTCCTGAAGCCAGCAACCAGCACACCTGGAAGCTCGTTAGAAATGCTGAATCTCAGGCCCCACCCTGGTCCTGCTGAATCGGGATCTGCATTTCAACAAGATCCCCAGACCATTCCTGAGATTTGAGAAGCTCTGACACAGAGATGACACAAATTCTGCTTCTCTGAAGAAAGTCGCCCAGATGCAGTGTCTCTCAGTGGGGGGAAGTTACTGCTGTTTTGGGTCAGGACAATCCTATTGTTGTGTGGGGTTGTCCTTCGCTTTGCAGGACAGCCCTGCCCCATCCCTATTAAATGTCCACAGCATTCCCCAAGCCCCAGACAATCAGTAATACCCTCATCTTCCAAACACCCTCTGGGGAGCAGGAGAGTGTTTTCTTACAAAGAGAGCACTTTGACAATGGCGCTGCCTCAGTCTGCAGACATCCAGGAGGCAAGGAGAGAGGCAGAAGTGAAAACAGCTCCAGGGCCTTTCCGTCACATCTTCAAGGTGGGAGGGCTATGGTGCCAAGGGCTGAGCACTGGCCCCCTGGGGCCAAGAGGACCACGTTAGAGCTGGGCACAGGGAGGGGAGCAGGGGAGCCCTCTGGGAGAGACAGGAGCTGTGACCCGCAGCCCAACCAGTTAGACCAGCCGGGGCAGTTCCCCCCTGGTCCTGGCAGCCTTGATAGATAGCCTCATCAGGATAAAGCAAATGAGTAAAAATAGCTAGGCATCTGAGAGGTGTGTCTGAGGTACTGAAGGGAATGCATCCAGGTGGGATGAGGGAGGTACCCGTTCTGAGCCCTGCACCCTTCTCACCTGGGACAATCTTCAGGATTTCCCCCAGCCCAGAAGATAGCTAACTCCATGCGGCTGGGAAACTTGAGACCCCAGGGGGGAGAGACCTAGCTTCCAGGCTGCAGCTGGACACTACCCTACACTGGGGGCAGAAGAAGCTGGGCTTGCCCTCCAACCTTCATGTTGGCCAAGCACTTGAATCAGGGGCTCCCCGGCCAGATCCTCCCATCCTTCCCCCAAGCTTCTACCATTATGACTCCCTACAGCCCCACAGACCCCCAGAATACTTACTCTCTTGCCCACCTGCATTAGATGTGCTGTTCTTTCTGGCTAGAAAGCCCTTCCTTACCTTCCAGTAACTTCCAGTCATTTTCCAAGACCCCTCTTGGAAGCACTTTCTGACAAGGTCATGAGTTGGCTGTTCTCTTTTCCACATTTCAGTCACTCAGTCAGTCAGTCAGTCAGCTAACCGGTGTTTGTTGAGCACCTGCCTTGGGCCAGGTCCTGAGAATTTCTTTTTTAAGACTTTATTTATTTATTTGACAGAGAGAGAGAGAGACACAGCAAGAGAGAGAACACAAGCAGGGGGAGTGGGAGAGGGAGAAGCAAGCTCCCCACTGAGTGGAGAGCCCAGTGTGGGACTCCATCCCACATCCTGGGATCAGACGCTTAATGGACAATAATGCCCCAGGTCCTGAGAATCTGATGAGGAGCAAGAACTGCCACATCTCGCCTTGTGGCTCTTACACATTCCTGGGAGGGACTCAGTGGAGTGGTGGGAGGCAGAGTCGGCAGATCTGATCTCTTTGTCCACAGTTGAGGAGGAAACTGCAGCCTGTAGACTGGAGGGATAAACCTCTCTCAGACCTGTGTGATGGGTCTGCCCCATGACAGCCCCATAGCTAATGCGGTGCCCTGTCTGTCCCCTGCAAACACCCCCTCCCCACCCCCACCCCCGCCCCCCCTCAAATGCCACAGCTGGTGACAGGGACCACCCATGGCACATCTCCCTGTCTCCATTCTGAGGATGCCCATCACCTTCCCTAACTCCTCCCAAGGGGCCTGGATGAAGACTCAGAAACAGGATCAGGTTGATCCACATCTGTCTTTTGGCTCTTAGGGGAAGATGTTTTTCTAACTTGGCTGTCTCCTTACTCTCTTCTCCCTGCTTCAGTTTGGAAGCCTGTGTTGGAAGAAAGGCCCTGAAACTTCCTAGAGGCAATGTGTCCTGAAGTCCTCTGTGAAGAAGGGAAGCTTGTGTGGTTTTGTCCTGGCGCAAGAGACTGGGCTTCGCACCACAGGCAAGTTCAAGTCCAGCAGTGAGTCTCGGATTCTGAAATGGGAAGAATTCTTCCAATGTTGCTCGAGAAGGGTCCCAAATTCATGTCTCCTGCTGGCTCTCAGGTTCAGAACTGTTTTTAAGAAAGGAAAAATGTTGGCCAATTCTAGGGAGGACCCACACCTTCAGACAAGGTCAACAACAACAACAAAAAGCTGGAAGGGAGGAGGGTAGAGTTGGGAACAGAGGCCTCACTTAGCTCTTCTCTGAATCATCCCACTTCTAGCCACAGACAGCTTCTCACGGTGCGATCCAAACAGCTCCATGTTGGCTCCCACATCTAACCAAACTAAGTTGTTTCCCAACATCCCATCCTCTCCCAGCCTGAGCCTGTGGGCCCCTGACCTCTGGCCTTTCCTTGGAAGAGACTTGCAGAGCCCAGGAATGCCTCCCATGGCTGGGCCTCTCAGAGTGTCAGAAGGGAACTTTCTACAGTCTGCCCCAGGACCCAGGAGGCAAATCTGGGAGAGGGAGCAAGGAAGCCTGACTGGCAGAGAACCAATGAGAGCACGAACATACCCACCCGCAGCTGTGCCATCCCCCGTCAGCTTTCCCACATTGCTTGACCCAGCCAAGAACCATCCCAAATATCATTCACCTATCATGGGATCACCTCCTCCTCGCATAAGGACAAAGAAGCCTCACCACTGTGGGCCACATGAACACAAGTGATAGAGACTCTACCCGCTCCTCCATCAGAACCTCTAGGCACAGGGCCACAGCCAGCAGATACCGTGCTTTCTGTGATTTAGAAAAAGGAGGCTCCTCTGAGCAGAAGGACTTTAGAAGGATCTCCCCTGAGTGATCCAAGCAGGAAAAAGTGTCCCATCTGTGCCTCTGGACTGGCTCTCTTGGGCATGGCATAATTTGTTCAACTATATATGTGGCCCTGGTTCAGCTCCCCCTTCCAAAGCCTCCCCTAGGTGGTCTGGGAATCTTCCAGAGCGCTTGTGCTCACCAATGAGTCTTACCCACAGTTACCCCCCCAGCCTCCACCACGCTCTTCCTTTCCTGTTTCAGTTCCCTGATTGATGGCTCTACCTCTGAGGCCACTGATGGATATTTCCACTCTGCTGGAGCCTTCTGGGAGGGTGCTGATGTCCAGGCACAGAGTAGCCCCCAGGCCTTCCTGGAGCACAAAACTCTGGTCAGGATAATGGCAGGGCAAAACAGCCCAAATGTCGTCTTCTTCTTCTTCTTCTTCTTCTTCTTCTTTTTTAATGTGTTCTTCTTAATAGCTACAGTTTATTTAGCTCTGCGTCTACCCAGTTTCTCAACAGCACTGCCATATGATTGCTTCTGTTCTCACCTTTGGTCCATTCTGACCTTTTGTTTGTTGTTGTTGTTGTTTCTTTGTTTGTTTTTCTGCCTGATGCATTGAAGTTGATAACTGGTATTGTTTTATTCAGCATGTATTTTTTTTCATATATCAGCATGGAAATTTGGGGTCAGGCAATTTCTAATGGTTTGAGAAGACCTATGAAAAGTAAGGTAGTTCTACAGAAGAGCAGAAACATCATTCAGAAAAGAATTTCCACGGAATTGAAGAGAGAGAAGTCCTGCTCCTTGGAGCTTTCCCTAATACCCTGTCAGCAACAGCTACTGTGGGATGCAACTGGGTAGCAGCCAGTAGTCTCCAGCCCTGGGCTAATGCATCTTTTCACCCTTCACCTCCCTTCCTCCTGCAAACACAAGATGGTTTGGATTAATATGCTCCCTTCTCATTGGTCCTTCTACCTCAAGACACCTCATCACTGGTAAAGCAAGATGCAGCTGTTGCCCTGATTGGCTGATCTGTTGCTGGGGTAAAGGCCAGCAGGGTGATTCTGCTTTCCCAGATGTGGTCTCCTTCAGGCCCTGTAGATACACACTCCCATTCAGTCTTTCTTGACCTTCCTCCTACCCCCAGATAGTCCCTCCTTCCTCTTGTGGTTGCATAGTAAACAATCATGCCATCCAAGGGTTCCCTGGGGAGATCCAGAGGTTTTCATCTTTGCAGTGGTTAGTGTGCGAAAGTAGGATTTCATATAATCCATGAAGGCAAAATTGGGGGAAATCAGCCTTTGATAATCAAGAACACATATACTTCCACAATACCAAACAAGAGGTCATAGATTTTCTGACAACTAAATCCCTCTGACAGCCACTAATGCAGATTAAGTATGGCTTTTGCACGTAAAGCAAATGCGTAAAAACACAGGGCTTCCTAGTTCCCAACTGCTACCAGTAGCCACTGTGCCTGAAATTCCACCACTAAGACTTATTCCTTTATAAATTTTCTTCTCCTGGGGCCAACTGTTAAAATACAAAGAGCCCAAAGTCTGTTCTGAAAGATGTGCGAAAAGCATGAACTCAAGTGAGTTCAAAGACACCAATATGTTTTAGGACCCCCTGTGATAGGCAGAATTGGGGCCCCTAAAGATGTCCTTATCTTAATCCATGGAACCGGTGGCAAAAGGGACATGGCAGATGTGATTAACATTCAGGACTTTGAGATAGAAAGGTTAGACTGGATTATCTGGATGAGTCCAAAATAATTACATGAACCCTTAAAGGCAGAAAGATTTTCCTGACTGTGGTCAGAGAAAGAGACATGGTAATACAGAAGCCAAATCAGACTGATGCTTTGTTGCTGGCTTTGAAGATGTAGGAAGGGGGCCACCAGTGAAGGAATACTTGTGAATGCCTCTAAAAATAGGAAAAAAAGGAAACAAATTCTCCCAAAGGGCTCCCAGAATCACAGTCCTACAAACACCTTGTTTAACCCAGTGAGGCTTGAGGCAGACTTCTGACCTGCCAAACTGTAAGATGATAAATTTGTGTTGTTTTAAGCTACTAAGTTTATGGTATTTTGTTACAGCAGCAATAGGAAATGAAAATAACCCTTCCTTAGAGATTCAAAATACACGTTGGCATATTAAAGAGTCGAGGGAGCCTTTCAGTAAAGATACCAGTTTAAGTCGGCATTTCAGAAACTTATTTGAAAACCACACCTGGGATGCCTGGGTGGCTCAGTCAGTTAAGTATCTGCCTTCAGCTCAGGCCATGGTCCCTTGGTCCTGGGATGGAGTCGCATGTCGGGCTCCTTGCTCCTCAGGGAGCCTGCTTCTCCCTCTGCCTGCTGCTCCCCCTGCTTATGGTCTCCCTCTCTTTCTCTCTCTGACAAAGAAATAAATAAAATATTAAAAAAAAAAGGGAACCACACCTTTAGTCCCCTGTAACATCTATTAAGCATCTTAGAACATGATATGGAAAATACTGCTGTAAAGCATTAACTGTTACTAACATCTTAGTGTGACTTAGTTCCTGTTTTCAGTGTGATAGCTAGGTGAGAGAGAACAGCACACAGGACAGGCAAGTTTTAGCAAGCCAATATGGAGCTCTAAAGGGGTGAACTCTGGGTACAGGAAGTCAGTGGAGAGAGTGGGGAATGGAGAGGAAGTGGACACATACTAGAGAGAAACTTCAGCTGCGACAAGCCTGTGTTGACATGCTCAGTAGTTTGTGCCAAATCTTCCCTACTTTTCAGGTTGACCATCTTCGCTACAAAATCTGCCCTGACCTCCTTCTCTCCCCCAGGCCTGGGCTGGAAGCTCCTTCATGAGCCTCCATGGCCCCCTGTGTTTGTTTAGCTCTAGCCGTGGCAGCAATATAGTGAAATTGCCTGTTTATTTGTCTGTCTCTCCCACTAGCCTGAAGTTGCTGGAGGACAAGGGCTCTGTCTGGTTCACTGCTCACATCTTCTGTGTCCCACCCATGCTCGGCACATGGAAGTACTCAGGCTGAGCCTCTGTCCTCCCCTTTTTGGACCAGAACTGTATATGAGATTATTCCTTTCTTCATGACCAGTGAGTGCTGTTGAGACCCGTACCACCACTCAGCCACAGTCCAGCCCAATAAGAACTAACCTTCCCAGTAAGACCACAGAGCACCTTCTGTCATACCTTTTTTTAAAAACCCTGTCTTCCTTCTCTGGTGAAACAAACAGAGTTTA
Source organism: Lutra lutra (assembly GCF_902655055.1). Classification (NCBI taxonomy): domain Eukaryota; kingdom Metazoa; phylum Chordata; class Mammalia; order Carnivora; family Mustelidae; genus Lutra; species Lutra lutra. The sequence continues at coordinate 59,910,123 of NC_062284.1, forward strand.
GGCTGAAAGTGTTCCTTGTTGGACCACAGTTTGTGGAGCTTCTGACGAGGCTATAAGGAAGGCAGGTCAAAAGAGCACATGCTACATCTTCCAAGATGGTTTATAGGAAGCAAACGGAATTAAGGGTTGTATGTGTGAACAGGACACTCCGGGGAAAGGAAACGAGGGGCTAGGTCAGTACTGGTGTGAGGTGAGAGATAAAACAAGCCAGAGAGAGAATCCCCTACACCACCTCTCCCACAATCCCGGAAGTCTTCTTGGATGTAAAACAGAAGTAAAGAGAAACCAAAATTTCCTGTGGGGAACCACCCCTTCCCCTCTCCCCCGACCAAAAAGAAACACATGATTTGGGCCTGGATGATTAGAGTCCTGAATCTGCTAGTTCCAGAAAGGGGGCGGTTCGGAGGGATAGTGGGAAGTAGGCAGATGAGAGTGACTTCTGAGTCTGAACTTGAACCTGGAAGGACAAAGTCCTGTAGCTGTCACTCAATGGAGAATGACAATAAACTAACATAAAGAAGTGCAGAGGTGAGAAACAGAAAGGGTCCCAGTTCTGGTGCCACCACATGAGTCCTGGGTTAAGTGTCATCTGAAGTCTTTTATATATGAGTCAATAAACTCCCCCCCCCTTGTTAAATTTTATTTATTTGACAGAGAGAGAGAGAGCGCACAAGCAGGGGGAATGGCAGTTAGAAGGAGAGGCATAGGAAGAAGCAGCTCCCCACAGATATGGAGCCTGATGAGGGACTCCATCCCAGGACCCTGGGGATCATGACCTGAGCCAAAAGCAGATGCTTAACCAACTGAGCCACCCAGGTGTCCCTAAACTCCCTTTTCTGTGGAAGTCAGTTTAAGTTGGATTCCCATTCCATTGCAATTAAGAGTCCTGATGATGTAGAAGAAAGAAGAGCTTACATAGTATGAGAAAATGGAGGAAGGGCACTCAGGTGGCTCAGTCAGTAAAGCCTGCAACTAGGGGTTTTACATTTGAGCCCCAAGTTGGGTGTAGAGATTACTTAAAAATAAAATCTTTTAAAAAACTGGTGAAGAAACCTGAAAACCAAGAGGCAAGGAGTAGTGAACACCTACTTCCAGCTCTCCTCTCTGGGAACTGCCACCTCTCCCCACCCCCAAGATCATAGGAGGAGGACTCCCTTGTTACTGGGTTTTGTTCAAAAGACCCTGCTCCCCCGGCCACAACTGAGCCCATCATATTTTTTTTCTCAGTAAACTGGAGCTGGGACTAAGAGTGCAGTGCTAATCCCGAAGATGAAAAGACGCCAGACCTTGGGACGCGAGGCATAGCTGTATTTTCTGCCCGTGGACCGTGCAGCAGAGAGAAAGGCAATACATCACATTACAGATGAGAAATTTGAAAGTCAGAGAGACTACATAGCTTTGCCTAAGGTTGCACACTTGGTACGATTTTCACAGAACTAGAGTCTAGCTTTTCTGAATTCAAAAGTTAGGCAGGAAACAGCGGGGTCGGGGCGCCCCAAGAACTCTAGACCTGTGAACAACTTGAGCCAGACAGCGAGGGGTCATCACAGCCTGGCCAACCACCCAAGAAGAGTCAAGCCAATCGAAAGGATGCAAAGATATCTTTCTGTGCTCAAAATATCAGAGAAATCCTGGTGCTTAAAGTGTCCCTCGCTGAGCTCTGAGACTTGCTTTACTGCACTTCCCGAGAATTTACACCGCCTCAACCTGAGCAATTGGAGCAGCCACCGACTTCCCGGAAACTGCAACTCTCACTATGCATCGCGACTGCACGGACTAAACCTGGAATAAACTACAAGCCCCAGAATTCTTTGGGAGAGAGCTACGCTAGTACGAAGGGGCGGAGGGGCGTATTCACGTCGGCCGCGCGGGACCGTTAAATTTGAAACTTGGAGGGTTTGAGGTTACTGGTTTGCCAAGGAGTCGGGTGCAAACTTTTGTCCCTCTGGTCGCTTTGTTACCTCTAAGGGCAGGTTGCGGAAGGAATTCCAGGCGGTCTGCGGCCCTGAAGAAAGGCCTGCGGCAGGAAGAGGGTTTGAACCGGGAATGCAGGATGGCGGCGATGAAGAAGGAAGGGGGTGCTCTGAGGTGGGTACCGGAGAAAAGCTGCCGGGAACTGTGCCTGCGAAACCCGAGGAGGTAGCCGGTGACAGAGGCTCCGCTCAGTGCAGTCCAGAGGAACACGGTCGGGAGAAGAGTGGGCCTGGCTGGAGCCTCCTTCCTGCTGGAGTCGGGGGCGCAAGTGTTGGAGGTGAAGACAGAGTTAGTTAGCATCGACCTCACTGGGGTGAGGGCACGGGAGAACCCAGCTGCATCCAGCTTCAAAGCAAAGGAGGCTGTGCGATCCCAATGTACAAAGAACTTGGAATTTGTAGTGTGGTCCGTGTATCTCCGCTCAGCCATTTTCTAGCTCTTTGATCTTGGACTCACTCGTCTTAGTATGGAAAATGCTGGTGGGTGGGGGACGGCCCTAACTGGGTGATGGGCATTAAGGAGAGCACTTGAGGTAGTGAGCACTGGGTGTTAATATGCAACTGATGAATCACTGAATTCTACCTCTGAAAATAGTAATACTGTGTATGTTAATTGAATCTAGATAAAAAAGGATAGCAGAGATATAATAAATTGCTACTTAAATATTAAAATCATACTGTAATCTTATAAATAAAATCACACATTTATTTATTTTTTTAAAAAGATTTTATTTATTATTTATTTGACAGAGAGAGATCACAAGTAGACAGAGAGGCAGGCAGAGAGAGAGAGGGAAGCAGGCTCCCTGTCGAGCAGAGAGCCCGATGCGGGACTCTATCCCAGGATCCTGAGATCATGACCTGAGCCGAAGGCAGCGGCTTAACCCACTGAGCCACCCAGGCGCCCTAAAATCACACATTTAAAAAAAAATATGGAGGGGCGCCTGGGTGGCTCAGTGGGTTGGGCCGCTGCCTTCGGCTCGGGTCATGATCTCAGGGTCCTGGGATCGAGCCCCGCGTCGGGCTCTCTGCTCAGCGGGGAGCCTGCTTCCCTCTCTCTCTCTCTCTCTCTGCCTGCCTCTCCGTCTACTTGTGATCTCTCTCTGTCAAATGGATGGATAAAATCTTTGAAAAAAAAAATATGGAAAATGCTGATGAATTCAAAGTATGTGTAAGGTAACTGTCTCCAAATAAGTGCCAAATGGTAGGTGCTTCCATGTCAGTGGCATAATTAAAAATATAAAAAGCCCTTCTCTGCATGCTTGCTGCTTTTCCATATATATATATATATATATATATATATATATATATATATATAAGTTCTTCTGGGTTGGAAATCTGTATGCATTTTTTAAAAAGATTTTATTTATTTATTTGAGAGAGAGTGAGATAGAGCATGAGCAGGGGGAGGGGCAGAAGGACAAACAGACTCCTCGCTGAGTGGGGCACCCTAGGTGGGGCTCCACCCCAGCACCCTGAGATCATGACCTGAGCCAAGTCAGATGCTTAAACTACTGAGCTACTCAGGTGCCCTGAGGTATGCATTTTCATTATGGGGTACACCATACTTAGATAAATGCAATATGGAGAACTCTTTAGCTTACGCAACAAGTATTTATTGATTACCTACTAAGTGCTAAATATGGCAAATAAACAAAAGACACAAAAATCCCTACCCTTGTGAAATTTAAGTTCTGGGGTGGGGTGAGGGTGGGTGCAGCAGACAAGAAACAAGATCAATAAACTTAAGTTAGATGGTCAGTACAAAAAGAACTAAAACAGTGGGGATTAGGGGCATTGATGCAATTTTAGATTTTTTTTTTATAAAGATTTTATTTATTTATTTGACAGACAGAGATCACATGTAGGCAGAGGCCGGCAGAGAGAGAGAGGGAGAGAGAGAGAGAGAAGGAAGCAGGCTCTCCACTGAGCAGAGAGCCCGATGCGGGGCTCGATCCCAGGACCTTGAGATCATGACCTGAGCTGAAGGCAGAGGCCCCAACCCACTGAGCCACCCAGGTGCCCCAATTTTAGATATTTTTGAACAGGGGGCCTCACTGAGAAGGTGTCTTTTGGGTCAAGACTTGAAGGAAACTGCTCTGAGTTGGACTCCCTGCTCACCATGGAGTCTGCTTCTCCCTCTCCCTCTGCTGGTCCCCCTGCTTCTTCTCTCTCTCTCTCAAATAAATAAAATCTTAAAAAAAAAAAGACTTGAAGGAAACTCAAGAGTCAGTCAAGCACATATCTGGGGGAAGTACAGAGATTTGGTGAGGGTTGGGGGAGGGAGCTGCATCTTGCAAGTAGTTGGAGTGAAGTGAACCAGAAGAGCAAAAGGAAATGAAGGATGAGGTAGAGGTGAGGATGCAAAGATTGTAAGGACTTGGCTTTTACTCTGGTTCAAAAGTCAGTGGAAGGTTTTGAGCAGAGGAAAGACAGGATCTGATATTAGTTTCAGTAGGATCACCAGCTGCAGTGTTGAAAAGACTAAGGCAGAAGAGGATGAAAGCAGTTATGAGGTTACTGAAATAATCCAGGCAAGAGAAGATGGTAGCTTGAGCCAAACTAGAAACAATGGAGATGATAGAAGGTTGATTTCTGAATCTGTTTTGAAGGTGGAGCCAATAGGATTTGCCAGGTAACTGGAGGTGGGGGATAAGGAAAGGGGTGTCAAGGTTGGCACTGAGATTTTTGGCTTGAGCAACTGGAAAAATGAAATTGCCATTTATTTGAGATGAAGGAACACTGGGAGGAGCAGGTCTGGAAGGAGACAAGACAAGCAAGGAGGGAGGGGAGCAGTCCCAGCTCAGTTTGGGACATTAGGTGAGGTAGTTTAATTGCTATTCCAAGATAAATAAAGAAATTCAGATGGACTCAGCAAACATTTATTCAGTGCTTCCTGGAGACAGAGTCTATATTAGACCATGAGGTTGTAAAAATAAATGACATGGCCTTTAACATTTATAAGATTCACACAATGTAGTTAAAAAGATGAGAGTAGTTACAACCTAAATTATTAATCACTTATAGTTAACCTTCTTGAGAGTTTTCAGCTCTCATCTAAACTAAGGTCACATGTAACTTTCACTTTATTTCAAAGATTAGTGCCTATCTGTTTCTCTGTTTTAAACCCAGAGATGGTGTCTCTCAGCCAGAAGTAAGCTTTTGTCTGATAGTTGCAGAACTCTGAAGTTCAGAGCATACCTCATAATGGTGATTGCCTCCAAAAAACTTGTGGGAATTTCCCCATCCACAGGCTGCGGGCAGTTGTAACCAGTAAATTGTATTTTTGTCTGCTTGTGCTCTGGGCTACCTGTATATACATATAAACTTCAGTTTTAAGTCATCAGTTGAAACATGGTGTGTTGGTCTGACAAACTGCTAGTTTTGTTTGTTTGTTTGTTTTTAAGATTTTATTTGTTTATTTATTTATTTGAGCCTAAGAGAGAGAGAAAGCACACACAAGCAAAGGGAGGAGCAGAGGGAGAGGGTTAAGCAGACTCCATACTGAGCGCAGAGCCCAACGTGGGGCTCAATCCCACAACTCTGAGCTGAAATCAAGAGTTAGGTGCTTAACCAACTGAGCCACCCAGGTACCCCAGTTTGCTAATTTTAAACTAAATGAGATGATGCATTTAGTGGTAAGCATAGAACTCCTTTTTATCTACTTTGCCAAATTTATAATTTTTCTCCTTCTTTTCTTCCTTAAACTTTATTCTTATAACTGTCCTCAGTACCGTAGTTACATTCTCTCTTCTGTTAGGCAATACTACAGCCATAAACTTGGAAACCAGGTTACAGAAAGGCTCAGACACTTAGGAGTATGAGAACACTACTAATGTGCCAGCCCACCATATTCAGCCCAAAGATCATGAATAATCACTTATTTGAAAACATTTATAATAATCTATATATACATCTAAGTATGAAACTTACTTTCATTTCTCTTCACAGTGAAGCCATGTCCTTGGAAGGAGATGAGTGGGAACTGAGTAAAGAAAATGTCCAACCGTTACGGCAGGGGCGGATCATGTCCACACTTCAGGGAGCATTGGCACAGCAAGAATCTGCCTCTAACGGTACTCTTCAGCAACAGAAACGGTGTGTAGAATGGTGGGGGGTGAACCTGTCATCATTCATCTCCAACTGTAGTTGGTAATGTAGATGTGGATCCATGCCTACTGGCATTAAGAAGTACTTTTCAAAATTTGATACTGTGAGAATCTGTTCCCCACCTGCTTTTTCATCACACAACAGCTACTTAAAGATCTCCTTGAGTATGATTAAGAACAAGAGCTATAGGATTTCATTTAATTATGGAGCAGTCAAACTCTTGTATCAATAGAAATAGAGCTTATACAGAACAGTGAGAACAAAGGAAAGTAAGTATCATATTAAGCAATATTTATCAAAAATGTTATATCATGCTGGATCCCTAAATAGAATTAACTTTTGAATAGTAATCAGTTAAAAGAAATTGCTTCCTTGGATTCTGAGTACTGAGAGAGAGTGAAATCTTCTACCTTTTTTTTTTTTTTAAGGTTTTATTTATTTAGATAGACAGCGATCACAAGTAGGCAGAGAGGCAGGCAGAGAGAGAGGGGGAAGCAGGCTCCCTGCCGAGCAGAGAGCCCGATGTGGGGCTTAATCCCAGGACCCTGGGATCATGACCTGAGCTGCCGGCCGAGGTTTTAACCCACTGAGCCACCCAGGCGTCCCTGAAATCTTCTATCTTGTGTATGCATTCAATTTTTAACTTTCCAGGAAAGCATTTTTGAGAGTATGCCAAAAAGAAATAGTGATCTCCAAAGAAAATATACCTGAGAGAAATTAACCCACTGAGCCACCCCGGCGCCCCGAGGACTGCTGATTTTTTTTTTTTTTTTTTAAGATTTTATTTACTTATTTGACAGAGATCACAGTAGGCAGAGAGGCAGGCTGAGAGAGAGGAGGAAGCAGGCCTCCTGCTGAGCAGAGAGCCTGATGCGGGGCTTGATCCCAGGGTCCTGGGATCATGACCTGAGCCAAAGGCAAAGGCTTTAACCCACTGAGCCATCCAGGTGCCCTGAACTGCTGATTTTTATCAGTAGTGTCTTAGATTTTAGTTTTCCACCATTTCTGCAGGTAATGGCCTCATTATCTCATACCTAAATCACCATATTAACTTCATAATGGTGGTTCCTTTTCTAATTTCTTTTATTATTAAAATGTTACTTAATTGATCTTTTTAAATCTTTACTTAACATATTCAAGATACTCTCCAATTAAAGAACCAGTAGTGGCTTGAGCAGATGGAATCCAAAGTCTTTTAGTTTAGTTTTATTTCTTTTAAGTAATCTCTGTGCCCAGCATAGAGCTTGAACTCACAACCCTGAAATAAAGAGACGCATGCTCCACAGACTGAGCCAGCCAGGCACCCCAAGTCTTTAAATTTACATTTAAAACATGCCCTTCTTCTCCAGTAGACATTCTAACGTAGTGTTAGACTACTACTGACCTCCTGACAATATGTCAGAAGGAAGATCTTTTGCTCCTGGACCATGGTTGTGTGTTTGTATGTATATCATAGTAAGGTTAATCCCTTACTATGCCTATCTCCGTTTATTCCTGATACAGTTAGTATCAGGAGCTAGTGTTAGTAACTCTCACACTTTTACAACTTTATTCAACATTCATTTCTTGGAAATCTTGGAAAAATCCTTTTTTTTTTTTTCCAAATTTTATGGTTCCTTCAGAGTCCCACCTTTTGATGCTGCTTCTGTGATACCTCCTTTTGACTTATCAAAGCCTTTATGATCCATTCTTGGCAGCTGTGATATACTATCCTGCTTTGTATTGTTAGTTAATTTTCCCTTTGTATACTTTGTCTTTCTTATTATAGATTCCTTTGCATCAGTAATTATTGTATAGTTCTTTGTATCAGATATAACCCTTTATACGGCTTTTATTATTTTTTTATTTTAATTTTACTTTATTAATTTCTATTAATGTAAATTGTTTATTACCTAGTACTTCCTATCATTTATGGAGTACTTATTATGTCTAAACACTTTATAGTAAGAGTAATCAACCTAGTAAATTAGATAGGTACTACAGTAGTCCTGCCTGATCTGTGGTTTCACTTTCCTCAATTTCATTTACCTGCTGTCACCTGTGGTCCAGGAGCAGATGATAGTCCTTCTGACATATCGTCAGGACGTCAGTAGTAGTCTAACTCTGCACTAGAATGTCTACATCATTCACCTCACTTCATCTCATCATGTAGGCATTTTTATCATTTCACATCATCACAAGAAAAAGATGAAAGATGAGTACAGTACAATAAGATAGAGAGAGAGACCACATTCACATAACTCTTACTATAGTATATTGTTACAGTTTTTCTATTTTGTTATTGTTGTAAATCCCTTACTATACCTAATATATAAATTAAAGTTTATCATGGGTATGTATGTACAGGAATAAAACATAGTATATATAGGTTTAAGAAGTATCCTCAAATTCAGGCATCCATTGGGGATCTTGGAAATTATCTCTCTGCAGATAAGGGGGGGACTTCTTTATTTTTATTTCCAATTTAGAGATGAGGAGACTGAAAACAGAATTTGAACTGGTTGTCTAATGTCACTGTGCTATTGATTAGTAGAACTGCTAGTTTGAGCCTAGGGAGTTTTTTTTTCCAGAGTTCTAAACTGCTGTGTAATTCTGTTTTTCTGTATGTTCTTTTGGAATTTATCTAATTTCCCCATGTTTTGTCCTTCCTATTATATTATCAAGCAGAATCTTGATTATTTCTGTTTTTCTTCCTGTTTAACAAACCCTCAAGCTCCAGTGCAGTTATTTGGATTGATGCTAAACACTTAAAAAATGAATAAAAATGGAGGTGATGCTTGTTTATTTGGCTATTTATTTATTTTGCTAATGCTAACATTTTCTGTTTAAATTTCAGGGCATTTGAATCTGAAATTCGGTTTTACACTGGAAATGACCCTCTGGATGTTTGGGATAGGTGCGTCTTTTTTTTATTTTGCAAGGGCACTAGAAACTTAACAGATGAGTCCTTATGGCCATGCTTCTCAAATTAGGGTGTACAGAGCAGTGTGTCAGAATACAAAGTGATATCTCCCTCTCTCTCTTTTTTTTTTTTTTTTAAAGATTTTATTTATTAATTTATTTGACAGAGATCACAGGCAGAGAGGCAGGCAGAGAGAAGGAGAAACAGTCTCCTTGCTGAGCAGGGAGCCCAATGCAGGACTCAATCCCAGGACCCCAGGATCATGACCTGAGCTGAAGGCAGATGCCCAACCATCTGGGGCACCCAGGTGCCCCAAAGTGATATCTTTGAGAGAGACAGACAGTGTTTCTTCCTGAGGTGTTCGTAACTGAAGAAATTTCAAATTTGTGGCATGCAACTGAGAGCTACACCCTTTTATCCCCATACCCATTATTTCCCAGAAGCACACGTTAGCAAGTTTAAGGAATATAGGCTTAGGACATGTCATTGAGGGCCTCTAAATAAACATACTTTCAAATTAGATATTTTTGCTTAAGAAAGTCAAGAATGGGTCTTGGTGCAAGAATAAAAGTACACATTAAAGTTTAAAATTCTTTTTGAGCATCTGGCTTGCCTAAAAAGTGGCTCAGTCAGTTGGGTGTCTGCTTTCGGCTCAGGTCATGATCCTGGAGTCCTAGGATTGAGTCCTATGGCTAGCTCACTGCCCAGTGGGAAGTCTGCTTCTCCCTCTCCCCCTGCTCTTTTTCTTGCTCACTCTCTCAAATAAAATCTTTAAAAATCAATCAATAAATAAAATTTTTCTTTTCTTTTCCATTCAGGTATATTAACTGGACAGAGCAGAACTATCCTCAAGGGGGGAAAGAGAGTAATATGTCAACATTATTAGAAAGAGCTGTTGAAGCACTACAAGGAGAAAAACGATACTATAACGATCCACGATTTCTTAGTCTCTGGCTCAAATTGGTAAGTCTTTCTCAAGTCTGTTTGAGTTTAAAGTATTACGCCAGGTGATTTTCTCTAGAACTTTCTGGTACATACCAAAAAAAAAAAAAATGGCAAAACCTGAACTATTTAGTAGGTACTGAACTAAACAATTAATACATACTCAATATTTGTCAAATTGGCTCTATTTAAAGATGGATTTTAATGGAAGTTGGGGTTTTTTTGGCCCCTTTAAAAGTGATCATAAGGGCTGTATACCTCCTCATGGGAGTGGATTATTTATTTCAAATATAACTGGGACATGCAGCTGTACTGGGAGAGGATCTGTAGGAGCCAACACATGGCAGTAGTATGATTGTTAGTGAAAAAGTTTTTGCAGGTGATTCTGGTATCCCTTTGTCCCCTTTCTGAGAACCAATACCATGAAAAGATATTGTTTTTTATGTAGTATATTGCTACATCCAAAAATATCAGCCTGTCCACTTTATACTGTCTCATTTGACATGTAGTTCTTTTATTTCTAGAACAGTCTTGAGGCTTTTTTTTTTTTTATGAAAATATCTTCAAATAAGCTAATGACCAGAATTTCTTAGGTATTAATTTCATTGCCTTTATCCTAAAAGAGATTAGAAAAAGTAAGTGATTAAAAAAAAGAGAGAGAAAAGAAAGATAAAGTGATAAATATTTAGAATAGAATGTTAGATAATAGATAATTAGATAATGGATAACTGGATACTTATAAAATAAATTCTTTTTATTAAAAATTAAACAATAAAAATAGATAATTATATAATATTTTAAATTATTCTAAATAATAGAATATTTACAACAGCCATTGTAATATAAAATATTGACAATTGAAATTGATAAAATTTTTGGCTAAAATATATCTCTTGAGACCTTATCTTAAACCTCAAATATCATTAATAAAGGGAATTAGGTGAATTATGCCTGAAGGCATAAGCTATCTTGGTTTCCATAGGACATTTGACATATCTTGGCATCATTATTGACAAGTTGGAAAAATTATCTTTGGAGCGTTAGTGACAAGAATTTATGTCAAAGGATGGTACCCAAGGAATGCTAAATCTTGGATGGTACCCAAGATTTGTTAGCATGGAGACTATGGTCCCTGGTAGCTTACAAATAGATTGTTTTCTTCATTCCATCCTATATAATATTCTTATCCTAAATAATGTTCTTATATGTGATTTACCTAAAGTTTGGACTAGATAAATCTCTAAAGTAATTCTTTATCTCAGGATTCTATGATAATATTTAGTTGGAACTACTGAAAGTAACAATTAATTGGAATAATTTTGCTGTTCACAAATGCTGACCTGGTGCTGGTATTGAAGAATAGTGATATTATTATAACATAAAAAGCATAGTCTAGACCAAAACTACTGGAAGAATGGTCTGCAGACTGTTCAACATAAATGTAAAAGTTCAGAGCAAGCATTTAGAAGTTTTTTTTTTTTTTTTTTGCATTTAGAAGTTTTAAGTTTTGTTAACAAATTTGACTTTCCCACAACATCCAAACACATCATTGTATTTCTAGTAATTTATTTTTATTATATATTTTTAAAAAATACCAATCAACAATAGGAAAAAGAAAATACCAGTCAACAGGGTGCCTGGGTGGCTCAGTGGGTTGAGCCTCTGCCTTCAGCTCAGGTCATGATCTCAGGGTCCTGGGATTGAGCCCCCATTGGGTTCTCTGCTCAGCGGGGAGCCTGCTTTCCCCTCTCTCTCTGCCTGCCTCTCGGCCTACTTGTGATCTCTCTGTCAAATAAATAAATAAAATCTTTAAAAAACAAAAACAAAAAATAGTCAACAATGGAATAGAAACTTGAAACTCTTACACACCAAAACTAGCCGCTTTCCCATGGGCAGTCTGCGAAACGCTGTTCTAGACAACCCTCAGAGTCAAATGATCAGCCCTAGAATGATCAGCAATAATCTGAACTTTGTAGATGGTTAACAGGGTGTATAATGAACTATTTTGCTGTTTTTTTTTTCTTTATGTAATGGTCAAGAGGAGTAACAGTTGGCTTCCTCACACTACTTTCCTTGCTTTGCAGAACAATTTCTCTAAGAATTATATTTATAAGGGGTAACTACAATCTAGCTAAGGAAAAAATTGTTCTTAGGCAGTATCCAGGATTTTTAGTTAAAAGTGTAAAAATTGTTTTAGTTGGCTTGTTAGGGATTACCACAAAGATTTATTTAACTCTTGGATATATTAATCTAACCATGTGGCCCTTTTATTTATGTTATTTTTTTTTAAAGATTTTATTTATTTATTTGACAGAGACCACAAGTAGGCAGAGGCAGGCAGAGAAAGAGGAGGAAGCAGGCTCCCTGCTGAGCAGAGAGCCCGATGTGGGGCTCAATCCCAGGACCCTGGGATAGAGCCCGATGTGGGGCTCAATCCCAGGACCCTGGGATCATGACCTGAGCCGAAGGCAGAGGCTTTAACCCACTGAGCCACCCAGGCGCCCCTATTTATGTTATTTCTTAAGTAATCTCATTCAGCACTCTAGAATAACCTGATCTTTTTTGGCTTTTACAGGTTGAACCAGAGCTATTTAGAAAGCCATTAACAAATGCAGTCAATGTTAACCTTTATTTATGTAGTAACAGATGTCGAGGACTGGATCTGATACTGATAACATGTTCAGAATTAGAACTTTGCTTGAATTGCTATCACAAAGGGGAAAACATCACTCATTGGGATAAGCAGAAAACTCCATTTATTGAATTACTATACAATTAAACTATAAAATACTATTTGTTTTTGTTAAAGATAGAAATGGAGGGGCACCTGGGTGGCTCAGTGGGTTAAAGCCTCTGCCTTCGGCTCAGGTCATGGTCCCAGGGTCCTGGGATCGAGCCCCATATTGGGCTCTCTGCTCAGTGGGGAGCCTGCTTCCTCCTCTCTCTCTTGTCTGCCACTCTGCCTACTTGTGATCTCTGTCTGTCAAAAAAATAAAATCTTTAAAAAAAAAAAAAAGATAGAAATGGAGCATTTCATTTATTCAGTTTTCTACCAGACCCTGGCTAGAGGTTGGGATATAGTGGATAGTAATATTTTGTGCCTTTGTGGAGCTTACTTTATTGGGAAAGACAGATGTTAAGCATTTAATTGTCACAAAGGAGAAAGCAGGAAACTATTGAGTTGTGTAGGAGAGAATACATACAAGGAGGACTTAACCTAGGCTAGACAATCAGGAACAGATAGAAATGAGAGAAAATATATCTAGTAAATAAATAGGAGAAAATGTTAGCCTCCTTTGTGGTATAAGAACTCCTAATTAGAACACTGAAATGCCATTTTTGTATGAAATTAAAATTAGGTATTTTCTGTGAAATTAGTATTTGGGAATAACTACTAGCATTTTAAATTTGTACAACACTCTTAGAAAGCAAGTTGTTGCTTTTTAGGGTGATTTAGGGTGATTCAGCCCATTAGGCGTCTGCCTTAGGCTCAGGTCTTGATCCCAGGGTCCTTCGATTGAGCCCTGCATCAGGCTCCCTGCTCCGTGGGGAGTCTGCTTCTCCCTCTGCCTTCTGCTGCTCCCCCTGCTCATGCTCTCTCTCTCTGTCAAATAAATATATAAATAAAAATCTTTTAATAAAAGGGCAATTTGTTACTGTTTAACATAGTTCTACTTATAGGAATTTATTTAAGGGAGTAATATGAAACATGAAAGGTTGTGTGCATGAAGATATTTGTTATAGAAATTATTGTAATGGGGCAAAGTAGAAGCTGTCTATCCAAAAAATAGGGAGTGGCTAAATGATGGAAGATTTCTGGGTAGAATATTTTTTCTTATCTAAAAATAATAATGAATAAGCAGCAACATGGAAAAATGAATGATGGACAATTAAGTGGAATAAAAGCAAATTTTCTTGTGATTAAAACTTTATAAAATGATAAAAACCCCTTTACCTGTGTAAAATGATATATGTTCTTTTTTTTTTCCTTAAGGAAAAAATGTATGTGGCACTGTTAATGATGTGGGATTTTTATTCAGCCATTCCCCTACCTTCTTACTATTAGAATTATCAACATTATATCTGGTCTTATAAGACCCTCCTAAAATACAGATTTGACCATGTCATTCCCTTGCTTACAGCTCTCCCACCCAACACACATACATTCACTATCAGGTAGATTTAAAATTAATTATCTTAACATTTAAGACCTGTTACACCCTTTTTTCCAAGCACTTGTCTTGTCTGCATCCCTACAAACTTTAAGTCTCTGTCTTTGCTTATATCATTTTCTCTGTCTAGAATGTCCTTCCTTTCCCATTCTCTACCAGATATGTCTATTCCTCCTTCAACGCCACACTCAAATGTCATACTTTCTTGAGGTCTTTCCTTCTCATCCCTTTTCTTACAAATTAATTTCTTTTGTCTACTTTTTAAGTCTTCCCAGTAGAGTCCTTATAACATTGTATTATAACAGATACATATTTTTTCAATGCAGAAACTACATAAAACTCCAGTGATTTTCTGGCAGATAAAAGACAGTAAGTGAATAGAAATTGATTAACTATTAATGCTTTTAATTTGTTACAGGGACATTTATGCAATGAGCCTTTGGATATGTACAGTTATTTACACAGCCAAGGGATCGGTGTTTCACTTGCTCAGTTCTATATCTCATGGGCTGAAGAATATGAAGCTAGAGAAAACTTTAAGAAGGCAGATAAGATATTTCAGGAAGGAATTCAACAGAAGGCGGAACCACTGGAACGACTACAGTCACAGCACCGGTAAGCTTCTCTAGAGCTTGTCTTCCCTCTTTAAAACTAATAGATATAAATCATTGGTTTTGCGTCTGAATAAAATGTTCTCCATGGATTGGCAAGTTTCCTTAGTTACGATTTAATTTTTTAAAAGACCAATTTATATTTCACATATAGTAAAATCTACTCTTTGTTGTACAATTCTGTAAGTTCTTACAAATGAATAGAGACCTGTAACCATTGCCATGATCAAGTTCCATCACTCCATAGGATTTCCTTATGCTCTCTGCCTTTGTAGTTTAACACATACTCTCATTCCCAAACCTTTGCAACCATTGATCCTATTCTCCAGCCCTATAGTTTTGCCTTTGCCATGATATCACAGAAATGGCATCATTCACTGTAGCTTTTTGAATCTGACTGCTTTCATTTAGCATAATGCATTTTGGTTATTAAATTGATTCTGCTTTAAAGATAGATATTCTGAATTCAAGTCTTTTGTCAGGTATGTGACTTGTAAATCTTCTCCCAGTTTCACTATGGTCTATTTGTTCTATTAATAGTGTGTTTATGGAACAAAATTTTTTAATTTTGCAGAAGTCTAACTTACTTTTGCATGGATCATGAGAACTCTGTGTAGTGGAAGGTTGCCAACAGTTTCTCCTATGTTTTCATCTTGAAATTTCAAGAAAAAAAATTTGAGTATAGTTATATACAACATTGCATTAGTTTCAGGTGTGTAGTATCGGGATTGGACAAGTTGATAAGTTATGCTATGCTCATCACAAGTGTAGCACCCATCTGTCACCATACAAAACCCTTACAGTATCACTGACTTTATTTCTTATGCTATTATTCTTAAGCTTTTATTCCCATGATTTATTCATTCCATAACTGGAAGCCTGTGTCTTCTTCTCTTTTTCTCCCATTTGTCCAATCCCTGTCTCCTCTGGCAACCAACAGTTTGTTCTCTGTATTTATAGGTCTTATTCTGCTTTTTGTTTGTTTAAGTCTGACTTATTTAACTTAGCATAATATGCTCTAGGTACATGCATGTTGTCACCAGTGGCACCAATTCATGCTTTTTTATGGCTGCATAATATTCCATAGTGTGTGTGTGTGCGTGTGTGTGTACACACACACACACACACATAAGCACACAATATCTTCCATATTTGTCTATTGAGAGACACTTAGGTTGCTTCTATATCTTAGCTGTTGTAAATAATGCTGCAGTAAACATAGGTGTGCATATATCTTTTTGAATTAGTGTTTCTGGGTTTTTTTGGGTAGATACCAAATAGTGGAATTATTGGATTATATGGTATTTCTACGTTTCTATGTTTAATTAAAAAAAAGATTTATTTATTTACTTTAGAGAGATTCCACAAGTATGGGTAGGGGCAGAGGGAGAGAATCTTTAAGCAGACTCCCCACTGAGCACGGAGCCATGGGGCTCAGTCCCATGACCCATGAGATTATGATCTGAGTTAAAACGAAGAGCTGGATGCCCCCAATCAACTGATCCACCCAGGCTCCCCAATCTTCAAGTCTTTGTAGTTTTACTTTTATATTTAGATCTCTTGATCCATTTGAGTTAATATTTGTAGAAAGTATTGATCAAGGTTTTGTTTTTGTTTTGTTTTGTTTTTTGCATACAAACCTCCATTTGTTCTTGTACCACTTGTTGAAAAGATTTTCTTCATTGAACTGACTTTGCACCTTTGTCGAAAATCATACTCGACATAAAAAAAAACGTATTTATGTAGGTTTATTTCTGTTATTCTGTTCTGATCTATATATCTGTTAATTAGTGTATATACCACAGTATCTAGATCACTGTAGCTTTATAGTAAGTCTAGAAATCAGGTAAATAGGAGACCTCTAACTTTGTTCTTCTTTTTAGGTCTTCTAGTTCCTTTGACTGTCTGTAAAAGTTTTAGAATTAGCTTCTGGGATTTTGATTAGTATTGTGCATAAACTTGGTATATTTCTCCATTTATTTAGATCTTTGATTTCTTTGAGTATGCTTTTATAGTATTTGTCTTTTGAGGAATTGACTCATTTCATCTATGAGTTTAGGAGCATAGAGTTGTTTATAGTGTTTATTTTCCTATTAATGTCTGTATGTTATATAGGTATCTCTCCCCTTTCATTCCTGATATTCATAATTTGTGTTTTCTCTTTTTTCCCTCAGTCTAGCTAAAAGTTTATTGATTTTATTGATTTTTTTTAAAGATTTTATTTATTTATTTGATAAAGACACAGTGAGAGAGGGAACACAAGCAGAGAGAGTGGGAGAGGGAGAAGTGGGCTTCCAGGGGAGCAGGGAGCCCGATGTGGGGCTCGATCCCACAACCCTGGGATCATGACCTGAGCCGAAGGCAGACGCTTAACGACTGAGCCACCCATGCGCCCCGATTTTATCGATCTTTTTAGAGAACCAGCTTTTGGTTTCATTGCTTTTTCTTAATTGATTTTTTCTTCTTATTTTTATTAATTTCTGCTCTTTATTATTTTCTTCTTCAATTTTTTTTATTATTATTTCCTTCTTTGTGTTTGCTTTAAGTTTAACTTGCTCTTTTTCTAGTTTAAGGTGATAACCTGTTTCACTAATTCTAGCTGTCTTATCTAATATAAAAATTTCCTTCTTAACACTGCTTTAGCTATACACCACAATTTTTTTTTAAAGATTTTATTTATTTATTTGACACACAGAGAGAGAAATCACAAGTAGGCAGAGAGGCAGGCAGAGAGAGAGGGGGAAGACACTGAGATCATGACCTGAGCCGAAGGCAGAGGCTTAACCCACTGAGCCACCCAGGCGCCCTATACTCCACTAATTTTGATATAATACTGTATTTTTCACTTTCATTGAGCACAAAATATTTTAATTTCACATATATTGTTCCTTTGACTTGGGTTATTTAGAAGTGAATTAATTTAATGGGAAATGTTTGGAGATTTTTCAGATGTCTCTCTGTTACTGATTCCTAGTTTAATTCCATTAAGGTCAGGGAACATTTGTATGGTTTCAGTTTTTTTTTAATTAAGTTTTGTTTTATGGCCCAGAATATGTTCTGTTGTCAGTGAATATTCTATGGACACTTGAAAAATATGTGTTTTCTGCTGTTCAGGGGTAGAATGTTTTTTAAATGTTATGTAGGTCAAGTTGATGGATAGTCTGTTCTGGTCTTCTGTTTCCTTGCTGATTTTCTGTCTACTTGTTCTATCAGTTACTGAGAGGAGAATTTTGACTTCAAAATTCTATTTTTGTCTATTTTTTTCTCTTAAGTCCCATTTGTTTTGCTTTATATATTTTGAAATCCTGAAGCATACACATTTAGAATTGATCCCTCTTTCATTATACAATGTCTATCTTTATCCCTGGTCATACACGTTCTGAAGTCTCCTTGGTCTGATATTAGTACAGCCATTCTGGCTTTCTTTTCTTTATATGATATATCTTTTTCCTTTCTTTCTTTCTTTTTTTTTTTTTTTAACAGTTTTAGAGTTGTGTGACCACCACTATCTAATTTTAGAACATATTTAATACCCCAAAATGAACCCTGTACTCATTAGCAATCACTCCCCATCCCCACTCATCCACTTTCAGGCAATTGCTTATCTGCTTTCTCTCTCTAGATTTGCCTATTCTGGGCTTTGCCCATAAATGAAATCCTACGTTATGTGGTCTTTTGTGACTGGTTTCTTTCACTTAGCATACTGTTTTGAAGGTTCATCATACTATGTTCATCATTGATGAACATAGTTCTGTTGTATACTAGTATCTCATTCCTTTCTATTGCTCAGTAATATGCCATTCAGTGGCTATGCCACATTTTGTTTATCCATTCATCAATTAATGAGCAATTGGGTTGTATTCATTTTTTTGGTTATTATGAAATAATGTTGCTGCAAACATTCATGATGCAGGCTTTTGTATGGATTTTCTTTCATTTTTATCCCATGTCTTCATATTTAAAGTGGGTTTCTTATACACAGCGAATAGTTGGGCCTTGTTTTTTCATCAGCTCTCATAATATCTTTTTAAATGTTGTGTTTAGAACATTTACTTTAATTATTGTGTTGGATTTAGATCTATTATTTTCTTATTTGTTCTCTACTTGTTCTATATATTTTGTTCTTCTCTTGCCTCTTTCCTGCCTTCTTTTGGATTGTCTGAATATTTTTTAATATTTCATTTTAATTTATTTTATTGGCTTTTTTTTGTCTGTTACTGTTTTTTTAGTGGTTGTCTAGGGTATATTATAAACATACCTGACCTTTCATGGTCTACTTAGAGTTGATATTTTACCACTTCAAGTAAGAAAATACTGAAGCTTTATAACTATATAGGTCCCTTGATCTTCCCTACTTTTTTGGTATACTTGTCATATGTATTACATCTACATATGCTGAAAGCCCCACCACACAATGTTATAATTTTTGTTTTCAAGAGCCTTACATATTTAAAGAACTATGGAGGAAAATGGTCTTTTGTATTTATCATTTTTGTTCTTTCTTCATTCCTTAAGTCCCAAGTTCTCCTCTGGAATAATTTCCCTTTAGCCCGAAGAGGTTTGTTTAGCCGTTCATTTAGAGTGGGCCTATGGCTAATAAACTGCCTTAGTTTTTCTTCTTCTTTTTTTTTTTATTTTTATTTATTTGACAGAGAGATCACAAGTAGGCAGAGAGGCAGGCAGAGAGAGAGGGGGAAGCAGGCTCCCTGCTGAGCAGAGAGCCTAATGCAGGGCTTGATCCCTGGAATGACCTGAGCCAAAAGCAGAGGCTTAACCCACTGAGCCACCCTGGCGCCCCTTTAGTTTTTTTTCATCTGAGAATGTCTTCATTTCATCCTCATTCCTAAAGGATATTTTCGCTGGATGTAGAATTCTGGGTCAACAGTTCTTTTTTTGTTATTGTTGTTTTTTTTTTTATATTAAATTTTATTTATTTGAGAGAGAGAGCAAGAGCGGTGGGGGGAGGGGCAGAGGGAGAGGGAGAAGCAGACTCCCCAGTGAGCAGGGAGCCTGACACAGGGCTCCATCCCAGGAACCTGGGATCATGACCTGAGCTGAAGGCAGCTGCTTAACCGTTGGAGCCATCCAGGTGCCTTTCAACAGTTCTTTTCTTTCAGTACTTTAAAGATGTTCTACTGTTTTCTGGACTCTGTGATTTCTGACGAGAATGGTTCCTTCTCTATATGTAATATGTTGATTTTCTCTGGGTGCATTTAAGATTTTTTTTTTTTAATTTTATTTATTTGACAGAGAGAGAGTGCACAAGCAGGGTGGAGGGATAAAGGGAGAAGCAGACTCCTCGCTGAGCAGAGAGCCCTACATGGGACTGGATCCCAGAACCCTGGAATCATGACCTGAGAGGAAGCAGACACTTAACCGACTGAGCCACCCAGGCACCCCTAAGATTTTTTTCTTTAACATTATTATTCAGAAGTTTGAATATGATGTGTCTCTGTGTGATTACCTTTGCATTGAATCCATTTGGGGTTTACTGAGCTTTTTGAATATGTAAATGTGTACCTTTCCCAAAATTTGAGAAGTTTTCAGCCATTATTTATTTCTGCACTTATATGTCTTTTTCTGAGACTAAAATTACACATGTGTTAGACTTTTTGATATTATTCCATAGGTCCTTGAAGCTCTTTTTTATTGTTTTGTTTTTGTTTTTATTTTTTTAATTTACTTTTTTTTAAGAAGATTTTTATTTATTTATTTGTCAGAGCACAACCAGGGGGAGCAGCAGGCAGAAGCAGAGGGAGAAGCAATCTCCCTGCTAAGCAAGGAGCCCAAAATGGGGCTCGATCCTAAGACCCTGGGATCATGACCTGAGCTGAAGGCAGATGCTTAACCAACTGAGCCATCCAGGCACTGCCCTTGCCTTTGTTTTTACTTTTTTTTTTTTTTTTTAATTTATTTACTTAACAGACAGAGATCACAAGTAGGCAGAGAGGCAGGCGGAGAGAGAGACGGAGGAAGCAGGCTCCCTGATGAGCCGAGAGCCCGATGTGGGGCTCGATCCCAGTACCCTGGGATCATGACCAGAGCCGAAGGCAGAGGCTTTAAGCCACTGAGCCACCCAGGCGCCCCTGTTTTTACTTTTTTAACCTTTCTTTTTTCTGTTCTTCAGAGAGGCTAATTTTTGTTGATTTGTCCTGAGGTTCATTTACTCCTTCCTTAGCCATCTCCATTCTGATATTGAGTTCATCCAGTAATTTTTTATTTCAGATAATGTGTCTTTCAGGTCTAAATTTTCCATTTGATTCTTTTTTATAGTTTTTCTGTCTCTGCTGAGAACTTCTGTCTCTCTATTCATTTCAGATATTTTTACCTTTATCTCTTAGAGTGTCGTTATAATAGCTGCTTTTAAATTTCTGTCTGGAAATTCCCAATACCTAGGTCATCTTGATTTTGATATGTGTTGATTGCCTTTTTCTTTGAGAATTGATCACATTTTCCTGGCTTTTTCTCTGTCAAGTCATTTTGGATTATATCCTGGACATTTATCCCATTACTATGTTATTAGACTGAGTCCTGTTGGTTAATATTCTCTGGGGAATCTGATATTTTTGTCGTACCAGGCAACCAACCTTTAGATATCATAAGTTCTTTTTCATGTGGGTGGTGGTTCCATTGGCAGTTCAATTTTCAAGACTTTTGGGTCTATCCCATGTGTAGGGGGCTCAGTGGTTAGTCTAGGACTTGGCCAATGGTTTATATCATAGTTCAGTTCTCAAAGCCTTTTCTGTGCTGCTTTGGGCCTGCCTTCTGTATGCATAGCTCAGGAGTGAGTCCAGAGCTTGTGCCAGTTCATGTAGAGAATTAGGAGATCCCCTGCTTCAGCTCATTCTCTCCAGTATCTTTCCCACATTGGTTGGCCCTCAGAGTCCCCTTTTCCCAGTACTTTGGCCAGAAAGATGAGGTTTTAGCTTCCCACACCATTGTTGCAACAATTTAAAACCACAACAGAAATGAGAAGAAGAAAAAAAAAACAGGAAACAACCCTGTGTGGGTTGTTTCTTCAAGTTTGACTCCTCTCTACAGTCCACTTGCTTTTGTTTACTTTTCAGAGGCCTCAGATGCTTTTTTTGTATTTTGTTTAGAATTTTTAGTTCTACCCAGTGAGAGAGAGGCTATCACAGGCTTACCCCTTCTTGGCCAGCATTTACAGTTTATTCTGCTTTTTTACCCTTTTGATAATATGTAAAACTTCAGCAGCAGCACAGGAAATTTAATCTTCAAACTTCTGCAAGCTTTGCTAAAATAAAATGACATGTGGAATACAACTTCATTTCATATGGGTTGGGAAAAAATGGTATGGGGGTGAGCAATGTGCCTAAAGAGAACAAGAGACATAGACAGTGATAGAATAGATGTGGCAAGACGTTAACAGTTGCTGAATCTAGGTGAAGAGTATATGGATGCTCATTTACTCTTCCAACTTATTTTGTAAGTTTAAAAAGTTGGTGGGAACTCTGAGCTTAATAAATTCTTTAACCTTAGTCACCCCGATTTGCTCCTGAGATCAGCCTAATGGTGCTCTTCAGAGTATGACAATTGGTTGAGCCTTGGACATTAAAGGGGAAGTTAAATCATCCTATTCCAAACTTTCTCTGAGTTCAAGGTAGCTTTCTTTATTCCTGAGAGAATAAACACTTTCTTTGGGCTATTTCCCTATATTTCTTCTCCCTTGTTTTAATAAATCAGAAATTTTGATTCCAATGAGTAGTGTTCATCTCCCCCAAAAGTTAATTGTCCATTCTCTTAGACAATTCCAAGCTCGAGTGTCTCGGCAAACTGTGTTGGCCCTTGAGAAAGAAGAGGAGGAGGAAGTTTTTGGATCTTCTGTACCACAACGAAGCACACTGGCAGAACTAAAAAGCAAAGGGAAAAGGACAGCAAGAGCTCCAATCAGCCGTGTAGGAGGTGCTCTTAAGGGTAAGTTTGTTAAATGTTATTATGGGAAACTCTTAGTCGCGGGTGGTAGGCAAATTATGTAAAGAGATAATGTATAAATATATATGTGGACACTGTCCTAGTTTTCTGAATACTAGGTAGCAAAAAGAAGGAAGTCTTCAGAGAGCTGAGATTACAGTATGCAGTAAAAGCAAAACATGTCAGCAATTTTGTGTCTTAATTAAGAAAAACCTAATATATACGGAAATATATACGGAGCATCGAGAGTTTCTGAGTTTGAGTTGTTCGGCTAATTTGTCTTCTCTAGATTCAGCACATTTCAGCTGATATCCACTGAGAGAAAGTTTTAAGTTGACAAATGAAGATTTAGCTTAGGGTAGTCTCTGAGAAAACTAGACAATGTTAGAATGATGATTGAAGGAAGATGTAGAATTTTTTTTCCCGAAGATTTTATTTATTTATTTGTCAGAGAGAGAGAGAGAGAGTAAGCACAAGCAGGGGGAGTGTCAGGCAGAGGGAAAAGCAGGCTCTCTGCTGAGCAAGGAGACCAATGTGGGGCTCTACCCTAGGACCCTGGGATCATGAACTGAGCTGAAGGCAGACATTTAACCATCTGAGCCACCTAGGCATCCCTCTTTTTTTTTTTTAAACATATCTATAAATAAAAGACTGTAGGTGAGGGAAAGGAGGGGGAGAGTATAAGTAACAATCAGAATAGATTAAAAAGTTAGTAATTTGATTCATGTAAGGTTTTAAAAAAATTATTGTTTAAAAAAATCTCTTTGGGGCGCCTGGGCGGCTCAGTGGGTTGAGCCTCTGCCTTCAGCTCAGGTCATGGTCTCAGGGTCCTAGGGTAGAGCCCCTCTGCTCAGCAGGGAGCCTGCTTCTCCCCACCCCCTCTTTGCCTGCCTCTCTGCATACTTGTGATCTCTGTCTGTCAAATAAATAAATAAAATTAAAAAAAAAGAAAAACCTTGTTTCTATGGTAGTAGGGGTAATCTCCTTGGCTTTAGGAAGAATTAGGTATACCTTACTAGCACCTCAGTTGATAATTAAAGATTTTACATGAAGTTTTAATATTTTTCTCCTAGCTCCAAACCAGAACAGAGGACTCCAAAATCCAGTTCCTCAACAGAGGCAAAGTAATTCCAGAATTACTATTTTTGATGAAAATGCTGATGAGGCTTCTAGAACAGAGTTGTCTAAGCCTACAGTTCAGCCATGGATAGCACCCCCTGTGTCCAGGGCCAAAGAAAATGAGCTGCAGCCCGGCCCTTGGAATACAGGCAGACCTTTGGAATACAGGGTAAGGACTATTATAGCCAGTGTATTTGCCAACATAACAAAGACTTCAGATTTAGTGTAGAGGAGCATTTTTAGTGTGTCTTTTAATTCCTCCTGAATGATTAGGCATGGTCTGCATATACTTTGTCAGAATGTATAACTGTGGTAATTTTCATTTTCTTCTTCATCGCCAGCCTCGTGGTGGTACGGCTTCTGTGACCACTGTACCCCCTCTACTTCCCAGTTTTACTCCATATGTTGAAGAAACTGCACAACAGCCAGTTATGTGAGTTTGATTTCCTGATGTTTTGAGGGGGTAATTATTAAGAGTGAGCAGGGGCACCTTTATTCTGGTTCCCAAAGGCATTTCCTTCTTTACAGTGATGAAAGTAACCAGACAGAGAGAGAGAGAGTATGTGTGTGTGTGTGTGTGTGTGTGTGTGTTAATGTCTTTCTTCTTTAGAGTATATTAGGACTAAAAGACCATTTGGTAAATTCTTTTTAAGGAATAAACTTCATAGGTTAAATTTAGATTGCTATAGTCAAAGATAATCCCTTTGATTTAAGTGAGATGTTCTATTTTTGTTTTGACAGTAATTAGAGATTATGATAGTTTTTCCTCTTACCCTGCTCTTTCCTTCTGAATATCTTTTTCTTTTTCTTCCTAACCCTTAGTATTTCTGTTATAGGAAAAAGAATGATAGGTGATACTTAAATCATCAGGCAGTGTGAGATCTAGTCTAATACACACTGCAGAGCTTATAATACTAGGGTCAGATTCTATGCCCCGATGCAAGAGTTTTCTCATAACCTATCTGTAACCCATCATCACTACATGCTAGGTACGGTAGGAAGGCAAAAATAGATAAGATTCATAACAAAAAATTCTGCCTAATAAGAGCTCAACACAGGGGAGGATATTCTTAGGAAATTTCTATGAGGGGCACCTGGGCGGTGCAGTCAGTTAGGTGTCTGACTCTTGGGTTTGGCTCAGGTTATGATCTCAAGGTCATGGGATCGTCTGAGTACAGAGTCTGCTTGAGACTCTCCCTTTGCTCCTCCCCACTGTGCTCACTCGCTCTCTCAAGCAGATGAATAAACCTTTTGAAAAAAGAAGAAAAGAAAAAAAGTCCCATGAGTCTTTAAAAAAGATTACCTGAAGAAATTGCTAGCACACATTTGTGGATATTTAATTTTTCTAATGTTTCAGATCACCTATAAATACAATTATGGCAAAATAAATATGGTATAGAAAATGTTGAACTTTATTTGAACTCTTCTTCTTGGCTGTCTTATTTGACCTATCTGCAACACTTTTCTTTAGTTTGTGTTTTCTTAATGATGTGTTCCAGGGTCTCTTCATAGATTAAGATAATCAGTGAAAATCTTTAATAGGAGTTGCAAATATTTCCCCCTAATTTGTCGCTGGTTTTGATCTTGTTTAGCAATAACCATTACCAATATATTTCTAATTCCTATATAGATTTAACAGTCTTCTTTTTTTTTTTAAGATTTTATTTATTTATTTGACAGGCAGAGATCACAAGCAGGCAGAGAGAGAGGAAGGGAAGCAGGCTCCCCGCTGAGCAGAGAGCCCGATGCGGGGCTCAATCCCAGGACCCTGGGATCATGACCTGAGCCGAAGGCAGAGGCTTTAACCCACTGAGCCACCCAGGCGCCCCTTAACAGTCTTCTTTATGGTGTCTGTGTCTCCATCATTCTTTGCTGGGATTACTACAACCTACCTAATCTTTCTACTTCTACTGTTACTCATCCCATTCATTCTTTATGCTGTCACAGGTCTGCATTGCAAATCTGATTGATTCATTTTCCTGACCAGAATCCCTCGCTAGGTCCCCATAACCTTTGGGATGAAACCAGAACTCCTTAAGATTAATTATGAGACTGTTCTTGATGTGGCCTCTGCTAACATCTCCAGTTTCCTCCCCAACATATAGTCAAACCAGATTGCTTGCAAGTTCCTGAACTTGTCTAGAGCAGCTACCGTTTGGATGTTTGGGTTGTTTTTAACTTTTTGGCTAATTATGAATAATGCTTCTATGAATATTTGTGTATACGGGGTTTTTTGTGGACATATGTTTTCGTATTCTATGAGCATATACCTCAGAAGGGAATTGCTGAGTCATATAGTAACTCCATGTTTAACATTTTCAGGAACTCTCCCAATTGTTTTCCAAGGAGGAAAACAATTTGTTCCCAAATTGCCATAATGAATGAGGGCTCCAGTTTCTCCACATCCTTACCAATACTTGCTATTATTCACTTTCTTTTGGTTTTGTTTTTTTGGTTATTGCCATCCTAGTGGGTGTGAAGTGGTATCTCATTGTGGTTTTGATTTGCTTTTTTCTAATGATTAATGATGTTGAACATCTTTTCATGGGCTTATTGGCCATTTGTATTTCTTTGAAGAAATGCCTTTTCAAATCCTTTGCCTATTTTTCAATTGGATTATTTGTCTTTTTATTATTTTTATTTTTATTTATTTATTTATTTATTTATTAAGATTTTATTTATTTATTTGGCAGACAGAGATCACAAATAGGCAGAGAGGCAGGCAGAGAGAGAGCGGGGGAAGCAGGCTCTGCTGAGCAGAGAGCCCAAGGTGGGGCTCAATCCCAGGACCCTGGGATCATGACCGGAGCCGAAGGCAGAGGCTTTAACCCACTGAGCCACCCAGGCGCCCCTCTTTTTATTTTTTTAATAGATTTTATTTATTTATTTGAGAGAGAGCACAAATGTGAGTGGGGGGAGGGGCAGAGGGAGAAGGAGAAAATCCCAAGTGGACTCCCCATTGATGTCTTAGCCTAAGGCAGGGCTTGATCCCATGACCCTGATATCACACCCTTAGCTGAAATCAAGAATTGGTCGCCCAACCCACTGAGCCACCCAGGTGCCCCTGTCTTTATTTTTGAGTTGTAAGGATTTATATATTCTGAGTACAAGTCTCTTATCAGATATATCATTTACAAATATTGTTTCCCATTCTATCAGGTGTCTTTTCACTTTCTTTGTTTTTCTTTTCACTTTCTTGGTGTTACCTTTTGAAGCCCAAAAGGTTTAAAAATTTTGACGAAGGGGCACCTGAGTGTCTCAGTCATTAAGTGTCTGCCTTCGGCTCAGGTCATGATCCCAGGGTCCTGGGATCGAGCCCCACCTTGGGCTCCCTGCTCAGCAGGAAGCCTACTTCCCCATCTCCCACTACCCCGCTTGTGTTCCCTCTCTCGCTCTGTATCTCTCAAATAAATAAATAAAATCTTTAAAAAAATTATTTTTGATGAAGTGCAATTTATTCTTTTCTTTTTTTTCTTGTATTTTTGGTGTTATATCCCAGAAGGTTTTGCCTAGCTCAAGATCATGAAGATTTACTCTTGTGTTTTCTTTTGAAAGTTCTATAGTTCTAGCTCTTACATTTAGGTCTGTAATCCATTCTTAGCTAATGTTTGTGTCTGATATAAGGAAGGAGTCCTACTTCATTCTTCTGCATGTGGATATCCAGTTGTTGTTTGAAAAAACTTCTTTCCTCGTTAGATGGTCTTGGTACTCTTCTTTTCTTCTCTTTTCTTTTTTTTTTTTTTTCCAGAGAGGGGTTCAGGAGGGACAGAGGTAGAGAGAGAGAATCTCAAGCAGGCTCCATACCCAGCACAGAGCCTGATGGAGAGCTCAATCTGACAACCCTGAGAGCATGACCCAAGCTGAAGTCAAGAGTCAGATGCTTAACTGACTGAGACACCCAGGTGTCACAAATGGTCTTGGTACTCCTGTTGAAAATCAACTGACCATAATGTATTTTTGAGACTTTTCTATCGCATTGATCTACATGTGTATCCTTATGCTATATCCTTGATTACTGTAGATTTGTTGTAACTTTTGAAATCTAGAAATTTGAGTCTCCTAACTCTCCCAACTTAGTTCTTCCTTTAGACTGTTTTGACCATTCTGGCCCCTTTGCAATTCCATCTGAATTTTAGGATCATTTTGGTAATTTGTGCAAAATAACCAGCTGGGATTATGTTACAGATTGTGCTCTGAATTTGGTATTCAATTTAATGAATATTGCCATCTTAATAATACTAAATCTTTTGATCCATGGACATGGAGTATCTTTAATTTATATCTTCTTTCATTTCTTCCAACAGTTTATCTTAGTTTTCAGAATATAAGTTGTGCACTTTTTTAAAAAAAAATGAGTAGATGTTGTTTTTTGAGTTATTTTAGGTTTATAGAAAAAGTGTACAGAAAGTACAGAGTGTTCCCATATACTTCCTCCTCCCCCACCCTTTACACAGTTCTCCCTATTAACATCTTGCCTCCAGTGCTTCTTTTGTTGTAATTGATGCACCAATACTGATACTTTTTTTTTTTTTTAATTTGACAGACAGATCACAAGTAGGCAGAGAGGCAGGGAGAGAGAAATAAGGGAGGAAGCAGGCTCCCCGCTGAGCAGAGAGCCCAATGCGGGGCTCCATCCCAGAACTCTGGGATCATGACCTGAGCCAAAAGCAGAGGCTTTAACCCACTGAGCCACCCAGGTGCCCCCAATACTGATACATTATTAACCAATGTT
Organism: Lutra lutra; assembly: GCF_902655055.1. Classification (NCBI taxonomy): domain Eukaryota; kingdom Metazoa; phylum Chordata; class Mammalia; order Carnivora; family Mustelidae; genus Lutra; species Lutra lutra. Next base: position 59,938,616 of record NC_062284.1, read on the forward strand.
CGTAGTTTACATTCAGGTTCATTCCAATGTGTTTTACAGTTCTATGGGTTTTTCAGGTGTCCCATCATTACTTTGTCACATAAATAGTTTCAGTGCCTTAAAACTTAACTCCACCTGTTCATTATCCCTTCCTCAAGTCCTTGGCAAACACTGATCCTTTTGTGTCTTTTTATTTCTACATTTTCCAGAAGTCCTAGAGTTGGAAATAAACAGTGTGTAAGCTTTTCAGACTGGCTTTTCTCAGTAATATGCACTTAAGCTTTCTTCATATCTTTTTTGTGGCTTAATAGCTCATTTATTTTTAGTACTGAATGATATTCCATTGTGTGGATGTTCATCCATTTATGGGAGGACATCTTAATTGCTTCCAGTTTTGGCAATTATGAACAAAGTTGCTCTAAACCCTTGTGTGCAGGGTTTTATGTGGACATAAGTTTTCAACTCATATAGCTGGATTATATCATAAGACTCAGTTTTGTAAGAAAGTACCAAACTCTCTTCCAAAGTGGCTGTACCGTTTTGCATTCATTCATACCTCCACATCCTTGTAAACACTTGGTGTTGTCAGTATTTTAGATCTTAAAGATGTATGGTGGTATCTCATTATTTTAATTTGTAATTTCTTGATAATATGTGATATTGAATATCTTTTATATGCTCATTTGCCTTCTGTATATCTTCTTTGGTGTTTGTCTATTCACACTTTTAAAAATTTATTCTGAAGTACTTCACTCTTTTTGGTGCTGCTGCAAATAGAAATGTTTTCTTAATTTCCTTTTCTGTTCATTGCAAGTGTATAAAGCACAATTGTTTTTCATATATTGGTTTTATATCCTGCTTTTTTGGTGAATTCATTATTTGCCCTTGTCGTTTTTATAGATTCTTAGGATTTTCTGTATATAAGATCATGTCATCTGCAAGTAGAGATCATTTTATTTCTTTTCCCACCTGGATGTCGTGTTTCTTTTTTTAGTTATGCTTTATTTCTTTTTTTTTTTTTTTCCTGATTGCCCTGGCTAGAAATTCCAGTACAGTTTTGAGTAGAAGTGGCAAGGTTGGCTCAGTGGATTAAAGCCTCTGCCTTCGGCTCGGGTCATGATCCCAGGAGTCCTGGGATCGAGCCTCAGTCCCACATCAGGCTCCCCTCAGCAGGGAGCCCACTTCCTTCTCTCTCTCTGCCTGCCTCTCTGCCTTCTTGTGATCCCTGTGTCAAATAAATAAATAAAATCTTAAAAAAAAAAAAAGAATGGACATTCTTATCTTGTTCCTGATCTTAGAAGAGAAGCATTCAGACTTTCATCATTAAGTATGATGCTTGTGTGTGTTTTTTGTAGATGTCCTTTATTAGGTTGAACAAGTTGAGGAAGGCTTTTAGGTATGTAGATGCTTAGTACCTACCATTAAAAGTTCTGATTTAGTAGATCTGGGGTAGGGACCAGATGTCTGGGCTTTTTTGTTTGTTTGTTTGTTTGTTTGTGTAGATTTTATTTGTTTATTTAGAGGGAGTGTGAGCAGGGGGAGAGGCAGAGGGAGAGGGAAAGAGAGAATCTGAAGCCAACTCTGCACTGAGTGTGGAGCCCGATGTGGAGCTCCGTTTCAGGACCTGAGATCATGACATGAGCTGAACTCAAGAGTCAGATGCTTAACTGACTTAACTAGGTGACCTGGGACCAGATATCTTTAGCTGTGAAAAGGCACATAAGAAAATAAAAGGTATATAAGTAATTCTGTCCATAGCCAGGATTGAGAATATCTGCCCTATTTTGCTTGAAGTATTTTATGCTTCATTCTTTTCAAACCTGTGTTATCACTTTCATTCTTCCCCTTCAGCTGAGAACCTTGAACTTCACATTCCTGAATGTTGTATTCCTAACTCTAATTGTTTTTGGCAATAAAAAGGAGCAAATGGGTTATATTGAGTAGGTTAATTTTTTTTCATACACTGGGTTTGATTAAGATATGATATTCAGATCTGTTTTACCTATAAGGAATATAAGCTATTTGATGACCCTAACTTATGGCTAATTTCATTCCTCATCATAGCAGAGTAATACTCAGAACATAATTGTTTGATAATCCACATAAATTATTTTTTAGCCTCTTTTCTCCATCTTCTTTTTTTATTTTTGAAATCAATTATACATAGTCCTTACTACTGACATTGTCCTTGTGTTCTTTCAAAACATGTAAGAAATAACTCATTTGACCTGTATGGTGAATAATAATTATTTTGCTTCTTTAGGACACCATGTAAAATTGAACCTAGTATAAACCATATTTTAAGCACAAGAAAGCCTGGAAAGGAAGAAGGAGATCCCCTGCAAAGAGTCCAAAGCCATCAGCAAGAGTCTCAGGAGAAGAAAGAGAAGATGATGTATTGTAAGGAGAAGATTTATGCAGGGGTCGGGGAGTTCTCCTTTGAAGAGATCCGGGCTGAAGTTTTCCGGAAGAAATTAAAAGAGCGAAGGGAAGGTATGTGTATTGATCTAGTTCACAGCAAAATTTCTTGGGAATTGTAATCTTTGTCCCTGCCCATTATTTTCACAAGCATTCCCTCTATTCCAGTGAAGCAGCTCTGATCATGGTCACCAGAAACCTCCTTTTTGCCAAATCCAGTGGCCATATTTCAGTCTTGATCTTTTTTGCCATCTTGGCTTCACTTGACACAGTTGATGAGATACTTGTTTATGAAATGCTTCTGTTGGCTTCTTCCTTTTTGTGTATTCCCTCTCAGTTTCCTTCACTGCTATTCTTCTCATCAAAGAGCTATTCTTCTCATCAAAGACTTCTTCCTAAGACCAGAACAGAGTCTTGGAATATTCCAATTATCTTTTCTTTCAACAACTCTCACTAGATAATAGATTAAATACTGTTTACAAGGTGGGGATTCTTGAATTTATATCTCTATCCCTGACATTTCACCTGAACTCTAAACTTCTATTTAGTTAACTGTATCTATTGGCTATTCCAACAGACATTTTTAAAAATTATTTTTTAATTTTTTTTATGTTGTTAGTCACCATACAGTACATCATTTGTTTTTGACGTAGTGCTCCATGACTCATTGTTTGCATATAACACCAGTGCTCCATGCAATCCGTGCCCTCCTTAATACCCATCACCAGGCTAACCCATTCCCCTCACCCTCCAATAGACATTTTTAAACTCAACGTAGCCAGAACAGAATTATTGATTTCTGCCAAAAACTACACCCCAACACATGCACATATCATAGGCTTCCCCATTTCAGTAAAAGGGAACAATATGCACAATCAACAATATGTTGATTCAAACCAAAAAAAAAGCCAGAAGTCATCTCTGATCCCTCTTTCTGTACCATTCCCCCATATCTAATGAATAAGCCTATCAACCACACCACCAAAAAAAATTTCCCAAATCTTTCATTTATACCGTTCTCATTATTAAGCCAAACCGCCATCTTTTAGATAGACTATTGCAGCTAGACTTTCTGCCTTCAGTCTGGCCTTACTGTAGTCCATTTTGCTCATAGAAAATGATTTTTATAAAAAGTTCAGGTCCTGTCATTACTTTACTTAAAATTCTTCAATGTTTTCTCATTGTCTTACCATGCAGTACAAACTCTACCCCACATGGTATTAGCCACATAATATTATATATTTTATATATATACATATATATATATATATAACATAATATATAGCCACATAACATGGCTCCTGCCTACCTCTCCAACCTCATCTTTTACTTTGCTCCCTCTTACTTTGCTACAGTCATACTGGCTTTCTCTGGAACTCACTCTTGAACATAGTGATCTTGTTCCTGCATTTGGGCCTTTGTGCCAGCTTTGGCCTAGAATCTTTCCCCAGATCTTTATATGACTGGCTCCTTGTCATTCAGGTTACAACTTTATGAATGTCGTTCTCTTAAAATGATCTTCCCGGCTTACCCATCTTAAGTAACTCTTGACCTCCATTCTCCTACTCAGTCACACATTCTTTTATCACCTATTTTATTTTTAACACTGATTTCCTTATTAATTTGTGTGTCTGCATGTCTCCCCCAAACTGAATATTAGTGTCACATGGCCAAGGACTTTGTGTTATCACTGACAAGTAAATGTTCTGAATTGTGCTTGGTACATCATAGAATATTCTGGTTCTTATTGATTAAATAAATGAAAGAATAGAGACCTAGACCTCAAGTAGAGGACTTTGGGTCCATTTATATTAATCTTAATCTGTAATATTAGCATACATGTTGAGGCCATGAGCTCCAAAGACATTTTTTGACAGAATAAATTGCTATGAGGACTAATGCATCAGCCAACCTTACTGTTTCTAGCTGAGCTACTGACCAGTGCTGAGAAGAGAGCAGAAATGCAGAAACAGATTGAAGAGATGGAGAAGAAGCTAAAAGAAATTCAAACTTCTCAGCAAGAAAGAATGGGTGATCAGGTCTATTTCTCTCTCTCTTCTCATTTTTTTTTTTTTAAGATTATTTATGTATTTTAGAGAGAGAGCATGCAAGCAGGGAGAGGGACAGAGGGTGAAGGAAAGGGAAGGCATATTCCCCACTTAGCGCCGAGCCCCATGCAGGGCTCCTATCTCACACCCTGAGTTCATGACCTAAGGTAAATCAAGAGTCACACACGCTTAACTGTGCCACCATATGTCCCCATTTCTTTTTTTTTAATATGGAAAACTATGCTTATTGAAACAAATTTAAGCAATATCAAAGCATAGAAGATAAAAATTCTCCTAACCCCATTCAGAGTTTCTGGTAGTTTCATAGCTATTAGTAGCAACAAAGTCCAGCAGGAAAGTAATTTAACAGGTGACCTCAAATGGAACTTGAGCCACTAAAAGCATGCAATTTATTGACTTCTTTTTATTCTAGTCATGTTGCAATGTCACCCAAAGAAATTTGGTATATGCTTGGCACGGCTCAGTTGAGTACACAGAAACAGCTTATACTAGGAACGTAAATTATTAGAAAGAACTTTTATAGCAGAGATATTTTATATGGTTAGTGGTTATCTATGCAAAGAGTATGGTAAACCTTATTTGGAACTAAGCTTGAAAATAGGTAGGATTTTTAGATAGGAGGGACACATTCATTTTGTTTATTTAATGCAAATAGCACGAAGAGAAGATGCCTACAAAGGAGACAGCTGAACTGCAAATTGCTTCAGGGTCTCAGGAAATACCAGGAATGGCTCTATCCAGTTCTGTTTGTCCAATAAACTCTTGTGCCAGGTAAGACCACATTTGGTGAAAGGGATGATGCTTATAGGAGGGCACTAGAACCAACCTTTACTCTAATGACTTGGTCTTTTATAATATCAACACATAATATCTGCACATCTCTGTCACAGCATAAGTTCTGATGATGAGGAGGGAAGACAGGGTACTGACTTTTTTTTTTTTGTAAAAAAAAATACATGTTTGGGGCACCTGGGTGGCTCAGTGGGTTAAAGCCTCTGCCTTTGGCTCAGGTCATAATCCCAGGGTGCTGGGATCGAGCCCCGCATCGGGCTCTCTCTCTGCCTGCCTCTCAGCCTACTTGTGACATGGGGCTCAATCCCAAGACCCCAAGATCACAACCTGAGCCAAAAGCAGAGGCCCAACCCACTGAGCCACCCAGGCGCCCTCAAATATAATTTTTAAATTAAAACACATTTTTTTAAAGTGGGCTCCATGCCAGCTCCATGCTGGGCATGGAGCCCAGCATGTTGTTTGACTTGAACTCATGACTCTGAGATTAAGATCAGAGCTGAGATTAAGAGTTGGACACTTAACTGACTGAGCCACCCAAGGCACCTCTCAAATACACTTTTTAAAGATAAAACCACCCATTTCTACCACCAAGAGATTATTGCTATTAACATAAGTATATTCCTTATGTGTTCTGGTTTTTGTTTATTTGATAAAAATGAGAGCTTACCATTTTGTTATCTGCTTATACTGTTAATGTTACAACATCTATTATCAAATATACTTCTCTAAAGCAATTTTAACGACCGAAGGTTTTATCTTCTTAAAGAATTTGGATTGACAGTATTAGAATTTTTTTTTTTATCTTAGAGAGAAGTTTATATTTAATAAAAAAGCCTCTTGGACTTACAAGAATTAAGTAATTCTTTTGTGGTACTTAGGACATGTATTAAAACAAGTTTCTTTACAGAGAGACTTCCCCTGAAGAAAACATTTGGCAAGAACCTCATTCAAAGGTGAGTTGCACTTGACAATGTCATGAAAAACTTACCAATAACAACACATTATGTAATATGTGTAAATATTTTTAATTTTGGTAAAGGGAGTTGTAAGAAGATCAGAGGGGAACTAAGATAGTATCAGATCTTTGAGTTATGGAATTCAGTGATAAGCATGTAATTTGAGATAGGGAAGACAATTTAAGAGTATTTTTGTTTTTTAAGATTCCTTGGTGCTTTGAATGTTTAGTTAAATGTAATTTAAACTTATATTAACTACTGAATATCATCTTCCACCTTAGCAATGTACACTCAGCTAAACCTATCAGTAGTATTTAGCAGCCAAGAAAGTGCTTTTTCAGAAGAAAGAAAAAGAAATGTCTAAAACTGAAGCAATTTAGGGGTACCTGGGTGGACAAGTGCCTAAGTGTTGCCTTTGGCTCAGGTTATGATCCCAGGCTTCTGGGATCAAGGACCGCGTCGGGCTCTCTGCTCATCGGGGATCCTCCTTCTCCCTCTGCCTCTCCCCCTGCTTGTGCCCTCTCTCTCTCAAATAAATAAATAAAACTTAAAAAAAATTAAAGCTATTTATATTCGAATTTATTATCTTTTTTTTAAGATTTTATTTATTTGACAGAGAGAGAAAAAGAGTGAGCAAGCACAAGCAAGGGGAGAGGCAGGCAGAGGGAGAAGCTGATTCCCCATGGAGCAGGGCGCCTGATGCAGGACTCAATCCCAGGAACCTAAGATCATGAACTGAGCCAAAGGCAGACACTTAGCCAACTGAACCACCCAGGCCCCAATTTATTCTCTTTTCATTTGAAAATACATTAAATGTGGTAAAACATAACTATATACCTATTAGTAGTTTAAAAAATATATAGGATATGATTAAAACCCCAACTCTAACCACCAATTTATAGGAAATACAAAGCCTGGAGGAACATGTTAAGCAACACAGGAAGATGTAATTGGCAAAAAAAATCCAGGCTTATTGGGCAAACAACCAGTTTTCTTCAACAGAAAATTACTAAACAACAACAAACCCTAAAGAATCAAAGTGATTTAGGAGGCGTTTCAACCAGTCACAATATATGAATCTGCATTCTCAATTCAGACTTTCTAAATAATTTTGGTAAAAAGCGAATCTTCTGATTGGATATATGATACTCAGAAATTACTAATCTTATAGATATGATTATGTTTTGAGATTATGCTTTTTTGAACGAGCCTCTCTTTTAGAAATACATACTAAAATATTTACAAATGATATGATGTCTTAGATTTGCTTTAAAATAATTTAGAGTTGAGTTGGGTTTGGAAAGTAGTAGCAGTGGCGGGGAATAAAGATGAGACACAGTCATTCATGTTTAGGTAACTTATTAAATGATCTCTACTTTTATATGTTTTTAATTATTCATTTTATGTTTTTATTTTTTATTTTTATTTTATTTTATTTATTTATTTGACAGAGATCACAAGTAGGCAGAGAGGCAGGCAGAGAGAGAGAAGGGGAAGCAGACTCACCTCTGAGCAGGGAGCCCGACACAGGGCTGGATCCCAGGACCCTGGGACCATGACCCAAGCCGAAGGCAGAGGCCTTAACCCACTGAGCCACCCAGGCTCCCCTGAAATTATTCTTTTTTTTTTTTTTTTTTTTACTTGACAGAGATCATGAGTAGGCAGAGAGGCAGGCAGAGAGAGAGAAGGGGAAGCAGACTCACCTCTGAGCAGGGAGCCCGACACAGGGCTGGATCCCAGGACCCTGGGATCATGACCCGAGCCAAAGGCAGAGGCTTTAACCCACTGAGCCACCCAGGTGCCCCCAAAATTATTCATTTTAAAGAACAGATTACCTTTCTGCTTCCAAATAGCACAAAATATTAATTGACCTAGATGTCTTGAAGAATAGGCATTTACTCTTAAGAGCATAAATCTGTTCTCTTTTTCTATAGGTCCCAGTTTACCTTTCTCCATTTTTGATGAGTTTCTTCTTTCAGAAAAAGAAAACACCAGGTTTGAAGTTTTTGTTTTGTTTTGATACTTTAAAGTCTTCTATTATTATAAATAAAGATGCATTAAGGGCTACTGTTACCTATGTGAACAGAAAAATAAATTAAGTGTTTTTTTGCAGTCATCCTGCAGCTCCCCCACGGATTTTAGCCCAACGAAGACCCCTTGCAGTTCTCAAAACTTCAGAAAGCATCAACTCAAATGAGGATGTGTCTCCAGATGTTTGTGTAAGGAACAGTATTCCTAAGTTAATATAAGCACACTTGTGAATTGTTTCATGCAGTTCTCACAAAGTTAGGGTTAAAATTAAAATCACAGGCTTCAAATTTAAGCACATGAAAAGATGCGTAACATCTCAGTCATTAGAGAATGTAGATCAAAACCACAGTGAGATAGTACTTCACATGCACTGTGATGACTATAATCAAAGACAGAAAATAAGCCAAGTGTTGGTGAGGATGTGGAGAAATTAGAACCCTCATACAGTGCTGGTAGGATTATAAAATGGTGCAGACCACTTTGGAAAACAGGTAGGTAGTTCCTCAAAATGTTAAACATAGAGTTACCATATGTATGACCTAGCAGTTCTCTCCTAGGTATAATCCAAGACAATTAAAAACATGTTTACATTTTAAAAAATTATACTTGAATGTTCATGCAGCATTATTTATAATAGCACAAAAGATAATAGCATTTATTCTATAATTTCACTTGTTATAAACCCCCTTATTTATTTATATTAATACTATTATTGTTTTTTAAGAGGGTCCACACCCAGCATGGAACTTGAACTCACGAGCCCAAGACCTAGAGTCACCTGCTCTACCAACTGAGCCAGCCAGATAGCCCTGAACCCTTTCTTAAGTATATGCATGTAACCTACCAGGTGTTAAAAACAACTGTTCCCTCTGGGGAATAGTAGTTGAAGTGGAGATGGGGGTCAGTGCAAGAGGGAGACTTTTTCACTATATATCCTTCTAAACTAGTTGACTTTTTAAACCATATACATGTATTACTTTGAAAGACAAAAGAAGGCACTTGAGTGGCTCATTTGGTTGTATCTGACTCTTGGTTTCAGCTGAGGTCATGATCTCGAGGTCCTGGAATCGAGCCCTGTGTCAGGCGCCAAGCTCAGCCAGCACTGTGCTTGAGATTCTCTCTCTCCCTTTGCCCCTCCCCCCTGCTTGCACATGCACTCTCCCTTAAATAAATAAATCAATCTTTGAAAGACAAAGGAATATTTTTTTAAATTTTCCATTTTTTTAATACTTTATAGTCCATCTTTTCTACAATGACTGTGAATTATCTTTAAGAAATAAAATAAAAATTAAAAAAAAAGAAATAAAATAAAAATTCAACATTTGGCATAGAAGACTTAAAAGCTAGGAGGATAGCAGATTATTAGAACATTTTCTAGGTCAAAGCCAGAAGAAAAATAGAATTACTCCTCTAGTTCTTAGGTGAAATTGGTTGGGAAAAAAATTATCCAGTATTTTTCCTTTGTACGGTGATTCCTCACAGTATACTTTTTGATAATACATAGTTTGCTATTTCATGATATAAAACCTTTTCCCTCAAACGTTATGATGTGCTTTTTAAAATTATCTTTTCTAGAGATTCTTATACTCTACTTCCATACCCTACATCAAAAATCACTTATCTAATGTTTGTCTCTCTGAATAAAAAAGGTAGGTCCTCTAGATGCTTACTGAAATATTTCAGCTAAACTTCATGAATTTTTTTTTCAGGATGAATTTACAGGACTTGAGCCCTTGAGTGAGGATGCTATTATCACAGGTTTCAGGAATGTAACTCTATGTCCTAACCCAGAAGATACCTGTGACTTCGCCAGAGCAGCACGTTTTGTATCCACTCCTTTTCATGAGATAGTGTCTTTGAAGGATCTCCCTTCTGATCCCGAGAGACTGCTGCAGGAGGAGGATCTAGATGTGAAGATCTCTGAGGACCAGCAGACTGCTTGCGGCACCATCTACAATCCAACTCTCAGCACCAAGAAGCTCAGGTAATTGATTGTAGGTTGCACAAGCCAGACTGAGTGATCTCGTATTCTGTGTGTGCTTGTCAGTTGGAGCAATCATTAATCAAGTTCTCACTACCTGCCAGGTTCCATGCTAAGTGCTTTACATGACAGTGGGACCCCCCTGACAAAGTGGTGGTGGTATTTGGTAATTGATTGAGTATGAGGGTTAGAATAAGTCAATTTTGATGGTTATGAGACTGAGAGCCCCAGGAGGATTCTGGTGTCTTTGAGGTAACTTGGTAAACTATGCCTGATGGGGAGACAGGAGGCATTTTGTTTTTCCTTTAATATTAAGTTTTAAATAATGGTAGAATAGCTTGATACTAATTTCAGATAGGCTAGAAGTGTACTTTTTTTTTTCTTTTTAGATTTTATTTATTTGAGAGAGAGATCATGAGTTGGGGGGTGGGACAGAGGGAGAAGTAGACTCCCCGCTGAGCATGGAGCCCTATGTGGGATCAAGTCCCCACATCAGTGATCCTGGGATCACGACCCGAGCTAAAGGAAGGTGCGTCACCGACTGAGCCACCTAGGCACTCAGAAGTATACTTTTTTAAAGTATCTTTTAGGGGCGCCTGGGGGCTCAGTTGGTTAAGTAGCCGACTCTTGATTTTGGCTCAGGTTATGATCCCAGGATCATGAGATCAAGCCCTGGGTCAGGCTCTGTGTTTAGCATGGAGTCTGCCGGAGATTCTGCCTCTGTCTCTGTCTCTCTCCCGCTTTCTCTCTCTCCCTCTACTAAATAAAAATAAATAAATAAATAAAATCTTTTTTTTTTTTTAAGTATCTTTTAATGGGGAGGTGGAAATGAAGAAATGGTGTAGAAAGCCACAGACAAAGCCTTTTGATGTATTTGTATTTAAAAGTTGGCTAAGTTAAACAAATAAATGTTGGTTTTAGGAATATTCTTTAATTTGCCAATTTGTGCTTTTAAAACTGCATTTTTAAATTTTTGTCCAATAAACTTTTTATCACATGTTAGCATGTTTTCATCTTGAGTGATTCGGGTTTCCCTTTTTCTTTCTTGATCTTTTCTTATTAAAGAATAAACTGTCGGGACGCCTGGGTGGCTCAGTTGGTTAAGCCACTGCCTTTAGCTCAGGTCATGATCCCGGGTTCCTGGGATCGAGTCCCCGCATCGGGCTCCTTGCTCAGCGGGGAGCCTGCTTCTCTCGCTGCCTCTGCCTGCCTCTCTGCCTGTTTGTGTCTACTCTCTCTCTCCCGATCTCTCTCTCTGCCAAAAAAAAAAAAAAAAAAAAAAAGAATAAACTGTCTAGAGAAAGGATAAACAAGAAAAAAGTACCTCAGTCACTGTTTCTCAGTAGTATAGAATAGTTGTAGATTAGGCATTTGCTATTGATTAGGTAAATAAAGCATAAATTTAGGAAATCTAATGCTTAACATTGATTGTCAACCAGGGTAGATAAAGTCACCTAAATTCTGATTATAAATCTATATCTGTTTCAGGAAAATAATGGACTTTGAAAATTAGACTAATGAATATTAAATAAAATACAAAGATAAGTGATATCTATTATCCCTATGAAACTGACCTCATTTGTGGTTCTTTCAGCCCAATTATTGAAGACAGCCGTGAAGCCACACATTCCTCTGGGTTCTCTGGGTCTTCTGCCTCAATTACAAGTTCCTCCTCCTCCATCAAATGTCTTCAGATTCCTGAGAAATTGGAGCTTACTAATGAGACTGCAGGTAGCTTCATACCACTTGTAAGCAAACCTCCATACCCGTGTCTACTGAACACTTACTTATCTCAGCAAACTGAACTATGTGGGTTTTTTTTTCTATAGAAAAAAAGTTCCCATAAATTGTACAGTTTCTAGAATGAATCAGTATTAATTGAACACCTTAAAAACCTGGTAGATGAATTTTGTTAGGTTAGCCGTGTTGATTGTGCATTCTTGTGTTTTTTCCTCTCCTCTGTTTACAACACCCATTTTAGGTTTTGGGGGTGATGGGGTTTTTGGTTTGTTTGTTTGTTTTCAACTTTTTTTCCTCCAGACACTCCTACTCAGTCACCCTGGTGTCCCCAGTATCGCAAACAACTACTAAAATCTCTAATGGAGCTGAGGGCCTCTGCAGAGTTTTTTATAGAAGATAGACCATTGCCTAAGTTGGAAATAGAAAAGGAAATTGAACTGGGTAAGTATCATTGAACACATGGGGTTTTTTTGTGTGACACTGTAGAAGTAAGTTATTATTTGTACTTGAGCTTGTTGCTTGAGCACAGTAAATATTTTTAGAATCTAAGAACAACATTATAGGGGTACCTGGCTGGCTTATTCAGTAGAACATGCAACTGTTGATCCAGGTCGTAAGCTGGAGCCCCACACTGGGTTTAGAGTTTACTTAATTAAAACAAAAAACAAGAAAACTCATGTATTAAAAGAAAAAAAAGAACAAAAAGAAACAACATTATAGAGGTTGACACACTGATAAGTTCATGTTCTAGTAACAGTATGGATTCTGTCTTCCCTTCTTTCAACTTTTAACAATGATTTTGAAAAGTATTCTAACTAGCTGTTAACTGGCAAATATAAGTACCTTTAGCCCTTAAGCCAGGAAGTAAAAGCTAAGGGGCTGTACATATTCACAGTGATCTTTAAATGGAATCAAACCTTCTCAACAGGTAATGAGGATTATTGCATTAAACAAGAATACCTAATATGTGATGACTACCAATTATTCTGGGTGACACCAAGAAACTCTGCAGAGTTAACCATAATAAAGGTAGGACTGATTCTTTGTCATTTCAGTTACCTTGTAAAAAATAATGTGGGTTGAAGCAGTAACTTTGGCCACGTGGTACCATCAATTCCCTTGAACAGTCCATTAGCTTCCTGATAGAAAAGTTGCTGAGAAATTAAAAAATCACTCAGCATTGTGTGCCAGGATCAGATGTCAAAAATGAGAGGCAATTGTGTATATCTCTTAAAAGTCCAAACATACTAAATATTCTATCAATTCTATCTTTTTGAGGAAATACCCTGAAATTTTCTGGCCTGCTCCAATCCGGACAAATTACATCCTGGGCTTCTTTCTCCCTCTGTCTCTCTCTCTCTCTCTCTCTCACACACACACACACACACACACACACACACTCAGAGTACTACCTTGACATTTCCGTTCTCCATTTTCCTAGGGAGTCACATTACCTCTTTCTTATATTGGATGCCCAGTAGTATTGGCTCCCATTTTTATTTCTTTCTTGATTTAAGCCTTCACATTTTAGTAGTCTCCCGAGAAAGGATGCATGGGTATAAATTTTTTTGAAATGTTTCATGTCAGAAAATTTTTTATTCCACATCTTTACTGGATTGGTAGTTTGAATATTAGAATTCTAGGTTCAAAACTTTTTTTCCTTAGAATTTTGAAGATAGCTTTATTATCTTTGGGCTTGCGGCCTTGGTTTTTAAAGTCTTTTGCCATTTTTTGTGTGAGACTATTTTTCCCTCTCCCTGAATCCTTGTAGGATCCTCCGTTTGTCCCTAGTATTCTGAAATTCCACAAGTACATCTTTTGGTAAAAATCTATTATTGCCCATCTGCTAGACACTGAATGGCCATTTCAATGTGGAAACTCCTTCAGTTTTGAGAAATTTTCTTCAAAGAATAAATTATTTCTTCTTTTTAGTCTTCTCTGTTCTCTACTTCTAGAATTCCTTTTATTAGGATATAGGGTCTCTTAGAGATCCTTTAAAAATCTTATCTTTTTTCTCCTTTTCTCTTTGTCTTTTTGCTTTACGTTCTGAAATGTTTTGTCAACTTTATATTCAGGCTTGTTATTGGGTTTTTCATTTCTTTTGTCATGCATTTGATTTGCCAGCGCTCTTTTTTATTCTCAGAATTTTCTTCTTTATAACATTCTGCTCTTCATTTCAAAGGTGGAATATTCTTTCTCTGAGTGTATTTGCGAGGCTTTAAATTTTTTTCTCCTTGCATCATGTTTCCTTTTGTCTGTTTGAACTCTGTCTTTCATATTAGAGGTTTCTTCAAGACTTTGACTCTATTCATATTTAAGTATGAGACTCTAAAAGCTAATTGAAAGCTCTATGTATTTAGGACCTTGACAGCTGTTGGGCCTCACAGTAAGAAGATCTTGCTTGGCCATTCAATAAAATGCCTCAATTCTTGATGCCTTTTCTTTTGAGCTGATCAGATTCTTCACAGAAAACTTCTAATATCCTTCCTGGAGCACATAATCCTGGCTGCTAGCTTCTTAAAAGCTAAATGGGAAAATTAGTCTGGAGAGTGGAGGGGCGGACAGATACATCTTAACATTTGAGGTATAAGCTCCCCCCCACCCCTAGCTCCCTTAAACAGTCCCTGGCGACCTCTAGCCCAGAGCCCTTCTGCTTTATACTTTCTAGGGGTAAACTTTTGGTCTTCTAGAATGGAGGAGAGGCAGTTGTTAGGCTGGGCTATAGGAGCAGCAGAGGAGTCTGGGATTTAACTTCCTCATTAATAGAATTCAACCACTCCTGTGTTTGTTCCTTCTCCACCTTATTTCTCTAGGTAATTGGTGCGATCAGTTTTATACCATGGGGAGATGGTCCTGTGGCATAAATTCTGTTGTGCTCAGCTTTCTCTACTGCTAGAATCAGCTTTCCTTGGGTCTGCTAAGTGGATTGTTACCTCTTACTGTACTCTTTCTAGCTTTCAGAATTTGTTGCTGCTGTGTTTTTTACTATCGATTTATGACTTTTAAAACATTCCTTTACTACTATTTCTGTTGGGGTATCATAAAGGCTGGAGGGAATGTTTTGAATCTGCCAACCATAATCAGAGACTCTAATAGCTCTTATTTATTTTTTTTTTAAGATTTTTTTTAAAATTTATTTATTTGACAGAGAGAGATCACAAGTAGACAGAGAGGCAGGCAGAGAGAGAAGCAGGCCCCCCGCTGAGCAGAGAGCCCGATGCAGGACTCGATCCCAGGACCCCGAGATTATGACCTGAGCCGAAGTTAGCGGCTTAACCCACTGAGCCACCCAGGCGCCCCAAATAATAGCTCTTATTTTTAAAATTTCTTGCAGGTATCATCTCAACCTGTCCCATGGGACTTTTATATCAACCTCAAGTTAAAGGAACGTTTAAATGAGGAGTATGATCATCTGTGCAGCTGTTACCAATACCAAGATGGTTGTGTTGTTTGGCACCAATATATAAACTGCTTCACCCTTCAGGTCTGAATAATATAAAAGCATTATCATTTAAAGCCCTTAAATAGAGAGATTTGTGCTCCATTTAGCAAAAGAATTTAGTGCAAAATTCCTGTTAATCTTCTAGAAATAGACCAATTAAATTATAAACTTGAAGCATTGATCATTTTCCTTTCCCAAGTTGTTTTGACCAAAAACTTCTTTGGTACATTTTTTCTTAACTTTTTATTATGTCAGTTTTCTTAACATTTGTTTATTTACATAATCTCTATACCCAAGAAAGATGGAGCTCGAACTCATGACCCCAAGACCAAGAATCTACACTCTACTGACTGCGCCAGCCAGGCCACCCCTATTATGTCAATTTTCAAACATAGACAAAAATAGACAGAATTGGGCAGTGACCCAGTAATCTGACTATGATCGTCATCAGTTCATGGCCACTCTTATGTTAAATTCCTGGTGTGATAATTCCAATATTTTTTCCATGTCTGGTTTTGATATTTCTCTGTCTTTTCAGATTGTGTTTTTGGCCTTTTAGTGTATCATATAATTTTTCTCTTTTCTTTTTTAAAGATTTATTTATTTGAGAAAGAGTTTTTGTGCGTGTGTGAGTGGGAGGAGGGGCGGAGGGAGAGAATCTCTAGCAGACTCCCTGCAGAGTGCAGAGCCCTGTGTGGAGCTCCATCTCACTCACCCATGACCTGAGCCAAAACCAAGAGTTGGCACTTAACTGACTGAGCCACGCAGGCGCCCCTAATTTTTCTTGACAGACAGGCATGATGTACTGGATAAAAGGACCTGCTATAAATTGACCTTTAATAATGTGGTGATAAGGTATGAGGGGAAGGAAAGCATTGTATTGTTCTATGCGTTATGTTCTTTTATAGTGAGCCTATGCCTCTGGACTGTGTTCCTTCCAAGAATTTCTCCTCCCTTAGGTGGGACATGATGGCTAGAGCAGGCTGGCGTTGGGTATTTCCCTTCCCCAGGTCAAGTAGGCTCAGATAATACTCTAGCAGGTTAGGCTCTGGTTAACTGGTTTCTCCTGATGACAGAGTTTTTAAGAACAGTGCCTGTGGCCTATTTCAAAATGGTTCTTCTTCCCCTCCACCTCTGGAAGCACAAGGAGAATTTTTCTCCAACACTTATTGTGAGAACCTGATCTAGCTCCTAGACATAAAACTCACAGAAGTGTGAGGAACCCCCTTTACCACTGCCACCACCATGCTTATAGATCCTAGAAGAGTTGATTTTTCAATCTGTGCAGCCTTTTATTTGTTAGGACAGAGTGGCAACTTCCAAACTCTTTACAGAAGGAATGGTCTATTTTTGCTACTCCTTTTCTATCTATGCTATCCCCCAGTAGATTATTTTTAGAACCCAAACACAATATATCACTTTATTCTTTGGAGTGTGGTTTTTTTTTTTAAGGTTTTATTTATTTGAGAGAGTGTGCAAGCCAAGGAAGGGGAGGAGCAGAGAGGGAGGGAGAGGGACAGACTGTGCTGAGTGCAGAGTCCAACTCAGGGCTTGATCCCAGGACCCTGAGATCATGACCTGAGCCAAAACCAAGAGTTGGTCGCTCAACTGACTGAGCTACCCAGGTGCCCTTGAATGTTATTTGATGGTAATATGAATTTCCAAAATGGTTAGAATGAGGGTATTTTGAAATTACCATTTATAAAACACCTCTTGTGGGCCTGGCTAATCCTTGATGCTCTTCATCTATTATTATTATTTTTTTTTAAGATTTTATTTATTTATTTGACAGAGATCATAAGTAGGCAGAGAGGCAGGCACAGAGAGAGGGGAGGAAGCAGGCTCCCTGCGGAGCAGAGAGCCCGATGCGGGGCTTGATCCCAGGACTCTGGGATCATGACCTCAGCCGAAGGCAGAGGCTTTAACCCACTGAGCCACCCAAGCGCCCCCTCTTCATCTATTATTTCGTTAAGTCCTTATAGTATGGGATATATGTATATACACTATTTATACTATCTACTATATAGGAGAGCAGTGTTGTTAGAACTGGGACAAAAAGATCCAACCTATGAAAGCCAGATTCTAGTAGAGAACAACAAGGAGTACAAAGCAGCAGCTGATAAGGTACTGAGTGTAAGTACAGTCACCCCAACTTAAGAAATAGTGAATTTTCTGTCCTTTTGTTTCTAGGATCTTCTTCAACACAGTGAACTTATTACCCATGAAATAATAGTGTTAGTTATTTATAACCTTTTGACAATAGTGGAGAAATTACACAGAGCAGAAATAGTCCATGGTGACTTGAGTCCGAGGAGTCTGATTCTTCGAAACAGGTTGGTCTTTTTCATTCTCTTAAAATTCTGTCAACTTTCTCTTAAAATATGGATAGTTTCCATTTCCTTTTGCCTCTTGACAAATGCCATATTGAGGAACACAGTATGTTAAAGTATTTGCTATCTAAAAGTAAATAATCAAGGGGAATGGTTTGAAAGAGTTCAAAGAAAATACATTGAGGAAATACATTAATTCAAAAAAAAATTAACCATTCTGAGAATTGTGATGATTCCTTGCAAGAAGAGATATAAATTATGATTACTTGGAGGAATGTGACTTAGATTGGGTAGTCTTTCTCTGCGTGCGGCCAGTATGGATTGAGTGAGGGTGCTAGCAAAACCAAGGCACTTCTCGGTTTCAAAACCAAAATTTAAGTCAGGCCAAATTGAGGTCATTGCTAAGAGCAGTGGCTAAACCAGAGTGCAAATGCAAACTATGCCAAGGAAAAGGGCTTGGAGTTCCAGTTAAACCCAGTTAAGCCATCAAATTCAAGGGATGAACACAGAGCAGGATATACATGGTTTTGTGATGGCAGAAAAATGTATCTTGTGCTAAGGAAAAATGGGAGCAATTGTAAATTTTAAAGTAAAATATATCATTCTGTGCTGTGGAGGTATGTGATGGGATTAGTCAAAGCCTATACTTAAAAATATAACATTTCTCACTGATACTCATCAGGGATTTGGGGGAACTGAGGAAAGCAGAGACAAAAGGAACACAAAAATAATTCATTATTTTCTCTCACACAAATAGTTTATGTCTCCTTGGAGAGTAGCTTTATTGCATGGAATAGATAAACCCAATGAAAATATAACTAATAGTGAATTAGTGTTATTAGGTTTCCTTTTATCTGTTTTGGGGGTTAGGAAATAATGGTTGGAATTACAGGTAATAGAGAATATGGTGTTAAGTAAAAACAGGATAGTTTACAGTAGAGGTGGCATCTTACACAAAAACAGCCTTTTGTTGTTTCAGTTAAACTCTGAGAAGGAGGAATCTGAATGACACTTGGAAAGCCTAATCTATAGTAGTGAACAAGAAAGGTTATGACATCTATAAAAGCTTCTAATTTTCCATAGTTCTCATCAGTGTGCAAATCATTGCTATTGTACATATTAATGTGTCTAGTATAAGACAGAGGCTTGTACTCTACTTCCAGTACTTGTTTTATATAATAACTATAATAACTATAATAAATGTTCTGTGGTGGCTATACATTATGGTTTAGATATCCTTGTGTCACTAGACTAACCTCAACATTCCCCGCTTAGCTGGACACTGCCGCGGCCCTTACAGGTGCATTTTCATAGCTAACCACAGGAGGGAGCTGTTGGCATAGCTAAGACACACCTGCAATACCTCCCCCCCCCCTTTTTTTTCCTCTTTTTTTTTTTAAAGAACAGCTCTTCAGCTTCTTTCATGGCCTATTTTTATTATCTCTTTCTCTTAAATCTGGGCTTAGAATTCACGATCCCTATGATTATAATAAGAACAATCAAGCTTTGAAGATAGTGGACTTCTCCTACAGTGTCGACCTTAGGGCGCATCCTGATGTTTTTATCCTCAGCGGCTTTCGGACTGTACAGATCCTAGAAGGACAAAAGATCCTGGCTAACTGTTCTTCTCCCTACCAGGTAAGTGTAAAACAAGCCTGAGCAACTATGGGAAGGTTTCTTAATCTCATTCTTCCATGGATAAACCATGAAAGATAGTATTTACTGATAGTGCCTCCCCTGGAATAGATGACCTAGTTTTCAGATATCACCAAGTCAAGCAAAATGTACCATTTTTGTGTTACAACACTGAAGACTGTACACATACACGTGCAGACACATGACACACAGTAACCTAAGTGTCAGGGCCATTTCTATCACTCATCTATGTGATCTTCTGTAAGTAATTTTCTATAATCTTTGTAAAATAAGGCTAACAATCTGCTCTGTGTGCATCAGAATTGTTGTGAGGGTTAAATGAAACAATGTACATAAAAAGAAGATTACAAGTGTTAAGTGCTTTATGTGGTGGTGTTATATACAAAGTCCCTTCTGACTCATCTCTGGATATTTGGCATTTGCTGATTGAAAATGTAGCATGAACTTGAATTAGTCATGTGGACCACATTTAGATCACAGCTAGAGTCTGTGCACATTCAGTAGGTCTACAAATTTGAATTTGACAGTCTGTATAGTTTTGTTCTTCAGGATAATTTTGTTCCCATTTTTTGTTCTTAAGGGTAATTCCCAGAGTTAGCTTTATAGATCACCCCTTTGGGGAGCTTTTCTCTTCATGGTAAGAGTAGGGAACAGTCTACTAAAATGTATGTCATAAAATAAACTTCAACACTATAATAACTTTCTGCTTTCTACATAAAGAAATTGCCATGATAGTAGCAGAGAAATATTTTAGCTGATGGTGCTTTTTGTGATTTCAGGTAGATCTGTTTGGTATAGCAGATTTAGCACATTTACTATTGTTCAAGGAACACCTACAGGTCTTCTGGGATGGGTCCCTCTGGAAACTTAGCCAAAATATATCTGAGTAAGTACTGGTGATTTCAGGGTCTTTGCCTATCCAGATAATTTTCTTTTACTCTTGGGTGCCCTCTGCTCGGGTGGCCTTAGTATTCTTAGTCCGAATGCCATGATTCCATTAATTTCAAACAGTTTTCATTAGTGTGTCAGTGGAGCATCTAGTGCAGAAGCAGAACAAAGGAATTGCTAATTAAAAATAAGAATCAAACTATTCAGACTTAAGGACATCATTCTGGACCTATATATATCATATAGACTGTGACTATGGTATGGAAGCCTCTCATTCTAGAAGTGTTAATCCTCTCATTCTAGAAGTGTTAATAGAAACATTTCGTGAGAATAATTTTATAATCAATTGATGTTAGTCTAATAACGCTTTTTAATAGCTATTGTTATCAAAGTTAATAAGCATCTCTTGAAGAGAATTAAATTTCTCAATTATATACTAATTTTAGGCTATTATTTATTTAATGAATGGGTAGAATCAAAGCAGAGAACTGAAGTCTCCTTAGAGAAGTAAATGCTCCCTTAATAAGAGCTGCTTGATCTCAGAACCTTAGTATTCCCTCTAGCCAACTCATAAAACTTATTAAATATCCCATGGTCCACGTTAGCTTATCATAGCTAATAACTTCACAGAATAAGCTTACCATATACCAATTTATTGGTATATTCTTTGGCTTAAAAAAAAAAAAACCCACTATTGAGAATTTAACACCCCTTCTCCATTCCCCCTACTCCCAACAAGTGAATTGTATTTTTACTTTATTTAATTCAGAATTTGGTAAGTTTCATATGTCTCTGAAACATACTTTAAAAATGGGCTTTAAGTATAATGTAAGACCTGTAGGATAAATTCAGTTATCTCCACTTGGCTGTGGTCCTAGGTGGGTGTAACACAAACAAATAGGTAGGGTCAGCTGGGGTTTCCTAACAACTCTGCCTTGTCTGATAATACAAGCTTCTTTGGTTAAAAAAAAACAAGGAAGTTAAACATCGTAGACATTAGCAGTAGTTACTTCAGTCAAGCTTAGGATTCTCGGAGGATTGTGAAGATAATAAAACTCTGGGCAGGGGAGAAGGAGAACTGCAGTCTGTCTAATGACCTAGACTTTAGGAAAGTTAGAGGAGAGGAGCAAAATTCACTTTTCTTCTTTTTTGTAGAGCAGTGCTGCATCTTAGCACACAGAGGAAATATGTAGATTCCCAACAGAGACTTATGGGAAGACTCTCCTCTCTTTTTTATTATCATATTATGGCTCTCCTCTCTTTTATATAGTTCTACCCTGGGCTTTGAAAGGATTACTTGAGTTCTAACCCTAGACTTTTGCTGTTACCTTAAATCAGTCAGTGCATAATGTAGCACTGATTTAAATACAGAATTCTTTTATATGCCTAATCTTGATGGAAATGGTGTTATGTATTTTTAGGCTAAAAGGTGGTGACTTGTGGAATAAATTCTTTGTACGGATTCTGAATGCCAGTGATGAGTCCACAGTGTCTGTTCTGAGGGAACTTGGAGCAGCAATGAGTGGGGTGTTTGATACCACATTCCAAAATCACCTGAACAAAGCTTTGTGGAAGGTAGGGAAGTTAATCAGTCCTGGGGCTTTGCTCTTTCAGCAGGATAGGCAATCAAATCTCTCATAGATTCCTGCCTAAAACCAATGGTTGTATTGTGGAACACTGGACCTGTGTATGCTATAATTTAATTTAGGACACATTTAGATACACTACCAACGCATTGCTACTTTTTAATAGAGCTATATTTCTAGTAACTGGCATTTTTAACATAGCACTATATCTGTTCTTGACTTTGTCTAACAAAGAACTGTTTTATTCTTAATGGACTCCGTATGAATGGGTGCCTTGTTGTCCTTTAACACATTTGTCTCTACTTTTCCCTGTACATTTTTCTTTTGTAATTTGTGACATATACCCTTATGATCACTCTGTATTTTTTTTTGATCACTATGTATTTTTAAGTAATAAAATAGTATTTGTTAAATTTGTGCTTCTAACTTCTCATGTACTTTTGCCAACTAAGGTAATAAATGGCTTGATTTCGCAGACAAGAGCTGTTTTACCATGGAAATTTATATATCCTAGACTTGGAACTGCCATGATAGAATCATAACAAGACAGAATAGCCAACCATTCCTTTGGGTGTTCTGACCTTCCACTAAGTGGTCTAAATTTAAAAGTATATAAAGTGATTTAATACAAGGCCAAATTTTCTTAAATTTCAAGTGGCAAAATTGTTTATTCTATTTTAATGTTTTCATTTTTTTTAGCCACCAAACCCTTTGGACTATTTATATAATCTCGTGGTGTTGCAGCTACTGGGTCTCTTGACTGGGACTGTGGCTCTAAGAAAGGAAGAGAAAAGGTTTTGAACAGGTTGTAGCAACCTTTCAGAAATAGAACAGTCACCATTCTACTACCTGCAGAATAACTTGGTGGGGCAAGTGTTCATAAAGGAAAGGAAGGAACTTTTGATTGGGAGATTTGAAGAGATAGAGGCCAGGATAAAAAGATAACTTGGAAGCATGTAATAATCTGGGAAAGACTAGATCTAGAGTATTAGAGGAAGTATTAGACCCCTCAAACAGAAGCATAAATTATACCTGGCTTTGGATATAGGGAGGAAAGCTGGAAGAAAGGGCAATGAAAATGATCAATTCCATATCCAAATATCAAAATTCTCATCTCTGCCTCCCTCCATTGCTGGTGCCTGATATTTTTTTTTTTCTTTTACTCTAGTTGTCACTGTTAGTGCTCTAAGATTGCTGGAAAGCAGAAAATTCTAAGTATATCTCAACTAAAAATATTTAAGCATATATAGTTGATGCACTGAAATATAACTTGAATCTGAAAGATAATCAACTTAGAAAATTTTGCTCTTAGCCAAAATACAACTTTTCAAACATTTTCATGTTTGCTTCTTGTACAACTGATGATGTAAAATTATAGATCTGTATCTTTGATGTAATTGAGCCCTTCTTTCCCCTATGCTCTCCTCATTTCTTTTATTTTTTTCAAGATTTTATTTGGGTGCCTGTGTGGCTCAGTGGATTAAGCCTCTGCCTTCAGCTCAGGTCATGGTCTCAGGGTCCTGGGATCGAGCCCTGCATCGGGCTCTCTGCTCAGCAGGAAGCCTGCCTCCCCCGCCCCGCCGCCTGCCTCTCTGCCTACTTGTGATCTCTCTCTCTCTGTTGAATAAATAAAATAAAAAATCTTAAAAAAAAAAAAAAGATTTTATTTATTTATTTGTTGGAGAGAGAGCACAAGCAGGTGGAGGGGCAGGCAGGTGCAGAAAAAGAGTCAAGGATCCCCATGTAGGACTCGATCCCAGGACCCTGGGATCATGACCTGAGCCAAAGCCAGCGGCTTAACGGACTGAGCCACCCAGGTGTCCCATGCTCTTCTCATTTCTTAATCCACCATTTCAACGCATAAAATCCTTAATCTGAGGATGGACAGTAAATTTAGATTCTTTCTTAACATAGGCTTAGCTACTAATTCGTGACTTCTTCAAGAACCTGGCAGCAAGATGGAAAACCCAAAGCTTTATCTCTGAAAGTCACCTCTGAGGAGAGGGAAGAGAATCTGGGGAAGTTCCTTTATCAGAGAATTTGCCAGTGTTTTGCCACCTCTTCCTCCATTCCCCATCCCCTCCAACCCTGATGGTTCTCTGTAGTGGGAAGAAAACAGTAAGGACCTGTGATGCCTTAGTTTTCTCTTTGCCTGGGCATAAAACCACAAAGTGTTTCCATTTCCCTTGTATTTTATGCTTGTTTGTCTTGGAAGAAGGAAGCTTTTGGCAGAAGCTTCAAATGGTTCTTATTTCTTGTCTCACTAAGGCAGAAGTAGCATAACAATGGACCCGGCAGGCGAGACAGCTGAAAAGACAGGATTTTTACTGTTCTTTGAAAAGAGACCATGGAATGCGTAGAGCCTCACCATTCACAAAGTCCGCATCCACTAATTTTTACTGCTGTTAGAGCCCTCAACTTCCTGCGCTGCTTGAATAAGAAACCTTCCACCCAACTCAGAGTGCTCTAACTGATGCCAAAGCTGAATCTGGAAATAAAAAGGGTTTTCTTTAGCAGTAGGACTTTAGACTGTTAGTTGAGCTATTATCTCAAGGTAGATAAGAAAGCCTTCCAGATAGCGCAGGGCTCTCTGGAAAGACCCTTGATGCGTTTAAGCCAAAGTCTTTAAGCAAAGACACCACAGAAAGGCTTCTTTTCTGTTGCATTGGAAAATGTGGAATTCTTCCTCCAACTGCACCATCTCTTCCTAACATGCCAAAATTTGCTGCCAGTCTCTAAAATTAAGACTTCCCTAATGAGAAAGATGTATTTTTAAAACTTTTTTTTAATATAGAAACTTCGACCTTAACGAGGTCCTTGGTTCCACCAAAGACAGAAGAAGCTATGAATATGTAACAGGACAAATGCGGCATTTTCAAACCAGTGTGTGAGAAGATGGGGCATTCAGTAACTGGTGTGGAAACAATAGGTTCGAGTTTGAACTCTGTCGCCAGTGCAACCACTGGCTCATACCTTTGTGCAAATTACAAAAAGGCCCCTTCCTCTAGTGGATTCTGTACCTCACGGTGCACCGTAGCCTTGCTGGATTTCAGCCCCCACATAGCCTGTCAGCCTGCTGCCCTTGTTTGCACAGCGTATGTGGTGGGCTTGCCTATTTCACTGCCTGTCTGCAAAACCCTCTCAGATAGATCAAAAGTGTTAATGTAAGAAAATGAAAAGGTAAAATATTAGGGGCACCTGGGTGCCTCAGTTGGTTAAGACCCTGACTCTTGGTTTTGGCTCAGGTTGTGATCTCAGGGTCCTAAGATCAAGCCCCACATTGGGCTACACACACACACACACACACACACACACACACACACATACACACACACACACACACACACACACACACACACACACACACACGCTCAGTGCAGTCTGCTTGAGAGTCTCTCCCTCTCCCTGTGCCCCACCTGTTCGTGCTCTCTCTCTAAAATAAGTAAATAAATCTTAAAAAAAAAAAAAGAAAATATAAAATACTAGATGACTTTGTGACCTTTTGTCACTGTGATGTAAAACCAAGATACAGGCAAGAAGATTGCTATTTACTACTATAGTAGATAAAAGCTAAAATCTAATATAGCTACCTATCTCTCCCATCCAAAAAAAAACATAAACTGAAAATAACTTGCAACATATATTTGCATCATCTTTCACTTGCATTATCTCAAGTTCTCGTAACTGATCTTTATGCTTCCCTACCCATCTCCAGTCATAACAGAAACTTATCACAGCCTGTGAGACCCTACCAGTCTGTCCCACTACCCCCTAACCTCTTCCTTGACTCTCCTTTTCCTCCTCGTGCTTCTTGAACCTGTTCGCCTCCTTGCTCCTCCCTAAACATGTCAACTATTTTCTCTCTTTACGGCCTTTGTGCCTGCCATTTCTCCCGCCTGTATCTTCACGTGGATTACTCCCTTACTTCCCTTCAGGTACCCTCTCAAATCTCCACCTTAACAGAGGTCTTCCCTGGCCGTTCTGTTACAGCAGCATCCCCCCTTCCCCCCACACACACTGCTGCTTTCTGTCCCTCTTTATCTGCTTTGTTTTTTACAAAGCACCTATCACAACCTCATGTGCATGTAACTTTTTTTTTTCTGCAGCCCACTACTAGAATTTAACTTCCTTAAGGGTGGGGATTTACTTTGTTTCCTGTTTTAAACCCAGCGTCTGAATGAATAAAATATGACAAAGCACTATCTAACCCTAAAGTACAAAGAACTCTTTAAAATTTTTTGAAAACCAATAGAAATAGACAAAGGACATGAACAATCCATTAAAAACATCTTAATGGCCAACTTACCTGAGATGTTCACCCTTCATTCCTAATTAAATCAAATGCAAAATAAACCTGAAATTTTTATCATTCACATAGGCTATAGTTGAAAATTGTGTTTGTGATGGTGAAAGGAAGCAGGTGCTCGTATATTATTTGAATTATTAGCTGGAGTGCAAATTGTACCTTATCAGAAGGTGATTTGTCAATATTTATTAAATTTAAATATTCCCTCTGGCTGAGAAAGTTTTTTAAAAACATATCTTAAAGAAACATTGCCACACTCCCAAGAAAAGCACCATTTGTATTTTTGTCTTCCTGCTTCCAAGGCTCATTAGTCCTAAAGGGATGATCAGTATGACAGACCCCAGGAAAACAGGAATTCTGGACTGTGCAGAGGTGACCTGGGACCATTTTTGTAAACTGCAGGGGGTGCTGAAAGTCTTCCCATTTGGTCCGAGTGCATAGAGACGTGCATTAGGCTTGGAGAGAGAAACTCCATTTTCAGCTTCGGCTAAAGACAAAAGAGAAGCTGAAGAGGAAATGTGATTACCTTTGGGGAGAGCCATAGGAGTGAGGAGAGAAGAATGAAGGCTTTTACTTTTCGTTTTGTGCATTTCTGGACCTTCTGAATTTTCTGACCATGTCCATGGATTACTGCTTTTTTTTTTTTCTTTTTAATCTATGGTCTTAGAAATGATGGGCCATGGTTTGTGATCTTTTCTTTATATTAAAAAAATAAAAAGCCTAACAACTGTTAGTTTTGTTTTAGTTTTTGTTTTAATAGGGAATTTGGGAAGCTTTATCATTCAAATATCAAAGCAAAATAAAATTGAATTAAAATGAGACTGAGGGGTGCCTGGGTGGCTCAGTCGGATAAGCGGTTATGCGTCTGCCTTCAGCTCAGGTTATGATCCCCAGGTTCTGGGATTGGCCTGCATCGGGCTCCCTGCTCAGCAGGGAGTCTGCTTCTACCTACCCCTGCCCATGCTCTCTCTCTCTCTCGGGAATAAATAAAATCTTTTTAAAAAATGAGAGTGAAAATATTTTAAATCATTGAAGATAATATATCTAAACTTCTCTTTTTAATATGTTAAAAACTCATATATATTCAAATCTTTTGTAATTTTTCTATTTGAGATATGCTTTCCAAAATTACCATCTTCTTTATATTTTAATTTCCTATGTCTGTGAACAAAGGATTAAATTACATAAAACTTTTTTCTTTCTTTTTGGTAAAGATTTTTATTTATTTGAGAGAGAGAGAGAACAAGTAGGAAGAAGGGGCAGAGAGAGAGGGAGAGGAGCAGACTCCCTGCTGAGCAGGGAGCTCCATGAGGAGATACGGGGCTCGATCCTGGGACCTGGAGATCATGACCTGAGCCCAAGGCAGACGTTTAATCAACTGAGCCATTCGGATGCCCCAAAACTTGACTTTTTTCAAAACAAAATGCATTCTTTGGTTTTCATATAAAAACTTGAGTTTCTACAAACTGACATTGATTAAGAAAGGAACAAATAGACCATGATGAACTTAGGCTAAACTTCTATAAACTTAGACCTTTTTTCTATCAAAGCATGCCATTTCCAGTAATCTTGCTCCTCAGAGGCCCCGGTGGCAGATTTTCGGCTGCTCAGCAGTATTGTCCCATAAGTTCAGATTGGTTTCTCCGTGGGAAAGGAGTGGTTGCCCAAACTGCTAGTTTTCAAACTCCTTGTGAACAAAGGACTCTGCATCTATTAATTTTATATATTCCCAGAAATTAGCACATAGTTGTCAAAAAGAAGTCATGAATTAAAATGTTGGAAAAGAGCTGCTCTTAGTTCAAAAACTAGTTGAACTGGAGCCTTGACAAGGAGGGTAAATCTTTCTAGATGTGCTCTAGATGTGCTCTAGATGTAGGCTCTAGATGTGCATAGAATCATAATCTCGCTTTTCTTGTGTGTCTCTTTATGTTTCTGTAACCTTCTGTTGGAACTGATTGCTGACCTCACATTGTGATACATTTCATTGTCCTGTTCACTCCTTTCAAAATTAAATGTTATTTCCCCAGGTATATTTACTCCATTGGAATGTGTACTTTATTTCCCACATGTATTTAATCCAGCCTCACATTCATTTGAAAGTTATGCAAATCAGCCTAAGCTGTGATTTCAATCTTACTGGCCTGGTCATGTGATGAATTTTTAGTTAACTGCTTCAGTCCTGCAATTAGCAAAGTGAGAATGGCATAAAAACAAATACCCATTAAAATCTCTAAACAAAATGATGAATATATACATTTGTTTGTTTTTGCATTTTTTCAGACAAGATTGAAAAATCTGGTAATGTTAGAATCAGGTGATAAAAACATTGAAAAGGTGACACGTGAAGCTTCAATGAGATTGGCTCGTTCAAGGAAATGAGATCGCTAAGGATGAGTGCGTATGTGGTACAGTGAGTCAAGGAGTCCCAGCAAATCATCGAGGGGTTAGGCAGGCAGAAATAGGACCTAGGCAGAGTAGATGAAAGTTAACTAGTATTGCTGGAAGATACCTTCCACCTCAACTGGACTCGTCATTGAGCAGATCGCCAGTGGTTGAGGGTGTATGGTATATGCCATTAGGGGGTGCCCCATAGCTCCTACCTGTACCATTTCCCTGCTGCCATGTAGTCCCGTGTATTAACCCTACCTTTCTCACTCAGATGACCTCTTTGGGGCAAGATCTGTGGGGTTTTTCCTACCTTAGTTATAACTTCCATGGAGTGCTCATATTATAGGGGGTCAATTGCTCAGGTCTAGAGCTTTCTAGAATGTCCTCATTATTGAGGTGGCTCCCTGCCTATGGTGTCAAATCAAATACTAGCATGGTGGTTAGAAATGCCTCCAGAGCCAGAGTACCCGGGCTTAAGTCCTGGCTGTGTGGCATTGAGCAAATTACTTACCCTTTCTGAGCTAGTGTCCTCTATGAAATGAGGATAGCATGAGTGCCTGCCTTATAGAATATTGTGAATTAAAGTTCTTAGTATGGATAACATGTAGATATCTGTATTGATGTAGTTCTAATGTTGCTTGAACGGTCTAAAGTTCTCTGGAATCTTCTCAAGTACATTGGGATCCCAGCTAGTTGATCCCTACCTTTACTGTCTTGAGTTAATTTATAGTATAGTGTATAGCTAGACTGTGATATGATAAAGAAGCATGGTGTTCTGTAATCTAAAGATAAGGGGAAAGGAGTTGTTTCTGTTGGAAGTGACCTACAAGAAACCAAGTCTTTGTCCTTAAGACAGTCTCAAGATCAGCCAGGCACCAAGCTATCAGGAAGGTCCCCAGTCTTCAGTCCACAAGGGCGTTTTCAGTCTGCAGGGTCTCTTCTGCCTTACAGCTCTCTGCTGTGTCTGTGCCATGTTCATAGCACAGGAATCCTTAGAAGACTGCCTCCCGTCAGTTTGCTCTGACACATCAAGCAGGGTCTTGCTGCCCTCGGTGGTGGGCAGCAGGATGCAGAGTCCCTTCCCTCTAGCCATTGACAGATACAGCTCCCCGCCCACACCAAGGGAAAGATTGTCTGGCTTAGGGAACAGGGCCTACTTACCCCACTTAAGGCCAAGACATTTAGTCTCTTTCTACACTCTTCCTGCTGGAGCTTGGGCTTTTGGAACGCTTTCTGTTTCACGCTCTGCTATCTCCCTCTCTCGAGCCAACGAGTAAAAATGACCACTTGCTTAGTAGGAAAAAGAAAAAGG
The DNA here is from genome assembly GCF_902655055.1 of Lutra lutra. NCBI lineage: Eukaryota > Metazoa > Chordata > Mammalia > Carnivora > Mustelidae > Lutra > Lutra lutra. The sequence continues at coordinate 59,968,490 of NC_062284.1, forward strand.
GGAACCGAGGGAGCCCTGTAAATTCAATTCAAAAACTAGAAAACTTGGGCTCAAACCCTAGGTCTGCTCCTTACCAGCTACTTGAGCCGGTATTCCATCTAGAAACGAATGTCAATGGCTCCTACCCCAAAGGGCCGTTGTGAGAATTGAAAATAAGATGTGGTTGCTCAGCACGAAGGTTCCTTGGCTCATGGCAAGCAGCAGATTCCTCTGTCTCCCCAGCAGCCCCCATAGTTGAGTGCACAGGAGGTGGCTGGAGGTGGCATCATCCACTGTGGACTCTAAACCAAGATGGAGACACCTGACATTGTGACTGACTCAGGCCTCCAGCTACAACCTGTTGACGCCTGTTATATTCTTTGCTGATGTGTTCACTTACCCCTCTAGGGCAGCAAATAATCTCTCGGAATGTGTCAAAGAAGATGAGCCAAGAAATAGTTATTAAACTCTATTGGAGTTCCATATTAATGACAGGCACCACGAAGGGCAGAAAGAAATATAAGAATGCTCACTCTCTTCAGGGAGTTTATGATTTAAAGAAACAGGATATTACAGGTTAAAACCAATAGATGTAGCGAGAAGAAAGTCAAAGGACCTGCCAAGGTAAGCAACCAAAGGTCAAAGGAGCAGAGCTGAAGTGTTTTAAGACACTCAGGAAGTGAGGGCCAGATGAGGTTGGGGTGTCATGGCATGGCAGGGACTGGAGCTCGGTGGTATTAGGTAGTTTTCAACTACAAAAATCAGGAAAATAATGCAAAATTTCATAAGGGTAAGAAGATCTGTTACCTCCCATAACAAGCCCAGAGCTCAGCAAATGTGGAGGGCCCATTTCCATTCCATCATCTTCAGCATCTTCAGGCTGGTCACCTTATGGAACCCAGCTGGCACCCCAGTTCCCAGATCCACCACTTGGAACAGCACAAGAAAACTTTGCCCAGAAACCCTCCCAGCAACCTTCTCCTTTTGTCACCCACCTGGGGATCCCTGGGGCCTAACTAATCCCTGGCAAAAGGAAGGGAATTAAGAAGGTTGGTTCAAACTAGGCAAGATTCACTCATGGGGCTGGGGCTGGGAAGGGGCCCTTCCCCAAGCACACAGGTATGAAAGTGCAAGTCCAAATAAATTGGGAATCTTCCAGCAAGTAAGAAGGGAGATGGATTCCAAGAGGCAACCAACCGTGTCTGCCACATGAGTGGTGTTGGGAAGAAAAGAAGGAAGCATTTGGTAACAAATAGCATCCTGGACTCTGAAGCAGACTGCCTGCGTTCAATGCCCTGCCCTGTCACTTAGTGACCTGAGCAAGTAAGTTAAATTCAGGAGACCTCAGTTTTCTCATCTCTGGAATGGAATAATAGGTCCTACCTAGATTATAAACTTTATGAGGACAGCAACTTGTTCACCGAGCTATGCTCAGCACCTAGCACCTTTGCCCCTAGCAGCTACTCAGTAGATACTTACTGAATAGATTGATAAATTAGATTGTTGTGAGGATTAACTGAGTTATTATATGGCAAGGGTTTAGCCCAGTGCATAGCCTATACATTGTGCCCAAGAAAATTAGATTTTAGCCACATGATAGAGACCTTGGGAACCCTCTCCTATACGTGTCCTTTTGCTGTTTTGTCCCGCCTGGGCTGCCACATGATCACAAAGCCCTTGCTCGTGCAGAAGCTGAGATGTGTCAAGAAAGCTCTGCTCCTAGTGGACTGGGGCTGGGACAGCGAAGGCCCATCACGCCCTCAGCTGGAAAGAGGATAACACTTGTGAATTCAATACTTGGGACTCTAGTTTGTAGCTCTGACCAGTTTCTGAGCCGGCCTTCACATTGTTGTTAACTCCTCAGGGCAGATCCCCTGAAACCACCACCACCACCACTGGGACCAGCTCAACTCACTTCTAAGGCCAGAATGGGAGGGTGCCTTTTTCACTCTGACAGAAAGCTTCCCACCCCAACCCACTCCCATCTCAAGTGAGGTCCCAGCCAGTCTGACAGAAGGGGCCATGCTCCCAGGAAAGGCTCAGCCTGTTTCTCTTGGGGGATCCCCTGCAGGGCAATAGCAGAGTCCCCAGCCAGGGTCATTCCTAATCCTTTTAAGATTCTGATCTGTCCTCCTCTCCCTCACATCCCCTATAGCATCGTGATAGAGCATAATGGCAAGAAGGGAAGACCATACAAAATGGCGCCCACCTTCTGCCCTCTCAGCCATCTGCTGCCACCGGCCTCTCCTCTGGGTCTCTTTCCCCACTGGCCATGCCCCATCATCCTCTCTTCCTGCTCCCCCTAGTTGACCCAGAACAGGGGCACACTATGGGGATGGAAGCATGGGGGACACTAAACCAGTTTCTCAGGGAATAATCCCAGTCTTCCCAAAACTGCACTATGGTCCCTTGGCCTCCTCCCAGCTTCCCACGCCCATTGGTATCCAGGTAGGTTCTGCGACCCAGACGGGGCTACCAGGAGGCCTCAGCATTCCCTCTTCACTTTTAGGCAGCACTGGGCCTTCTGATCAAGGCCAGAGGGTCAGTGGCCAGATGGGAAGGCTGTTAGCCCACAGCAACAGTAACTACCCCTGGGCTTTTCCAATCTGCTTTTGTTGAGGAAGAGTTCCTGAAGAAATTGCCTAATCTGCAGCCCGCAGACATCCCTACTCCACGGAGCATGGTGGAGAAAATTCCCTTGCCATCTGTCTTCCACACGCCTTGCCCAGCCCCCAGGGCACCTCATGACCCTGGGCTCCCTTTCCCCCCTTCACAAGATGGACAGAGGAGCAGGGCCAGAGAGAGGGCACATAAGGGACCCACAGCACCCCTATCGAACAAGGCCCTTAAGATTCCTTCCCACTGAGGACCTTTATTGACCATCTAACCCTAACCCTTCACTACCAACACCTTGGAGGGTGTGCAGGTATCCCAGAAACCTCTTCTTCCCAGACACCCTACCTGCCATGTAGAAAGCCATCTGGGAAAATCTCTTGAAGGTGGGCCTCTCCCTCTGGTCTGGTTCTCCTGGAGGCCTGAGGCTTAGGGGCCCCTCTAATGTGAGGCTGGCCTGGAATGTAGGACGCACAGGGCTCCAGTGGCAACACATGGTCATTAATCCAAGCCCTTCCTTTCCCGGTAGGGGATGAAGGTGGCAAGAATTGTCCCTCCCTTCCTGGCCCTGCAGTAGAGCTGTTGACAAGTGTAGGCAGGTGGAGACAGGCCCACACAGCCATTAGGAAGGTCTTCGGAAAGCTTCCTATATACACTCAGCGCAGGGGAAAGCCTGGAGAAGAACCTAAAAGTCTAGAACAATTCGTCTAGAGAGAGGAATTTTTACCACAGACTAGGACCCTCAATGTTGTTTCTGGAAATTTTTATCCTTTGGGAAAACCTGGGAAGCATTCGTTTATGAAAATTTTTGGACTTCCCTGCTGCACGGCCTTTCTGAGCACATCTCCAGTGATTTCTTTAAACCGTGCAGCAGCAGGACACTCCTGATATAAGCAATCCTTCCAGCTGAACCTGACTGACCCAAAATGAGGCAGGTTACCTTTGAGGCTGTATCTCCATTTTCAAGAACAAAAAAATCAAGTGACAAACTTCTGTTAAATTGTAAGACCACTGTCTTGGCAGATTCTCAAGGCTGCCACTCCCAGGGAGCCAAGACTCAAAGGCAGAAAGGTCCCCCAGTGACAGCACACGCTGCTTCTGACTGAATTACAGAGACATCACACACTCAGGGCTGGAGCCAGAGCAGGTCTGTGTGGGCAGCCAAGGGAACAATCCAGGCCTGTGAGGAGGGAAAGCGGAGTTCCAGTCATGACTCTGCCTCTCATTTCCTCTGTGGCTTTGCTGAGTCACTTAATCTCTCAGGGCCGCAGTTTTCACACTTGTAGAGGGGGGAGGGGGGTGAAGGGGGGAGGAGGTTAGTGATTCTAGAATCCCTTTCAGTTCCATGATTCACCGTATTCTAAGTAAGGCTGGCCAGAGCACAGAACCTCTTCAGATGTTCATTCATTCCACCACGTTTCCAGGAGCGTTTACTATGTGCCAAGCCCCATGCTGGCTTTCCTGCCCTGGGGAGCTCAGAGCCTGCTGGAACTAGCAGAGATGTGACTTGGCTGGGATAAAGGAGGGCACAGGACATAGCCACTGGCCCAGAAACATCTGGGCATCTGCCCACCCGTCCCTACAATGGGCGGTCCAGCTAGGCAGGGAGTCTCCCAATGGCTGGCAGGTCCCCCTGCCCCTTGCACCACCTGTGAAAGAAATGGATCCCAGTGGGCAGGTATTCTCACCCAATCAGGAAGTCACACCACAGGATGGAGCAGAGGAGGTCTCTGTGCGTGGGGGCCATCCGTTTCCAGAAGCTCAGGAAGACAAGAAGAATAAAAGAATCAGCAATTAGCAATCATCAGGCTCAGGAACTGAAAATAAATAGAAAAAAAAAAAAAAAAAAAGCAAAGAGGCGCCTGGGTGGCTCAGTCCGTTAAGTCGCTGCCTTCAGCTCAGGTCATGATCTCAGGGTCCCGGGATCAAGCTCTGCATCGGGTTCCTTGCTCAGTGGAGAGTCTGCTTCTCCTTCTCCCTCTGCCGCTCCCTCTGCTCTTGGGCACACTCGTGTACACACACACACTCTCTCTCTCTTGCTCAAATAAATAAATACAATCTTAAAAAAAAATAGCAAAGATGCTGTTTGGAGCATCAGCTGGTTTTTGGCCCCTGGCACCCATTCCCCTTTCCTTCAATAACAGCACCCTAGTTTTCTTCCCCACCTCATGTGTGAGAACAAGAGCACTGTGCCCAGGGGACCCCCCCCCCACACACACACACACATGACCTGAGCCTGCCAGCCACTCCCCTTGCTCTTGGAGTAGATGCTGGGATGCCTTCGGTGATACACGTGGTAGGGCACCAGGTGCGGCCAATCCTGATGCCGGGAGCACTGGCTTCTGCCCTGGACTTCATTCTCCAGGCTTCTCAGCAGGACTAGGACTCCATTACCTGACAGTCACCAAAAAACTCCTTTCCTGCTCAGATGGAGCTGGAGTGGGTTCTGTGGCTGGGAGTTGGGGGACCTGACTTAACGAAATTTTTGTGCTTAATGCCATGAGGTCCAGTATTGTGCAGTTCAGTTGAAGTGTCTGTGTGTGCAGCTTGTGACCTTAGCTCACGAGGGGATGGTCATGGTTTTAGAAGGTGAACCTGCCACCCTTTGGTGGGTGGCTAAGGATGAGCGACAAAAAACACAGTCATGAAAGTAGAGACAGATTAATGTTTATTGAGCTTTCAGGATGAGCAGTCCCTATGCCAGGAGCTTTGTTCATTTAATTCCCACAGCCCTAGGAGGCAGGTGAAAGCATCCCCATTTTGTGGATGGGGAAATTGAGTCCAGCTGGTTAAATCACAGACCAAAGGTCACTCAGCTGATGACCAACAGCTGGGATGTGAACTCAGGACTGTGGAAACTCAGAATCTGGGTTTTTAACCAGATACCACATTGCTTCACTCTGGGAGATTTATGAAAGTGTTCTCGGGGCGCCTGGGTGGCTCAGTGGGTTAAGCCGCTGCCTTCGGCTCAGGTCATGATCCCAAGTCCTGGGTTCAAGCCCCGCATTGGGCTTTCTGCTCTGCAGGGAGCCTGCTTCCTCCTCTCTCTCTGCCTGCCTCTCTACCTGCTTGTGATTTCTCTCTGTCAAATAAATAAATAAAATCTTTAAAAAAAAAAAGTGTTCTCAAAAATAATGTGAGCAACCTAGTGCCACCTTGGATGTAAGGGCCTAGGGCTGGGAAGGATGGGCAAGGGGAACAGCAGTCTCCACCAGCCGTCAGCCACAGCGGGCCCTGGCAGCTAGGCCCCTGGCTCATCAGGGCTGGGGTCTGCAGTGGGGGAGCCAGACACGAATTTTGGGAGAGCCTGCCCAGGTTGGCAGTCAACACCACAGACAAGATGGTGTTTCAGCGAGTGTGGTGAGAAAGGAGCAGGGGGCCAAGACTGGGGGACTCAGGGCCCCCCCCCCGTTGGACACTGGGAGGAGAAAAGGAGCTAGGGAAGGATACAGCAAGGCTCAGAAACCAGGAGTGCGTTTTGGAAGGCCAGGCTCCCCCTGGTGTATTCAGGGGAGCTGGCCTGCAGGCACCCAGAGGGGCTCAAGCTGCCGACCCGCACATCCCCCTGGCTATAAACAGTCCGGCTGAGTGGCTGGCTTCTGGCCCCTGCCCACCCAGGAAGCTGGCATTGCTGCCCAGCACCCACCATGTGCCGTGCTCCCTGTGCCCTTCATGCCGACACCAGCTGAGACCCTGAAAGGGGCATTCAGCCCAGCTGTGGCCGGGGCCAGCCAGTTCTGTGGTGTGGGGGAGAGCATGGGGGTTGCAGAGAGGTGGGGGGGGGGTCTGGCTTCTTCAGGCTGGGGAAGGCTTCCACTGAGCCTGGCAGGCAGCCCTTCCTTTCCCTCCCCCTCAGTAAAGGAAGGCAGGGAAAAACGTGTTTTTATAAATAGCTGCAGCCCCAGCTGATTTGTAAATTCAGTGGGTTTTTTGTGTCAATGACATCACCCTCCTCCCCATAGCAACCCCCGACGATATCAAAATTGCCAAGCAACGTTGGAGCGGCTCAGCGCCCCAAACGAGCAGGTCGTTGCCTGAGGATTTAATGGAGAAATCCCAAAGTGAGCCTGGGTGCGTGGGGGAGGAGGGGCACGCTGCGGCTGGAAAGGAGGCCGGAGCTCGCTCCCGCTCCCAGTACAGTCTGCCAGGCAGCCCCCGGCCAGCTGGCTCTCTCGGGCCAAGGCCACGCTCCCTTTGACAGCCCTGCTGTCGATAGCAGCTGGGGGAGGGCACCGGCCTGATGTGTCAGGAGCTGGGAGCAGCCATCCAGGTGACTAAGCCGGCCCACCGGCACTGAGTCACCTGCTGGCCTGGGATTTCTTCCTTCCCTTTTGCGTCTGATTGTTCTGGGAGCTGAAAACTCGGAGCTGCACCTGGGTCCCACCCCTTCTAGTTCTCCTCTCTCCTTTGGGCTCCGAGGAAGATGGGACCTATCAGCAATCTGCTGCCACCCTGTAAGGATATGGAAGATGCTGTGGGGGGCCGAGGTTCCGGGAGAGAGATGCTGGCCGGCCAAGTGCAATAGCAGATATGGTGATCGGGCTGCCGTGTCCTCTGGAGGTGTCAGGAGAGAAGGGGAGACTGGTCCGTGCTAACTGGAGTCCTCCCGGGCTGGCTTTGAACTCACCTCCCACAGGACACCGCTGTACACGAGTGGCTTGTAGGGTCAGAGTGGCATTTGAAGAGCAAGGCTGGATTGGCTTAGGCTGGCCTGGGCAGGTAGGTGGCTCTGTGCTGGGTGTGGCCCCATGTGTGTGTGAGACTGTGCATGCCCCCCCCACACACACACCCTCGGCTGAGGACAGAGGGCTGGGGACGGTGGGGGGCTTGGGAACACTTTGTCCTAACTGATGCTGGGCCCACCCAGGCCCTGATGTGGCTGCTGTGGAAAAGGACGACGAGGCAGCCTAAACAGGATGAAGCTCCAGCTCAGACAGGCCCAGGCCCTCTCTGAGCCCCCAGGACAGAGACCCGGGAGGATTTCCAAGTAGGAAATGGTCCAGAGGGGCAGCCCAAGGATGGAAGCCAACCTGCCAGGGGGCCAGACGAAGCCTTGGCCGCCCCCTCTTTTGACAGCCTCCTCCCAAGGAATTCCGTCATTCACCCGTGTAGTGCCAGCCAGCACCTAAGTGTGTCCTCTGGCCAGCCCACAGGGACACATTCCCTGCACAGGGGCGGGCGGGACATGGCTTCCCCACACTCAGGACCCAGCTGGGGGACACCGCTTGGCCCCTGGAGTCCCCTGGTCCCCACAGGGCATGCTCCAGTGTGTCAGGCAGAGGGGCGTGGGCCACCTCCCGCCGCATCCCCCCCACCAAGGCCGCCCCCGTGGAGCTGGCAGCCTCACGGGCACACCGGTGAGTAAGCCATCAGGGGGAGGAAGGCTGTGTGCCCGCAGAGGCAGGACGACACCAACCAGGAGCCTTCAGGAGAAGCGGCTCGGCGAGCAAAGCACCAAGGTTTCCTTCTTTTCCTTTTTCTCCTCTCCTGCCTGAAGGGAGTGCCTCTTCCTGGGCTAGAGACAAGCACCAGCCTGCAGTGAGGAGCTCGAGGCCCGGCAGCCCCCCAGCAGTGGCCACGGTAAGGTTCCTGCGGCCGCGGTGTGTTCAGGCTCCACAGGCAGGGCTGGGGGGGACCCAAGCGTCCAGGCTGCCCACCACCCAGGACAGGGCCAGAGGTTGAGGGTTTCTAGGACAAGGAGCCCCCACACCCCACCCAACCTGGTGCCGCCTTTCCTGGTTCATTTGGAAACAGCCCCTTGTAAGCTGGCGTCTGGCTTCCCGGGTGGAGGAAGAAAGGCTTGTTTCTGCTATTCCTGCCTTTACCTCCCCCTCCTGCCCGTCAGAGCTGGTGTGGGGCCTCCGGGATGCCCCTCAGGGAGACCCTTCTCACCCCACCACCTCTGAGATACTCCACTCAACTAGTCATCCCACAAATATTTATGGAGCATTGCTGGGACCCAGCTCCCAGTCACGCCCTGATGCAGAGTTTGACCTGGCAGAGGTTCTGACTCTGAAACTTGGCATCAGGTCAGGTTCAAGGGGGGCTGCCTGGCTGAGCACCAGCCCTTCTCACAGGCCTCAGGCTCCCCAGCTCTGCTGCAGGGTTAATGACCTGGTTGGCTCCACGGGGTCAAACCCACTGAATTTGGGGTTTAAAGTGCTGGGACCTCACCGAGAAGCCAGACAAATCCAGTGTACACAGTTTGTTCTTTCCCTGGTGTCCCACAGCAAGGTTGGAGGGTCTTGCTTGAGGGTCTTTCCCTAAGCTGGTTCTGGTGGGAACAGGGCTCCAGGATGGACTCAGCTCCACAGAAGCTCAAGGAGTTAGGAATAAGGCCTTTGGGCCAAGCAAGGGGTCTCCTCTGCAGCTTAGGTTTGCCACTCCTAAGTTTGGCACCAGGAACAAGGCTTCTGGAAACACCAAGACTGGGGTGAAGAGCTTTGCATTGCACACCTGAGAATGGGCACAAGGTGGGAGTGTGGGGACTGCGCAGACCTTCTAGTCACCCAAAGACAGACTGATTGCTTGTGAGCTGAGCTCTCTGGGATGTCCCAGGCACAGGGAAAGTGCAGGCAGGTCTGGGGGCTCTAGACACAGCAAAGCCCACTCAGCACAATTCCCAAGGATGACCAGGAATGCCCTCGGTCCTAGAGGAGCACATGGGACTGCAGTGCAGATAGAATCCTAAGTGTCTCCTGTGCAATTGATCCCCACACCTGGCTCCAGTATGAGGAAAATGACCCAGTTGTGGGGGTATTTGCCTCCTTGCAAAAGGTGACGCCAAGCCTCGGGCACATATGCAGAGTTGAGCAGCCGCTGGTCACCAGCTAGGGGCCAAGTGGCAGAGGCTATGGAGGGCAGACACAGAGCAGACCAGCTGCCTGGGCGAGGAAAAAGCAGAAGATAGAGGCCAGGGCACGGTGGGTGGGGGGCAGGAGGGGCAGGAGGAGAAAAGGTTGCCTGGATTTTTAAGAGGGCTCAGGGAGGGCTCTGGATGGCTGGCTTTCTTACACCTGCTCACCTCTGTGGGAGGCAGCCTGGGCAGGAAAGAGGTAGAGACACTGAGAGACTGTGCCCCTTACCCAAACAGTCCCCCAGATGCTGCTTCTGTATTTTTTTTTTTTTTTGAGATTTTATTTATTTGAGAGAGAGTGAGAGAGCGAGAGAGCACGAGGAGGGGGAAGGACAGAGGGAGAGAGAGAACCAGAAGCAGACTCCCGCTGAGCAGGAGGCAGACGCTGTCCCGAAGGCAGACGGTTAACCAACTGAGCCACCCAGGCGCCCCCAGAGATGCTTCTAACACACAGCATCCTGGGTGCACTGTCCGGTGGCCTGAGCAGGGCCCTTCCTGTAGGAGACCCTCCATACCATCAGGGGGAAGGCCCAGGATTCAGGACTGCCTTAGGCAGTAGGAAGGTTGCTAGCAAACCTTATAAACAGGCATAGCCTACAGGTTAGAATGGAGCATGGAAGGAGGAGCTGCTTTGGAAGGCAGAAAGAACTCTCCGCTTCCTGAAGCCGAGTTGGCCCTGTTGCCCCGGGGGAGCACCCTGACTGGAAGCAGCTGTCCCCTTCTGAGCTCTGCTTGAGGGCCCCACAGGGCTATGGTGAGACAGCAGGAGATGTGAGATAAAGGGGAACTTGACTTGTCTGTTCTTGGCAAGACGCAGGGTCAAGGCAGCACATGGAGATGGCAGTTGGCACCTGGTCCTGGCTCCCCGGCGTGCAGGGAGGGAACAGGGCTTGCCTGACTCATACAACACCCAGGTGGCGGGGACAGGTGGTGGGGGAAAGTGCTGATACATGAAGGACCCAGCCCTTCCCCTGGGGAGCTAACAGCTCTTAACAGAGGAGTGGAAAGGGAACCTGAACCTGGAGCCAAGCCCACCAGAAACCCGCTGAGCTACCGAGCGTTGATCAACCAGCCACGGGGTGGTGGTGGTCTTTTGCCCACCCTGAGCCCCAGACTCCTGGCTGAAGCTGTCCTCCGTGACCCATCCAGTCTAGCGAATTTATAAATTTAGACCACCACTGGGAGATGGATCTTAACACAGAACTTAGCAAAGATGGACAAAAACAGATTCGTTGGGAATGGAAAGCAGAGAAAGAAGCGTTGTGAACAGCAGTGGGCAGAGGATGCGGGCTCAGGGAGACCGACAAATGTAAGAAGAGGGAGAAGGCGGGGAAGCGACGCAGCACCGGCTCCAGTTTTTCCTGGAGAGCAAGTCGCCTGCCGCTGAGTTTCTCTAAGGAATGACTTGAGTCTGTTGAGAGTTGCCTTCTCCAGCGGGGGTCTAGTTTCAGGTCTTAAGGACTTAGAACAGGCCAGAGACAAGGAAGGAATCAAGAGGCCTGATCCCCTCTTTGAGTCTGGAATTTTATCACAGGGTGGCCCTGATTCATTGAGGAACTATGTACTCATGAGCCCCATCTGAAGCACAAACCTGGAGTGGCTGCATGCAGGGGCCAGACCGAAGACCACAGGGGGCTTCTCAATCACTCCAGCAGGTGACTTTGAAATGCCCAGGAACCATAAGGTTCAGACTCAAGAGACTTTATGCTTTTTTTTGCCAAAGTTATCTGTTCTTTGGGAAAGGTAATCCCAGATTCTCTTCACCTGAAAGAACAAGAACAAAGTACGAACCAGAACATGACATACTTTCGTATGCAGGGGGAGCAATTAGCATGCAAAAAATGGGTTCTGGTTCCCCTGTAACTGCATGGGGCCACATCAGCCCCAGCAAAGGGATACCCATGCTGGCATTTTCTATAAAACCTCATTGTAACACATCAGCCAGGGCAGAGAACCAGGTCTTCATAGAAGGAAGACAGTGACAGTTTTTTTGCACACCTGTGGGTTGTTTGCTTTTTTTTTTAAGATTTTATTTATTCGAAAGAGAGAGAGAGTGCAGAGGGAGAGTGAGAGGGCGAGCAGACTCCCCGCTGTGAGAGGGAGAAGCAGACTCCTCGCTGAGTGCGGAGCCCAATGCGGGCAGGACTCGATCCCAGGACCCTGGGATCATGACTTGAGTGAAAGGCAGGCGCTTAACCAACTGAGCCACCCAGGCATCCCCACCTGTGGGTTTTCTGTGGCAACCTTCCCTCCTTGAAGTGCTGCCTCAGTCAGCAAATGCTGGCGTCTTTCTGCTTGGCTCTGATTTGCCCAAGTCTCAGAGCACTCCAGCCCCTGGGGGCTGCTGGCTAAGCAGGTGGAGGCAGATCTGGGTTCTCTTGCACAGTCAGGCTGATTAGGACGTGGAGAGAGAGACCTCCAGGTGCTCAGGGAAGCAGGTCCGGAAACCTCAGGTCAGCTAGTGAGTTGTTCTGGTCTTCCATCCCAGCGCCCAGGGACCAGCCCAGCCCGCTCCACCCCTCGCCCCCGGGGCAAATAGCAACCAGCCTGTCACCTTTACTCAAGGTAAGTTAAGGTGCTGCCTGCTGCCTGCTGCCTGCCGGCCTGCCCCAGCTCCTGAAGGCTGTAGGAGCAGCTGCAGGGTTAAAACTGGGAGGACTGGTTCTCTGCTTCAGCTTTCTGGCCTGGAGCCTCCAGCCTCCATTTTCTTTCTTCTAGCTTCAAATGAGGAATTGCACAGGAAGGCACAGAGGGGAGCGGGAGCAGGGGACCATTTATTCCATGGCCTCACCGGCAGCCAGAGCCCAGTCTGGGGTCAGTGAGGTGGGGTGCCGAGGAGGAAAGGACTGCCCTCGAAAGTAGCTCACCGCCTTGGAGGGTCACAGCACCTTCAAGCCAAAAGGATTCCCTAAGCATGTTTAATCAAGCCCCATAATTTTATAAAGGGAAGCAGAGGCCCAGAGAAGGAAATTGGGTCCAAGAGATCACACAGCTAGCTGGAGGCAGAGCCTTGGTTTCAGGTCTTGGGGATCCCCACCTCCCAGTCCTACACCCCCTTACTACCCAGGCTGCCTTCCTGTCAGCAGCGGCATCCAAGGGGCCCCCCAAAGCAGGGGCAGGAAAAAAGCTGCAGTGTAACCTGATGGCTTGAGGAGACAGCGCGGCCCAATGCACTAAGAGGCCAGACAGGCCCTGATGCTTGTCTGTGCCTCCTGCCCCAATAGGGGCCCAGCCCTGCCACACCTGCCCCCCGCCGTCCTCCCCCTTGCACCTTGTTAGCGTGCAGCCCCAGCTCAGCCCAAGTTCATTCCTCAGTGGCCCCCAAGGAGAGGCTTTGTCCCACCCTACCCCACCCCAGCCCCCTTCCCAGATTCTCTCTGATAAACGGACCCAGCTCATTCGTAAATGGATTGATTTATGTTCTCCTTGTCCCACAAAGCATTTTACCTTTTAGCCTTAAGGCTGGCGGTGTCTTAAGCCAAAGAAGAAAGCAATGATGAAGGTATCTAGGAATGAAAGATATTCTGGGGCAGAATTCAGATGCGGCCCACAGGAGACCCCTTATTTCCAGTGGTCTTTTCACCAGTATATACTGTGACCCCAGGCAGGAAATTAAATATCCAACGGCCATCACCAGAGGTTAAATCCCAGAAGCAGGATGCCTGTCGCCTGTCATCGGTGACCCTGTCACCAGGCCCAAGCTGGACAAGAAAACTTTTATTTTCTGTTATGGTGGGTCTTGCTGGAAGACAGTGTGTCTGGGATCCAGATCCATGGGGTCCCATACCCTGGGGAGGGATGAAGCCAGGCCCAGAGGCAAGAAGGCAAGGCCAGGAGTTAGCCTGCATGCAGAGCTCCTGTGGAGGAGAGGACAGTCAGACAGGAGGAGCTGGCCTCACACAGTCCCTCATCCTGAAGAAGGCTATCATGCCAGCCGCTAGTGAGGACGGCAGTGCACACCAGGACCCCTCTCATGTCCATGTTCACATCAAGTTCCCTCAGGCACCATCCCTGGGGTGGTCAAAGCATGAGCCAGAGAATAAGGCAGGAAAGCCCCCACGAAGGGATGGCAGTAGCTTCCTGGGCCCTCCAGGCCCCTCTAGACATGAGCCCACCCATGACTTAGATAGGTCATGCCTTCTAACACTGACCCAGGGCTGATGCAGAAGGCAGAATTCTGGGAGCACTACAGCCCAGAATGTGTGAACTTGGCACATCCAGAGCTAAGGTGTTGACCCCCAGAGGGTTGCAGATGGGGCTTGGGCAACCAATAGCATGTGTCCTCAGATTCTTCCCTTTCCTGGGGCTCTGGCCTTAACCTCACCTGGTCAGATACAGCCTTCAGCTCTCCCCCGACTCACCTGTCCTCAGGCCCTGGGACCCAGGGCCTGGGTGCCAGACATGGGCCTGACCCAACCTTAGACCAGGGACAACTGCGAGAGGCTCAGAAGAGAGAGGGAAGGACAATGAAGGGTTTCCATCCAAGCAGCTTCCAGCTGTTAGTTCTGCCAGAAAAGATGCCAGCCAGAGAGTGAAACTCCCGGCAACAGACATCTGGATGGAGCTTTGGAGCCCATTAAGAGCAAGGGCGCAAAGCGATCACAGTGAGAAGATATTAAATGAATTCATCATGTTTCTAAAACGAGTGCCCTTGGCAGGTAGGTGGCCCTTTCTGTTTCCAGCATCCCACCCCGGGTAGCCCCTACCCCCGTGAAGCTGGGAAGGGTGTGTCACAGCCGCTGGCTCTGTCCCTGCATCTGCCCTGTGAGGTGGGTGGACGGTGGCCCCCCCATCTGAGAGCTCACCCACATCCCTGGGCCGCTTAGGGCTATCGGGCCAGCTCAGCCCACAGGGGCAGTTTGCATCTGGGGAGGACAGGCCTCTGTGGTCCCAGGGGCACAGGAAATCTAGTACAGATGCAGAACTTGAGGAAAAAGCAGATGAGATGCCTGGAGCCTTCTGGGTATGGCTCACCTCTGCTGAGGTTCAGCACGGCATAAGGACACATCTGTCCAGCCTCTGGGCAGGTGAGTCCCAGAAGCTTTTCCCAAACACCTAACTGGGTCCAGGTGGGGCTGCCACCCGGGGCTAGGGTTCTCTCTCTGGGATCTGTGGTGGATAGACCATGGGCTGACATAGCCGTGAGTTCCCCTGGAAGAACCCAGGGCTTCTGCCCCTGCGGCCCCCACACTGGGCTCTTACTGCTTCCCTGTAGCAGCTGTGTGTGCGCACGGCCTAGGGGAGGGGAGTTTCTGCCTGGGTCCCTTTAGCAGCTATGAGGGCCGGGGGTCAAGAATCTCTCACCCTGTCTGGGAGTGCAGGTCCTCGGGACTCTGGTACCCCAAGGCTCTAGCCTTGCCATTCTATCCCCTTCCCATAACCCCTGTTATGCACATCAAAAAACTGAAACTGAGACATGCTGGAAGCCTAGAGAGGCACAGGGCTCCTATCCTGCAATATCCCTGGGTCTCTCCAGCAACAGTGCCCACCTCTCTCCCGCCTAAGGGCCCCAAGGGCTTGGTAGTGTCCGCTCCCTCCATTCATACTCCCAGACCCTCAGAGGTCTGCACCTGCCTCTTGGCCCCAGAAACAGACAGGCAATCCCATCAGGTAAGGGGCACTGGCACAGGCTGCCCCACGAGCAGGAAGGGACAGGTATCAGGCACCCCGGAGGAGAGGGAGAGGAAGCGGGGTCTTTTCCCAAGTGTGCCTCTCTCTTGGGACTGAGGGCTGCAGTCTGAGTGAGCAGCTACCCCTCCTGGGACCCAGACTCCAGGAGCTCCCCCAGCCAGGTAGCAAGTGGGTGCACCAGCGCCCACTGGCCCAGAGGCGTGCATGCGGGCCCGAGAGCGCCCAGCCTGGTCTAGGTCTGTGAAGGCCAGATGGCTTGTTGCAGGGACTTCATGACTGGCAAAATCTAGCGCCTGGCTCCTAGCAGGGAGCTCAGGGACAGGGTGGAAGAAACGGAGGCTTCCCTGCCCCACATACCCACTTGTCATGCAGGGGCCCTCATGCCCTTGTCAGAAATGGGGGAGCAATATTCCCCACAAACACTCTACATCACGTGACCCACCCTTTCTGGGTGGTGGTCAGAGTTGACACAAGGAGGCCAACGTTCTCCCCCACCCTTGCCAACTGTTTCCTGGGACCTGACTCCACATGGTCAAGTCATATCCGACAGTCCTTGGAACCAGGGACCTCTGAAGAGCCCAGATCAGAGCACAAGCTGGGGGGCAGATACAGCTGGGTTGAGATTCTGGCTCCGCCCTTCAGTGACTACAAGGCCTTGAACTAGTTCCTTACCCACTCGGAGCCTGTTTCCTCGCCTGCGAAGTGAGAATATAATAGTATAGGGTTTCTGTGCCAGGGCTGTTGTGAGACTTGAGGGAGACATGTGTAAATACTCACTGGCAGGCATTACTAGTTCGGTTACTAGAGGAGGGCAGAGTCACCCGCAGGAAGGCGCCCTGGAAGGAGTAAGTGAGCCTGTCAGCAGTTCTTGATCCCCGGGAAGATTCTCAAGGCACGGAGCAGAAAGGTACAGGGAAAGGATAATGTGTTTTTGTTTCTAAACCACAAGCAGATGTGTATCTTTCCTCTTTGGCCCTAACCTGGGCTCTCAGCCCTGGCTGGAGGTGCTCAGATGTTCCAACAGGCCCCAACAGCCAAAGGCTGAGAGAGAGAGAGAGAGAGAGAGAGAGAGCTAGCTGGGCGTACCGCACCCGCCCTGTTCCCCTGCCCTCTCAGATGGTACCGCTGGCCAGTGCCCCAGACTGTTCCTGCCACTGCCTGGGCAGGGCTGAGTTGGTGCGTAGGTCAGAAGAGGATGGGGTGTGGGGGGTGGGGGAGGGAATTCACATACCACACTTAATCACTGAGAACCCAATCTTCACATGCCAGTTGTCCCATTTTGCACAAGGTCATCCAACACAGGGCAGCAGACCCACCTGTAGATGGAATTAGACATGCAGAGACTTGGGGTTGGGATCAGCCCGAGAGGTCCCCTAGTCTTGTCTAGTATCCAGTATGAAAACCTTTTCTCTAGCGTATCTGACTGATAGTTATCTGGGTTCTTGAACACTTCCAGTGATAGGGGATTCATTACCTCCCAGGCCAGTTGTATTTGAGAGTCTCTGCCTCTCTTGAGGCCCCAAACTCACCTCTGCTCCCAAAGGACCCCAGGGTTTCCTAGAGTCACTCCTACAGGGTGAGGATGAGACTTGTCTAGTAGTCTTTCTGGGACACCCAAGCCTAGATTCAAATCAAATTAAATACCAGTTCAATTCTGATAATATTCTAATGATCAGACACACTTTTTCGTAGTTCAACAGGTCAAGAGTACTGCTTGGAGTGCTGGTGTTGGTATATGAGTTGTTTGTATTTTTTATAAATTATTTGTATTAAAAGAAAATAATTCATGTGTGCATTTGTGAGTCAGTAAAAAATAATTTAGGGTGTTCAATCTAGGCTCAACAACATCATGCTGTTCATTCTAGCTTTGTTCCTGGTTCATCTAAAATCCTCAGCAACCAGTTTCCCGAGCCCTCACACCCAGCACAACCTGCTCCTGGTAGCCAGCACTGAGCCAGCATTCGTACATGGCTAGGTACTCTACTCTGTGGGGAAAGTCACCCTTGTACCTGCTGCCCCCTCCCCACATGGCCCCCTGAGCCTAGGGTCAGCAGGCAGTTTCCTGAGGGGCCACAGGAGGTCAGGGGTTGGCTCACAGAATCAGGCCCTGTCAGAGGAAAGTGAAGGAATCCTCTTGGGAAAGATGTAAAGAGGAGGAAGGGAGGCAGAGGGCAAGGAAAGGAGCAGAGACTAAATGTAAGTATGAGTGTCTGGAGGCAGGCAGGGGACCTGCACTGAGCTGCCCAGCTTCTACACCACTAACCCAAAACTCACCAGGGACAGTATCTCCACTACCATACTTTCCCCGGGGTGGGGGGCTGTGGTGTACCCACACAGGGTGCAGGAGTTCTGGGCTGGCAACTTCCCCCTAGCCACCTTAACTGGGTTTGGCAGGAGCCTAGAGCAGATCATTCATAAGCAATAGTGCCCATATGCAAATGCTTTATCTAGAAATTGCATTGATCTAAAGAATCAGTGAAAAAATACAAGACTTGGCATTGGTGAATTCAATAATGAAAGTTTGAGGCCACCAACAATGGCAAAAATCTCAGCACTGTCCTCAGTCCCCACTGTGACATTGGTAGTCATCCAGCCACTGCCTGGAGGCAGCCACTCAAGGGCTAGATATACTGGAATTTCCATGCCAGAATCCCCTCAGTACTAAGTGGGATACAGCCCTCTCTGGGGGTCCAAGTCTAGGACAGCAAGGGTCTGCTCACTTGTTTAGGAAAAGGACAGACAGGTGGCCATTCCTGTCCCCCACAGCATCTCTACCCTCTAATTCAAAAGAAGCAGGGTAAAATGCAGCCAGGAGTGACCCACTGAATGACCTTCCTGCTCCCAGGTCAGGTCATTCCAGGGGACAAACAGGGGATGCCAGCTCTGTCACCATGCCCATTCCCTGAGACTGCAGGGCACGCGGAGGCTTTCTTTTTTCCAGAGGTCCCCTTGGTGAGGAGGTGGGAGGGTGGGAATTCTGGGGCAGAGGCTAGCAGATCGCAGCCAGGTCTGACAAGGCAATGGGAACCTCTGTAAATCCTGGCTTTCCTGCCAGCGCATGGGAACTCCTCAAAACTGTCTCAGGGCCAGGTCCAGATGGGACAGGCATACCAAGACGTCAGGTTTAAGGCCTCCGGCTGAGACTCCCCAGCGTACGTAGGTGGGTGCCCTCGCCCCGCTGCACCTCTGGAATCCAGGAGGAGTCGGCCCGCGGCCTCCAGATGTGCATCTGCAATGCAAATTAATGATTTAATTACAGCGGGAGGCGCTCAGCGGATAATCCAGGTCAGGCCCCTGCACGGCCATTCAAGGGCCACGGGGCCACCAGCAGGTCGCAGCGGGCCCGACCCGGATCAGGGTCCCAAGGCAAAGGGCCGGTCAGAGCTGGAGCCGAGGGATTAGAGGAAAAGGGTCGAGCAAGGGGGTGGTGGTGGGGGGCGCCCCTCCGGCGAGGAGGCTCCTGGCCGCGGCCCCTGCACCCCTCGGCGACTTTTCCCGGGCTTTGTGTGCGCCCTGTCCTACCTGAGGCCACACCCTGAAATCAAACTCGCGGCCAGGTGAAGCCGGCGCTGCACAAACAAGTCAGCGCGGCCTCTCTTCGCCGTTCCCGGCGCCGAGGTCCCTCCCGCGGAGGGCGGGCCCGGCTCCCGCCGCCTCCCAGAGCTCTCCAGGGACTTCCCGCTGGGCAGGTGGGTGCTCCCGCCACCCCGGGAGACCGGCGACCCTCTCCCCCCGGGCGGGGCCCGGGACGCGGGAACAGCTCTCCCGCCCGCGCGGGCCCCTTTCCCTGGGTTTTCATTCCCCAAAGTTCAGGGCTGGCCGGCGCCCGGTGCACCCAGGAGAGGCCGTGGGGAGGGCGCGGGGCGGAGGGGCCCTGAGCGCGGGGACCGGGACCGAGACCGACCTCCGCGTGTGCTCGGGCGCTTCCGGCCCGGCTGCCGGGGCTGCCGGGACTCGGGGCTGGGGGATTCGCTTCCCAGAGGGCGCCCCACTGGGGTCTGCGAGGTGGGGCTGGTGGCCGCGCTAAGTCCGAGCGTGGTGAAGACAGGGGCCCCAAAGCCCTGCTGCGCCCACGGCCCCTCCTCCCCGTGAGCGGCGCGGGGAGCCCGCCACCTCCCCTCGTACCTGAGATGGTGGCTCTGTCGGGAGGCAGGCCTGGGGCGGTTCCGAATGCTCTGGATTCCGGCCAGTCGCAAAATCCAGGGAGACACCTACTACATTTGTCACAATGCATTTCTCATCTGTTTCCACCCAGGCCTCGGAGGACTGGCCAGGGAAGGTCCTCAGTCTTCCCTCTCCTCGGTGCCTGAGAGCTCTGCCAAGGAAAGGGTGAGGAGTCGGGAGGAAGAGGAGGCAAGGAAGGAGGCCAGGAGGTGAGTGAGGGGCCTTCAGCCCTGGTAAGGTGTCCAGGAGCCTTCTCAGACCTCCTTGAGGGACAAGGCTGGAAGGGGCAGTGGGCAGGCAGGTGGCCCTCCTGGGATGTTCTTGGTACCCTAAGGCAGGGGCAGTGGTCCCTTCCAGGTGCCATTTCTCCATCCTTAGTGGATGGGCATTGTAATTTCCACCAGCCCAGCCCACAGCAGATGCCCTGCCTGCCCCTGGCCCAGCCTCTGCTGGCCTCAAGTGTGATGCCTGTCTGCGGGGAGACGGTGTGACCAAGCCCAATGCCCTGAATTCTTGCTTGGGAAAGATGCTCCCAAACAGGAAGGGCAGTAGCCTGCCCAGTGTCTGTGCCGAGCCCACCAGGAGGCAGCCCCAGGCAGAGGCGCTGCTCCGCACATCCTGCCTCCTAGCTCATTCCCCACATCTCCAAACTGCTAAAATGGATCCAGCTTTTCCCACACCTGCAAATGATGAGCAGCTGGCCCCATCTGGGATATAGATGCTACTAGGAACACCAAGGGCTAAGACCTGAAGAGCTCTTGGGGTGTGGGCTGTGTTTTCTGTGTCATGTCCTTTTCTCGTGTGTTTTAGCCTCCCCTGGTCTCTTTTTCTAGGCAGGGGAAAAGAGGGGGGGGGTCAAGCCTATGTCTTGTGCTCAGCTCTTTTGGAACGGTTGCAGCATATACCATAATACATAGGACAGTAGCTGAGAACACATTTGGAATTGGAAAGAGCTGGGTTCAAATTCTGACTTTGCCTTCTATTCCTCAAGCAAGTTGTTTTATGTCTCTTCAAACTTGAATGTCCTCACCTATAAAACATGGCAATCAAGCCTGCCTCAGAGGATAGTTATGAGACATCCCAGTGATTAAATAATAAATGTTGGACAGCCCTGGCTGTGAGCCCCCTCTCCAGCCTCTAATTATTACTTAGGAAAGGTTGAACTACCCAAGCCCTGAATTCTGGAGAACTCTGAGAATGGTCTGGCTCTGTGGCGGGAGACTCTGGGGTGTTAAGAGCAAAGCCATGGGAATAAAGTCAAGTCAGGGGGTCTGTGGAGGGCAGGTAGTGAGGTGGCCTGGAGAAGGGGCCATTTCTGGAAGAGGATCCAGCTGTGGAGGCCCAGACAGCATGTGTCACCTGTGCTCACATGTCCATGGGAGACCCGGACACACCTGTACATGTCACATATGCTCACATGTCCATGGGAGGCCCAGACACACCATTGCCACAGGGCTGCCTTGGGCACAGGGAGCCTCTGGCTTGAGGCTTCTAGTCCTAGCCCCGCCCTCAGCGGCTGTGTGACCTGGGGCAGGTTGTTTGACTTCTCTGGGCACCAAGCATGTTAGAGAAGCTTAGATACACTGGGTTTGAATACAAGCTCCATGCTTACCATCTCAGACAGCCTTTCTCTCCGAGCCTTGGTTTCTTCACCCGTAAAGCAGAGCTCATAATAACGAGCTTGTAGGGTTGTGGCCCTTAAATGCACTCTAAGAAGCCCTTAGCGCAGCATCTGACATATGCCACACACTTTACACCCGTATGTGTGTGTATATTCCCTTTCTGGTCTCCTCTGTCCTCTCCCCGGCCACCTGTCATCTTTACAATGCTCCCAGTAAAGCAGGTTTGACCCGTCTCACAGTAGTGTGAGCAGAAAGAGGGGAACAAAATGGAGATATCGAAAATAAGAGCTGTGAAATGTAATCTTTTAGTGTGGTTAGGGGCCCTAAGCCCGTGACTGGGGACTCGAGGTGCTCTTTCTGGCCAGACTCTAAGGACTCTGTGATGAGGACTCGGGCCTCTGCATGTGGAGGCTGCTAAAAATTGGGGAAAGGGAAGAGGTGCTTGGCCTACAACCCTCCCGGGAAGGCCATTCTTTACTCTTGCCTTGGAGATAATACCGTGCCGAGAGGGAGAGCCCACTGCTGTGGGTTCTAAGTGCAGTGAACAGGGGTCAGAGGGGCTGCTCTGACTCGGGCCACTGCTGGACCACAGCACAGCATTGGTAGGCTGGAGTGGGCCCGAGGCAGGCCTGAGTCAATATTGACCTTCCTGGCTGGCCAGCCTGGCTCTTTGGCCTCTCATTCAGCTGGAGTGTTGACACAAGAGATTGAATGAGCTTTATTATCATATTCTTTTCAACAACAGCCCCATTATCTCTCCCCTGGGGATTTGCTGAGACCTGTAGTGTGGGAATGGTGACAAGGGCAGGGAACTGAGGCATTTTGGCTTATGAGCATAATGTCCTCTGCCCTGCACACTCAGCTTTTCTCTGGGCCTGTCCAGGGTGACAAAGAAACCTCAAGGTCTTGCTGAGCATCCTGGGGACTCCGCATACTTCAGCACAGAGGCCCTGGGCAGATCTTATGAGGCCCGCAAGCCATGGCAGTGAGGGGCACAGCCTGGGTCTAGGACCCAGCCACCCTGCAGGTGACCATTGAGCAGAAAAGCACATGAAATTCTCTTCAGGCCCTTCCCCCTGGTGAGACTTCGGTGGCCAGGAAAGGAGTCTCCTGACTCATGTCATGTGAAGAGGGGTAGACAGCAGGCCCAGACCCCCGCTAGAGGCTGAGGGAGGACAGAGATCAGCTCCATATAAAGGGTGAGCAGCAAGGGGACAGAGGGACAGAGGTCAGGGGCCTCGGGGAGCAGGGGGGAGCTCCCCATCACTGAATGTATTCTAGCAGGCCACAGGAACAGGCCACAGGCACGTCCCTGTCAGGAATGCCACTGAGTGACTGAAAGTTGACCAGGGACAGAGGAGAGGCTAGACCCCATGAGCAAGTCCCCAAGCATGTGCACTCTTCTGGCAGGTGGTGGGGTCTAGCCTCGTCTATTTGGAAAAGCAAGCCAAACTGCATGAGCCCCAGGATTTTGTTGTATCCACCACAGTCCCTAGGACCTGGAGCAGAGTTGATGTACAATAAACGAATTTATTGAATTAATGAATGAATAACATACTTTTACATTTAAACAAACTCCAGAAAGTAACATTTGAGAAAAATATTCCTGGCCAATAAGAACTCCTCAGTGAAAGGCTGGTATTCTCGGCCAGGGTCCAGTGAGACCCATCATTCTTCATTGAAGTCGGTGTGGGATGACAGTTCCCACGTGGGTCACAAAGAGGTCGGGCAACCCAGCCACAAATCTCTGAGAGGAAGGGCCCAGCTCTGGAGGTGACATGGTCCTTTTTAGGCCACTCTGTGCCTGGATGGTGGCAGTAGTGGAGGTACCTTTCTAAGTGCTCTAGAACTTGGGTAGGGGTGGCGCCTGCCTGGGTGGCTCAGTCATTTAGGTGTCTGACTACTGTTCTCAGCTCAGGTCTTGAACTCAGGGTTGTAAGTTCAAGCCCCGCATCGGGCTCCATGCTGGGCATAGAGCCTACTTTTAGAAAAAAAGAAGGAAGGAGGGAGGGAGGAAGGATGGATGGATGGATGGATGGAAGGGAGGGAAGCAGGGGGCTGGCCTCTATCTCAGCATCTTGCTTCTAGAATCGTGCCTTCCCAAAGCATCATGAATGGGTCTGAGAACGAGACAGGGGCTGGTGATGGAGGATGGCAGCCACCTGCAGCAGTGTTCACATCAGGCCAGACAGACACAGGTCTTCCCCTTCTTTGCTGCTTTACTTGGGCAATGCCTTGATCTCTGTGAACATGGGTTTCCTTGTCTGTGTAATGGGCACAATAACAGCCCTGCCTTATAGGGCTGGGGAGCAGAGCGTGTTTGTGACATGATCAGCCCAGAGCCTGGTACTTACACCAAGCACTTCCTGAGTGATGACTGAGTGGGTATTTACTACAAATACCTCAAATTGCCCCTTGAGCTAGAACAGGTACTGTTTCTCTCCTCATGTACCTAGAGAAGCTGGCAGAGGGGAATGGTCCATTGCCTGGCCGCCACTGGAAATGCTACAGCCTAGAAAGGAAGAGAGTAAGCTGAGGTTACAAGCAGGAACTCAGGAACCCCATACTCTGGGGCCACCCCAAGCCAGCATTCAGTAGTGACAAGCAGCCACCAAGCCTCCTTCAGAGGCAGCCCATGTGTCCTTCCAGTCTGGCTTCATAGCACTTGGAATGGAGCCCATGATGCCTCCTTCCCAGTCACCCAGTGTGGAGGGGAATCCTGCTGACCTCGTTCCTCAGAATTTACCAAGATCTCAGGACTGACACAACCAACTAAATCCTGCCCACCCCCATCCCCAGATTAACTGCAAACTCCTCTAGACTCACATTCTGGAAGCCACTCCCCAGCCTGCAGTCCCTTCTTGTGGATCCCTTCAGTGGGCTACAAGTCTTCCTTTGAAAGGGATTTGATATGGGGCAATAGCCAAACCCCACTCCAAGCTGGGCGTGGAAGGTAAGGTAGGTGACTCAGTGGGCCACCAGCACTGCTGGGCAAACAGCTTGATGGCTTTGGCACGCCAGGCCTGAGCAAGTGGCTGTCTCCTCCCCCCGAGGAGCAGTTTGAGAGGGTGACCCACCCACAGTAAGCTCTTTTGCTTATTCCTGATGTGGTCTCTAGACCAGCCTCACCACAGCACCCAGACCTCTCGGAGTCATGGAACAGTGGCATCAACCACAAAGCCCTGCTCCCCACTCCTTAAGCCAAGCCTGCAGGTTGCCTGGCTTTCAGCTGAGGACTGCCCCCCCACCCCGAGGGACCGTGGATCTGTGCTAGAGAGAATACACCCCTCCTGCTTCTGCAGCTTTTCTCATATATACCAGGCCCTCATATCACAGCCATCCACGTGAGCTCTCTGGAACATTCTACCCACCCCTTGCAGGGTAAAACCAAAACCTGATGCCAAACAAAGTAAGGGTCAGCCGACAAGTCAGGACAGCCCCAATCTCCTCTGGCCTCTGACTCACAGAGGAGCCCAGGGAAAAGGCCTAGCAATCTTGATTGAAGGAGCTGGCCCTGCTGCCCCCCCGCTTCTCTATGATTCTATGTAGGCAGCTCGGCCCCACGGATGTTCATGGAGACCCCCAGGAAAGAGAGGAACAACAGCCCAACTCCCTCAGAACTAGCATGGTGGACAGAGCAGGGGCTTTGGAACCAAATGTAGGTTCAGACCCCCAACTCAGTCCTTTCAAGACTCTGTCCCCTTGGGCAAGTTATTTAGGCTCTCTGAGCCTCATCTAGAATCGTGGATAATAGTAATTCCTACCCTCCGGGGTTGGCGGGAAAATGAAATGAATATATCCTTGGAAAGAGCCGAGCACATTCCCTCTGCGGCTCCTGCTTCTCTAACATGACAGCCGTGCCCCTCAGGGATGTCCGGCTTATGGCTCCCCGAACTCTCTCCCCAGTTCCACCCTCGGGAGCTGGGTGTGGCAGGATTTCCTCCAGAAAGCGTCTGCCAGGAACTGCCAGGCTCCCCATCTGCCAGCTCTGGCTGGAGGAAGCAGTCTCAGTAGCAACTGTGCCTGGGGAGA
Organism: Lutra lutra; assembly: GCF_902655055.1. Classification (NCBI taxonomy): domain Eukaryota; kingdom Metazoa; phylum Chordata; class Mammalia; order Carnivora; family Mustelidae; genus Lutra; species Lutra lutra. The sequence goes on from NC_062284.1 coordinate 59,993,387, forward strand.
TTCCTTCCCAAACTGGTTTGGGCAGGGTTCTTCCCCTCCCGGTGCTGGGCATCCCCGCTCTGGTCCAGTTTGGGGCCAGCTGGCCAACCGGCCAGCTAGCAGGTGACGGCTGTAGCCATTCAGAAGAGGGAAGTTCAAAGCATTCCCCAATCACAAGGATGGATCCCAGCATGGGCACCTCTCTCCCCTTTGTTGGGATGAGGAATCCGGCAGGAGGGTCTGGGGCAGCAGAGGGTACCCTGAGCCTGAGCTGGTGCCCTGTTTCTGGCCGTTTCTACTGCTGAGTGTCGGTCCGGGTGATTTCTATCAGACTAGGCAGAAGAAGAGGCAGGGCTCGCTCTCAGCGGGATCATCTTCCTTCCTCCCTCCCTCCTCCTCCCTCCCTCCTCAGGATGTCTTCTTTGAGGAAAGCTCCTCTACTAGGTGAATTGAGTGTGCATGCAAGGAGGTGGAGATACTGGGATTGCAGCTTGAAAGGCTGGCGCAGGCTCATTTACTACTACAGCCCCATGGCGGAAGTAGCAACCACCCTCCCTCGGCCCCTGGGCCCCCAGCCTTGGGTCAGTAGGTGGGAAACTGGGCTGGAAAATGGAGCCCTAGAAATAGAAAATCAATGCCTCTGTCTTGGGGGGTGGTGTGCTCCAAGGACACAGGGCCTGTTGATGGTGAGATGTGGGATGTCTGCGTCTCGGGGGTTTCACACTCAATGACTTGGCAGCGTTGGACCCCTGAGTGGGTGAGTGTGTCTCCTAGAAACTCAGACCTCATGATCACTCTTTATTCTAAAATGTTCTGTTTTCTTTAGAAAGAAATTCTAGAGGAGCGCCCAGGTATCTCAGTCAAGGTTAAGCGTCCAGCTCTTTCAGCTCAGGTCATGATCTCAGGGTCCTGAGATGGAGCCCCATATTGGGCTCAGCGCTTAGCAAAGAGTCTGCTTGTCCCCCACCCCTTGCCCCCGAAACAGATAAATAAAATCTGGAAGGAAGGGAGGGAGGGAAGGAGGGAGAAAGGAAGAATGGAAGGAAGAAAGATCCTAGGAAGAGTCCCCTCCTCCTAACATTTGCCATCAAGAATTCTATTTTGGACAAAGAAAACCTTGGTAGTTTAATTTATCCCTGGGACCCGTGGGTGTAGAGGTTTTGGCCCCAGCATGTGAGGGGTTCCAGGAGAGCCCACCAAACTTAGGCCCCCACATAGTCATCCACACTGGACCTGGGGCAGGCGATAGCCAGACTGTGGGTTTCCTCCTCTCCCATCCCCCCATCACTGCTTCCAGCTTATTATTTTACCGTTCACATTTAGATCTGATTAATTTGGGGGTATGACATGAATTCATTTTTCAGGATTCTTTTTTTTTCCCATATGGATATCTAATTGTTTCAGCTACATTTTTTGAAAAGATCATCTGTTCCCTACCATATTGCAGTGTCACCTTTGTCATAAATCAAGTGACCTTCTATGGCTGGATCTATTTCTAGATTCTCTCTTCTGTACCATTGGGCGATTTGTCAGTCTTTGTGCCGGTTCCACACTATATCAATTATTGTACTGTTACCATAAATCTTGATTTTAGTAGTGTAATCCTTCAACCTTGTTCTTCAAGATGGTGTCTACTATTCCTGATTCTTTATGTTTCTCTGTACATTTTGGAGCAGAGTCAGCTTGTCAATTTCTTTTTTTTTAAAGATTTTCTTTATTTGAGAGAGAGTGAGGGAGCAAGAGAGAAAACACAAGCAGGGAGAGAGGCAGAGGGGGAGGGAGAAGCAGGCTCCTCACTAAGCAGGCAGCCCAATGTGGGGCTCAGTCCCAGAACCCTGGGATCATGACCTGAGCCAAAGGCAGATGCTTAGCTGACTGAGCCACCCAGGCTCCCTGTTTGTCAATTTCTACCAAAAGAACTATGCTGGGATTTTGATTGAGATTGAAACAAATCTGTAGGTTAATTTGGAAATAATTGATATCTTTATATCATTGAGTTTTCCAATCTATGAACGTTCTTTAATTTCTTTAATAATGTTTTCTGCTTCTCAATGTAGAGACCTGGCACATCTTTGATTAGGTTTATTCCTAGGTATTTGACATTTTTAATGTAAAATGGTAAATGGTGTCTGAGGGGTTGTCTCCCTAATAACACTTTTGACAGCAAATGAGAAGGGTTTTTTCCCTCTTGAGGCCATTTCTTCGACTTTCAGACACCAACTGGCTATTCAACAATTCTGTTCAATTCTGGCAGTACTTGGAGTCAGCACAGACCCCAAGGGCTCAGTCCCACAAGCCATCCTCCGCCTCAGATGCCAGTTGTGAGTCTCAGGACTCCCGTACTTCTGACCAGCTGGGTACGAGTTGAGGGTTCCCATGAGCCCCGCCTCAGGTTCTATAATTTGCTGGAATGGCTCATGGAACTCACTCATTATAAAAGATACAAGCCAGGCACAACCCAAGGGAGAGATGCATATGGGAAGGGCTGGGGTAGGAGGCACAGATCTGCTTCCATGCCCTGCCCAGCTGCCTCACCCTCCCACAGCCTTGATGTGTGCACCAACCCAGAAGCTCCCAGAATCCTGTCATTGAGGGGTTATTCTATGGAGGCTTCATTACATAGGCACGATTGATTAAATCATTGGCCACTGACAATTAACCCAATCATCAGCCCCACTCCCTCCCCAGAGGTGGGGCAGGGCCAAAAGTTGGAGCATTCTTTCCATCTGGGATTGCAAGGGTGTTAGGAGTTGTATGCCAGGAACAGGAAACTGAGACTAAGAATCTATTCCCCATTGTACCACAGAATCTTTAAAAAATATATATATGTATATATTTGTTTGCTGTTGGTATGAAGAAATAAAACTGATTTTTTTCTTTATATTGACCTTGAATCAGGGACCGTCTAAATTCACTTATCTAATTCCAGCAGTTTGTATGTAGATCTTTCACGATTTTCTGTGTACACAATCGTGTTGTCCCAGGCAGTATTAGCCTCACCACATTCTGGGTGAGTCTTAGCAGCCTCTCTTGAGGTGGGGATTTCCGTTAGCAAAGTAACTGGCTCTACTCCCCCCTCCTCCAAAGCTTGAGCTCTGGTCATTGCTTCCAGCAGCTCCCCACCCTCACTACCACAACCTTGGGTCCTATGACTCTGCAGTGTCCTTTTTCCTCAGACTTCTCCTACTGCCTCTTGGGAAAAACCGGTTCTCAGGAGGGGGATCCCAGAGCTATTTACCATTTGCTAATGATGCTGTCTCTATGCATTCCTGCAGAAAAAGCTGGGCACTCAGGTGGGGCTGGGGGAGTTGGGAAGAGGATGTTTGGGGCTAAAAGTATTAGCCCACTCTTCTTTAGCTTGCAGGTATGTCCCCACACCTGCAAAAGAGTTTGAGTTCACAAAGAGGCTGGGGGGGTGGGCGGCGGCGGTGAAGCCATCAGTGAAGCTAATTTAGGGACAGAGGGTCTATCTGTGAGGCCATGAGCACAGGACTGCAGAATGAGGACTCTGGGAGCCAAAGGCTGAGAGGGAGGAGGGTATTTTACCAAACCACAAAGTGTCTACACAATGGAGAGGCAGTGAGGCTCCCAGGTCCCCCAAATGAGGTATGGTCCCTTGACCAGCGAATCTGCAAGGAAAGGCATTGGACATCTCTCTTGGATTTGGATCTGTTCCCATCCCGTAGCTGCAGGGCCCTGAGGTGCACAGAGAGGCAACGAAAAGAGAATCAGCCCCCGTTCGTTGGGGGTCTGCCCACTGAAGCCTCCCGAAGCTTTGTGAGACAGCCTTTACTAACCCTGTTTTATAAGTGAAGAGCCCTGAGGCACAAATCGTTTAAGGAGCTTGCTCAGAGCCTCCCCAAGTTAGTGGAAGACTCCCCTCAATCGCCTGCAGCTCAGCAGGTGTATTTCATTCCTAAGGGCTCTCTCTGTGGGGCTCCTGCACACGTGGGTTTGCCTATAGGGAGCATTTGGTAGACGCCCAGTGTCAAGGCCACCAAAGAGGCTGACACTCCCAAGACTCCGGATGTGGATTCACATTGACTCCCAGGTGCTGAATTCCTCGTGGCAAAGCTGTGGGACAGATGAATGAGGCAAGCATGCAATTCAAGAAACAAATATGTCTGCTTCTTAAAACCTAGAAGTGACCTTTCTAAGGGACAGTAGAGCCCACTGAGTGTATTTTCCACGATAAGGAAAAAAAAATTAAAAACAAACAAACCCCATTGAGCTGCTTTGAGCTCCTTCGGAGACAGAAGCATTCAAGTGAGTCTTCCATCCACATGTGGTCTTGGCTCAGGACTCCCGGAAGGTAAGCCGGAGTCCTCACTTCACCCTGGGTTTGCAGTCTTCCCGTCTCACATCTGCATGCCCACGTCCCTGTCGACATTGCTCAGAGAGCCTTAGGCAAAGCCCAGATCAGCAAGGGACAGAGGTTTGGCTGCAAGTGATATTTTGCCCGGAGTTCTAAGACTCCAGGGAAAAGGGCCCAAAGTGGAGAGGCGCTTTCTTCCCTGGGGAGACTTACCCCTAGACAGCTGTCCTCACCCACACCAGATGTGCCCTTGACTCAGGACCCTGCTGGAATTAGGGCCAAGCACTTGGTGACCAAGAGGGCCCTTTTGGGGGTTCCTGCTCCTATGATACGTGGCCCCAGGCTGGATAACATGTTGGCTTTTTATGAATGTTGCTTATCACATAAATAGGTTTTCTGTCATTGGACCATCACAGGACTAATCAGAGTTAAACAACAACAACAACAACAAAAAAAAAAACTGTAACATGCTGTTGGATTCAGTTTATTCATTTTGTTTCGGACCTTAACTTTTGTTCATACGTGGTATTGGTTCAAATTTTCATTTTCTTGCCCTATTCTTACCTGGTTTAAGAGTGAAAGTCGTACTTGCCTCATAAAAGGAATTTGCCTGCTTGCTTCCCTCTTTCCCCTTTTTAAATTATTCGACAGTGGAATGATATTTGTAATGGGCTTTGGAGCTTATAAAAACACACCCCCAGAGTCTGCCTGCTCGGCAGGAGACTTGGCACAGACAAGAAGACAGACACCTCTTTTCCTTGTTTATAGTCTGTGTTGGCTTATTTCTGGCACTTTTGTTGTTTCTGGGACTGCTTCGCTGGGAGCTAGCCATATCCCTGAAGCAGTAGGGACGAGAGGTGAGGGGAAGCCCTGGGCTGGCGGGAGGGAGCCCTGAGTGGGGTGGGGGTGGGGGGACCCCAGCACCCACTGCAGCCAACTATGCTTCCTGGGGACCAGGCAGCCATGAGGCCCCTCCCTAGAGCTCAGCCCGACCCTCCCCACGCAGGCACAATGTTCCGGAAGAAAAAGAAGAAACGCCCTGAGATCTCAGCCCCACAGAACTTCCAGCACCGCGTCCACACCTCCTTCGACCCCAAAGAAGGCAAGTTTGTGGGCCTCCCGCCACAATGGCAGAACATCCTGGACACCCTGAGACGGCCCAAGCCTGTGGTGGACCCTTCTCGCATTACGCGGGTACAGCTCCAGCCCATGAAGGTAAGGTGGGCAGGGGCGGGAGGTCGGGGGCTGCTGAGGTTAGCCTTTCCCACTCCGCAGAAGCCCATGCCTGGCCAGACCACAGAGGCCCTGGAGGGACCACCTCATCACCAGCTATCAATCGGCTGTTTTCATATCCCCACCCCCCCCATGAGCCTCACCTGGGGCGAGGACTCCATTTCCAGGGAGAAGGAGCCTGGGGCGCCCCTCTCTGTAGGCTGAGAGTGTTGCCAGATTTAGCAAATCAAATTACAGGATGCCCAGCAAAATTTGAATTTCAGGTAACAACACATAATCTTTTAGCATTAAGTGTGTCCTGTGCAATATTCGGACCCACAGCTGGGGCTGGGACTCCCAGACTAGGGGGATTTTGGTGTGTGGGTCAAGAAGGGCAAGAGGAGTTGGAGTCAGGGGCCTGTCAGTGTATGTGGAAGAGAGCCCTGCCCTGGTTGCTGCCTCCTCTGGGAGCTCCGTACATCTCCCATAAAGCCGCAGATAGAGTTAGAGAATGACAGCAGGCCCCCCGAGGCAGGAGGGACTCCCCCACCCCGCCCCCTCAGCTCCCCAAGCTCAGCTGCCCCCTCCATTTCAGGGGTTTACCCGCTGTCTGTGCTGTTGGACTGCGAGCCCCATGACAATAGGCTTTCTCCTTGGATCTCTGCCTCCGTCCCCGCCCCCCCACCCCACCGCCCCACAAGGGTCTGTCCCCTCTTCTGCCCCTCCCCTTGCCCCGCCGCCCCTGCAAGGGTCTGACCTGCCATGGTCCTGACGAGTAGCTGAAAAGTTAAGGAACAGATGGATGACACAGGAAGGGAGGTCCTTAGGGGTCCTTCCCCAAGAAGCCCCCCCACCCCACCCCATGGAGGCTTCCTACTATGAACAGGCCTCTGGCTCATGCTCTTCTCCCTCCCCCACAGACTGTGGTGCGGGGCAGCTCGGTGCCCACGGATGGCTACATCTCAGGGCTGCTCAACGACATCCAGAAGCTGTCGGTCATCAGCTCCAACACCCTGCGTGGCCGCAGCCCCACCAGCCGGCGGCGGGCACAGTCCCTGGGGCTGCTGGGGGACGAGCACTGGGCCACGGACCCAGACATGTACCTGCAGAGCCCCCAGTCTGAGCGCACAGACCCCCATGGCCTCTACCTCAGCTGCAACGGGGACACACCAGCAGGCCGCAGGCCGATGCCGTGGCCAGAGCCACAGAGCCCAAGGGTCCTCCCCAATGGGCTGGCCACCAAGGCCCAGTCGTTAGGCCCTGCAGAGTTCCAGGGCGCCACACAGCGCTGTCTGCAGCTGGGGGCCTGCCTACAGAACTCGCCACCCAGCGCCTCGCCCCCCGCAGCCGCCAGCAGGCGCAGGACCAAGGCTGCCAGGCATGGTTCCGAGGAGGCCCGGCCACAGTCCTGCCTGGTGGGCTCGGCCGCAGGCAGGCCAGGCGGGGAGGGCAGCCCCAGCCCCAAGACCCAGGAGAGCAGCCTGAAGCGCAGGCTGTTCAGAAGCATGTTCCTGTCTACTCCTGCCACGGCCATGGCCACTGCGAGCAGCAGCAAGCCGGGCCCTCCCTCCCAGAACAAGGTAGGTGGGGCTGGGGCCGCCCTCAGCAGGGCCTGGGAGCCCAGCCGTCCCCATTTACAGGGTCAGGCTAGGGAGAGCGAAAGAGAACAGAGTGACCAAGAGCCTCAGCTGAGGAGTCTTCCCTGAACCAGCTGAGCTCTGGTCTTCCAGGCGCTTAGCCCTGGCGAGTCAAGAGGTTGCAGGCCCGCTCATTTTCTGGGGGGCCTCCGAGGGACTTTCAGTACACCCCAATTTACATTCCTGCCCCCTACTGTGTGTCTGCGTAGATCACAGTGGGAGGCAATCACCTTTAATGATAAGCCCAGATACCCCCAGCCAGGCCGTGGCAGAGACGGGTGCTCCAACACTGGTTGGCGGCAGGGTCTTGGCCTCCCTCTCCTCAGAGCTTCTTTCCGTCTCCACCCCTCGCTTGCCCCAGTGCCCTCCTGAGGGCGACCAGAGGTTCCCTGAACTGCTTCTCCCTCAGGAGTCACAGATGTTCATGTGAACCCCTTCTCTGGTGAGGAGGATTCTTCCCTTCCTCCCCTGCCCCCACTTTTTTTTTTTTTTTTTTTTAAGATTTACTTATTTATTTGAGAGAGAGAGGACAAGTGCAGGGAGGGGTGGAGGGAGAGAGAAATTTGAGCAGACTCCTTGCTGAGCTCAGAGCCTGATGTGGGGCTCAGTCCCACAACGCTGAGATGATGACCTAAATGGAAAACTAAGAGTCCGACGCTTAACAGGCTGAGCCACCCAGGCATCCCCCTCCCCTTTTCTGGAGAGGTTGTTTCGTTTACCGTTTCTGTAATGATTTGTTTTGGGGTTCGTGTGCTCTGTGAAAAGCTGGGGGGTTGAGTTGGCCTAGGCCCGGGAGCAGCAGGAAAGCCAACTTTTGGCACGTGCCACAGCCTGGAATGCACAGATTTTTCTTGTGAAATAGGAAACAGTGAAGGGACATTTCTTGGCAGGCAGAGGAGACTGCACTTGTTTCTTCCATGCCCTGTGATGTCCTGTCTGTGGTGATAGCACCATCCTTTCCCATTTGGCCAACGAGAAGGTGGGCTCAGAGAGGGTTGGGGAAGCCTCAGGGGTGCAGTCAGGGAAGGCAGCAGTGAGAGGGCCCTCCGGGCTCTTGCTCCCCAAGGCTTTCTGATCATGGCATCTGCACCTCCTCCATGAGGAACAGGCAGAAATGACCTTATGCTGCAGCACGAGGTTGGGAAGTCAGACCTAAGAAACAATAGGTGACAGTGACACGAGTGACAGAGCTTCAGAGCAAGCCTGGCGCCTCCCCAGCGGTGGTGCTATCTGAGTGTGCTCCAGCCAGGACTTGGGTGGAGAGTTTGGGGAGTGGCCTGGACCCTCAACCTTTCTAAGTCACTGCCAGCCCAAGGCACCCAGGGAAGGTTCTGGGCTTTGTACCGTTACTGGGATGAAGGACGCGGGCTAGGCTCCCCCATGGAGTGGGGGGGTGGAGGGCCAAACAAGTGCCCAGGAGGTGAGAACTGGAACTTGATCGCTCGCTGGCCTCTTGGGAATCCTGTGGGGGGGCTTTGGGGATTTGGAAAAAGGGGTTGTCAACACTGGGCTGGGCGTGACCTCCACGTTTCTGAGCTCCTGCCAATACCCCACAGCAGGGAACAGGCTGTCCAGCCAGCCTCAGTAGGCCTGTCCATCCTTCATTTTACCAAGGATCTACCATAGGCCACTGCAGCAGGGTGTGCAGTGGAAACAGGGGGTCATCATCTAGGGCTTGGAGACACCACCATTCCCAACCCAGGGCGATGGTTTCCTTCCCGGCACCTGGAGCATACATTTCTAGAGAAATACTTTCGAGCCAGGCCTCTAAAAGCCAGGAGAGAGACTTCCTCTCCGCTGATCTGGGCCAGCGCTTCTCACCCCCTGCCCCAGTGACATTTGGGTCAAATAATCCTTTGTCCTAGGGGCTGTCCTGTGCATTGTAGGATATGTAATAGCATCTCTGGCTTCTACCCACTAGTCGCAGATAGTATTTCTCAGCTGGGACAACCGGAAATCGCCCTCAGACATTGCCAGATGTCCCTTGGTAGGGAATAAAATCAGCCCCAGTTGAGAACCACTGCGTCCAGCTTCCTAGCCTACTCCCACAGCCCCAGGAACCACCAGACCAAACCAGCAGCCAGCCTTCTGCCCCTCCGTGCACCCCAGGGCTTGCTTCAGGACCCTCAGCACCTGGTTGGACACTGGTGCCCTGGGAGGTCAAGCCACCAATTGCCACCTCAGGCCAGGAGAGGCTACAGAAGGGTGTGCGGCTCTAGGGCTTTCGTACTTGGCCCCAGGAAGCGTGACCCGCAGTTACTCACTTTGACTAAAAGCAAAAGACCTTGAGGCCTGACTGGGGGCAGGGAGGCCAAAGCGTTAAGACAGGAACTGGGGGGATTTAGAAGTGGTTCCTCTTAGGCAAAAAGGCTAAGTCAAAAGACCCCAACAAAATCAGCACATCTTGGTTAAACACCTGCTGTGTACCCTGTACTCTGTTATACGTCAAGGACATCCATTAGGACCACAGCTGAGGGATGAAGGGTCAGGCTGACCAGGACTGAAGTCAACCTTGATCTTACCATTTAGTGCCTCTGGGCAAGTTACTTAACCTCTCTGAGCCCATTTCCTTATCGACAGATACAGGTAATAATAGCACCCGTGCAAAGATAAAACAACACAGAGGTTATGAGAATTAAATGACATAATGCATTTAAGGGCCTTGTCGAAGTGGGACACCCTCAATAAATGGCTTTATTATTTTTAAAATATTAAGGACATGACCTTTGCCTCCAAGGCACTTAGATTATAGCCCCCCAAGCCATGGCTGGAGAGCCTGGCCCTGTTGCCATGGCCCAGGCAGGAAAGATGGCATCATTGTAACCGCATGCACGCCCCTTCTGGTGGCTTCCCACCCAAGAAGATGTCTCAGTCACAAAACGAACTCCAGAGCCTGTAACAACTAACTCCATCTCTTGTCCCCCTTTCCCTTGGTATGGCTTAAGAGGTTTCCTCAGGACTTTTCTTGTGGTGACATTAAGTCAAAGCTCCCTTCTTGTAGAGGGTAACAAAGGGATGCTCGGGTCCAGAGCTTGGGGAAGTAAAGACCGGAGCCCAGCCCGACTACCCTGCAGCCCACGTCCCAGGCCACATTGGGGATGGGCCCTCGGCTGGATCCCTGCTCTTTGCCGCTTCCAGCCAGCCAGCCACCCACCTGCTGCACCCTTGGCCCCTGAGTTCAGCAGACACCTGCAACAGTGTCTCCATAGGGGCCTTGACAGCGGAGGGGGAGCAAATCCCCTCCTTGGTCCATCTCAGGGCCTATCTTCACCTCCCCTACCCCGCCGCCCAAGCCAACTCAACCAGAGAACAGAGCTGGCCTGTGTAGGGGGCCAAGAGGCCAGCAGGTGAAGGGAATTATTTTACAGCCTGCCTTCAACATCCAAGTAGAGACAGATCAAGGGTGATGAGAGCAACCTCAAGAGCAGCTCTGGATGCTTCTGGGCCCCCACATTCTATCCAGTCCGAAACAGATGCTCAGAGAGCATGTTTTCTGTGAGCCGCACCTTGCAGGCCAGCAGGCAACCTTTTTACTGGGCCTTGGGGGCTGCCTCAGTGACTGTGTGACCAAGTGAGCTGTGTAGGGTGCTGTCCTGTGAAACCTCTGCTCCCAGGACATGGCCTCCCAGCCTCAGACGTGACCATGCTCCCCGCACCCCCAGTCCCAGCCCCGCCACAGCCTCCATGAGGCCGAGGAATCACAGAGCCCATTTGTCCAAAGCTGCTCCCATGGTGGTCCACAATCCTCTGGGATCAGAGCCCAGGGGCCTCATTAAAATGCAGAGTCACTGCTCTAAGGACTTAGTGGAGCAGGATTCTGCATTCTCTCCAGCTCCCCAGATCACCGTGCCCTGACAGACAAGGTGGGCTCAGAGAGGGTGAGTTGCCTGAGAGTCACGGCTGGTCAGAGCAGGAGCCATACTGGAGTCTAGGTCATGACCCCAAGTCCAGAGGTCCCACTGCTCCACTATACAGAGTGGGGAAACATGGATGAGGGTCGGGCCTGGCAAAGACATGGGAGGGTCTCTTTACCCCCCAGAGGTGCTCACTGGGCAGGATGGAGTTGTGCAGCAGTGCTGCAAGGCTCTCCTGGCTCCTTGGCTGTGAAGGCTGAGCCCGAGCCAGGCATAGCCTGCCAGAGGCTGGTGCACATTTTGGGGTGTGCAGGTGGGGCGGGGGTGGCAGACTGCCACAGCTCGGCTTGCTGCTGGCAAGGGCATTTGTGTACATGCTCCCCTCTAGGCAAGATCAGGCACTGGGTAAGGGGGTGCACCCTGAAGCCCGGGGAGAAGGTGCAGAAGAGGTTGACAAGGCTCTGCTGAGCTTGGTGGGATCCAAGGCCCAGACTTGGGGTCCCTCGGCCCAAGCTGAGCGCTTAGGGAGATTTCTTGGAGGTTGCTGCAGTTCTGGGGATCTGGGCCAGGACCCAGAGGGCAATTAGACCACTGCCATATGATGGGTTCTGAGATGTTCTGGAAAGTTCTCTGCAGCCCCTCAAGTGTCCCTTGTTAGGTTACTTAGGGCCCTTTCCAGGTGCCCCTTCTAAAATCATATAATCCCTGGGAAGAATCACGTTGCACTTCGCCAGCTCCTTGGAGAGAACCCAAGGAGGGAACCCTTTCCTGCCAGGCTGGCTGGAGGGCTTGGGCTGGAGGGCTTGGGCCCTGAAAGGCGAGGAGCCTCAGAGGCTTCAGGGCTGGGCCTTGGGCTTACTGAGGCCCAGTCTGCCACTCAGTTCCATGTTCCCTCCCTCCCTCCCTGCCAGAGGCCATAAGGATTGGGGGGGTGGGGGGCGTGCCTCCTTCCCTTCCTTGGGGGCCGGGCAGTCATCAGCCAGGAGTCATGTTTGGGACAGAGGCTGCTCTGGGGGCCTCTAGGAAACCTCCCTACCCCTGGCCTCCTAATTCCAGATCTCTCTGGCACCAGTTCCCAACCCCGGGAGACATACCTATGAATCCCCAGAGGGTAACACAGCTCTGTGGTCCTCTGTTGGGGACATACTCTCAGGACAGGCGTGCAGGCTCCTGCTGTCAGGCACGAGTGGGGCTAGCAGACCCCTTGCTGTGGCTTCCCTGCCCTGGGCTGGGGAGCAGTCCCAGCTGCAGCGCTGCCCACCGACCCCCTGCCACCCTGCCACTGCCCAGGGCCTCTTCCGCCCACGTGGGCCCTTGGGTGGGAGCGCCCCAGGAATGCAGAATGTTTCTGACCCAGATTCCCCACACAGCCCAGCAGTACAGAGGGAAGACGGCCTCTTGGTGGCCTCCCTGGGGTCTGGCTGTCAATTACCCAGGAAGAAATACCCAGCAGAGGACACCCCAGGGACTGCTCTCTTTGGCTTCCCAGGCGAGGCGGAGCGGATATAAAGAGCCGATGTTTGGACTGCTCACCTGGGAACCTGGGGACTGAGCTCCTGAGCATGAACTTTGGCGGATCCCTTTGAATATCCTTGCCCATGGCACCTCCCTTATTTGGTCCAATGCCCTGCCAGACACGCCCCTGTCCAGAGGTCACCCCCTGCTTCTGGGAAGGTCACTCCAAATGCTCCCACAGCCAAACCCTTCTCTGTTCCTCTTTCCTTCCCTGCAGCCTAACTCCTCCTTCCGACCACCACCACCACTGCAGAAAGACCCCCCACCGAGCCTGGTGGCCAAGGCCCAGTCCTTGCCCTCGGACCCACCCATGGGGACCTTCAGCCCTCTGACCACCTCGGACACCAGCAGCCCCCAGAAGTCCCTCCGCACAGCCCCCGCCGCCGGCCCCACCCCAGGCCGGTCTTCCCCCGCGGGCTCCCCACGCACCAGGCAAGCCCAGATCAGCACCAGCAATCTGTACCTGCCCCAGGACCCTGCAGCGGCCAAGGGCGCCCTGGCTGGTGAGGACACAGGTGTTGTGACACATGAGCAGTTCAAGGCTGCACTCAGGATGGTGGTGGACCAGGGTGACCCCCGGATGCTGCTGGACAGCTACGTGAAGATCGGCGAGGGCTCCACGGGCATTGTCTGCCTGGCCCGGGAGAAGCACTCGGGCCGCCAGGTGGCTGTCAAGATGATGGACCTCAGGAAGCAGCAGCGCAGGGAGCTGCTCTTTAATGAGGTGGGAGGAGATGGCGGGACAGGGTCCGGCACTGAGGATGACTGTCCGGGAGTGGAGCCATGGGGACGGGGCCCAGCACTCAGGCACCCTCCCTCCCCATTCTGCTCCCCAGGTGGTGATCATGCGAGACTACCAGCACCTCAACGTGGTGGAGATGTATAAGAGCTACCTGGTGGGTGAGGAGCTGTGGGTGCTTATGGAGTTCCTGCAGGGCGGGGCCCTCACGGACATCGTCTCCCAAGTCAGGTGAGCAGCTGGGGCAGGGGCTGGGCTCTGAGCACTGGCTGCTCCCATCATTGTCCCAGTAGGGGGATTGAGCAGCCTCAGGCCAGGAAAACTCAGGGTGCCTGTCACATCACCATGAGCACCCCCTGTCCGTTCAGGTTAACAGACCCAGGAGGGTTCAGGGGAGTGGGGTGGGGGTCTCCAGCCTCGGTCCAGGCCCATTTCCACCAAGGCTCTGGCCTGACTGGATCCCCGTGTGTATTGCCCAGGAGCTATGGGGCGTGGGCCCAGGGGCACCCGATCTGCCCAGCCCTGCAGCTCTGCCAAAGCTCATGTCTTCTTCTGTCTGTGGCCTGGCCTTCCCTGTCCAGGCTGAACGAGGAGCAGATCGCCACTGTGTGTGAGGCCGTGCTGCAGGCTCTGGCTTACCTGCATGCCCAGGGTGTCATCCACCGGGACATCAAAAGTGACTCCATCCTTCTGACCCTCGATGGCAGGGTAGGGCCCTCCCCAGCCTGGCGTGCCCTGCCCCCTGTGTCTGTGCTTGGAGCCTACTCAGCTCCTGCTCCTAGTTCACCACTCCCTGTCCTCCGCGCCCCGCCCCATCTCAAATACAGGTGAAACTCTCGGACTTTGGCTTCTGTGCTCAGATCAGCAAAGATGTGCCGAAGAGGAAGTCCCTGGTAGGAACCCCCTACTGGATGGCTCCTGAGGTGATCTCCAGGTCTCTGTATGCGACTGAGGTGAGCAGTCCCTCCATACCCCCGTCCTCCCAGAAGTTCCAGTTGGGAACAAACAGCTCCTGTGGTCCCTGCAGAGACATCCCTCCCCCAAATAGCCCTGGTTTTCAGATTCCCACTTAGTCCATACCCTACCCCACTTCCCAATGCCCCCTACCAGCTCATGAATGGGTCTGCCCTCACCTGTGACTTTGCTGCCACAAACTGTTCCCTCCTGCAGCTCGTGGGCAAGGTGGGGTATGACCAGGCTTCCTCACGTCTGATGGCCAGTCTTCGAGAATGGCTGACAGCTCTGTCCCTCTAGTCAGTGGGCACTCGTGCAGGAAGTAACTGGTCACAGGGCAGGTGGCCAGGAAGGAGGCCAGCTGCTCCCATCCCTGTGCAACACACTGCTACCCAGGAGCCCTACTTTGGCCGGCACCATCCAGGACATTCTCTTCCTACAGGTGGACATCTGGTCCCTGGGCATCATGGTGATTGAAATGGTGGACGGCGAGCCACCGTACTTCAGTGACTCCCCAGTGCAGGCCATGAAGAGGCTCCGGGACAGCCCCCCACCCAGGCTGAAAAACTCCCACAAGGTCAGTCAGTGCTCAGGGTGGACCCTGCTGACCCCATTCTTCCTGAGGCTGAGGGGACCAGAGCCTGGGTTCCTTGGCCCACCCTCTCCCTTCCATGGAAGCCAGAGGCTCCCAGAAAAGGCTCTGCCTTCTCCACACAAAGCCTGTGGCAAACTCCTGTGGCCCCTCAAACAAGTTTCCACCTGCAGTCAATTGACAGGAGGCTGAGAGAAGGGAAAGCAAGGTTGCCAGGAATCCCTGATATCCTGGGGAGGAATTCTAGAGAAGCTAACTGAGCAGGAGCCCCTCCACTCCCTCTGTCAGGGGAGCCATCCCATGGCACAGTGTTCCCAGTCTCGTTCAGCAGATCGGTTTGTCCTCCACCAGTGCACATCCTGGCCACAACTGAGCCACAGGTTTTCCCTTAAAACCAGTGAACATGTGCGAGTGCACATTGCATTTAACCCTTTTCTGCCAAATCCACTCAAACCCCACAGGCCTTACCTGTGGACACCCCCTGCTGGTGGCCAGGTCAGCACAGGGCGGCAAAATGGCCCTGCCATCTGGTGGCCAGAGTGAGAAATGTCGCAGAGGGTTGAAAACCAGTCCCTAAATGATAAAATACTCCTGTGGCCCCTGCACAACTGGATGGGAGGACAGTCAGGAAACACCTTCCCAGACCACTGGTCCTTGGAGCCTGCACTGCCAGCCCCAGGACCAACACATACAGGAGATTTCCAGTTGGCTAATTCCCCAGAGGACGTAGCCTTCCGCAACAGCCCAAGACTTAGCCTCATCCCGAGATACTGGCTAAAAATGAACCAAGATAAGCCCTTGACTTAGACTCCAAGGCTTAGAGCATTAAAGAAATCTTCCTTGTTAGGTCTCACTTTGCTCTTTTCTATTTTTCAAGACACTTCATCCCTAGCCTCTTTTTTGATCTTCACTAAAGACAGGGCAAGCACATTTTATCATTAGCCCATTGGACAGATAAGAAAACTGACGTCTAGAGAAAATCACAACTTGTTGAAGATCAGGGATAGACCCAGGACTGGATCACTAATACCAATGCCATGCCCCTTCCACAAAGCCACAGAGCCTGAAGGTTGAGAGCCTCCAGCAGCCGGGTGGGGAATGGGCTGTGTATTTGCAGCCAGGCTCCCCAGGAGCGGGGCATTTTCCTTCCTCTGCTCAGCAGCACCCCCTAGAGGTGAACTAGCCATTTTTCTGGACTGAGGCCAAGTTTCTTTACCTAACTGATAATCTGAAAACTGCTGAGCCTTGGAGCTGCCAGGAAGTAAGAAACAAGAGAATTTAAGACCTTCCAGTGATGGTGGGGATGGGCAGACGAGTCACCCCAAAGTGACTGCATGCGGCAGCTTGCTCTCAGTGCTGCCCTGTCTCCACAGGTCTCCCCAGTGCTTCGAGACTTCCTGGAACGGATGCTGGTGCGGGACCCCCAGGAGAGAGCCACGGCTCAGGAGCTCCTGGACCACCCTTTCCTGCTGCAGACGGGGCTGCCTGAGTGCCTGGTCCCCCTGATCCAGCTCTACCGCAAGCAGACCTCCACCTGCTGAGCCTACCTGCAGAGTGCACCTGCCACCAATACCCCCAGGCAGGGGACACTGGGCTGCCAGCCCACCAGCAGGGCCCGCCTGCCTCATTCTCTCAGTATTCTCTCCAAAGATTGAATGTGAAACCCCACCCACACCCTCCTGCCCTTCCGCCCACTGGGCCAGGCCGGACCTGCCCCTCGGTCTCTCTCTCTCCCAAGAGAGTCCCCAGTTGCCTTTGGGATGACGGAGACCCCTTCTACAGGATGACCCTTTGTCATTTGCACAGGGATATTTCTAAGAAACGTGGAGACCAGCACTCCTGGCCACTATGGCCAACCCAGCCGAAAAGGCTGCTGCAGTTTTTTAAAGATAGTTGTACACAAGCATCCTGGGCTACCCAAGAGGGCAGACTGCTGGTCTTCCCCAGGATAGCTGCTGTTCTCCGCTCCAACTCTAGACCCTGGGGTCTCGAGAGGGCCACGGGGAAGGTTTCTACTGCCTGAAGCTGTCTTCCTCCCTCGTGTCTGACTTCCTGAAGGTACAGTCCAACCTGCACCTGCTTCCCAACTCACCTGCACTGACATCCACTCTCCCTGCACAGCCTGCCCCAAAGTGTGACCAGCCTGCTCACAGGCCAGGGAAGGAGGTTGAGCGTTGCTCTGGGTGAAAGAGAAAGAATGGAGTTGGTGGTAAACGTGGTCTCACGTTACAGGATGGAGAGAACATCACGTGCACGTGTGTGTGTGTGTGTGTGTGTGTAAGTGACAGATGGTCACTCCGACAGCTTGGCTCCCTTCAGGTCACCCACAGCCAGCTTCCGAAAAGTTTTTCCAATCTTTTTGCCACTAAGTTCTACTCCAAAGGGACCTGCTTTCCTGCCCTGGCTTCCCACCTCCCAAGTCCTTTGCTTCTACCTGACCAGCAGAGAGGTTTGCATTGAGTCTAATACATCCTAGGGGCTTGGCAGATTTCCAAGTTTCTCCTCTACACTGGAGTCTAAGAGCTGAGACAGGAATGGTGAGGGAACACACTTTGTTTCGGCTATGAGCTTCCTCTCAATAACCAGGTCATCAAGGACCTGTTCTTTTCAAAATCTTGGTCTGGGGGGAGGTGAACCACCTCCCGGGGCCCCATCCTGTCAAGAAAATGGGTACCCCCTTTGTGCAAACCATATGCCCTTGCTCCTTCCCTCCTCCCTCTTCCCTCTCCACCTTCAGGGATATTGTGAGTCAGGGAATCCAGGGAAGAACTCCAGGTGTCAGGACCCTATCTAGATAATATTTTTAGATTCCTCTGCTCCCCAATGGCCTGCTTTGGGGCCGGAAAAAAAAAATTGCAAGGACTTTTTTAAAGGTCAGAGTTTTAAAAACAAAAGCATCTTCCCTAGAAACTTTTGTGAATTGTTTGCACTTGTGCCTGTTTTAAATTAAACTGAGTGTTCAAAAACCTCTGGGCTGTTGTCTCTGAGAATGGAGCCAGGCTGTCTTCAAGCTGGACACCTGCAGTGGGGGTCTAGTTGCCCCCTCCCCACCATGTAAGCTCCCCAGCAGCCACTCCAAGTCCACAGAAAACCCAACTCCCTGGTGGCCTGTGGGCCCGTGAAGATAAGGAGGGAAACAGGAAGTAAAAGGCCTTAGGGGCTGAAAGAGCTGAGAAAGAGACAGAGCTCTCCTTCTAAGGGACCAGAACCCAGCCAGGAAGGCCCAGGGCCATGGGCAGTGCTTGCTGGTACCAGAGGGGTTCTGGGGGGCACCCACCAGGGCTATAACCACTTTCTGCCTCAGTGCCTCCCTTCTGCCTTTCGCTTCTCACTCTAGGGCAAGTCAGAGGCTGCTCTCCCCAGGCTGTCTCTAGGAAGTGGCCTGGAGCTGCTTCCAGAGAGAAAGCAGTCTCTGTTTCGGTTCTCAGAACTGAGGGGTTATTAAAGAGCAGTGCAATGGCTGAAAATCAAGAGACCTTGGTGCTAGTCCTGCAGGTAGGGGAGGTGGCTGGAATTCTCTTTCAACTTCTAGCTCTGACTCTGGTTCCAGCACTGCCTTCCTGAGAGCTCATCCTGCGTCCCCCAGCCCCCTCCGCTCCACTACCCTCCCCCCCAGCCCAGGGTTCAGGGAAACCTCTCAGGCAGCATCCTGGAGTCATGCCGACCTTTTCCTGCTCTCCGCAGCAGTCCCACCCAGACAGCTGCCCTGGTCGGAGGGTCCTAGTCCCACCAACTCAGTCCTGCCTCCAGGATGCAGCCGCAGTGCCTAGTGGGACAGGCAGGGATGGAGGCTGATGGAAGATGGAAGCTTGTCAGGAACAAGCACACCCTTCTGCCGCCCCAAAGGGAGCCCCCAATCAGGAGCCGTTGGCAAGGCAAAGAGAGGCCAGTTCTTGCAACTGAATAATACTGGATTTATTCACTATTCTTCTGAGTTCTAATAGTCCTTCCACCACGCAGTGTCATTCCAAAAGCATATGTGTACGTCACTTAGCCTCCCACACAGACTAGTTCTGAGCTTGATGTTAGGGTACCGAGATCCCGTGGCCTGGGCAATTCTGCACAATGATGAAAGCAACAAGAGTTGGGAAAAGAAAACGATTTAGAAAAGTCTCTTCTAAAATGGAGTGAGCTCTAGAGGACACCAGCGTCAAAGCTCTGGGGCTGACAATGAGTAGGAAGAGCAGGAGAGCAAAATGCAGGGACACAGAGAACTTCTGCACGGAGCTGGGCCCAGTAAGAATCTGCAAGAACAGCAAGTCATTCAAACACAATTCAGTGCAGACAGGAAAGATCTACTGTGGGTTTTTTAAGAACATTGCTTTCAACCACCAAGCCCTTGGCAATTCGGTGGAGAGGAGCCCTCATGGTTGTTTATTCAATAAGGAAGGAAGGCCCCAGGGTGACAATGAACCAGAAAGTCACAGGTCAGCGACATTTGAAAGATGAGAGCACCTCCTACCTAATGTTCAACCCAGACCTTATGGTGTTCTGAAGAAGCCAAATACTTGGATCCTTACACCATTAAAAAACTCCGTGAAGGTGGCACCTGGGTGGCTCAGTGGGTAAAAGCCTCTGCCTTGGGCTTGGGTCATGGTCCCAGGGTCATGGGATCAAGCCCTGCATTGGGCTGTCTGCTCAGCAGGGAGCCTGCTTCCCCGTCTCTCTGTCTCTGCCTGCCTCTCTGCCTACTTGTGGTCTCTGTCTGTCAAATAGATAAATAAAATCTTAAAAAAAAAAAAAAAAAACTCTGTGAAAATTAAACACAGACAGGGAATAAGTGAGCAAGCCAGGATCAGGGGAAAAAAAACAAACAAACGTAGTTTGTACTTGGGATGTCCAATTATCCCCCATCCCACCCCAGATCCTCTCCTTCTGGCTTTTCAAGTGCATCTGTATTGTTCCACCACCCAGACAGTGGTACTGAGGAGAGGCAGTTGTGTGGGAAGAAACGAGTAGGGGGAGGGCAAAACACCCCCAAATGAAAGCAAATCTCATCAGAAGAAAACAGTGCAGGTCCCAAGCTTCAGAAATTATAAACAAGGGGTTGGAGATTCCTATTGTTCAGAACAGAGCAGAAGCTCTCTGAACTTGGGAGCCTTAACTTGGAAGATCTTGGGGTCCTTAGTGAAGACAGGTCTGGGCGCCTGCTATTCCAAATCCGAGTTTTTGTGTTTACTGTCCCTCACTTCACTGCTGGGAAATGACTTCAAGTATCCGGATTTAACATACTACTAGAGGAAGAGGGTCAATGCACACACAGAGAGAAGTACATTGCGACGATCCCTAGCAAAACCAGAAGTCCAAACTCCTAGCCCGGGCGCCGCGAGGAAAGCGCAGCGCTGCCACCAGGGGGCACCAGAGATCACGTCCAGCGCAGGGCGCGGGGAGAGGGCGCGGCCTTGCAGACCTTAGGGAAGTGGAATGATTGGGGAGCAGTCTGACATCTACACCAGGCCCGCTCACCTCCGGGACCAGTTTCTCAGCACAGATCACTCTCGCTCCGGGCAGTTTCCTTAGAGTTCATGTGAGAAACCTTCCGTTCTGCAAAGGCGTATAGATCGACGTCTTGAAAGGACCCCACTTCAGACGGGTGAGGCGCTGCACGTTCAACCTTCCGGGTTCACAAAGAGAGCCCCCAAGCGCCAACGATCCCGCGGGCTGGACGCACAGATACCTGTGCTAGCGCTTCCGCAAGATCCTGGGGGCACGCATTCTCCAGACCCGCTAAAACTCTCCCCACCCCTGCCAGCCTCTCAGGCCTGCACAAAGGGGAAGGCAGGGAGGGAGGGGAGGAGGAAGGACCACGCCGGAAAGGGCATTTAACCACCTCTCCACGGTTGCCTCTGACTCACTAATCTGCCCAGTAATGAAGCTGGGCCGGGCCGGCGTCCCACGCGCCTCGGCAGAGGCAGGGGTTCCTGTCTCGACCTCCAGGATCCATCATCCGCCCTGCCCTCCATTAACGGCCCAGCGAGAAGCAGGAGCCCTTTAACAGCCCCCTTCTAGCTTTCTCAGGAGTTTGATGTAATTTAAACCCGGACCTGCGGCTCGTGTGGGCTTCCAGACTCCCGCGCGCCGCCGTTTAACGTGGCAAACACTTCAGTCAATTATCCCCCTCGCAGAGCTTCTATTTAAAGAGATATTGTCAGGTTCTTAAGCCTCGGATCAGACCCGCTGCTTTCGGCTTCATATACAAAGACTCAAAACACGAGTTCTTTGAGGATTGGAAGAAATACAATTAAGCCAAGCCTTCGCAACCATTCCACCCTAGGGGGGGAACCCACGTGCACCGCCAGGGGAGCTGGGAAGTGGTGGGAGCGGGGAAGGGCCAAGTCCTTTCCATTTCAGGCTCTAAGAGTGAGAGGAAACAAGGCTGGACCCTGAGGGGTGAGACCTCAAAGGTACAACTCAGATGCTGCCCAGCTGAAGCTGGGCTCAGTGCTGGGAGCTGGGCTCGCCAGGCGTTGCTGTAGTCCAATGACCCCACATCATGAAGGTGAAAACTGGGTCTGCCGGTGGGAACTGAAATTACCCAGAAGCTATTTCAGGGGACAATTAGCCTTCAATACCAGGGCTTCTCCCACCCCTAAATATGATCTCATCTTCTGGAGGCAGGAGCTTTTCCCCCAGAAAACCTTAACCTCCAGATTCCTTCATCATCAGCCCTCCTGTCCAGAAGGGCTCAAAGGCTGATCTTGCTTTCTGTCTCCAACACCTAGGGAGGGAGACTTCAGTAGCCTGCGGCATTATGGGGCACATCACTAGGCAACGGGGGTAAGCTAGGTCTTTGTTCTACAAGTCAAGCTCTTCTGCTGCCTGGCTGCCAGGGTGTGGGAAAGGGGTAAGGAGGAGGTGACCCAGCAGGAGTCGGCAAGGCTCAGAACCATGCCTTAGGGCTCAGGGTAGGGGGTCCATCTTCCTGGCTGAAAGGCTATCTAGCCTCCAGAATCCATCTTCTATTCCTCCCCTCTAGGACAGGAAAGGTACGCTGTAGGGAAGGTGAGAGACCTAGGCAGGGAATACCGACGAGCACAAATAAATAAATAAATAAATAAATAAATAAATAAATAAAATAGGGCTTCTTTTCAGAGAGAGGATTAGGGGTCTGGTCTGGGCAGTGGGGACAGATTATGGGATCACAGGCCAGGGAAACTGCCAGGAAAGTGAAGGACCTGGAAAAAAGAAATCCCAGCAGAGAAGAGACATAAGAGGAGGGGGAGCAGGGCTCAACCTCGACGCTGTTTACCGCTGAGCGTGCAGCACCACGGCCTCCGTGGCCCCCTGCCAAGGCTGAGGCCCAGGCACCGAGTGGGGCAGAGCGTTGGCCTCTAACTCCGCGCCGCTTTCGGGCCCTGAGGCCTCCCCGACCAGGCTGGGGATGTCTGGAGCTGTGGAGCGTCGGCGCAAACCCAAACGGCCAGAGCCGGGGCCGCCCTCCGGGTGGGGGCTCAGGCCAATGGGGGCTTGCACTAAGGTCGGAGGCGCTCCCTCCAGCACCTCCTGCGAACGCCACCGCCCGGTCCCTGAAGACTGGGGCGAGTGTGGTCGGGCCATCAGTGCTCCCGCCCGCAGCCGAGCCGCTTCCTCCTCGGTTACAGCACCCAGCGCCAGGCTCATGCTCCGGCCCAGCTCGGGCCTCTCGCTGCCCTGTGCGCGGTGCCGGCCAGAGCCCTTGCCCCCTGACCCAGCCTCGCCGCCATGACCGTGGCCGCCGGCAGCTCGCGCAAAGCGCGCCAGGAGAGGCCGAGGTAAGCGGCGGGGGCTGGGTCGTCGGCGCTCCGGGCTGGGCGCGGGAGCCGGACGGCCGGGGGGGCTGTCGGAGTTGGAGCCCCGGGCCGCGGCGGCGGCAGCTGCGCGGCCCCAGGGCCCGGTGAGGGCTTGCACGCAGGTCCCGTGGCCGCGAGCGGCTGCCAGCTGCAGCGCCGTGAGACCCGCTCGGTTGGTGCGGTCGAGGCGCAGGCCGAGGCGGCGGAAAGAGCGCACCAGGAACTCGAGCACCGCCCCGTGGCCGCACGCCGCCGCCCACATCACTGGGCTGTTGCCCGCCGAGTCGGCCGCTTCGGGGTCGCCGCTGAACTGCACCAACAGCTGCACAGCGTCCAGGTGGCCGCGCTCGCACGCCAGGCTGAGCGCTGTGCGGCCGCGCTCGTCCCGCAGGTTCACGGCCGCACCCTGCTCCAGCAGTAGCCGCACGAAGCGGGAGCGCAGCGCGGGGTCCGGCAGCCCCACCGCCACCATGAGCGGCGTGCGGCCCTGCTCCGCGCGGCAGTCGATGATGCTGCGGTCCAGCGCATCCAGTACAAAGCGGGCCAGGTGCACTTTGCCCGCCTGCATGGCCTCCAGGAAGGTGCGCGTACCCGCTCGGGGGCACAGGTCCTTGGGCTTGAGCATGGCCCGGGCCGCCGCTCCTAGGCGGCCGGCAGCTCCGCACGGGGGCGCCCCTGTTCCCGCGCCCCGCTGGGCTCTGGGCCCCACTGGTGCTCTGGTGTGGCTCCCTCAGCGCGTGGGCGGCTGCAGCCGAGGGTCCTGACGTTTCCACTCTTGTGCCCCAGTGGATCCCTTTTCCCTGCCGCTCCTGGGCCGCACGCCTGGCGTCTCGCAGCTCCTTCCCTGGGCTTCCCGCCTGGAGGTGTAGGTTGCTTGCTACTCTGGGCTCCGCGACTGGCCCGCCACGAGACTACGGGAGCCAAAGCTCGGCCCCCTTCTGTCTGTCCCGCTGCTTTCCGCTTGTCCGGTGCCCCTCCGCCCCTTGTGGCTTGGAGCCGCGCCACTCACCCTCACCCGGGACAGCCCCCGCTCCCCCGATGAGACGGTGGCGTTCGCCGTGAGCGCCTGCCTCCAGCCCTGGCGGGGCGCGCCGCTCCTCAAGCTGCTGGCGCCGCTCCTCCGCCTCCTCCCCGCTCGCGGGGGCCGGGCCACACCGGGGCGCTTGCTCCTTACTTGGGGGGCTCAGCGGCGCGGAAGTCGCCGCCTGCCTGCTTATCTGGCTTTATAGCCTCGGGGATCTCCATGGCAATGGCTGCCCTGGAAGCGGGCTGGGCCTTCAGGGCAGAAGCGCACCCGGCGGGAGAGACCGCCCCTGACCCCCACCCTTTCGTGGGCCACGAAGTCGGGGAGCGGCTCCTCCTCCGCGCTCCCCTGGGGCTGCCGCGGCGGTTGCGGGGCGCGGGCGGCGGCTGCTAGCTGGGGGGCCACATGCACCAGGCCAGGCCAATCCCAAAGTCACAGTCGTCTCTTCTCGTCTCCCCGCCCTCCGCCCCTACAGGAGTCGGTGCCCTCCGAGCCTTACAAACTTAGGACCTCGCGTCCGTCGAGGAAGGCGGAGGACTGCCTCCCAGCGGTCCAGGTGGAAGGAAATGGGACCCCATTAGGGCAGAACTGACCATAATGGAGCTGGGTGGCGGCGGCAAAAGGCGAACCGCGAGTAATTGGCGGCGGTGTGGGGGTACCTGCGCTGCGCGCGGGGTGAGGGGCGCTTATTCTGGCTGAGAACTGCCACTCGAAGTGTAGCGAATCACGCACTCGCACACAATTGTTCCTCCCGCACACGCTCGTTCGGAGCGGGGGTGGCGGGGAGACTGCGCCCTCCAATCTCCGACGTCTCCAACCCCGACCACGCGCCCGAGCGCAGGTTCCCGGCGGTTGACAGGCGGGCGGAGCCGAGACGCGGCGGCCAGGGCGGGCGCCTGGGGATTCGAGAGTGCTGCTGCCGCTTTCACGACTCCCCCGCGCCGCCTCCCCGCCGCTTCGGGGCCGGCCGCCACCCCGGAAAAATGTGAGAGACCTACGCAAGGCTCCCCTACGGTCCTCGCCTCCCTCCCAAGCACAAAACCACCCCCAGCCCACCGGGCTCTGATTTTGACTACTAGCTGACCCCTTTCGAAGGGAAGGAGAGAGCCAGCGTCACTGGGGAGTGGAAAAACTACCGCATCCCCTCTCCCTCCTGAGGTGGGGGGCGGTGGTGCTCAGGCCTGTGTTGAGGGGAGTCAGGGCTCCTCAGAGGGGGATAGTAGGGGGGGGTGGAGGTGTATAGGGGTAGAATGAATTATTTGTGAAATCTAAAGAAGTGAATCAGTTATCAACTCATAACAGAATTTACTGAGACTTTTCCCGAGCTGGGCATTGTGTTCCCCAGCTGTAGGACATACAGAAGCAGAAGCTCAGTTCTGGATAGAAGAGACCATCCCTCTCAAGCAGGAAGACAAGACCAGCATAAAAATGTAGAGGCTATCAGCAGAGGGCTGGCTACACCTGTTATATCCAAACAAAACCAAGCCTCTGCTTAGAGGAAAAGGTAGAGCTGGGTGTGAGGGGCTCTGGGGCAATCTGGAGGTGGTCTTCAAGGATGTGGGGGGATCTGGCTTCCAGGAAATAAGACATTCCTGAGGGTTCCTGAGGCAAAGACATGGAAGCAAGAAAAACACCTCTAGGGGACAGTACTGAGGTCTGCTTTACCAAGTACCTTCCTATGGAAGATATAAAATGAGGGGAATGATAAAGCTGTCGTGATGCTGGGCGGAGCCATGATAAGATGCTGTCTGGGAAAAGGTTCTGGGCAAGGAGAGGATTCACCTTTGGGAAGGAGACAGTGGGCCCAGATAGGTGAGTGGCGAAGAGCACACAGGGCCCTGCGCTGCAGGCTTCTTGCCTTTCTCTAGCTCCTAGGCTTCAGGGAAGCCCACCTAGCATCCTGGGCCCAGCCATGGAGCAGGGTATCCCACTTCCCTCTATGGGGGGGGGGGGTGGGCAGTGCATGTGATGTATGCCTGTATATACTGTCAAGCACCTACCCCCTTTATCATTTTTGCATTCTCTAATCCCTCTGCTCTGCCAATTTTCTCTCATGGTGCCACAGAAAGGGTACGGCATTTGA
This sequence comes from Lutra lutra, assembly GCF_902655055.1. Taxonomy (NCBI): domain Eukaryota; kingdom Metazoa; phylum Chordata; class Mammalia; order Carnivora; family Mustelidae; genus Lutra; species Lutra lutra. The sequence continues at coordinate 60,019,060 of NC_062284.1, forward strand.
CCTCAGAATTAAGTCCCAGCTTCAAGGCCTTCGTCTCAGCAAAACGAAGCCCAGAGTACTAGCTCTGCCTGCTTTAGGCAAGATGAAGCTAGAGAGTGTCAGGGAAAGAGCTGTACGGTTAGGTTATTCAGAGTGTAGAAAGCCACATCTCACCCCCAGACGTGGGGGCCTCACCTGGAGTGTCACCCTGGGCGGGCACAGACTATCCAACCCCAGGAGGGTTTCAGGAAAGCTCTCCTTCTACTCAGATAGCAGAAGAAAGGCTTTCCTTCCCTTCATGAATTGATTGCCCTTTTCTGCAGCATGAGGGAAATTGCTTTCTTCCTTTCCTTCTGTTTCCAGAGTCAGAGAAGGAGGTAACCCTGGAATCTGTGTGTGGCAGGCCAGCCTAACAAATTGGAGGTGACCCAGTGCAGGGAGAGGAGAAAAGCAGTGGGAAGATGGCATGGGTGCCTGCTTGGTCCTAAAGAACCAGGGCCCCTCCTCTGTGAGCTACTCTGAGACAACTCTGCCTCATTTGTGTCCCTCCTGCTGGGGTGGATGGAGACAGTTGCAGGGAAGCTGAGGAGCGGAAGCAGGTCCCTGTTAGGGCCTCGCCCTGGCCTGTTCCAGAGCGCCCTGCTGGCCACTGTTCCGGAAGGAGCAGCCAGTGCATTTGCTCCAACTGGTACCCCCAGCCGGGCCAGGCCTGTGGTGGGATGGGATAGTGGCAGGTCTCAGGCCCCAGAGCCTTTGCTCTGACTTTTCCGTAGGCTCAGTACGTTCTGAACAGAAAAGAAATAGCAAAACTGAAAGGGGGAGGGGGGAGAAAACCGCTGTGCGTGTGCTGCAGAGCACTGAGGCCCCGACAGCCGACAGCCGGAATTAGAAGCTGTCGCTTAGGGAGCTGGGAGCCCAAGGCTGACAGGAGAAGGAGCTGCGGCAGGGAGCAGGCAGGCGCACAATCGGCACTCCCCCCTCACTTCCCCTCCACCTACCGAGCCTCACCCTTTGCAGGCCCCAGGCTGGCAAAAGGGCTTCTTCCCAGAGGCGCGCTAAGCTAGGTTCCTAGGCTCCTGTCTGCAGTCTGTCACTCCGTCTGCCGCTGGCCACCCCCTCCCAGACCCCCTTCTTTCCTCCTCAAGTATCACCAGCCCCCTCAGCCTGTCACGTTGCACCAGCTCAGCAGGGTTGGGCCTGGTGGCACATGGCTGGGAGATCCAGAGAGCTGAGGAGGAGTGGGGGGTGCAGGGGATGGGGTGAGTCAGCAGGGGACTCTGGTATCTGAGTCAGCAATGGGACTAAGAAGGGGGTAGGAACCCTTCCCTTAATGTAAAAAGTGAAACTGAGGCACAATGAGTGGACAGGGAACCTTGCCCCTGCCTCAAGGGTACACAACAGGAATTCACCTACCCCGGGCCCTGAGGGAGGGCATTAACTCCTCCCCAGCACTTCCCCTGCAGCCAGAGATGAAGTCATCTCCAGGGCCCAAAGACTCCAGCATTTTCCCAGGGGGCACCCCACCCTTTTTCCAGAGTACAGGAAGCAGAGAGGTGGGTATCTGGGCTTCCTAGGAAGCTCCCAGCCTCTTGTGCTCTCCTAGCCCATTCCTGGGGGCCCAAAGACTGCCTGGTCTGGTCTCCTTGCCCTCAGCAGTCATTGGCAGAAGCTGGGGACTCTCCTGTGGGCTCTCTTCGGTATTGGCTCTGGCTTATGCCCACGTGCTTGGGTCAGTGAATTCCTCTAGCTTGGATCATCATTCCTGTAAGGCTCTACCCCTGGGCTGGCAGGGAGATGGGGCAACTGAGTGCCCAGCAGGAGAGCTAAAGGCAGGGCACTGCTCTGGGGTTCAAGCATCCCACCCTTGGCTATAGCCAGTACGTGTACAAACCAGATGTGTCAATGACAGGCCTTACTACTGTGAATGGGCAGGGCCCCTATTCCCAACCTGTAACCAGGGAACGCTAGGATCCCAGAGGTCAGGGCCCCAGAGGGATGGAGGGTAGTGGTGGTGGTTCCGTTTATTTTCCGAAGGCACAGGGCTCAGAGCTAATGGCATTTGTAATAACTCTCTAATGAGAAAACAACCTCTTCCCAGAATCAATCCCCACCTGCCTTCTCCCAAGCCAGTGCCTGTTTCCATTTGGGATCTGGGATCACGCCACAGGTGCAGTGAACAGCTGCCCACAAACCCCTTTCGAGCAAGTGTTGGATTCAACCATAACTGCCTGGTGTAGAATCTGACCGTTGTTACGCCTGGCTAAAGGGGCCCAGGTGGCCTGGAGGTTCACAACACCATTGCCCTAGGCTCTTCTGCTACAGCCCTGAGGGTAGAGACAAGGAAGGGCCACGTCTGGGTGGTGGGTGGAGAAGAGGGGTGACCTCATTTTCCAGTGGTTGTGGCATCAGAGCTGACAGAAAGGGAAGTGAATCCCCTTCAGGCCCAGAAGCAGGACCATTTCACTGGGCTCTGGAAGGGACCTCACCCTGGGATTCAGCTCCCCAAGGGTTTTTCTCCCAGGCCATTTCATTTCAGGAGCATACTCCCATCCTACCCCCCATTTCTCAGCTGTAAAACAAAGGCCAGGCTTAGGCAGGAAATATTGGGACGAGGGTTCTCTTTAGTAGGAGTGAGGAGGAGAAAAATAAATAAATCTCATAGGAGAGAAAAATGATTCTAACCTTATTAGGCAGCCTGAGCAGGGGTATATACTGAGGATGTACCCACCCCCCACCAGGCCTAGGAGAGTCCCCCAAAGGCCTTCCTTAGACCTCCCTACTAGCCAGAGGCCCAGTCATCTCAGCAGACAGCTGAGGCAGCTTTTCCATGTCAGCCTCCCATCCCCCACAGGCAGGAGGCCAGGGAAGGGACCTCAGCCCAGGATCCTGGAAGCAGCTGTCCCCAGGGAGCTCGGACAGGCTCTGTATCAGGGAACGGACAAGGTGGCCGACTTAGGACAGGTCTGAGAAGGGGCTTACAGCAGAAGGGTTTGGAGTTTGGTCCTGCTTGACCTAGAGGGGCTAGAGTGGAGGCTCCAGACAGCTAGGCCTAACCCTCCAGGAAAGGACACAGAGTCCAGAGTGGGGCGCCACTGGTAACACACTAGGGAAAGGAGAGTGGGGCCAGGACCCCATTTCCTGCCTCTCAGTCCATATCCTTTTGCCCTCAACAAATGTGAGACACTTACTCAGAGGCAGAGAAGAAGGATGAGAAGTAGGAAGTCAGATCGGAAAGGACCTTGAAACCTCAGATGGGCCCTTGCCCTGATGGTACCTGTTTCCTGCCTCCTCCTCTAGCCTGGTTATTGAGGAAGGGACTCCAGAGTCCAAAAGAGCCCCAGCTTCCCACAGCCTTAGAATGGACCTTTCCTCCTGGGGGAATGGAACCCCATCCGAGAGAAGAGTGAATGTCCTTACAGAATGTCTCAGTGGGATAGGGGCATCAGAGGCGGCTCTCCTCGGCGCCTGCCTTTGCTGCGAGTGGGTCCTGGTCACACAGCTCCCTGAAGGCCTCATAAGGCCTCTCAGGCTTGTCCTTGGCCTCAGAGGGTAAGCAGTTCCTGAGGCAGGCCTTCACTGACTCCTTCACCTCAGCCTCCAGGCCCTTCATCCGGACTTCGTACTCTGCCAGCACCTCCTGCTGGAACTGTAGGGACAGCAAAGACCACCGCCTGGCTCAGGAGGGGCCCACCTGCCCACTCTCCTTCCCCTGGATAGTCAAACAAGGAGATGCCCAGTCTTTTCAGATCTCCCAGGAGACTGGGGTGGTGAGGGGTAGTGGAGACCATCAGGGAGCCTGCCAGAGAAGGGGATCCCAACCAAGCAAAGAGATCTGTAGAGCTGCCTCATCTTAAAGGGCCCCAGGACCCCGCAGGAATGAGGACCTGCAGCCCACCAGCGAGGGGTGAATCCCCTTCCTGCCCCCACCCATCTCCTGACTGGCAGCTCCCCAGTGCAGGCCAACTCTCCTGGCGGGCAGGGCGGTAGTCCCTGTCACACCTGCTTTTCCATCCCCCGGATCTGTTCCAGGCAGGCTGCCTGCTTCTCCTCCAGCTTCTCCTGGTGCTTCTCCAGGTTCTCTGTCATCTGGGTGGGAGTGAGAGGCAGGGAATCAGGACAGCCCAGACAGGCAACCTGACTCGGAATCCAGCTACAGTCCCTTATCCAGCAACAAGACTTGGGACGAATTTGTTAACCTTTGAACAGTTCTTTTTAAATGTATAAAATGAAGATAATAGTCTGTCTTGCTGGGTTGTGCAGGACTGTATGAGACAGTTCCTGGCTTAAAGCGTACCACACAAGGTCTGGATTCAGTAAACAGACCCCATAGAGCCCCCCTCCCAAGCACCCCAGCTCAGCCAGCTCTGTTACTGTTGTTAATAGTCCCAGGAGAGCTTTAAGTCTATTCTCAGCAGGGCTTTACTTCCTCTTCTGACTCCTTGGAGCCTCAGGAAGTCCCCCTCACTCCCTCATACCCACCCACCCCAATCCCATCCTCCCCTGGCCAGCTAGCCCCAGTCATTTCCATCCAGGGCAGCTGGCCAGAGACAGATCTCTTTAGGCTGGTACCCTAACCTCCACACAAAGGCCAGAACTCTGGGGTAGCCCAGGAGCTCCATCTTCCCTTCACTGTCTCCTCCCATCCCCCACTGCATGGGCCACTCAGGACTGTGTGCCTCCTGAAGACAACTTAAAAGCCTGGGACCACTGCATCCTTTCTATGTAGAGCGTGAGTGTCTGTGTATGTGTGTGTGTGAAAGACACAGCTCTTACACACCTGCTTAATGACTTGCACCACCTCCTGGATGTGAGAGTTGTTAATCTCTCTCTTCAGTCTGTTGGGGTTGATCAGAGTTTCAGAGAGGGCAAGAGGCCCCTAGGAAGAGCTGGGTATGACCAAGTCTCTTCAGGGTGTAGACCAAATGAGAACTCTACCATAGGAGCAGATACCACCTGAGGGTGGGTGGGAGGGGGGCCGGACAGTGGTGGTAATCATGGGAAGCCAAGGAGGAGGTTAAGGGGCCTTTGGGAGCTCCAGGGGCTGTCTGAGGAGAGGGCTTCCTCACTAAACACACTGTCCTTCATGGCATACAGGGCAGGCAGCTGCTGTCCCAAAGTTTCACCACCCTGTTTGTATGATTAGTTTTCCCTGAAATTCTCTCTGCTCAGATTGATGGCTTCTGAGGCGACAGAAATGGGGTGACCTTCCAGAGCCAGGGGACAGGCACATCTCTGGGAAGGGAGTCAGGATCCACTTGCAGGGAGGCCCCCTTCCCACCTAATGTGGTCTCTGCTCAGACTGGCCCTGGAGTTGGAGTCAAGGGCGCACCTTTCCTGAGCCATCTTGTCAGGGGTGACTTTGACCATGGCCTGAATCCTCTCCAGCCTCTTGGCCTCCAGCTTTTTTTTCATCTCTTTGGTGTCACTACAGAGAGACAAACATCAGGGAGATGTTCTGTGGAACCTGAGCCCTCCCGGTGGGAGGTGAGGGTCAGGCATGGGTGGGAGGCAATCATACGTCTCCAAGGTCTCCTTGAGGGTCTTCAGCTCTGCCGCCTGCTTCTCTCTGGCCAGCTCCATCATCTTGGCGATTTGCTGCGGGGCAGTGCAGGGACCAGCTTAGTTAGAGAAGCCCTTGGCTGTGCGCAGGCTGGGGCAGGGGGCAGGTTGGTTGGGTTGTGGCTCCCGCGCCCCCCCCCCCCCCCCGCCCCCGTGCAGGCACCTCAGCCACGTGCTGCTCTTTGCGCTTCAGGATGCACTCGTACTGCTCCTCACCCTGCTGCAGCAGCTCCAGCTCCAGCCGGTCCTGCAGCTCGCGCGCACGCGCGTCCGCGCCCTCGGGGCCCTCGCGGCCCTCGCCCGGCGCGGCCCCGGCGGCCTCCTCGCACTGCAGGGTCCTGCGGACGCCACGTGGGGACCAGCCTTGAGCCCTCGGCTGCCCCCCGCCCGCCGGCGCCACGGAGGGCTGAGCCCGCCGCCGCCGCCGCAGCCCTTACCTCTTCTTGCGAGAGCCCTTGCCGGGGCCGAGCCGGCGGCCCCCGCAGCCCCCCGCGCCCTGCGGCCCCAGCCCGGCCAGCTCCGCTGCGCCCCTCTGCAGCAGCTCCTCCCAGCGCCGCGCGCCGCGCCGCTCCAGGTCCCGCAGCTCCTTCTCGTGCCGCCGCTGCAGCTTCACGACGCCCTTCAGCTCCCGCAGCTCCTCCGGGCTGGCGGTCTGGGGCTCTGCGGGGGCCGGGGTGAGGTGCGCGCCGCCCGGGAGCCCCCCATTCCCACCCCACGGGGTTCTGGACCATCCCCCAGGCTCGTTCTCAAGATCACTCGGACTCGGCAGGCCTTACCCGTAGCTTCTTTCATAGCTTCCTCCTTGGCCCTGGCCCCAGCTGCTGCAAGAGCCACAGGGTGGGCTGACAGGGGTCCCAGGGTGGGGATGGGGGGTTGGTTCTGGCCTGCTCCTCCCCGACCCCTGGTGAGGGGGTGGCAGTATGGGCACCCTGCAGCGCACTTTCCCAGCAGTCGTTTGCATCCCAAGTGAAAGTGTGTTTTGGGGGGATGTTCCTGTGGGTACCGCTGGAGAGGTCGAGGCCCTTCCAGTCTGCGGGTGCATACTACAGTGCATACCTGCAGACCCATTGCTCGTTGGGGCCAAGGCCCCGTTGACTGGGCGGACAACTGGACTCCCAAGTGGGAAGGGTTTCTGTGTAGGGAGAATAGATTAAGAACAAGGCTCCAACAGCTCTCTCTGTCTCTCAGCCTTACCCTGGCCCCTCCCTCATCCTCCCTCTGAGAGGGCAAAGCTCCTGGACCAGGCAGCACAGACCTCAGGCAGACCTTCCATGGCTTCCTTGAGCTTCACAGACTTCTTGTCATGGGCACTGAAGAACTTGATGGGATTGGCCAGAGCCACGGTGAGATCTGGGTGCATAGGGGCATCATGGGACTGGTGTGGAGTTGTCCCTGGAAGGCACCCCCATCTCACCTACCCCCAGGCTATCCTGTCATGCCCAACTCTGGAGGTTGGCTTGAGGAGGAGGAGGTGGAGTGGACCACCTACCTGCCCAGGTGTCAGGTACATAGTCCTTCAACTCCAGGAAGACAAAAAGGGCGGGCATGGTAAGGGGCAAGTTGCTTTCGCTATGCAGGCACAGATGGTGGTAGCCTGTTGGGCAGGATGGGATGGGTGGTAAGCCATGCCCAAGGCCACCCAGCACTGCAGGAGCAGCCCAGTACTCAAGGCCTCTGGTTTAGAGGCAGGGAGACCAGAGTCTGAGTCTGGTTTTGTACCTTCCTCCTTATGTGACGTTGGGCAGTTTCCCTTAAAGCTCTTGAGATTTTCCTTAGCTGTGTAATGGGGTGAATAGGATCTCCCTCATGTGGTTATGGTTAGGATTAAGTGAGAAAGTGTTATAAACCCATAACTCATCTTAGGTGCCCCATAAGTATCAGTTCCTTGGTAAATTGCCCAGGTAGTTCCAGAAAATTATAGGCATTCTGTGGCAGAGTCCCCACTGCTGTCAGTTTCCTCTTCTTGCCCCAGTCCTCATATGTGAGAGGATCAGGTAAGGTCTCAGGGACACCCCCAGAAGCTGCTGCAGCCCCGAGACAGGCTCCTAATGCTGGTCTTGGTCTCAGACTGACTAGCAACAGCAAAGAAGGACTCCATCCTTACCAGAATTCAGGGCATTAATGGGGATGATGCGGTGTCCAAGAAATTTGTTGCCTTCCTCCAGTACAGCCACCCTGAGGGATGCCAGCTCAGGCATCAAGATCTAGGGAGAGTTTGGGACAGGACAAGCTGGGGAGGGGAGAGGATGGCCAAGCTCCCCACGTCCCTGGCTTCAGAAGTCTTAGTGTCAGTTTGAGAACATGGCAGGAGTTGCCAGATTTGGTGAGGACAGAGGGCACACTCTTAGGCCACACACATAGGCATCCTCTTAGCTCATGCCATGGCTGGTCCACACAGCGGAGAAGGGCTGGCTAGGCAGCTCGGGCTTGGGGGTCCTGGTGCAGACAGTCCTGAACAGCCTTGCCAATGAGTATCGAATCAGGACAAAAGACCCCTGCTAGACTGGGACTCTGTACCCTGGACTGGGAGTTCACATTTCTGCCTCTCATCCTAACATGAACACACACGTGCATAAACACACGTGCACCTGCGCGTGCACATACACAGATTCACACATAAAATTGTTCAGCAAGTAAATTTCAGTAAATGTGAATTTTGGACTCTTAAAAATCAGGAGGGCACAGGGCGAGGGGTAGGGAGAGCAGAACGATCAAGGACCTTTATTTAGTTCCTCTTTTCTATGAGTAGAGGCCAAGAAGTGGGGACAGATCCCAGCCCCTGCCACGCCCTAGCTCCCCACCTTCTCAAAGACAAAAGGCTCCTCCTTCCAGACAGGATTGATGGAGTTGGCACTGGGTGACAGCTTGGTGCGATAGCGCCTCTTGGGGTCCCCGGGAAGGCCAAAGAGTTCCACTTCCACATATGTGCGCACACTGCGATCCGACAGGAACTGTCCAGAGATGACCTGGGGACCCACGGGAGGCCAGCCTCAGCTCTCTACCACCCCCCACCCAGAGCTCTTGCCTCTAACCTAGAGCCTCTAGCTCCTGGAGCTGAAGAACCTGTTCTTGGCTACTGTGAAGAACCCCATCCAGCTGGGGCCATGTGGCTCAAGGACTTCGGCTAAGCTCTGGGCCACTAGGTGCTTCCAGCATTCAGGGAAGAGGCATGGGCCTCCCCACCTTCCTCCCCAGGCAAGGAAGGAAAACAGCACCCTCCCTCCTTGAGGGCCTGGGGCTCCTGCAGCCCCACTCTGCCCACTCTTCTCCCCTCCCCCACCCCAACCTCAGCCCTTCCCCTTGGTTTCCATGGGGACCAAGAGGCAGCCTCCAGTGCTGAGGAGGAGGCAGTTTCCAAGGCAACTCTCTACTGTGAGAACTGGCTTGGGCTGAAGTTTTCAGGATATCAGGGGAGGGGGTTGGGAGTGGAGGAGTAGAGCTCCTGTGTCCCAGCCCTCCCGGGCACATGTCTGTCTCAGGGGCTTGCCGTGATGGAAAGGGTGGTGGCCACCACCACGTCGATGCGGTCCACTGAGAAGGGGTTGAACTGCTTGTCCGGCCGCCGCATGAACTCATGCTTGAGGAGGTAGCCACTCTGCCCGTTGAACTCAAACAATGCCATGTTCTGCTGCATGGGCAGGTCTGGGGAGGGGGGCGGGAGACAAGGGCACTCTGTGAGCAAGGCCCAGCCCCAGGTCTACACCTAGTCTCAATCTCCTATGTACCTCAGCCTCTCTGGTCTTGTCGAGAGGGAAGCTTGGGTGGACTAGAATGATGAGGGCTTTTCATGACCCAGCCTGCTTCCCTAGGGTGTCTCATCTCTCAGGAAGGCTCCACAGGTGGAAGTTAGCGGAAGCAAGGCCACAGTCGGGCCGTTACTCACAGTGGAGGCTGAGGCCAGTGAAGCCAGGGTTTCTGTGGGCTCATTCAGGCACAGCAGCCAGAACTTGGGCCAGCACTCTGGCCTCATCACATGTGTACGCACTCATACACGTGCCATCATATAGGCACGAGCCAAGGCATTTATATCCCTAACCGCTCACATGCCCGCATGTGCTACCACAGCCTCAGCCAACCTCAGGACTCCAGGTCTGTTCTAAAGACAACCCCCCAGGAATGGGGTGAAAGTAAGAGAGGCAGAGAGCGGGTGCAGGTTCTTAGGGGCCTTAGTGTACCCTCACCCATTGTCTGGAAGTTGAGGGCCACCATCTGGCAACCGGCGTTCCAGAACATCTGGGGCATATAGTTGGAGGAGTCCATGCGTGTGCCCTTCGGGTAAATGCGGCTCATCTGGCGCTTGTTGTAGCTACGTGGGAGTTGAGGAGCTAGCCCGAGGCCGTCCACACCCGAAGGACCCAGCAGCTCCCTCTGTGCACCCTGTCCCCAGGCCTTCCCCACCCCACCGCCCCACCTGGGGACCCTGGCTAGAGAGGCCTCAAGGATACTCCACGAACTGCACTGAGGCCTTGGAGAGCAGGTCATAGGCCTTGAGCTCTGTGAAGGACGAGATGACATAGCTTCTGTTTTTCTCTGTGTGGGAGAGAAAGGGGGGGCGGCTGTCGGGTGGGATCACCCCCACCCCCGCCCTCCTCCCTGCCCTCCCTTCTGGGGTAGCTCCCTCCAGCACAGACATCCCTTCAACCTAGCAATCCCCCCAGGCTCAAGTGTTGAAGAGGCCAAACTGCTATGCAGTCTGGGTGGGTAATGGCGCGCTGGGGGTGAAGGATATGGGCGGGAGACATGCACGAGGAGGGGGTGTGGGCCACAGTTCTGGAGGGTGAGGGGCGCAAGCCTGGGATGGCACAGAGAAGGGGAGCCCAGGGGGTCAGGAACCTGGGAGGATGTGCAGAGGGTGAGCGCTCAAGCTTTGGCTGAAACGTGAGGGTTGGGGGCATGGGTGGGAGGTGTACACCGGGTGGGGGGGGGCAGGCATGCCCGGGGTGGGCCTAGGTGGGTGCTGCAGACTGCGGGTTCCAGGCCCTAGCAGTCAGTGTGGTAGAGGCCTACACTGCACAAATGTGTGTAGAAAGAGGTGTCCACATCGGGGGCACGCCCAGCTGAGAAGAGCAGTGAAGCTAAGTAGTGTGGGTGCACACAGAGAGGGAGGGGTGCAAGGGAGGGGCAGATGAACCCTGGCCGGTTTCTCTGCCTGTGGCCCTTCTCTGGAGCTCTGATGCCCGGCGGGGTCAGCGTTCCTGGGCGTGGGCCAGCCCGAGGCACCATTTGGTCCCTGGAAGCCTCAGAGCCTGCAGGAGGCTGCAGGAGCCCCAGGCCAGTAGGGTTCAGATGGCCTGTCCTAAGTGGCCTGCTGTCAATGAGCGTTCTGATTGGTGCCAAGTTCCTCAGCACAGCACAGGGAAGCTAGGAGCCACTGCCACTTAAAAAAGCCCTTTGCCTGCCTCCTCTGCTGGCTCTTTCTATAAATAGAGCCCCCACGTCCAAGGAAGGGGGGATCCCTTTTCCCCTTCCTCCTACCCATCCAGCTGCTCTGCTGTCAGGACATACTTCTCAAGGGCCTTCTCCTGAGTCCAGCCTAGCTTCCAGCTTAGCATTTTCCTCCCACCACATGCTCACTTACGGGCAGAGAACTCAAAGGAGATGAACTTGGTGGGCTGGATGTAATTCACTAGGCTGGACATCTCCTCGTAAGCTGTCACCTCTAGGCCTGCTGTGCCCTAGGGAGGAGAGGGGAGGATGGAGAAGAGGAGGGCAACCCAGGGAGGTGGCCCCATGCCAGCTCCTGGAGGGCTCCGCCCTGGGGACAGCAGGAGGGGTTCGGGGCTGCCCCCTACACACCTCATCCGACTGCATCTTCTTGAGCTCCTCCTCATCCAAGTTTCCCGACTCCTCCTCCTCCTCTTCCACCTCTTCCTCCTCCAGCTGTGCCCCGTCCTCACCAGCCCACACTGCCACACGCACATCCGTCAGCACTGGGACCACAGTCCCTACACGTGGCCTCCAGCCCCAGCCCCTCTTTCCCCCTCTAGGCGTTTCCACACCCCGACCACTCGCCACCCAGGCTGACTCACCTGGGTCCTCTCCCACAGAGGCACTGGGTGGGCAGCTGTTCTCAGCACCCCCACCCGGCTCCTTGCTGGGGGTTGCTGGGACAGAAAACTGGTTCTTTTTGTTCTTGATGAGGATCTTGCCTCGGAGATCTTCAGGGCTGGGCAGGGGGATGCCTGGTTTCAACTGTGGGAGAGAGGAGATGGTCGGAACCATCTCCATGCCTTCAAGGTGCAGCCTAAGCTCCTTCTTCCCAAGCTGTGTTCCATCTGTCCTGCCTGTTCTCCTGCCCTGCTTCACCTCCCACAATTTCCCCCATCTTGTGTGTTGCTCCTGCCATCCCAACTTACCCAGTTCCTCAGACAACACTCTTCTCCCTCACGTGCCTAGAATACCATTTCCTCACTCTCATCAAGATAAATCCAGTAACCCCTTGGATTCTGGCTTGCCATCCTTTCCTCCAGGAAGCCTTCCCTGATGCCCAGGTACTCCCATAGCAGCCACTGGTTGTGATGGCTTGGTTACTTGTTTGTGTCCCCACTAAAGGTGAGTGACCTGAGAGCTAGGACTGTATCTTTGTCACTAACAGGCCCCTTAAAGCCCAGCACAGTGCCTGACACATGGTAAGTGATAAGATCCTGGCCCCACAATCCTCCCAGATAAATCCCAACATCCTCTGGGGACATCTGCCTCCTTAACCTGGCCACCACGCTGCCCCAGGCCCAGATGTCCCATAGCGAAGTCCACTCACTGGGAACTTTTCCAAGGGCTCTGTGAGCAGCATCTCCCCAAACGTCATCCGGCAGTATTCAGCCATCTTGGCCTGTTGGCGGGGTCTGCAGGGAGCAGAACTGACGTAGGGTTCAGCAGCTCCACCCCCTCTTGTCCATCCTTCTGGACCCCTGACCCAGGTCATCTCACTGGGGACGCAGGGAGGTAGGGACATAGGCAGCAGAGCCTGAGGTCCTGAGGAGCTTGTATGGACACCCTGGGCGGTGGGAGAGCTGCAGAGCATGACTAGAGGTAGGGGAGGGTTGGGGGAAAGCAGCTGCAGGCAGGAGATGGGTACAGGGGAGAGAAGGAGGCCGAATAGGTCTGGTCTGATACGCACGAGTCCACATGGTTTTCAAATGACAGGATGACAGGATAGGGGGAGGTCTTAAAGGCACTTTCTGCAATGGCTTCAATTGCTTCCTGGAGGAGAAGAGGGCTGGGTGGGGAGGAGGTCAATGGCCCAGGTCCCTCCTCACCCACCCCACCCCACCCCTGCCCCCAGCGGCACCCTTCTCCACTCCCCAGTTTCAATATGGAGAGAACTGGAGGGCCCCCATTGGCCCTGTCTCCTCGGGTCCCCTTTAGTCCCCTCACTGATCTGAGGCCTCCTAGCCATCCTTCTTTTCTGTTTTTACCCGCTCCCCTAATCCCTACCCTGGGGCCCTTCCCTAGTGCCACTGCCACCAGCTTCCATGCCCGCCCCGAGTCTGACCTTGAAGTAGATGTCTGTGGTCATGGTGAAGCCATGGGTGATAATGGGCTCCTCATCAGGGGGCTTGCCCTTCCAGCAGTCCAGCTCCACGCAGCGGCAGCCGGCCAGCAGCACCTGGCGGTACATCTCAGCCGACGACAGGCCAGAGAACTGGCCGGCTGAGCCAGAGCAGAGAGGAGAGGCTGGTCCAGCTCACCCCCGCCCACTCCCACACCGTCTGTCCTTTTGCAGCCTGCGGGCTCGCCCCGCAGAGGGATGGATTCAGGGGAACAGGAGCCGCACCCCCACCCCAAGAGGAGAGACCACACCGAGGTCACCCTGGTCACCTGTCAGGTAAGTGTTGTGTGAAGAGTTGATGAAGTAATGGTTGAGGGGCTGCGTCATGTCCTGGTGAAGAAGCAGCTTGTCCTGGGCCAGCACGCTGTTCTCAGGCCCACAGAGAAACCACACCATGCCCTCGGGGGAGAGCTGGCCTGGGGGTGCGGGGCAGAGGACGGAGGGGAGAGCTGTCAGGGCTGCAGCCCCTGGGCAGGGCGGGTCAGGCCACAGAGGGGAGGGGCTCCCTGAGTCCTCACCCCTCTGCACGTTGATGCCACTGGGCTCATACTTGTCGATGAGGCCCTGCACCTGGTCAGGCCGCGCCAGCGGAAACAGCAGAGAGTTGAGACGGGGGTCCCTCTGTTTCTGGTTGATAAACTTGGTCAGGTGTTCTTTGGTCATGTAAGGTTTGGCCTTGGCATGGCTGCAAGCCAGAGAGGGCACAGGTCTGTGGCCCCCCCACCCCGGGGCTAGAGAGCACGGACAACCGCCTTCTCCAGAAAAGCCACCTAATTCCCAGCAAGGCAAGGGGGATTTTAGCCACCAGCCCTTCCCCAGGCCCAGCCCAGCCACGGAAGCTCACTAGGAAGTGAAGATCTCGTCTATTTCTGGCCGAGGACAGAGGCTCATGAGGAAACTCTTGTAGACGGATTCTGGGAAGTCCTCAGGATTGATGGCATCGTTCTGGGGGAAGAGTGACCTGATCATTGCTGCACCCACCTTTTCCATGCTAAAAACCACAAATGAGGCCCAGCCCTGTACAAGGGAGCCTGTCAGAGGGAGGGCTCAGGGCAGGCAGAGCAACATGGAGTTGGCTCCTGAGCACCCACTTTTCAAGGGGCTGGTTGCTGAGCAGAGAGCATGCTGAGCTGGTCTGTCTTGCCCCTGAACTTGGACACTGGCTAGTCCCTTGGCTGGGGCAGGATCAGAACTAGGAACAACCACAGAAGGAAGAAGAAGGGGTTAGAAGTAAGCAGGTCTGCCAGAGCTGTGGGTGGTCTTCTTTCTTTCTTTCTTTCTTTTTTTTTTTTAAAGTAGAGGGCAGATGTTCCAAAAGAGGCATCTCAAATAGAAACAACGCACCTAACAGCAGAGCCCCCCAATGCATGAGCAAAGCCTGACAGCAATGAAGGGCAAATAGACAATTCAGCAGTAGTGGCTGGAGGTGCCAGGAAGCACGAGGAGCAGCCACAGAAAAGACAAACTGGACTTGATCCAAATTAAGAAGTTTTTGTTTTGTTTTTTTCAAATTAAAAACTTCTGTGCTTCAAAGGATAGCATCAAGAAAGCGAAAAGACAGTCCACAGAAGAGGGGGAAATATTTGCAAATCAAATATCCAGGAAGGAACAACTCAACAGTAAAGAGACAAAAAAAACCCAGGGGAAAGACAGGCAGAAGATTTGAACAGACATTTCTTCAAAGAAGATATGCAAATGACCAGTGAACACATGAAAAGATCCTCCATCTCGTTAGTCACTTGGGAACCGCAAACCAAAAACACAAGGAGATACCACTTCACTCCCACAGGACAAGTCCAATTCTAAAAAGACAGACAATAACAAGTGTCGTTGAGGAGATGGGAACCTTCGGACATTGTCGGTATGATGGTACAGTGGTCAGTCACTTTGGAAAATGGTTTGTCAGTTCCTCACAACGTTAAATATAGAGTCTCCATGTGACCCAACTATTCTACCTCTAGGTATAGAGAGTGAAAACATACGTCCCGACAAAGTCATGCACTCAGAGGTTCATAGCAGCCTTATTCGAAATGATTAAGATGTGGCCACAACCCAAAGGTCATCAGCTGATGAACACGGAAGCAAAAGACGATAACTCCAAATCCCAGGATATCACTCAGCGGTGAAAAGGCACGATGTGCCGAACTGGACTACAGCGCGGAAGAACCCTGAAACCCTTATGCTAAAGGATTGAAGCCTGACGTCAAAGGTCATGTAGTCTGTGATGTCCAGCTTAGGCAACTTTACAGAAAGAAACTGCAAGGAGATTAGTGGTCTGTGAGGCATCTGTGCCTTTGCATTCCAACCCAGAAAAGCCCCTTAAACATAGTCCAGGATCCGGAAGGGTAACATCAGGCTTAATTTGGAGCTAGAGCAGAGGGTCTGAACAAGAGAGCCAGACTGTATCTCCCTAAGACTGGATCTTGGACCCACTGGCTATAAGTGAAGAGGGGTCAGTGACTTCTACTGGGACACAAGGAGAGCTGACATGTAAGAAGGATGGCCAAGGTGGGAGCTCAGGAGGCAGGAGAGGAGGGTGGAAGTGTAGTAGAGGTTCTGGCAGCAGGGCTGTCTGCAGGAGCCCATTCCCACCCTCTCTCCACCCTCATGCTTGCATTCCTGTGACCTTCAACATCAAGAGGGCACCAGAATGCTTGAGCTGTGACTTGAGAGGGAGGAGTCTTCCTGGGCCCCTTGTGGACAGGTGACGGATGAGGTCTTAGTTTTATTTATAAATTACAAATTCTTATCATGAGGCAAAACCCCATGGGGTGCAGGTGGTACCCCATACAAAGGCTCTGGCCAAGGGGGCCCAGGGGTCTTGAGATCCACTTCCCTAGCCAGGCACAAACCCTGGGCTCAGGGCTGTATCTGCCCAGAGGACTCCTTTTTGTAATCCACAGAAGGTCCCTCATGGGGTGACCCAGCCTACATCTTGTAATTAAAAATCATTTAATCAGGGACGCCTGGGTGGCTCAGTTGGTTAAGCAGCTGCCTTCGGCTCAGGTCATGATCCCAGCGTCCTGGGATCGAGTCCCACATCGGGCTCCTTGCTTGGCAGCGAGCCTGCTTCTCCCTCTGCCTCTGCCTGCCACTCTGTCTGCCTGTGCTCACTCTCGCTTCTCTTTCTATGACAAATAAATAAATAAAATCTTTTAAAAAAAATCATTTAATCAGAAGGGAAAAAAAATAATGTTTTCCTGGGTTGAGCTAAAGGCTAGGTCTTGGCAGCTTCAACCCTTGGTCTGTTCCCCTCCCCCGACACTCTGCAGAGCTAACCCCTTCCCCACCCCGGGTGCTTGCTCTAAACGCAGTCCACCAACCACTGCCCTCTGTAGCCACCCAGGTGTAGGCAGTAAAGACCAAGCTGCTCTGGACCCAGGCACCTCATCCCCACTCCCTGGGATCTGTCTCTGTGCCTTGTATCAGAAACCAGTTCTCTTGGGTTAACTGGCTTTTTGGGCTATTGGCTGGGCCCTACCACCCCAACTGGGCCTGGCCAGCTCAGGGGAGGGCCTGGGCTGGGCTGGGAAAACCACTCACCTTGCCTTTTGGGAGGTGGCAAGCGCTGAGGGCAGCTTCCACCCGCTTGCGGTCAGCAGGAAACATCTGGAAAAAACTAAAGGAGCAGAGAAAGGCAGGAGCCAAAGAGCCGGGTCAGGCCTGGAGAGGGAAGGCTTTGAGGAGCTGGGCGGAAGTGTGGGTAGAGGGAATGCTGGGGAGACTCACTTTTTCACAGGAATCTTCCCTTCCGGATTGAGCTGCATCTTGAGCTTCACGAGGCTAGTGGGGCAGAAAGTGGCTTATCAAGGCCCTGGGGCTGGCACGTGGAGCCCCACACGCGGATGCCAGGCACACAGAGGCTGGGCACACAGGCACTTACATTTTGTCCAAGAAGGTGCTACGGGAGGCATTGGCCGTCAGTGGGTGCTTGGCGAGGGCCAGCACATCTTCGGCCCAGCTCTGCAGGACCCCAGAGCACAGCAGTGAGACCCCTGGCCACACATGGATGCCCCCACCCCCTGCAGCCCAGGCCTGTCCTGCAGGAACCCCGAGCTACCCCAGGTACCCAGCCCCAGGCCTGCGCCGCACACCTCCCCACACACCCTCTGGCGCACCTTGCCCACATTCTCCTTATAGGAGACGAAGTTGTGGAAGGTGAGGTCTACCATGTCAGGGCCAGACACCACAGTGAGTGTCTTGAGGAGGAAGTTGTTGTCGGGGAAGTCCATGTTGAAGACGTCCCGGAGCTTCTGGCTCTGCAGGAAGCAGAGACACAGTTAGGATCAGAAGCGTGCCCCTGTCCCCTCTCCACTGCAGTTCTCCCCATCCCTCCCTGCTGCACTAGAACGGTGGCCACCTATCGTGGAATCCCATCCCCTATGGGCCTCAGCATCTTGGCCTCCCTGACTCCAGGTGCTAGAGTGTGGGCGAAGAGCCCACAGGAAGAGATGAAGCCAGCACCCAGCCTGGGTGTGCTGAGTATCATGTTTGCCATTTTCCATTTGGAGATGGATTCTTAGCTCCCAGTCTCATAGAAGCCTGCTTTCCGCCAACCCCTTCCTCCAATTTTCCTGCCGGCTTTAGACAAATACAGGCAAGTGGGACGGGGAGGGCAGTGGGCATAAGCCACACTCCCAGGTAGTCTGAGTTGCTCTGGGGGCAGGACCTGGCCACATGACATCTCTTCACGGTTCCCTGGTACCAAAGCTCTGGCAAGCTCAGGGGCAGCCACACCCCTTCCTCAACTCAGGGAGGAGGCCTGCTGCCCAGCCTGGGAACTCTTCCCCTTGCTGTAGATATCAGGCTTGCTACCCCCACAGGGACTCCTGCTCTCTCCCGAGGAGCTTGTGGCCATGCTGAGCCTGGGCTGCCACTGTGCCCACCTACCTTGGGTATCTTGGCAAACTTCCCAAAGCGGGTATCCCTGATGCTGGTGATATCCAGAAACTCCATCTCCTGGAGCATGCCCCAGCAGGAGCAAAGAAGGGATGTAGACAAAAAGGTCAGTGAAGAATGAAGAACAGAGAGGAGGGAACTTCCAACGCCCCTTCACATCTTGGCCGACTGCCTTCTGTAGAAGCCAAGACTTTCCGGGGTGGCCCCCGGAAGGTTGGTGGACCCCAACCTTCCCTTCCCACCAATCAGGTTCTTCCTGTTCATGGTGAGCCTCCTCCCTTCTTCTGTCCATTCCTTCCCTGGCCACACAAGTGACTCCGGAGCTGTGGCCTGCGATTTTGCCCACTCTCCTGGACTCGCCCCAAGCTCCCCCTCCCTTCCCTACATCCCAGTGCTGAGACCCTTCTGGATCTGTCTGAGCCCTCAAGTTTCCCAGAACCACAGGTAGAGAAACAGGCTTTTTCCTTTCCCTCTCCCAGGGCAAATAGCCCCGGCCCACAGGAGCAGAGGCTGCCCCAGAGCCACCCTCCCAGGTCATCGTGTACTCCCGGGGCATTCACACCTCCACCCCTGCACTATCAAAAGGCCGCTTAGACTGAGTGCATCAGCAGGAGCTCAGGGAGGGGACTGCCTCACCTTACTCTGATATGTCCAATATAAGTAGTAACCCTTGGGATCCACACGGAGGATAACTGGGGAGGCTATTGTAGTTTCCTATAGACAGAAGTGGTCAAAAGGAAAAGAAACAACAACAAAAAAAAGACAGAAAAAAAGAAAGGGTCAGCTCTCAGCTCTGAGACCTCCGGCCAAGCTTCCCCGGCCCGGGCCAGGGTTTCAGAGCTCACCATCTCCCTGGGAGGCGGCTGACCAGGGACTCTGCAGGCATATTCTTTGCTCTCCAGAGCTCTGGGCTAGGCACAAGCCTTAAAACCTCTGAATCAGGGGTGGGGAGGGGGAGAGAATTAGAGATAGCGTTTCTGAAAGAGAAGTTTCCCCTCTAAATGCCAAATAGAGGTTCTCCCTCTAGACCCCAAACACGTCTCGGCCCCCACCTCCCCCTGTTTTCAAAGGCCACAGCTCAGCCAAAGGGCTAGAATGTCTCTTTGCAAGACTCAGTGCTGCCCCTCAGGAGAACTCAACACAGTGAGAGCTAAGAGCCCAGCTCCTGCACTTGCATGCGAGGCCCTACACCTGCTACCTGGCTTTCCACAGCCCCATCCCTGCCTCCACAAACCACTCCCCAAAGAACCCATCCCCAGCCAATCCATCCAGTCCATGTCTATGGTCTCCCACAGACCCCAAGCGCATTCCCACCTCCAAGCCTAAGAACCCAGCCCTCCCCTGCCTGAAATACCTTCGGAGAGCCCCCCAAGTCTCCCCTCTTCTGAAAAGCCTTCCATGAAATACAATAGACTGGTGTGGATGTGGTTTGCACAGCTAGAAGCCTATCCATAAAAACCCCCGAGGGCTTGTGGGCTCCAGGGAAACCAGCCTGTGCAGTAGCTAAGCTAAACTATAAGTCTGTGTGCTAGACCCATGAGCTCAGGGCTCCCTGTTTGCTGAAGAAGCCCGGGAATGATCACCGCACTAGCTTCTAAACTCCCATTCCACTCACAGAGCGCACAGGCTCGCCTTCATTTTGATGGTCTTCGTATGCATATAAACCAAGATAATGAAGTTGAAGTTTCCAACAAGGCATGGTCGTTGCTGCCCACCAAACCAGATCATGTGCAGAATTTACAAAGGAAATGGTAAAAAAAAAAAAAAAAAAAAAAAAAAAAAAAAAAAAAGTTCTCAGGTCAAGGATGGGTAGAGTCTGGGGTAAAAAACACTTTGTGAGGAGGCTAATTTTGGAGAGATTTATCTTGTGAGCTCCACTCTCTGCCCTCCCCACAGGAGGGTTGGCGGTGCCTGACCCCTCACTTTATTTTTTTTAAAGATTTATGTATTTATTTGAGGGGCGCCTGGGTGGCTCAGTGGGTTAAGCCACTGCCTTCGGCTCAGGTCATGATCTCAGGGTCCTGGGATCGAGTCCCACATCGGGCTCTCTGCTCAGCAAGAAGCCTGCTTCCCTCTCTCTCTCTCTGCCTTCCTCTCCGTCTACTTGTGATCTCTCTCTGTCAAATAAATAAATAAAATCTTAAAAAAAAAGATTTATGTATTTATTTGAGAGAGAGACAGAGAGAGCATGAGTGTGTGGGCATGAGCACAGGCAGGAGGAGGAGGGACAGGAGGAGAGAGCAAGAAGCAGACTCCCCACTGAGCACAGAGCTCTGCGCAGGGCTTGATCTCACAACCCTGAGATCATGACCTGAGCCTAAATCAAGGGTCAGACGCTTAACCGACTGAGCCATCCAAGTGCCCCCTGACCCCTCACTTTAAGTGTAGTGAGGGGTTTCAACTATACTTAGAAAGCTTTGGTCCCCCCTGCAGCTGTGGGGCAAAGTAGACTGGGATCTGACTCCTGCCCAGGAAACCGAGTGTCAGAGGCACTGAGACCCTGGTTGTGCTCGATGAGCCCAAACCCCAGGGTGTGTTGGTGCAGTGAACAGAGTGTATGTGCTTGGGTTCAGAGTGGTCCTGTGGGAAAGAGGGGCAGAGTCCAAAGCTACAGGAATCTGAAGGTGGTAACTGGATTCCAAGGACCTGACGAAGTAATTTTGAGTGACCTCCCAAAACAGGGATGGCAGAAGGATCCCTATGTAAGGGACCACCAGCTCGGTAGGCAAGGGTCTCCTCACTTTGAGGAGAAGCCTCAAAAATGTCCACCAGAGAAGGACTAAGCCCAACATGTGCGAGGCTCAGAAAGCAGGAGCCCGTTGATGATAGCACCTGTTCAGTTAAGAACTTTGCTACCCCTCCACCTCCCTGCCTGCACCCCATGGTGAGGAGGGCTTGGAGGAAGATCAGAGACCCCTGCCACCAATATTAGAACACCTACAGCTCACATAAACCACTCCTAGAAGGAGGAGGGCAGAACACATCATCCAAGACTTGAGTTCAGAATTATAACTCATTTCTGAAATAAGACTGCATTTTATGAGGAAAAGTGATCCTAGGATTGTCTATTATCCAGAAGCAAATGGAATGTCTTGTGACTGGCTGAGTGTCCTTCCACGAGCAGGAGAAGAGCTTCTCCCACCAGATACACTGTGAAGGGACCATGGGAGGCAAAACTGAGCTGGGAGTTGGTTACATATTTTGCCTCGGGCTCATTCAACGTGGCAGGACGTACTCAAGTCATTGGCCAACTGGGCTAAAGGCATTCTGAGCAGAGCCCTGTCTCACAGGCACACATGCCCTGTGACTAGGCTTAGGAGATTCCTACTCCTGGAGTCAGGATCCTTGGGCCATGCCGTGCCCTGCGTCAGGGAGGGGAGTGGGGCACCCAGCTACACAGGTACTGGCCTGCAGAGAAGGCCATAGAGCGTGTCCCCACCCCTAATGACCCTCTGCCCAGTCAGGTTACACACACTTCCCAGAGGAACTGAGAGAGGCCACTTCATTTTTCATTCTGAGCCACTTCCCTCATTCCACAGTCTCCTGGGACCTGTCACCACCATGCCACGTCGCCCACACCACTCGTAGAGAAGCAGAAAGCGTCTCACCAGGGGCCTCCTACCCATAGTCATGGCAACCAGATTACTCAGCCTAGTGCAGCCCTGAATGGCCAAGAGCCCCAGGCTGCCTTAACTCACAGACCCAGAATCCCCTCATCACACCACTGAGGAGAATGAGCCAGTCCTAAGGGCCTCCTCTCCCCCCAAGAGCCTTCCAGCTTCCTTCTCAAGACCAGCCCACTGTGATTAGTTCATGGGTCTGCCCAGCAGCCTCATGAAGGACCCCACGATGTTCTCTTTGCCTGCCCAAGGGAATCCCTGGCCTGTCCCAACATTTTCAGAAGCCAGGAGGCCCAGAGTCTGGGAAGCAGGCCCCAGTCTGAGAAGGAAAAGACAGCAGAGACAGAGGGACAGGGCAAAACAGCGGCTTCCCCCTTTCCTTGCCAACAGGCGGGTGGCAGGTGGCAGGAGCTCAGCTGAATGCAGCCTGCAGAAGCAGAAGTCGATCAGTTCCTTCCTAGGCCCCTGGGAGCAGAAGCCTCTGGTTCTCCCTTAGGGTGCCCCTCAGGCTTTATGGCTGCCCCGCAGCAGCTCGGGGGAGAATGGGGCCTCCCTGGGCCAAGGCAGGGCCAGAAGGAGAAGAGCAAGAGCAGGGCATCTGTGCTAGGAGTAGGGGCCTGGCCCTGCCAAAGCTTTGGGGTCTTTGTTCCCACTCGTGCTGAGCTCAGGATGCCCCCTGCTTGTCTTGGGTGTTTGGGGGACCACAGACCCAATGCAAAGAGAGTCCCTCCCTTGAGAGCACCCCAGTGGGCACATCCTCCCATCCCATCCCGACACAGAGCCCTAGCCCCAGCTGTCCCGGGGTGGATGTTCAGGGTCACATACCCTTGCCAGGCTGTCCTATCTGCTGCCTGGCCAAGCCACATTGGCGCCACATAGGGCAGACATTAACCAGCCCCCTCCCCCACAAAGCCCCTAACGGCAGGGCGCCACCACCCCAGTGCCCCACTCACATCGTCCCATTTGATGAAGCGCTCCCCTTGGCTCAGATAAGCCTTCACCTTGGGGGGCAGCAGGACGGGGTTGAGGAGAGACATGGTGCTAAGTGTCCCTCTCTGGAGAGGCTATACAGGCACACACGGGCAGGAGGAGGGAAGGAAGGAAGGCCGGCTGGAGGTACGCCAAGCTGGGCTCACGTGGCATCCGTCCTGAGCGGGTCCGGAAGTCGGATACTCTTAGAGCCCCCGGGGTAGCAGCGGCTGGTAGCTGGTGGCAGAGCTGAATGCTTTGGCCAGAGGCCCGTCTGCCTTTTAAATCGGCCTCCTCCCACCTGCCTTCAGTAGGGGCGTTGCGGGGAGCTGTGGTCACTGCTCCTGCCCAGGGAGGTTAGGCTCCCCTCCCCAAAGCCCCCGCCCTCCGCCTGTGTCTCAGCACTTCCTGCTCAGGGCTTCCTTCTCTGTGCTCTTCAGGACTGAGGGGCGGGTTCCTGAGGCCTGGTTTCCTTGGAGCCCGGGCTGGTGGGGTGTTGGTGGTGGTGGGCAGGGGTTCTCAGTCCCAGGAGTAGTCTCTGGTCTGATGAAGCTGAGGGGCTGGAGAAGGAACAATACGGGGACCACATGGGGTCCTGGTGCCCAGGCTGAGCCTGAGGGAGGGTGTCAGGAGCTCCCAGGGGAAGGGACCTCTGCAGAGGTGGCCTCTAAAGCACGGGAGTCTCTTCCAGGGGCTGAGGAGGCTGGGACGCCCGTGGAAGTGGGAGCTGAAGGTGGGGCAGGGCCCAGCTGGGATTGGATGTTTTGAATAAGCAAAGTTTGCTGAACACCCAGCTCCTCTTTCTCAATGCTTCCTCCCATGAAAATGAGGTACGAGTGAGGCAATCACGCCTCTCAGCCGCCGCCACCACGCGTAACTAAGTCCTCTTGGCCCCCTGGGCCTGGCAGGGCCTGGACCCTCCATAGACCAGACATGACCCGACACAGCAACACGCGGCCACCAGCCTCCACAGCGCTCTCTTGCCAGGCTCTCTTCTCTGCTCCGTGCCCAGGGCCTGGGTGAGAGTGCTGGGACCAGGAGGCTGCTTAGAGAGACCTCGGCTCTGGGTTCCTTGTCAGGGTACATGAACCTCACACTGACCTGGCCCAGGGAGCTCAGTCCCAGCCTTGCTCAGCCAGCTCACTTCCTCTTGCCTAACTTGCTCCTCTTTATCACCCTTCTTAACTTAGCTGGGGGAGCAGGGAGCTCTGCCTGGGACTTCCTTCCCCTCTCAGGGCCTGCCTTTCTGCCCTAGGGCCTACCGTGGGCCTTTGTGCCACCCCTGAACAACTGTGGGACCCTCACCCAGGAAAGGGATTCCAAGATTCTGAGACCAGTGGGGTGGATCTGGTAATAAGACCTCACAGGCTATGGCAGAAGCTCTGGAGCTGCTCTCTGCTCTCCTGCCCTCTGCCTTCAGAACTCATCCTCTCTCCCCTCCCTCCAAGCCTGCAGGCTCTCATCTCTCCTCCCTGCCTCCCTCCAGCTTTGTGCCCCTCTGGGGGCCCATCTGGTGCCCCAGCAGTTCCTTGTTCCCTCCCAGGGATCAGGTTCCCTCTTGGTCTGTTTGAATGGATTTTGCAAGGGAAATCCTGGCCCTTTCCCAAAGACCCTACACTTGTCACCTGCAGCCGTCCCTGGTCCTGCACCCAAGTCCTTCTCCCTCTTGTCTGCCTTGAAAGATAATCCCCTCCCTCTCCCTCAGCCTGGGGAAAGACAAGAGACAGGCTCCTCTCTTGTCATGGGATTGGGGATGCCGCAAGGAAGGCAGAGATTTCAGTACTCCTTACTCTGATCCTGTCGATCTTGGGCTCTGAAGGTTGAGGCTCTAATCCACAGAATAGAGCCTCACCCATCTTTGGCCAGTGATGGCCATGCCTGGACACCATTCTTGAGACCCCCCCATTGTAGCTTCAGTAGGGCCTGTATTCTCCTGCCCATATTCTACCTAGCAGCCCTCAGAATGCAAGAAATCCATGCAGCAAGGGGAGCCAGGAAAACCTTCATCAAAGGGGACTTTGTTTTTTCTTTTAAAAATACACTTAGGTTTCTTAAAATGTGAAATGACAAAGAAAAATGTTGCATAAATCATGTTGGAGTGACTATGGAGAAAAATCAGGGAGGCCACACGAATAGCCATTTTGGGAAATGGGGCTCCTGGGCTGAGCTGAGTAGCAGGCACCCCACACTGCCCATCTCACATCGCCCCCCCACCCCCCGCAGGGCAGAAGGTAGAAGGACAAGGGTGCCCCCTGGTGGGCACACTGGAAAGCACGTACCTCCAGGCAAGAAGGACTCTCAAGAGGTCACTGGCGGGTCTATATCCTGTGTGATCCACAGAGACAAGTTCGCTGGAGAGTTTGGCATGTGTGAGCTTTGGCGGCCAAGAACTTGTATTCAGCGTAATGCCTCCCAAGGAGATCCTGGGGCCTAGAACCCAAGAGGCAGGTCTGGAATTCTCAGGCTCACTTGGCGGTTTTGTGTGGGGACCCCATGCTGTGGTTTCCCAACCTGTTCATCAGAGATCAGTAGTGGAAACTGAACTTTGATCTTCACCTGATAGCCAAACAGGAGAGTCAGATTGGCCTGGTTTCTTTCCTGATACCATAACTTACCTGATAAAGCAGTGGGCTTTGGGAGCCTGGAGGCCGAGGGCACCTCTCAGGCCGATGGCTAGCTCCTTTCAGAATGAAGATGCCTTGGTTGTTGAATCCTCAGGGGTTCGCTTCCCACACTGTCATAGGGAGTCACGCTCACTGCTCCATGAATCCAGCCACTGACCAGCTGTTTTATCTTGTGATACTTAACCTTCCTGTGCCTCCTCTTTCTCACCTATAAAGTGGGGATCATAATACCTCAAATGGCTGTTGTAAGTCTTCAACAATATAATGTATGGAAAGTACTTAACATGGTGCCTGCCCCTGAGCTTAGTAGTATCATTATTGTTATTTATCACCATTATTTATTAGCGGACACTGGCAAGGGAAATACAGTTCTCATTACTTCGTCCTCAGTATATATGCTGTTCTTTCCACAAGTGTCTTCACTTGTGGAGTGCATTTTGGAGTGATTTTTTCTATCTTTTTCTCAGCAGTTTGTGTGGATTGGGGACTGATGGATCTTCCCAGGGCAGGCAGAGTTAGGGGTGCTCCTGGTTGTGGACCTGAAGCAGGCTGTCCCCTGTTGAAGCAGGCAGACTGAACTCATGAAGTCATGAGCGTGAGGACTCAAATCATGGACGAGGGTCAACCTCCTGAGGCAGGTGGGAGAGTGAGGACCAGGAGCTGTCCACCCGTCCAGCTGTTTGTCCAGCAGTGGCTCCAGATCTAACCACCCTCTGCACCTTGAGGGCTGGGTGTGGAGAAGGCAGCTGAGAGGCAGGTGCTGGGGTTCTGGTCCCTTGGGGAGGATAAGAAAGACTGTAAAGAGTTTTCTGCAAAAGCACAGGGGGAAGACATTGCCTGTCCTCCTATGCCAAGCCCTTCTAGAATCATAGAAGGAACCGTCTGGGACTTAAATAACTCCCATGTGTGTTTCCCTTTGTTTTTGTTTTTGTTTTTGTTTTGTTTTTTTGTTGTCTTTTTTGTTTTTTTTTTAGAGAGGGAGGGGGCAGAAGGAGAGGGAGAGCATCTTTTTTTTCTTATAAATTCATAAATTCATAAAAATTTTATAAATTTTTAAATTTATTTGAGAGAGAGCATATGTGGGGGTGGAGGGAGGGCAAGGGGGGAGGCAAAGGAAGAGGGGAAGAATCCCAAGCCAACACTGCGCTGAGCCGGTCATGGGGCTCAAGCCCACAACCCACGAAATCATGACCTGAGCCAAAATCAAGGGTCCACCGCTTAACTGACTGAGCCACCCAGGTGCCTCCCCTATGTGTTTCCCTTTTAAGTGCCATCAAACTTACCTGAAGGAGTGAGCTCTGGGCCCACCCTCAAAACCCAGAGTTTAGTCTCAGCCAGAGCAAAAGTTTGCCGTGAGATCTTGGCAAGTTACCTGAGCTCCCTGATCTATTAAGCTTTCGATTCGTTCTCAGATTCCTTCCAACTCTAAAAATCGTTCTCTTTCTAATCAGAAGAGCCAACCTTGTCACTCTTCTCCCCCGCCTTTCCTCTGACAGGTGATAAACCTAGAGATGGGAGCTGCAGATGGCAGGAAAGTTTGACTCCTACCCCAGCAAGATGTTCTTGGACCCAGTTTTCATATTCTCTGCCTCTGTTTATCTCTCTGTGAGATGGATCAGTCTTTATGAGCGCAATGGGAGGAAGTTAGATGCTGTCCTTCTCCCGGTGGGCTGGGTGTGTGACGCATAAGCGATGCCCTCAGAGCCGACCTTGTCAGCTGACTTTGTCCTTCCTCCTGGGCTGGACCACCTTTTCTATCAGGGCCTGGGTCAAGGTACAGTGAACAAGCCCCTCACCTTTTTGGATAGCAGGAAGCCAGTGAGGACGGGAAATGTGTTGGGAGATACGCTCGGGATCCCAAAACTTCCTAACCTGCTGGATGGAGAGCAGCCTGAACCTCATAAGGTAAAAGGAACAGGGCTCAATGGAGAGATCCGGGCTGGGCTCCAAGGCACCAACTGTACAAGGACAGGGTGGGAAAGTGGCAGCTTAGCAGAGGCATGTGTGAATAAAACTGAGGTTTTTTGCTGACAGCCAGCTCCGTATGAGTCAAATGAAAAGGCTGCTAGCTAAGCGGACAGCCTCTCGGGCTGCTGAATTAAAGGACTGAGCCCAGTGATTCTCCATCTTGGTATCTAACAGAATGGCCTGGGAAGCTCTGAATACTGTGAGACTGGCTGCATCCAGACCCTCTGAACCAGGACCTGGAATGAGTGGCTGGGGAGAGGGAAGCAAGGCAAGGAGTTTGGATTTCTAAAGTGCTTGACCCTTGGCTCCCGCGAGCCGCTAGGGCTCGAGAACCGAGAAAGACTCAGCCCCTTCTCATTCTTGGCATGCGTGTCAGACCACAACCGAGATACGCGGGGGACCTCAGTTTAGGATGCTTTATCCTGAGGAAACACACAAGCTGGAGAACATTTGGTGAAGGGCAGCGAGGATGTAGGAAGCCCACACATGCTGTGAGGACTTAGAGAAAACCACAGCATGGAAGACAGCGGTGGTCCACGAGACCCACCTTCAGATGCTTAGACTTGTCCTCTGGGGTCCTAAAGGTTAGAATCTTAGGTGACAGTCTTAGGTCAGGCTTCTCATGAAACATTATGAGACAGAGATTTGCTTGCGGGAAGTTTATTGGGAGGTGTTCTCGGAAGCAACACAACACCCTTGAGGGAGGGAAGGAATCAGGATGGGGGCGGTAGGAATCAATCAAGGACACAGTCACCACAAAGGACACCTCCACGAGGAGCTTTAGGGTTGAGATGACCATTCAGAGGCAAGTTGAGATGGCCCTAACTGAAGCAAGAGGACTGGTCCTTTGAACCCCTACACTGGCCAGATTATCCCTAGGAAGGGCTCCTGAAGTCAGGCAAATCCTCTCCCTTAGGCGGCTTAAGGAATTCCCGGGAGAGAGACTCATCTCTCAGCCGTCAGGCCAGCACTTCTGGCAACATGGGGATAAGCTTCTTTGTCCCAAAGGCGGGATTTGGGTAGTAACCACAGCGATCATGGCAGGACCCTTCTTTGTCCCAAAGGCGGGATTTGGGTAATAACCACAGCGATCATGGCAGGACCCTTCTTTGTCCCAAAGGCGGGATTTGGGTAGTAACCACGGCGATCATGGCAGGACCTACTGTGAGCAATTCAGACCTACTTGCTTCTGTGCTAAGCTCCTTCTACCTGGAATCACTCCTCCGGGATTCTGGTGATTGCTTTCCCTGGGAAACTTACGAGAAGGTGAGTGGAATGAACTATGGCCCCCAGTACTGCAGCTTATCTTGGTGACATAACTGATATTCAGCGCCCCCCA
This sequence comes from Lutra lutra, assembly GCF_902655055.1. Lineage (NCBI taxonomy): Eukaryota > Metazoa > Chordata > Mammalia > Carnivora > Mustelidae > Lutra > Lutra lutra. The sequence continues at coordinate 60,047,566 of NC_062284.1, forward strand.
CTCCCCAACCATTACCTATTCTAGATTCTCTTTGCCGTCAACTTGTGTGTCTATGGGTCTAGTTGTCTTACCTGGTAAAATGACTCAGATCCTCATTCAAGGGATATGAGCCTCTAATCACCATGTCCTCCTCAAACCAGGCTGCTGCATTTCCCTGCTACTGTCAAAATTGGGCAGGTCATCCTAGCAGATGACCAGGGTGCCGAACCTATTTTCCGGACCCCATTGTAGCAGCAAATCTATCTCTTCCAAAGGATCAGAGTCAAGTACCTCTACGAGAATGTGACTCTTTTTTTTTTCTTTTTTTTTTTTTAACTACCGGTCTTTTGGCACAAGGAGTTTGAAGGACAGAAAGCAGCCACACTAAAAGTTTATGGAATTCTTGTTCTGTCCCTTGGTGGAAGTGTTCTACATCTGGGAACCAGATTCTCTAAACCTAGAGAGCCTGGAACTGTAGGAATAGGAACCACAAACTTCCCCAAAAGAGTCACTGGGAGTGATGTTAAGTGGGGTTATTCCTCCTTCCACCCCTGGTTTCGTAGACCTCTCGCTCATACTCACTGGGCAATATTACAGTTATTGAATAGGGTACACATCCTGGAACAGGGTATCCCATCATCTCTAAAATGGCCCTTCAGCTGCACCTTTGAAAGGCTGTTCTTTTACTCTGCCAGCTCAAGTGGGCGGCAAAGTACATGAGGGTCCCAGAAGATTCCACGATCTTTTGCCCACTCTTGCTCTGTTACTATGTTATGTGAGATTCCATGTCAGTAAATGGAATTCTCTTTAAGCCCTCAGGGAGTGGTGCTGGTTGAGGCCTTTGGCAAGAAAGAGAAATCCATATCCGGAACATGTGCTGATTCAAGTCAAGATTAATCACCAGCTTTCCAGAGAAGAGCAGGTCCAATGTAGTCAACTTGTTACCAAGTAGCTGGTTGACCATCAGTTGCTGGCAGGTTGAACATCTGGCAGCCACAATTGGCAGATCAGCCTTGGTGAGTGGGAGCCCATTCTGTTGGACCCACCCTTACCACCATATACAGGATGCCTGTGTGTGGCCTCCTCTGGGCTAACATGGCCACTTTATTCATGTGCCCATTGTGCCAACGTGAATGGTTGGTGACAGAGGCTGGCAAACATCAGCTAGCCAAGTCCTTCTATTTACTTGGTTATTTAATGTCTCCTCTGGCAGAGGCTCTCAGATGGACATTAACATGCAATATATAGATCTTCACGCTTTGTGCTCGCTCATATATCCACATGCCTTTCCCTGAGTCCTTCGTGTTCCCATTTCCCCAATATTGCTTTTTCTAAGCCTCTAACCAACATTTGTATAGCTTATGAGCCTATACATATGTTTACCCAGGGCCACTCTTCCGGGGAACCCTGATGATGATTCAGATCCCCAGATATCAATATAATTCAAACACTGCATGACCTTAAAATGTTTGACTATGGGCGTCTGGGTGGCTCAGTTAAGCGTCTGCCTCTGGCTCAGGTCATGATCCCAGAGTCCCAGGATGAAGTCTCGTACTGGGCTCTCTGCTCCGTGGGGAGTCAGCTTCTCCATCTAACCCTTCCCCCTCTCATGCGCTCTCTCAAATAAATAAAAATCTTTGATTTAAAAAATGGCATTTCACTTTCCCTAGTGTATAGTTACCCAAGTAAATGGCCATGGGTCCCTTTGGGGAAGGACTAGTGAAATCATTGCTGTATGGCCATGGTATTAAAAAGCCTTCTTTGGGGTGCCTGGGTGGCTCAGTGGGTTAAAGCCTCTGCCTTCGGCTCAGGTCATGATCCCGGGGTCCTGGGATCAAGCCCCACATCGGGCTCTCTGCTCAGCAGGGAGCCTGCTTCCCTCTTTAAAAAAAAAATAGGTTCTAGATCTGAAAATTGAATCAGGTCTGGAAACCGGACAAGGTGTTGTGACTTTATACCAGAACAACGTCCATCAGTCTCCTGGCCTTTCATCCTTGATTTCTTTTCATTGTGCAGCTCAGCAATTTTGTGTGTGGTCTGCAGATTCTTGGAGGTCCTGCAGATTCCTGGAGGCCATTTCACAAGGTCAAAATTATACTAGAATGTCATTTGCCTTTTTCACTGCCTAGACATTTGCACTCACAGTGCAAAAGCAATGGTGGATAGATCTTCTGGAACCTTAACAAAGCAAGGCTGTGACACCAAGCTGTTTTGGTTGTTCATTGTGAAGACAGAAGAAAGAAAGGAAACAAAGAGGGAATGGGGGAGGGGCGTGGAGAAAGGGAAGGAAAAAAGAAAGAAGAGTCAGTTTCACTTAAAACTGTCCTTAATGAAGCAATGAAAATTGCTAAAATTTATTAAATCATGACCCTTAAATACATGTCTTTTAAATATTCTCTGGGTGTCCACCGGTCTCCGTAGAGTGTGCAGCTCTTGATCTCGGGGTTGTGAGTTCGAGTCCCGCATTAGATGTAGAGATTACTTAAAAATTAAAAAAAAATCTGTTAGGGGTGCCTGGGTGGCTCAGTCAGTTAAGTGTCCAGCTCTTGACTTCAGCTCATGTCTTGATCTCAGGGTCGCGAGTTCAAGCCTCACCTTGGGCTCCACGCTGGGTGTGGAACCTACTTACAAACAAACAAAAATATTATTGAAAAAAATAAAAATAAATATTCTCTGTTATTAAATGGGAAGTACTGTACTCCATGCAGAAGTATCATCGGCCTCTCTTATGCACCACTGAGTTACGAGCTGTACAATTTTTTTTTCATGGAAGACCATTTTTGCTTGAAATAACTTGACAGATAAACTGTGGTTGTAAGACTTGGTTATTTGGCAGATTTTTTTTTCTAATTCAAACCAACTAAGCCTGTCCCTTTGAGGAAAACAACAGAGAATATTTGTGACTCATTTTAAAATTTGAACTTTTCAGTGAAAATTAGAATTTTAGAAAACTTCTATGCACTACCATGAGTTTGACAGAATCCAATAAATTTTTCTGACATTAACAAATACAACTTTTAATATTGTATAATGGATTGTATCAATATTTGACAGATCAATATAATCCAATGAGCCAGTGTTTTCCAAATGACCAAAGAAGGACGTTATAAAACTATGCATGGGTAGAAGAGCCATTCATAGTGCAGGTAGATTAATACACTTTAATGTGATTGAATTCATTGATATAGTTTCATATTCTACATTACTACCACTTAAGAAAATACTACTTGTTGAGTTTTGGTGCAGTCTCAAATTATGTGAAAAGGCTATTAAAATGCTGCTGTCTTTCCCAACCACATATCTGGGTCAGGCCAGATTTTCTTCATATATTTTAACCAAAACAACATATTGCCAATAGAAGCAGATACGAGAATCTAGATGTCTTCTATAAAGCCACTTTTAAGAGATTTGCAAAAAACGTGAAAAAAGCCACACTTTCACTAACTTTTTTCCTTCCATAAATATAGTAACTTTTCTTTTTTTTTTTTTTTAAGATTTTGTTTATTTATTTGATGGAGACTCAGTGAGAAGGGGAACACAAGCAGAGAGTGGGAGAGGGAGAAGCAGGCTTCACACTGAGCAGGGAGCCTAATGCGGGGCTCGATCCTAGAACCCTGGGATCATGACCTGAGCTGAAGGCAGAAGCTTAATGACTGAGCCATCCAGATGGCCCTGAAGTTACTTTTCATAAAAATATACTATTGATGTTAACATAATGGGCTAATTATTTTTTAATTAATTGGTAAGTATTTTATAAATTTCTCAGTCTTATTTCTAATGCGATAGTATCAATAGAGATAATCCATATAAACAAAAGCTCTTTGGAGATGTCAGTTTCAAGAGTGAAATCGATCTTGAGATCAAAAGGTTTGAGAACCACTGGCATGGGTTGAGCAAAACCATTCCTGGCTGCCCATCTAGTTTGCCCTAGGGATGCTCTGTTCTATTCCCTGTCTGCCTAGCTCTACCATCAGGACCTTCCACTGCATCCAACTTGCTGCTCATCACTGTAGTGTACCAACCTCTGGCTTCTATTAGTTAATGGTCCTATCACCCCCATCACTATCAAATAGCCAGTTCTGTAATGGCCTCTTGCTGCGGACCTGATGTTCAGAGGACAGCCAAACAGCTTCTCCCAGTGCGTTCCTCTTTGCTTTGATAACCAGAGTATCCTTTGGGACTTTCTGCAGGACAGGCGTGAGTTTCTGGCCTTACACAGAGTACCGACCATAGCAGGCTCACTTCTCTGAGCTTTCTGAAGCCTTCTTCCATCCTCTGCTATGGCAGTTCTGGCATTTCCTTTTTCTTTGGCTGGCCATTGCCTTTCTCTGTCTCCCAGGATCCTTGTCAGGGTATGAAATCCTATTTCACCTGAGAGTGCTCCCATATCAATAAACTCTCCTTTTTTTTTTTTTAACTTAATATTCCAGTTCAGCTCCCCACGGATCCAGCCTACACACCCTCTCCTGGCTCCTACCACTCCATGTTGGCCACTTTTATAGCTGCTTTTGTAGCTTGCCTGTATCGCCCTCTTCCTTCCCTAGCAGTCCCCTGAACATCCCTGGCAGAGTAGAGCAGGGGTCAGAAACCCCCTAGGGTCAGAAGGACTCACGTTTGAATTCTATCTAGCTATGTGACCTTGAGCAACTTACTTAACTTCTTTGAGGCTGTTTCTTCATCTCAAAAATGGAGATAAAGAGTAACTGCTTTCTAGACTGTTGTGAGACAAATGAGATGAGGAAAGGAAGGGCTAAATCTGGAGCCAGCACATAATAAGGGCAAGGATATTGCTACTGTTACAATGGGTCAGAACTTTCTAAAGCTGAAAAGGCTCCCTTATAGAGCGGACAATAAGGTACACCATCAGGGATACTGTCTTAGCTGATGCTGGAGAAGGCACCATAGAGATGTTGTGGAGGAGGTTCTAGGGCCCTTGGGGGTATAACAAAAGATGACCTTTGGGACGCATTCTGTCCCCAAGCTGCCTTGATTTTCTGATTTCTCTGACTGCTTACCCTTGGTTGGGGAGAGGCACTTAGAGAAGCATATTCACTTTCAGGCCACTAGGGGGCCATTGAGTTGCCTGCAACAGGAATACACTAATGGTTTCTTAATGGCTCCGGCACCAGGGAGATCGGGCTCAATTATATCTGAAAGCATTTTGAGTTCCTAGGGTAAAAGACACTCTGTAAATCCAGCTAATAAATAGGGCTTATTGATGACAGGTTAAAGAATCTGGCACTGTTTCGTTTGGAGAAGAATAGGGTGAGAGGAATTGAATAAGGGCTTTGAGTATATTTATTCCTTAGCATAGAAAAAAGTGACATGCTGTTTTCCTACCCCACTGGGAACCAAGCAAGAGGAAAGTTTACTTTGCAACAGAAAAAATATGGAGTACACTCAAGAAAGAGAATGGAAGGAGGCTTTGGGTTGGCCTTACCTGGAATCTTCCAAAATAATTCACCCTTGTATAGTTGATCTGATCAGTTCTGCCAGGAAGACCAGGTAGCAGGGAAGAGAAGAGAAGACAACATCGAGAGACAATTCAGAGATTTTAACTTAACAGGCCACCCTGCTGGGCGAGCTGGGAACAACCTGGGAGCAGGACAGAGAAGGAGTGGTGGTCTTTTCCCCCAACAGCCCGCAAAAGGAAATTAACACTCCAAGTTTCCGATGTCCTTAAAATTTCTCAGAAAGTACAAAGGCAAGCTAGGCTATTCCTGGAAATAGCATGCAATTGATCACTGCTAGTGGCAGACTCACATCTGGGTCTCAGGAATGAGAGAGAGAGAGGGGCTGAGTTACAGGCCCATGGTTTAAGCAGCTGATCAAGAACCTCAGCTCTGGTAGCCCTTGGCCTCTGTTTGGCTGAGGTAGAGGGCAGGAATGCTGGGGAGGAGCTTCCTTATAAAGGGACAGGTGTCTGGAAGGCAAAGATTCTTGTAGAGGAGAAAGGAAAATGGGAAGGGCAGAGAGGGTCCTGTCCCAGAGAGTCAGGAGCCAGGAGTCAGTCTCACACATGAAGGGGGCCTGTGTCACACACAGGATCCCATCACCACTACAGCCCTCTCCCCCACACACCATCACACAGGCACAGTCTCACATACCCACTGAGACACCCAGGCAGCCTGCACACCCAGCTCCAGGAACACAGGAAGTAGAATTCAGGGAGGAGGGAACCATGAATTCTGGAAAGCCTTCAGCAGAGGGAGTGGGGAGAACAGAAGGCTGGAGAGAGGAGGGCAGAAGGACCAGGGAGGCACAGGGGAAAGCGGCTACTGAGACTCCGAGCTTGGTGAGGGGATGTCAGCACCAGCCTGACCCTAGGGGTCACAAACCTCACAAAGGAAGGGGAGAGAAGGGGTGGACAACAGCCCAGACCCCCAGGCCCAGAGAGAATCAGAGAGCGGAAATTTTCTGAGAGCCACCGTTTCAGTGAAGCTCCTTGAGTCCAAAGCTGGGAGTCGGAAGTCCCCAAAAAGCGGGATCTGGGACCTGTTGCGAACTTCGGGACTAAGATGGGAGGCGAGTCTGGAGAGCCCACCTTAGCACGTGGTTCTGTCCCAGAAACTTTAAAAGGTCTGCGCACCGTGACCCGGGCTTTAAGAGAACGAGGGAGGAAATCGGGAAGATTTTACAAGAGCCCCAAACCCCATACGCGGCCGAAGAGGGTGGGGGAGGAGAGGAGAGGGCGCGACCAGCTGTGACCGCGTTGTTTTCCAGGCTCCTTAGCTGCCTGTGCGGAATGTGGACCAGGCCCACTAGGAGTGAAGGGGTCCAGGAGACCCGCTCCTAAGGTACGTGGAGCGGGACATGAGCCGAGAGCATGAGCGTGTTATCGCCCCCACTTTGTGGGGCGCAGGCTTGAGGACCGCAGCCCTTGCAGCCGTTCCATCTGTCACTCCGGACAGTCTGGAGAGGAGGTAGAGGAGCCAGAGTTGACAGCTCCTTGCTCAGACCGCCCCTCCCCACTCCCTTTCCAGTTCTGCACTCCGCCCCAAACTGCGCCGCTCCCCTTTTAAAGAAGCGCCCCGGGCTCTCATCCTCGTCGCTCCAGCCCGCGCGGGGCTGCGGCGCCGTTGCCCTTTTAAGAACCAGCCTCCTTTAACTCTCTCCTAACGGGGCGTCCCGGCGGGGCTCGCGGCGCCAGACAGAAGCCCGCCTCCCGCGCGGCACTTCCGGACCCTGGTGTCGCCCTTTTAAGAGGCAGCCCCCAGCAGCGCTCCCCCCGCCCCCTGGTGCCGGCGCGCGAGGTGGGGGAGCCGTGCTGGAGCGGAGCGCGCCGTCCGCGCGGCCACTGGAGACCGGGCGGCCGGTGGCCGGGCAGGCGGCGGCAGCAGCAGCGGATGGGGACGCGGAGCCGGGCGGCTGTGGCGGCTGTGGCTGTGGCGGCGGCGGGGAAGCAGCTGACGGGCCGGCGGCGGCGGCGGCGCTGGCGGCAGTGACTGGTCCAGGCCCCGGCGGCGGCTGCAGCGACGCGGTGGAGGGCTGCAGGCGGGCGGCGTGAGGAGCGGCGGCGGAGCTGCCGGGAGCGGAGGGCGCCGGGCCGCCCCTTGTCCAGTCCTCGCAGGCCGCCAGGCCCCCTCCAGCCGGGGCCGTGGAGCACCGGGGCAAAGGCCGGGGCCCCCCCATGAAGGAGCGCGACGCGGCCCCGGCCGAGCGGGGCAAGCCGGCCACCTACACCGGGGACAAGAAGGCGAAGATGGCGGCCAAGACCAACAAGAAGTGGGTCCGGCTCGCCACCGTGTTCGCCTACGTGCTCTCCGTGTCGCTGGCCGCCATCGTGCTCGCCGTCTACTACAGCCTCATCTGGCAGCCGGTGGGCGCCGGGACCTCGGGGGGAGCCGCCGGCCCGCCCCCCGGCGGCTCCAACGCCACCGGCCCGTCCGGGACTTCGGGGGCGGCGGCGGGGCCCAATGCCACGGGGTCGTCCCGCCGCGAGGCACCGCGCGACGCGCCCCCGCTGCAGGCGGCGCGGCCCATGCCTCCGGAGCCCTCTGCCGACAGTCCCCTGGCCGGGCCGCTGGAGCGGCCTCGGGGGCTGGAAGAGGACGAGGAGGAAGCGGCGGCGGCGCCGGGGAGTCGTTGAACCCCTCTGCGCCAGGGGCGGCCGGGAACCAGTCTCCCCTCCCCAAGCCCGGAGGCAGGACTTTGCAGCAGGACGGGGCGGGGAGCCCGCGGGAGTGACCCCCACGGGAGTGAACGCCCTCCCTTCTCCGCTACGATCGCCAGCTCGCCCCGGGAGCGGGTGGCCTGCAGCCCGATCTTCAGCCAAGGGACCACGATTCGCCGGGGGCTCGGGGTTTGGTCTTCCCAGGACCGTGCTGCGCCAGGGCCCCGAGCCATAAAGGGAATGGGGGGAGGGGTGGGGAGATCCCAGCTCCGAACCCATTTTCGCCGCTAGCTCTTGTGTATCCTATGTGCACGAGTGACTCGGGCTTTCCCCCAAGACTCAGGGGAAGGAGGGAGCTATAGGGGCTCTTTAATAAGCTGAAGCTCTCGCAAAGAGGGCACCAAAAGTAGTGGAGCTCAGGTACGTCAACCTAGTTGCAGTGGCCACAGATGCATTTAATTTATCGATCCCTGTATATAGTTGTTGACATATGCACTAGAAGCTATAATTACACAGAACTGTATGTATCCTCCCAAAACCCTGGGTAGCTACCCACTGATGGGGTCATGCAAGGGCTATTTTGCTGGCCCCCAAAGTGCAGCTAGCCAGAAGGGCACAAACACTGTTGGTTTTTTTTTTTCATCACCCATTCTATTCCCCTTACTTCAGAAAGATAGGTTTATGACCCAAGAGTATAATCATCCTTAGACTTGAAAGGACAGTGGAAAACCTTAGAAGTAGAAGCCGTTTAGGGAGGGTGGAGAACGAACTAATCCCCTCCTCTTCCCACCCTAGTGCCCCCACGAAAGAGGCTTCCCGTTGCGGCCCTATCTGGATATGGGCCAGGGAAGAAGGAAGGGGTAAGAGAATGCCTCTGTGCTTCAGTCCTTGGCCTTCTCACAGAGTTCTTTTAGGAAGAGCAAGCTTTTGTAAGTAGAGTGGCTCACAAGTGTTTTTATTTTATTGTCCACTCCTCAAGATCTTGTCTTGTTCCAGTAATCACCTTTGCCTGCCTTCTTCCCTGAGCCTGTGACAGTATTGCCCTACAATTAGGCTGAAATCTGTGTGAAACCAGAGCTCTGAGCACATTTTCTGGTTTTGCGTTGTATTCACAGAACCAGAAAGGCTTAAAGGTGGGCTTCAAGCTCAGGATTGTGCTTTGATAGCCAGTTAATAGACCAGCCGTGGGAAAATTACCTTGGTTTGTCTTTACCTCTCCTGATAAACCCTACTTACACGCAGCCTATACTTTGACAGAGATGAGAAACACCAAGGAAAGTGACATCTGTATAGTTCTGGGATAGCAAGAATTATACATCCTCAATTTGGATTTCATTTCCTTCTGCCACTTGCTTTTAGTCAATGAGTGTGGGTAGTGACAAGATATCAAACCCCTTAGTGTTTCCTTTTGGGGAAATTAGGCACTTTAAAAAAAAAAAAAAAAAAAAAGACAAACTTATCCACCTGAGTCCTAAAACAGTTTGTCTCCAGTTTTCTGGCCTACACTCTAGTTAGCTCTGATCCAAGTTTACAGAACCACAAGTCTTGCTTTAAGCCATGTTTCGGGCAAGATAACAGCAGCTGAGCTGGTATAGCCTAGGAGCAGGCTGGTAGCACCTCCAGGGTGTCTTGGCTGGAGGAGATTTCTGAGCAGCTGATGTGACTTTGGTCATTAGGAAGCCTTTGAGGCCTTTTTAAATTTTTGGTGGGGGTCTGGGGGTGGGGAAGAAACATAAAATGCCACTTTATAACTCCAATAATAGCCTGTAATTTATATTTATTGTGTGAATTTTTAGTCTTATATTTTAATAATTTGTAAATTGATCTCTTATTCTAAGAATCCTTTGAACTTGCAGGAGGACATCTGGGAATCCAGTCCCCTGTTCCCATCCCTGCATTCTGGACTGTTGAATCCACTTTGAGATGGATCAAAGAGTCTAGAGAGACCACTCGTAGGTCCAGCTGCTGGCCTCCTGACTCTAAAGCCTTCACTGGAATTGGGACATTAGCTCCAGCTCTAGCTGTGAACATGACCAGAGACATTATTTATAATTCAGCCATTTAAGATATACCTGTCCTCAAAAAGTCCTGTATATTTTTTAAAAGTTTTATTTTTCAGGTGAACAAAAATACATTCTAAGAACTCTACATAAGCCTGTGTAAGTTGACCATTTCTTTTTTATACTCCTTGGGGAAGGAGTAGAGGTTGGAAGAAGAGATGGTCTGCAAGGTGGTAGATGGATGTTGATGAATAGGTGTAGGAGGAAAAAGTAATTGCTCTGATGTTCTCTGTGCCTGATGGCCTGACAGAATTGATTAGTGAAGGGTGACAGGAATGCATCTTAGTCGGGAAGCAATCATGGGGTCAGATGAAGCGTGATGGCTCAGCCACCTTTTACGAGCCTTCAGAAACCTTGAAAAGTTTTTTTTTTTTTAAGATTTTAAATTTTTTTTTTAATTTGAGAGAGAGAGATAGAGCACAAAGCAGGGAGAGGGAGAGGCAGACTCCCTGCTGAGCAGGGAGCCTGATCCCAGGAGCCTGGGATCGTGACCCGAGCTGAAGGCAGATGCTTTACCAACTCAGCCACCCAGGAGCCCCTAAAAGGTTCTGCTTTTAAAAGACTCTGAGCAGCAGATGCCTAGCTGGGGAAGCTAAGGGACCAGTGAGTATAGATACTAAGAATTATTACCAGGAGGAAAAAAAAAAAGAATTCTTATAAACATCGAGCTGGCTGAGAGCTGGGGTGAGGATGAGCCACCTGCTAGCATCACTGTTCTCACCAGTGAACCACCGGCCCGTGGATAGTTGAAGCGTGAACACCAAGAGAGACGTGCTGCTGCCCCCGAAGTGGTTGGTCAGAGCTTTGACAGGGGAGCAGGTGAGAGAGCCAAATGGCTGAGAGAAGGTGTAGGTTGCTTCGGAGGGGAGGCTTTTTCTCCCCCTAAAGCAAACAATAAAAGACATGTGGGTGAAAAGCAAAATATGAGGGATTAGTTATGCTGCAAAATACAGGGCACACGGTTGAGCTGAGCTCATTATTAGACAATGCTGCCCAGTACAAAGAAGAGTGAGAAGCCAGTGTCGGTGGGGCCCCCTGAGGCCTGCACTTCTCCAAAGCTGTAGGGGGGTAGCTTCTGTGCTTTTTACATCACCTTGTAGTCTGCAGGGGAGCCTGGAAAAAGTCCGCCCTTCTTTTATTTCCTTCTGCAGCCTACACAATGGCTTTCTGTGAGAGGGCTTGGTAAGGCAGAGCAGAGGGAAGTGAAAGAGTTTCCAGGGTTCTTCTGGTTCCCCCCGGCCTTTGTGTAGATGGTGACCTGTGGCTTTTGCAGTGGCACACGGCTTCACACACTGGACACATAAGGCAGGCAGTGTGTACAGCAAGAGCCCGCTGACCGCGAAGAAGGGCACCATTGGCCAGAACAGGGTCGGGTTGGTGGGGAGCCGTAGTGGGAACAGCTTTATTCTCCCGGGTTAGAAATGAGCTGCAAAATTGTCCATCAGGAAGGAGAGGTCTGTGCAAAGTCAGGGAGGGGGTTACTTTCCTTTACCTGCTTTGCCTCTGGATGACCAGGATCGTTTCTAGGTGTTTACTTCCATGAGAAGTTCCTCTGGGCATTTACTCCCTGATGGCCTGTGTTTGAAGGAGGAGATCATCCTCTCTTGGAAGTAAAGTTTCGAAGGGTGAAGGGTAAGGAGTTCACTAAGCTGTTTAGACTAAGTTTGTTGGAATCCTTTCTTTCCCCCATGATGCTGAGGTGTAGAGAAGGGTTTCTGTGAAGTTTTAAGCATAAGAAATACTTTTCTTCCTAATAGCTCTGGATTTCTGCACAGTATGAGACCACAGCTTGGGAAGCTTTTCTGTCTACCTTGTTTTTCAGTTTTCACTAGGGAATTCTCAGATACTGTGTTCTTCAGTTGAGTATTTATATCCTGTTTTGAAATGCTGGGTGGAGAGCATCTACTTGTTTCTACATGTTTCTTTTAGGGAACCGAAAGGTCAGGTCCTGAGCTTTAGGGCTACCGCAGCTATTAAAAGGGGTAATAATTGTCCTCCCCTTCCTGTCTGCAGAGAATGGAGGTATTTCTGGAATTGCAGTGCGATAACAAAAGGACCACAGCTGTATACTTTTTTTTTTTTTCTTTTGGTCTCCCTCAGTGGAGGGATAGACCCCGATAGCTTTGCTCGTTTCTTGGGACCAGCACTGAGCTTGGTGCCTGGCACAGAGCCATAGGTGCTCAGAGGTTGTTGGTCTGGTTGATTGTCGTGTTAGATAGAAGTAGCCCCAGTATCAGTGTGGTGTTGCTGGTGTAATCCATTTGCGTTCCCACATCCACAGCCCGCAATCTGGTTCAGGGGAGTTGATGCCTGAAGAGAACCCATGCGCAGACCACAGTCTGTTTCCAAGGTGAAGGACTTGGGCCCCATCTGCCTGATCTTTCCAGGCACCGGAAGTCTCCAGCTCTATCCCACGCGGTGCTTAGCAGGGGCAACATAGATTATGTGTCTCATCCATTGCCCCCTCTGCCCTGGCCCCATGGCCCAATGCGGAGCTGTGAAAATACCTGCTTTCTCGACGGTTTTTGTCACACCTGTTTTACTTGCTGACAAAGTTTGTGGGTTTCTGCTGCCACAAAACCTGTGTTAAACTCTTTGTTCTCTCCAGTAGCTAATTAAAAAAACACAAAAACAATTTTTCCCCCCTTAACGACACACCCAGACTCCATCAGGCTGTCCATCCTCAGTGCAGAAAAAGCCATGCCTCCAAGTCCTGCACTGTCTACATGAGTCACCTGGTCAGGAAGGAGCACCTGGGCCAGACCAATTTCCATGCATTCTATAAACATTTGTTAAGCGGCTATAAGGGACCAGAAAATTCCCACACTGTTCTCTCCCTCAAGCCATTTACAGTCATGCCAACAAGAATCTACCTTTGTTACTGCCCTGTTTTCTTAACTTCCAGAACCTGTTTTTACAGTAGCTTACCAGTTAAACGCAATAGAATTCTAACTTCCCTTAGAATATTTTCCACGAGCCACTACTATTAATCTGAGAACTATTTATTCACTGCCTACAGTGTGTCAGGTGGGCCCCAAAGCCCCCAAACGGACTTGTCCAGAAAAGCAATTCCATTGATGACCAAGGCACTCCTTATTAATCCACCTCTCTCTGCTCCCTCTGTGTTCAGAGTCATGAGCTGAAGTCTCTGCCCAGCTTGTGACCTGGAGGCCACCTCCACTCCCTGTGGGTAGTCTGGGCAGGATTGCATCACACGGCAGTCAGCCTCTGTGTGCGTGGCCGTCTCAAGACATCACAAGGACCTGGGGGATGGCCGGGGGAGGGAGAGGCCATGTGCTCTCAGAAGGGACCCTGAACTGAAAAATAGGAAACTTGCAGACTCAGTAATGACACTGGTTAGGCCTTGGCCCCACTTTTTCCTCCTAACCCAACGGGAACTCATGAGAGCCACTGGAGGGAATTGATGTGAGATAGCCTGGAGATCTGGGGACTGAAATTACCACGTATACATAGGAGGTAACATAGTTTCAAGCGAGTGCCCATCCCTTTGGGCAAAATGATACCTGGAGAGAAACGTTATACCCCGACGCCCATCGGTGTCAACATCACCTGGGAACGTGTTAGAAATGCCATGTCTCGGCCCCCTCCCAGACCAACCGAATGAGAGCTTCAGAAGGTGGGGCCCAACTTTGTGTGTAACTAGCCTTCCAGGTGATCATGACACTAAAACCTGAGAACCACCGGCCCTGACTCTCCCTCTGATTCTGGAACTTAGGGTTTAGGTATTTTTGTTTTGACAGATGGCTACAAGGTGACTTTTGACCTTTTTTCTTGGTTGAAGCCAGCTGCCCTGCTGGAGAGAATGGAAACACCATATCCCCAGAGTTTGTAGGAAAAAGGGGAAAAGCCTGTGTTACTGGTTATTTTTGAAGGTGCCCGGAGAACTTGTCCAGGAGCTCGTTAAGAAGTATGCAGGCTTGCAAAAATCTGCTCTCCCTCCCACAAAGGTACTGTTGTGTCTGCCTCACCTCCCGCCCCAGGGCCGGCGCTCCTCGTGTCAGTCCTTAAAAGGAGCAGTGGGTGCCACATTCATTCTTTCTGGTGCCAGGTCTGTGCTGTTTCACTTCACTGGCGGCGTCAAGTGGTTGCTTAATGAGAGGCTGTGACGCAGGCCGGCACACTTGAGAGAAAGCAGCCTCAGTCTGTGCTTTCTGCAGCTCTGCTCCACTCCCTGCTTTCCCAACCTCGGGGTCTCCCCTCAGTGAAGTTGTGGTCACCCCGGGGGCAGCCCTCGCTCAGAAGAGCGGCTTGCTGGGATCTGTGGGTGCTGATAAGTGACTGGAAAGGCAGAGTGAAGTTGTATCTCTAGTTTCTCCTATTCCCTTGACCCCCCCCTTCCCAACCTTGTCCCCAAAATAAGAAGACATAGATAGCCACATGGGGATTATAGCTATTTCCTTTGTGGGTTTTTCTTTCCTTTTTTTTTTTTTTTTTTTTTTTTTTTTTTTTGGTGGGGTGGCGGTGGCTAGTACCATCTTTTCCTGTTATTCCTGTCCCTGAGGCCAGGATCAGGGCTGGAGTTGACTGATGGTCAAACCCTCCAAACGTGTGCCTTGCGAGATAGCTAGGGATTCCCCAGTTACCTGTCCCTTGACCATAAGAAAATACAGTCATGCTGCTCCTTTGGAGAAAACAAGAACAAAAACAAAAACTTAACTCTGGGAGGCATAGAGCAAACCCTACAAGGGAGTTTTAATTCTGGGGAAAAAAATAAGCAAAGACCGTGGTGGGAGTCCATGAAATTACCACTGACATTAACGGAAGAAAAGAGGAAACTCTTGAGTTATGAAAGTCGGTGCATGGAGTTAAAGGAAATGCTGAGGGCAAAGAACACCCCAGTAAGAGCAGGGTCCCTGTGTGAGTCTCTTTAACTCCAGTCGACTCCCCCAGGTGACCTTCCTTTAAGAAGGTCACTTCCCTGGAAGGCTGAGTAAACTTTACAGACCATCCCTTATTTCCTTGAAGTGTACTGACCCCAGTGAAGGTGAGGCCAAAAAAGGAGGTAAAGGAGAAAATCGAAAACAAAGTACACAGAGATCAAACCAAACAGCTACTTCATTTATTCAACACATTTGACTGAGTGCCAGGCTCCTGTTTCTACATTGCCTACTTAGTGAGCCAGGCATGTTTTGCATACTCTTATCTTTAATTTGTTTTTATAACCCTTCAGGGTTGTTACTGGCCCCATTTTGCAGCTAAGAAAACTGAGGCTTGGGGAGGTTAAACTTGATCAAGGTCACCCAGCTAGCCGCTGACAGACGTAGGTTAAGATTCAGTGTGTTGGACTCCAAGGCCTATGTAGGTTCCACTCTACCATGCTGCCAGTCCTCCAAAAACATACCTCCCTTGCAATCTGGTCTGCTGCTCCCTTCTGCCCAGGTGCTAGGGGCTCAGGACAGAGCTAGCTTCTGCCCTTTCCGCCCTCCTGGTTATACGGCCTTAAGTAAAGCTATCATCTCCCTACTCCTCTTCGGGCAGCTTCCTTCTCTGTTCCTCCAGCTCTGTGCCTGGGTTCCTGAGAGCAGTGTCTCATGAAAAACTTCCCACCTTTGAGGAGAGGCTTGTCGGTTGGAGAGGAGGTTCTAAGAGGAAATCTCCCAGCCAGGCCTTTCAACAAAGGAGCCAGGAGTTGCTACAGGCAGGCTTCATGATCCTGAGGTCTGTGGAGGGTGGTCCATGCTTTTCTCCTGCTCCATAGCTGGTTCCATCCGAAGGAAGGAGGGTGGCCACCATAGCTGCTGGTTCTCTTATCCTGAAGAAGTGCTCCCTCTTTTTTGAGAAAAGTTCAGTGATACTTGCCTGGCACTACAGTCTTCCTATAGGGAAGATGTCCTGGGCCAGTCTCTGCACTCTCCGACCCTTAGTGACTCCCAGGACATCCCGCGAGAGAAGCTCTCTTTCTTGATAGCCCTTCATAACCCAGCTTTCTCTCCTGCTTAGGTCGGGTTGTGAGGGCTGAACCAGAGCCCTGCCCCAAATCTATGTCCTCATCCCATAGTCAAACATACATTGGCCTATATACTCTTGGTAGCGCTGGGGGGTTGGGGAGCAGAATTCAAATTCTTGACCATGATTATTTTTGGAGATCTCTGAATTCAAGGACTCAGCCTGAATCTGCTTTTCCCCAGCTCCATCCTTTGGGAGTCATGGGTCAAGTCCAGGGTCATGCTCCAAATGTATCTATGGATGACTGGTGGGCAAGAGGCAAACTTGAGCTTGGAGTCATTCACCTTTACCTATTCCTATCTCACGGGAGTCTCCTTCCCATGTGCAAAGAATATTCCCAAGCCTTTTTAAAATTCCTCCAATCTGGGGCACCTGCGTGACTCAGTGGGTTAAGCCTCTGCCTTTGGCTCAGGTCATGATCTTAGGGTCCTGGGATCCAGCCCCGCCGGGCTCTCTGCTCAGCAGGGAGCCTGCTTCCCCCCTCTCTCTCTGCCTGCCTCTCTGCCTACCTGTGATCTCTCTGTGTCAAATAAATAAATAAAATCTTTTTTAAAAAAAATTCCTCCAACCCCATACCAACCTCTTCCACCCCCTTCACCTCATCCCATTCCCAAGCAACTTCCTCACTCCCCACTACAGGAAGTTGGCATCACCCACTCACTGGCCTCTTAGAGCGTCTTCCCAGGTGCCTCAGCTTCCCACCCAACTCTGAAGCCAGGAAGCCCCCACCTGGCAGGGGCAGCCCTCACCAGGTCCCCGATAGAGCCAGCAATAAGTCCTCAGAGTCTAGAGTCTGTCCGCCCCTGGCCCTCCATATATTCTAGCCCAAACCCTTCCTACTCAACCTGTGGTCCAAGAACGAGCAGCATAGGTATCTCCAGGAGCCTATTAGAAGTGCACATTTCTAGGCCCACCACAGACCTTACAGAATTAGAATCTGCATTACTCTGCACCTTAACGCGCAAGGAGCACACTGATCTGCTGAAAAGACACCCCCTACTCATGCTTCCTGAGTAGAAGGGGTGGAGGGCAGAGCAGGAGCCCGTGAGGAAGCTGTGACCCCACAGTTCAGCCCTCACTTTGACAGGACAACACTTGGGGATGATTTAGACACTCCCTAGAGAAGCCAGAGAGGCTGGGGAGGCCCGGGACCCCCAGCAGGGAGGACGAGCCATGGCAGGGCCAAAGGGGAGGGAAGCAGGGGGGCCACATGGGGAGATCCATGCGTTGTGAGAGGGGAAGGGGCACCTGCCTTTTCAAGCAGAGGTGAGATGATTCTCTGGGCTCCTACCACCATCCCCAGCTCCTAGCAGGCTCTTACAGCCAAGAACGTTGCCTGCTGTGCCGCCTAGATCTGCTGGATGCCTGGGTTTCTCCCTCCCTCTTGCTGGCAGAGTCACCATCGCCCACCGGCTGCACTGCTGCTGGTGGGTGCTCAGGAAATGTTTGTTGAATAGAGAGGAAGCCACAGCTTGTGTGGAGTCTGAATAATTCACCAGCCGTGGGCCTCAGGGGAGGGGAGGGAATGGAGACCAAGTAGGAAAGACAAGTTCTGAAGTTGTATTGAGCTAGATAGAGCCCCTTTCTCTGTCCCTTGTCTGAGTCCTTGCTTTGGTGTGCCGGTAGTGCAGGGGAATGGCGGGGAAGAGGAAGTAGGAGATGGCAGGAAATGGCCCTGGGCTGCCCTCTGCACCAACTCAATGCTGTCTTGATGGTACACTTGATGTCTGGCCTGGGTAGGGGGGAGGGTATCCCTGATCATGAACCCTCCCATCCTTCCGTGGGAGAAGAGGCTGTCCTCTCCCCACCCAACCCCAGGCTGTTTTAGAGAGGAGGCCTTCCCAGGGACTCTCTCTTTGGTGGAGGCTCTGCTCTTCTGTCCCCAGCTCAGTCCCTACCTGCTGTGGCCTCCCTTTCTTCGAGCCTCGGTCTTCTCTTGCAGAAAGGCCAGAGGCTGACAGCTGATGGCTGAGGTTCCCCTGGTTTCACCATCTTGGGAGTGTGGGGCTGTGAGTCACCTGGATGCAAGGCAGAGGCAGGGGAAGGAGCCCAGGCCTAGACTGGGCCTGCTGGCTCCTGAGGCTGCCTACACCCAAGGAGCCAAAGCCACAGGTGGAAAGAGAAGCCAGGCCTCGGGGTGAGAGAGGCCTGGAGTGCCAGGTGCTGAGTGCATCTGAGCCTCACCTTGCCATGGCAGGGAAGAAGTTAGTGGCCTGGGTGGCAATAGACCCAAGACGGGGCTCACCAGTCTCAGAGACCAGGCGTGGCATAGGACTATACCAAGACCTTTACCTGCAGGTAAAAACACACCTATACATGGGACATGCCTAGGGAATGTGCCCATGAGGTGTAAGGAAGGACAGCTCCTTGCCCTCCCAGTGTCCCCCCACTGGAGAGTTTGCCCAGCTGTGCAGCCAGACAGCCACAAGCCACCTGCATCCACACACCCATCCCACGCCAGACTCCCGCCTGTGTTCTTCCCTCTTCCTCTCCCCAGCCCGGCCCCTGTGCTCCCAGGAGTTTTACTCAGCATCTTCCTGCAGGGCCAGGCCCTCCTGTCCTGCTTTTCATACCTCTTGTGCCCCTTGCCCTTTGGCCCATTCCTCTGGGCGGCCTGCTTCGTGGTGCCAAGGCCTGCTGGGCCCCAGCCTTGCCAGACCTGTCTTCTCTGGGCTCTAGGGGCCTTGCTTCTCCCTGTGGCTCGGAACTAGGCTGTACTTCTGGCTCAGCCTGGGTGTCATTACACCCCAGGATCTGCTCAGAACCATCTGGTGGTGGCGAGGACACTGGGTTCTCCTGGGCCCCAGGCCTTAGAGTGAGTGCACACGTACTCTCCCCAGACCCAGGGCTACTGGCCCCTCCAAGAGAAAGGTCAAGGGGAACTAAGTCAGTGTTTTGTGGAGAGCTAGGGTTTGGACTGGCTATGGAGGCTCCTGATTCCCTTTTTGGGCCCCCTGGGGATCCTGGGGCTGGGATAGTTGCTGGGGCACTTGTGCGTCGGCCCAGCTCCGTCGGGCTCTGCTTCTGTGAATGTTCCTCCTCGCTCCAGGTCTTTCTGGTACTTTGACTTCCCTGAAACAAGAGATTGGCCCTGCTGGCTGGCAGATTCAGAGCTCATGCCCCTGGCCCACCCCATCCTATTTCCAAGCACCCACCTCCTGGTTCTGCGGCTCCTCCTTGACTTCCTTCATTTCCCACCTGTAGAAACACAGCACGTGGCAAGCCCTACTCCTCCCCACCCCAACTCACGTCCCTCTGTCCCTCTGTAGCCAGTGGCCCATGTTCCCAGGAAGTAGCCAGTGGCCCATGTTCCCAGGAAGCAGCCAGAGCCAAGGGTCTCAGAGGAGCCTCAGAGCCAGAAAAAGGCTCCAGGATGCTTCCCTTCCAGCCTGACCTTGTTCCCCATCCAGCCATTTCCTCCAAAAGCCACCCACTTGAGTGCCATCCCAGGTCCCCAGCTACTGTTTATGGCTGAGCCCGCAGCACCGAGTTCCATGGGGGCTCTGGACGTGTCTCTGCCTGCACCGCCTGGGAAAGGCACGCCCGACTTCCCAGGGGAAGGCAACTACTGTAATTACTGCCGGCCTCCCTGGGCACCAGGCTCTCGTGGCTCCCGCCTTTGCGGCTGGCCTCTCCCCGAACCTCATTAACCTGCTTCCAGGCAGCCGTCAGGCTGAAGGCAGCAGCCCCAAGGGCTGGAGCAGCCACCTGGACCAGTGCTGAGCCTGACCTCCCAGGGCCAAGGGAGATCCAGGAAATCAGGGAGCCCAGATGCTTCCCCCAATTTTGCCCCCTGCCATCTGTTACCTGCGGGCCCTGCCGGTCAGCCTCTCTGTCCCCCGGGCTTTGCTTCGTGTGGCCGACACCACTGAGGGTCTGCTGGGTTGCCCACCCCGAGTAGTACCACCTGCAAGAGATGGTCCACAACTCAAGAAGGGAAGAGGGTCATGGCAGCCCAGCTCCGTCCCCAGCTCATGCAAACCTGCTTCTTTTCTCTCAACTCACCTTTACCATCAAGGGACAGTGGTGGGGGTTGTGATTTCCGGTGGCTCCTGGGACCTAAGTGAGGCAAAGGAAATGGAGAAAGAGTGGGGTGATAAAGGATCAAAAGCAGTAACAGGAGTGTTCCAGGACCAGGAAGATGTCCATCTTTCTCTTGGTCCAGGAGTGGGTTTTCTGACTCCCAAAAAGATCCTGGGTCTGGGGATCAAGAGAGCTGGGTCTCTGTGCCCCCGTTGATGTTCCTGGCTAGGTAACTGGCTGAGTCTCTCCAGCCCCAGCTTCCTCACATGTAAAATTAGGGAACTAGCAATTCTAAAATCTCTGTTCCTCCAACAGGCCAGGAGCAGGGAAACTGGAGCTTTCGCCCATAAGGGACCAACCTTGAAAGGATCCCGGGGCAGATTTCCTTGTGAGCCTCCTCCCCTAGACCTTCTGAGGTCAGAACCCAGGGTAGGAGCTGTGGATTTAAGGGGTGGGAAGGTGCCCTGCTCTGATAATGAGGGAGAGGAAATAAGATGTTCTTCCATGCCTCCTTCCAGCTCCAAAAATAAGTGCTATGCCAAGAGACAGAGAAAGGAGAGGAAGCATGAGGGGACAGGTGCGGGTGCTGTGATGAAAGCCAAGGAGGAGAAGGGGCTGGGGTGGGTATTGACTCACCCCTGGTGCCGCCCTCCCTGGCCAGGCCCTCTTCCCGAGGCTTGCTGGAGTCCTGTAGCCTGTGGAGCCAGAAAGTCAGGCTTCTGTGGGGCAGACACAAGCTATAGCGAGACCCACACAACCCCTGCCTCCCCCAGCTCCAACCCTAGAACCGACGACAAGATAATGGTGAGCCCCCAAAAATGGGGACCCGGTGCCCACCCTCTCAGCCTAAGGTCCCACCAGAGAGCCCAGACAGACCTTAACCACCCTGGAGAGGGTCCCACCAGCCCTCCAAAAAGCACCCACAGTTAGTCCTACCCCAAGCCCCATAAGCATGTCAATACAACGAGCTCCCTAGCCCTGCCACCCACGTGGGCTTGGTCTTGTCCAGGTCCCACGGCCGACGCCAGTCACCCTGTGCGTCTCTGTGCCTGGCCACACGAGCCAAGTCGATCTGCTCCCGCTCCTGCTTCCACTGGGCATAGTCCCAGCCCACCTCCAAGGGTCCCCCCATGGGCCAGTGAGGAACCGAGCCTGGGATCAGTCCTGGACTCTGGGACTCCCGAGTACCCTGAAGGAGAAGACAGAACCATGGGGAAGAAGCAGGAAGCCTTGGACCTGGAGTGAAAATCTGGATATTATCAGCCCCTTCCCCTCAAGGTTTTGACGTCCCCATCTAAAAATGAAATCCATTCCATCTCTGACATGTTCATTTACCATAAGCACCGTTTCCAGTCACATGTTAGCTGTGTCTTTTGGGCAAGTTATTTAACCTCTCTGTGTATCATTTCCTTATCTATAGAATGGGGCTAATAATAGCACCTATCTGCTGGGTTGTTGCAGATGTGTGTGTGTGTGCTCCCAGCAGCAGTGAGCAAGAGCCAGGACTAGGGGCTGCTGCCACCTAGAGGTCACACCTGGCACACGGCCCACTCCCAAGGCCCCCACATGCTTGCATCAGAAATCCAATTAGGGTAAGGGGCTGACTTCTGACGCACCCTGTCAGGGTAAGGCCCACCCAATGTGGAAACTGGCCAGAGAAAGGAAGAAAGGGTGGGAATTCTTGCTGGGGCTGCCTGGGCCATGTCCCCAGAGATAGGGGACACAAGTGACTCAGCTTCTCCGCCTCTCCCAAATGATGACTACCATTTTCATGTCCCCATCCCCTCTTAAAGATGTACTTTCCGTGCAGAATCCGAGCTGACGGGCATCTTCATGGAGGGGGTCCGGCCCAAGCCCCTGCCACGTGACTCTTCTGCGACCTGGTTCCTTGCTCTGCTGGGCTTCTCACTCACGATCCGCTTGGCCTGGGTGGGGAGGGGGGGAAGCGGGGACAGGCAGCGTGGCACAGTCGGGTAAGAAGAGGCTGCTGGTCTGATGCCCTGGCTTCCCCTGCCCAACCTGCTCACCTCGGCTTTGTTTTCCATGGTCACAGCCAGCTCCACCCGCTCCCCCAGACAGAAAGTACCAGTGTGGTCATCCCCTCGCTCATCCTCAAGCATCTCGTCAGCTGCTCCAGGTCTGAGGGGTCTTGCCCAGTTCCGGCTGACCACCCGCTTCCCCTGCAAAATGAGATGCCATGCCCTCAGACCACACGGCCAGGCCAAGCAGGAGTCCTTTGGAAGCTTCCCCAGGCTGGGTTCCAGCCCTGGCCCTCCCTGGAATGCCCACAGAGGAGCGGACTCCCTGGGGCATTCACATGCCGGTGCCATGAAGTTATCCAGGGACCGGGGCCACCCCAGGGCCCAAGATGCCACAACAGCCTGTCATCTCTGAGCTGGGAAATCCAGAGCGCTCGGACAATGGGACTTTGTCCCTTGCACTCTGTTCCTGGCATTCAGCCACCCTTCTCTGTCCCTCTAGGGTTGGGGGCTCAGGAGTGGCCTGGGATTTAGAACACAGGCGCAGGGCTGTGGGTGGGGTCCTCCCTAACTTTCACATTCACCTGGAAAAGGGCTTGAGGAGGACTCGATTTGGTGGCCTTTCAGCTGTGGCCCTTTGGGGTCAGGGGAACCATAATGGACTAGGCTGCCTCAGGCTGGGAGCTGAAGGGTGAACCCCAGAAGTGGAAGCAGAGGAAACAGAGGAGCAAGAGCAGTTTCCTTTTTGGATTTGGACATGGGCTGGGCCTCCACCTCCTTACCACCCCACCCTCTCTTCCTGGGGTGGGGGAGGGGGGCTTACACCAGGAACCTGGCTGATAGTGACAGTGAGGCCATCAGGCTGGAGGAATTCTGCTGTGGTCACGGCCATGCCCCCCTGCTCTGCCTGCCGCCGGTCTTCCTGGATCTCCTGCGGGAGGGCCTTGGGTCAGCACAGGCCACGGCCCCCCAGATGCACACAGAAAGGCCTACACAGAGAGACACCAGTGGGACACCAGGGGGCAGAGGCACCACATCACAGCATCCCCAGGACGGACCCTCACAGAGTTTCTGAGAGGGACCACACCACTGTAACTCGGACCCCAGGCTTAGCACCTGCAGGGAAAGACCACAGTGCGAGGGCGCGGGGGAGGTCAGGGGGTCAGACAGGCAGTGCCAACCCAGTCAGTCCTTCCAGCTTCCATCACAGCCCACTCACCTGGTACCTACGTAGTAAGGCCTGGTTCTTCTTTCGAAGGGCAACTATCCTCCGGTCCAGCTCGGCATCCTTCTCTTCCTGCCTGTTCATGGGTGACTCGGCTCTGTGAGGCCCCTGCGTCAAGCGGGGGTGGCAAGCTCCTGACTGTTGTGCCCGTCCCTTATCAGGCCCCTAACTTTCACATTTACCTGAGAAGCATCTTCTTACTACAAATGGACCCCAGCCCCAGAGCTAAGCTTCCAGGGGGAGATGGCACATGGAAGGCCCCAAGTCCCCACTCTGCTGGGCTTGTCCACCTGTCTCTGCCTCCTCAGAGGCTCAGGTCAGGGCCTTACTACCCTCCCCACCACCACCACCACCAGCACCCCCACACCCACAGCTCCCAGCAGTGGGCCGCCCCTCCCCCGGGCTCTCCAGGGAGCTCCACCGCTGAGCAGAGCCTGGAATGAGAGTTATAAATGGCTCTGGCAGCGGAACCTGCGGGGACTGGGAAGTTGCCAGGGGATCCAGGAGGTCGGTGGGGGGCGGGGGGCGCTGTTTGGCTCCCAGGCCCAGAACCATAGTAAAAAGAGAGGCCCCGGCTCTGTGCTGGGCTGCCAGGCCCTGGGCTCCACTCCCTAGGCTTGTGCCCTGCCTGTGGGAAAGAGCCGCTCTCATGGGCCCAGTCTCTCCTGGCCTGGAACTGCTGGTAGTCAGGACAGAAGAGAGCCAGTTCCGTGTGCAGGCCCGGCCAGGGAGCCACCCAAGCAAGCCAGGCCTCTGCCCCTAGATCCCAGGTCTTTCCCTGTCTGGCCGCAGGGTCTCCATTGCAGCCAAAGGCCCCTGCCCAGACCCCAAAAGGCCTAGGCACAGCCCTCTTCCTCCCAGGCCCAGCCGTCCCCAGCTGTCCCCAGAGTGTGACCGCCTGGTGTCCCAGCCTCCTCCCGGCCCCAAGAAGCCCCCCGCCAAAGGTCAGGTGCCACTCACAGCTGAGTGCATGGTAACAGTGGGCACCGAGAGAATTCCAGAACAGCCCCAGGGGAGCCAGAGCAGGAGGGAAGCCGGAGCTGCAGAGCCACGGGAGCCGGAGCCGGAGCCAGGGCCTTTGCCGGCCTCTCCCTGCCGGCTTCACTGCTCAGCACACGAGATCATGTTGTGATTACAAAAGACTCCTCTGGGCTCCCAGCCAGGAATGCGCGCCGCCACCCCCACCCATCCACTCTCAGAGGGCAAGGACCAGGGCGCCGGCCCTGCCCAGCTCCTCTCCCAGCCCTGGCCCAGCGTCCCCAGAGACACAGGCAGGAACCTCTCTCTATCAGGTTGACCCCACACAGGGGGTCTGGCTGCCCCAGGCCCTGCCTTCTCTGAGGCTGTTCGCCCAGCAAAGCCCCAGCCTGGACCTACCTGCCAATGCACAGGCAGCCAACATAAGCCTCCATCTCTCCCAACAGTAAAGAAAGGCCTGGGGGATGCAGCTGAGCCCACCAGCTGTCCTAGTCTGAGGGCTCACACCGCAAATGAGCCCCCCTTTACTGTCCTCATCAGCTCTGGTTTAACTCATTTGGAGGGATCAAGAAGCTTACCTCCCCTAGGCCACCAAATACAACTACATACCTGAAATGACACCATTAGTCATTCCTTGACGTAGAACACTGGCTTCCCTGTATTTTAAAGCACAGCCACTTCTGAGAGGCTCAGGGGTTCGAGTCTCCCCTCGGTGTGTGGGGAACTGGCCCTTCCTGCAGGGCCCATACCACTGTAGCTTGGGGTCTGCCTACAGCCTTCCCTACCCAGGTTCCTCACTCCGGGCCCTTCCTGGCCTTGGTCCCCACAGCTGACTTTTAAGCCTCTCCCACCCCGAGAAAAGAAGCAGCCTTTCTCAAGAAAATCTCTCCCCAAATCTTCCCAGTACAGCTGAGGCTGGTCCCAGTGCCCAGGGGAGCAGCTGGCCTGGCAGTCCCACTCGTGGAGCCTCCAGGAGCTGGGGCTTGGGATAATGGGGGGGGGTCTCTGGATCAGGGGTACCTGTGGTCTCCTTCAATAGCTATAGGACCCCAACCTCTAAGCCCTAAAGGGAGGGTCAGAGATTCTCTGCATCCCCCACATCCCACCTGACCAAGCCTCAGTTTCTCTAATTCCAGCCCCACTGCCCTCTCTCTCCTCCCCAGACCAGCCTAGTCAGCCAGCATTTCAATCTCTGTTCCCCTTGAACCCTGTCTTCCTGCCCTCCTCCCATTCCCACCACGGTTAGCCTCTTTCCTGGCCAGGCCTTCACATAGTACCCCTGACCCCACAGCCAGTCTCCACAGCCCCAGAGTTCCCATCCTGCTTGGAAATGCCATCACACTCTCTCTTCCTTTCCTGCTGGATGTTCTCACTGAGTCAAACTCCCAGCAATGGTGACACACCCAGGCTCCTCTCCCTGAACGGATCTCTCTCTCTCTCTCTCTGCCTCTGTCCTTCTCTGGGCACTGCCTCAAACAGGCTGCTGAGTTCCAGCCTAGCCCCAGAAGGCCAGAGGCAGGGCCCTCCTGGTCCCCACAGTCGCTGGCCCCACCCTTCCCAAGTGTCGCTGGTGGCAGCCCAGCTTCCCACCGCCTCCCCCGCACTGTGGTATTGGAACTGGGAGGCCTGCCCAGCACCAGCCTGGGATGGAGAGATCCACCTGCTGAGACCTAATGTTCTCCATCATCTCTGGAACCCAGGCTCCCAAACCAGGTCTGGGGCAGTGGGGTGTAGCTAGAGGAGGCTATGAGGGGCAGGTGGGTGGGTAGGCTAGGTCAGCTGCGCCTCTCACTCCTGTTCCCAGCCAGAGTTGGGGTGGGACAGCAGCAGAGGAACAGGAGGCCTGGGTAGCAATCCAGCCGTCCCATAGGGAGGGCAACCCAGCTCTTCTGGGAGGGCCTGAAGGGAGAGACTCTCCTAACCCAGTGACAAAGGCCTCTGGGCCCCTCAGGCTGCAGGCCCATGTGCCCAGGACAAACCATTGACCAGATAGGACCCCGCAATCACTGGCCCCACCCTTTCCAAGTGTCACACAATATGTCAGACCTCAGAGCAGCCCCGACATTGTCCTGTATTCTCCAGAGTCCAAGGTGTGTTTATCTGATCCCCCACTGGACAGAAGCTCTCTGAGGGCAAAAATGGTGTGCCAAGTGCCCCCAGATCCCCAGGGCCTGGCACAGTGCCCTTCTAAACCCCAGACTCTGGTGTGCTTGGGTGGCTCAGTTGGTTAACTGTCTGCCTTCTGCTCAGATCATGATCTCAGGGTTCTGAGAACGAGTGCCACATAGGGCTCTTTGCTCAGTGGAGAGTCTGCTTCTCCCTCTCTCTGCCCCCACCCCTGCTTGGGTGCTCTCTCTACCTCAAATAAATAAATAAAATCCTTAAAAAAAAAAATAGGGGCGCCTGGGTGGCTCAGTTAAGTGTTGCCTTTGGCTAAAGTCATAATCCCACGGTCCAGGGTTCGAGCTCTGCATCGGGCTCCTTGCTCAGCGGAAAGCCTGCTTCTCCCTCTCCCACTCCCCCTGATTGCATTCCCTCTTTCACCATCTCTCTCTGTGTCAAATAAAGAAACTCTTTAAAAATAATAATAAATAAATCAATAAAAATAAAATAAACCACACATCCTCCCTCAGCGCTTGCAGAGCAAATATATGCGTGAATAAGCCATTCTGTCCTGTGCAGGCCCGTGGGTATCCTATGGGTATGTCTTTCTCTAACCAGAATGCACGCAGCCCTGAGAGAGGCCATAGGCTGTAAAGGGCCTTACAAAGTGTAGAGGACCCTTGTCTGGGGGAGGAAGGGAGACACCATGTGTCTGTTACTCCCTGTCACCACTAGAGGACAGCAGAGTCACAAAGCCTGGGGCGGTGGGGGCGCTCCTCCCCTTCCCTCTTGCTCCCGGGCTCCTCTCTGAGTCTCTACAATCCGCAGAGGAGAAAACTCCCAGCTCTGCCAGACTAGAGAAGCCTCATTATTGATGAGGAGGCCCAGAGAGGCAGCACCACCTGCCCAGGGCACACAAGCCCTTTGGGTCATACATGAGACTAGAATCCAAGGCTCCTGCTGTCCTGCGAAGCACTCTCCTCCCCGTCCCCACCCCCAGGCTTCCCCCAAAATTGCTGTTTCCACTGCAACTTCTCTCCGAGCCCTTGTCCTCTCTGCCCTGAGGGGAGGCATGGTCCTAGCACCTCAGCAATGGGTCTGGGTCCCATCTTTTCCCTGACTGGTCTCCCACCCCCTCAGGTGGCCTGCCAGCTGCACCCACAGCCCCCACACTTGGAGTGGACCATATCAGGGTGCTATTTGTGGTCTGTGGTATACAGACCCGGAGCTCATCCTGAGGGCAAAATGGCAGCAAGTCCGGGAATCTTCACTGAGGAGGAAAGGGGAGAGAGGTCTGCAGGGGAGGAAGGGACTGTCGGGACCACACACAGAGACTGGGAGCACAGACCTGACAGAGGCCCCACTCATGGGCCTTGTTCACTGCTTCCAGAATGGCTGCCCCTACCCGTGCCTGAGTAATAACATTTAAGCACTCCGGCCCTTGCCCTCCCTCAAGCTCGTCATAAGATGAGGCAGAGGGGGCTAGGGGAGTTCAGATTAACTTCACCCTCACTGGCTGTGTAGGTCCCTTATCTCTCTGGTCCTCATCCGGAAAATGAGGTGTACCTACTCCTCCAAGTCATTGGCAGATGAAATGAAATAACAGTGATATCCATCTCCAGAACAACATGCAACCCAGAGTGGAGTTTAACCTAGTTTTCTTCTTGCCTCAGGTAACCATGAGAGCTACCTTCTGGATGCTACCACTGCAGCATCCTTTAAGGGCCCCAAAGACTGCCTCCTGCAAGCCTGCTGGGATCTGCACACATCTAAGCCCTCTGAGGTATGAGTCCCACTTGTAACCGGGTGGGGAGACCCTGAGGCACTCCGTCAGCCTCTCTGAGCCTCCCTTCATGCTGACCCCAGCCACAAAGCCTGCACAGCCAGGTTCCTGCCCCACCCCGACTGCCCTCCTCCTCCGTGCCTGTCCCCTCTGAAGTCCCAGGCTCTGGCGGCCATCTCTGGCCAGCTAGTGCTGGTGCTTCTGGAGCACCTCCTGTGCTTCACCTGCCTCTGTTCCAGGAGGAGAACAGGAGGACCCAGTTCCGGGTTCACCTCCCAGCACCCAGGAACGATTCCCAGCTGGGCCAAGCAGTTAGAAGTCACCGGTATCACCTTCAGCTCTGGGTGTGTGGATGAGTGTTGAGGAGGACAGGCCAGGCTGGATCATGTGAGCACCCAGAAAATAGGCAGGCAACCCGCCAAATGGAAAAGGTCCAGAGGGTGGCTTAAAGGTTTTCTTTCCTGTAAACCCAGTCCCCCTTAGGGTCATTTCTGGGCTCAAGAAATTGCTGTCCTGACTCCTCCTGACCTGAAGTCTGTGCAAGCCTCTCAGGGCAGGCCAGGCCTATGCCTGGGTGGGGAGGACTCAAAAGTACATGAGGTAGGGCTGGAGGGACAAGGCCTGGCCAGGCTCCAGTCACCGGGAACAGTCTGGGCCTTCGAGGCATCAGGAGGGTGGAAGGAAGGCTGCTCTGGGGACCCACTCCTCTGGTCTTCTTTCCAGGGCACACCCAAGGCTGGGACATCACAAGCTTTGGAGCTCCTGCCTGTCAGTTAGAGATGAACTCTAGTATGGAAATGAACCCCTGGGGTCTCCCTTGTTTGGGGCCTTCTTCTCCATGGGGAGTGCAAAGGTGACTGCCAGTGTTTTCCCAGGACCCACCCCTGCCCCCCACCCCTGGTCCGGAGCTGCCTGCAACCAGAAGCTGAGGGCTGCCTTGTCAAGCGCTTGCCTGCAACATTAATGCAGCACCTACTGTGTGCTTTCCTTGGCGGAGATGAGGGAACCAAGAGGCAGGGCCCCAGACTCCACCTTCGAGGCACTTGCCAATGCCAGTCTGCATTAGCCTGAGGCCAGGGCCCCACAGGGCTCAAACCAACCCAACCAAGGAGTTTCCCAGCTGAGCTTCAAGGGGTTGAGCAGGACTCAGCAAGGAGATGGTCGGGAGAGGTCGTTCCATAAAGCGTCGTGGGAAGTGGCAATAGCACACATGGAAGGGTGTGTTCGGATCCTGGAGGGAGGGTTCTGGGTCAGGCAGAGTGGTGGGAATCCAGTGAAGAGTGAGCAGGGGGCCCTCACGAGGCCTCATGGGGGTGGCCAAGGCATCGAGGACTTAGGCCTAGGGGTACTCATGGATGTGGGGAGCAGCCCCCGTTCGCCCGCATGCAGCCAGAGGACTCTTTCCTTGGGGCAGACAGAGAGGCTGGAAGGCTGGCATGGGACAGGCAGCTCTGTACCCTATGAGCTGCTCACCACAGGGAGGTGAGGGGTGGGTGGATTCATACCCTCCAGGCATAGGGGGAAAGCCTGGCAGGGTTTTGAGGGGTAGAAAGAAGGACAGAAGCCCAACAGAAGGCAGAGGGATTGTAGAGCTGTCCTGTCCCACTGAGAAGATGGAGGGGCCTTTGGAATGGCTGAGGGGGGCCTCACTCCCGAGAGGGAAGCATACCCTCTCTGCAGGTGGCATCACCGAGCCTTCAAGACAGGAAAGAACAACCCACGTGAAAGAGAGAATGTGCCTGGGACACCGTGGTCACCACAGGGAAGAGGAAGCAGCCTCAGGGCAGGGAAAGAAGTGGGGTGACCAGTTGTCCTGGCTTGCCTGGAACGGATCCCATCGGAGCACTGAAAGTCCTACGTCCAGAACACCCTCAGCCCTAGGCAAACCCGGATGTTTGGTCACCTTAGGGGGAAGGTGGGTGTTACAAGAGGCTGGGCCAGAGAAGGAATGTCTCGAGAGCCTCTTAGTAAAATATTCAGTGATGCCAAGAAGCCAAAAATGGTGACATATCTGGCAGGAAGATCCCAGTGTGAGACAGGGCAGGAATGATGAGGCCAGGAAGTCAGTAGGTTGTCAGTGCTAATACTGACAATAATAACACTGTGCTGGGGCACCTGGGTGGCTCAGTCAGTTAAGCGTCCAACTCTTGATTTCAGCTCAGGTCAAGATCTCAGGGTCATGAGAATGAGCCCCGTGTTGGGCTCTGAGCTGGGCGTGGAGCCTGCTTAAGATTCTCTCTCCCCCCTCCCTCTGCCTCTCCTCAGCCATGCATGCATGTTGGGGGTGGGGGATGGGGGAGAACGTGCTTTCTCTCTCTCAAAAAAAAAAAGGAACACCATTCACTTACATACAACCCTGCCAATGGCCTTATACCTGTGATGTCATTTGGTCTCATCCATCTTTGAAATGTGTGAATTAACTAGGGCAGGTGTTGTTAGCTTCTTTTTGGAGATCAGTGTCAGTGACTCGCCCAGTAGGCTCTGCTCACCCACATCTTAAGTTTGGGCAGGGGAGAATCCACACACATCATACTCTCTAGTAAATTCGCCCTGCAGTGTGCACCACTGCTATGGGCATCATCACCTGCTGCAGGAACGGCCCCCATCCTGCCCCTCCCCGGCCACAGCCACCACATCTGTCCTAGCTTCTCTGTCCACCCCATCAACACAGGTCCACCCGCTCTGCCCAAAGCCTCCTTGTCTCCCACAACCTGCCTGTAGGTCTCAGAACCAAGTTCAAACCCTGACTCCGGAGGTGGTGAGACAGGAACCTGGAGCCCAGGGCATTGGGACCCCATGGCACTCCTCAGCCCTACAGCCCCACTGCCCCCTTTGGGGGTCCCTGAGGACGCAGACCTTCTCCCTTCAGCCTCCTGCCAAAGGCTGGGGGTGGGGATGGGGAATCATGCCACCAGGGCCCCGAGGGGGAAAGGAGGTTTCCCAGAAGAGGGGGGCTTACAGGGCTGCGGAGGCCAGGGACATGGGTGGATGCGGGTGGTGCCATTCCCCATGGTGTGGGCTGGAGGGTGGGAAGCTGTAGGCACCACACCTCTGTCAACTTCCTGGGACTTGGGCTGCCCTCTGTGTCCTGATGCCCTGATGCCCTCATGACCCAAAGCCCTTTGCCCACAAAGTTACCAGAGCAGGCTGGAATTTTCCTGAAGAGCATTCCTGAAAGGAAAGGCAAAGTTAAGGAAAAGAGGCTGAGGCTCCAGGTCTGGGGGTCCTGACTGGGACTAACTACACATTGGCTGGGTGACCTAAGGCAAATTTCTTAACTTCTCTGAGTCCTGGCTTCTTTTATCTATAAAGAAGGGAGAAATAATAACACCTTTCTCCGAGAACCTGTATGAGATCATTGACAGTGCAAAAGCACATGATACAGGAATAATTTCCTGTCCACCATGGGAATAAAGGAGAATCACTTTTTTCCTTCTCTCCATTTTTCAAACCATTTTCTTTTTTTAATTTTTTAAGATCTACGCATTGATGAGAGAGAGTGCGCATGCGTGATGGGGGGCAGAGGGAGAGATACTCAGACTCCTTGTTGAGGGCAGAGCCTGCCGTGGGGCTTGATCTCAAGACTGTGAGATCATGACCTGAGCCGAGATCAAAAGTAACCAACTGAGCCACCCAGGTGCCCCACGAATCATTTTCTGATGTGGCTATGTTACTTCTGTTTTTACAGCTCTTAACAGAGACCAAATTGACATACCATAAACTGCACAAATTGTGCAATTTGTTATGTGCCATGTGTATACTCCGTGAAACCATCACCACAATCAAGATAATGAACATATCCATCAAACCCCAGAGTGTCCTCATGTCCCTTCTAATGGCTTCTTTTTTAAAAAGATTTATTTATTTATTTGAGAGAGAGCGCGCGTGCGCAAGCGCCTGCCCAGTGGGGAGGGGCAGAGGGAGAGAAAGTCCAACCCAGACTCCATGCTACCGGCAGATCCCCATGGGGGGCTCCATCTTATGACCTTGAGATCACAACCTGAGCTGAAACCAAGTCGGTTAACTGAGTGAGCCACCCAGGCCCCTCTAAGGGCTTCTTCTACCTCCTCCCAATTCCTACCCCCATGTCCCCAGGCAACCACTGATCTGCTGGCGTTAGTTCACATTATAGAATTTTATAAAATTTTAGACTTTTCTAGACATAACTATACATTTCTTGCTTCCTTCACTCCGCACAGTGATTTTGAGATGCAGGCATGTTTTGACGCACATCCGCAGCCCATCCCTTCTTATTGTTATTGTCGAGTGTTGGTCCATTCCTAAACATGCCCCACAAGTTTATCCACTTGGCCTATCGATAGACATTTGAGAAATTTCCAGTTTCCAATTTCAGCTATTGCAAACAAAGCTACTATGAACATTCAAGTAGAATCCTTCCTGAGGACTCTCCGGTATGTTACTTTTTTTCTTTTTAAATCGGGTATGTTACTTTTTTTTTAAAACTAATTAAATGCAGCTCAGGTGCAGCCAGTCCATCCAGGCTCTTTACCAGGAGGCCTGGCAACAGTGGCCGTTTTAACTTCTCTGCTTTGTCTTGCGTGCTTCTGATTTCTCAGGGTTCTTGTTCTCCTGGATTGAAAGGGGCCAAGCCCTTTTGTCTAACTGAAGGTTCAGAGGGTTAGCGGGCTTCAGTTTTACCCAGCACTGGGAGCCCAAGAGTTGCTGAGGTTTGAGACCCTGATTGGTTCTATGGCTTCTATGGTGTCTCCTTACCAGACCGATGGGGTAAAGTGTTGTTCCCTAACCCCCTCACCTGCTCCCCCTCCCCACATTCTCCCCACCCACACCCTCACCCATCAAGCTTCTGGCTGCTCTTTGCCCAGATAAAAATTAGCCCATCCTCCCTCATTCCTCCACACCCTCTGCCCATGACCCTCCTGGTATACCTGATTCATCGAGCCCCTCCCCACCCTCTACAAATACACCTGAGGACAGACAGAGCCTCAGACTTCCTGCAGCTCCTGGCTCTGTGCTCTCAGGTAAGGTTCTGCTGGCTGTGGTTGGTGGACAGGAGGGGCTCTCTTTGCAAGTGTGTTGTGGGTCTGTCTGGTCGTGCTTTCTCTGAGTACGTGTGCATGTGTATTGAATTGGTATCCGTGTCTCTGTTTCTGCTTGTGTGGGCCTCGTACATCTGTGAGTGACGGTCTGTGTTGCTCAGGAGCACAGTGTGGGTCTGTGGGCCATGTGTCTGTGTATCTGCATAGGCAGCCACCCCAGGACTAGCCCGGGTACCTCTGCTGCCCTGCCAGGCAGAGTGGTCTCTCTGAAGGCTGCAGGGAAGTCAAGTGTGCGGGGATCCTTTTCAGAGGAACCTGCCTGCCAACTCCTATCCTTCAAGCTCCTTGGCCTGTACTGGGGAGAGAAAAGTCCAAGTCTCGTCTTGTTTTTTCTAATTGAGGTTTAATTGACAAAAATATTTGTTTCAGGTGCACAGCAGTTTATACTTTAAAAAAAAAAAAGATTTTATTTATCTGACAGAGAGAGCACAATCAGGGGAGAGAGAGAGAAGCAGGTTCCCCGCTGAGCAGGGAGCCTGATGTAGGTTGATTAGGTCAGTTGCGTGACCTTGAGATCATGACCTGAGACAAATGCAGACACTTAACCTACTGAACCACCCAGGCACCCCAGTTTTTACCTTTTGACACCCATTTTGCACCTCCACCCACTGACCACCAAACACCAGTCAGTTTTCTGTGTCTATTAGCTAGGGCGCTTTTGAGGAGATTTGGGTTTTTTTTTTTTAGATTCCACGTATAAGTGAGAGCATATGGTATTCATCTCTGACTTATTTCACTTAGCATAATGCTCTCAAGGTCCACCCAAGTTGTTGCAAGTGGCAAGATTTCCTTCTTTTTGATGGCTGAGTAATAGAACACTATATACATGTACCATGTTTTCTTTGTTCATCCATTGAAGGACACTTAGTTGCCTCCATGTCTGGCTACTCTAAGTAATGCTGCAATGAACCTCGGGGTGCACACATCTTTTCCAATCCGTGTCTTCATTTTCTTTGAATAAATACCCAGAACTGGAATGTCTAGATCCCATGGTAGTTCTATTTTTAATTTTTAGAGGAACCTCCATGCTGTTTTCCATAGTGGCTGCACCAAGTCCCATTTGTACCAAAAGCAGGTTATGAAGGTTTCCTTCTCTCCACATCCTCACCAACACTTGTTATTTCTTATCTTTTTGATACTAGCCATTCTGACAGGTGTGAGATGATAGCTCATTGTAGTTTTGATTTGCATTTGATTTGATATTGAGCATCTTTTCATGTAGCCGTTGGCCATCTGCACATCTTCTTTAGAAAAATGTCTATTCATATCTGCCTCCCATTTTTTAACAGGCTTAGGTTTTTTCTCCTTCTTCCAACCTAATTTAGTCCTAAGCTTCTCTTGATCACTCCCTTACCTCACCCCAGCCTCACGGATCTCTTCCAGACTCATTACTCACTAGGGGAAGGTTCAAGGGTCAGGAAGGACCATGTGCATAGCTCAGAGGCTAAATGCAACTGAACATTTGTGGTACAAGTAGAAGCCAACAAAAACGGGTGACTCGAGAGGTGCAAGGGATTGGGGCTCTTATGTTAGGGATGTGCATGCATGCGGATGTGCGTGTGTGTGTGTGTCTGCGTCTGTGTGTGTGTGCTTGCGTGTTTAGCAACCATGTGGGTACCAGAGTGCCCTGATGTCAGGTGTTTGGTCCTTTCATCATATACTAGAGTCTAACTTGGGGTCAGAAAAAAATGAATGTATTGTGTGTGCATAGGGTCCATTCTGGGGTTGTGCATTGTGACCAATGTTCCAGCTCCAAGCGAGACAAAGCCAGCCTTGGTACCAGAGCACATCAGTAGTTCCCTCCAATGACAGTACACTCATTGGAGAACGACAAACTGGCTCAGACCCAAAGCCTCCCACCAGCTTTCAACGTCCTGGTGGGAGGAGGTAGGAACAAGCAGCTAGGGCGCTGGAAGGCTTTCCATTCCTTTGTGCTGAGTCCTGCAGAAGCCCTGACAACCCCAGCCTGCTCTTCCCTGCTCTGTCTTCAAGCCTTCCTCTCCCACCTTTATGACAGTTGTCTACATGGGGGCAAGAATCTATAGGGACTGGGTACCATGGCCCAGCACATGGTAGGCATACGTGAATGATGAACATGACTGACATTGATCAAGTGGAATTGAGTTAATACAAGAGTGGGAGTCTGGGGGTGGTTCTGGGGTCAAGTGTGAGGGTGTGCTGTTCAGGAGACAGTATATGATACTTTTATGTCCCTGTCTACCCTCCATGTGGGTGAACCCACTGTGTGCATTCACCACCCATGCCTGGTGTCTACTCCGTGCCCAGCTCCATACTGGGTACCAAGCTAAGCCAGAGGGAGCATTTTTATCCCTTGAAGGAGCCTTGTGTACACATCCCCGCGGGGGTGGGGTGGGGGAAGAAGGAAAGACTGAGATTTAGATTACAGCCAACTAAACTTGACCTGTTGAACCACAGGTGTTCCTTTTGTCACTCCCTGTACTTGGCCGATAAAGATGGATCCAGGTAAGTGCTGTGGCTGGGAGGCTGTGGGGTGAAGAAGGAAGGAGACAGGTAAGAGCAGAGGCCATCAGTCAGCCATATCTATGGCATGCCAAGAACATATGTGTGTGTGAAGGTGGTGGAGGGTTCTAAGAGGAAAACAATCTCTTATATCTTGTATTACCCTTCAGAGTTTAGGAGACATGCTCATACAGCCTTCATCTCACTAGCCCTCAGGAGTAAAGCAGACAGGTGCTTCTCCCATTGTACACATGGGAAATTAGGGGCCATGCTCAGGATGAGATTGTGGGGATATGGAAGGTCTGGACCCCAGAACTCAGCTCTTGGCAGCTGTGCCCTTGGCTCCCCTCAAAAGGAACAAAGGACTATCCTGGTCCTCAAGAAATTGCAATCTCCCCGAGCAGATGATTCCCACCAATGGAGCACTTCAGAAGGCTCAGGACCACTCAGATTGGTTGTTGCAGATTGAGCCCCACCACACCCACCGTGGGCAAGCAGAGCGGCAGGATGGCCCAGTATAACCATACTTTCTGCAGGAAGGCACACAGAACAGAGCGAAAAAGCTATCCAAGGGGCAGGAGCCACAAGCAAAGGCTAAGAGCTGGGGCCAGAAGATCAGAAGCAGGAACACATGAACACCTGAGGGTCTGAGCAGAGACTGGATCAGAAAAAGTCAGATTTGGGGGAGGAGGTGGACTGGGGAGGCAGAGTGGGGACCGTCTGGAGGTGGAAGCAGAAGAGTCAGGATTTGCCACTGTGGAGTACCTCCCTTCGTGTCATGGAATTTGGCCAAGGTCGAGAGGGCAGACAGCCGGCAGGCTGGGGATGAGAACCCATGTCCCCTGACTTCACCCCACCCTGTAGGGCTCCGTCAGCTCTCCAGCAAACAGGGATACACAACTGAGCTTTGTACTGACTTCCAATTATCTGTATCTGTTGTTGAGAGAAGGAATGATGGTCAGGCAAGTGACCAGTTCTGAGGAGCCTTTGCAGGGCTTGGCGATGAGGGTGGGGCAGTTTGGTGGCCACAAAATCTGGCCCCGGGGACAGCACAATATCTCACTGCAGAACCAAATAACCAAAGCTACTTCTTTTTCTCCTTTCCTCTCCCACAGGTCCAAAGGTAAGAAAGCTCTCCAGCCGTCTCCCTTGCTCCTCCCCACTGCCATGTCCTCCAGACCTCCAGCCCCCTCCTTTGACCTTCAGGGAGTAGCCATGACCTTCCTGAAATGAAGAGTGGGGAGCAGGCTTGGCCATCAGCCCCATGGGCGGGCAGGCAGGGGCACCACAGTGCTCCTCCACCCCCGGCCTTCTCCTCAGCTCCTCTCCTGTTTTCCCATCTGTCTCTCCCGCTTCCTCACATCCCCTCCCTGTCTCAGCTTCTCTCCTGCTGCTTCTCCGCCTGTTTCCTGCTTCTCTGCTTTCCTGGCTACCCTCACAGCCTCCCTGGATGGCTGGCTTGCTCCCAAACCCCAACCACACTGCAGGGCTCCAGTGACCTGCCTCTGCTGGAGAAAGGAGGCTGCCTACCCACCTCCCCCCATGGGTTCCCACCAGCAGATGGGGCTCCTAGGCCTGGAACTGGCCCCACCCCAAGGAGATTCATAGAAGGAAAGGCGCGCAGGGTGGGAAGTGGTTGTTTGCAGGCATCACTGAGGCTAGATGAGGAAGGGGCTGCTCTGACATGGTCAAGGGAAGCACCCCCCCCACCCCACCCCCAGCCCTGGAGCCTACCTCTACTTTTCCCACGCCAAGCCCTCACTGGGGCTTAGGGGGCAGAAGCCAACAGGGCTAGGGCCATAGCCCCACCCCTGTTCCCTCAGGGCTCCAGGCTCCCAGTGCCCCAGCACCAGGAGCAAGGTACCTGGTGTCTCCGTTCTCTTCCCTGGGCCTGTGGCAAGAGGCAAAGAAACTCCTCTGGCATTGGGGCCTCAGGAATTGTTCCAGCAAAGACAGAAGGTTAAGCCACACTCTTTCCGGCCTCTGCTGGCTGAGGCAATACAGCCTTGATTTTACTATTTTTATTCTTCCTGGTTTCTTGAGTCTAGCACCTGCTCAGGGACAGGCAGAGGCTCACGCACGCTTCCACTGTCACATATACACACGCACACACATGGCGCCTACATGCGTGTATCGGGGGGTACAGCAGGTATGTGTGCCTCTATCTATGTACCTGTGCATGGGGTGGGGCCCACCTGTGCACAGGTACACAGACATAACTCTTTGCATTTAAATAGAGCACACCCCCTTGCACCTACACACACACACACAGACACACAAAAACACTGTATAGAGAACGCGCATATCCTCACCTGCCATCTCCTGCTTTTGTTCTCTTCCCACCCTCCAGCTACCCTCCCCCTCACCACCCCCCAGGACTCCTGCATCACTGTTAACCCTGCCTCTTGTCTCCTCCTTGCTCCTGGCCCTCAGGGAGCTCCCTTAGAGCCACCCCCAGCCCACCCTCACTTGTGAGTAGTCAGCCTGCAGTTTCTAGCTGGGCAAAATCTCCAATGACTCTGTAAGGGTTCCTGGGTGAGAAAAGGGAGAAGATGAGATCATTCTGCTCCTTAGCTATAGAAATAAACTGAGGTCCAGGGAGTAGGAGTCATTTCTTGGCTCAAGGAATGGAAACCAATGAATCTAGGTTCTTCCCCTTTCTTTTGCTTAGTGCTCTGGCTTCATCACTTGCCCTCTTCATCACTGGCCCTCTTCATCACTGGCCCTCTCTCCCAGCCCTCCACCACCATCCCCTGCTAGTGTCCAGGAATCCAGAATCCTCCATGACAGAAGGTGGAGGGGTGGGGGAGGAAGAGGGAAGTTGATCTCAGGCAAGACTGGCACTGACCCCTGACTCTAACATTGTCCATTTGGCTTTCCACAGGGGCACTGCCATGGTGGTGGCAATGGCCCAGGGCACTGTCCTGGGGGAAAACACCCCCCAGGGCCCTGTGGACACCCCCCTGGCCATGGCCCAGGACATAGTCCTGGGGGGAACCACCCCCCAGGGCCCTGTGGGCACCCCCCTGGCCATGGCCCAGGACACGGTCCTGGGGGGAACCACCCCCCAGGGCCCTGTGGACCGCCACCTGGTCCACCTCACTAAGGAAGCAGAAGAAAGAGGACACAACAATGGGGAACCCGAGTTGGGTTGCCCTGCTGACCTGGCATGGAGCATGAAGCAGAATCTTCTCTTCCTAATAAACAGACTCCCAGAGGCCATATTTTATTCTTAAATAGCCTATCTTCCTTCTTATCCAACTGCGCACCCAGGGGCCCTGGGGGTCTCCAGGTTCCCTAATTATAAAAATGAGTACCCAGCCAGGCATTCTCAGAAGCTTGACTCAGTGGTGCCCATGGCACATGGTTGTGTATGGTCACCACTCCTTTCCTTTTCACTGCTGCCCTCTCCCATCAAACAGCCTCACCACTTTGAGGTGTGTCCTCACCACTTTAACCCCATCATATACACCCAGACTTGGTGAGCCTCCTGAGGTTCCATCTAGATGCCTCGCTCTACAGATCAAAAGACTTCAGTGAATCCCGACTGTCCAGCTGTATTTCTCACCATTCCCTGAAAAGACACTGACCTTTCCAGCCTCCTTAGCTTTGCCTATTTTGCCCCCACTCCCGCCCCTTCCCCACCTCAAGGTCAAAAATACCTTCCCTCCCAGCCAGCTTCCTTCCCATCTTGAGGCTCCACCATCAATATGAAGCCTTCCTTAAAGCCCATGAGGAAGAGAGAGGTCCTATTTGTACGCTGCACCCTTCTCTGTAGTTTATATCAACCATCACAGGGGCCTGACCACACCCTACCCAGTGGGCACTAGTTTATGGGCTAGCCTTTTATATCTCCAGCCAAATTGTAAGCTATTCAGGACAGGCCCACCACTCCTACACTTGCCTCTAGATTCTCCCACCTAGTGACCTATGCCTTGCATAGAGTGACACTTACGCACAGTTTAGGGATACCTATATTCTAAATGCTTGTAGGTTCTGACTCCTTCCCCAGCCCCACTCCTCAGCCATGGCACCTCCCTGCACATTCAGCCAGCATGCTTGCTGTGAAACCCTTTCCATCCAAATCCCACATCTGGAACCCTCTCCGCCCCCCAACTCCCAGGCCTCTTACATCACCCATATCTATTCTAGAACTCTACCCAGGCCTGTCCCAGGCCCATTACTCCCTCCCCTCCCTCATAGCTGTTCCCTGATGGTGGAGCAGCAAGTGTCTTAAAGTGAGTGGCTGTTGGGTACCTCCTAGGCTGAAGTGGGGTGATTATAAGAAAAAGAGCTGTGAATTCTCTTTTCTTCCTCTTCCCACACCCCATACGCCGCACTTGAATAACAGAAGCCAGGCTCCAGGTCCGAGGGTTGCAAACCCAAGTCCAGGTCCAGACAAACGTGAAGAAAAAACCCAACCTGAACAGTGCCATAGTCCCACTGGGGAGGAGGGTGTTGCTAGGCAAAGCCAAGAGAATGTGGGACTTAAGTCGCCCAACCTCTCAACCTTTCAGTTTCCTGCACTGTGAAGTGCGGGTGTGGAAGTTTCTTCCTCTTTCTGGCTGGAAGAGTGCGTTTCAAATAGTGAGGCTCTCCGCACGGTGCCTGGAGTCGCGCTTCCTGGTCCCTTAGGGGAGAATCGATGTCCCCCTGGGAAAGGCCAATTTGCGGACTACAGCCAGCCGGCCGGACTCCTAAAAGCTCTCAGACCTGGCCTGGGTAGGTCCCGGGGTCTTGAAGACAGCAAGCCTCCAGCGCTGGGCAGCCGGGCCGCCACAAGCCTCAGTCCCCGCCCCTCCGGTGCCGCGCCCATTGGCTGGGCTCCTTGTCGGCCCCGCCCAGCGATCTGTCCGACTGGCGCAGACGCATGCGCGGGAGCCAGCCGCCGCCGCCACCACCGCTTCAGCACCAGCGCCCGGACAGCGGTGCCGCCCACGGGCATGGATGCTGGTAGCGGCGGCAGCAGCCGCGGTCCGGCTACCGGCCCGGGTCCGGAAGGGGAGCAGCGGCCCAAGGGGGAGCCCTTGGCCCCAGACGGCAGCTTCCCGGACAGGTAGGACGGACCGCTCCACAAACCCAGCTCGCAGACCTTCCCAACACCCTCGCCCCAGGTATCCCCATAGCTGCCATATGTCTCCCTCATTCATTCCCCAGCCCCTCCCAGAGCCCCTTCCAGCGCCTCAGAGCAGCCGGCCCCCTGGCCACGCCCTCATTCAGCCGGGTCAATTTTCTCTCTCCCAGATACCCCCTACTGTGAGTTCCCATCGCTCTCACTGTCCCAATACCT
This sequence comes from Lutra lutra, assembly GCF_902655055.1. Taxonomy (NCBI): domain Eukaryota; kingdom Metazoa; phylum Chordata; class Mammalia; order Carnivora; family Mustelidae; genus Lutra; species Lutra lutra. The sequence continues at coordinate 60,088,625 of NC_062284.1, forward strand.
GCCCCACCCACTGTTCCTACCTTACCTCTAGTGCCGGGGTCTCCTCCGACCCTCCAGCCTCATGAACCCCTCCCTCTAGGCCCTGCCCCCGCATCTTCTCAGTAAGCCCCAAGCCCGGGGAAACCTCAGTCTGGGTTCCAGCATGGCAGTGTGCTCGAAGCTGCGTGTGTGGCATAGACGGGAGGATCCCCCAGGTGTGTGTCCTGGGGAGAGCAGACCCTCGCCGCCACGCCAGGAACTGTCTTTGTCCATCACCGTCAGTATCCAGTCTGCCTCCATAGCCGGCTGCACACGTGTGGGCTTGAGTCCCCGCGTGTGGCGGCTACCAGCACTCACTCGCTGGAGGCGCAAGGGTGGGCAGGCTCTGAGGCTCAGGCTGCGGTTAGTACCATCCCTGAGGGAGTCCCAGGCTGGCAGGACAGGAGGAGCATCTTCTCACTGAGGGCCCAGATATCAGTGCCTCTCCTCCACCTTCCCCCACCATATGTGTGAGGGAACAGCCCATCCAGGTAACAATATGGCGCAATTTCTGTGCCCTGCCCGGTCTGCCACCCTCAGAATCCCTCCCCTGACATGACACTGCCTCCCTCCCTCTCTCTCTCTCTCCTGCCTGGACTGAAATAAGAGGCATTCTTTGGGGCCAAAAAGCAGAGATGGACATATACTGCCCTAGTTAAAATGTATGTTCTGGACCTCAGAGCAAAGAGGAGGCCCCACAAGTAGAGAAAAATGTTTTCTTCCCTTTATTGTCAACACTCAGCCTGGATAGATTTAACCACCTGTCACTCTGAAAGGCACAGAGCTTTCTTCAAGGGAGTGAGACACAGGATGGATGTGTTTCCTGGACCAGGGGCTGCCTGGGACTATTGCCTGACCAAAAAGCCAAGGATGGACAGGGCAGGGACAGGACAGGGCAGGACGGGGGCCCGGGGCCAGAAGTCTCCTTAGAATGGGCCAGAGAGTCATTTGCTGCCTTGGATATTTCATTAAGGATAAGCCTTGCCTGGTCTGATAACTTCCTCTGCATGTGGGGGTCATTCCTGGGCACAAGAACCACTGGCTCTTCTTCAGCAACTCCTTGGGACCTCTGGCCTCTCTCTGAATTTCCCCAGAGACCCTGGACACTAATCAGGCAGAGGGACACAGTTCAATTCAAGAAACAAAAATATGTTCATTGCAAGCTAAGAAGTACTCTGGAGTTAGATACAGAGTGAATAAAACAGTGTGTGTGTTTAAGCACACCTATGGTCCTTTACTAATTCATTGACTACAGAGCAATTTGAAATAGTTCATTCTCTGTTTTTGAAATTACCTTTTTATTTTCCCAGTGACATGACTGCTCCCTTATCCATCTTGGCCACTCTGTGGGATCACATGGAAGTCCATATGGCTCTGTGTCTGTGGGCCTGGGGGTGTCCTTAATGTGCATGTATTTACCTCTTATGAGTCTCCCAAGTGGGTGGCTCTGTGTGGGGGGCAGCCCTATCAGCCAGGCACTGCCCGCTTTCGCTTTGGCCTCTTGAGGAAGCCTGCGTCAACACTTTCCATCCCCCTGCCTGCCTGCCCCAGTCACCTGGGATACAGGCCTGCCTAGGAGGTGGCTCACTCTTGTCAGAGCCATGGAACTGAGGGGGTAATAATGAAAGCCACCTGGGGTGTTTAACTTGTGTTATTACTAGATCTCCTGAAAACTGAGGGCAGCAGAAGCTGGCAGAAGAAAGCTTTTATTCTCAGAAGAGTTTGGCTCTTCTCCTTGGGAGGGTTGAGACAAAGGCCCAGTTCATACAGGAATGTGAAGGGTTTTAAATTCTGCCACATTGACAATGATAAGCACTGTCAGGAAGGATGGGATTTGGGAGAAGCTGACCTTAGGTCCCTGGAGAGGGGTGAGAGGGGTTGAGAAGAAGGGGCTGGGGTCAGGGAGACCCCAGTAGAAGCAAACCAATGGTAGAGGCTGGAATCCCCCTTGAACAGAAGACAGCTAAAGAAGGGTGCAGGCTTATGAACTTTGGTAGACTGGCTAGGAGGGAGTGCTCCCTCTCTCCTCCAACACCCCCATAGTGCTAGCTAACCTTAATAAAAAAAAAAAAATCCCCACACTCCAACTGGGGCAGGGGAAGCCTGGCTCTATGTACTCAGTGAGTGCTCTAAGACCATGGGCAGCTCAAATAGACACCCTGGTTGCCCCACCCTCCTGACCCTTGGAATGCAGGTTTGCTCTAAGGAAGGAGACCAAGGGGGGCCTGGGTGGCTCATTCAGTGGAGCATGTGACTCTTGATCTCAGGGTTTTGAGTTTGAGCCCCACATTGGGTGTAAAGATTACTTTTTTTTTTTTTTAAAGATTTTAGTTATTTGTTTGACAGAGAGATAGAGAGCACCAGTAGGCAGAAGGGCAGGCAGAGGGAGAGGGAGAAGCAGGCTCTCCATTGAGCAGGGAGCCCGATGTGGGGCTCGATCCTAGGACCCTGGGATCATAACCTGAGCTGAAAGCAGTCACTTAACCAACTGAGCCACCCAGGTACCCCAGTAAAGATTACTTTAAAAAAATAAAACCTTGCGGTGCTTGGGTGCCTCAGTTAGTTAAGAGTGTGACTCTTGATCTCAGCCCAAGTCTTTTTTTTTTTTTTTAAGATTTTATTTATTTCACAGAGAGACACCCAGTGAGAGAGGGAACACAAGCAGGAGAGGGAGAAGCAGGCTTCCAGCCACACGGGGAGCCCATGTGAGGCTCGATCCCAGGACCCTGGGATCATGACCTGAGCAGAAGGCAGACACTTAACAACTGAGCCACCCAGGTGCCTCTCAGCTCAGGTCTTGATCTTAGGGTTGAGTTCAAGGCCCATGTTGGACTCCACAGTGGGCATGGAGCCTACTTTAAAAAAAGAAAAAGAAAAAGAAAAGATAAAAAAATTAAATCTTGGAGCACCTGTGTGACTCAGTTGGTTAAGCATCCAACTCTTGATTTTGGATCAGGTCATGATCTCAGGGTTATGAGATCAAGCCCTGCATGGGGCTCAGCCCTGGGTGTGGAGCCTGCTTAAGATTCCCTCTCTCCCTCTTTCTCTGCCCTTCTCTCCGCACCCATGTGCTCTTTCTCTCTCTCAAAAAAATAATAAATAAAGGGGAGGCCATGATTAATGGGTCATTTTCATGCTTTCGGGATAACCCAGACCAAGAGCGGTGCCCAGCATGTGATAGTTGCTCAAAAGAAACCTGCAGGGGGCATCTAGGTGGCTCAGTTGGTTAGGCATCTACCTTTGGCTCACGTCATGATCCCAGGGTCCTGGGATCGAGTCCTGCATCAGGCTCCCTGCTCGAGGGGAGTCTGCTTCTCCCTCTGCTTGCCTCTCTCTCTCTCTCTCTGTCAAATAAATAAATTAAATATATATTTTTTTAAAAAGACCTGCAGGGGTGCCTGGGTGGCTAAGTGGGTTAAGCCTCTGCCTTTGGCTCGGGTTGTGATCCCAGGGTCCTGGGATCAAGCCCCATATCGGGCTCTCTGCTCAGCAGGGAGACTGCTTCCTCCTCTCTCTCTGCCTGCCTCTCTGCCCACTTGTGATCTCTGTCAAATTAAAAAAAAAAAACAACTTAAAAAAAAAAAAGGCCTGCAGAATAAAAACCTTAAAGAAGAAAATGTCCACACTTATGTACCTTCCCTTTGGCCCACAGAGATGGGCCAATAAAGTCTTTTATCTGCCAGGACCTTGGTTGCTATATCTACTTTATGGGTCATCTGAGGGCTTGCTTTAGAACAACTTTGTCAAACTCCTCTTTTTCTAAACAATGAGTTAGTTAAAAAAAAAAAGTATCAGTGATTTAAACCATGAGATTAAATGCTGATGCAGCTTTTAAGTAACAAAAAGGCAAGTATGTGTAATTATATATGTAGTGAGAGTCTCAAGGTGTGAGGAGTTCTAAAATGGAGCTATATTATCTGAGGTGCCTAAAGAGGTCAAATTGTAAATATAAATATACTTCTTAAGCTGCATGTTCCCCACAGCCCTGAGTGCAAATGAGGGCGGGGGGACAAATGTGTCTTCCCTATGCCAGGCTCCGACAGGGAGCTCATGTATGTTACACCTTAATTCCTATACCAACCCTGAGAGGGGGTGTTACCATCATACTCTCGCTCAAGACAAGGATGCCAGCACCCCAAGAATTGTGTGTCTTTCCCAAGGCCTCAGAGCTAAAGGATGGTAGAGCCAGCAGCCCACCTCTAGTGCTCCCGCATTTTCCCTTGGCATGAAGGTTGTGCTTTCCCAGACCACTATGCCAGCCAGCCATGCTTCCAGGAGGAGCAGGAAGAGCTTGCCTCTTCTTCCCAGTTCCTCTACTTAGTTTCCAGGCAGAACCCAGCCTCCCTGGGCAATGTCTCCTTGCCGCCAGGACAGGGACTCTGGCCTCCAGCCCCTTTGGGAGTGCAGCAGGCAGGTCTGAAAGCCACAGGTGGGTCAGCGTAAACCACACAGCTACACAATTTCTGGCAGGCCAGGTGGGTCCAGTGAATGTGGGGACGAGACAGGGCTCTGCCAGGGCTTCCTAGTCCAGAACCTCTCTAGGAGCACCCCATAGCCCTCAGGGACTCTGTTCTGCAGCCATCTACTCCTGTCCCAGGTCTGGCAGTCCTGCCACTGGGGGGGACTCCACCTCCCCGTGCACCCAGGGAGTGGGTCCATGCCCTGAATACTGTCCTTGTGAGTAATTCTGAAAGAAGAATCTATTGCTGACTCCTCCTTGGCAAGTTCTTTGGGGGTCCCAACTCCCTCTCCCAGCTGTACACACTCTTGCAAAGCAAACCTCTGTCCTGTGGCCCAAGGGTGGAGGAAGGGCAGCACTCACAGCTGGCATACCTTCTGTGACTACCCCCACCCCCCACCCCCGTCAAAGTTGGGCCTTCCTTTTCAGTGCTCTGTGACTTGGACTCTGGTCAACATCTCCCACCCACTATGAGTGCCTGGAAGACAAGGATGGACCTTATTCATCCCAGCATCACCATTAGCAGCCCGTCTAGGGCTCAGTATTCACTCAACAAACATTCCCTGGGCCCCTTCCCAGTGCAAGAGATGAACAAAGGCATGAGACCCTGCTCTCCCAGAGCTCACATTCCATCGGAGAGGCAGGCTCGAAACAGGACACTGGATAATGTCCGGTTGTGGCAAATGCTGCGAAGAAATATAAAGCAGGTGGGGGGATTGAGAGCTGGCAGGTGGTTAGTTGGTCGGGGAAGGCTTCTCTAAGAAGGTGATAGTTGTACTGAGACTAAAGGGAGGCTCCGAGCCATCCAGTTATCTTGTGGAGGAGACCCCAAGCTGAGGGAGGAGGAAGTTCAAAGGCTCTAAGGTGAGAACAAGATTGCAGTAGGTGCTCAATAAATGCCTGCCAAGAGAATGAACAGGTGGCTGCAGCAGAAAGAGTGCAGGACTGGGGCGCCTGGGTGACTCGGTCAGTTAAGCACCTGTCTTGGGCTCAGGTCATGATCCTGAGGTCCTGGGATCGAGCCCCACATCGGGCTCTCTGCTCAGCAGGGATCCTGCTTCCCCTGCTCTCTCTGCCTGCCTCTCTGCCTGCTTGTGATCTGTCAAATAAAATCTTAAAAAAGAAAAAAAAAAGGAAGGGAGGGAGGAAAGGAAAGAAGGTAGGAAGGAAGGAATGGTGCAGGACAGCAAGTCAGAATGGGTTTAAGGCCCGGCTCTTGTCTCACTGAACCTATTTTCAAATATAGAACAAGGAAAAGTATCTCCCCTGTAGGATTTTGTGAGTACACAAGATCATACATGTAAAAGCACAGTGTCTGGCATGTAGCAGGCTGCCAATAATTTTTTTTTAAGATTTTATTTATTTATTTGACAGAGAGAGAGAGGTCACAAGCAGGCAGAGAGGCAGGCAGAGAGAGGGGGGAAAGCAGGCTCCCCACTGAGCAGAGAGCCCAATGCAGGGCTTGATCCCAGGACCCTGGGACCATGACCCGAGCCAAAGGCAGAGGCTTTAACCCACTGAGCCACCCAGATGCCCTGCCAATAATGTTTTTTGAGTGCATGGACAGGTGAGTGACTGAGACAACGGACTCAAGAGATAGGTTGGGGGTGTATGGATGGAGGCTGTGCCCCCCTCCCCTCTCCCCCAGGACTAATAAGAACAACCCCAAGCCCTGTCTCCTTGTCTCAGGGCATGGGGTGGCCCAACAGCACCCCCCACCCTCATCACCCTTGTCTCTTCTCTCCCCAGGTCCCAGAGCAAGGCTGTGGCCCCTGAGGCAAGCCCAGAGAAGAGCTGCTCCCTCCACAGTGGCCCCCTGGAGGATCCTTCCAGTTCTTCAGGACCCCCACCAACAACTTCCACCCTCCAGCCTGTGGGCCCGTCCAGCCCCTTGGCCCCTGCACACTTCACCTACACCCGGGCACCGCAGGAATACCGGGGAGACAATTCCCTGCCAGGGCTTGGGGACCGAGCAGCTCTATGCTCCCATGGCTCTAGCCTCAGCCCTTCACCAGCCCCCTCACAGCGAGATGGGGCCTGGAAGCCGCCATCTGTGCAACACCATGTGGTCAGCGTCAGGTAAGGAGGGATCCAGCAGCCTGCAAGCTTCCACTGGAAGATGGGGCAGGGCTTAAAAGTGGGGTGGGCCCCCCGGGCTCTGGACTCCTTCATTAAGAGGCAGCCCAGGATATCCCTTGCCTCTGAGGGAGGAGGCAGCCTGGATGGAGGAGGAAGGAAGGGTTGGAGCTTGAGAGTAGAACAGCCTAAAAGGATTAATACCATCTTGCTCTGTCCCCACACCCTACCTCCCACCCTGCAGGGGGGCTCTGACAAGCAAGTGTCTTTTCTTCTCTTCCACAGGCAGGAACGGACCTTCCGGATGCCAAAGAGGTAGGCCCCTGGGCCTCTGGCCCCCTAGGGATGACTAGGTGGGCACCGAGTCTGGCCCTGCCACCCCTTCCTGGTGACGCCTAAGCTCACCACACCCAACACCAGTTCCAGTGGCTTCTCTTCCTCTTTCCCAGCTATTCCCAGCTGATTGCTGAGTGGCCAGTGGCTGTGCTGCTGCTGTGTCTGGCTGTCATCCTCATCTGCACCCTGGCTGGACTGCTGGGGGACCAGCTGCCCGACTTCTCCAAGCCCTTGCTGGTAAGAGGCTAAAGGGAGGGACAGGGACTCCCAGGCCTAGCCACCTCAGCTCAGTCTGGGGCAGAAAGTTGGAGTGCCCCAGCTGGGGGTGGGATGGCAGTGGACTCGACCCCCAGAGTGAGTTGGGGAGATGGTAAAGAGGGGATACTCTCATCCAATAATCCAGAAAGGCAGGCTGGCCTTCCCTGCTCCAGGGACCCAAAGGGGCAGAGCCAAGAAGGGCCAGATGGGGCACTGCTCCTTTTGCCCACCTGATCTTCTCTGTCCCTCCCCCTGCAGGGCTTTGAGCCTCGAGACACAGACATCGGCCGCAAGCTGGTAGTGTGGAGAGCACTGCAAACCCTCACAGGCCCCAGGAAGCTGCTTTCTCTTTCCCCAGACCATGAGCAGAACAGGTACTGGGTTTCCATCTTTCCACTGTTAAAGGGAAAGGGGGAATGAGAGAGGACCTCCCAAAATCCAGGTCAGAGGGACTTGCTGGGGTCCACTGGGAAGGGGTTTCTGGCCTCCTCTGAGTCCCTACCCCTTGATGGTGCCTGACATAGGTTTTTCTCTCTACCTTAGTTCCAACGCCCATACCACTCTGAGCCCCACACCCTGGAGCAGTACCCAGGAGGGCTTAGTCCGGCCTCGAAGGATGGTGGAGCCCCTAGAGGACAGAGAGCAGGAGAACTTCTTCTGTGGCCCGCCTGGTAAGCAGCAACCTGGCCAGTTCCTGCCTTTAATGGTGGCCCCCATTGTACTGACTAGAACTAGAGGGCCCAGGAGAACAAATTTGGGCAGTCAGAAAAGGAAGGAGGCCAGCTGGCCACGTTCAAGTCATGGAAGTTGGGTTACAGTCGGGAGGCTGAGCTAGGCCTCAGCTGCTCCAGCCACACGAAGTCAGGCTGGGCAGGGGTGGCGGGGCACAGGATGGGGCAGCCAGGCACAGGTTTCAGACTCCTGAGAATCTGAGCCTCATATGGCCCTGGGTAAGTGTCTTCCCTCCAGCAGGCCCAGGACCTGATGCCAAAGAGCTGAATTCTGGGGTATGTTGGGGGGTGTGTTGCAGAGAAGAGCTATGCACAGCTGGTGTTCATGTCCACCTCAGCAGGCAGCCTGTGGAACCTGCATGCCATCCATTCCATGTGCCGCATGGAACAGGACCAGGTGAGCTCGCTGGGGAGGTGCTGTGGGAGGGAGATGAGGCAGGGGGAGAGAAGGGACTCTTCTTGGCCTAATCCCAAGGAAATACAGCTGAGTCAGAACTGCTAGGGTGGACTGGGGAAGAGTATTCCCTGCTCAGAGAAGTCTTCCAGTCCCTGTTGAAAGGCTCCAGGTTCAGGTGGGGAAAGAAGAGTCAGCTGTTCTTAGAGAAGCCAAGACACAGAGACTGGCAGAGCCTGGGGGTTTTCAAAAGGTCCTGAAAAGGGGCGCCTGGGTGGCTCAGTGGGTTAAAGCCTCTGCCTTTGGCTCAGGATCGAGCCCCGCATGGGGCTCTCTGCTCAGCGGGGAGCCTGCTTCCTCCTCTCTCTATGCCTGCCTCTTTGCCTACTTGTGATCTCTCTCTGTCCAATAAATAAATAAAATCTTAAAAAAAAAAAAAAAAGGTCCTGAAAAGGAGCCTCAGGGGCTGTTGAAGAGGCCCCAAACCAAGGCCTCCTCCTGATCAATCCAAGCAGTGCCAATCCGGTTCCTCTAATCCGAGAGCCAGATACCACCATAACATCTGAAGAAAGGTTTGTTGCCAAATAGTGTAAACACCATTGAGTAGCCCACGGCATCCACACAAGTGCATCTGACATACCAAAGACACTGGTTAGGAACACGTGCCCTGGAGTCAGATTCCTGAATTCAAAGCCAGTTCTCTCTCTCTCTCTCTCTTTTTTTTAAATAAGAATTTATTTATTTTTTATCTGAGAGAGAGAGCTGGGAGAGGAGCAGATGGAGAGGGACAAGCAAGCTCCACCCTGAGTGTAAAGCCCCACATGGAATTGCATCCCAGGACCCCGAGATCACAACCTGAGGTGAAATCAAGAGTTGGACACTCAGCCAAATGAGCCACCCAGGTGCCCCAAGGCCAGTTCTAATACCTCCCTAGCTGTGTGATTGCAGGCACATTTCTAAACCTCTCAGTGCCTCGGGCTTTGGATGTAGAAAATGGGGCAAATAATGATACTTTTCTCATAAGGATGTTGTGACAACTGAACAAGACAGATTTGCCTGGCAAGTTGTAGAATAATGACTGGCAATAGAAATCTCTCAGTAAATGTTGCTGTTGTCACCACGATCTCAGGCCCAAGGCCATATAGCCAGTCGGTAGCAAAACAGGGCCTCTGATCCCCAGGCCAGTACCCTCCAGAGCTACACCAGCTGTCATGATGTGTTGTGTTAATAGCAGGTGGGAGACAAAAGGAGGCATGAGGTCTGAAAAAGAAATAGCTCTGTCACTAAGACGGTTTAAGCAGCCCAGTGGACAGAGGTAGGAGGCTACGTTTGGCACTGACCCTGACCCTGGAATGTTCTGGTCCCTACTTTTCCCACTGTTTGCTTCCAATTCCCTGGACCCTTAACCCATCTGTGGCTGACATTGTCACTTCCACTCCTGGTTTAGGCAGAGCAGAATTGGGGTGTGTGACCTGCAGGGGCCCTTAGGACAGGACCTCTCGGAAGGAGGCCTTGGACAGCATTCCTGAGGCTCCCCTTTGGTGGGTAGTCAAGATGTAGCCAGGAACTGAACACAGCTCTGAGATGAGCCTTGTCTGCTGGGCTGTCAGGATACCTCTCTGCCTCGGCCCTCTAGCCTGGTAGGAGGTGAGGTGTCCCTGGACAGGGGCCATGGAACCTGGGCCCCTGCCTTGACCCTGAGCTCTCTCCTGCCCTGTGTGCTGTACAGATCCGCTCCCATAGCCACTTTGGGGCTCTGTGCCAGCGTACGGAAGCCAACAAGTGCTGCCCCAGCTGGTCCCTGGGCAACTATGTGGCTGTGCTCTCCAACCGCTCCTCCTGCCTAGACACTACTCAAGCCGATGCGGCCCGAACGCTGGCCCTTCTGCGGGCCTGTGCCATCTACTACCACCGCGGCGCCCTGGTGCCCTCTTGTTTGGGCCCTGGACAGGACAAGCCAGCACACTGCACCCAGGTGCCCACCAAGTGCTCCCAGAGCAGCGCTGTCTACCAACTCCTCCATTTCCTACTGGACAGGGACTTTCTGAGTCCCCAGACTGCCGACTACCAGGTGCCCTCCCTCAAGTACAGCCTGCTCTTCCTGCCCACTCCCAAGGGGGCCTCCATGATGGGCATCTACCTGGACCGCCTGGCAGTGCCCTGGGGGCTCTCTGACAACTACACGTCCATCACCGGCATGGACCTGGGCCTCAAGCAGGAGCTGCTGAGACACTATCTGGCCCAGGACACGGTGTACCCCTTGCTGGCCCTGGTTGCCATCTTCCTCAGCATCGCCCTCTACCTGCGTTCCCTCTTCCTCACGCTCCTGGTACTGCTGGGGGTGCTGGGCTCCCTGCTGGTCGCCTTCTTTCTCTACCGGGTGGCATTCCGCATGGCCTACTTCCCCTTCGTCAATCTGGCTGCCTTCGTCCTTCTCAGCAGCGTCTGCGCCAACCACACACTCATCTTCTTCGACCTGTGGCGCCTCAGCAAGAGCCAGCTGCCTTCGGGGGGGCTGGCGCAGCGCGTGGGCCGCACCATGCACCACTTCGGCTACCTGCTGCTGGTCTCGGGCCTGACCACAGCCGCAGCCTTCTACGCCAGCTACCTGAGCCGCCTGCCGGCCGTGCGCTGCTTCGCCCTCTACCTGGGCACGGCCGTGCTGGCCCACCTGGCCCTCACGCTGGCCTGGCTGCCCGCCTCCGCCGTGCTCCATGAGCGCTACCTGGCGCGCGCCTGTGCGTCCCGGGTGCAGGGCCCGAGGGCCGGCAGCGCGCCCCGGCGACTGGCCCTGGCGCTGCACAGAAGGCTCCGCGGTCTCCGGAGGGCGGCGGCCGGCACCTCGCGCCTGCTCTTCCAGCGCCTCCTGCCCTGTGGGGTCATCAAGTTCCGCTACATCTGGATCTGCTGGTTCGCTGCGCTGGCGGCAGGGGGCGCCTACATCGCCGGCGTCAGCCCCCGCCTACGGCTGCCCACGCTGCCGCCGCCCCGCGGCCAGGTCTTCCGGCCCAGCCACCCCTTTGAGCGCTTCGACGCCGAGTACCGCCAGCAGTTCCTGTTCGAGCGGCTTCCTCAGGGCGAGGGCGGCCATTTGCCCGTGGTGCTGGTATGGGGCGTCCTGCCCGTGGACACCGGCGACCCGCTTGACCCTCGCAGCAACAGCTCACTGGTGAGTGACCCCGCCTTCTCGGCCAGCGGCCCGGAAGCCCAGCGCTGGCTGCTGGACCTCTGCCACGGAGCTCGGAATCAGAGCTTCTTTGGCGCCCAGCCCGAGGGCTGGCCCACGCTCTGCTTCGTGGAAGCCCTCCAGCGCTGGGTGGAGAGCCCCGCTTGTGCCCGCCTGGGGCCAGGCCTCTGCTGTGGCCACTCTGCCTTCCCTTGGGCACCCCAGCTTTTCCTTCACTGCCTCAAGATGATGGCTCTGGAGCAAGGCCCCAACGGCACCCGGGACCTGGGGCCACGCTTCAATGCCCATGGCAGCCTGGCTGCCCTGGTCCTGCAGTTCCAGACTAACGTCCAGTATAGTCCGGACTATGGCCAGGCCCACCGCTTCTACACTGAGGTTAGCCACTGGCTGGCGGCGGAGCTGGGCCGCGCACCCCCCGGCCTCCACCGGGGCTGGTTTACCAGCCATCTGGAGCTCTACAGCCTGCAGCACAGCCTGAACACAGAACCAGCTGTGGTGCTGGGCCTCGCGCTGGCACTGGCCTTTGCCACACTGCTGCTGGGCACCTGGAACGTTCCACTGAGCCTGTTCTCAGTGGCAGCCGTGGCGGGCACCGTGCTGCTGACTGTGGGGCTACTGGTTCTGCTCGAATGGCAGCTCAACACTGCCGAAGCTCTCTTTCTCTCCGCCTCTGTGGGCCTCTCGGTGGACTTCACAGTCAACTACTGTATCTCCTATCACCTGTGCCCGCACCCTGACCGCCTGAGCCGAGTGGCCTTCTCCCTGCGTCAGACCAGCTGTGCCACGGCAGTGGGGGCCGCGGCCCTGTTTGCGGCTGGGGTGCTCATGTTACCCGCAACCGTGCTGCTCTATCGCAAGCTGGGCATTGTCCTGATGATGGTCAAGTGCGTCAGCTGTGGCTTCGCCAGCTTCTTCTTCCAATCTCTGTGCTGCTTCTTTGGGCCAGAGAAGAACTGTGGGCAGATCCTCTGGCCTTGTGCCCACCTGCCTTGGGACACTGGAACCGGAGAGCCAAGTGGGGATAAGGCAGGCCGCCCACGGGCAGGGCCAGCAGGAGGGGCGCCCGGATCATGCTCGGAACAGTATGAGCTCCAGCCCCTGGCACGGCGCCGGAGCCCCAGCTTTGACACGAGCACAGCCACGAGCAAACTGTCCCACCGGCCCTCTGTGCTCTCAGAGGATCTCCAGCTGCATGATGGCCCCTGCTGCTCCCGTCCCCCACCGGCCCCTGCCTCCCCGAGGGAGCTGTTCCTGGACCACCAGTCCGTCTTCAGCCAGTGCCCAGCCCTGCAGACATCCTCCCCCTATAAGCAGGCGGGCGCCAGCCCCAAGACCCAAGGCAGGCGGGATTCCCCAGGCCAGAAGGCTGAGCCTGCGAGGGCCTCACCAAAAGTCCCTGCCCACTCTCCCAAGGCCAAGTCTGTGGAGCCTCCTGATTGCCTCTGCTCTTCAGCCAGCACCCTAGAGGGCCTCAGCGTCTCTGATGAGACCTGTCTGAGCACCTCGGAGCCCAGTGCCCGAGTTCCAGATTCTGTTGGTGCCTCCCCAGACGACCTGGATGAAACAGAGCCAACTGTACCCGAGCGGGGCCAGCTGAACGAAAAGCGGGACACCCTGTGGCTGGCGCTGAGGGAGGCCGTGTACGATCCTTCCGTTCCTGCCTCCCACCAGAGCAGCTCATCTTGGAAGGGCCGTGGGGCCCCAGGGGATGGCAGCCCTGTGGTGCTGCCCAACAGCCAGCCAGATCTGCCAGATGTTTGGCTCCGCAGGCCCAGCACCCACACTTCAGGCTACAGTAGCTGAGGGAGGCCTGGACTAGGGTGTGCAGAGCCTGTTGGAGGCGACTAGGTGGCCCCGGACTGAAGCTTGATGGTGTCTCCCCACCTCAGCACGGAGAGGTTTCACCATCCAACTGTGGAGTTTAAACCCTGCCCCATGTGGGTCAGCCTTGGTCCAGGCTGCTGCTTACTCCCCACATCTGGAAGATTCAGTGGGGTGGATCTTGGGAAAGAAAGGTCACAGGCTCATGTCTTGTGACTTGCTGATCTCTCGTCTGCCCTCCCCCCAACGTAATGCCAACCAGGACCTCTAGAAGGGGGAAGGCCAGATTCGTGGCTCCAGGTATCAGGGGGAGGCCGACCTGGCCCCCAAGCCAAGTGGGTGTGAGGGACCCAGTTCCTGGGACCCTGCAGGGCACCTCACCAACCAGAAGAGCCCTGGGGAACCCCAACAGCCTCCGGGACCTCACACCTTTCAGGGGCTCTTTATCAGGACACTCCCTTCTCTTCAGGGAGCTTCTCTGGGCCAGAATTAGGCTGAGGCCTCTTTCCTGAATGGCCTTAACCCCCTCACACTTCCTAGGCTGATCAGGAATTCATCAAGGCCGGGTAGAGATGGCTGCTGGCAACCAAGCAGGGGGAGGAAGGCCAGCCAGCCTCAGAGTGTCGTTCAGTTGCAGAAACAGTCCCTTGTGGGGAGCAGGAAGTGTGTGCTCCCCTGGAAACAAACAAGAACCCTTTATATCCTATATCTTTTCCTTTACACAATACTTAACTTGCATACCCACGTCTCCTTGGAATCTCACCATTTCACTACGGGTTAGCCTGCAATTAGCCAGATCCTCCCCCCCTCCATCCCTGGTTTATAGGTAAAGTCACTGAGAATAAGTAAGGTTAAGTGATTGACTCACAGTCTTAGAGCTCATAAGTGTGGGAGCAGGCTTCCTGCCTTGATCCACTGCTAGAATTCCCACTGTCCTGGTTACCTGCCCCAGGGCATTGGCCTGTAGTTAACTTGATGGTTCACCTTGCAGGTGTTTCTGAGAATACCCCATCCCGCCCCTCTTTAGACCTCTGTCTCCAGACAGCGCTGTACTCTGAGCAAGCCGCGCTTTGTTCTACATCTGCCCCGCACTTCCCTCCAGATCCACTGAGAACCTCCAGGCTCTGGGGCATCCTGGCGGAGCTGATTCCCCTGTTCCAGGGCATGCTTCTTTCATGGCCGCAGTGTGTGGAGAGGCAGAGGGTAGTAGAGGTTGAACAGAATTCAGCTAAGGCAGGAACTCAGGACGGTCCCTTTGGGGAGAGTGCGAGTCTAAAACTCTACCCCCAGTCAGGGAAACCCCAGCTTCCTACAGGCAAGTCTGTCTGGGGGCACTCAGGAGACCAAAAGGTGACTCCCCGTTCCCCAAAGCAAAGAGTCGCTCTGCAAAGTTTTATGCCATGTGAGAGTTCCTGGCCCTTGAAGCAAAGTTACTCGAACACCTACTCTCATGTGGAACCACGAGGAGACAGAGGCCTGGAAGGGAAATTGAGCATCTACCCTCGAGGGGCTCACATGCTAGCTCTTCCCTCAGGCATGGATGGGTCACTGGTGGCACCTTGCAGTGTGGGCTGAGGGCCATGTGCCTGTCACCATTCATATTGCTAGAGGTCAGGTACCCAGGACCGGTAACCAGGATGGCTTCCCTGAAGGGAGACAACTTGAGCTGGGCTTTGGAAGTCCAAGTGTCTCAGATTGGAAGGGACCTTAATGATCATTTATTCCAGCAGTTTTCAAGCTTTGTAGCCTCAGGATCCTTTCTTCAAAGAATCCTTGTGTGGAAACACAGTTACAAAACAGATAAGAAGCAGCAACTCCTGGGGTGGTGCTGGGTGGGTGTGTACAGAGTCTGCTCAGCCTCCCTTTATCCTGGGCTTCTTGGGGGCCCTGGGGAACCCCACAAGCTCCCAGTAGCTCTAACAGAATGTGGTGTGAAAACCACCAAGCCAGGTTGTTTTACAGATGAGTAACACAGAGAGGAAGGGATTCTTCTAGGCCAGACACTCTGTGACCCAGCTAGAGGCAACTCAAGAGGTGTTTCTGTTTTGTTTTGTTTTGTTTTGTTTTTTTCCTATATTCTTGAAACCTACCTCCCACCATAAGAAGCCCATGAGAAGTGGAACAGAAATCCAAATGACACACAGGAGTTCTAGAAGCGCGAGAAGACCATGGGTGGGAATGACAGGCTACGTCAGCTCCTCTGCAAGCTGAGAAAATCAAACCCATTTGACCCCTGACCACCAGGAAGAGGAGGCAAGAATGAGGACCTAACTTGCACCTATTCTCTGGGAGGTCTGTGGAACCACTCTGTCTTCATGTCCAAGTGGAATTCCCTGTCTTTGGCCTGAGGCTGCTCATCAAGGTCTTGGTTTCTCTGCACTGTGGACCGTGTTCTTCTGTATCACACACCCATGCTTTGAGAGCCTTGGTCTCATCTGGGACAATCAGCCAGAAAGAGGACAAGGTGAGCCCTTCCTTCTGAGCGTGAGCAGAAGTCTGGCCTTGACTCAAAAAAGAGACCAGTGTCTTAATTGTTTTTTCCAAGCACCTCACCAAGGCTCTTCTGCCTTGTATTGTGGGGGTGGGCAGCAGGGACCTAGACCAAAAGGACCTGCTCTTCCACATCCTTTTTGTCTTGCAAAGGGAGACATGGTATCTGGGACTGGAGCTTTGAAATTTTGCCAGAACACAACCACTGAAATGTCAGAGAGAATACAGAGGGGTGGGTAGGGTGGGCATCAGGGATGTGGGCACAGCTGAGGATCCTACTCAGAGATTTCTGGGTCCCATTCTTGCAGGCCACAGCCACAAAACCCAGCAGGAAGGCTGATCAACCAGAGTAGCTGAGGTACAGACTGGATTTGGTCTTTATACCACTGGGCCCCAAAGACTGGAAGACCCCAGCGGTAATCTAAAACACCACCTCACTCCCAGAGTGGCCCATACCAACAGCAGGCAACCCACATTAATGGATAATCTAGCCTGCCTCTCCAGCCCCAACTCTGAAAAGCAGGATTTAAAGTATTGTCAATTTCCTGTAAGGTTCAGCAGACCTATTTGCTTCATTACATTATCAGTGGTTACAAGGAGTATATGGCTCAGAAGCATGCTGAGGCAGGGGAAAACCAGCTAAAGCATTCATGTTTGCTCTGTGAAATTCGAGAAATGGTTTCTTAACACTGAGACACTTTAAAATCAACTACGTTGACACCCATTTGGGACTTAAGGTCCTTTCTCCTATTTGTGCCACAGATCCTTGAACTTCCACTCAGAGTATGAGTACGTGTGCTGTATGTTTTTAAAATGTAACTGGTTTACTTTGTCACTATGGGAAAACCCATCCTTCCATGGCTGTGGTGCTTTGTTGACAATGATAGAGATTGGTTTGACTAGCAGACTCTTAGATTGGCACATGGCATAAGTGATACCATGATACTAAGGCAATATCCCAGCCTAAGCCCGATTCTAAAAGAGACATCTTGCAAGAGATTTATAAGCCAAACTTCCTCAGCCCCATCCAAATCATTCCATTCTTCTCCCATTGCATGACAGGACAGAGAAGCAGGTGAGAGGTATCAGGAAAGAAGATGCATTGGTTTACAACCTTCACACATTTATCTGGAGAGTTTCTGATCTTTTCTTCCATGGTGGCCTTTGATAATACATATGGGCAGTGACAGTGCTCTGACACCCCATCCCATCCATCAGGACTCCATTTGCTTGGGGATAGAAAAAACAGGCATTCCTCACCCTTTCCACACACACCCTTGATCCCAGGGACAACTATAACAAGGTCAGGAGGTGTTTATGCATAAGAGAAGAAAGTGTAACTCAGTTCAACGGGAAGAATACAAAGGAAAGCCACTCTGTGCTATGTAAATGATTGGTTGTCCAAAGCCACTCTGTGTTGAAAAGCCCTGGAAGGACCTTGATAAAGTTGCAATCATTATCAGGCTTCTGTGTGATTATTCAGTTCTGTGCCTTCTTCATTTAAGAATTCAAATTCAAGAGTGAAAGGTTGATACAGAGAGCATATTAACCACATTTGTTTGAACTGAATAACAGTAGCAGACTTTTATGATAGAAAGTCAGTCTGGGTGCATCTGGGTGGTTCAGTTGGTTGAGGGTCCAACTCTCAATTTCTGCTGGGGTCATGATCTCGGGGTCATGGGGTCAGCCCGTATAGGGCTCCATGGCCTGTGGGGAGTCTGCTTAAGATTCTATCTCTCTTGAGGCACCTGGGTGGCTTAGTCAGTTAAACATCTGCCTTCTGCTCAGGTCATAATCCCAGGGCCCTGGGATCAAATCCCACTTCCGCTCCCAGCTCAGCAGGAAGACTGCTTCTCCCTCTGCCTCTGCTGCTCTCCCTGTTTCTGCTCTCTCTGTCAAATAAATAAAATCCTTTAAAAAAGATTCCCAGGGGCGCCTGGGAGGCTCAGTGGGTTAAGCCTCTGCCTTTGGCTCGGGTCATGGTCTCAGGGTGCTGGGACCAAGCCCCACATTGGGCTTTCTGCTTAGCAGGGAGCCTGCTTATTTTATTAAGTTATTTTATTTAGTTAAGCTATTTTATTAAAAAAATCTTTGGGGCACCTGGGTGGCTCAGTGGGTTAGGCCTCTGCCTTCAGCTCAGGTCCTGATCTCAGGGTCCTGGATCCTGGGATCGAGTCCTGCATCAGGCTCTCTGCTCGGTGGGGAACCTGCTTCCCCCTCTTTCTTTCTGTCTGCTGTTCTGCCTACTTGTGATCTCTCTCTCTGTCAAATACATAAATAAAATCTTAAAAAAAAATAAAATCTTAAAAAAAAAAAGATTCTCTCTCCCTCTCCCTCTGCCTCTTCTCCCCCCAATCTCTCTCTAAAATAAATCTTTAATTTTTTTAAGATTTTATTTATTTATTTGACAGAGAGAGATCACAAGTAGGCAGAGAGTCAGGCAGAGAGAGAGGAGGAAGCAGGCTCCCCGAGGAGCAGAGAGCCCAATGCGGGGCTCCATCCCAGGACCCTGGGATCATGACCTGAGCCAAAGGCAGAGGCTTTAACCCACTGAGCCACCCAGGTGCCCCATAAATAAATCTTTAAAAAAAAAGATAGCCAAGGGGCGCCTGGGTGGCTCAGTGGATTAAGCCTCTACCTTCGGCTCAGGTCATAATCTCAGGGTCCTGGGATGGAGCCCCACATCGGGCTCTCTGCTCAGCAGGGAGCTTGCTTCCCCCTCTCTCTCTGCCTGCCTCTCTGCCTACTTGTGATCTCTCTCTCTCTGTGTCAAATAAATAAAATCTTTAAAAAAAAAGAAAAGATGGCCAATCTGATTTGGCTGATGGGCACAGAGGTTTGGCTTTGCACATAGGATATAAAGTGGGCATTTTCCAAAAATTAAATGATTTAAATCTGCAGTTCCATGACTTGAACAAAAATACATTTAGAGTACATATTACAACTTCCCATTTCAGACAAGATGGAGTAGCAGAGACTAGATTTGCCCTCCTTCCAGAAACAATCAACTAAACATAAAAACTATGAAACAACAGTTTTCAAGATGGTGGACACCAGACAACAAAGACAGTGATCCCTGAAAGACAAGAAACAGATGAGATGAGCCCTATGATTGCCTTAGCTTATTGCTGAAGAGAGTTTCCAGGATGAATTGCAGGGAGGGAGAACACAGGCAGGGCCATGCAGGCTTCCTGAACTGAGGAGATAGCTCAGAGTTTGTGGCAATCCAAACTCTGTGCTCACAACAGAGTGCTGGTGAGAAAAAAAAGTGCATAGAGAGAGAATTCTGGAAAGGGCCCCCCTCGAGTATTCAGCAGAGCACTACTCATCATGGAAATGTTAGGAAATTACTTGAGACTAAGGAAAGAATCATCTGAAATAATTAGAGGGAACAGTAGCCAATATTCATAGAGGACTGGAACAGTGACTGTTCGTTCCCATCAATCAGACTGGAAAACCTCATAATTTTATGAAGCATTGGTTGGAGTTCTTAGAAGGGTCCTGCCTTAGCAGTGGGGACACATTAGCCCCAGTTTATTTATTTATTTTTTATTAACCCTAGTTGTTCATCCCATTTAATAAATTTTAAAAGCAACACCTGAAGGAATCAAACTATTTCTAGGTAATGTAACTGCATCTCAGAACAAACCTCAAGAATGTTTACAGAAGGGGTGCCTGGGTGGTTCAGTGGGTTAAAGCCTCTGCCTTCGGCTCTGGTCGTGATCCCAGGGTCCTGGGATGGAGCCCTGCATTAGGCTCTCTGCTCCTCGGGGAGCCTGCTTCCTCCTCTCTCTCTGTCTGCCTTTCTGCCTACTTGTGATCTCTGTCTGTTAAATAAATAAATAAAATCTTTTTTTAAAAATGTTTACAAAAATACAAAAATAACCAGCATGCGAAAACACAAAATTTACAGTGCCTGAGGTCTAATAAAACATTAGCAGTCGTACAAATAAGCAGAAAAATATGAACCATAGTGAGGAGGAAAACCAATTGACACCAACCCAGAATTGACACTAATGTGAGAATTAGCAAAGAGATTATTATAGCTGTATTCCATATGTTCATATAGCTAAGTAGAGACTTGGAAGATATTTTAAAAAATACGCAAGTTGAACTTCCAGAGATGGAAACAAATGAATGAGATGAAAAGCCATGAGATGATGGCTTGATGAAAAGCCAATGAGATGATGGAATTAACAGTTTAGACACTGCAGAAAAAAAGATTAGTGAACTTGAAGACATGAGACTAGAAATTGTCTAAAATGAAACACCAAAAGAAAAGAATTTTAGAAATGAATAAAAAAGTATATAATACATAATAGGTAGAAAGTTGGTTTTTTAAAATATTTAAAATTGGGAAAAATGCAGGCATCAACTAAAAATGGGTGAGAGGGCATATTGTTTTTGTTTATTTGTGAAGGTATGTGAACAAAAAAAGAGATGATCTTGAAAATGCTACTCCAGATTCCATCTTCCTTCCCCGTTTGCATATGACTTTGCTCCTATGATCATCCCCTCTTCCCCTGAAGCATCCTTTCCTCCTCTCTGCTAGCTCATTCCCCTTAGTACATGTATCCACTAGTAGCTGCAACTTGGGGAAAACCCTTCCTTGACCCCCACAACCCAGCACCACAGTGACTGCCCAGTTGCTCTACTCCATTCACAAAGTTTCTAATGTCTTCATCTGCCATCCCAACTTCCTTATCTCTCACTGTACTCTTTAACCTACTCCAATGTGGCTTCCACTCAGACCCACCTCTCCACCAGAATTCTTTTTGCTGTATTTGCCAATGACTTCTTTACCAGTTATTCTCTATAGTTTACCACTCCCTCCTTTGGCAGTTTACCACTTCCTGCTCCTTGGCTTCTAAAACACCACGCTTTTTTGTTGTCTTCTTACCTCCCTGGCACCTCTTTATCAGGTTTTTTTGGCTGGTAGCCTTTTACTGCAACTCCTAAATGTTACTATCCCTATCCTTGGCTCTCTGTAGACTCTGTACACTTCTTCCCCTGGTGATCTCATCCAATATCTCAGCTTTTTTTTTTTTTTTTTTTTTTTTTAAATACACCCACATACACCCAGATCTCAAGAGTAGAACTCTAACCCAGACTCCCCTCTGGGCTTGAAGCCTGTATTTCAAACTGTCTACTTGACACCTCCACTTGAATGTCTGAGAGGCATTTCAAGTTAAATTCAAAACTAAGCTCTCAATCTCCCAGCAACATAAAATAGTGACTCTTTCCACACAGTTATTCAAGCCTGAGAATTCTCCTTAAGACTTCCTTCTCGGGGCACCTGGGGGGCTCAGCGTTCAACTCTGGGTTTCGACTGGGGTCCCAGTTGTGGGATCGAGTCCCACTTTGGCTTTGGGCTCCATGCTCGGTGGGAGTCTTTTCAGAGAATATCTTCCTTTGCCCCTCCCCTCATTTGTGCTCTCTCTTTCTCTAAAATAAATAATCTTTGAGGGGCAGCTGGGTGGCTCGGTCAATTAAGTGTCTGCCTTCAGCTCCTGGGGTCCTGGGATAGAGTCCCACATCAGGCTTCCTATTCAGCAGGGAGCCTGCTTCTCCCTCTCCTTCTACCCCTCGCCTTTCTTGTGCTCACTTGTGCTTGCTCGTGCTTGCTTGTGCTTGCTTATGCTCACTCTTTCAAGTAAGCAAATAAAGAAATAAACCTTAAATAATCTTTTGAAAAAAGCCCTTTCCCTTCTTCCCACATGCAGTCCAACACCGAGTCCTGAGATTCTATGTCCAAAAGCTGTCTTAAATGTGTCTGCTTCTCTTCCATCCTTGTGGTGTCTAAATGGGGTGTCTGTCCAATCGGAACAGGGCCTACAGAATGTAGGGCAATGATCAGGTGGAAGTCGGTGGCATGGGCGATGAAAGGATTCGCCTGAGGCAAAACAAAAGGGATAGACATTTATTGAATATGCCACAAGGGAGCCATGGGGAGGACAACAGAAGAGAGGTTGTCTGCCAGGAGAGAGTGGGTGGGAGCTGTTTTTAAAGAAGGAAGGTGAGGACAGTTTGAGACTATGGAATCTTCCCTTTTTTGGTAACTGTGCCTAGCTGTAGTAGCCCATTGGTCAGTTAGGACCTATGGAAGTTTTATGGTGGGTCGCCTGATGGGCCCATCTGTATTCAACCAGGTGTTGCTGTGGGCTCTTCCTGCATTCCATCGCTCCAGCCTGTTTGCCTCAAAGCGGCCTCTGCACTCTCACTATTACCAGCACCCTCATGGCCAAGCCACCATCATCTCTCATGGGAATGATTGCAGCAGCCTCCCGACTATCTCTATAGTTTTGCCCTTATCCCCTTCAGTCCTTTCTCCATGAAGTGATCACAATGAGCTTTTAAAAAATAAATTGAATAACATTCTCCTGCTCTAGTATTTCAATGACTTTCTATTACTCTTAAGATAAAAATCTAGGGCGCCTGGGTGGCTCAGTGGGTTAAGCTGCTGCCTTCGGCTCAGGTCATGATCTCAGGGTCCTGGGATCGAGCCCCGCATCGGGCTCTCTGCTCGGCGGGGAGCCTGCTTCCTCCTCTCTCTCTGCCTGCCTCTCTGCCTGCTTGTGATCTCTCTCTGTCAAATAAATAAATCTTTAAAAAAAAAAAAAAAAAAAAAAAAAAAAGATAAAAATCTAATCTTGGGGCGCCTGGGTGGCTCAGTTGTTGGGCGTCTGCCTTCAGCTCAGGTCATGATCCCAGGGTCCTGGGAACGAGCCCCTCATTGGGCTCCCTGCTCAACGGGAAGCCTGCTTCTCTCTTTCCCACTCCCCCTTCTTGTGTGTTCTCTCTCTCTCTCTTGTTGTCTCTGTCAAATAAATAAATAAATAAAATCTTTAAAAAAAAGGTAAAATCTAATCTCTTCACCTTTGGTCTACAAAGCTTGCCATTTGACCTCTTATTTCTCCAGCTTTATCTGTACTGCTTTCCTCCCATCTTTCATTCCCAACTAGTCATTCCTGCTTTGCGACTTCACATTTTTCCTCCCTCCCACACTGTTCATCTGATTAACTCCACTCACGCTTTGTTTTAAGAATTTTATTATTTTTTTAAAACATTTTATTTATTTATTTGAGAGAGAGACAGTGAGAGAGAGCATGAGCGAGGAGAAGGTCAGAGGGAGAAGCAGACTCCCCATGGAGCTGGGAGCCTGATGCGGGACTCGATCCCGGGACTCCAGGATCATGACCCCAGCCGAAGGCAGTCGCTCAACCAACTGAGCCACCCAGGCGCCCTGTTTTAAGAATTTTAAAAGAAGAGCAGAGAGCCTGATGCAGGGCTCAATCCCAGGACCCTGGGATCGTGACCAGAGCCAAAGGCAGAGGCTTTAACCCACTGAGCCACCCAGGTTCCCCAGTTTGTGTGGTTTTTTGTTTCCATTTTCTAGATTGTAAACTCAAGGAGGGCAAAGCCAAAGTCAGTCTGGATATTTGTTACTCCTCCCCCATCTGTCCTCTTAGAAGAATGGTCTGGCACACAGCCGGTGCTCATTAAATACTTACTGAGTGAAATGAATGAGTGCCTTAAGTGCTTGAAAACCCTGATCTGTTCTCTACCAGTAGCTATGAATCTCTGCTTAAAATCTGGGTAAGTTTTCGGACACGTGGCTTGTTCAGTTGGTAGAGCCTGGGACTCTTGATCTCCCGGTTGTGAGTCCCAGCTCCTTGTTGGTCATAGAGCTTACATTAAAAAAAAAAAAAAAAGTCTGGGTAAGTGTTATTAAAGTAAGAACTGGGGTGCCTGGGTGGCTCAGTCACTTAAGCCCCCAACTCTGGGGTTTGGCCCAGGTCATGATCTCAGGGTTGTGGCGTCAAGTACCGCCTGGGGTTCCCACCAGCGAGGAGTCCACT
Source organism: Lutra lutra (assembly GCF_902655055.1). Taxonomy (NCBI): domain Eukaryota; kingdom Metazoa; phylum Chordata; class Mammalia; order Carnivora; family Mustelidae; genus Lutra; species Lutra lutra. The sequence goes on from NC_062284.1 coordinate 60,112,254, forward strand.
GGAGATTCCCTGTCCCTCTCCTTCTTCCCCGATCACATGCTCTCTCTCTCAAATAAATAATCTTTAAAGTTAGGACTGAGGGTAGGTGAGGTGGGGATTTCCGCCCACAGACCCTTTTTAAACCTCACCGGCTACTCTCCACTCTGCGCAACCAAACAGCCCTACGCTCTTGCCAATCAAGCACCATGCAAAATCCCTATTATGGACCAAATAAAGAGGATTGTGACATAGACTCTAACAGTGATGGCGTTTGTGTCTCAAGCCCGGAATATGACGGTGGCGGCTCATAGCTCCTTTCAGGCAGGCAAAGTGCACCACTCTCCTCCCCCGCCCAGACCTGGGGCCTCTTGACACCCAAAGCCTACAAGCTCCTGCTGTTGCCTCAGTTCTGACATGCCGTACAGCATGGCAGCTTCTAAAGTGGTGGCCCCCAGCACGGCTAGCCGTACAACATGGCCGCCTACAGAGCGCGAACCGTGCCCCCTCCCGCCCAATCACCGGAAGTTTCCATTTGAAAGCCCGGCGGCAGACCGGGTCGCTGGTGCGGCAGTTACCAAGGAGCATCCTTTGAACCAGGGCAACGAGGGCTGCGGGCAGGAGCTGCAGGAGCCTGGGTTCGACTCTCCCGGGGCGAGGCATGGGGCTAGATGTGGGAGGGATGGGGTTAGATGTGGAGCGGGCGGAATGGTCTGGGAATGGAGAATTTTCTTTCTTCCTTCTTCCCCCGGCCGAGAGAGGCCAGGTCGCGCTCTCCGGGGGCCCTCCACCTACTCCGGCCCCCCTCCACCTACTCCGGCCCCCAAACCCATCACAGGTTAACGTTCACCTTGCACCTTTCAGACCTCAGCTGCGCCGCCTCGTTAGGATGACCAGCGTGGTTAAGACAGTATACACTCTGCAGCCCCCCGCTGTGCAGAGCGGCGGCCTGCCGGCAGGTGGGTATCCACACAGCCCTGCGGCCCAGCGGGGTGGTTCGGCGGAAGAGTACAAGGGAACAGACCGGAGGCCAGAAAAAGCGGGCGCGGCTAGGGAAAGGGCAGTTCATCAGCTCTGACAACCTGCTACCTCCGCTAGAACTGGGCTGTCTAGGTTTATGACGGGAGTTGGGGCAAGGGCCCTGTTGTAGGATTCAGACGTGCCCACCTCCCACATTCCACTTCCCAAACCTAATCGTGCTGCATTTACTAATTAGATTTAAGTTGCTGATTGTTTCACAGTATTATTTCCTCAAGCTAGAAATCGCCCCCTTTCTTAAAAGATTTTATTTATTTATTTGACAGAGAGAGAGATCGAGCGCGCACGAGCTAGGGGAGAGGGAGAAGCAGGCTCTCCACTGAGCAGGGAGCCGGATGCAAGGCTCAATCCCAGCACCCTGGGATTGTGACCTGAGCTGAAGGTAGACACTTAACCAACTGAGCCATCCCAGCGCCCCAGGAATCCCTTTTTAAACAGTTGCCAGTTTGATTTTCAGATCTGGGCTACCTGGAGGGACTGGATTTGTTGTCAGGGAGAAGGGAAGAGAGTCCTTTGAGAAGCGTGATTGTTGGAGGCGCCAGGGTTCGCACCTTGTCTCGTTCACATTTGCTTCTGCACTGTGTCACTTATACAGTAAATTGTCAATCAATTGTTAGGTGAAGTGAGAGAGAGGGGCCAAACCTAGCCAGAGTTTTCCATAACCTTGGGAGAAGAAATAGGATTAAAAACAATTTTTTATTGCTTTGCCATCTTGCTTTGTGTTGCTGGGCTTGTGGTTGAAAGTCATGTAGGCTCTTGAGCTCCTTAATCTCAAGAGCAGGGCACAAAATAAGCTTCAAGCATCAGAACCTGTGGGGGCAGATTTGGAAGTAGCTATTTAGGACTCTTCCCAGGGGACTCTGTGCCGCTGGTAGATGAGCAGTAGAGGATTGATCTATAAATAAAAAGGGTTTCCTCAAAAGGCTTAAAGGTTTGTTTGTTTGTTTGTTTGTTTGTTCTGACCTTAGAACACCTAAATGGTAATCTGGCATCAGCAGCACCTAGGAGTTATTGGGAGGTAGCGGGGAGCATGCCCCTGCAACAGCCTTTGCCTTGGAGAGCAGTGCCCTCTCCTTGAGTGGAGACTGGCTTTCCCCAGCCCAGTTGGAAGTTTTTAATCTCAGCTTTCTATCCCTGTCCCAGTTTTATGATCATATATAACCTCAACAGTTTAACATTTTAAGGCTATCTCCTACGTTTTTTGCCTACCTAATATACACATGTAAAAAAGAATCCAAAGTTAGAAAATATTATGCCATGAAGAACAAGTCTCTTTCCCTTCCTTGACCAGCCATCCAATTCCCCTCCTTAGCGACTCTCATTTTTTAAAAAAGATTTTATTTGAGACAGGGCGGGGAGGGAGAAGCAGACTCCTTGCTGAGCTGGAGAGCCTGCTGCGGGGCTCAATCTGGTAACCCTGAGATCTTGACCTGAGCCAAAGGCAAGCACTTAGCCAACTGAGCCACCAGGTGCCCCACGTCGCTCATTAAGCCACCCAGGTGCCCCACATCTCTCATTTCAAGAAGATAGTCTTTGTTAAGTCCTGCTAAATTTTTTCTACAGTGCAGTCCTTAGGCTTTAGCAAGTACAGATTATTAGAATTGATTCCAGTCAGCGAAGAATGGTCATTTTGATCAATTTATTAACACCCTTCCACCTGGGGGTAGATGCGTTACTGTGTATAACTTACTAATACTCAGAAGAGGAGGTAAATAGGTTCCCTTAAGGTTACCTTTTACTTGAAAACAGAGACCTGGGGTGCCTGGCTGGTTCACTTGATAAAGCATATGACTCTTGAGCTCGGGGTTGTGAGTTCAAGCCCCACATAGGGCATGGAGCCTACTTTAAAAAATAAGTAAAAATGAACAAAAAAATAAAAACAACTACGCAACAGTTAAAGGAGAACTTCGCAGCAGCTTGAGTGTAGCCTCAGGAGAGTAGGCAGAGGACGGAGGAGTTTTGCAAGGTGTTTTGGTTCCACTGGTCCTGGAGGAAGGCTCCAGCTGTGCGTCAGCCCTGCTGACAGCCACACGACCCCTCTTTTCATTCTTCGCTTGTATCAATGTCCACTTTCATGCCTGTACACTTTGGCCGTTCAGTTTGCCAGATCATCAGGCTTTTGGCTATCCTCAAGTATACTGCAGTATCACCTTCCAAGGATTTTGGTTTCCATCCCCAGTTAGTCTAGAAGTGTATTCTTTTGAATTAGTCCTTGCAAATTGAGACGAGCCAGAAAATACAGGGTGCTGACAGCCTGGAACGGGCTGACCTAGCGTTTCTTCAGTTGGGTCATGACGCTTGAGGTCTCAGCAGCTTGTCTTCCTTTGCAGACACACAAACTCGAGCCACGTCTAAGAGCCTGCTACCTGTTAAGTCCAAGGAAGTGGATGTTTCCAGACTTCATTCAGGAGGTTCAGAGAACGATGTTATAAAAGTCACTAAACCAAGACGAGAGAACGGGTGAGAGTTGGATTATTGGTACCCGATGAGAACATCTTGCTAGAGGTTGCTCGGTATCAAGATTTAGAAAAGAGGGGTTTTGAGAGCACCAGGCAATTGGAGTCCGTGGCCCCAAAAGGCGGTGTGTCAGAACCGTCTGTGTCAAACAGTTCTGAGGAGGCCCAGCAAGGGTTAGGATAAGAGGTACTTTGTTTGCTCTGAGTGTGCAAATAGCCGGACCCTGGCCAAACACCAGGCCTTAGTGGTGGTCGGGGTGTGTGGGGCTGCTTGTTAACCCAGGTTGCTGGTCTGAGCGTCGTCCTGCCCCGGGTAGCGTGCTTGTTTCCCTATACTTAGTTCCCACATCAGCCAGCTTGACAGGACGTAGCCATACCACTCTGAGCAGGAGCAGGTCGCTCAGGCCATTGAGGTGGGCCAGGAGAGGAGCCCATTCCCTATTCATAAGCCTTTTCCAATAGTCTAGGCTCAAACGACAGCACATGGGCCCTCTGAGCTTCTCAAGCTGTTGGCATTGTATGTGGTCTCTGGTTTTTTCCTCAGAAATCCAGGCTTTTTGTTCTGCCTTGTTCACAACACACAGAACAGCAGTGCTACCATTCTCTGATTTCTTTATTACTTTTTTAAAAATTTATTTGATAGAAAGAGAGCACAAGCAGGGGAAGCAACAGGCAGAGGGAGAGGGAGAAATAGGGAGCCGGAGGCAGGGCTCCATCCTAGGACCCTGGGATCATGACCTGAGGCTTAACCGACTGAGCCACCCAGATGCCTTCTTTGTTACTTTTTTAATTGAGGTCTACTTACGCACAACATTGTATTAGCTTCAGGTGCACCACATAATGGTTAGCTATTTGTATATATTGCAAAATGATCACCACAGTAAGAGGAGTGAACATCCTGATTTCTTTGTTTTTGCTTCTCTAGGCAGGTAAAAGCTGCAGACCCTGCCACGAGGAAGCACCTCAGAAAGAGGTGAGCAGCAGGGTAAGCAAAAGTTGGCCATCATTTTAAGGTGGAGGCTCTCAGTCCTGGTTGTGCCTCAGAAATCACTCATAAGTTTGTTTAGTGTGTGACAGCCTGGGTGCCACGCCAAAAATCTGAGTAGAATTTTCAGGGGGGAGGCACAGCCCGGTTTGAGAACCACTGACAGGGCTAGGATCTTCGAGGCTCCCATCTTGAGAACCAGGCAAGAGCTTTCTGGGTTCCATGCCAGGTTCACTGCTGATTGGACTTCAGAGCCACCTATAGCCCGTGGATAGGTGGATAGGAGGGTGAGCCTTCGGGATATGAGGCACTGCATGTGGTTAGTGACTTTAAGATGGTGGTGGTAGAAATCCTGGGGGAGAATCCATCTCTGTTTGAGGTTAGCTTATCTATTTTGCTTCTGAAGATAGAAATAATACAAGCTGGAAAATTTATAGAAGTAGGTTCTAATTCCAAATCTATTATTTGTGCATGTCTTGAAAGTTCTGAAGATAGGGGCCCTGGCCGGCCCAGTTGGTAGAGCGTGTAACTCTTTCTTTTTAATTTTTTTAAAGATTTATTTATTTTAGAGAGTACGCACAAGCAAGATAGGGGCACAGGGAGAGGGAGAGAGAATCTCAAGCATGTTTGACTCCCCACTGAGCGTGGAGCCCTGACATGGGGCTCGATCTAATGACCCTGAGCCGACATCAAGAGTCAGGCACTCAAATGACTGAGCCATTCAGATGTCCCAAGCATGCAGCTCTTGATCTCGGGGCTGTAAGTTCGAGACCCACTTTGGGTGTAGAGATGACTTAAAAAATAATTTTTTTTTAAGTTCTGGAGATAAAATACTACTCAAGAAGGACTCCAGGGGGGAGGGGGGCTGGGAAAGGGGGGGGTGGGGTTATGGATATTGGGGAGGGTATGTGCTATGGTGAGTGCTGTGAAGTGTGTAAACCTGGCGATTTGCAGACCTGTACCCCTGGGGATAAAAATATATGTTTATAAAATAAAAAAAAAAAAATAAATAAAAATAAATTAAAAATAAGTAAATAAAATCTTAAAAAAATTAAAAAAAAAAAAAGAAGGACTCTGAGGGCACTGAAAAGAAGTAATGATGATGATGGCTATTTATTGTTTACTATGTGTCGGCTATTATTTATTGTTTACTATTATTTACTGTGTTACCTGTGCTAAGAATTCTACATGTATTCTCTCTCTTATTTTTCACAGTAATAGAATTATGAGTTGTGGGTATTATCCTAATTCTAGAAATGAGGAAACAAAGTCTCAAGAGAGGTTATGTAACTTACTGAGGGTCATAAGCCACTGTATAATGAAGCTAAGAGTTGAACCCCTGTTTGGAGGTTCTGTAGCCCATTTTCTTATACCTCCACTTCTTCACCTAAGCACAAATTATCATTACAGCTACAAACCACTGAGTAAGCAGAAATCAGAGGAAGAGCTCAAGGATAAGAACCAGCTCTTAGAGGCCGTCAACAAGCAGCTGCATCAGAAATTGACTGAAACTCAGGTAAGAGACCCCCACTGGACCTCTGTCATCACCGCACTAGGCAATAGGTGGCCTCTGGTGGGATGGTCCAGGGACAGGAGAAGCTTGTCTTGCTCCGGGGGCCCGAGCAGAGGAAGAAAGAGGCCAGGCTTTTGCTGTGCAGGTATCAGAGCAGGGGCAGGAGAGAAACCCCCGCCCACCCTGTAAGGGGAACAGGTCTGTTCTGTCTGTATTGCACCTCCATAGGGAGAACTAAAGGACCTGACCCAAAAGGTGGAGCTGCTGGAGAAGTTTCAGGACAACTGTTTGGCAATTTTGGAGAGCAAGGGCCTCAACCCAGGTAAGAGACAGTGCACGTTTGCCTTCGGAGGAGTCAGTGCATGTGCCCCTTCCTGAGGTGGGGCGGGGTGGGGAGTGGTTGTGGACTGTCTGTCAAGAGTCCCAGCATAGCACCAGCTGGGCCATTCAGTGCAGGGTGCTTAGCAAAGCAAGAAAGATTGGGAGGATCTTTTCTTTTCTTTCCTTTTTTTTTTTTTTTAAGATTTTCTTTCTTTCTTTTTTTTTTTTTTTTAAAGATTTTATTTATTTATTTGAGAGAGAGACAGTGAGAGAGAGCATGAGCGAGAAGGTCAGAGCGAGAAGCAGACTCCCCATGGAGCTGGGAGCCTGATGCAGGACTCGATCCCGGGACTCCGGGATCATGAACTGAGCCGAAGGCAGTCGTCCAACCAACTGAGCCACCCAGGCGTCCCAAGATTTTCTTTATTTTTAAGTAATCTCTACACCCAACGTGGGGTTTGAAGTCACAAGCCCGAGATCAAGAGTCACAGGCTCTGCAGCCTGAGCCAGCCAGATGCCCTGAGGAGCTTTTCTTTGTTCTCTTGTGCTTGTGGACGAGGACTATCTCCTATCTGAACACTTCATTCATGCCATTCATTTGTTGCCAACAAGTGTGACCTTGCAAATAGACCAGAAGTATTTTCTTTTTTTCAAGGTAGATAGCAAAGTAACTTTCCCAGGTGGGAAAAGACAGAGGTGATACTCTATCAAGGGCTCCTAAACCTGGCTCATCAGCAGAATCGCAATGGTTAAATGTGATTTCAGTTCTGACCCTGTCCCTAGAGAGTAGAGTCTGCAGCAAGAAGGGGAGTGGAAGCAGGAATTGCCCAAAGACTGTACAAGAGCTTCAGACTGAGTTGAGGAGCCTGAGAATACCCAGTGAAGGGGCCTAGGCTTCTCTGAATTCAGGAACACTGAGTTTGAATGCTGCTGATTCATGTGTGCATTTTAGGATATATTCTTTATAGTTACCATACGTTTTTATATTATTTTAATTTATAATGCATATGTAGAATATGCATATATATATGTATAATGCATATTTTTGACCAAAAATAATAATTTTTAAGCCCAAATGCTTTATTTTTTTTTAAGATTTTATTTATTTATTTGACAGAGAGCAAGAGGGGGAACACAAGTGAGTGGGAGAGGGAGAAGGAGGCTTCCCGCTGAATAGGGATCCTGATGCAGGGCTCAATCCCAGGACCCTGGGACTGTGACCTGAGCCGAAGGCAGACATTTAACAACTGAGCCACCCAGGCGCCCCAAGCCCCAAAAGCTTTAAAAAATAGTTTTTTTTGTGGGGCGCATGTGTGGCTCAGTTGGTTAAGTGTGGGACTCTTCATTTCAGCTCAGGTCATGATCTCAGGGTGGTGGGATCTGGCCCTCTGTCAGGCTCTCAGGGAGCCTGCTTGAGATTCTCTCTCTCCTTCTTCTCCTCACCTCACTCCACACTCAAGTGTACTCTCTCTCCTCTATAAAATAAATAAATCTTTAGAAAAAAAATTTTTTTTAAGATTTTATTTATTAATTTGAGAGAGATACAGAGAGAGAGCACAAGCAGGGGGAGAGGGAGAGGAAGAAGCAGACTCCCTGCTGAGCTGGGAGCCTGATGTGGGGCTCAATCCCAGGACCTCGAGATCATGATCTGAGCCCAAGGCAGACTCTCAACCATCTGAGCCACCCAGGCGCCCCTAGAAAAAAATTTTTAAATAAAAATGGGTTTTTGTATTATAAACAAACTCAACCAACACATTTTCTTTGGACAAATTTTCTGCTAAGCTGAAGAGAAAGCAGAATGAACTTTTAACCATATCCAAAGCTAGAGAGGAGGGAGGTAAAATAAAGCTCTGAGGGTAGGTGTAGGTGACCCTGCCAAGGGGAAAACTATCAGACTCTTCGAGAAGTTTCCCTCATGAATACTCCTGTACTTGTCCATGGAGGGGTTTTTAGTTTTTGTTTTAGGTGCGGTTCCCTAAGCAAGGCTGACTTTGTCGTTTGCATCAGTTTTAGGCAGTGAGGCCCTGGCATCACAGCAAGGATCCACCACCGATCACACGGACTCTATGGTGAGGGCATGGGTGTGAGTGGGCGGGGGCCAAGTGATCGTGGGGCTCTGGCCGGCCAAGAAGGGCTCTGCCACGTGCTCAGCAAACCCCAGGAAGCTGCATTTATTTTCCATGATAGTGGAAGACAGCAGTGGATGTGTACTCAAAATAGCGTATTTCACTTGGAAGGCGACTTTGTGCTTACAGATGTGAGCGAGTCTGAGTTGAAAATGTGCTACTTTAAGACTTTTTTTTTAAGATTTTATTTATTTATTTGACAGAGAGATCACAAGTAGGCAGAGAGGCAGGCAGAGAGAGAGGGGGAAGCAGGCTCCCTGCTGAGCAGAGAGCCCGATGTTGGGCTCAGGACCAAGAGATCATGACCATAGCTGAAGGCAGAGGCTTAACCCACTGAGCCACCCAGGCACCCCTTTAATTCACATGTTAACATGGACATGTATAGAGAACTTTCTGGTTTCTCTCTTCTCCGCTTTACCAAATTTCTTGGCCATTTATTGAGAACTGTAGGATGGAAAGGTCCAGCCTGGAGTAAAATCGGCTTCTTTGGTTCCCTCCCCAAAGTAGGAAGGTGGTTGTTTGGGCTTAAGTCTTTGAGATTCTATGCCCTCTTCCCCAGGAAGATCGGTTATCCTCTTAGAATCATAGAATTCTAGCTATGGAAGGCTTCCTCCACCCCCTAGGCCAGTAGTCACCTCTTCAATGGCTACTCTGTTTTGTGTAACATAGAGCACGGGGAAGTAGGGTGATATGTCCATCGCTTGGACTGAGTTCCTCCAGGGGTGCCCCAGAAAAGAGCCCGGCACATGGGGGATGCTCAGTAAATGCCTGAAAGAACGGAAGGATTGTTAGCAATCATCTAATCAACTCTCATTTCATATGAAGAGATTAGTTTATATGAAGAAAGTTTTCACGTATCAGTAACGATTTGTTACTACATTGTACTTTCCTCTTAGTTGCTGCTAGAAACTTTGCAAGATGAGCTGAAGTTTTTTAACGAAACAGCCAAAAAGCAGATGGAGGAGTTACAGGTGAGAGGCAGACATCACCTTGAGGCAGGATTACCATTTCCTGCCTGGGTGGGCAGGGCTCTGGAGGATTCTTCCTTATTCATACATTTCTTTCTTTTTAATAAACTGCTTTGTAATCATAGATTTATAAGAAAGTTGCGAAGATAAATACAGAGAATTCACTGCCCTTAATATTAACATCACACATTATCATAGTATATTTGTCATAATTTAAAAACCAACATTGATGCATTACTATTCACTAAATTCCAAGACTTCACTTGATTTCACCATTTTTTTTCAACAACTGATTTTCTATTCCAAACACTCAGAAATGTTCACATCTACAGGGCTTAAGGCAACGTACAAAACACTAGGTTGCTCAGTGTATGAGGTGGACTTGTGTGACAGCTCTGCTTTGGAAACTTAGTATATCAAGGAAATCTGTAATAGGAAACCCGGATTGAGTCTAGACTGCTTTGGACTGCTTGGAAGAATCATGGGCCAGTACACTGAATCCTAGAGGATTTCATGGCTCCAGTTTAGATATAGGAGTCTGTAGTAGAGAGAGACCGTTCCTAAAACCAGCCCAGATATACAGATCTAAGACTGAAAAATCTCATGTCAATATTCGCATCGTCTTTCTCAAGGGAAGAGAAGCATAGTGTCCTTAAATGGTATTGCCTTTCGTGTGACTCAAAGTCCTGTGGGTGTTCGTTTGTTTCTTCCTTCCTTTCTGAATGTCTTTCCATGCAGGCCTTAAAAGTAAAGTTGAAGATGAAAGAAGAAGAGAGAGCCCAGTTCCTAGAACAGCAGACATTATGTAACAGTCAAGTAAATGACTTTACAGCAGCCCTTGAGGAAATGGAACAGCTATTAGAAATGTGATAAAAAGCAAGTGACCAGATGGCTCCCACAGAGGAAGCCACTTAGGACATCTGCTTCTCGGCCATGACCTTCTAGGACTCACTATCCCCAGAATGGAAACATTTTCTGCAGTAGGATTAAGGACAGTCTATGCTGGAATGGCGGTTCCTCCTTTAGGCAAATGTGCACTCCGCTCAGACTGATGGGCCCTCCTGAACCTCACACACACGGAATGGAGGCCAACAAGAGGTCCCCTCTGTCCCCGGAAGCTTGGATTGACCTTCTAGCCAACAAAGTGAACGGCAGGCCATTAGAATCAGGAGACTAAACTAGCCACAGCCAGACAATCCCAAAGGTCACATTCAGATGCATAGGAAGAAAACCTTAATTGTACCGTGGAATACAGAGACTCCATGGGAGACATCACTGAGAAGCGATGCTAACTTCTAACTTGGAACACACTCTGTCTAATCCTGGTTGGGCTCTAGACCTCATTGTTAAATGAATGAACGTGAAGTTACTGGAAATGGCTTAATAAATGAGGGTGAAGGTTTAGATAGCAGTAACACCTACCTGAAATAATACAACTTGGAGCTTTTAATCTAAATCACTTCTGCTTTTATTTTTTATTAAGTGCTACTTTTAAAATAAACATTTCTGTGACTATCCAGACTGCAACTCTGAGAAATGAAAATAAGCCATTTAACTGACCCATGTCTACCGAATACTCTTGGCCTAATGCAGGGAACAAGTTCAAGACTCCAGTGTAACCCACAATATTTTTCTTCCACTTCAGTGCTCTGTGGCTAGCCCTGCTATCTTCCAGGAGTAGAGCTGGTCTTCTGAGGGTATCTGCTGTTTGTGGCAGTGGGTGCCCGACTCCATCCTCCAGTGTGTTACTAGCTGCCTGTGCCCTCTCTATATTCCTGAGCCTGGTTATCTTCTGCTCTTTGCACAGCCAATCCTGGGCCTGGCCCCATGGATCCCTAGTTAGCTAAAGTCCATGGTAGGCTTCCACCTGGTTTACCAAAGGCAGAGCTCTATTTCATTTCTTAGTTGATCTAGGCAGACTTTGGCTATCTTCCGTGTTTTTCTGCATCTCCCAATTTCTACACTAACCCCACCCCCCTCCACTCTTGAGCATTGGGACTACCACCCAACCAGGCCAAGGTATACCCCCACCCTGACTTTAGGGCTAAATTTCTTTGCCTTCACACACAGACATTCACACAGTTGGTTATGTCCCCAAAATCAGACATACGTAGTTACATAACTCACCAGTCAAAAGGGCTGAATATTTTCTTCCACCCATTTTCAGCATGTTTATAGTTTAAAAGATTATTTACCCAAATGAATGTGTAATTGGCATTTCTGCCCCCCCCCCCCCAAGTTCTACTTCCTTCTTGGAAAGAGAGCGGGAGAACTCAGCTGTGGGATCCTCACCTCCTTGTCAGGCCGCCCTAGTTAACACCTAGGAACGTAACTTCCTCAATGCCCATGACGACTCTAACCCAGCGCCAAAACCCTGTTCGCTGGTGGCCGGCCAAGGGGCCTTTGTCTCACCAGCTCCCCACTGTGCTCCTTTGCCTTTTCTGTTGTTTCCTCCTACCTCTGTTGCTCCATCTGCCTCTCGTACTCGTGGAGGTGTTTGGGGTGATTCATCTGTTCTGTAGGCTAGATGAACTCATGTTAGGAGAAACTCAGCAGACGGTGACCCATACTCTCCACTCTGCTGTGTGTTCTAGGAAACTTTAATGGAGAATGGCATTCTTAACCTCAAAGATGCTTGCCATCTATTTGGGAAAACTTGTATGTGCAGGTGACATGTAAGTGAAATAACAAACAGCAACACTTTACTAACTGGGTTGTGTGGCATAGGTGTGTACTCTAGTAGTTCACTATGGGGTAGTTTGGTTGGGGAGGGCTTGAGGAGGAGGCAGACCGGAGACTGAAGGAAGGGTAACATCTGGAGAGGCTAGCTAGAAAGTGGAGGACATTCCAGATCAGTGAACGTGTGGAGGTTCAGGGAGAGAAGCAAGGTCAGGTCACAGGCAGCTCAGCTTCCTTTCCCCCCACCTCACCCTCTGCATATCTTCCACCTGGCTATTCCTGAGTTGCAGCCTGTGCAGTAAATAAAATGTTTCTCTCAGTCTGTAAACTGCGCCAGCCAATTATAAACCCAAGCAGGGGGCTGTCACTGGAAACTCCAGGGAGAAAATCAAAGCATGAAATGCTGAAGGAACAAATAAAGAGCTGAGGGGATATCCAGATGAGTCTTGGGGAAGTGAGTTAGGGAACTGGGCTTATGCAGAGGTTCAAGGTAAGAGGAGATGTCTGTCACTTAACTGACCATTTGTACTCTGCCATCCATGGGGCCTATACCCATGATTCCTTGCTGTATTTCTCAGGTAATCCTCATTACCATCACAAAGTAAGCACTATTACATCTTTATGCAGCCGGGGAAAGAGACTCACAGATGTTAGGTTAATTTACCCAGGGTCAAACAACAAGCAAATATTGGACAAAGATTTGAGCCAGGGAATATTGGGGGTGGGAGGTACTTGGTGTTAGTAGAAGTCTTGAAATGACATTTTTATCATTTGGCCAGAGGTTTCCAAACTCTCAAGTTCATGATGCTCCTAGGTAGTGTCTTACTAATATTTATGACACCCAAAGAAGTATCCGTGATTCCATTTTGAGTGGTCAGATCCAACAACTTAGTGTATGTACTTGAAAAAGTGTTCTTATTTCATTTTTAAGTAACTACAATTATTCCCTAATGGAATTGTCAACACAAAATGAATAAACTCTTTAGAATCTCTAAAAGTGAGGAGGGGCGCCTGGGTGGCTCAGTAGGTTAAGCCGCCAATTCTCAGGATTGTAGGATCAAGTCCTTATGCTCTGTGCTCAGTGCAATCTGCTCATCCCTCTCCCTCCCCATCTACGCCCCCACCTCCACCCCACCCCCATCAGCTCCACTAAAAAGTAAAACTAAGGAGAGACCTGATCTGAAGACAGTTGCTTAACTGGCTGAGCCACCCAGGCACCCAGAGAACTCCAAATTGACTGGTTTAAAATTCTATTCTCAGAGAAATTGAAACTGCAAATAGGTTTTGATTTGCTGCCCTGGGGGCAAGTGACTCCACCTTGGGCCTAAGGCTTCCTTTTTAGCACTCCTAACAGCCTTGCTGTGGGTGGTATTCATTTCATTTCAGCCTTTCATCCCAGGACTCAGGGCACTCAACTACCTGAAAAGACCAGGGCATTAGCCCACCACATTAGAGGGGGAAAATAGCGAAGGGGGTTAGAGGCTTAATTCCATCAGCTCTCCTCTTCCCCTGTTAAGTAACAAAAATTCAACTGAGTCCATTTTAAAGATCTAATTGGCTTTATTAAACAATTCGTGACTCTGGCAGCATCCCATCTTGCAAACAGAAAGTAACTCCAAGGAGGCTCAGAAAAGGAAAGTTTTTTTTTTTTTTAAACTATTTATTTATCTGTCAGAGAGAGAGAGAGAGCGCACAGGCAGGCAAAGGGGGAGAGAGAAGCAGGCTCCCCGCCTAACAAGGAACCGGATGTGGGACTCCATCCCAGGACTCTGGGATCATGACCTGAGCTAAAAGCAGATGCTTTAACCGACTGAGCTACCCCGGCATTCTAAAGGAAAGGTTTTTAAAGGTAGCAAAGGAACCGAAAAGGGAAATTATGAGCAAAGAATTGATTGTTTCAGGCAAGATCCATCCTAAGAGGTACACAAGGAAGGGGTGTCCATCAATAAATTTCCCAGTGCTGACAGGCAACTCCCATGTTGAGTGGTTAGAGGTTACATTCCTGGGGCGGGGCGGTGGGGGAGTGAAACTACAGTAAGGTAGTTGTCTCAGTTTACTGATTCACAGCCTTAAGTGGTTCCACTGCGGCTCTGTGTTAATACTCGTAACACACTACTCTTGCTTTTCTGCACCTTCATTCCTCTCCCCCAACCCTGTTTTTTAAAAAGCCCTGATACTCTTCTTGTACATTGAATAATTTGCAAGACAGTAACTCGTTCGCATAAAACTCCAAAATCAATCAACCCTGTTACATAATAAAGCAAGTTTTAATGGCTTCTAACAGTGTGCACAACAGAGCCAGCGCTCCCTACCCAATCTTAGACATCCCAGATAGGCTTTAACAATTTATTTCCAAGCACTGGACATCTGGAGAGTTTTCCCAGGCTGTTTTAACATATATAGACCTCTGTAGTTAGGGAGTGCTACTTCAAAGCAGTGGGGATACAACTCCTAGACTCTCAAGACACCTTTCTCGCTCTTCTACGTAGTAAGGTCTCCACCTAGAGATGACTCCCGCAGTCTCCAACAGCGCCAACCCAGCCCCGCGGTGAGGACCTGGGATCAACTCTTCACCGCTGATTGGCTGATGTGGTGACCAAAGGCAGCGCGGCCTTCAGCCTCCCGCGGAGGGTGATAGGCTGCTGGAGATCCACCCCCTCGCCGATTGGGTGGGGGTAACAAAGCCCGGGATTGGTGGAGCCCAGGGGCGGGTCACCGCTGCTGGCGCTGGAGCTGGCGCTGCAGCTGCGGCTCGGATTCCGGTTTCTTCTTCCTATTCGCGTGCAAGGCCGAGATGGCGACTTCGGCTTGGCTTCTGGGACGGCGTGCGGCGAGTTGGAGGCTGCGGTCGCCGCGGGCGCAGCTCGCTAGCCTCGTGTCCCAGCGGGCCCACTCCCTCTTGCCCGTGGACGATGCGATCAACGGGCTTAGCGAGGAGCAGAAGCAGGTAGGGAACCTCATCCTCCTCCAGGCCTCAAGGCCTGCTGGCCAGGCTGCATCACCCTGCTCAGAGGTCGCCCAGAAGCTCCTCTGCCCGGCGCCCACTCAGCCGCGGCAGTCGAAGCGCGGGGGCGGGGGGACGGGCGCGGGTTCGCAGCCTCCCCGCTGTGGAAACAGCAAAGCCTGGCTGCTGATTTAGATAAGGAGTCGGAGACCGGAAGGCTCCTGGAAGGCTGATGGTATTCTGGTGGAGGTTTGATGGTGCTTTGGCCGGGCCACTGGCATGTAGTAAAAAGCCCTCTTTCTGAGGTCCAGTTACACCTGAACACTGTCTTAAGACTATGGTTCTCAAGCCTGCTTAATAAGAATCACCCGGGAATCTTTTTCGAATATTCACCTCCGGGGGCTTTGAAGTGCACTGTCTAATCTGCTATAAGTTCTTCAACACAGTTGCGTCCAAAGCACAAAGTTGAACAAAACACGAAATTGCATTTCAGGTGAGCCTGAACCAGAGCCTTCCTAGAAGATGACTGTTCCCTTTGGGATGTTGGCACAGAATTCCCCAGGAACCGGAGTCTCCTGGCTATTAAGCAAATGTCCAAGGCTCCAGGAATTACAAAATCCATTTGCTTTTGCAGTCAGCAAATAGAGGTTTGAATCCCCTTCCACAGAAAGGGTTCAGCCCTTGCTCTCAAACTTGTCAGCCAAGAGTTTCTAATCTCTTTCAGTAATCCTTTGTTATCAAAGTCTAGGGGGAGAGAAAGCCTGGCACGTGCCAAAAACTGAAGAGGGTATGGCTGGAACAGTGAATGGGCTGAGAAGGATACTGAAGAAGACTCGAAGAGTCAGTAGGGGTCCCTCATGCAGGGCCTTAGAGACGTGAGTAAGGAGCTTACCTTCTAGGTACAATGAAAAGCCATGAAAGGATTTTATGTACAGGAGTGACATTTTAAAAATACTCAAGCTGTCTAGGCTGAGGACCTTAAAAGAGATGAAGATCATCTCTGAGGAAGTATAAACTGTTACAGTCTCTAAGTTTCAATCTGATGCCAGTTGGTGGGGTTACTTGTGGCCTGTTTTCCCCAATGTGTCCTCAGTAGTGGAGATGCTGTTCTTAGTGGCAGCAAGGGACTGTCTCAGTGGCATCTGTCCACCTCTCTCCCTCTAGCTTCGTCAGACCATGGCTAAGTTTCTTCAGGAGCATCTAGCCCCCCAGGCCCAGGAGATTGATCATATCAATGAGTTCAAGAACCTTCGAGTGAGTCATGATGCCTGTGCTGGGGGGAGTTGGCTGGGAGTGGGGCCAAGCAGCAAGGGGGCAGTTTAGGGGCTGGGCTGGGTCGGGAATTATACTGCTTCCTGGAAGAGCTCATAGTCTTCTGGTAAATAAAACCTCCCTAACAGTGCAGCCCCTTCGTGTGAAGCATCTGAGTCTTGTTCCAGATGTGCCAGATGCCTGTGACTGGCTGCCTTCTCAGAGCTCACTGCACTTCACTTTTTTTCTGTTGGCAGGAGTTTTGGAAGCAGCTGGGAAACCTGGGGGTCTTGGGTATCACCGCCCCTGGTGAGTATAGTTTCCTTCCCTAATGAGAACTTTTCTTGCATGGCCTTTAACACCATTTCCAAAAGAAACAGGAAAGGAGAGGAAAGTTTGTGCTCAGAGAACCCAGCAATTTCTCTTGGACCTGAGAATGCATCCATTGACTGTCAGCCCAAGGAGGAGTATACTGGTTAAGCAGTAACATCCAGAAGGCAAAGGGATGAGGCCTGTGTGGTTCACTGACTGAGAATCACTTAGACTCTTGAACTCTGCATGTTTAATAAATTCCCCCAGCTCCCCCAGGTGATTTGAGTTTAGAAAACTCCATTATCATGCAACTGTCTTGTACTTCAGTCTTTTTTTTTTTTTTTTAAGATTTTATTTACTTATTTGACAGAGAGAGATCACAAGTAGGCAGAGAGGCAGGCAGAGAGAGAGGGGGAAGCAGGCTCCCTGCTGAGCAGAGAGCCTGATGTGGGGCTCAAGTTTGTGTTTGCTATAAATTCTGGGATTATGACTTGAGGTAAAGACAGAGGCTTAACCCACTGAGCCACCCAGGTGCCCTGCACTTCAGTCTAAACCATCTCCCTAATTCCTAAACTCTGCCTTACTAGTAGCCCTCTAGGCAGGTCTGCTCAGGATAGGTATGTTCCTGTGGGGACTGCCTACATCCTCTTCCCACAGCTGACTTGCAGTGCCCAGTAAAGAAACAAGCCTGTGGCCTCACCTGCCAAAGCCTGGACAGTCCACACTGCCTCAGCTTGTAGTGTTAGAACAGAGGTGGAACACAGTGTTCTTACATCTTCCCTCACCACTTGGAGATGGTTGCAGGGATTTGAGCTGATTCCAGAGTCATAAAATGAAAAGACTTAAAAATGTAGACCACCTTAAGTAAAGTGGTAGAGGGAATGCCACTGGGAACTCCCAAACCAGACTGTGTTTTGGGGTTTATGAGCCCTCAAAGAAAGCCAGTTCTGGTAAGTTCTAGTTTCCTCCAGGGTTGTCCTGGTGGCTCTTTCCGGTGCCACCCGCCTGTGGGCTTACCTTCCTAGAGTTGCAGGGGTTGGGCTCTCCTTTCCCTAGAGCCTAAGATGAGCCTGACTTTTTGGTCAGAGTAAAGGTGTTTAGAGCCTTGATTTAAGATTTTGTTACTATTTTTTTAAATGATCTCTTTACCTTTCGTGGGGCTTGAACTCTTAACCTCAAGATCAAGAGTTGCATGTTCTACCGACTGAGCCATCTAGACAACCCCTTGTGCAGAGAGTCTTACCAGGGTTTTCCCAAAGAGCAAGCCTAGGGGTGGGAGGTCCTAATACCAAATGAGCCAGGCACTTTGATTTTGGATCTGTTGCCAAGGAAAAATTGGCAAGGAGCTCTGAAATTCACCATTTGTGGCACTCCAGTCCCCCATTACTAGTCTTGCCTTTTTTTTTTTAAGACGTAATTGACATATAATATTGTATCAAACAACATGTTGATTTGATAGTCAAATCACCTATGCTGTTCTAGTCCAAACACCTATGCTATGAAAATGTCCCCTTACTCAGGCCTTTCACACATGGCGTCCTTTGTTTAATGTCCTTTCTTAGTGCTCTGACCCTCCTTCTTTGTGTTTCTTGGTTAATCCAGGTCGCCCTTCATTTATTCATCTGCCCATGCGCTTCTGTGGCTTTCTGAACAGTGGGTGCTCAGGGTCTCTTTTCTTACGTAAGAGGTCTTTCCAGAATAACCCAGGCATTTGTAACGACTGTTTTCTGAACCACCTCAGCTGACCAGAGGCAGCAGGCAAAGCCAGTTCCATGAGCTGGTAAAGCAGGGCCCATGGTGTCAGCCTACCGACCTTGCTAGAGGGTAACTTGGAGTAGGAGCTACAAGGGTGTTTCTTTGCTGCTGGTAAACATTCCTGTGACTGCCCCAATGTAATCTGGGCTGCCTTTTCCATTCCACTGCCCTGTCCCAATTCCCAGTTCAGTATGGCGGCTCTGGCCTGGGCTACCTGGAACAAGTGCTGGTGATGGAAGAGATATCCCGAGCGTCTGGAGCAGTGGGGCTCAGTTACGGGGCCCACTCCAACCTGTGCCTCAACCAAATTGTGCGCAATGGAAATGAGGCCCAGAAGGAGAAGTACCTCCCCAAGGTGAGGAGATGAGGAGGGAGAAACCCTGAGGCATCCTCCCGGGTTGGCAAGGGTCAGTCAGACTTGCTGTCTACAACATGCTGCCCTCAAGCAGGAGCATCTAGACCCGCAAAGGGTCACGGACTTGCTTTAGAATAATTCAGAAGAATTAAAAATAGGACCAGAACTCCTGAGTCACTCACTGGATGTCATTTGTGGAACATTTGAAGAAATGGAAAACTGGGACTCCCTTCCTTTGCAGAGGGAATGGGAAAGGAGAGAGATTTTCAGTCGTATAGGTAGTACACTTCTCTACCAGGACTTTACCAGTACCTGGTCTGAGAGAAGTCTGAAGGAGTGTCACATGAGCGGGTGAGAAGCAGTGTCGTGAGCTCCCATAGGGGACTTCTGAAGTCATAACCAGCCTTTGTGGTTTCCCTTGCAGCTGATCAGCGGTGAATACATTGGAGCCTTGGCCATGAGTGAGCCCAATGCTGGCTCTGATGTTGTCTCCATGAAGCTAAAAGCAGAAAAGAAAGGTGAGGCTCTCTTGACTTGGGAGCTTCTGGAAAGGGAGCTGAAATGCACAGAGGGACAGCCCTTCTCAGGGTGAGGGAGGGGGTGGCCTCTTCTGGCTTTCCAGAACTAATTCCCAAAGGGGGCACCTTCCTGCCCAGCAGTAGGTCCATGAAGTGACTGGTTGGGATGGGCCAACATGGCTTGAGCAAGTAGCCAACTTCTTGTCATTAGGTGATCACTACATCCTGAATGGGAACAAGTTCTGGATCACCAATGGCCCTGATGCTGACATCCTCATTATCTACGCCAAGACAGATCCCACTGCTGTGCCAGCCTCTCGGGGCATCACAGCCTTTATTGTGGAAAAGGTGAGTGGAGGGCAGTGCATGCCAGGAGGCTGTTGTCTCCTGAAGTCAGTACTACAAAAGGCTCTCTCCTGCTGGTCATAGACACAACCAGTGTGTGCTAGGCCAAGGCTCTGGAGAGGGCGGGGAGGGTGGAGATAGAACTGCTGACTGCAAGGAGAGGGGCCACATTGGAGCCCAAGAAGGATGAGTCAGGTCTGAGCATGGTTGAGCCACACAGAAAGGTCCAGGAAGATGAGGACTAGAGGGAAGCAACTGGATCTGACGACCACAGTGTCCCTGCCAGCCTTGGGGAGAGTAGCTGCGGAGAACAGCAAGTTCTGAACATGTGAACATCAAGGCCGGGGTGTGGGGGCTTCAGGGGTGTCCAGGTGGTGGATGAAGGCTGCAGCGAAGCAAGGGGGAGATGGAGCAGGAGTTGGAATGAAAAGGCGGACATTTGAGTTTGTTTTCAAGAATGGGAGAAAACTGGGGCACCTGGGTGGCTCAGTGGGTTAAAGCCTCTGCCTTCAGCTCAGGTCCTAATCCCAGGGTCCTGGGTTCGAGCCCCGAATTGAGCTTTGCTCAGCGGGGAGCCTGCCTTCCCCTCTCTCTCTGCCTGCCTCTCTGTCTACTTGCGATCTCTGTCTGTCGAATAAATAAAATCTTAAAAAAAAAAGAATGGGAGAAAACTGAGCAAATTATTTGGTAGAGAGAAAGGAATATAGGAGAGGGAGAAATTGAGGTGTGTGGGAACAAGTGAGCCAAACCCAACAGTGAGCCATGGGAAAGGTAGGGCTGGATTACAGGTGATGGTGGAGAAGCCGCCTGAGTCATGACTGTGCAGCATGAGGGCTGGGAACCATGGAGGTTGGGGGGTTGAGAGAGAATTCCAGGAATTAAGTGTCCTGAAGGTTTGCAATACCCTCTATAGAAAGAGGGAACTAAGACCAGAGGAAAGAAAAGAGGGTAGCCCAAAGAGCCTGGCAGAGATTGGAAATTTCATGGTCATGTGGTACGACCCGCATTAGCCCGCCCAGCCACATACTCTGCCAGTCACTTGGCAATGCTGACTGCATCTGGTTAGCCTCAGGCCAAAGTACATAGATGGCTGAATTTGATCCTGGGTGGGACTCAGATACAGATGGCAGAGGTACAGAGGGAAAGGAATGGAGTTACCTGGAGAGAGTGTCCCGGAAGTGCTTTCCCCTGAGAAGAGGAAACAAAGCCAGGGGTCAGGGGCTGCCCAGGGTGTGGGTATTTCCTTGAGAAAGCACTGCTCCCATGAGAAGTGGGGAGAGTGCACCTAGAAGCAGAGGAGGGTGGGTCATTAGCTGGAGCTTATAGGAGTGGGGCAGTCCTACAGAGTGGGTGCCCTGGGAGGAGGAAGCAGTGTGTTGTGCAAATTCAGGACCAGATGGGAGGGTGGGCATTTCTCAAGGGTCTGCCTTTTACTAGCCGCCCTGCTTGAGGACTAGTCTGTAATCGGGGCCACCTTTTTTTCCCCCCTTAAAGGGTATGCCTGGCTTCAGCACCTCCAAGAAGCTGGACAAGCTGGGGATGAGGGGATCCAACACCTGTGAGCTAATCTTTGAAGACTGCGAGGTTCCTGGTGAGTCCCTGTGAATGGGCAAGTGCCTGTGTGACCCTTTCATAAGTTGAGAAAGTCCATCTCGGGTAAGAGAAGCTCACCATCGTCAGCTTACGATGACACGTCTAGATGATGTGCCTCCGTCTATTGTGCTTGCCCACGGGCCCTTACATGTGGGCCTCAGGCTGCCAGGCAGCTGTCCTTCTGGCCAGAGCTGCATGTCTGCCTGTGGCCACCATGAAGGCTGCTGTTTCTTATGTTACTAATACACTGGGCCTGGGGTGGTATGCCAGTACCCGGAATAGACAGGTAGGAGGTGCCCTCACCCTCTCCTGTCCTCCAGACTGCCCTGTTTGTGCGTGTCCCTGAATAGCCCACGTGAGAGATTCATTAATGGTGCAGAAAAAAAAAAAATTCAGATAAACTGATGGAAGCCAGGCTCAGTGAAGACAAGAGAATTCATTTGGAGTATTTTTGCTTTGAGGACCAGCCAGGTTTGCTCTGTACCTCAGCCATAGACCATTCCCTCTCCCCCATGACCCAGGACCCCAGAACAGTAGGCTTTGGTTACAAGGAGCATCTAGGGAGGCCAGATCAGTGTGGATCCTTTTTGGTCAGCAGGAAACAACGGCCATTATTAAGTCAGTGGTCTACGCTGTACTGAGTGTCCTACCCACACCTCCCAAGGTCATCCAGTGCCTTGGCTTCCAGGCTAGGGAGATAGTCAGCAGATTGCATAACTGGCACTGAATGACCCATCTCTTAGACAAAGACTCTTCCAGAGACTACTTTTGTTGTGGGTGGGGGCTGGTGATACTGGAGCAGGGAGCAGACTCAACCTGGGGGACAGAGTAATTCTCAGTTTCCTTTATGGGCATGGGTAAAAAGAACTAGGGAGGGGTTGGATGGCTTCTAGACCAAATTAGCTTTTCTTTGCCATTCAAAGCAGTCGAGGAAGAGAAAGGGAAAGTCTAAAGATGGGTCCTTTTTGTCTTGTCTTATGAGTGGGGGTGTGTGTGTGTGTGTGTGT
Source organism: Lutra lutra (assembly GCF_902655055.1). Classification (NCBI taxonomy): domain Eukaryota; kingdom Metazoa; phylum Chordata; class Mammalia; order Carnivora; family Mustelidae; genus Lutra; species Lutra lutra. Next base: position 60,134,396 of record NC_062284.1, read on the forward strand.
GTGTGTGTGGCACAGTGTGGTGGTTGGGGAGTCCCTCTAGCAAGGTCTACTTTTTTTTTTTTTTTTTTAAGATTTTATTTATTTGGGGCACCTGGGTGGCTCAGTGGGTTAAAGCCTCTGCCTTCAGCTCAGGTCATGATCCCAGGGTCCTGGGATCGAGCCCCACATCAGGCTCTCTGCTCCACAGGGAGCCTGCTTCCCCCTCTCTCTCTCTGCCTGCCTCTCTGCCTACTTGTGATTTCTGTCTGTCAAATAAATAAATAAAATCTTTTTTTTTTTAAGATTTTATTTATTTATTTGAGAGAGAAAGCATGAGCAGGGTGTGGAGAGGGAGAGGGAGAAGCCAGACTCCCCGCTAAGCAGGAAGCTGGATGCAGGACTCAATTTCAGGACCCCAGGTTCATGACCCAAACCAAAGGCAGATGCTTAACCCACTGAGCCACCCAGGCGCCCTGTAGCAAGCCCTACATCCAGCTGGAAGTCGTAAACTCCATGTTTGTCTCTCACTTGGAACCCTAGTCGGCGGTCAGAGGTCAGGTGACATTTTAGGGCCTGTGTGAAAGCCACGATATCAAACCTAGCAGCTTTTATACAAGTGAGGAGGCTTCCCTCTGACTGGCACTTTTTCCCGGCAGCTGCCAACATCCTGGGCCATCTAAGTAAGGGCATCTACGTGCTGATGAGTGGGCTGGACCTGGAGCGGCTGGTGCTGGCTGGTGGGCCCCTTGGGTGAGTGTGAGGCTCCAGAGGAGCTGGGCCTTTGGCCTCCTTGGCAAGTTGTGACATCACAGCCTTCACCTTGGTGGGGGCCAACAGGACCTGCCTCCCGGAAGATGCACCTTTTCTCTTGGAAACAAAATGAACAGACCTCCTCCTTCCCCATGTACTTTTCTTCACAATGGAGGGAGATATTATCAGATGACAGATATAAGGCCTGAGTTGCAGTTCTACTTAATTATTCAGGATGAAACAGGACATACTCAGGCACTAAGCCCTCTCTGCACAGGGGTCCCGCTCCTCCATCTGGTGTCCAGGAAAGGGGCACACGTCCTGGGCAGTCGGTGCAGTGACTGAGCAGGGGTGATCAGAACCCTCATGCTCCTTGTCTCCTCCCTGGGACTCCAGTTCCTTATCTTGCCAAGCCATCTCCCCGCAAGCTCCCCACACTGGCAGTGGGGGTACAGCGAGGCGCCTCGCCAGTGTCGTCCTCTTTCCCGGCAGGCTCATGCAGGCTGTCCTCGACCACACCATTCCCTACCTACACACAAGGGAGGCCTTTGGCCAGAAGATTGGGCACTTCCAGGTGAGTGGAATGCTTCTGCTGAAATGTGCTTTCTTGGCAGGGTCCAGATTGTCTTTATCAAATGAGCGAACAGGGCATTCCATATTTTTTGCCACCAAAACGAGCCTGGAGGCTTGAAACGCAGGCTCCTTTGGCATGCTGCCTGGGTTGGGACCTTGTCAGGAAGTGGCCCTCGTGTCCATTCACTTCCTACTTGAGATGAATGAACTAGACCTTGTACGGCTGGTGGGGGAAGTGTGCAGGCTGTAGGCAGGCCCAGGGAAGGGAGCAGCGTTTCTGGTCATGTGTCTTGGTGTGAAGTCACCTCTCAGCGTACGGGGTTCACGGTGCAGCGGCCGCTCCCTGGGCAGCTCTGTCATCTAAGGCAAGTCAGCCTCCTAGCTGTGCCCTCGAGTCCTCGGGCCTGGCTCTCAGATGGCCACTGCTGACCTGCTTTGGGTGACTAGGGGGAGTGTCTGAGAGGAACATGGCTCCGGCGTGCTGACCTGTTGACCCCCTCCTTGTGCCCAGCTGATGCAGGGGAAAATGGCCGACATGTACACCCGCCTCATGGCCTGTAGGCAGTATGTCTACAATGTCGCCAAGGCCTGTGATCAGGGCCACTGCACTGCCAAGGTAAGGGCGGGCTGTGGGGACTCCCTCCCTGTGTGGCCCCCGGCAGGGCCCTGCTGACCCCGAGCCCCCTCCCACAGGACTGCGCAGGGGTGATTCTTTACTCAGCTGAGTGCGCCACCCAGGTTGCCCTGGACGGCATTCAGTGCTTCGGTGAGTGGCCCCCACTTCCCACTCCTGGTTCCAGAAAGTTTCCTCTTCACTCCTTACGCTGTGCTTCAGCTGCTGATGAGCTGCCACCTTTAAGCTCCTTCTAACCCCAGTTACTAGGAATACGTGTTAAAGCAAATGAGAAAACTGCCAGAGGCCACAAGCGGCTCATCCCATCAGCAATGCCTCTCTCTCACACTCCCTGCCTGGTCCTGTGAACGCTGGGAAATGGGGAGGGAGGGATGCCTCAGAGGCTGATGGCCTTAAGAGCCCAGAATTGAGCCAGAAGGCCTGGGTTTGAACCCTAACCCTGCCACCGGCTGGCTTTATGACCCATGCAAATGACTTACCCTCCCCTGGGCCTGGTCCCCAGTAAGCGCTGTGCAGTACCTTCCTGTCCGCCTTCCCAGGTCTACCAGTGGCAGTCGCCTTCTTTGCCTGGTGTCCTCAGCAATCTGGGTGGCCTTCCATTCCAGCCCCTTGTCCCCACTCCCACAGCTAGGTGTTTCCCACAGCCTCCCCTCTCAGCTCCATTTGCTGCTTGTCTTTAAATCAGCCTCTCCTCTGGCCTCTTTCGATATACTTGGCTCTGTTTGCTTTCCTCACTGCCCCTCACCTCCTGTTGTCCTTTCCTCTCTGCCCGAACCTGGCCACAGGTGCCAACGGCTACATCAACGACTTTCCCATGGGCCGCTTTCTGCGAGATGCCAAGCTGTATGAGATTGGGGCTGGGACCAGTGAGGTGAGACGGATGATCATCGGCAGAGCCTTCAATGCAGACTTCCACTAAGCCCAAGACCCTTCACCCCCTTTCTCAGCACCAAGAGGCCTTTCTTTGGGCATAGAGATATGGCAGCTCTCCTGCTGCTTGGCAGCACTCACATCAGCCCTTGGCCTCTGCGTGAGGTCTCTACCGTGGCTGACAAGTGCTGTGGGCCTCAGAGCCTGGCCCCCAGGATGCCACAAGTTGAAGGCAGACATGGCGGGGTGGGGAGCAGCATTTCTAGTTACACCTTCCGGTCTGAAGAAGCTGGAGGACGTTAATGAGGGTTGTCGTGGGTGGAGGGCCTTCCTGGAAAGTGGCTTAAAATGGACTCAGCAGGAAGCATACTGGCTGTTCTGGGGCTTCTGGGAAGGCAAGAAGCCATCCCTTTTTTTGGAGGAGGAGGCGGGCTATGCCTCTGGCAGGGAGAACAGTACCCTAGAGGCATTGCCCCTCTACATGTATTTGAACACGGCAGCCTCGTCTTTCTAGGGAAAAAAACAAAACCCAAACCTAGCCTTTGTTTCTGCTGATTTCTAGAGGCATCAGCTCCCGATAGCTGGTGAGCAGGCACCCTCTCAGCCACCGCTAGCAGTTCCTCCGGGCCCCTCCAGGGCTTTATTCGTTAGGGCTAAAACCCCGAGGTGTTGGGGTGGAGCTCCAGGAAGAGGCAGCTCAGAGCACCTGGGCCACCCAGACTCCACGATGTGGCAGAGATCAGCGTGCTTGTGAGGGATCAGCTCCGCGCCAGCCTCCACGGCAGCACCTCTGAGCCCTTCAGCCCTGCCTGGCCGCCACCACCATCCAGTCCTGGCCGGATGACAGCCTATAGCTGACCAGGCAGCAGGCCTGGCTGGCAGCACAACTCCAGCCAAGGCCACCTGTGTATATTTCTCTGGATGCCCTATGGCTAGTTTTGTTACAACAGCTCCGCGGCTGCTGCCATTTTGTATTAAGCGTTAGGAAGCAAACCCATCTGCTCCTAAACTGGTGTTTCTGGCAGGGGGTGGGGAGCAATCTATTGCTACTGCCTCCTGTCCGGCGTTAGCCCTGTGGCCTTGGAGGATAACTAGTCCAGGTCCTACTCTGCCATCTCACCTACTCATTGGTGATGCGTGACAAAGAGATGGTATCTGCCTTGAGGACAGAAGAGGTTTCAGCCTCCCTTCCCCAGATCTCCCAGTGGTTTTTAAAGGAAGAAGGGAGTCCAGAAAGGTAAGAGTCTTAGAGGTAGAAGGAAGCTTATACATTTCTGGACACCATCCCCATGGTTTTAGAAGACTAAGACAGGGGCATCGCCTGGGTGGTTCAGTTGGTTAAGCTTCTGATTCTTGGTTTTGGCTCAGGTCATGATCTCAGGGTCATGTGATGGAGCCCCACATCAGGCTCCATGCTCAGCACGAATATGCTCAGGAATCTTCCCCCACCACCTCCCTCCCCTCTGCTCATCCACCTTCTCACACACATACTCTCAAAAAAATAAATCAAATCTTTAAAGATTAAGACAATTTGGTTTTCCCAAGGTCAGAACTGGAGCCAGAATGCAGATCAACAGAAATGAAAATGCTAGCCTGCAGCCCCACTGCACAGTCCAGTGGAATGGGTTTGGGTTGTTCCACTGTATCTAAATTCCCTAAGAACTGGTTTGCTTGGCTCTCGGCCCAGGGGTGCCTTTCTGACTTAAGGTCCTGGCCTGTGGCCAAGCGCTGTTCCAGCCTGATGTCTGAGACAAGTGCAGTTAGCTCCTTACCAATCCTACCCCAGTTCTATCCTGAAGGGGAAACCCAGGACTTGCGGCACTGTCCCTTTACTCTCCTCCAGCCTGCCCCCTGCTATGTTGGAGATGAATGTGGCCAAAATAGTGGTCTTGCTCACGTGCAGCCTGGAGACGTTCAGAATGTGACAGGATAGAGTGTTACCTCCAGTCTGTGTACATTACGGAGCCCTGCCACCAACTTGGGGAGAATGTGACTTTTCCTGATGCTATATATGAAAAGTCATATTTTAAAGTAAAGCTGAAAATAGTGTAGCCTGAGTCATGAATGGAAGAACAAGGGACCCTTCATTTTGGTTGTTTTGGGGTTTTTGGTTTCCATGCGTTTGGTAACTACAGCCACCAGCTCCCAGCACTAATCAGTCCTGGGGCTGCTTCTAATTCCATCCACTCCAATTTTAGGCAGGTCACACTATCAGCCCAGACCTGCTATTGACTAGTGTCCCATTCATTGTTTACCCTGGGGGATGGCAACAGAAGCTGAGAGGGGTTCTCCAGGTGTGGTCTGTAAAATGCAGATTCCTTGATCAACCGCAGACCTAATCATACCTTCAAGAACAGTTCTGAGCGGGGGCACCTGGGTGGCTCAGTGGGTTAAAGCCTCTGCCTTCAGCTCAGGTCATGATCCCAGGGTCCTGGGATAGAGCCCCGGATAGGGCTCTCTGTGCCTGCTTCCTCCCCTCTCTCTCTGCCTGCCTTTCTGCCTACTTGTGATCTCTCTCTGTCAAATACATAGAAAGAAAATCTTAAAAAAAAAAAAAAGGCGGGGGGGGGGGGGGGAATAGTTCTGAGGTAGGGCAACCTTTTAGGACCTAGAGGACACCTCCCCAGAGGCTTGAATCCTAATTCTAGTAAAAACAGCCTTGCCTATGTGGCACTGGCCAGTCTGGATTTGGTAAGAGTAGCTCCCTGGTCTTCACAACCCCGTGGGAGACATTATTGTGCAGGGCGTCCTTCCAGAAGACGCATTAGGTGAGCGGCCCAGGGGCATGGAACTCGGCAGGGAACCAGGCGCCCAGCCACGCCCAGACGCGAGGTGGAGCCAGAGCTAGTGTCCGCGCGGCGTGGTTTTGGGTGGGGGGAATCCTCTTTAATTCGGCAGCTGGCGCCCAGCCTACGTCTGCCCGGCAGAGCCGGGACCCAGGTCCCAGGTGACCATTAGTCGTGACCCCTGGGTTACGGCGGGCCGCGTGTCCTCCCTGTACCCCGCCCAGCCGCCGAGGGGGCGCGCCCCGCGGAGCGCGCTGGGACTCCGAACTCGGGCGCGGTTCCGCGGGGCCTCCGTAGAACTCGCCTGACCTCTGCCGGCCGCCCGCGGGGTTGCAGACGCACAGAGTCGCCGCTCTCCGGCCTTAAGCTCGGTGCTCCGGACTATTGGCTCCTAGTCTCTGATTTCGGGATGCACAGGGCTCAAGGTCTTTTGTTTTGTTTTGTTTTGTTTTGTTTTGCCTAATGAGAACGTGAGGGGAGCGGGGGAGACGCTGGCTATCCTCTATCTTGTATCGTTTAATACCAAAAGAAAAAAAATGTCACTTTTAGCAATTAAAAAAAGTATGTGATGTAAACTCAGAACAAAGCCAGAGCTTTTTTATTTTTAAAATTTCGTATGTTTTGGGGGCGCCTGGGTGGCTCGATGGGTTAAAGCCTCTGCTTTGGCTCAGGTCATGATCTCAGGAGCATGCTTCCCTTCCTCTCTCTCTTGCCTGCCTCTCTGCCTACTTGTGATCTCTGTCTGTCAAATGTATAAATAAAATCTTTTTTTTTAAATTTCGTATGTTTTATGTCCGTGAGTTTTAAAATATGATAGTTTAACATGTTAACGTTTTTTAAAAAATCACCCCTATCTCCAATCCCTCCACCCCAGGACAAAACCACCCTTGAATGTTTAAGCGATTTCTTCTGGTAATGTACTTGATGCCTCTAAGTGATGTGCTTCTTTACTGATTGGCTTGCAAACACTTCCAAGGAGAGTTCTTCACTGTGCCTACACTGCACTTACAAACAGCTCATGACATGCTGTATTTTCCTTGCTTCCTCAGCCTGGTCCTGTCCCACAAGCCAGCCTTCGGGAACCCTGGGGCCAAATGGTACAGAATCCTGTTCGCATTCCTCCTGCCCACACTTAGTGCTCTTTGGTACCCAGAGCCCAGAGCCACACTAGTTCTGGCTTGGAGCCCTGCTGGGGGGTGGGCAGGGAGCTGGTGTCTCCCACACCCATCACCCATCTAGCCTATCTTAACTGGCCTATCTAAATATTTTTTGGATCCACAACAACCTGACAACTTGTCTGCCTTCCTCCAATCCGTGTCCCTCAACCCTTCCTCTATTCTGAGTGGGAGTGGACTATCCAGCTCCCCCTAAATCTTTCAGTAGATCCCAGTACCCATATAATCCAAGGTTTTACAAGGCAAATATGACTCTGATCCCCCTCGGCTGTCCTCTCCAGCTGCTACTCTCCCCATCCCTGCTGAGTACTTGTGTTTTGGTAGCAAATAGTCCTCAGGTGCTCTTCCTTACCCCTGACCTTTGCCCAACTGGCCCCTCTGCAAAAGATGACCTTCTGGCCCTTCGCCTAGCTCTTGTTTTCCTCATCCTGAAAGTCTCAATTCAAGGTCTGAATGTTTAGGAAGACCTCCCTACTCCAGCCCTCCCCACTCCATCTCACCTATCCTAAGCAGGCAGGGGTTGGGGGAGTGGCCTTCTGCTTCTCCCTGAGCCTGTCTGCCTCAGTGGGCTTGCTCCCCTGTTGTATTTATCTTGTATGTGTGTTTCCTCCGAATTAGGCTAAGAACTTAAGGGCTGGGATTGTGATTCGACGGCCCTTATATGCTCACCATCCAGCACAGTTCCTGGCATGTAACAGGTGCTCAACAAATGTTTATTGAAAGAGTAGGTAAGTAGTCCTGTAACACTTAGCTCACATTTTTCTGGTACTGTATTATTTGTGTATATGGTTCCCTCTGAGTATATTGTAAGATCTTTGAGGTCAAAGACCATTTCTAGCTTAACCCTCCCCACAGCACCCAGTGCTCACAGCAACCCCTCCATGGCTCTGTGCACACTGAATGAGTGAAACAACAGGTGGGCCAGAGCCTTGGCCTAATCCCCAGAGCTGGCAGAAAGAGTGGAGCCAGCCAGCCTCTCCTGGCCCCGCTTTCCCTAGGCCTCCTCATCCTGGAGTAGCCAGGGCCCAGCTGCAGAGGGGAGGCCCTCACCCCCATATTCCTCCGACCCACTCAAAAACAGAGGAGAAATGTGGATGGAGGACCCTGGCCCTGCCTCTGGCAGCAGAGGACATGAATGGGGATTGGACGGAGAAAAGGGGCAGAGTTGAGCACATACCATCCTTTTTCTTTTTCTTGTGTAAAATGTATGATATATACAGAAAAGTATGTAACATGCATAAATGCAGTGTAAACAATAATAAACGCCTGTGTACCCAGCCCCCAGGTCAGTAATCCAAGTACCTTAGAAGCCTGCATGTGAGGCCTTGACCCATTCTTCCCAGAGGAGCCACCATCCTCGACTTAATGACAATCTTCTCCCCAATATCCCCCCTTTTTTTACAGTTTCCTACCTCTGTGTATATCCCTAAACAATATTGTTTGGATTGCCTGTTTTTCTCTGTTTTCTGTTCTTTTTTTTTTTTTTTTTTTTTACTTTCTGCAGTTAGATTCATTCTAAATATACTCTGTATCTTGCTTCTTTGGCTTATTGTGTGGTTTTTAAAGATTTGTTCATGTTAAGGGGTGGAGCTGTAATTGGTCCAGTTTTTTTTTTCTTGTATAGTATTCCATTGTGTGAAAATACTACAAGTTAATTATCTGTGCTAGTGTGGATGGGCATTTGGGCTGTTTCCAGTTTGGGGCATTCTGGTTGCATCTTCTGGTTTCTGTGTGCAGGAATCCCTCTACGTGTGTTCCCAGGAATATCATTTCTCTCTTGTCAGGTATGCATGTGATCAACTTTACTAGGTAATTCCAACTGTTTTCCAAAGTCATTGTGTGCCTATATTTTTTAGATTGGTGCCACCAGGGGTGACCTGGGACAGAGGCAGCATGTCCAGCCCCAGGGCCAGCCAACTGTATGAGCTTATTTTCAACAAGGGGAAGAAGTTGGCGAAAAAGTGTCCATCCCTGCTTTCCTGCCCAGGCCCATAAACCACATGGTCAACAAACCTTTAAAGACAACCTCTGAGCCGAGCACCTGCCAGGACCTGGGAGACGTCACTGAGTTAGCACAGATCAGCCTCAGAGACAGTTATGTTTCTATTTACTCTGCCAAGCCATCTGACACAACTTTGCCCCAAAAGACATGGGAGAGTGAGGGCCAGACAGGCAGGTAGGAGTTTTCTGGAAGAGAGGAACAGTATTCGGGGCCCAGGAGTATCTCGGGCCCTACAGCACAGGCAGTATCTTCCCTCCAACGAAGAGGGCAGTGGATCAGTGGAAGGAGTACAGAGGGCTTCCGTCACCAGCTGCAGAGGGAGGGAAGAAAGAAGGAAGACCAGGACTGTGCCTGGAACCTCAGGGATGGACACTGCTCCATCCAAACACACCTGTGCCCTCGTGCCCTTCCGGGGCCAACCACGCATGCGCACACACCACAAAGCTGTGCACACGATCCCATGCACCGAGAGACGGGGCTGTTAGACACGCCGCAGAAACAGAGGCAAGGACGGTCAGCTTGCAGCTGCCCTCAGGAGATAAGCCCCAGCACCGGGAGCCACCTGCAGTGTCCCTGTGGAGGCACATGGGCCTGGGCTCCCTGACAGGCAGGTTCGGCAAAAAGAGTGGGCTTTCGCTTTCAGGACCACCTGGGGGCCCCAGGTGCTTGCTCTGTTTATGGGAATGGGCTAGCAGTCTTAAGCCCTACTCGAGCCCCATCTGATGCTGCCAGGCTGGGCAGGGTTGGCTATGCGGTAGGTCCCTTTACTCATGGAAGTAAAAGTGTTTAATTAAATTTATTGTGGGGTGAATCAAGATTTAGAACAGAGGTGCCTGTCTGGCTCATTCCATAGAGCATGCAACTCTTGATCTCGGGACTGTGTGTTCAAGCCCCACGTTGGGTGTAGAGCTTACTTTAAAATTAAAATCTTAAAGAAAAACAAATAAATGAAATAAAATAGGGGAAGGAAGAATCTGAAAGGAGAACATGCTGTATGAAGGTGAGACTTGCTGTCCTTCTCCTTCAGCCTGCCAAGTCCTTCCTTGCTGTCCAGATTCCCTATCGTTGGCCCAGAGTGGAAGGGTGGGGGGAGGTTGGGGCCACTGCAAGATTGCCAATTAAGGCTGAAGGTATGTGAATTTTCTGTAACCGCTTTTGCCTGGGGGAACGGGGAACTGCTCCCTAGGCTGAGACCACCAGAGCTGAGGACTGTTCAGACTAAAGAATCCCCACCCAGCTACTCAGATCCAGCCTCTCTCCCCACTCCCCAACTGTCTCCCTGCTCCCACCTCCCAGGTGTACCTGGGCAGGGTATACTCTGCAGTCCTGCAAAGCTGGGAAGGAGGGGATGGGAAATAGATTGCCCTTTGGATTCTCTATCTCCTGGGGTACTCAGGGTATCTCAGCTCCCGGGGAGGCTGCCTGGCTCCAGAGTGAAGGGAGGGGAAGTCTCCCTGGAAAGACCTTCCTTAGTCTTCTCCTTCTGTGGGAGCCTCTGGGTGCTTGGAACCCTGCCACACACACACCCCTGTGCCCCATTCCCTGACCCCTAGGAGCCTGTTGGAGAGCTTCGGGCTGCAGTTTTTCTGCTGTCTTCACCTGATCACCCACACCTCCAAGGGGCTGGAGCTTCTTGTCCAGGACTCCTGAGCCCTGGAGTGACCCATGGTGTGTGTGTGGGGGGGGGCGTAGGTTGCCAAGAGCCTCTGGAGTGTGGGGCCCGTTGTCAGTAGGGCAACAAGACAATCTGTAAGTGAGGCTGTTAGCCCTCCCCGAGGAAGGGTCAGACAGGGACACACTGGCTTCTCAGTGTTAGCTCTGGGGCCCCTTCTCACTAAAGGGTACACTTCCTGTCCCATATTCCTCAAACTTCTATGTCCCCTCTGCTCCAAGGCTGGAAGCCCCAAGGGGCCACTCCTGGGGACTTAAGCATCTTAGGCTTCCCCACAAGGTCCCCTGATAAGCCCCTTCCTGCCACTCACCCTACCCCACACTACCCCTAGCCTGCTCCTCTCACCAGGAACAATCACCCAATTCATTTCCAAGCTGCCTCCTGAAACTTCATCTCTCTGCTCCTCAGAGTCTGCGGGTTACCTGGGGCCCACCACCCAGCCCTCAGTCAACAGATGGACCTTCTGCCCTCCAACCTCCTGCCTGCCCCCCAGCCAGTACACCCCAGGCTCAGCCCACTTGAGTGAGCTGCCCCTTCACCTGCCAATCCCCAGTTAAGAATAACCTGTCTTTACTGTGTGCCAGGGGTATAAGAATTGTGGAGCCAAAGGAGATTACAATTCAGTTGAGGAAATAGACATAAACCCAATTGTTTCCATCACTCCAGCCACTTTTAAGGTTTTCTATTTAAGCCCCAGCACTGAGCACTGCTCACCCAAACACTGGCGCTGTCCCTAGCTCTGCACTCTATCCCCAGCATGAAACCTGGCTAAGTAGAGGTGCCCATCCAATGAATACTTGCATAATGAATGCCTGCCCTGGGGGCTGCAGGAGCGGACCCCCTCTTTTCCTGTCGCCCTCCACTGAGCTTATCTAAATGAGATCAGATTTAACTGAAACCTAAAGGGCAGACTTACAGGGGGAGGGATAGAAGGGGGCAGGGGAAATCCCAAGGCTTTGCCTTGAACTAAATTCTCCCATTCTTCTCAGTAGCAACGGAAAGAACAGGGTTCTGGGGCCACAGACCCTCACTTCTTGGAGAAGCCATCTGGACTGCCAAAGCCAGAACCATGACTTTATTACTGTGTTTCAGAGTCTGCCCAATCGGAACAGTAACTATTATAATCCAGTCACTGAATTAATCAAGTCAGTAAGTTTTATAGTAAGAATGTACACAAATTACAAACCTCCCCCAACGGTGGGGACTCACAGGCCAAGGTGACATCATAATTAGTCCTGAAACCAGGCAAACTGGACTGGGCGGAGTGAGTCTTGGGGCAGCAGGCAGGGCCCAGCACACACTGTGCCTACAGGATGTAGTCTGCTAAGTTGATAGAGAAGTCCCCTGCTGCAGCCACCTGGCAAAGCAGCTGAAGCTTCAATCCTCTGCCTGTTATTTATTCATTCACCATTCAGTAATTGTTACTGAGAATCCAACATGTGCACTTACCCCGCCAGGCTGTGGGGAACCAGTGGGACCCAAAGCAGATGTGGTCCTCCGCCTCGCCTAGCTGGGGAGACAAGCCTCACCAAGGAACCACTGACTTGCTCAGCCGGGCTTGGGAGAGAGGGGGCATCTCCGGTCCAGGAGTGTGATTTTGGGGAGGAGGGGTTGGGATCAGGGAGCCTCCCCGTTGGGGCATCCTCCGGTCATCCCGGGTTCCAGGTTTGGGTCTTTATCCTGACAGCCAGCAGGAGCCTCAGAAGGGCTCTAGTAGAATGATATGATGCAGTTCTGTTCTGGAAAACTCCTCTGGTTGTTGTGTAGAAAACAGACATGGGGCGGTGGTGTGGGGTGCATGACTGGGCTATGGTTCCTGGGGTGGGGAGGAAGGGGGTGGTCGAAGTGCTGGTAAATGACAGTCAGGTTGTGGTGATGGATTAGCTATGGGTGGTGGCTGGCAAGGGAAAGGGAGGCACCAAGGAATATTAGAATATTCCTGACTTTGGAGACTGGGTGGGAGGTGGTGCGTTTACCCCAAAATCAAAGCCCTGGGAGAGCACTGAGTTCGCGTATAGCTGGAAGTTGGTTGTAGCGTATCTGATGTTCCTGAAAGACCACATTGTTATTTCGGTGTCAAAATAAGTGCAGAGGGCAGGGAAAGGGTACTTTTGATGAAGCTTTGCAAAAGGAATATTCTTTTTATAAAGAAATATGACAATACGCCTGCAATATTTTGCCCCCAATCTAATACTGAGATGAACGTTACTCACAGCAACTTCATGTGTAAAATCCAAATGAGTTGCCAACAGACGTTTGGAAAACATAATAGAGAATTGTTTAGGGAAGCTCGTTTAGGAACGAGTGATAGAGGAACAATTAGAAGTGACAAGGTTGGGATCTGAAGCCTGGCTCCCTACTTATTAACTGTGTGATTCTGGACAAGTTATTGAACTTCTCTGTGCCTCCATTTTCTCATCAGTAAAATGGGAACAATAACAGAAACTGTTTCATAAGACAGGTTGAGGATTAAATGAGAGCATATAAAGAATTTAGCACAAGGACGCCTGGGTGGCTCAGTGGGTTAAAGCCTCTGCCTTCGGCTCAAGTCATGATCCCAGGGTCCTGGGATCGAGCACCACATTGGGCTCTCTACTCAGCAGGGAGTCTGCTTCCCCCTCTCTCTCTGCCTGCCTCTCTGCCTACTTGTGATCTGTCTGTCAAATAAATAAATAAAATCTTAAAAAAAAAAAAAGACCAGTTAAAAGTAATAAAACTGTGTTTAAAAAAAAAAAAAAGAATTTAGCACAGCACCTGGCTCACGAAGTCTCTCTAGGAATGTTACCTATGGCCACAGAACACAGTCCAACAGAGGGAAACCGATGAAAAGGGCAGTTGCTGACTTCCCTATATGCGTCTGAATAGAGCAGAGTTGCCCATACAGCTAGGTATGAATTTCATAAATCCCCTTATAAGATTTTTTTAAATACAGCAATATTCATGAATCGGGAGCAATATTTGTCAGATCTAGTGCCTGAGTCTTGGTGTCACCTGCCCACCCATTTATCATCTAACCCTTGACTCATGCTTGAGTCATAGACTCTTGGCCAGGTTCTTCAGTTTCAGAGGGTCCTCTGCCCAGTGGAGTGGAAGCTTTCCAAAGTCAGAAGCCATGTGATTGGCATCACCTTCTAGGTCCCACTGGTGCCTGAATGGTGCTGAGCTTGAGTAGAGCTCTCTGTGGTTGGTACACAATACTTGTGGCCCAGACTGTAGTTTGGGGACCTCTCCAGGGAATGTCTCTGCTGGGGGGTTGTGGAGGAGTTGTCCTGGCCACAACTGGCTCTCCCTCTGCTCTTGGTTTTGGAAGACTAGAGAAGTCAGTGGCTGTGGCTGGGAACCTGGAGGAGATGGAGTCACCCACACCTTGGGGAATGGGATTAGGGATGCCAGGGGAGATCTTTCCAAATGCAGAGGAGGCTGGCTGGGGTCACAGAGATAGTCCTGGTGTTAGGATGGTGTAGTGGATAAGCCCTGGGTAGAGAGGCTGGTCCCTCCTTTAGACTCAGCAAAGGAAGACATTCAGCCTGGCTGAAGCCAGAATGGGACATGCTGCAGCTGGGTGGACAGAATACAGCATGGGCACAACATAGTAGGGACTCCATCTGGGAGACAGGGGCCAAACGGGGTTGCAGGACCAGATTCAAATACAGTAACAGGGCAGGCGGCAGGAATGGCCCGACGGAAGCGTAATGAAGTAGGTTCATAATTGCTAATGCTTTGGGGACAGTTGCTATGGTTTGGGTGCTGTTGCAAGGACTTTGCATGTTTTAGGAAGCTGTAGAGGACTTCTACTCGGGAAGCCTGGCTAAAGAGTTTTATTCTTAAACAGTAGGCTTGGTGAAATGTAGAAAGAGTAAATGTTTTAAACCTACCAAGGGTAGGGTAAAGGCAGAGGTTTGGGGGCACCTGGGTGGCTCAGTGGTTAAGCCTCTGCTTTCGGCTCAGGTCATGATCTCGGGGTCCTGGGATCGAGTCCCGCATCGGGCTTTCCCCTCTGCAGGGAGCCTGCTTCTTCCTCTCTCTCTCTCTGCTTGCCTCTCTGCCCGCTTGTGATCTCTCTCTGTCAAATAAATAAAATCTTAAAAAAAAAAAAGGCCGAGGTTTGGAGTCACTCCATATCTGTGTGATCTTGAGAAGTTACTTAGAGGCTCCAGGTCTCAGTTTCCTCGTTCATTTGTAAATTTGAGAATATTTTCCTAATAGCATTGTTGAGGATTAAAGAAAGAAACAGGTGTTGAGCGGCTGCCCGTGCGTTCTGTTTAAGACCCCTGGCTTTGGAGGGTCTGGAGACCCCAGCCCATTCCAGATACGAGTTTCCTCCTCATCCCAGGCGTCTGCAGGTCTGGGTTGAAGGAACCACAGTGGGTGCACCACCCCCCACAAACTTCTAGTCCACAGCCCATGGGGTTCCTCAAGGGAGGGATCTCCCTTAAAATAATCCCATTTGATATCAGCAGACAAGCCTCATGAGAGCAGTGACCCCGAGGAAGCCGAGGTCCCAAGCAACATCCCACACCCAGAACATCTCAGACGTTGTGCTCCTTGGAATGGTCTTTCCTTTTCCATCAATGTATTCATTTAGTTACTACTTACTGATCACTTACTGTTCAGTTCATCAAACATTATTAGGCACCTACTATTTGCAAGACATTAAGCCATGCTCTTACCGAAAGACCCTGAACATCCCTTTTCATCTTCAGCCTGGGTCTGTGGCTTCTGTACATGGGGCAATAATAAAAATGCTATGAGATGGCCCGTGAGAATAGAACAAGGTACTCCAAGTAGGTCCAAGGAAGGCAGACACTCCAAAGACATGTACCGTAACATCCGTCTGTGTTTCTGTGGCCACAGCACAAGGATCACAAGACTGAAAACCTTCAGGGATCAGGCACGTCTTACAAGTGCCTGAACAGGGCCAGGCAGAACCATTGCAAACCGAAGCGCGCCTCCTGTAAGGGCAATGTTTGCTACTTGGCAGCAGGGTGCTGTTGTAAGTGGAGATGAGGACCAAAGGGAGCCAGACTTTCTGATTTTTTCAAGAGAAACTGGAAATCCAAATTTTTATTTTCAATCTCCAGAAACTTCAGCATTGGTTCCTAATTTTTTTTTTTTTTTGGTTCCTAATTTTAATCTTCTTGAAATCCCTGTGGATAAGAAGTTGTCAAACCGGGGTGCCCGGCTGTTTCAGACAGAGGAGTGTGAGACTCTTGATCTCGGGGTTATGAGTTTGAGCCCCACATTGGGTATAGAGATTACTTAAAATAATGAATAATTAAAAAAAAAAAAAGAAGGAACTTGTCAAACAGAACTTGTCTGCCTGCTGAATTGTGTTTGACGATTGCTAGTTTGGGATTCCTGAGTTGATCTGTGGAAGGAGAGAGGCAGAGGGTTGTATATCCTGAGACTAGGTTCTGAGGGATCTAGAATGCCAACCTTCCTTGGGTCCAGGGAGGTGCTAGACACATAGGAAGCCGTAAAGAAGGAGACAAAACCGTAGTGGTGTCCATCAGAGGTCTATAGTCTCATACTGTGATGAGAGAGAGAGAACAAGTAGGCAGAGAAGAAGGCAGAGAGGGGGGGGGGGGGAAGCAGGCTCCCCGCTGAGCAGAGCCTGATGTTGGGCTCAATCCCAAGACCCTGAGATCATGACCTGAGCTGAAGGTAGAGGCTTAACCCACTGAGCCACCCAGGCACCCCAATAAATAAAATCTTTAAAAACAAAAATAAAGTATGAGATTTCACTGACATATCCACACCCCGTCCTACTCCCCTGGCAATCCCAAATGTGGTTGTGGTCAAAGGGAAACAGGTAAGCCCGCAGGGCAGTGTTCTCCAGGCTCATAGAAGGCAATGCTGTGTAGTGGGACCAGGAAATCTGACCCTGACCTGAATCAGGCAGGCTGGGGTTTAAGTCTGCCTGCCTGTGTGACCTGGGTCAGACATTAACTGCTCTAAGCCTCGGTTTTCAAATCTGTGAAATGGTGACAGTAATCATGCCTACCTTCTGGGACTGGGGTGAGGGCAGCACCAGCTCCCGGAAGTCAAATGCTCAGTCTGATGACAGCCCAAGGGCCCCACTGAGGGGCATTTGCTTGGGACTCTATATGGTTTTTATCACTAATGTCCACTACCTGAGGGTTCTAGTCCCAAGTGAGGTGCAGAAAGAGCACCTGGAGGGAAAGTTGATCCCGCTGTTTGCCGACTTCTTTCCTGTCGCTATTCTAGGAAATAGCAATGATTCTGGAAGGGCAGAACTCTCTAGAAGGAGAGAGATGCAGATACTGGAGCCACCTATCCCTTCCCAGGGGGAGAGAGAGAAGTTAGAGACTCTGCATGGCAGTGAGAGCGGTGCTGAGAGAGGATTCTTTCCCAAAGATGGACCCTTTACCGCCCATCTAGGACCTGAGAGGGAGGATAGAGACACATCCTTTTGGGATGCCTGCCAGTCTGCTGGGTGGAAACGGAGGTGCAACATTCTCCCCCCATGAGCCATATTCTTCTGCTCCCCCCAACCCACCTCCCCAGATCCCTGTCAGACATAGATCTGACCAGGACCTTCCTTCCCTTAAAGTCCTCCAGGACATTCCAGTGCCTTTGAAACGAGGCTCCCTGACAAGGCTTATGAAGCCTGGGTGGTCCCCGCCACTCTCCAGTCTCATATCCAGCCTCACCCCCTATTTCACAGCTCTTCTGCCTTCCTTAACGTCAGCACCCCCGGGGGAGACTTCTTCAACTTCCCCTCCTACCAAGGGTAGGTCTGACGGGAAGAATGCCTGCTCCTTCAGAAAGCCTCGGCACAGCTTAGCCATTCATCGAACATTCTCTCACCTCACCCCACCCAGCCCCACACCAGGGGCAAACCTTGGCACCCTTCCCTTTGCTTCCTCAGCAGCCATTACCCGTTGCTGTCACGAAGTTATGTTTATCGAGCTGTCTTATGTCTACTGGTCCCTCTATCCCTAACACATTCCAGCCCCCGACTAGAAGCTTCTTGAGAGCAGGAACAGTCTTGTTCCTCGCGGTAACCCCAGGGCTTGCCCTTCTGCGGCGGAGGGCGGGGGGGGGGGGGGGGGGGGGATCTGGCCACTCCGGAAGGGACGGATAGCAGGGCGGGGCACGGGCCAGTGAGCGGCTAGATGGAAGAACTAGCTCAGAAGACGGGGCTTGGTTTTCAAAACCCGCCGGGGGGTGGGTAGGGTGAGGTTAGCATTTCACCCACCGCAGGAGGCTCCTGCCGAAGCCAGCCCACCCAGCCTCGCTCCCGCCCTCAGAGCCCGTGCCCACCCAGCCAGGTGATCTCAAACCTTCTCCCTCACACACCCCTACAACAAACAACCCTCGCGCTTTCCCTCCGGAGAAAGGAGGTGGAGCCTGACCTCAGCCGGAGGCTGCAGCAGCTGCCGGAGGGGGGGAGGGAGGGGTGGGGGGGTGGGAAGGCCTCCAAGCTCCAGCCCTTGGGGGGAGCCTCTCCTTCAGGGAGTGGCAGCCGTGGGGGACTTGGCGAGTTCCCAAGCGCCTGGGGAAGCCCTCCCTTGGCAGCGTCGACCCTCCACGGGCGAAGGGAGGAGGGGAAGAAGGGGTGGCTTCAGTGAGCGTCTGCTTCCGACTCTGTCCCTCTGTCGGTCTGGAGTGCCCTCGGACCCTTCTGCACCCCATTCACACTCACCCTCCCTGGAACCCTGAACCCCAAGGGCTGGGTGAGACTTGGTGCGAGTAAGCTGGAGGGAGAGGATGCAGCTCTGCTGGGCTCCCGGGAGCCGAGGTGTGCCCATCCCCCACCTCCTTGGTTGTTGGGGCGGGGGGAGGGCGCAGGGGTGAGGCATACCCCAGGGATGAGCCCTTGAGCAGGAGAGAGCCAGAAACAGTTGTTGGGGCTGCGGTAGAGGCAACTTGTATAAGGGGCAGAGAGGGCACCCCAAGGGGAAAGCCAGGGGCCCCAAAGAGAGTAAGAGTCAGGAGTTGGGAGAGAGGAAAGGAGAATGCAGCTTTTCGGGGAGAGGCTGCCTGCTAAGACTTCTCCTGTCAGCAATCTGGAGGCTTGTACTGGACAGATGGGGGTTTTGGACACAGCACCATGGACATGTGTTCCCCAAAGTCTGAGTGCACATAGCCCCCCTTATCCCATCTTAGCAGAGACTGGGCCCACACAGGACCCCACCTCACCTTGACTTTAACCCTAGCCTTATGCTGTGGCAGTGAGTGCCATTAGAGGAGAGTGGGGTCCTGTTCTCTGCCGGGCACTCAACAGCTGGCTCCTTGGTGG
This sequence comes from Lutra lutra, assembly GCF_902655055.1. Classification (NCBI taxonomy): domain Eukaryota; kingdom Metazoa; phylum Chordata; class Mammalia; order Carnivora; family Mustelidae; genus Lutra; species Lutra lutra. The sequence continues at coordinate 60,153,103 of NC_062284.1, forward strand.
CAGAATGGGGTCTTGCCCCTCCAGTTCAGAGTCACAGGGAGAACACTTCTGCCTCCCCCATCTCTAGGGAAAGGGGCCCCAGCAGGTAAAGACCAAACAGAGGCTTGCACTTGGATTTGCTTGGGGGCAAATAATTTCAGGAGATCCCTTTAAGGAGAGGGTTCCGATCCCTTTAAGAGGGAGTGGGTCAGATAAAAGGACTATAAAAGTCCAGCTTTCTTTATTCCCCCACCCTTGGGGGGGTCCCTATGATGGGGGAGGGGCAAGTGCTGCAGCCACATTTAATTGGTGCCCCGGTGTCCCTCCCCCCGGGAGCTGTGCCCTCCAATTAGTCTGTTGGGGCTGAGGGGCCAGGTGGCTCAGTAACTGTTCCTGGGACCTAAAGTTCAGGCACTTCAGGGGGCCAAGGGAGCAGCCACCCCACTCCCAGGGGAGAGGGGACCCGGGCATGGAATAGAGGAAGGGGAAAGTGGGTACTACCATCACTGCAAGGACTTAGCTGCCCTGCTGAGGTGCCCTGCCCGGTGCCAGGTAGCTGGAACCGAGGGCAGGCGTTCTGCAGGGACTGCGGCGAGCGGTGGGGGAGGTGCCCGGCGGCTGGACTGGAGATGACGGAGCAGCCAGTCTGTCCCGGCTGTCAGTCTGGTCGTGCACGGTGGGGGAGGGGTGTGCATCGTGTTTTCTCTCAGCCCTAGATGTTTTCCTCTCTGCATCTCCCTCTCTCTGCTCTCTCAGAGGCAGTTAACCCTTCCGGATAGGTCTGAAGGCATCTAGGGAGGGAGAGCCCCCTGCCTGGAAGTACGGAGAGGTGGTCCAGGAGATCTGATGGATCCATTCCTGTCCCCAGACCAAGAGGCAAGTCCTTTGCAATGGAGGACGGCTGGGCTGCTGGGCGTGTGCTGAAGTGAGGAGAGGTGATGGGGCCCAGGTGTTGGCACCACCACCTTGGTGGGGTGGGGTGGGAGCAGCACTCACTCAGGAAGGGTTAGGGGAGCTGAAGGAAGCTTAGAAGAGGAAGAGGTGGAGGCCTTTCCAGGTGTAGAAGGGCTCTGGACTGGGAAGGAAGGAGGCCGAGGTGAAGAGGTCCTGGCAAAGTGGGGTGGAGAGAGGAGAGGCCAAAAGGTCCCTTGGGGGACAGACAGGGGTGTGCAGCCCTTGGCCTCTTCTTTGCGGGGTTTGCTGACCAGATTTAACAAAGGAGGCAGGGAACTGCGGTAGATCAGTGGGCGGGCACAGGAGGAACACCAAGTGCCTTTAGCCAGCCTGTGATTGTAGCCCACTCAGTCAGAGCCTCCTGGGGCAAAGGAGACAGCCACCCACAAGGGGGACACTCTGAGTAGAATTCCTCCAGCTGCTGGACAGGCTGGGCAGGAGCACATGGGCTCTCATGACCACTCAGCCCCCTCCCGAGTCAATGTTCCCTTCTCTCCCTCCCACCAGGACCCCAAATAAAGACAACTCTTCCCCCTGACACACACACTCCTTCCCAGAGCCAGTGGATCTTCACTCCTGGATATTGGGGGGGAAAGTCCAGTCCTCCAACCTCACCCTGCAACCACTTCCTAGGCCAAGCATGGGCTTCCTGCCACTTGGGTCTCCTTCCCTCTGACTAGGTACGTTTCTCTTCTGACCCTTTTGGCCTCCATCCCTGTCCATGAGTGGGCACGAAGCCAAGGTCAGCACAGGCTGGGCTGCTGACAGAAGCCCGGTCCCTTCTTCTGCTCTGGCTCTAGGCTGCCAGAATGGCATGGCTCAGCTCCATCGGCCACTGCTGCTGTTACCCTCTCTGGCGAAGGGTGGGGAACATCAGCCCCGGAGGGGAACTAGGACAGGATGAAGGGGCATTTGGGGAGGTGGGGGGATAGGGCTGGCCTAGTGGTGGTGGGGGGAACTGCTAGGAATCTTTGTCCTGGGAGGCTCAGGGAGGGGAGAAATCCTTTAGTGCCCTACTTTTTTTTTTTTTTAAATAGGTTTGGGGAATCAGCTTTCCCTTAGGGTGGGAGGTAGGAGAAGTAGAGAGACTTGTCCTAGGAGAACCTGGCCCTTTGAGAAGTTTCTGTGCCATGGTCTTAGCTTTCAGCTCTCATTCACACACTTCCCCTGCTGGGTGACCATGTCCTTTAAACGTGTTTCCCAACAAAGCTTTGACTGGCTGGGCCCCCTTGACAGCTCTGGAGGCAGATGGGGAAAACATCTTCTAGAGTTCTCTCTCCCCGCCATAGAGGCTAACAGCCCTGATTGTCTTAAAGGCTGCCTTTCTGAGTGCCGGAGTCTCAAGGTCTAGGAAAGGCTAGGCAGCATGTGTGGTGCAGGAAGAGACCCTCAGCCACACTCTGAGGCTGGCTTTCTCTGCACGCCTAGGCTGCCCCAGCACTCGGGGTGCTTCTCTCAGCCAGAAGTGGTGCTCGGCCCAGCCCCTCCCTGGGCTGCTCCCAGCACTCTGGAGACTTGACACTACCGTTTTTGCTGCTGCTCCTTTTACCTCCCAAACCTCCCCTCCCCCGCCTGAATTGGGAATGAGGCTTTGTTCTGGGGTGGACTCAGCATTTCTCAAGAACCTACTATGTGCCCAGGCAGCGCTCACTGAAGTGAAGCCCTGTGCGGACTCAGGCGACACTAGCTGCCCAAGACACAGCCCCTTCCTGCATCTCCCAGGGACCTCCCACACCTCCGTGTGACCTCAGCCTGCTGTGCCCACCCACCCCGCTGACCCCGCGAGCGTGCTTGGGCTTGGAAAGGCACGTCTGTGGGTGTGAGACGGAGCCACAGCGTTCGGGGACTAGGGGGGAGCCAGGTAAGTGACCACGCTTGGTCCCATCCTGGCTTGGGGACGCCGGGGAGGGAGTCCAGCCGGGGCTGTCAGGCTGCCCGCCCCCTCCCCCCCCTCCCCTGGAGAGCTCAGATGTTGCCCGCGGTGGTGGAAGAGGGTGTGTGGGTGTCAAGGACTCACAGACCAGGCTCTGCTGTCAGCTGGGAATGGATGAGGGTTCCACACACTGCTTCTGAGAAAGGTGAATTAGGAGCTGGAGTGGGGGGCGGTAGGTGAAGGGGAGAAAGAGGAAAAAGAGATGCGGGTGAGGGGTTACCGAGCTAGGACCGACCTTGCTTGAAAGGAAAGGAGACGTGGCAGGCAGGGAAGTCGGAAAGATGAGGCAAGGGCGGGAGGGGCTTTTCAGCAGTCGGGGCCCTTTCGCTGGAGTCTGGGGCCCTTTCTGCAGGAAAGGGGGGTTGTTCTCGCTTGATTTTTCGGCTGGTCTTCCCGAGGCTTTGCCCTGGGGGCAGCAGCCGCTGGCGAGGGTGGGGTGTTTCTCCGCCCGCAGTTTTCTACAGTGGGTGCTAAGGAGGAGAAGGGGGGAAAGGGGATGTAGAGGGGTGATGGCCAGGGCGGGGGCGAGATGAGATTTCTCGGGGGGTGGGGTAGCAGCTGGGGGATTGGGGCTCCAGGGTCGGGTCACCATGGGATACCGGCTCCGGCTCTGCAGCCGAAGAGAAAATCCAAGAAGCCGGCAAAGAAAACCACCCCCCGCCACCACCCTTGGCACCGTACCCCTCCCCCCAGGCCCCACCACTCCCCGCACCGCCTCCCCCGGCCGCCTCGTGCTGCCCCCTGCGTTGGGACGACCGACCCACGGTTCTGATTGGTCGGAGACCGGGAGGGGGAGCCGAGGGCCGGATTGGCTGGCGGGGCCAGCGCAGGGCGGGGCGGCTGATTGGCGGAGCTGGCCGAGGGGCGCGCTGCTGATTGGCTGGGGACGAGGAAGCAGGAAGGAGGGCGGCGGAGGCTCCGCTCTTGGGGAGTTTGTGGGGGAACCGCGAGCGGCGTAGCGGATCCCGGAGCCCGGCCCCCGCCGCCCGCCCGTCCGGCTGCCTGCCCCGCCCGTCCGGCCCCCGCGGTCCGCCCGCCCCGGCCAGGCGCTCCCGCCCCCCCGACGGCCCCGCCCGGCCGCGGCCCCCGCTCCGCCCGCCCGGCCCCGGCCCCCAGGAGGAGGCGCTGACGCAGCAGCGTGGAGCCCGGGAATTGAGCGCCCCCGGGGGGTTCCAGCCGCCGGATTCCAGCCCGGCTGGGGCCTGCGGGCGCCCTGAGCCGCGCCGTCCGCGCCGCTGTCCGGGTGAGCTAGGGGCCGGGGTCGAGGAGGTGGGGGTAAAGGCACGAACAGGCGAGAGGGAGCGAGCAAGGGAGGTAGACAAGTGGAGGAGAGAGAACCGGCCGCCCGTCAGCGCGCCCCACCGAGCGCGCCGCGCCGCCGCCCCCGCCAGCCCGGGAAGGGACGGACGGACGGACGACGCGAAGCAGGTGCGGCCGCTCGCTTGCTCGCGCTGCCTCCCTCCCTCCGGGTCCGGCGCCGCGGTCCCGCCATCGGGGAGCGCAGCGCGCCTCGAGGTGACAGCCCCCGGGGGCCGCCCGCCTCTCAGGCTGGGGGCGGGGTGGGTGGCGGCCGCAGGGTGGCAGCTTGGCCGGGCGGCGGCGGCGCGGGCGTCCCGGGCCGCGGAGGGCGGGAGGACGCCGGTCGTTTCCTCGCCGCGGTGGAGCGGGCTCGCCTCCGAGTGCACGGGCAAGTCCCCCCCCCCCCCCGCCGAGGGCCCCCCCCCCCCCATCGCGGTCCCGGAGGCAAGGGGCCGCGGCCGGGGGCGGTGCCGCGGGATCGCCCGCTCAGGGTGGGGGGCGCCCTCCTGCGCTGGGAGCTGACCAGTTATTGCTGGGTGGGGGGCTGGGGCTGGGGGCCACACCGGAGCCGGGGGTAGTGTAGACCCTACCCTATCGGGCTGGAAGGAAGGGAGGCGCCGAAGACGGAAGGGAACCGGTTCGAGAAGCGAGTGTGGGCCGCGGGAGGCCGGGCGGAGACCGTGCGGAGCGGCGGCCGAGTCCGAGGTGGGGCGGGGGGAATCGAAGTTGTCAGACCGCCTCCAAGTGACAGCGGGACCCCATGCTCGCGGCCCGGCCTGGTCTGGCCCAGCCCGCCTCTCCGTCTCTTCTTCGGGGCCGGGGACTAGGTCAGGTCGGGCCCGAGGGGCCCGCTCCGCGGTGAAGCGCCGGACAAAGGCGGCGCCTGAGCGGGCGCAGGTGGTGGCGTCGGGGAGGGGAGCAGGTCCGAGCCACCCACCCCGAGGGGCGGGCGGCAGGGCCCGGACTCTGCCCCAGGGACTGCGGGGGGCCAGGGTGCCCGCCGGGAGAAGCTGCGACAGTGGCTCACTGCTCCAGCCGCAGATCACCTCCCGGTTCTGGGAAGAGTGGGGTCCACACGGCTGGAGTGGAGAGCCAGAGGTGGGGTTGTGCACACAGTGGGCCTGGCCGGTGGCGACAGTTTGGTTAGCCACTCTAGAGCCTGCTAGGAATGAGGGGTTTCAGCAAGCAGAGTCTGCCCATGAGGAGAGGTTTAGTCCCACCTGGGACATCTAGTCGCCCATTGTCGACAGTCTTAAGAGGATAGAAGACCAGTTGGATTGGAGACTAGGAGATACCCCACAAATGTGCTGCAGCAGCCCATCCACAACTGTTTTCAGCACTTTTCTTTAGCCAAGAAGGTACCCACAAAGGGTAATGAGAAGCTGGAATTTAATGATTAAATGAAAAGGTTTCCAGTCTTTCTCCTTTGTGCCACCCGAGAGACTATCCCACCAGCCTCTCCACTCCCATGTCTTCTGAAAGAAAAGGAGAAAAGGGCCCTCTCCACTCCCATGTCTTCTGAAAAAAGGAGAAAAGGGCCCAGCACATATCCTGTCCTGGAGGGATACCACTGTCCTTGGCTGGCTAGAGGACACTTGGGAACCAGTGGCTTAAGCTCTTGAGTGCCAGTATCCCCACCAGTGATCATTTCTAAGCTGGATGCTGTTTTCCACTTGTGAAAACCCACCCAGAACTCGGGGCTCCTCATGGGATCGTATACCTCTGTGAAGAGTTGGGATCACAAAGACAGGGAGATTGAAGCTGTTCTGATTGTCCACTTTTGCTGAGATTCTGGGTTCAGGTCCCACCTCAGGTAGCTGTTGGGTTAGGAGTTTCTCCCAGCTGAGGTTAGCTGTAATCCCATCCGGGAGAGTTGCATGTCACTCCTGCTTAATGTGGACATGGAATTAATTCACAGCCACCCTCCGAATCCCTCCTCAGAAGGGTCTAGAACCCAGCCTGGGTGGAGTTGAGGCTTGTGGGAAAGGGAGGTATTATCTCATGCAGGAGATTCAGGTTTGTTCTGGGAGGATTTAATTGTATGTCTAAAATTCGGAGAACTATTAAGAATTTCAAGGCCTTGTCTCCTTTAGGGCTACACAGTATATGATTTCTTTTGGTGGCAGTCAGAAGGGGGTGACCTGGTCTGGCCACTAGACTATAAAGGGAAATTGCCGAACAGTGTTTCCCGCTTTGACAGGCTCTTACCTGTCCGGTCAGGTGTTCAGGACGGTTTGCTCTGGAGAGTTTGCTCCAGTGAAGAGTTTCTCTGTTTTTCGTATCTCTTTCCTTCCCTTCCTTTCTGTTGCTCTGCTGTCCCCATGGCAGGCCTGTGTTGTCCTGATCTGGCCGCCTTTTCTCTCCTGCTTCCTCTGGCCCTTCTGATCGGTCTGTACGTAGCTGCTAGACGATTCTTCCCAGAGCACTCCTTCTCCCATGTCATTCCCCTGTCCACACACTTCCAGTGGTTCTTCTTTTCCTGCAGCCTGACCCTAGACGGATCCCCTCAGCTCTCTCCTGGCTGGGTGCAGTGATCCCCCTGCATCATTGCTTCTGCTGCTTTCTCTAGTTGTCCCCAGTGAGGAGCCTCTTGCCTTTCTCTCCTTCTGAACCCTACTCATCTTTGTTTTGCTGTCACTCAGGGCCCTCCAGGCCAGCATTGCTTGCCTCTGAGATTGTGACCCTGGGTTTTATAACATGATATCTTCTCGAGTGGTTTTGTAGGTTGATAGTTTCTTAAAGAAGGGATAGTTTAAGTGTTAAAGCGGTGTGTGTGTGAGAGAGAGAGAGGGAGAGAGAGAATATTATGGGATTTCTGATACACTGTTCTGCATGCTGTTATGTTGAATGAAATAATGCAGTTGGCTACTTAGTTGATTGGGAACAGGGGAAACCTTCCCTTCTTCCAAAGAAATGCTCAGTATGGAGTCCTTGGTGGTTTCCAACCTTTTCTGTCAAAGGCACATAGATAGGACATGTTTGGGATGCTTTTGCTTGGGAAACAATTGAAACTTAGCTGTTGTTTCTGATACTCTGGCTGGTGGAGAGTTCTGTCCTGTGGATTGCTCACATGACACCATATAGACATGAATTGGAAAAGAGCTGTAATCCTGTTTTCCTCCTATCCCACCAGGCCATTCTCTCCACCCGGCTTTGCTGCTCTTATGCAATTTTCCTTGTTGTCCATGCTAAATGAATCCATATGTTTTATCTCTTCTCAATCCTGGGTGTAAATGAGGGAGAATACAGTTTTGAGAACAGAAAAGAATAAGATTCCTAGGTCCGGCCACTGGACAGGACTTTTGGGACTGGCATGGGAGAAGGTGTTTATCACTGACATCGGAGGCCTGATCAGCCTCATATCAGACCCGTCCCATCGAAAGGAAAGCTATGATCCCAGCTTTCTTGGAACTTCCGTTCTTGTTTACCATCAAACCTTGAACCATGGGGAAATGGGAACAAGAGCTGATGACTGGTTTGAGTCTAGACAGTGAAAAAATAAATTCTGCATCCATCCCCTTTCCCCCAAACCTCCCTTTTGTGCCCCAGTTTGATGATTAATGGGCCAGCATTTCCCTTCCAAGCGGGAAGGCCACCCCTCACAGTTGCTATGGCAATGCAGACCGCTCCCGTCAATTAAAAAAAAAAATCCCTACTACTTCTCTCCTCCTTGCTTCTCCTATGGCAGGAGACAGGCTACCTCAGAATGCATCTCCTGGGCTCTCTCCTCAGCTGCTCAGGCTGTTTGGCTGTGCGTCCTAGAACGCAGTCCTTCCTCACTTTCTGGGGTCTGCCTGAGTTTTATTACCCTGAGCCAGTCGTGCCCTTCTTAGATCCAGCAGTCCCTGGAACACGTCTGTGAGGAAGCAGAGAAAATGACTTTATCTGCAATGCGAATTAAAGACCACAGTGAGCCTGCAGCTTTCTTTTCTTTTGGGGTTAAAAAAAATTCCTTCCGTACCTTCTCTCTGCTGGGTAGAGGTATAAGTTGGGGATGGTTTTGACATCCATAAAGGAAGTTTCAGTAAACCTGGAAGGAATTCAGCCTTCCAACATACATACTTCATATTGAAGTCGTAGGGGGATTTTCAGTTTATTGATTTTTGTCTCTTCCCACCTCTCTATCCCAGCATTCGGGAGAACTTGTGTTTTCATTTTATCTGTCCTTACTCCTTTTGGCCTTGCTTTGGCAACATCTGGCCTCAGTGCCCTGTCGCAAGGTGAGTCATGAAAGGAAAAAAAAAAAATCTTAAGGGAAAAAGTCTCGAGTTGAGAAGTAGCCTGTGTTGAACTGAGGCTGCCAGCTGAAGCTGCTGGGTTTATGGAGCATTATATGAACAGCCCCAACATTAAAGGGCCTCCTTTTTATGAATGGGTTGCGAAGAATGTAAATAAAGCAGCATCTCTCAATGGGGAAGCATTTTACATAAGCAGTACTACCCTGGCCCAAGTATTTATGGGAATTTGCTAGCTCAGTCTGGCAAGACTCACTTCCTTTGTGAACTTGCCATTGTGTGGGGGACTTCGGAAGACAAGGAGAGTGCACGGTTTGACACCAAGGGCTGCCCCAGCGCTCCTGCTCTGTGGGTCCATGGCCTTGACCCGATGGGCCAGCTCATGGCTAGAATGCCTGTTAACTTTGAAAAGACAGAAAATACGGAGAGTATTCAAGAGTCCGTGAAGATGAGAACCTGAGGCTCCTGATGGCCTAGGCCCTGAGATTCTGCAGCGCCTCACACTCTGGGCTGCTTTGACCTCCCCAGGTCAGGGGGCCAGGGAAATCTTGGTGGATGAAATCCTGCCTGGTTTTATGGGAGGCACCTCACCGGAATAAAATGGGCCGGTTTGAATTTCAGCTCCTTTATGTTTCCCCTGCCCACCTCCTGGTACTACCACTAATGAGCAGTAAACCTGCTAACAGGGAGGAGGAGGAAGAGCCCTGGCGGCAGCAGCCTCAGAGGCCTGCTCTGGGCCAGACGGCTGGCTGGACAGGCCCCCTCAGCTCCACTGAGCTCCGGTCTCCCCCTTGACTTTGCCCAGCTGAGCAGTGGCAGCCAGCCCTGGACTTCCAGTGGTGGAATTGGTACCCTGCCCAAGGTGATGTGCTGAGCCGCTCAGGACCAGAGGACTATGGGTTTGCTGAGCTCGCCTCAGGGCAAAGTCATGTCCAGGACTTTGTATTGTGTCCCAAGGAAGATTTTTCATCCAGATTCCATTTTTCCTGGTGGGAGACACCTGCAGAGGATGGTTGGGTATTCACCTGACTCAGTGTCCTACAAAAAACCAAAAAACAGTGTCCTTGAGAGCCTCCGCATGCCTGATCCACCAGGAATAAACGAATGGGTTTGTCTCTGAGCCTTCCTGAGATTTGAAATGGGAATTTTTTTCCAAGGCCCGGTGACCAATTTACCTGAATGGGAGAAAATGATAAGTGACTTCTCTTAGTTAAAGGGATCAGTGCCAGGCAGGAATTTGGTGTCTCCATCTTTTTTTCTCACATCCGTTTCTTTTCTGGCGGGGGGGCAAGGTGCTTTGATCCCCCTGCCCTTGGTTGAGGAGGTAGGACCCTAGGGTATGCTTCTGCCTTTTGGGACCTGAGGACCTCACCGGGAGTGGTGTTGGCTGCTGCTCCTTCCTTTCCATCTCTGGCCCCAGTTTGACGCTTCCCCCACCCCCATCCCCAACCCCCAATGTGGCTCTTTCAGTTTCCTGCCTGCAGAGGAGAGGGGTGGCCCACCCTTGGGCCCCCGGCACCCCACTCCCCCCAGCTTAAGCCTCTCTGTCTAAAATGGGGCGGAGGAGGGAGGGCGATTCAGTTTGTTAATCACATTCTCATCTGGCCAGGTGGTTTAGAGGTGAATTATTAGCGTTGAGAGGATCTTTGTAGAAATCATGGGAAAGGTGTTAGGGTGCTGTTTGATGCCAGGATACCCTGACAGGCATGCCAGAGGGGAAGATGGAGTCCCATTCCTACTAGAATCAGAGTTGGCAGGCCCTCTTGCCACGTGCCTGGAGAGGGGTTCACGCAGATTCCACAGAACAGAGAGGAATTATAAAGTGGATTAAATGACTATAAGACATGATCTTCAGAAAAAATTGGAAGGACTTAGATTTATCAGCCCAAAAAGAGCTAGCCATGGGACAGTTAATACATCTTTGACTATTAAGATGGCTGTTCGGTCCGCGTGCGATGAGCAGACTTCAGTCCGCATTGCAGTGCGGGCGGGAGGGAGATTGCATCTGGTTCAGGAGATGTGGTGAGATGTGTGGGGGATGCCTGGAGCCCTCTCTTTTGGATTTACAGTAAAATGAAGGCAACACCTTTTCGAAGCCCTTTTCCCCTTCCTAGGATATGAAATGGATTTCTTCCCAGAGTTGACTGGGGACTTTGAGCAGACTTTGCTGTAGAAACAAATCTGTAAAAGTATGGGGATGTTCCCTGGCCGGCCGGCTGCTGCCATTTCACTGGAGTACATCTTTGGTTCCTTTGTGGTGAAAAGTCAGGGAAAATGACTAAGGTGTTAATACCAGCAATTAAAACAACACAGAGAATGTGAAATTGATTGTGCAGGTTTATCTCGAATGTTGGTCTGTGAGCCAGCAAGCTGTCCTGGGTGGCAGCAGGGGGGTGTGGGCTCTGGGACAGACACCAGGTGCCCCGCCCCCACAATCCACACCCTGGGGAGTGTGGGCAAGTTCTTTTACCCCTTTGTACCTGTTTTCTCCTCGTTTGGATGAGATAGTAACAACCCCCTCGTGAGGCAATTTTGAGGATAAATGAGAGTGAACGTTACACGTTTAGGGTGGTGCTGGGCAAGTAGTGAGCGCTTAACAAACATTAGCCATCCTGTTAGACTAGAAGCTTCGGCCGTGAATCAATTCCCTACTCTGCACACTTAGGAGATTTGAGGCCTGATAATGCTGGTTCTCTGCTGCTGAGTTCACCTGCATGTCTGTGATGCTCTTTGTCTTGATACAAGTGTGCCTCTAATACTGCCTCACCTGCTTAATGCTTTGGAGTAAGAAGTGGAATGAGAAGAATATCTTCCTGAGATAGAGCTGGGCAAGCTGGGGGAGAGAAGGAAGAGGATGGTAGTGGAAGAGGGTGGTGCTCTGTAAATAGAGGTTTCCCTGAAGTAGCCCTATTGAACTGTTGATCACAGTGAAGAGGCACAGTGCTCCGGACTCCAGGGAATGGGGGAGAGGTTTTTTTTTGGGGGGGGGGGTCAGAATTCCCAAGTGATGCCATCAGTCTAGAATAGAAGTATTGAACAGGGTGGAGCAGGTGGGCAGCCAGACCTCGGTTCATTCGACGACCTCTTATTAAGCTCTGGGGGTGAGATTTAGTGCTAAGGCAGGCAGAGCCCACCTGTCCCCATGGACCTTGCATCCTAATGAGGGTGTCACTAATCACTTAGTTAATTAGTTACCTGTGAGTTTTTCGTGTTGGGTCTAGTAGGGTTGGCCTCATGGTTCTCACCATGCTAGTGGAGCATTGGGAAGGCCCTGTTTTGGGTCTTGTTCTTTGGGGCTGAGCACCCCACTGGAGAGTCTGAGGGCAGAGCCCCCAGCTTGGCCTGGCCAGCCCGTTTCTTCTGTTCAGGACGAGAGACAGCACTTCCAGGCTTGGCAGACCATCTTAGCAATCTAAGTTGTTGGTTCCTGGAGTGTCCTGGTGGTGGAATCAACACATATCCTTTGCCCTCCTGGGCAGGTGCCCAGAGCAGGCTGGTGAGCTCTAGTTGTGTATTTTTTGAAGAATTGTGTATCAGTAGCGTGACATTTCCTGTTGGTTTTGCAGAGGGCCTGTTGGTGAGCTCTGGGGGGCCCTGTCTCCATTCCTATTTGATTTCTCCCCCACTGTTCACAGCCCGGAGCAAACGGGTCCCGCTCCAGGAGCAGCTGTGCTCCTGGCCGAGCCTGGCCACTGTGGGGTCTGCGTGGGAACATGTGAGGGAGCCTTAGCCTGGGATTCTCTTTTCCCCAGACTGGAGGAATCCTACAGGGAGCTCCTTAAGGTGAGTCTGGGAACAGTTGCATTTGTCTCCTGACTCGAGACTTCAGCTTTGGTCTGTTGCTGCTTCCTACATCCAGACATTTCTGAAGCAAAGTTCTCAGGCTAAGCTCCAATTTGCCCTCCATGAAGTCGCTGTGAGCCAGAGCTCCCCACTCCAAGCTCCACGCACCCTGTTACAGTCCTTGTCACACTGCCTTGTCCTCTTTTTTCCTACCAGTCCAAGCCCCAATTTCTTCATCTCTTTGGTGTTTTTCTTCTGCATTTAGCTGAATACTTGATACAGCGGAAAGGAATAAGCTGGTAGGAGCACCTGGTGTATCCCGGGCATTCTGCTGGGCACACTTCTCATTTAACTTGATCCTCCTGATGGCTTTGTTGTGTAGACAAGGATACCAGGGCTCAGGGAAGCTCAGGTTGTTAACCAGCCCCACTCAGGGTTAGCAGCAGCACAGAGTGGCTTCTGGCCGCAGCATGAAGAACCACGAGTTCTGTGGAGCCCCAGTGAGAGCCTGGCCGGCACTGGCTACGTGAGGAGGGAAGGTCCCAAGAGATGCCGTGTGCCTGGGAATGAGCAGTAGGGGCCCTGGCTTAGCTGGACTGGCACCTGCAGATTCGGGACCACTGTGTGTGTGTGGGGGGCATGGCCCGGGAAGAGGCTGGGGCAGGCACATCGCCTTGAGTGGGTACCTGTGCCTTTAAGGAAACCCTCTAAAAAACCACACTTTTGCATCGCATGTGATGACCTTCTGATTTGCCAGGTCAGGGTTTCTTAAAGCAGAGCACCGAAGTGTGACTGAAATACAGTGCTCTCTGCCCAGTGTCCCCGTTCTGTGGTCCATGTGTGTCTGTTGACTTCCAGGTCCTAGTGGTACACTGCCTCTTTCACTGTCAGCCCCTACCTGAAGGAAGGGCTCACCCTGCAACCAGGGCGCTGGCAATTTCTAGTGAAGAGATTCTTCAGCTCTACTGTTACTATATTCCTGTACTTAATTGCAGTCCTCAGATAAAATTGGAGGGTCCCTTTGTAGTTTGACTCGTCATCCCCTTCCTCCCCACTGAGATTTGTGTTCCTTTACAGTAACAAGAGGCAGGCTGTTTGGCTTTGTGTCTGAGCCAGAAGTAAGTGGGGGTCCCGGGTACTTGGGTACAGTTGTGGGGGGGATCTGTGGGGATCCCTCCTGCTGGGATGGTCACAGCACATAGGAGTAGCCAAGATGGGGGCCGGGGGCTCGGCTGGATTGGCGGAGGTACCAGATGCAGGGGAGGGGGATGACCTTTGCTGCTGGGCTGCTGCCACCTTTCTGGGCTCCTTGGAGCCTCTGGTGTGAAGTGTGAGGAGTAGGTGGTCTGATGGGCTGTGGATAGGCTGGGTGCTGCTAAGGGCGGGCCCAGCTCCTCAGATGACCCGAAGGCAGTCTATAAAACAAGCTGTTTCCAGACGGGTTGGGCCAGTTCCTTCTGGTGGGTGGGTGCTTCCTGCCAAGTGTTGTAGGACCCCAGCCTCACAATTGGGTGCCCACAGCCGGGGAGGCGAGGCCGGTGGCCAAGGCCACTGCTTTCTCTTTGAGGGCAGGCCCCCGGGGGCTCGGGTGCTTCTGCTCTCTGTGGATGCTCATGCTGAAACAACAGTCTGATGGCGGGAGCTGGCGAACTCACGCCTCCTGAGCCCATCCCCTGGGCCTTTCACCATCCAGTTGAGTGTTTCCCAGAGGCATAGAGCAGTTGGTCGGGGTTTGGTGGGGTATAGTTTCTGCCCCTGTCCACTTGTGTTGTAAACAGAGCCCCCCCCACGAGCCCCCCCAGTGTCTCCATCTGTCCCCAGTGTTGACACTTGCATGGTAGACTAAAAGTTGAGCAGAGTTCAGGTGCAAGCTGGGTTTTCGGGTTTGTCACAGCCCACACAGCTCCGGGCCCTGATGTGGGGAACCCCCGGGGCCAAGCCAAGGGCAGATTGCCCTCCTCTGTCTGTGGGTCTGGAAGGCCGGGTGGGGGCGTATGCTGGCCCACCGCCCAGAGACTCGTGTCATCCTCACCATCAGAAGGTTCTTCTGATGTACACGTTTGAGATGAGGAATCTGAAGTTCAGGGAAGCTAATTAAGTTGTTTAGCAGGGGCAGAGCTGGCATGCAAACCCGGGACTGCCTCCCTCGAAGGTTTGCTGCCTTCCAGTTTACCAGCGGTGGGTGATTCAAGAGAGGCCAGCCGTGACTGAACCTGCCTTTAGCATAAGACATTTCAGCAGCTTCACCTGTTTCTCCATGTAGTAGCACTAGCTATATTTAAATGAACAGGAGCCTGCCTTTGTGCTCTTGCTGCATTTCTTCTGATAGGAGATTGAAGAAACCCAGTGCTCATGAAAATCTCTTATCCCTTTGGGGGAAGTTATGCCAAGAGAGCATGCAAAGGAAGGCAGTGCTTAACTCAGTATCAGTTGTGTGACTTTGGGTATCATTGGAGGGAGGTGGCTTGGGTCAGGGCCCTTCCTGACCCTTATCCAGATGACCACCTGGTCTGCCTTTGCCTAGGACTCCCTCCCCCCCCCCATACTTTCCTCCTATGAAAAATAAACCAAAAAGCCAGGAAAGCAGAATTTGAAGTGCAGTGGGTAATCAAGGTTTCAGGAAGGGTAGTGGAGCAGAGCCCTGGGTCCTAAACCACTAAGAATGCAGGTGGGTATAGAGTCTAGAGCTGAGTAAATACAGGGGAGAAAGAGAGCAGTAGCCAACCTCTTCCTGCCGCAGGGCAGCCCCTGCTTACAGGAGTATCTCAGCTTGACCCACTGGTATTCCCTTCAATGGTGCCTGCAGGCCTTTGACCCTCCCTTGCCCACAGCCCCTTGGGTGTGCTCTGCCTGTGGGAGTGGGAGTGGGTGTGGTACCTGATGCTGTTGCAGGTTGAGGGCAAAAGGCAAGTCCTCCCTCCCTTTCTGCTCCTGTGGGGAGGACTCCTGCTAGCCCTGGACAGACATGGGATGCAGGATAGTGACGCTTCAGCTGGGCATGTTGGGCTTGCTCTCCCCCTCAATTGCATGACCCACAGTGCCTGGGCCTGTGATGGCCTGTTTGCCATCTTTAGGGTACACTTGTGATTTGGGATTCAGCCTGTTGTTTGCTCGGTCTTTGGCACGAAGGACACTGGCTGGTCACTGTCCTTCATGGCAGCTGGCTCTGTGCTCATCGGAGCTGGGGACAGTCAGACTGGTTTTCTTCAGTGCGGGCTAGCTTGACACAGTCTAAGAGAGTAGTCATAGGCCCTGGGGAGTCCATCTTTGGAACCTTCTCTCTGGGGGACCCAGACTCCCCATGCCTGGGAGGACAGGGCTTCCCCAGAGAAGGGAGTCCACACCCCCTTCTCTCTTGGCAGTGGTGGGAAGTTCCTGGTTGGGCTCTCGTGGGGACAGGGCAGCAGGAGGATTGGCAGAGCTGGAATGGGAACCATGCCTCCTGCTTTCCCAGGGTTTTCTTCCCCTGTGGGGCTGGGCCACCCCTGCAGGTTAGAGGGGCCTGGCAGTCTGGGAGCCCCCTCTGCCCAGCCCCACCCCGGGGAAAAACTGCAGCTGAAGTTCTCACAAGCCCAGCTTCAGAGCATGACTCACACTCGCTCTCCTCAGATTGGGGTGCGGGAGGCTGGCAGCTGAGTCCCCAGCCTCTCCTCAGGACGGTGTTTGACACTGCTGCCTTAGACACCACGTGAAAGCCAGGAGTTCTTTTGCTGGTAACAAGGGATTCGGTGGGTTCAGGGGAAGCCAGCAGGAGGTTCTCAGGCTTTCAGGCTTGATTTGGAAAGGGGACATGCGCCCTGTGGTTTAGAGGCTTCCTGGGATCCTGGGACAGTGGGTGTCCCTGAGGAACTGGGGAGCTGAATGGGAGGTGAGAGAGTAAGACACTGAGGAGAACACATCCAAGTTCTAGGGACAGGCTCCTCTCCCAGCCTCTCCCTGCTGAGACCTTTTGCATGTTGAGAGGGAGAGGCTGGGGGGGTGGGGCCGGTATCCCAGAGTCCTCCCTTGCAGCTGGTCCACTAGCAAACTGGGGGGGTAGGGGGGAGTGGGGCAGGCCAGTCCCCTCTCTAAGAGCTCTTTTGCTTCTCAGGCTTGCAGGCACCTCCCTGAGCTCACTGTCTTTCCCATCTGGCTCCTCCTTGCTCTGTACTTTGTGTCGGTGTCCTTAAAGGCCACAAGCCCAGGTGACCTCAGCCTTGGCCCCCAGCCATTCCCAGTCTGACTCTTCTGGTAACTTGGGGCCTGTTGAGGGGCTTCGGCTCTTGCTCAGCTGTGCGGCTCTTGCTCAGCCCTTGCTCAGCTGTGCGGTCTGTTCCTGAATCCCCTTGTCCCCAGGCCCTTTGGGGGTGGGGAAGGGCTGGGCCTAGGCTTTCCTAGGAAATACAGATGTGCTTCTTGTTGGGGCTCCTTCTCCAGCATAGGGGTGCCCCGCATTTGCGAAAAGGGCCTGTGGATTATAAAGGGCTAGGATGCTTTTCAGAGTGAAAGGAGGCATTGCTAATAAGCCTGCTGAGCAAACAGGGATGGGGGGGCCACCCTGCATGGAAGTTGGGGGGCCCTTAGGGAGCCTGGCAGACACCTGGGATTTTTTAGGAGCTCTCTGTCTGTGCTTCACGGGAGGAATGGGTTTGCCCCCTCTACCTCTGTCTTGCCCCAACCTGGTCTCTGGGCAGTGGCAGGGCCCCGCACGTGGCCAGAGCAGTGCCTGGCACAGTGCCTCCCTTTTCCAGTTTTCCGACTCCTTTCTGAGCCTGACACCCACGATGCTCTCAGCCTGGTTTTCCAAGCACTCCTTCTCAACTAGTACAGTGTGTGTGGGGAAAGAAGGTACCCAGTGACCCCAGCCATTGGCCCAAGGCCACAGGAATCCCTGGGAGCCCTCAGGCTTGGGGCTTTCAGGGTTAAATCCTGGCCTGGCAGGGACTGCTCCCAGCCTCTTGGGGAGAGGGAGTATGAATAACAATAGCAGTGGGGAAATCGAACTGGAAAGCCTGGGCCTGCTGGGTGGGAAGCGGGTAGCCGGTGCCTGGGAGGGCTGAGCCTTGTCTGGCACCTTATTTGGCAGCACCTTGCTTTGGATTGGGGAGTAGGTAGGGAGTGAACAGCTCAGTCGGCTCTGACCACGGACACTGACGCCCCCCCCCCCCCCCCCCCCCCCCCCCGCCCGCCAGTTCTGCATTGCCTTGGCCTTGCCGGCTTCCAGGATATAGCCCAGCTCTGGCCTCTCATTCAGGACGGGGGCCCAGGCTGCCCCAGGTATGTTGCGGGGTATTTGCTGAGCAAAGTTAGGGGATGCTGCCTGGTCATGGGCATTTTCTGCCCAGGGTTTTGGGCTTCCTGCCATGCATCCCCACAGCCTCCCACCACCCTCTCCCCAGTCCTCTTCTCTGCCTGGCATCTTGCCTACCAGGAGGGAGACCTGAGAAGTAGGACAGGACAGCAAGGCAGCCCTGGGCTGGTTTATCGGTTTGTCTCCGGTTAGTTCTTCTCTTTGATGCTTTATATCCCTAACTATTAGAGGCTGGTGGCGGTCTTATATGTGTTCCTACCCAGGAATGCTGGCCCTCGCCTTATAGCATCCCTTCTCTAGACCCAGGCACTGTTTGGGCTGCCCTTCCCCAGCGTCTGAACCAAGGTGGGGCTGGCCCCTGGGGCTGGCTGAGACCTCCCCTGTCCACTCCTCAAAGCCAGGCCTTTCCCTTCAGGGGTTTTTCCAGCAAGGCCCAGGTTATGGCTGCCCTGCTGTATGTGCCAGGCAGGGTGTCCCCACAGGCTGGACTTTGCTTTCCTCCGCAGCCAACCAGGCAGGTTCTTCACCTTAGTTCCTCGCTGTCCCTGTCATTATCTTCCTGTGGCCAATCTCAGAAGCCCCAAGATGGGGGAAGGGTTGGTAATGTTGTCAAAGGAACAGATGGGCTCCCACCACCCCAGCCACATCCTGGCCTGGTGTCTTCAGAGCCTCTTCCTGACCTGTGATAAGTATCTAGTGGGAGAAGGACAGGTAGTGAGAACTGAGCACTTTGCCCCCAGCGCCTTCTGTCTTCTGACCCCGGGGTCTGCATCCTTCCATAGGCCCTTGAAGGGCTTAGTTCAAAGGACCCTAGGCTAAAAGAAGAGTGGGGCAGCTAGCCCATGCACAGCTGTTGGTAGCCTGACCCCACTGGACCTTTGCACTCTGGAAGAGAGGTCTTGGGAAAATCCAGGCTGTAGATGGGTGGGGTGAGGGTAGGCTGGAGTTACCGAAGCGGGCGGCAGGGGGGTGACACTGGACGGGCTGCTGCAGAGGAGAAGACAGGCTGGGCAGCTCAGGATGGGCTCGTCTCATTGCCCGCCTTCTGCCCTGCAGATTGGGAGTACTCCATGACACACACACGGAGGAAGTCCCTTCCCATGCTGAGTTCGGGCCCCGCTGGCCACCGGGAGTCCCTACAGATGGAAGGCGGCAGCACGGAGCAGGGGGCAGAGAGTGTGGAGGCAGGCGTGCCTGAGAGCCCAGGGCACCTCACGGGGCGCCGCAAGAACTACCCGCTGCGCAAGCGCCCGCTGGTCCCTGAGAAGCCCAAGGCCTGCAAAGTGCTGCTGACCCGCCTGGAGAATGTGGCTGGTCCACGGAGCGCAGATGAGGCCGACGAGCTGCCCCCCGACCTGCCCAAGCCCCCGAGCCCAGCCCCATCTAGTGAGGACACCAGCCTCACCCAGCCCCGCAAGAGGCGCCTGGCCTCCCTCAATGCAGAGGCCCTCAACAACCTGCTGCTGGAGCGGGAGGATGCTGGCAGCCTGGCAGGCACCCGTCGCAGCCGAGGGGGTGACCCTCACCGCAGCCGGGACCGGGCCGCTGGGGGCTGGGCCTCCTCCAAGAAGCGGCCCCGGCTCGGGGACCTTGGAGGAGGAAGTCGGGACCTATCCCCAGAGCCAGCGCCAGATGAAGGTGCCCGTCGAGATGGTGACCCAGCGCCCAAGAGACTGGCCAGCCTGAATGCGGCTGCCTTCCTGAAGCTGAGCCAGGAGCGGGAGCTGCCCTTGAGGCCACCTCGTGCCCATCCAGAAGTAGATGGGCGTGCCGCAGAGCCACCAGCGTTGAGGGCTCCTAGGCCAAAGTGGGCTAATAAGGTCAACAGCAAGAACTATCCCAAGACCCGGCAGGGCCCTGGCTCTGGGGAGGCTGTAGGCCCACTTGGCTGGCAGAGGCACCCTGAGGAGCCGTGGCCGTCTGCCACCCCTCGTGGGCCAGCCAGCCCGCCGCCTTACCGGCCCCTGCGCCAGGCTCTGGAGAGCCCCTTGGGGCTACGACCCCACCTGCCCCTGCTGATGGGTGGGCAGGCAGCCTTGAAGCCGGAGCCTGGGCGCCCAGGCGAGGAGTCCCCTGCCCCCAAGCAGGAACTGCACCAGCCTTCCTTCCCTGCACCTCAGCTGTCCCCCCTGCCACTGCCCGGCAACCCTGCCCACTACAGTGGCCTGTGCGGCCGGCCCGAGCTCAGCGCACTAGGCAGCTTCTACCTGTACTGCAGCCAAGACGGGCTGCAATGTGGAGGCTACTCCCCCTGCCCCATGCTTCCCGAGGGCAAGTTGTCCCCAGTGGCTGCGCCTAACGAGGGGATCCTCTTGGCACCGAGCTCAGTCCCCGCTGGCACCCCTTTCCAGCACCCTCCCTGGGGCTCTCGCTACTGCTCTAGCGAGGACACTGGAGTGAGTGGCTACAGCATCTGTGAAGTGTTGCCGCCATCTCTTACCCATATTGGCACTACCTGCGGTGGCTGCCCCTACAAAATGCCTTTTCCGGCAGGTAAGCCTTCCTGGCTGTGGGATGTCCCAAGGACTTAGATGCGGAGTCCCAACAGGGTGGGCCATGGAGTGGGGTGGGGCTCCTTGAGGTCTAGCTACTGCGTGGGAAGTAGGGGACTTTGGGGAAGGGATGACTCCCCCAGTTTCACACCCCAGACTGTGGGGTAGTCTCAGAAAAGGGGTCCATGTCCCTTAGCTCTTAGCTCTGTTTTGTCCCCACTGTCTGTGAGATATTTTAGTGTGGCGCTTAGGTAGTAGCATCGTGGCAGGGGAAGGGGTAGGGAGAGCCACCCATCCCTCCCCGTCAGGACACCCATTCTTCTACTCTTGAGTAGCAAGTTGGATGTTGAAAATAGGGCTTTTGCGAAGGCTAGAATTCTGCTTTGCAGCAGCCCATTCCATCTGCCTGCTGGCCTAGCTCAGTGTTCATGGGAAGGTTGGTGGGTGCCAGGCCCCGTGCCAGCTGCAGTAGGACTCCTTCGCCCTGGCCAGACAGGCCTTGAAGGAGAGGTGGGACCCAGACATAGCGTCACCTTGTCGGGGGCTAACAAGAGCGGGCACCCTCCAGGAACAGACAGGCAGAGTCCCCTGGCCCAGGCAGGATGCTAACAGGGCCCTTAGCTTTAGTGTCTACCTTCTTAGCGAGGCCTAGACACCTGAGAGGCTTGCAGTGCAGCCGCTGAGACACCCCCCACGGGGCTCTCTTCCCCCAGACTGGCAGGGGTGTCCTCACATGCCTCTCCAGCCTCTGTCCCTGGCTCCTGGGTAGAAATGAGGTGACCAGAGTCATCCTGTCTGGCAGGTCTGCCCTGCTGCTGATGAAGTGAGAGGCTGGGCCTTACCAGGGCTCTCCCTGCCACCACCCCACACCCCTTCTTGTAGGGGTCTATAAAACAACTTTATAGACCAGTTGACTCTGGCCAGACTGGTTGTTTCAGGTTTTGGCGTGAGTTAGAGCTCTAAGAAATGAGATCAGGCTGCTGCTTGGGCTTTGCCTTCTTTTTTTTGTCCCACTCTCCCACATCTAGACACCTAATCCTGGAACCCAGGATCCTGTCCCCTTGCCCTGGAACCCCAGGAAGCACCATGAGCCGGGTATTGTTCCGAGCACTTTACATGTGGGAGGCCACATGGCAAGTAATTGAGTACAGATCCTGGAGCCAGACTGCCTGGAGTGAAATGTTCTCCCCTACTTCTTTAGACACGTGACTATGGGACAAGCCAGGAACTGCTCTGTGTCTCAGTTTCCTTGATTTATAGAATGGGTCATGGTACTTAGCTCGTAGCATTGATGTGAGGATGAAATGAGTTAATACATTGATAAGAGAAGCACCCAGGATCCCCTGTATGATAGCTACCACCCCTCCTTCTGTTGCAGGGCACAGAGAGGTAGCATGACTTACGTGAGGTCACACAGCCAGTGAGTGGCAGGTCTGGGGTTCATATCCTGGGCTGACGCCAGCTCCCCTGCTCCTAAGCACTGTGGGAGCCTTAAAGAAGATTAAGTCAGAGCTAGAGACACTGTTCCCATTGCCCCACTTCTTTCCGGCCACTGGGGAAGATGGAGATGGCCATGGGCCAGCCTCCAGGGGCAAGAAACACCCTTGGCCAGTCACTCTGATGGTCCACCTCAAGGCCCCTGACTCCACTTGCCACCCCAGCGACCCCTGGCTTCACGCTCAGAATGAAGACAGGAGCAGGCTCTGAAAGTGGGGGCACCAGTGGGGTTACTACTCATCCTTCCCTGTCTTCACCTCCCTCTCCTTTTTTCCCAGAAGGCTGCAGGTCCCTAGGCCAGTTGGAATTTCCCCTCCCGGAAGCCGGCCACCCTGCCTCACCTGCCCACCCCCTCCTGGGATGCCCTGTGCCCAGCGTGCCACCTGCAGCAGAGCCCGTCCCCCACCTTCAGACACCCACCTCGGAGCCCCAGACAGTAGCCCGCGCATGCCCTCAGAGCGCCAAGCCTCCTAGCGGTTCCAAGTCTGGTCTGCGCACAGGCTCCAGCTGTAGGCACACGGCGAGAAGCAAGGCCGCCTGCAGGCCCAGCCACCCCAAGCAGCCACGGGTCCAGCGTCCACGCCCACGCCGCCGCCGCCGCCGCCGCACGAATGGCTGGGTTCCTGTTGGGGCTGCGTGTGAGAAGGCTGTCTATGTCTTGGTGAGTGCCAAGTGAGAAGGAGGGTGGCGGGGGGACATAGGACCTACTAGGAGAGGATCTTAGGAACCCTTGGCTTTGGTCTCTCCCGAGAGGTGACAAGGGACTCTAGCTGACTTACACTGTGGGCGCTGATCATGCTGGCCCAGCCTGCTCCCCCAGCCCCGGCTGATCTGGGATCACGTGCCTTGGGGAGGTGAGGGGGTACACAGTCAGGATAGGCTGCTGGTCTCCGTCTCTGTCACTGACTCTCAGGGAAGCCATCTCAAGTGTCTTCACCTCTCATCCTTGATCAAGCGTGCGGCCTCTTCTGTCCTGGATTATAAAATGGAGGACTCTCCCAGGGGCTTTTTGGATAAGTGTATATAGAGGGAAAGTTGAGATAGAGAAAAAGGAGTGATCCAGGATCATGAGGGTTGATGAAAAGAGTATCGACTAAACTGGATGGAGCTAAGGTGCTCTCATCCTCACCGCCACCCTGTGAGGTGCGTATCCTGTGTTTCTGTCCTCACTTTGTAGACGAGGAAACAGGTATAGCAGTAGATTAAGTCATTTACCCAGGGCCACACCACTTCACAGTGGTGGTTTAAGGGTCAAAACCAAACTGCCCCAATAGGAAGTTTGAGGACCTTCTCGGTGCTGGGGCTTGGAGCGAGAGAATTGGCTGCTGGGGTATGGTGGTCACAGCGCAGCCCCAGAAGCTTTAGGCCACTTTCCCACCCCTGTTCCTATTTTTTATCCTTTCTCCAACCATGGGGAGCTCCCACCCCATCCTGCCCCTGAAAGCCAGGCTTAGGGAGAAGAGGCCACTATGCAAACTGCTTTTGTCGCTTCCCATCCTCAGTGGTTTGCCCAGAGGAAAGCACACAGAGAATGTCTTCCTCTCTCCCCCTCCTTCCTCCACTCCTCATGAGCCCGTTTGTGTCCATGGTTGTTGCTCAGGATGAACCAGAACCAGCCATCCGAAAGAGCTACCAGGCGGTGGAGCGGCATGGAGAGACGATCCGAGTCCGGGACACTGTCCTCCTTAAGTCAGGCCCACGGAAGACGTCCACACCTTATGTGGCCAAGATCTCTGCCCTCTGGGAGAACCCTGAATCAGGTACCCCCTGCCTGGAGTCTCACCTGGCACTCATCTCCTCGTGTTCTTGGCACGGAGGCTGCCTTCACTCAGCCGGCTTCCGTCTG
This sequence comes from Lutra lutra, assembly GCF_902655055.1. Lineage (NCBI taxonomy): Eukaryota > Metazoa > Chordata > Mammalia > Carnivora > Mustelidae > Lutra > Lutra lutra. The sequence continues at coordinate 60,176,411 of NC_062284.1, forward strand.
TTTGGAGGGCTGCAGATGGCCTTGTGGCTTGGGTCGGATCAGCTCTTTAACCTTTCCGGCCACCAGGACCTGGGCACCTGTCCCCCCCCCCACCTGTCCGTGCCTCCCCGAACCCCTTCTGCCACCATGCCTGACAGCTCTCCAGGCCCCTGATCCACCAGGCTTGGCCCAAGGTGGGGGATCTGGGCGGCTGGAGCCTGTAGGATTGGCCCAGACGTCGAACCTGGGTGATCGTCCTGGGCAGGTTGCCAGCCTGCCTGCCTGTCTGAGTGACTCTGAGGTCACCAGCTCAAGCCCTGACTGCTTCTTCTGTCCCCCCTAGGAGAATTGATGATGAGCCTCTTGTGGTATTACAGACCAGAGCACTTACAGGGAGGCCGCAGTCCCAGCATGCATGAGGTGAGTTGCCTGGCAAGTATGGCAGGGAGGGGAAAGGTGGCAGAGGGAGAAGTTGTGGCACCAAAGAACATGGTGTGGGGAGGCCGTCAAGGGCAGTCAAGTCATTGTCGCTTTGGACACCACAGATGGGCCTGGGTTTTAGCCTGTTTTCCCAGCACTGCCCCACTTTACGTTTCAAAGGAATGGTAGCCTTTCCCTTGAGAGGGGGAGCAGGGAGGGAGACCCCCCAAGGGCATGCCAGAATGGGAGCAAGTGGCTGTGTCCTTGTGGCACCAGGAAAGGGGAGGTGGAGCTGTACATCTAGCCCCTTTTGCTGCTGTCTGGGGCGTGAGAGGGAGGAGAGAAACGGCTTAGAACACCCTGGGCATTCTACTGGGCAGCATGTGAGGAGAGGGAGTGCCAGCAGGTATGGTCACTCGGCCCCCAGCCGAGGCTCCTTTGTGCTTCGTTGCCCTTGCTGGACTTGTCGTTTCATGGGGGAGATGAGTACCACTTCCCTTCTCCCCTGAGCCAGGGGTGGGGGTCAGGAGGCTGATGACATGGGGGTAGGGGAGTGGGTTTTGCTGGAGCAGGCTGTTCCTGAGTCTGATGGGACCTGGTAGACGCTAGGTGAGGAGCAGGGAGGCTGAAATCCGGGGGCTGCTCCTTGGCCTTCTGGGCACCAGCTGGAGTTATTTCAGGTCAGGAGGCCCAACAGAAGAGTTAATGTTGGCCTTGCTTCTGGCGTTCATGTGCTTCCAACCCTGGTACCAACATCCCCCTCTCTCTCCTTGAGCCTTTGCAGAATGAAGTCTTTGCATCAAGACATCAGGACCAGAACAGCGTGGCCTGCATTGAGGAGAAATGCTACGTGCTGACCTTTGCCGAGTACTGCAGGTGGGTGCCGCCCTGGCCCTTTGGGCCAGCCTCTCCCTTAGACTCCCCAGGGCTGTTTAGGGGCCTGCCTGAGATTCCCAGGAGGATCTCCTTCACAGGGCCTGACCTCCCAGAATGTTCTACCTCACAGCCTTCTATTGTCTGATGTTTATAGAAGAGAGAAAGATCGTTCCTTCTCTGAGGCAGAGCGCTTGGGGCAGCATTTGGGGGTGGTTACGGAACTGTCTGCAGAGAAGTGTCGAGAATTGGCAGGTGTCGGGAGGGAGGTCCCAGCAGATGTGCTCCCCCCAGTGCCCAAGAAGATGGACAGGTGATGGTCAGCAGAGAGGCCGGAGCGCCTGGGGACAGGGATGGAGGCGAGGCCGCAGCTCCCTGGGCAGGGTGGGGAAGGGGTTGATCTTCCTTCAGAGTGGCCACACTAAACCCAGCAAATGGCATGTGTCACTGCAGATTCTGTGCCATGGCCAAGCGCCGAGGCGAGGGCCTCCCCAGCCGAAAGACAGCACTGGTGCCCCCCTCTGCAGACTACTCTACCCCACCACACCGCACAGTGCCCGAGGACACGGACCCCGAGCTGGTCTTTCTTTGCCGCCACGTCTATGATTTCCGCCACGGTCGCATCCTCAAGAACCCTCAGTAGCCTCCTTGGGCCCACACTGGGGCTGCCCATGGGCAGGGGGGCTCGGGGAAGGGGGCACTGCTTGAAGCACAGCACTTGGTTAAGGGGCCACGGGGGCTGGAGGTTGCTGGCCTGTGGTTCTCTTGGGTGGGGGGGAGGGCAGGGACCCCTGTGGGTACTGGGCCCCTCAGGAGGGAAGGGGAGGCCAGGGTAGAAGGAAAGCATCACAGCCCTCAGCTTGACCCTGGGTACCTCTCTCTGGTTGCCTGGGTGGAGGAGACTTGTCTTCCCCGAGGCTGGGCCAGGCCTGAGGGGGGCCTCCCCCAGGGGGAGGGGAGAGTCCTTCAGGAATAAGGCCCAACAAGGCTCTTCTTTAGCCTCCCCTGGGCCCTTGGAGGGGGGAGTGGGAGCCAGCTTTACCTCACCCACTGTGACCCGCTGCTTCCCCATTGGCCTGGGACCAGGCTCTCCCAGATTCTAGCACAGCTCCGAGCTCCTTCCTTTAAGGCATAGAGAGCCAGAGTCTGGTTTCCAGAGCGTAGACTTTCCCTTTGTAGACTCGGGGCCTGTCCCTGGCTTCCTCCTTTGCCCCTGGAGTACCCCACAGTGCTGGGACAAGTGACCCAGTGCTGCACAGTCATGGGTGTGGCCCACTTGTGGGCGTCAGCTTCCTGTCTGCCTCCTGGTGAGGGCCATCCAGCAGGTCTGGCTTCCCAGAAGCTAACTGGTCAACACGGGGTTTGTCGCATCTGGGAGGGCAGAAGGGAGCTGGGAGGGGGTTAGGGGGCAGGGGGCAAGGAAAATTGCTACCTGATTTATTGAAGACTTTTCCTCTTGCCTTACACTTGGAGGTTCTAGGAAACCTCTTGCAGAACTTCATACATGACTCTTCAAGCCACACCTACCTGGAATCAAACCAAAGGAGTGCTGTGGCTCCCCTGCCCTGCCACCCCTTACCCTAGTCTTTTGTAGATTGCACTAATTTACATCCCTGCGAGAATCAACACTGTATCAGTCCACAGACCTGCTGAGCTGCAGCCACTCACTCTAGGAGCTAAGGACCTGCATTTTTAGTTTGTTCCTGTTGCCCAAGGGCCCTGTTCTCACCTCACGCTGTTCCCCAGGGTAGGTTAGGAGGCTGGACTCCCTGTTATCCTTGCCAGGACTAGGCCCTGGCCCCTCCTACCTCCCCTGGGGAGCTCTCTGTGAGGGGGCTGGAGTAGTCTGGTTCTATCCTATTTGTACCAAAGAAGAGCATGGTGGGGAGGAGGAGAGGAGCACGGAGTGGTCTGGGCCCTGCTGTTAGCACTTCCCCAGGGCACACCACTGGGGGCAGGAGCCAAGGGGGGCAGCTGTTCCTTCTCTTTCCCTAGGAAGGGGCAGGCACAGACCCAGCTCCAGCTAAGCAGGTGACACTGGGTGAGGACAGTCAGGCTGGGTCTGGAGAGGGAGGTGGAAGCAAATCCTGAGGGCCCTCCCAGCAACCCCAGGCCCTGTGCTATCCCTGAGAAGACAGGATCCTCCTGATTGGTCACTGGGCTTGGGGGAGGCCTAGAGGCTTCTGAGGTGAATTTACACCTGGAAAGCCCAATCCCAGACCCTGGGGAAAGGGACTAGGATGCCCTTGTATTGAATAAGCTGTTCAGAGGAAGGCGTGGGGCAGTGAAAGAGGTTGGCAGAGAATGGCTGTGGGGGCTCTGGAGAGACAGCCTGGGAACCTGCTCATTCCCAGGGTGCTGGGCCCTTGCTGCCAAGGAGCTCAGCCTCACTCAGCAGGAGAGGAGATCAAGGCCCCTCCTCCCCCGGAGGCAGGGTCTGCTGCCCAGAACTTAAAATGCTTTTGAAATCTCTTAGATGTGGAAATATTTTTTCGAACCTGAAAATGCAGCTGGTAGAATTTCAATGGAAGCATAATTCATGTAAAATATATTTTAGTTGATATTTTGTAAAATGCACTTTTTGTGTGTGTCGATCCTGGTTTCTCAGATCTGTATTTCAGTGTTTACAAGGGAGGGGGGACCTTTCCTCACCTCCCTTTTGACAGAGATTAGAAGTACTTCTTTAAGAAAAAAATAAATTTGAAAAATTGTATTGATTTAGAAAAGGATCATTTTCCTGTGTCCTGTCATCTTTGTTGGGGGCGTGGGGGTGTGTGTGCAGAGGGGCTCACTATTTATTTTGGGGGGCCCCTCTTAGCCCTTGCCGTGCAGGGGCTAAGGCCAATAAACAAAAAAGGACAGGAAAGTAGGGGGAAAGGAGACTGAGGGAATGAGAACTTGGGGTGACCTCTTGGGATCACAGTGGCCAGAGCTACCTGCCTGGACAGTGTGAAATGCTTGGGTTGCCAGACTTCCCCTGGCCAGTGACTCTGAAACAGGTCCCCAGGTGGGTATAGGGTGAAGATAGCACCTCATCACCAAGGGTCATGTCATTGGGGAATGAAGGTCACATCCCAGGCCCAGGCTTTATGACTGCCTGGCCCTTGGTTCAGCCCAGCCTCAGTGTTGACCATACTCAGTGTGGAGCAAGCTTTGTGGTCATGGCAGTTCCTCGGGGACAGAGCATAGCTACCCCCCCCCCCCGCCCCTTCATGCTGGTAAGGACATCGGGCAGGTGTGTTTTGATAGAGGGTATTAGGGGCACAGACTCTGCCACAGACATACCACAGCACTGCCATCAGTGTGCTGCCCGCGAGAGTCCCACAAGGTGGATGGTGTCCTATTGTTTTACAGACAGGAATGGTGTGGAGACAAGTACTTTGCCCAGGGACTCCCCAATATGAAGCAGCTGTTTCTGTACTCCTAACTTTGTTGTTCCTGCTAACACAGAAGATTCTTCGGAGGAGTAAGCACATATTGGCCAAATCATCAAAACATTAAAAAAAGGTTTTTGTCTTTTTCCCCCTCTCCCAGCATAAACAGCATTGTTTTAACCGATTTCTGGTGGAAAGTAACCCCAACACCAGAAATCTCCATTCAATGCTACTGGAAGTGAGGAGCAGTCAGGGAAGGCTGACCCTGAGGCAAACTCAATCAGCGGATGGTGCTTCCTTGGTGGATGGTGCTTCCTTGGTGCTTCCTGAGATTCACCGCAGCAATCGGGCAGTGAGATGTGGGGTGCCCACTGTGAAGCTGGAAAGCCACAAGGCTTCCTATTCCTTCCCTGCACTCACCCTGCGTACTCTCATGTCACTAGGGACCAGGGGCTGTCTGCAAGCCCTCTAGCTTCATCTCACCCTCTAGGACTCCTCAGGCTTCTGAATTCATCTGATCAGTGGTACCTCCATTCTCCTACCAAACTCAAAGCTTCTGGCATCTTCTACTCCTGTTCCATTCAGCCCTTTTAGTACTATAACCTGGGATTAGCTGCTTCCTCCCAACAATTCCATGCTTGTGGTCCATTAATCTCTGAAGGATCGAGATTAGGAACGTAGGTTTTAAAATCAGACTGACCCATATACTCTCAGCTTCCCTGAGCCCCTCAATTTCCTCAGCCCTGCAGTGGGAAGGTCCGTAGTACCTGCCTTGGTAAATGTGGACTCTGACCACACGGCTACCTCCCATCAGAGCATCACCGCCTCCCCACACGTACCTAACAGGATGAAGTCTGGACCCTTAGCTAGGTGCCCAGTTCAGGTGGGGAAAGGCTGACCCCTGCTATCCTAGGCATTCCTGTAGCTGCCTGTAGCCCACATGGTCTGCCTGGTGCCACTGAGCACATGTTTCCTTATAGGCAGGGAGGCTGCCGCTCTGTGCCCCCCCCCCCCCAGCTCCTCACCCTTCCAGATGTGTGCTGATCACACTAGTGATCACCAGGCACCAACCTGTCATTGGCCCCTCACCAGAGTGTCCCAGTTATCTCACCCCTTCAAGCCCTCGGGGAGGAAAGACGGGAGTGAAGAAGACTCCATTTCCAGACATTTCATCGTTACCCAGTGGATGAATCCACCAGGATGGCCATCCACCAGGTACTGTTAAATCTAATGGTCACCATGGAGATGAGCCACTGGTCAACCCTTGGCAGTCCCGCTCTCTGTACTGGAGTGGCTAGGGCAGGGTGAGGAGGGGGAGCACACCGGGGACTCCGCTTCCAGCGAGAAAGAAGGATTTCCCAAAAGTTTGGACTCAGCGCACAGCGCTGCGGGTGCCCTCTGCCTCCAGACACGCTGTTGGAGGATGGTCTCAGCCAGGCCAGAGTGTGCGGCAGGGCGTGGGGTGGAAGTCCTCTCCGTCCAGCTCCCCGAGGGCACGCGCTGCGCGAGAGGGAGCCGTGGCCTGGGTTTCTTTCTGCCTTTCGGGCCTCGTCAGCTTTTGTCTCCGAAGCGCGGAGCTCCGGGGCGGCCCTGGCTCCGGCGCCCTCTCCCGGGTGGGGGTCTGCACGCTCCCTCCTCGCCAGTTCGGTGCAGGGGGCGCCCGCCTCTCTCCCCGCCCCCGGCCTGGACCCGCCCCGCGCCTGTGTCACGGCGGGGCCGGGGGCGGGGAGCTTGCCGGGCGGGACATCCGGCCACGGTCCCTCGCCGCGCCCGCCAGCCGCCCGCCGCCCGCTCCGGCGCCCCAGCCCCGGAGCCGGCCACCCCCACGCGCGCTGGGTTCTCCCGCCGCCGCACCCCTCCCTGAGACCTCCCGCCAGCGGCGGGCCCAAGTCCCAGGCTCCCGCCCCCAGCCCGGGCCCGCCTCCCCGGCGGCCCGCCGACCTACCGGGCCGGCGCAGGCCCCCACCTCTGGAGCACCATGTTCCCCCGCCCGCTGACCCCCCTGGCGGCCCCAAATGGCGCCGAGCCCCTGGGCCGGGCGCTGAGGCGGGTCCCGCTGGGCAGGGCCCGGGCCGGGATGGGGGGGCCGCCCCTGCTGCTGCCGTCCATGCTGATGTTCGCGGTGATCGTGGCCTCCAGCGGGCTGCTCCTCATGATCGAGCGGGGCATCCTGGCCGAGATGAAACCCCTTCCCCTGCACCCTCCCAACCGCGAGGGCGCGCCCTGGCGCCAGGCCCTCCTCAGGCCTGGGGGCCTGTCCTTGGAGGCCGGGGACCCGGACTTGCAGGTGAGGCAGGACGTCCGGAACCGGACCCTGAGGGCAGTGTGCGGACAACCAGGCATGCCCCGGGACCCTTGGGACTTGCCCGTGGGACAGCGGCGCACCCTACTGCGCCACATCCTCGTGAGTGACCGCTACCGCTTTCTGTACTGCTACGTCCCCAAGGTGGCCTGCTCTAACTGGAAGCGGGTGCTGAAGGTGTTGGCGGGCGTCCTGGACAACGTGGATGTCCGTCTCAAGATGGACCACCGCAATGACCTGGTGTTCCTGGCCGACCTGCGGCCGGAGGAGATCCGCTACCGCTTACAGCACTACTTCAAGTTCCTGTTTGTGCGGGACCCGCTGGAACGCCTCCTGTCTGCCTACCGCAACAAGTTTGGCGAAATCCGAGAGTACCAGCAGCGATACGGGGCGGAGATCGTGAGGCGGTACAGGGCTGGCGCCGGGCCCAGCCCTGCAGGGGACGATGTCACCTTCCCCGAATTCCTGAGATACCTGGTAGATGAGGACCCTGAGCGCATGAATGAGCACTGGATGCCTGTGTACCACCTGTGCCAGCCTTGCGCCGTGCGCTATGATTTCGTAGGCTCCTATGAGAGGCTGGAGGCTGATGCCAACCAGGTGCTGGAGTGGGTGCGGGCACCGCCCCATGTCCGGTTCCCAGCCCGCCAGGCCTGGTACCGGCCGGCCAGCCCCGAGGGCCTGCACTACCACCTGTGCAGCGCCCCTCGGGCCCTCCTGCAGGATGTGCTACCCAAGTATATCCTAGACTTCTCCCTCTTTGCCTACCCGCTGCCTAACGTCACCAGGGAGGCCTGTCACCAGTGACCGTGGGTAGGGGCCAGCAGCTGTTGGCGATGGGTGTTGACAATGCCAGCTGCCTGCCATTTAGAGAAACCCTGGCTCTGGGAACTTGGGGCTTCTCCAGATGCCTGGATGGCTGGGACTGCCCTTGGAAGTTCCTTGTCCAGGGTGGGTACCCACAGCAGCTCAGAATTCAGGGTCAGTTGGACAGGAGGCCTGGGGTTCCCCGCTGGGGGGGGTTTCTTAGGGGCAGAGTGACCTTTCCTGCCCTGGCCCGGGCTAGACACCAGTTTGCCAGCAAAGCAACGCATCTGTTCTGAAGATTGGCTCCAGGCTCCTGGCTGCAGGGACTGTGCCGTCCACTTCATCTACTTTAACCTGTGGCCAAACCTAGAGGTGACACCAGTCAGGAGAATGACGGGGCGGGGATGGGGGTTGGTGGTGGTACTGGGCTCTGATCACCATTCATCTACTCCCTGCGCCTCGGGGCTGCAGGCAACATTTGTGCCTTATAAATGACTTCTGTGCCTTTCTGCTTCAGACTCAGAATTTCCTGCACTTTCCAGATTCTTTCCGTTTCTCCAAGGAGAGGAAAACTGAGTCAGGGCCCTTGCCTGGTAGCTCCAGGACCTGGCCCTGCACACATCCAAAGATCCCCTGTGCCCAGCCTTTCTTGGTGGGGGGGCTCTAGGCACCCTCTCCCTTCCCCCAGGGTTGTGACTGTGGCTGGTGTATCTGGCTGTCTCCTTTCTGACTCATTTATTTAAAATTTGTACTTTTTGATACAATGCTTGTGAAGGCTTTGTTTTCCACATTGCTGAATTTGTAATAAAAGTGGTTTTGTATACAAATTGTAATTGTCCTTTGGAGCTCCTGTGTGTGCAGTCTCTCCATGATGCCTGTTCCCCCCAGGTCAGGAGAGGGAGCTTGCCGGTAGAGAAAGTGAGACCAAGTTTAAGTTGCTCGGGGCAGTCCAAGAGGCCGTTTCCATATCAGGGAGCCTCTGGGGGGGGGCTTCCCATAGGCCTTACCCAATCACAAATGCATCTTCTGGGATGCCACCCAAGGACAAGCCCCATTAGAAATGACCCCATGTCTGGAGCACACCTACAGGGATTAGTCCCTGAAGAAGAGGGTAGGTATGAGACAGTGGCTTCTCCTCCTGCTAGGCAGGAATACTTTTTGACTGAGGAGGCCACACCCGCAAAAGGGGATTGTGCTGTGAGCCGCAGCAGGTTATTCCTGGCAACGAGAATTACAAAGAAGGCAAGGAGGTTGAGGGAGGAGCAGGGTCTTGCTGACTTAGGCTCAGAGGAAGTTGTGGGCGATGTGGGAGGAATACAGTCTGAGCATTAGAGGATAGGCCTCCATGTGCCTGTTCCCCCAATGCTCTCCAGAGTTCCCAGAACCACCAGGGGATGGAGAAAAGGCAGCTGGGCCCGCCCTGCCCGTGGGAGAGAAGCAAGGCCAGAGCTAGCCCACCCTTGTTAGCCTTATGTCCTATACTTCCATTGGGAACTGCTGTACTTAGGGACCCGAGGTAGTGGTGAGAAGCGCCAGAGGGAGTGAGGGAGGGAGGTGGGAAGTGCCCCTTTGCAGATACCTTGCTTTGGCCTGACTTTAGAGGAGAAATCAGGGGAGGGCAATTCTGTGGGCACTCATGGTTCTCCACCACAACTCCTCAGGAGACTTCTACTTGATTCTCTGTGTGGATCAGAGGCCCCTCTTTGGGGCCCCCTTGGCTCTTTTTTTTTTTTTTTTTTTTTTTTTTTAAGATTTTATTTATTTATTTGTCAGAGGGAGAGAGAGAGCACAAGCAGGGGGACTGCCAGGGAGAGGGAGAAGCAGGCTCCCCGCTGAGCAAAGAGCCCGATGCTGGACTCGATCCCAGGACCCTGGGATCATGACATGAGCTGAAGGCAGATGCTTAACAGACTGAGCCACCCAGGCATCCCAGGGGCTCACCTCTGATAGCATTTAGCTGCTCCATTGTGACTGCCCTGTGACTTCTCCATCTCCCTGACTGAGAATGCAATTCTGTGAATTTGAGACCATGTCTGTCTCGTTCCTTTGACATTCCCAGGTCCTAGCCCAGGGGGCTGGCATGCAGTAGGCATGCAGACGGCCGGGCAGAACGAGGGTCTACTTCTTGCTGCGGGACAGAGAACACTGTCCTTGGAGTCATCCAAATGGATCTCTCCCCCAGCTGCCTGACCACCTTTCTGAGCCTCCCCGCCCTCCACTGGATCACCAAAATCATAGCAGAGTCCTGGGAGGATGAATGAAGACCGAATGAGTAAAAGGACCTCTCCTAGCACCTGGCTGAATGCTAGTTGAATACCTGATCCCTCAGAGGCCTGTGGGGACAGGCTAGAAGCCAGGACACTGTGTCCCTCCAGCGCTGGAGCTGCCTCTGGGCAGAGCTCCTTCAACCTGTGGGTTCATTTCCCCTGCCAACTGGTCAGGCCTGGTCAGTCCCTCCCTGAGCTTCCACGGCCCTCAGGAGGCCCCCCTCTTCTATCCTCCCCCCAGCTGCTGCCCCCCTGGACTTGGAACAGCTGCTCCAGACCTACAGCAGCCACTTAGTCACCCACCCACACTAGGGCCTGCAGCGTGGGGACCCAGAAAATGCCCGCCCCCCACCCTGCATGCCTCATTTAAATCTCTCCACAGACCAAGAGCATCCTGTTGTTATACGGACACGGAAACTGGCACAGAGAGTAAGTATCTTGCCCAAAGTCCAACCCAGGGCTGTGTGCCTCCCAGATTCCAGGAGGCGGAGATCGGGGGGTGGTGGGGTGGGAAGAAAAGGGAATAGGAAGGGGAAGGAAGATGAAGGGTGGAGCAGGTTGTATTGGGGGCACTGGCACGCATTCTCTCTCCTCAGTCCTTTCAGATTTTTTATTTATTTATTTGACAGACAGAGATCACAAGTAGGCAGAGAGGCAGGCAGAGAGAGAGGAAGGGAAGCAGGCTCCCTGCCGAGCAGAGAGCCCGCTGCGGGGCTCGATCCCAGAACCCTGGGATCATGACCTGAGCCGAAGGCAGAGGCTTTAACCCACGGATCCACCCCAGTTCTTTCATTCCTTTGTTTACAGAGATCCCAATTCAATCTGGCTGACACTTACCAGTCCCTGCCCTGGGAAGAGTGGGGGTCCAATGAAGTCCTTGATGTGGTTAGCTTATTGGTTCCTCTCCTCCCGGGCAGAAAAGAGAGCCAGGCCACAGAGCACTCTGACAGCCAGAACCAGACACCTGTGGTTCGGGCAGGAGAGCTGAAGGTGAGAGGGAGAGACTGTGCTGAGACAAATTGTCACCTACCACCATTTTTCCCTGGAGTCAGCCCTGGGGGACTTAATTTATCATCTACCCTTCTTTTCAGGAAAAAGGGCCTCTTAAAAGGAGGTGTCAGAGAGCTGTGTGTGGCCCCAGTAGGGCCTGCCTTGTACTGGGCCCCCAGATCAGACCTAGAGGTATGTGGCCAGCTCGGAGCCACCAGGGCTAGGGCCAAGGCATCCACAGAACTGGACACCTGGACTGTGTCTTCTTGGAATTCCCTCTTTGCGTTAGGTCGGCCCTCGTCCCCACACAGAGCTACAGCCATCGGCTGGCGCCTCTGAGGACAAGGGTCCCCTTTCAAACTGGCTCCAACCTGTACAGCCTAGTTCCCCAGGGTACAGTGGATGGGGCTGGCAGTTTAACTTCTCTCCTTGGCTGAGGGCCATGAGCAAAGGAAAGGAGAGGAGCCCAAAGGGGCTGGCCATCGGGCTCTGGGCCCTGACTCCACTCCCAGGCTCCAGTTCTGGTCCATTTTTCATCCTGTCTGATGCTGCTGCCCAGAAACCACCTCACCTTAATTTCTGAGGTCTTTTCCTCTCCCTTCCACTCCCCTCCCTCCCCTTCCTTCCTCTCCTCTCCCTCCACTCCCCCCAACCGCACCGCCCCACTGTCACACCTGGCCCCTCCCTCCAGGAGCGTCTCACAACACAGACCCTCTATGGCAAGCAACAAGGTGCCCACCGGAACAGCTAACCACCACCCTCCCCACCCCACGCCCCTGCCCTCAGGTGAGCACAGAACCCTCACCTTTTCCAGGGGTCCCAGGACGGTCAGACCTGCAGACCCCTTCCCAGGGTGGATCCAGTGTTTGTTTGTTTTTATTCCTTGAACCAGTCCCTGCCTGCTTTCAGGCAACAGGGGAGGTCGTCTCTCTCTTCCTGAAGGAAAATCCAAGTAATTAACAAAGCTACTCTGAATCAAGAGCCTGTTCCCAGGGCGTTGCCAAGTCCTTTGCCTTGTCACCTTCTTCATTCTTACAACCCAGCAAGGTAAGTTGAATTATTCCCATTTTATAGATAAGGAAACTCCCACTAAGAGACAGCGGTGTTGGGATTCAAACCAGCTCCAGGTAGTGCTTGCCCCTCCCAAAGTGGGCCAACTTGCGTCCGTCCTAAATTCTCCAGCTCATTGCATCTGTGATAAGCATCGTGTCCATTTTCTCAGATGTTTGCACCCTTCCCCAGCCTTCTTTCCCAACACTCCACGCATGATTCAGTCCACAGGCCCCTCCGGCTATTATAAAATTCTCCGAATTTGCCCACCCTGAGAATCAGCTTTCGAGTGGTGTGTTGGACCCAGACCATGAATATGCTGGACTTTCAGCTCAGGTCCTGTGAGCAGCAGGTGTCAAGACAGAATTAGACATGCAGGAGATGGATAGGAGCAAACAGCTGTGCAGGATAAAGCGGGAGGAGCAGGAGTAGGCAGGAAGAGCCTGGCACCTGTGAACGGAGAGAGGGAAGGAAGATTGGGTGGGAAGAGTCTCAGATTACCAGGAGGCTCTAAGAAAGGCCCAGCAAGGCCAGTGGGGAGTCCTGGAAGGTGCGGAAGGGGAAGGTGCGGCAGCTGGCGGCTTTGCACTTCTCATAGCAGGTTCTCTTGAAGGGAGATGTGAGCAGGCCACCTCCATGGCTGCCACACGCCACCCCCCCCAACATGGCTGCCCTAACCCGTGGGGATTGCTCCCCTTGCATTCTGTGATGACCTTGGCAAGAACCAGAAAATCGAACCTGGCTGAGCAAGAGCCTGTCAGTCAATTCAGTCATTGGCTGGGGGATCCTGAGTTGAAACTCTGGCCCGTGGCCCTTTTCCGGCTTTGTTGCAGGACCACTGTCCCCCTGCCCTTCATGGGGGCTTTGGAAGACACATACCACCAGCATGCCCAAATGCCCATGCCCTCATTCTCAGGGGGTTTTCTCGTAGTTTACCCAGCTTGCTGCGGGTTCTCACTGTTGTTGGTCCGTGTGTCGTTGTCATTCATGGGGTGGATAGTGACACTCACCTTCACCTAGGTTCCATCTTGCATAGGCTCCCATCCTTTCAGCTGAGAACAGACTCGCCCACAGGGAGGGTCTGGATGCTGGCGCCCATGCCTCCCAGCAGATGTAGTCTAGGCTTCCTCCCAGTGTGATCATGCAGCTGGCTTTAAACGCAAGGGGCAGCCTAAGAGGGAGGTGAGGTTGCCCTCGAGGGAGCTTCTGGGGACCCACATACCCAGGAATACCACGTCTTCCATAGCATTCTCATCCTGAGCTCTTCAGCTTGTTACTGCCCGGTTCTGGACCCAACCACATGGAGACAAAGAGAATCACAGCTTCCATCCTGACCCCAGGGATAAGAGAGTTCCAAGAGTCCCAACACTGTGGCCAAAGGGGCCATCAGGGTAGAGGAGTCCATGGGAGCTAGAGATCAGGCTGGACCCTGAAACAAGTGTCTACAAAGGGCCCCAGACTGCCTGGAGGAAGGCGCTTGACACAGGTTCAAGAACGGTGTATTTGGCTGGGCAGGGGTGGGGGAGATGGGACAAGGCTTTCCGGTTGAGTAGCTAAGTCGAATGGGGGTCAGCTGGCCCCTGGCAATTCTGGCATGCCTCCCCACCCCACAATGAGAAGCTGTAACGAGCGTCTTCCACAGAAGCTGCTAGATGCAGTGGCAGGCCAGTCCCCTGTGAGAGGGGTCTCCTGCTGCCTGGGTACCAGTGTCCAGTAATAAAAAGAGCACTGTTCTGACAGATGAAAGATAGAGCTGGTCTAACTAAAGTAGGAGAGCCAGGAGGGAAGAGCCATCCCCTGGGCAACTTTTAGGGAGGAGTCTTTGATTTTTGTCCCTGTGACTACCCTCAGCCCAAGCCCCATGGAGAACAAAAATGAATAGACGGGGGACTGGGGAAGCAATGGGCACAGAAGAGGAACACAAGGAAGGGGACTCATAGTCGCATCTTAGACACCTGGCACTCCTGAAGGCTTTTCTCAGCTACTGGCCAGTGAGCCCCTCCCTCCTCTGAAGTCCCATGCTCCCCAGTGTACACTTCTAGGAAAGTTTTCAAACCATGGTGTTGTCTGTCCCTGCCCTGTAGATAGGGGGTTTCCCAAAGGCAAAGGCCAAGCCTTGTTTTGCTTTGTATTTGGTACATAATAGGTGGTCCATAAGGGTCAAATAAGTGAAAAGTCTGATGATTGGATGGATGATTACATGCTTGGATGGGTGTATGTGTGAATGAGTGTGTGTTTATGTGTGCACCTGTGTGAATGGAAGGATGGATGGCTAGATACAGAAGCAGTCGATGGATGGATGGAGGGATAGGTGTGCATGAGTATGCATGTGTAGGTGTGTGAATGGGAGGATATACGGAGGTACATATTTGGATAGATGGATGGATGAATGGGCTGACATATGGATGCGTGGATTCGTGGATGAGTGAGTGCATGGACAGATGGGTAGGAGTGTGTGTGCATGTGTGAATGGAAGGGTGGATAACTAGGTGAATAAATGGATGGATGGATGGATGGGTGGGTGGATGGATGGATGGATGAGAGAGTACATAAGTGGTAGATGGGTAAATGGCAGCAAGGAGAATAAAGGAAATGGAACTTTTGCAGGAAAAGGAATCAGGAATCAGGAATCACAATGGGCACCTGGCAGCTAGCATATTGCTTCTCAGAAGGAGGAGACTGGAAGGAAGGGGAGGTGTTCCACCAAGGAAGGAATAGCAGAGGTTTGGGAAGTGGAGGAAGCAGCCCACGCAAAGCAGGAGAGAAGGGGTGTCACCTGGACTGGTGGTAACATAGCCAGGTAAGAGAGAGGTCCTGAAACGTGGAACCAAGGGAGGAGTGAGGAGGCGAGAAGTGGCCATGGGAATTCCGTAAAAGGAAGGCTTCCAACAATCAAACGCCTTTACTAACATGGAGGTAGAAGGGGGCTGTGTTCCTGCTCATGTGTTTCTGGCCCATCCAAGCTGCCTAGAGGAAGTAGGTCTCAGCCACCAGTGGTTATTGTGACGGGAGTTCCCTGGGGTGGTAAGGACAATGAACAACCGCATTCCTGCATTCCAGTCCAGGCTCTGCCACAAGCCTCTGATGATCTCTCTCAGTCCCTTCTCTGAGTCTCAGTTTCAACACCTGTCACCTTCACCATCCCATGAGGACTTGCAGATCACGAGGAAAGGAGCTTTCCATGGCATAAAACTGCACATACAGAGGGCTGGAGAACAGCCGCGGGGTGAGAGCGTAGGAGTCAGAAGGTCCTGCATTCAGAAACTTGCTCTCTTGCTGAGACACTTAAGAGGGCCCATCGAACAAGTCTCTATGCCTTTCTGAGCCTGTTCCTCTACGAGTGAAATGACCAAAATAACATCTCTCCCAAGGAGTTGTAGTGAGGGTTCAGAATTAGTCACAGACACACCTAGCACTCAATAAATGGAAGCCAATACTATTACATAGAAGGGATTCGTCAAGCCACCATGCACGACTGGGCAGCCAGGGCCCGGATGTAGGCTGGGTCTCCCCAGAGAAATGAGCACTTCTTTCTCATTCTCACAAAAATACTGTGTGCTTCTCAAGGCCTGCCCCTGGAAGGCTGTCTCCAGCAAGCCTGGGATTAAAAGTGTCATTTCCAGCTTTAATCTCTTACATTCCACAGAGGAGAAATCTGCAGGCCAGGCACCGAACATGGCTGAGGACCGGGGCTGGATGGGTCCAGACTTCCTCCTCCCAGAGGGTGGAGAGAGAGAGAAGGAGCTCCCTCTCTGCGTCGGGAACACGGTCATCAGCCCTTGAGGGGCCAGGCAGAGTAGGGGAGGCTCCCACAAGATCCCGCACCCTGAGTCCTGCCACCATCTTGTGCCGGAGTCATCCCACTGTGCTCCAGCCACTTTTTGGTTTTAGGGCGCCGTCCCCGCATAGATGCAAAAGTCCAAAAATCATAAGAAACTATCGTTCATGAACTGCTCTTTGGGCCAGTCCATATATAAAGAGATGTTTATATACCTTTTCTCTTATTTTTTATTTTGAGAATGTTCTAACCTCCATAAAAGTTGTGAATATAGCATATTGAATACCCAAAAATGTAGATTCATCAGTTGGCATCTTGCCACCTTTGTTTTATGCCTCTGTATATGTATGTTTTACTAAACCATTCCCTTCCAGAATAGATTGCCGACATCTCAACGCTTTGCCCCCAAAATATTTCATCATGTGTCTTCCAAGGAAAACGACATTCTGCTATATAACCCCATATATAATCAAACCAAAGATGTTTTACATTAATACAACAGTAGGATATGCTTCATCTCCAAATTTTCTAGTCATTCAGATGATATCTTATGACTTTTAATTTTTAATTTTTAATTTTTATTTATTTACTTATTTATTTGACGGAGAGAGACACAGCGAGAGAACACAAGCAGGTGGAGTGGGAAAGGGAAAAACAGGCTTCCTGCTGAGCAAGGAGCCTAATGCAGGACTCCATCCCAGGCCCCTGGGATCATGACCTGAGCCGAAGGCAGACGCTTAATGACTCAGCCACCCAGGCACCCAGACTTTTAATGTTTTAAATCCAATCAAGGATCATGCACTGTCTTTGGTTGTCGTGACTCCTTAGTCCTTAGCCTCCTTTCATCAAAAACAGTTTCCCATCTTTATTTCCCCCCCTTTGGTCTTCCATGCCATTGACATTTTGAAACATTCAAACCAGTTGTTTGTATAATGTCCCTCCATCTGGATTTTCTGGTGGTTTCCTCGTGGTCAGATTCAGGCTGACCTGCATGTTTGACCCTCCTCGTGGCTCTCTGATGGATTTTGCTCTTCCATTTTACAGAAATGGAGACTGAGGCTCCAAGAGAGCTGTCACACAGCTGCTGAGAGGCTGACCCAAAGTGGATGCAGACAGCTTGGTGGTTAGTCCGGGCTCACACTCTACACTGCCAGGAGTAGCTGCAAAGTCTTCCCAGGTGGGTTCTTAGGATAGATTTGTTTTCAGCCCTCTTTAGCACATTGGCTCTGAATAGGGAGCAGATTTTGACTGGTGCTGGTAAGGGGAGAAGAAGTACCCCCAGGGGAGGGGGTGTCTCCAACATACTCTACAGTGAGCCCTGATCTCTAAGTCTGCCCTGGCAAGAACCCCCAAAAGTCCCTTTAGGCTGTTTTTTTTTTTTTTTTTCTTCCTTAGGCCATTTTAGAAATCTGACTTTTTCTGCCCCCCTTCTAGACCTCCAGGGGAAGTAATGCATCACTTTACCCACCCACCCACCCACACACACACACACACACACACACTCTCACACGCCACATGTCACACACTACCAAGGGTGTAACAATCTTCTGGAGACCATCATCAGTGGATTCTGTCCTGTTGCCTAGCAACCCTAGGGCATTTCAACCCTTCCTAGCCAGAGGGTAGATAGAGAGGGCACCCATGTGACTGGCTGGGTATCTCTTACTCTGGAGATCTTCAAGCCCTGCTTCCTTATGTCTAGTTGCCTAACAACCAAAGGGGTCCTTGTGCTCAGGGGAGCTCCCCTCCTCCTCATAGGGGATGAGCAGAGTTTCTCTAGGGCCTTCCCTCTTGGTTGGGGAGCCATAGAGGTGCATGGTGTACTGCAGAATATGGGGCTTCTCCCCGGGAGGGGTTCCAGAAAGCTAAGAGGAGGATATACACCTCCCCCTGCAGCAAATCTTTGAAGGGAAAAGGGTAAAAGGAAAAGATTCAGTTAAGAGCCTCACCGTGCCAGGATGGTGAAGCTTCCTGTGGTACGTGCCACACAGAGGTTCCAAGCGCCACGGCCAACAGTGCTGGGTCAGGGTCATGGCCATGTGCCTCTGGGAAAGGAAAGAGATGGATGCCCCCCTTACCTGGGCGGCTCCTTAAGCATCCAAGCCTGAAGTTAATCTCTAATATGTGTGCATCACTTTAACCATTTGATTTGAGTAAGATTTAAGCCAAGGGTCCTTGCCTGGGGTCCTCAGGACCCCTTAGGGGTCTGTGGGGGAAAAGTTACATCTTTCTTTTCCCAAACCTCTTCTAAAATGTCTGAACTGTTTTATAAGATATTGTAAATTCATAGTTCTACGAAATAGTAAAATTGGGGACTTTATCATAGAAATCACAGATAGTTTTTATCACTTCACAGTTTTTGAAGATATTACCAGCTATCGATTATACTCAACACTACTTAGAAATTACACATTATTAAACCTGCCATTAGATACTTAATGTGCTCATGAAGAAGCATAAATCACGATCACAGTTTCATTTTTTAATATTTTGATAACTAAATGTCAATGTAATTGGTTTCCTCTGCAATCCCTTCCTTTTTTTTTTTTTTTTAATACAAAACATTATTCTGAGCCTTCACCAGACCACCAAAGGGAGCTGCAGTACAAAAAAAAAGTTAAAAGCCTCAGGTTTAGGCTATGAAGGTTTTGTCAGACTAAAACCCAAAGAAATATTCTGGGGAGTCTTCTCATTTTGAATGTTCAGTGATGATGGTAACGTAAACAAATTACTGTATGGCATTCCTGAGGCCACACCAGCCCTATCAGCTTCTGAGTTTGCATTTACAGCGGAGAGGATGCCAAGCAGCTCCACCCGAATTGTTCCATTCTGATTAGAAAAGAACAGAGACGGGCTCCTGGCTGGCTCAGTCCGTGGAGCAGGCAACTCCTGATCTCAGGGTTGAGTTCAAGCCCCATGATGGGTGTAGAGCTTACATTTTAAAATGTTTAAAAAAAGAGTGCCTGGGTGGCTCAGTCAATTGAGCCTCCAGCTCTTGATCTCAGCTCAGGTATTGATCTCGGGGTCATGGGTTCAAGCCCCGCATTGGGCTCCACACTGGCCGTGGAGCCTGCTTTTAAAAAAAAAAAAAAAAAGGTAAAAGAAAAAAACAGAGACAGATGAAATACAGAAATGGTGACAATACCGAAAAGAAGAAAAGAAAAGTGGCAGAAAGTTGGTAAGACATAGCATACTGACCTAAAGAACGTGCCACCCCAGGAGTCAGGAACAAAGTCAGGTGGGCAGAATTCTGCCGCAGCAACATGGTATCATTTATCCCATTAAATTAATGTTTTCAGGGTCACCTGGGTGGCTCAGTTGGTTAAGCATCTGCCTTCGGCTCAGGTCATGATCTCAGGGTCCTGGGATGGAGCCCTGCATTTGGCTCCCTGCTCAGTGGGGAGCCTGCTTCCCCCTCTTTCTCTGCCTGCCGCTCCCCCTGCTTGTGCTCTCTCGCTCATGCTCTCTGTCAAATAAAAAATAAATAAAATCATTTAAAACCTTAATGCTTTCAATTTAGATCACTTGTAGTAATAATTTTGTTTAAACTTGTAATTTTGTTTTGGTTTTGCAGTATAATAACTATTTCATAATTTAATAATTATTATCAGAAGTGTCGTTAGCTTCATGTCTTGTACTTAGGTGGGTAGTAAGTTACTGGCAGAGATCTGGGCATTTTTTTCCTTCTCTTTAATGGGGGTCCATTGCTCAAGGATGAGAAATGCCGGGCTCCGGTAGTCACCGGCAGCTCCTCATGTTTCCTTCTCTACCTCTTTTTCTTTTGAAGAATGACTAATTAGGGCCTCAACCATGGGAATGACTCAATTTCAGAGGCTTCCCAGATACAGGTTGAAATAGCAAATTAGGGGCGCCTGGGTGGCTCAGTGGGTTAAAGCCTCTGCCTTCGGCTCGGGTCATGATCTCAGGGTCCTGGAATCGAGCCCCACATCGGGCTCTCTGCTTAGCGGGGAGCCTGCTTCCTCCTCTCTCTCTGCCTGCCTCTCTGCCTACTTGTGATCTCTGTCAAATAAATAAAATCTTTAAAAAAAAAGAAAAAAGAAAGAAATAGCAAATTAGTAGAACTTTCTGCAGGTGTCAAGCATATGCATGATTCTTTGATTTGTCCAAAGTCCCTTTCCCACATCGTGAGGACTGAAGTTGATGGGTAGTTTTATTCCGTGAGCATGTTGGACTGTGTTCAACTTTCTCAAGATCGGGTTTCCTTGTGATGTAAGCACTACTTATGAAGTGGGGGGGGACCCATACTGTCATGAAGTCAAGGGGAGAGGCCAGTCTGAACATATGATGGACATAAAATATTGCTCCTTTCCTAATCTACTCTGGAAAGCATTTAAGTCATGTTTTCTGTAGTTCTATCAATTGATTGAAGGATAGAAGAATATTCTAAATATTATATGTGTGTGTGTGTGTGTGTGTGTGTGTATTTTTTTTTCCCTGTAGCAGGGGCTGAAAATTAGAAAACCTACAAAGTTTCATAGGGTTCAGCGTTTTAAGAGTGAAAAGTAGTGATTAACTTTGACCCTCTCGAGGATGAAATATCAAGCAATTTGCCAGTGTTGGTGTTTTAAAATAGTGCATATCTCTCTTCGGAGCCCCATTCAATGTGGCAATGTCAGGCCCAGAACTAAAGGTCCTTCTCTGTTTGAGGGTCCCAGCTGCTTCCATTGTCCCTCTGCTGCTGTGGGGGCTTTTCCAGTTGTCCTGGTGACCTCACTCTATGTTTCCAGGCAGGCTACTCAACAGCCTGCGGAGGGGAGCCAGCCTTAGACAGTGCCCTTGCCCCCAGCTGTGCCCTCTGGGCAGCTTCCTCTTGGCACTGCCCCCCCACCCCTGCCGCTGGACATTGCCACTGTGACCTTACTCCCAAATCAGCTCCCTGTGCCACCACAGCTGACCCCTAGAGTTTGGGATCATTTTTCCTCTATCATTCAGCCCTTGAAGTGTGCAGAAAGCTCAGGTTTACATTCCTTTTCTAGAAAGAACTTGGAAAATAAGTGTCCCAGGGCCTGGCTAGAGGATCCTGCTTGAGGATTGTCAGTCTGAGCAGCATCAGAAGAGATTCCCAGACAAGTTTTTTTTTTTTTTTTAAGATTTTGTTTATTTATTTGACAGAGATCACAAGTAGGCAGAGAGGCAGGCAGAGACAGACAGAGGAGGAAGCAGGCTCCCCGCTGAGCATAGAGTCCGATGCGGGGCTCGATCCCAGGACCCTGGGATCATGACCTGAGCCGAAGGCAGAGGCTTTAACCCACTGAGCCACCCAGGTGCCCCCCCAGACAAGTTCTTTTCACGTGTCTGTCCTTGTAGTAAAACACACGTAACCTAAATTGATCCTCTTTGAACAGTTTTTTTAGTGTGTGGCACAATGCTGTTAACCATAGGCGCTTTGTTGCACAACAGCTCTCAAGAACTTTTTCATCTCGCGTGACTGAAACCAAACCCATTAAACCAGCTCTCCTGATTTCCCTTCCCTGGGCTTCTGGCAACCACCATTCTACTTTCTGTTTCTAGGAGTTTGACTCCTTTTGATACCTCATATAAATGCAGTTCTGCAGCATTTGTCTTTTTGCGGCTGGCTTATTTACTCAGCATCATGTTCTCAAGGTTCATCCCTGTTGTAGCACGTGCCAGGATTTCCTTCCTTTTTTAAAAGCTGAATAATAGTCCATCGTATGCATATCCCACACTTTGTTCTTGTTAAGCATCGTGGTTGCTTTCACATTTTGGCTACTATGAATACTGCCTAACCGGCATCAGGCATCGACAAGCAAATATCTCTTCAAGATCCTGCTTTAAATTCTTTTTGGATGGGGGGGCCACCTGGGTGGCTCAGTCATTGGGCATCTGCCTTTGGCTTGGGTTGTGATCCCGGGATCCTGGGATTGAGCCCCTCATCAGGCTCCCTGCTCAGTGAGAGGCCTGCTTCTCCTTCTACCACTCCCCCTGCTTGTGTGACTTCTTTTGCGGTCTCTCTCTGTCAAATAAATAAATAAAATCTTTTAAACAAAATTATTTTTGGATAGGGCACCTGGGCGGATCAATTGGTTAGGGGACTGCCTTCAGCTCAGGTCATGACCCCACGGTCCTGGGTTCAAATCCCCCATTGGGCTCCTGCTCTGCAGGGACCCTGCTTCTCCTTCTCCCTCTGCCTGCCACTCCCCCTGCTTGTACTCTCTCTCTGTCTCTCTGTGTCAAATAAGTAAATAAAGTCTTTTAAATAAGCAAATAAATTCTTCTTGGATATATACCTAGAAGTAGGATTGCCACATCACATGATGGCTGTATTTTTATTTATTTTTTTAAAGATTTTATTTATTTATTTGAAAGAGTGAGTGAGCGAGAACACAAGGCAGGGGAGAGGCAGAGGGAGAAGCAGATTCCCCCCAGAGTGGGGAGCCCGACGTGGAATTCAATCCCAGGACCCTGGGATCACGACCTGAGCTGAAGGCAGATGCTCAACCGACTGAGCCACCCAGGCGCCCCTGAGGAACTTCTACACTGTTCCCGATAGCAACTGTGTCATTTTACCATCCCACCAACACTACCATCCCACCAACACCAGGGCTCCGATATCTCCACATCCTCACCAACACTTGCTGTTTCCTGTTTCATTTTTGTTTTGTTTCTTACAGTGGCCATCCTAATGGGGACAAAGTGACATCTCATTGTGGTTTGATTTGCATTTCTCGGATGATTAATGATGTTGAGCATTTTTGCATATGCTTTTTGGCCATTTATATATCTTCTTTGCAGAAATGTCTATTCAAGCCTTTTATTCGTTTTAAAATTGGGTTATTTGGTTTTTGTTGTTGTTGAATAGTAAGAATTCCTTATGTATTTTGAATATTAACCCCTTATCAGACAAATGCGTTGCAAATATTTTTCTCCCCTTCCGTAGGGCTGCCTTTTTACCCTGTCGTTTCCTTTGTTGCACAGAAGTTTTTAAGTCTGATATAGTCCCATTTTGTCTATTCTCGCTTTTTGTTTTGTTTCATTCTGCTTTGCCTGTGCCTTTGGTGTTGTATCCAAGAAATCATGGCCTGTCCAATATCATGAAGTTCTCCCCCTGTGTTTCCTTTTAGATGTATAGCTTCAGGTCTTACATGAGGTCTTTAATCCGTTTTGAGTTCATTCTTGTAGACAGTCTAAGGTAGGAGTCCATCCTGGTTCTTTTTCCCTGTGGTTATCCAGTTTTCCCAACATTTGAAAGACGGTTCTTTCTCCATTGTGTTGTCTTGGCACCCTTGTTTTTGTTTTTTTTTTTTATTATTTTTTTTATTTTTTTTTATTTGATAGAGATCACAAGTAGGCAGAGAGGCAGGCAAACAGAAAGCAGGCTCCCCGCTGAGCAGAGAGCCCGATGGGGGACTCGATCCCAGGACCCTGAGATCATGACCTGAGCCGAAGGCAGAGGCTTTAACCCACTGAGCCACCCAGGCGCCCCTCTTGGCACCCTTGTCAAAAATCATTTAAGCATAGATATGAGGGTTTATTTCTAGGCTTTCTGTTCTGCTCCATTGGTCTATAATATGCCTGCCTTTTTGTCCATACCATACTGCTTTCGTTACTGTAGCTTCATAATATGTTTGGAAATCAGGAAGTATGACACCTCCAGCTTTGTTCTTCTTTCTCAAGATTGTTTGGCTGTTTAGAGTCCTTTGAGATTCCACATCAATTTTAGGATTTTATTTTTTTTTTCTATTCCTGCAAAGAATGCCATTGGTACAACAAAGGTTATTTCCCTGTGGTCCCAGAATCTCCAGATGGCACTTGGAGTGCTGAGGGCTCCCTCAAACTGTGTGTGTCTGCCTCTGAGCATTTTTATCTGGTCTCTGCTCAGACATCTGGGGGTTTTCAGGAGCCTACAGATTGGGCTTCTGATCACTTATTCCAGAAAGGTCAAGAGTGATCATCATGGGCTGACAGTTTGTCATGATACTAGGAGAAGCCTCACATAGACGTAAAATCCAAAGGAACGCATGGAATACAAATCTGGCCTTATTGTTACTTAATATCGTTAGTGATTTTTTTTTTTTACCACAATGGACACTTGGGGGAGGATAACTACTGTCTTAATCCATACCTTGAAGGCTTTGTTCTTAAGAATGACATTCCATTAACTGATTATAGTTGTCGGATTGTTTTGTCCCAAAATGCATGTCTGCTTTTCTCAAAACCTGGTCCTCTCTTTCTCTCTGGGTCTCTGCTAACCTGTCATCTCAGACTGTAAGCCTGGCAGTGCGTAAAGGACAAGTGTTATTTTTAATTGTCCCCGCCTCATTGTATTAGCTGTGGGAGTTAGGTGATGGAGTTGTTACTGTGCATGGTTCCTGCTGGTGTCCCGACAGGTTGCAGGACAGCTGTACCATGTGTTGACACATTGTGTCCAGCAGTTGGCATTCTTTTTTTTTTTTTAATTTTTTATACATTTATTTTTAAAAATTTTTAAAAAGATTTGATTTATTTGAGGGGCGCCTGAGTGACTCAGGTCATGATCCCACAGTCTTGGGATCAAGCCCCACATTGGGCTCCTTGTTCAGCAGGAAGCCTGCTTCTCCCTCTCCCACTCCCCCTGCCTGTGTTCCCTCTCTTACTGTGTGTCTCTCTCTCTCTCTCTCGAAGAAGAAGAAGAAGAAGAAGAAGAAGAAGAAGAAGAAAGAAATAAAATCTTTAAAAAAAAAAAAAAAGATTTTATTTATTTGAGAAAGAGAGACAGCAGAGCATAGCAGAGCTCAAACTCACGACCCCATTCACAACCCCAAGATCAAGAGTCCTGTGTTTCACCGACTGAGCCAGCCAGGCGGCCCCTAACATCTTATATTCTTTTTCCTTTTTTTTTTTTTTTTAAGATTTATTTATTTGACAGAGAGAGATACAGCAAGAGAGGGAACACAAGCAGGGGGAGTGGGAGAGGGAGAAGCAGGCTTCCCCTAGAGCAGGGAGCCTGATGAGGGGCGTGATCCCAGGATCCTGGGATCATGACCTGAGCCGAAGGCAGACGCTTAAGGACTGAGCCAGCCAGGCGCCCCCTAGCATCCTGTACTTTTAAGCACAATGGGACAACACACTTTTCACAATAATTCTTAATGTAATCATTGTTAGTGAGACTGCTATGGGCTGAATGTTTGTATCCTCTCAAAATTCATTTGTTGAAGCTCTAATCCCCAATGTAATAATAATAGTAAGGGGGGGGCCTTTGGGAGGCAGTTAGGTTCAGATGACATCATGAGGATAGAATGGTGTTTAACATCTTATAAAAGGAGGAAGAGGGGCGCCTGGGTGGCTCAGTGGGTTAAAGCCTCTGCCTTTGGCCCAGGTCATGATCTCAGGGTCATGGGATTGAGCCCCACATCGAGCCCCACATCGAGCCCCATATTGAGCTCTGCTCAGCAGGGAGCCTGCTCCCCCCCGCCTTCCACCCTGCCTGACTCTATGCCTACTTGGGATCTCTGTCAAATAAATAAATAAAATATTTAAAAAAAAAAAAAAAAAAAGGAAGAAGAGGAGGAAGAGACCAGAGCTCGCTCTCTCCTCCTTGTGAGCACACAGTGAGAAGGCAGCCATCTGCAAACCAGGAAAAGGACTCTCTCAGCAGACAGTAGATCTCCCAGTACCTTGATCTTGGACTTCCCAGACTCCAGAACTGTAAGAATTGAAAGCTTGTTGCTTAAGCCACCAGTCTATGGTTTTCTATCATAGAAGCTCGCACTGACAAAGGCAGAAACTCTTACTGCTAAAAACATAAGTCAAATAGCAGGATCTTTTACTTAATTTTTCATAATTAATATTTATTTAATGTGTCTTATAGATCTGAAAGGAAGGTAGAGAGAGCGGAGCTGTTCTTTCAAACCCATTTGACTCCGTAATCCCTTTTTTTAACAAATCTGAGTCCACTTTGGGAAAGACAGATATGTAGGAGGCTTAACCAGCTCCTAAATCAGTTTTGCTATTTTGACTTTATCCTGTAGATAAACACATGCATTGGGGCGCCTGGGTCGTTCAGTCATTAAGTGTCCGCCTTTGGCTCAAGTCCCAATGTCCTGGGATCGAGTCCTGCACTGGGCTCCATGCTCAGTGGGGAGCCTGCTTCTCCCTCTCCCTCTGCTCTCTCTCAAATTAATAAAATCTTTTTAAAAAAAAACCACATGTACTAAATGTTCCTATCTACTTCTAATTTCTAGAAGTAGCAGAAATTAGTAGGTATGATTCAGGTAGAAAGATGGGTGGTAGGTACATGAGCATTTTATTACTCTCTGAAATATACATATATTTTATGTATACTATTTGTATATTTTTTTGTCAAAAATTATTTTTCATGCTAAGTACCATAGCCTGACTAGAAATGGGGAAATGAGCTTCTTGATGTTTTAAATTATAGTAAGCAAATCTAAAAATCAGTTTATTCTTTTCTCAGTTATCTACTATTTTAAATCTGTTTTCCTCAAAGCACACGTAAGGGGATTGGGAGGCTTGGAATGACTGTAACTATCACTCCACTGAACTGTGTGCCGCAGCATAGAAAATGCCACTACGAAGGCTCACGTTGTAAGCCCCTGTTCTTTCCCAAATATCTAGGATAGTGGTTTAGAGCACAGGGTTGGAAATCAAGGAGATCTATATTCAAATCCCCATTTCAGTACTCATCTCTACGACATTGGGTAATTGAGTCACTTCCAGAAGCTTCAGTTTCTGGATCTGTAGAATGGGATTTGCTTGAAGATTTAGGTGGAAGAATGCACGTAATGTTCTATAAATTGTGGCCATACATATGAAGTACAAACCAGCACTATGACTGGGTCTGGCCTTGTGAATTAGTTACCTTTGTGATGATTAATTTTATGTGTTATCTCACCCTTCGCCACAGGGTATGCAGATACTGAGTCCCACATTGTTCTGAATGTTCAGGGATGAGATTAACAGTTGAATCAGCAGACAGAGTAAAATAGATTCCCCTCCCTAATGTGGGGTCTCATCAAATCAGTTAAGTCCTAAATAGAAAAAAAAGGCTGACTCTCCTGAGAGTAAGGGGTGGGAGACCTTTTCCTACCTGGTTACCTTGACCTGACACATTGGTCTTTTTCTGCCTTTGGACTTGAACTGAAACGTTGGCTCTTCCTGAGTCTGGAGCCTGCTGGCTTTGAACTGAAACTACACCTATCAGCTCTTCTGGGTCTCCAGCTTGCCAACTGCACATCTTGGGGCTTCTTAGCTTCCATAATTGCCTGAGCCAATTCCTTCTAACAAACACACACACATGCACGCACACCTTATTCGTTCTATTTCTCTGGAGAACTGTGACTAATAAAATTTTGGTTGCTACTCTTAAAAATGCACAATTAAGACCATCAAAGGGACTGGAAAACATCAACATAAAGACTGGTTTGAGAATTAAATATACGGTTCCTCCTAGAACTAAGATCGAAGGTTCTGAGGGTTAAAACAGAAAGCATGGAGTGCAAGGATCACACGCTCGTTTAAATGTTGCTATAGCACAATGACAAAAATGGTGGGGAGGGGCTCCTGGGTGGCTCAGTGGGTTGAGCCTCTGCTTTCGGCTCAGGTCATGGTCTCAGGGTCCTAGGATTGAGCCCCACATCTGGTTCTCTGATCAGCGGGGAGCCTGCTTCCCCTTCTCTCTCTGCCTCCCTCTCTGCCTACTTGAGATTGCTCTCTCTCTCTCTGTCAAATAAATAAATAAAATCTTTTTACAAAATGGGGGGAAATGGGGATAGCAAATGCAAAAAATATTTTCACTTTCTTCAGTAATTATATCAGTGGTGGTGGTATTAATGTTATTCTGAGGCTATTGTGTGTGTGTGTGTGTGTGTATGTGTGTGTAAGGGGAATAAAGCTGATTATTAATAATGTGATATTCTAATTTGTCCTGCTCTGTGTCTTTGAGAGCCAGGCTTCTTGGAGTGGAAGAAAAGAGATACAGGAGTAATATAGAAATGGTTAGGTGAAAACCCTGGAGTCTTGCTTTCTTTTCAGAAAGGATAGTTGCCTTCCCTTGTGCATAACCTTTACATTCTCACACCCAGCAGGACGTGGACTCCTGGTTTACCGCAGCTCCCTCTTGACTCTTCCTTCTCCCTCCTTGGTCTTCACCCCCAATAGCCCATATTTGTAACACATGAAAGTACCCATTGGCTGGAAGTGTTTGGACACCTTTTATTAACCACATATATGATGAAGTAAAGAAAGTAGATTTGGAGAAAGAAAAGCAAGAAGCTGCCCCATAGGGAAGGACTACCCCTGATCTCCGACAACTTTCTATCCCCAGTTCCACTCCTGAGGCCTGCCTGTGCTGAGTGCTGTGTATCCTTATACATTTCCCTTTCCTGCTTAAGCTTGAGAACTTGTTCTCATCTGTCAGTTTGGGAAGAGTCTGGCTAATTCTTACTAAAGTATGCATGACTAATAAAGCTCCCTCGGACTAAAACAAATAAACAAAAACCCTTTAGTCCTGATTTTGAATTGGACGTATCATTATGAATTCATTTGATATTTTATATTTATCTGTTGATTGATCTATTGATGGAGCTAGCCATTCTAGCTCTGTCAGCTGAAGAGGGCTACACATAATGACTAACCCAGTAGCAATGAGTATCTATGGTATCTAGATCGTAGTCTTGAAATACCATTTTTGGGACTCCTGGGTGGCTCAGTGGGTTAAGCTGCTGCCTTTGGCTCAGGTCATGATCCCAGGGTTCTGGGATCGAGTCCCACATTACGCTTCTTGCTCAGGGGCTTCTTGCTCAGCAGGAAGCCTGCTTCTCTCTCTACCTCTGCCTGCTTGTGCGCTCTCTCTTTCTCTCTCTCTCTCTCTGACAAATAAATAAATAAATAAATAAAATCTTTAAAAAAAAATACCATCTTCTACAGAGAACAGGGGCTTCTTAAAGAAATGGCTGATTTCAGATGTAGGCCAGGCAATGTACAAGATCAGCCTGGATGTCTTGTTTTACTAGATAGCAAGGAAGTAATCAAGGACGACTGCAGTCAGGTCAGAAGAGTCAGGAGCCAACTTACAAAGTTTTCACTTCAAAAAAGATAATTGTAACTGATTAAAACCATTAGCTGGGTTCAAATTTATGAGTTCATACTACTATTTAAAAGTCAGTCATCCTCAGAAAATGATAGCCATTATCTCCCAAACTGGTAAATAAAAGGGAAGAATCAAGCATTGATCTTGCCTTTCTACTGAACTTTACCAACTGGTAACCAAATAGTAGATGAAATGAAGCATTTTTTTAAAAAACAAAGTACGCCAATTAATTAAAAAAAAAAACCAATGATAGAATATCATTTTGCAACCCCCAGTGAAAATAGATCTAGGCACTGAGGCTCAACAGCTGCTAACATCATAAAACCTGAGATGACCAGCTGCCAGTTTGGAGGAAATACAGAGCAACATCTTGAACTGAAGCTTAGGGAACTGGGAGGATATGGAAGCAAAGCCCTAAACCCCCCCCAAAAGTGGCTGACATTTATTAGCTGCTATTACAAGCCAGACATTGCCCTGGCTTTCCACGTAGGATCTCACTTAATCTTCATAACAGCCGCACGGAGCAGGTACACTTATCATGCCTCAATTTATAGATAAGGAAAGTGAGACACAGAGGAGTTTAGTAATTTGCCCAAGGTCACACAGCTAGCAAACATGAGCTGTAATTTGAACTCTGGCCATCTGGCTCCAACTCTGGCCATCTACTCCGTTAAACACCAGGTTATATTGCCTCTTATTAAATAAGGTTTTTTTTCTTAAGAAATAAAAGTAGAAGATGATAGTGGCAAGCCCATGCATACACAGACGCATGGAAACTTTTACGATTCTAAATGTTATTTAAGAAGACATGAGCACGTGCTAAAACCATAATATTAAACTAGGTATAGAAAAGTTTAGTGGCAGGATGCCTGGGTGGCTTAGTCGGTTAAGAGGCTGCCTTCAGCTCAGGTCATGACTGCAGGGTCCTGGGATTGAGTCCTGCATCGTCAGGGAGCCTTCTTCTCCCTCTGCCTGCAGCTCCCCCTGCTTGTGCTCTCGCATGCTATCTAGCAAATAAATAAATAAATAAAACCTTTTAAAACAAGAAAAGGAAAGAAAAGATCAGTGGGGTCCTTCCCCTGAATCTGATTTGGTCCCTACCAACTATTACCTTGATTTTCTCGGGAAGTGAAGGCAGTGGACAGAGTTGATTCCTCACAGCATATGCTCCAAGAAAACCAAAAACCCAAAAAACCAAAAACGTGTCTTGTAACACATTTTAAGGTCCCGTGTTGATATGGTAGTTGTCAAGACTGATGAAAAGACATGGGAAGCAACCATATGCAATCAAGTGCCTAATGTCTGCAGAGAGGGCAGCCAGAGGGTGGCAGCTACTGGGCACGCCCACTATCCCAACAACCCAGAGCAGGGCGCCCAAAAGCCATCTCTGGCTGTTCTCTGGTTCCCTTCCCTCCCCCTTCAGACCCAGCCCTGAGCTAAAGCCAAGATGTGGATTTCATCTTAGACAAAGCCCCACCCCACCCCCACTTGCAGCACCCCTTGCCTTTTGTGCCTCCACCCCCCCCAAGCCCCCCACCTCCGTCTTTGTCCCATTCTCCTTCAGGCCCAACCAATTTTCTAGAAGTATCACTTACCCCTGAGGGTGAATTTAAATCTCCTAGTTCCCTCTTATGGGGCCATATGCATTTTCATTTTTTTTTTTAAAGATTTATTTATTTATTTGACAGACATCACAAGTAGGCAGAGAGGCAGGCCGAGAGAGAGAGAGAGAGAGAGAGAGAGAGAGAGAGAGAGAGGAAGAAGCAGGCTCCCCGCCGAGCAGATAGTCCAATGCAGGGCTCGATCCCAGGACCCTGAGACCACGATCCGAGCCAAAAGCAGAGGCTTTAACCCACTGAGCCACTCAGGCACCCCTGCATTTTCATTTTATCTCTAACTCTAGTTAGAGGATTCCTGACTTGCACAGAGGGGGAATTTTGTCACTGAGGCCATTCCCCAACCACCCCTGCCCTGAAAGGTCTTTTCCAGGCACTCTCTATTCACCCAAGCAGAAGGTTGCCTTCTTTCCCTGGTAATGGGTGCCTCCACCGGGAGACCCAGGGCCCTCTGGTCCTGTCCAGTTGGGGGTCCTGCCTGGGCTCACCTTCGTCCTCCTCCTCCAAAGACACGGGGACATCAGCATTTATTAGAGAGCATTGTGGCGCAGGCAAGTGAACTTGGCAGCTCGGTGTCTTTCTTAAAGCCAAGGAGGAGCTCAGGAATGAGGAGAACCAAGGACCGGATGTCTGAACATAGACAACTATGGCTGTCAAATAACTGTCTCTAAGAACTCTTCTCTTTAATATATGCACGGTCTTTGAATAAATATGTTTCAGTTGTGTTTCAAGCCATTTTTAAGAAAGAACCAGAGCTCGGTGTATACCATCTCTGCTGTCGATATGATGTTCCATAAAGATACTTGCCTTAATGAACACCAATTTGAAGGTTTCAAACACTCTCTATTCTCCTGACATGTATTTCAACCTTTCAGGATCTGCTTCTTTCCAGGTACAAAGAATAAAATAGAAGGAGGGGTACCAGCCTCTGAAACGGAGCCTCTGGTTATTGGCTGTTAGTTAGGAAATTTGGGGCATAGGCACAAAGAGTCCTACTCCTATTCAGTACCCAGTGAGTGCTGTCAGAGTCTTTAAATGGGTCAAAATGTGTGAAGTATTAGGATCCAACATGACTGAAGGATCTTTGACTTTGGGTCTCATAGCTGAGGGGGTTAATGTGTGTGGCAGTCTCTGAGTCCCCGGGTCCCTCATGGTTCCCATCTGTGAAGCTTGAATGAATGTCACATACCTGAGTTTCCAGAACAGACCCTTCCTCTTGGTTTTAAGGGGACCTTGGTGCTGGACGAGATATCCCGGCAATGGTGGGGAGATCTGGGTGCTGCTACATGCTGTGAGGGAGGCAGGAATTCTTTTTTTTTTTTTTAAGGTTTTTATTTTTTTATCTGACAGAAAGAGAGAGAGAAAACACACAAGCAGGGGGAGCTGCAGGCAGAGGGAGACGGGGAAGCAGGCTCCCTGGGAGCAGGGAGCCCGATGTGGGGGCTCGATTCCAGGACCCCAGGATCATGACCTGAGCTGAAGGCAGATGCTTAACTGACTGAACCACCCAGGCGCCCCAGGAGGCAGGGATTCTGATGCACACATCCATCACTGTGATCAGTCTCTTTCGCTGTCACTTCCTGTTTCTACCAAATCAACAGGCTAAAAATGCCCCCGTGTCGGTAATTGTTTACCAAACCATCTGCATGTCCAGATCATGCTGTTTAGGTTTATGGACGCATACCCAAATGAAGAGCGTTTGTCTTGTTCCTGCCATGATATATGTAGCAATCCCACCAGAATCAATGCTCCACAGATTCACTAAGTGGGGAGCACCAGTTTTGTTACTATGTGGATTTCCCATTGACAAATGATCGCTCTCTTTCCATTGAAATATGGTACTTGCTTCAGTGAATCCTAATGCCCGGGTTTCAACATCACAACTGCATGTTCTAACAGAATAATCAAGCTTCCAGAAAGAGTTGTTTCTACTTGCTGTCTCCATGTTCTCACTTCCTATTTATTCCTCACCCTCAGCCCCAACCCTCCATGGAAATATCTTTCCCCAAGGTCAAGATCTAGTGACCTCTGACTCACTAGATCTAGTGGATATCTTCAGTTTCATTCTTGACCTCCAAGAACACATTCAGTGACCTCTAAGCAGCGTTCAATCCCGTGGGCCACTCCTGAATCACCCTTCTCCCTTAGGTTTCTGGACAACCCCTCTACTGGTGCCCTTCTCACTCCCTGATCCCACTGCCCTGGCTGCTCTGTGGGCTCGTCTCCAGTCAGCCATGGAATGTTGAGGCTCATCAAGATCTTTCCTGGGCTCCTTTCTCTCTTCCTGTATGCTTTCTTCCCCAGCCCAATGATAAGTACCCTATATGCCAATGCTCTCACACATAGATAGATCTCTAGCCCGAGCCTCCCCCTCTGTCCATCACCCTAGTGCCAAAAGTGAGGGGACAACTAACATTATCTTGTGCCTAGGACGATTGCAATAACCTCCTTTTTCTCTCCCCAAAACACCGTTGCCCCATTCTAATCCCACTCTGGTTACAGCCTTCAGTACCTTCCCTCTCCTCTTTTTTTTTTTTTTTTTTTAAAGATTTTATTTATTTGAGGGCGCCTGGGTGGCTCAGTGGGTTAAAGCCTCTGCCTTCGGCTCAGGTCATGATCTCAGGGTCCTGGGATTGAGCCCCGCGTCGGGCTCTCTGCTCAGCGGGGAGCCTGCTTTCTCCTCTCTCTCTCTGCCTGCCTCTCTGCCTACTTGTGATCTCTGTCAAATAAATCAATAAAATCTTTTAAGAAAAAAAGATTTTATTTATTTGATAGAGATCACAAGTAGGCAGAGAGGCAGGCAGGGTGGGGGGGAGCAGGCTCCCCACTGAGTGGAGAGCCTGATGTGGGGCTCAATCCCAGGACCCTAAGATCATGACCTGAGCCAGAGGCAGAGGCTTAACTCACTGAGCCACCCAGGTGCCCTGCTTCCCTCTGTTCTTAAGATAAAGACCCACAACCCCAACACAGCTGTAGGCCCTGCATGGTCCAGCTCTTGTCCTCCTGTCTGCCTTCCATTTCCCAGAGCACTCCCCCAGTTCCTTAGTTCTCCCTGCTTCCCTGCCTCCCACAGGGCCTCTGCACATGCCAGTCCCTCTGTCTGAAATGTTCTCCTTCTTCTGCCTCCACCCTTCTTTGCCTGGTTAATTCCTCCTTATCATTCAGATCTTCTCAATTGTCACTTCCTCAAGAAAACAACTTCTCTGAACCCCAGCAGATCGGTTGGGCTGTTATAAGCTCCTGCAATGAGACATACCTCATCTTTATGGTACTCCTGTCTCTGCATGATTATGCGTCTGTTAGTGCAATTATTTAATTAATAGCTGCCTTCCCCATTAGCCAGTGAGTTTCATGAGGATAGGGACTGTGTCTGATTTTGCTTATCTTTCTATGCTCAGTTTAGCCTTGGAGTCTTAGCTATTATATGTTCTGAAAATGGGGATGCCAGGGTGGCTCAGTCAGTTAATTTTCTGTCTTCAGCTTAGGTCATGATCCCAGAGTCCTGGGATCGAGTTCCCCATGGGGCTCCTTGCTCAGCAGGAAGACTGCTTCTCCCATCAGCCTTTCCCTCTGCTTGTGTGCTCTCTCTCTCTGGCAAATAAATAAAACACAAGAACTGAAAGTGTTAACTATTTAATGATGGAAGTCGCTTTTCAAATTTTGCTTTAAGAAAGTATTTAATGGTTTTTAATTTACATTTGCTTAAATGACCATAAACATAAAGATTCCCTACTCTTACTTCTTTTCTTTTGGTAGGCATTCCAGTTGTGGGTAGATCTACAAAAGTGAGGGAAGAGTGGGTCCCCAAAGAGTCAGAGCCTACAGTAAATGATGTGTTTGATGTCCGAGGTCTTATATTGACTCTGGATATGCCAGGTGGTTATTTTATCTGTTGCTTATTCGTGCCCCTAGAAATGTCCCCTGAGAGAATGCCACTTGTTTCAAGGGACCGTAAGCTGGGCTACTCACACAAACCCCCAACTGTGGACCTTTGGGGGGCTTTATCATCGTGTTTTCACAATCTGACACTTCGGAGGCCAGTCAAGGGCATAAAAAATGCAGCGATGTCTAGCAGCCAGACCCCAACACACTGGATGAGACCCTAGCACCCCAGGCCCGCCCTCTCCACTGGGTTAATACCACTTGCTTGTGCTCAGCTGAAGCCAGCCTCCCTATTCTTGCCTTTCCCATCTCCCACTCTCTGTAGCTGCCATTTCCTTACTCTACCCATTGAATGCCAGGAGCCCAGGGCCTCTACCCTAGCCATCGTGATGGTCAGCTACAGTTGCCATCCCCTAACAGTTCAGAGGCTGGTGGGTTCTTCCCTCATCTCCAAGCCTAGCTCTCTCGAGTCCAGGCCAAATCCTGAGCTGTCTGGCTTATGAGTGGGACATGAGCTCATTTCCCTGGATGCTATCCTGTGGTCTAACCCTCCTCTGACCCACAGACCAGATCAGATCTCTCGGAGGTTTGCTCCCTCTCCTCTGCAGCTCTTACTAGAGTTTGTAATCCTATATTTGATTTATAGCTACATCTCCCTCCAGAAGAGAAGGTCACAGAAGGTGGTAATTTTGTCTTTTGCCCACCATGGCTTCCCCAACACCCCCAACAATGCCTGGTCCACGGTAGGGACTCAATAGATATTCGTTGAGTGAGTAAATGAACTATGATTCCCTTCATTATGTGTCAAGCTCCTGAGAGTCTGTCTTCAGCAAACCCATTGCTCGGTGTTGGCAAATCCAATGCTTGGGGGCCAGTCACAGACCAGCACTCACGGCATCTGTGAGCACCACAATATTTCTGCTTGTGGGTTTGAGACTCCAACCCCATATTTTATTAAAGTATTTCATTCAGGGTGGTAAAAAACACACTATTACTGGCTTGCGGGCATTTAAGCCTGACTCTGGGGGAAGGGGTCATGTACGACACTGCAGATAAGTGAGCATATCAGTGCCAGGCAGGGAGGAGGCTGAGAGAACACCCAGCTCCTGCTTGGGAACATTCTACCTCCTCCATTGGGCTGTGTGGATTGCAGAGGGCTTGAAGAAGGGGTGGACAGTCCCAGAACCAAGTGACAGGTGTTCCCATGATCCCCATAGCCATGAGGTTGCTCTTTGGTGGTGGTGGTGGGGGTCTCAAAATGGGACGCAAGTTGGCATCAAACATTTCTGGTTTGCTTTGTGGTTTGTCAAGTCATCACACCCTGTGCTGTTGGAAGTTGGCAACGATATCTTTGAACAAAAACGGACAACAAAGCAGCTGTGATGTTGAGGGATGAGGCCCATTGGGAGTCAGAACCACCATCCAGTTCGCTGCTGCTTAGTAAATGAATGAAGCCTTGCTGAATGGAAACAGCTCCTGGGAAGCCACATGGAGAAGATGGAAAGAGCACCAATCGTGTTAAGGTAATGACCACTCTACTTGCCACGGCTGGGCGCTGTGCTGAGCGCTTTGAACACATTGTCCCATTTAATCCCGCAATAGCCTGTGAGGGTTCTTATTATCACTATTTTTCAGATAATGAAATGACGTGTCAGAATTTAAAAAAAAAATGTGCCAAAGGTAACACAGTTGAGTAGCTGACAGAGTCAGGATTTGAAGCCGGTTCCATGTGACTCCACGCCAGCCTACTTAACACCAGGATACACTGCCCATTGGGAGAGTTGGGTTCGAGCCCTGATTCTTCTGTTATGGCTGTGGGCCTTGGAGTAACTGCTTCACTTCTGCAAACTTCTTATTGTCTGTAAAATGTGAATAATAATACCTAACAGCAGAGGATTAGAGGAGACAAAGTCCCTCACTAAAACTGTGCCCGTCCACCAGCCACTAGCCACGTGTGTCTCCTGAATATTTGCAGTGTGGTGAGTCTGAATTGAGATGGCCTGCCAGACACTGGATTTTGAATACTTATCATGAAAAAAAAAAAGAATGCAAGGAATCTCATTAATAATTCTGCATGTAGGATATATGTTGCAATGATAATTTATGAGGTTAAGTAACATATAGTACTAGAATTAATTTCACCTGGTTCTCTATTTTTTCTAAATGTGCCTAATAGAAAATTAAAATTGTATATATGACTCGCATTATATTTCTGTTGGACTGCTCTACTCCACAGAGCTATAAAGATGAGTGATTCTTGTTATGGTGATTTCACACAGAACCATATTCCATTTCACTGCGGAGGTCAGCACCCAGATAGTCTGACGCAGGATGAGTCCCCATTTTTCTCTAAATGTGAGTTTTAATGAATTTTAAACGCTGTAGGTTTTAGATATTTATTTATTTTCTTGGCAAATAGTTGGCACTTAAAAAAAACAAGCTGTAAGTTTTAATCTTTCTGAATCCAGCCTTTCTGATTCGTGTCTTGTTTTTTAAATAAACAAGGTCTTCCAGGTGGAGGGAAGTGAACCCACTCAAAGTGGGTATGGATGACAATTCAAAACATTCTGACCCAGATTCTTTATTCAGGTAGCTGGAGAGTAAACCACATCTCATGGAGCACAAAAATCACTTTTCCCTGACACCTGGTAAAAATGATCCCTTTTTTTTTCTTTCTCTGCTTATCAAACATTGCCTAAGCCCAATTCATCATGATGTAGAAATCACTGCAGTTGTTCCAAACCACTGACTACGAAAGCATATCCTTTCCATAAGTGCGTAAGTTTCGTCCTGTTCCTTTTAACCCATCATTCCAGTCTAGATAATTTTGACTCCTGCTTCTCTCACTCAGCATCATCATGCGATCCCTTTCAGTTTTGTGTTTGTCTGCAAATTTCATTTTATTTTATTTTTATTTTTAAAGATTTTATTTATTTATTTATTTATTTGACAGGAAAAGATCACAAGTAGGCAGAGAGGCAGGCAGAGAGAGAGAAAGAGAGGAGGAAACAGGCTCCCTGCAGAGCAGAGAGCCCGATGCAGGACTCGATCCCAGGACCCTGAGATCATGACCTGAGCCGGAGGCAGAGGCTAAACCCACTGAGCCACCCAGGTGCCCTACAAATTTCATTTTAGACCTTCCATTGTTCATTCAGGTCACTGAGAACACGGCTGAAGACAGAAGAGTCAGCGTAGTTATAACTTCATAAGGACAGAGGGGACAAAGGTATGTAGCCAAGATCAACAACTGGTCTACATCCCACATCAAAGTAATATTCCAGGAAGAAGCCCCCTATAATGAAAGGATTTATGTTTTAGGGTAATGCTAGCTGCTGTAATGCCCAAACCTCAACATTTCAGAAGTCTACCACCACGGAAGTTCATTTCTCCCTCATAAGAGTCCAATGCTGGTGTTTCTACTTGGTGGGTATCTTTTTCTTTCTCTGGTGACTCAGGCCCAGGGCATTCCTTCCATCTCCATTGCACTGCCCCACCATCTCCTAGGACTTTGTTATCCTCTGTAGCCAGTCAGCAAAGAGAGCACTTAGAGAAAGCACCTACATTTCTTTTTCCTTTTTCTTTTTTTTTTTTCTGGTGGGCAGCAAAACAGGGTTTATTGAATGGTAGCAAAGTGATAGTACAAAGCTCCCGAGGAGGGAGGGGACCCGAGAGGGTTGCCCGGCTCCTATATTTCTTAAACCTGGCTTGAAAGTGGTGCACGGTTGACTTCTGTTATATTCCACCAATGCGAGTTTAGCACATGGTCCCTCCCAGATATAAGGGGGGCTAGAAATACAGTTCCTGGATGGGAATCCCTTTCTAGAAGCCCATTGTACTATGGAAAATGAACATGAAGGGTGGTAGAGAGTTCTCCATCTCTACTACCTTATACATGGAAATTATTTCCATAAGGATGAATGCAAAAATATCAATGTATTTTGAGACTTCCCCATTCAATATTACCTGTTGTCGCTGCCCCCAAACACATTAACTAACCACTTCAAATGCATAAAACAAGAGGAATAACAAAAAGATTGTTTAATTACTCCTGGTTTATAGGGACACTACACTATTGCCCCAAAGGCAATGGTCATAAAAGTATACCCTCAAGATGTAATGAATTTGGCATGGGAGGATGAAGGAGGGAGGGGTAAGACAAATGTCATACACCTCTACTCGCTCCATGAAGGGGGCCATGTAGAGAGAATTCAAGTTACATCAGTTTGAGGGAAGCTGCCATCTGGCCTCCTTATCACCCTTGAAACCAGTGAAAGAGAAGTGAAGTATCAACTGTTTCCCTTTTTTAATTTTAGTAACAAAAATCACAGAGTTACTCATATTTGTTCTCTCCTGGGCAAAGTTTCTGGATGACTTGCCAGACAGACACCTTGGAAAGATGACTTAATACCTAAATTGTCATATAATTATGTGCAAAATTACATAAAATAACAAAGGGTAAATATGAACAATGACCCTTCGATTTCTTTATATTCCCCATGGTGCTTGGCAGTGCCTTGCCACAACAAGGCACCTGTGAAATATGTATTGATTTTTGGTGGATGGAGGTAGACCTAGAGTTTGTTATGATTGTGGCTTACCTAAATATTCTGTTCTAAAATATTCATTTAGAGGCGCCTGGGTGGCTCAGTGAGTTAAAACCTCTGCCTTCTGCTCACGTCATGATCTCAGGGTCTTGGGATTGAGCCCCACATCGGGCTCTCTGCTCGGCAGGGACCTTGCTTCCCCCTCTCTCTCTACCTGCCTCTCTGCCTATTGTGATCTCTGTCAAATAAATAAATAAAATCTTTTAAAAAACTAAAATATTCATTTTAATAATCTTATATATATTAGAGCATCAGTTCCCTTCATGGATACTTCTTCCTTTGATATGAAAGGGTACAGTCTATAAAAAGATATCCTAAATTGAGATTTTCCCATGTCTTCAGTTCTGAATCTGGTCAAGGAATTAAATCTCTGCTCTTTATGTGATTAGTACATAGTAAGTAAAAATATCTAAAAATAGCTGGCTATGGACAGCTTTCTGTTGAAAGGGACAGTCACTTTTTATCATATTAGGCTTATTTATCTTATGTACTAATGTGGGGCAAGGGAGGGGATTAGCATCAAATTAGCAACAAATGCTTGCATACAGTCTTATAAAGCTGGTTCAGTGGGTGGAGCATACAACTCTTGATCTCAGAGTCATGAGTTCAAGCCCCATGTTAGGTGTAGTGATTATTTAAATAAATAATAAATAAATAAACTTGAAAAATAGTCTTATAAAAATGTATATAATGGGTCCTGCTGTTTTAACAAGCTCCTCCCTTAAAGTGGAAAGATCATTTCATACCAGCATACACACACACACACACACACACACACACACACATTGATATATTTAACCAGGTTAGAAAGAAAACACTCCTGCACAGCAAAAATACTATAAGCAAAGTCAAAAGGTGGGGAAATATTTGCAACTTGAATAACTAAACAGGGTGTAATATCCCTGTTACACCAAGGGCTTTTAAAAATAAAACAAAAACTAGGGGTGACTGGGTGGCTCAGTGGTTAAGCCTCTGCCTTTGGCTCAGGTCATGACCTCAGGATCCTGGGATGGAGCCCCGCATGGAGCCCCACATGGAGCTCTCTGCTCAGCGGGGAGCCTGCTTTCCCTTCTCTTTCTGCCTGCCTCTCTGCCTACTTGTGATCTCAGTCTGTCAAATAAATAAAACCTTTTAAAAAAATTCTTTTAAAAAGAAAGAAAACAAAAACAAGAAACAAAACCCACTCATAACCCAGTAGAAAAATAAGCAAAGGATATAAAAGACCATACATAGAAAAGGAATGCAAAAGTCCTTATATATGAAAAGATGCTCAACCTTGTTCACAAGTGTAAGTTAAAATGGCACTGAGAACATTTTTCGTTAAGAGTTTGGCAAAACTCTAAACCTTTGCTAGGACACCGTGGAGGTGAAGGTGTGGAGAAACACAGAGGGTAATGTGGGACAATTTCTGCAGAGAGCAATTTGACAATATCTCTCAAAATCGAAAATGCGCTTACCTTTGCCCCCAGCGATCCCACTTCAAGGAATTCATCTCAAAGATATAACTTAGGGGCAAAATGACACATATACCAGGTCATTCATTGCATTATTGTTTGTGATAGCAAAAATACTGGAAACAACCTAAGTGTCCTTAGATAAGAAGAATGGATAATTAGTTTATGGCTCATTCATACAGTGAAACACTATCACACTGTGAGAAAAACATTTTTTTATTTAAGATTATTTATTTATTTATTTTTACCAGAGAGAGAGAGAGAAAGACAGAGAGCTCCAGTTCGGGGAGAGGCAGAGGGAAATGTAGACTCCCCACTGAGCAGGAAACCCAATGAGGGACTCAACCCAGGACCCTGGGATCATGACCTGAGTCAAAGGCAGACACTAACTGACTGAGCCACCCAGGCATCAGAAAGAAGAAAAAAAAAAATTTTTTTTAAGATTTTATCTGTTTATTTATTTTAGAGAAAGAGAGAGAGCACACATGTTGGGAGGGGGGCAAAGTGGGAGGGAGAGGGACAAGCAGAGCCTGACGTGGGGCTCGATCCCACAACCCTGAGATCACCACCCTGAGATCACAACCCAAGCCAAAACCAACAGCCAGACACCCAACTGACTGAATTACCCGGGCGCCACAACATTTTTTTTTTTTTTTTAAAACAAGGAAGCTCTCTGAATGCTGACATGGAAAGATCTTCAAGATAAGTTTAGGGGAAAAAGCAAGATGTAAAACAGTGAACAGTATGCTACCTTTTGTGCGAGAGAGGGGAGATTATTTCTATGTGCTTATTAGCACATAAAGAAACTCTGAAATCAGACTAATAACAGTGGAGGAGGGGTGGGGGAAAACCAGTAGCTAAGAGATGACATAGGCAGGAGACCTTTGTGAAAATGTTCCTAACATCTCCTAATGTTTGAATCTTGGTAATGTATTGCATAGTCAATAAGTTAAAAAAATTTTTTAGGGCACCTGGGTGGCTCAGTGGGTTAAGCCGCCGCCTTCGACTCAGGTCATGATCTCGGGGTCCTGGGATTGAGTCCTGCATCGGGCTCTCTGCTCAGCAGGGAGCCTGCTTCCTTCTCTCTCTCTCTCTCTGCCTGCCTCTCTGCCTCCTTGTGATCTCTGCCTGTCAAATAAATAAATAAATAAAATCTTTAAAAAAAAATTTTTTTAAAGATTTTATTTATTTATTTGTTAGAGAGATAGAGAGAGTACAGGCAGAGGCAGAGGGAGAAGCAGACTCCCTGTGAAGCAAGGGGCCCGATGTGGGACTCTCTCCCAGCGTGCTGGGATGGTGACTCAAGCCGAAGGCAGCCGCTTAACTGACTGAGCCACCCAGGCATCCCTCAATAAGTTAAATTTTTATTTTTATTTTTTATTTTTTAAAGATTTTATTTATTTATTTGAGAGAGAATGAGAGTGAGAGAGAGAGCATGAGAGGGAGAGGGTCAGAGGGAGAAGACTCCCTGTGGAGCTGGGAGCCTGATGTGGGACCCGATCCCAGAACTCTGGGATCATGACCTGAGCTGAAGGCAGTTGCTCAACCAACTGAGCCACCCAAGTGCCCCTAAATTTTTAAAAAGTAATGAGTCTCAGAGAACTTTGCAGCTTTGGTAGGATGATGATGGTCTTGGGACATGTGAATTTTCATGGCGAGTGCCATAATTGTATAGATCTTCCTTTATGGCTCTCTGATTGCTTCTTCTGGCCAAGTCTTGGCTCCCCAGCAAAACGACCAGTCCTCACCTCTTCTGGAGCCTCCCCATTGTCTAACCTGAGTACCCAGTGGGGGGTCTAAGCACAACTTGTAGATTGATTATGCCTCTTAGACTTTAATCTTTTCTCATCAAGAGCACTTCCTATGTGCTCTTCCTATGTGTTTTTGCTTCCTCCTTTCAAAGAAATCAAAATATTAGTGTGAAAGGACGAGGAAGATAGAAAGCTGCCAGGGAAATTGGGCCTCCTGAGAGTGTATCTTCAGATTTTAAATAAAAAGACAGTTGCCCTCTCATTGATGAAAATGTGTTTGCTTTCTATTTAGTCAATTACCTATTGTATGTTGGATGGTATTATCTGGTTCAAATGACTGTCTGTATCAAATGCCAGCATTTAAAAATCGATTTCCTCTCTATAAAAAATCCATTTCCTCCACTCCTGTTTCAATGTCAACAACTCTATTGTTAGAATCCGTGAGTTAGTGTCTTTCCAGCCAAAGGATAATTCAACCGAGATGCTTGATTTTATGATACAAATGTGATCTCACTTCCCCTTGTGAGCTGCCTCCTGAAATATCACTTAGTGGAGAAGAGACAAAAAGACGTTAAGAGCCCAGCATGTGCTGTGCTTGCTGCTGGCTTCGGCAGGCGGCCGGCCGGCGGCTGGGGCAACTAAGTCTGAAAGACTCCCGCGAAGCCCGGAGGGGGCTCCCGGATCCCCTCCAAGAGGTGGAAACCTGTCCGCAGAGAATCATCCTGGGCCAAGCGCTCTACTCTACCGCGTGTTTCACCAGAGCCCGGGTAGAAAGGACAGCTTACCAGCCTGCCCACCCGCTGCTTCCTGCTGGGGGCGTCTGGGGGAACAGTGGCGAGCCAGGGGGTGTGGTCTGCTACACCCCAGGCTGGAGCCCAGGGGCCTGGCCCTGACTGCACATGGCCCCTCCTCCAGGACACAGGGCGCTGCTCAAGGCTAGCTCCCCGTGGGTTTCACACCCTCTTTCTTCCCACCTCTCTCTATCCAAGGAGAGAGAAGACTCCAGAACACACATGCTTGCACAAGTTATTT
This sequence comes from Lutra lutra, assembly GCF_902655055.1. Classification (NCBI taxonomy): domain Eukaryota; kingdom Metazoa; phylum Chordata; class Mammalia; order Carnivora; family Mustelidae; genus Lutra; species Lutra lutra. The sequence continues at coordinate 60,219,659 of NC_062284.1, forward strand.
GGGGGCAATAAATGAACCTGGCTGGGCCTCAGTTTCCTCTTTTGTATACTACTTTAGTATACTACTACCTTTAGAAAACTATTTGGTAGTGTCCTATACAGTTAAATATACACTACTCAGTGTATGTATTTCCCCAAGAGAAACTAAAATCTTTGTCCACTGAAACACTTGCCTACAAATGTTTATAAGCAGCTTAATTCATAATAGCCAAAGACTAGAAACAACTCAAATGTCCATCAACAAGTAAACTGAAAACACACTGTGATGTATTCCTACAATAGAATACTACTGGGCAATAAAAAGAACAAACTACTAATGTTACATATGTGCTTAAGCATGAACTTAAATAGATCTCAAAAAGATTATGTTAAATAAGCCAGACTATGGGGGTGCCTGACTGGCTCAGTCAGTCGTTAAGCGTCTGCCTTCGGTTCAGGTCAGGATTCCAGGGTCCTGGGTTTGAGCCCCGCATCGGGTTCCCTGCTCAGTGGGAAGCCTGCTTCTCCCTGTCCCACTGCCCCTACTTGTGCTCCCTCTCACTGTTTCTCTCTCTGCCAAATAAATACATAAAATCTGTAAAAAAAAAAAAAAAAAAAAAAAAAGCCAGACTATCCCATTTATATGAAATTCTGGAAAAAGCAAAGCTAACCTGTGGCATAAGAAATCAGAACCATGGTTTCTTTGGATGGTAGGGACTGAGAAGGGCAGAGGGAACTTTCTGGAGTGATGGAAATGTCTGTATCTTGAAGTCAAGGTTATGTGAGTAACTTCATTTGTCAAAACTCATAGAATTGTACTTAAAATTTTGTATGTTTTATTTCTATAAATAAAACTTCAATTTTAAAATATCTTTGAAAGAAACAACACTTGAAAAAATAATAGTACCTTATAAGATTGTTGTAATAACCAAATGACTATGTAGTGACTATGTAAAGTGTTTAGGGCAGCACCTGACACATTAGATCTTATCATGTAATTATGTTGTATTATAGTATAGTATGTTGTATTTATAGTATAGTATGAACATGTAGTATTCATATAGCAGTTTTCTATAGTATTTGTAATTAATCTGAAATCTGTGACACCAGGACTTATATATATATATTTTAAAGATTTTATTTATTTATTTATTTGACATAGAGAGAGATCACAAGTAGGCAGAGAGGCAGGCAGAGAGAGAGGGAAAAGAGGCTCCCTGCTGAGCAGAGAGCCCAATGCAGGAGTTGATCCCAGGACCCCGAAATCATGACCCAAACCAAAGGCAGTGGCTTAACCCACTGAGCCACCCCAGCATCCCAACACAGGGCCTTACATTTTAAAATACCATATGTCAGAATTTTCCATAGAGGAGTTCACATTGGGTGAGAAGGAATTGCTTTACCTCGGCCCTAATCTCTTAGTGAGTTGTGAGGATTAAGCAAGACTATGTACCTCTGCTACAAGTGTATCTGCTAATAATGACAGAAATATGGGTAACTAAGTCATCCATTTTAACTTTCTGACATGATTTCTATATCTGAGAAATGGTGCTTGGAGTCCAAATACCAAAGAAGCACAGAATGAGGCAAGGGACATCACACACACAACAGTTCTGTGATGAATGCTCATAAATGTGCCAGAAGACATCACTTCAGATGTAGCTGTTTAAACTGCCTCCTCTGTGAGGCTGTTTGGGGCAGGAGAAAGAGCTTGACCACTTCGGTTTAAAAACTGGTTCAGTCCTTATCACATGTGATATTGGGGATGTTACTTAATCTCCCTAAACCTCTGTTTCCTCATCTGTAAAATGGGAATAATACCTATCCTGTGTGAATTTGTAGGGCAATTGTATGAAGGAAACCACGTGTTTCAGAAGTAAAACTATTGTTGATCTCTGTGGAAAGGGAACGCTGGTCATGAGAGGGTTTTTATTGAGCATGACTTCTCAAGAGCAGTAACGGGAAGACAGGCCCCAGCTGCTGTTTTCCTCGTGGGAAAGGAGGAGAGATTCAAAAGCCCAGAGGAAAGTCTGGGAGGGCGTGCTTGGGACCGGGCTAGATTCAGAGGCCTCTCAGAAAAAGCGTGGATGAGGAATACCCAAAAAGGCAAATAAGGCAAGAGATATCTAGTGGAATGAAATACTGCACCCCGCTGTATGTATAAAAATCCCCTCTTTTCTTCGTCTCCTCTATAAGCCTTCAAAAAATAAAAATTAAAAAAAAAAATCTACAAGATCAAGCTCTCGTGTAAGTGGATTTTTTGGAGAAGTGAGAGGAATTGCTAAATCCTGCTTCAGGGGTGGCACAGGGAGGGAAGGTCGACTGCAAGTACCCCAATCTGGGTTATCCGGGTGTCGGGCACAGTCCTGAGTGCAGGGTACGTGCTTAAGAAATGACAGACATTTTACGTCGTGTGTACGCGGCTGGCGGAAGAGCCTGCCGAGTTGCAAAGCGGTGGGCTGAGGTCAGAGCTCCGAGCTCCAGAGCAAGTGTTTCTATGACAACAACCGCGCCTCTGCGCCCGGCAATGGGCGCGTGGAGTAGGGACGTGGCTGGGGTGGGCTCTAGTTTGCCTCACCTAGGGACCAGCAAAACCTCCCTCTCTAGGGCGCAAATGATTCCCTCCCACCCTCCACTTCAGCTTCGTGCGGGTCGCAGGCGCTGCTCAGTGAGCACCTAGCGGCCTCTCAGCTGTCGCGCCCCGCAGCCACTCTCGCCCCCGCCCTCCCAGGATCCGGCCCCCGGGGCCCCGCAACCCGAGCCGGTGACGGGACCCTGTGCTCTGCGAGCTGTCCTCCCTGAGGCCCTGGGCTCGGGAGAGTCTGGGTTGCTGCCCGCCGGCCGGCCGGACTTCCCACCGAGCGAGCCAGAGAGCGCGCAGGGACTGCTCCCAGGCCCGGCGCTCACTCCCCTGGGGCTGGGCCGGGGTCAAGGTCTCGGCTCCGTTCGCTCGCAGCGCCGCCCGCTGGCGCTGAGCCGGCGGGAACGTGCGGACGGCGGCAGCTCGGCTGTCGCGCAGCCGGTTCCGCCGCCGCAGCCGACCAGGCGGAGACTGGGCGCCCGCGTGGCCCCGGCAGCCGGCCGGGAGGGGTGGAAGCCGCGGGCAGAATAACCGCCCCGGGCCGCGAGCATGTGCCACCCCGGGGCCTGTGCTCTGCCTGGTCGGGACGGAACTTTTTACGTCGCAGACGGAGCTCCTGAGGTCGCTTGGATTGGGACAGGCATGTGTGAAACCACGTCGCAGCCTCCGTGCCCTCCGCTGGTGATGCAGCGTGGACAAGAGCCAATCCCTTCTGCAGGCAAGGCCAGGCAGGCAGCCCACCCCCAACCCCAAGGAAGTCAGGAGTTCCTGACCTCTCCCCGTGACCACATCTCTGGCCCTCTGTTCCCTGAACCTGTTTTGAGGCTAGACTTGAACTCTCCCGCCTCTGACACTCACACCTACTGAGTGTCCATCTGTAGGGACTTAGGGTTGCCCTCCTGTCTTTGTCCTCCCCTACCACCCCCACCCCAGCCATCACCCTGTCTTCCCCAGTGACCCAGTCTCCCCCAGACCTTTCCTCAGCCCCGCCCCTGAGGCTTGACCCTCACCACAGGTGAAGCTCGTTTAGCTCCTTCAGCAGTAAGGCTGGTGCTCAACCCCACCCCCATTCTCATCCCTGTTTCCCTGTCTTCACGACCTTGTGGCTATTTCTGGCTCCCCATTCCCCCAAGTCTCCCCTGTCCATCCTTAATAGGGACTCCAAACACTGCCCTGTTTGTTTAGTCCCTGACTGGGGCCCCCAGCCCTCCTTGAATCCGGAATAACTGCCCCAGTCCAGCACAGAAGCAGCTTCTCCTGACCCCGCCTGATTAAGTTTGTGTGACCTCCTCTTCCCACTTGAGACTCCAGCTTCTCCCCTGCTCTGGGTCCCACCCCCAGCCTGTACCCTCACTTGCGCTCACAGAGCTGTCAGTGGAATCCAGACACCTGGCAGAAACTTCTTACCCTGTCCAGCAGCCCTCCTAGGGTTCACAGAGCAGATTCAAGTTCCTGCTTTTTCTGCCCAAAAGGATGGAGCTCCATTTCTTAATCTCACCTGCTTCTGTGCACCCTGCATCCTCCAAGGCTCTCCTGGGATAACGAAGAAGGAGGGGAGCTTGCCTCATCCTTCCCTCTGGCACACCTCAGGTTCTATTTGGTCAGCTAAATATTCTGACCAAAAACTGATATAGGAAGCAAGATCTGGTCTAATCTTCAGAGTCTTGGCTGCCCCTGTTTTCTGGAGTTTATGATGACAACATTGCCACTTTCTGAGCACCTACTGAGTGTATTAAGGGACCCCCAGAAAGGAAGATCACCCCCCTTTCCCCGGCTTAGCTAAATCCCAACCCTGCCATCAAGACTCAAGCCCCATGTAGCCAGGGGCTTAATTAAGAGCCCACTTTTATCACTTGCCATGATTTTCTCACTCTGTGATTGCTGTCTCCAGAAAGAGACAGAGATGTCAACTCCATCCCTATGATCAGCTCTGGTGCACCCCAGGACACCCCAGCCAGTCACATGCCAAGAGAGCGGGGGACTCCCCTTTCCAGGGGCACTCGCGTTGTATGCTATATAGATGGGTGCCCAAGAAGATATGGGGATGCGGGTCCCTCATGCCCCATAAGGCCACCACAAAGCTGTTCTTGGCCTAGTAGTGAGGACACACTGTCCTGCCTCTGGATGAAGACAGGAGTCCATCCTTTCAGGGACACACACTAAAACAGTGCCTCTCCTATTTCCAGATTTTTTGCACTGGGAAAAAGGACTGGAGTAGAGTCCCACCAGGGGCTGGCTAACTTTTGACTTTGCCAAGAAGCTCACTGACAGTAAGTACCAGCTACTATCAACATCATTTCATTTATAAACGAACTTTAATTCTAATAATATGGGAATGACAGTGATAAATTACAAACAGATTTTGCTTTTGAAAAAGCTTTTGTTTTGAAACGTTTGCAAACATAAAAATATTGCAGGAATAGTACAATGAACTCCTATATGCCCTTCCCTCATATTTACAAAGTACTAACATTTTGCCATATTTGGTTTATTCTCTCTCTCTCTCTCTCTCTCTCTACAAACACACACACACACAGAAAGAGAGAAAGTAGTCTCTATACAAATAAATTTATTACCTAAACTATTTAAAAGTAAGTTGCACATATGGCATCTCTTTTTTTTTTTTAGGTTTTTTTTTATTTTTTCAGCATAACAGTATTCATTATTTTTGCACCACACCCAGTGCTCCATGGCATCTCTTTTTTTTTAAGATTTTATTTATTTATTTGACAGAGAGATCACAAGTAGGCAGAGAAGCAGGCAGAGAGAGAGGAGGAAACAGGCTCCCTGCTGGGCAGAGAGCCCAATGTGGGCCTCTATCTCGGGACCCTGGGATCATGACCTGAGCTGAAGGTAGAGGCTTTAACCCACTGAGCCACCCAGGCGCCCACATATGGCATCTCTTAACCTGAAATACTACAGTACTATTATCAAAATCGGGAAATTTAATATCTTTGATACAGTACTATTATTGAATCTATGTACCTTCTTCAGATTTTGTCAGGTGTCCCAATAATGTCCCCCTCCCCCTGCTGCTGCAGCTCCCTCCTCCCTCCCTTCTTCTCCTCCCCTGCTCCCTCCTTTCCTCCTTCTCTTCCCTCTTCTCCACTTCTCCATTCCTCTCCCCCTCCCCCTTCTTTCTCTTCTTCCTCCTCCTCCTCCTCCTAAGAGCTATTGTTTTCTCTGGTCCAGGATCCTGTCTAGGATCACATACTGCATTTAGCTGTCATGTCTTTTTAGTCTCCTTCAATCTGGAACAATTCCTCAGCCTTTCTTTGTCTTTTATGACATTGACTTTTTAAAATTTTAAGTACAGGCCAGTTATTATGTAGAATATCCCTCAGTTGGAGTCTGACTGATGTTTCCTCATGATCTTATTCAGGCAGTGCATTTTTGCCAAGAATACCACAGAAGTGATGTGTCCTTTCTCAGTATATCACATCAAGAGGCACATGACATTGGTTTGTCCTATTTTGAGAAATGTTAATTTTGATCACTTGGTGAGAATGGTGGTGACTGTGTTTCTCCACTGTTAAATTACTATTTTTCCCTTTGGAATTGGTAAGTAATTTGTCAGGTGAATTACCAAGTCTTTGAAATGAAATAAAAATGGCTTTTTCGAAAACTCATTCCATAGTCCCTGTTTTCCTCGTTTGCTCATGTCTGTTGAAAATATCTTCAAATTGGCAGTGATTGGGGCACCTGTGTGGCTCAGTTAAGCATCTGCCTTCAGCTCAGGTCCTGGGATGAAGCCCTATGTCGGGCTCCCTGCTCAGGGGAAAGCCTGCTTCTCCCTCTCCCTCTGCTGCTCCCCCTGCTTATGCTCTTTTTCTGTCTGTCTCTCTCTCTCTCTGTCAAATAAATTTTTAAAAATATTAAAAACAAACAAAACAAGAAATCAACAGTGATCCATACACTGGCTCTTAAAAATCACTGCACGAGGATGCGAGCAAATTCTTTATCTAACAAATACTTGAGTACTATATAGGCCATGTACCTCAGAGGAAAGAATGGTTTACAAGCAGGACTAATAAATAATATGATCAAGTATGGCACACCTCTTTTATAGAAGGTCTCTGAACCTAACTTTGGGTTTGCTGAATACACAGGGGACAGAGGAACAGGCTGAACAACACAATGAGGAAGCAATCACTACATCCAGAATGTGGAACATTCTGTAAGAAAGCTGGCCTGGGGCGCCTGGGTGGCTCAGTTGGTTAAGCGTCTTCCTTCGGCTAAGGTCGTGGTCCCAGGGTCGTGGGATCAAGTCCCACATTGGGCTCTCTGCTCAGTGGGGAGCCTGCTTCTCCCTTGCACTTTGTCTACTGCTCCACCTGCTTGTGCTCTTTCTCTCTCTTTGTCTCATAAAAAGATAAATAAAACCTTACCAAAAAAAAAAGAAAGCTGGCCTGCAATCTTCAAAAGGACAATGTCTTGGAAAAAGAAAGAAGAGACTAATCTGGGTTAAACAATGCAACAATTCATGAGCTTGGATCACACCTGATTTTTTTTTAACTGTAATTAGGGACAATTGGGGAAATCTTCATATAGACTAATATTAGATGATACTATGGAATTATTGTTGGTTTTATAGTTATGTAAGGGAATACCTTTATTTTAGGAGATGTATGCTAATGTGTTTAAGGGTAAAGGGGTGTGATGTTTGCAGTTTACTTTCAAAAGGTTCAGCAAGGGACACCGGATGTCTCAGCTGGAAGAACATGCAACTCTTGATCTCAGTGTTGTGAGTTCAGACCCCATGTTGGGTGTAGAGATTGCTTAAATAAATAAAACTTAAAGAAGTATTTTTTAAAAGATTTTATTTATTGATTTGAAAAAGAGAGAGAGCATGAGAGGAGAGAGGTCAGTGGGAGAAGCAGACTCCCTGCAGAGCAGGGAGCCTGAGTGGGACTCCATCCGGGGACTCCAGGATCATGACCTGAGCCAAAGGCAGTCGCTTAACCAACTGAGCCACCCAGGTGCCCTTAAATAAATAAAACTTAAAGGGGCACCTGGGTGGCTCAGTTGATTAAATGTCTGTCTTCAGCTCAGATCATGTGACCTCCTGGTCCTGGGATAAAACTTTGCAGAGGTCTTCCTGCTCAGTGGGAGGGGGAGGGGGTTCTGCTTCTGCTTCTCCCTCTGCCTCTCCCCAGCTCATGCTTTCTCCCCACCCACAGTTCGTGCTCTCTCTCTCTCCCTCAAATGAATAAATAAAATCTTTAAAATAAATTAGTGAAACCTTAAAAAAAGGTTCAGCAGAAACTCATGCATATATATATATAGAGAGAGAAAGAGCAAAGTTGCAAAATGTTAAAAATTGTTAAAGCTTGATAGAGAGTAGGGATGCTCATAGTACTATTTTTTTTTTCTTTTTAATTTGACAGACAGAGATCACAAGTAGGCAGAGAGGCAGGCAGGGTGCGGGGGAGGGGGGGGGAAGCAGGCTCTCTGCTAAGCAGAGAGCTTGATGCGGGACTCGATCTGGGACTTGATCCTAGGACCCTGAGATCATGACCTGACTCGATCCTAGGACCCTGAGATCATGACCTGAGCCGAAGGCAGAGGCTTTAACCCACTGAGGCACCCTCATAGTACTATTCTTTTAAACTTCTCTGTGGTATTGGATTTTTGAAAATCAAAGATTGGAAGGAAAAGTATATAGGTGTAATTGTGATTAATAAAAATAAAACTCCCTTTAAACTGTTCCTAAATTTATGGGGGGCCCAGGTGGCTCATTGGGTTGAGCATCTGACTCTTGATTTCGGCTCAGGTCATGATCTCAGGCTCCTGGGATTGAGCCCTGCATAGGGTTCCACACTCAGTGGGGAGTCTGCTTGTTTCCCTCTTCCTCTGCCCCTCCCCCTGCTCATGCATGCTCTGACTCTTTCTTTCTCTCTAAAACAAAATAAGTCTTAAAAGAAATGAAGTGTTGCTGAATTTACAGTATTTTTTTATTATTGTAAGTTTTCTCTAATAGTTTCTCCTAACTGTTACATGTGGAGAAGTTGCTCCATTTTTTTATATTTCAAAAGGCTCCGAATTCAGCCTAACTGGAAAGTATCTGGATAATATATGAGACATCCTACAAAGTTCATATCCGTTTTAACTTGAGTATTCATCCAAGAAAATAACCATGCACTTCTGTAAAGATTCAGCAACAGATTCGTTCGTCCCAGTGTAACAATACGTCAGTGAAGAAATTGCGTATAATTTAAATGCGCAACTCTTTATTGCTGGTTAAATAAACTATGGCCCAACCACCTAAAGAAAGGAATATGGCATGGGCATTGAAAATGTTGTGAGATCCACCATGTGCTGACAATTGTTGAGGCTGGATGACTTGTGTATAGGAGACCATTATTTTTCCTTAATTAAAAAAAAATTGCAGAACAATGTTTAACAAGTGGAAGGATACTGGCACAGTATATTTAGCTTATGGAAAAAATAGTATGTACTGTCTAATCCTACTTTTGTTAAAAAAAAAAAAAAAGACTAGGAAAATATACATCCAAGTGCCCAACCTTTGTTATCTTTCTTGGTTGGGCTGACAGTTTTTATTTTCTCTTATTTCAACTTTCTAAAATTTATTGAGCGAGCATGAGTTACTTCTATATTAAGAAAGGACAATAAAAATGATGTTTGAAAGAATGTTAATGAATTACCGGAATGTTTTCTTCTGCCTAGTATGACCGAGCCCTACTGGGGGTCCCCAGGGCCTCAACCAGAGGTGGTACCGTCCCCGGCCACAAGGTGGCAGTGCTGCTCGCTGAGGGCGCCTCTTTCGACAGAGCACCCTAGGAAAGGGGGACCCACAAAGTGTCTTCTGCCACTCCCCCACCCCCGTTCCCCTCTTACCATGAAAACACAGGAGCACTCCCTGAAAAAAAAAAAAAAAAGACACCCTGGTGTATATGGGGGCTCCTCCCCTCTCAACCTAGGTTAGGTGTGCAAACAGTGCCAGCCCTGAAGATGGCAGGTCGGAAACATTCCTTTCCTTGGGGATACTGGGCGGAGAAGCCTTCCCCCCAAACAGTTGTCTAGTTGTTTCTGGATGTGGCAGAGCCGCCAGATTGAGAGAGAGAGAGAGAGAATGTGTTAAGGATGTATTCTGCATGTTTTACTGATGGTGTCACTTTTCTTGTTCGTGTGAGTGTGTAATATTTAGAACATGTTCTTTTATTTCAAAACAATATAGATAGAACGTTGAAGAAAACACAATATTTACTTCATATCCAATTCTATGGGTATTTTCTTCTGCTTTTCAGTCCACGCATTGTTCATCATCATATTGGAAATCCTTGCTATACCTTCCTTTGAAGCAGGATCAATGCACCATAGAGATATAATTTCAGCAAATAACTTAACCAATATGAAGTGTATTGAATAATGTTATCCTTTTGTGTTATGCTCTGTGGGCTTCTAAAAAAAGTGCTTTATCTACAAAACAGTAATGTAGCTGTATTTATAAAATTGTTTCCCAATTAAGAAAGTGTCTAATAATTTATAAAAGTGGATATTTGCACAATGTTTTTTTTATAATTCATCTAGTGGCTTAAAGTATAAAAATGAATGTTTTTAGTACATTCACAGAGTTCTGCAACCATCACCACAATCAATTTTAGCACTCATTGTACTGCTGTCTCCATTAGCACTCAGTCCCCATTTCCCCCACATTCCCTCCCCAAGATCTCAGCAAGCACTAATCTGTTATCTCTATAATTTTACCTGCTCCAGACATTTCATATAAATGGAATCATATAACATATGTTCTTTAGTGACTGACTTGACATTATGTTTTCAAGATTCATCCATGTTGGGGCACCTGGGTGGCTCAGTCAGTTAAGCATCTGCCTTTGGCTCAGGTCATGATCTCTGGGTCCTGGGATGGAGCCCTGCATCAGGCTCCTTACTCAATGGGGAGTCTACTTCTCCCTCTCCCTTTGCTGCTTCCCCTACTTGTGCTCTCTCTCTCTCTGTCAAATAAATAAATAAAATCCTTTAAAAAAAAATCATTCTTGTAGTCACATAACCAGTAATTAAGTCCTTTTTATTGCCAAATAATATTCCATGGTATGAAATTTTACTTGTCCGTTAATTGATGAATATTTGGGTTGTTTCCATCTTTTGGCTATTAAGCCAAGCACTTGTTGTTATCTGTCTTTTTGGTCATAGTCATTCTACTAGGGGTGAAGTGGTATTTCATTATGGTTTGATTTGCATTTCTGTGATGGCTAGGGGCCATTTGCATATCTTTGGTGAAATGTCTATTCAGATCCTTGGCTCATTCTTTAGTTGGATTATTTGTCATTTTAATACTGGATTGTAAGAGTTCTTTATATACATTAGATACAAGCCACTTATCAGACTTCTGATTTGCAATTATTTTATCTCATTCTCTAGGTTGTCTTTTTACTTTCCTGATAGTGCTGTTTGAAGCACAAAAGTGTGCTTTTCTTTTTTTAAGTATTAGGCTTTTTTTTTTTAAAGATTTTATTTATTTATCTAACAGAGATATAGAGTAGAACAATAGAAGGAGCAGGAGAAGCAGACTCCCCACTGAGCAGGGAGCCCGATGCGGGGGCGGGGCTTGATCCCAGGACTCTGGGATCATGACCTGAGCCAAAGGCAGTCACTTAACCATCTGAGCCACCCAGGCGCCCCAAAGTGCAAAAGTTTTTAATTTTGATAAAGTTCAGTTTATCTGCTGTGTTCTTCTGTTACATGTGTTTTGTCCACTCCAAGGTCAGAGATTTCTTCCTGTATTTCTTTTAATATATATATTTTTTAATTTGACAGACAGATCACAAGTAGGCAGAGAGGCAGGCAGAGAGAGAGAGGAGGAGGAGGCAGGCTCCCTGCTGAGCAGAGAGCCCGATGTGAGGCTCGATCCCAGGACCCCGGGATCTTGACCTGAGCCGAAAGCAGAGGCTCTAACCACTGAGCCACCCAGGCGCCCCTCTTCCTGTATTTCTTAAAAGAAATATATGGTGTTTAAGGTGTGAAGTGGGAGTCCAGTTCATTCCTTTGTAACCCAGTTGTCCCAGTGACATTTGTTGAAAAGGTTGTTCTTTCCTTCAGTGAATTGTCTTGGCACCCTTGCTGAAAATCAACTGATTATAAATGTAAAGGTTTACTTCTGGATTCTTTTTTTTTTTTTTTTAAGATTTTATTTATTTATTTGACAGACAGAGATCACAAGTAGGCAGAGAGGCAGGCAGAGAGAGAGGGGGAAGCAGGCTCCCCGCTGAGCAGAGAGCCCAATGAGGGGCTCGATCCCAAGATCCTGGGATCATGACCTGAGCCGAAGGCAGAGGCTTTAACCCACTGAGCTACCCAGGCACCCCTACTTCTGGGTTCTTAATTCTATCTATTACTCAGTGTCTATCCTTATGCCAGCACCACCCTGTCTTGATTACTATGAATTTATAGTAGGTTTTGAAATCATAAAACATGAGTTCTCCAACTTTGTTATATTTCAAGATTGTTTTGGCAACACTGGGTCCCCAGAATTTCCATATGAATCTCAGAATCAGCCTTTCAATTTCTATTAAAAAAATTCAGCTGGGAGGGCGCCTGGGTGGCTCAGTGTGTTAAGCCGCTGCCTTCGGCTTAGGTCATGATCTCAGGGTCCTGGGATCGAGTCCCGCATCGGGCTCTCTGCTCAGCAGGGAGCCTGCTTCCCTCTCTCCCTCTCTCTCTCTCTGCCTGCCTTTCAGTCTACTTGTGATCTCTCTCTGTCAAATAAATAAATAAAATCTTTAAAAAAAAATTCAGCTGGGATTTTGGTGTTGGTTATGTTGAATCTGTAGATTGATTTGAGGAGCATTGGCATCTTAACCATATTAAGTCCTTTCATCCATGAACATAGGGTGTCTTCTATTAATTAAGTGAATGTCTGATTTTTTATTTTATTTTTACTAGGCAGGAAGCTAAAATACCAGATGGTTCTAGATCAGTTTCAAATATTTAGGTACCTTGAGTAAAGCCTCCTAAGTAGATGGGTATCACTTGGCATAGCTTGAGGATATCAGACCCTCCCTGTGCAGAACAGTTGGGAAGAATAACTTGGGGTTGCTACCACAAATGCTGGTTTTCTTCTTTAAGAAAGCTTGGGTAAGCCTTTTCCTCAGAACTTATTTTCCTTACTTGTAAAAAAAGGAAACAACCATGATTACCTCAATCACTTCAGTAAAAAATTACTGAATGAATTTTTAAAAATATAGTATAAAAATAGACAAAAGAGGCCGCCTGGGTGGCTCAATGGGTTAACCCTCTGCCTTCGGTTTGGGTCATGATCTCAGGGTCCTGGGCTCAGCGGGGAGCCTGCTTCCCCCTCTCTCTCTGCCTGCCTCTCCACCTACTTGTGATATCTGTCAAATAAATAAATAAAATCTTTAAAAAAATAGACAAAAGATTTGAACAGATACTTCATTAAAGAAGATATACAGGGACACCTGGGTGGCTCAGTCAGTTAAGCATCTGACTTTAGCTCAGGTCATAACCCCAGGCTTTTAGGGTCACCCATGTTGGGTCCCCCACTCAGCAGGGAGTCTGCTTGTCCCTCTCCCTCTGCCCCCTCCCTTGCCCCTCCCCCTGCTCAGCAAGCTCTCTTTTTCGCTCTCTCTTACAAAGAAATAAATGAAATCTTTAAAAAAGATAAACAAAAGTGGCTAATAAATGTAGATATGCCCAATATCATTAGCCATTAGCGAACATGCAAATTAAGACCATCATAGGGGCACCTGCATGGCTCAGATGGTTAAGCATCTGACTTCAGCTCAGGTCGTAATCCTGGGGTCCTGGGATCAAGCCCCACATTGGTCTCCCTGCTTGATAAGGAGCCTGCTTCTCCCTCTCCCTCTGCTGTTCCCCTGGCTTGTGCTCTCTCACTCTCTCTGTCAAATAAATAAATAAAATCTTAAAAAAAAAAGACCATGATAAGATACACACCCACCAGCATGGCTAAAACTTCAAAGACTGACAACAACAGGTACTGGTGAAGATATGAAGAAAATGAACTCTTTTTCACTGCTGATAGTAGTATTAAATGGCACAACTGCTTTGGAAAACAGATCAGCCTGCCTGCCTTCCTAAAAAGATTTTAAGTAGGGATGCCTAGGTGGCTCAGTCAGTTAAATGTCTGCCTTCAGCTCAGGTCAAGGTCCTGGGCTTGTGGAATCAAGTCCCATGTCAGGCTTCCTGCTCAGCGAGGAATCTGCTTCTCCCTCTTCCTTTGCCCCTTTCCCCTGCTTGTGCTCTTTCTCTCTCTCTCTCTTTGCTCTCTCTTTCAAGTAAATAAAGTCTTTTAAAAAATAAAAATAAAAAATAAAAAGATTTTAAGTAATCTCTACACCCAGCATGGGGCTCGAACTCACAACTCAGAGATCAAGATCTCGTGTTCCTCCGACTGAGCCAGCCAGCCTCCCCAGATCCGTAGTTCTTTATAAAGTCAGCATACATAACATAATAGTAATTCCACTCTGTGCTATTTACCCAAGAAAAAGGAAAATATATATCCACAGAAAGATTTGTACTTGAATGTTTATAACAGTTTTATTTGCAATAAGCAAAAATCATAAACAACCCAGGGGCACCTGGGTGGCTCAGTCATTAAACATCTGCCTTCGGCTCGGGTCTTGATCCTAGGGTCCTGGGATCAAGCCCCACGTCAGGCTCCCACTCAGCGGGATGCCTACTTCTCCCTCTCCCACTCCCCCTGCTTGTGTTCCTTCTCTCACTGTCTCTCTGTCAAATAAATAAATAGAATCTTAAAAAAAAAATCAGAAACAACCCAATATCCATTGACTGGAGAATAGGTAAATAAATTGCAGCACAGTCAATACAAATTAAAGATAAGTCAATTATTTAAAGGAACAGGGGTGCCTCAGTGGCTCAGTGGGTTAAAGCCTCTGCCTTTAGCTCAGATCATGATCCCAGGGTCCTGGGATTGAGCCCCGCATCTGGCTCTCTGCTCAGCAGGGAGCCTGCTTCATCCTCCCCTCTGCCTGCCTCTCTGCTTACTTGTGATCTCTGTCAAATAAATAAATAAAATCTTAAAAAATAATAATTTAAAGGAACAAATTACTGATACACACAACATGCATGAATCTTAAAAACTGTATGCCAAACGAAGAAGCCAGACACTAAAGAGTACATACTGGATGAATTCATTTATATGAAATTCTGGAACAATCAAAAGTAAGCTATCATTACAGCAGGTCAGTGGTTTCTTGGGGACAAAGGGGGAGGGAGGACCAACTGCAAAGAGGCTTGGAGGAACTTTCTGAGGTGATAGAGAGATTCCATCCTTCTTCATTGGAGTGGTCGTTGTATGTGTGTATACCTTTGGAAATACTCATCAAGCTGCTTTTAATGTACCTGATGTACCTTTAAATTAATATACTTAAAATAGGTACATTTTGTTATATGTACATCATACCTCAATAAAGTTGATTAAAAAACAAGTCTACACTTGGGGCGCCTGGGTGGCTCAGTGGGTTAAAGCCTCTGCCTTCAGCTCAGGTCATGATCTCAGGGTCCTGGGATCGAGCCCCGCATCGGGCTCTCTGCTCAGCGGGGAGCCTGCTTCCTCCTCTCTCTCTCTTCCTGCCACTCTGCCCACTTGTGATCTCTGTCTGTCAAATAAATAAATAAAATCTTTAAAAGAAAAAATAAATAAGTCCACACTCAAGAGGTGGCTATTACAAGAGCTTCAGGCATCTCTGTAACTTCTCTGTCTCAGGCACTTTACTGATTATTATAATGAATATTAGAAATGTGTTTTCATTAAAAACTTAAAAAGACCGTAAGGATTTATAATCAATAAATTAGTAAATGGCTCTGTCTGTATTGTTCTAAGAATCTAATACGATAACATATATGCAAGTAGAGTTTTGATGGGCTTTACAAGTTAAGTCTTGGCTTGTTAAGTCTGAGATTCCTCCACCACCACCCCCACCCCCGCCCAGGCTTCCAGATTTCCAGCCCCCTTACAATCCTGACCTAAAGTCCTGAGAGGTCCCTCTGGCTGTCCCCTGCCCAGGTCTTGCCTTGCTAATGGTTACCTCTAGGCCTCACCTTCTGAAGGGCCTTGATCCCGTGGAGCATGGTGGGGAAACCCTTAGGCTCTGCCTTGCCTCTGAGTGCCGGGATGGAATTGGAGTTGACCTCTATCTCTTCACCCTTACCTGTGGCCCCAGCATGCTTTTTGCTTTGACTGGCCTGGAGTTTGTAAGCAGGCAGGACAGCTGCCCTGCACTCACACAGCCCTTCTTGTGGACTGGCTGTTTGGTGTACCCCCTCAAATTCATGTATGGAAGCCCTAACCCCATGATGGGATGGTATTTGGAGGTGGGGCCTTGGCCAGGCAGTTGGGCTGGGATGAGGTCATGAAGGTGAGGACCCTCATGGTCGAATTCATGTCTTTGTCAGAAGACAGAGACCAGAATGTGCTCACCTTCCCCCAGCCACCACCACCAGGTGAGGACACGGCAAGAAGGTGACTACCCACAAGCCAGGACTAGGACCCTCACCAAGACCCCAGCCATATGGGCAACCTGATCTTAGACTGCCCAGCCTCCAAAACTAGGAGAGATACCTGTTGTTTAAGCTGCCCAGCCTGTTGTAATTTGTGAAAGCAGCCTGAGCACACGAAGACAAACATCATCCTGGCAGATAGGAAATGAACTGTGACCCTTCCTCTACAAGTCTCCTCGACACCCTTATGTCTCCTAAATTTAGACAAATTCCTCCTGAATATTCCAAAGCCACCGCCAAAGGCCCGCCCAGCCTTTTCAGGCCCCTGTAACCAACCCTCCTGCTCTCCAGTGACCTCTAACCTACACCCAGATGTTCCTCTGACCTCACCCTAGTGCCACTGGGATTTCACATGGTCGTCCAGGCTGACCTGCCTGACTCCTTGTCTCTCCCTGAACTTTGAGCATAGAGACCTGAGACCCAGATTAAGCGACTGGAGCATGACCCCTGCTTAGGGCATAAGTTCACCAAACCTTAAAAGCCACCCACCCACAATGTCTGGCCCACCCAAGACCCAGGCCCCTGGGGGTTCATACTCTGGTGTCTCTCCTTAGGTATAAATAAAACAGCGTCCTAAATAATTGCACATCTTGTCCTGAGCTTTTTTCACCTGAAGTTACCTTGAGCAGTGGTTGGGAGTGGCTGGGCTTCCCTGTTCTTTCCCACCGAGAGAGCAGAACGGAAGATCCCCAGCAACAACCATTCCTGTGAGCTGTGTGGTGTGTATGCCCGGGCTGGCCACTGCAACCTCCCCTCTCATCATGTGGGCTGTGTAGACCAGAGCCGAGGAAAGTTAAAGCTTCCCAGACCCAGGGATAAACACCGTTGACAGGGCCCTGTCCTCAGAACAACGTTTTTTAGGCAGATGGAAATATAGGGACTTATTTTTGAATGTGTGTTAGGTCGTAATATTTTTTTCTTTTAAACAGACTGGGATCATATTCTTTCAATTCAGTAAGTATTCTTTGATGACCTACTCTATGCTGGGCACTTTGAGATCACTGAAAAATAATTCGGCAATTTGTAGTTTTTTTGCTTAAAAACATAAAATCTTTCCATGTCAATACATAATGATCTGTCATTATTTTTTCCATCATTGTAAAACTTTAGCACAGTTAGCACTTTAATGCATTTCTGCTCTGATAAATATGGAATTGATCACAGTACCTCCAGCTATTTCTAACACCATTATTGGGTGGGATGCAATGAACAGATTTCCTAAGGCTAGGGAAGTAGGCATAAGCAGGGTTATGAATTTAAGTCATAGAATCTTCCTCTCCGATGGGTTAAAACATTTTTTAGTTTTACTTTCTACTGTGGATCTGTAAAAAGTATTAGATTGGTACAATTATTTTTGATCTACGTGTTTGTGATAGCTGATACTAAAAGGAATTTGTTGGGCTTGAGACACAACATGTGGGAGGTGAAACAGGGCTGAAGAAGATAGGCCCTGAGCACCTAGGACATTGGAGGTCATGCAGAGAGTCATGGAAGTCATTGTGGGATTTTAAGCAGGAGCCAGGTTGGAATTCTATTTTTTCCAGTTTTATTGATATAGAATTGATACATAACATGGTATTATGTTTAAAGTATACAATGTAATGATTTGATATAGATATATATATTGTGACATGATTACCATGTTTAGTTAACACCCATCACTTCACATTGTTACTTTTTTATGTGTGTGATGAGAACTTTTAAGATTTATTCTCTTAACAACTTTCAAATAAACAACACAGTATTGTTAACTGTAGTCGCCATGCTGTACCTTATGTTCCCAGAACTTATTTACGTTATAACTGGATGTTTGTACCTTTTGACCCCCCTTCCCCCATTTCCCTCACTCCCTACCCACTGGCTCTGGCAACCACCAATCTGTTTTCTATTTCTGTGAGTTTGTTATTTTAGATCCCATATATAAGTGAGATGATCCAGTTTTTGTCTTCCTTTCTGGCTTATTTTGCTTAGCATAATATCTTCAAGGTCCATCCATGTTGTTGCAAATGACAAGATTTCCTTCTTTTTTGTAGCTGAATAATATTCCACTGTATAGAGAAATATCACCGTTTTTTTATCCGTTCATCTGTTGATGGACATTTAGGTTGTTTCTTTGTCTTGGCTATTATAAATAACATTGCAATGAAAATGGTGGTGTGGGGGTGCCTGGGTGACTCAGTCAGTTAAGTGTCTGACTTCATTTTGGCTCATGTCCTGAAATCAAACCCCAAGTCAGGGTCCGCCCTCAAAGGGGAGTCTGCTTCAGTCTCTCTCTCCCTCTGGCCCTCCCCCACCACACTCACTCACTCAGTCTCTCTCATAAATAAATAAATATTTTTTAAGAGATTTATTTATTTATTTATTTATTTGACAGAGAGACAGCGAGAGAGGGAATAGAAGCAGGGGGAGAGGGAGAGGGAGAAGAAGGCTTCCCTGCAGTGCAGGCAGCCTGACGTGGGTCTCAATCCCAGGACTTTGGGATCATGACCTGAGACAAAGGCAGATGCCCAACGACTGAGCCACCCAGGCCCCCCCAAATAAATCTTTTTTAAAAAAAGGAAAATGGGGGTACAGATGGTGCAAATATCTTTTGGAGATAGTGATTCTGTTTCCTTTGGATATATAAATACCCAGAAATGGAATTGTTGGGTCATATGACAGTTCTATTTTTAATTTTTTGAGGAAACTCCGTCCTGTTTTCCATAGTGGCTGCACCAATTTGCATTCCCACCAACAGTGCAAGAGGGTTCCCTTTGCTCTACATCCTCTCCCACACTTGTTATCTCTTGTCTTTTGAATGACAGCCATTCTAATAGGTGTAAGATATCTTACTATGGTTTTGATTTGCATTTCCCTGATGATTAGTGATAGCAAGCACCTGTTGGGGGCTCACTTTTCATGTACCTGTTGGACATTTGTATGTCTGTTTTGGAAAAATGTCGATTCAGTTCCTCTGCTGATTTTATGATCAGATTGTTTATTATTTGCTAGTAAGTTGTATTTCTTTCTTTATTTTGGGTATTAACCCCTTATGCAGATATATGATTTGCAAATATTTTCTCCCATTCTGTAGGTTGCCTTTTCATTTTGTGGATGGTTTCCTCTGCTCTGCAGAAGCCTTTTGGTTTGATGTAGTCCCTCTTGTCTATTTTTGCTGTTGTTGCTTTTGCGTTCAGTGTCATATTCAAAAAATCACTGCCAAGACTGATGTCAAAGAGCTTACTGCCTATGTTTTCTTCCAGGAGTTGTATGGTTTCAGATCTTATGTTCAATCCATTTTGAGTTGATTTTTTGTGTATGGTGTAAGAAAGTGGTCCAGGTTCATTCTTTTGCATGTTGCTGTCCAGTTTTCCCAACACCATTTATTGAAGAGACTGTCCTTTCCCCTTACATATTCTTGGCTCCTTTTGTCATAAACTAATTGCCTGTATGTGCATGGGTTTATCTGTGGACTCTCTATTCTGTTACACTAATCAATGGGTCTGTTTTTATGTCAATACCAGACTGTTTTGATTACTATCACTTTGTAATGTAGTTTAAAATCAGGGAGTGTGATTCTTCCAGCTCTGTTCTTCTTTCTCAAGATTTCTTTGGCTATTTGGGGTCTTTTGTGGTTCCTACAAATTTCAGGATTTTTTTATTTCCATGAAAAATGCCATTGAAATTTTGACAGGGACTGCGTTGAATCTGTAGATTGCTTTGGGATCTGTCATTATTTTTAACAGCTGCATGGTACCCCAAGCATGGCCGCATCAAAACTCCACAATTTCTAGTTCCCTAATTTTAGACATTCAGATTGCCTCAATATACATCTCTATTATAAATAGCGTTACAATGAGCACTTTTGTCATATGACCTTGTGCACATTTGTGAATATTTCTGATAGACTCCGACGAGAACTGCTTAATTAAAGAGAATGTGCTAAATATTTCTCACTATTGTTCCCAGAGAACAAGTTTGTGTTCATTTATTCTCCTACCACTAGTGTGTGAGAGGACTCTGCTCCCTGTGGTCTATAGGTCATATTATCAAACTGATAGGTGAGAATGGTCAATAGCCTTTTTAAAAAAAATTTTTTAAGGTTTTATTTATTGGTTTAATGGAGAAAGAGAGCTCAAGTAGGCAGCGGCAGGCAGAGGGAGAAGGAGAAGCAGGCTCCCTGCTGAGCAGAGAGCCCCACGTGGGGCTTGATCCCAGGACCCTGAGATCATGACCTGAGCAGAAAGCAGATGCCTAACTGACTGAGCCACCCAGGCACCCTGGGCAATAAATTTTTCGATAGGAATCAGCTTCGGCCATTGATACTGACTAAGCAGCTTACCACCCTCAGCACAGGGCACTTCTAGGGAACAAATTAAGAGAGGTCAAGTTCTAGCTGTTCCCATGGGTGAGCTCCAGCTATTGCTAACACTCGCTCCGATTAGTTGTGTACTTCTACACCCACGGTCTCTAAGACAATGTCATTATCTTGTTTACAGATGAGGGGACCCACCCAGAGAGGCTAATTCCTCCAAATCACAGAGGACACAAGTAACAGAGCCAGGGAGGAAGGGACACCTGACAGTGAAGGAAAGAACAGCAAGGGTGAGGCCACTGGTAACCCAGTGGGTACAGACCTGGGTCTCCAGGCCAGAACCAGACCAGTTGTGCGGTCTGGAATGGTGCTGAGTTCCTTCACATGTGCCATCTGTTCCGCCTGCGCTTGCCCTTGGGCATGAGAGAGGAACCCCTGGGGTCGGGTAACTCAGAAGGACCAAGGGAGGAGTGGAGAGGATTGCTAGCCTGGTGACAGCGGGAGAGTTTATGAACTGCCGATGCGTGCAGACCCTGTCCGTGAGCTAATGAGAAACCCTTTCCGTCCTCCCAGCGCTGAGGCCGCTGCTCCAGTCACTGCCCCAGGCCCTTAGCAGAGAATTCATTCCGCCAAACAAAGCAGCCCCTTAGCAGTCCTTGTATTACTGTGGCTTTAAGCCTAGGAATTCCAAGGACAGACTTGTTGAACCACTTCTGGCTCCAGCACTTGTAGACTGGTCCTCAGTTCTCAGGGGTTTGAAGAAATATTTTCAGCAGGCCCCAAGTGGGGAGCCCCCAGGCCAGCTAAGTGTCTTTCCCTTGAGAGCCCATTTGTTTTCCGGGGACGCTCAGCTCTAGTGGACACGTTTCCGGCATCCCCAAAACCCTGGGGCCCTACACCTTCAGGATTTTAGTCCCAAACAGGAGGTTCCATCTGGGTGGTGCCATCTCAGCCCCTCCCCCACACAACCTGGGGTGGGGGGCACAACACACCACACCCTTTGCCTGGGAAGAGGGCTCCGCCCACTGGCAGTGTGACGGACCCAAGAGTTTGCTGAGGTTTTCAGATGTGAGAGGCCCAAAGATCTCAGAGAAGAGTCTTATATCCTAAGCTAGTGAGAGTGTGGTCCAGGATCTCAGGAAGGTAACATCTCTCAACCTATTTATTTGAAAAACAGTGGGAAATCTATTCTGTGATTAGGTGAAAGAATGACTATTTTTTTTTTTTTTAGATTTTATTTTATTTATCTATTTGGCAGAGAGAGCACAAGCAGGGGGAGTGGCAGGCAGAGGAAGAGGGAGAAGCTGGCTCCCCACTGAGCAGAAAGCCTGATGTTAGGCTCGATCCCAGGACCCCCGGATCATGACCTGAGCTGAAGGTAGATGAGATACTTAACCAACTGAGCCAACCAGGTGCTCCAGAATGACTTAATTCTTAGGAAATGCACATATACACACACATATATGCAGAAGGAGAGAAAGCACACATGCAAATGCAAATAATTGGTGAATCTGGACAAAAGGTTTTTGGAAATTCCTCATATCGTGCAACTTTTCTGTAAGTTTGAAATGCTATCAAAATTAAATGGTGGGGCGCCTGGGTGGCTCAGTGGGTTAAAGCCTCTGCCTTCAGCTCAGGTCATGGTCCCAGGGTCCTGGGATCAAGTTCCACATTGGGCTCCCTGCTCAGAAGGAAGCTGGCTTCTCCCTTGGCCTGCTGCTCTCCCTGCTTGTGCGCGCTCTCTCTCTGTTAAATAAATAAAATATTTTTAAAAAGTTAAATGGTGACAAAAAAGTGGAATTATAAAGATCAAAGCAGCAGATTTGGGTAAATTAATTCTCATTCCCACCCGCCAAGCCCAAGAATGGATTATGTGTAGATTTTGAATTATTTTTACCCAGTTGTAATCATGGACAATTTTGAAGTCTGTCTTTTTTCACTTGATGTCAGTCACCAACTGTTGTCTGTGTTGTTACACAGTCCTGCTCACTATCATTTAAATGACTTATAAAATTCCATTATAGGTCATTGTTTATGCTCTCCCATTGAGAGACACTCCAGAGGAAGCAGGGGATTGATCTTAGATCATCATGAACTTGACACCAGGTGCTAGCCACCACAGGCTCCGTACAGGCGTTATCTTATTTGACCCTCACCATCACACTAAGATAAATACTTTTACCCCCAATTTATGGGTAAGGAGCTTATAACAAGCCGACCTCATTCACTAGAATTCAGTATTCAATTGCAGTCTCTCCGACTGCTGTGCTCATGCCTTCCCAAGGCTCTTCCATGACTGAAAGCTTTCTGTTCCTCCTCCTCTAACTTCACGGCTCTTTTTCTGTGCTGCAGTTTCTTTCTTGTATTGTAGTTAACAATTCCATGTCCTGGGGCGCCTGGGTGGCTCAGTGGGTTAAAGCCCCTGCCTTCGGCTCAGGTCGTGATCCAAGGGTCCTGGGATCGGCCGCATTGGGCTCTCTGCTCAGCGGGGAGCCTGCTTCCTCCTCTCTCTCTGCCTGCCTCTGCCTGCTTGTGATCTTTCTCTCTCTGTCAAATGAATAAATAAAATCTTAAAAAAAAAAAAAATCCATGTCCCAAATCTGAGGCTAGACTGTGGGCCCTTTGAGGGTAGGACTCACAGCAGATTCATCTTTGGAGATCCAACATGCTTAGCCCCTGTGTATGTTTTATACACGGCAGAAGCTTACATCATTTATTCTTACAACAAATACTATATTTATAGAGGGTCTACTCTGTACCCGATACTGTTCTAGATTCTTGCACACATTAGCGATTCAGCAAACAAAATGGAGTTTACATCCCCGGGGAGGGAGATGTACAATAAAGAACATACAGGGGGCACGTAGGTGGCTCAGTCGGTTAAGCGTCTGCTTTCAGCTCAGGTCATGATACCAGGATCCTGGGATCAAGCCCCATATAGGGCTCCCTGCTCAGTGGGGATTGTGCTTCTCCCTTTCACTCTACCCCTGCTTGTACTCCCTCTCTCTCTCCCTACCTCTCTGTCTCTGTCAAATGAATAAATAAATCTTAAAAAAAAAAAAAAAGAACATTCATAGTACATAAGAAAAGCACATATTGTGTTAGAAGTTGCTAAGCTGGGACACCTGGGTGGCTCAGTCAGTTAAGCGTCTGCCTTTAGCTTATGTCAGGAACCCAGGGTCCTGGGATCAAGTCCCACATGGGGCTCCTTGCTCAGTAGGGAGCCTGCTTCTGCCTCTGTCTACTGCTCCCCTACTTGTTCTCTCTGACAAAGAAATAAAACAAAATCTTAAAAGAATGAAAAGGTGCTAAATAATATGTGAAAACGGAGCATGGTCATGACAAGAGCGGGTACAGGAAGAGCAAGTGTTTCCATTTTAGAGTTACTGGGGTAGGCCACATTGAGGACGTAATATTCGAGCAAAGATTTGGAGGAAATGAAAGTGAAAACCGCATGAATGAACAAACGAATCAACTTCCTTGTATGATTCATTCTAACTCTACAATTAGAAAGCAGTCATTAGGGACGCCTGCGTAGCTCAGTTGTTAAGTGTCTGCCTTCGGCTTGAATCATGATCCTAGGGTCCTGGGATCGAGCCCTGTATCAGGCTCCCTGCTCCGTGGTAGCCTGCTTCTCCCTCTCCCACTCTCCCTTGCTTGTGTTGCCTCTCTCGCTGTGTCTCTGTTGAATAAATAGATAAAATATTAAAAAAAGAAAGAAAGAAAGCAGGCATTAGAAGAGCTAAGACTCTAAGTCTGAGAACATAAATTCCAAGGAGAGAGAAGATCAAAGTTTAAAAGCTCATACCAAACACTGATAAGGTGAACAATGGCTCATTCCACAAAGAGTGCCAGTTCAGTTGCTCCAAAGTAAGGTCGTCACGAACAATAAAAGCTGCTTTACACGTAGGTAGAAAACACAGGAGACTCACACCCATAAAGATGGCATAGGCTGAAAGCACAGGACAGTTTTTAATAAACCCATAGATGCCCCCCCACCGGGTCAGTGATTAGAAAAAGTTGGGGATATTTGTAGGGCATACCCCAACCCCTTGATGCGATCCATGGCAGAAATCTAGTCTTGTGCCATGTTAGGACACAGGGCCTTGCTGTGCTGGACGCTACCAAGAAGTCTTGATAACCCTGGACTGCACATCTCATGTCAGCTAGCACTGAGAGCCCTTCCTTTATGCTGGGAGCTCTTGATGTTTGTTGAACAGATTGAAAACTGCACAGGTGGAATTGTTACATTTGGAATGATTACATTTGTGAGTTTGTTTTTTTTTTTTTTTTTTTTTTAATTTATTTGACAGACAGAGATCACAAGCAGGCAGAGAGGCAGGCAGAGAGACAGGAGGAAGCAGGCTCCCTGCCGAGCAGAGAGCCCGATGCGGGACTCGATCCCAGGACTCCGAGACCATGACCTGAGCCGAAGGCAGCGGCTTAACCCACTGAGCCACCCAGGCGCCCCTGTTTGTTTTTTTTAAATACAAGAATTACACAGGGGCGCCTGGGTGGCTCAGTAGGTTAAGCGTCCAACTCTTGATGTCAGCTCAGGTCATGATATCAGGGTTGTGGGATCTGAGCCCGTGTCATGCTCCATTCTCAACACGAGTCTCCTTGTCCCTCTCCCTCTGCTCCTCCCCCCATTTGTGCTCTCTCTCTGTCTCTCAAATAAATAAATAAAATCTTTTTTTTTAAATACAAGAATTAGGGGCACCTGGGTGGCTCAGTCATTAAGCATTTGCCTTCAGCTCAGGTCATGATCCTAGGGTCCTAAGATCGAGCCCCAAGTTGGGCTCCCTGCTCAGGGGGATATTTCCTCCTCCCTCTCCCACTCCCCAAGTTGTGTTCCCACTCTCGCTGCCTCTCACTCTGTCAAATAAATAAAATAAAATCTTTTTTAAAAACACAAGAATTACACGGGGCACCTGGGTGGCTCAGTGGTTTAAGCCTCTGCCTTCAGCTTGGGTCATGATCCCAGGGTCCTGGGATCGAGCCCCACATTGGGCTTTCTGCTCAGCAGGGAGCCTGCTTTCCTTCCTCTCTCTGCCTGCCTCTCTGCCTACTTGCGATCTCTGTCAAATAAATAAATAAAATCTTAAAAAAAAAAACACAAGAGGTATGTGCTATGGTGAGTGCTGTGAAATGTGTAAACCTAGCAATTCACAGACCTGTACCCCTGGGGATAAAAATATATTATATGTTTAAAAAAATACATAAAATTTAAATAAAAAAAAAACCACAAGAATTACATAGAATCAACTTATTCTCTTTTTTTTTTACAAATATATACACGCTTTTAATTCCATCCCAATCAAAGTACAGAACATTTCTGTTACCTCAGATCCTTGTGAAGTTAGTTTCCCCTACTCTCTACCCTAAGCAATTACCAACTGATTTTTACATCCTAATATTATTAATTTAATGGCAAAGACATCTCCTATAAAATCACATGAATATAGAACCAACTTCTTCAAATATATAATCACACTCTCTGACCAGGTCAGGATATGTCATTTTGACCATAGTATAATCTTTAAGAGTTTATTTGCTTAGTATATAATTTCTAAGCTAAACAGCCTTTGTTTTTCATAGACTATTTCTGTATAAATACATTAACATAATATTGATGAAATAAATCATAACTGAAATATATGGAGTTGGCTTAATATTAAATTTCTTTTTTTTTAAGTTTTTATTTATTTGTCTGACAGAGAGAGATCACAGGTAGGCAGAGAGGCAGGCAGAGAGAAAGAGGAGGAAATAGGGTCCCCGCTGAGCAGAGAGCCCAATGTGGGGCTCAATCCCAGGACCCTGGGATCACAACCCGAGCCAAAGGCAGAGGCTTAACCCATTGAACCACCCAGGTGCCCCTAAATTTCTTTTTTTTTTTAAGATTTTATTTATTTATTTATTTGAGAGAGAGCATAAGAAGGGGGAGGGTCAGAGGGAGAAGCAAATTCCCTGCTGAGCTGGGAGCCTGATGCGGGACTCCATCCTGGGACTCCAGGATCATGACCTGAGCCAAAGGCAGTTGCTCAACCAACTGAACCACCCAGTCACCTCAGCTTTTTATTTCTATACAAATAGAGGCTTAGTTGCAAAATAAATACCTCCTGAAACTTTGCCTCATATATGTAGATTTTTGTTTAATGAGTTTTCTTCGAGTAGGGCACATCCATTGAATATTCCAGTTTTAAAAATGTATTTAAACTTTCTGTATACTGATAGGGAATGTTCTCAAAACAGGAAAGTACGGATCAGCCCATATTGTATGCTATATCGGATGTTATCATTTCCATTAAGGATATATACGTACAGGCTCAAATATGCATAGGATGTCCCTGAAGGATACACAAGGAATTGGGAATAGCATCTGTCCCCAGGGAGGGAAACTTGATTAGAAGGCAGGGGAGGAAGGCGATGTTGTTTTCGCTCTCTATCCTTTTATATCTTTTGACCTTTGTATTGTGTGTATACATGACCTTGTCAAAAATGAAATAATTTTTAATGCATCATAAAAAAAATAAAGCATTGCTGTTTCAGGACAAATGTGTAGTCACCAAAGTGACTTGGAAATTAAGTAGTGGGTGTTAGTGTTATGACACATGACAGGGGTCAGGAAAAGTATTGACTCAGTCAGGAAATGCCTTCTCCAAAGTGCTCCCTTTAATTGCTGACTGTATTTTAAATCAGTTGACCTCAATTCTGTTTTACAGATTCACTCAAGGTACAGCTTATTTACATGACTTTGTCGGATAGGGACCTCTGCGCTGATCTCACAGAGCCAACCATACCTGCTCTTAAAGATTGCCTTTCCTTTTTCTTTTTATCTAGTTGCAGCTTTTTTTTTTTTTAAAGATTTTATTTATTTCACAGAGAGAGATCACAAGTAGGCAGAGAGGCAGGCAGAGAGAGAGAGAGGAGGAAGCAGGTTCTCCGCCAAGCAGAGAGCCCGATGCGGGACTCGATCCCAGGACCCTGAGATCATGACCTGAGCCGAAGGCAGCGGCCCAACCCACTGAGCCACCCAGGCGCCCATGCAGCTTTTGATATATGGAGACTTTAATAATTATATGAGCCACACATATGAACACATAATCCGTACATGATAAAGTACACATAGTAAATAGAGTTATGGAAAATATTCCACCTCTATAGTCAAAGAAACTCAAACTAGAACAAAGAAATACCTTATTTAAGAGGCAATCTATTCAAAGGTTACCCCTCAGTGGCAAGGAGGGTCTGGTGAAAGTTGTGTGTATTTATCACCGACTAAAATATAAATCAGCTCAGCCCTTTGGCCGAGCATATGTCAATTCATGCGACCATAAAAATAGTAATGTCTTTTGACCTGGTAATCCCACTCCTGGGAATTTGTCCTGAGGGAATTTTTTTCCAAAGAGAAAAAGCTCTGTGTGGGAAAGATCTTCATTGCATCTTATCCATCAGAGGGTTTGATGGCTTGATTTGGGGATCTGCCACTTTGTGTCTATGTGGTGTTGGCAAAGGGACTTGATCTCCCTGGGTCTACATCTTCAGGGTGGAAGGAGGGAAATCAGGTTGGGAGAGCCATGTGGGACCAGAGCATGGAGGATCTTGACTGCGAAGCCAAGATCTCCAAGCTCTGTGAAGTGGGCGAAAGGATCATTGCAAGTATCTGATGAGAGCTCCACATCAGGAAAATTAACCTGGCGGTGGCATATAAAATGAATGGAACTAGCGAGAAGGTGGAGGTGGGGAGGCCCTTTCGAAGGCTTCCACAGTAGTGTATATGAGAGGCAACGACTAATTAAATGAAACAGCCTAAACTGCGTGAGTGCCTTGCGGGTGATGAGTCATTATCATAAATCTCCAGCCTCCCCACAGCATCTATTCTATAGTCTGCACTGAGCAGAAATATTACCTAATAATACCTTCTATTTCCAAAGCCCTTTACAGTTCAAAAAGTGCTTTCATATGTATTATCTCATATCATCATCTAGGGTGTTTACAAGTTGGCATTGTAAAGGACTTTTCCCAGATATTGTACGGGGCCTTTTCTCTTATAATTTCCAGGACCCACCCCTCCTCTCCTTCACTCAGCTTCTCTTCTGTTCAGTGTTCAGCACTTTACAGTTCTTTATTCCATTTCACTGCAAAAAAAAAAAAAAAATTGAACAATGCACCCGGCTCCTTGCTTAAGTCCCTCCAAAGGCAGGTAAGTCATCAGTGTGCTGGATTTGAGCACATTTGATTTATTTAATCATTTGTTCATTTTTCTCTGATGGCACTGGAGTTTCACATGTTCCACCATATGTTGTCCCTGTGATGCTCTGTACACATGAGCGAGAGCCCCTGAGGGGGCCCGGCCTTCCTTCTCTTCTCACCAGCTCCAGGAGGCCCAAAAAGGGATCCACAGTCACACAGACCCAACCCCTGAAAAATGGGACTAGCGATCACCCGGGAAAGCTGGGGCCCTGGCCTCCACTCTGATCGAGACGTCCTAACTCGGGGCTTCTCTGCCTTCCAGAGGCACTAATGAGCAGGGCTGAGCGGTAATTAAGACTGTGCTCAGTTCCCCATCACACAACACAGCTGCAGCCAGCCAGGAGGAGGGAGAGGGAGGAGGACAGGAAGGATGCCTCCAGCCCTCTCTTCCTGCTCTAAGCCCACTCTCCAGGGCTCTGTCTAGTGCAGCAAGGGGAGTCAGTAAAGGCAAAGGACGAGGGAATAACTATGGGACTCATCTGCCCAAGGATCCAGATGCTAGCCAGATGTTGCTTCTCTGTCCCATGGGGTGCCAGTGGGCCAAAGCTGTGGTCTTACCAGAGGTGAGAAGTACCCTGTCTTGCAACCAGCCTGGCACTGTAAGACCTGGGTCACAATGGGGCTGTGGTCTAGCAAGTAAGGGGCAGCATGACCCATGCCACCCAGTACTCATTGCCATGCTTCTAGGGAGTCTGAGACCTTCTCTGGCTCACCCTACACCAGTGGGTCTACTCTGGAGGAGGACCAACAGCAATCACAAATACTCAGTGAGCAACACTGAGCCAAGTTCTGGGGCTCCACAGATCAGTACAATCCAGCCCATTCCAGCACACCCTCCCGTGGGGAGGCAGATGTGGAAACAGACACATGACTGCTCTGAGAGTGGTGAGAACAAATTCTAAGGGAAACAAAGTAGCCTGGGGTAGACTGAGGAGAGCTCTACATGTAAGGTAGCACTAGAGCTGAGTCTTGAAGCAGAACATGGATTCACCAGGAAAGAGATTTTTGACCAAGGGAGTGGAGCGAGCAAAGGCAGGGGCATGAAAGAATAGATAGCCTGTCTTAGTGCAGTGAGCCTCCAGATCCCGAAGCTGAGGCAGGCCTGGCCCAGAGCATGAGTGGAAAGAGAAGGGATGGATTCTAGGGGCGACAGGCCTGGCAGGAGCAATTGCCAGTCTGACCCACATTCCCCAGTTTACACCACTTCAGGTGTGCTGATGCTCCAAGACTGCCCAAGGGAAAAAAAAAAAAAAAAAAAAAATCCCTGGGGCGCTGTCCCAGCCCCAGGTGCTGAGCAGGAGGGGGACCAGGGGTGAGTTGAGGGGCTGATGGAGAAAAGGCAGAGCTAGAGGGAAGGGCTTAGGCAGAAGAAAAAGGCCCTGGACACAGCTGCCGCAGGGGGAGAGGGATGGTGCTGTGCATGTGTGCAAGGCTGGAGCCTGGGCCTCATGTGGGGCGGCCAGCCACCCGCCTCCTGCCCTCTGGCCGCTGCTCTGGAGTCCCAGGTACCCAAAGGTTCCCAGAACCTACTCTGTCCCCAGGAAAGGGGCAGGAAGAGTCACTGATAATTCTGTAGGGACAGAACTAGGAGGTTATGTCAATCAGCTTGCAAACAGAGGTCCACCACACAAACCTGTGAGTCAGAGAAAGAGAGGTTAGCCTCGCAACTGCTGGATCTTTGGTAACATTCTGACCATTTTCAACCATACATAATCAGGACTCATTTCAAATAGCCTTTTGGAAGCATGCTAACTTATGCCCACTTGGTCTGCCGTGCCCTCTCCTGCCAAGTATCCCAAGACTTCCCCTTTCCTTATCTGAGTGCTCAAGGCCCATTCTTCAAGGGGATTTTGGGCTGACTGATGAATAGAAGAAGGCTGGAATGCTGGTGTGTTAAGTCATGACCCACCTCCTGGCTGGTGAGTGCCCCCTTCATGTATTCCCTGCACGTAGATTTTCAGTACACTACAAGACCTTTTTTTTTTCCATTCTCAATTTGTGGTTCTTGCTTTCCATAGCAGTGTTTCCCAGAAGGCTTGAGATTTCTTGCATGGCCATAGCTTGAAAGTGTAGAAATGAGATCCATAGGCAAGCTGTGTTCTCTATGGATCTAACCTGAGGCTGCCCTGTACCCTTCACCTACCTCTCTCTTGAGGTAGGTAACCTCCTGAGGTTAATAGGATGCCCATGGACACCCCTTCCTGGTGCCTGTGTGTCTGCCCCATAGGGAAAAGATGAGGAGCAGGATGGGTGGGTGTGGGCAGGGAGGAGTGTTGTGAATCCAAGCTCCCATCACAGTCGGGCTACCAAAAATCTGGCAGTCCTCCTTGTGCCCTCGGGGACCCAGCCTCTTCTTTCCTCGCTCACCTGGCAGGCCTGCGAAACAACTGTGGAGAGACCTTCAGAGCCGGGAAAAGGAGAGGGAGGATTAGAATGCCTTTTATTTTGAGTGTCTTTCTTTGGGCTTTTGCATTTATAATATTTCTATTTTTGAAAGAATCATTTGGCTCTTTTTTCTTTTAGCATATTTTCCTTCGAGCAATAGAAGCCTTTGCAATATGGAAAAAGTGACATGTGATCCGAAGGCGTCTGGAGGGGAGCTCTGAGTGCGGGGAACTGACCTTTGCAACCACCTACCCAGAGCCGAGACTGGCGAAGGGCAAGCGGAGCCTCCAGGAATGATGTCTGGTGCCCTCCACAGGTCAGTTCACAGTGGGAGTCTTGGTGACAACCTGCAGCTGTGTGTGCGTGCCTGTGCTCGCGCTCCTCTCTCCCGAGGTTTCTCTAGATGGCTCTGGTTGGCACGTCTCTCCTCTCACCCTGTGGCCAGCTGTCCCAGTTCGCCTCTCTTCCTCTCTCCCTCTCTCCTTTCAGCCCATCCTGGAAGGCCAAGGGCTGGGCCAGAGAGAAGCAGTTGTTGCTGTTTTTCCCCAGCTCCCGCTCAAACGTGACACCCACAGAAAGGTCAAGCCCACGTGGTTCGGCAGTCCCCTGCCTGGCCCGCCCTGGCTGT
Source organism: Lutra lutra (assembly GCF_902655055.1). NCBI lineage: Eukaryota > Metazoa > Chordata > Mammalia > Carnivora > Mustelidae > Lutra > Lutra lutra. The sequence continues at coordinate 60,251,317 of NC_062284.1, forward strand.
TGCCATGACGACTGCTGGGCTGGCAATGTCCTTAGCCACCTCTACTCCGCATGTTGGGTGGCCGTCCCAGGCTCTGCTCTCAGAAAAGCCACTCCGTTCAGAAGTTAAAGGGCTTCTGGGAATATGGACAGACGGACAGACAGAAAAACAGGTCGAGTCAGAGGCAGGCACTGTCTCTTGGACAAAGAGAAACAAAGCGTATTTAGGGACTCAGAGAATGTGAAGAGGCAAAAAAAAAAAAAAAGTGAGATGGTTGATGGAGTCTCAGAGTCTCGGCGACACAAAACTGAAGGCTGATGAACAAAGCACAACAGAGTCTGAGACAGAAACAGACAACGAGAGGCACAGGGGGAGAGGAGCCCTCACTGAAGAGCAATGGAGAGGGCCTGAGGGAGGAAGAGGGGAAAGATGGGACAGGTGTGAGAGGAGTCAGCCCACCCTTCCCCGCTCCCATCCCAGGAAAGTGCCTTGCCCTGAGCCGGGTGCAAAGCCAGTGTTTTGTCTCATCTCTCTGACATCTCAGGTGGGTTTCAGTCGATTTGCTGGCCAGACTCTTCCTCTGGCTGGATAACATTTGCCAGCCATTTGCCTTGCCCTAAGCTAACGACGGTAAAATCGAACCCCGCCCCAACACACACCCACACCCACCCCCTCCTTGCCATAGGGAGGCCCTTGGTCCATTTCACCCCAAACTCACCATAAATACCTACAGCTCAGCCTCCCTTCTCGCAGGGGGTGAAATGGGTATCAGAGCACTGAGCCGGGATGGCAGGAAGTGAGGCCAAATTGGGGAGTGGTGGGTGCGACCATCAGAGGTGATGTCGCCCCCTGGTGGGAGGTAACTAACATGACAGACAGTGAGTCCGACTCAGGAATGTGGGGGTAAGGGAGAGAGAGGAACTGGGAGAGAGAAGGGTTTCAGAACTCTGACCAAGTAGGCTGGAGGAGTGGTAACTGGAGTCACAGACCAACCCAGATTGGTCCTCCATGCTGGCCAGGAATTCTGCCTCTAACATTAGTGCACTGATTTCCCATCTTTGAGGTGTCTCCAAGGCTTTGGGTGAGTCTCTCAGGGTCTTTGAGTTCTGGGTCATTCTTAGCCTTAGCTTCTTAAGAAACAATAGGCCATCAGCAGAGGAAACTTGGATTCCCTCCAGCTTTTAACCAGTTCTGGCCTTGACCATCGTAGAGTGAACAATGCAGCCAATGTCCCTAATGTCATCATGTCCCAAGCTCACATGTGGGTGTAGAATAGAACAGGTGGTAGCTTGGAGAGCCCAGTGCCCTGGCGCCCTCAGCCCAGACAGTGCAGTGAGGGAGCTCAGCCCAGAAGGGAGACTACAACCCAAGGGAGCTATGGGTGGGCATCAGACAAGGTTCTGCCGATTTAGCCAACCAGGAGACCCCACTGGGCCACAGAGGCTAAAGCGTGAAAATCAGAGTTTCTCTGCTGTCCCTGTTAGGTCCTGGGCCGGGTGGGAAAGGGACCAGGGCAGATGCTGGTGGCGCCCTGCCCCACATCCCTTCAGCTCACCTCTGTGTCCAGCTGCAGCTGTGGTGGACAGTTTCCGGGCGTGCTCGCGCCTTCCCATCTGTGTTGCACTGATTTATAAAACATGTATACTTGGTCATTCCAATGACAACAGTATATTTCCCAGACATCTTTGGTGTTCATCCACAGTCTCTGAAAACATACCAGAGTCAGAAAAGTGAAAGAAATGTCTTGTTATTACTGAAGGACTCCCCACCCCACCCCAACTGCAGGGGCTGGTTGCCAGGAGGAACAACTACATGATTAGAGGGTGGGAACCTCCAGAGAGGGGAGAGGGGCTGTAGGCTGAATCAGCCAATGGCCAGGGACTCAATCATGACTATGCAGTGAAGCCTCCAGAATAACCCAAGAGGACTGGGTTTGGGAGCTTCTGAGATGGTGAACATGCAGAGGCCGTGGAGAGTAGTGTGTCTAGAGGGGGCATGGAAGCTTCAGGCCCTTTCCCCGTACTTCCCCTTATGTTTCTCTTCATCTTGACTGTTGGTTTGTGTTTTTTATCACATCCTTTAATAAACTGATAAATGTGGGGCGCCTGGGTGGCTCAGTGTGTTAAAGCCTCTGCCTTCGGCTTGGGTCATGATCCCAGGGTCCTGGGATCGAGCCTCACATTGGGCTCTTTGCTCAGCAGGGAGCCTGCTTCCCCTCTCTCTCTTTCTGCCTACCTCTCTGCCTACTTGTGATGTCTGTCAAATAAATTTTTTTTTAAATGTGAAGTGGTTCCCTGAGTTCTGGGAGCTGCTCTAGCAAATTAATTGAACCTAAGGAGGAGGTGGCTAGAGACTCCAATCTTTGGCAGTTGGTCAGAAGCACATGTGACAGCCTGGGGCTTGCAACTGGCATCTGAAGTGGGGGGAGGGGGACAGTCTTGGGGGACTGAACCCTTACCCTGTGGAATCTGCTACAATTTCTGGGTAGATAGGGATAGAATTGAGTTGAATTCTTGGACATCCTGCTGGTGCGTGAGAACCCCACCCACCCACCCACTCCTGTTTGGAATTGGGTCCGTGGTGGCGAGGGAACACACCTGGGTGACTCATAAGCGTCTGCCTTCGGCTCAGATCATGATCCCAGGGTCCTGAGATGGAGCCCCACATTGGGCTCCCTGATCAGCAGGAAGCCTGCTTCTTCTCTCTCTGTGCTCGCTCTCTCTCTCTCTCTCTCTCTCTCATTCTCTCTGAATAAATAAAATCCTTAAGGAAAAAAAAAAAGGAATTAGGTCCAGGAATGCAAGTAGACCATCCCTCTCCTCTGTGGGAGGCTTTTCTCAGCCTCTGCAGGGCACCTTGGAAGTAGCAGGAGCTTAACACTCCCAAATGACAAACCTCAACACTGAGGGATGGACGCTGGTAGAATTAGAGCCCAGATTTCCCCATCATTTAATGAGGGCCTTCGGAGCTGTGATCTTTAAGGCTCCCCAGAGAGATTCCCAGGAGAACTGAGCCCTAACTACCCACAATGAACCACTCAGTGTACCCTATCCTGTCTCATTCTCCTTACTCCCTTACTCCTGCCTGCTCCCTAAAATAAACTGCCTACATCCCAGTCCTTGTCTCGTGATAGGTGTTCAGAGGACATGAAATAGCACAAGGACTGCCTTTCTGTGATCCTCCCTGCTGGAGAGTCTGCCCCACAGGTTGGGCTAAGATAAGAATTGTTGGTCTGCGTCTGACTGATTGGAAGGGGTCATTATCATCTAGAGTGGGAAAAGAGCTCACCAGCTCTCCCTCCCAGATTTTGGGGAGTCCAAACCTGACTTACTAGCAGCAAGTACCTGTAGGTCTCCAATAGACAGCCATAGACTTTTTTTTTAAGACTTTATTTATTTGAGAGAGAGAGACAGAGCAAGCATGAGAGGGGAGAGGTCAGAGGGAGAAGCAGACTCCCCGCCAAGCAGGGAGCCCAATGTGGGACTCAATCCCTGGACTCCAGGATCATGACCTGAGCAGAAGGCAGTTGCTTAACCATCTGAGCCACCCAGATGCCCAACCATAGACTCATAACTGGAAAGGACCTTCGGGGTCACCTGACCCAACTTTCTGTGATATATAGGAATCCTCTTTACAACATCTCTGATGCCTGACTGAACACTTCCAATGACAGGGAACTCACTACCTTTTACAAGGCAGCCTTTTCTATTCTTAGACAGCTATTTGAAAATTTACCTTATAAGGAATGGTAATTGACCTCCCTGAAACTTACCCTCAATGGTCCAGTTTGTCTGTTGTATGTCAGTGTTTCATTTTTCTACTCAAGACTCCTCCAAATATTTGAAGGCCAACTATGTCTATTGTATCTTCTCTTTCCAGTCCACATTGTATTGCCTTGACCTTTCTTTAAATGAGATGGTCTTCTGAGCCTCCTTAGTCTGGATCCCTCCTCCAGGCAGCAACATGAGTTTGTCAGTGTTCCTCTTTCTTAGTACCCAGATGATGCTTCAGAGTCATGTGGCCAGTCCAGGGTGTATTCTTACGCTGCTAGAGCCCCAAGTACATTTCTACTATTGATTCCTAGAATTACAAATGTTGGCAGATACATAACACTACTGACTCAACTGGACTGTAAAGACACTGAACATCTGTTGTTTTGGTTTCTCAGCATCCCTTGTGCTTTTCTGCAGGTAGCAGCACTCTCCCCACTTCCCATTCTCAAATGGTTCTGGTGGGATTGCCAACCATAGCACCCTGTGCCTCTAGCCATAGGTTTGGGCCCATGACCTAGGCTCAGCCAATGAAAATATCCTGTCCCTGGTCACAGCACTTGGTTCAATGAACATGTAACCCAGGTTAGCCAATCAGAGGCCTTTCCTTGGATTTATTATATGGAGTTGGAAAGGCTAGATTTGCTAAACTGAGATGATGTGTAGAACTCCCAGGTTTCTACCTGCTATAGCTACCTACACATGAAGAAATAGAAAAAAGTTAAGAGGAGACTGAAGATACTACCCAAGTCCTTGGATCCAGCTGATCTTGAGGCCTGCTCTACTTTTGTCCTTCCCAATCAATATTCCTCTAGGGGTTAATCTAGACTGAGTCTGGCTTATGTCACTAGAACAAACTAGTACATAGTACTTTTTGTCTTCTAATTGTGGAGTAATTTTTTTTTATCCTAAATGAAAAGCTTCCTATTTATCCCTATTAGATTTCATACTTTGTCCCATCATTGCAGTCTATACAAAACTTTAGAGTCTGATTCTGTTGCCTAGTCAATTACCTATCCTCTCATTTTTAGTAAAGATGCCTTCTATGCACTCATCCAAATCATTGATAAAAATGTTGAGCTGGGTGGGTCAGTTGGTTAAGTGTCCAACTCTTGATTTAGGCTCATGATCTCAGGAGTCCCAGTTGGGGCTCCATGCTCAGCAGGAAGTCTGCTTCAGAATTCTCTCCCTCTCTATGCCCCTCCCCCTGTGCTCGCACTTTCTCTCTCTCTCTCTCTCAGATAAATAAATCTTTTTAAAAAATGTTGGGGCCTCTGGGTGGCTCAGTTGATTAAGCCTTTGGCTCAGGTCATGATCCCAGGGTCCTGGAATCAAGAGCTGCATTAGGCTCCTTGCTCAACAGAGCCGCCTTCTCCCTCTCCGTCTGCCTGCCACTCCCCCTACTTGTGCTCTTTCTCTCTCTCTCTCTCTGTGTCAAATAAATAAGTAAAATATTTAAAAAATAAAAATAAAAATGTTGAGCTGGACAGAGGAAAGAAGGAGGAGGAGGAGGAGGAGAAAAAAAAGAAGAGGGGGAAGAAGAAGAAGAGGAGGAGGGGGAGAAGAAGAAAGGGTAGGGGGAAGTGAAGGAGAAAAAAGAAGAAACCAGCATCATGTGAGTTTATCAATCAACAAGCATAGTTTTTTAGATGGTTGTTAAAACAACCATGAATCTACGCTACTGTGCCCTTATCCAGCCTACACCCTCCATCCTGTCTCCCAGACCTCACCATTCATTTGGTCACTCTGCTGAAGATCACACTGCACCTTGGCTTCTGCCGAGTTACCAGTGGATAACCTCATCCAAAAAGGACAAAGGATAGAAAGCCAAAAGTGGCCCTATTCTTTAAAATGCCCCAAAACTCAGGGTGCGTGACTGGCTCAGTGGGTAGAGCGTACTCTTGATCTCAGGGTTGTGAGCTCAAGCCTCATGTTGGGTGTGGAGCCTAGTTTAAAAGGGGGGGGGATGGGAATAATAAAATTCTCGTAAACTCCGCAGAGCCCATCTCCTTTTCCTGTGCACACTTGCATGCACGCACAGATCCCATCCCTCTCACCCACCACTGCCTCCTCCCTCCCTGCTTCTCTGCAAAAGAACTGATTTTTTTTTAAAGATTTTATTTATTTATTTGACAGAGAGAGATCACAAGTAGACAGAGAGGCAGGCAGAGAAAGATAGATAGAGAGAGAGAGAGAGGGAAGCAGGCTCCTTGCTGAGCAGAGAGCCCGATGTGGGACTCGATCCCAGGACCCTGAGATCATGACCTGAGCCGAAGGCAGCGGCTTAACCCACTGAGCCACCCAGGCGCCCCAAGAACTGATTTTTTAAAGTGGATCAGGTCAGCATGAAGAGAGGAAAGCCCGCCTCGGAAGAGATCTTTACCTCAGAACAATCTGTGACAGGCGGCACTTGGGATAGGTGGGTGGGGAAAGGGGTATACCTCTTAGCCACAAGTTGACTCACAGCAGGCAGTGCACTGACCCTTAGCACAGCCTCCCAGGGGTGGGTGGGGCATAAAGAAGCAGAGGTCCACCCAGTGTCCCTCCAGTCTGCCCACCCACCAAGCACAGGCTCTGCAGAGGGCTAAGCCAGGCTGGCCATCCCTGCACCACCACTTGCTAACCACCCGCCACTACCAAACCCAAGTGCCATGCTCCCCCTTCTTACTCCCTCACGCTTCCTTCCACTTGGATGCCAAGTTCCGGTGGCTCTTCCCCTCACGCTTCCCACATCCCTCTCTCTGTGCCCTCAGTGACACGTCCTTGTTTGTGTTGTAACCATCATCTCTTCAAATAGTTCTGCCCCATGCGCTCCTTCTTCACTTTCTGGGACTCAAATGGCGCATATATTAGACTGTTTGGTATTTTCCCACCAATCTCGGAGGCTTGGGTTTCTTTTTTCTTTTCTTACTCTTACTCCCTTTTGTCTTTGTGTTCCTGCTTGGATGATTTCTATTGACCTTTCTCAAGTTCATTGCTTTTTTCCTCAGCTGTGCCTGCCTATGGAATAGCTTGTTGAAGGAATTCATCTCTGATACCAAGTTTTTTATTGCTAGCATTTCCACCTAACTCTCTTAATAGTTTCCATGTCTCTGCCGAGACTCCCCATATGTTCCTGCAAGTTGCCCACCCTTTCTCACTAGACCCATTAACATATTAGTCATTATTATTTAAGGTCCCTACCCAGGAGTTCCAAAATCTGTCATCTGGGAGTCTAGTTCTGTTGATTTATCTTTTGATGATGGTTTGGGGTTTTTTTTCTTTCTTGCCCTTTCATGTATGTTTCACAAATTTGTACTGAATACCCATCCTGTGTAAAGAGCAGAGACTGAGGTAAATGGTATTTATGGCTGGAAGTGGGCATGCCTCTTCGGTTGGTCTGTGGGGTTTAATCAGTAGAGTTAGGAGTCAGGTAGGGTTGGGGTTTGTCGTTCCCACCATTACCTCCGTATGTCACAGTCTTTGAATTCCTCTGGTAGTGGGCTGCTTAGAGTAGGGACTGGGGTATCAGAGGATTTTTCTGGGCTCCTGCTCTGCCCTCAGCTTCTCAGCCATCCCCGCATGCCTGCCCCTCCATCAGCAGTGGACCGCTGTTGCTTGCCATGTGCTTGTAGGCTCCTGAAGGGGCAGGACAGGCAGTGGGGGTGGGCTGAGGATGTGTGTGTCTGTTATCCAGGTTCTGCTTTAGTCTTAGACAACATCCTGAGGGCAAGAGTGAGGCTTTCTCCCCACTCCCTCTGAAAGCCAAATTCTGCCTTATATCTGTGGTTGGTTTGGGGTGGCCCAAGTTTCTTGCCCTCCCCCACCCACCCCGGAGACCAGACCCTTGCTTGAATCTTCAGCCCATGATTGTTTCCTGCTTTCCCATTGGGATAGAGGGATTTTGCTTCCATTCTTACTCACTGAAGCAGTGGATCTTTGGCTGTGTTAAAGAAGGGCAAAAAGGTTTTGACTCCTCACCCAGAAGCAGGTGAGTTTTGCTTTTATCACTTCCCCGAAGCAAGACTCCGTTGCCCCTTCCCCAGGGGCTTAAAGCTTTGGTTTATAAGAGGATTGCAGAAGCAGCTGAGGCTCTTTGCCTTCCCTCAGCAGCTGCCTTACCAAGTCCTGTGTGCTGGCACCACCACCTTGGAGGAGGAAAGCCCTCCCCCATTTTCCTGCCCTGCTCCCACTTTTCCTCAGAACCTCAGAGGGAGGCCTATGGAAGAAAGCTTACCATGAGTACAACTCTCCCGTGTCTGGAATAGTCTCCAGCTATTCTAAACTGACATGTGAGCCCACGTGTAGCCTTTTTAACTTGTTAAATTTTTTGTTGGTTTCTTCTTACTCATGTGTTGTCAGCCACCTCTTTCTTCCATGCTGTTTTTTTGTTTTGTTTTAAGATTTTATTTATTTGACACAGATAGAGAGCACAAGTAGACAGAGTGGGAGGGAACACCGACCCAGGGTCCCAAGTGAGGAGTGTCCGTACTGTAGGATGAAAGGATGGGATGAGATTGACATGTCGATCTTTGCAATCTGCCAAATAGGATTCTATTTATTCTATAATAGTGAAACAGTAACTTCAAAGAAATTAAGCTAGAAAATATAAATAAGGGAAAACTACAAGCCACCTAATTGCATTATTCATTTGGACATACCATTGCCAAATGTGAATCTGTGCTTCCCTAATCAACTTAATCATGTGGTATCCATGGCAGCCCTAACTGTCTTTCCAGATCCAAATCCGATCCTGTTACTGCTCCTCTTAAAATGACCCATTAGTTGGGCACCTGGATGGCTCAGTGGGTTAAGCGTCCCACTCTTGATTTCGGCTCTGGTCCTTATTTCGGAGTCGTGGGATCAAGTCCCGCATCGGGCTCTGCGCTTGGTATGGAATCTGGTTGTCCCTCTCCCTCTGTTCCCTCATCCCTCAAGTAATAAAATCTTTAAAAAAAAAAAAAAAAAAGAACCCAATAGCTCCTTCTTGCCCCAATAAAATCCAAGCTCCTTAACGTGACTTACAAAGCCCTTCACACCTGACCTTGTTTCTTAGTTTCCAACCTCACCTTTTGATGCTTCCTCCTTTGTCCTTTATGACCCCAACTATACCGAACTACTCTCCAGTCTCTATACCTTCTTCTGCCTCTAGGCCTATGTACATGCCATTTTCCTCTTCTGGGACTTGACTATGCCCCCATGTTCCTCTTCCTCCATTCTCACAGTCTGACCACTACCCATTTTTTCTGGACTCAGCTTCCCTAACACAGCCTCTCTCCTACCTCCCACCCTGACTGGCCTAGGGCTCTCATAGCTCCTGGCATGTGCTCTAAAGCAGCTATGCTAATGCCTTGATTCTGCAGCCCAAGCGATTACAGTGCTAATCAGCTAGGCCATCTCACTCCCTCCACCATTCCACGTGGGAAGATGTGGTTTTGCTCTGTTCACCATGATGCACAGTGCAGGGGCTCAACAAATATGGCCTAGGCAAATGAATCTACGCCTTCAGTAACCCACTTCTGGGTTCAAGTACACAGCTCTCCCACACACGGAAGACTGCCACAGCAGTGTCCCATCTTGAATCTTCTAACTCAAGTAGGGCCAAAGCTGGCTGGAGTGTCTTGGAATTTTCAGGAAAATGTCTGCTTCCCGCGGCTGCAGCTTTTCTCAACCTTGGGGAGTGACTCCAAGGCAGGGCCAGGGAGTGGCTTCAGGATGTTTCCCTTCCTCCAGCGACAGTCCTGGTGGGCAGGCCTGCCTGGGAGGGACACAGCTTGGCAACAGCTGGTGGGTTGCTTTCAGAGCCTATTTCTGGAACAGGACTGGACACAAGTCTGTGCTATTCCAGCACCAATCTTACCAAGCCCTGGGTGATGAGCACCATGTGCCAAGAGAGAACAGTGGTGGTCACCCATCACTTACCTTATCTCCCTGGCTCTAACCCAGACTTCTTTGGGTATACCAAATCATTTCTGCTTTGCCCTACTGGTAATTGTCCTTACTTGGCTCTAAGGGTTAGCATTAAATATTGCTCTGTTTGCTCTTTCTGTTTCACTTGGGGTAATAAGAAAAGCCCTCTCAACTCAAATTTTACTGATTTGGGAAAGTGCTAACTGGAGCTCCTTCGGAATTGCCAGGGTCAAAGGAAACCAATCAGCATTTCTAGTCAATACAATTTTTCCTATGGTTAGTCGAATTTCTAAAAGGGAAATGCAACACAAAGAGGTCATTTGACTTATTTGTATCACATGGTAAACCACAAGGCAGTAAAGATAGCACTCAAGACTCGGATTCAAGTTTAGTACCATTTCAATAGCTAAGTTAAGTCTGTATTATAGTAAATCAGTTTGGGGAGCTAACATCAAATTTTTTTTGGTAAATGGTGCTTCACTTTTTTTGAGAACCATCACTGGGGCACCTGGTGGCTCAGCTGGTTAAGCATCTGACTCTTGATTTCAGCTCAGATCTTGATCTCAGGACTGTGGGTTCAAGCCCCAAGCTCGGCATGGAGCCTGTTCCCCCATCCCCCCAAAAAGTGATCACTTAGGTTGTCACCTCTAAGCCAATCAGAAATCAGAATTGCAACTCATTGGACTCCCTTTCGTGGCAATCTGCCTCTACTAAAAAGTTAGGTGAGCAGGGAGCCGAAGATCTGGGACCTTTGTCCCATACCCCACCCAGGTTTTCACATGGGGCTAAAACCCTTCCAGTCCCAAAGTTTCTTTTTGGTTCCTCTAACTCAATTCTCCACCTTCTCACACTAATATGTGTTAACTAGGTAGAAAATGGGAGGTAGGGAAAAGGCAAAGCTAGAATCTCGCCTGAATTACTGAAACACTATTTTCTGGTATGGATACATTCTCTGTCTGATGATGGGCTGCTCTTTAGGAAAGTGTTTTGAGACCTTACCACTTTTTCTCTTAAAAAAAATTACTGAGAAAAGAGTAATTTTTGTTTATCATGCAGGGAGAAGAAAACTCAGTCTTTAAAAAAAAAAAAAAAAAAACAATTCTATCCATCCACCTGAAAGCCATCAGATGGCCTGTAGGAATAGTGTGGTCTAGCACTTGAACCCAGGGCGGGGATGGCAACCTGCAAGTCCAGGGCCAGGTGACTGTCAGTGTCTGGCTTCCTCAAAGTGTCTGGGGAACACAAAGGGTCACTCTCTATGTCAAGGGAATCCTACTATTAAAAAGCAGGAGGAATAAAACTAAGACAATCAATTAAAAAAAAAAAAAGAAAGTATGTCTCCCCAAATTCATTTAATTCAGCAAGTTTATCAAATTACCTGGTTGATTCCTGTTCTTTCAGACAAAGCAAATACCTGATTTAGATACAGGCACGTGTTCTCTGCAGATTTTTGGGGTTGCCCTGCTAGTCATTAGGAACTTGAAACCTATTACCCAGGAAGAAGCTCCATGGAGCCACAGCCACAGAATCCTGGCCACAGAATCCCACCCTCAGAGCACCGAGGTCTGCCTTGTTGGAGGGTGCATGTTAAAAACAGAAGGCTGGCAAAGGTAATCTGCTTTCTTACATCGTCATTCACTTGTCTTTACCTCCTCACTGCCTGGGAGCATCTCTCTGGGTGGGGGAAGCAGGTCGAGAGCACCACACACATGGCTATTCTGATGCGAAAAGTTTTATAGGGACAACACAGGCTAAACAAGAACACTATAAAGGAGGGAAACACAGGCTCAGTCAGGAAAACTGCCACAAGTGAGCTTGGAACTATTCAGGAGTGGTGTCAAATACCAACACCATATTTACAAGTCTAATTTGAAGCCTGACCCTTTTTAAGTGCAAGAGGAAGTTTGGGGAGAAACCATGCATGAAATCAAAAAATAGACATGTACACACAAACACCCAAGTTTTCATACTTTTGCCCGTTTTCTCCAAAAAGAACCAGACCCATAAAAGTGAAAAGCGCAGCCTCTTTTCCTCAAGTTTCTGTATTTATTACAAACTTCGAGAAGCCCCACGGTGGGCTGTGGTTCCCAAGGAGGCAGACTTGATTCTCCTTGGCCCCACTCACCCCTGACAATTAACCAAGGGAATGCTGGGAACGCAGGCAGGAACATCCAGAAGAGGAAAGAAAAAATATGGCTTACTTAGCTTATATGTTAAACCCAAGGGTATCAGTTTCTCCAAATACTTTCATACTTGCTGCTTCGCTAGAGTGTTAGCGGACTTCTCACCTGCATTGACAGAGCTCAGGCAAGCTGTGAGACCCAGAGGAAAGCAGTATGTTGATCCAGCATGCACGGGGGCGGTCACTTTATCCGACAGTCACACACGCCAGCCCCAAGCAAGTCCTCGGGGGCCCACAGCTGTTTGCTTTGTTGAGTGGGAGGGTGGGCTTTCCCCCTCCCTAGATTTCTCCTTGCTGCTCCACCGAGCTCTCTGCTGTTCCCTCTGGACCCAAGACAGCTGCTCAGTGTGTGTGTATGTAATTTATTGTTCCGCTGCTGCTGGCTTGTCCCCAGCCGCTGGCTTCTCAACCTGGGACTCTGGAGGAATCAGATACTGGACCTCCTCTGTACTGATGGCTACTTTATCTGGCTGGAGCCACCTCTTGAAATGCTCCAAGGTGCTAGGAGAGAGCAGGAGGATAGGGCGGCTGCGTCAGACCCGGCTGATTAATTACTTAATGATTATCTCAGTTACTCAAATGCTGCCTTCCCGCCCACCACCAATTTCTTCCTACAATTGTTTTTCACTGCTAAGGGGGGCGGGAGGATGACGATACCCCTCTGACAGCTGTGCATCCTGGCAGCTCAGCGGCATAATTTACCCCCTAGTGGGCACTGGCTATAAGCAGCACCAGGCCCCCTTCAAATGCAGAGCCTCTGAAGGCTTGGCAAGAATAGCTGGAGAAAAGCTTATGCCTCGGTCCTGTCTTTTTTCCCTTAAAACCAGAGAGGGAATTGTCCAAGGGAGGAAACATTTAAATAAATGCCAAATTATTAGCGAGCATCTTGAAATCTCCCGTACCTGAGGCACTCCGAGACTCCATTATACTTAAAGCAGTTAGCTGCACAAAGCATCATTTTTGTGGGGTTTTTTTGTTTGTTTACTTCATCCTATAGCACGTCCCCAAGATGGAAACATCTGCGTGGTAATTTCTCCCACAGAGAAATAGCCACTGTGCCAGAGGGCTCTTTTTGGGTTTGGATCTGTGAGGAGGGGGGAAAGGGCCCCCTCTCACCTTCCTTAAGTACCCAAGACCCTCCACTCTAATGCTTACAAGATATACATAGTAAACTATAAATAATGACAAATAACGGAAGCCTTATTCTATGCTCTTCAACAGCCCAAAGTCTTAAGCCAAGAGGTCAAGCCATCACCAGCAGGTTTCAGACGACTAAAATGGCAGAATCGAGTGATAGCCAGGAGGATTTCTCAGCCCATTACTCCTCTGCCAAAGGCATTGCCATGAGGAGAGTCACCTACCTGTGGCCTTCACTTATGTGAAGAACCACAAGGTTCCACTACAAGATGGCCTCTGTTTAAAAAAGAAACTCTGGGGGCGCCTGGGTGGCTCAGTGGGTTGAAGCCTCTGCCTTTGGCTCAGGTCGTGGTCCCAGCGTCCTGGGATTGAGCCCTGCATCGGGCTCTCTGCTCAGTGCACAGCCTGCTTCCCTTTCTCTCTCTCTGCCTGCCTCTCTGTCTACTTGTGATCTCTGTCAAATAAATAAATAAAATCTTAAAATAAAAAACTATTTCCAAAAAAAAAAAAAAAAAGAAACTCTGACGTCTGCAAATAAATGCCTATCTATTGTTTCTGATGCGCTTGTTCTAACACTCATAGAAAGAAGTGTTCCCACAGACAGCAGCTCAGGGGAACGGGTGCCCACAGCTCAGAGGCCCAGGGCACTCCAGGAGCATGATTTCATCTTCATCTCCCACACTTTTCACAGAATTGTTTCAGTCGCTTCTACAGAAAAGGGAACATCATCACATCATTGTAAGGTACTGACAGACATACAGAAACATTAACTCGAGCCTTGGTGCTGATCTGCTTTCAAAAGAAGAAGAATTTCTACTTGAGAATTGTGCAGGAGCAAATTTTGTCTTTTCTTCTCAGAACTGGAAAGGAGGCAAACATTCAAGGGGAGAGAGAATAGAGTACCAAATGATCGATGGGTTGGGAATGTGTGCATCTTCAAGTCTCTTGTGTTTAAGGGGAGTTTAAGGCTCAACTGGGTTGAGTCTTCAGAGACAGAAAAGAGCAAAATGTGTATGATTTTCTGAACCCTCAGAAGGTAGGTAGTTAGGCTGACTTTAGATGCCACGTTAATTTCTGAAGAATCTGGGGGCATACTGATGCAGTATTTAAGACAATGTAAGTGAAAATGCTTTGTATGTTGAAAAGTAAAATGTAACTATCAAGTTTTATTCACCTACAGTCCCCGACTTCAGCAGCTGTTTTATCTGACATCACGGGACTCTTAAAGTCAATGTTAACGATGTGTTGCAAACTTAGGTGATGTTTCCCTAAGACCTTTTGTTAACATTCAGGCTTTTACTTCCCTCACCAATTTTTTATTTTGAATAATTGCTTACTGAACTTTAAAAGTCCAGTAGGACTAACACTCATGGCTAACATTTACATTGTACTTACCAGGTGCAGGGTCTGTTCTAAGCACCTGAGACACTGTAACTCCTTTAACACTCCCCACAGCATGATGAGGGAAGAGCTACTATTCCTGCTTTACAGAGCAGGAAACTGAGGCACACCCAGGTTACTTCCTCAAGAACATACAACCAGGAAGTGGCAGAGCCTCTTTCTCAGGTGTCGAGCACCGAGCACCATTCCTCTCTTTGCGGCAGAAAGCCCTCTCCTCCTCTCTGCACCCAGCCCATCTGCAGATACTCCTCAAGTCCTACCTTCTTCTCTGGCACAAACACCAGAGCCCACAGGGAGCTCAAGAGTCTCTCAACTCCCAAAGCATGTTCTGTCACTTGCACTCACCCAGCTCTTTTCTTATGCTGCCTTATTTCGTTAGGTATGTCTTTATAAAAATTTGTTGTCTCTCCCCAAATAGTTTTGGGGGCCAAGAAAAAATGGGGGAGGGATACTAAAACTTCCTTACATCTCCCCGCCACCCTAGCACCTTCAGCCCCATAACATCATGAGTAGTGCCTTCACACAGTAGATGCTTAAGAAATTCATTCATTTAGTCTATGCTAATTTGAATGCCTGCGATATGACAGGAACTCTCTAAGGCAATGGCTAGTCAAGTAAGACACAGTTCCAGTTGTTGATCGTTACAACTTTCGTAAGCATGTTGTGTACTTAGGAATGAAGACCATGCTTTCTCCTCAATTCTGTCCAATCTGTGATCTAGATACAGGTGGAGTATTTGCTCTTTTGCAAAAATAATAATTATCAACACCTGCTACTGGACTAAGCAAATAGAGCATCCGCCAAAAGGACAATTTTGAGCTTAGAAAAGCTGATGTTGATATCAACCAGTGTCTGGACTCAAATGTCACTCTCCCCGAATTCTTTAGAGAAAGAGAAATTTCCCCAATGCAATGCTGTCAACTGGAACTGGACTGAGAACCAATTACCTCTCATCAGAATCAAGTCCATCCACAAAAAATTCTGATGCTAACTTCTCCTGCAGGAACCGATCCCAGCATTCCTTCTTGGCTTGGGCCAAGGTTCGAAGCATGTCCTTGGAAGTCACTTCCTGATTTAAACCTTTGATTCTTTTCAGCTTCTTCTCTAAAGAGAAGAGGAGAAGCAGCTTAACAAGGAAATTGAGTATGAAATAAAACTAAATCTGAAATGCAAGGTGACAGGGGCGTCTGGGTGGTTCAGACGTTAAGTGTCTGCCTTCAGCTCAGGTAGTGATCTCCAGGTCCTGGGATCAAGCCCCAAGTCAGGCTCCCAGCTCAGCAGGGAGTCTGCTTCTCCCTCTCCCTCTTCCCTTGCTTGTGCTCTGTCTCTCTCTCTCTCTCTCTCTCTCTAATGAGTAAATAAAATCTTTAAAAAATAAAATAAAATGGAAGGTGACAACTTAAAATTTCTCTCACTAATGAGTACATCCACACTCCCTGCAAAAGAGCCCTTTTTTTTTTTAAGGACAGGTAAAGGGAAATATACATTTTTCTTTTTCCTTCGCCATGTCTTAATTCTGTATTGTATCAAATACATGTTTAAACCCAGAAAGGAAAAAGGCCATAGGCTCTCATAAATAAATCAATGGCACATTTTCTTTGAAATCGCAGAAGCCAGCAGGTATCTCTCGAAAGCATTACTTGTTTTCCCTGGCTTGACATGTGTCAACTCCTTGAAAATAGTCTCTCTGAGGAGTTAATGGTTTTTCTTTCTCTTATAATGACAAGAAGTAGTTTCCAAATCTCATGAGAAAGAATTAGAGAAAATGATGAAAGATCCAATGGTTCATTACACACTAAAATTGACTTGATGAGAACGCAATAAGAAGAGACCTTTAAGATCTCTATCAGTGATTAAATTCTTGATTAAAGAAAGGCAATCTCCCAACATTTCTAAAAGTTACTCAACTTGTGGCCTGGATGTTGGAACCTAATAAAAACAAACATCTTGTAATCCCAGTGAGAGTGGTCTACGTGGCTTCTTGATGATAGATGTTTAATTACTCGCCTTTGCATTTTAAGTGTAATTTAGGAACAAGTGAAGAATAGAAGGAAGGGGATCACCATTTGCCTTCTCCTTTAATGTAGTCTTGCCTTCAATGATAATGAATGGGTAAATGATGGCCTTTTGGAAGGGGAGGGGGAATATCAAGCCCAGACCCAATTGAAACTTTATGATTTGCAATCCTGTTTTCATTTCTAAACAAGCCACATCAGCTAGCACCCACATATCAAAACAAAAAGCACCTTTAGTTGCTGCAAGTTACCTCTAGGAGCTCACCCATGCAAAAAAATCTGTACTTGATAAATGTTAAATATTTGAGTTTTTGCCTTCTTGAGGATGTGAAAAGAATTATATGGATCTCACATTGAGCTGGCTAAGTTTTTAATTGCTGCTCATAGTGGAGTCTTTTTTTTTTTTTTAAGATTTATTTATTTACTTGAGAAAGAGCATACATAGGCATGGTGGGGGGTTGGGTAGCAGAAGGAAAGGGAGAGAGAGAACCTCAAGCAGACTCCCTGCCAAGCACAGAGCCGAACCAGGGGCTCAATCTCATGACCCTGGGATCATGACCTTGACAAAAATCACGAGTGGAATGCTCAACTAACTAAGCCACCCAGGCGCCCCACATTCTTTTTGATTCAGGTCTATCTGGGAATAATTTTATTGTCTTGCCTTGGTTCTAAAGGTGGAAGGTACTCTTTGGGGCTTGAAAAAGTCTTCCCCCCCATGGGGCGCCTGGGTGGCTCAGTGGGTTAAAGCCTCTGCCTTCAGCATGATCCCAAGTCATGATCCCAAGATCCTGGGATGGAGCCCCGCATCGGGCTCTCCACTCAGCGGGGAGCCTGATTCCTCCTCTCTCTCTGCCTGCCTCTCTGCCTACTTGTGATCTTTGTCTATCAAAAAGAAAAAATAAATACATAAATAAATAAAAAGTCTTCCCCTCTCTGAGTGTGCTCAGTCCCTAATTAGGTGTGATCTAAGTTGTCCAGGCAGAAAGAGGCACCCCTGCATACTCCCAGCCTGCCTGCTACTATCTCCCAGATTCTGCCACAGGCAAAGAAATGGCTCTTATCCTTCAGAGAATGAAAACTTTTTTTTTTTTTTAAAGACTTTATTTATTTGACAGAGACACAGTGAGAGAGGGAACACAAGCAGGGGGAGTGGAAAAGGGAGAATCAGGCCTCCCGCCGAGCAGGGAGCCTGATGCGGGGCTCGATCCCAGGATTCTGGGATCATAACCTGAGCTGAAGGCAGACGCTTAACAACTGAGTCACCCAGACACCCTTAGAATGAAAGTTTTTCTCAAAGATTTTATTTATTTGAAAGAGAGCATAAGTGTGGGAGTGGCAGAGGGGGAGGGAGGACATGGGGCTTGATCCCAGGACCCCAGGATCAGATCATGATCTGAGCAGAAGGCAGATGCTTAACCAACTGAGCCACCCAGGTGCCCCCAGAGAATGAACTTTTAATCATCTTTTAAAAAAAAAATTTTTTTTAACATCTTAAAGTAATCTCTACCTCAATGTAGAGCTCAAATTTACAACCCTGAGATCAAGAGCCAGGATCTACTGATTAGGCAGCCAGGTGCCCCTTAATCATCTTCTTAACTGATTTTAGAAAAGATCTGTGGAGTTTTAACCTTCCAAACCAGTCTTCACCAATCAAATCATGACCGAATCCATGAAAGTTTCTTACAACCCCTGGGCACAGAGTACCAACAAGCCACAGGATCTGGTTCTCCAGCTTTCTTAGACTGTTGCTGCTGCTTCTCCTTATCATTAAACTGATGTTCTGACTGCCACAGAACAGAATTGTCAACCTTCTTGGCCACAGCTGCAAGTATTACTATCCTAACTTTGGTAGCTTCCAGAAAAATTTCACATTACACCTGGATGTTTCTTGTTATCCATCATTCCACTTGTGTTTTTCCCACATCTTTTTCCTCCAGTACATCATTAACGAAACTCCTTTTGTTTTTCCAAGGTATTTCTTAGAGATCATGTAAACTCTATTCTGATTCTTTCTGCCCTTCCTCAAAAGGTTCTTCCTAAATTGCCTTTCCTTCCTCAAATGATTATTCCCAGGTTTGGTTTTGTGACACATAGATGGGCCTCATGGGTTTTTAATAATAAAAGGATACCACAATTCTAAAGCAATCACTTCCCTAGACTGATACATTTCTTTCTCCTTGAATGGGACAATCTGACTCTCTTTCCTATATTCCGAGTCTCTCTAAATACTAACACTTAAATACTAACACAAGACAGCTATTTGAGGAAATATTTGAAAAATTAAATGACTAAAGAATTAAATCACTAATAAGAGGTAGAATGATTTTATGTCAACATGCTCCCACTCCAACAATCAATCCATTTAATATTATAGTTTTTTCATACAGTAGTTTTTCAATATAAGAGTTTCATCAGAAATCCATGTGCAGCTCTGGGGAACTTTTCTTTCAGGATGGCATAATGTTTGACACTTCTGAGTTATCTGAATATATGGGCAACCGATAATAGGCAAGAGGGTTCTCCACAGGATGCCAAGAAATGAAGCAGAATTCAGATGAAACAGAGGCAGGAGGTAACAAAGACTGTTTAAAGGGATATACAAGGAAAAGGGTGCCCCTGGGGTGCGTGACTAGCTCAGTCAGTAGAACATGCAACACTTGATCTCAGGGTTGTAAGTTCAAGCCCCACGTTGGGTGTAGAGATTACTTAAAAAATAAAATCTTAAAAAAAAAAAAAGGTAAAGGGTGCTCCTTGCCAACAACCAACCCAAAACACCTCCTTAGAATTACATATAATACATGTGGTGAGGACAAAAAATAGTAATAATAGAGGGGCGGGGAATCTGGGTAGTTCAGTGGGTTAAAGCCTCTGCCTTCGGCTCAGGTCATGATCCCAGGGTCCTGGGATCGAGTCCCACATTGGGCTTTCTGCTCAGCGGGGAACCTGCTTCCTCCTCTCTCTCTGCCTGCCTCTCTGCCTACTTGTGATCTCTCTATGTGAAATGAATAAATAAAATCTTTAAAAAATAAAAATAAAAAATATATGTAATAGAGGGGCGCCTGGGTGGCTTAGTCAGTTAGGTTAAGCGTCTGCCTTTGGCTCAGGTCATGATCCCAGAGATCTGAGCCAAGCCCCAAGTTCCCCACCATGGGCTCTCTGCTCCGACGGGAGCCGCCTTCTCCCCCTCACCCACCTGCGGCTCTTGTGCTCTCTTGCTCTCTGTCAAATAAATAAACTAGAAATCTTTTAAAAAAGAATAGAAACCAGGTGATGAAACTGAACTTCCACATGCCAACATGCTTCCTTAAAACCACCGACTTCTGATTAAAAAAAAAAAAAAGCCATCTAACTTACCTAGAGTTGCTAAATACACTTCTGAATCCTGTAAGGGAGCCCAAGGCTTTGTAGCCGGCTGAACAGCAAACTCTGGAGCCTCCCTTTGGCCTGTGCCCGCAGGGTAAGAATCCATAAAGGAGTCTGAGAAAGCATTGCTGGCACCATC
Source organism: Lutra lutra (assembly GCF_902655055.1). Taxonomy (NCBI): domain Eukaryota; kingdom Metazoa; phylum Chordata; class Mammalia; order Carnivora; family Mustelidae; genus Lutra; species Lutra lutra. The sequence goes on from NC_062284.1 coordinate 60,271,192, forward strand.
TTCTTGGTCAGGATTTGGCAGACAGGAACAGATTTCAGCCCAAAGATCAGGGCCAGATCTTGTGGCTGTAGAGTCAATGCTCTCAAACATTTTCATTTGGAATCTGAGCTGAAAAACATGAAGGACTGGCTTTAAGGATATATTATAAGTATGCAGTACTCAGATATTTGTTTACCCAGTGAAAGAAGGTGAAAATGTCTTTTATTAGATTCCTATGTTACAAATATAAAGATGACAAAAGGGTAATCGGATTCCTCTTCTGGCTCTGCACTCAAGTTGTTTTCATAACAAAGTTTCTTTTTAAAAATGAAATGCCTACAAGCCAGACACAAAAGGACAAATAATGAATGATTCCACTTAAATGAAGTACCTACAGTCAAATTCATAGAGTTGGAAAATAGATTGGTGGTTGCCAGGGGTTTGGCAGAGGAGGGTATGGCAGTTACTTTTTCATGGGTACAGAGTTTTAGTTTGGGAAGTTCTAGAGAAGGATATTCGAGATGGTTGCACAACCAGATGTGTCACAACTGCACATCTAAAAATGGTTAAAATGGCAATTTTGTTATATATTTCATCACACACACACAAACACACACACACTTCTAAGACATTCCCAGTGGAGACAACCATGCTGCACTTCTTTCCAAAGATCTCCATCCTGTCCTAAGCCAATTAAATTCTGTTTTCAATAGGACACACACTAAAGGCCTTGCAGAGTTCCAAATACACGAGGATAATAAAAATGCTTCTTGGTGAAAACTGTAAGAAATGTCATATGCAAAACTCCATCTGCTCATTACATGTAGAAAAGCTGGACTATATACCTTATTCTTATTTTATAAGTTCTTATTTTAATAGGCAGAAACACTAGAAGAGATATTTCCATCAGTTTACAAACGAAGGAACTGAGAATCAGAAGGGTAACTAGTCAAGGGTCCCTTGCTGATGGTGATTCCTTGACTGGAAACCAGACCTGTGCCACTCCAAAATCCACGTTCTTATCCAACACCACACCGCCTGGGACTTTCACAATTATCTAGTCTTAACAAAATGGTTGACACCTTCTTTTCAGGAGGGACCTTTTAGATTAGGAAGGTAGCCTGAGGTAAGGTTTGAATAATTCCAGGAGTGACAGTTCAGGCAAAGCAGGCGCCTAGAAGAGGGGACAAATAAGTCACAGCGGCCCTGGAAGAATTGATGCCAGGGTCCACGACAAACCTCCATCCCCACCCCGAAGTCGTTTGAACCCACCCAAACCAAAACTTTCCTCTCACCGGGGCCCGGATCCTTTCCCCCTCCTCCCTAGAAGCCCAGAACAGCACAGGGAATCCTGGCGTTCAGACCCGGGGCTCAGTCATTCTGGGCTCACAAACTGGCTGGAGGGGAGAAGTCAGACCCCGAGGTCCCTCCGTGGTATCCTGGGATGGGACTGGGGCAGAGGAGCTAAAACGCTGGGCACCTTTATCCTCTTCACCTACCGCAAACGCCTACCCACCAGCTCCCAAACGCTCGGTTAAGTTCCGGCGCGGAAGGGTAGGAAGAAGTAGCGGGGCGGAGTCTCCGAGTGACGGACCCCGGGAGTCCTCCAACCACCGCCCAACCTGGCGATGTTCTGTGCGTGGATTGGCTGACAGGAGCTCGGCCGGGTAAGGAAGTGAGGAACAGAGTGAGAAAAAGAAGTAGGCGGGACTTGTCGCGGGGATACAGTGGAGTCACATGCCTTGGGCCCCCACCTTCTCTGAGACAGGTTCCACTAGCGTCTTATCTGAGCGTTCCTCGCCCGGACACCGAGTCCTCGGGCCATCCTCTTCTCGGAGAGGGAACCCCAGTTGCCCAGGTCTTTGAGTTTTCTTGGTTACCTGAGCAAATTCACCTCCTCGGCAATCCTCTGGGTTGGTGTTTTCTGAAAATCTCATCCCTTTGCTACCCAAATTAGAGCACTCCGGCGGCTCGAATGGGGAAGGAGGAGACGACTTTCCTTAGTCTTACAGGAGACCCAGATCCCATTAGCCAAGTTAGGCTTTCTTTTATTCATTTAGTCAATAGACACCGAGCACCTCCTGTTCTGTTCTAAGACTTGTGTTAAGCGGTAATTCAAGACCGGTAAGAGTTTGTATGGGTCCCAGAGTATTTACAGCCAAATGTAGGAAGGTGCACCAAAGGGGTAGACAATTTTACAAATAACAGCAAAGAGTTATAGAAGATATGACAGAAGTGTGGCCAGTGTACATAAAGGAGAGAATGGTAAGGGAGTATGTCAGATTTTTTTAAAGGAGATGACTTTTGGGGTGCCTGGGTAGCCCTGTCATTTAAGCGTATAACTTGATCTCACTCAGATCTTGATCTCAGGGTTGAGTTTGAGCCCTGCTTTGGGCTCCACGCTGGGAAAAAAAAAAAAAATAGAAGATGGAGATGTCTTTTTTATATCTTTCAGAGCTTAACATTTCCCTAAGATGCAACCCTTCCTCCCCTGCTCTCCACCCCCAGTTTCCAGGCCAGTTAACTCTCTCCCAAAGAAACATGTGACCAAAGCCATTAGCCAACCATCAGTAGACATAACTTGACTGAGGCTATAGCCTTTAGATGTATCCAAAGCCAATCAGCGTAGTTATGGTTAGTAACTACCACCATGAAAAGGGAACTCTGAGGAACTCTGCTGTTCATATTTATAACCATCCTTCACCATCCTTAGCATATGCAAACAGAAAGAAGTGGAAAGCAAGAAGATTAGAAAGCAAAGGAGCAAATAATAGGCAAGATTTTTTCAGGGTTTATTCATAGGAAATAAGTAGGTAGTTGGGGGACAAGTCTATGAGTGAGAGATTCCCCAGAGTCCTCCAACTGCCACTGGACTGGAGACATGAATCTGGCAGCATCTGGTTCATAGAAAGGGTCACTGTCATAGGTTTATAGGTGTTTCATCAAGCTACTCTGTGACCTTCAAACTCATGCCATTTTCTCTGATAACCTGCTCACCAAACAAACTCTTGATTACAAATGTAGCCTCTCAAATATCTTGAACAAGGATGAGGGTATCTTGGATGCATGGGTGGCACATTCAGTTAAGCATCTGCCTTCGGCTCAGGTCATGATCTCAGGGTCCTGGGATTGAGCCCCATGTCCAACTCTCTGCTCAGCAGGGAGTCTGCTTCTCCCTATCCCTCTATGTTCAGAGGCATTGGGGGATTTCCTGAGTCCCTTGGTGAGGTTTAGACACTGTTCCTGCTGTATATACATAGATACTGCAGCTGGCATTGCTGACTGACCACTGGACACAAGAATCTCCCCTACTGTTAGCTCTCCGAATCAGATGTTTCCAATGCTATCTTGTTACACACGGGCTCTACACTGTGCCTGCTTCCTCTACTGTGTGCCTCTGAACTAATGGCCCTGACTGATCAATGGAGCCCAGGTGATGAACGCCCAGGCTGTAAGGGAATCTGAGAAGTCCAGTTTCTGGTTTCCACATCTTATAATGTGGGAAATTCCTCACACAAAAGAAGAGTGTTAAGAAGATGCTGGATATCCCCCAAAAATGACAAATGTCTACTCTACATGGTCTATACCAGCGCTCCTCGAATGTTAATATACAGACATAACATCTGAAGATATTGTTAAAATACAGATTCTCATTCAGTAGTTTAGGAGGAAAGAAGGAACAAGATTCTGCAGTTCTAGCAAGTTTCCAGGTGTTTCCCATGTTGCTAATCCAGAGACTGCATTTTGAGGAGCAAGGCTTTATATAATCCCACAAGGACTTCCTCTCTAGAACGTTTCAATATCTCATTCCTTGTCTGTGCTTCAAACACATTAGGAAAAACATTCTTAAAAAAAAATTATTGAAATAGAATTCACATTCCATACAATTCACCCTCTTGTCATGTAGCTGGTTCACAGAGGCCTGTCTTCTCTTTAAAAAAAAAAAAAAATTTTATTTATTTTACAAAGAGAGTAGGCAGAGAGGCAGGCAGAGAGAGAGGAGGAAGCAGGCTCTTGCTGAGAGAGAGCCCGATGTGGGGCTCGATCCCAGAACCCTGGGATCATGACCCGAGCGGAAGGCAGAAGCTTTAACCCACTGAGCCACCCAGGTGCCTTGAGGCCTGTCTTCTCTTGATTTGGCTGTTTCTGAACCTGTTCTCCAGCTCTCTTTATTTTATGAGGCACTAATACCCTTTCAGTAATCGCCTCTCTGATTAAGTTAACCAGAGTTGGTTTTGTATTTTGCATTTAAGAACACTGACAAATACTTCTGATCCACTTGCCGTTTTAACCCGACAGGAGCATATGAAAGGCAAATGGGAGCTTTCTAATCCTTCTCAGGAAGGATATATGTGAAGACATTTCTTCTGGGCTGTGCATGTTTAGATACACATGTAACAGCTTAATTGAGTTATAAGTCACTATAATATTCACCCTTTAAAGTATACAACACCGCCCTTCTTAGCATACTGAGTTCAGCAATCCTCATTCTGATTTGTTTTGAATAAAACTCCTTTCATTTTCCAGATCCAAGGGACTTTGGGCGTTAATCTACATGGAATCTACACTTTTGATGAGTCATTCTCACAGCCTCCCCCACTGAACTGACTCCTACATTCACTCTCACTGCTTCTCAACTGGCAACTCAACACATTCAACCCCACTCATTCAACTCCCTCCGTCACTTCCTCTCTTTTCAGTCCCCGCCTCGACACTGGGCCTCGCTGATTGGCTCGTGCCCGGTGACGTCCTCACATCGCGACCCAGGACCTGGGGCCGGCTTGTCATGTGGCCGGGCGGCTGCCGGTGGCTCCCAGTTCTTCTACAAGGGTACCTCAACCTCGGGCGCCTCACCTCTGCCAGGACTTGGGGTAGTTGTTGGGGTCCGATGGCAGAAACATTCTCGATTGGGGCCGAGGCAGTGAGTGGGCTGAGGGCTCCGGTTCAACAAAACGGAGACGCAGGTGGCGACGCAAGGGGTGAGCGGACCTCCGGAAGCCCGAAGCCTGTGGACGCGGGAGTGGAGCCGCCCCAGGAGGTCGGGAAGCAGACCCCAGTGAGCGAGGAGCAGGCCCCGGTTGCCCCTTCGGGCCCAGGCAAGCGTAAGAAGCGACGGGACGCCACCAGGGAGCGCGTCGTGCCACCCCCGAAGAAGCGGCGGGCAGGGGTGAGCTTCAGCGATGAGCATTTTGCAGAGACCAGCTACTATTTCGAAGGCGGCCTGCGCAAAGTACGGCCTTATTACTTTGACTTCCGGACCTACTGCAAGGGCCGCTGGGTGGGCCACAGCTTGCTGCACGTCTTCAGCACCGAATTCCGAGCCCAGCCCCTGGCATACTATGAGGCCGCAGTCCGGGAGGGGCGCCTGCATCTCAACGAGGAGCCGGTACAGGACCTCAGCATTGTGCTCAAGGTGGAGTCCTGATGGGGCCGGCCGGAAGCGGGCGCGAAAAGGGAGCAGGGGTCTTTTCAGAGTTAATAGGGCATAGATACTGAAGTAAAATCGAGGTAATTCTGAGGCGTTTTCGCTTTCACTTGGAACACTCTTTTATCCCATTCCTCTTATCCCATATCCGCAAAAGTAGTCTGCTTCAAAACTCTGCTCATATATCCCCTGCATCCAGGCGGCTTCCTTGTTTCCAGGGAACAGAAGTTGAAATTCTTAACGCTCGTTTTGTGCACTGTCTTGTGGCACTGGCACTGATCGTTATGTTGCACTGTAGATCTCTGTACAAATAGTAATAATCGAGCCTGTCGTTTATGTCTCCTTACTGTGTGCTGGCACAGAGGTAAGCGTTTTAGTACTTAATATTAATTTCTAACGACAGCCGTGTGGGGTAGGTATTGCCACCTAATTTTACCTGTGAGGAAACGAAACTAAGGTAAACCTCAGAGACGTTAAGTACCTGCCCCAGTGTGACCTCCAAAGCCTGTGTTCTTGTAACTACTACTTATTTATCATAGATCCTGAGACGATGGAATTGGGAAATGTCAGGTAGAAAGACTAGAATTGTCTAGCCCAGTGCTTTGACCTTTTCACATTCCATCACAGCTAAGAGTTACCAGACCCCTGTCAGTAACACTTTGTTGTGAGGGGAGACAAGGTGATTTCAGCATTTGGGGAATGAGTGGTTTGAATCCCCTCTCCCATCTCTGTTTTGAGAAGTACAGGTCTGACCTAGTCCTCACATTTTTCGGTGAGGAAACTGAGGCCCAGAGAAGTTAAGTGACATGCAGTGAGCCTGTGGCAAATCCAAGTCTAGAGACCTGATGTTTGGACTTATAGTTTAGTGTTATTTGTTCAAAGTCACAATATATAAGTGATGATTTTATGGAGCTTTTCCCCCTCCATTTTAGAAAACTTTACCTTTTATTTTTTTAAGATATTCATTCATTCATTCATTTTTTTTTTTTTTTAAGATTTTATTTATTTATCTGACAGGCAGAGATCACAAGCAGACAGAGAGGCAGGCAGAGAGAGAGAGGGAAGCAGGCTCCCTGATGAGCAGAGAGCCCGACGCGGGACTCGATCCCAGGACCCTGAGACCATGACCTGAGCCGAAGGCAGCGGCCTACCCCACTGAGCCACCCAGGCGCCCCTCATTCATTCATTTTGAGAGAGAGACAGAAAGCAGGGGGAGCGGCAAAGGGAGAGGGAGAGAATCCCAAGTAGACTCCCCTCCCAGCAGGGATCCCTAGGTGGGGCTTGATCCCACCACCCTGAGATCATGACCCCAGCAGAAATCAAGAGCTAGACGCTCAACCAACTGAGTCACTCAGGCACCACAGAAAACTTTATCTTTTTTTTTTTTTTAAAGATTTTATTTATTTATTCGACAGACAAGAGATCGCAAGGAGGCAGAGAGGCAGGCAGAGAGAGAGGAGGAAGCAGGCTCCCCGCTGAGCAGAGTCCGATACAGGGCTCGATCCCAGGACCCTGAGATCACGACCTGAGCTGAAGGCAGAGGCTTTAACCAACTGAGCCACCCAGGTGCCCCAGAAAACTATCTTTTATTTTTTTTTTTTAATCTTTTTTTTATTTTTTATTTTAAAGATTTTATTTATTTGTCAGAGAGAGAGGAGAGCGAGCGAGCACAGGCAGACAGAATGGCAGGCAGAGGCAGAGGGAGAAGCAGGCTCCCCGCCAAGCAAGGAGCCCGATGTGGGACTCGATCCCAGGACGCCGGGATCATGACCTGAGCCGAAGGCAGCTGCTTAACCAACTGAGCCACCCAGGCGTCCCGAAAACTATCTTTTAAATGTAACTTTTTTTGTAGAGAAAATACAAATAAACAAAACTAAAAAAAATTCATAATCCCACCAGCCAGAAATACCACCAAAACATTTTTGTGGATACCCTTCTAGTACTTTTCCAATGCCTGCCCTCTGCCTGTATGTCTGTCTATATTTTTATACGATGAATACACTATGCACGCTATATTTTCTGCTGAAGGATGTACTGTGACCATTCTGTGTCAGTTAGGAACAGGAAGCTGTGTGAAGTTGATGACAGGTTGCTCGGCCCTGGTCTGATGAGTTGCCTATGTCATTTGCAGGATAATGACTTCTTGAGGAACAGGGTGCACAGGCACGAGCCACCAGTCACAGCAGAGCCTGTCCGCCTGCTTGCTGAGAATGAGGATGTGGTGGTTGTAGACAAGCCTTCTTCCATTCCTGTCCACCCTTGTGGCCGCTTTCGACATAACACTGTCATCTTCATCCTGGGCAAGGAGCACCAACTCAAAGAGCTACACCCATTGCATCGGCTTGACCGCCTTACCTCGGGGGTCCTCATGTTTGCCAAGACAGCGGCTGTCTCAGAGAGGATTCATGAGCAGGTTCGGGACCGGCAGGTGAGCTGGGCTTTTGTCTCCTGCGTGCCATTTCCTGGGCTCACGAATGCTCTATGTCAAAAGTGTGTCACTGAGTTCTGTGAAAGTGGGCCTTCATGTTATCTGGCCAAGCTTCCTATCCAAAGGAAGGTCAGCACTGAAAATACCAAAGACAGGTTATTATTTCTTCTGTTTCTGGTTTGTTTGTTTTTGGTTTTGGTTTTTTTTTTAAGATTTTATTTATTTATTTGACAGAGAGAAATCACAAGTAGGCAGAGAAACAGGCAGAGAGAGGGGGAAACAGCCTCCCTGCTGATCAGAGAACCCAATGCCGGGCTCGATCCCAGGACCCTGGGATCATGACCTGAGCCATAGGCAGAATCTTAACCCACTGAGCCACCCAGGCGCCCCATCTCTTCTGTCTCAAAAGCTCTTTAGAGAGGCATATACACAGCCTCTGTTGGTAGTTTGCTGTTTGGAAGTTTCAAAGTGCTGACCAGCTGACCAAGGTGTTTTTTATTTTGTTTGTTTTTTTATGCTGAAGGTTTTTAAGATTGTGGTGAGAACCTACTTGGTAGAAAGATTCTGGATGAGGCTGAAGAAGCTTGGGTAGAAGAGTTAAATGGTAGTGACTGTGGTCTTAAGACTTGTAATTCCAGATCTGATTGTGATATAGTGAGTGTTTACTATGTACCAGGCTCAGTACAAAGTACATTAGAGTCTAAGTTACTGAATCCTAACAGTCCGGTGAGTTCACTGCTTTTCTAGTTTTAATGTTTTCTGGACAAGTTAATGAGGTTTGAAGAGGCTAAGTTTTATACCCAGAATCATGCAAGTGGGAAATGGTGGATTGGGGTTTGCATCCTCTTCCATCTGACACTGATGCATTTCTCATCACTGTATTGGGTCTGAACTTCATGAATTTAGGCTTTGTGCTGACTTTCTCCCTCTTCCCTCCTATGTAGCTGGAGAAGGAGTACGTGTGCCGGGTAGAGGGGGAGTTCCCCGCTGAGGAAGTGACCTGCAAAGAGCCCATCTTGGTGGTGTCTTACAAGGTAGGGGTGTGCCGTGTAGATGCTCGGGGCAAGCCCTGTGAGACAGTGTTCCAGAGACTGAGCTACAATGGCCACTCCAGTGTGGTGCGGTGCCGGCCCCTCACAGGCCGCACTCACCAGATCCGAGTCCACCTCCAGTTCCTGGGCCACCCCATCCTCAATGACCCCATCTACAACTCAGTTGCGTGGGGTCCCTCTCGGGGCCGGGGCGGCCACATTCCCAAGACAGATGAGGAACTGCTTCGGGACCTTGTGGCAGAGCACCAGGCCAAACAGAGCCTGGATGTGCTAAATCTCTGTGAGGGCGATCTGTCCCCAGGACTCATAGACTCTACAGCTCCCTCCTCAGAGCTGGACAAGGACCACCTAGAAGAGTTGGCTGCATCTGCCCAGAAGATGGATGGAGCAGTTGAGGCAGCTCCTCAAGTTCTGGACACAACGGCCTTGGCACCAGAAAAGGCAGCTGAAACAGATGTTGTGAATCAAGAGAGAGACCCTCTCTGTGCAGAGTGCCGGCTGGTGCGCCAGGACCCCTTGCCCCAGGACCTTGTGATGTTCCTGCATGCTCTGCGCTATAAAGGGCCAGGGTTTGAGTACTTTTCACCGATGCCTGCCTGGGCACAGGATGATTGGCAAGAAGACTGAGGGCTATGGCCAATGGGAGGATTGCTTCTTGAATTGGAAGAGGAATGGGCCATGGAGTAGGAGCTGACCTCATGGCCTGGTACTCAGGGTTTCTACAGGAGTGAGGCTGGGCTCTGAAAGGATCTCCTTATACTTGCTACCTCCTTCTTTCCTCTCCCTCTAAGCTAGAACTAAGGAACTTGTTGGCTTGTAAATATATCCTTTTTTCTAACACCTTGTGTGTCGGGTTTTCTTACCTTTTTTTTTAAATTGAGGTAAAATTCACGTAATATACAGTTAACCATCTGAAGATCCACAGTTTAGTGACGTTTAGTACATTCACAAGGTTGTGCAAGCATCACCTCACCTAGTTTTATTTTATTTTTTTTTTTTTTAAAGATTTTATTTATTTATTTATTTGACAGACAGAGATCATAAGCAGGCAGAGAGGCAGGCAGAGAGAGAGGAGGAGGCAGGCTCCCTGCTGAGCAGAGAGCCCGATGCGGGGCTCGATCCCAGGACCCTGAGATCATGACCTGAGCCGAAGGCAGCAGCTTAACCCACTGAGCCACCCAGGTGCCCCCTCACCTAGTTTTAAAACATTTCCATCACCCAAACCCATACCCATTAAACAGTCACTCCCCGTATCCCCTTCCTCCTAGCTCTAGTGACCATTAATCTACTTTCTGTCTGTACGGATTTGCCTATTTTGGACTTTTCATATAAATGGAATCATATAGTATGTGACCTTTTATGTCTGTCTTCTTTTGCTTAGCATAATGTTTTTAACATCTGCCTAGTTTATAGCATGTATCAGTACTTCGTTCCTTTTTTTTTTTTTTTTTAAGATTTTTTTATTAAGAGACTATGCACATGCATAAGAGAGCACAAGCAGGGGGAGAGACAGAGGAAGAAGCAGACTCCCTGCTGAGCAGGGAGCCCTATGTGAGGCTTGACCCCAGGACCCTCAACCTAACTGAGTCACCCAGGCTCCCCACTACTTCATTCCTTTTTATGGGAGAATAATACTCCATATGGGTATACCACATTTGTATATCCATCAGTTGATGGACATTTGGGTTGTTTCCACCTTTTGGCTATTGTGAGTAGTGCTGTTATGAACATTCATGTATAAGTTTGTGTTTGAATAGATGTTTTCAGTTCTTTGAGTGTATACTAAGGGATGGAACTGCTGGATCATATGGTAATTCTATTTTTAATATTTTGAAGAATCATCAAACTGTTTTTCCACAGTGGCTGAGCCATTTTACATTCCCCCTGGCAATGCACAAGGGTTTCAATTACTCTATCCTCACCAAGACTTGTTACTTTTCATTGTTTTGATTATAACCAGCCTAGTGGGAGTGAAGTATTCTTGCATTGTGGTTTTGATTTGCATTTCCCTGTTCAGCATCATTGCATGTGCTTCCTGGCTATTTTTATATCTTTGGAGAAATGTCTGTTCAAGTCTTTTGCCCATTTTTAAATTGGGCTGTTTGTCTTTTGTTGTTGAGTTATAAGAGTTCTTCATATATTCTGGATATAAGACCCTTACCAGATAAATGATTTTCAAATATTTTCTCCTATTTTGCAAGTTGCCTGTGCATTTTGTTGATAGTGTCCTTTGATTCAGAAGTTTTAATTTCTTTTTTTAATTGCAATAAGAACACTTTTTTTTTTAAGATTTTGTTTATTTGACAGACAGAGATCACAAGTAGGTGGAGAGGCAGGCAGAGAGAGAGAGAGAGAGAGAGGTAGGGAAGCAGGCTCCCTGCTGAGCAGAGAGCCCGATGTGAGGCTGGATCCCAGAATCCTGGGATCATGACCTGAGCCGAAGGCAGAGGCTTTAACTCACTGAGCCACCCAGGCACCCGTGCGGTAAGAACACTTAACATGAGATCGTACAGTACTGCATAGTTAACTATAGGCACGATGTTTTATAGCAGATCTCTAGAACTTAATCATCTCACGTAACTAAAACTTTATACCCATTTAATAACAGTTTCCTATTTCCCCTTACCCCCAACTCTCTGCTTCTATGTATTCGCCTGTTTTAGATACCTGAGAAAAAAAATTGTTTTCCTTTACTTACTATTCACAGAATACTCTGTACTTCAAATATGTGGAGAGTTTCCCCAAACCATGGAATTCTCCCAACACCAGCTGGGTGCCTACAATTTAACTAAATTCTGACACTATCTACCTGGAGATAACATCAGATCCCACCGGTTAAGGGCCCAGTCCCACAAGACTGCTCCACATCAGATGCCAGTTGCAGACCCAGGTTGTCACCTGTGCTTCTGACCAACCAGAAATCTGAGGTTCCAACAACCCCCTCCTTGGGTTCAGTTATTTACTAGAATGGCTCACTTAGGAACAGTTTATTTACTAGATTATTGGTTTATTACAAAGAATATTAAAGGGAAGGGGTGCCTGGATGGCTGAGTTGGTTAAGTGTCTGCCTTTGGCTCAGGTGATCCTAGGATTGAGCCCCGCATCAGGCACCCACTTGGTGGGGAACCTGCCTCTCCCTCTCCCTCTGCTTCTTGCCCCACTTGTGCTCTCTCTCTCTCTCTCAAATGGATAAGTAAAATCTTTTAAAAAAAGAAAAGAATATTAAGGAATATGACTGAACTGCCAGATGAGGAGACACACAGGGCAAAGTCTTAAAGGGTCCTGAGGCATAGAAGCCTCTGACCCTGAAGTGTTGGGGGTGTGCAGTCCCCTGGCATGTGAACGCCTTCTTGTTCAACCCAGAAGCTCTTGGGACTTCGAAAGTCAGTTAGGATTTTTATGGGTGGTTCATTACTTAGGAATGATTGATTAAATCATTGGTCACTGGTTATTAAGTTAATCTCCAGTTCCCTACCCACAAGCCCCCCAAGTTGGTAAGTGGGCTGAAAGTTCCAACCCAATTATCAACAGAGTTGGTTCCCCTGGTCCATCAACCCCCATCCTTAAGTGCTTTTCAAAAGTCACCACATTAATAAACTCAACTGTGGTTGAAAGGGATGTGTTATAAGTAACAAAAAATACCTTGATCATTCCTGTCACTTGGGAAATCCCTAGGGTCTTAGGAGCTCTGCCAGGAACATGAATGAAGACCAAATACATATTATAAATCACAGTATCACAACACTGCAAGTGGAATCATCCAGTATTTGTCTTTTTGTGATTGGCTCATTTCACTTAGCTTAATGTCCTCAAGGTTCGTCCATGTTGTAGCTTGTGATGGGATCTCTTCCTTTTAAAGGTTGAATAACATACCACATTTTGTTTATCTATTCATCTGCTTTTGGACCCTTGGGCTGCTTCTACCTCTTGGCTATCATGAATAGTGCTGCTATGAACATAGGAGTGCAAATATCTTTTTAAGACTCTGCGTTCAATTCTTTTGGTTATATAGCCAGAAATAGGATTGCTAGATTATATGGTATTTCCATTTTTATTTTTTTAAAGATTTACTTAGTTATTTGAGAGAAACACATGCACATGAGCAGGGAAGGGCCAGAGGGAGAGAGAGAAGCAGGCTCTCCACTGAGCAGGGAGCCCAAGGCGGGTCTGGATTCTAGGACCCTGGGATCATGACCTGAGCCAAAGGCATGCCCTGCTATTTTTAATTTTTTTAAACATTTATCTACTTCTCTGAGAGAAAGCAAGAGAGTGTATGAGCAGGGGGAGGGGCAGAAGGAGAGAGAAGCAGACTCCCTGCTGAGCACAGAGCCCAACATGGGGCTCAATCCCAGACCCTGAGATCATGACCTGAGCTGAAATCAAGAGTTAGACACTCAACTGACTGAGCCAATGAGGCACCACTCTATTTTTAATTTTTTGAGGAAACACCATTTTACAATCCTGTTAAGAATGTAAAAGTGTGAGGGGCGTCTGGGTGGCTCAGTCGTTAAGCATTTGCCTTCGGCTCAGGTCATGATCCCGGGGTGCTGGGATGGAGCCCACATTGGGCTCTTTGCTCAGCGGGGAGCCTGCTTTCCCTCTCTCGCTGTGTCTTTCTCTGTCAAATAAATAAAATCTTAGAAAATAATGCAAAAGTGTTCTAATTTCTCTATATCATTGCTAACACTTGTAATTTTTTGTTTTTTGTTTTCTTTTTATAAGTATGAGGTGTTATTTCATTGTAGTTTTGGTTTGCATTTCCCCGATGATTAATGACATTGAATATGTTTTTCATTTTCTTGTTGGCCTTTGTATGTCATTTAGACAAATGTCTGTTCAAGTCCTTTATGCATTTTTCAATCAGGTTTTATTTTTTTGTTGAATTGTAGTTCTTTACATATCCTGGATGTTAATCCCTTATCAGATAAATGATTTGCAAATATTTTCTCCCATTCCATAGGTTGCCTTTTGTTCTATAGATTATGTCATTTGATCCACCAAAGTTTCTAAGTTTAATTTGGTCCCTTTGTCTCTTTATACTTTTGTTGCCTATGAGGCTGATAGAGATGTGATAGGGATCACAGTGAATCTATAAATTGTTTTTGGTATTACCATCTTAATATTATTAAGTCTTCCAATCCATGAACATGGGATGTCTTTCCATTTTTTTGGAACTTTAATTTCTTCCAGCAATGTTTTGTCATTTCTAGTGTACAAGTCTTATACCTCTTTGGTTAAATTTATTCCCATATATCTTATTCTTTTTTATACTATTTAAAATGCCCCCAAAATAATAAAATAGTTTTCTTAATTTCATATTTGGATTGTTCATTGATAGTGTATAGAATTCCTGATTTTTGGGTTGGTTTTTTAATCCTACAACTTTGCTGAATTTATTAGCTTAATAATTTTTGTGTGTGTGGATTCTTAAAATGTATGCGGGTGTGTGTATTTTGTTTCATGTCATCTGAAACTAGAGATGATTTTACTTCTTTCTTTTCCAATTGGATGCCTTTTATTTCTTTTTCTGTCCAGTTGCTCTGGATATCTCATTGTGATTCCACTACAATTCCACTACAATGTTGAGTAGAAGTAGCAGAGTGAAAGTAGGCATCTTTGTCTTGTTCATGGTTTAGGGAGAAAGTTTTCAGTCTTTCACAATTGTATGATCTTAGCTGTGGGCTTTTCATAACTTCCCTTTACCATATTGAGGATGTTCTTACTGCTTGTTTCTTGCCATGCATTTCTGCCTGGTCTACCTTTTGACTTCTGCTCAGGTGGAAGCTTTCTCCTTTCAGTTCTTTTTGTTACATATCTGTCATGTATTTCCTGTTTCTTTGGAGTACCCATAAAGAGAACCCTGACTTTTTGTTTTCAGGCTTCTTTAGGGTGAATGAGAGAGACTCATTAACACCTAATCTGTAGACTTTGATCAGCACACAGTAAGCAGTGGTGGTGTGGGTGGGGAAAACCAATTGAATATATATTCTTTTAGTGGTCCATAGTGGTTGTTGGCCCCCTATTACATGTCAAACATTATTTAATGCTGGGATACAAAAATAATAACTAGGCCCTGCCACATTAGAGCACACATGATGAAATGTGCAAAACAGAAAGGGAAACAGTAGAAATATGCCATAATTCTGTCTGGAAGTACTAGCACAGGTTTCCCAGAGGAAGAGGCATTTAAGAATGAGTTAGAATTGGCCCAGTAGAGGGGCACCAGGGTGGCTCAGATGGTTGGGCGTCTGCTTTTGGCTCAGGCCATGATCCTGGGGTCCTGATATCTAGTCCCACATCAGGCTCTCCCTCCTCAGTGGGGAGCCTGCTTCTCCCTCTGACTGACTGATTCTCTCTTTCTCTCTCTCCCTCCCTCTCTCTCATGAATAAATAAATAAATATTTAAAAAAAAAAAAAAAAGAATTGGCCCAGTAGAGACGTAAGAGAAGAATTATAGGTAGAGGGGTAATGTGAGAGAAGGCAGGCAAATTCCAGAGGTAGAGAAATAGAACAGGCAACATCCAAGGAGAAAGCCTTTGAGGACATTTGTGTATGGCTCTTTGTCACTGACTACTGAAGTCTGCATGGTTTGTATATTAGCAAAGGACTCCAAACAATAAGGGATGGGAACAACCTGGGGGAGACAAGATTTTCATGGATCTGAGTTTCTGCTCAGCTTTGTGAAAACCCTATCTCCAATGATAAGAGCCAATTCCTCTTATCAGTGAGACCCTCGTTAACTCAGGAGCTCTTGTTTCCCAGAACAGGCAAGAATCAGATGCCTGGTAAAATTCATTCAGCAGACGTTTCAGTACCAACTGTGCGCTGGGTTTATACTGGGCTCTTTGTATAAATGGTGAGTAAGTGAATAAGATGTATGTTGTCCCTGCTCTTAGGGAGTGTTTAGTCTGCAGTGTAGAGCCCACTGTGGGGAAGACAAGTAAACAGTTAACATACAGTGAGTAAATGTTCTCTGTGGTGGGAGGACAAAGGAGGCAGAGGCTCACTCCATACCTTCTCTCTTGCCTTCTGGGGTTCTGAAAGTAGGATTTTCCATCTCAGCTTTTTAGTTCTGTATTCTTTCTCTAGTCCTGTTTATCTTATTCTCATTTTTTTAAATCAGCCTCAAAGGTTTTTGATGTAAGGACACATGGATGGGCTTGAGAGGGTCCCTGGATCTCTTCAAATGGTATGTAAAATTTTGTGTATGTGTATATTTTTCATATATTTCAACAGATCCTTCAAATCTTCATTGTCTAATACTAGCCACATGTGCTATTTAAATTTACCTTAATTAAATAAAATGTAATATGCAGTTATCGCATTGAACTAGCCACAGATCCAATATTCAAAGCTATTTGGTCTAGTGGCTACCATATTGGACAGCACAGATAGAGAATGTTTCCATCATTGCATGAGGCTCTCTTAAACAACATTGCTTCAACGAGCCTTTATAATAAACAAGAGCTCCTGAATCCAATGATTCAACTAATCTGCAGACACTTAAGAAACAAAGGTTGTGTGTGTGTATGTCTATTCACATACATGTGTTCTTCCATCTCGCACATAGTAGTCAAGTAATTGGTATCTGCGTCAAATGCTGGGCTAGGTGCTAGAATATTCACACAGGACTTTTGAAAAACGTATTG
Organism: Lutra lutra; assembly: GCF_902655055.1. Lineage (NCBI taxonomy): Eukaryota > Metazoa > Chordata > Mammalia > Carnivora > Mustelidae > Lutra > Lutra lutra. The sequence continues at coordinate 60,287,725 of NC_062284.1, forward strand.
CCCTAAGGAAGCTCAGGCTGAATCTAGTTGATCTCTTCTATAGCTTTTTCCCTTGTAAAATTATATCCTTTCTAGAAATTTAATTCTTTTTTTTTTTAACATATAATGTATTATTAGCCCCAGGGGTACAGGTCTGCAAACCGTCAGGCTTACACACTTCACAGCACTCACCATACCATATACCCTCCCCAATGTCCATAACCCAACCACCCTCTCCCTAACCCCCTCCCCCCAGCAACCCTCAGTTGGCTTTGTGAGATTAAGAGTCTCTCATGGTTTATCTCCCTCCTGATCCCATCTTGTTTCATTTTTTCCTTCCCTATCCCCTAAGCCCCCCACTCTGCCTCTCAGATTCCTCATATCAGGGAGATCATATGATAATTGTCTTTATCTGATTGATTTATTTTGCTCAGCATAATTCTAGTTCCATCCACGTCATTGCAAATGGCAAGATTTCATTTCTTTTGATGGCTGCATAGTATTCCATTATATATATATATATATATATATATATATATATATATATATATCTATATATCTATATCTATATCACCTCTTCTTTATCCATTCATCTGTTGATGGACATCTAGGTTCTTTCCATAGTTTGGCTATCGTGGACATTGCTGCTATAAACATTCGGGTGCACATGCCCCATCGGATCACTACATTTGTATCTTTAGGGTAAATACCCAGAAGTGCAATTGCTGGGTCATAGGGTAGCTCTATTTTCAACTTTCTGAGGAACATCCATGCTGTTTTCCAGAGTGGTTGCACCAGCTTGCATTCCCACCAACAGTATAGGAGGGTTCCCTTTTCTTTGCATCTCACCAGCATCTGTAATTTCCTGACTTGTTCATTTTAGCCATTCTGATTGGTGTGAGGTGGTATCTCATTGTGGTTTTGATTTGTATTTCCCTGATGCCGAGTGATGTGGAGCACTTTTTCATGTGTCTGTTGGCCATTTGGATGTCTTCTTTGCAGAAATTTCTGTTCGTGTCTTCTGCCCACTTCTTGATTGGATTATTTGTTCTTTGGGTGTTGAGTTTGATAAGTTCTTTAGAGATTTTGGATACTAGCTCTTTATCTGATATGTCGTTTGCAAATATCTTCTCCCATTCTGTCAGCATCTTTTGGTTTTGTTGACTGTTTCCTTTGCTGTGCAAAAGCTTTTGATCTTGATGAAATCCCAATAGTTCATTTTTGCCCTTGCTTCCCTTGCCTTTGGCGATGTTTCTAGGAAGAAGTTGCCATGGCTGAGGTCGAAGAGGTTGCTGCCTGTGTTCTCCTCAAGGATTGAGGTCTTTCATACATTTGAGTCTATTTTGTGTGTGGTGTAAGGATATGGTCCAGTTTCATTTTCCTGCATGTGGCTGTCCAATTTTCCCAACACCATTTGTTGAAGAGACTGTCTTTTTTCCTTTGGACATTCTTTCCTGCTTTGTCAAAGATTAGTTGACCATTGAGTTGAGGGTCTATAGAAATTTAATTCTTATTATAGCCCTCCTCTACTTACTCCTACTCAGGAGGTAACCACTATTAATAATTAAGTGGTTTTCTTCCTGACTGTTTTCTATTCATAGATGCATAAATGTTTATGTTTTTTTTTAAGATTTTATTTATTTATTTGACAGAGAGAGATCACAAGTAGACTGAGAGGCAGGCAGAGAGAGAGAGAGAGAGAGGGAAGCAGGCTCCCTGCTGAGCAGAGAGCCCGATGCAGGACTCGATCCCAGGACCCCGAGATCATGACCTGAGCCGAAGGCAGCGGCTTAACCCACTGAGCCACCCAGGCGCCCCCTTTTTTTTTTTAATAAAAATGGGATCGGGGGTCCTGGGTGACTCAGTGGGTTAAAACCTCTGCCTTCAGCTCAGGTCATGATTCCAGGGTCCTGGGATCAAGCCCTGCATCAGGCTCTCTGCTCAGCAGAGGCTTCCCCCCACCCCCGCCTCTCTCTGCCTGCCTCTCTGACTACTTGTGATCTCTGTCTGTCAAATAAATAAATAAAAGCTTAAAACAAAATGGGATCATGCATAAAATTGTTCTGCAACATGCTTTTCTGTACAACACTTTTTTTTTTTTTTAAGATTTTACTTATTTGCCACAGAGAGAGCACAAGCAGGGGAAGCTGCAGGCAGATGGAGAAATAGGCTCCTCACTGAGCAAAGAGCCCGATGCAGGATTCAATCCCAGGACCCTGAGATCATGACCTGAGCCAAAGGCAGATGCTTAACTGACTGAACCACCCAGGCAGGTATTCTTGTATGACTTTTTTTTTTTTTTTAACAACTTCATTGTGTCACATTGTGTGACTGCACTATAATTTAATCCATACCCTATTGGTGGAATTTTAGGTGTTTGCAGTTTTTCATTACTACAAACTGTAGTGAACACCCTTAGGTCTGTTTGCACCCATACCAGTGTTTCTATAAACAAATTTTTAGTGTAATTATGAGGTTGATAGCTTTAAACATTTATTGATAGGTAATACCACACTGCCCTCCAAAAAGATTACACCAATTTAAATTCCTTCCAGTAAGTAGTGTGAGAGGCAGAAGCAGGTGAATGCAGTGACTGAAACAGCTGTCAGGCAGCTGCATTTTCAAGGTTGGCTTTAGTTCCAACTGTGGATTGGAACAGTGGGTTTCCTGGAATGTCTGCGTCTCTCAGTGGATGACCTAGATTTGCTTGGCTCAGTCTTCTCCCAAAGAGAAAATGGGCTTATTTCACAGTCTCTTTGGTCTTGGGATCACGGTACTCAGGACCGAGGAACCTGGCTGGTTTAGTCAGAGAAGCATGCATCTCTTGGTCTTTGGATTACTGGTACTGAGGACTGAGGACAAAGGATGATTTAAAATCAAAGATGGAAGCAGAACAGCCTAAGGAATATGACCAGGTTTTAGATGGATAAGTTTACTGCAGTAAGAGTTATCATCACCAACACACTCATTCTGCTTAGAACACTTGCTTTGTACATGGTAAACAATATTGCCTATGATTATGAATATTGTTTCCTTCCCCTCCAAATCCTCTGTGTACTTTCTCCTTTTGCTTTCATTTGAAGCTTATCCAAACTTTCAAAACTGCAACATTTTTTTTAAAGACTTTATTTATTTGACAGAGAGTGATCACAAGTAGACAGAGAGGCAGGCAGAGGGTGAAGCAGGCTCCCCACTGAGCAGAGAGCCCAATGCAGGACTCAGTCCCAGGACCCTGAGATCATGACCTGAGCCAAAAGCAGAGGCCCAACCCACTGAGCCACCAGGTGCCCTGTAAAAACTGCAACATTTTTTTATCAGCCATTAACTACATCAAACTAAGGATTGCCTATTAAAGTTGAACATACATGAAATCAATGATTCCACTCTATCCAATTAATGATAGCTAGAAGACATCTAGAGAAATACTTGTATACGTACCCCCAGAGACACGTAGGGGAACATCTATGGTAGCATTTTTGTGATAGCAAAAAAACAAGAAACAACCAAAATATCCATCCATAACAGAATGGATATCCAACTGTATATTCAGACAACTATATTTTAAGCAGCAGTGGAAATGAATGAATTATATGGATAAAATAGTGTTGAATGAAAGAAATCACAGATGAATAAGTATAATATGATTCCATTTATATGAGATTCAAAACCAGATAAGACTAAACATTTTTAGGGATATATACATGTATATTTGGTTAAGAAAAGCAAGAGGACAGGGGTGCCTGGCTGGTTTAGTTGGAGGAACGTGCAGTGCTTGATCTTGGGGTCATGAGTTCAGGCCCCACAAGGAGTGCAGAGAGTAATTAAATAAATAAACTTTAAAATAAAAAAAGAAAAGCAAGAGGGTGATTAGCACCAAATTCAGTAGTTACCTCTGTTGGGAGGATAGCAGCAGGGAGGGGCACATGGGAAGCTTCAAAGGTACCATCAATGTTCTATTTCTTAAGCTGGGTCATGTTTACATGGCATTGGTTTTATTAGTGTTCCTTTAAATTGTGCACATGTTATATTACATATATATATATTGTATCATTGAATAGTATCTTTCAAGATAAAAAATTTAAATAAAAACTGTTAGAATATTTCTCTCCCTTTGTTTAACCTTTGGTAATCTCTGAAATAGTGACTCTCCTCTTTTAGTCACCCACCATATAACTCCTAAGGTCTATCTGACCTCTGTGTAGCTGGTGGTACCACTCTCAAGTGCTTAGGCCACAGATCACTTTCACCAGGGATAGAGAGCACCATACCATTTGTCTGGTATTTGGGGGAATATAATGATAAGCAATATATAATAATTTCTGAAAGTGGCCACTTTAATATACCTTAGCAGATCTAAACACTGCTCTTTATCATAAAAAAAAAAAAACAGGGATCTAAAAGCAGTTTATGTCTTTGGTGTTCTAGATCTGGCATGCTTTCAGACATAGAGAGCTCTGTGCTTTGCATTTCCTAACACTTTATCATGGCATCCAGACATAGATTTTTTTTTTAAGATTTTATTTATTTATTTGAGAGCGAGAGAGAGAGAAACAATATGAGCTGAAGAGGGAGAGAAAGGATCTCAAGAGACTCCACGCTGAGCATGGAGCTAGACACAGGGCTCAATGTGGGGTTTGACCCCAAGACTCTGAGATCATGACCTGAGCCAAAACCAAGAGTTGGATGCTTAACTGACTGAGCCACCCAGGCACCCCAGACGGATTTTTTAAAATACTTAAGTAATTCAAGTAAATAATAAATGACACTTTTTGGGGGTTCTTTTTCCTGTAAACTTTATAACATTGTAAATGTTGAAGGTAATTTAAGAATTATAAAAGAGTAGCTTTATATCCTATCCTAAATGCTCAATTTCCCAGAATCAAAATTGAGACAAAATTGTGAGGATTAACCTACAGCAAACTACCAGAATCTAGCAAAATGTCATGGAACAGATTCACCCTGTTGACACCTTAACCTCAGACTTCTAGTCTACAGAACTGCGTGACAATTCTGTAATTTAGCTAAAAAGGCTGCCTCTGTTACTTGCTAGGTTATACCAAATATGATTGCTGGCAGTCATCGAAAGGAGAGTTTATTGGCAGTGATCTTTTCAATGAGTATACAGAAACCATTGTCCAGGACCTATTTCAACTTTTCTTTTTTAAAAGATTTTTATCTTTAAGTAATCTCTACACACAAACTGGTGTTCAAACCCACAACCTGAAGATAAGAATCACATGTTTCATTAACTGAGCCCAGGTGCCCCTCAAACTTTTTTAAAGTTTTATTTATTTATTTATTTATTTGAGAAAGAGAGAGAGAGAGAACACTGGATAGGAGGGCAGAGGGAGAGCAAGAATCTCAAGCTGACTCCCTGGTGAGTGCAGAGCCAATGTGGAGCTTGATCTCACGACCCTGAGATCATGACCTAAGCCAATCTAGAGTCGGATGCTCAACCGAGGCATGTAGGCACCCTACCCCTCAACTTTTTAAAAGCTAGGAAAAAAATTTTTTTTCACATGTCAACTTCTGTGTCATTCAAGAATTTAAAAATCAGAATTCTAAATTCATAGCTAAATTAGTTATCAACAGAAAGTTGATAATTGAGATGACTGGGTCTCTCGTAATAGTCCATTTTAGTCACTCATATGCTGTCATAATTCAGAACAAATTCAGCCTTTGTTTGTCCATCAGTAGCACTTCTATTTACTAAAAGAATCAGTAAACATAAATCAAAACATTTAGATACGAATTTAAGAAAGTCAAGATCTTTGAGAAATCTAGAGGAGGAAAAAGTTCTCAGAGTCAATGACCCGAAGAGAAATATAAAATGCTTACTGCCCTATAGTATCACAATAAAAAAAAGCAATTACTTCTGTTTCTAATTCCATGGAATCATTGGTCACATCCTCAGGTCTTGCCTTCATCCATTGATTTCACCCTTTTGGAGTTGGATTTGATCCAGTTTTACTACTTTCTGCAAGATTTCAAATGGAAATTTTAGAATTTAGAAAACCCGGGGCATCGCTCCTCCTCAATGTGATGAGAAGTTAAGGTGTAACCGGTTGTTTGCTAACTATCCAGAACTACCTCAGCAGAAGACACAAGGAGAGGGGATACAGTAGGTGTTACTCTCCAGTTCCCTTAATCTATTGTCATTTATTCATGTTGTCTTTCAGTTACTATAAACTGGATTTCAGTTTTTCCTCTATTGATCTTTTTTTTTTTTAAGATTTTATTTATATATCAGAGAGAGAAAGAGCATAAGCAGGGGGAACAGTAGGCAGGGGAAGAAGCAGGCTCCCTGCTGAGCAAGGATCCTGATGAGAGATTTGATCCTGGGACCCTGGGATCATGACCTGAGCCAAAGGCAGACACTTAACTGAGTGACTCACCCAGTTGTCCCTGTTCTATAGTTTGTTTGTTTTTTTTAAGATTTTATTTATTTGAGACAGAAAGAGATAGCGAGAGAGAGCAGGAGAGGGGCGCAAAGGGAGAAGCAGCCTCCCCAGTGAGCAGGGAGCCCGATGTGGGGCTCGATGTGGGGCTCGATCCCAGGACCCTGGGATTATGACCTGAGCTGAAGACAGACGCTTAACCAAATGAGCCACCCAGGCACTGCTCTATAGATCTTTAATATGAAACCATTTCATTTTCAACTTGAGTAGGCATTTCCAGAGGCTGTTACAGCAAAGGGCATGCTTTCATGTGATAGCATGCAGCTCGGAATGATATGAGCAAAGAAAAATGTTTTTAGTTGGTGTCTCAAGCACAAAGAATACCTGGATTCACCCTTGAACTTCTTCAGGCCTTGTCATGACTGTCTTCCCAGAAATGGTTTTCCAGTGAGACCATACTTCCTAAAGGTAGGAACAGACTGAACTCACTTCTGTCATTGCCTGCTCTCTAAACCAAGCTTTGCAGCACAAGGGCTGGGTTTTTCTTGCAGGAATTAAGAAACAAACTGGAGGCACACCAAAACAAAACAAAAACCCCAAAAGGAAAACCAAATTCTTTGGATTTCAATTCTTCCTTCAAAGCTATGTCCTAGAAGGGCTGCTGACCATCACTGGTCAGCAACACTCAACAGTTCTTCCCAGAGCACCTCATTCTCTGAACACAGTGGGTCTTCCTGAAGCTGGACTTGGAGAATGAAGACCCACTCTCTGTCCCTGAAGAAGTAAATAATCTGGTATACCTTGGTAGCACCTTTGATTATGTCACGATTTTTCTCTCATGGTCTTCCAGAGGGTGAGAAACCCTGCAGTAGTTCAGGATAGGCCCTGTGAAGAAGAACCCTCCTGTTGATGGAGAATGGTTTCCCTGATCTAAGGTTTGTTCACAAATTTGGGGGAGTAATAGAGATCTTTCCAAAGGTAGCAGCCATTTCTCTAGAAGTACCTTGTCCAAGTCTTGTAGTTGCAGCTGCGCCAGTAGGTGGCGCCTCTAACTTTTTTTACTGCCTTACTACAAATCTTTCCATTATTAATCCAAGGTCCCCCTCAGCCCACCATGGGCTTTTAAATAATCTGGCAGGTCATTGATTCTTTTGATTCTCTTAGAAAAAGTTAAAAGTAAGCACAATTCTTCCAGGTGAAGAGATTATAGAAATGCAAAACACTGAACTGTCATAGCAAGTATCACTGCAATTTCATATGGAAGAAACCACAAATGAACTAAGCATGAATACAGGTGAAGAACTGAAGAACAGAAAAGTGAACTTCCACTCACAAGTTGTTTTTTTTTTCCTCTAGACACTTCCAGTGCTTTGTATTTTCAGAATTTCTACAGCTGAAGATGTTCCTTTGGGAAAGTAATCCACTCACTTTTCATTTATACAGACTGGACACATTGATAGATCTTATCAGTTTTCCATAGGAAGCCGTAGGAAGCAGACAAAACTCAGAGAAATGATGCAGTCTTGCCAGTCTTTAGAGAGGTTGCAGTCCTAATAGTCCATTTAAATACTGTCTGGCAAATGCTGGGGTAGTAACCAGGAGGTAGGAGGAGAGCAGCCCAGGAGTATCCAGGAGGACTGCAAAGGCCCAGAGCAAGAGAGAGTACATGGACTAATTGCAGAGAATCTAACATGGAGCTGCGGGTTGCAGGGCAAAGGGAGACTTGTTGATGGGGATGATGTCTAAGTCAAGATCTGAAGGAGAAGCAGGAGCCAGGCAGGCAGTGGTGAATGGGAAGGAGGTGCAGGGGAGCAGAAACATGTTCCAGGGAGAGGAGTAGGAATAGCATAGGTCTTAGGTGTAGAGAGCTAAGCCTAATTCAGAGCAAGTGAATATTGGTATGTTCAGGTCACTTTAGAAAAGCGTCAGAGGTTCTTAACTTTTTTTGTGACATAGACCTCTTGGGCAGTCTGGTGAAGTCATTTGGTTCCTTCTCAGAATGCTGTTTTTAAATACATAAAATTAAGTTTGTTGGAATACAAAGGAAACAATTATGTTGGAATACAGTTACTGAAATATTTTTAAAATCTGTGATACAATAATATAATACTGTATCTACTTAGGAATACATAACTTTACAAGATCTAATGGCAGGTCTAATAACTATTATTTTGAAGTAGTGATGAGCAGGTAAGGGAATATAAATGTATCTGTGATTTCTCTTGGTAACAAAATTACAGGTAATGTTAATATTACTATAGTTCATTGCTTATCTTTATTGAAGGCAGTGCTTTCAATGATAGATTAGTGAAAATAAAGATGCACTTTTTCCTCCAACTGAATAACCAATTGAATATCCATGGACTCCTTATGAGTGTGTGGAACTGGGATAGTAACACTTCCTAATAGCAGGGTGGCAAATGGATTGGAGAGCAAGGCTGAAGACAGGTGTTGGAGCAACCCAAAGCCCTCAACACAGAAAGGCATCAATATCCCTAAGGGATTTGGATTTAAGTGAGGGATGAACCAGTGGCACCAGTGGAGCAGGGGCTTTTGCCTTTTCTCAGGGCTGCAAAGCTTGCAGAAACACCAGCCAGGTGCCAGGTTCTATGGCACTCTGCAGTGTGCACAGCCTCGTGGGAGAGAGGACATGTAAATCATTTCTGCAAGGGATTAATGAGCACTAAATGCTAATCTCCAGCACCATATTGGATGGTGGTTAAGACCCAGCAGAGCTCGACAGACTTGGATTACACTGCCCTTTCTTACACAGTTCTAGAAACTGTATAACCTAGGACAAGTTTATCTTTCAGTGTCCTCATCTGTAAAAAGGAGTAATAAAAATGTCTATCATGATCATAGTGTTATGATGAGTTAAAGTGATGCATTTCATTGTGGTGCTGTAGGTAATACTGGATAAATAAAGGTTAAATATGAGTTGAATGAATCTGCCTGATTACCTTTGAAGAGGGGAACCCTTCTATTCTATTTCTGTCCCCTGTGCCTCCCTCCCTGTTTAAATAAAAGAACAGGCTTAACACTTTTCTTCCGTGGTTAAGGTAGCCATGTTTCAGGTTCTCAGTCTCTGGCTTCTAGATACTGCTAAGTTTCTGCATGTCGTCAACATCTTTTTAATGTTTCCCAGTGTATACTTTTCTTGAGCACGTGCAGGCTGCTGGGGACTGGAAGAGAATCTTGAACACTGTTTTATAGTAGCTTTTGCAGTGAAAACCTGGTATGTCATAACAAGGACAGGTATTAAAAACCACGGGGTAAGCGTTTATGATAACTCAAGTTCCTCACTCAGAAGCTAGGTTAATTAACATGGAATTCTAAGCACTGTCGTTTACTTCGTATAAAAAGATACTAAATCAAGCACACACATCTTATGGGATGTTTCTTTCCCTCGTGTTTACCTGCGACGTTAGAATGCTCCAAAAGCTGCCTTCCAAACACCTCAAACCAGATATTGACCCTGCCAGAGTAAATCCACTAGTAAACCGTAACTGGAATAATCAAGTATTTTCACTCGTAAATAAATTTACGTTCATTTGAGGCAAAAGTTACATCCGACGAGGATGGGATTCGAACCCACGCGTGCAGAGCACAATGGATTAGCAGTCCATCGCCTTAACCACTCGGCCACCTCGTCCCAGGAACCTACTGCTTCCTGGTAGCTATAGGGAGTAATACTGGGGGGATGTGACGCAATGTTATGGAGGCCGCCATTTTGTACGGAAACAAAGATATCATTTTTACAGCAAGCGAATAAAAGAAGATGGCTGCTGCCATGATGTGAGGGCTCTACAATGGGGTGGGACAAAGAAAAATTCGGTGGAAAATGAGATAGGATTTAAGGAAATAAAATTTATATGTATGAAGTTTGAATAACTTCAAGTATGAATAAAATTTATATGTATGAGGTATGAAGTTTGTTTAAAGGAGTCAGGAAGAGGATTGCTCCGGAGTCTAAGGGGCGGAGCCGCCGCGTAGAGCGGTTTTGCGCATGTGCAAGAGCTAGGCGGTTAGATTTGAATACTTCACTGAAATAGTCTGGGCGTCGTGAGGTTTGTCGGTGGGCGGCAGCTGACTCGCTCTCTGAGGAGCGCGCGGACCCCAAACAAGTCTGAGCAGCCTTTGTCAAGAAGCTGGACTGCGGTGGGTAAAGAGAATGATCCTTTCGTTCCAGGCTCCCAGGTCGGGGGGTGATGGAGGTGGGCATTAGTTTTTTTCTGGGCGCTCTGAAGGCTCGGTGGTGGGACGTGGGGACGCTCCCTCCGCCCCGCCGCCTCGGTAAGCGCTGGGCCCAGAGTAGAAGTTTTTGCTGGGTTGTGGGGCTCTTTGCCTACCCGGGCCTGCACTTTGTGCACTTTCCTCTTCCCTAGCACTTTTCCCTCCACACCTGAGCCCCTCGGGCCTGCTCGGATTGCGGGTCGGCTGCGCCCCGCCCCGCCATCTTCTGTCAGGGCTCCAGCACGGTGCCTCGCACCCCTTCCCTTAGGGGACTCCCGGCGGTTTGTATTTCCGACTCGGTTATTTCTTAGCTGTAAATGAAGTGACAGCGTTGAGTGGTTTTAAGCGCTCGGCCGGTCGTAGTTTGTTTACTGGCAGCACTGAACAGACATTCGGTTTCCAGCAGTTACAGTAACATTAACAAATAAAGCCAGTATTAGCCACATGCGAGTTTTGAAAATATCTCCTTGTGGCTACTAGTAGCTCGGAGCTTATTAAAGCCTCTTTTTCTTGCTGCTTATCTAAATATTGAGTTTAAGAAAAAAATTCTCATACATTGCCGATTGGAATTTTAAAGAGATAAATTTGTCGATATGACGGAGAAAACCAGAGCAGAGCTTACCCTAGATATTAAGATTGAAGTTTGTATTTCATTTGAATTGGATCAATCGAATTCCTCAGATAATTATTGGGTTCCTTGTCTTGTGCTAGGGCCGGGAGCGAATGACTCAGAGTCCCTAATCCGGAGGAATGAATTTTCAGTCCAGAAGAGAAAATGATTAACATTCACAAATAGCTATGATGCAAAACAATGTAAAGGATTATAGGACATTGTAAGGTGGTATGGGAGCACAGAAAAGGGAGCATTTATTTGATGCTTTTGACCCTGGAAACTAAAGGAGGCTTTGTAGAGAAAGGGGCATTTGAGGTGGAACTTGAAGGGAAGGATACATTATGGCGATGAGTCAATTTAAGATGTTGCTAAGTAAAGACTGGGTTCATTTCTCCTTCACTGTGTGAATGGCTGGAAATGTTTACAAGATGACAAATAGATACAAAAATATATGGAGTGGTAGTATCAGTGACATGCCTGATGCTGAATAAGAGAGCATAGTAGAAGATAATCCAGATATTGATAGTGCTGTCTAATAAAACTTTCAGTGAAAATGGTAATGGTTTATATTTGCACTGTCCAGCATGGTTCCCCACTAGTCAAATGACAACTAATTGTGGCTAATGACAACGTGAAATGTGGCTAATTGTGCCTAAACAACTGAATTTTAAGTTTTATTTCGTTTAAATTAAATTTGAGTTGCTACTGTATCAGATAGCACAGGTCTAGAGACTGTTATCAGTGGGCACAATGGAGTACATTAACCTTAGAAATTGGTAGTGTAAATGCAGGAGGAGCCAAAGAGCCAGATATAAATATTTCAGGTTTTGCAGTCTCCGTGGTCACCAGCATGGTCTCTGTTGCATGTTCTTCTTTGTTTTTTGTTTTGTTTTCTGCAACCCATTCAAAATGTAAAACAAAACAAACAAAACAAAAAACCCTCTTAAGGACTCTTTGGCCCAGTATCTGTAGTTTGAAGTCTTTTGGATTATTTAGACTGTAATTCCCAAACTTTTTTGGCTCCTTGGTGCCCTTGGATCAAAAGAAATAACTAACAGTTCCATTTATTAAGTCAGTACATCCAAATAACTTAAAAAGTTATTAAGTTGAAATAAATTTATGTCCTAATGCTTAGTAGCCATTTGAAAAAAATATGCATAATTGAAAGAAAAAAATAATATTTTTATTTTATGCTTAAATCATCACAGTTATTTACTAATTGGCTATGCGTGCCTCTTGAACACTACACAACTTCTCAAATCTTGGAGTCATATGGGACACTGCCACCCTTATTTCCAGTACCACACTGATTAAAAAGTACTTGCTTCATATCATAACAACTGCCAAAAATCCAACTTTGCAATAATATATTATCAAAATGAATGTAATACAAATAGGTACTATTTTGAGCTAGTAGTTCACACCGGTGCATGACAGATGTCAAAAATTGCTGTTTCTCTCAAAAATTTAAAATATCCCGGGCGCCTGGGTGGCTCAGTGGGTTAAGCCGCTGCCTTCGGCTCAGGTCATGATCTCAGGGTCCTGGGATCGAGTCCCACATCGGGCTCTCTGCTCAGCAGGAAGCCTGCTTCCCTCTCTCTCTCTCTCTCTCTGCCTGCCTCTCCGTCTACTTGTGATCTCTCTCTGTCAAATAAATAAATAAATAAATAAATCTTAAAAAAAAAAATTTAAAATATCCCAAGATACTTCTATGAGTATGCCGTAGCACCCCTGGGTGCCAGATGCACAGTTTTAGAACCAATCAATAATTAGTTAATGTGGCAGTGACCAAGATAACAATAAAAGCATTTTACAAATGAAGTTTAACATGGTGATCTGGGGTACCCTATTTCTGTTGATGGTGGAACTTACAGTTATATAATAAATAGAATTTTTTTTTAATATTTTATTTACTTATTTGACAGACAGAGATCACAAGTAGGCAGAGAGGCAGGTAGAGAGAGAGGAGGAAGCAGGCTCCCAGCTGAGCAGAGAGCCCGATGCAGGGCTCTATTCCAGGACCCTGAGACCATGACCTGAGCCGAAGGCAGTGGCTTTAACCCACTGGGCCACCCAGGCGCCCCAAGAATTTTTTTTTTTTTAAAGGAGGATTTCAATAAGCTTTGAATCTCATCACTTAATTAAATGCCAACTGGTTTACAGGTTAGACAGGAATGATGTTCAATGACTATTTCAAACAGTGAAGATGTCTAGGTGATCCTGATTTGATAGTATTTAATATATTTATCTGTGAATTTTGAATATGTCACTGAATTTGAAAATATTCCCCAAAGGAGAAAAACTATGCAAATTAATAATCGTAAAAGTAATTTGAAATAATTGTTTCTTGTTTCTTAATTACTCATTTAGCAAATATTTATTGAACTATTATTTACAAAGCATGTGCTAGTTTCTCAGAATGTAACGAGGAACATAATTCTAGCCTTATTCTAATTGAATTTACTGTTGGGGCACAGGTGGTTTGGGGAAATACCAGGAATAATTGATTTACATAGCAGACTTTGAGATTGCAGTTTTGGTAATGTTACAAAAGAGACATACACAGTGCTACAAAAAGTGCTTTTCTTGGCTTCTTTTTTTTTTTTTTTTTTTTTTTTTTGCCAAGAGAGAATAGCAAATATAAATTCAGTGGCTCAGAAAAGAGCTTTGTGTGTACAGGAATAAGTGTGTATAGGAATATTCAGTGTGGCTAGAATAGTGAGGAAGACAATGGCATGAGATGAATGTGAAGTCTGAAAGGCAAGTGGAGGCCAGATCTTAGAGAGCTTTATAAGTTCTGGTGAAGAGTTCATTCTCATTACCATGGGAAGCCATTGGAAGCTATTAAATGGTTTTAAGTATGGAGTCTCTTAAATGTGACTTATGTTTAAGAAGGTAACTGTCTAGGGCGCCTGGGTGGCTCAGTGGGTTAAGCCGCTGCCTTCAGCTCAGGTCATGATCTCAGGGTCCTGGGATCGAGTCCCGCATCGGGTTCTCTGCTCGGCAGAGATCCTGCTTCCCTCTCTCTCTCTCTCTCTCTGCCTGCCTCTCCATCTACTTGTGATCTCTCTCTGTCAAATAAATAAAATCTTTAAAAAAAAAAAAAAAAGAAGGTAACTGTCTATGTAGAGAAGGGCCTATGGAAGATAAAAGTAGGGAGACCATTGAGGTGAATATTGCAGTAGTTTACATGAGAGATAATGATAGCTTGAAACTATGATGAAGGCACTGAAGATAGCAGTGAATGCATTTGGGCTATATATTGGAAATAGAACTACTAAGATTTGGTGATGAACAGAATTGGAAATAGGTGTCATACTTGTTTGATCTCAGAGGAAAATCATCAAAGTCACCATTAAGTTGATGTTTGCTGTTGGTTTTAAAAATTTTTTTCTAAATTTTAATTTTTTAAAATTTTATTTTATTTAAATTCAATTAACACATAGTGTGTTACTAGTTTCAGAGTAGAGTTCAGTGATTCATCAGTTGTATATAATACTCAGTGCTCATTGTATCACATGCCTTCCTTAATGCCTGTCATCCAGTTATCCTATCCCCCCTGCCCACAGCACCTCTCAGTTTGTATCCTATGGTTAAGAGTCTCTTATGGTTTTCTCCCTCTCTGATTTCATCTTGTTTTATTTTTGCCTCTGTTCGCCTATGCCCCTTTGTTTTGTTTCTTAAATTCCACATGGGTGAAATCGTATGATAATGGTCTTTGTCCGATTGACATATTTTGCTTAGCATAATACCCTCTAGTTCTATCCACGTCATTCCAAATGGCAATATTTCATTTTTTTTGATGGCTGAGTAGTATTTCATTGTGTGTGTGTGTACCACATCTTCTTTATCCATTCATCTGTTGGTGGACGTCTGGGCTCTTTCCATAGTTTGGCTATTGTGGACACTGCTGCTATAAACATCGGGATAACAGTTGCCCTTTCAGATCACTACATTTGTATCTTTGGGGTAGATACCTATTAGTACAATTGCTGGGTCATAGAGTAGCTCTATTTTCAACTTTTTAAGGAATCTCCATTCTGTTTTCCAGAGTGGCTGTGCCAGCTTGCATTCCCACCAACAGTGTAAAGGGTTCCCCTTTTTCCACATCCTCGCCCACATTTGTTGTTTCTGACTTGTTAATTTTGGCCATTCAGACTGGTGTGAAGTGGTATCTCATTGTGGTTTTGATTTGTATTTCCCTGATACCAAGTGATGTCGAGCATTTTTTCATGTGTCTGTTGGCCATTTGTATGTCTTCTTTGGAGAAATGTCTGTTCATATCTTCTGCCCATTTCTTGAAAGCATTTTTTCTTTTTTGGTGTTGTTTGTTTTGGTGTTGAGTTTCATGAGTTCTTTATAGATTTTGGATAGTAACCCTTTATCTGATAAGACATTTGCAAATACCTTCTCCCATTCTGTTGGTTGCCTTTTGGTTTTGTCAACTGTTTCCTTTGCTGTGCAAAAGCTTTTTATCTTGATGAAGTTCCAATAGTTCATTTTTGCCTTTGTTTCACTTGCCTTTGGAGATGTGTCTATCAAGAAGTTGGTGCGGCCAAGGTCAAAGAAGTTGCTGCCTATATTCTCCTCTAGGATTTTGATGGATTCCCGTCTCGCATTTAGGTCTGTCATCCATTTTGAGTCTGTTTTTGTGTGTGGTGTAAGGAAATGGTCCACTTTCATTCTTCATGTGGTTGTCCAATTTTCCCAACATCATTTGTTGAAGAGAGACTGTCTTTTTTCCATTCGATATTCTTTCCTGCTTTGTTGAACATTAGTTGACCGTAGGGTTGAGGGTCCATTTCTGGGTTCTCTATTCTGTTCCATTGATCTGTGTGTCTGTTTTTATGCCAGTACCATACTGTCTTGATGATTACAGATTTGTAATAGAGCTTGAAGGCTGGAATTGTGATGCCTCCAGCTTTGGTTTTCTTTTTCAACATCCCTTTGGCTATATGGGGTCTTTTTTTTTGTTCCAGCTCTGTGAAAAATGTTGATGACAGGGATTGCACTGAATGTATAGATTGCTCTGGGTAGCATAGACTTTTTAACAATATTTTTTCTTCTAATCCATGAGCATGGAACATTTTTCCATTTCTTTGTGTGTTCCTCAATTTCTTTCATGAGTGTTCTGTAGTTTTCAGAATACAGATCCTTTGCCTCTCTGGTTAGGTTTATTCCTAGGTATTTTATGGGTTTTGGTGCGATTGTAAACGGGATCAATTCCTTAATTTCTCTTTCTTCTGTCTCATTCTTAGTGTATAGAAATGCAACTGATTTCTGTGCTTTGATTTTATATCCTGCCACTTTGCTGAATTCCTGTATAAGTTCTAGCAATTTGGGGGTGGGATATTTTGGGTTTTCCACATAGAGAATCATGTCATCTACAAAGAGTAAGAGTTTGACTTCTTTGCTGCTTCGGATGCCTTTTATTTGTGTTGTCTGATTGCAGAGAGTAGGACTTCTAGTACCATGTTGAACAACAGTGGTGGGGGTAGACCATCCCTGTTTTGTTCCTGACCTTAAGAGAAAAGCTCTCAGTTTTTCACTGTTGAGAATGATATTTGTTGTGGGTTTTTCATATATGGTTTTTATGATATTGAGGTATGTTCCTTCTATTCTTACACTGTGAAGAGTTTAATCAAGAATGGATGCTGTGGGGCGCCTGGGTGGCTCAGTGGGTTAAGCCGCTGCCTTCGCTCAGGTCATGATCTCAGGGTCCTGGGATCGAGTCCCACGTCGGGCTCTCTGCTCAGCGAGAAGCCTGCTTCCCTCTCTCTCTCTCTCTCTGCCTTCCTCTCCGTCTACTTGTGATCTCTCTCTGTCAAATAAATAAATAAAATCTTTAAAAAAAAATTTTAAAAAAAAAAAGAATGGATGCTGTACTTTTTAAAAAAAAATATTTTATTTATTTATTTGACAGAGAGAGACAGCCAGAGAGGGAACACAAGAGGGGAAGTGGGGGAGGGAGAAGCAGGCTTCCCAATGAGCAGGGAGCCCCATGTGGGGCCCGATCCCAGCACCCTAGGACCATGACCCGAGCCAAAGCAGATGCCCAACGACTGAGCCACCTGGGCGCCCCATGGATGCTGTACTTTGTCAAATGCTTTTTCTGCATCTATTGAGAGGATCATATGGTTCTTGTCTTTTATTAATGTGTATGTCACATTGATTAATTTGCAGATGTCGAACCAACCTTGTAGCCCAGGAATAAATACCACTAGGTCATGGTGAATAATACTTTTAATATACTGTTGGATCCTACTGGCTAGTATCTTGGTGAGAATTTTGGCATCCATGCTCATCAGAGATATTGGTTTGTAATTCTCCCTCTTGGTGGGGTCTTTGTTTGGTTTTGGGATGAAGGTAATGCTGGCCTTGTAAAAAGAGTTTGGGCATTTTCCTTTCATTTCTGTTTTTTGAAGCAGCATCAGAAGAATAGGTATTAATTTTCTTTAAGTGTTTGGTAGAATTCTCCTGGGAAGCCATCTAGCCCTGAGCTCTTTGTTGAGAGATTTTTGATTACTGATTCAATTTCCTTACTGGTTTTTCTATTTCTTCCTGTTTCAGTTTTGGTAGTTTATACTTCTCTAGGAATCCATTTCTTCCTTGTTTGTATTTTTTTGGTGTTGGTTGTGATCTCTCCTCTTTCATTCACGATTTTATTTATTTGGGTCCTTTCTCTTTTTAATAAGTCTGGCCAAGGGTTTATCAATCTTATTAATTCCTTTAAAGAACCAGCTCCTAATTTCATAGATCTTTTCTACTGTTCTTATGGTTTTTATTTCTTTTTTATTTCTTTTTTTTATGGTTTTTATTTCATTGATTTCTGCTCTAATCTTTATTATTTCTTTTCTCCTGGGTTTCAGCTTTATTGTTGTTCTTTCTCCAGCTCCTTTAAGTGTAGGGTTAGGTTGTGTATTTGAGACTTTTCTTGTTTCTTGAGAAAAGCTTGTAGTGCTGAATACTTCCCTCTTAGGACCACCTTTGCTGGATCCTAAAGATTTTGAACAGTTGTGTTTTCATTTTCATTTGTTTCCATAAATTTTTAAAAAAATTCTTATTAAATTTCTTGGTTGACCCATTCATTCTTTAGTAGGATGCTCTTTAGCCTCTGTGTATGTGATGATCCCAATCTTTTGATACTGGTTGAGACCCTGATTTGTGACCCAGGATGTGATCTATTCTGGAGAATGTTCCATGTGCACTCAAGAAGAATGTGTATTCTGTTGCTTTGGGATGGAATGTTCTGAATGTATCAGTGAAGTCCATCCATAGCCCTTATTTCCTTGTTGATCTTCTGCTTAGATGATCTGTCCATTTCAGTGATGGGGGTATTAACCTCCCCTAATATTATTGTGTTTTTATTGATGTGTTTCTTTGATTTTGTTATTAATTGGGTTATATAATTGGCTGCATCCATGTTAGGGGCATAAATACTTATAATTCTTAGATCTTCTTGTTGGATAGACCCTTTAATTATGATATAGTATCCTTCCTCATCTCTTATCACAGTCTTTGGTAAAAATCGAATTTGTCTAAGGATTACCTCCCAGCTTTCTTTTGATGTCCATTAGCATGATAAACTATTTTCTACCCTCTCACTTTCAATCTGGAAGAATTTTTGGGTCTAAAATGAGTCTCTTGTAGACAACATATCAGTGGGTCTTGCTTTTTTTTTTTTTTTTAATCTAATTTGATACCCTGTGTCTTTTGATTAGGGCATTTAGCCCATTTACTTTCAGGGTAACTATTGAAAGATAGGAATTTAATGCCATTGTATTTATTGCCTGTAAGGTGACTGTTACTCTATACTCTTCTCTGTTCCTTTCTGGTCTATGTTACTTTGGGCTCTCTCTTTGCTTAGAGGACCCCTTTCAGTACTTCTTATAGGGCTGGTTTGGTGATCACAAGTTCTTTTAGTTTCTGTTTGTCCTGGAAGTTTTTTATCACTCCTTCTATTTTAAATGATAGCTTAGCTGGATAAAGTATTCTTGGTTGCATATTTTTCTCATTCAGCACCCTGAATATATCATGCCAGTCCTTTCTGGCCTGCCATGTCTCCATGGATAGGTCTGCTGCCAATTTAATGTTTCTACCCTTACAGGTTACAAACCTCTTGGTCCGAGCTGCTTTCAGGATTTTCTCTTTGTCTCTGAAGTTTGCAAGCTTCACTATTATATGTCCAGGGGTTGCTCTATTTTTATTGATTTTGAGTGGGGTTTCTCTGTGCCTCCTGGACTTGAATGCCTGTTTCCTTCCCTGATTAGGGACGTTCGCAGCTATGATTTGCTCCAATATACATTCTGCCCCACTCTCTCTTTCCTGTTCTGGGATCCCAGTTACTCTAATACTGTTTTGCCTTATGGTGTCATTTATCTCTCAAATTCTCCCCTCCTGTTCCAGTAGCTGTTTATCCTTTTTTTCCTCAGCTTTGTTATTCTCCATTGTTTGATCTTCTATATCACTCTCTCTTCTGCCTCATTTATCCTGGCCATTAGAGCCTCCATTTTTTTTTTAAGATTTTATTTATTTATTTGACAGAGATCATAAGTAGGCAGAGAGGCAGGCAGAGAGAGAGAGGAGGAAGCAGGCTCTCTGCTGAGCAGAGAACCTGATGCGGGACTCGATCCCAGGACCCTGAGATCATGACCTGAGCTGAAGGCAGAGGCTTAACCCACTGAGCCACCCAGGCGCCCCTAGAGCCTCCATTTTTTATTGCTTCTCAGTAATAACATTTTTTTTTTATTTCAACTTGGTTAGATTTTAATTCTTTTATTTCTCCTGAAAGGGATTCTCTAGTGTTTTCTGTGCTTTTTTTCAAGCCCAGCTAGTATCTTTATAATCGTTATTCTGAACTCTAGTTCTGATATCTTACTAATGTCCATATCAATTAGATCCCTGGCAGTTAGTACTGCCTCTTGATCTCTTTTTTTTGAGGTGAGTTTTCCATCTTCTCATTCTGTCCAGAGAAGAATAGATGAACAAAAGAACAAAATACTAATAATGGCAACAACAATCCTAGAGAAGTGTACTCTAAACAAATCAGAAGAGACCTGGAACTAGGAAAAAAAAGGGGAGGGGGAATATAATCAGACAGGTAAGCAGAATAGAGCAATACACTGGATTCTGTGTGTACTTTGGTTTGTTTTTTTTAGAAAATTAGATCCCAAAATTGCAAAGAAAGATAAACTTATATATGTACAAAAATAAAATACAATGAAAGGATAGAATATAACTGTAAAAATGGAAATTAAAAAGAAAAAAACAAAAGCGGTGAAAAACAATAACAAGAAGGAAGGGATATAAACAGGTAAACAGAACAGAGCAATACACTAGCTCCTGAGTTTGTTTTGGTAGGTTTGTTAGAGGAAGCTACATCTCAAAATTGTAAAGAAAGCTTACATATAGAAAAATAAAATGAAATACATTGAAAGAATAGAATGTAACTGTAAAGATGGAAATTTAAAAAGACTTTTTAACAAAACAAAAGAAGAAGAAAAAAGAGAGGATATGATTAAATAGGTGAATAGAACAGAGCCATACAATAGATTTTCGGTGGATTTTTGTCTGTTAGAAGAAATTGCATCTCAAAATTTTAAAGAAAGAAAACTAGTACGTGTGTGTGTGTGTGTGTGTGTGTGTGTGTGTAATGAAATACAATGAAGGGATAGCATGTGACTGTAAAAATGAAAATTAAAAAAGATTTTAAAAAGGAGTTGATTTAAAAATTGGTTGAAAAAAGAAGAAAAATTTGTAAAAAAAAAGATTTAAAAAATTAAAGTTGAAAAACTAAAGAATAGTGGGGAAAAAGCCATGACTTCTATGTGCTGTATTCCCCTAGCACTGGTATTTTGCAGTTCTCATTGATCAGTAAACTTGGTCTTGGCTGGATGTTCTTGCTGATATTTTGGGAGAGGGGCTCGTTGCATTGATTCTCAAGTGTCTTTGCCCAGGCAGAATTGTACTGCCCTTGGCAGGGGCCAGGCTAAGTAATCTGCTCCGTTTTGCTCTCTCTGACTTTTGTTCCCTAAAGGCTTTCTGTGCAGCTTTAGAGGATGGAAATGAGAAGGGCGACCTCCTAATCTCCAGCCCAAGAGCCAAAGACTTGGGCCCCACTCTTCAGTAAGCCCTCAGAGAAAACCAGTCAATCACTCCTATCTCCCTGGTCTCTGGCCGCACTCCATGCTCACCCAGCCTGTGACCAAGTGTTTCTGTCTCAGGCAGTAGGCCCCATTTGCAGTCTTTAAACCATCAGACTCCTGCAACACACTCCCACGGTGTTCCTCTCATGGGAGGAGGGGGTAGGTCTCCCCAGTTCTAACGCTTGTTGGGGCTCTGCTTGAAGAGGGATCCAGCCTGACTGGATCCTGGTTCATGGCAATCTCGAGCTGAGAGCCTACTCCTTGACTCACTGATTGCAGCCAGCTTCCCTGCTTTGAATCATGGGAGCTCTGCCACACTCAGGCACCCTGGGTCTTCCTGTGACCCTGAGGATCCTGAGACCACACTGCCCTAGCCAGGGTTCCATCCCCACTTAGCAGCCTAAGCGACGTCCCTCACTGGAGCAGACTTCTAAAAGTTCTGATTTTGTGCTTTGCTGCTATATCACTTGCCAGTAGCCAGCTGACCGAGGCTCACTCCTGCTCCCACCTTGGTCTATCCTCTCATATATTGCCTTGGATTCATGTCTCTGCACCTCCTACCTTGCAGAAAGTGGTTGCCTTTCTATTCATAGAGTTGTTGCTATTCTTTTCTTCGATCTCTGGTTGAGTTTGCTGGTGTTCAGAATGATTTGATAGTTATCTAGCTGAATTCCTGGAACCAGAGGAAATTAAGGTCTCCTACTCCTTCACTATCTTGGACTCTCACATTCAGCTACAGTTTCTTTAATGTTATTTTTATGTCTGAAAGTTTTTTTGCTGAGTACTTATAGTTGAATTTTCATAACATAAATATGTATATTATGCACATCCAGTGTATTTTGATAACTAGTTGATTTCACCTTGGGATTAAATTATTATATAATCCATAAATTCTTATAAACTAGGCCAAGTTTTCATTTGAACCATTAGAGCCATTGTCATCTGAATCAGTTAGTCACTGATTTTATCTTGAATATGAGAATTTTCCAGGAGTATTAATTATAATGGAGTATTTTAAACTCAAAATTTCTTATGTATTATAGCCCCATAGTGTAGCTTTTTCTTCCCCTTTTTCAGTCTTCCCCCAAAAAGTAATCCTGAAGTTACAAATTTGCTATTAATGTCTTCATAGTTTTTAATTTCTTTTCTTTCTTTCTCATCTTTTCTAATGTTGTGTATTTGTTACAGAAAAAGGTTTTCTTCAAAAATGGATGGGATGTCTTCAGAGGCTAATGAAGAAAAGTAAGTTCACGTAATATAGCTAAAAATGTTAAACTTTTTATCAGAGAAAGACACTTTTCCTATTAGAAACACCTATTGATAACTTCTAAAAATTTTTTCCATTCTGTTCTATGGAAAAGAAGTGTCACAAAGTCATAGCTCTCTTTGCCATATCTTTGTGTTTATATATCTAGAGTCAGAACTAAGAAGGACTTTAGAGACCACCTCCCATCCCTTCAATTTAAGGATGGGAAAATTAAGGCCCAAGGAAATGAAATGATTGGTCTAAAATTGGCATCACAAACTGGTGGCCTGTTTATAGTCCACAGACTTATCCCCCGCTGCCAAACAGTGTTTTTAAATTAGTTAATTAGCTGCTAAAATTTTCTCTCGAAAAACTGAGTGTAGGGGCACCTAGGTGGCTCAGTTGGTTGAGCATCCAACTCTTGATTTTTGGCTCAGGGCATGATCTCTGGGTTACGTGATTGAGCCCCACATGAAGCTCTGTTGAGATTCTCTCTCTATCCCTCTGCTCCGTCCCCTGCTTGTGCAAGCTGTCTCTCTGTTTCTAAAATAAATAAATAAAATCCTTAAAGAAAAAGAAGAAGAAAGAAAAAGAAAAATTAAGTGTAGTGACACTGGGCTCATATTCTTTTTTTTTTTTTTTAAAGATTTTATTTATTTATTTGACAGAGAGAGATCACAAGTAGATGGAGAGGCAGGCAGAGAGAGAGAGGGGGGGAAGCAGGATCTCCGCCGAGCAGAGAACCCGATGCGGGACTCGATCCCAGGACCCTGAGATCACGACCTGAGCCGAAGGCAGCGGCTCAACCCACTGAGCCACCCAGGCGCCCCATGGGCTCATATTCTTGTGGCAACAGCTAACCTGATCAGAGTAAGACTATGACCATTAGACCAACCCCGAAGTGTCCATTATCATCTCAGCACCACATATTTTTCTTGCATCTTCTGTTTGGCCTCCATAAGTACTTGAATTTTCAAAACCTCATTTCAAACTCACACAGTAGTAAAACCAGAGTTAGAGTCTCTTGATTTATGATCCACTTATCTTAAAATTGTACCTCTGTAAATATGATACATTATATTGTGCTGATTATTTTACAAGAGATATTCTTAGAGTATACAATATGTATTTTAAAACACTGACCTTCTAAATACCAACTTTTATGTCTTATAAATTTTGCTAAGAAACAGTGATGCCATGTGTTAAGTGAAAGCAATAGCCAATTTAAAAGCATGTAAAAGATGCTGCGATGATGGCTTTTGAAAATTCAGTCTTTTACTAATGTGTCTATAAATTTGCAGTGACAATATGGACAGACCTGTTAGAAGACGACATTCTTCGGTAAGAAACACTTGAGTTCATAATTATTACTTTTTATTGAATGATGAATGTATGTCGCAGTAATTTTGACTGTAACATCACCATCCTACTCCCATTGGCTTCTGTTGATCTCTGGATACTCAAATATTTACCTGGTTACACAATTCTATAAATATACTAAAATTTGTATTTTATGAGTTTCATGGTAATTTTATGAATTGTATGCCATGTAAATGGC
Organism: Lutra lutra; assembly: GCF_902655055.1. Lineage (NCBI taxonomy): Eukaryota > Metazoa > Chordata > Mammalia > Carnivora > Mustelidae > Lutra > Lutra lutra. The sequence continues at coordinate 60,311,897 of NC_062284.1, forward strand.
ATACAATAATACAATTACAATTACAATAATAAGTTTAAGAATATATTTAAATAGTGGAGCAAGACACAAAAAATCCAACCCAAACTGATTTAAGCACAAAATTTATTGGGTTTTGAAATTGAAAAATCCAAAGATAGAGATGACTTTTGGCATAACGTAACTGATCATGGGTTGCAATAATATCACCAATGTTAGGATTTTCTCTCACTTTTCTACTCTGACTGGTTCCTCTGGCTTATCTCCATTTTTGTACAAGCCTCTCCCCTGATTACTACAGTACCTCTAGCTCTCCCAAGTTCCAGTTTCAACTCCTAAATGAAAAAGTGTCTATTTCCTCAAGATAAAACAAAAACAAAGGACTTAGAATTGAATCATATTGGCTCAACTGTCTTGTTATGGGTCAAGTCCTCCTTTCTGAACCACTCACTATTGATGAGAGAATATCATGTGCACATTATTCTAGACCAGGGCTACATGCTGTGCCCTAGGGTTGGGGCGGAGCATCACCCAGAACACATGGGATGAGAGTGGGTAAAATAATCAGGAAGGTGGGCAGGGAGAAGGGAATAGATGCCAGATATTTAAACCAACCACAAAGTATAGCACTGAACAATATGAATTTGAGGAGTTTTAAAGGTTTTCACAGAAATTTTAACATCTCTACCTTTCTCCTTTGGTGCAATTTGAACTGATTATTAATATTAATCCCATATTTTCTTGAATAATTCTAATTTTTCTAGATCTTGAAGCCCCCAAGGAGTCCTCTTCAGGACCTTAGAGGTGGGAATGAAACAGTTCAGGTAAGTCTCTAGTGCAAATGCTTTATGGATGACTATTTTTGATGATAATTTTATTTTATTTTATTTTTTTATTTTATTTTTTTTTTTAAGATTTTATTTATTTATTTGTTAGAGAGAGAGAGCATGAGCACAGGCAGACAGAGTGGCAGGCAGAGGCAGAGGGAGAAGCAGGCTCCCCGCTGAGCAAGGAGCCCGATGTGGGACTCGATCCCAGGATGCTGGGATCATGACCTGAGCCGAAGGCAGCCGCTTAACCAACTGAGCCACCCAGGCGTCCCTTCGATGATAATTTTAATAGGAACTTTATTAGCTATATGAAGAGAACATCATAAATGATTTCTAGTTGAATGTGTACAAGTAAGTATTCAGTGGTTGTCAGATTAAAATCCAAACTTTTGAGTAAGCTGGCATTCTTGATTTTTAAGCCAAGTTTACTTTTCTAGCCTTTCTTGCCACTGAGCCATCCAGGCATCCCTCTTTCCTTTTTATTTATTTATTTATTTATTTATTTAATGTTTTTTTAAAGATTTTATTTATTCATTTGACAGAGATCACAGGTAGGCAGAGAGGCAGGCAGAGAGAGAGGAGGAAGCAGGCTCCCCGCTGAGCAGAGAGCCCGATGCGGGGCTCGATCCCAGGACCCTGGGATCATGACCTGAGCTGAAAGCAGTGGCTTTAACCCACTGAGCCACCCAGGCGCCCCCTTTTTTATTTATTTATTTATTTTTTGTTAAGGAAATATAATAGTCTCTGTTAGTTTCAGTATGTACTAGGATGGCATTATTATCTATATTAAGCTCAAGTCCACTTGTTTTGTCTGCTAGGGTGTTAATAGAGAGGATGAACATTCCTGATTCTTATAGTAAGACATGCGCAGTTATTAAGAATTTACATGGTAAAAGTCTATGTGGATTTTGTTTGTTTCTCTGTCATTTGCTTTTTGTATTTGGTATTTATGTGAGTATAAAGGTTTGCTCTTGTTAAAGAAGATGAGGGAAATAAAAACATAATTTTATACTCAAGAGATGCTCAGCCTCACTAATCATTAGAAGACTGCAAGTCAAAACCACAGTGAGATATCACCTCATACCTATTACAGTGGCTACTGTAAAACAAACAAACCAGAAAATAACAAGTGCTGGCTAGGATGTGGAATAATTGGAACTCTGGTACACTGTTAGTAGAAGTAAAATGTTGTAGCCACATGGAAAACAGTATGGTGGTTCCTCAAAAAATTGAAATAGAATTACCATATGATCCAGCAATTTCACTTGTGGGTATATACCCAAAAGAATTGAAAGCAGGGTCTGGAAGAGACTTATACCCCTGTCATAGCAGCATTATTCACAGTAGGCAAAAGGTAGAAGGAAACCAATGTCCATTGACAGATGAATGGATAAACAAAATGTGGTATCAATGGTATATTATTTGGCCTTATAAAGAAGGAAGTTCTGACACACAGTACAACAAAGATGAATCTTAAGGACATTATGCTAGGTGAAATGAACCAATCACAGAAAGACAAATACAGAGCTCCCCTGATTACTACAGTACCTATAACACCTGGGTGGTTCTGTTGGTTAAGTGTCTGACTCTTGGTTTCAGCTCAGGTCACGCTGTCAGGGTCATGAGATTGAGCCCTGCATCAGGCTTCATGCTCAGCGTGGAATGTGCTTTAGATTCTCTCTCTCCTGGGCACCTGGGTGGCTCAGCTGCTTAAGCAACTCCCTTTGGCTGAGGTTGTGATACTGGAGTACCAGGTTCGAGTCCCACATCGGGCTCCCTGCTTGGTGGGGACTCTGTTTCTCCATCTGACCTGTCCCTTCTCATGATCTCTCTCTCTCTCATCCTCCCTCTCTCTCTCAAATAAGTAAATAAATAAAAATCTTAAAAAAAAAAAAAAAAAAGATTCTCTCTCCCTTTGCCCTTCCCCCTGCTCTCTCTCTGTCAAAATAAAAATTAAAAAAAAAAGACAAATACTTTATGATTCCACTTACGAATTACCTAATCAAATTCATAGAGACCAAAAGCTAGAAGATTGGACTTGTTTAATGGATATGGAGTTCAGTTTTGCAGGATGAAAAGAATTCCAGAAATTGGTTTTACAACAGTGTATACCTATTTAACATTACTGAACTGTATCCTTAAAAATGGTTAAGATGTATTATGGTAAATAAATTAGCTAGTCACAGAAGGACAAATACTGCATGATACCACTTATATGTGGTATCTGAAATGGTCAAACTCATAGAAGCAGAGAGCACAACATTGGTTGCTAGGGCTATAGAGAAGGGCAAAATGGGGGTTGCTAACAACAGGTATGAAGTATCAGTTATACAAAGTAAGTTCTAGAAATCTGCTACACAGCATTGTGCCTATAATTAACAGTATTGTATTATACACTTAAAAATTTGTTGAGAGAATAGATATAAAGTTAACAGTTCTGACCACTTTTAAAATAAAAATTAAATTTGTTAAAGATTTATTTGTTTGAGGGCAGAGGGAAAAGAGAGAGTATCTCAAGCAGACTCCATGCTGAGCTCTGCAGAGCCCAATGCAGGGCTCAGTCTCATGACCCTGAGATCATGACCTGACCTGAAACCAAGAGTTGGATGCTTAATCAACTAAGCCACTCAAGCACCCCATAAAATTTAATTTAAAAAACTGGTTAAGATGCTAAATTTTGTTATATGTGTTTTACCACCGTTAAATTTTTTTCTTAAATCATAAAAATATAGTAAGTTTACCATGATAGACCGCATATCACTTGCTCTGTCCCCAGTCTTTGTTCCTCTTTTTTTTTTTTCAAGATTTTATTTATTTATTTATTTGAAAGAAAGAGAAAGAGAGAATGAGCAGGGAGAGGGACAGAGGAAGAAGGACAAGCAGACTCCCTGAGCAGGGAGGCTGAAATGGGGCTCGATCCCAGGATCCTGGGAACATGACCTGAGTTGACCAAGACCCTTAACCGACTGAGCTGCCCAGGTACCCCTTTCTTATTCTTAATAGCAAAACAATCGTTCATTTAAAAGGAGAGAGAAAAAGTAAGGGACAGTAATCAACTTCCTTAAATATATATTGCTTGTGTTGGTATGGAAAATCATATTCATGCTTTTTAAGTGCATTGAGATATTTCAGAGAAATAAATAATTACCAAAATTAATAATACCACATTAACTCAGAATAAGACTTGGTCTCTGTCAGTAGTACTTTGGAGACCTAATTCACAGTAGTTTCAGTAAGAATCATACCATATAAGGAAACAATAAACAAAACTAAAAAGCAACTTGTGGAATGGGAGAAGATATTTGCAAATGACATATCAGATAGAGGGCTAGTACCCAAAATCTATAAAGAACATGTCAAACTCAACACCCAAAAAAGAAAAAAATCCCATCAAGAAATGGGCAAAAGATATGAACAGACATTTCTCCAAAGAAAACATACAAATGGCCAACAGAAACATGAAAAAATGCTCAATAACACTCATCATCAGGGAAATACAACTAAAAACCACAATGAGATACCACCTCACACCAGTCAGAATGGCTAAAATTAACAACTCAGGAAACAACAGATATTGGGGAGGATGTGGAGAAAGGGGAACCCTTTACACTGTTGGTGGGAATGCAAACTGGTGTAGCTACTCTGGAAAGCAGTATGAAGGTTCCTCAAAAATTTAAAATTAGAACTACTCTGTGACCCAGAAATTACACTATGATGTATTTATCCAAAGAATACAAAGAGAGTGATTCGAAGGGGCACATGCACCCCAATGTTTATAGTGACAATGTCCACAATTATGAAGATACAGAAAGAAAATACAGATGTCTGTTGACAGTTGAATGGATAAAGAAGATGATGTGTACACACACACACTGGAATATTACTCAGCCATCAAAAAGAATGAAATCTTGCCGTTTGCAATGATGTGGATAGAACTAGAAGGTAATATGCTAAGCAAAATAAGTCAGAGAAAGACAAATACCTTGTGATTTCATTCATGTGGAATTTAAGAAACAAAACATGAACATAGGGGAAGGAAAAGAAAAAATAAGATAACAGTAAGAGGCAAACCATAAGAGTCTCTTAACTATAGGGAACAAACTGAGGGGAGGTATTGGGGGGAATGCAGTGATTGGTGAGAGGCAATAAGGAGCACTTGATGTAATAAGCACTGGGTGTTATATGCTACTGATAATCACTAAACTCTACCCTGAAACTAACAATACACTCTATGTTAACTGACTTGAATTAAAAAAGAAAATTATACCATATACTCTCTGCCCTTAGGAATCTAATGCTTTGAGAAATAAGAAAAGCTCTCGTCGAGTCAGCTTTGCAGATACTATAAAGTAAGTTGGAAGGAGGAATGATTAAAATGTTAAAGGTAATGATTTTTTGTGCATAAAACCAGGTATGTTAGTAATAACTGACTTGGGTAATCTGGGTTTTAATTACATAAGCATTAGAGAATTATTATTTAAATGGTTTCTTTTTTTTTTTTTAACGATTTTATTTATTTATTTGACAGAGAGAAATCACAAGCAGGCAGAGAGAGAGAGGAGGAAGCAGGCTCCCTGCTGAGCAGAAAGCCCGATGCGGGGCTTGACCCCAGGACCTGGGATCATGACCTGAGCCGAAGGCAGCAGCTTAACCCACTGAGCCACCCAGGCGCCCCCATTTAAATGGTTTTTATATTATGCTTGAGAAACATTAAAAGCATCATCTCTAATAAATCAGAAACAAAACAGCTGTATCTTACCACTGTTAATTTAACTTTGTACTGAATGTGCTAATAAAAATAGAGGAAGTGGAGGGGCACCTGGGTGGCTCAGTGGGTTAAGCCTCTGCCTTCAGCTCAGGTCATGATCTCAGGGTCCTGGGATTGAGCCCCGTATCGGGCTCTCTGCTCAGCAGGGAGCCTGCTTCCCCCTCTCTCTCTGCCTGCCTCTCTGCCTATTTGTGATCTCTGTCAAATAAATAAGTAAAAATCTTAAAAAAGAAAAAATAGAGGAAGTGGAGTTCTGAAAATTGGAAAGATGGGGATAAATCTGTTACCTTTTGCAGATTAAATGCTTGTATATTAAGAAAATATAAGAATATCAATGGAAATACCTGTACAGATAAGTAGCAAGATACAAAATTATTATATGAAAATTATAATATTTATATAAATAATATAAATTTATATAAATAATAACCAGATAGAAGATAAATGTGTGTTTTCCCCATTGTGTTATATTTTCTTGCTATGTGTTTAATAATAAAAGCATAAAAGGATAAACCATTACTGAAGAATACTAAAAAATTGTGCAAATGAAGTTTATAACAAGTTCCTGAATAAAAAGATTCAACATCACTGGGGTGCCCGGATGGCTCAGTCTCTTAAGCATCTGCCTTCAGCTGGGGTCATGATCTCAGGGTCATGGGATCGAGTCCCGCTTTGGGCTCCCTGCTCAGTTAGGAAGCCTACTCCTGTCTCTCCCTCTGCTCCCCTGCTCCTGCTGTCTCTCATTCTCTATCTCAAATAAATGAATAAAATCTTTAAGAAGAGGGGGAAAAAAAGAATTGTACTTTCTAGCATTATGAATTCTCATCTTGGGCTTTTATTGCTTTTTGATCCAAATTCTACCTAGACTAATAATAAGATTTTTGCCTTTTCTATGTTTTGTTTTCATTTGCCTGGTATACCTTTGTATATAGTTTCACCATGTCTGAGCAATGAATGGTATTCTGTATGTAAATCTTTTGGTTGCTGGGAAGTTCCAAACCATAGATACATAACATCTTTTTTGTTGTTGGTTGAGAGTAATTTTAATTGTTTCATAACTTTTTTCTATTAATCTATTATCCATAAATTAGTCAATGTCTTCCCAGATATACATGAGTTGTCAATATTTCGTATATGTTGAATTTTGAAAAAAGAAAAATCATGGTAAGATTTGGTATAATCAAAGACTAGCTGTTTCCTGCCAGTAAAATTCCCTAGGTGGTGTATTCCTTGGTAAAGTTGCTACTGAGTTCTTGGATCTTGGCCTTGGTGTTGCAGACTCCATATTTTTTTTTTTTACCAAAAATGGGTCGTCTTATAGAGATGGGCTTGTACTTAACAGATTCACTAGAAATTTGTGTATAAATAGAATGCTACTACTAAAAACATCATGAGAAACAAATGAATCTGAGTACTGAGTGGTTAGTACTTTCCTTAGAAACATTCTACCTAAAAAAAATAAATTGTAATGTAATGTAAATATGGCTTATTGATTATGGAATCTATTACTTATTTGGATGATTCTGAATGTTTAATGGCACCAGGCTCTGAAATGTAATTTATCCATCTCCATAGGAGCTACATACACATCTATTGCAAAGCCTTGGATGCTTCTGTCTGTTTACTCTTTGAATAGGTGTGGCCAAGATTTGATTTAATAAATCATTTTCTCCTGTTTCAGACTGACTTTTCTTTTACATGTTTTCTTTAGGTGTTTTCTGGTAATGTAAAATTAACCAGATTTAATTTTGTGTTGGGCATTGATTATTCCTTGTGTTTGTTAGATTATTTTGTGTAAATTACCTTTTTTTTTTTTTTTTTTTTAAAGATCATATTTATTTGTCAGAGAGAGAGCGGGAGCACAAGCAGGGGGAGTACAGAGGGAGAAGGAGGCTCCCTGCCGAGCAAGGAGCCTGATGAGGGCTTGATACCAGGACCCTGTGATCATGACCTGAGTTGAAGGCAGACACCCAACCATCTGAACCACCCAGGCGCCTCTGAATTAAAATTTTTTAAAGATTTATTTATTTATTTATTTTAGCGAGACAGAGCACGGGGGCTGGGGTGGACAGAAGGAGAGGAAGAATCCCGAGCAGACTCCCCCACTGAGCACAGAGCCCTGCACTGGGCTTAATCTCAGGACCTTGAAATCATAACCCAAGCCAAAATCAAGTCTGATGGTTTACCAACTGAGCCTTGAATTAAGGGGTGCTTGGGTGGCTTAGTCAGTTGAGCATGCTACTCCTGATCTTGGGGTCTTGAGTTTCAGTCCCACATTGGGTGTAGAAATTACTTAAAAAAGAAAAAACCACAAACTTAAAAAAAAAAAAGAAAAAACTTAGTAACCACATACATACACATACAAAAAGAGACAAAAATTCACATTTCACATTTAAAACATTTTTTTTAATTTAGTCAGTAGCCATTCTTAATTAAAGTAGTTAAGCCAAATTACATTTGTTAAATTTAGTACACCCATTCTTCCTTTATTGTTGGGTAAATTTAACTGTATTGTAGATTTTTGTTTTGTTTTTAATCAAGGATGGGTATAGGGTTTTATTAAATGGTTGTAGAGCATCTATTAAAATACTATAGAATTTTTCACACTTTAATATGATAAACTTTTTGGATGTTGGATTATCTCTGTATTCCTGGGATAAATCCAATGTAGTTATTAAATACTGTTTTAAAACATTGCTAGATTCAAGGCACCTATATAAGGGAAGTGGAGGTATAAAAAGAGAGGTTATTGGGAAGTTTAACAAAAAAAGACTTCCAATTTCCCCCCCCTTTTTTCTCCATTTTATGATTGAAAATTTATAACATACACAAAAGTAGGAAAAGTACTATGAAAACTCAGGCCATTTAGCAATTAACAACAGTTGTCAACTGTGGCCACTTTTGTTATACTATAACCCCCCCCCCATTTACTTCCCTTTTCACCTCCCACTGAATTATTTTCATGTGAATCCCAGATATTTCACTACTTATATCTTTAAAAGATAGAGAATATTTTTAAAAAGTATGTTCACAATACTATTTTCACATCTTTTAAATGCTTACAGTAATTCCATGGTATCATCAAATATCTTGCCACTGTTCACATTTCTCTGCCTCAGTTTTTTTTTTTTCTGAGATAATTGGTATGATTCAGTATCCAAACAAAGTTAACATATTCCATTTAGTTCGTATGTCTCTTAAATCTCCTAATCTCTTTGTTCCCTCTTCCTTTTTTTCTTATAATTCATTCTTTTTCTTTTTAAAATTTTATTTATTTGACAAAGCAAGAGAGCACAAGTAGGGGAACAGCAGAGGGAGAGGGAGAAGCCGACTCCCCACTGAGCAGAGAGACCGACAAAGGGCTCCATATCAGGACCCTGGGATCATGACCTGAGCTGAAGGCAGACGCTTAACTGAATGAGCCACCCATGCACCCCCTTATAATTTATTCTTTTAAGTAGAATATCCCACAATCTGGATTTTACTGATTATACCCACATGGAATAATATTGTGTAATACATTACTCAGATTTCCTGCCAATTGGTTACTCTATCTGGAATGCTTGACTTGCCTTAAACCAAATGTTTTCCACAAGAATTCTTCCTGTGCTTTCATCAGACAGCACTTGATTATCAGTTATCTTTTTTGTGATGTTAACAACCATTGATGATCATTGCCTAGATCCATTATTTCTTTAGAGTTTGCTAATTGATAATAATCTCATTCTATTTCTGAATTATGATTCATATAAGAAAGGCATGTTAAATTTTTGGGCAGGGGTGTCTTTATTTACTAGTTTCAATATAATGTGTTTGCTTTCTAGTATCCTTTAAAGTTGACTAATAAGGACTTTTTTCCAAATATGTTTACTTAAATGTCTAAATATCTAAATCATGAACTTAAAAACATATTTAATGTGTTTAATCTGTTATAGTTAGTATTTTTATTGATACTCAAATTATTCTATCTTTGATGAGTGAAATCTCTTCAGATTAGTTTCTGACCTTTTGACATAACTTCAGTAATCTTCGATAGCTTCTTTGCTTTACAGTATACCAAGATATTCATGTTCATTTTATATATTATCTGACCCAGACCTAGATGCAATAGGTTCTTCTCACTAATGAATTAATCATTGTTTCTAGGCTGTTCTGTTACCAAATCTATCAATCTACCTATTTACCACAGCTGTTAACTCAGGAAACAAATGGGTGAACCTTGGCTCACTGTGGCAGCCAACTCCTTCACCCTAGGGAAGCCAGAGAGGGCTGGACAAATTTAAAGCATAGCTCCTGGCTGAGTTTGCCAACAAACTTGGGTAAACTCATCACAAGAGAAACCAATAACTCAAGAGGCAGAGGTTTGGAAAAGAGAAAGGGAGAAATTTATTTGGAGTCCTGGCAGCTGGGGAAGGTGGCAGGCTTAAACCTTAACAACTGACCTCTCCGCCTACAAGATGGACACCTAGAGTTTTATTATGAGGAGAGATTCAGGGGTGTGTGTACAAGACAGCAGGCAACACGTCATCATGGGTGGAGGTCAGTATGTGTTCATCCCATAGTCATGGCCAGGGAAGGGAACACATGGAATGTCATCTTCTAGGCATTCTGTTGCTATCAGGGCTTTTCTGGTCTGGCATCTTTGGATTTTCAGGTCATTGCAAAACACCTTCATCAATGCCTCAAGAGAGTACAATAAAAAATAAATACAGTGGGGGTGCATGGGTGGCTCATTGGGTTAAATATCCAGTTCTTGATTTCAGCTCAGGTTATCATCTCAGGGTCATGAGATCCAGCCCCATGTTGGGCTCTGTGCTGAGAATATTTTAAAAATATTCTCTCCTTCCTAGAAGTAACTTCTAAGAGCTTTTTATTTTCCTTTTAGATTTTAAAAAAATTTTTTTAAGGATTTTATTTATTTATTTGAGAGAGAGTACAAGAGTGAGAGAGCGAGCAGGAGCTGGGGGAGGGAGGGTTGAGCAGAGAGCCTGATATGGGGCTGGATCCCAGGACCCCAAGATCATAATCTGAGCTAAGGGCAGATGTTTAACCAACTGAGCCACCCAGGCACCCCTTCTTCTTAGATTTTTGAAAACTTGATGATCTTGAGGATCTTGAATATGCCTTTCTTTTGAATTATTTTTCCAGAAAAATTATGTCATTTCAATAATCATATTTTTTAGTGTATTTACTTATTTATTTATTAAAGATTTTATTAATTTGTCAGAGAAGGAGAGAGAGAGAGCACACAAGCAGGCAGAGGTGTAGAGAGAAGCAGGCTCCCTACCAAGCAAGGAGCCCGATGCGGGACTCGATCCCAGGACCCTGGGATCATGACCTGAGCCGAAGGCAGCGGCTCAACAGACTGAGCCACCCAGGCATCCCTAGTGTATTTATTTTTAAGTAATGTCTTCACCCAATGTGGGGTTTGAACTCATGACCCTGAGATCGAGAATCACATGTTACCAGTTGAGCCAGGAAGGTGCCCCTGAAGTTATCATATTGGAATGATCATTTTAATATAAGATTACCTGTGTCAAATCATTGAAAGTAGGTTTATATATGTCAAAATTTGATTTTTTATTAATAGCTAATATTATTGAATATTTACAGTGTTAGTTATGCTACTATATGCATTCATTGCTCATTGAATCCTAACAGTCATATCTCATTTTATGAATAAGGAAACTGAGGCTTAGTTTAAGTAGCTTGCTCAAGTTCCCATACTTTTTAAGAGGTAGGGCTCAGACTTTGGACTATTTCCTCATCAGACTATTCTTAATCATTCTTGTATTTTTCACATTGTTGGTATTTTTCCTCTCATTACCCTTATTATTTGTAGGATTAGACTGTATTTTCTAGGTCTGTCTGATTTTTTTTTTTAAGATTTTATTTATTCATTTGACAGACAGAGATCACAAGCAGGCAGAGAGGCAGGCAGAGAGAGAGGAGGAAGCAGACTCCCTGCTGAGCAGAGAGCCTGATGCGGGGCTCAATCTCAGGAACCTGGGATCATGACCTGAGCCGAAGGCAGAGGCTTTAACCCACTGAGCCACCCAGGCGCCCCTGATTGTTATTTATTTTTAAAGATTTTATTTATTTATTTGGGAGAGAGAGTGAGAGAGAGCATGAAAGGAGAGAAGGTCAGAGGGAGAAGTAGACTACCCCCCCCAAGCTGGGAGCCCAATGTGGGACTCGATCCCAGGACTCCAGGACCATGACCTGAGCCGAAGGCAGTGGCCTAACTAACTGAGCCACCCAAGTGCCCTGTCTGATTGTTACTATAATGCTTCTCTTCCTGTTTTCCTTTTTTTTTTTTTTTTTTAAGATTTGCTGTTTATTCTGTTTATTTGGTTTGTTTTATAATGAGCTTGGCTAATAAACATTTCTGGAAGTCAACAGGGAACTTTGGAAACAATAGTTGTAACTGGCATAGGATTCTTATCCTGTTTATCCATTTCTCATATATATACATATATGAGAAAATAGCATTTTCTACTCAAATTTGTGTTTTTGATGATGGAATGTTACAATGGAAGTACCCTGGGGTGCTTCGCTGGCTCAGTTGGTAGAGTATGCGACTTGATCTTGATCTCAGGGTCATAAGTTCAAGCTCAAGCTCCATGTTGGAGGTAGAGTTTACTTAAAAATAATAATAATAAGGGGCGCCTGGGTGGCTCAGTGGGTTAAGCCGCTGCCTTCGGCTCAGGTCATGATCTCAGGGTCCTGGGATCAAGCCCCGCATCGGGCTCTCTGCTCAGCGGGAGCCTGCTTCCTCCTCTCTCTCTGCCTGCCTCTCTGCCTGCTTGTGATCTCTCTCTGTCAAATAAATAAATAAAATCTTTAAAAAATAATAATAATAATAATAAATTATGGGACACCTGGGTGGCTCAATTGGTTAAGCATGTGACTTTGGCGAAGGTCATGATCTTGCAGTCCTGGGATCCAACCCTGTGTGAACCTGCTGTAGGCTCCATGCTCAACTGGGAGTCTTCTTGTCCCTCTGCATCCTTTCCCCCCCCCACCCCCACTCATTTTCTCTCTCAAATAAACAAGTAAATTCTTTAAAAATAATAATAATAATAATAATAATAATGATATATTTAAAAAATAAATAAGTAGGATCACCTGTGTGGCTCAGTTGGTTAAGTATCTGACTCTTGATCTTGGCTCATGTCTTGATCTCAGTCTTGTATTGTGAGTTCAAGCCCCATATTGGGCTCCATGCCTGGAGCCTACTAAATAAGTAAGTATAGTCCAGACTCTATGTTTTAGTGAGAAAATTAAAGCCAGGGACATGATATGACTTTCCCAAGGTAATGTAAGTAGTGACAGAACCACAGTTGTAAAATAGGTCTCCTGATTCCTAGTCTACTGGTTTTTCCACTTATTCTGATAAACTTTCCCAAATACTACTAAACTTAGTTCACCCTTTTCTTTCCTTGGATATCATCTATTCATTATACTTATTTTCCTTTGAAATGGCTCTGGGGGGGCGCCTGGGTGGCTCAGTGGGTTAAGCCGCTGCCTTCGGCTCAGGTCATGATCTCAGGGTCCTGGGATCGAGCCCCGCATCGGGCTCTCTGCTCGGCAGGGAGCCTGCTTCCTCCTCTCTCTCTACCTGCCTCTCTGCCTGCTTGTGATCTCTCTCTGTCAAATAAATAAATAAAAATCTTTAAAAAAATAAAATAAAATAAAATGGCTCTGGGGTGTTGAAAGGAATTTCAGGTTCAAAACGAAAAAAAACTAGAACAATTCTAACTTAATACTAAATAGTCCCTAGTTCAAGTCATTTAACAGAGCATCAATTTCCTCTTTTTAGGATGAAAATAATAGTCCTTACATATCTCATAGTGTTACTGCATGGCCAAAATAAGACAGTATATATTACCACAAATAGTGTCAATCTAACACTATTATATTTAACACTATTATTGTATTATATTTAACACCATAATATTATCACAAATAGTGTCATTAAACAATGAGTAGTTTTTCAAAAGATTATCTTTGTTAAATAGGTTAATTGAAAAAGAACTATAGGATTCTAGATGTAGAAACAAGCATAGTAAAACTCTCTTAATAATTCCCACCTCACTGAATTGTTAGAATTAACCTATATTTTCCATTACCCTTGTAAAATATACTGATATCTACAGCACAAAAAATGCTCTTTCCTGTCCATAAACTTCAGATCCTGAGAATCGATTGATAAGCTTACCAAGAAGTATTTGTCTTGTTTATCTAGTTGAAGTTGTTATAATTGCATAATTTAATTTAATATCACATAAACTGATGAAAATTAGTTCAAAGACAAAGTTATTTCTGTGAACATTGTAAGGAACAGCTAGGGAAAACTTGATAAAGGTGAGTTTATTTTTAAAAATTCTTTCAAATTTGGTATGGCTGAGACAACCACAGGGAAATCTTTCATGAAAATCTAGAAGGATTCTTTGTTCATATTACTTGAAAGTTTCTTTGTTGGGACTCCTGTGTGGCTCAGTTGGTTAAACATCTGCCTTCAGCTCAGGTTGTGATACCAGGGTTCTGGTATCCAGCCCTATGTCAGGCTCCTTGCTTCCTCTGCCTGCCACTCCCCTCACTTGTGCGCTCTCTCTCTCTCTCTCTGTCAAATAATAAAATCTTTTAAAAAAGTTTCTTTGTTAAAAAAAAAAAGTTTCTTTGTTTATTCCACCTTATAAATACACAAAATTGTATCAGTAGATCCTCTCAAAAGTAAAGACTTCAGATTGACATTCAAAAATTTGCAAATTAAAAAAAAAAACAAAAAAATGTGCAAATTAAAATCCACTATGTGTTTTAATTTTTTTAAATATTTAAACTGTGTTGGGTTCAGATAAGATTCTTCATTTTAAGCTTTTTTTTTTTATTAAAGGACCAACTACTGATATTGCTCATATTGAATAAAAAGCTTTCTATTCTATTGTAACTCAGTTGAAGAGAAGTTGTTTCAAGTATTGGTTTGTAGTTATAAACTCAGGTTTTGAAATCAGACAGATTTGGGTTTGCATTTTGGCTTTGCACTTGTTGGGTATATGACCCTGGGAGTTACATAACCTTTACGACCTTCAATATCTATATCTGCAAAATAACATGATAATTGTTATAATCATTCTTTTTTAAAAGATTTTATTTATTTGACAGAGATCACAAGCAGGCAGAGAGAGGAGGAAGCAGACTATGCTGAGCAGAGAACCCGATGCAGGGCTCGATCCCAGGACTCTGGGATCATGACCTGAGCTGAAGGCAGAGGCTTTAACCCACTGAGCCACCCAGGCACCCCAATAATTGTTATAATCATTAAAAAATGTATATAAAGAACAGAGTGCTTGTCACACAGTATGTATGCAAATGTCCACTGCTTTTTTATAACTGAAACTAAATTTTCTTCTTTCTCTTTTTTTTTTTAAGATTTTATTTATTTATCTGAAAGAGAGAGAGAACATGAGCAGGGCAGAAAGTGTCAGAGGGAGAGGGAGAACCAGGCTCCCTGCTTTGCAGGGATGGATCCCAGAACCGTGCATCATGACCTGAGCCAAAGGCAGATGCCTAACTGACTGAGCCATGCAGGCACCCCTGTAATTGAACTAAAATTTCTTTCTTATTAAGAATAGCTTCTCGGGGGGCGCCTGGGTGGCTCAGTGGGTTAAGCCGCTGCCTTCGGCTCAGGTCATGATCTCAGAGTCCTGGGATCGAGCCCCGCGTCGGGCTCTCTGCTCAGCGGGGAGCCTGCTTCCTCCTCTCTCTCTGCCTGCCTCTCTGCCTGCTTGTGATCTCTCTCTGTCAAATAAATAAATAAAATCTTAAAAAAAAAAAAGAATATGTTCTCAATAATGAATGATACTTAATATTAGAACAAAAATGAACTAGCCAGATTCTTCAAGGCAGATATCAAATGCTGCTTCCCCAAAAGCTTGATCATCCCAATCAAAAGAGATCCTTTCCTCTGGACTCCGTGCCACCGTATCTGAACTGTTAATAACCAAAGTCAGTGAAGTAATGTTTATAATTATTATTTCAGCTCTCTGTATACAGTGAAAACTCGTTGAGATCAAGGATCATGTATCAGACTCTAGTATATAGCATCGTGTATAATGAGTGCTTAAGAAACGTTTTGTTGAATAGAGTGAATATTTTAGGTTTTTGAGAGGGATAAAATGATTTTTGTCAGAGTTCATAAAAAACAGATTTTAATGTAAATGAATTTTGGCATTTGAAATATTAATAGTACATGATGTAGCAAAGAGGAAGCTGAAATCAGTTATCTTTATCTCAAAACACACTATAAATTAACACCATAGGGTTCTAATTAAAAATCGCAGATTTTCAGGGGCACCTGGGTGGCTCAGTGGGTTAAGTGTCAGATTCTTGGTTTCGGCTCAGGCTGTGATCTCAGAGCCTGAGATTGAGCCCAGCCTCAAGCCATATTGGGCTCCATGCTCAGCAGAGAATCTGCTTGTCCCTTTCCCTCTCCTCTTCCCCCCAGCTACCAGCCCTGCCACTGCTTGTGCCCCCATCCCAAATAAATAAATAAATAAAATCTTTTTTTTTAATTGCAGATTTTCAGTAATCTTTATTTTCTTTTCTAGAGTATTCCAGACAGAATCTCATATGAAAATAGTAAGAAAGTCAGAAATTGCAGGTAAATATGTTATTGCTATCCCTGCCAAATCTGTTTTCTGTTAAATTTTACTGTAACTATTTAACCAGGTAACAGGTAAAACTGTCTTATTGCGTAAAAAGTATAGCTTGAGCTATGGGGGCAGGAAGTAAGGTGGATAGTTAGTAATTTTCTTTTTTTTAAATGTTGTTAATGTTTTTTTGTTGTTGTTGTTAATGTTCTTATGCAATTTTTCTAATGCCTTATCAGTATATCCTTGAACAAATTTACTTTTTATTTTATTTTTAGAAACAGAAGTGGGAGAAAATGTTCTGTTTATACAGTAAGTAAAGAAAATGTGATTCGAATTATATTTTAAAAGCTCTTTATTCCTATCAAATGCAGTGTTGTTGTTGTTGTTGTTTTTAAAGATTTTATTTGTTTTTTGACAGAGATCACAAATAGTCAGAGAGGCAGGCAGAGAGAGAGGGGCAAGCAGGCTCCCCACCAAGCAGAGAGCCCAATGCGGGGCTCAATCCCAGGACCCTGAGATCATGACCTGAGCCGAAGGTAGAGGCCCAACCCACTGAGCCACCCAGGCGCTCCAAATGCAGTGTTTTTTTGTTGTTGTTGTTTTTAATTTATTTTAAAAATATTTTATTTATTCATTTGAGAGAGAAAGAGAGAGCACAAGCATGGGTTGCAGTGGCAAGGGGAGAGTAGGCTCCCCACACTGAGCAGGGAGCCCAACACTAGGCTCAGTCCCAGGACCCTGAGATCATGACCTGAGCTGATGGCAGATGCTTAACAGACTAAGCCACCCAGGCACCCCAAATGCAATGTTTTCTAAATTAATAGTCTTTTTAAAAAATTTCAGTGACCCTTTTGTGGAATACTTAGGATTAATTTAGAAAACAGATTCTTTGCAGAATTTAATATGCAGCTATCTCTGATTAAGTGTGTGCATTATATAGCTTATCCTTTTAACAGAATGATGAAACACTCTACTTTCACAAAAAACTCCTTAAATACAAGTTAGTACAAAACAATAAACCAAGTTTTCAGTTTTTTTCATTAGTTTTTCTTATTATATTAATATATAGAAAAATAAATACCGGGGCGCCTGGGAGCAGGGAGCCCAATGTGGGCCTTGATCCCAAGACCCTGGGATAGAGCCCCTCATCGGGTTCCCTGATCAGCAGGGAGCCTGGGTCTCCCTCTCCCATTCTCCCTGCTTTTGTTCCCACTCTTGCTGTCTCTCTCTGTCAAAAAAATAAGTAAAATCTTAAAAAAAAAAAAAAAAGGCAAAATAATCCAAACATTTATCAACTGGTGAATGGATAAACAAGACATATACCCACAAAAAATATTATCAGCAATAAAAAGTAATAAACAGTTGATATATGCAACAACAAGGTTGGGTCTGAAAAACATTATGCTAAGTATAAAAAAAAAAAAGCCAGGTACAAAAGACCACATATTATATGATTCCGTTTATATGAAATATCCAGAAAAGAAAGCTATAGTCAAGAAGTAGATTAGTGGGGCGCCTGAGTGGCTCAGTGGGTTAAAGCCTCTGCCTTCGGTTCGGGTCGTGATCCTGGGGTCCTGGGATCGAGCTCCATATCGTGCTCTCTGCTCAGCCGGGAGCCTGCTTCCTCCTCTCTCTCTCTGCCTGCCTCTCTGCCTACTTGTGATCTCTCTCTGTCAAATAAACAAATAAAATCTTTAAAAAAAAAAAAAAGAGAAATAGATACCAATTGCTCTTAAACAAATGGAAAGATGCTTATTTTCATTCATCATAAGAGAAATATAAAGTTAGCTTATTATTGAGCTATAGTTTTTCATCTAATCAATTAAGAATATAGGTAAGGGACACCTGGGTGGTTCAAACCATTAAGCCTCTGACTTAAGGTCAAGTCATGATCACAGGGTCCAGGGATCTAGCTCCATAGTCAGCTCTCAACAGGGGGTCTGCTTCTCCCTCTCCTTCTGCCCCTCCCCCTGTTTGTACACTCCCTCTTTTTCTCAAATAAATAAATAGAACTTAAAAAAAAAAAGAATATAGTTAAAAAGTCACTCATTGCTAGTGGATATAAATTGAAGAAGGCTGTTGGCAGTATCATTCAAAATTTCAAATACACATGCCCTTTGATCAGTAATTTCACATCCAGGAATTTATTTCAAGATACTTGTAAATGTTTAAAATGATGAACATATAAGGTTATTCACTGCAGTGTTAATTGTAATAGCAAAGGATGTATGGGCACCTGAGTGACTCAGTCGGTTAAGGGTCTGCCTTTGGCTCAGGTATGATCCCAGGGTCCTGGAATTGAGTCCCACTTAGGGCTCCCTGCTGCTTTGCCTGCTTGTGCTCCTCTCTCTCTCTGTCAAATAAATAAAATCTTTAAAAAAATAGCAAATGATGTAAAAGATCCTAATGATCTATCAATAAGGGACTGGTTAAATAAATTATAAATTTTCCATGTAATGGACTACTGTTGAGCTGGAAAAAATATTCTTTTTATATACTGATTCAGAAAATTCTGAATTCTTTTTATATACTGATTCAGAAAATTCTGTGAGGAGCTTAGGCTCCTCACAGTTAACCACAACTGAATGTAGAGCCCAGCATGGGGCTTAAACTCAACAACCTTGAGATCAAGACCTGAGCTGAGATCGAGTCGGATGCTTAACGGATTAAGCCATTCAGCGGCCCTGATAATTTTAGATGTCTTTGCAGAAACTTAAATGTATATCCAAGTGCATATTTATCTTTAGTTTTTGTTCTTAACAAGACAAAAATGAGAACACTTAATGTCTTATAGCACTTTCTATGTTGTTACATATAGATATACTTCAGTCTTTCATAATTTGTTAAATGTTTGCATCAACATTCAGTCAGCTCCTTGATGATGGATATTTGGGTTGTTTTCTTTTATTTGCTTTTTTTAAAGGCTAAACCTCTAGAAAATGAATTGCTTTGTAGGTTGTTCTTTTAAAAAAAGCATATTTTAAGCATTTTTTATGGTACCTTGAAATTGACAAAACCTTAAGACCAATCTGAAAAGGGTCCTTTAACTGCCTTGTAATTTTTTCTGCCAGAGTTAGATGAGTCTTTTTACAGATGTCATATTTTTCTGCCAGTTAGTCTATGAAAACCTTTCACCTTCCCTACTCTTTCAAATGTTGTGATTCTTGGTAATTCTTTGGGGTATAGATTTTTACAATACTTTTTAATTTTTAGGAGTAAGAATCCAGAAGATAACTACTGTGAGATTACTGGTGAGTATGACCAGAATACTTTTCTTACCACATAACTTTCTCTTCAGCCAAATTTTATACAAAGTAATGTGTAAAAGAACTATGGGAAAAAGTGTAAATAGCTCTGTTCTTTATACAAAATCTTCAGTATGAAATTTCACAAACTTACTATTATTTCTGCCAGACCTGCTGTTCTACTTGTTTTCTTTATTTTGGATTCCCAGTCATTCATTCACTCAAGTCAGAAATAAAGTCATTTTTGAACTTTTTCCTCATTCCCCATATCCATTTGTCTTTACTCTCTATTCTTTGTCTTAAATATCTTACAAATCTTTTATCTCCTCTCCATTCCTTCTGCCACTGTTTGAGTTCAAATCTTTATTATTCATTATTCTTTCATAGGCTATTATATTTAGTTTCTTTTTTTTTTTTTAATATTTTATTTATTTATTTGACAGAGAGAGATCACAAGTAGGCAGAGAGGCAGACAGAGAGAGAGAGGAGAAAGCAGGCTCCCTGCCAAGCAGAGAGCCCGATGTGGGACTCGATCCCAGGACCCTGAGATCATGACCTGAGCCGAAGGCAGAGGCTTATTAACCCACTGAGCCACCCAGGCACCCCTATATTTAGTTTCTTATCCCTATAATCCATTCTACATATTTCTAAATCTGATATTACCTCCCAACTTAAAATTATTCAATGACACTTTTTTCCTTACAGGATAAAACCCACATTCTTTGGCATAGATTTTGAAAGCTCTTTAAAAATTTGACTTGGGGGCACCTGGGTGGCTCAGTGGGTTAAGCCTCTGCCTTCGGCTCAGGTCATGGTCTCAGGGTCCTGGGATCAAGCCCCGAGTTGGGCTCTCTGCTCAGCAGGGTGCCTGCTTCCCTTCCTCTCTCTCTCTGCCTGCCTCTCTGCCTACTTGTGATTTCTGTCTGTCAAATAACTAAATAAAATCTTTAAAAAAAAAAATTTGACTTGACTTCTCCCACCTTATCTCTTGTCCTTTATAGATATTTTATTCTATCCCATGAGGAAGTATTTATAGATCCCCATGTCGACTTTTTTTTTTTTATCCATTTGTAAATGCTGTTTTTTCTCTCTGAGGTGTCCTTCCTACTCCACGTTGCCTATCAATCTTCTCATTTTTCACCTAACCTAGTTTTTCACGTGCGTAACCTCAGTGCTATTCAGTGTAGCCAGTCCAGGGTGCCTGGAGCTGTTGGTGGAGCATGCAACTCTTGATCTCAGGGTTGTGAGTTTGAGCCCCACATTGGGTGTAGAGATTACTTAAAAATAAAATCTTAACAAAATCAAAAACAAAAACAAAGTAGCTAGTCCACAAACTGTTATAATCCATGACAGAAAAGGAGCTTCTGCTAGAATATAAATCAACTATGGCAGTAAGCTACTGTTTAGTTATCTGACATTTTTTTCATAGCAAAGCTTTCTTGATGAAGGAAATATCACATAATTTACATTGGCTATGGTCTCCTTATTTCTTCATGAACTGGTAACAAGCAGTTCACAGACTGGCACCACAAATCATCAAGTTGTACTGGCTTAAATGGAGCCTTTTCTGACAAAACCAAGGAGTCATTCTGTCCTGTAATGTTACAATACCCCTTTTATTTCTCAGTCTTTTGTAGAATTTATCACATTGTGTTTACTTCTGGCTCTTTAATTGAACTAGGAACTCTGAATCCAGAAATTTTGTCTGTTCTTTGTGGCGTAGTAGGGAGTTGAGTTTTGAGGCACATAATAGGTACTGAGTAAGTATTTGTTGAATAAATGAATGAAAGCTTATTATATAAGTAAGATTTTTAACAAAAGACCTATAATTACTTCGTCATATTTGTCAAGATTGTCATTAACTCTTTAAAATGTTCCGAAGATTTTTGTGCTGAGCACTGGGTGTTATATGAAGTGTTGAATCACTGTATTGTACATGTGAAACTAATATTATGCTGTTAAAGAAATGGAATTTAAATAAAAACTTTTTTAAATGTTTTAGAGATTTGCCTTAGTAAGCTTAAGTATTATAAAATGTATTTCCTGTTTTATTGCAGCATCTTCAGTCCCTTCTTTATTTCCAAAGTCCATCCGTTATCTAAATCTTTATATTTCAGTTCTAAAGTATCCTGAGTCTATCCTTTATTTTCTTTCTCATTTTCTTTTTCCCAAACAGAAATTCTCTTCCTGTTTGTATCTGCATTATTCCAGCAGCTCCTCATTGGTTCATCTTCTCTTAAATCTACTTTTTTCCTCCTTCTCCGGAGTTATTTTTATAAAATGCACATCTCATCACGGTGACATCTGGATTCTTTAAGATAGAATAAAAGATGCTTCAAAATCTTACTTTAACATTTCAGTCTCATGAATTGGTACTCTTTACCATGTAACCTATACTATCTAGGGAATAAAAATAAAGAAGTAAAGGGGTAAAAAAGTAGTCCAAACTTTCCACCTTTAAAATTCCCCCTTTAAAATCACCACATCCTAAAAATATTTCAGTCACATAGGGAATACAGTAATCACAGATCTCTCTGTCCCTAAAATGGGACAATTATAAGTTGTTGTTGTTGTTGTTTAAGATTTATTTAGGGGCACCTGGGTGGCTCACTTGGTAAAATGTCTGACTTTGGCTCAGATCATGATCTCAGGATCTGTGATCAAGCCCCACATCAGCCTCCATGCTCAGTAGGGACTGCTTCTCTCCCTCTTCCTCTGCCCCTCCCCTTACTTGTGCTGTCTCTCTCTCTCTCAAATAAAGTCTTTTTTAAAAAAATAAAATATTTAAGAGAGAGAGAGGACATGGGGTAAAAGGCAGAGGGAGAAGGAGAGAAGCAGACTCCCCACAGTATGTGGAGCCCAGTGCAGGGCTTGATCTCAAGACCCTGAGATTAGGACCTGAGCCAAAATCAAGAGTTGGTGATTTAACCATCTGAGCCACCCAGGTACCCCAAGGGTCAATCAGAAGTCTTAATGAAATTTAATACTTAAGTCCTTATGAAGGGCTTATTAACTGATAAAACTTCAATAAATAGGGCGCCTGGGTGGCTCAGTTGGTTAAGCAACTGCCTTGGGCTCAGGTCATGATCCTGGAGTCCTGGGATCGAGTCCCACATCGGGCTCCCTGCTTAGCAGGTAGTCTGCTTCTCCTGCTGACCTCTCTCCTCTCATGCTCTCTCTCATTCTGTCTTTCTCTCTCAAATAAATAAAATCTTTAAAAAAAGATATTATTAAAATAAACTTCATAAATACTTATAAATGATGAACAATATAAGGAAAGAAAAATCAGGCTCTTGGTGATATATATTTTTTTTGTTATTGACTGTAGTTTTTTTCCTCTTTTTCAATAGGGATGAACACATTGCTTTGTGCTCCCATTCAGACCCAGATGCAACAGAGGGAGGTATGAGTTCATGTACATGCCTTTTATTTTACTCTCCCTTATAGTTAACACACAAAAAATTTAATAGTTGTGGCATGATTTAGGGATTACTTACTCAAGTAGACCAGCATAGACTGGAAAACTTCCTACCTTTTCAGTTAAATTAAGGACAGTTCAATCATTGCCAGTTTAAATAATAGGGAAATATATTAATTATATCAGAACTTGTCAAACTGTAATGGGCATGTGCAGGATTTTCTTAAAATATGGTTTCTTTTTCAGTATATCTAGGGCAGGCCCTGAGATTCTATACTTCTAACAATCTCCTGTTGATACTAGTGCACTAGGTCACAGACCATACTTTGAGTAGCAAGGAGTTAGACTGTTTCCTTACAAATAAAGCCACTGCATTAAGATTCAAAGAGAACCCAACTTCCAAGAGTAGAGTGTACTATAAATTAGCCATCATGCTCTTAGCCCTTTCTAAGTCTATTTTACTTAAAATGAGAATGACCTATCTAATATAGTAATTAGAGTTTTCATTATAGTTACATTTGATATTGTCAGTCTTTTTCATTTTTAGTCATTCTAGTTGGTGTATAATTAACCTTGATCTTTTATTTGTTGAAAAAAACTGAAAGCATTTACAAACTTTGAAAAAAAATGTAATAACAAATTATATGCTACATACCACACCACTGTTTCAAACAAACCAGTGTATAATGAAACCATCATTGAGGATTATTTATATAGTACTATATATAGTACATATTATAAAATACCTTTCTAAAAGGTTGCATTTGATCTGATCTCCTATATTTTGCTTTCATTATAGATTTCAATTACAGAATACAACCACGAAAGGAAACATGCAAATGACCAAACAGTCATCTTTTCGGATGAAAACCAGATGGACCTAACAAGAAGTCACACCATAATGATTAACAAAGGCCTTTTAGATTGTACTAAAAGTGAAAAGTCCACTAAGATAGATACTACATCATTTCTGGCTAACTTAAAGCTCCATACTAAGGATTCAAGAATGAAAAAAGAATTAAATTTTTCCATGGATCAAAGCACTTCTTCAGAAAAGAAAATAAATTTTAATGACTTCATAAAAAGATTGAAAACAGGAAAATCTAATGCTTTTCCTACAGGACCTGATAAAGAAAATTTTGAGATATCTGTTCATCCCAAAGAATCAAATAGGGCCTCTTCTGTACATCAAATGCATGTGTCTCTTAAGGTAGATGAAAATAGTAATAATATGACTAGAATCTTTAGAGAACAAGATGATGGGATGAATTTCACCCAGTGTCATACGGCCAATATTCAGACTTTAGTTCCCACATCCACTGAGGCCAGCTTAAGGGAATTTAAAGGTGATGATATTACAATTTATGGCAATGATTTTATGGACTTGACAACTAATCACACTATACAGAATTTACCCTCAGCAGATAATTTATCTAATATAGAAAATCAAACTCAAAATGTCATGATGGAAGTTATGACAGATTATGGAACTGAAGATCCAGAAAGGAAGACAGTCTTTAAGAATAAACCAAATGCTCCTTTTCAAGACCCTTCTTTAAACCCTAATGGTGAAATACATATTACCAAAAGTCATATTACAGGGATAGAAACTCATATAGCCACACAGACTTCTAACCAAGATGCCAGCACTTTGGCCATAATCCCAGGATCTATATGTTCCAGCTCAGCTACTCAAGATTATAAGACATTTTTCTGTTCTAGTAGTAATGATGCCATGGAACTGACCAAGTGTCTCTCAGGTATGAGAGAAGTGAAGAATTTGCTGAAGAATGATAGTAATTATTCTAAAACTTACCCCAATCCAGATGCCATCTCTCTTCTCACAGAGAAAACTATTTATTCAGGAATGGATAACATGGACATTACCAGGAGTCATACAGTTGTGATAGATAATCAGATTTTTAAAGAAGATCACACAAATACACAGAGAGCAGACACACCAATATCTGAAAAAGAAATGATGCTCCAAAATCTCATAAGCAGGTCAGAGGATGGGGAAATGAATATAAATTGTAGCTTAGTTCCTCATGTACCTAAGGGAAGATTACAGCAGAGCCTGGCAAGTTCTTTGTCTATTTCATTGACTGGCAAAAAGACTGAAATTTTCGCAGGTGAAGATATGGATTTGACTAAAAATCATACAGCTAACTTGGGAAGTCAATCTCCTCTTGTATCTTGCAATCTAATATCTGAGAATACTAGTAAATTTCACTCTCAAAGCAAAAGCCCTTCAGATGAATGGAAAGAAATGACCAAAAGTCATGTTGAACCATCCCAACAGCCAGACATAATATCTAAAAACATTCCAACTGACACCTGGAGTAAAGAAAAAGATCAAGTTTTAAAGACTGCACCCTATCTTGGTAAAGATTCTCCTCAGTCAGCTGATATTAATCAAGACATAGCAACAAGCCACAGAAATCTTGAGAAACAAATAGAACTGGGAAATAACAGAAATACAGTTTCATGTGAGGCATCTTTGTTTCCTACCACAGAGCCACTATTTTCATTAGAAGAACAGTCTACTGTGAAAAATCACAATATTGCTGTTAACAGTTACACAGTGAAATCTGTATCGGGCCGGAATTCTAAACTGCCTGAGCCACTGAGGAAAAGTGTAGGCAATCCCACACCTGACTGTTCCCATAACAAGACAATTATTTGTTCAGAGGAGGAACAAAATATGGATCTAACCAAGAGTCACACTATTGTCATTGGATTTGGTCCTTCTGAAGTACAAGAATTGGGTAAGACTAATTTAGAAAATACTAACTGCCAGCTAACAACAGTAGACAGAAAGATAGCTGTAAATGTTGAAAAATGTAATAAAAGTCCTACAGAAAAAACTGGAATATTTGTTTCTAATGATAATATAGACGTTTTAGAAGACAAAAGCATTCAAAAACTTGGATTTCTGAATGAAAATCAAGATGTCAAAATTTATGGAAGAAAAAATGTTGGCAGGCAAAAAGTTAATAAGACTATTGTATTTTCAGAAGGTGATGAGAATGATATGGATATCACCAAGAGTTATACAGTAGAAATAAATCATAAAGCTTTATTATATGAACAAGATTCCCATTTGACAGAAACTTCTAAAACTGTTTTGTATACATGTGGGCAAGATGACATGGAAGTCACTAAAAGTCACACAACTGCCTTAGAATGTAAAACTGTCTCACCAGATAAAATAACCACTAGGCCTATAGAAAAAACTATAATGTTTATAGATAATTACAATGAGCTGGAAATGACAAAGTCCCACACTGTTTTCATTGACTACCAAGCAAAGGAGAGGACTGTGCTTACAGACAGACTTGACTTTGAAGTATCCAAAAGGAATAGCCTAGAAAAGCCAAAAGTGTCACCTGCTTCTACTGAGGAGAATGTTTCCTTTCCAGAGAATGGTGAAAGTGACCATTCAGCAGCAAAAGTCAATGAGCTAACACTAGCAAGGGGATGGTCTAACAATGGTCCTGTAGAGAAAGCTGTAGGATTTATAGCTGGTGATCATATGGAAGTGTCTAAATCAAGTTTTTGGGAAAATAATGAAGATGTACAGAAGCCTGAATTTCTGAATGAAACTATAGCAGGCAAAAGTCAGAGAAGAAAGAGCCTTAGACTAAAAAATAACAAGACTGCTGCATTTTCTAAAAATGATAAAAGTGATATGGATATCACCCAGAGCTATACAGTAGAAATAAACAAAACTGCCCTGGAAGATAGAGAGAATTCCCATTTGGTACCTTTGGCAGGAGATTCTAAAACTGTTTTGTATACATGTGGGCAGGATGACATGGAGATGACTAGAAGTCACACAACTGCCTTAGAATGCAAAACTGTCTCACCAGTTAAAATAACTACCAGGCCGATAGAAAAAACTGTAATGTTTGTAGATAATCACAGTGATCTGGATGTCACCAAGTCCCATACTGTTTTCATTGATTGTC
This sequence comes from Lutra lutra, assembly GCF_902655055.1. NCBI lineage: Eukaryota > Metazoa > Chordata > Mammalia > Carnivora > Mustelidae > Lutra > Lutra lutra. The sequence continues at coordinate 60,338,760 of NC_062284.1, forward strand.
AAGACACGGAGAAAGTTCTTCAAGAGTACCCTAAATTTGGAATAGCTAATGGAAAAATCTTGGGCATTTCTTTTCATAATGATGGTAGCTCTGTTCAAGAAAACATTGAAAAACAAGCACTGGCGGTAGAAAACAAAATTGTTCTTTACACTAAGCAAAAGCATCATGTGATACCTTCTGTTCCTACTAATACATTGTCTGGGGGTCAAAGTGAGTTAGAAATTATCAAATTCAAAAGCACTGTGGATGAAGAGGTCATGGGGAGTGTTGTAGACCAGGCCTGTACACTGGAAAAAGCCAAAATTGGAAACTGTCAGTTAAGTAGTACAGAAAAAAGAAATAAGGATTTTACAAATAGTCATGCAACTGCTATGTGTGGATCCAGTGATAATTATTCCCGTTTACAAAATGCTATTTCCTGTTTTGATAATGTGGAGGGGAATGCCATGACCTTAGGTGATAAAGATGAAAAGACCAGTAATTGTCCAGTGCAAAATGACCTTACTTATGTAAACAATTTAGCCAATGAATATTACTTGAAATCTAAGGGACTACCTCTCTCTGCTTCTTATTCTTTGTTAGAAAAGGAAAAAGTGACTCGAACCACTATCAAAGGACAGCCAGACTGTGTTAAAACAGTGCTCAAAGATCAAGATCTGATTAAGGAGCCCCCAAATTTAATAGCTAATCAGACTTTACTACCTAGTCAAGATCTGGGGGAGATAACTAAACCTAATCCAAAACGAGTATCTTTTAAACTCCCAGAAGATCAAATGGAGGGCTTTGTTGATATGCCAGAACATAATTTAAAGATGACCTTTGTTGATGATGTTTGTGTTACTTCTCAGCCTCATCTCTCAAGCCAGCTACCTCTATTACCTCAACAAAGACAGATAATTGTGAATAAAGATGAAACGATATCATCTCATGCTGGAAATAAGAATTTAAATATTGTCACAGAAAATTCCTCTGTACCTACATGTGAAAATGAGTCCAAAATGCTCAATAATGACCAACAGTTTACTATACCCTGTAAAAAAGAGCCAAGGAAGAATATTCAGGCAGCTAAATGTAATACAGATTTCCACAGTAATTCAGACTTGCCTAAGCAAGTTATTCAAACTCATGCTAATTCTAGAGAAGCATTGGATCCTGCAATTGCATCTAATACTGCAAGTTTTAGTAGTGTCAGATCTAATCTGAATAATTTGAATGGAAAACCTGAAGAATTTTTAAATTTCCAAACTCCTCATGTACCACCTTCCCCAGAACAATTACTTGGATTAACAAATAAGGCACACAATCATATGAGTATAGTGCAAGCTACAGAAATACATAGTATTAACACAATGCCCAGCAATGTTGAAGATGATAGAGATGAAGAAAGTAAAATTTCTCATAATGGAACTGAAACTAACTCTGTACCACTCACGACAGTTGTAAAAGATAAAGTGAGGCGATGTTCCCTGGGAATATTTTTGCCCAGATTGCCAAACAAGAGAAATTGTAGTGTCACTGGTATTAATGACCTGAAGCAGTTTCAAGCAGACGCAACTGATTTAAATCACTTAGAAACTCAACCAGTCTTCAGTAAGGAGTCAAGCATTGAATTTGGTGCAGCTAAACTGACCTTAAGTCCATCTCAATATATAAATGAGGAAAACCTTCCTGTATATCCTGGTGAGATTAATTCCTCAGATTCTATTACCATAGAAACTGAGGAGAAGTCTTCGATTGAGACATATCAAAAAGAGGTTTCACCATCTGAAAATAAAATAAGAGAAATCTGCAATAGCCAAAAAAGAACCTGGATACAAGAAGAGGATGATATGCAGAATGAGAAAAAAATCAGGAAAAGTGAGATTAGGTTTAGTGATACTGCACAAGATCAGGAGGTAAGCTCTGTCTTGAACTAAGGAATGTGTTTTTAAGTTATGAGTGTTGAATTTTAATTTTAGTCTAGAATGAGCAGGAATTGATTATTTCCAATTACAGAGCTAGGGAAATATTCCTATTTAGAATGTTAAGGGATTATTTGACTAATAGCTAGACTTAAAACAAATCACAAAAAATGAAATTGGAAGTAGTACAAAAATTAATGTAATTGTGCAATCTGTCGTGGTTTTGCATTAGGAGAAACTCTCAGCAGGGTATATGTAGTTTGAAAAGTTAAATTCAGTCTAAATATCTGAAGGGTAAAAAAAGCCTTTTTGTTAGACAAACTGCATGAAGAAAAGCTCACCTGAATTTTCTTGGCTTATGAGGATATGTAAAAGCTGAGAGTTCATTTCTTTAGTGGTTGAGAGAATGCCTAGGTCAAGCCCAGTATCTCAAGGTGAAGAAGTGAGAATTTGAATTTATGAAAAGAGGTTATAGATTGTTTTAGAGGTTGAGGGAACATTCATTTGAATAACTTGGAGAGACTAAAACCTGTCATTCAAACTGAGTTTTATAGATGGAGAAATGAAGATTAGAAAGTATCAGAAGGCGGCACCCGGGTGGCTCAATTAAGTGGCTGCCTTCAGCTCAGGTCATGATCCTAGGATCAAGCCCCATGTCAGGCTCCCTGCTGAGTAGGGAGTCTGCTTTTTCCTCTGCCTCTCCCTACTGCTTATGCCCTCTCTCTCAAAAATAAATAAATAAAATCTTTTTTAAAAAAGTATCAGAAGTTCATAGAAAACAAAATTTAATATGTGAGTAAGCTTAGAAAAATATTTCATTAGTTCTGTAATATGAGGTCCTGAGGAAATGGTTCCTCTGTGAAGCTTTGAGAATGTAGTACCAGTGATAGAAAATTTATAACTGAATGGATTATATGAAAATTAGTATTATTTTGTTCAGTAGATATTGACTATCTCCTGTGTCCTAAGTACTGTTTAGGTGCTTGGACTACATCACCAGGAATTTAGAGGAAAAAAAAAAATCTGTTTTCATGGAGATTACATTCTAACATTTAGACAAAGGTTATATTGTCCTCAAAAACATATGTAAGGGGGCACCTGGGTGGCTCAGTGGGTTAAAGCCTCTGCCTTCGGCTCAGGTAATGGTCCCGGTGTCCTGGGATCGAGCCCCACATCGGGCTCTCTGCTCTGCGGGGAGCCTGCTTCCACCTCTCTCTCTGTCTGCCTCTCTGCCTACTTGTGATCTCTGTCTGTCAAATAAATAAATAAAATCTTTAAAAAAAAAATATGTAAGTAGGTAGATGAAAATGGCATTTAAGGCTGTAAAGTCATGGTTAAAATGATAAAAGCAGGACCACATCACTTATTTGACATCAGCCAAAGGAGTCTTAGTCACTTGGGGAAAAAGTCTAAAACCTGGAAATAAGTTTTTTTGTTGCTGTAGCCAGAGTCACTATGAATAGCCAATATTCTATGCTAGTTTATTTCAATGTGGTAGTCGTGACCCTAGTGACTAGTAGTTAAATAATGGAATAGGTCAACGTTTGGCAACTCATAGGATCTGGCTTTAACTTAGACACATCTGAAAAACAATTTGCTTATACAGTATAATGTACAAGCTAATTTCTATATATTTCTATAGATTCTTTTTATTATTTTTTATTTTTTTTTTTATTTTTTTATTTGACAGAGAGAGATCACAAGTAGTCAGAGAGGCAGGCAGAGAAAGAGAGAGGAGGAAGCAGGCTCCCCACTGAGCAGAGAGCCCGATACTGGACTCAATCCCAGGACCCTGAGATCATGACCTGAGCCAAAGGTGGAGGCTTAACCCACTGAGCCACCCAGGCACCCTGTTTCTATAGATTCTTAAATAAAATTACTTTGAACTCTAGGGGGACCTGTTTAGCTCAGTCAGAGGAGTATGTGACTCTTGATCTCAGGGTTGTGAATTTGAGCCCCATGTTAGGTGTAGAGATTACTAAGAAAAATAAACTTAAAAAAAATTAAAATAAAATTACTTTGAATTCTAAAGGCCTGATAAATTGCTATTACTTATTCTAATTTGTTACTAAGATATTTCATATGATTGTAGATAAATTTTATGAAGTAGTCCTTGTTAGTGTTCAAAAACAATTATTTTAAGTGTAGAGAGTCATAACTTTAGGCTGATGATGTTTCTTAACTGATAATTTCAGGTTTTTGATCACCATGCTGAAGGGGATATAGATAAAAATGCTAACAGTATTTTGATAAAAAGCCTGAGCAGGACACCATCTAGTTGCAGCAGTTCTCTTGATTCAATCAAGGCCGATGGGACCTCTCTCGACTTCAGCAGTAAGATCTTCATGAAGACTAAATAATAGAAGTCATCTGCTTACTTGACAATAATAAATGTATTTCAATTCAGAAGATATTTGAAATTATTTAAGCTTTTTGGGAGTTATACATAGTTGATGAGTAAAATAATTTTAGTTTATTTTTAATGTTTAGTTATTTTAATAAATTGAGAAGTGATAGACCATAAAGAGTAATTTTCTTAAGAAGCTTATAATTAGGGGTGCGTGGGTGGCTCAGTTGGTGAAGCATCTGCCTTCAGCTCGGGTCATGATGCTGGGATCCTGGGATTGAGTCCTGCGTTGGGCTCCCTGCTTGGCTGGGAGCCTGCTTCTCCCTCTGCCTGCCACTTCTGCTTGTGCACGCTCTCTCTCACTCTCTGTCAAATAAGTAAACAAAATCTTTTAAAACAATCTTATAATTAGTGGAAAAATATTGGATGGGATCTTAAAACAATAGTATACTTCACCCTATAAGTGACTCTTCCCAAAAAGATCCTAGTCGATAACTTTAAGAGCATGAACCACACATAAATCTGAATGATAATTAAAATTAAGCTTACACTTTAATTTTGACTTATCACCTGAATTTGCTTTACTTCTAGCACAGCACAATAGTCAAATGGAATCACAGTTTCTCAGAGACACTATTTGTGAAGAGAGCTTGAAGGAGGTATGTTAAACTATTTCTCATTCCTAATGCAACTATAGTCCGTTTTGTTTTCCAATTTTTTTGTTGTTGTTTTCAATTTTTAAATTTTTTAAAAATTATGAAATATTCGGGGCTCCTGGGTGGCTCAGTGGGTTGAGGCCCTGCCTTCAGCTTGGGTCATGATCTTAGGGTCCTGGGATCGAGCCCTGCATCGGGCTCTCTGCTCAGTGGGGAGCCTGCTTACCCCCTCTGTCTCTGACTGCCTCTGTGAGTACTTGTGATCTCTGTCAAATAAATAAATAAAATCTTTTAAAGAATTTTAAAAAATTATGAAATATTCAACTATACAGAAAATTAGCTTTTTTGTTAAGGACCCAGCATGGTGATTGATTATAGGGAGTAGAAACCACAATTAGAAGACCTGTATTTTGTTGTTTGTTCCCAATTCTGTTGTCACTGAATAACCTTAAGAAATAATACTAAATAAAATCTGTTCATGTATAACTTACAAATATTTGGATATTTCCACTAACATATGCAAAATACTACACACTATTTAGAAGCAAAATGGGCTGGTTATAATCAAAATGACCTCACCTTGAATATTGTGCAAACTTTTTTCTTTCCTCAGAAACTGAAAGATGGGAAAATTACGTTAAAGGAGTTCTTTATACTTCTTCAGGTCCACATTTTGATACAGAAACCTCGACAGAGCAATCTCCCAGCCAAAGTAAGTGCAGTTTCTTGGCAAAATAGTTATCTCAGTTAAGATGTATTATACTTGTTTATTAAAGTGCATCAAAACAAGTGTTTATTCAAAAATAGAAAAATAATCTAAGGAAGCATATTTTCTTGCAGGAAGTTTTTCTATAGTAAGTGCATTGTGGTTAGCATAAAAATTGTTTTTGTGGGGGACACCTGGATTCAACTCTAACATCTGACTCTTGATCTCAGCTGAGGTCTTGATCTCAGGGTTATGAGTTCAAGCCTTGTGTTGGGACTCCAGCATAGAGCCTTCTTAAAAACAAAGAAATTAGAGGGTTTTTTGCTAATATAGACTTTTATAAGGTAAAATTTTATTTTTTTCTCATTCCTTGCCATGTATTTTGTCTTTGATACTTTTTCCTGAACATATGCTTTTTCCCCCACTATATAAAAATCCAAATACAGAAGAAGGTTTTATTTTTATTTTTTTTTTTATTTTTTTTTAAAGATTTTATTTATTTATTTGACAGAGAGAGATCACAAGTAGGCAGAGAGGCAGGCAGAGAGAGAGGAAGGGAAGCAGGCTCCCTGCCGAGCAGAGAGCCCGATGCGGGACTCGATCCCAGGACCCCGAGATCATGACCTGAGCTGAAGGCAGCGGCCTAACCCACTGAGCCACCCAGGCGCCCCAGAAGAAGGTTTTAATAAACATTTTTCAAAATCAAAACTATGTGAGGTTATATAATATTTGAGTTGTACAATCAACAAATTCATTTAAAAGATATGTAGAAAAATTTGTGTCAGTTAATAGGGATATGTTTTTCTCTTAAGTCTGTCAAACATTTACAAAAATTAATTATGCCCTTGGCCACAAAGAAAACATTAACAAATAGAAAAAAATGGAAATTTTAGGGACAACATCATCTGATCTTAATCCAATAAAATTAGAATGAATAAAAGGACTATAACATTCTTAACTCCTTGGAATTTAAGAAATACACTTGTAGATAACTCTGAGATCAGAGATGAAATCAAGACTGTTAAGAAATCAAAGTAAAGGGGGCACCTGGGTGGCTCAGTGGGTTAAGCCGCTGCCTTTGGCTCAGGTCATGATCTCAGGGTCCTGGGATCGAGTCCCGCATCAGGCTCTCTGCTCAGCGGGGAGCCTGCTTCCCTCTGTCTCTCTGCCTGCTTCCCTGTCTACTTGTGATCTCTGTCTGTCAAATAAATAAATAAAATCTTTAAAAAAAAAAAAAAGGAAATCAAAGTAAAGGAGAATATTTAATACCAAACATATGAGACACACAGCAAAAATTATACTTAGCAGGAAATTAAAAACCTTAGATAACATTGTTATTATAGAAGAGAATCTAAAAACAAAGGAATTTTTAATGCTCACTTTAAGAAATTAGAAAAATGAATAATAAAACCCATTAGGGGCGCCTGGGTGGCTCAGTGGGTTAAGCCTCTGCCTTCGGCTCAGGTCATGATCTCAGGTTCCTGGGATCGAGCCCTGCGTCAGGCTCTCTGCTTGGCGGGGAGCCTGCTTCCTCCTCTCTCTCGCTGCCTACCTCTGCCTACTTGTGAGCTCTGTCTGTCAAATAAATAAAATCTTTAAAAATAAATAAATAAAATAAAATAAAATAAAACCCATTAAAAAAGCAAGAAGACAGGGGGCGCCTGGGTGGCTCAGTGGGTTAAGCCTCTGCCTTCAGCTTCAGGTCATGGTCTCAGGGTCCTGGAATCAAGCCCCACATTGGGGGGGGTCCTCTGCTCAGCAGGGAGCCTGCTTCCCCCCCTCTCTCTGCCTGCCTGTCTGCCTACTTGTGATCTCTCTCTCTCTGTTAAATAAATAAATAAAATCTTTAAAAAAAAAAAAAAAAGCAAGAAGGCAGAATTAATACAAATAAATGGTAAAGCTAATGAAACAGGAAGCAAAAATTAGTAGAAAGAACAGCAAATCCAAAAGCTGGTACTTTGAAAAGACAATAAAATAAGAAAACCCTTAAAGAGGGTGCCTGGGTGGCTCAGTGGGTTAAGCCGCTGCCTTCGGCTCAGGTCATGATCTCAGGGTCCTGGGATCAAGTCCCGCATTGGGCTCTCTGCTCGGCAGGGAGCCTGCTTCCCTCTCTCTCTCTCTGCCTGCCTCTGTCTACTTGTGATCTCTCTCTGTCAAATAAATAAATAAAATCTTTAAAAAAAAAAAGAAAGAAAACCCTTAAAGAGCATAATTAAGAAAACAGAGAAGGCTAAAGTATAGATGGTTAGGAAAGAAGACATGTCCAGAGAGTAAAAGAATTTTTTTAATCCATCAACTCGACAACAAATTTTAAGACCTAGATGATTATTTAGCAAAATATAAATTACCAAAGTTAACCTAAAAACTGGAAAACTTTTATTATCATTGAAAATTTTATTTTGTAATTTGTCTTAAAATAATCACTAGATCCAAATGAGTTCTAGCTAACTTTTAAAGAATGGACCTACACGATGGCACCTGGCTGGTTCAGTCAGTAGAGCATGTGACTCTTGGTCTCAGGGTTGTGAGTTTAAGCCCCACATGAGGCATAGAGCTTACTATAAAAAAAAATTGAAGGAAGTAAAAAGGGGGAGGGAAGAGGGAGAAAATAAACAAGGGAGGAAGGAAGGAAGGACGGATGGACCCACACAAATATGGACATTTGGTTTATGATAAAGATGCCACTGCAGGAAGTGGTCTTTTCTGTAAATGGTGTTGCATCAGTTGGTTATCTATAGGAAAAAATGAGCTTTGTCCCGTAGTTCACACTATACACAAAAATTAAGTCTATATAACACCAAAAACACAAGTGACAAAAATTGGCCTTCATCAAAGAAATTTCTGTGTTACATGGGGGTACCTGGGTGGATCAGTCAGTTGGGCATCTGACTCTTGACTTCATGATCTTTCAGGGTTATGAGATCAAGCCTCATGTCAGGCTTGCACTGGGCATGGAGCCTGCTTAAGGTTTTCTACCCATCTCCTCCGTTTGCTCCTGCTCTCTCTCTCTCTCTCTAAAGAAAAACAAACAAAATACTTCTGTGGTACAAATGATACCATCAAGAGAGTGAAAAGACAACCAACAGAATGGGAAGAAGCATTGGCAAATCATACATTTTATAAAGGACTTGTACCCAGAATATATCAAGAACTTTTCAACTCAGTAATAAAAAGACAACCCAATTTTAAAAATAGTCAAAAGGATCTGAATGAACATTTCTCTGAAGAACACATACAAATGACAATAAGTATGGGGAAACGTTTTCAGCATCATTAGTCATTAAGGAAATGCAAGTTAAAACGACAATGAGGGGTTCCTGGGAGGCTCAGTCAGTTGAGCATCTGACTCTTGGTTTTGGCTCAGGTCATAATCTCAGGATCCTGAGGTTAAGCCCTAGTTGGAGCACCAAGTCAGACTCTATGTTCAGCAGGGAGTCTGCTTGAGATTCTTTCATAGTTCCTCTCCCTTTGCCCCTCCCCTGCTCACATGCACTCTCTCTGTTTCTCTCACTCTAAAATAAATAAATCTTTCAAAATAAATATATAAATAAAACTACAATGAGTTACTACTGCACACCCACTATAATGGCTGTAATCAAAAAGAAAATAAAAAGTGTTGGCAAGTATATAGAGAAATTAGAATTTTCATACATTGCTGGTGGCAATGGCATTTCATACATTGCTGGTGGCAATGGCACAGCTACTTTGGAAAACAGTTTGTCAAAAAGTTAGACATAGGGGTGCCTGGGTGGCTCAGTGAGTTAAAGCCTCAGAGTCCTGGGATCTAGCCCCGCATGGGGCTTCCTGCTCAGCAGGAATCCTGCTTCTCCCTCTCCCACTCCCCCTGCTTATATTCCCTCTTTTGCTGTTTCTCTCTGTCAAATAAATAAATAAAATCTTAAAAAAAAAAATTAAAACTATTTAGAGGTGCCTGGGTGGCTCAGTCAATTAAGCACGTGATTTCAGCTCAGTTCATGATTCTGGGGTCCTGGGGTCTAGCTCTGCCTTGGGCTCCCTGCTCAACAGAGAGTCTGCTGCTCCCTCTCCCACTCCCCCTGTTCATGCATTCGTGCTCTCTTTCTCTCTCATAAATAAATAAATAAAACTTTTAAGAAACAGCTATGTAGAAATAAATCAATTCCAGTATTGTATATCTAAATGTGAAGTATAGGGTCACCCGGGTGGCTCAGTAGGTTAAATCTTCTGCCTTCAGCTCAGGTCATGATCCCGGGGTCCTGGGATTGAGCCCCACATCGGGCTCTCTACTCAGCCGGGAGCCTGCTTCACCCTCTCTCTCTGCCTGCCTCTCTGCCTACTTGTGATCTCTGTCTGTCAAATAAATGAATAAAATCTTTAAAAAAATTAAATGTGAAGTATAGGGGTGCCTAGATGAGTGAATTGGTTAAACATCTGATTTCTGCTTAGGTCATGATCTTAGGATCTGAGGATTGAGCTCTGTGTCATGCTCCCCACTCAGTGAGGAGTCTGCTTGTCCCTCTCCATCTGCTTTTCCCCCTGCTTGTGCTCAATTTCTTCTTCTCTCTCTCAAATAAATAAAATAATTTAAATAACTACATAAATATATAAATACATAAATAAAAACAAATAAATATGAAGTATAAATCAAAGATGGAAATGGAAAAATGAACACACATCTTCTTGGTCCCCAACTTCATTATTCTACCCTTCTCATGAGCATCCTCTTGCTTTAGCTGTAGATGGAAAGTAGAAAGCTGTCTAAGTATGGATCCAGAGCCTGCATCCTTAGAAAAGCAGAAAAAGTACCAGGGGACTGGGAGAAAACAGAGGGGAAAGATAAGAGCAAAGAGGATGGTGACAGGGTAAAGAGGGAGAGAATACCTCAGGAGTTAACTGAATCTTCCTGTTTCCTCTCAGGCCTTGCAGAGGTCAGCAAGGTCAGTGTTAAAGAAATAGATCTGGGAACAAACCCATCAAGATAGAGAATTTATGCTATCCCAGAAAAGAAATTTAAAAATCCTAAAGTAGGGAAAGGACAAAGAGATAGACTATATATGAACCATGGAAAATGAAGTTTATAACTAGGGGGATCTGATATAGGACTTGGGTAACTGTGAGTCTCTTTTAGGATGGAACAGGGGAGAATGTTCTTTTTATTCTTTTTAAAAGTAAGCTCTATACCCAGTGTGGGGCTTGACCTCCTGATCCTGAGATCAAGAGTCACATTGCCTGGGGTGCCTGGCTGGCTAGTTGGTAAAACATCCAACCCTGGATCTTGGGGTCATGAGTTCGAGCCTGATGTTGGGTGTAGAGATTACATTAAAAAAAAAAAAAAAAAAAAAAAAAAAGTCTCATGCTTTACCAGCTGAACCAACCAGGTACTCCTGGGGAGAGTATTCTTGAGGCAAGTGGGGAATTATGTGCTACCCCTTATAGACACATCTACAGCACTCATATGTGTTTGCAGTTACAGAAACTCAGCAGGTATCACCAGCAAATAGTACTGTTGTAGTGCCCCACAACCCTCAGCATGCCCATGGAGTGCCTCAGGCAGAAGTACCAAAATAACACCCTTTCCCTTCTCAGTGAGGTTGAAGAACTGCAGGTAACCCTGCCAGGCCTGAAATACCAAAGCGTTGATTGTGCACAAATTGGGTACGTAATCAAAATAGATAAATGAAGGGAGGAGGGTGGCTTGTGTACATGATCCTGGGCTCAAGATGCAGCAAATTAACCTAGCTATTGTATACAGCATAGGCGGATGCAGCCAATATGTACCCACAGTGCATTAGCCTGATATCCATTGACACTTGCATTCCTGATGAATCTCTGGGAGTGTGGATTCACTGGTGGTTATGGAGGTCCAGGAGGAAACCTACCCTTTTTCAACTCAAAAATTATTAACTGTTGTTTTATCTCTACATATCCCTACTCCCCACCCGTTATTTTGAAACAAATTCCAGGCATCATCAATTTAACATATTTCAGTATGTATTCCTGAAAAGATGAGGACTCACTCATTTTAAAAATAAATACACATATAATAATCATACCTTAAAATGACTATTAAGTCAGTATTTATATTTCCCTGATTGTCTTTTCATTTTATTTTTAAAGAGAGAGTGTGAGCGCAGGGATAGGGGGTTGAAGGGGAGAGTTAGCAGGCTCTAAGCAGAGCCAATTCAGGCTCCATGTCATGACCCTGAGTTCACAATCTGAGCCGCCTGAGCCAAAACCAAGTGTCGGACGCTTACCTGTCTGCACCACCCAGGCACCCCAAGGGAGACAGAGTATCTTAAGCAGGCTCCACGGCCAGCACAGAGTTTCACTTGGGGCGCGATCTCACAACCCCGAGATCATTACCTGAGCTGAAATTAAGAGGTGGACACTAACTGACTGAGCCATCCAGGTACCCTCTTCCCTGGTTGTCTTAAGCATTATTTTCCCGTTTACTACATTGAGTTTACTAAATGAGGTTGAAATATTATAATTAGTAGGTATCTCTTAATAATCTTCTAAATAGTATTGTCCCCTTGCATTTCTCTCTCCTTTTTTTTCTTTTTGATGAAGAAACTAGTTTTTTCTGTGGGGTTTACCAGAGTGTGTATTTTAACAATTGTGCATACTCAAATGTTTTTTTAACCTGTTCTCTGTCTCCTGTATTTGTAAGTTGGCAGAGGCTTATCAGATTCACTTTTTTTTTTTTTTTCCAAGTTCACCTTATAGTCGTACTTCCATCAGGAAATAATGTCTGGTTATGATGCATAGGCAGCCATTAAATCATTATCTAGATCTAGTAATTCATTAGGAGTTGTAAAGTAGTAGTTGTAAACTAATGCTACCATTTATTGTCCAGATATTTCTATAAAAAGAAATGTTTCTTTGTCAATCATCTGCCTCCTATATGAAAGCATTTAGCCATTTTCCCAAGGATGCCTGATTTCTTTGAGTGAGAAAACTGTGTTTAAAAAGCACAGTCTGGGTTCTAGTGTTGCCTTTTCTTTTTGAGCCAGTGCACAGAGCTTTGATTTTTATTTATAAGTCTAGCCTTAAAAATGTCTTTAAGAAAGAGAGTCAACTTCAGTTATAATTGCTTTTAGCACTTTTTTATACTTTCTTAGCACATCTGCTAGAAGATGTGTTAGGGATAGAGAAAGGAGATTAAAACCTCATTCAGTTACATCCTTTTAATTTATCAAATAGAAGTAGAAAGTGAGAAAAAACTAACATTTGTTAGATTATTTTATGAGGCCCTGGGCTTGAGTAACCTTTAAAAACAAACAAAACCTTTTACTATACTCTTAAGAGACGGATCAATATTGTGCCCAATTTATAAATGAAGAGACCAAATCTTAAAGTGGTAGAATTACTTATTCTACCATACTGCCTATGAATAATGGGCAGTTGTGGGATTTTGTTTGTTTTGGCTTTTACATGTAATATGATGTAAGGAATTGACTTGGATTTCCAGTAGCATAAAGGACATCAAAAAGTCGTTGGATTATAACATATCAGATAAAGGGCCAGTATCCAAAATCTATAAAGAATTTATCAAACTCAACACCCAAAAAAGAAAAAATACCATCAAGAAATGGGCAGGGGACACCTAGGTGGCTCAGTGGGTTAAAGCCTCTGCCTTTGGCTCAGGTCATGATCTCAGGGTCCTAGGATCGAGCCCCACATTATCTGGCTCTCTGCTCAGCGGGGAGCCTGCTTCCTCCTCTCTCTCTGCCTGCCTCTCTGCCTACTTGTGATCTCTGTCTGTCAAATAAATAAATAAAATCTTTAAAAATAAAATAAAATAAAATAACCAAATTTTTACTACCTTATTTTACATATGCCAGAAAAATTTGAATTCAATGATAGAAGATAAGAAGATAGAAGTAAAGATCAGGACTAGAGAATGAGAGTAGAAAAGAATAATCTAGGAAACTGGTATCTTTTTTCTGTCTTTTTTTTTTTTTTTTAAAAGATTTTATTTATTTATTTCACAGAGAGAGATCACAAGTAGGCAGAGAGGCAGGCAGAGAGAGAGAGAGAGAGAGAGAGGAGGAAGCAGGCTCTCCGCTGAGCAGAGAGCCCGATGCGGGACTCGATCCCAGGACCCTGAGATCATGACCTGAGCCGAAGGCAGCGGCTTAACCCACTGAGCCACCCAGGCGCCCTTTTCTGTCTTTTTTAATGAAAGGATTCCTGATAAGTGTGAATTTTTAGGTATTGATTTTCTTAAAACCACACAAGCCATTTTCAAATCACTATTCAAACACATGTGAGGGGAACATCCACTAAACATCTGTAGGAAATAGACTTTGATGTCAGAGACTTGTATTCACATTCCAGCTAATAGGTTACTGGGGGTATCAATTTCAGAGAGTAATCAAATTTTTCTTCCTAGAACTTTAAAATAAGCCCACTGAAACTTGAAACAGTTCGTAAATATAGTTTTGTCTCCAAACTACCAGTTTTGAGGGACTGATTTTCTTTTTTTTCCAGTTTACTATAAACACACCACCTACTCCAGAAGACCTGATGTTAAGTCAGTATGTTTACCGACCCAAGATACAGATTTATAGAGAAGATTGTGAAGCTCTTCGGCAGAAGATTGAAGAGTATGAAAGTTTTTGTGTGTGTGTTTTGTTAGATGGGTGGATAATCTCTGTGGTAAGGTTTTAATTAGGCATTGACATAGGAAAAAGTTCATAGCATTAACTGGCGGTGTCATACGGAATGTGGAAAAGAATCAGGTTTGTAGGCAGACAGATTGAAGCTCAATCCTGGCTACAGCACTAGCTATGTAACTTTATGTAAGATATTTAACCCTTCATTTCAACATCCATAAATTAGGAATAATAATACCTACTCAGTAGGTAGAAATGAGCAGTAGCATTAGTGTATATAAAATATTTTCACACCATTTGTAGCAGAAAGTGTGTCCTCAGTAAATAGTTAAAAGCTTATGATATCATGAATTGATTGCAAAAGAACATCGTCAAAAGTAGATAATAGGAATTTATAAATTGTGTCTGAAATCAAGATTATCTTAGGGTTTATAGTTTTATCACAATTTGCCCTTGATTTGGAGGTCAGAAAGTACATGATATTACACAGATTATTGCTCAGTGCTTTGGTATATGTAGATCCTGCATACTAATTTACAGATTAGGTATATCTAAATTCCCTCAGGTAAATTAGACTTGCAACCCAAAATATATTTTATATCATACTTATCTAGAACTATTCAACTAAATTTAAACCAGCCTAACAAACAGAAAAAAAATAAAATAATTTTTAAATAGCTATTTAGTTTTTAAACTAAAAACTTAGGATGCTGTTAAATTATCATACTGCAGATTTGCCTGATTCTGGTTTTTCATTCAACAACTATATATTGAATACCCATGCTGTGCCAGGCACTGTCATAAGTACTAGGGTTCATCACTGAATAGGACAGTAAAATTTTTTTTCTTCATGTTGTTTGAAAGAGTTAAGTGTCTAAAAACTTGTCTTAGAATGTTTCATTTTGAATAAAATAAGATCTCACACACAATGCACAGTCTGTTTAGATGTGGTCTACTGTTTGATTTTATATTTATGTTCTTGTATATAATATATTCCAACCCTGATAGAAATTTATTTCTCATTAATAAGAGACTAATATATAATTTTGCTACGTTTACAAATGCTATTGTATAAAGGTGAGATAGGACTGGGAACTGACTTGGGAACTTTTACTTAAAGTAATAGCTACAAGTTCACAATTATCCATTGATAGGCCCTAAGGATTCTTTAAAAGCAACATGTTTTCATATTGGAACAAGTTGAGATTGTAAGGGAAGTTTTTCTGATTTATAACATTCTTGAACTGTTCTACAAGTGTTGAAATAATCAGGCTGACCACTGTTCTTGAGTTAATTTCCCCCTTTTTTAATATAGAAAAGGACTAGGAAGGATTAAATTAAGTATGCCTGTAAATCTGAGTTGATTCATTCAAGCTGACTTCTGAACCCTGTGCTAATTATTAACTTTTCTATATTTTATTTTATTTTCTATATTTTAGATTAAAGCTTTCTGCATTGAACCAGGATAAACTGTTGACTGATGTAAATAGGAACCTGTGGGAAAAAATGAGACACTGCTCTGATGAGGAGGTATTTTTAACTCATTTTCTGAATAGGAATCAGTATAGACATTTTGAACCTGTTATTGTGAAATAAGTAACTGTTACTTGATAATTAGTGACAAGTTCTTTAACTTTTCAGGTATAATATGTTAGGTTTTTATTTAATTACACGAGTAATTTTTTTTTTTTAAGATTTTATTTATTTATTTGACAGACAGAGATCACAACTAGGCAAAGAGGCAGGCAGAGAGAGAGAGAGAGGAAAAAGCAGGCTCTCCGCTGAGCAGAGAGCCCAATGTGGGGCTTGATCCCAGAACCCTGGGATCATGACCTGAGCTGAAGGCAGAGGCTTTAACCCACTGAGCCACCCAGGTGCCCCAAATTACACGAGTAATTTTTAAAATACATAATCTTTTCAAACCAAAATGTCCAATTAAATATATGAAATATGTTTAAAGTTCATTTAGAATTTCCTCCTACTTGTATCACTTAGATTTAGATGAGGAAAAGATTTACTTTAAGTGGTTAAATAGGACCTCATTTATATTGCTCTAATATATTAAGAGTTTTATTAATTTAGGGCCTGTCATTTTCTAACTTGTACTATGAAAAATAATTTAAAAACAAGAATTAAAATTAAAATCTTTGGGTCTGTTTTTAAATTATTTATGTTATTAAGTTTGCAAATGAGATGTGCCCTGCCTTAAGAATCAGTCTAGGATAGGCAGAATAGCCCACAGCAGCTGAACTAGCCTTCCCAGACCATTTGTCTTACTTAACTCATTTGTTTTAGTACACCTTAACCTTTAATTTTCCCTTGCAGCTGAAAGCCTTTGGAATTTACCTGAACAAAATAAAATCACGTTTTACCAAGATGACTAAAGTCTTCACTCACCAAGGAAAAGTGGCTCTCTACAGCAAGCTGGTACAGTCAGCTCAGGTAATTTGAAACAGTTAACAGCATAGAAAGAAAGATGTATTAAAATTACTTTATAGTGATTGTAGAATACGAAGAATGTTTCCTAAGGAACATGGTTCATAAAGACGTAGGTTTCAATTTATCAAAAGTGGGAAATCTGGCATCTTGAGTAATTCTAGAATATATTTACAAATATGGACCTGTGTCTCATCTCAAATTTGTTATCTATTATACATGTTGAAATAAAACAGTATAGGATTCTGCTCTTCCATTGCTAAGGACTATACTGGAGTATTATCTTCCTCATAGTCCAGACCCAACTGTGCATGTTTATTTTTATTTGTTTATTTATGTTTTTTTTTTTTTAAGATTTTTTTTATTTATTTATTTGACAGACAGAGATCACAAGTAGGCAGAGAGGCAGGCAGAGAAAGAGAGAGGAGGAAGCAGGCTCCCTGTGGAGCAGAGAGCCCGATGCGGGGCCCGATCCCAGGACCCCAGGATCATGACCTGAGCTGCAGGCAGAGGCTTTAACCCACTGAGCCACCCAGGTGCCCCTGTTTATTTATGTTTTTAAGTAATCTTTACACACAACGTGGGGCTCAAACAACACCAAGATCAAGAGTCACACGCTCTACCGACTAAGCCAGCCAAGTGCCCCTTTGTGCGCATGTTTAAAGTCGCATTTCCCAAAATGAGTGTACTCTGCATTAAAAAAAATTATCTTTCCATTGGCAAATAATTCTGAGAAACAATATGTGCCATATTACCCCTTGGAGAAATGTAATAGGTAGCATATTAAAGTCTAAAGTCAGAAATAGGGGCGCCTGGGTGGCTCTGGATTAAAACCTCTGCCTTCAGCTCAGGTCATGATCCCAAAGTCCTGGGATCAAACGCCGCATAGGGCTCTCTGCTCGGCGGGGAGCCTGCTTTCTCCTTTCTCTCCGCCTGCCTCTCCGCCTGCCTCTCCGCCTACTTGAGATCTCTTTGTCAAATAAATAAATAAAATCTTAAAAAAAAAAAAAAGTCAGAAATACTTTTTTTAAGTCTAAAAGGAACAAAACATGCTATAATTCTGTTTAGTGATTTGACCATAGAACATTTTTTAGGAATTCTTTTTTCGGGAATACATGGGTGGCTCATTTGGTCAAATGTCTGCTTTTAGCTTAGGTTATAATCCCGAGGTTCTAGGTTTAAGCGCCTGTCAGGCTCCCTGCTCAGCAGGGAACTTCCTTCTCCCTCTCCTTCTGCCACACTCTATCTCTCAAACAAATAAATACGATTTTTAAAAAAGAATTCTTTTGGGGGAGCACCTGGGTGGCTCAGTTGGTTAAGTGTCTGACTCTTGATTTCGGCTCAGGTAGTCATCTTAGGGTTGTGAGATTAAACCACAAGTCACACTCCACACTGGGTGTGGATTAAGATTCTGTTTCTCCCTCTCCCTCTATTACTCTCCTCCCCCATCTAAAAATTTTCTTTAAATAAAAATAAAAAATAATTCCTTTTTCGGGAGAGCATCTGGCTGGCTCAGTCAGTGGAGTGTGAGACTTTTGATCTGAGTTATAGATTTGAGCCCCATATTGAGTATAGAGATTACTTAAAAATAAAATCTTTGAAAACAAAAAGATTTTTTTTTTTTTTTTTTTTTTTAAAGATTTTATTTATTTATTTGACAGAGAGAAATCACAAGTAGGCAGAGAGGCAGGCAGAGAGAGAGGAGGAAGCAGGCTCCCCGCCGAGCAGAAAGCCCGATGTGGGGCTCGAACCCAGGACCTGGGATCATGACCTGAGCCGAAGGCAGCGGCCCAACCCACTGAGCCACCCAGGCGCCCCTGTTTTTTGTCCTTTTTTTTTTTTTAAAGATTTTTTATTTATTTATTTGACAGAGAGAGATCACAAGTAGACAGAGAGGCAGGCAGAGAGAGAGAGAGAGGGAAGCAGGCTTCCCGCCGAGCAGAGAGCCCGACGCGGGACTCGATCCCAGGACCCTGAGATCATGACCCGAGCCGAAGGCAGCGGCCCAACCCACTGAGCCAAAAAACAAAAAGATTTTTTTTAAGTAATATGTATTTAGTATCTTATATGGAAATACTGTAATAAAGGAAAGTACAAAAATAAGTTTATATTAATGTTATGTATGCTTTTTAAATACATTTTAAGTCCAGACTTGAAGCTTCGACCTTCATTTTAAGATTTTCCTGTTCATGATATAGCAGTATGTCAGCGAGTTTAACCATTTATAATGTTTAAATATTTTGTTTAGAGGTTTAACTTGACAATATAATATTGTGTGTTTAGAATGAGAGGGAGAAACTTCAGATAAGGATAGATGAGATGGACAACGTACTTAAGAAGATTGAAAACTGTCTCACTGAGGTTGAAATAGGTAATGTGTTTTGAATACTTTTCCAAAAGAAAATTTAATTTTGTCTAAATGCTTCCCTATAGTATGGATTGCTGGTATCACTTATGTCAAGCCTTGTATTAGCAACTTGAGACATTAAATTAGAGCAAAATAAAACTCCTTTCCTGTGGTCATCTGCAACAATCAACAAGAGATGCTCAAGATAATAAATCTCTTTAGAAAGCTCTTCATAATCTAGACCATAACCTTACTTTTTAAAATAGATGAACTTATTGTCTTTGAAAATGATCTCTCCTTTCAGTTTGATCTCACATAATTCTTCATTGTTAGTGTTATTGTCCTGAAACTGCTTTCTCAAAGATCATGAAATTCCTCATAATCATCAAATTTGGAAGCTCTTGGCCCTTAAACATCTTGACCTCTCAGCATTTGACACTGCTGATTATTTTCTTTCTGAACCTTTCATCTCCCTAAGCCTCTGTGATATTGTACTATCCCGACTATTTGCTTTCTTCCTGAGTATTTCTTTTAGTCCTTCTGTTTGTCTCTCTCTAATCTCCTGTGTAGGCATTTAGATTTTATCATCTAGTTATTTCTATGTTCTCTCCCTTACTGCTTTCATCTGCTTTAACATTTGTATTTATATAAATGATTCCCAAATTCAGTTAAATTCACCAGATACTGTGCTTAGCATCAGAAAAAAAGATATTGTAAACACAGATTTTGACTTTCAGTAGCTTATAATTATTCTGAGCTAAGGCATCGTTAGCCTCTCTCTTGAGGTCCAAACTTAATCTTTCTAGCTTCCTGCTGAACCTCTATGCAAAAATATCTCTAGGTACCTTAAACTCTGTGTGAATAAAAGGGAATTTATTGTCTTCTCCCATTTCTAAAATAAAGCCTGAAAACTTGCTCTCATATGATGTTTCTTATCTATATTAAAGGCATCGCTATTGTTATAAAGTGTAAAAAGCTAAAAACTTTCTTTGTCTTTGAGTTTCTCTTATCAAGTCCTGTCATACCTACTTCTTCAACATCCCTTGTATTCTTTCCCATTCCCATTAAGGCTATCATTAATTCTGATGTGCTATTTCAAGTTTTCTAACTAATCTATCTACACTCTTACTTCATTCTCTTTCCAGTCCAACCTGTGCATTGTTGCCAGATTAAATAATTATGAAGAACAGTTTTCATTATTTCATTGAAAAACTTATCTTTCCATTTATAACAAAGTCCAAACACCAGACCTTGACATTTAACATTCTCCATTTTTTTTCTCCAGCCCTTTATAGATCTTCCTTTCTTACATGATTTACTTTTAGTTTTTATTATACATCCCAAATTCCAACCAAATCTTGTCATCTCTATGCAGTAGTGCCACTTCGTCTTTGCTAGTACATTCTTCTGTTTTCTACCAAAGGAGGTAGTCATCTCCCTTGAGCTCCTATAGCTATTTTGTTAGTCCTTCTTATAGTAGCCATACATCTACTTGTAATTACAGTTTCTTTTGTGTAGCTTATCTCCCTAACTAAATTGTAAGCTCCATGGAAGAATCTGCCTTTATTTTTGTCCATATCCCTCAGAGTTCTTAACACTATGCTTTGTTTTGAGTATAAATGCATTGCATTGATAATACGAATTCCATAATCTTGATTGCCCTACCCCTTTGTTCATTACCTTTCTCTCTACTTCACAGACAAAAAAAATAGAAGCTATTAGGCTACAACTTCTAAACTTTCTATTGCCAAACAAACCTTTATATATCTATATTCATTCTTTCATCCATCCTTCTTTTCCCTGAGACCAATCTTTCCACCTAAACTTTGAGTTCCATTCCCTCTTCTTAGGAATTTCATATCACTGATTTTTCCTAATCTCTTATGTAGTCCCTACCTCCTCTCTAAAGGATATATTCACCTCTCTTTTATCTTTAAAATACCAAAAACCACACTTCCCTCTCTAGGACTTACTAACAAATAGCTCTCTATTTCTTTCTCATTCCTTCATTATTCCTTGTGCAAATACACTGAGTACTTACTCTGTGCCATGTATAGTGCTCAGTGCTAAGAATACTATGGTGATAAAAAAAACAAAAACTTAGGAGTGCCTGGGTGGTACAGTTGGTTAACCAATCTACTCTTGGTTTAGGTTAGGTCATGATCTCAGTGTTGTGAAATCAAGCACTACCCACAATGGGCTCCAGCTCAGAGTGTAGTCTGCTTAGATTTCTTTCTCTTCCCCCATCTCCTGTTTACACACATGCTCACTCACTTGCACTCTCTCTCTAATAAATAAATAAATATTTTTAAAAAATAAAAACAAAAATTATTATGGCCTTGTGGAGCTTCTCATCTAGAAAAGAATATAAGAATTAAACACATAGGGGGTGCCTGGGTGGCTCTGTTCGTTAAGCATCTGCCTTCAGCTCAAGTCATGATCTGGTCCCGTCCTGAGATGGAGACCCACCTCAGGCTCCCTGCTCAGCAGGAAGTCTCCTTCTCCCTCTGCCTCTCTCCCAACCCCCACTTATGCTTTCTCTCTCTCTCTCTCTCTCTTGCAAATATATCTTAAAAAAAAAAAAAAGAATTGAATAGTTTTATGGTAAGTGGTTACAAAAGAGGGGTTACATGGTGCTTCTAAGGTCCTGAAATAGAAATCTAACCTAGTCAGGTCAAGACCAGCTCCCCTCTGAGGAAGTAGCATTTAAGCTAAGAGCTGAAGACTAAGGAAGAGTTAAAGTGAGGAGGGGAGAGTAGACTATTGAATATGAATACACATGCAGAAGCTCTTATGGGAAAGAATATACCAAGTACAAGGTCTGAAATAAGGCCAATGTGGCTAGAATAGAAAAAGCATAAGAGAGAACATGATCTGAGCTAAAGCTGGAGATGTTAGCTTTAGGGGTCTGGCCATGGAGGGTCTCTTAAGGAGTTTTGACTTATAAAATAAATTTATATAAAGAACTAAAGAGAAAACATGAAATATTTTTAAGAATTAAAAAGAACAGGGATGCCTGGGTGGCTCATTTGGTTAAGCATCTGCCTTCAGCTCAGGTCATGATCCCAAGGTCATGGGACTGGTCCCACATCGGCCTCCTTGCTCAGTGGGGGCCTGCTTCCCCTCTACCTGCCGCTCCCCTGCTTGTGTTCTTTCTTTCTTTCTCTCTCTGTCTCTGACAAATAAAGAAATAAAATCTTTATTTTAATTTATTTTATTTCTTTGTCAGAGAGAGAGGCAGATGCACAATGACTGAGCCATCCAGGCACCCCAATAAATAAAATCTTAAAAAAAAAAAAAAAGGAATTAAAAAGAACAGGAGTGCCTGGGTGGCTCAGTCAGTTAAGTGGCTGCCTTTAACCTGGGATCGAGCCCCACATTGGGTTCCTGCTTCTCCCTCTCCCTCTGCTGCTCCCCCTGCTTGTGTGTGCACGCACACACACACACACACACACACACACTCGGTCAAATAAATAAATAAAATCTTTAAAAAGAAGTTTTGTTTCTGATATAAAAATCTAAACTCAGTTTGGATCTGGGAAGGGAAAGGGATTTTAAGGATGACGTTTTAAGTTTTCAAAAGCAAATTAAAATTTTAAAATGTGCATGCATGCATTTGTATATGTGTATCTGTTCCTGCTTCTTGTCCATGGGATTGCCTAACAATAACTTTGATGTATGCAAATTATATTTAAACGATTTCCACCTCTAAGTGGCCCCTGAGAAGTTGCTGTTGGAGATCATTGCTGTACAGCTTGAAGTTCACTTGTCTGCCACTAGAAGCAAGTCTTTGTATGAAATTATAATTATAGCTCAGTGCTTTATTGGTGAGGAAGATGGGGAATGATGAGTGCTTGTAAAATATTGTTAACTCTTCATTTTGGGACCATCTTTTTTTTTCTCATCTCTGGTTATTTTTGACTGAGATATTCTAATGCACATTGCCTACTTAGAAACTAAGAATTTGGAGGATGGAGAGAAAGACAGTCCTATGGAAGAATGGGATTCTGAAATGAGAGCTGCAGAGAAAGGTAACTGAAGGGGTGCCTGGGTAGCTCAGTTGTTTGAGCACCCAGTTCCTGATTTTGGCTCATCTTAATCTCATGGTCATAAGATCAAGCCCTGAATCAGGCTCTGCACTCAGTGTGGAGTTTGCTTGTCCCTCTCCCTCTGCTCCTCCTCTTTCTTTCTTTCTCTTTCTCAGATAAATACATAAAATCTTTAAAAAGGAAAAGAAAGGTAACTAAATTAATTAAGGAAGTAAAGGGGGAAAAAACAATCTATTTAGGTGAGATTAAATGATACAGAATTTTCAGTAGAACAGATGATTTTTGTAGCAACATTTTAATGTGTCCATTCTGACAAATTTGTTTTGTTTTCTTTCTAAAGAACTGGAACAGCTGAAAACTGAAGAAGAAGAGCTTCAAAGGTCAGCCTTCATTTGGAATGTTAAAAAATAAGCTAAACTTTACATGACTGAATGACTTCTACCTCCAAAAACTGAGGAGATGAGGCACATGAGTATTGACTTAAGACTGACTCAGGGCTTCTGCTCCACCTTGAACTTGATCCATCTTAGTTGACAACATTTTCTAAGCCCTTACTGTTTATAGGGTGTTAATCCAAGGTAGTACTTCTCAAGCTTGAATAATATCAGGATCCTTTCAAAGAAAATTAACCTAGCATTAAGCTGTTTTTATATTTTACTTTTATAATATACTTAATTATAAGTATAAAATGAGGTATATTTTTCTTATTGTTATGGATCTCATTTAACTATAAGAGTAAAGTGAACCAAATATAAATAATGACAAACTAATAAAATTCCAACTGACAACATTAACTTGACAGTTGATAATGTTTGGCTAAACTTAATACTAGCAAAATGACTAACAAGGTATAAGTTCTATTTAACGCTAATAAACTAAAAAAGCCAATCACGGCCATCAAAATTATGGCATGTCTAGTTTTAAGGTGGGCATTCTTATGACCTACATTATGGTTATATTTTATCATCAAAACAAAGAGTAAATTTTAATAATCTTAAAGAATATGCAAACCTTCAAGGATGCCTTCATGGATCCTAATTTTGAGAACCATTGACTTAAGCCTTTCCTAATTAGACCCACATTTCTAGATTAATGCTTATCAAAGAAAGAAAGAAA
The DNA here is from genome assembly GCF_902655055.1 of Lutra lutra. Classification (NCBI taxonomy): domain Eukaryota; kingdom Metazoa; phylum Chordata; class Mammalia; order Carnivora; family Mustelidae; genus Lutra; species Lutra lutra. Next base: position 60,362,915 of record NC_062284.1, read on the forward strand.
GAAAGGAAGGAAGGAAGGAAGGAAGGACGGACGAACGAAAGAAGCCTAAGAAAACAAAAATGGATGCCATTCACTTCAGTGGGGAGCTGTCTAGCATGTGACTTTTTGACTAAAATAAACCTTTATTTTAATGGAGTCCAAATTGTGACAATAGCCTTATCTCACTCTGAATACCTACTTTGATTTGCAGAAATCTTTTAGAACTGGAAGCACAGAAAGAACAGACCCTTGCTCAAATAGACTTTGTACAAAAACAAACAGATAGAACTGAAAAGCTACTGGATCAGTTGAGGTAAGAAAAAGTAGGTGTCATTAGTTTGTGTTTTATCCTGTGCCTTTGTAGTTGTCTAAATCTATTACAGCAATTGACATGTGTTTGTAATATGTATCGCTGTTTTGACTTATAATACTATACATTCTGAAAAAGAGTCATGTACCCAACATCAAGTATAGTGGCTCAGTGGGTTAAGCCTCTGCCTTCAGCTCAGGTCATGATCCCAGGGTGCTGGGATGGAGCCCTGCATCAGGCTCCCTGCTTAGCAGGAAGCCTGCTTCTCCCTCTCCCACTCCCCCTGCTTGTATTCCCTCTCTCACTGTGTCTCTGTCAAATACATGAATAAAATCTTTAAAACAAAAATATTGATTGTCTCCCAAGCCAGTAGAAAACTTCAGCAGCTATTTCTGGTATGGTTAGCATGGTATCAGAAGTTAACTCTCTTCTTCTACCTCAGAAAAAAATTCTTTGTCTTTCTTCCTCTCCAGCTTGTCTGAGTGGGAAGTCATTGAGTGGAGTGATGATCAAGCTGTATTCACTTTCCTTTATGACACAATAGAACTTACCATCACCTTTGGAGAGACAGTAGGTAAGTAGCAAAAGTAAGATAATTCCTCTGCATGAAAACGTATGTCAGGGCGCCTCGATGGCTCAGTGGGTTAAGCCTCTGCCTTCAGCTCAGGTCATGATCTCAGGGTTCTGGGATCGAGTTCCGCATCAGGCTCTCTGCTCTGCAGGGAGCCTGCTTCCTCCTCTCTCTCTCTGCCTGCCTCTCTGCCTACTTGTGATCTCTGTCTGTCAAATAAATAAATAAAATCTTTAAAAAAAAGAAAATGTATGGCAAACTCACTAAAGAGTCCAATCTTTATTTTAATATAATAACTATTGACATAATGAAAGTGCTGCTGAAAATCTTAGAAAAGTTGATCACTTTAATTTCTGATAATAGAATTTTGTTAGATAAGGAATAAAATAAAAATTCAGCTAGTGAAAGTTGACCTTCATTGGATTACATTAGATGATAGAAATTTTACATATCCAAATAATGGGTCAACATGCTATTTGCGTCTGTTTTTCTGAGTTCCTTTTCTCCATCTATGTTTTGTGATAGCGGATTTACTCTAATGGCTGGTGACTCTTAACTTTTTTTTGTACTTAAGTTAACCTAAAAAGTTAATTGGAAGTTCTGTGTTTGTGTTCTGTGTTATATTTCTGGAAGCTGGAAGTCCAAGATCAGGGTGTCAGCATGGTCAGGTGAGAGTCTTCTTCCAGGTTGCAGACTTCTCATTGTATCCTTACATACTAGAAGACCAAGCTGTTTAGGGTCTCAGTTATTACAGCATTAATCTCGAGCCCTCATGACCTAATAAATGCCTTCCAAATGTCCATCTCCTAATACTATCACAGGGAGAATTAGGATTTCAATATGTAAAATATGATGGGGGACACAAACATTCAGACCATAGTACTCCCTTTTCACTAAATAAATTTCTGTTAATAATCCTTAAGAGCTCAACTCAGTTACCACTTCTGCAAGAAAGTTTTCCCTGACTCTCCGTTTACCCACTCCCTCTACTATTTGCCCTCTTATTATATATATTCTCATTGCTTCCTGCGGTTTTCCTTAATAGTGCTTATCACTGATTGTAGTTTTTGGTGTTTATTGGTATAATTATCTGTGTATCCACCCGAGGTATAAGCTTTTTGAGAATATAAATTGATTGTCTGTTTGTCTCATTATCATATCCTCAGTGCCTAACACATAGAAGATATTCAACAAAGTCAAAAGAATCCAAATTTGAGAGACAGGCAATAACTCTAGAATTTGGAGGAGGAAAGCTCTCCTGGCTACTCATTACCCTAATGCTAAAAACATAAATCATTTTCACTGTATTTGTAAAAAGATAGTCAGTATGAAGAGATCATAGTCATTTTTTTATATGGTGCCTGAAAATAGTATCTTTGCACAAAAGTTAGGAATCAAGGAGGAGGCCTTGTTAAATTTACAATAAATGTACTACACCTTAAATTTCCTTCAAAGACTTGCCAGTAAATATAGTTCAGCAATCTCAGGGGAGCCTTTACCATTATTCTTACCAACGAATAATATGATTTAAGGATATACCTTTAGGAGAACCTGGGTGGCCTAGTTGGTTAAGCATCTGCCTTTGGCTCAGGTCTTGGTCTCGGGATCTTAGGATTGAGCCTTACGTCGGGCCCCCTGCTCAGCAGAGAGCCCGGCTCTCCCTCTCTCTTCCCCTTACCCTACTCATGCGCGCACACACTCTCATTCTTAAATAAAATCTTTAAAAAAAAAAAAAAAAAAAGACACATCTTTAACTGCCTATATAAGAAAAAAAAACCCTGCTACCCAGAAAGAGTAGGATTCTAAAGTACTGAGTTGTATGTGGCTTAAAATCAGAAAATAAAAAGAAATAATGGGGTATCTGGGTGGCTCAGTCAGTTAAGCATCCCATTCGATTTCAGCTCAGGTCATGAGATACAGCCCTGTGTGGGGCTCTGCACTCAGCATGGCCTCTACTTGTCCCTCCCTCCCTTTACTCCTCCTTCTCCCCTACCCCTGCCTGGCTTGTATAGGTGTATACTCTCTCTCTCAAATAAGTAAATTAGTAAACAAACAAACAAACAGTGCTACTCTTATTCTGGTTCTTTCTAGTTGGTCTCCCTTTCCTGGACAAAGCTTATAGGAAGATTGTTGACCTGAATTTTCAATCTCTGTTGGATGGTAAGTTCAAACACTTATCCACTAAAAATGTGTTGAATATTTACAAGTATAATTTGCTCCTTGAGAACTCTTTCATATACAAAGTAAACATAAACCATAATAATAATAATAATTTGTCCTTAGAAATGTGTACTTGAGGGGCGCCTGGGTGGCTCAGTGGGTTAAAGCCTCTGCTTTCGGCTCAGGTCATGATCCCAGGGTCCCAGGATCGAGCCCCGCATCAGGCTCTCTGCTCAGCAGGGAGCTTGCTTCCTCCTCTCTCTCTGCCTGCTTCTCTGCCTACTTGTGATCTCTGTCTGTCAAATAAATAAATAAAATCTTTTATTTTAAAAAAAAAGTGTACTAGACATAAAATTTCTTGGATAATGTTCTAAATGTTGGGTAGGATTTTAAAGAAACTATTTTTTAAAATATTACTAGATTTTAAGCAATGATTAATGATAACTATTTCCATAATTCAAAAATTACCATTCTGAGTACTTATTCTAGATCAAGCAGTTGTATTACTTATATCAACACTTTGAAGTAAGTATTCCTTGTTTTATAAATGGGCAACTATAGCTCAAAAGAAGTAAGCGTGTTTAGGATCCCTCAGGTTGTAAGGAGAGTCAGGATTTAAACTCATTTGCGTTATATTTAAACTTATGGTTTTAAGCAAGTTCTATTCCGTATATGATAAAGGTTTGAGTTTTTATAAGAATGTCTGTGGGGCACCTGGGTGGCTCAGTTGGTTAAGCATCTGCCTTTGGCTCAGGTCATGATCCCAGGGTCCTGGGACTGAGTCCTGCATCGGGCTCCTTGCTCAGTGGAGAGCCTGCTTCTCCTTCTTCCAATCCCCTGCTTGTGCTCTCTCTGTCAAATAAATAAAATCTTTAAAAAAAAAAGTCTGTGTTCACTATATATACACATTGATTTATGTGCTTGAAAATAAAACAGAGAGGATACTTAAATACCTAGTAGTTTGAAGGTATTTCTAGCTTATGTGTATAAGATATTTGAAAATAAGTAATACCCTGTTTTGATTTGTTTTTTTCCTTCCTTAGAGGATCAAGCTCCTCCTTCTTCCCGTTTAGTTCATAAGCTTATTTTCCAGTACATTGAGGAACAGGAATCCTGGAAGAAGAAATGTACAACACAGCATCAAGTACCTAAGGTAAATCTGATTGAAATATTTTGAAGGAAAATTATGTTATCTGTCCCAAAAAACAGAACTGAAATGTTAAGTATATAACATTAGATCCTGAAACTATAAAAATATTAATTGTTTTACTTCAAGAGATTCTTTATAAAAGAGCCATTAAAGGAAGTGGTAGCATGGCCGAGTGGTCTAAAAAAGCCATTAAAAATTGAAATGTATTCATAATTTTCCCCCCAATTTTTCCTAGATGCTTCAAGAAGTCTCACTGGTAGTGAGCCATTGTAGACTCCTTGGAGAGGAAATTGAGTTTTTAAAGAGATGGGGACCAAATTATAACCTAATGAACATAGATGTGACTAATACTGAGTAAGTATATTAGTTCCCCAGGGCTGCCATAACAAAGTACTACAAATTGAGTGGCTTAAACAACCCACAGTTTATTGTTTCACAGTTCTGGATGCTAGAAGTCTGAGATCAAGAACTTAGCAGGATTGGTTCTTTCCGAGGAGCTATGAGGGAGAGTCTATTCCATGACTGTCTCCTATGTTCTAGTGATTTGCTGGCATACCTTGGCTTTAAATACATAATCCCAGTATCTGCTTTCATCTTCACATGATGTGCTTCCTGTGTGCATGTTTGTGTCCAAATGTCCCCTTTTTATAAGGACACCAATCATTTTGGGTTAGGACACCATCTCACTCCAGTAAGACCTCATCTTAACTAATTAAATCTTCAATTATCTTATTTTCAAAATAAGGTCACATTCTGAGGTACTGGAGGTGAGGGCTTCAACATGGATGGCAGGAGGGAACATAGGTCAACCTGTAACAGTAAATAATGAGTAAAAAATGTATTAAAAATGATTTAATGAGTTTTATGGCCAACAATGAAAATGATACTAGTAATAATAATCTTTGTTCCAGATTTTTTTTTAAGATTTTATTTATTTATTTGACAGAGATCACAAGTAGGCAGAGAGGCAGGCAGAGAGAGAGGAAGGGAAGCAGGCTCCCCACTGAGCAGAAAGCCCGATGTGGGGCTCGATCCCAGGACCCTGGGATCGTGACCTGAGCCGAAGGCAGAGGCCTTAACCCACTGAGCCACCCAGATGCCCCTGTTCCAGATTTTTTACCCACTGTCCATTTAATAAGGACAAGTAAATAATGTACCATCTAAGTTTCACATACGAGTATAAAAGGGAAATGTATTTGTTTCACTCTGTTTTTGTTTTGTATTTTTAATTGAGGATCTTGTCTTTTATAGATTGAGACTTTTATTCTCCAGCTCTACAGCATTTGCAAAATTTGAGATAACTTTGCCTCTCTCAGTCCATTTTCCAACTGTCCCATTACCTTTCTCCATTCAAAATCACCTTGGAAACATTGGGTAAGTAAAGGGCCAGCAGGATAGGGCTCCTGAATACTTTTTTACCTAGGTTATATCATTTGAAGGAGCTCTCAAAATGTTCAGAAATAATGTATACCATTACTGGATATACCAGTAATGGATAATCCATAGTGAGTGCCAATTGTCATTTCTCTCTGACTTCATTTTGAAAAATTTGTTCTCTTAAAGTCAGTGGCCTTCATTTCTAGTTCCAGTGGATGCTGGAGATCATCGGTCTATTCTTTTACACTTGCTCTACTTTTTGAATACTCTTAACCTACAACAGGAATGAAGAAGGGAAAAAAATGGGCATAAGCTTAGCCTAGATCATATATAAATAACTTCTGTGGACTTAAAAACAGAATAATCACGTATCACTTAATAATCACTTAAAAAGTTGTGTAATCATAATGCTTTTGTAACCAGATATAATAATATTTCATTCCGACTATATATTTTGTGACTTTTTAGACACACTGCTGACAGTTTTTAAGATGGTCGAGTTTAGAATACACCCACCTCAAATCCATCACCCAACAGTTGATATTTTTAGCTAAGTCAAGATACTTCACAGTTCATAAAGGATTGCTCTTAGGCCTTGTTTTTGGAATCTCAGTTCCTGTTGGACAGGCTATTTCTAGAAATACCTATCTGTGCTTTCTAAGAGACTCAGAGACCATACCCAAAAACATGAATTCCAATGAAATGGAGGTAAGTTTCCAGAAAAATTAATGAAACTTTTGTTCTTTCCAGCCAAGATGAAATCACTGCAATTCTATCTAAAGTGCCACTGGAGGACAACTACCTAAAGAATGTAGTCAAGCAAATTTACCAAGATCTGCTTCAGGACTGCCATTTCTACCACTAGACGCATGGACTATAACTACAAGAGCCAAGCACAGTGCACTTCATAATGATATTATGTCAGCTTATCTATCTCTGTTTAATTTTTGTCTTTAGGTCCTAGAAAGAAGCCTAGTAAAATTCCTTCTCATGACATTATAGTTAATTTGTATGCTTAGTTTTTAAATCTCTGCAGTCAGGAATGATGGATCGCCTCAAACAGCATATTATCAAACTGCCAATCTTTTTACAAGAGGTTTAAATAGTAGAACACTTAGGGAAAATTTCTTCTAATTAAAGTTGTGCTCTCTGCTATAGAACAAGCCCTGAGAAGTAACTTAAGTATAAGAAGAGCTGTCACCAGTAACAAAAACATTACCATTTCCTCATATACAGAACTATGATTTTTAAGTTGCCTGGCTTCTGTCTACCAGATATTTCTGGAATAGAGATATATCTGTCTACAAACTATTCATCCTTTTTTTCTCCATTCCAGAAATGTTAAGAAAAAGCAATAGCCCTCAGCTATTCAAATGGTTGCCATCTTTTCTTGAGGACGTTGCCTTCTTTTATTATATAATGTCTATTAATGTTTTCTTATGTATAGTTTTGTAGAGAAAGTTAATTCATTGTGGCTTAGTACATATATGTAATTTTTTTTTTTTAATGTAGCAAGGAGATATATACAGAAATATGTAGAGCTGTATAGAGAGATACTCTTCTGTCTGGGCATTTTCCATCTTTCTGAAGGATGCTTTACACCAAGATTCTCAGTCTCTTTCTATTAAATAATGGTACTTCAAACAATATCACATTTGAAGCTACCAGTTTTGTCAATTTCTGGCAGTAGTAATGAATTTAATGTGAGTATTTGTTTCTCAAGCCATACACAAATATAAGCATATTCATTGATACTGAATGATCAGTATTATCTTTGAGATAGATAAATATGAGAAAACTTTAACCCAAACTTTATTCAAATCCTAATCATGATAAATTTTGTTTCTTTAATATCTAATTCTAAAGTATATTTGCATTTTTAAACTAATTCATCTTAACATTTTGCTTTATTAGGATTAGGTTAAAGTCCTATAGGTCCCATGAATATTATCTTCGCTCTTGAATTGGCTTTTACTTCTGAGCCTTTGGTCAAGAAGATCACATGGTCTTTTAAGCTTCAAAAGTCAACGTAAAATTTATTTTCCATAAAAATCAAGATGTAGATGTTCTTCATTTCCATGAACTTCTTGAAAAACTTTTAAAGTCACCAATATCGTCTGTTTTCCATGAAATTTAAATTAGTTTTCTTAATGGAGTTGTTTCATTTCTTTTCTGTAAATCTGAAAAGTAGAAGTTTTGTTTTATGCATTTTGGTAACCTGATATGGACCAACTCCAGGAATGATTTGGCTTGTAATTATGGTCTCTGCTTCCTGAGTTTGCCACATAATTGTAATATTTACTTAATTATTTGCATTTGTATTTGTTCAAAGGATTGGCTATTTTTATAAAATTTTTTGGAAGTTGTTCCTTCACTGTTTAGAAGCAGGTTGGTTTTTGCACTATTAAAATAAGTTTGTTATAGGAAATCTTTTTAAGCAGTGTCTCTTTATGAAATGAAGAGGTTTTTTGTTCTTTGTATTCAATACACATTTGAAGATATACCAAAGAAAACTCCTTCTAGAAACACCCACTTATTTGAAAACTGAGATAAGATTAAAATATGTCAGGACCTGAGTATAAGAACCGATACAAACCACAGTTATCCCTATGTCTATGTATCTGAAAGACAGTAAAAGAAAACTATTTGAAGTTCCTCAGGAAACTATCATTTCTTTCTTTTTTTTTTAATTTTAAAATTTTTAAAATTTCTTTTTAGTGTATCAGAATTCATTGTTTATGCACCACACTGCGCTCCATATAATACGTGCCCTCCATAATACCCACCACGAGGCTCATCCAACCTCCCACCCCCCACCCTTCAAAACCCTCAGATTATTTTTCAGAGTCCATAGTCTCTCATGGTTCATTTCCCTGAAACTATCATTTCTATGAGCTAATGGAGTGGTTCTCAAAACCTAGTCCCTAGACTGGTAGTGTCCGCTTCACCCCAAACCTGCTGAATCAGAAACACTAAGGGTGGGGACCAGTATTCTGTGTTGTGGTTTTTATCCTTTTCTTCCTTTTCCTTTTTTTTTTTTTTAAGATTTTATTCATTTATTTGACAGAGAGATAGGGAGAGAGCACAAGTAAGCAGAGTGGCAGCAGAGGGAGAGAGAGAAGCAGGCTCTCTGCTGAGCAGGGAGCCCAATGTGGAGCTCAATTCCAGGACCCTGGAATCATGACCTGAGCTGCTTAACCAACTGAGCCACCCAGTCTCAGTTGTTTTTTTTTTCTTTATTTTTTTTAAAACACTTCACCGAGGGGCACTTAGGTGACTCATCTATTAGGCATCTGCCTTCATGATCTCAGGGTCTTAGGGTCGAGCCCCATTTTGGACTCCTTGCTCCATGGGGAGCCTGCTCCTCCCTCACCCTCTGCTGCCACTCCCCCTGCTTGTGCACTCGCTCGCTCGCTCTCTGTCAAATAAATAAAATCTTAAAAAAAACTTCACTGAAATATAATTGACATCATATAATTCACCTATTAAAGTACGCAATACACAGCTTGGGGAATGCCTGGGTGGCTCAGTCAGTTGGGCATCTGCCTTTGGCTCAGGGCATGATCACATGCGGTGGGATTGAGTCCCACATCAGGATCCTCGCTCAGTGGGAAGCCTGCTTGTCCCTCTGCCTTCTGGTCCCCTGCTTGTGCTCACTTGCTCTCTCTCTCTGACAAATAAAATCTTTAAAGTGCATGGTTGGGATACCTGGGTGACTCAGTTAAGCAACTGCCTTTGGCTCAGGTCATGATCCCAGAGTCCTGGGATCAAGCCCTAAGTTGGGCTCCTTGCTCAGTGGGGAGCCTGCTTCTCCCTCTCCTGCCTACTGCTCCTGCTGCTTATGCACGCACGCTCACGTGCTCTCTCGTTATCTCTCTCACTGTCAAATAAATAAAATCTTACAAAAAATAAATTTTTTAAAAAGTGGTATATATACACAAAGGAATACTACTCAACCATCAAAAAAAAGAAACCTTACCATTTGCAATGGCATGAATGGAACTAGAGGGTATTATGCTAAGCGAAATAATCAGAGAAAGACAGTTATATGATCTCATTTGTGGAATTTAAGAAACAAAACAGGATCATAAGGGAAGAGAGAAAAAGTTAAAACAAGAAGAAATCAGAGAGTGAGACAAACTGTAAGAGACTCTTAATCATAGGAAACAAACTGGAAGGTTTCTAGGGAGGAGGGGGATGGTGGGATAGGGTAACTGGGTGATGGACATTAAAGAGGGCACATGAAGGGCGCCTGGGTTGGTCAGTGGATTAAAGCCTCTGCCTTCAGCTCAGGTCATGATCTCAGGGTCCTGGGATCAAGCCCTGCATCGGGCTTTCTGCTCAGCAGGGAGCCTGCTTCCCTCTCTCTCTGCCTGCTTCTCTGCCTACTTGTGATCTCTGTCTGTCAAATAAATAAATAAAATCTTAAAAAAAAAAAAAGGCACGATGTAATGAGCAATGGGTATTAGACAGATGAATCACTAACCTCTACCTCTAAAACCAATAATATGTTACGTGTTAATTGAATTTAGATTTTAAAAAATGAAACTGTGATAGTTGTTTGCCAAATTTCCTCCTAACTTATGGTTTTATTTGACTTTACTTATTATAGGTTTTGCCATTTAGAGTTTTAAAGATATGTAGTCAAATGTATCAATATTTTCTTTTATGACTTCTGAGTTTATGTTATATTTAGATTCTCCCTACCGTAAAATCGATGATTTCTCTTAGAACTTTTATGGTTTAATACTTTACATTTATGTCTTTGAATCGATTGGGGATTTATCCTAACAAAGGTTAAGGATCCAAATTGTTTTATTTTTCTAGATGACTATGTGGCTATCCCAGCACCATTTAATAAATAGGCTATTATCCCCACTTACTTGGAATGCTTTATCATATACTAGATTTCTCTACCTATTCATATCTTAGTGCAGTAGGCAAAGTAGTAGACACCACCCTGCCCCCCCCACACCCAGATGTCCACATCCCAAAACCTGTGAATGTCACTTTACATGGCGGTAGGAACTCTGCAGAGCTTTTGAAGGATCTTGGCATGGGGAGACTATCTTGGATTAGCTGGGTAGGCCCAATGTAATCACAAGGTTTTTTATAAGAGGAAGGCAGGATGTCAGAGTCAGAGAAGGAGATGTGATAATGGAAACAGATCAGAGTGTTGACTTTGATGAGGGAGGAAGGGACCTCGAGCCAAAGAATTTGGCTACCTCTAGAGACTGGAAAAGGAAAGGAACAGATTTTCTCCTAGGACCTCCAGAAGGGGCACAATTCTGTCAACACCTTGCTTTTAGCCCTGTGAAACCCATTAGGAATTCTGATCTCCAGAATTGTAAGATGATACATTTTTTTTAAGCCATATATTTGTGGTAATTTGTTACAGCAGCAACAGGAAACTAAGACACTGATTAAACTGTTCTGTTCTATTGACCTATCTTATTCTAAAAGTCTTTTGTAATTTTTATAGGGGTTTTTTTTGGGTTTTTTTTTTTTTTTTTTTTTTTTTTTTTTTTTAGGAGAGAGTTGGGGAGGGGCAGGGGGAAAGGGAGAGAGAGAATCTTAAGCAGGCTCCACACTTAGCACAGAGTCCAACAGAGGACTCCATCTCATGGCCCTGAGATTATGACCTGAGCCAAGATCAAGAGTGAGATGCTTAACCTACTGAGCCACCCAGATGGCCCTGTAATTATTACAGTTTCATAATATGTTTTAACATCTGGTCATTTCAGGCCCTTAGGTTTTCCTAGCTCTTCTTGCTTTTTTTATTTTATCATATAAAGGTAAGAACTAGCTTGTTTTCTTCCCCAAAAACTCTTAATGTAATTTGTACTGAAATCACATTATATTAAATTTAATGAACAGCTCATCGACAATTGATATCTTTAAGATATGAGTCTTCCACCAGTATACTTTTTCTGTTTTGTGTCCTTTGTTAATATCTTAAAATTTTCTTTACATAGGATGTGCACTTATTAGACTTATTCCAAGGCATTTTATATTTTTATTACAATTTTTCAATTGTCATAATAAAAACAAGATAAATTCAAACCAACAGTGCAAATAATATACAAAAGAATACAGATGAAGGCAAAGTCATCCAAAATCTCACTAGTGAACATCCTTCCACATACTAGGTTTTCTTAGCCATAAAGGGCAATGGCTATTGGGTAGGCAACTAATGGTGATTGCCGTGAATTGCACTGTGATTTCTATTGTGAATTCATTGATGTTGATGAATTTTCAACTTTATAATTTTGAGCCTTCTCTGGGAAGATGGTTTTAGAGATTTTTCCATAAAGATCATGAACATTTCTTTTTTTTTTTTTTTAAGATGATCCTGAACATTTCTAAAAGTGTGTTCCTAGACACTTATGGTTTTTGTTACTACTGTGAATGGGATCTTTTTCTATTATATTGTCTAATTAGTTATTAAGACTTAATAAAGTGCTGATCTTTTTATATTTCATAATTGGTTACACTAATGTACTTTCTTATTGTCCCTTAAACTATCCAGGTATATAATCATATCTGTAAATCTTTCTGAACACTTACATCTTTTTTTATTATCTTGAATTATTACACCCTGTGACATTTCCTAAACAATAGTAAATAATAGTGGCAATAGACAATTTTCTTTGTTTCTTTTTTACACAAGTAATCTCTATACATAACGTGGAGCTCAAACTCACAGCCCACAGCCCCGAAATTAAGTCATGTGCTCCTCATACTGAGCTAACCAGGAGCCCCAGTTCTTGGTTTTAATGAAAGTATTTCTAACATTTCACAAGTAAACAAACAAAAGCAGCTTGTGTGGAGTATCTGCTTTTTTCTTGATCATGCTAAGGAAGCATCCGATTCCTTTCTCCCATTTTCCCCATTAATGAGGAATTAATGTTGAATTTTATTGCTTTTTCAAAATGAAATTAACCATATGGGTTTCTCCTTGACCTATTAAAGTGGTCAATTATAATAGATTTCCCCATACTGGATCATCCTTGCATTACTCAATTGGATCACTTGGACATGACAGTGGGTTTCCCTTCCGGATTTCCCTTACTATGCTCCAGGTTGACTGTGCCAGGAAATTATTATCCTTAAGACAAAAGGTTAGGGGGGCGCCTGGGTGGCTCAGTGGGTTGGGCCTCTGCCTTCAGCTCGGGTCATGATCTCAGGGTTCTGGGATCGAGTCCCGCATCAGGCTCTCTGCTCACGGGGAGCCTGCTTCCCCCTCTCTCTCTGCCTGCCTCTCTGCCTACTTGTGATCTCTCTCTGTCAAATAAATAAAATCTTAAAAAAAAAAAAAAGACAAAAGGTTAGGTTTCTCATGATAAAGTTTTTTTTACTAGAGGTTACCTCTTTGAGATTTCAAATAGGTCACTGGACGTAATCTAGGATATATTCAAAACTTTTCCACTACACACTTAAACATATTCATATGGATTGCTAACTGTTAGCAAGAACACTAGTTTGTCTTATTTCCAAATGTTTAGTGGGTTGTCTTGGAAGAAAAGAACGGAAAACTACTCAAACTGGTTTAAGCAGAAGAAATGGAAGGGAGATTTATTGGCATTTAGGAGTATTTCATAGATCTCGAGAATAGTAAGTGCTGCTGGGCTCCTGAGAAATTGGAAAGATTTGGAAAACAGATTTCAAAATTGTTCCTTTCTGTCTCATTCTCTCCCACTTTCTTGGTCTCTCAATTTCTTAGTCTTCCTATAAAAGGGGTTTCTCTGGTTTGACAACCACACAGTCACAGGAATTTGATTTTAATGAAAGGTCAAAGTCACATGTGATTTCGTTCAACCAAGAGGGGCTGTGGGTTTGCAAATGTTCTAAGGAAAGGGTGTGAAGGGGAGGTAAAGGTGGGTATATTTGGGGGCGCCTGGGTGGCTCAGTGGGTTAAGCCTCTGCCTTCCGGGGAAGTCATGATCTCAGGGTCCTAAGATCGACGCCCCCCCCCTCCATGAGGCTCTCTGCTCAGCAGGGAGCCTGGTTCCCCCTTTCTCTGACTGCCTTTCTGCCTACTTCTGATTTCTCTCTGTCAAATAAAGTCTTTTTTTTTTTTTTAGATTTTATTTATTTATTTGACAGAGAGAGATCACAAGTAGACAGAGAGGCAGGCAGAGAGAGAGGGAAGCAGGCTCCCCGCTGAGCAGAGAAGCCCGATGCGGGACTCGATCCCAGGACCCTGAGATCATGACCTGAGCTGAAGGCAGCGGCTTAACCCACTGAGCCACCCAGGCGCCCAAAATCTTTTTTTTTTAAGTGGGTATATTTGGTATGGCAGTTACAATTATCCCCAGGTACTATTTATATAATTACTGTTAGGTTGAGTCTGCCTCCAGAATGCTTCCTGAATCTGTTCTGTCATTGATCTAACTCAAGCAAGCCTTCATCCCTTGTCCAAAATATTGCAAGAGCTTCCTGACAGTTTTTGCTATCTTTACTCTTTTCTGAAATCTGTCATTGTCACAAGACAACAGTGGGAGGATTGAATAAAAACTTCATGAACTTTAACGCATCCCACAATGATAAAGTAGTGGTGGGGGGAAAACAGATCATAGGAGTCTTCTGCTTAAAAATTTTCAGTGAGGGACACATGGGTGGCTCAGTTGGTTAAGCGGCTGCCTTCGGCTCAGGTCATGATCCCAGCATTCTGGGATCGAGTCCCACATCGGGCTCCTTGCTTGGCAGGGAGCCTGCTTCTCCCTCTGCCTCTGCCTGTGCTCGCTCACTCTCTCTCCCTCTGTCTCTGACAAATAAATAAATAAAATCTTTAAAAATTTTTCAGTGATTTCCCCATTACCTAAAGAATAAAGATTAGGGACGCCTGGGTGGCTCAGTTGGTTAAGCAGCTGCCTTCGGCTCAGGTCATGATTCCAGCGTCCTGGGATCGAGTCCCGCATCGGGATCCTTGCTCAGCAGGAGCCTGCTTCTCCCTCTGCCTCTGCCTGCCATTCTGTCTGCCTGTGCTTGCTCTCTCTCCCTCTCTCTCTGACAAATAAATAAAATCTTTAAAAAAAAAAAAAGAAGAAAGATTAAAGCTCCACACATGGTCATAACTTTCTTCATAACTTGAACTAAATGTTAACTTTACAGTATCAGCGCCTCCAGCACTCTTTTCCTCCCTCATCAGACAATGCTATGGCTTGACCAGTCGTTAATTTCCATGCCCATACTGTTCTATGTGGTTATGTCCTCCTCTCCTCTTCTTTGCCCAGGAAACCCCATTCACCCTTTAAAACCAGAATCATAGGTCAAACTTTCCAGGAAAACTATGAGAAGGTAATCAATGTCTTCTTCCTCTGGAGTCTTGCAAATCTCTTGCAAATTACCAAGACATAACTAGTATTTCAGGCATTTTCTCCCCTTCACTAGCTCTGTTTTCCAGTTTCATCTGTCTACTCGAGCATCCTCGGCTCTACCGAAAAACGTCAGGCTGCAGGAATTTGACATGATGATGTCGGAAGCTCAGAGCAAACACAGGCTTAGATACTTTGGAAGCAAATCGAGAACACCTCTGTAAAGCCAGGCTTTTCCGCAGAGGGGCTGAGGCGCTAAAAACGCTAGGCGCCCGCGGTGCATACTGGGAGTTGGAGTCTCCGGCCGACCCCACTACCTCTTGGGAGTTGTAGTCCTTGGTCCGGTGAAAGAGAAGACTTTGGCGACTTCCAAATTGTGAATTAGTTCTTAGGGGTAAACGGAAAAGGGAACTCCTTGACATCATGCAAGATCAAGATCCTTGGGCCCACCTCCCGCTCGCGAGTAGCGGTAGGGCGGGCTAGGCTGTGGCGCCGAGGTGGGCGGGGAGACGTTACGTTGACGCTGGCGTGACCCTTCCGGAGCATTTGGCGGGATCTCCGAAAGCTGCCGTAGAGTTGTGCGGCCAGACACTCTTTGTCTGAGGAGAGCTAACGCTCCCTGGGGGGCGTAGTTGTGACCTAAAACTCGCCTGGGTTGTGTGCAGGAGGCCGGAACAAGGAAGTAGAGAAGTTAGCAGCAAGGAGGGGCGTCTGGAATCCGTCCGGGGTCGGTCGCGGACCAGACCAGCGGACAGAAGTCGGAGCGTGCAGCCCGCCCGAGTGAGAAGCGCTGTGGACCGAGGTGAGTGCGAGGTGTAGACCTGGTCCCTTTCTGCGTCGGGGTACGTCCCCGTATTAACCCGACCCGGCCCGTGGTCTGGCCGCCGGCTTATGCGCCCCTCTGAGCCGCATAAGAAAGCGGAGTTGGCGCGGCGGAGCAGGGGCATGCCTGGGCCCAGCCCACCGTCAGAGCTGGTTGTGGCGAAAACTGAAGCGGTCTCCAGGCTCCAGAGCTGGGAGGAACCTAGAACCCTTCATTTCCAACACCCACTTTATGGGCGGGGGCGAGAAAGCCGAGATCCAGAGGGGTGTACCGATGTAATGTCACAGCTGTTTATGTCAGAGCCAGGGTTTCCGGATTTTTGGTCATTCCTCTTTCCATTATTCCGTGCTTTGCTTACCAAGTACCGGCCTCCAGTTTCCTCAAAGGTGTTTTCATTACCTAATGCGGAAGGCTGTTGACGTGATACCTAGGGACTCCTCTCCAGTCAGGTTTCGTTTTTTTTTTAACTTCTAAAGTGTAGTGTAATATGCGTATAGAAGATGCACAGATCAGAAGTGTATACAGCTCTGAATTATTTCAAAGAGAATATACGTATGTAATGACTACTCAGGTCAATAAATAGAATGTTGTCGGCATCCCAGAAACTTCCCTTGTTCCCACTCTAGTATGAACCTTTTTCTCTCCAGAGGTAACTGCTCTATTGACTTCTAACATCATTGACTAAATTTGCCTGTGTTTGAATTTTGTATAAGTGATACTGATTATATTTTTGTGTCTGGTCTTGCTCAACATTCTGTCTGTAGATTCATACATATCTTTGTATATAGTAATAGTTCTTTTTGTTGCCATATCGGATCCCTTATTCTTTCTGCCTATGGTGGACATTTGGGTGGTTTCTAGTTTCTGACTTTTATTTTATTTTTTTTAAGTTTCTGACTTTTATTTTTTATTTTTTTTTTAAGATTTTTTATTTATTTATTTGACAGAGATCACAAGTAGGCAGAGAGGCAGGCAGAGAGAGAGGAAGGGAAGCAGGCTTCCTGCTGAGCAGCGAGCCCGACGCGGGACTCGATCCCAGGACTCTGGGATCATGACCTGAGCCGAAGGCAGCGGCTTAACCCACTGAGCCACCCAGGCGCCCCAGGTTTCTGACTTTTAAAAGGAGAAAGGCTGCTGAGAACATTCCTTTGTATATTTTGGTGCACATGTGTCTGCTTTTCAGTTGGTTAGTAATACAGTGTTGAAATACCTGGGTGGTAGCATTTGTTTATATTCAACTTCCACGTTTGTTTATTTACTTTTGTTAAACATTTGATTTATTTGTCAGAGAGCATAAGCAGGGGCTGCTGCAGAGGGAGAGTGAAAAGCAGGCTCTCAGCTGAGCAAGGACACTGTATCCCAGGGCCCTGGGATGACAATGCAAGCAGAAGGCAGATGCTTACCCAACTGAGCCACCCAGTTTACATTTAATGCCAGTTTTCTAAAGTATAAATTTACATTCAGACCAGCAGTGTATGAATGTTTAGTTGTTTCACATGCTTGCCAACACTTGATGTTGTTGATCTTTTTAATTTTATCTATTTTGGTGGCATATAGAAATACCTCATGGTTTTAATTTTCCTGATAATCAGGTTGAGCTTTGTTGGTTCATATGTTTATTGTTCATATTTGTTTGGCTTTTTTTTTTTTAAGATTTTATTTATTTGACAGACTGAGACCACAAGTAGGCAGAGAGGCAAGCAGAGAGAGAGAGGGAAGCGGGCTCCCTGATGAGCAGAGAGCCGGATGTGGGGCTTGATCCCAGGACCCTGGGATCATGACCTGAGCCAAGGGCAGAGGCTTAATCCACTGAGCCACCTAGGCACCCCTGTTGGTTCATATGTTTACTAGGTATCTTCTATCCTAAAGTGCTTGCTCAGATCTCTGTTTTGTTTTAAGATTTTATTTATTTATTTATTTATTTATTTGACAGAGAGATCACAAGTAGAGAGGCAGGCAGAGAGAGGGGGAAGCAGGCTCCCCGCTGAGCAGAGAGCCCGATGTGGGGCTCGATCCCAGGACCCTGAGATCATGACCTGAGCAGAAAGCAGAGGCTTAACCCACTAAGCCACCCAGGTGCCCCAGATCTCTGTTTTTCTATTGAGTTGTTCTTTCTTGCTGATTTGAAGTTATAAATATACAAATATTTTTTTAAGATTTTATTTATTTATTTGACAGAGAGAGAGAGAGCACAAGTAGACAGAGTGGCAGGCAGAGGGAAAGGGAGAAGCAGGCTCTCTGCTGAGCAAGGAGCCCGACGTGGGGCCCCATCCCAGGATCTTGGGGTCCAGACCTGAGCTGAAGGCAGACACTTAACTGACTGAGCCATCCAGGTGCCCCTGAAGTTTTTTATATATTTTAATTATCAGCCTTGTTTGTATATATGGTAAATATACTGTAGTTTGACTTTTTGTTTTCTTAGTAGTGTCTTTTGATAGAAGTTCTAAGTTTAAATGTAGTCCAATTTTTCAGTCTTTTCTTTTTTCATTATTGCTTTATGTATCCAGTTCAAAAAATCTTTATTTAAAGTCATGAGGATATTCACTTATATTCCAAAAGCTTTGTTTTAAGTCTTAGATTTAGGTCTGTAATTGAATTGGAAATGGATGGTTCTTCTGTATGTGGAGTAAGGGGGTGGTTTCTTAATCTGTAAGGCTCTCCCATCAACCCAGCACTGTTTATTCAAAAGACAGTCCTTTCTCCATTACTCTGCAGTTCTGTCTTTTTCATAGATTATGAAGGGAGATGTGGGTTTTTTTGTATTTTTTTAATTAAATATTTTATTTATTTATTTGACAGAGGGGTAGGGAGCACAACTAGGCAGAGTGGCAGACAGAGGGAGAGGAAGAAGCAGGCTCTCTACTGAGCAGGGAGCCTGATTCGGGGCTTGAACCCAGGACCCTGGGATCATGACTTGAGCCCTCCAGTTTCCCTTATGAAGGGAGATGTTTAAATTTAAGTTCCATTCAGGTGATCCTGATATTTAGCACTATCATAGACACACATTATGTTAAATCAACTATCTAAGAGATGTGCATCTGAACCAATCAACAACAAATGATCATTCCTTAAGAAGACACAGATGGCAAACAGACACATGAAAAGGTACTCAACATCACTAATCGTCAGGGAATTGCAAACCAGAACCACAATAAGGTATCCCCTCCCTTCTGTCACAATGGCTAAAATGAAAAAGGTAAGAAATAAGGGATCCTGACTGGTGAGAATGTGGATATAAAGGAACCCTCATGAACTGTTGGTGCACTAATTTACATTTAGTGCAGCTGCTATGGAAAACAGTATGGAGGTTCCTCAAAAAATTAAAAATAGAAATACCATGTGATCCAAAAATTCCACTACAGGGTATTTACTCAAAGAAAATGAAGATATTTACTTGAAAAAAATAAAAGCTCCCCAATGATTACTGCAGCATTATTTACAATAGCCAAGATACAAAAGCAACCCGAGTGTCCATCCATACATGAATGGATAAAGGAGATATGGTAGGTATGTATTATGTATGTATAATACATACAGTAGAATATTACTCAGCCTTTAAAAAGAATGAGATCTTCCCATTTGCAACAATATGGAGGGACCTAGAGGGTAGTATACTAAGTGAAATAAGTCATACAGAGAAAGACAAATACCATATGATTTCATTTGTATGTAGAGTGTAAAAATACAAAAATAAATGAAAGCAGGAACAGACCCATGAATACAGAGAGAACTGATAACTCCCAAAGGGGAGGAAGAGGAATGGGCAAAATGGGTGAAAGTGAGTGAGAGGCACAGACTTCCAGTAACAGAACAAAGGAGTAAAAGTCAAAGTTAAAAAAAGTAAAAAAACAAAAACAAAAAAAACAAACAAAAAAAAACACAAAGGAGTAAAAGGTACAGCATAGGGAATATAGTCAGTGGTCTTGTGTTGTATGGTGACAGATGGTAGCTACACTTGTGGTGAGCATAGCGTAACATACAGAGTTATCAGAGCACTATGCTGTACACCTGAAATTAATACTTTTTTTTAAAAAGGGAAAAAATGGACCTCTTTTGTGAAGTCTTGAAGAATGAAGATTTCATGTGTTATCTTTAAGTTAAATTTATCCAGATTGTTAAATTGTTCAGATTGTTTTGGTGTGATTTAAATTCATTTATTCTTGTGAACATTAAGACTTGTTCACTTTTGGGGTGCTAGGGTAGTCCGGTTGGGTAAGTGTCTGACTCTTGGGTTTGGCTGAGGTTATGGTCTCGGGATCATGAGATCTAGCCCTCTTGGGCTCCTCACTAGGCGCAGAGCCTGCTTAAGATTCTCCCTCTTCCTCTACCCTCTCACCCCTGCCCTGCATTCTCTCTCTCCCCACCCTCAAAAAAAGTTTTGCTCACTTTTACTAACATCTTTGAAGATAATTAAAATTTTTTGTTCTCCATTACTTTCAACCTGAGCAATCTTAACTATCATAATAACCTGACTAGGTATGGGCCTAATGCTCTATGGATTTCAGACTGAGCAGGGTTCTTGAATGTTATTCACTTGTGCATTTTTTTAAAAGATTTTATTTATTTATTTGACAGACAGCGATCACAAGTAGGCAGAGAGGCAGGCAGAGGAGGCGGGAAACAGGGTTCCTGCTGAGCAGGGCCCAGTGCAGTGCTTGATCCCAGGACCCTGAGATTATCACCCAAGCCAAAGGCTGAGGCTTAACCCACTGAGCCACCCAGGCACCCCTCATTTGTGCATTCAGTGAGGTCTGAAATTGATTAAAATGGTAACGTTTAAATTCCACACATTCCCCTGCTTTTTTTTTTTTTTTTTTAAGATTATTTATTTATTTGAGAGAGAGAGCACACATGCCTGCATGAGCCAGGGGAAGGGCAGAGAGGTAGACTCCCCATTGAGCAGGGAGCTTGATGTAGGACTTGATCCAAGGACTCTGGAATCATGATCTGAGCTGAAGGCAGGCGCTTAACCAACTGAGCCACTCAGGCGCCCTAAATTTCATACATTCCTATTGGAAGCAGAATATGTGACTACAAGCTATGATCCTTGGCTGAGATGAAAAGTACTTTCATCTCAGTCTACTGCCTTATCAGGAGTAGAGGCTTATGGGCAGTCATTCTGTACTTTCATTTCACTCCTCTCCCACCACCCCCAAACCCTACTTGCTTGAAGGGAACAATAAAATTGAAACAGTTTAACAAACTTTCACTAGGTTTTTTTGTTTTGTTTTTCACATTTTAAGTAGAGTCTTGCAAAGTCCACTTTGGTTTACCAAATACTTGCCAAACACCTAACATTTAATGTATCATGGGGTGTACACAAATTGTACACAAATAAATAACTTGGCCCCTACCCTCAAGGAATGTGAAGCAGGGGAACTGGGGACATAGTTGGTCTAGTTAAGCTGTACATCTTTAAGAAGCACACTAGTCCTGGCTCTTCCTAAACTATATCTGATAGAACTAGTTAGGTGGAGGGACACCTGGGTGACTCAGTCGTTTAAGCCGCTACCTTTGGCTCAGGTCCTGATCCCAGAGTCCTGGGATTGAGTCCCACAGCGGGCTCCTTGCTCAGCGTGGAGCCTGCTTCTCACTCTGCCTCTGCCTGCCACTCTGCCTGCTTGTGTTCTCTCTCTCTCTCTCTCTCTCACAAATAAATAAATAAATAAAGTCTTAAAAAAAAAACTATCTGGGGCGCCTGGGTGGCTCAGTGGGTTAAGCCGCTGCCTTCGGCTCAGGTCATGATCCCAGGTCCTGGGTTCAAGCCCCACATCGGGCTTTCTGCTCAGCAGGGAGCCTGCTTCCTCCTCTCTCTCTGCCTGCCTCTCTGCCTACTTGTGATTTCTCTCTGTCAAATAAATAAATAAAATCTTTAAAAAAAAAAAAAAACTATCTAGTGGAAGGGGAAGCTGGTGAGATATGTTCTTTTTTCCTGCCATGGGTAGGTCAGTGATTAGACCAAAAGACTAACAAGTAATTCTTCAGAGATTTATTTCAAAACGAACTTTGCAGCTCTGTACTTTTTCTGGCCATCTGTATTTTTCAGTATTGAATGCTGAGTAATGGCTATGCAAATGCAGCTTGAAGCAAATGCAGATACTTCAGTGGAAGAAGAAAGCTTTGGCCCACAACCGATTTCACGGTTAGAGGTATGTGCTTAGTTGTTAATTTTAGAATTATAATGCTAGATTACAGTCTCCTACCTGTTGGGAGAACTTACAACCTTTTCATAAACCATTGATTTATTACCTACGGTCAAGACCTAAATTAGAGTTTTCAAAAGTGTTATCAAGGATCCTGTGGAAATGCTAAACATGTCTGGCCATATCTCTTTCGTTAAGAATTCTCCTCCTGGGGCGCCTGGGTGGCTCAGTGGGTTGAGCCGCTGCCTTCGGCTCGGGTCATGATCCCAGGTCCTGGGTTCGAGCCCCGCATCGGGCTTTCTGCTCAGCAGGGAGCCTGCTTCCTCCTCTCTCTCTGCCTGCCTCTCTGCCTATTTGTGATTTCTCTCTGTCAAATAAATAAATAAAATCTTAAAAAAAAAAAAAAAAGGAATTCTCCTCCTACTTTATCATTTTTCTTTCTTAGAGTTGGATTGTCAAAAACTAAAAGCCCTAGGATCTCATGGTGGAGTCTTGGTGGAGTCTTGATACTACTTATGAAATTACAATCCAGAGAATTAGAGTGGCCTAGGACAGCTATGCAGGAAGAGAGAGGAGCATTGTCTCTCCATTTACCCATATCTGTGCTGAAGTTACTAGCAAGACAGCTGTTGTGGTCAGGGAGAAGGGCTTGTAGCTATTAAGGTGTAAGGGTCAAGCTCCAATTCAGGACTCTGCACAGGAACATCAAACATCGGACCTGGGCCTTTGCACTATTTCTTCCCATTGTACAGACGCCCCACAGTGTGAGTGCCACAGACATAGGCTGAGAGAAGTAGGAGGGAAAGCAGAGAAAGCCTTTATTCTTCCCTTTACACATATTCCAACCACCTCAGCTAAACTTCAAGACTCCAGCAGAAGTTAATATAAACGGGTTTGTGATAAATATTACAGAGTTCAGCATCATAACTTCTGGTATTATGAGCATCCTTATACCCACACATGCATTTTGCTTATTGCTTAAATATTGATAGGAGGGGTGCCTGGGTGGCTCAGTGGGTTAAGCCGCTGCCTTCGGCTCAGGTCATGGTCTCGGGGTCCTGGGATTTATTTTTAAAAAAATAAATAAATAAATAAATAAAATAAAAATAAATAAAATAAATAAATAATAATAAAATTATTAAAAATAAATAAAAAAAATAAATAAAATAAAATTAAAAATAAATAAATAAATAAATATTGATAGGAGAGCTTATTTCTGTGGGCAGGCCCTCCCCTCTCAAAAACCCTTTCCAACCCACAAATACATACACATTCCACCACTAATATTGTCCCAGCAGTCATAGTTTTGATGGCTAATAAAATCAAAGCTGAATTTGTAATATAGGTAGGAAGAGGTACATTTGGGTGGTTTATTTTGTGAACTGGTATATGAGTCCATAACCAAAACTAGTTTTTCCCCATTTTCTTTTATTTTATTTTTTATTTTTTTTATTTTTTTTTTTTTAAAGATTTTATTTATTTATTTGACAGAGAGAGATCACAAGTAGATGGAGAGGAAGGCGTAGAGAGAGAGAGAGGGAAGCAGGCTTCTTGCTGAGCAGAGAGCCCGATGTGGGACTCGATCCCAGGACCCTGAGATCATGACCTGAGCCGAAGGCAGCGGCTTAACCCACTGAGCCACCCAGGTGCCCCCATTTTCTTTTATTTTTATTTTTTTTTTTAAGATTTTATTTACTTATTTGACAGAAAGAGATCACAAGTAGGCAAAGAGGCAAGCAGAGACAGAGGAAGGGAAGCAGGCTCCCCGCTGAGCAGAGAGCCCAATGCGGGGCTCGATCCCAGAACCCTGGGATCATGATCTGGGCGGAAGGCAGAGGCTTTAACCCACTGAGCCACCCAGGTGCCCCAGGATGCAGTCTTTTTTGAAGATCCTTTAGCCTTCTAAGACTTTTTCAGAGAAAATATTCTGAAAAATTGGAAACTATAATAGTAATCAACATAAAATATGGAAATCAATTTTATAGATATTTACTTATTTTATCCCAGGGTCCTGGGATCAAGCCTCGCATCGGGCTCTCTGCTCAGCAGGGAGCCTGCTTCCCCCTCTCTCTCTGCCTGCTTCTCTGCCTACTTGTGATCTGTCAAATAAATAAAAAATCTTAAAAAAAAAAAAAAAGTTCAAGGGTAAAGCTAATCCAGCTGTATAACTATAGGGGTTATACAATTAACCAACTGAGCTACCCAGGCACCCCAGTTTTCCCCCATTTTTAATGTCACTTGTTAGAGTGATTCAGTCATTTTGCTACCCTCAGCTCTGGGGCAGGCTTCTCTGTTTACTCCAGCTTAGAGTAAAACAAACAAACAAAAAACATTTTTTTATTTGTGTTTGATGTAGAAAACATTAGAAACAGTGGTTTAAGGTGGCTTTTTAGGGCCCAGTGTCTCACGTTTTTGACAGAGGAAGAGAGAGCACAAATAGGAAGAGTGCCAGAGGGAGATAGAGAAGCAGATTCCCTGCTGAGCAGGGAGCCTGAGGTGGGTCTCAATCCCAGGACTCTAGAATCATGACTTTAGCCAAAGGCAGACACCTAACCGACTGAGCCCCCCACGCGCTCCTCAAAGTTCATTTGAGAAGTCGTAAAAGGTTGAGGGTTACTAGTTTATTCCCAGTGCCTGTGAATTAGTGGTTTAGTCCCAACTCATGATGAGAATACGTACATGGGACTACTAGTTTAGAAGTATTGGTTTTCAAAATGAAAGGGTTGGTAATTTGTTTTTAAATACCTCATGTGTATAGAATACTTTTCAAAGCTTTTGCATATAATATTACAGTTCTTCAAAACAGCTCTGAATTGGGTAGGGCAAATATCTATGTTAGCTGAGAGAACTGAAGCTTACACTTATCCATGGTTTTCTTCACTTGCAGCAATGTGGTATAAATGCCAATGATGTGAAGAAATTGGAAGAGGCTGGATTCCATACTGTGGAGGCTGTTGCCTATGCACCAAAGAAGGAATTGATAAATATTAAGGGGATTAGTGAAGCCAAAGCTGACAAAATTCTGGTAAGTACTGCTTATGTGATGTAGGGGGAGGCATTAGTGGGAATAGCATGTACAGTGAAGGTGGCAGTGTTCCTTCTTCATCTCCCAGTGTGTCATTGTGTTCCCCTTTCCAGAGGTGACTGCGCTAGTTAATTATGTTTATATGTGCCTCCTTGCATAAATTGGGATTTTCTCTCAAGGAAATTAGTTTCATGGGGTATGAGTACTGCCAAATTGGTAAGTTTGCATTTCCGCCAGCAGTACGTGGTGATGTACCTTATCTTTCTAGAAATTATGATCTCATGCCTTAGAAATATATTCATTAGTATGTAGCCACTAAAAAGAATTTCAAAGAATATTCATTGATATAGGAGAATGTTTCTGATATAAGAAACATAAGGATTCCTAATATCAGGAATGTTCCTGATATAAGATAGCAGGGTAATAAGACACAAATACACACACACACACACATACATGGTTGATTTTTTTTTGTTTTTAAAAATGTGTGTATAGCACATACACAGGATAAATACACTAAAATATTTGTGGTGTTATTTCTGAATGGTAAGAATGTGAGCGATTTTTACTTTTGCCTCAGTTTTCTGAAGTTTCTTCATTTTGTATAATCAAGTTTTACTTTCAAATAGAAAAGCTGTTTTTATTTCTTATTAGCTAACTAATCATAGGCAAGATTCTTTAATAATGACAAGAGAATGTGATTTCAAATCATGTGCTAGTTTTTTTTTTTAACTTTAATGACATAAAAGTGATTTTACTGGCTTAATAGAAATGAAGTAGAAGTCTAATAATCCCTTATATAGCATTTTAACTTTGAAATCCCACTCTTTTATATATATTCTCATCTGACCTTCATAACAACACTGAGAAAAATAGGTGGGGCCAGTATTATCTCTGTTTTATGGATGAGGAAACGTAAGATACTGTGGTTCAGTTATTTACCCAAGGTCATGCAGGCAGTGGCAGAACTAAAACTAGAATCCAGTTATTTTCATCCTATCATATTATGATCTTTTCTCATTTCCTTCCAATGACTTATAGCTACTATTAATTTTTCTTTCACATTCATAATTCTCATGGTTATATTTTATTTTATGCACTTACCCTTTGGTATTTAGTTATTATTTAGCTGGGTTCCCCCCCCAATATTTTATTTATTTATTGGAGCATGAGTCGGGGGGCGGGGGAGAAGCAGACTTTCTGTTGAGCAGGGAGCCCAACTTGAGGCTCAATCCTAGGATGCCGGGATCATGACCTGAGCTTAACAGACTGAGCCACCTGAGCGCCCCTATAGTTATACAGTTGGATTAGCTTTACCCTTGAACTTTTTTTTTTTTAAGATTTTTTATTTATTTATTTGACAGATCACAAGTAGGCAGAGAAGCAGGCAGAGAGAGAGGGGGAAGCAGGCTCCCTGCTGAGCAGAGAGCCCAATGCGGGGCTTGATCCCAGGACCCTGGGATAAAATAAGTAAATATCTATAAAATTGATTTCCATATTTTATGTTGATTACTATTATAGTTTCCAATTTTTCAGAATATTTTCTCTGAAAAAGTCTTACAAAGCTAAAGAATCTTCAAAAAAGACTGCATCCTGGGGCACCTGGGTGGCTCAGTGGGTTAAAGCCTCTGCCTTCAGCTCAGGTCATGGTCTCAGGGTCCTGGGATCGAGTCCTGCATCAGGCTCTCTGCTCAGCGGGGAGCCTGCTTCCCTTCCTCTCTCTCTGCCTGCCTCTCTGCCTACTTGTGATCTCTCTCTGTCAAATAAATAAATAAAATCTTAAAAAAAAAAAAAAGACTGCATCCTTTGTTATTGGTTAGCTTCAGTGTATGTACTGCCATATAACTTAGTCAAATGGACAATAGCTGAGATTTGTGGGTACTTACTATCTCATACATTAATATATGCACAACCTGATTAATTCTGTTTTATTGGGTATTATACTGAGAGCTTTGAATTTTTAAGCACTGGTAGGGATTTTACTTCATTTATTTAAACCACTTTGTAATAGTAACTCAGGGCTGAGAAGTCATAATTCTTTTTTTTTTTTTTTTTTAATTTTTTTAAGATTTATTTATTATTCTGAACACTGACCCTGATGCAGAGCTCAGTCTCACAACCTTGAGATCACAGCCTGAGCTTAAACCAAGATTTGGGTGCCTAACCAACTGTGCCACCCAGGCGCCTCTGAAGTTTTCATTTATTGTATTATTCACATATGTTGTTGAAATGATGACTTAATTGGAAGTGACAGTTCTGAGCCCCTAATACCTCATCAAAAGAGTATATGTGATACTAAGCCAGTAGGTATCCCTAAAATCTATTGGTTTTCTTTCTGGGCATTAATATTTGTGTCAGAACAAATCCTGACAGGATCTTTGCTTATGCCTTGTCAGACCTTAGTTTTAGAAATCAAATCAGTGTTCTGCTTTCATGAAAACACAAATAAACACCTTTAATAAAGCAAAATGAGATATGCAAAATGATACAGAGCTAGGTGTATTTTTCTGTCCTCTTTGATTTCAGACATTTTGTACTGTGAATTTCTAGTGGATAAAGGTGGATGATGTTATTTGCTTTTAAAGGTTAAAGAAGATTTCTTCAGTCACTGTGGCTATTCCTTCAATTCCCCAAAGTCTTTGAAATTGAGATTTTTTTTCTTTTTTTAAGATTTATTTATTTTAGGGGCACCTGGGTGGCTCAGTGGGTTAAGCCTCTGCCTTCAGCTCAGGTCATGATCTCAGGGTCCTGGGATTGAGCCCCCCATAGGGCTCTCTGCTCAGTGGAGAGCCTGCGTCCCCCTCTCTCTCTGCCTACCTCTCTGCCTACTTGTGATTTCTCTGTCAAATAAATAAATAAAATCTTTTTTAAAAAATTTTAAGAAAAGATTTATTTTAGAGAGAGAGCATGAATGGAAAGGGCAAAGGGAGAGGGAGAGAGAATCTGGAACAGACTCCATGCTGAGCATGGAGCCCCATGTGGAGTTTGATCTCACGACCCTGAGATCATAACCTGAGCCCAAACCAAGAGTTGCACACTCAACCAACCGCACCACCCAGATGCTACTGAAATTGAGATTTTCAACAAGAATATCCACTGTTGGGGCGCCTGGGTGGCTCAGTGGGTTAAGCCGCTGCCTTCGGCTCAGGTCATGATCTCAGGGTCCTGGGATCAAGTCCCACATCGGGCTCTCTGCTCAGCAGGGAGCCTGCTTCCCTCTCTCTCTCTCTCTCTGCCTACCTCTCTGTCTACTTGTGATCTCTCTCTGTCAAATAAATAAATAAAATCTTTAAAAAAAAAAAAAAAAGAATATCCACTGTTACAGTGGAGAAAGGAAAATAAAGAAAATCATTTGTAGTAGGTACATCAAGGTGGTAGAAAAAGATTTTATGGACAAATTTGTTCAGAAGGTGACATATTTATGTGATCTTCTCCACATTTTCAAAGTTTAATTGTAATTGGCTTTTGTTGAACTGTGTTCTCTTTGTGTACTGTAAGCACTGACAGATTCAGCACAGTTATTTTTTGTAATATTTTCCATTTTTTAAGATTTATTAGAGGGCATGCATGCATACGTGTGTGTAGTGGGGAGAGGGGCATAGGGAGAAAGAATCCTAAGCAGACTCCCTGCTGAATGCCCCAAACAGGCTCAATCTCACGACCCTGAGATCATGACCTGAGCCAAAATCGAGAGTTGGTCGCTTAACCTACTGAGCCACCCAGGTGCCCCATGATATTTTCCTTCTATTCACCATTCTGTGTCTTGTGTCCAAGGTTTGGTAGTTCTTGGCTATTGAAAACTATACATTTAAGACTTCAGCTAGCAGAAATGAAAGTAACTCATTATGTAAGTGTGCGAATAGAAGTAAAGTTCTCCCAGATTAGGCAGTTGCATGGTTTTTACTTCACATTTCACTTTAGTTATAATATTTTGTACCTGTAAGGGCTCATAGTCTAGAATTTAGGAGTTAAAACGACAAACAGGGAAAGCAACTGCTATGTTTTTTTCTTAGCCTTTTTTTACTAAAATTTTTTAACTTACTGTCATGTTGAATTTTACAGTGAAAACTTATATACCCATTACCTAGACTCTGCCATTAAATTTTAATATATTTGACTTACCACCTGTCTGTTGATGTCTCTATCCAACAATCAGTCCATCTTGGATTTTTTTAATACTTTTCAAAGAAAGTTGTAGATGTCAGTATATTTCCCTCTAAATATTTTAGTACACATTAATTAAGGTTCGGTATTGGTTTATAGTCTATTTTATCTTCTGGTTTTCATTAATCTTCATTTTTCCTGAGGATTAGTAGAAGTTACAGGAAGAGAGATCATAGAAAAAACAAGGGGAAGAAATTCTCTAAGACATAATAACAGAAAATTTGGCAGAGCTAAAGGGAAATCTCACATAGTAAGAATTTATGGAGTATCAGAGACCCACACTTAGACACATGAGTGTGAAATTTCAGTATACCAGTCATAAAGAGAAGATTCTTAAAGAATTCGGGGGGGGGGGAAGCAATTCTAAAGGAATAAAAAATCAGAAAGACTACTTTTTTTTTTTTTTTTTTTTTTTTTAAGTAATGTCTGCACCCACTGTTGGGCTTGAACTCACAACCCTAAGATCAAAAATTCTTTGCTCCACCAACTAAACCAGCCAGGTGCCTGGAAAGACCACATTTCTTAACAGAAATCTGACTGGTAGAAGCTAGTAGAACAATGCCTTCAAAGTTATGAGGGAAAATAATTTTATTATTTTTTTAAGATTTTATTTATTTAAGAGAGAGTATATGAGCGGGTGGAGGTGCAGAGGGACAAGAAGACTCCCCCCAAGTGTGGAGCCCAACAGGGGCCCCAATCCCAGGACTCTGAGGTCATGACCCAAGCTAAAGTCAGATGCTTAACCGACAGAGCTACCTACGCACCCTTAAAGGAAAATAATTTTAAACCTAGAATTCTCTTTGTGGCAATTTTATTAACCAAATACTGGGGCAGAATAAAACATTTTCAGAAATAAAATAATTCAGAACATTTTTCTCTTACGCACTTTCTTAGGAAGTTACTTGAGGATATACTTTAACAAAATGAGTGTGGAAAACAAAAGATCTAGATTAGACTCCAATTCAAGTACTCAGTGAAGGAGAGTTGGGGACAGTAGTTGACTCGGGAGCACAAAGCTCAGTTTGGAGGAGAGAAGAGAAGGAACCTGAGGTAGAAGGGTTTCAGTAGAATATACATGGTAAGATTGAGAGGTCGGTAAATTTGAGAAATGATAAAGTCAGAAAACACTGGAAGGGGCCCCTGGGTGGCTCAGTCATTAAGTATCTGCCTTCAGCTCAGGTCATGATCCCAGCGTCCTGGGATGGAGCCCCGAATAGAGCCCTGCATTGGGCTTCCTGCTCAGCGGGAAGCCTGCTTCCTCTCCTACTCCCCCTGCTTGTGTTCCCTCTCTTGCTGTCTCTCTCTCAGTCAAATAAATAAATAAAATCTTAAAAAGAGAAAAAGAAAACACTGGAGACAGACATGACTCAGGTATAAAAGCAAGGTGGTGTATGAAAAAGTTATCATTTGAATTTGACAGCAAAAGCCTATGAGGGACATTGAGTTGTTAAAATTGGAACTTTAGTGAAAGAATTGCACTTCTCACACACTGATGCTGCAATGAATTAAATTTACAAAGCTGGAATATAAACATTTTAATGAGTTTTCAAGTGAGATAGTTTAGAGAAGTTTAGGGAATAATTTAAAGCCTACTACTCAGCTATTCATTGGTTTCCTTTTTTCTTGTTTATTTATTTTACAAATTTTATTTATTTATTTGACAGAGATCACAAGGAGGCAGAGAGGCAGGCAGAGAGAGAGAGGAGGAAACAGGCTCCCCACTGAGCAGAGAGCCCGATGCCAGGCTCGATCCCAGGATCCTGGGATCATGACCTGAGCTGAATGGAGAGGCTCTAACCCACTGAGCCACGAAGGTGCCCCTATTTTTTTTTTTTTAAGATTTTATTTATATATTTGACAGAGAGAGATCACAAGTAGGCATGCCTTTAGAGGCATGCAGGGGGTGGGGGAAGCAGGCTCCCTGCTGAGCAGAGAGCTGGATGCAGGGCTCCATCCCAGGACCCTGAGATCATGACCTGAGCATGAGGCAGAGGCTTAATTCACTGAGCCACCCAGGTGCCCCTGATTTCTGTATTTCTTTGTGGAAAGTTTTTAAATGACAAGTTTAATCTCTACTTGCTATGGATGTATTCACATTTTTCTTTTTCTTTTTTTTTTTTTTAGTCAGACTCAGTTTATTTTGCTGAGTTTAGATTCAGGTTCAGCCAGGGATGCCTGGGTGGCTGTCAGTTAAGCATCTGCCTTCAGCTCAGGTCATGATCCCAGGGTCCTGGGATCAAGTCCTACATCGAGCTCCTTGCTCAGCGGGCAGCCTGCTTCTCCTTCTGCCTGCTGCTCCCCCTGCTTGTGGTTGCTTGCTCTCTCACTCTCTCTCTCTCTCTCCAACAAATAAATAAAATCTTACATATTCAGATTCAAGTGATCATTTGTGCCTTGACTTGGATTATTTTTGTGAATTATGGATTATTGAGTTTATTTAGTTTGTGTCTTTCTAGGAATTTGCCTATTTTATTGCAGTTATCTAATTTGTTGGCATAGAGTTCTGTTTTTGTAAGGTTAATAATTCCTTTCTTTCCTGATGTGTGATTTGAGTCTTTTTTTTTTTTTAAGATTTTATTTATTTATTTGACAGAGAGAGAGAGGGAGGGAGAACAAGCAGGCAGAACGGCAGGGAGAGGGAGAAGCAGGTTCCCTTCCAATCAGGGAGCCTGATGTGGGATTCGATCCCAGAACCTTCAGATCATGACCTGAGCTAAAGCTGAAGCTGAAGGTAGACACTTAACCGACTGAGCCACTCTGGCGCCCCTGAGTCTCCCCCGCCCCCTTGGTCTGGCTAAAGATTTATCAATTTTGCTGATCTTTTCAAAGAACCAACTCTTGGTTTCATTGATTTTTCTCTATTGTATTTCTAGTCTCTTATTTTACTAGTTTATAGTCTAATCTTATTTCCTTCTTTCTGCTTAGTTTGTATAGTGTGCTTTTTTCTAGTATCTTTTATTTATTTATTTAAGAGAGAGTGTGTGAGCATGAGCATGAGGGGCAAAGGAAGAGGGAGAGAGAATCTCAGTCTGAGGCAGGGCTTGATCCTAGTACCCTGAGATCATGACCTGAGCTGAAACCAAGGGTTGGATGCTTAACCAACTGTGCCACCCAGGCACCCCTAAATGCATTTATTTTAAATTTTGGAATTAATTGATAGACTCATTACTGAAGACTTATCAGTGACTACAAAATGATAGATAAGTGTTTTCGACCTTGACAGTGTAAAAGAAAAGGTAGAGCTGACAGAGACAGGGACGGTAGACACAGAGGGACAAGAGATTGAAGGATAGATGTCTTCATTTAACAAAGGAGAAAGAAGGGGCACCTGGGTGTCTCAGTGGGTTAAGCCTCTGCCTTCAGCTCAGGTCATGATCTCAGGGTCGTGGGATCAAGTCCCATGGCTGGCTCTCTGCAGGGAGTCTGCTTCTCCCTCTCTCTCTGCCCTTCCCAGCTCATGCTCTCTCAATCTCTCTCTCTTTCTCTCTCTCTCTCTCAAATAAATAAAATGTTTTAAAAAAATAGTTTCTCTCCTTTTGCCCCTGTCGCCGTTCCCCCTCCAAAAATAAAAAAAAAAGTAGAAAAGTTAAGAGATATAGTCAGTGGTTGATGGAACAGGAAATGAGAATTTAAATATTTTGTTAGACTTCATGCTGAATGTCACATTTGTCATAAGTCGGCGAAGTACACATGTGTGGGTCTATAATAGTTTTTTGGTTTTTTTTTACTATATGGATGTATTAGTTGAATTAACAATTAAAAAGTTAATCTTCATGGAGTCTCTGAATTAGCTTATTTTATCCTTTAGTTGCCAGAGAGATAAAATAATCCTAGAACTATTGGTATTTTGATGACTTTTTATTTATCATTATTTTTTAAAAATTTTATTTGTCAGAGAGCATAAGCAGGGGGAGTGGCAGGCAGAGAGAGAAGCAGGTTCCCTGCTGAGCAAGGAGCCCGGTGTGGAACTTGATTCCAGGACCCTGGGATCATGACTTGAGTTGAAGGCAGACCCTTAACTGACTAAACTACCCAGGCATCCCTTTTGATGACTTTTTAAAGAGAAAGCACTCTGGAAATTTGGTTAGAATTTATCTCTTCCCGCAGTGTGTCTGATTCTTGTTTTACTAATAATCATATTTTGTTGATTTGACATTTCTTATTTTTCCTAGACTGAGGCAGCTAAATTAGTTCCAATGGGTTTCACTACTGCAACTGAGTTCCACCAAAGGCGGTCAGAGATCATACAGATTACTACTGGCTCAAAAGAACTTGACAAACTACTTCAAGGTATAGTGATCCCTTATCCTTTGCTGTGAACTGCAGTTAGTAAAGCTTCCAGGTCAGAAAACAAAACTAAAGTATTTGGGTAGAATTTGTGTGTTAGATATGATTAAGAGATAAGAGAGGGGCGCCTGGGTGGCTCAGTGGGTTAAAGCCTCTGCCTTTGGCTCAGGTCGTGATCCCAGGGTCCTGGGATCAAGCCCCGAATCAGGTTCTCTGCTCAGTAGGGAGCCTGCTTCCCCCCTTCTCTCTGCCTGCCTCTCTGCCTACTTGTGATCTCTGTCTGTCAAATTTAAAAAAAAGAGAGATAAGAGAACTATCCACATTGAAGTAAGACTGCTAGAGGGTGGCACCTGACTTATACTAAAATTATCTGCCAATGAAATAATTGAATTTCCATTTAATACTGCATTCAGAGAGTAAGCTTCCTCTGCTTATTTTAACGCAGGGTTGAAAATCTGGTAACTAAAACATTCCATGTTTGAATAATGTGTTAGAGTATCAGTGCATGGTAGTGCACACTAAACTATTGGACTTTTATGGAAACATGTAAAGCTTTTGAACTTTTGAAAACATTGCTGTCCTAAATTACTATGAGGTTAGATTTTTTTGTTGTTGTTGCTTCCCCAAATATTTAATCATTCAAGTTTTCTTTTAGGGTGCAAAATAGTATGCATTCAGGAATAGTATGCAAATTACTATATATTCAGAAATATGTGCAAATTACTTAATATCCCTATACCTCAGTTTTATTATCTTTATGGTGAGGATAAAAAGAGTTCCTACCTTATAGGTTACTGGAATTAAATGAAATGGTACATACATATGCATAGCACAATGCCAGGTACACAAGAAATGTTTAGTAAATTTTAGAGGATATCTCTATAATTTTTTACATTTACTGCTTATTGACTTGTCGTGGTATAGTTCTATGTCTTAATTGTGGTTGTAGTTACATGAAGCTAC
Source organism: Lutra lutra (assembly GCF_902655055.1). Taxonomy (NCBI): domain Eukaryota; kingdom Metazoa; phylum Chordata; class Mammalia; order Carnivora; family Mustelidae; genus Lutra; species Lutra lutra. The sequence goes on from NC_062284.1 coordinate 60,397,184, forward strand.
AGATGCAATAAAATTGCATAAAACTGTATACATATACACAAATGAAATGAATGCATTTTTTTAAGATTTTATTTATTTGACAGAGAGAGAGAACACAAGTAGGCAGAGAGACAGGCAGAGAGAGGGGGGGACCTGGCTCCCCGCTGAGCAGAGAACCCCATGCGGGGCTCAGTCCCAGAACCCTGGGATCACGACCCGAGCCAAAGGCAGCGGTTTAACCCACTGAGCCACCCAGGCGCCCCTATTTTTTTTTTTTTAAGATTTTATTTATTTATTTGACAGAGAGATCATGAGTAGGCAGAGAGGCAGGCAGAGAGAGAGAGGAGGAAGCAGGCTCCCTGCCAAGCAGAGCACCCAGCGAGGGGCTCGATATCAGGACCCTGAGATCATGACCTGAGCCGTAGGCAGAGGCTTAACCCACTGAGCCACACAGGCGCCCCAAAATGAATGCATTTATAACTAGAGAAATCTGAATGAACTCTGGGGCTGTATCACTGACAGTTTTCTAATACTGATACTGTACTATGGTTATGTAAAATGTTAACACTGGGGGAGCCTGAGTGATGAATTCTTGGGACCAGGGCACCTGCGTGGCTCATTCATTAATCGTCTGCCTTTGGCTCAGGTCATCATCCTGGGGTGCTGGGATTGAGTCTTATATCAGGCTCCCTACTCCGTGGGGTTCTGCTTCCCACTCGCCCACGACGAGCTGCTTCCCTTGCTTGTGCTTGTTCTCTCTTTCTCTCTGTCAAATAAATAAATTTTTTTTTTAAGATTTAATTTAATTATGTGCCAGAGAGAGAGGAAGGAGAGCAAGCACAAGCACGGGGAGTGGCAGGCAAAGGGAGAAGGCTCCCCACTGAGCAAGGAACCTGACTTGGGACTTGATCCCAGAGTCCTGGGATCAAGTGCCACATGGGGCTCCCACTTAGCGGGAAGCCTCCTTCTCCCTCTCCCACTCCCCCCTGCTTGTGTTCCCTCTGTCACTGTGTCTCTCTCTGTCAAATAATTAAAATCTTAAAAAAAAAAAATTCATGGAACCTTCTTGTACCTTTCTTTGTGATTTTCTGTAAATCTAGAATTATTTCAAAATAAAAATATTGCTTGTTGAAAATTGAATTTACAAATTATTTATACATCTTTCTGATGAGTTCCAAGGACACTTCTACAATTACTCTTTCTAAACATTTGTATTGTGCTAAGAGGTGTTTCCTATTGCTCTTTTAGGAGGAATTGAAACTGGATCCATCACAGAGATGTTTGGAGAATTCCGAACTGGGAAGACTCAAATCTGTCATACGTTGGCTGTAACATGCCAGGTGAGATTTTGGGCTCTAACCAAATCTGCAAAAAAAAATTAGTTGATTGCTATTTGCAAGCATCTTTTGGGATGGACATTAAAAGGGCACTTTATCCCTAAGACCCTTAGACCCCTACTACATAATTCTTCCATGTCCTAGAAACTTTCACATCATTGTTTTCAGATGATTTCATCATTGTTTCAGATGTTTTCTTATCCTCCACTATGCCTCCCCTGGCTTTACCTGCCCTCTTCACTACTCTAGATCTTATGATTCACCATTAAAGTCATTCCTCAGGGGCGCCTGGGTGGCTCAGTGGGTTAAGCCACTGCCTTCGGCTCAGGTCATGATCTCAGGGTCCTGGGATCAAGCCCCACATCGGGCTCTCTGCTTAGCAGGGAGCCTGCTTTCCCCCTCTCTCTCTGCCTGCCTCTCTGCCTACTTGTGATCTCTCTGTCACATAAAAAAAAATAAAATTAAATTAAAAAAAAAATAAATAAAGTCATTCCTCAGATACATATTCCCCACCTAAAGAGATGTCAGTCTTAGATGAACCCTTCTTAGAATCTTCTCTGAGAACTTTTTTTTTTTAAAGATTTTATTTAGGGGCGCCTGGGTGGCTCAGTGGGTTAAGCCGCTGCCTTCGGCTCGGGTCATGATCTCAGGGTCCTGGGATCGAGCCCCGCATCGGGCTCTCTGCTCAGCAGGGAGCCTGCTTCCTCCTCTCTCTCTGCCTGCCTCTCTGCCTGCTTGTGATCTCTCTCTGTCAAATAAATAAATAAAATCTTAAAAAAAATAAAAATAAAAATAAAGATTTTATTTAGGGGCGCCTGGGAGGCTCAGTGGGTTGAGCCACTGCCTTCGGCTCAGGTCATGATCCCAGGTCCTGGGTTCGAGCCCCGCATCGGGCTTTCTGCTCAGCAGGGAGCCTGCTTCCTCCTCTCTCTCTGCCTGCCTCTCTGCTTACTTGTGATTTCTCTCTGTCAAATAAATAAATAAAATCTTAAAAAAAAAAAAAGATTTTATTTATATATTTGAGAGAGAGAAAAAGGGAGCAAAAGAGCATGGGAGAAACAGACTCCCTCCTGAGCATGGAGGCCAATGCCAGATTGGATCCAAGGACTCCGGGATCATGACCTGAGCTGAAGGCAGACACTTAACCAACTGAGCTACCCAGGTGCCCCGTGAGAACTGTCTCCTTAGTCCCTGTTCCTTAATAACTGAATCATACTGGAGAAAAATCATACTATAAAGCTGATTATCTTCACTTTAAATTCAAAATGACAGACATTAGACTAACATTCATACTGCTTGGAAGACTTACTAAATTTGTTTAGGCATTCTTCTTCCCATTCAGTAAGACAATTCTCACGCTTTGTTCTTTCCTCTCATACCTTCATGTTCCTCTTCAACCCTCATTCAGCCAGTGACCAACCTATTCTTCACATCAAATTTATGAATCCACCTACATTTATACCCATATTTTCATATTTTGGGCTATAACAGAAAAGTGTCTCTTTTCAAAACCCCATCCTATCAGTGTGATCTGGTTACCATCTTTGGCCACCTTCTCAGGGATTCTGCTCCTCCTCTATTTTATGCTTTACCTCTGTATTAAGTATCTCTTCCAAAACTTTTTTTTATTTGTAGTCTCATTCATGGGAGGATTTGGAAACAGACACAGTGAATTAATTCCTAAAATCATGCTTTACTGAAATAATAGATATAGGGGATGCCTGGGTGGCTCAGTTGGTTAAGTTTCCAACTTTTGATTTCAGCTCAGATCATGATGTCAGGGTCATGAGATCAAGCTCCGTGCTGGACGTGAAGCCTGCTTGAGACACTCTCTCTCCCTCTATCCCCCCACACCACCAAAAGAAAAAAGAGAAGAGGCACCTGGGCGGCTCAGATGGTTAAGCGCCTGCCTTTGACTCAGGTCATGATATCCAGGTCCTGGGATTGGGTACCAAGAGTCCCATATCAAGCTCCCAGCTCAGTGGGGAGTCTGCTCCTCCCTTTCCCTCTACTTCTCCCCCTGCTTATGCTTTCTCTGCCTCTCTCAGTCTCAAATGAATAAATAAAATCTTTTTTAAAAGAGAGAGAGGATGCTAATTCATTAATAACAGAAAAGATTACATTTCACCAGCCTAAGAGCTAGAACTAGAAGTGTAGAAAGGATGTTAGATTACTGCTTAAATCTAAACATAATCTGCTCTCATTTATTCAGATTTTCTTAACTTAATAAAGTGAAACTCTATTACATTAGATCTCTAATAATAAGTTACATAAAGTTGAGAGCCACAGTTAGATCACAGAAATGAACAGGCTATGTTTCTTTAAAGTACTAGACTAATGAGAAGACTACTAACTGAGAAGACATTTTATCATAAATTCCAGTTTTTGTTTTTTGTTGTTGTTTTTTTTTTTATTTGACAGACAGAGATCACAAGTAGGCAGAGAGGCAGGCAGAGAGGAAGGGAAGCAGGCTCCCTGCCGAGCAGAGAGCCCGACGCGGGACTCTATCCCAGGACCCTGAGATCATGACCTGAGCCGAAGGCAGCGGCCCAACCCACTGAGCCACCCAGACGCCCCTAAATTCCAGTTTTAAATGCATATACCCTTTGACAGAAAATGTGGCTTACACAATTGTTCACAGATAGTCGAGGATAAATGTACAAAGAATTTACACAATAGCATTATAAAATGGTGAAAGTTCAAAACAACGTACATCACTGTAAAATAGGAAGAAAAGTTAAATTATGGTACTAAGCAGTTATTAAAAATAGCTAACTTGGGGCATCTGGGTGGCTCAGTGAGTTGAGCCTCTGCCTTCGGCTCAGTTCATGATCCTGGGGTCCTGGGATCGAGCCCCGCATCAGGCTCTCTATTTGGTGGGGAGCTTGCTTCCCCCGCTCTCTCTGCCTGTCTGTCTGCCTACTCGTGATCTCTGTTTGCCAAACAAATAAATACAAAATCTTAAAAAAAAAAAAAAAAAAAGCTAACTTGGTTGTGGTGTCGCAGACCAGTAATATGAGATGACTGCAGTGGCACTAGAGGGCAAGATGGAGGAGACAGAATGGGCTGGAATGCAGAGTATGCAGTCCACCACCTTGAAGTTGGCTCAATAACACACTGGGACCTTGTCCACTTTTCTGTCAGTCTTCATACCTATACCCAGTCACCTACGGTCTCCCTTCACCCATAGAGATCTTTGTAGCTGGAAAAGAGCCTGCTTCCTCCTCTCTCTGCCTGCCTCTCTGCCTACTTGTCATCTCTGTCTGTCAAATAAATAAATCTTAAAAAAAAAAAAAAAAAAGAAAAGAAAATTTGATGTTTCTTGGCCCTTAGTATAAAATGTCCTAAAGGATTTTCCTCAGAATTTAAAAGTGAGTTATGACTCCAAAGTAGATTGCTAGGGTGGAAACTACCCTTTAGCATCATTCACATAAAATTTGTAGAACTTAAAATTGTCTGACATGGGATGGGTAGATTTCCCTAAGTAGCTCATAAGATAATTTTGATGGCATTCCTCCCTTTTCTTTTTCTTTTTTTTTTTTAAACTATATTTTCCTTTTCCTCCTTTTGTTTACTTTTAACATCTGTAGGTACTATGGGAATAAACACCCTTTTTTTTCTTCTCTCTCAGCCATACTTTAAACTAAGAATGTCCCTGGGGCATGGCCAAACCCTGTTAGGAACCTGCAGAAGCAAAATCTGCTTAATAGAGTGAAGTGTAAGTGTGGCTTGAATGTGACAAAATTAATTGGGTATTGGATCATTGTCTCTAACTTATTAAAGCTAAGGTAGTAAATGAACTTTCAAAGATCTATACTCTTGAAAGAATTGTTCAATCTTGTGTTGGTATTCAGTCATAGAATTTTATCACTTAGTTTGGACTGTATTTCCAAGCAGTCCAACTCTGGTAAGAGTCTGGCATTGCATGCTGTGGAACACCAGGAGTTTCATATCTACTACTAGCTGTATTTCTATCAGAAGGGAATGCCTCCTGGGGTGCCTGGGTGGCTCAGGGTTAAGCCTCTGCCTTCGGCTCAGATCATGATCTCAGGGTCCTGGGATCAAGCCCCACATCGGGCTCTCTGCTCAGTGGGGAGCCTGCTTCTCCCCCTCTCTCTGCCTGCTTCTCTACCTACTTGTGATCTTTCTCTCTCTATCTCTGTCAAATATAAAAAAAAATCTTAATGAAGAAAGGAACGCCTCCTATCTACCCCTGATTGACTCTTTAAATTTTTTTTTCCCTTTGATTTATTGGGGGTGGGTGGGGAAGTTGATCAGTTATATTAGAAGTACAGAGTTCATTTGTACACTGTTCTTTTTGTTCTGTCCAGCTTCCCATTGACCGAGGTGGAGGAGAAGGAAAGGCCATGTACATTGACACTGAGGGTACCTTCAGGCCAGAACGGCTGCTAGCAGTGGCTGAGAGGTAGGTTACTGAATTAGATAAGAGAAATCTTTTTAATTTTATTTGAGAGAGAGAGAGCATGAGCTGGGGGAGGGAGAAGCACACTCTCCACTGAGCAGGGAGCAAGATGCAGGGCTTGATCCCAGGACCCTGGGATCATGACCTGATCAAAGGCAGACACTTAACCAACTGAGCCACCCAGGCACTCCAGGTGAGAGAAATCTGGCGCCACCTGTCACTGTAGTGATTGCCAGGGTTAGTATGTCTGAAGAGTTTTTCTTTTCTTACTGGTCTATATCCCAGTTATATCCCAAAGTTATATGTGTAGATCAGAAGAATGACCTTCCTTAGAAAAAAGGACTCTTCTTAAATCTATGAGTTATTGTCAGACTGGATAAAAATCTACACCCAGCTATGTGCTGTTTTCTAGAGAAACACTATAGATTCAGAGACATAAATAGGTTGAATGAAAAAGGATGGGAAAAGATATTGCATCCAAATAATAACCATAAGAGAATTGGCTGTACAGACAGCATAGGCTTTAAGACAAAAAAATAAATACTAGAGACAAAGAGGACCATTTTATAATTGAAAAGTCAGTTCATTGGGAAAATAGAACAATTATAAACATACCCATACCTTAATAACAGGCCCCAAATATGTGAAACAAAAACAAAAACTGACATAATTGGAAGGCAAAATAAGCAATTTAACCATAACGGTTGGGGACCATTATCTCAGTTCAAAAAGCATATAGGTACTGTATGTAATGGTGGAAGTCTGAATGCATTCTCCTTAAGATTGGAAACAAGGATGTCCACTCTCACCATTTACATTCCATTGAAGGTGGAAAATACTGAATGTACTGGAGGTCCTAGTCAATGCAGTCAGCTAGGAAAATGAAATAAAAGGCATCCAGATTGGAATGGAATATGTAGAACTATCTTTATTCACTGATGAAATGATCCTTTATGTAGAAAATCCTAAGGAATCCACATACACACAAAACTACTAGAACTACATTATTTCAGCAAGGTTGTATTGTCACTATGCAGAAATCCATTGTTTCCATATAGAAGCAATGAACAATTTAAAAATTAAGAAAACAATTTCGTCATTCGCAGTAGCACTGAATTCCCTCTCCAAATGATAAAAAATCAAAATAGGAATAAATTTAACCGAAGACTACAAAACATTGCTGAAAGAAATTGAAGATCTACATAATTAGAGAAACACTCCATACTCATGGATTGGAAGACACAGTATTATTAGTCATAATTTTACCTCAAACTGATATAGATATTCAGCACAATCCCTACTGTAATTTCAGGAAGCAGTTAGGCAGAAACCAACAAGCTGATTATAAAATTTCTTTGGAAATGTCTAGGACTCAGAATAGCCAAAACATGCTGGGGTAGCAGGGAGAACAAAATTGGAGGTCTTGGTCTTCTTCATCTTAAAACTCACTTAAAGCAACAATAATTAAGACACTGTGGTGCTGGAATGGGACAGACATGTGGATTAGTGGAACAGAATTGAGAATTGAGACATGAGCTCTTTCATTTATAGTCACTTGATTTTTTACAAAGATGTCAAGGCAATTTAATGGTTCCTCAGTCTTTGTCTTTCAATAAATGGTGCTAATGTAGCTGGATAGCAGCATGTAAAAAGATAAATTTAGACCCTTATGCTATACATAAAGTTAACAAAAATGGATAATAGTGTGGTGAATCCTCAAAAAATTAAACCTAGAATTATAGTATAGTTCAACAATTCCACTTTTAAGTATACAAAGAATTGATATGGGGACTCAGATACTTGTACACCAGTTTCCTGGCAGCACTAGTTACAATAGTCAAAAGGTGGAAGCACCCGGCTTATTCATCATTAGATGAATGGATAAACAAAATGTCATAAAAATATAAAATGGAGGGGCGCCTGGGTGGCTCAGTGGGTTAAATAAAGCCTCTGCCTTCAGCTCAGGTCATGATCTCAGGGTCCTGGGATTGAGCCCCGCATCGGGCTCTCTGCTCAGCAGGGAGCCTGCTTCTTCCTCTCTCTCTGCCTGCCTCTCTGCCTACTTGGGATCTCTGTCTGTAAAATAGATAAATAAAATCTTTTAAAAAATAAAATTAAAAAAAATATATATATAATGGAATGTTACTCAGTCTTTAAAAGGAAGGAAATTCTCTCATATGCTACAACACGGATGAATCTTAAAAACAAGCTAAGCGAAATAAGCCAGTTACAAAAGGACAAAAATTGTAATGATTCTTCTTATTCAAGGTACTTAAGTGGTCAGTTCATAAAGATGGAGAGTAGAACAGTGATCCTCAGGGGCAGGGAATGAGGAGAGTTGGGAGTTATTATTTGGGGGATACAGAGTTTCTGTTTCGGATGATAAAAAGTTGTGGACATGGATGGTGGCGATGGTTGCACAGCATGAGAATGTACTTACTGCTTCCGGACTATACATTTTTAAAAAGGCTAAAATGGTCAATTGTATGTCATGTATATTTATTATTATTTTAAAGATCATGGTCGTAAATGTAAAAATAAAACTATAAAACTTACAGGGAAAAAAAAGGGCAGGAGGAAATATTTGTTGAGCTTGAGGTAGGCAGTTTTCTTAGATACAACACCAAAAAGCATCCATGAAAGAAAACACTGATAATACTTTTCATTTCATCAAAATTTAGAAGTTCTGTGCTTCAAAGGACATTATTAAGAAAGTGAAAAGACAACCCAAAGGATGTGAGAAAATATTTGCAAATCGTATTTCTGAAGGGTTTAGTATCCAGAGTTACAAAGTCCTCTTAATCCAGCAATAGACAACCCAATTAAAAAATGAACAAAGGAGGGACGCCTGGGTGGCTCAGTTGGTTAAGCAGCTGCCTTCGGCTCAGGTCATGATCCCGGCGTCCTGGGATCGAGTCCCGCATCGGGCTCCTTGCTCAGCGGGGAGCCTGCTTCTCCCTCTGCCTCTGCCTGCCACTCTGTCTGCCTGTGCTCATGCTCTCTCTCTCTCTCTAACAAATAAATAAATAAAATCTTAAAAAAAAAAAAAAAAATGAACAAAGGATTTGTACAGCTGTTTCTCCAAAGAAGATAAATGGCCTAGTAGCACATGAAAAGATGTTCAACATCATTAGTCAAGGGGAAAAACAAAACCACAGTGAGATACCACCATTAGGATGGCTGTAACAAAATAGGCAGTAACAAGTATTAGGATATAGAGAAACTGGAACCCTAATACATTGCTAGTAAGAATGTAAAATGGTGAAGCCACTATGGAAAACAGTATGGTAGTTAACTATAAAATTACCACATAACAGAGCAGTTTCGCTCTGGTTATGTGCCCAAGAGATAAGAAAACCTGCCCACATAGACACTTGTTTGTAGATGTTATAATATTGTTATAATAGCCCCAAACTGGAAATAACCCAGTTGTACATCAACTGATGGATGAATAAACAAAATCTGATTTATGCATACAGTGGAGTACTATTAAACAGTGAAATGGAATGATGTACCCATGCATGTCATACCGTAGATGAACCTCAGAAGACATACTAAGTAGAACCTAGACACACAAGACCGTATATTTTATGATTTCATTTATAAGAAATTCCCAGAAGGAGAAAATCTGTAGAGCAATGTATCAGTGGTTGCCTGGAGCAGGAAGTAGGAATAACTACAGATAGACTTGAGAGATCTTTTGGGGATGATGGAAATGTTTTAAAATTGGATTGTGAGGGGTGCCTGGGTGGCCCAGTGGGTTAAAGCCTCTGCCTTCGGTTCAGATCATGATCTCAGGGTCCAGGGATCGAGCCCTACATCGGGCTCTCTGCTCAGCAGGGAGCCTGCTTCCTCCTCTCTCTCTGTCTGCTTCTCTGCCTACTTGTGCTTTCTGTCTGTCAAATAAATAAATAAAATCTTGGGAAAAAAATTGAATTGTGATGAAGATTGTACAACTCTGCAGATTTTATTACAAAAAGTCATTCAGGGATGCCTGGGTGGCTCAGACGGTTAAGCACCTATCTTCATTCAGCTCAGGTCATGATTCGAGCATCCTGGGACTGAATCCCACACTGGGCTCCTTGCTCAGCATGGAGGCTGCTTCTCCCTCTGCCAGCCACTATCCCTGCTGTCTACTCTCTCTCTCTCTCTCTCTGATAAATAAATAAAATCTTGGGGCGCCTGGGTGGCTCAGTGGTTAAAACCTCTGCCTTCGGCTCAGGTCATGATCTCAGGGTCCTGGGATCGAGTCCCGCATCGGGCTCTCGGCTCAGCAGGGAGCCTGCCTCCTCCTCCTGTCTCTCTCTGCCTGCCTCTCTGCCTACTTGTGATCTGTCAAATAAATTAAAAAAAAAAAATCTTAAAAAAAAAATAAAATCTTAAAAAAAAAACTTTGAAAAGTCATTCAGTTGTAGACTTAAAGCAGATCGATTTGATGGCATACAGAATACCTCAGTAAAGCTGGTAAAGAATATATAATTTTCTCTGTCCCCTAATCTTTCAAATAAACCCTCAAAATTGTTTAATGTATTTTCCCTTGTCTAGGGTAAAATGTGATAATTTGGTCCCTACCACACATTTTACCGAAACCTAGTGATTAAATATAATTTAATTGCATGTTGAGATGTCAGACCCAAGTTGGAACTTGCCTAAGTTGAGAATTTTCTTTTTTAGTTTTAGAATTATAACCAAATTATCTGCCCCAGTTTACTATTTGAGGAATCTGAGCTATTGGATGTATACCATTGAGGCAAAAATATCAATTGGAACAATAATTGCAGCTCTTTGCGTCTGCTTACAGAATCTGTGAGGAAAAAAGAATTCCTTTCTTGAACCTGATTTTAGGTTTCTAAAGATGAGTATACTGGGGCGCCTGGGTGGCTCAGTCAGTTAAGCCTCTGCCTTCAGTTCAGGTCGTGATCCCGTGATCCTCAGCAGAGAACCTGCTTCTCCCTTCCCTCTGCCACTCCCCTTGCATGTACTCTCTGGCTCTCTCTCTCAAATAAATACATAAAATCTTTAAAAAATAAATAAAGATGAGTATATTAAACTGTATCTTCCCTCCCAAAGTTATTTTTGTTCTTGTACAGAAATCACACTTTTTGGGGCACCTGAGTGGCTCAGTCGTTAAGCGTTTGCCTTCGGCTCAGGTCATGATCCCAGGGTCCTGGGATCGAGCCTCTCATCGGGTTCTCTGCTCAGCAGGAAGCTGCTTCTCCCTCTCCCACTCCTCTTCTTGTGTTCCCTCTCTCGCTGTGTCTCTCTCTGTCAAATAAATAAAATCTTTTTTTTTTTTTAAATCACACTTTTAATTTTTACGTACACTGTTTTAATAGTGGAGTTTTTTTTTTTATAAAGTCATTAAAGTTTTGCCCACTAACCTAAATGAGTGTTCAGATAGGATAAATGAGATAGTAGAATGTTGCCTCTGAAGGACAGGGCTTTGTTTTGCTCACTGACTGTATCCCTAAGCCCTAGAAAAGGGAAAACAGCATTAATGAATGAAGGAGTATTTATTAAGTGGGGCCATGTTTATGGCTTTTTGTCAACTACAGGAAAAATAGGGTTTTTTTTTTTAAAGATGTTATTTATTTACCTGACAGAGATCACAAGTAGGCAGAGAAAGAGAGAGAGAGGAGGAAGCAGGCTCCCCACCGAGCAGAGAGCCCGAGGCAGGGCTCCATCCGGTACACTGGGGTCATGACCCGAGCTGAAGGCAGAGGCCCCAACCCACTGAGCCACCCAGGTGCCCCCAGCAAAAATAGGTTTAAAGAGAAATGTCATTAATTTTAGCATTTCTACCTATCAAGAACATTTCTTATAATTGAATTTGTTTATTATATTGCATTTATAGTTTTGAGAAAGTTACCAAACTCCTTAAGATAATAGCTAATCTCCCCTCACAACAGAACAACCCTCATTAGTTTTAGCTTTTGAATAATATTGACCACCCCAATCTAATCCAGGTTATACTGTAGTTCATGGCTTCTCAGAACACAGTTCTCAATACAGCTGTATTTAGCATCACCTAGGAACTTGTTTGAAGTACAAATCCTCTGACTCCTTTCCAGATCTATTGAATCAGAAACTGTAGAGACTCAGAATACAGTCCAGCAATGTTTTATCAAGCTATCCAGTGATGCAGATGATAGCTAAAGTTAAAGAACTGTGGCCGTAATTGCTAGCTACAGTGTCACCACCTTTTCTTTTTATAAGTTTTATTTATTATAGGGAGACCAGGGTGGGAGGGGCAGAGGGAACGGGAGAGAAAGAATCTGAAGCAGACTCCCTGCTGAGCACGGAGCCTGACATGGGGCTCGTACCCACAACCCATGAGATCATGACCTGAGCTGAAATCAAGAGCCAGATGTTCAACCAGCTGAGCCACCCAGGTGCCCCAGTGTTACCATCTCTTTTGAAACTTCTTTTAAATACTATGAAAGAATGCCCGAACCCACCTTGAGGCGGTATAGCTCTTTTTCCACACTTAAATGTTAAGAATCACCTGAAGTTATTTGTTAACTACACAGATTAACACATGATTCATTATGTGTTAATGATTAATTCATATAAATTGTTGTTATAGAGGAATAAAACCTTTTTCTTCCCCGAAAATTATGATTTATTAAGTCTCAGGCCCAGGAATTTTTTTTACAGGTGTTCCATGTTATTCTTTAAGGAAGTTTTGGAAACACTATGAGAGATGATGTTTATTTCTAGCCAGCTTTTTCCACATCGTGGGAATTGAAAATTCCATGTGCTCCTTCAGGAATGTAACCAAAGAGATCCTTATAGTATTTGTTGTGAACACTGCTGACATAAAGGCCAGGATAAGTCTTTGTTTTCCTGGTAAACCGTCCATATTTTTTTTTTTTTTAAGGTTTATTTATTTGACAGCACAAACAGGCAGAGAGGCAGGCAGAGAGAGAGAGGAGGGAAGCAGGCTCCCTGCTGAGCAGAGTGCCTGATGCGGGGCTCCGATTCCAGGACCCTGGGATCATGACCTGAGCCGAAGGCAGAGGCTTTAACCCACTGAGCCACCCAGGTGCCCCAACCATCCATATTCTGATAGCTAAAGATAATCTCCTTTCCTGATAGATGATATCAGTGTTTCTGGAACAAATCTAGACTTGTGTGCTACAGTACTTAGGCCTCTTGAATCTTTTTCTTACAGCAATGATTTAAATATGGAAGTTTGGGGGCACCTGGGTGGTTCAGTGGGTTAAAGCCTCTGCCTTCAGCTCAGGTCATGATCTCAGGGTTCTGGGATCGAGCCCCACATCGGGCTTTCTGCTCAGCGGGAAGCCTGCTTCTCCCTCTCTCTCTCTGCCTGCCTCTCTGCCTACTTGTGATCTCCGTCTGTCAAATAAATAAATAAAATCTTTAAAAAATATATAGATAGATAGATAGATATGGAAGTTTTTTTCTCCTTATCCCCAATCTATGTTTGGTCAAGATTCCAAAGTAAACCTCTATCCTTATTCTCTTTATCTTTATGCCCAGACTTAATAATTCATGATCATCAATCCACTTAATGCCAAAGCTAAACTTCTACTTGTGTTGATGGTGGCCAAAACAGCAGGTGAAGTGGTTAAGAAAAGCACAAAGACTGTGGCTGATATGAAAAATACATTTTATGATGTTGGAAAATGTACTTGGTTAGAATGGGATCTCCTGATACTGAGGGTTAGCTTATTGCAGTGTTCTATCCAAGTGCTAGGATAGAATATTTCTTTGTGATTCTATGCTTTCTAGGAGGAAAAACCAGAGGAATGCTATTAGCTAAAGCTAAATTCCAGAATAGGTTTAATGCAGTGTATGCTTTTGTAAAGATCAGAGTCTCCACATATAATAGACTTGCTTCTGTCAAAGACTGATGGAATCATAAACATTGAGACTTAGGGTTCCCAAAGAATGCCTTGATTTTGCTTAAACAGATTCTTTTTTGAACTATAACGTTAGGGAGTTGGTGTACTTTTGGATTATAATGATTTTAGGTTAACATTAATATAAAAATTTGAATTATAAAGTGATATGATTGTCTTCTTGTTTGGATTGTGGATAAAAACTGTATTCAGTATCATTAACTCAGAATTTAGGTATTAAAAAAAGTCCTAGGTAAGAGAGGCCTAGTCTTTCCCTCAAGGAATTTGTACTTTAAAAAAAAAAAAAAAAAAAGATTTTATTTATTTACTTGACAGAGAGAAATCACAAGTAGGCAGAATAGGGGGAAACAGGCTCCCCGCTGAGCAGAGAGCCCGATGAGGGGCTCGATCCCAGGACTCTGAGATCATGACCTGAGCTGAAGGCAGAGGCTTAACCCACTGAGCCACCCAGGCGCCCCTTGAGTGGTTGTTTAGAAGCTTTTATTCCTAGGGGTGCCTGGGTGGCTCATGTGGTGAAGCATCTGACTCTTGATTTCAGCTCACGTCATAATCTCAGGGTCATGAGATTGAATCCCACATCTGGCTCTGTGCTGGCTACAGGGCCTGCTGTAGATTCTCTCCCTCTGCCCCCGACTCCTACTCTCTCCCTCTCTTAAAAAAAAAAAAAAGAAGAAAAAGGTTTTATTCCTCTATAACAACAATTTATATGAATTTAATTGATCTTTGATTTGTTATTTTTGTTTCAGTTCCAGTTCTGTCATGTTGCATTGGTTTTTCCAGGGGAGTACTTGGAACATGATTTGGAAATTTGTTTTGGCTCAGGAGTCCTGAGAGACTAAATTTGATTTATCCTGAAGTCCTGTTGATCTACCCCAAAGGAGTTACTGTGGTCATCTCTCTCTAGTTTGCCTGGACTTCTAATAGAAAGGGAATTAATATTCTTTAACCTTAACATTTCTTACCCAATCAGGCAATCTCTTTACTATTAATTTCCAATCTAAGTTTTCTTTGCAGTCTAAAAACGTTCTCTGTTTTCTTCTAGATATGGCCTCTCTGGCAGTGATGTCCTGGATAATGTAGCATATGCTCGAGGGTTCAACACAGACCACCAGACCCAGCTCCTTTATCAAGCATCAGCCATGATGGTGGAATCTAGGTATGTGCTCAGTAGAAGACACAGAGTATGGCCCAGACCCATTACCCTGAATCTTATATAGGCTATTTGGCCAAATTGATAGTAACTTGAATTAGAAATGGGGAGATTTAAGTTTTAGTTCTAGTTTGACACTGTTACATTGTGGTTCAGGTCAAACATTGTTAAGAAATGAAGCCATAATTCACTTGAACTTACTGGAAACTTGTTATGTAGTGCCTCAGACAAGAATGTTGTAAAAAAATTTTTTTTTTTTTTTAAAGATTTATTTATTTGAGAGAGAGAGAGAGCATGAGAAGTGGGAGGGTCAGAGGGAGAAGCGGGCTCCCTGCTCATGCGGGACTCAATCCCAGGACTCCAGGGTCATGACCCGAGCCGAAGGTAGTTGCTTAACCAACTGAGCCACCCAGGCATCCCTGTAAAAATTGTTTTAATAAAACATTTATAGGGGCGCCTGGATGGCTCAGCAGGTTAAAGCCTCTGCCAGGGTCCTGGGATCAAGCCCCGAATCGGGTTCTCTGCTCAGCAGGCAGCCTGCTTCCCCCACCCCTCTCTGCCTATCTCTGCCTACTTGTGATCTCTGTCAAATAAATAAAATAAAAATCTTTTTAAAATAAATAATAAAACATTTATATACGAGTATAGCTGAATATGAAAGTTTAAGGTAGCGAGGAAGGGAACATAATCTGACACAGGCTAGAAATAAGCTTCATAGAGTCCTTGTTCCCTGTAGGTATGCGCTGCTCATTGTAGACAGTGCCACTGCCCTGTACAGAACGGACTATTCAGGTCGAGGGGAGCTTTCAGCCAGGCAGATGCACTTGGCCAGGTTTCTGCGAATGCTTCTGCGACTTGCTGATGAGGTAAGGTGTATCGGGACAGAGAATGCCTAATTTTCAGGGGCCTCACTGGGAGGCCAGAACATCAGGGCCTGGTTTCCCAGATAGGAAGAGGTGTATTAATCATTCATTACTTTGTGGGGGAAGGGGTGGCAGCAGTAAGGTCCTTTGAATGGCCACAAAAAATGACATTTATCCTTTCTCCATCAGTTTGGTGTGGCAGTGGTAATCACCAACCAGGTGGTAGCCCAAGTGGATGGAGCAGCCATGTTTGCCGCAGATCCTAAAAAACCTATTGGAGGAAATATCATTGCTCACGCTTCAACAACCAGGTAAAGTGAACAGATAGGTGACTTTGTCTTAGAATGTCATAGTAACTGAAGTGGACGTGAAGATCTGAATTTCCATTTAAATCCAGTCAATGCTACCACAGGAGTCATTGTTAAACGTTAATTGTCATGGTCTAATTAGTGCATATGTTTGCTTTCAGTTTATAAAGGAATTAAAAGCCCTCAGATATGCAAGACTGCATATGAAGGATATGCCTCTCCCTCATTATTAAGAAAGTAATTGTTTCAATATGAAAAATCCACTAAAGTTGGAAGCAGGGTAGGAGTGGATTCCTCCAAGTTGGAAATGCCCCTAGGGGATACAGAAAGATTCCCCAGAGTCCTAGGAAGTATATAGGTCTGAAAAAAAATCTAGAGCTACTATAAATAAGACAAAGATTTTTAAACTGTAACTTTGTCGGTTTTTTTGGTCAGACTGTATCTGAGGAAAGGAAGAGGGGAAACCAGAATCTGCAAAATCTACGACTCTCCCTGTCTTCCTGAAGCTGAAGCTATGTTTGCCATCAATGCAGATGGAGTGGGAGATGCCAAAGACTGAAACATTGAGGTTTTTCCTGTGATAAACCTCAAGTGCTACAGCCTGATGGAGAGGACTGCTCCCTGGGGTTCTTCATAGGCTTCTTCCTGTTCTGACTGCCAGAAAAGGGCTTCTGGAAAAACAGCTATTGTATCAGCTTTTCTGATGGTGTAAACAGGAGACAAGGTCAGTAGTCACAAACTGATCTGAAATGTTTATTCCGTCTGGAGTGTATTAATTTCTTTGTGAATTATTTCAAGGGCAGTAAAAGAATACCTTTGACATAGTGCCTTGGGTTGACTCGGGAGTAATGGTTGTCTACTGGACAATCTTTAGTTTTCTTGCAGACATAAGCTGGGGAGACTGGATTCTTCTCTCACTGTTCGAATAATGTTGAAATGCCTGTGTGGCAAAGAAAGTGGTTCTTTTCTGCCGATAAAACTCTCGTCAGTCAGAAACAGTTTAAGTTAGTTTGCCTGAATTATGTAAGAATTTTTTAGTTAAGGGCTATGGGGCAGGCCTACTGGAACACCAGCCATCCAACTGTCTGCTTGCTTGGGTTTTTAATTGCCAAGAGTAACTCAAGATAATTTTGGAATCTTAAGCATTTAGGGGCTCTTTAAGTAGATTTAGTGTAGAGCTGCTAATAAAGCAGTTATTTGTGCTGTTTACAGGAGCTGTTCTTGTATAAACTGAATATTTCAAGATAGGACCTTCAAAATAACTTTTGGCACTTGAGTGATCAGTTTCTATTGCTTTAAAATTGAAAATTTTAGGGATGCCTGGGTGGCTCAGTTGGTTAAGCAGCTGCCTTCGGCTCAGGTCATGATCCCAGCGTCCTGGGATCGAGTCCCACATCGGACTCCTTGCTCGGCAGGGAGCCTGCTTCTCCCTCTGCCTCTGCCTGCCATTCTGTCTGCCTGTGCTCGATCTCTCTCCCTCTCTCTCTGACAAATAAATGAATAAAATCTTAAAAAAAATAAATAAATAAAATTGAAAATTTTAAAGGGAAGTCATATATTCAGTTGGTAATTATCCTTCAGGCTAATAGAGATTATTACAAGATGAATATCCCATGACTTTCCAATGGCCTTTATGAGTCTTATGTTGTAGAGCCCTGATATTTGTCCGGATTATTCTACTTTAGGGAATTGAGATCATCCTCCCCTTCTCTTTCAGACTTATACTCAGGATGGCTTTTAACCAGCTCTTTGAAATTCAGAGGGCCTGGCAGCTAGTACTGGGAGGAAAGGCACAGAAAATCTCTGCTGTTGCTGTGTTGATCCTACTGTATTTAGGGAGATAGGAAGACAGTCAATTTAATGCAGCTTTGCTTAAAGAATGGAGTACCTCTCCAGTCTTGTCTTTCATTTCTATACCACATAACAAACCTGGGATGGTAGAGTAAGCCAGGGTGACAGAATCTGGAATGGAAGCTTGGTTCTTATATAAAAGCATGTAAGTCCTATAAACTTACCTCAATTATTCTTATAGGTGAATTAGTTTATCAGGTGAGATTATGCTTTGTGCTGTTAGCCCTAAGAGTAAAACAGTTGGAATAGGCCTTGTTAGGCTAAAAGAAGCTCTCTGGGTTGTACATAACTAAAAACCCAAGAGTTTAAACTTTTTGGTGCTATTTTTCTGTTTGTCTGCAGTAGTTTCAGTAGTAGAAAACAATTACAGAAATGTCAAGCAAGAAAGCGGATGGCAAACATAAGGGGAATATAGTCAAATTTGGTTTATTTCAGGTTTATACCAAAATAGATTCCAGGCAACTCCTTAAGATCATTGTTTCACAGTCTCATAAGCCTTATGCACTGGTGTCCTTCCAAAAGCTGCCGGGACTCTGGAAGTGCAGTGGTTCAGCTCCTCAGCCCAGGAATACAGTTAGAATCCACATGATAGATAAGAGGGCAATATCCATGGGCTGCCCTGACCTTTCCTTTTACCCTGATAGGGTATAAGAACGATATAGTTTGGTTTTAAATATTGATAGAAAAGATTAGCGAGTACAAGTTCTGTTTTGTTCTTAGAGCTCTTTGAAGTTCACCTACCTCATCAGTAGGCTGAAGGCAGCTGTCAGTGCTATATATATATATATATATGTATATATATATAACTCTTGATTTTTCAAGAATTCACTTAAGACAAGTATAGAAATCCAGGCCTTAAGTACTTCCCCAATTTCAGATAAAATAAGGGACTAGAATAAATTAACCAGTGGGCAGTGGGAAAGAAACTGGGGAATGGTTATGGATACCAGTCAGACCCAGGAGTCAGGACCATCACTTAAGCAGTCTTAGATTCCTGATGATCTAAGCAGGGCAGTCTCCCTCAAGTCATGAAGGCCACTGAAATGTGATTATTCTCTTAAAATTATTTCCAGTTCTTCCAAGTCCTTCTGGAAAGCTGAATCCTAGGGAGACAAGAAAGACTAGGCCTCAAAAATCTAAGCCAACTCCCAAACCACTGATAACTTCCCTTCTGAGCTCTGTTATCAGTCTTTAACCGACCTTCCCAAAATAGCTTGCAGCCTATGAAATCTGCCTCCTCCCCAAGGTGAGATATATACAAAGACCACTACATGCAAAAGTGTAAACTCTCTTTTATAGGGAAAATAAAACCTCAAGGGAAGATTTTCTTCCCTGGAAAAGTTCAAATGATTCAATAATGGAACCTAGTATTAGAGAAGCTCTTCAAAGTATTACCTCATTGGTGACATCTGGCAACTCCAGGGCTAACTTCATCCATTGTCTAGCTTCAGAGTTTTTTCCTAGTTCTCTGTAGCACTGAGAAGAGACAACAGTGAAAACCTGGGAGAAACGCCACCAGGAAACTGAACTTTCAGGACTTCCCATAATATATCAACATGTAATTTCATCTACGTTGAAAAAAGCAGTTGAGTTTACCTTGGAAATATATACCCTCCCTGCTTTAGAAAATCCTGGCTGTAGTTCTTCAGCCTAGAAAAGGAAACAAGGCATTTCAGGGAATTACCAAATTCAAGTCAGGCTGAAGTTTATTAAATAGAGCTTTCCAGGGACGCCTGGGTGGCTCAGTTGGTTAAGCGGCTGCCTTCGGCTCAGGTCTTGATCCCAGCGTCCTGGGATCGAGTCCCACATCGGGCTCCTTGCTCAGCGGGGAGCCTGCTTCTCCCTCTGCCTGCCACTCTGTCTGCCTGTGCTCATGCTCTCTCTCTAACAAATAAATAAATAAAATCTTAAAAAAAATAAAATAAAATAAATAAATAGAGCTTTCCAGTCCTGGCCTGGGGAACTCTATTTTTATAAGCTGTCCAGGTGGTTCTTTTTCCTTCAACAGGCAAGCCTAAAATCGCAACCTACCAGAAATCCCTCCCTTCTTTCCCAATACCTTCAGGAAGCTTTGGAGGGCATCCTGCACAGTGGCACTGAGAGGGCTTTCAAACAAAGCTGCAGCAGTTTTTTTTTCTAGCCAGCTCAGGTGAGAGACCTGCCACCAAAAGATCCAAGTGTGAATTAAAAAAAATGTGGTCTGTTTTTGAGAGAGAGAAAACTGAGGAGGGCAGGGGGCAGAGGGAAAGAGACTCTCAAGCAGATTCCCTGCTGAGCTTGGAGCCTGACAGAGGCTCAGTCTCACGACCCCGAGATCACGACCTAAGCCAGAACCAAGAGTAGGGAGTTTAACCACCTGAGCCACCCAGGTGCCCCAGAAGGCAGCTTACCTGGTAGCACCACCTGCCGAGGAGAAAGTGAGCCATAGGGTTTTCTGGCTGGAGAGCGATGGCTTTGTCCACATGCTCCTGAGGGGGGAAATGTAAATATAAATTGACATCAGAGTTGCTAAAGGAAGAAGAACAAGTCGTAGAGACTATAGGAACACGTTTTGCAAGGAGCAAGGGAAGAGCAAGGAATCTGGACTAGAGCAGCACCAGGGAAGGAAGAGAAGCCTTTCCTCACCTTGAAGCTAAAGCCACTCTGGATGCGCCTCTGGATGCTCTCATGCTCAGCCAGCTGACCACAGAGCACCGCGTACCTAAGGGGGAAAGCCGTAGCAAGCTCGGGGACAAGGAATGGGCTTCCCATCC
Source organism: Lutra lutra (assembly GCF_902655055.1). Classification (NCBI taxonomy): domain Eukaryota; kingdom Metazoa; phylum Chordata; class Mammalia; order Carnivora; family Mustelidae; genus Lutra; species Lutra lutra. The sequence goes on from NC_062284.1 coordinate 60,417,734, forward strand.
ACTGCCCCCAACCCCTCAAGTAAAGCTGAAAACAGCATCTCTGTATGTACAAAATTCCTCTTTTCACAGATCTGTGGTCCTAGTTCACATTCTTTAGCAAACAGTTGTAGGCTCACAATTCTCCAAAGTATGCTAGGTATAAAAAAGTGGGGTCCACCAGTCAACTTCTCATACTTAACATTTAGGCAGTGTCTCAGTCCAAGTCTCCACAAGTTTCCCCCTATAAATAACCATTAGGGGTCATAAAAACTTAAAAAGCAGATCTCTAATAATCAGCATCAAAATGTAAGGGACCTAAGTACATTGGTTCTTATCTCTGGAGCAGACACTAAAAGGTCTCATTGGCTTTAAAAGCATACAGGCATGTCCTTCGGAAGCTATACTCCAGGACAAACTAGGATGGGATAGATACTCTACGAAATTCTAATGTTAATTTGGGAACCAAGAGAAGCAGAGGAAGAAAGTCCACATCCTTCCTTCCATGGGGAACAAAACCCCCAGCTTCCCATCTTCTGTCTTCAAAAACAAAGGCCTCACTACCCTATCCCCCCACATTGTTTCTAGAAGCACAGCTGACATTAAATGAGTGTCTAGAGACCCAAGGTGCTTTTTCATATATTCAACAAATACTGGGGTGGCAGGGAGGGATTTCTATCTAACATTTCCAGAGGCTCGTTTCTGTATTTCCTCCAAAAAGCCACTCCTTAAGAATAAAGTGTAACGGGACGCCTGGGTGGCTCAGTTGGTTAAGCAGCTGCCTTCGGCTCAGGTCATGATCCCAGCGTCCTGGGATCGAGTCCCACATCGGGCTCCTTGCTTGGCGGGGAGCCTGCTTCTCCCTCTGCCTCTGCCTGCCACTCTGTCTGCCTGTGCTCGCTCGCTCTCCTCTCTCTCTGACAAATAAATAAAATCTTAAAAAAAAAAAAGAATAAAGTGTAAGACCAGTTTCCATCCTTGGGCGTCCAGGAGCCCCAAGGAAATCCAGAGAAGTGGCAATGACCTGGCCTCTGAGAAGAGCTCTTGCAGAGACAATCTTAGGACAGAAATATGGAAAGCAAAGGAGAGGTGAGAAGGGAATTTTCAATAAAACTGAGGTGCTGGAACCAGGCCCCAGGACATGAGTTGGCCTTAACCCATGGAAGTTGGCAGAACTTTGCCTCTCAGGAGACAACAAAAGCAGGGCTGATGTTTTTGTAAGGTAATAAACTAAACTTCCTGGGGTTGAGCTCACATTCATTTTAACTCATGCAAGCCAAGCAAAGAAGCCAAAGTCTACCACCAGCCAGGGACTGCAGTCAGGGGAAAAAAGAGCTTGTGCAGGACACGGGAGCCACCCTCCCTGAAGAGCCAAGAACCCACACATTTTGTAGCAAGGATGACTCTTAAAAAGCTACGCATTTCTCTAAGCCCCAACAACAGCAGATCTTCGAATTCCCCCTTGCCTCACTCCCAGAGCACTTTCCAGTGAAAACTCCCCTGAGTCCCTGGTTTGGATTAGGCCCAGCCATATGATAATAAAGGCCAGAGCTCCCTCTTCTGTTTCCTCAGGCAGAGAAATGGCTCTCTAACTCATGCTAGCTCGTTCCAGGACTCTGCAGGGGTTTCTTACCACTGGTGACATTCAGCATTCTCATCCCCCTTCCCCAGGGCAGCCTCCGCTTCTTCTTTTCCTGTAGGGACAAAGGTGATTCTGAGTTCATAAGCGCTCCCATGCAGACTTCGACATGAGGGGCTGTGGCGAGAATGACTGCTCTAGCCCTTACCAATCCCTACCCAACCTGGATTTGTCTGGCATAATTTTGAATTTGAGCAGAATGAAAAGCTACAAATAGCTTCCCAGGGATAACTTCGGCTTTACCTCATTCTTTTCCCTATCTCTCTCGTCAACTGCCCAATTACCTTCTTTTTATAACACCCACCTGATGTGTTCAAAGTTGTTGGAGTTTTGGGGTTTTTTTGTTTGTCCAAGCATTGGGGGATAGGAGAGAGAATCTCAAGCAGAGAATGTTCTGAGCGGAGAGCCCCATGTGGAGCTCGACCTCACAACCCTGAGGTTATGACTTGAGCCAAAACCAAGAGTCTGGGGCGCCTGGGTGGCTCAGTGGGTTAAAGCCTCTGCATTCAGCTCAGGTCATGATCCCAGGTCCTGGAATGGAGCCCCTCATCGGGCTCCCTGCTCCCTCCTCTCTCTCTGCCTGCCTCTCTGCCTACTTGTGATCTCTCTCTGCCAAATAAATAAATCTTTAAAAAAACAAAACAAAACCAAGAGTCCAACACTCACCTGACTGAGCCACCCAGGCATCCCTCAAAGCATTTTAAGAGTTTATTTATTTTTTTTTTTTAAGATTTACTTATTTGACAGAGAGAGAGAGATCACAAGTAGGCAGAGATGCAGGCAGAGAGAGAGGGGGAAGCAGGCTCCCCGCTGAGCAGACAGTCTGATGCGGGGCTCGATCCTAGGACCCGAAGATCATGACCCAAGCCAAAGGCAGAGGCTCAACCCACTGAGCCACCCAGGCACCCCAATATTTTATTTATTTTTTTGACAGAGAGAGACACAGCGAGAGAGGGAACAGAAGCCCAGGAGTGGGAGAAGGAGAAGCAGGCTTCCCACCATGCAGGAAGCCCAATGTGGGGCTTAAACCCAGGACCCTAGGATCATGACCTGAGCTGAAGGTAGATGCTTAACAACTGAGCCACCCAGGTGTCCCTCAAAGTATTTTAAACATAAAAGAACCCAATGGTTGGCACGCCTGGGTGGCTCAGTGGGTTAAAGCCTCTGCCTTCAGCTCGGGTCATGATCCCAGGATCCTGGGATCGAGCCCCGCCTCGGGATCTCTGCTTAGCAGGGAGCCTGCTTCCTCCTCTCTCTCTCTCTGCCTGCCTCTCTGCCTACTTGTGATTTCTGTCAAATAAACAAACAAAAGAGACCTTATCCTAGGGGGGTATAGGCATGCTCTAGGGTGTCCATGAATGCCTCTGAAGTTGTATAAAAATTTAGGTGCATGTGTATTTTATTGAGGAGAGGGTCTACCTTGCCTTTTGATCAAATTCTCAGAAGACTGTGATCTAAAAACAATCGCATCTCTATGCCAAAACTCCTCACCAGAGCCGAATGTCTGACCAGAAATGACATTCATTTAGTTTCCAAAGCACCAAGACTGACAAATCAAGGCCTACACACATGAAAGCTCTTGACAAGGATCTCCTATGCAGTCATGTAGTCTGGAGCCTTCTAGCTGAGGAACATCATGCCTACAATACTGGAGAAAAGAGCACACTGCCAAATGGGACTTCTTTGATTAAAATGGAGAGCACTTCAAAGGGAATGTGGAGAAGATGGGGCAAAAGTAATGGGTTGAGGTGATAGTCTGGCTGATGTGAAAGGTTTCCTCATGTTTAAATGATAGTAACAACAGTAAGATGTTGTATATCCAACAAATACATTTTTAAGTTGGCTGATGAGAAACGCCACCGCCAACCCCCTCTCCACCCCCTGCAGCTTAACCTCCCCCCCCCTTTTTTAAATTTATTTATTGGACAGAGATCACAAGCAGGCAGATAGGCAGGCAGAGAGAGAGAGGAGGAAGCAGGCTCCCCGCTGAGCAGAGAGCCCGATGTGGGGCTCGATCCCAGGACCCTGAGATCATGACCCGAGCTGAAGGCAGAGGCTTTAACCCACTGAGCCACCCAGGCACTCCAACCTCCCCTTTTTAAACAATGACTGTGTATCGCCCCATCCATGAGGGACATTGTCTCTCAGTGCTTTGAAGTGGGCAAAGAAAAAAATCCGCTCTTACTAGAAAGTAAGAGCTGAGCATTCTTTCCTGCCAAGCTAGACAGAGGAGTAAAAAGATACCACATAAGATCCCACAGAATGGCTGCCTCTTGGTGCTCCAACTTTTAGAGATAGAACAAAATGGAAAGGACCATGAAGGATGGTCCTAAAAAGCCAAATTCTAGGGCTTCCAAGGCTGTTCCATCTGTCGTTCAGCAGGAGCAGACTTGCACAGGGGGTCCAAGCTCTGCAGATCAGACCAGAGCACTGACAATGGCTGCTCTAACCATCACCCTACCTCCACTTTTAGGTTTCATGCTGGCCACTGTACTAATAAGTGATGATCAATGGGGGTGCTGGGGTTAAGCTTCAACTCTTGGTTTTTGGCTCATGATCTCAGGGTGGTGAGATCAAGTCCCATGCTGGACTCCACATTTCCCTCTCTCTTCCCCACCCCCCCACAACCCTGCTCACGCTCTCTAAAATAAATAAAATCTTAAAAAAAAAAATAAAAATCAACAATCGAAAGGAAAGATTCTTGTTGGTACCAAGGAGTCCAAATACCAGCCCAAAAGCTCATCAGAATCCTTACCTCAAATTTAGGAGGGAACACAGAAACTTTTGAAAAGAAAGAAGCAAAAAGTAATTAAGCACCTTCTGTTAAAACCTGGAGATTTTTCTGATGATTTGCCTCAATAAACATTCAACTCAACTGACCTGTTCTTTCTATACTGACAATTCTACAAATGCTTGAAACAATGACCTTGAGGTATTGTCAGATTCTACATTAGCAAAGATTCGATGTGTCTAAGTGAGGAGGTAGACATATCCACTTTGGAAAGTTAACTTTAGGTATCTAACTGAAACACAAGACCTAGAAGCCCATGGACAGTACCCGACTTGTGTGTGGGTAGGCAGGACCCATCTTCCCCACAAAACCAGTCATTTTTCAAAGTCCCAGGATTCTCAGTGACATGACAGATTGGGACAAGCCCTGAGTTTGGCATCATTCATATGCACCCTATCCGCCAAGACACAGACTTTGGCAACAGTTTTTAAGTAGATCCCAAGGACTCCTAAGCTAGCAGCATTCTTCCAAACCGCTGCTCACAGGCTCTCACCAAACATAGTCTGCTGATACTCTCAGAGAACACCTGCCTCAAAGGCTCCATAACTCAAACCAGATTCCTAAGCAGCAGCAAAAAAAAAAAAAAAAAACCTTTCAGATTAAGAAAACAGGCTTTGCCCTCTCCTGCAGGTGGGGAGTGAGAACAATTATCCAAGTATGCTACAGCTACCCCTAAAAACATTTGCCCCGGTATTAATCACAATGTGCAGGGAAGCAGTGACCACTGTCTAAAAAAGGAAGCAGAAGTCCCTGGGAACCCGAGTTTGTCCCCAGTGAATAACTGAGCCACCACTATCCTGACAGCCTATTATCTTGGTGGTTCCCCTGAGCCCCAAACAGATGGACCAGCTCAGCCCCAGAATCAGTCACCTTCCCATCAGGAATCTGTCAGCACTTACCATTTAGGGCATATGACTTCTTCTCGCTCACCTCTTCAGTGAGCTCACACATGTCACTATAGGCCCGGGCCAGGCGCCAGAGAAAGTCCTGCCGGCTTCCATACTGTAGACCAGAGAGGGAGGGATGAGACCCCTCTTCTTCAGCTGCAGAGAACTGGGGCTCTGGCCTTCTACCCAAGCCCTAGGTTTTAGTTTCCAAGCCAGTGTGTTATACACAGACGTCAGGCCAGCCTTATGCACAGCCCTCCGCCCCGACGCGCCCCCACCCGCAGTTAGCTGACCGGTCGGTGATCCGTCATCTCTGCCCAGTAGCTGGCAGAAGCCTCCGAGTGAGGGCACACTGTGAGGAGCAAAGCTCAACTCCAACACGAAATGCGACACAATGAGTCTGGCTGACACAATGAAAAATGTGAATTCTCACATTTCCCAAGAAAAGGAAACATTCTAACTCTGGGACATTTATACCTGGGTGTGCATAAATCCTTGCAGTGAACCAGAAAAGGGAACTGTGGTTGAGTGACCTCCACACTTGTCACTCGTGATGGAAACTTCAAGTAGGGCAAGCAGCTTAGGCTCTGCCACAAGGGAAATAGAAGAGGAAAAAAATATTCCAGTTCTTTTCACACTTCTCTCCACTCTGAGTGGTAGAGCTCTTTTGCAACAGCTCTCTAGGAGGCAGAGGGCTGTGGGGAGGCGGCTCGGGGCAGGCGGTACACCCAGGCCCACAGGACATGCAAGTCTGGGGGATGCGTGCAGAAGCAGCCAGCTCACCCCCGCTTTCCCTTCCTATGGCCTCCGGCAGGCTTGTAAGCGCCACCGGCCTTCCCCCACTCCCAGGGCTTGTGGGGCCAGTGCGGGCAGACAGACTGCCGGAGCCTTACCGCCAGCTTGTTGTTGAGCAGCAGCTGGAAGCCCTCCCGCCTGTCCTGCTCGCCGCCCTGGTGCAGCTCATCCGCCTGCTGCAGGAGGGGCAGCACATCCTCCAGGCCCAGGGAGCCTGCAGTGTCCAGGGCTCCGGCCACCGGGCCTGATGCCACCTCCAGCTCCAGGTCCAGAGAGTCCCTTCTCCCGATCTTCACAGTCTCACAGCTCACTTCATCTTCCCCATCATCACTTTCTCTGTCAGAGTCCCGCTCATAGTCAGACTCAGCATTGGCTGTGGTATAACTGGGGCAGAGAAACAGAAGTGACAGGGTCAAGGGAGATTCTTTTTTTTTTTTTTTTTTAAGATTTTATTTGACAGGCAGGCGGGGTGGGGGCAGGGTGGAGCAGGCTCCCCGCTGAGCAGAGAGCCTGTTGCGGGGATTGATCCCAGGACCCTGAGATCATGACCTGAGCCAAAGGCAAAGGCTTAACCCACCGAGCCACACAGGAACTCCAATGGAGTTTATTTTGCCTCAGAGCTCTAGGGCTGCCTCCCACCCACAAAGAGGGACTCCTGCTGTCCGGAGCACCAAGTAAAAACCATTTCTAGCACATAGGGGCAGAGAAAGCTTCCTATGGGAACCACAGACTGGCAAAATGATCCCGGAGGGAAAGTGACCAGCTGGGGGCACTGGGGCAGTCAGGGTCAATATGAGACGATCCCCACCCCCATCCCCGCCCTGCAAGCGATCAAGTCGGCCAGAGAATCAGAAAAAAAACAGAAGGCTAGAAAGAAGCCTAGAAAGGAATTTACCAAAATGTTGCTAATAGATCTCATGGTAGAAGAATTAAAGGAAGTTTTTCTATTTTTTAACATTACGTATGATTGCTTTAGTGAGCATACATTCTTTTAAGTAAAAAAGAAAGAAATACTTAAGATAAAAACCATTATGTAAGTGGAGCTGATCTCCTGAGCTGGGCGGCTCACCAGGCTAAGGGTGTGTCGGTCATTTTTGCCTTATCAGCCAAAAGCACCGCCAGAAACAACATGGGTGGGTGCCAGCCTCCAAGGCCACGGGCAGCCCAAATATCTACATCTTCTTTCTCAATTCTCGGTATACCTCTGTCCTAAGTCAGCAACCAAACCTAAACCACAATAGGAGTAGCCCTTGGAAACCTTAGGAACTTGCTGGGGTGGGGAAAGGCCACTTTGCAGCTGGAATCAGGAGAGGAGGAAGACGGAAACAGAAGTGCCTGCGAAGATTTCTCTGGGGCCGCCAAAAGCCAGGCAGGCGTGTCCCTGGAACCCCCTGCCTTGATGCACTCACTGAAGGGGAGGCCGCGTTTCTGTTGGATCTCAGCCTTCACCGGGGGCAAATTAGGGTGTTCTCCCTAACTGCCAACTGAATCAGACAAAAACTGAGCAAAGGACAAGGTCAGACTTCCAGGGTCCAGAAGCAGACACCAGAGAAGCCTCCAGACCTGAGTGAAGGAAAAGTAGCTTCTATCAGAGCCAGAAGGTTCTGAAGCACAGGGAAGATCTTAGGGTCACTTAGGGATAGGCCTTCCTCCATCCTAGAATGAAAGACAGGGACAGGATACTGAGCTGGCACAAAACAGACCTGAAGAAGAGATGAGAAAGGCACCTACAAAGACAGGGCAAGACAGCGCAAGACAGCGTCAAGTACGGCTGCAAGTGGTAGGCCAGAGAGCCACACACAACAAGGAGACGGGCTCCACCCAGAAGGTACCAAGTAAGCAAACAGACCGAGTTCCCAGTCTGTGCCGCTGCTTCACAGAGGAGCTTCCAGACTCATCTAAAAAAGGGCTCCAGGAACCTGTAGGGTATTGACTTTAGCTACGCCTTGCTTTTTAAGATGTTATCCAAGTTCCTTCCCCTCTAGCAATGGGCACGAGAAACATTAGAAATTAGAGGCACAGGAAAAGTGGCAGAGGTTTTACAACCAACCTGAGTGGTGATGAACAAGACCACACAGAGGCAGCCTAGACAGACTCCCAACCAATTCTGAAGCCTTGGACAATAACCTGCCCAAATGAGAAAATCAAATCAGAGTCTACCAGCGCCTCTACTCAGCCCAGCCAGACCAAAGGCATGATGGATAAATGGGTTAATATGGGGTAAGGAGACAGAGTCTTGTACCCTATTGTTAGAAGGAAAGGGAGACACCATTGCCTGAACTCCCTCCAATGAGGAGTTCAAATCAGGAGTCTCCCGGGGAGGGACCCTTGCTCTGATCACTTCTAGTGAATAGCAATCAGCAGTCTCTCTCCCGGGAGCTCACGTGGCTGAGGAATGGGAGTGATCAGGAAGGACTCCGGGGCCACCCACAGAGTAAGAGCTGGTGGAGCCAGTGAGGCAGGGAGGCCCCAGTGAGGCTGAACAGTGAGGAGGCCTTTTTGGCACCTCAGCCCCACTTCAGGGAGCTCTGCCTTGCTAACCTGCACCCCGCTGGCTGCCATGCAGTGGGCGGCCAGACACCTGCTGCCTCAGCACAGACATCAGTCCTGTGAGCTTCCAGGCCTTCCACAGCAACATGGGCTGCGACCCTATGTTCACATTATGCTCTCCCACATGTCAGACCACCAATCCAGCCCGTGGAGAAACCCACCAGAGCAAGGATGGTCCCCTTTGTTTAACATGCCTTACGGCTTTTGACACCTGCCAGGGACTGGCAAGGACCTCTAAAAAGGCTCTTCGGAGCTGTATCCTTGGGTGGGACACATTGTTCCCACATACGGTAGAGAACCCATGGCTCCTTCGGAGCAAGGAGGCCAGAGACGCCCAACTCTACCCCTTGAGGAGAGCCCACAAGTCAGTGATCAAGGACTCAGTTACACACATATCCCCTTCCGATCATTAAGTTTCCTTCTTTTGACTCCTCCTAAGCCCCATTAGAGGGGCTGAGCTAAAGCATTCAAAGACAACCAGGCATAGGGGACCCTCAGTGGTGGGGAAGATAAGACCAACCTAAATGAAGTAATAAATGCCCAAGAAGGAGTGGCAGTGAGGTTGCAGGCAATCTTTTTGGCTGGGATGCCCGGGAAGGCTTGCTGGAGGAGCTGGTGTTTGAGGGCAAGCTGGGTTTTGACCAGGAGAGAAGTAAAGTTACGTTTGGTACAATATTCAGGGAACAAGCCTGTGGACCCACACAGTGACTCTGCCTCTGCCATATTCAGTCAGTCCCCTAGGAGCTCAAAGTTGCTATTTTATGTGGAAGAAAAGGGAATACAGCTTTCGGTGGAGTAGGCTATTCAATGTTCTTAGCTTTTCATCCCTCAAAGAAGCACTCCCACAAGTTCAAAGCCATTCCAGAGTTTGGTCTCCTCCCCAAATTCCCCCTTGACCTATATGGCAGTGACCATGACAAAAAGAATTATTCACCATGGGCACTGCCCCAGAGAGTGCCAGCTAAACCGGAGTCTTGCACCAACTCCACCACGTACCACACCAGCAGCTTCTACATGCCTCCAGATCACTCCTGGGCTGAGTCTGCTCGTAATTAAGAAAGCCACCTTTCCTCTCATCCCATCAGGTGGCTGATAAGCCTGTCCTTGCCCTTAGGGCCTTCACAGCCCCAGTGAGCACCTCAAGCAGTGAAGCTCCTATAAGCTTCCCGGGTTAAATCCTCTGGCTCTCACTGTTGCCCAAACTTTGTACAACTTTCTTTCTTAAGATTTATTTACTGGAGGGGCGCCTGGGTGGCTCAGTGGGTTAAAGCCTCTGCCTTCAGCTCAGGTCATGATCTCAGGGTCCTGGGATCGAGCCCCGCATCGGGCTCTCTGCTCCACAGGAAGCCTGCTTCCTCCCCTCTCTCTCTGCCTGCCTCTCTGCCTACTTGTGATTTCTCTCTCTCTGTCAAAAAAAAAAAAAGATTTATTTACTGGAGAGGGAGAAAGAGGGAGTGAGCCCATGTGCACAGGCAAGCAGGGGGAGGGGCAAAGGGAGAGGGAGACAATCTGAGCAGACTCCCCGCTGAGCACAGAGCCCTACCCCAGACTCAATCCCACGGCCCTGAGATTATGACCTGAGCCAAAATCAAGACTCGGTCACTCAACCGACTGAGCCACCCAGGCACCCCTTGTACAACTTCTTGAAATCATCATTGAAGGCCCTGAGTTCTACATCACTTTGGGCAGAGCTGTGACCTTTCCTGTTCTACCCTCTTACAAACGTTAAGTTTCCCACCCAAGTGACCTGCTTGAATGGGTTGCATACAAATGCTCCTTAAGTCTCAAGGCCCACTACCAATTACTTTGTCCTTCTCTTCAGTCCAGATATTCCAGATATGCCAAATACAAATTCCATTTTTGCCCTTGACAATGTAGGTAACAGGGATCAGAGAACTCTGACAACAGTAGTCACAAAGGGAGGACTAGAGCTCTTACCGAGACGGCTTGTGCAAGAGGAGCCTGGGCAACCAATAATCAAACCCAGGACAGATCCCCAATGGCAGGAATATAGAAAAAGAGCGAACTGTTATTCTCCATTTTCCTAGGAAACCAAATGAGGAGAGGCAGGACAGTATATTGTCCCAAACAGAATGAGGCTGAAATTTCTTAAGATGTACTGAACAGATCATACTGCCATGGGTAGATCTTCCCTGGGCCGTGAGCTGTGGCAGCCCTCAGTCCATGGGAAGAACTCCCAAGGGCTCCATGGGCTAGGTCTTCCCGTAAAGGCCTTTCCGTGCCCCCACAACCAAGCCATGCCATAGATCACAGACCCCCTAACCCCTGCGGATGAGCACCGCTGAGCCTGCAGTTAATAGCTGTGTAACTCTGGGCAAGGCATCGAGCCTCACTGAGCAGAAAAGCCTCTCTGTCAGAAAAGGAAGAAGAGGGGCGCCTGGGTGGCTCAGTGGGTTAAGCCGCTGCCTTCGGCTCAGGTCGTGATCCCAGGTCCTGGGTTCAAGCCCCACATCGGGCTTTCTGCTCAGCAGGGAGCCTGCTTCCTCCTCTCTCTGCCTGCCTCTCTGCCTACTTGTGATTTCTCTCTGTCAAATTAAATAAAATCTTTAAAAAAAAAAAAAAAAAAGAAAGAAAGAAAAGGAAGAAGAGCAGCACCTACTTCCTAGGATCCCTGGGAGGATTAGGTGAGGAAATGGCTCTAAAGTGCTTGGCATGGTGTCTGCCAGAGGAAAAATAAACAGTAGTTACCATCATAAAGTGTTTCAGCTAAAGGACATTGCTAGGATACCTGGGTGACTCAATAGTTAAGTGTCTGCCTTCGGGGGGCGGGGGGGCGCCTGGGTGGCTCAGTGGGTTAAGCTTCTGCCTTCGGATCAGGTATGGTTTCAGGGTCCTGGGACTGAGCCCCGCATTGGGCTCTCTGCTCAGCAGGAAGCCTGCTTTCCACCACCCCTGCCCCCGCCCCGCCGCCTCTCGGCCTACTTGTGCTCCCTCTGTCAAATAAATAAATAAAATCTTTAAAAAAAAAAAAAAAAGGTGTCTGCCTTCAGCTCAGGTCATAATCCCAGGGTCCTGGGATCGAGCCCCACATCAGGCTCCCTGCTCAGCAGAAGGCCTGCTTCTCCCTCTCCACTCCCCCTGCTTGTGTTCCTTCTCTCGCTGTCTCTGTGTCAAATAAATAAATAAAATCTTAAAAAAAAAAAAAAAAAAAGAAGAAGAAGAAGAAGGACATTGCTGCAAAGATCACCCTGAATGGCTGTATGCATGTTTACAGCTGAACCAGTGCTTCTGTCCCAATCTTCTCCTTGGGGAGGAAAAGGTCAGCCTCGAGACCTCACAGAGGAGCTAGCAGCAGACAAGGGCAGAGGCTGCCAATGACAGTGTCCAGCTCCACAACAAAGATAATTCATTCAGACTCCATCCTTGAGACCAAAGTTTCAAAATGGCACTAGTGACTTAAAATCAAAAAGCCCTTAGCCTGAGCATGTTTAGAGGCTGTCCACCAGACTCCTGCCTGCTGTCCTGGCGCACAGTAAGGCCTACGGGCAGAGCTGCTGGGCTACTACGTATTCAAGACAGCTCCCACCTGTGAGGATGGCAAGGGAGCACGAGCAAGCCTCCCATGGGGGAAGAGAGGAGCTTCCAGGAGAGGGGAGCACAGAGCTCAGAGGGCTCTGGAAACCTGGCTCCGCCACTGAGTAAAGGAAATAATGTCATGAAACAACAGTTATAAAGTTCTTGTGATAACACAGCCAAATGCTCAACTGTTACAGGAAACATGAAAATAAAAATTATGGCTACGTAAAAAACCAACTCCGAGAAAAATGACAGATGTAAGCAAAAAGCACTGTTAATATCTCATTTGCCGGGGCGCCTGGGTGGCTCAGCGGGTTAGGCCACTGCCTTCGGCTCGGGTCATGATCTCAGGGTCCTGGGATCGAGCCCCGCATCGGGCTCTCTGCTCAGCGGGAAGCCTGCTTCCCTCTCTCTCTCTCTCTCTCTCTCTGCCTGCCTCTCTGCCTGCTTGTGATCTCTCTCTGTCAAATAAATAAATAGAAAAATCTTTTTTTTTTTTTTTTTATTTGACAGAGAGATCACAAGCAGGCAGAGAGGCAGGCAGAGAGAGAGGAGGAAGCAGGCTCCCCGCTGAGCAGAGAGCCCGATGCGGGGCTCGATCCCAGGACCCTGAGATCATGACCCGAGCCGAAGGCAGTGGCCTAACCCGCTGAGCCACCCAGGCGCCCCAATAGAAAAATCTTAAAAAAAAAAAAAAAAAAAAAAAAAAAATCTCATTTGCCTGAGCGACATAAGGCGGATGGTTTTTCTTGTTTTACCTATTCCTTATTTTATTCATTTATATCCTTACCTTGTGCCCAAGATTACTGACAGCAGCTCAGTGTGAATTTTCCATAGATAAAACGCACTTTTACAAAAGGTCACCTGGCCGAAGTCATAACTGCCTCCAGGAGAAAGGACTCACCCGCCTTCACTCTCAGCATCTGTGAATGTGGCTCCCGAGGTGGCTGTGAAGTAGACAGAGCTGGACCCAGTAGAGTCACTCCTCTCCCGGGCAAACGGGAACCTTCGCCGCCGAGCCACTCTCTGGCTCTCTTCCATGTGGGATCTGAAAGGCGGGTCCCTTTAGAGAGGGTGCCATTAGGTCCCAGCCAGCCCGTCGTTTCCCTCCACGAAGGAACTTCTCACTAATGATGCTCAGTAAGGAGCCAAACACAGAAAATCCTGGGTTTCTACTCTCAGAAGAACAAGAAGGACAGCTCCGGGCCCAGCCCGCACGGCAGCCCAGCTAAGTCAGCATAAAGAACGTCAGCGGCTACAACAGACCAAAAGGAGGGGGGCCCAAAAGCACCATGGAACTTATGGAAGAAGGCAAGGTACGAAGCATACAGCTTCCCTGCCAGTTATGTGAGGAGCTATACAACTGGCTTCTGCCTCTGAGACGGCAGCAAAGGCCAGGACACAGCTCGGCTGAGCAAGCTGCAGGGGCTGAGAGCAGCTGAGGGCCCGAGGGCAGTGGGATGGAAGGCTGCATCACTCACCGGACCTCCCCAACGATCTGGCCAGCCAGGCCCTGCAGGCTGCTCCGCAGCTCCTCTACCTCGCGCCGCAGAGCCGCCAGCCCGGTCAGCAGGAAGTCCAGGCGCTCCAGCACCTCCTCCTGCCCTTCTCTCGGAATGCTGGCCAGCACCACAGCATCTCCAGCCTCCCCGGGGCCTGCCCGCAAAGGCCTCACTGAAGGAAGGACAACACACAGTGACGCTCAGGGGACAGGGTGAGGAAGAGATCTTCAACCTGCAATTTAAGAACACCTGCTTCTCACTGGAGCTTAGTTTACCAAAACCCTTGAGACTCAGACAGTAAATGTTCACAGCTAAGTCCTGTTAACAAGTCTTCGAGTAACTATTCAAAGAAAAAAAAAAAAAGATCCCAGTCTCTACATAAGAGCCCCCTCTGTCCGCAGAAGTTTTCCCGCCAGAGTCTTTAGCAGTACCACACCCCACGGCAGGTAACATAAAATGCTGACAAGAACACAGTACTGGTCGCCTGGGTGGCTCAGTGGGTTAAGCCTCTGTCTTCAGCTCAGGCCATGATCCCAGGGTCCTGGGATCGAGCCCCACATTGGGCTCTCTGCTCAGGGGGGAGACTGCTTCCTCCTCTGTCTCTGCCTGCCTCTCTGCCTGCTTGTGATCTGTCAAATAAATAAAAATCTTAAAAAAACAAAAAACAAAAAAAAGAACACAGTACCTAGAAGGCAGGACACCTGCGCTGCAAAAGGAAAACAAAATCCTTTACCTATCTAGTTCCCAAATACGAGGCAGTCAATACCAGCCACACTGCAGAACTAAAATGGAGCTCAAATTCTGGGCTTTCACTTCACAAAGAGCAAAAGAAACTCTGATCCTCTCAAGGACTTCATGTAGTATCATCAGAGAAGGGCAAAGAGAAAGGAACAGTTACTAAGAGAAAAGCCCACCCACACCCCATGGGAAAAACACCATTCCTGAGCCCTCATTGGAGCTCTGGGTAAATTCCAACAATAAACGCTAATAAAATAGCAGCTCCCCAAGGCCACTGGACTGGAAAATGTAAAAACAGTAGAGAAACCAGGAAGGCAGGACCCACAGTGCAGGCAAACATAAATGTGTTCAAGGACATCTAGTGAGAGTCTAGGCTGGATTACAGCACACACCCGATATTATTCAGGAATGTAGAGCAAGAAAGAGCTCTGGGGGGCACCCGGCTGAATCAGCTGGTAGAGACTGAGATTCCTGATCTTGGGATCATTGAGTTCGAGCCCCATGTTGGGTGCAGAGATTACTTAAATAAAACTTAAAAAAAAACTTTTAAGAAGAAAGAAAGATCTCTGGGAACATTGCCGCTTTCTCCAAACACCTACTGCTAAGAAATTACAAATAAGCCACAAGGACAGACAAGCACTCTTGCAATACTAGGTTACCAACATGTTATAAAATGCTGACAAACAGCTGCAACCAACACGGATAACTCTTTGAAGACTTCTAAAACTAACTTTTCCAATCCATCTGGCATTTGGTAATCAGAGAAACACTCATTCCCAATTAACATAGGGTGACATGATCTCCATGCCTCTCCATTACACACACCTGAGCTGAGGAGAGTGGTTTGAACCAGCCTAAGATGCTTTGCTCAAACAACTTAAGGTAAAAGTTTTCAAAACAAAAACAAAAGCACTACCCATTTCAGCTGTGGCTGGCTTCCAGCAACATTCTGCCTCAATTACAAAACATGCACTCCCACGTCTATGCTGTGCAAGTTCTGGACCAGGTGACCAGGCCCAATCCTACCACTTAACTGCTCTGTGACACCCTGAGTAAAGTTTTTGACTCTCAATTTTCTCCTAAGGATTAAAAAACAAACAACAAACAAACTTGGATGGTCTCCACGTTCCCTTCAAAGTCTAATACATAATTTAATACATAAGCCTCAAGACTTAATTCCCCTAAGATTAGTTTTCCCTTTTGCCTTATTTTGGACTCTTTTCTCTACTTACTAAATCCTTTACCCAACACTAAGCAAGTGCCTTTAAAACATACGTAGCGGGGAGCGCCTGGGTGGCTCAGTGGGTTAAGGCCTCTGCCTTTGGCTTGGGTCATGATCCCAGGGTCCTGGAATCAAGCCCCACATCGGGCTCTCTGCTCGTCGGGGAGCCTGCTTCCCCCTCTCTCTGTCTCTACCTACTTGTGATCTCTATCTGTCAAATAAATAAATAAAATCTTAAAAAAAAAAAACATACGTAGCGGGCGCCTGGGTGGCTCAGTGGGTTAAAGCCTCTGCCTTCGGCTCAGGTCATGATCCCAGGGTCCTGGGATCTAGCCCCACATCGGGCTCTCTGCTCAGCAGGGAGCCTGCTTCCTCCTCTCTCTCTGCCTGCCTCTCTGCCTACTTGTGATCGCTGTCAAATAAATAAATAAAATCTTAAAAAAATATATATATATATGTAGCTCTACTGCAGCCTGAACTAAGAGTTAAAGCTAAACAGCCTTTTCACAATACGCTTTTCTGGGATTACAAGAAAAAGTACAGTAAACTTTACAGAAAAGTGAAATTCTCAGGCACCCCTTCCGTTGTCCCGTCCCACCGCCTCTACTAAAGGCAGCCCGGACCCTAGGCCCATCCGTCAGCCACGACTGTGGCCACAGGGGACCGCTGGGACGTACCCTGGCGTACTGGCTCTGAGGTCTGCGTGTAGCCCAGGGAGTTAGGTAGGCTTTGACTGTGGCCATGGCGCCGGGTCCGCTTCCACCGCTGGCTGTAAAGCGCACACAGGAATCCAAGGCCCGCGGCGGTGCCCAGCAACAGTCCCAACCCGGCTTGGGCGCCGCCCAAGACCCCCAGCCTAGACATGCTGCACCTGCAGCCCACGTGAACCACCGGGAGCGGGCGGCCGGGGACAAGGGGAGAGAAACTCGTGAGCGTGGTCCTCCCACCCCCACCCCATCCTCACCCCAATCCGGATCCTAAGGTTTCCGCCAGATCCCTGTGCCCGACTACGTGCCTCTCACCCAGCTTGGGCGCAGGCGCCCCTCCAGCACACCCGCAGCCCTGATCTCAGAGTCAGGTTTCTGGGCCTCCAACCCCCGCCCCCAACCCCACGACACTGCAGACAACGAACCCCCCGCCCCGGCTGCAAACTCCAGGCCATCCCCCAGCGCCCTCGGAAGACGACCTGGCCCAGCAGCAGACCAGCTCAGACCCTTACCGACCGCTCACAACCAAGGAAGCAGCCCTCACGGCTGCTGCCTCACGCTGTCAATGAGCGTGACGTCATCAAGCCGCGCCAGCGGACCCGCGCGCTGTTGGGAAGGCGCAGTAAATTGACCGCTCTAGGCTCCGTTTCCGCCCAACCTTTTCCCAGGGGGCGGCGCCAGCAGGGAGCGGGAGAGGGGAACCCAGGAGGAAGAAGGGAGGTGGGGAGGAGGAACGCTGGGAGACTTATGGGTCTGATGCTTCCCCAGTACCCCTGCTGGCCAGATGAGGTTCCATTTCCCTCCAGTCACACCAGGTTTCCTGCTGTTCACGAACGTCTTTCTCCCTTTGCGTCTGCTGTCGCTTCTGCCTAGAATAATAACCCGTTGTCCTTCTGGAAAACACCACCCCCTCCCCACCTTTCCTTGACACTATTTGATTTCGGCTTGATTTGCTTATGCAGTTTTACTAGAACCTAGCATTTACTGAGTACAAGACAGTAGCACCCTTGGCAGTTCAAATTAGACCAGATAAATAAATAAATTGGTTACCTTCAAGAGGTCCCGGAGTCACCAGGGCCAGTTTTCACCTAACAGAGACAAATCTCAGCACTAAAAAATCTTAAACCTGGGGCACCTGGGTGGCTCAGTGGGTTAAGCCGCTGCCTTCGGCTCAGGTCATGATCCCAGGTCCTGGGTTCGAGCCCCACATCGGGCTTTCTGCTCAGCAGGGAGTCTGCTTCCTCCTCTCTCTCTGCCTGCCTCTCTGCTTACTTGTGATTTCTCTCTGTCAAATAAATAAATAAAATCTTTAGAAAAAAAAATCTTAAACCTTACATTATCTGTAATACCTCGATCAAGAACAGAATTATAAACTGCTTTTTCATTTCCAGAATGTAAATGAAATTCATTCCTCTAAATTTTAAGCACTTGGGTGAGGCTAAAACTTGAGTTCGTCTCTAATTGCTTAAATTGGTTCAGATACCATTTTGTTTTTTTAAAAATCTATATTCTTCAGGATTTCTGTGCCCGTTGTGAAAATTAATAAAGGGAAACCAAGGGGCAACCATACCACTCAATGTCAGTTACAGGAAGAATTGTCAATTACAGACCCCTAACAGAAGAATCTCAACTGTAGAGAATCATAAATGACAGGCTCCCACAGAAAAAGATGTACATTGCATCCCCTGAAATAAATCGGCTGCCCCTGCAACTCAGCCTATGAAAAACCATCCTCACCTTTAACTCTTGCTACTCTCCAGTGGATTGATGTTCAAAACAACTCCTCCTAACTTCCTCCTTCTTTTCCGTAAAATAACATTTCTCTCCTTTGTTTGTTGAACTTGCCTCTGGTTTTGCTGTAGCTTTCTTGTCCTGGATTACAAACCTCTGCTATCCCTGAATAAACCTATGTTTTTGTTGGTAAAACAATTGGCAGTTTTTTTGTTTTTTTGGTTTTTTTTTAAGATTTATGGGGCACCTGGAGGGCTCACTGGGTTAAAGCTCCTGCCTTCAGCTCAGGTCATGATCCCAGGGTCCTGCGAGCCCTGCTTCCCCCTCTCTCTCTTCCTGCCTCTGCCTACATGTGATCTCTGTCTGTCAAATAAATAAATAAAATCTTTTTAAAAAATAAAGATTTTATTTATTTATTTGACAGAGAGAGACGAAGTAAGAGAAAGAACACAAGCAGAGGGAGTGGGAGAGGGAGAAGCGGGCTTCCCATGGAACAGGAAGCCTGATGCAGGGATGGATCCCAGGATCCTGGGGTCATGACCTGAGCCCAAGGCAGATGCTTAATGACTGAGCCACCCAGGCGCCCCTGGCAGTTTTATTTTTAAGGTTAACACCACCATGGCCCATTGATTTTTGTAATTCCACTTTAAACTTTTGAGATTTTATGCAACTTCTTATAATTTTAAAAACTGAAAATACAGGATTATGATTCCAGTTTTACCACCAACATTTCTCTCAGGTTAAAATTTCGTTTAGTGACAGGTGAATTATCTAAATGAGTCCTCCTTAAATCCTTGTCTGGATATTATATTTATTTACCTTTTAAAGATTTTATTTATTTATTTGACAGAGAGAGAGAGATCACAAGCAGGCAGAGAGAGAGAAAGAGAGAGGGAAGCAGGCTCCCTGCTGAGCAGAGAGCCCCATGCGGGGCTGGATCCTAGGACCCTGAGATCATGACCTGAGCCAAAGGCAGAGGCTTAACCTACTGAGCCACCCAGGCACCCCTATTTACCTTTTAATTGTGAGATATTTTACAAATAAGAGAGTACATTTAATGTAATGTACATTGTAAGGAATAATTTAAAGGCAACAGGTTCCTACCCCTTAGTTTAAGGAATAGAAATTTACCAATATCTCTCCTGTTCATTTCTAATGATTCAGTTCAACTGGTATCTTCTGAAAAACATGAACTATAATTGTCTTGGTGGTAAGAAAAGAGTTCTTTTAATATACTTTTCCCCTAATTTTTTCTCATTTTTCTGAGATAAGCATGTGTATCTTCAGTAGTAAGACAATATTAATTTTTGGAGAATAAAAAGTCATTTCTTTTGGGGAACCTTTTCAGACTACCACCTTGGTGGGCTTAATCTTTTAATTTTTCTTTGCTCCTGAGGCTTGGTTACCTCCACTACACTTGGTTACATGAATATCTGCTTTCTAGTCTGGCTACCCCACTAGTGTGTTCACTCTTCCAGGTTGGGGTTCATGCTCAATTCATCTCCATATTCCCTGAACTCCAGTGCAGAAGTGACCCACAGAAGCTGAATATGGAGGGAGGAAGGAAAGAAGGAATAACCAGTACCCAGGCCCCACCACCCAGACAATGCCTTCATGATGAAAAACTGACTTGTGGAAGAACAATTTCTTCTCTTCCTGCAGGGGAGGAAGATCTGCCAGATAAATGGATTGTGGCAAGAGGCGAGGCCAGATGGGCAGACCAAGCAGGGGAATTCATTTCCCTCTGGATATTAAAGATGTTATCTGGTGGGCACGTGGCTGCCAGAGCACTCAGCAGCGGGGTGGGGGATTCTGGATGGAGCTTTCTATCTTCTGTGGCATCTGCAGACCAGTTTTGCAAATGTAACAAAGCCCTGGCCATCTAAGATGGCACTGCCTTCCCATCTCCTCTTCGCCCCAGCCCAGCCTGAGAGAGGAGAGCAGCAGCCCCCAGATTCCTGCTCTCATCTCTGCTCCAAATAGGCCAACTTCATCTACCCACCTGGCTCTTCCAAGACAGGCAACATAGTCAAATGCCTTGGGATGGTGGCATTACCCCCTGTGTCTGACCACTAAGGTAGTTGACACTTAAAAAAATTGTTCTTATTGGGGCGCCTGGGTGGCTCAGTGGGTTAAAGCCTCTGCCTTCGGCTCAGGTCATGATCCCAGGGTCCTGGGATCGAGCCCCACATCTCTGCTCTGCAGGGAGCCTGCTTCCTCCTCTCTGTCTCTGCCTACTTGTGACTCTGTCTGTCAAATAAATAAATAAAATCTTTTAAAAAAAAAAGCTTCTGCCTTCAGCTCAGGCCATGAACTCAGGGTCTGGGATTGAGCCCCGAATCGGGCTCTCTGCTCAGCAGGGAACCTGCTTCCTCCTCTCTCTCTGCCTGCCTCTCTGCCTGCTTGTGATTTCTGTCAAATAAATATTTTTAAAAAAATTTTTATTAAATATTTAATAGCTACAAAAGGGTATTTATAATACAATAAGGATTGAAGACATGTATAACCCTGAGCATCCAGGTACTAGTGTGAGAAAGAGAACATCACTTTTGCCGTCTAAGACTCCAGCATGGCTGTCCCTGCCTAGTTAGTGCCTTTCACTTCTCTCAGAGGTGAACACTGCCCTAAATATTACATTTATCATTCCCTTACTCTTCTTTATAATTTTACCACATATTTTTTATTGATGTGTAATTAACCTTATGTTTTTATCCCCAAACAATGTATTATTTAGTTTCGCAAGTTGTGAGCTGTAAGTAGAATTAGTCTCTATTTTTCCACAATTTACTTGTGCACTTCGCATTTTTTATGGCTATGCAGTTTCTGTTGTATCAATCAACCAAAAACTTACTCCACTTTTTTTTTTAAAGATTTTATTTATTCATTTGAGAGACAGAGATCACAAGTAGGCAGAGTGGCAAGCAGAGGGAGAGGGAGAAGCAGGCTCTTCACTGAGCAGAGAGCCTGATGTGGGACTCGATCCTAGGACCCTGGGATCATGACCTCGGCTGCACGCAGACCCTTCACCGACCGAGCCACCCAGGTGTCCCATATGATGATCTTATACATGCATCCTGGTGAGTGAGTTTTCCTGAGGTTTATCTAGGTTGGGTTTATCTGGGTCATACCCATGCACAATTAGTTAGATGAAGCTATGTTGTTTTCCAAGGTGACTGTATCAATCGTAACACTTTCCAGTCCCAACAGTAATGTTCCCATTGTTAGACCTTTCCACCAATACTCAATGTTTACAGATTTATCTATTAATTTAGCAAATCATTATAGTAGTACCTCACTGTGGTTTAAAATGTAGTTTGAGGGGCACGTGGGTGGCTGGGTTGGTTAAGAGTCTGCCTTTGGCTCAGGTCATGATTCCAGAGCCCTGGGATCAAGCCCCACATCAGGCTCCCTGTGGCAGAGTCTGCTTCTCCCTCTCCCTCTGCTCCTCCCCACACTCATGCTCTGTCTCTCCCTCACTCTCTCTCAAATAAATAAATAAAATCTTTAAAAATATATGTATAGTTTGAGGGGCACCTGGGCAGCTCAGTTGCTTAAGCCTCAGATTCTTGGTTTCCACTCAGGTCATGATCTCTGGGTGGTGAGATCAAACCCCATATGGGCTCAGAGCTCAGCCCTAAGTCTGCTTGAGGTTCTCTCTCCCCCTCTCTAAGCTTCTCCCCCATGGCACTTGCTCTGTCTCTCTATAAAATAAATGAGTCTTGGGGCACCTGGGTGGCTCAGTGGCTTAAAGTCTCTGCCTTCGGCTCAGGTCATGATCCCAGAGTTCTGGGATCGAGCCCCACATCAGGCTCTCTGCTCGGCAGGGAGCCTGCTTCCCTCTCTCTCTCTGCCTGTCTCTCTGCCTACTTGTGATCTCTGTCTGTCAAATAAATAAATAAAATCTTTAAAAAAAATAAAAATAAATGAGTCTTTTTTTTTTTTTAAGATTTTATTTATTTGACAGACTGAGATCACAAGTAGGCAGAGAGGCAGGCAGAGAGAGGAGGAAGCAGGCTCCCTGCTGAGCAGAGAGCCGGATGCGGGGCTCGATCCCAGGACCCTGGGATCATGACCCCAGCCGAAGGCAGAGGCTTTAACCCACTGAGCCACCCAGTCCCCCCAAAATAAATGAGTCTTTAAAATAGAAAATAAAATACAGTTTGATTTGCATTTCTGGAATTTCTAGTGATATTGGACATCATGTTATCGGCTTACCGGCCATTTCCATTCCCTCTTTTGAAAGTGCCTATTCAAGTCATTTGCCCATGTTTTTGCTATTGATTTATCTTTTTCCTGTTGATTTGTAGGAGTTCTTTATATGGCCTGAGTATTAATCTTTTAACGACTCCTTCGTTAGACATGAGGATCTTCTCTCTCCAGCTAAATTGTTAGTCTTGGAGGTGGAGAATAGGCGGAGGGAGTACAGAATAGTCAAACAGACCTGAAAGAGTCCTTTAGGATTACTACTGCCTGTTTCCCTTCCAGTGCTCTCCACATCTGTCAAGCTGCTGGAGGCACAGAGCAGGCCTGTAAGGGCCCTTCCGGGACGAGAAGATTGTTCAAGGGCCAGAGAAGGTTACAGGCTATTTTTTGTTTTGTTTTTGCTTTGTTTTTTAGAGAACCAATCACAAGGCGGGAAGAGAATCTTTTGAGTTTTCAGATTTTGAAACAACGAGATGAGGGCGTGGACACACCGAGTGCACTTGCTGCCCTCTAATCGGGGGCTGGTGTCCGGGAATGTAGTTTCTTTTTGCCTCAATTGTTGCCTTGTGATTTCGCGCGCGTGCGCTGCATCTCTCCAGCTTCGCGGGAAGCTCTCCGAAGTGGGGGCCAGATTCCATCGGTTTAAATCGCTCGGGGACTGACACACAGCCAAACGCTCATGAGGTTCCTCTATAGATTTACCTATGGGAGCACAGAAATGCAAGGTTCGGCCGCTGCACTAGGAATTACAGTCAGGGAGGCGAAAAGGCGCGGTGCACACGAAGTGGTTATTCTAGCTGTAGCCACAAGCATCCCACCCCTGTTTCCGGTGCGCTGACGGAGTCCCCGGAGAATGTGTCCTGGGGGGCAGAAGTGGGGATCCACTTAGAGCTTTAGAAGCGTCCCTGGGTGGGGAGGGCTTGAGCTTCGGGAGAGTCCCGGATTCCTCCCTGCTCTGCTTTGACGGGACGGGGACCAGCAGGACTTTGGAACCTAGTGCTCAAGATGTTGCAGAAAGCGGGCGCACGGTCAACACGCAGGCTTTACAGCACGCCCTGCTGCAGCCCGCCTAGCCCGCTAGACCACCCCCCACTCCAGGCAGCGGGTGCGCGCCAACGTCCCACAGCAAAGTCCCAGAGCAAGGCCCGGAGGGCAGGAGGCGGACCGAATCGTCAAGTGCGGGGGCGCGTCACGGGTGCCCGCTCCCGATTGGCCGGCCGCGGGAGTCACGGGCTGGGCGCACTGGGATTGGCACCGCCCGAGGCCAGAGCTTGAGTAACTGGACTCTGGGCGGCAGGCGCAGTCCCGGAGCTCGAGAGGCTGGCGTCGGAGCCCAGCCCAAAGCCCTGGGTGGGAGCCCGGCCGGGACGCGCTCACCATGCCCTACGTGCTCATCAGCACCCAGATCCGCATGGTGAGTACCCGCGCCCTGCAAGTTGGGATGGAGTTGGTTGGGGTCGGGCGGGGAAAGAGGGAGCTTCCACTGCACCTTGGCGCCTCCCTCTCGGGCAGCGCCCGCCAGTGACTGGACCCGGAAGCCGCCCGGGACACGCCCCCTCGGGCCGCAGGTTGGGGACTGGGGAGCAGACTCAGCCGGGAACACGGGGATCGGGAAGTTCTGGCCGGCACGCGCTTCCAGGGCCGCGAAGGGGGTAGGGTGCGTACGTCCCCGCCGGCGGAGTGAGCTCAGGGCCCTTGAGGCTCCTGTCCTACTGCCCACCCAAGGAAGCCAAGAAGCCCTGGCCTCAGGTGTACAGCACCCACTGCCCTACAGAAAGCGACTCGTCAGGGGTTGGGGTTGGGGTTGGGTGGGGGGTGGGAGTGGAAATACTTTGGGGAAAAGAGGTTTGGAAAAGAAAACGACGCGCTAAGACACTAAAACACCTATGCCAAGGGCCTGGCCCATCCACAGCTACTAACAGCACCCTCGGGCACTTCCAGAAAACCTTTAGGAGAGAAAGAAGGGAGACAGGACCTGTGGTTAGAGGTGGGGAGACCATTCCGGAGTCAGAAGTGATGCCCCTTTCTTTGGGTACAATTTCCTCATCCAAGACTGTCCTGGTCACCGCAGGAATCCCCTTTTAACTTCAGAATGGTTCAACTGGGCAGCCCAGCCGGCACCTCCGTTCTTTCCCACTCTGTCAGCGCATGCACAGGTCCCCTGAGATAGAGACAGCAGGTGCGGATGGTGGGGTTGCCGTTGGACAGGCGAGGTCCTGGAAGTGCCCTAGAGAACCAGTTACTTGGGCAGTTAAAATGTGCACTCCTGGGCCCCTTCCCAGACCTCCCAAAATACTCTCTACGCCTGGGGCTGGGGAATTCAGTGTTCTTCAGGAGATTTAAAAAATATATATATAGGGGCGCCTGGGTGGCTCAGTGGGTTAAGCCTCTGCTTTCGGCTCAGGTCATGATCCCAGGGTCCTGGGATCGAGCCCCACATCGGGTTCTCTGCTCAGCAAGGAGCCTGCTTCCCCCTCTCTCTCTGCCTGTCTCTCTGCCTACTTGTGATCTCTCTCTGTCAAATAAATAAATAAAGTCCTTAAAAAATACACACACACACACACACACACACACACACACACACACACACATATATGTGTATATATATAATTATATATTATATATAATTATATATGACAGTTTTACTGATATATAGCATACATCTCAAAGAACACACCAATTTAAAGTGTACAATTCCTTATTTTTTAAAGCATACTCAAGAGTTGTGTAGCCATCACTATAATCAATTTTAAAACATTTCCATTCCCTTGAAAAGACACCCTGTACCCATGCCCTGTATCTTACTCTTCACTGCACCTGAGGCCCCAGCCCTAGGTAACCACTAATTACTTCCATGTCTGGCTTCTTTCACTTGTGCATTTTCAAAGTTCATCTGTATTGTAGGGGGCACGGGTACTTACCCATTCCTCTGTTTTGCTGGGTACGATCCCGCTGTGTGGCTCCATCAGTTCATCCGATTGTCAGATGACAAACACTTAGGCTGTCTCCCCCTTTTTGGGTCTTGTGAATAACGCTGCGATGAACACTCCCATACCAGTTTTTGTGTGGACTGGTTTTCGTTTGTTTTCCAGGTGATTCTGAGACACACAAACATGGGTAGTGATGCCCGGCAGGAAGTTGCCAGGAGGCGGGCAATGACCAGCTCGGCTTGGAAGGGCTAGGGACGCCTCACACTGCCTGGCTGATCACTGAGGGCTCCACCCTTTCCCAGCTCACGCTCAGCCCTCCGTGTTCCTCAGCACCCTGTCCAGCCCTGAACTGGCTCAGAGCCAGCAGGCAGGGGAGGAAGGGCAGAGAGCCCTTCTCCCTCTCCCTAGCAGCGAGCCAAGCAGCCCTTGTGGCTTGTTTTGCAGGAGGTGGGCCCTACCATGGTGGGCGATGAACACTCAGATCCAGAGCTGATGCAGTATCTGGGGGCCTCCAAGAGAAGTGCCTTGGGAAACAACTTGTAAGTAGCGGCATTCTTAAGGATCTTCTCCCTGCAGGCCCCCGAGCACTGTCCCTGTTTCCTTTACACAGCCAAGCCCAGGGACGATGCCAGTGCCCAGCCTCAGAGGTCCTGCCTGCATCATGGGGCTCTGTCCTCTGTGGGGTCAGTCCTGCCTGTGGCTTTACCGCAGCCCCCCAGCTTGCTCCGAAAGTTTTCTCACTGGCCCTCCCTTCACAAGGAAACCCCAGGACAGAGTCCAGCTGTGTAGAGGACTCCATAAGTGGGCTGCTCCTTGCTCTGCCCTTTCATCTCAGAGCTGGACCCCATTGAGACAAAGACCAGCACAGAGAGAAGAGGTTTCTCTCCGGCTGGCTGAGTAAGAAAGCTAAACTCTACAAATAGGCAGCAGGCAGCCTGGGTCCTACTTTCAGCTCGGCTGCTGCCTGGGGACTTGGCCACTTCCCCTGACGTTCTTCACACCAGCTCCACAGGCTTGGAGCTCGCGAGAAGTGCTGCAAGAATGAGTCCCAGTTCAAAGAGGGGGGAAAGGAGGCAAGCTGGCCCCAGCCCCTTGGGTCAGGGTTGGTGAGCTGAACCCAACCCCATTCCTTTACCAGGAGGCATTTGCCTCCAGATGCCCAGCGTGGGGCTTGAGCCCTTTATCTGACTGACAACACTTCACAGTCAATCAGCCCTGAAAGAAGGGACGGCCAGCATTCCCTTCCCAGGGAGCAGCACCCAGAGCCAGGAGCTATTAGGGGTCAACCTACTGCTCCAGGACCATGGGACAGGCAGGGCAGCAAGAGGGGGCAGAGCCCTGGGGGGCATCCTGGAGAGAACAGGCCATTCCTCCTGATTAGCGCAGTGGCCCCGTGCACACGGGGCTATCGTCAGACTAACGTGGGTTTGGCGATCCCAATGACATTTGGAAAGCTACCCAACCCCTCCAAGATTTCCTGTTCATAAAATGGGAGCAATCATGGTCCCTTCCTTAGGTTGTTGGGAGGAAGGAACAAGATATGCAAGCCCAGTGCTTGGCGGGGGAGGCGGCAGGGAGTGTGCACTTAGCCTGGCACTAGAAAGTACCCAGCAAGTATCCATCAGGACAAGGATTCCTGACCCAGCCTCGTCATCAGCACCTGTGCGGGGAACTGGCGCTGCATGCCCTCTGACGCTGTCCCCTCTCCCCCTTCTCTTCACAGTTATGAGTACTTTGTCAGCGATCCTCCTCGCATAGTGCTGGACAAACTGGAACGCAGGGGCTTCCGTGTGCTGAGCATGACGGGGGTGGGCCAGACGCTGGTGTGGTGCCTGCACAAGGAGTGACCCTCTCACACTGAGGAGCACAGAGAGCACCCCTTTTTTGAGTGGATGCCATGGGCCCTGATCCTGAGTCCCCATTCACTCACCGCCTGGCCCCTCTCTTCCCAAACTGTCATTTTCCTTAGCCAGGCACCACTGGGCTGTGAATGGCCTTTTCTGAAACCTGCCTCAGCCCCAGAGGATGGGGTGAGAGGGCAGGGCCCTTGCCCTGGTGCTCCCAGCTGCCCCTCCAGCTTTTTGGCCTGGCTGAGAGCCCTGGAGAAGGCCGTGTTTTGTGTGCAGGCTGAGGGGCCCGAAAGAGCCAGGCTGTCCCTGGCCGGGAACTGGGAGCCCCCAAGGAGCACAGCCCAGGACCGGGTGGGAGGGTCCTAAGTACCTGGTCCAAGCCAATAAAGGCCTGTGTCGAGTGCTTGCTCCTCTGTTCTGCGGGCCCACTGACTCTCACTGCGCGGAGCCCCTCCCTGGGGGTCGGCTCACTCCCGGGGAGGGAGAGCCAGGCCTGGGTGGAACCCTCTCGGGCAGAGTCCAGGAACAAGGGACGCGCTTGGTCGGGCCAGCACCCTACGCCTACATATGCAATAGAGGTAGATTCTTGTAAAAAAAAAAAAAAAAAAAAAAACAAGAAAAAGAAAAAAGAAAGGTTTATTGGTGACGTTCAAGAAGGGGGCTGTGGGTGAGTGGGCTGCAGTTAGAAGACTACGTGGGCTGCCCCACCTCGTCCTCCCGCTGCATCTGGGCGATCAGCTGTTGCCGCTCCGCTGCCTGGCGCATGCGCATCATGACGAGGCTCTCATAGTCCCTCTCCGACAGCACTGAGCCCTGGGGGGCAGGGGGCAACCAGGGGACGTTGGTCAGGGCAGCAGGGCGCAGCCCCACATTCCAGACGTGGAGGGCTGGCCTAGGCAGAACTAGTCCTGAGTCAGGCAGTGAGGAGGCCCCACACTTCTCAGCGGGCCCTCCTCCCCTCCATCTGGAGCAGCTATCAGCCCCCGCCCCCCAGGCCTTCCACCCACAGTCAGCCCTGCTCCATCTCGGGCTGAATCACTCCATGTGCCCGCCAGGCCAGGCCATCACCCTTCACTGCCTCCCCGCCCTATTTGACACTCCTTTCCGCCTCCTGTGGCTCCTGCTTCTCACAGGTTTCCAGTGAGGACACTCAGAGGGACAGAAATGTCCTGGGCTCTGCGAGACCACCACCCGCTCCCCGCGGTGCACAGTGCGGCTCCTGCCTGGACACGAGAGCGTGGAGCCCTGCCCTAGACCTAGCCTCTGTCAGCCCCCGCACTGGAAGGAGAGAGAAACACACATGGGGCCACTCCCGTCCTAAAAATACACACCAGGCCTGCTGGAGGACAGGGCCCGTGCCTTTTTCTTTTATGATCTTGCCAGCACAGTGCGGGGGAGTAAGGAGTGCTCTATGTCAATAATCAAAAGACTAATAAACAACCAACCCAACACGCCAGTGTTGTGGGCCCAAGAGGCAGCTCTGCCATGGAGCTCCGATCCTCCCACCCCCCTCCAACCCCACACCACCATAGGGTCTACCGCCGGAACCAAAGCACTTCTTCCATCAGTATAGCTAAAGCTGTGTGAAGCGTGAGGCCCACCTGAGCTGGCACACAGTGAGCCAGGCCAGGGGGTGTGGACACAGCCAACTGCAGAGCCTGTCCTGCGGCAGACCCAGCGAGTGCTCGCTCACTAATAAGCCGAGGGAGGTTCAGTGGTCAGTGACCTGGGGAGTATGAAGGAAGTGACCCGGGTTAAGATGCCAGACCATGGCCAACTGGTTTGAGGTTAGGGCTATACAGAACCAGGAAGTGTGACTCAGCCCAGACACCCCCCCCCCCAATTCTCTGACCGTTCCAGCCTCCTTGTCTGTCCCAGGCTGTGGCATCTCAGAGAACAGGAGCCCTCCCAGCCAGGCCCACCTACCTAACCTGGCCCAGCTGACACTTCAAGGCAGCCCTGTGTGGCTCAGCCCTTTCCACACAGGGGGGACCCCAAAGAAGGCGCAGGTGACCCAAGAGAAAGGACTGGAGCAAGGCAGGACCGGAGGCAGCAGGACATTGGCCCTCAACTGCTCCCTCCTGCCCTGAGGCTATGGGAGTAAATCCAGGAAGATGAGAAACTGCCAGACTGGGTGTCAGGCCGAGGGGAGAGCAGCTCCCCGCTTTCCAAGGTAAGGCTGCCCTGCAGAGCAAACCTCAGAGGCACCCTGGCATGCCCTGAGCCCAGCCGAGGGAGGGGCCAGCCCTTTATAGGCATGGGGCTGCTTCCCGTTAACACACCCTCTGCCTCTTCCCCCTCGTACCTGCAGGCTTGGCTAATGAGGGCCTGTCACCAGGCCCCAGGACTGAGTCACCCACACTAGTGACAGGTCTCTCTTCCTTCCCCAACAACTGTTCCACATGCCTGCCTTTCAATTAATACCCACCCTCCTGGGGCCCCTCCCTCGCAGACACTTGGGGGGCTGGAGGGGGTTAGGGCCCCGGGCAGAGAGGCTGCAGGGGGAAAAGGAAGCAAACAGTGGTGACACACAAAGCAGGGCCGCCCCCAGAGAGTCCTCAGGGGAATCCAAAGCTCCCCAGTGCCCGGGGGTGTTGGCCACAGCTGGCCCAATCCCAGCCCACAGATGCTGCAATTACCTAAGAGCATGAAACCTGGCTTCCCACCTGACTGAGTCACCTGAAAACAACAATCCCCACTGCCACGCACCGGCACAAACAGCCAAGCCACTCATCAGAGTCCGGGCGCTGCGGCGGAGAGGCCAAGTGCAGGGGACGGGAAGGCACGGCGAGCTCGGACCCACCCAGAGCAGAGGCCCCCGGGGAAGCAGCCCAGGCTGCTTCCATCATTGGCACCTCAGGTTGGGCTGCCCGCCCTCCGACTCCAGTAAGTGCTGCTTCTTCCTCCTGGGGTTTTTCCTCACCGTCCGATCAAGTAACCAGGCCAAGCCTATCCCTCTGGGAAACTCCTGTTGCCAGGAACTCCCACCTCTCGGCTCTCCCGGACAAAAGCGCCCTCGTCCCAGGACCTCTTGCTGCCGTCCAAGATGCTGGCCAAAAGTCTGTGCTTCTAGCTAGGGCTGTCCCCACCGCTCTAGCCAGTCACTGCTCCAGCAGGGACCCCATGGTGACTAGCTACTCTTGAACTGGGCTGCTTGTCTGCTGGCTCCCCTGCGTGCCATGGAGACCTGGCGGAAAGGCTCCTTCCGCAATGCCTCCTTCTTCAAGCGACTGAGCCTGGGGCGGCCACGGCGACTCCGGCGACAGGGCAGCGTGCTCAGCCAGGCGAGCACAGCTGGCGGGGACCACGAGGAGTACAGCAACCGAGAAGTCATCCGGGAGTTGCGAGGGCGGCCAGATGGCCGGCGCCTGCCTCTGTGGGGGGATGAGCAGCCCCGGGCCACCCTGCTGGCCCCGCCCAAGCCTCCCCGCCTCTACCGAGAGAGCTCCAGCTGCCCCAACATCCTGGAGCCCCCGCCGGCCTACTCGGCCACCCTGCCCTCTGCGCTCTCACTGGCGGGCACCCTCCACCACTACTCTGACAATGACCTTCTGGACACTCCCCCCTTCCAGGGGACACCTGCTCCAGACCTCAGTGATCCCTTCTTCTCCTTCAAAGTGGACCTGGGGATTTCACTTCTTGAGGAAGTTCTACAGATGCTGAAGGAGCAATTTCCGAGCGAATCTAGCTTCTGAATGGGGTGTGGGTGGGCAGAGGTGGGGTCACTGGAAGAGCCGGAAGCCTGGAAGGAGGGTACAGCTGCAGATTCAGGAGAATTAGGGATAGAAATCCAGGGTCCTGCCTGCCCTCCAGGTCCTGAAGTCCTCCACATCACCTGGGAGCGGAGGCACAGAGGCAAGCTGGAAGTGCTGTGAGGGGGCACTTGGTGGCAGGAGCCCTGAAGGCAGTTGGCCGGGCTGGGCAAGGGAGGCCACGCCTGTAACCACAGGGACAGGGCAGAGGCCAGCAGAGGGGGAGGACAGCACAAGGGGTGAGTCCGGGGGAGTGGAGGACATGCAGACTGCGCGGGTCAGACAGGTGTCCTGCACCGGCCCCTCAGAAGCCACTGTTAACAGAGAGGCATCACAGGATAGGGCGAGGCAAAATGGGTCCCCTGCACTAACTATGTGTGGCTGTTCAAATTGAAATTAAGTAAAATTAAGAATTTAGTTCCATGGCTGCACTAGCCACATTTCAAATGTTCAGCAGCCACACGTGATGAATGGCTACCACTTTGGACAGTGCTGGCTGAACATGAACATCACTGGAGAAAGCCTAGCAGGCAGCTTGGGTCTCGGCCATGGCCTGGAAGCCATGAGTGCCCGGTGCGGGTAGGGGAACAAACAGGACCTGCAGGGGAGGGGAGGGGCTGGCAAAGTAGGAAGAGAGAGGCAGGTAGAGGTGCACAGTACAACTCAGGGGGAAGGGCAAACAAATCACTTGCCAAAAAGGGACAAGACAAGCCGCCAAGGTAGCTGTCCAGAGCACGCCTGGTGCCCAAGGAAGGAGGCTATAGGGAATGGCAGCCAAAGGCACAGGCACAGACTGCAAAGGGGTGCTTGGGGCAGTTCCCAGAATTTTAGTGATGGGAACCCTTGAGAAATGTAGCAGGAACAGTGGCAGATTTCCCATTCTGCCCCAAGAGCATAGGAGAACTGGATCGGGGATGGACATGAAGCTCGTGGCTGTTACTGTGAAGCAGCTCAGCAGGTCTCCAGAATCCTCCACCAGGACTGAGGAGCTCTGCCTTGCCCAAACCCCCTGACGATGGGGGCCTGCTACCCAGGGCCGGCCCACTGGTCAAGGCCAAGGGCTATGCTACTGCCCCCGTCTCATGGCCTGGCCAGAAGACTTGCAACCAGAACTCAGATGGGCTGGCCACGTGGTTCTGACACTCCAGGCCTCTCCAAGCCTGGCAGAGGGGGAGAGGAAGCTCTGACGCACACTGCTTCCATATCCATACCAACAGCCTCCCTCTTCCCTCCTCTGGCGGACTTGCAGAGTTCAAAGGCTCCCCTCTGGATGCAGGAGAAAATGAATAAAGTTCTTTGTAACATGGCCTATGGAGTGTCCTCTGGGGCTGTGAAATGCTGGGACTTAACAGTGGGGAATGAGGTCTCTAAGGAAGGGCTCCTGCCCATTCATCTTTCTCCTCTGTCCAGGTCCTGGGCCACACTCCCAGGGAGCTTCCCGTCCTCCCAGCCAGCTGAGAGCACACAGGTGAGCAGGCTGAGGCAATGAGAGCAAAGCCCTGCAGACCCTAGGGACCCTCTCCCCCACGGAGCGGGCTGTGAGCACGGCAGCCTGAGGCTCCCAACAGATCCATGGGCCATTTCAGGGAAGGGACAGCTCTGGGCCCGAAGGCTCTCTGTCTTGCCAAAGTGGGCCAGTGTAACCAGAGCCAGGTGTGTGCAGGTGGCGAACAGAAACCCTCACGAAGCTGGAAGGCTGAGAGCCAGCGCCAGATCTGTGCCACACCACAAAGCATCCGTGCAGGCAGTGCCGCCAGTGCTGGTGCTGAGGAGACTTCCTCCTGCCCGTTGGCCCCTGCCTCAGGCAGCCCCAGACACCACGGGAACCGGGAACCGGAGCCAGTGGGAGAGGCGGGGGACAAGAGGACGCTCAAGCTGCCTGCGGCACCAGGTAGTCAAAGCGCCCAGGGCTTCACACAACAACCAAGCAGCCTGGGGGCCAGAAAAGCCCCTCAGGGTGAAGGTGGGAGCCCCAGCCAGACACGGGGTTGTGGCGGGAAAGTAAGGTCTAAGTATTCTGTGTGGGCTGGGGTCCTAGCACTCAGAGACAGAAAGAGTCAGGACAGAATCCTAGTCCTGTTTAGGCTGGCAAACCTGCCAGTCTCACTCTGCTCCTGACAACCTGGATTTGGGAGGAAAGGGCCCCGAACAGAGCCCAGACAGGAAAAGGTCCCACAAACCCTGGGCAGACCCAGCTGACGGAGGTGTGGTTCCTTACCTGTGACAGTCCTGAGTGGCTGGGGTCTCTCCCACCCTGCGGTCGTCCCTCCAACCAGGAAATCTTCAGAGGATTATCAACCAGGCCCACTTCATTCTGGACAGCCAGCTCCTGCCAAACACAGTACCCAGTCCTGGTCCCGTGGCTCCAATCAGCCATAAAGTGGCTCTCTCTACACCAGCAGAAAGAACCAGAACCAGCACTGTCATCCTCCAGACAAAACCAAGCAACCCTCACACAATGATGGGCTGAAGCTTTAACCCTCCTCATGGATGAGTGGGGGGTATGAGCCTTCTAACTGGGGAGTGGGGAGAGAGGCAAAGCATGCCTGGAGGGATGCCAGCTCCCACAGGAGGGTAGAGGATAGAGGGTGTGAAGCAGGAAACAGAGTCGGTCTCTGCTCTCCCTTATCTTCATTTGCTGTGCCTCTACTCCCAGGAAGTGGTGGGGGGTGGGGGGACTCTGGGATTGTGGATACCTAAGCTCAGAAGGCCCACAGTACTGGCTCCTACTCTGAAATAGTGGGGCCACCATGGCCCCCCAAAGCCTCCCCTAGCACTCACCGCAGCCTTGATGGTTGCGAACTCTACCACAGCAGTGCCAGCCTTCTTACTAGAAAGCACCAGGTTGAGCACCTCTCCATACTGTAAGGACAAGGGGGTCCCAGTAAGCATGGCTCAGCCTTTGGGAACAAGACAAGTCTGGGTTGGCCTGAGGCCTGCCAGGGCATTTTTGGCGGGCCGATAATGCTTTGTTGCTAAATTCCCAGAGAGGGATCAGAGATGGGAAAGAAAGGAGATTTTTGCTGCGATGTGGTAGCAAAGGAAAGCCAGGAAAGGAGACCTGGGCAAAGGACTGAAGATTCAGACTGTCACCAAAGGTGGGAAAGGGGATGGGGCTTCTGTGCCACCTTCCCACCCTGCCTCTCCCCACACACTCCAGATGGCAAGGTCCAGAGCTGGGCAGGGAAGGCGACACGAGGCTGGAGGGCACAGGGCAACACAAGAACCAGATGGCCGCTGGTGGAGAAAGCCTCTGGGCTGCCCTGTGGTCTGCGAGACAGCAAAAAAAGGCTGGCAGAGATGTTAAGGGAAGTTTAGGCGTGGAGATTTGGGGTTTTGGCTGAGGTGCAGGCAGAAGTGATGGGAAAGAGGGAAGGTGGCAGGGCAGACCTTCTGGAAAAGCTGTAAGAGGACATCTCTGGAGTAGCCGCCTTTTGACTCATCTTCCTTCTTGCACTTCCATTTTAGCTGCAAGGACAGCAATGGGCACCACCATTAAACTCTGACCTCGGCCTGAACAGTGCCAGCACCTAAGCTTAATGGGCGGAGCGACACCTTGATGGTCTTCTAGGCACTTGTCATCTAGGGAGTGACCCCGCAAAAATGTGTTTCTCTTGCAAACAGACAGGCAGGGTGGCCTGCTCACCTGAGACCACACTTCCACCCCCATGAGATGCTCCCCTTCCAGGGTTTCTGGGGAGCGCTGCCCGGCAATTGCCAGGGCTAAGAGGGCTTTTCAGGGTGAGCTCCGAGAGGCTGATCTGATCCCTAGGCAGCGGGAGGATGGAAGGACCTGGCAGGTGGTGCTGGCTCCCAGAGACCTAGCATCCCTGCCAGAACCCCTAGAGCCCCCAGAAGAATCTGTTCTTGTTGATAAGGGGTACTGTGCAGTGGCTCATGGGTCCCACAGGGCTCACCTTTAGCTTAGGGGTTCCTCTGCCTTCAGGACTTTCTGCCTTTCCTAAAAAATTTGGGAAAATTAGCAAGGTAGAATAGGAGGGAGGCAGCAGGTTCTCTAAAGGAGACACAACCCAGAGCCTGAAGGACCTATAAAAAGTCACTCCTTACCAAGGGCACTATCTGCCCTGCTGACGAGCTTCAGGGGGGAAGTAGAGGCAATCCCACCCGCACCCAGAGGAACTGCTACCTCGGGGGCGGTCTGCCAAGCTGAAGGCCACAAGTTAGCACTTTACCAACAAAGGCAGAGTTTTACTGAAACAAAGTAACCCAGAACCTTTCCCCTACGGAACTGCTCTAAAATAGAGTCAGCTCTGCTTAGGACTCAAACAGGGCCAGCAGATTTTAAGCAGAGTGAAAACAAATAGGCCCCAGAGAAGTGGTGGGAAGAAGGGACAGGTCATGTATGTCTGAGTCAGGTGCCCCCACGGCTCCAAGCAGGTGGAAACCTCCAGAGCAACTCCACCAAACAGCACGTGCAGCCGCTCTGGGTATCTGCCTCAGAGGGGATGTCAGGGGATGTGAGGGATGCTTACCTCTCAACCTCTGCTCCCGCTCCTGGCGTATCTGCTCCTGGATCAGCTTCTGCTGCTCCTCCAGCTGCCGGGAGCCCTCTTCTCGAAGGCGTTCGATCTGCAGAGCGGGGTTGGGGGGAGTGACAATTCTGTGCAGATCCAATTCCAAGCTGGCTGACCTTGTGAGGGTCCCTGGGAGGCTCCACCTGCAAGCTAGGGCCCAGCAACCTGCGGGTCGGACAGATTACCCGGACCCCACGGAGGAACAGGGAAGGGCATGCCGTCCACAGCCATGAAAGCCACCCAGGCCCACCCTCCTCCTTTTCCTGCAGATGGGTTTGGGCTAACACACCCGGACGCACCTCCTGCTCCAGTGTCCTGGTGCTCCTGCTCTCCTCCTCCTCCTCACTGCCGTGGGCCTGGGCCTGCCGCTCTCGGGCCTCCAGGTCTGGGCATGAGAGTTGAGTGACCCAGTGTCTGGTCTAAGCAGTTTCTACATGGCCGCAGCCCACCCAAAGTCTCACGGAGGGTGAAACCACAGAGTAGCTCTCCCCCTCGCTCCAGCCCCATGTGCTCCCAAGTTAGTCTTCATCGAGAAAAGTCAAAGCACAGATGAAGTATAGGCTCCAGCCGAGTGGCCGGGGTCTGCAAGAGTTAAATCAGCTCCCGCTGACCAAGCTGGTTCTCTGATCAGTGAACAGGGTGTGGGCAGCTGCTTAGGTCAGCAGCCCAGGGCCATGTGGCAGGGATGCCGAGGGTGGAGTTGCTGGCCTGCTCCTGTGGTTTGGCACCACAGCCTGACCTCAGCCTTGGTGCTGACGCTTCTCCCACCGCAGAGATCGAGGCCCCACCGTCTCCTCTACCTCCCTCTCAGCCTACATTTACCGAGCCTCACTTGGGACTAGACTCTGGTGGCTCCTACAGCGATGGCAGAGTCCATGTGAAGACATCACCCCGTGTCCTGGAGCCCTTCCCACCTTCCAAGAGAAACCTGCCTGTGGCCCTAGTCCAGGCCAGCTGCTGTGACAAACCCTCCTCTCCGGCCTGGCACTCACGGCTCTCTTCTCTGGGCACTTTACTTACCTAGAATCACCAGGTTTTTTTGTTTGTTTTTGATAGCAAGATGGAAGAACCGGGATGGTATATGTACATATTAAATATATGGATGTCAAATGGGCAAGAAGAAGGGGAAAAAAGGGCAAAAAGAAGGGGAGGTAAAGACCTCCTGGAACAATCTTACTGCATGATAAAAATGTTCTAAAGCTGATTTACATTCACAGTCGTACCATTTGGGAAATTTCCTCAAAATCATTGAATCGTACACTTGAAATGGGTAGATGATATTCAAAATACACCATAATAAAACTGTTTATTAAAAAAAAATTAAAAAAAGAATGCCTGGGCCTATTTGGATCCTTCTGAGGGGACTCCACAGAGTGAAAGCTCCGTGCAGAAATGAGGCTGGGACGCACGGAAAGATCCAGGATGGCACAGTGATCAGGAACACAGGCTTCACTCATACAGCGTGGGATTAAATCCCAGCTTCAGTGAGTTCTTACCCTTTTGGTACCTTAGCTTCTTTATAAAAAATGGGTTTGGTAATACCCACCTCCTTGGATAGTTGTCGTAATTACAGGAGGCTGGAAAGCATCTGTCACAATGCTAGCCAGTAGTAAATCTAGTCACTGCTGTTATTCCTAAGAGTGTCCTTCAGGACCCACCCCTGACAGAAGGGCTGTGCCCAGAGCTGGAGCCGAAAAGTTCGGAGGTGCTAGAATCATGGCTCCAGGAAGAAAGGTGAAGGGCTGTGTGAAATGGCCCAGGGAAACCAAAGGCCACCCAGCACCATGATGTCACCTACCAAGCTTCACTTTCTTCCGTCTCTCATCAAGTTTCTGGGTCCTCTCCGCTGCCTGCTTCTTGGCTTTCCTGACCTTGTCGTATGCAGCCTGGCAGGAGAAAGGAACACCGAGGAGCACTCAACTGAAGGACTAGCCCAGAGCACAGCTGTGCAGTCCCAGGGCCGTTGGGAGGCAGCCTGGCGATCAGGCCTCAGGCTAGGACCACAAGGACTGGGCTACTGGGCAGAGTACAGGGGACTGAGGCCGAGGTGCCACAGTGGGCTCATACCACAGGGATGAGGCAGCTGGAGGAGGATGCGCTTACCCTGGCTGCAGCATCGGTCAGTACCTCCAAGGCCTGAGAAAGCTGGTGGAAGAGCTCAGCTAAAAATACATATCAAAAAAGAAGAGAAAATGAAGTTGGGCTTGATGACGGTGTGCTCCTTCAGAAAAGCACCTCAGAGAAGCCACAGGCTGGCAGGAAGGCAGGTATCAGCAGAGGATGGACCAGCAAAGGAAGGGGGGTGCACAGGCAACTGACCAGACGCCCCCCAAATGCAAAGTGCAGGCTTGGGGCTGCCTGCACGTGCAAGCACTCCCTAGCGCACCCACGGGAGCGGAGACGGGGGGGGGGGGGGGGGAACCATGTCCTGGTGAGCAGGTTTCACCTTCCCACACCTGGGAGAGTCTCACCTGCTCTGGGATTATCCGGGTTTTTGTCTGGGTGGCAGGAGAGGGCCTTCTGCCTATATGCCTTCTTCACCTAGAAGAGCCAGACAAAGTGGTTATTCATTCTCTCACCCCAGGACAGACAGGAAAATCTCACTAGAGCGATAAAGGGACTCCAGGGAGTGCTCCCCCGCGCTATAAGAAAGGCTGGAGGCTCCCACATGGGAACACTTACCTCACAACCTCTGGGGAGATTTGCAGTGGGGAAGGCGAAAGGTACCAGTGTCCCCGCAGAGAAGGGCTCCTGGTGCAGTGGGTTTCTTTACAGCCAGCCATACAAGTTTTAAAATGTATTTGCCCTCTGATCACCCCTAGGAATTTGGACTTGTACAAGTATCTCAAAGCAAGCATACAAAAATGTCCACTACACTAGTATTTATTTATTTTTTAAAAGTTGGGGGTTTTGAGGGGGTGCCTGGGTGGCTCAGTCAATTAAGCAGCTGCCTTCGGCTCAGGTCATGATCCCAGAGTCCTGGGATCATGCCCTGCATTGGGGGGGGGGGGGGGGTCCCTGCTCAGTGGGGAGCCTGCTTCTCCCTCTGCCTCTGCCCGCTACTCTGCCTACTTGTGCTCTCTATCTCTCTGTCAAATAAATAAATACATCTTTGCGGGGAATAACAAAGTTGTGGGGTTTTTGTTTGTTTTTTGTTTTTTTTTAAGATTTTATTTATTTGACAGACAGATCACAAGTAGGCTGAAAGGCAGGCAGAGAGAGAGGGGGTAGGAAGCAGGCTCCCCACTAAGCAGAGAGCCCCATGTGGGGCTTGGTCCCAGGACCCTGAGATCATGACCTGAGCTGAAGGCAGAGGTTAAACACACTGAGCCACCCAGGCGCCCCTGTGTTTTTCTTTGTTTGTTTGTTTGTTTAAGTAGTCCTGCCCAGCCCAGCATGGACCCCAGTTTGGGGCTTGAACTCATAACCCTGAGATCAAGACCTGGGCTGAAGAGTCAGACACTTAACCAAGTGAGCCACCCAGGAACCCCAAAAGATTTTATTTTTAAGTAATCTCTACATCCAACGTGGTGCTCAAACCTACAACTGTGAGATCAAGAGTTACACATGCCACTGACTGAGCCACCCAGGCACCCCCATTTACTTCTTATTTTATACTTTTCTGTAGTTCAAATTTTCAAACCTTAAACAGGTCTTATTTTATTTTATTTTATTTTATTTTTTAAAGATTTTATTTATTTATTTGACAGAGAGAAATCACAAGTAAGCAGAGAGGCAGGCAGAGAGAGAGGAGGAAGCAGGCTCCCTGCTGAGCAGAAAGCCCCGATGTGGGGCTCCAACCCAGGACCTGGGATCATGACCTGAGCCGAAGGCAGCGGCTTAACCCACTGAGCCACCCAGGCGCCCCTATTTTATTTTTTTTTAAGATTTTATTTATTTGGGGCGCCTGGGTGGCTCAGTGGGTTAAGCCGCTGCCTTCGGCTCAGGTCATGATCTCAGGGTCCTGGGATCGAGTCCCGCGTCGGGCTCTCTGCTTGGCGGGGAGCCTGCTTCCCTCTCTCTCTGCCTGCCTCTCCGTCTACTTGTGATCTCTCTCTGTCAAATAAATAAATAAAATCTTAGAAAAAAAAAAGATTTTATTTATTTATTTGACAGAGATCACAGGTAGGCAGAGAAGCAGGCCGAGAGAGAGAGAGAGAGAAGCAGGCTCCCTGCCGAGCAGAGAGCCTGATGCGGTACTCGATCCCAGGACCCTGAGATCATGACCTGAGCGGAAGGCAGAGGCTTAACCCACTGAGCCACCCAGGTGTCCCTAGGTCTTATTTTAATATCATTTTTTATAGTCAACAGCGGTTATCTTAGTTATGGTCCATCTTTGGTTTTTATCTTGTATCTCTGAATTAAAAGGAAAAAAAATTATTTCTTAGGTTAGTAAAAATAAAGAAACAGAGCCGCCAGAATTCTCTCTCATATATAGCCAGCTCGGCAAGGCAGAGCACAGAATCCCAGAATCTGCCTCCAGTTCCTGAGACCTTGCCCTCACTTCTCCCTGCACACCCTACCTGCCACTCAAACCTCCTGCGAGGAGGAGCTTCTGCACAGAACTTCCTCAAGTAGCTAAGCCAACTGGCTTTCTAGGTTTCTCAGAGGAAACCAATAAATACTTCTACCCAAAGTTGCTAAGTAAGGACGTTCAGAGGCAAGCAGCCAGCACCAGCAAGGCAGGGCGGTGGCCGGGTGCCTCAAGCCACTACCACCTCGGACCTCTGGGATGTGCTGCCACCTACTGGACTATGGCGGGCACTACATCTTCACGGCCAGGGCGACTACGCCCATCAGGCGCTCAGGGCGCACCTGGCTCAACCCAGGAGACAGATTCCACTCCAGGACAGGATCAGCCAGGGTGAATGTGTGCCTTCCTACACTCTTTCCCAATCGTCTACCTGTGCTCACCTGGCCCACGTGCTGTTCTCCCCAACCCAATCTAGCTTTTCACCATTAAAAAATAACATCCGGCTCTGATTTCACTATTAAAAAATTTTAGAGGGCGCCTGGGTGGCTCAGTGGGTTGAGCCGCTGCCTTCGGCTCGGGTCGTGATCTCAGGGTCCTGGGATCGAGTCCCGCATCGGGCTCTCTGCTCAGCGGGGGGCCTGCTTCCCTCTCTCTCTCTCTCTCTGCCTTCCTCTCCGTCTACTTGTGATCTCTCTCTGTCAAATAAATAAATAAAATCTTTAAAAAAAAAAAAAAAAAAAAAATTTTAGATGGGCGCCTGGGTGGCTCAGTGGGTTAAGCCTCTGCCTTCGGCTCAGGTCGTGGTCTCGGGGTCTTGGGATCGAGTCCCGCATCGGGCTCTCTGCTCAGCGGGGAGCCTGCTTCTCCCTCTCTCTCTCTCTCTGCCTGCCTCTCTGCCTACTTGTGATCTCTCTCTGTCAAATAAATAAATAAATTCTTTAAAAAAATTAGAGAAGAGGTGATAGTTTTATATACAGTTTACATTTGAAATGTCATCTTTACTCTTTCAGCCCCTTATCATTCATCTTTTCTCCCTCTTTCTTTTGCCTCCTCCACTGTACCCCTGGCTTCATTTCTTTTTCATTTAAAACTAAGCCTTTATTATATATTCTTTATATATTAGGGTCCTGTATTTGTTGTTTTTTTTTCTTCAATAAGTAAAACAATACTAATGTTCTTTCCCCAGTCCCCCAACCCTCTCTTCAAGTTCCAGCATTAACTGGATGGTGGGTATCCTTTTAAACCTTCATCCTTGACTATGCCAGCAAATAGGGCTCTTTGGGGTTTTGTTTCTTGCCTCTCTCCCACACCTCTCTCTCTCTGAGACGGGTGAAAGGAAGAGGCAGGGAGAAGAAGGTGTGTGTCACCTCAACGTGAAAGCTGCCCGCCCTCAGATTGGACTTCCTCAGTACCAGGATGAGGGCTGTGGCTACCGATGTTGGGGCATTTTGTGGAAGACAGTTTCTTTTGTATCATGGGGCTATTTAAAAGTATTATATGTTCACTTTTATAAACCTGAAACAGACAGTGAAGGGTGAAAAGAGGCAAGAAGGACCAGTAAAAAAGCAAGATAGACAGAACATGTTCTGTCTGAGGTCACTCGGGTGGCTCAGTCGGTTAAGCATCTGCCTTCAGCTCTGGTCAGGATCCCCAGGGTCCTAAGCTCGAGTCCCATTTCGGGCTCCCTACTCAGCCATGGAGTCTGCTTCTCCCCCTTCCTCCCTCTCCCTCTCCCTCTGTCACCCTTCTCCCTCTTCTTGGGCTCTCTCTCTCTCTCTGACAAAGGAATAAATAAAATCTTAAAAAAAAAAAAGAAAAAAAAAGGAGCATGGATGGCATATTCATCCTTTTTTTGAGAGAATGCTTTATGGACTTTATTCTTTTTTTTAAGATTTTATTTATTTATTTGACAGCTAGAGATAGGCTGAGAGGCAGTCAGAGAGAGAGAGAGAGAGGAGGAAGCAGGCTCCCCGCTGAGCAGAGAGCCCGATGCGGGGCTCCATCCCAGGACCCTGGGATCATGACCTGAGCCGAAGGCAGAGGCTTTAACCCACTGAGCCACCCAGGCACCCCTATGGACTTTATTCTAAAGGAATGAAGTATTTATTAAG
This sequence comes from Lutra lutra, assembly GCF_902655055.1. Taxonomy (NCBI): domain Eukaryota; kingdom Metazoa; phylum Chordata; class Mammalia; order Carnivora; family Mustelidae; genus Lutra; species Lutra lutra. Next base: position 60,459,664 of record NC_062284.1, read on the forward strand.
ATATTAAGATATTAAGCACTGTTGTGTGTTTTATAATTCATTTTGGATGTTCTATATAAAAAAACTGGTTTTTTGTTTTGTTTTGTTTCGTTTTGCTACACAGACCTTAGAGTCCAGGTGCCTATGGGACCAGAGTTGTGTTTAGGCATTTATTTAAAAAGAATCATGTCTCCATTGGTACTTAAGGACTATTCTCTTGTGCATAGCTGAGTATTTGTAATTACGTTTCATATTGGGCATTCTGCTGCAAAACTATAAAAAAGGGGACATGGAAACAAACAAAAAACTTGTTTTTGTTTTACTTAAATAGGAAAACAACTTGTTCTAACTGAAAAAAATTAATTATGTAATAATATGAAATTAATCTATATATATATCAATTTGCTTCTTTATCAAGTCTCTTTCCAGAATGTGTTCCTTTGACAAATGTCTGTAACAGTGTCATCAGATTTTTTTTTTTGAACCAACAGTATAACTAGACCTAGGTTACCTCCATCTGCATGGACCCTGACCCTGTCTTAACTCTGCCCTTCCAGCTCCACTCTCCGCAAATTTACAGCTAAATACAACTGCCCCGGGGCGCCTGGGTGGCTCTGTTGGTTGAGCATCTGCCTTCCCAAAGGTCATGATTCCAAGATTCTGGGATTAAGCCCCATATCGGGCTCCCGCTCAGCAGAAAGCCTGCTTCTCCCTCTCACTCTGTCAACCACTCCCCCTGCTGTGCTCTCTCTCTCTCTGTCAAACAAATAAAAAAAATCTTAAAAATACATACATATAACTGCCCTAATCAAATTGATGTATCCTGGCCCCCCGACTCCCTCAAGGCCTGGCCTGGACCTCAATTTCCAAACCATCCTGCAAAGGTATAAGGGACTGATCATTCTGTATTTCAAGATCCTATCAGAAAAAATTGCCAGTCTCATGCACTAGCTGGTTACTAGCAAGAAGAGAGGTAAGGCCAGAAGGTCAAGGTCAGGATGGTATTCATGCCCAAGGAGGGGTATCTAAGGGTAGGAGGAGAGCTCTCTCAGAGCCCTTAAGTACAGCACTGAATCTACCCCACCTCCTGGGTCCACTAATGGAATATCTAGGAATAAAGAGGCTGAACTGGAGTCGGGATATAGAAAAAATCAGCTATTTCCCTGATATTGAAGAGGAAGGACACTGCTTAGCAAGGAAGATGGTCATGAAAACAATGAATGACATTATTGTGTGTGATGCCATAAGGGTGGTCCATGAGGGGCACCTGAGTGGCTCAGCTGTTAAGCGTCTGCCTTCAGCTTGGGTAATGATCCCAGGATCCTGGGATTGAGCCCTGCATTGGGCTCCCGGCTCAGTGGAGAGCCTGCTTCTCCCTCTCCCACTCCCTCTGCTTCTGTTCCCTCTCTCACTGTGTCTCCCTCTGTCAAAAAAAAATAAAATAAAATCTTAAAAAAAAAAAAAAGTGGTCCATGAGAATGAAAACCCAGAAATAAATCCAGTTACCTGGTCAATTAATCTTTGACAAAGAAGGGATAAATACACAATGGGAAAAAGACAGTCTTTTCAACAAATGGCCACATGTAAAAGAATGAAACTGGAGCACTTTCATTCACCATACCCAAAACGCTCAAAATGGATTGAAGACCTAAATGTGAGACTTGAAACCATAAAAATCCTTCAAGAGCACAGGCAATAATTTCTCTGACATCAGCTGCAGCAGCAGCATTTTTCAAGATATGTCTCCTGAGGCAAGGGAAATAAAAGCAAAAATAAACTATTGTGACTGTATCAAAATAAAAAGCTTCTTCACAGTAAAGGAAACAACAAAACTAAAAGACAATCTACTGAACAGGAGAAGATATTTACAAATGACATATCTGATAAAAGATTAGTATCCAAAATACTAAAGAACTTACACGACTCAACACCCAAAAAACAAATAATCCAATTAAAAAATGGGCAGAAGACACGAATGGACATATCTCCAAAGGAGACACATGAAATGATGTTCAACATCACTCATCAGGGAAATGCAAATCAAAACTATAATGAGACACCACCTCACACCTGTCAGAATGACTAAAATAAAAAACACAAGAAACAGGGTACCTGGCTGGCTCAATCCATAGAGCATGCAACTCCATTTTGCTTGTTTGTTTTTTAAAGTTTCTATTTATTTATTTATTTGAGAGAGAGGGAGAGCACATGAGAGAGAGATCATGAGCAGGGGTTAGGGACAGAGGCAGAAGCAGACTCCCTACAGAACAGGGAGCCCAATCTGATCCGGGACTCAATTCCAGGACCCTAGGATCATGACCTGAGCCTAAAGCAGACACTTAACTGACTGAGTCACCCACTTGCTCAAGCATGCAACTCTTGATCTCAGGGTCATGAGTTCAATCGCACACTGGGTATAGAGATCACTTAAAAAGAAAAAAAAAAAAAACTTCAAGAAACAAGCGTTGGGCAAGGATGCAGTTAAAAAGGAACCCTCATCAGGTCATGATCCTGGAGTCCCGGGATCGAGTCCCGCATCAGGCTCCCAGCTCCATGGGGAGTCTGCTTCTCCCTCTGACCTTCTCCTCGCTCATGCTCTCTCTTCTAAAAAAAAAACAAAACAAACAAACAAAAAAAAAACCCTCATGCACTGTTGTTAAGAATACAAATTGGTGCAGCCATTGGAATTTCCTCCAAAAATTAAAAATAGAATTACCCTAGATCTAGAAATCTCACTACTGTGTATTTATCCCGAAAATACAAAAATACTAATTCAAAGGGATACATGCACCCCAATGTTTACTGAAGCATTATTCAAAATAGCCAAACTATGGAAGCAGCCCAAGTGCCCACTGACTGATGAATGGATAAAGTAGATGTGCAATAGATATATATTTTTCAGCTATATTTTGCCATTTGGAACAATGTGGACAGAGCCAGAGAGTATAATGATGAGCAAAATAAGTCAGTCAGAGAAGACAAATACCATCTGATCTCACTCATATGTGGTACTTAAGAAATAAAACAAGCAAAGAAAAAAAACAAGGGGAGAAAAAAAAGAGAGAGAGACAAACCAAGAAACAGACTCTTACCTATAAAGAACAAACCGATGGTTACCAGGGGGAGGTGAGTGGGGGAAATGGAAAATAGGGGATGGGGATTAAAGAGCACACTTATCATGATGAAATAAAATAAAATAAAATAAAATAAAATAAAATAAAATAAAATAATAATAATTTAAAAAGGATGAAAACACAGAGAAGGGAGTGTCTAATTTAGCCCTACAGGCTCCCAGATGGGTAAGAGCGAGCTGGTTCTGAAAGGTGAGTAGCTCTCCCAGCAGAGAGCTGGAAAGGACATTCAAGACAGAGGGTGTAAAAGAGCCTGACTTCTCTTAGAGTGCCAGACCAGCTTAGGAGAAATATGAGTTTCGCTTTTGAGGCACCTGGCTGGCTCAGTCCGTAGAGCTGAGACTCTTGATCTTTGGGCTGTGAGTCTAAACTCCATGTTAGGTGCGGAGATGAGTTAAAAATAAAATCTTAAAAAAAAAAAAAAAAAAAAAAAGCAGTTGGGGCACCCAGATGGCTCAGTTGGTTAAGCAACTGCCTTCGGCTCAGGTCATGATCCTAAAGTCCCAGGATAAGTGCAGGGAGTCTGCTTCTCCCTCTAACCCTCCACTTATGCTCTCTCTCTCTCTAAATAAATAAAATCTTTTAAAAAAAAAAAAAGGAAAGGAAATCTTAAAAAAAAAGTTTTGCTTTAATGAGGGAAAGGTACTGAGAACAGAAAAGGACATGAAAAAAGAGGGACACAGTTGCAATAAAGCATGGAAATAAAAATGTTTTTATCAAAGGCTATATTGGGCAATAGAAAACTTCAACCAGGGGACCTGGCTGGGTCAGTCAGTGAAGCATGCAAGTCTTGATCTCTGAGTTGTAGGTTCGAGTTGTTGGGTCTTGAATTGCTTAAAAATAAAATCTTTTTTTTTTTTTAAGATTTTATTTATCTATTCATGAGATACAGATAGTGAGACAGAGGCAGAGGGAGAAGCAGACTCCCTGCAGAGCAGGGAGCCCAATGTGGGACTGGATCCCAGGACCAAAAGGCAGACACTTAACTGACTGAGCCACCCAGATGCCTCTTAAAAAACAAAAACAAAAAAACCTAAAGAAACTTCAACTAAAGAAGAGTAACGGAAGAAGAGTAGGAAAAGAATAAATTCATACAAGCAGGGTTGTTGGGGTTTTTTTGAATTTTTGTTTTTTAAAGTAGGCTCCACACCCAACATGGGACTTGAACTCATGACTCGAAATCTAGAGTCACATGCTGTACTGACTGAGCCAGCCAGACACCCCTCACACAAACAAGTTTTAATGCACAGACCTGGGATGAAGAAATGCTGGGGAGTGAGAACATACATACAGGTAAAAAATGCACAATGGACCAAGAACAGGAGAAAACAAAGGTTAAAGAATGATAAAGTTACTCAGGAATGATAATGAAAACATAGGAAAATTAATGTGATTCATAAGTTATGTGTGATTTGGGGCACCTGGGTGGCTCAGTCAGTTAGGTGTCTGCCTTTGGCTCAGGTCATAATCCCGGGGTCCGGGGATCAAGCCCCACGTCAAATCGGGCTCCCTGCTCAGCTGGGAGCCTGCTTCTCCCTCTCCCTCTGCCTCTCCCCCTGCCACGCCCCTGCCTGTGTGCTCTGTCTCTCTCTCAAATGAATAAATAAAATCTTTTAAAAAGGGGGGGATGGAAAAAGATATTCCACACAACCAAAAAACAAAGCTGAGATAGCTAAACAAAGCTGAGATAGCTATACTTAGACAATATAAACTTCAAGACAAAGACTATAATAAGAGGCAACAGTCATTATATAATAATAAAGGAGTCAATCCATCAAGAAGTATATTTGTAAATATTACATATCTAACATAGGAGCATGTGAATATGTAAAGCAAATAAAATAATAGCAGGGGACTTTAAGACCCCATTTTCATCAATTGATAGATCACCCAGACAGAAAAACAATAAGGAAGCATCAACCTTGGAGTGCCTGGGTGGCTCAGTTGTTAAGCGTCTGCCTTTGGCTCAGGTCATGATTCCAGGGTACTGGGATCGAGCCCCACATGAGCCCCTGCTCAGCGTGGGGCCTGCTTCTTCATCTCCCACTCCTGCTTGTATTCTCTCTCTCAGTCAAATAAATACATAAAAATCTTTTAAAAAGGTGGGGGGTGCCTGGGTGGCTCAGTGGGTTAAAGCCTCTGCCTTCCGTTCAGGTCATGATCTCAGGGTCCTGGGACCGAGCCCCACATCGGGCTCTCTGCTCGGCAGGGAGCCTGCTTCCTCTTCTCTCTGCCTGCCTCTTTGCCTACTTGTGATCTCTCTCTCTCTGTAAAATAAATAAATAAAATCTTCAAAAAATTTTTTAAAAAAAGGAAGTATCAACCTTAAATGACACATTAGACCAGATGGATTTTTAAAAAGATTTTATTTATTTGACAGAGAGAGAGAGCACAAGCAGGGGGAGAGGCAGAGGGAGAGAGAGAAACAGCCTCCCTGCAGAGCAGGGGAAGCACCATATGGGACTCCATCTCAGGACTCCAGGATCATGACCTGAGCCGAAAGCAGTGTCTTAACCAACTGAGCCACCCAGGCACCCTAGACCAGATGGGTTTAACAGATATACAGAATATTCCATCCAAAGCAATAGAATATACATTCTTCTCTAGCACACATAGAACATTCTCCGGGATAGATTATATGTTAGACCCCAAAACAAGTCTTAATAAATTTTAAGAGATTGAGGGTGGCTCAGGTGGTAGAGTCTGACTTGGTTTCAACTCAGGTCATGATCTCAGGTCGTGGGATCAAGCCCTGTGTGGGGCTCCGGACTCAAAAAGGAGTCTGCTTCCCTTATCCCTTTTCATCTGGCCCTCCCCTCACTCACACACTCTCTCTCAAATTTAAAAAAAAATTTTTTAAAGACTGAAATCACATCAAGTATCTTTTCTGACCATAGTGGTATAAAACTGGAAATCAACTAGAGGAAGAAAACTGGAAAATCCACAAATATGTGGAGATTAAATGACACGCTACTGAGGAGTCTGGGTGGCCCAGCCAGTTAAGCAGCTGCCCTCATCTCAGGTCATGATCCCAGGGTCCTAGGATAGAGCCCCGCATTGGGCTCCCTGCTCGGCAGAGAGCCTGCTTCCCTCCTTCCTCTGCCTGCTGCTCTGCCCACTTGTGCTCGCTCTCTAGCTCTCTGTTAAATAAATAAATAAAAATCTTAAAAAAAAAAAAAAAAAAAAGACATGCCACTGAACAACAAATGGGTCAAAGTAGAAATCAAAATAGAAATAGGGGCGCCTGGGGCGCCTGGGTGGCTCAGTGGGTTAAAGCCTCTGCCTTCCGTTCAGGTCATGATCTCGGGGTCCTGGGATCGAGCCCCACATCGGGCTCTCTGGTCAGCAGGGAGCCTGCTTCCCCCTCTCCCTCTGCCTGCCTCTCTGCCTACTTGTGATCTCTCTGTCAAATAAATAAATAAAATTAAATTAAATTTAAAAAAAAAGAAAGAAATAGGGGCCCCTGGGTGGCTCAGTGGATTAAGCCTCTGCCTTCGGCTCACGTCATGATCTCAGGGTCCTGGGATCAAGCCCCACATCAGGCTCTCTGCTCAGTGGGGAGCCTGCTTCTCCCTCTCGATCTGCCGGCCTCTGCCTACTTGTGATCAGTCTCTCTCTGTCAAATAAATAAATAAAATCCTTTAAAAAAATAGAAATAAAAAAATACCTTCAGACAAATGACAATGGAAATACAATATACCGAAACTAATGGGATGCAGAAAAAACAGTTCTAAGAAGGAAGCTCACACCTAGATGTCCATCAACAGATGAATGGCTAAAGAAAATGTGGTGTACACACACACACACACACACACACACACACACACATAATGGAATATTAAGCAGCCATCAAAAAATCCTATCATTTACAACAATGTGGATGGAACTAGAGGATATTATGCTTAGCAAAATAAGTCAATCAGAGAAAGACAATTATCATATGATCTCACTTATGTGAGGAATTTGAGAAACAAGACAGAGGATCATAAGAGAAGGGGAGGATGAAACAAGATGAAACCAGAAAGAGGGACAAACCATAAGAGACTCTTTTTTTTTTTTAAGATTTTATTTATTTATTTGACAGAGAGAGAGATCACAAGTAGGCAGAGAGAGAGAGAGAGAGAGAGAGAGAGAGAGAGAGAAGCAGGCTCCCCGCCGAGCAGAGAGCCCGACGCGGGGCTCGATCCCAGGACCCTGAGATCATGACCTGAGCTGAAGGCAGAGGCTTTAACCCACTGAGCCACCCAGGCGCCCCAAACCATAAGAGACTCTTAATGTCAGAAAACAAACTAAGGGTTGCTGGAGTGGAGACGGGTGGGAGGGATGAGGTGGCTGGATGATAGACATTGGGAAGGGTATGTGCTATGGTAAGCCCTATGAATTGTGTAGGACAGATGAATGACAGACCTGTACCCCTGAAACAAATAATACATTATATGTTAACAAAAAAAATCATTGCAGATAATTAAAAAAAAAGAAAAGAAAAGAAAACAGAGATTATTCAATGCTAAGAACAGAGAGAAAAAAGAATGACGTAAAATGAACAGTGTCCGAAAAATGTGAGATACCTTTAAAGACACCAACCTACAAGTAATAATATGACTAATAGATGAGGCCAAAAAAGGGAGTAGAAAATATACTCAAAGAAATCATGACTAAAATTTTCTAAAAATGTTAATCTACACATCCAGGAAGATCAAAGAATTCCAAGTACTATACATAGGAAGAGATCCATACCCTGACACATCATAGTAAAAATGCTGAGGGCCTACATCAGAAAGAAAATCTTGAGAGCAGCAAGAGAAATCATAACTTACAAGGTAAACCCATTAAGATTAACAGCAGGGGCGCCTGGGTGGCTCAGTGGGTTAAGCCGCTGCCTTCGGCTCAGGTCATGATCTCAGGGTCCTGGGATCGAGCCCCGAATCGGGCTCTCTGCTCAGCAGGGAGCCTGCTTCCTCCTCTCTCTCTGCCTGCCTCTCTGCCTGCTTGTGATCTCTGTCTGTCAAATAAATAAATAAATAAAATCTTAAAAAAAAAAAAAGATTAACAGCAGATGTCTTATTAGGAAAAAAAAAATTAAGAAGGAGTCCAGAGACAGTGGGATGATATATTCAAAGTGCTGAACAGAAAACACAAAAAGTCAACTAAAAATCTTCTATCCTGCAAAACTACCTTCCAAAAACAAAAGCAAAATAAAACTCCCAGATGAAGAAGAAGAAGAAGAAGAAAAGAAGGAGGAGGAGGAGGATCATAGTGATAAGTACCTACTTTAAGAAACAGGAAACCCAGAACACCTGGGTGGCCTAGTCAGTTAAGCATCTGCCTTTGGTTCAGGTCATGATCCCGGGGTCCTGGGATCCAGTCCCACATCGGGCTGCTCTGTAGGGAACCTGCTTCTCCCTCTCCCAGTCCCCCTGCTTGTGTTCCCTCTCTGGCTGTCTCTCTCTCGTCAAATAAATAAAATCTTGGGGAAAAAAAAAAGAGGGGCGCCTGGGTGTTCAGTGGGTTAAAGCCTCTGTCTTTGATCGGGTCCCAGGGTCCTGGGATCGAGCCCCGCATCGGGCTCTCTGCTTGGTGGGGAGCCTGCTTCCTCCTCTCTCTCTCTGCCTGCCTCTCTATCTACTTGTGATCTCTGTCAAATAAATTTTTAAAATCTTAAAAAAAAAAAAAAAAGAAGAAAGAAAGAAACAAGAAACCCTAAAGATCCCACAAAAAACCTGTTGGAATAAATGAACTAGGTAAAGTTGCAGGACACAAAATCAATATACAAAAATGTATGCACTTCTATACACTAAAAATGAACTCTCAGAAGGAGAAATTAAGGGGGTGCCTGGGTGACTCAGTCAGTTATGCATCTGCCTTCCGCTCAGGTCATGAGCAGGCAGAGGACCGGAATAACATTTTCCCAAAAAAGACATACTGATGGCCAAGGGCTGCTCAACATCACTTATCGTCAGGGAAATGCAAATTGAAATCACAATAAGATATCACCTCACACCTGTTAGAATAGCTGTTCTCAAAAAGACTAAAAATAACAAGTATTGGAGAGGATGTGGAGAAAGGGAACCCTCATGCTCTGTCGGTGTGAATGCAAACTGGTGTAGTCCCCGTGGAAAACAGTATGGAAGTTCCTCAAAAAGTTGAAAATACAACTACCACATGATATAGCAATCCTGCTTTTGGGTATTTCTCCAAAGGACATAAAAACACTGCAGCATTACTTACAATAACCAAGACATGGAAACAACCTGATGGATAGAAAAAGAAAATGTGGTGTGTACACACACACACACACACACAGGAATATTATTCATCCATAAATAAGGGAAGTTTGCCAATGTGACAACATGGATAGACCTTGAGGGCATCATGCTGAGTGAAATAAGTCAGACAGACAAATACTGTGTGATCTCCCTTAAGTGTGGATCTAAAAACAAACAAAAAACACAAACTCATAAATTCGGAGAACAGATCCGAGGTTGCCAGAGGTGGGAGGTGAGTGAAATGGGTAAAGGGGCTCAAAAGGTGCAAATTTCCAGTTATAAAATAAATAAGTCATGGGGATGTAAAGTATAGTGTGCTGACAGTATTTAATAATACTGTATTGTATACCTGAAATTTGCTAAAGAGATCCTAAAAGTTCTTACATAAGAAAAAAAAATGTGTAACTATGTGTGGTGATGGATGTTAACTAGATCAATGTAGATGTGTTGTACATCTTACAATGTACACATGTATCAAGTCATTATGTTAATGTAATATGTCAATTATATCTCAATTAAAAAAGAGCAGGGATGTTCTGCTTCTTTCTACTATTCTAAGCTAGAAAGCAGCATAGTTCACTGAAAGAGAGAAAGTTCTGGAATCCAACAGATGTATTTTTAAATTTTGAATCTTCTGTATACTACTAGCATGACTTTGGACAAATTGCTGAACCTCACTCAGCCTTAGCTTCTTCATCTACAGTATGAGGAAAGTATCCCTATACACGGATAGTTGTGAGAATTAAAAAAAAAAAACCCAAACAAAAAATAGTCCACATGAAGTACCTGCCAAAAACTCAGCACTTGATATTAGTCCCAAACCTCTTGCCTATCCAATTCTGGGAGGGAGGTAAATTGTGACACCAGCCCAGAATGATGCCAAGCTGACAGCAATTCCAGGGATGGATGTGAGTCCATGGTGGGCCAGGTCAGCCCAATTTGAATTCTCAAGATGGAGAGGGCTGGCTTCAAGTCTGCTGGGGGTGTGGTTCTAAAGTACAATCCCTGGTTAGCCCCCAGAGGCTCTGAAATTGTCTCATTCAAAGAGTAGAGGGCAGAGCAGGTAGCCTGAGATCTCCTAAGAGTAGCTATGAACCAAAACCCAGCTGGCCTAGGAATGCTAGTCAAGTGTGTCTGTCCTGATTAACTAGTTATTACTATTTTTAGTTGTTAAGCCTACTCTGGGCAGGGCCCATTCCTAGGTTTTAGCCTGGAAGGCCAGTTTTGACTTTGAACCAGCTGGCCTGGAGTTTGGTGTTTTGTGTTACAAACTGGATTCCCAGCTTTGCACTGCTGCCTAAAGAACTTCTCATCATATAAACACAACTATCCTGAAGCAGGACTTTGAAAAAGTTTCCGGTGTCAATATTGTTTATGAAATAATCCTGCCTTGTTAGCAGCTCAGGAGGCTGGATTCAGGGCAGAAAGATGCAAATATGTTCCTTAACTATGATAAAGTTGGGAAGGAAGAAGGGCTTTCAGAAGAAACAGAGAGACCCTATTTGCAATGGTATGGGGTAAAGCTGGGACTCTAATCCCACCCAACTTCCATGAAACTGAGTCTGCAAGTCCCGGATCACTCAGGCAGGGCTGAAGCCACCTCAGGATGTTGCCAAAGGCTGGGGCACCTGGCTGGCTCAGCCTGTGGAGAGTGTGACTATTCATCTCAGGGTTGTGGGTTTGAGCCCCATGCTGGGTGTAGAGAGTACTTAAAAATAAAATCTTTAGGGGCACCTGGGTGGCTCACACAGTTAAGCTTCTGACTCTTGATTTCAGCTCAGGTGATGATCTCAGGGTGGTGAGATGGAGCCCCCAATTGGGCACGGTGCTGGGCATGGAGCCTGCTTAGGATTTTCTCTCTCCCTCTCTCCTTCTGCCCCACACTCACTCTAAGAAAATAAAATATATATTTTAAAGATTTTATTTATTTATTTGACAGACAGAGATCACAAGCAGGCAGAGAGGCAGGCAGAGAGAGAGGGGGAAGCAGGCTCCCCGCGGAGCAGAGAGCCCGATGCGGGGCTCGATCCCAGGACCCTGCGACCATGACCCGAGCCGAAGGCAGAGGCTTCAACCCACTGAGCCACCCAGGCGCCCCAAAATAAAATATTTTTTTTAAAAAAGAAGAAGATGTTGCCAAAGGCTACTGGATTGACTTAACACTTGCAGTTTTCGTTCTTTACCTGTGGGTCGCCCCTAAGTCCCTGGCCTCCCTAGCACTTGGAAACATTCATTTGCATTTCTTGAGACTTCACAGAGGGGAGGAGACAGGTGACAGCTGACTGGCTTCCAACCCAGTGTCCCCTGCACAGACCATAGTTTTTCAGAAGACCAGGTTGTCTCCAAGGCCCAATTCCAGAAAGACAAAGATCTCAGATGAATAGAAGCTCCAGGAGGACTTTAAATTCCAATTTGCACAAGTGTAGTCTTTCTCCTGACATCTTTCTAAGAAGCTATTGCCTCGTCATTCCCTTTCTCCATCCTAGGACACTACTTGAGTTTAGTCTGACTTCCATGTCTCTAGATGATCATCCAGAACATAAACTACTGAATAGTGCAATACATTCAGGCACCACTGAACGCAAAGAGTCAGGCTTGTCCTATGCTTCCCTAAGAGGCAATGATTAAGATCACTCCACTCTTTCTATAGTTTTCCCATCTCTTCCCTAGTCAGTCTCTACTAGTCAGTGCCAAATGCCAGCACTTCCCTCAAAATGCCTCTAATCCACTGTTTCTTTTCTGGTTTGGTCTGGAAAAACAGATAAACTGTTTTGGTTCTTTTATTTTTTTTCTTTTTTTTAAGATTTTTAATTTTTAAGTAATCTCTCCATGTGGAACTCGAACTCACAACCCTAAGATGGAGAGTTGCATGCTATATTGAATGAACAGGCAGGTGCCACAACTGTTTTGGTCCTTTTAAAATAATTTTACAATTTTTTAAATTAAAAAAATTTCTTTAATTAAAAGCACTTATTTTTTCAGGGGTGCCTGGGTGGCTTAGTTGGTTAAATGTCTGATTTTGGCTCAGGTCATGATCTCAGGGTCCTGGGATCCAGCCCTGCGTTGGACTCCATGATCAGCAGGGAATCTGCTTGTCCCTCGCCCCGCCCCTCCCCACTGCTCGTGCATGCTTTCTCTTAAATAAATTAATAAAATCTTAAAAAATTTTTTTCATTTTACAATTGTTATATTTATCCTCAAATGAGAGCCACAGGGATAGGAAAGGATGGGGGTTTCCCTTACAGAAAAGGGAATGTGCTTTATGGGGCAGGGAGTTTTGTTTATCCCCAAGGCCTAGAACAGTGCACTGAACAGGACCTGGCACTCAGTAGGCACACAATAAATGCCTATTGAATGAAAGGGCCAAACATCCATTTGCTCTCAACCAAAACACGAGGAGAAAGCCTCAACTCTGTCAGTTACTTCAGGGCCATGGAGGAGTAGAAGTGAGTGCTGTCCTGACTCTGGGACACCGTACTACCATTTACAATTTTCCCTTCCACCTTGCGAACCCCGACTCTTGAGAAACCAAGTCTGAAAAAGGGGAAAAAAATCACTAGAGTAGTCTGTCAGAACCACAATGGGAACTAAAGGTTATTCCCCCAGAACTCACATCACAGAGGGGAAGAATGAATCATGAATTACCCGCCACCCAGCCTTTCCCAGAGGCTCCAAAACTGGTTCTGCCACTTGTAGCAACCTGAGCCCAGAGCAGGGGAGTGGGTTGGGAAGTGGGTCTCCCGCCATCTCCACTGGGCTTTGTGCCAGGGACACAGCAGGGCCTCTGACAATCCACCAGACTCCAGTTTCGCCTCTTGAGGGGAATGAACTCCTGACTCACTCAAAAAAAGCGAGGCACTAAGGGGTCCCATAAATGTAAAATGGTCATCATTAACTTAAAAGAAAGGTGCCCTACAAAGAAGAGATCATTACTTTCTTTTAAAGGCTGCTGTCCCTTCTTATAATAAAACCTGGAACCAGGTAAGTAAGTGGTACTGGTAATTAAGCCCAGTTCTCAAAAGCCAGACTCAGAGGCCAGACTCAGATCCAGAAGACAGATAAGGAGACCACTCTGTGTGACAACAGGTACCAAAAGAACAAACCATACGGGTGAATCAGCTAGAAGACCATTATCACGTCTGGGTGCAGGAAGGAGAACAGTCAGTGATCACGGCCCAGGCAGTAATTCTCCCCAAGACTCGGCGAGGCAGACGTCATCTCCGCATCCCTGCCCCAGCTGGAACACCAGAGGTTAAGAGACTGCCTAGTGTCACAAGCAGGAAGTAATCCATAGAGCCCTGGGCACTTATGCAGAAGTCTCCTCTGCCTAACATACTGTGCATTTTCCTTCCTGACAGCCTGTGGCCCACCCTGCGACAGCACTGCAGAGGAATCCCCAAGTTCCTGCTCACTACAGAAAATGCCCTGCTCCTAAGGCTCATTACCAGCAGGGTGCCAGCTGTCCCCCAACACCAGCCCTCTCAGGTCTATGCTCCCAAATGTGAGCCAGCTAGTGGTACTGAGATGATTCTGGAAAAACTCAGACCTCATGCCAATATCTTTCTCAGGTTGCTAACCATGGCCCATCACCCAGACTCAGTGACCTATACAGCCTAGAACAACTGGGACTGGGCACAGGGCCTGACTTGCTTCTCTCCCCAAATGGTGCCCTTATGCCACCTTTGGATCTAGGTTCTTGAACCATCCCTGTGGTCACTCTTCAGCTCCTTACATCCCTGAGGCTCTTGTCTATGGGTTCCCCCATTTCTTTAGCCCTCCCAGCACTCCCTCCTGGGCCTCAACCCCTGCCTTGCCATTCTTCTCAGCCCACTTCCCCAAACCAGCCACCCACCTGGAGCCCCATCGACAGCCCCACCAACGCCCTCCCATCCTTACACTAAGCATCCCTGTGTCAGGCTCAGACTCCAAAATCTTTGCGTTGTAGACTCTTAGCCCCTCACATCTGCCAGATGTCTTGGATCTGGCTGCTCTACACTTTTCCCCACTGCCTGCAGTCACCCTCAACCCCTGGAGACTTGGGTCCCCAGCCCCAAAGCTGTTCTCTCTGCCCCATCTCTGCCATTTTTCAGGGTAAGAACTCCTCCTCTCTAGGCCTTGGTATTTCCAACATCTCATTCATTTCTTTTTTCCCCATAAAAACAAATTTATCTTAGTAGAAATAAGTGAGTCAATTTAAAGAAAATAATAATAACTAGATAACAGTACTCAGGAAGAGCAAAAATTGGGAAAGCAACTACAGAGATGGAGACTACTTTGATTTTGTTTTTTAAGATTTATTTATCAGGGTGCCTGGGTAAGCTCAGCATCCGACTCTTGGTTGCAGCTCAGATCATGATCTCAGAGTCCCAGGATTAAGCCCAAGTCAGGCTCCACACTCGGCAGAGAGTCTGCTTGAGATTCTCTCCCCTTCCTCTGCCTTTCTCCCAGCTTGCCCTCTCTCTCTTTCTCTTTCTCTCAGGAGGGGCAGAGACAGAGAATTTGAAGCAGACTCCCCACTGGGCCACCCAGGCACCTCTTTTTGTTTAAGATTTACTTTTAAATAATCTCTACACCCAATGTGGGGCTCGAACTTATGACCCCAAGATCAAGAGTCCCACGCTCTATGAACTGAGCCAGCCAGGCATCCCTGGATGCAGCGTATTTTGAATGCTGCCTTAGCTGAAATGAAAACTGCACTGTGGTAGTTTGAACACACATTTTAAAATACTCCCTCAGGCTGTCTAGATCAGCTTAATACTTGCCAGTATTTACGGACAAGTTTACCCGGGCTGGGCAGCTTTTCTCAGAGGCAAACCTCCTTGTGTCACAGACGGAGTCATGAGGTTCTCTGGGGCTCACAGACCCATCTCTTATTGCCCTAATCACTCCTGAAGTGTGGGTCATGAAGAAAGTTCTGAAAGAGAAGTGGTAAATTGGGGTTTGGGCAAGCACTCTGCATTTATTAGCTACCTTATGCTGGGCAAATCAATTAAACTTTTGAGTCTTAGTTTTCTCATCTATAAATTGGACCTAATAGTCCTTGCCTATCTCACAGGCCTGTCTTAAAGATCACATCAAATGAGGTAATTTATGTGAAAGCACTCTGGTGTCATATGAATGTGAGGTATTATCTTGAATGCTAATGAGTAACTTGCAGCTTATAAACATGTATGAATCATTCCTTTTGACTTAACAGGCAGCCAAGTAACTTCAAAAATCCAGAGCTCCAGCCAGACAACAAAACCCAGGGGTCAGGCAACCATCAGAGAGATGCTGGGAAGACTTGGGATCTACTCCTGGGATGGCCCAGTGCTAGTCATTAGTGAACGAGTAACTGCCATCAAGAGAAACCAGGCTCAGTGCCCAACCTCAAGGCCTCAAAGCCTTGGTCTGGAAGTAAGAGGCTTTGGGAAAGCCTCCTGTTGAAGACAGTAGACTGAGTCAGGAACACCTCAAATCCAGAAATGGTTCCCAGATGCCCACAGAATCAAGTCTAACCACTGTGACGCCTAGAGGTCCAAGGATACCACATTTTTCAGATTGATCTCCTGCCAGATCTTCAACACTCCCTAGGCAATTGCCCCATTTCTTGTCATGCCAGGCATTTTGACTTCTATACCTACATGCTCCTATTCCCTGAAGCCCTTCTCTATCCTCTGTTCTCAAAGACTCCTCTTAATTCTGGAATAGAGTATATAGAGTATAACAGAAATATGGAGTTTAAATAAAGGTATTAGCTAGCATACAAAAAAAAAATAGTCTTTTCCTTAAAATAACTTATATGCTATAATTTAACATCTTTTCCTGAAAATGTCGATATTAAGTGTCCTCGGTAGTTTTCCTGGTAAACAGACTTAAAATCTGAGTCTTGAAAGAGTTCATCAAAATGCATTTTCAAGGGGCGCCTGGGTGGCTCAGTGGGTTGAGCCGCTGCCTTCGGCTCAGGTCATGATCCCAGGTCCTGGGTTCGAGCCCCGCATCGGGCTTTCTGCTCAGCAGGGAGCCTGCTTCCTCCTCTCTCTCTGCCTGCCTCTCTGCTTACTTGTGATTTCTCTCTGTCAAATAAATAAATAAAATCTTTAAAAAAAAAAATGCATTTTCAAGCACCTGGCTTCATCAAGTACTACTTGCCAAGATATAGTGAGTTACATACCCTTCAAAGGGCTTCAAATGAAAGTAAGGCTATAACAGACGACAAAGACATGTGCCAGCTGTACGGAAAGACATGTGCCAGTTGTACCCAGACCCAGTTTGGGTCTGATGCTTACTCTCTGGGTGATGTCAAGCAAGTTCCATAACCTCTTTGGACCTGAATCCTCCCATCTACAAAACGAAGAGAGTCAACGACTGTGAAGATCCCTGCTGCGATATATTCTTTTCTCTCCTCAAGGTCTTGCACAAAAACACCTCTTCAGGGAAGTCTTCCCTGATCCTGCCATTGTATGACTCATACCTTCTTGATTCCCACAGCATTTTCCTTAAATACTTTAATGGAACCTCTTTCATTCTACCTCAACATCCATTGTTCACTATGCTAAGTGAGCCGGCAGAAAGCAAACTGATGTCTTATTCAGCTCTAAACCCCAGGATGCCACATGATACCTTGTCCTTGGTGATTTATTCCACTCTCCTGTAGATCTGAACTGAATAGTGGACTCTGCTGATCCTCAGTTTTGTTTTACCTGATTCCCCACGTCCTTTCTACCCGGACTGCTGCAAGAATCACTGAGCCAGCACTGGCCTGTCAGGACTGGAATGAGCGGAAGGGCTGGGAGTGGAGGGCACCCTTAGACATGAGTTGTGGTAAATGTGTATTTGACTCTAGTGCTTACAGTGTAAGGAAGGTGGAAGGGCAATGTTAACAGCAAGAGCTAACATATAGTGAGTGTTCCCTCTGGCCAGGTGCCATGTTAAATGCTTGACCTGGATCAAGCCTCATAATAACACTGGCAGGGAGGGATTGCCATCATTCCCATTTTGCAGACAGGGAAGCCAAGGCACACAGAGGTAAAATATTTGATCAAGGTCACAACTAGGTAAGTCATGGAGTCAATGACTTATAATGACTTTGGAGTCAAAGTCCACTTTCCTAACTATCACTGCCAGTAAGTACAAAGGTGGTGATTAAAGCACATTTACAATTCTCAATATTGCTTGATGCTCTGTATTATAATTTCCATCCACCTTCGACACATGGTAGATGTAACAAACAACAATTCTTGACCTTCCTTGTTAAGATTGGTTAGAAAAATTGTTACTTTCTATATCAAGTTACACTCTCTAAGGAATCATCATCTGATTAGAAAGCATCAACTTTTAGAATCATCAACTTTAACCTCTGAGTTCCAAAATGATGGGCCTTAGGAACAAAGGATGGAGAAGGTGGAAACAGGCAAGATGGGGCAACGCTACAGGGACTGCTCTCTTCACATCTGTATCCCTAGCACCAGACTCAGGCTGACATATGGTAGGCACTTCATAAAAGTGTGTGGAATCAGATGTTTGTGGGGAATGTTTCCACGCTCCTCGGAAACACACGTGGAGAACAAGAAAGGAAACCAAAAAGAAACAGGGAGAACACTGTGAAGTTTGATTTGATAAAGGTCCAATGTTCTGGGCAGGGCATGGAGCACATAGCAAGGAAGAATGGGGCGAGGGCTGCAAGCAGAGAGACGGGCAATTCTCCCAAGTGGTGAGAGTATAAGTTGGTACTACCTCTCTGAAAGACAACCTCGGAAAAGATTTCAGGGGTGCCTAGCTGGCCAGTCGGTAGAGCATTCAGCTCTGGATCTCAGGGTTGTCGGTTTGAGCTCCATGTTGGATGTACAGATTACTTTAAAAAATTTTTTTTCAGGGGTGCCTCAGTGGCTTAGGCGTTAAGCATCTGCCTTAAGTTCAGGTCACGATCCCAGCGTCATAGGATTGAGCCCCACATCGGGCTCCCTGCTCAGCAGGAAGCCTGTTTCTCCCTCTCCCAGTCCCCCTGCTTATGTTCTTTCTCTCACTCTGTGTGTGTGTGTCTCTCTCTCTGTCAAATAAATAAATAAATAAATCTTTAAAAAAAGGAAAAAAATTATTTCTAAAAAATAATTTTTTTCCAGAGCTTTTTAAGTTGTATTTATTTTTATTTTTTTTAAAGATTTATTTATTTGAGGGGCGCCTGGGTGGCTCAGTGGGTTAAAGCCTCTGCCTTCAGCTCAGGTCATGGTCCCAGGGTCCTGGGATCGAGCCTCGCATCTGGCTCTCTGCTCCGTGGGGAGCCTGCTTTCTCCTCTCTCTCTGTCTGCCTCTCTGCCTACTTGTGATCTCTGTCTGTCAGATAAATAAATAAAATCTTTAAAGAAAAAAAATATATATATATAGCAAAGTAAGGGTGTGGGATACCTAATTTAAATTGGTGGTCAGGAAAGGCTCTCTGAGGGTGTTATATTTGAAGAGCGATCTGAATAAGGTGCACACGTGAGATACAGATATACAACTGTCAGAGAATGTTCTAAGCAGGATTTACAGGTATAAAGGCCCTAAAGCAAGACTGTGTTACGGGAGTTTGAAAAAAAATCCCTGGAGGCCCATTTCACACCCAGTAGGAAAGGTATTAACCCCCAAAAAAGAGACAATAACAAGTGTTGTGGAGGATGTAGAGAAATTGGAGCCCTTGTGCACCGCTGGTGGGAATGTGCAATAGTGTGGCTGCTGTGAAAGGCAGTATGGAGTTTCCCCAAAACATTATATATCGAGTTATCATATGATCCAGCAATTCCACTTATGGGTATAGATCCAAAAGAACTGAAAGCAAGACTTTTTTTTTTTTTTTAAGATTTTATTTATTTATTTGACAGAAAGAGAGATCACAAGTAGGCAGAGAGGCAGGCAGAGAGAGAAAGGGAAGCAGGCTCCCTGCTGAGCAGAGAGCCCGATGCGGGGCTTGATCCCAGGACCCTGAGATCATGATCCGAGCCAAAGGAAGAGGCTTAACCCACTGAGCCACCCAGGCGCCCCAAGACTTTTTTTTTTTTTTTAAAGATTTTATTTATTTACTCATGAGAGACAGAGAGAGAGGCAGAGGCAGAGGGAGAAGCAGGCTCTCCACTGAGCAGGGAGCCCAATGTGGGGCTCTTTTCCAGGACCCTGGGATCATGACCTGAGCCGAAGGCAGATGCTTAACCCACTGAGCCACCCAGACGCCCTGAAAGCAAGACTTTAATACTTACATACTTATGTTCACAGGAGCGTTATTCACAATAGTCAAAAGGTAGAAATCATCCAATGTCTGTCAACAGATGAATGGATAAACGAAATGTGGTGATGCGGTATATACATTCATTGAAATATTATTCAAACTTAGAAAGATGGGGGAACGCCTGGCTGGCTCAGTCAGCAGAGCATGCATCTCTTGATCTCAGGGTTGTTGAGTTCCAGCCCCATGCTCGGTGTAGAGATTACTTAAAAAAATAAAATCTTGGGATGTCCGACATCGGGCTCCTTGCTCAGTGGAGAACCTGCTTCTCTCCTTCTGCCTGCCGTTCCCCTATTTGTGCTCTCTCTCTCTCTGACAAATACATAAATAAAATCTTAAAAATAAATAAATAAAATTTTAAAAATATGTACATATTTAAATAAAAAATAAAAAGGAAGGAAATACTGATAAATGCAACAACATGCTTGAAACTTCAGAAAACTGTTAAGCAAAAAAAGCCAGACACAAAAGAACAAAGATATGATATTTGTAAATTCACTTACGTGAGGTACATAGAATAGTCAAGTTCACAGAGAAAAGAAGTAGAATAGTAGAGAAGGGAATGGGGAGTTAATGTTTAATGCTATGGAATTTCAGTGTGGGATGATGGAAAAGTTCTGGAGATGGACAGTGGGTACTGTTGTACATCAATGGGTATGTACTTAATGCCACCTGGAATTGTGCACTCAAAAAGGGTTAAGATGGTAAATTTTATGTTATGCATATTTCAGCAAAATTTTTAAAAAGTCACAGGAGGACTGAGATGGCAAGAGCTTAGTGAGCAAGGGAAGGATGACAGGGAACATGAAGGAAAGGTAACATGAGCCCTACAGGCCAGGGAAGGCCTTCAGGTTTTCTTTCTTTCTTTTTTTTAAGATTTATTTGAGAGAAAGGGAGACAGAGAAGGAGCACAAGTACGGCATAGGCGGGAGGGAAAGAGAGAAGTAGGCTCCCTGCTGGGGCTCGATCCCAGGACCCCGGGATCATGACCTGAGTGGAAGGCAGATGCTAACTGACTGAGCCACCCAGACGCCCCTGATTCACATTTTTAAAGGCTCACTCTGGCTGCTGTGTGAAGAGGCTTAAGGTGGCAAGACAGAACTAGAAAAAGGGCCAGAAGGCCACTGCAGTCACCCAGGTAATTCCTGAGATTAATTCAGAATCTCTTGAAGGTTTCCAAATGGCATTAATCATGATGTACTCTTCATCTTGGCAGAGAAGATGGGGGCCTTTCCCAGGACAGAGCCCTGCTCCAACAGAGACTGAGTGAGTGCATGAGTGGATAGGAGGAGCACGCATGCACACAGGCACACACACAGGCACGTGCCCATGCGCAGGTAAGAATAAGGGGCTCACTGCTTCAGATTCTAGCAAGGAAGTGAATTCCCAGGGCATGATCCTCTCCCCAGGAGCACTTCCACACCAAATCTAGGTCTTTAATTCAAGGCTTTTCTAGAAGAAGATATTATTATATAGGAGATAATACCTGCCTATCTCCTCTGAGGCTGGAATGGGAACAAAAATCTCTACCTAGGAATTGCTGAGCCTCTAAATTTCCACCAATGGTGGTGTTTAGCCCACTTCTGGGCCTCCTAGGTTTGTTACACCAAGACGATGGCAGAGGGGGAAGTTTCATGTACAGAAAGGTGGCGCTGACCTTGCCCCTACCTCTAATAGGGGTAGGCAAACTTTTTCCGTAAAAGGCCAAAAATTTTAGGAGGCCAAATATGGTCTTTGTCAAACAATCTTCTTTGTGCTGGTTTTGGTTTGGTTTGATTAGTTGGTTGTTTTCATCATAAAATATATATAACAGGGGTACCTGGGTGGCTCAGTTAGTTGAGCCTCTGACTCTTGACTTTGGCTCAGGTCATGATCTCAGGGTCATGACACTGAGCCCTGCGTCAGACAAGCATAGAGCATGCTTGGGAGTCTCTCTCTCCTTCTTTCTGCCCCTCCCCCTGCAGCTCATCCTCTCCTTCTCTCTCTCTCTCTAAAAAAAAAAAAAAAGTGTGTGTGTGTGCGTGTGTGTGTGCGCACGTGTGTGTGTACACACACACACACCACACATATATAAATGTTTTAATTTAAAAAATAAAATATTTTAATTTTTTAATTTAAAAATTTTTAATTAAAAAATAAAATTTTTTAATTTTTTAATTTAAAATTTTTTAATTAAAAAAATAAAATATGGGGTGCCTGGGTGGCTCAGTGAGTTAAAGCCTCTGCCTTCAGCTCAGGTCATGATCCCAGGGTCCTGGGAAGGAGCCCCACCTCGGGCTCTCTGCTCAGCAGGGAGCCTGCTTCCCTTCCTCTCTCTCTCTGCCTGCCTCTCTGCCTACTTATGATCTCTGTCTGTCAAATAGATAAATAAAGGCTAAACAAAAAAATCTTAAAAAAAAAAATATACATAACATAAAAGTTACGATTTTAGCCATTTTTAAATTTTTTCTTTTTTTTTGTAGTGAGAGAGGACTCAAGAGCAGAAGGGTGAGGCTGGAGGGAGAGGGGGAGAGAGAATCTTTTTCTTTTTTTTTAAGATTTTATTTATTTTTCTGACAGAGAGAGATCACAAGCAGACAGAGAGGCAGGCAGAGAGAGAGAGGGAAGCAGGCTCCCCACCGAGCAGAGAGCCCAATGCGGGACCCGATCCCAGGACCCTGAGATCATGACCTGAGCCAAAGGCAGCGGTTTAACCCTCTGAGCCACCCAGGCGCCCCGGGGAGAGAGAATCTTAAGCAAGCTCTACAACCAGCGCAAAGCCCCGATGTGGGGCTCCATCTCACAACCCTGAGATCACAACCTGAGCGGAAATCAAGAGTCACATGTTTAACCAACTGAGCCACCCAGGCCCTCCACCATTTTAACCACTTTTAAGTGTACAGTTCTGTGGCATTAAGCACATTCACATTAGCATGTAACCAACACTGCAATTAGTCTCCAGAACTTTTTACATCCTGTAAAACCGAAACTCTGTAGCAGTTAAACATTAATTCCTCATTCCACCTCCACCTTCCAGCCTGTGGCAACCACCATTCTACTTTCTATCTCAAGAATCTGACTACTCAAAGAACCTCATATAAAAGGAAACTCACATAAGAAATGGTGGACAGGGGCGCCTGGGTGGCTCAGTGGTTAAAGCCTCTGCCTTCGGCTCAGGTCATGATCCCAGGGTCCTGGGATAGAGTTCCGCATTCGGGCTCTCTGCTCAGCAGGGAGCCTGCCTCCTCCTCCCCTCTCTCTCTCCGCCTGCCTCTCTGCCTACTTGTGATCTGTCTGTTAAATTAAAAAAAAAAAAAAAAAAATCTTAAAAAAAAAAAAGAAAGAAATGGTGGACAATGGGTTGCTTCCACCTTTTAGCTATTATGAATAACGCCACTATGAACATGGGTGTACAAATATCTATTTAAGTCTCTTTCAATTCTTGTGGGTATATACACAGACGCGAAACTGCTGAATCGTATGATAATTCTGTGTTTAATTTTTTTGAGGACTCAACACACTTTTCCACAGCAGATGCATCCACCACCAACAATGCACAAGCATTCCAATTTCTCCACATCTTTGTCCACACCTGTAACTTTCTGTGTTTGGTTGGTTGTTTTTTTTTTAGTAATAGCCATCGTAATGGGTGTAAAGTGGTATCTTATTGTGGTTTTGCCTTGTATTTACCTAATGATTAGCGGTACTAAACATCTTTTCAAGTACTTACTGGCCATTTATATATCCTCTTAAGGAATTTACTATGTTCTCCATTATTTTATAGTTGTACCTCGCCTACTGACAAGTAGGAACAGCACCTTTTACCCTTTATAAACCGCCTTCTCACATATTCCTTATCTCATCTGAGTGAAAACTGGATACTGGCCTGCTTAGACCTTGGTCTCTTGTCTAGACAACTGCCTCACCCAACTCCCTTAGTAGCAGCTCATCTACCCACCCCCACCTCTGAGTGATAGACACATCAACAGCTCCCAACCTCCTTCCTCCGAGTTCTCGATTTCAGGGTTCCAACACACAGGCAGGATTTGATGCAAAATGTCCAAAATAATTTCTCACTATTAATGAAGTACATATTAAACAGTTTACAAATGCAGAGCATTCAGAATAGTGCCCAGCACATAGGAAGGACTATATAGATGTTAGGCATTATTAATATTAAATTTTAAGAGTTATGAGACAGGTCTAGCAGATGCTTTTGGTGCTCTGTACACATCAATGGTCAACTTCTGATTTCTGCTGCAGTTGCAGGAGACAGTGATGTGCAGGCTGACAGCATCTCTTCCCCCAGAACCCTACTGATCTTGCCCAGAGCTTCCTCTTCTCACAAGCTCACACAGCTCATGAAGTATAGGGACATTCGAAGGCATTAACTTTCATCTGATGAATTATTCGCCTCCCTTTCCTACATTGCTACAACCTCCACCATTATCCAGGGGATGATAACACAAACCCTAATTACAGCTTGATCAGTTAGAATCCCACTCCCTGGCACCTTTATCAACACCTTCGCGTGGAACTTCAGGCCCTCTCGCTTTACTCTTCTGATCCTCCCACTTTGAGCTCACTAGCACATTTTCAGAGGGCAACAATGGGCTGGGCTGGAAAACAGATGGCAGAATCACAGGTCACACTGCCAAGAAAGGGATGGCAAGGGAGGGCAGGAGCCTTGAGACAGGACTTTTTTCCGCCCTAGGCTTAAGCGGAGTTAAGTCAGCCTTCAGGGGGTGACCGTAATAAGTAGCTCAAGGGAGAAAAGGCTAAAGCGGATTCAGAGGCTGACAGTGCGCAGGCGCAGGGAGGGGACTAGGGTTCCCTCTCAGGCTCACCCAGCTACCTCTCCTAGGCAAAGGCCAGAGGGAGAGCACCGTACCCAGCGCTAGAAGCCTCCCTTCTGGGTACTCCAACTCCTCGTGAGGCTGTCAGACCATCCAGGAAACGTCTGGGAAACCACCTTCTGAGGCTGTCGGGCCGTCCCTCATTCCCCGCCTAGGGCCCGCCGGAATCTGTAAAGCGGCTGCCAGCGATGGCGAGGCGCCAGGAGAGAAAGGGCCACCAGGGCGGTCGTCGGATTCGGCCCTCCTCGCCACGGTTCTCACCTCTTTGTCCGCCGCTTTCTCCTCGATACCTAGCAGCGCATACAGGTCCATCTGTAAGAGCTCCTTGGCCACCGCCATGGTTCCAACCCTGACTGGATTCGTACTACAACTCCCAAGAGCCTAAGCGTGCGTAGGGATTCCCCAGGACCGTCACCGGAAACGGGCTGAGTGGCGCTTAGCCCCCTGGGAAATGTGTTCTGGATCAGGCTTGACTGTCTCTGAGGGAAGGGAGGAGCCGCGAATGAACTACGCCTCCCAGCAGTCACCGCGCCTGCCGCGGCCACTCTCCGGCTAGAGTGGCCGAACGCGATTTTGCTGCGAGAGGCCGCAGCAAGCCCGCGCGAGTGGGCGTGGGACGGGGGCGGAGCTTCGTGAAACTCGGAGGGTCTCGGGACTTCGCGGGAGCGATCTCTCAGCTCTGTGGAACCTGTGGTGCTTCGCCGGCCACCGGAATGGAGAGTAGGTGCTACGGATGCGCTGTCAAGTTTACCCTCTTCAAGAAGGAGGCGAGTCTTCTCCCCGCGGGCTAGAGGGCCAGGGAGGATGTGGAGTGGAGGAAAAGCACAGGACTTGAAGTCCGTAGACTTGGTTTTATGGCCCTTTTCCAGCTGTGTGGTTTTGATGAAGTCACTGAACCTCAGTTTCCATTTCTGTAAAATGGGCTTAACGCTCCCTCGCTTTCGGGGTTGACATGAAGGTCCAGAGAGGTGCTGGAGGTGAAAGTGCCCTATAAACTGTAGAGCACGCTTCTGTCCTTTCTAGAAAGGTAGGCTTTCCTGTCCACCAAGTGTAATATGCAGCTGTTTCCTTCCCTCCACCCTGCTCCTTCGCAGCCCAGTCTTAGTTACTATCCTGTGACCACCCATCACACTATGCCCGTTACTCCCTTTGCTCTGAAACCTTCACCGTCATGCAGCCTGCCCTTCCCAGGTTTCTTGAGTTAAATTACTGCCCTTCCTTCTGCTCCCGGAGCACCATGACAAAGTCTCGTTCTCTGCACCGGCCCCTAAGTTCTCCAGGTAAACTATAGGCTTCCTCTGCCCACTTGTGACCAGGAGATAGAAACCAGATTGGATGAATGAATAGCAGTAGGAATGCAGATCTGTGTAACACTTAGAAATCTGGGTTTTGGAATCAGGGTGGTCAGGGTTCAGATTTGAGCTCTGCTGTCTCATTCGTGGAATGAGCTTGGTTTGGACAAGTCATGTAACCCCTCTGACCCCATCTAAGATAGGAATAATAATGGTGGTCATCAGGATTAAGTAAAGTAGTGTGTATAAATTATATGGATTATATCAGATGATGAATATTAAGTACTGAATTTAGTGCCTGGCACACAGTAAGTGCTTAATAAATAGAGGCTATTGTTATCCCATACTGAAGCCAAGCCACCCTTCATCTCTGCTGAGGCAGAGAAGGCAGGGACTCTATACTCTCTGATACTCCTTTGTTGAAGAGTTAGTGACTTGCAGCATGAAGTTTTTCCTGTTTGTTTTCTACACCCCAGCATCAGGGAATTGAAGACAAGAGTAGAAAGCATGGGAATTTTGCATAAAGCTTTATTTGATTTGAATAAATCCACCCCTCTCTCTCCCCAGGCCTTAGGGGCCCCACTGCTCATCCTCCTCCCAGCAGTTGTCACAACTTCAGTGCCTTCCCTCTCTGTGTGGTTGGAGAGTCACAGGGAGGAGCCTGCAGGGGAGGGTGAGAGATGGAACCTCCTACTTCGTGTTTCTTGTAGTATGGCTGTAAGAACTGTGGCCGGGCCTTCTGTTCTGGCTGCCTGAGCTTCAGTGCAGTGGTGCCTCGGACAGGGAATACCCAACAGAAAGTCTGCAAGCAGTGCCACGAGGTCCTGACCAGGTGAGAAGTTGACATGGGCAAGGGTTTAGCCAAGCATGGTACCAATCAGCTGGCCAGCCCACACAGCTTTGTGCTCTGTGGCTAGAAATCAGCTCCGGAAGTGTTTGGGTGGGAGGCATTGACTGGCAGATGGCGGGACTTCTGATACCAGATTTCTTCCCTATAGAGGGTCATCTTCTGCCAATGCTTCCAAGTGGTCACCACCTCAGAACTATAAGAAGTAAGTGCTGAACGGACAGAGACAAATAGGGATGGGAAAAAGACAAAGGAGCCATAGGGCAGGACTCTCTTCCCACCCTCTAGATCAAATGAGCACAGGGTCAAGAGAATGTCATATCTCAGCCTCCTGATGCTCTTTTGGGCTCAGACAGTAGCTTCTCAGCCCTCGCCCCAAAAACATTTCTTGGTAGACCTTGTCCTCTCAGTCAGACCCTCCGATTGGTCAGCTGGGTGACATGAATGAGGCCCACAGAATATTGTCCATTGGAGTCCTCCCTGGATGCCTATAAGTGATTTGAATGGGAAATGGTGAGTGGATGCCTTCACCCCTCCCTTCTGCATTCTTCAATCTCATTCTTCAATCTTTAATTCTCATATCTCATACCCTATCAGGCGTGTGGCTGCCTTGGAAGCCAAGCAGAAGCCCAGCACTCCCCAGAGCCAGGGACTGATCCATCAAGACCAAGTTATTGCTGAGCGCCTAGCACGGCTCCGCCAACAGAACAAGCCCAGTGAGTGGGGGCAGACCGGGTGACCTAAAAGAACCATCCAGACCTCCTGGGACTAGGATTCCTTGTGATCTTACAGGGCTTCTCCCTACCACTTTCAGAGTCAGTGGCCTCACAGGCGGAGATAGAAGCCAGGCTAGCTGCGCTGAGGGATGAACCCCGGGGTTCCATCCTTTCCACCCAAGAAATGGAGGCACGGCTTGCTGCACTGCAGGGCAGAGTTCCACCTTCTCAGATCCCCCAGCTTGTGAGTTCTTGGGGGGTACAGGGGTCCTAGGATAAGGACCTTGCAGAAGCCCAGACACATGTATGCCTATGTACTTCGTAGAAGTTGACAAAACCTACCCACCCCAACCTCATGATCCTCAGGCCTGCTTCGAGGCCAAGGAACCAGGGACAAGCAGCATGATGGGGTGGGACAGGAAAGAATGGCCAGATCTACTCAATTATGCGGGCCCTGGATTAGTCCCCTTTCCCTGAGCTTTGGAAACGTCAGCATCCACCCCTAACCTAGACTGTTCTGTGCCTTATGGCGTTGCTTTTCCCCCTGCCCTGCTCCCCACTGAAGTTCCTTCCTCTGAGCAGGCACATCAGACACCAGACACCAGAACCCAAGCCCAGCAGGCACAGGATCTGCTGACAGAGATGGCAGCACAAGTGGCTATTGATGAGAGCTGTCAACAAGGAGGCCCAGGTAACTTCTCCACCTGGGTCCCCCAGGGACCTGCCCCCCACTCTTTCCCCAAGTAGGATGGGCTCTGCTGCCCACCCTCTGGGACACACATATAAATCAGAGAACAATCAACATTATAAATTATGGTTTATTCGAACAGGAGCCAGTGTAAGCCTCGCAGATGAGTGTGTGGGCTTTCGAATCAGAGGGTGATTTCTTATTCTACCACTTAAACTAGCTCTGTGACCCTGGGAAAGTTATATGACCTAAGTCTCACTAGCCTCGTCTATAAAATGGAAGTATATGTAGTAAAACCCACCTCATGGGGAAATCACAAGAATTAAGTGAGCTAACCTAATAAGCACTTAACACCCCTCCTGGTTCATAGTAAGTGGTCAGCAAATGTTCTCTGCAATGAAGATTATGATGATAAGGATGAGGAATAGTCTACTTAAATTTAATTAAAATTCAGTGAAATTTGGGGCACCTGGGTGGCTCAGTCAGTTAAGCATCTGACTCTTGATCTCAGTTTAGATCTTGATCTCAGGATTGTGAGTTTGAACCATGCATCAGGCTCCACACTGCACATGAAGCCAACCTTTAAAAAAAACAAACAGGGGCGCCTGGGCGGCTCAGTGGGTTAAAGCCTCTGCCTTCAGCTCGGGTCATGATCCCAGGGTCCTGGAATCGAGCCCCACATCGGGCTCTCTGCTCGGCAGGGAGCCTGCTTCCCCCTCTCTCTGTCTCTGCCTACTTGTGATCTCTATCTGTGAAATAAATAAATAAAATCTTAAAAAAAATCCTATTGGAAAAAATTCCAAATGCTTCAGAGCAGGAGTTCTTAACCAGGGATGATTTCCCAGGGATGATTATCTGGAGACCCTCTGGTCACAGCTTAGAGGGTGCCCTGGCACCTAGCAAGCAAAGGCTAGGGATACTGCCCAACATCCATAAAGTGCCTGGGCCAGGCCCCACAACAGAATTGTCCTGTCCAAAATAGCAGTGAACCAAGATTGAGAAGCTCTGCTTTAGAGACATAATCTCATTGAATAGCCTCCACAATCTTATACGTACTCTTATTATCCATATTTTATAAACAAAACGAAGGCCTAGTGAGCTTAAGGAACTTGACAGAGGTCCCAGGTATTACGTGGCAGCGCTGGGACTTGAGCTCAAAGCTGTCTGATTTTGAACCTCTTGCTCTGAATCGCTGAGCTCAAGGGGACAGTGCCAGGGCCACGCCCACTCGGTTAGAATTCTTCCTGCCTCCTACCACAGAAAAGCGCATCCTCTCATGTCCTCTCTGCTGCCCTCTGGAAATACTCATGCCAGCCTGTAAGGTTAGCGTTTCCATATCCTCATCTTTTTGGCCAACATGTAAAAATACCAGGAGTGGGGATGGATATAGTTGGAAAAAAACATTTCGAGGATTACTAGTATTTTACATTTGGAAAAATGGAAGAAAGATTGATTTTATTGGTAATATAAACCGCAGGAGCTAATACTGAGCAAAAAGCTGGTAATCTATGGTTTTTAAAAAAAGAAGTTGAGTAACAGGCTCATTGGCTTCTGATGAGAGATCTTGGAATGACTCTGCCTCCCTGACCGCTTCTCTCCTCCCAGCTGCCTCTGTCCAGAATGACCTCAACCAACGTGGCCCAGGGGGCCAGAGCACTAATTCCAAGGGGGAGACCACCTGGTCCCTGGAAGAGGCGAAGAGCAGGCTGCTGGCTGAGGCAGCAGTCGAGCTGCGGGAAGAGAACACAAGGCAGGAGAGGATCCTGGCCCTCGCCAAGCGCCTGGCTGTGCTGCGGGGCGAGGACCCTGATAAAGGTAGAGGCTGGGAAGCAGCAGCTCACTCATGTCCATCAAGCAGGCCCCCCCACCCCGACACACACACCCCCATGCCACCCTCTACAAAATGGTGACTACTGGCCATGCTGGGTCAGATGCTGGGAATTCCTGTGCCCGGGGGTCTATTGAGCTCTGCCGAGAGCCTCAAGGAAGGTACTGGGGAGAAATAGTAGAAAAGGAGTACATAGGAGCCATCAGGGGCCTGGAACCCCCAGTCCCTTCAGATGCAAAGTTTTCTGTTCCCGTCCCCCAGCCCTGCAGGGTGGGGCATGGAAGGGCAGGATCTGATCAATGGCGACAGAGGCTGCCTAGCTCTGGAACAAGCACCACTGGAAAGCAAACCAGCTCCTGGGGGGCAAAAGTACAGCTCCTCAGGCGAACTCTCTCCATGTTACTCGTCCTCTTCTGCTCCTGTCATTCCTTCTTCAAGTGACCCTCCAGGACTATCACCTCCCAGACAGTGACGATGAGGAGGATGAGGAGACGGCCATCCGGAGAGTATTGCAGCAGGTGGGCCCTGCCTGACCCACCTGACCAGCCCTTGTCCTGTCCCTGTCTCACTGCCCCAGCCCCCTGCCTGGCCCCATTCACCCTGCCTCTGCTCTCTGCTGAGTGGCCAGTCTGCAGCTCCGGTTCTCGCTGGGGCCCCCTCTGTCTCTGTGACCCAGACCTGCCTACTGGCCCCTGGATATAGGATATCAACCGCCACTGGCAAAAGATAAAGGGAGATGGGTTGAGAAGCTAAGGCCACAAAGCACAGAAATCCTCTTGTGGAAGAGAGTCAGGTCTAGTCCTGGAACAGGGAGCTGTACCTATTCGCTCTGCCCACAGCTCACCGAAGAAGCTGCCCTGGATGAGGCAAGTGGCTTTAACATCCCTGTGGAGCCCACTCTCCGAGCCCCCGCCCAGTCCTGCAGGGCAGATCCTGAGGTGAGAAAAGCACCCCCACCCCGGCCGCCACCACAGCCTCCCTCCCTGACTGGCCAGCCGCTTCTGCAGCAGTCTTCCACACACCTTCCTTTTTTCCCCCATCCCTCTTTGGTCCTGGCATGCCCAGGCCATGGCTGCCCGGCCCGAAGCTGAGGATGAGGAGCTCCCCTGGTGCTGCATCTGCAATGAGGACGCCACCTTGCGCTGCGCTGGCTGTGATGGGGACCTCTACTGCGCCCGCTGCTTCCGGTGAGTACGGCTGGAATGTTCTGTTGCACTGGGAGACGTCGAGGGCCACCCGTGATCCCTGACCTGTCTCTCTCTGCTCCGCAGGGAAGGCCACAATGCCTTTGAAATTAAAGAGCACCAGACATCTCCCTACTGCCCACCTTGCACAGGCCGAGAGCACTGAGGAAACCAGGCAGGCAAGCCCACCAGCAGTGGTGCAGGCTGGTGCGCCCACCCCTGGGCCCAGCCTCGGGGCGCCCCATGGGAGAGTGAGTCAGGCTAGCCTGTTCCTGGATACGCCCCTTCCTGAACCTCAGTGTCCCCGGAAGAAGGAAGCATTCTCCATTCAAGATGGTAACTGGGGGAAGCCAGAAGGAAGGCAGAAGTCAGGAGCCCGCCACCAGCCGGTGTGTGAGGCGTGGTAGGGAAAAGACGAGACTGAATCTAAGGGCAATGAGCTTTGAAACTTGCTCAAGGACCCAAGACCCTTCCCTGGTACTTAATGGATCTAATAAAAAATGTTGATATCTTAGGCCCAGCACCTCTTCTCTTTAGAACCCTGTGGGTTCTGAGCCTCAGCCCCTGGAGAGGTGGCAAGAGCAGGATTTCCACTCAAAGTGCAGTCCTGGAGGCGCCTGGGTGGCTCAGCAGGTTAACCTCTGCCTTCGGCTCAGGTCATGATCTCAGGGTCCTGGGATTGAGCCCTGCATCGGGCTCTCTGCTCAGCGGGGATCCTGCTTCCCCCTCTCTCTCTGCCTACTGCTCTGCCTACTTGTGATTTCTCTCTCTGTCAAATAAATAAATAAAATCTTTAAAAAAAAAAAAAAATGCAGTCCTGTGGAGTACGGAAAAAGGTGGGACCATCCTGCAGGCTTCTCCAGGCAGAAACAGTCCCATCCACCCTGGAGGCCGCATATGAAGTAGGCAATGGATACTCGTTCAACTGATCTGAACTGTGCATCTTGCTCTGGGCACCCCAGAGTAGCCCCCAAGCCCCAACATCTTGGATCTCTCAACCTCCCTTGTACTTAGGTGGTGCAGGCACAGACAATGAATGCCTACCCTGCTTTCTGCCTTACTCCCAAATGATGCCACCTCCCCGGGCTCCTGTCCCAACCTGCCAGCCATTCAGACCCAGTAGCTTTCCAGCAACATGCTCTTGAGCTGACTCCTGGCCTCTCAGCCTGTAACTCTTTATACCTGTCTGCTTAATTCCTGCTTTTTCTCTTTCTGCTGCTGGCTGGAGCCCGCTCAAGATAGTCCTCGGCCTGATGCCTCCTGACTTATTTAGGGGGACAGGAAGGTTGAGCCTTCCCTGATGTCCCCAGACCCTGCTAGGTTTTACCTGTTACCTCTCCTCTGGGATTCAGAACTAGTATTTGCCACTTGGGCTCCTATTGTCAGTGATGCAGGATGCTGTGTGTCCTAGTCTCGTGCCCTCTTTGGCTTCCAGCCCTTGCTAGATCATGGGCTCTAAAGCAGAACTGTGATCTTCTCTGAATGCTCAAGGCCAACTTGGGTAGATGGACGGAGGAGGTGTGGATAGAGCCTGGTGGCTCAGGATGCTGGCCCCCTGGTATATCACTTTACCCTCCCCTCCCTGCCCCTCAGGAAAGATATGCTGCACACTCCATTCAGCTGGGACTCCCAAAAGTTTTATCCACTTGGCTGCCAAGGAAAGTACCAGGCAACAGCCATGAACGGCTTCCAGAAAGCCCAGCTATGACTGCACATACACTAGGAATATCCAAATGTCCCTCCTCATCTTCCACGTTCCTTGCCTGTCCCACGGGGCTATCACCTGTGTCCTCTCAGCCCAGGATTCAAAGGTTTAGGGACAGCTTGGCATGCTGAGGCTGCTGAAGGTAGTCTCACAAGGCTTATTTCTGAGGCCGACTGAGTCTCCGGAGTTTCTTGAGTTCACTGAGCAGCTCAGAGATAAAAGGCTAAGAGAGAAACACGGTTAAGATCAAAGCATGGGGTCACACCCACCCAACACGCTGCCCTCCATAATCTCTCCCGACCCCAGAGGGGGTCTCCAGAGCTGGGGAAGAGGAAAAGGACATAGGGCTTTCAAACACTCCTCTTCATTAGCTGCCTCCCCTCTGGGTCCCTCTTACCCAGACCTGCAGAACATCCCTTACCTCTGTGGGGCGGGGGCAGTTTCGGAGAATAGCCTGTAGAAGAGAGCAAAGAGTGGGTCCCCGACCATAGCACTTTCCCACAGGCCTCCACTCATCCCTCCCAGGAATCCTCCCCTCTGAATTGGTTCTCCCCACGCCACTCAAGAAGGCAAAACCTGGCTTCCTGGGTTCCTCCCGCTCTAAGCCCAGCCCCACTTTCTACCTCCAAGTGAATCTTCTGTTCCTCTGTGGATAGTTCCAAGAGAGCCTCCAGGTCAATCTCAGGCTCAGGAGTGGGTTGATCCTGTTTGGGAATCACACAGAGTTCAGAGGGGCCTGGCCAGCTGGTGCTGGAGTGAAAGTCACTGTCAGGAGTTCCTCCATCTCCTACTCTGCTTCCCATTTTCAGTCCATTTCCTCACCTTCCTCAAGCCACCCATTCATTCTTCCATTCAACACTTACTGAGGTCCTACTATCTTCCATCTGAAACAGAGCTAGGGTTCTTTAAAAAGAGTGCCTGTTTGGGCACCTGGGTGGCTCAGTAAGTTAAGCATCTGCCATTAGCTCAGCTCACGATCTCAGGGTCCTGGGATCGAGTCCCACATTGGGCACTGCTCGACAGGGAGTCTGCTTCTGGCTATCACTCTCCCTCTGTGCGTTTTTTTTTTTCTCTCTCTCTCTCTCTCAAATAAATAAAATATTTTAACACCGTCTGTTTAGGGATGCCTGGGTGGCTCAGTGGGTTAAGCCTCCGCCTTTGGCTCAGGTCATGATCTCAGGTCCTGGGATTGAGCCCCGCATCAGGCTCTCTGCACAGCAGGGAGCCTGCTTTCTCTCTCTCTGCCTGCCTCTCTGCCTGCTTGTGATCTTTCTCTCTGGCAAATAAATAAATAAAATCTTTCAAAACATTAAAAATTAAAAAAATTGCTTCCCCCACTCTCTCTGCCTGCTTCTCTGCCTACTTGTAATCTCTGTCAAATAAATAAATAAAGTCTTTAAAAAAATTTTTAAAAATTTAAAAAAATTAAAACGCCTGTTTAATTTCAAAAGTTATGCATATCATTGGTAAGGATATAAAATGGTACAGCTGCCTTGGCAAACAGTTTGGCAGGTCTTTAAAATGTTAAATATAGAGTTATCATCTGACCCGGCAATCCCATTCCTAGATCTACCCCTGAGAGAAATTACTTGTCCACACAAATGTCTGCACGTGAATATTCATAGCACTGTTATTCGTAATAGCCAAAAGGTGAAAACAACACATATCTCCATCAACCAATGAATGGATAAATAAAATATCATGTAGCCATACAAAGTTACTGCTACAACATAGATGAATCTTGGAAACATTTTGTTAGTGAAAGTAGCCAGTTACGAAAGTCCATATGTTATATGGTCATAATTTGTATAAAATGTCCAGAATAGGTAAATCCATGGAGACACAAAGTAGATTAGTGGTTGCCTTGGGCTGGGAGTGGTGATGGTAAGGAAGGAAGTGTGGCTGCTAATTGGCACAGGGTTTCTTTCTGGGGTGATAAAATGTCCCAAAATTCAATTGTGGTTGTATAACCCTGAAGATAACTTAAAACTATTGGAAGTACACACTTTCAGTGGGTGAACTGTATGGCCTGTGAATCCTATCTCAATAAAGCTATCTTTAAAATTATTACAATCAGTGAAATAATTGAATCAATACAGAGTTTATAAAATTAAAAATGAAAAAAGCTTAAGAAAATGAGATGACAGGGGCACCTGGGTGGCTCAGTGGGTTAAGCCTCTGCCTGCAGGTCAGGTCGTGATCTCAGGGTCCTGGCATCGAGCCCCGCATCGGGCTCTCTGCTCAGTGGGGAGCCTGTTTCCCCACCCCCCACCTGCCCCACTCTGCCTGCCTCTCTGCCTACTTGTGATTTCTCTCTCAGTCAAATAAATAAAACCTTAAAAATTAAAAAAAAAAATGAGATGACAATCCATAGACTGGGAGAAAATATTTGCAGAGGATGTATCTGATAAAGGACTACTGTTCAAGAGACAAAGAGGGGCGCCTGGGTGGCTCAGTGGGTTAAGCCTCTGCCTTCGGCTCAGGTCATGATCCTCAGGGTCCTGGGATCGAGCCCCGCATCAGGCTCTCTGCTCAGTGGGAGCCTGCTTTCCCCCCTCTCTCTGTCTGCCTCTCTGCCTACTTGCAATCTCTCTCTCTGTGTCAAATAAATAAAATCTTTGGAAAAAAAAAAGACAAAGAATTCTTGAAACTCAACAATAAGAAAGAAACCACCCAGTTGAAGAGTGGGCCAAAGATCTGAACAGATACCTCACCAAAGAAGATATGTGGATGGATGGCAAATCGCATAAGAATTGCTCAACATCCTATGTGATTAGGAAATTGCAAATTAAGGGACGCCTGGGTGGCTCAGTTGGTTGGACGACTGCCTTCGGCTCAGGTCATGATCCCGGAGTCCCGGGATCAAGTCCCGCATCGGGCTCCCAGCTCCATGGGGAGTCTGCTTCTCCCTCTGACCTTCTCCTCGCTCATGCTCTCTCTCACTGTCTCTCTCTCAAATAAATAAATAAAATCTTAAAAAAAAAAAAGGAAATTGCAAATTAAGACAACAATGAGAGATACTACATACCTACCAAATTGGCAAAAAGTCCAAATCCGAATGCTGGTGAGGATATGGAATGACAGGAAACTTCATTTGTTACTGGTGGTAATGCCAAATGATGCGGCCACTTTAGAAGACATTTTGGCAGTTTCTTACAAAACTAAATATACTCTTACTATATGATCTAGTGATCAAACTCCTTAATATCTACCCAAGTGAGCTGGAAAATTATCTGCACAAAAAGGTGCTTACTTATAATTGCCAAAACTTGGAAGAAACCAATCTGTCCCTCAGTGGGTAAACGGATAAATCAACTGTGCACATCCCAGACAATGGAGTATTGTCCAGCACTAAAAGAAATGAGCTGTCAAGCAATGAAAAGACCTAAATGAACCATAAACACACAGAATAAGTGAAAGAAGCCAATCTGAAATTGGCCAGTCATACATACTATATGATTCCAACTATACAACATTCTGGAAAATGCAAAACTGTCAAGACAGTAAAAAGATCAGGAGGATTAAGGGGGAAAGTGGGATGAATAGGCGGAGCACAGAGGATTTTTAGGGCAGAGAAAATACTCTGTATGATACTATCAATGGTAGATACATGCCCTTACAAATTTGTCCAAACCCTTGAATGTACACCACCAAAAGTGAACCCTAATATAAGCTATGGACTTTGGGTGATTTTGATGTGTCAATGTAGCTTCACTGATTTTATCAGTGTACTGCTCTAGTGGGGATGTTGATAGTGGTGGAGGCTGTGCATATGTGGGGGCCCAGGGAATATGGGAACTCTATATTTCTGCTCAATCTCCCTGTGAACCTAAAACTGCACTAAAAATTAAGTCTATTAAAAAAAAAAAAAAGATGTAGGGGCGCCTGGGTGGCTCAGTGGGTTAAGCTGCTGCCTTCGGCTCAGGTCATGATCTCAGGGTCCTGGGATCGAGTCCCACATCGGGCTCTCTGCTCAGCAAGAAGCCTACTTCCCTCTCTCTCTCTCTCTCTCTGCCTGCCTCTCCGTCTACTTGTGATCTCTCTCTGTCAAATAAATAAATAAAATCTTTAAAAAAAAAAAAAAAGATGTGAATTCAATGGCCAAGTTCTAATAAACTTAGTGATTTACTGCTTTGTCAAGGATTTTCTTAAGTGAAAGTGACACAGTAGTAAAGAATGTGACACTAGTGTTAGGGGTTAGTTGGACAATTAGGGTGCCGGGACAGCCAAGACAGAACGGCACTAGTCTCCTGTTTTACCACTTAGACAAGACCACAATAGCATCCTGTCTAGCAGCCTCTGCAGAAGTGACATTTGCAAAACATCCTGAAGCAAAACAACCATAAGACATTTGTCACTGTCACAAGTTGAGGCAATTAGTTTCCAAAGGTTAGCCCAAAAAGACCATCAACACATGAACAATAACCCAATAGTTAGATGGGAGCATGATCAAAGCCCTCACTGGCACACCTCAGCAGTCAGTCCACAGAGGCCCCACACTCAGGAGGTTCCAGAAAGTTCTGCAAAGAGCTTATAAAAACTCCCAGGTTTGAATGCCAAAACAGCAACCCTCTTGGGTCCCCTCCCTGTTTGGGAGCTTTGTACTATTATTGCTCAATAAACTTTGCCTTGCTGCCCACCACTCTTTGATCTTTGTCTTCATTCTTCGAAGCACCATGACCAAGAACTGTGGGCAGTAAGGGAATAAAAATTCCTGTAACATTAGTACAGGTGGGTGCCACTTTCCTTCTTATTTTGAAGTGTATTTATTTAGGTAATCTCTCCACCCAATGTGGGGCTCAAACGCACAACCCCAAGATCAAAAGTCGCGTGCTCCTCCAACAGAACCAGCCAGTTGCCCCACTGCCACTTTCTGAATTCACGCTAAGGGCCACCACTGTTTTTGCAGTATCAGTAAAAATGTCAACATAGTGAAAAAGGCAACTGACACCTCAGCGTTATTACAAAAATAACCATGAACCGTCTGAAAGGGTCACCAGAATATGCTTCAAGAACTGCTGCCTTGGGCGCCTGGGTGGCTCAGTGGGTTAAGCTGCTGCCTTCGGCTCGGGTCATGATCTCAGGGTCCTGGGATCGAGTCCCGCATCGGGCTCTCTGCTCAGCGAGAAGCCTGCTTCCCTCTCTCTCTCTCTGCCTGCCTCTACATCTACTTGTGATCTCTCTCTGTCAAATAAATAAATAAAATCTTTAAAGGGGCGCCTGGGTGGCTCAGTGGGTTAAGCCACTGCCTTCGGCTCAGGTCATGATCTCAGGGTCCTGGGATCGAGCCCCACATCGGGCTCCCTGCTCCCTCCTCTCTCTCTGCCTGCCTCTCTGCCTGCTTGTGATCTCTCTCTGTCAAATAAATAAATAAAATCTTAAAAAAAAAAAAAAAAAAGAACTGCTGCCTTATTCATTTTCTAATGGGTTGTTCATTTTTTCTCACTAAGGAGTCTTTTTTAATTCTTATTATTTTTTTTAAGATTTCATTTGTTTATTTGACAGACAGAGACCACAAGTAGGCAGAGAGGCAGGCAGAGAGGTGGGGGGAAGCAGACTCCCTGATGAACAGAGAGCCTGATGTGGGGCTCAATGCCAGGACCCTGGAATCATGACCTGAGTCGAAGGCAGAGGCCTTAACCCACTGAGCCACGAAGGTGCCCCTTTAATTATTATTTTTAATTATTATTTTTTTAAAGATTTTATTTATATAATTGACAGACAGTGAGAGAGGGAACACAAGCAGGGGCTGGGAGAGGGAGAAGCAGGCTTCCCATGGAGCAGGGAGCCCAAAGCAGGGGATAGGTGTCCTAGGACACCAGGACCATGACAAGAGCTGAAGGCAGATGCCCAACAACTGACTGAGCCACTCAGGTGCCCCAAGAAGTCTTTTTTTTTTTTTAATTCAGATTAGCGGGGCACCTGGGTGGCTCAGTGGGTTAAAGCCTCTGCCTTCGGCTCAGGTCTTGATCTCAGGGTCCTGGGATCGAGCCCTGCATCGGGCTCTCTGCTCAGCGGGGAGACTGCTTCCTCCTCTCTCTGCCTGCCTCTCTGCCTACTTGTGATCTCTATCTGTCAAATAAATAAATAAATAAAATCTTTTAAAAATAAATAAATAAACAAAATCTTTCAAAAATAATAATAATACAGAGAGATAGGCACTCTGATGAGATACTTCAAGAACACACAGAAGGGGAACATAACCAAGCCTAGGGTTCGGGAAGACTTCCTGGAGGAAGTAACTTCTAATCCGAGACCTGAAAGCTGAATAAGAGTTAAACCGATTATTTATATTTCTGGAAATGATGGAGTAACAGAGGCTGTATTTATTCTCCCAACATAAGTAACCACTAAACTAGACAAAAATATATGAACAGTGTTTTCAGTCATTGGACAACAGGTTCTTCATGGCTACCTGAGAGAGAAAGGAAACAGAAGAGGCAAACTCTGTAACTGCCCTGTATTTATTCCTAGAGGCAATTTCCTGACCACAGAGCAGAGAGGGAGGCCTCAAGCAGAGCACAGTGGTCTTGCTATATTAATGTGATGGAGATCAGAGCTCAGGGTTGAGGTGGCTGGAGGTTGCTAGACACAGCCGTGGAGAGGAGGGAGTTATGAAGAAAGAGACCTCCAGAAATCTGCATAAGGGTCCTCTTG
The DNA here is from genome assembly GCF_902655055.1 of Lutra lutra. Taxonomy (NCBI): domain Eukaryota; kingdom Metazoa; phylum Chordata; class Mammalia; order Carnivora; family Mustelidae; genus Lutra; species Lutra lutra. The sequence goes on from NC_062284.1 coordinate 60,499,029, forward strand.
AGTCTTTCCTGAACACAAGATGCACATTCATAATGTAAACCCTCAAGAGGCCAGGCAGTGTGAGGCACCGAAGGTCCAGAGACAAACAGATCTCACACAGGACTGGGAGGCAAATCAAGTTCCACCCAGCCAGAGTGGATGGTCATCACTGATTGTGCAGGAATTCGGTAGAGCCCTTACTGGGGGTTAAATTATTCTCTAGATTAAAGGCTACTCTAGACTCAACATAACTTAAAAACAAGCTTCAGAAGGATCAAACTGAGCCACAAGTAACTAAACCACCTATTAGAACAAGGGCCAATGCTTTAAAGGAAGAAAAAAAAAATCTAGTTACCCAGTAACATAAAACTCATAAAATGTCCAGTATACAAACAAAAATCACTAGTCATACCAGAAGCAGGAAATGTGACCTATAAAGAGGAGAAAAATCAGTTAATAGAAGCTGACCCAGAAATGACAGATGGTGGAATTAGCAGATGAGGAAAAACACAAACACAGTAATGAGAAAAATGAAATATATGAGAAAAAAGCCAAATGGAATATCCAGAGATGAAAAATACAATATTTTTGTAAAGATTTTATTTTTAAGTAATCTCTACATGCAGCGTGGGCCTTGAACTCACAACCTGGAGATCAAGAGTCACATGCTCTACCGACTGAGCCAGCCAGGTGCCCTGAAAGATGAAATATTTTCGGGCGCCTGGGTGGCTCAGTGGGTTAAGCCGCTGCCTTCGGCTCAGGTCATGATCCCAGGTCCTGGGTTCGAGCCCCACATCGGGCTTTCTGCTCGGCGGGGAGCCTGCTTCCTCCTCTCTCTCTGCCTGCCTCTCTGCCTACTTGTGATTTCTCTCTGTCAAATAAATAAATAAAATCTTTAAAAAAAAAAGATGAAATATTTTCAATGAAAAATTTACTGAATGGAGTTAACAGCATATTTGGACGTTGCCAAAAAAGAATCAGTTCAACCTAAAGATACAGGGTCCTTGGCTAAAGAAACTAGCCAAGATGAAACACAGAAAGATGGAGTGCCTGTGGTGGCTCAGTTGATTAAGTGGCTGCCTTTGGCTCAGGTCATGATCTCAGGGTCCTGGGACTGAGCCCCACATCAGGCTCTCTGCTCAGTGGGAAGCCTACCTCTCCCTCTCCCTGCTGCTCTGCCTACTTGTGCTCTCTCTTTAGCAAAACAAACAAACAAACAAACAAATAAACAAAATCTTAAAAAAAAGAAACACAGAAAAGAAAAAAACCTTGAGAGGTTGGGGAGGAAGAAGAGAACAGAGCCTTGATGACCTGTGGTGTGATACTGAGTGGTCTCACATATATGCAGCTGGAATCCCAGAACGTGGTGGGGAGAGGGGAGGCTGAATAGTAAAGCTGCCTTCCAATTACTAGAATTCTACCTCTAAAAAAGTACAAGTCTGGACCCCCAAAAAACCTTTTCATACCACCTGTGATATTATCCACACGTATTTTGGATATAAGGTAGTATATATTACTGAGAGTCTCTGGAGTTGAGAATATGGGCTGATATCATGATCCAAATATTCCTTCCCTAAATGTCAAACAACATTTGCTGGGCTGAACAAGTGTGGCCAACCTGTGACTTGATGTTTCATGAAGGGGTTTCCTGCCAGATGCTGCTGGACTTGACTCCGTTCTCACCTTCACTCCATCCTCAGTCCCCTTCCTCCTGACCTCTCTGCCATGGGAACCAGCAGTGGAGTAAGGCCCAGGAAGGAGCTCACAAGTGTCATTTCACATATTCGTTAACAATACTTTTTTAAGGTTGGAAGTCTAATAGATTGTTTCTTAAGATGTCACCACATCAGAAGGGCTACATCAAAATGCCAGCTGCCACCAGAAAAAGATAGTGTCATAGAAGCTATAGGAATGTTTTCAAAACTCTGGGGTGGTCAACAGTGTACTGTGCTGATGTGTACATTAGATTTGGCCCCAAGACAGTGATCGGTGACCTTGGCAAGAGCTCTCAATAGAATGGTGGGAACAGAAGACAGGTTCCAGTGGTTTGAATAGTGATAGGAAAGGGAAAGGTAAGTGGGAGTGTGGACAAATCCTTTAAGAAGTCTTGTCCTAAAGGAGACATGAAATTAGGGGTAGGAACTGAGGAGGGGGTGCATTGTTGAGCAAGAGTCTCCTTAAAATAGGGGCACCTGTTTGGCTTAGTGGGTTAAGCCTCTGCCTTCAGCTCAGGTCATGATCTCAGGATCCTGGGATCCAGCCCCGCATAGCATTGGGCTCTCTTCTCAGCGGGAAGCCTGCTTTCCCCTCTCTCTCTGCCTGCCTCTCTGCCTACTTGTGATCTCTGTCAAATGAATAAACAACAAAAAAAAAAACTTTAAAATAAAATTTAAAAATTAAAAAAAAAAAGAGTCTCCTTAAAATAGGAGAAACTTATGAGTGTTTATAGCCTTGCTTAGAAGCCAAATCCACACTCCACCTCTGGACAATAAGAGCACTAGAGCCCCAAGTCTGTTTTGTTGAACCCAGACTTGGTTCCTCTGAAGACTCCAAAGCAGCTTTTAAACTCAGTGAGGAGGGGGGGGCCTCCATCAAAGTAAAGTTGGATCTCATTAAACCAAAGTGAACAAGCAGTAATGCATGCCTGGAACCCACAGGGCTCTCCAAGGTGGGTATGTTGAGGAGAGCCTGCTGCACAGAGACAGGCTCTTTGATGGTCACTCTGTGACGGACACACAGTTGCCTCAATCTGTCCCAAGATGACCAGCCACCTGGGGCTTCCACAGCCACTTGGCTGCTTCCTGCTGAAAACAGCAGGGACTGGGAGAGGAACTGCCACCTAGCACCTTTGGACAATTGCCATGGCAACCACAGGCCAGGTATTTTATTTCGGTCATTGCCTGGGAGTGGTCCTCCCACATATCCTGTTTTCCAGCCTTATGAGCTCATTATTGTGCAGCCCTCCCCCTGCCCATTGATCTTACAAAACGAGATTCTTTGTCTAGTATCTTTCTCTGATGCCTAGAAAAATTTGCTCTGAGGTGTCTGAAATATGAGCCTTTTTATGCAAGTGCATAACAATCTGAAACTGAAACTGATCCAAGGAGGGAGGGTGCTCGCAGGATAGAAGGGCAGTGGAGGCTGAGCAGAAGCATGTGGAGAAAGTGTGCCTCTCCTGCTCCCAGCTCCAGAGCATCTCCCTCCCCTGCACGAGGGAGCCCAGGATGCTGCAGGGGACATGGTGGACACGTGGACCACACCAACACATGACCCAGTGAGCTTCCCAAGACAGCCTGGGCTATGTGGATCGTTCTTCTCCACCCCAACCGCAGCACAGCCCTTATCTGGAAGAATGACGAGCCCCTGCCCCAAAAGGAAAAGATAGGAACAGAGTCAAGAAGGAGGAGAAAGAAAGACCAGGGTATGTAGAGGAAGACTCCTGGGCTCTGGTTTGGTGCAGTGGTTCTCAGCAAGCCACATACTAGAATTAACTGGAGCCAAAAAAAAAAAGAAAAAAGAAAAAAAAGGCAAGTGTCTGGGCCCTACCCTAATAGATTTAGTCAGTTGGGGCTCAGTCAGGTCATAAGGTTTTTTCTGAAGTACTTCATGGGTGGAGAACCACTAAGCTGCTCCCCTAAGTGCCCGGGCTCTATAGGCAGAGCCCCAGCTGCAGCTCCTGGTCTCTTGGTTTCCTAGTCGTGTGACCTTGGGCTCCTTTGTTACTCAACATCTCTAAGCTTCCATTTCCTCCACGGTAAAGCCTGTCTACCTGAGGGAGGAGTAGGGAGGACCTACATGAGGCACCGTGTCTAACAGAGTTCAGTGTTCAGAATGTTACTGTCGTTGTTGAAACAGCAGTGGTGACTACTCTAGGGTCCTGAGTTTTAGTTACCTAAGGAAGAAAGTGCCACTGTCTCGTGACAAGGGGCAGAGACCTGTCCTTTCCTCAGGAGGAGTTGAGGGGAGTCAGTCAGAGCCAGGGCTGAGGACTTATTCTAGTCTAGTGCTGTTCACTTTGAGAGGACGGAAATGTTTCTCTATCCGTGCTGACAAGATGGCAGCCACTAGCCACGCGGGACTATGGGGCACTTGAAATGTGGCCAGTGTGAATGAGAGACTGAACTTGGCATTTTATTTAATTTTATTAATTTGAAGGCCAATGCCCACACATGGCTGATAGCTAGAGTGCTAGACAATGCAGCTCTTGACATGTAGATGTTTTGAGGATGAGAGGAAGACAGAAAATAAATAAAAATAGCTCTTCTGTTTCACTGGAGCTTCAAAACGTCCCACAAAGAAGATACAACAGGCATTGACAGGCTCATTTTATAGATTAGGAAACTTAGTCTCAGGGATATTAAAACAACCTGGCAAAGATTTTTTGAAGAGCATTAGAGGCAGAGCCCAGACCAGAGGGAGGCAGATTTCCGGACTGCAAATCTATTGTCAGCTGTTGGGAGACGCTTTCTCTCTATGGGAGCATCTCACATTGGCCCTCCAGCTCCTCCTGCGGTCTCCCGGCAGGCTCTCTCCCCGGCACCGAGTGTCCTCCCCCCACCCCCGGCATCGTGTCTCTCACCTGGAAGAGCTCCTGAACTTTCACGTCCACCCACTGCTCCATCTCCAGCCAGCGCTGGAGCTGCCCCAGGTCATACTTCACCGTCAGCCGGCTGGGTCTCCGGGACCTGGACACTTTGGAGGGGTCGGCGTAGGACTTTGACTCTGAGTCTGTGGATGACGTCCTCCTCCTCCCAGAAGTCCAGTGGACCTTCTTACTCGAGTTCTCCCCATCGGGGTTGGAAGATGTGCAGGAAGCAGGGCTTGAGGACAGCATGGAAGGACTGGCGTGAGCCAGGACCTGGGAAAAACTGCCGGTCAGAGCAGGGGTGCCAGGGAAGTGAGGAGCTGAACAGAGGGAGAGGCCAGCAGGGAAGAAAGGAAGGGGGAAAGAGGGAGGGCCAAGGCTCCAGGAAGGGCGTTGGGTCAAAGATCAATAGGACTTTCTCTGGTGCTGGGAATGCCCATCTCCTGGCTCCTTGCTGCCACTGAGTGGCATGCCCGAGCTGTGCCCCAGCCCTCCTTTTTGCAGCTACTGGAGCCCAAAGTGATTTCAACCTCAGATAAGCAATGGTCAAGAACGTGCCATGCCTTGGGAGGAAGAAGGGACGCTCTGGTCCTGAGGGGTGCAGGGCTCTGATCGGTGCTCTATGGCCAGTTGTAGAACAGGACCGGAGTCACACTCACCTGAGAGCCCTCAGCATCCCATCTTCCTAGGACTAGATCCACCTGGGCCTTGAGGAGCTGCAGTCAGATGGATCCTGCAGGAGCAGCGTCCCCTACTGGTAGGCGCTCTTGCTCAGAGTGGAGCACTGGCAGGGGCAGAGTCTCACCAGAGGTAGAGGAATGGTTCTCTCTGGCCCTCATCAGGTCAGGACCCTCTTGTGTCTGGGTGTGTCTGATTGTGAGCTGCCTTATGGATATGGAAGGAAAGAGGTGCTCCTCTGTCAGCCTGGCCCTGTGCTTGCAAAGATAAATTAATCAAGCTCGTCCCCCATGCCAGTTCCCCAGAGGCAACTGCTTGGGAAGCCATGTTTATCATCACATGAACCTCCCCTGACTCAGGTCCTTCTTGACACAAAGGAAACCTGCAGACGTAACTTTTACCCTGGTAATGAGACTAATAGCTCTAAACATACAGTACTTGCATTCTAAAGGAAGCGTTTGTTCAGTCTTTTGTAACCATTTTTTTTTTTTTTTTTTTTTTTTTTTAGAGAGAGAGAGAGAGAATGAGAGCCCGAGCAGGAGGGGCAGAGGGAAAGGAAGACAGAATCGACAGAATCCCTGCTGACTGTGGAGCCTGATGCAGGGCTCCATCCCAGGACCTTGAGATCATACCCAGTCAAAATCAAGAGTCAGACACTCAACTGACTGCACTACCCAGGTGCCCTGTAACAAAAATTTCTAAAAGCTTTTTACAAAAGTTACAGAAGAAACACTGTCATTTTTTAAAGAGATAAACAGTTCAGAAGGACAAATGAAAAATGGAAGTTTCTCTGCTCTCCCCAGCCCCACTCCCCAGAAGCAACCCCACCAACAGCTTCTGTTTTTAATTCCCCAGTAATCACCATTTATCCCTTTGTATATTTGTCCATTCTAGACAGTATCTCTTGTCTTCTCCCTATGAAGAATGGGAAATTAACTTTGTCATCCCCCTTTACTTTCTACATTCCAATATTTGTTTATAAATTTCTCTTTAGGTCTTGCAGTAGTTGCCTTTAAAATGCTGAGTTTCAGGGTACCTGGTGGCTCAGTCAGTTAAGTGTTTTCCTTTGGCTCAGGTCATGGTCCTGGAGTCCTGGGAGTGAGCCCTGTGTGGGGCCCCCAGCTCTGTGGGGAGCCTGCTTCTCCCTCCCCCCAACCACTTGTGCTCTCTCTCTGGCTATTTCTCTCTCTCTCAAATAAATAAATAAAATCTTTAAAAATCAAATAAAATATTGAGTTTCTGTTTCCAATGTATCGACTAAAACCATCATACACTGACTCCTGAAAGAGAGCTTTAGATAATAGCCAACAGATGAGCCTTTTTCTTTTTAAGATTTATTTATTTGAGAGAGAGGGTGAACACTCTATGAGATCATGACATGAGCCGAAACCAAGAGTCAGACGCTTAACTGACTGAGCCACTCAGGCGCCTCTAATAGATGAGTCTTTAATGATGAAAAACTTTGGGGCTCTAAGTTAACAGAGGCGGGGAGATGTTTGAGGGCTGCACCCCAGGAAAGCAGCCTGGAAAAGCCCAGACTTTGGAGGAAGGCTGACAGATCTGAGTTCAAACTCAGCTTTTTACCCTGTTTTGCAAAGTTTTATAACCTTCACATTTCACAACCTCTTTGAGTCCATTTTCTCATCTGACACATAGGGTTTTGGGGGAAGATTAAATGAGTTAATATATGTAAATATGATGTCCAAAACAGAGTTCCTTCTCAAGAGACATCCATTCCCTTCCTTTAAAAAAAAAAAAAAAAGATTTTATTTATTTATTTGACACAGAGGACGAGAGATCACAAGCAGGCAGAGAGGCAGACAGAGAGAGAGAGGGAAGCAGACTCCCCCTTTTTTTTCTAATTTGTTTTAAGATTTTATTTATTTATTTGACAGAGAGAGCACAAGCAGGGGGAGCGGCAGGGCAGAGGGAGCCGGAGAAGCAGGCTCCCCACAGAGTAGGGAGCCTGATGCCGGGCTCCATCCCAGGACCCTGAGATCATGACCTGAGCCAAAGGCAGACACTTAACTGAGTGAGCCACCCAGGCACCCCCATTCCCTTCCTTTCTTTGCCTTCTCGCTCTCTGCCTTCCTGGTAAGGCTTTGTCTGCCAAAGGCTTGCTGAGGGATTTCTCTGCAGCAGTTTCGTTCCTGGGCCTCTGTGGAAGAGAGTTGAAATGAGCAGCAGTGGGGAGGCCTCTAAAATGTAGCCTCAGTTATTAAGCATCTGCCTTCTGCTTGGGTCAATATCCCATGGTCCTAGGATCAAGCCCCACATGGGGCTCCCTGCTCCACTGGGAAGCCCGCTTCTCCCTCTCCCACTCCCTCTGCTTGTGTTCCCTCTCTTGTCGTGTCTCTGTCAAATAAATAAATAAAATCTGTGGGGCCCCTGGGTGGCTCAGTGGGTTAAGGCTCTGCCTTTGGCTCGGGTCATGATCTCAGGGTCCTGGGATAGAGGGCCGCATTGTGCTCTCTGCTCAGCAGGGAGCCTGCTTCTCTCTCTCTCTGCCTGCCTCTCTGCCTACTTGTGATCTCTCTGTCAAATAAATAAATAAAATATTTTTTAAATTTTTTTTAAAGATTTTATTTATTTATTTGACAGAGAGAAATCACAAGTAGGCAGAGAGGCAAGCAGAGAGAGAGGAGGAAGCAGGCTCCACGCCGAGCGGAAAGCCCGATGTGGGGCTTGAACCCAGGACCTGGGATCATGACCCGAGCCGAAGGCAGTGGCTTAACCCACTGAGCCACCCAGGCGCCCCTATTTTTTAAATAAATAAATAAATAAAATCTTTGATAGATAAATAAATAAGTAAATGATAAAATGTAGCCTGTAGACTCAGGTGTTACTTTGATGACCATTACACTCTGTGATGGGCAGGTATTATTATTCTCATTCCCTCCGTCTTCTGTTTCCAGTCTTGTGAAGAGTTCAGGAGCACTTTCAGGAAAAGGAACCAGATCGGAAGACTGAATGGATTTTGTTCATTCATTAACTCATTCACTTAATAACAGATTTTAGGAGGTCCTATAGTAGGCGAAGCATTATGCTCGGGCCTGGGGATTGGCGATCCAAAAGAAACTCTGTCCCCACCTTCATGGAACTTATAGTGGAGTGTAAAAATAAACCAATGTTAATCAACTAAGCAAAGAAATGTAAAGCTGCAACTGTATTTAGTAATCTGAAAAAAAAAAAAAGGTAAAAGGTGCTATAAGAATGTCTACTGAGGATGTGATCTAGCAAGTGGTAACAGTTTGAACTGAGTTCTAAAGGATGAATAGGAGTTAACTAGGCACAGGGGCCAGCAGGAGTGTATCTGGCAGAAGTCAGAGCAAATGCAAAGGCCCTGTGGCAGGAGGGAGATGTTGAATACAAGGATTAAAAGGTCAATGGGACTATAACAGAGAGGAGGGAGGGAAACACAGTCATGAGGCAGAAGGGGTGGAGGTATCTACACAGGGCCCTGTGATCCACATTAAGGAATTCTGTCTCTCTCCTAAGCACATTGGGAGCAAAATCTTGAGCAACAGTGGTGGGATAGGCTGACATGTTCAGATTTAAATTTTCAAAATCTCGGGGCGCCTGGGTGGCTCAGTGGGTTAAGCCGCTGCCTTCGGCTCAGGTCATGATCTCAGGGTCCTGGGATCGAGTTCCGCATCGGGCTCTCTGCTCGGCAGGGAGCCTGCTTCCCTCTCTCTCTCTCTCTGCCTGCCTCTCTGTCTACTTGTGATCTCTCTCTGTCAAATAAATAAATAAAATCTTTAAAAAAAAATAAAATAAATTTTCAAAATCTCACCCTGCCTGTTAAATAGAGAATCAGAGGGTACAGAAAGTCTAAAGGAGATCAGTTAGGAGACCACTGCTGTAGGGCTTGACTGGTGGAGGTAGTATTGTCAGTAGTGAGAAGGGGACAGTGCAGAACTACTTAGGGGGTACTATTTAATAGAACTTGGTAATGGAATGGGGACATAACATAGGCAAACTTCATAGACGCCCATACAGGGACACAGACAGGTTCACGCATGGAGCTTTTGTGAGCCTGTTTCCTCATCTGTAAACTGAAGGCTGGGGAGATTTTGCAAGAGCATACAGAATGGCCCCCGTGAACCTCAATGGCACACAAATGAGTTATGCCCATTATGTATGTGTAAGGCTCTTTTTTTTTTTTAAGGTTTTTTTTATTTATTTGTCAGAGAGAGAGAGGGAGAGAGAGTGAGCACAGGCAGACAGAATGGCAGGCAGAGGCAGAGGGAGAAGTAGGCTCCCTGCTGAGCAAGGAGCCCGATGTGGGACTCGATCCCAGGACGCTGGGAACATGACCTGAGCCGAAGGCAGCTGCTCAACCAACTGAGCCACCCAGGCGTCCCAGTGTGTAAGGCTCTTTATTAACATTCTTCCATTTCTGCACTCACACATGTCTCACTGGCCTATGCATGTCACCATTAGTCAATTAGTTTGCCCAAGATAAGGGAATCATGCCCCAAGATAACATGGAAAGAAAAAAGCACCAAGACCGCAGGGCCACGTCAGGATGGGCAAACAAAGAGGGTGCCGGCCTGGGCAGAGGTAAGGGTGTCTGCCCTGCTCCTGGCTTGACCTAGGTCCAGGGGTGAGATAAAATAGGCCACAGGCAAACACCATCAGAACTACACTGCTCTTAAATGCATCTTCCTTGGGGCGCCTGGGTGGCTCAGTCGGTTAAACATCTGTCTTTGACTCAGGTCATGATCCCAGGGTCCTGGGATCGAGCCCTGGCATTGGGCTCCCTGCTCCGCAAGGAGCTTCCTTGGGCCTCCTTCTCCCTCTGCCTCTGCTGCTCCCCCTGCTTGTGTGCTCTCTCTCAAATAAATAAAGTCTTTTTTAAAAATGCCTCTTCTGGGGGCACCTGTGTGGCTCGGTGGGTTAAAGCCTCTGCCTTCAGATGGGGTCGTGATCCCAGCGTCCTGGAATCGAGCCCCACATCGGGGTCTCTGCTCCGTGGGGAGCCTGCTTCCCTTCCTCTCTTTCTGCCTGCCTCTGCCTGCTTGTGATCTCTGTCTGTCAAATAAATAAATAAAATCTTTAAAAATAAAAAAAATTTTTAAAAAATGCCTCTTCTTGGGATGCCTGGGTAGCTCAGTGGGTTAAGCCTCTGCCTTCAGCTCAGGTCATGGTCTCAGGGTCCTAGGATCGAGCCCCACATTGGGCTCTCTGTTCAGCAGGGAGCCTGCTTCCCCCTCTCTCTCTGCCTGCCTCTCTACCTGCTTGTGATCTCTCTCTCCGTGTCAAATAAATAAATAAAATCTTTAAAAAAAATGCCTCTTCTTTTCCTTCTCTTATTAAAAATGTTTATTTATAGGGGAGCCTGGATGGCTTAGTCAGCAGAGCATGCAACTCTTGATTTTAGGGTCATGAGTTCAAGCTCAATGTTGGATGTAGAGATTACTTTAAATTATTTTTTAAATTCTTTATTATAAAAGAAAAACATGTTCATTTTAGAAATATTTCTAAGTTTTCTAAAACATTAAAAATTCCCCACAATCCCACCACATAAAAACCACCACTTCTAACTGACATTCTGGCAAATTTCCTTTCAGTCTTTTTTCTACGCAAATATAACATAGTTGAGAAAATGCTAATACATAATATATAGTTATTAGGGAAACTTTAAAAACCATTATTATTATTATTATTCAGGAAATAAGTTTAAAGAAGACATGTTTGTTGTAGAAAATTTTAAAATATAGATTTAAAAAGAAAAGTATAAATGATATGTTTGGTGTATTTATTTTCCATTTTTCATAGAGCTTTGCTTGTTTTTTTTTTTTTAAAGATTTTATTTATTTATTTGACAGAGAGAGATCACAAGCAGGCAGAGAGGCAGGCAGAGAGAGAGAGGGAAGCAGGCTCCCCGCCGAGCAGAGAGCCCGATGCGGGACTCGATCCCAGGACCCCGAGACCACGACCCGAGCCGAAGGCAGCAGCCTAACCCACTGAGCCACCCAGGCACCCGAGCTTTGCTTGTTTTAAATTTTAATGAAGTTAGATTATTTTGTAACATAAGCATGCTGTTTGATAATTTAATATCTTTTGCATACTTTTTTGTACCACTAAGTAGTTTTGTACATAGCTTTTTTCTTTTCAAGATTTATTTATTTGAGAGAGAAAGAGTGTACATGTGTGCATGTGAGCGGGGGGCGGGGGTAGGCAAAGGGAGAGGGAGAGAATCTCAAGCAGACTCCCCACTGAGCATGGAGCCTGATATGGGACTCAATCCTACCACATGAGATCACGACCAGAGCCAAAATCAAAAGTCCTATGCTTAAGGGACTCAGCTGCCCAGGTGCCCCTATATGTATCTTTTTTTGACACTACAGAGTTTAAAAGTTTGGACCATGACTCAGAGTAAGGAATTCATTTACTATCACAATGTACACATATACAAACATGAAATGGAAATTTCTTATGAAGCAAAACTTACCTTTCCTCTGATATTTTCTTTTTTGTTGTCTGTTTTGTTTTTTGGTTTTTTCCCCTCTGATATTTTCAAATTGATTTCATTTTATTTCTTCAAATGCTGACAGCAAGTCAGTTTTTTTTTTTAATTTTTTTTAAAGATTTGTATTTATTTATTTGACAGACAGAGATCACAAGTAGGCAGAGAGGCAGGCAGAGAGAGAGGAGGAGGCAGGCTCCCTGCCGAGCAGAGAGCCCAACTCGGGGCTCGATACCAGGACCCTGGGATCATGACCTGAGCTGAAGGCAGAGGCTTAACCCACTGAGCCACCCAGGTGCCCCAAGTCAGTTTGTTTTTAAGATTCACTAATGGATTTCAACCTGTTCTATTAGCAGCAATTCCATGATATAGTTTCTCAATCCCCTGTTATTAGATATAAGGACTGCTACCCATTTTTTGCCATTATAAATAACACTGTTCTAAACATCCTTGTAACTATTCCTTTATTAGAATTCCATGATTTTTCTTTTTCCTTAAGAGAAATTTCTAGATGTGGAACGATAAGGACAAAGAATGTATAAAATTTTAGGGGAGTTTAATATTTATGGTCATATTAGCTCCTTGGAAAGTTGTACCAAATAAACTGTTTATAGTTTGATATCCTAATTTTTTCAGTTAATTAATGTTAGTTATATATTGCTGTGTAACAAATTACCCCCAAATTTTGCAGCTTACAACAGTAAGTATTTACTCTATCACCGTTGTAACAGGTGGCTTAACTGGCTCGCCTAGGTCAGGGATTCTCAGAAGGCTGCAAGTCAGCTGCTGGTCAGGGCTGTTGGTCAGAGACATTAGTTCCTTGCCACAAAGACCTCTCTAGAGAACTACTCGCCACATGACAGCTAGCTTCCACTAGAGCCAGGGCACTGAGAGGAAAATGGCAGCAAGCAAGACGAGAAGTCACAGTCTTTCTGCAGTCTAAACCAGGAAGTGACATCCCGAGACTTTTGCTGTATTCTACTCACCAGAAGCCAGTCGCTAGGCCCAGCCACACTCAAGGGGAGGGGGTTACCTAAAGGCATGAATACTGTGGGTCTGGACCACTGCTGGCTATTTAGAGGCCCCCAATATCAGGAATATTGTGGGAGCATTTCTGACACTAGTAGAGTTCTTTAAAAATGCCCCTTTTAGGCATCATCTGAGAGAACCTGTCTCCTTTAAATAAAGACTGAACCAATGACAGCGGCCTCACCTTGAAAAGAATTACATTACTGGGGCTCCTGGGTTGTTCAGTGAGTTAAAGCCTCTGCCTTCGGCTCAGGTCATGATCTCAGGGTCCTGGGATTGAGCCCTACATTGTGCTCTTTGCTCAGCGGGAAGCCTGCTTCCTCCTCTCTCTCTCTCTCTCTCTGCCTGCTTCTCTGCCTACCTGTGATCTCTGATTGTCAAATAAATAAATAAAATCTTTTATTTTTTAAGAATTACATTACTTTCCCCAAAATTCCTGATGAAAATTTGTTGGTTCTGCATTATCAAGAGAAGTCATGGGCTTTGACTTAGATCATTAAAACTGGAATTTTATTTAGGGTCGCCTGAGTGTCTCAGGCGGTTAAGCATCTGACTCTTGGTTTCAGCTCAGGTCATGATCTCAGGGTCCTGGGATCCTGCCACACATCAGGCTCTGAGCTCTGCGGGGAGTCAGTCAGCTTAAAGAGTCTCTCCCTCAGCACCTCCCCACTGCCCCACTCACAATTGTCCTCTCTATCTCTCTCAAATAAGTAAGTCTTTACAAAAAACCAAACTGAAATTTATAAAATGTATTGCTTATGGATCATTAATTAGAACTAAAATTTAGTCTATAAATGTATTACCCCTCTATTTCAATTATTATTGTCACATAACGAACCGCCCCAAAATGTAAAGGTATAAAACAAACACAGCCTGTAAATTTACTTACCATTCTGCATCTTGGGCAGGGCTTGGCAGGTGCAGTCGGTCTCTGCCAGCCAGCTCAACTGGAGATGAGGATTGAAGATGGCTTCACACAGCTACTAAGCAGGGGCGGAGAGCTGGAAGATGGCTGCACTCCTAGTAGTGGGAAAGTGTAGTTTTTGATGTCATAGAGACTTGGAATAAAATTCTGGCTCTGTTACTTTTTGCAGGTAACATTTACTGGGCATTCATGGTAGCAAATGTTTAATCTGTGTTAACTCATTTAAACCTCATAATAACCTATGAAGCCCCACATTGTATGCAAGGAAACCAAAGCACAGAGAGGCTAACTAACTTACCAAAGGCCACACAGAGAATAAATGGCAGATGATAACTAAACCCAGGGGCCTGAGATATAAGCCCACCAACTCAACCCCTATCCAGCCTTGCCTCCCACTCTTTACTCTGTGACCTCAGTGGAGCTAGCGAACTTCTCTGCAAAGTGGAAACTGTTCTCAGAGTTCCTGTGAGCATTAGTAATCATCTCTGTCAAGTGTGCTGGTTAGTGTCTTACCTCAAGGTGATTTGCTTACCACTTGAAAATGAATTTTTTGCTTCAGGCAAGTTAAATTCTGTGGTGAGGGCAGAAGGGCCAGGTGAAGTCAAAGCTGCAAGTGCTATAAAGCCCATGGTTTAGGCACTAAAGCAATGGAATTGGCTTACCTAGATGTCAGTCCTCACTCTGCCACATGCCACATTACCTGTCACAACCTGCCTGTTCATCTGTATATTGGGGATAAAAATAATACCTGCTTTCTTGGTCTGAGTATATGGGGCAATGTTGGGAAGTGCTTAGGAACCTAAGGGTCTGGGCACTGTCAGTGCTTGATGAATATAGGTTTTCATAATGGTGTGGATGGATGTAATGATCAATCTATGGTTATGTAGGGGCGCCTGGGTGGCTCAGTGGGTTGGGCCGCTGCCTTTGGCTCGGGTCGTGATCTCAGGGTCCTGGGATCGAGCCCCGCGTCGGGCTCTCTGCTTGGCGGGGAGCCTGCTTCCTCCTCTCTCTCTGCCTGCTTGTGATCTCTCTCTGTCAAATAAATAAATAAAATCTTAAAAAAAAAATCTATGGTTATGTAATGTTACCATAGGTAATAGTCTCCTGTGTTAGGATTCTTGTGTGTATAGTGTACTGGGGAAGGCAAAAATCAACTCACAACAAAATCCTTTCTTCCCAGTAACTGCACAATCATTTGCTTCACTCCCAGCATAACATCCTTGCCCTATGTCCACTGTGCTGGGGGCAGTGGGAAAAAAGCAGAAAATCCAAAGAAGGGGGACAGACCCCAGATTCCCACCCCAACACCCAGAAGGTAGGCAACTGGGGGATGTTGCAGTTCAGCCAGGAAAATGATTAACAGGTTGGCTACAGGACTTAGTAGGTAAAGCTGCTCTACATGAGAAATTAGGAAGAATGTTCCACTGGGTGGGGTTTGTTAAGTCATTGTGAAAAGGTGTGGAATCTCTTTTTTGGGAGAGCATTAATAGGACCCATCTTGCTCTGCAGGAATAGTCTTTAAGAGGAGTTCTTCACTCTCGGCTTCAAGGAGCTCACGGTTCTGTGAAGGTCATTATCTAAACTACTTTGGTGAGCTGGAATCTCTAGCTTTCAAGGATGGCATTCTGCTGGAAGAGAATGGCCAGCTCTTGACCAGGAACAGCTTCTTCGTGGGAGAGAAGAGGGAACCTGTGCTCCAGGGGACGAGGCAGCAGACCAGTGAACTAACAGGGACTCAGCTCGGACGGAGACCTGAACGTAAGCCTTGATACACGGTATGGAAGGGCCTCAAACGCAATGGAGCCACGGCAGGTCCCACAGGGGAGCGTGGAAGAGGGAATCGCCTCTGGCAGAAAGGAGGGCTTCCCGGAGCTGGCTAGGGCGGTGACGCTGGAACAGGCATCCCGGATTCCAGTTATCTAAGGTGCAACCCCACAGCTTCGGGGGATCTCTTCCTGACACGAGATGGAAATGATTTCCCGAGGGCTGGCGACGCCCGCCAGATCGTCTGCATCGGGCTTTCCCGGGTTTCTCCTCCCCCAGTCCCTTCACCAGCGCCTCAGGCCTGATTGGGAATGACGGCCCCGACCGGAAAGGGAGGCCGGAGGCAGCCGCCGCGGAGCGCCCGACCCCCGAGTGGGCGACCTCGCTGCAGCGTCTCGGCGGCGTCCGGGCCCCCGGGGATCCGGCTGCACTTCTGGGGCGCGGGACCCGCCTCGAGCCTGGATTCGGCGGAGCGGACGTAGAGCAGGCCGGAGGGGCGCCGCTCAGAGCCCCCGCGGGGAACAGTCCGCGCGGGAGAGTCGGGGGCCGCGGGGCGGCGGTTCCGCGGGGCTCGGCGGGGCTGGGCTGGCGGAGCGCACCGGGCGTGGGCGGGGCCGGCGGAGCCGGGGTTAATGTCCGCCCCGCCCCGGCCGCACTGACTCAGTTTCACCAGAAACCTGAAGAGGAGGAGGCCGAGCCCCAGCGCACCCTGCACGGGGGCGGAAGCGGCGGCCCGAGCCGCGCTGGAAGCCGGGACCGGAACCTCGGCAGGCCGGGCCCCACCCCACTCACCTGCGCAGGTAACCCGGGCCCCGGAGCGCGAGGCGCGGACGGAGCGGGCTCGGAGCATGTTCGGTCCTTTGTTCCGCGCTGCTGCGTGTGTCCGGGTACGTGGGCTCCTTAGCCGTCCATCTGACCGTCCGTCGGGCTGCGGGCTCACCCGGAGTGTGCTTGACGTGGTCCGCGTCCCCTTCCTCACCCCCCGGGCGCGGGGTGCTCCCCGGCCCTCCGCCCGGCTTAACTCCCGGCCGGCTCGCCTCCCTTGAAGCGTCGGGCTGATCCCGTGTGTCTCCTTCCCCGTCTCCTACCCTCTTTCAGATCGCTAGCACCCTCGGAGCCCACAGGCCCGCGCAGTGAAGGTGACCCCCGTGGGGAGGATGGCGACGGCCCAGGGGAGGATGATGGCCTGCTCCCGCCTCTCCCAGGCCCGCGTCCCAGCAGTCGTCGTGTGGCTCCTGTGCGCGCTCGACCTCCTGGGCACCGAGGCTGGGCCGCCGCCCGCGCCCCCCGGGCTGCCCACGGGAGCCCCCTGTCTGGAGCGCTTTACCGCCGGGGTGCCTGCCTTCGTGCTCGATACCGAGGCCTCGGTCAGCAACGGGGCCACCTTCCTGGGCTCCCCCACCCTGCGCCGCGGCTGGGACTGCGTGCGCGCCTGCTGCACCACCCAGAACTGCAACCTGGCGCTGGTGGAGCTGCAGCCCGACGGCGGGGAGGACGCCATTGCAGCCTGCTTCCTAATGAACTGCCTCTATGAGCAGAACTTCGTGTGCAAGTTCGCGCCCAGGGAGGGCTTCATCAACTACCTCACGCGGGAAGTTTACCAGTCCTACCGCGAGCTGCGGACCCAGGGTTTTGGCGGTAAGGACGAGGGAAACGGGTGGGATGGATTTGGGGAAACTTAGAAAGGGGGTTGGTCATGGAGTCCTGGGGAAGGCGAGCATCAGAAAGCAGTAAGGAGGACGGTCTCTTTCTGCCCCGACTGCTCCTTAGAAGTAGGCAGTACAAGCAGTAAACAAAGGCCAGGCTACCTGAGTGGGGAGGGAAACATTCTAGAGCCCAGACACTGGGTCCAGAATTCAGGATGTTGAATGGGCTGGTGCTCCTGGATGTGTGTTTGGGAGAGAGGAGGCAGCTCCTTGCCAGTCCTGGTTCCTGACGGTGATATGCGCAGTCAGGGAGTGAGTTGCCTGGGGGCCGCAGGGTGACTAGGTAAGCACCCCCTGCCAAGCACTGTTCTAGGCACCTTGAGGCCCTATTGAGTGAGCCTGGGGGAAGATATCTGCTCTGCTGCCAGGCAGGGACAAATTGGCTTCTGTCTGCACCCCTGTCCCCATCTGTTGGCCTTTTGGTGGTCTGGAAGAAAGGGCCAGACCCCAGAAGCTAAAAGACAAGCCTGGTCAGGGGTTGACCTAAAAGGGGAAGGGATGGTGTTGTGGGCACAGTACCCAGAGGCTCTGGGGTGGGGGTGACGAGGGTTGCCCTGTGAGTCAGCCCACTGGTATGTGTACCTGGTAGGGGAGGGATGTCAGCTGTCCAGGCAGGTGTGTGTGGACGCGGTGAGCCAGGCAGGGCTCTCCCAGCTGAGGATGTGGTAGCCTTGTTTACTTCCAGGGATAAGAGCAAGGTGGGGGCTCTTCCTTCCTCCTGGGACTGAGCAGTGCACTGGGATCAGGGCCCCTCCAGAGACGTTCGTTCCCCATTTTTTCTTCCGCTGCTCTGGCCAGGTGGGGCTCCAGGGCAGGGATGGGTCACAGCTGATAACCTCTGTTAGCACTTGATAGTTGACTGATGGCTGTACCACTCAGCCTCTGACTTCAGCCTCATGACAGCCACTTCTGAAAAGGGTGCTATTAGTCGTCAGCCCACTTTTTAGATTAGGAAACTGACTCCCGTGTTAAATAATTAGCCCAGGATAGCACTGCTTATATATGGGAGATGTGGGACTCA
The DNA here is from genome assembly GCF_902655055.1 of Lutra lutra. Taxonomy (NCBI): domain Eukaryota; kingdom Metazoa; phylum Chordata; class Mammalia; order Carnivora; family Mustelidae; genus Lutra; species Lutra lutra. The sequence goes on from NC_062284.1 coordinate 60,517,188, forward strand.
ACCCAGGCAGGATCTTCAAAAGTCCCGTGCTGTTTTTCCTGCATAAGACCACCTTTTCTGGTAGAAACCCAGCACTCTGACCCAAAATAGCTCAGGAGATAACAGAAGCAGAGGCTGGGCAATTTGGGGGCTAGGACTGGGCTGGTGCTCAGTCTGGGGGTGGTCTCAGTTCTGGAAAGTGGAAAAAGAGACTGTCTAGCTTTTTCCTGGGCCAGTGTCTCTCTCTCAGGTTAAGGACCTGCTCTTCTCCCTGTCCTTCCAGTAGCTCTCCTGGCTCTCTGAGAAACGGTGGGATGAGAATTCCGGGTGGGGGAGGTGGAGAGTGGGTACCATCTCTGGGCTAGGCTGGGCCACCTGAATCCCACTGGCCCAGGGCCTGAGCCTGTTCCACAAGGAAGTGGCACAGAGTGTAGGTGGAGATGACACTAATTGACCTGAGCTGCTTGTGCCTTCCTGCTCTGATAGAGGGTCCATGGGAGCCCCACTCCAGAACCCGAACCTAAACCTCTGGGTTCTGGTCAGGGAGATGAGCTGGTTGGGGCTCCCTGGTCTTGAGACCAACCTTCCTCATTTGGAAACCCCCCCCCCCAACAGACTGGCCTGTTTGCACAACACAGGGTGGAGTGGGGATTTCCTGGGTCACTGAGGAAGCTGGGTAGGGTGTGAACGGAGTGTGAGCTCCAGGCCATTTTTAAGGGCGCTGCAGTGCTCTGGGGGGTGGAGGGGAGCTATTTGGTATCAAGGAGTCCATTCTCAGATGAGCCTCACTAGAGGTTGGAGGTGGGAAAAAGCTGGACAAAGCCATCCTGGAGGCTCAGATGGATCAAGACAGGCAAGGTGGACAGAGGCTCGGGGCATCTAAGCCTTTGATTCTTGCACAGGTTAGAAAAATCCTCAACAGGGTGGGTTAGCTTGTTCCCCTTTCCCTGTCTGTGGCCAGGCCAGTCCAGTCCAGATTCCTTTGGCCTCCTGAGCACCCTGGTCTTTCCTTCACTCCCCTCACTTGCCCTCCCCCTCTTTCTGTTGGAGGAGTGGCTTAGGAGGAGGAGTCTGTTTCCTGGAGATGTCCTGAGGCCTGGCAGCAGGGGGCGGGGCTGGCTTTATGGCCACTCTGGCCCTTTGTCCTCTTGAGGGGGTAGGAAGTAGGGAGTGGAAGGGCAGAGCATCTGCCCCTTGCTCCCAGGGCCTGGGGCTGGGTGGATGTGGCTGGTTTGGCCCAAGGCCTGGTGCATCACTCCACTGTCCACTGGGGCTAGCCTGTCTGTCTGCTAGGGAGACTGGCACGTGTCTTGTCTTCAGCTTTCTGAAGAATGTAACGAGGGAGGCACCCCCGTGGCCTTGTCTCTTAGAGGTCACCCCAGAATCTGTTCCTCTTGGACCCTTTACTGATTGCCAGCCAGGCCCCCAGAGTGTGGGTTCGGTCCAGACAGGGGTTTTTCTTTCCTGCTCTTCTGGTTCTGTTTCCCCACATCCCCGGGAAGCCAGGGCCTCCTTTTCTCATTCTTCTAGGCCTCCACACCTGTGTCTGATATGCTTTTCTGTGGAAGTTCTCTCCTCCCATCCCTTCACTGACCCTGTGTGTCCTCGTCTTCCCCCTTGGGTCCACCCTGTGTGAGTCTGCCTCATCAAAGAGGAATCTCTGTGACTCAGCCTCCCACTAGCATTCTTATCTCTTACCTTCTCTTCCTTTCAATTCACTCTCAACGCTTGACATAACTCTCTGTAGAGCCTTACTAGAGGGTAGTTCAACAATATCCATCCAAACTGTAAAAGGGGGCGCTTGGCTGACTCCGTCGGAACAGTGTGCGACTCTTGATCTCAGGATGGTGAGTTCAGGCCCCATGTTAGGTGTGAAGATTACTTAATAAATAAAAACTTTTTAAAAACCCGGTAAATGGGGCACCTGGGTTGCTCAGTGGGTTAAGCCTCTGCCTTTGGCTCAGGTCATGATCTCAGGGTCCTGGGATGGAGCCCCGCATCTGGCTCTCTGCTCAGCAGGGGAGCCTGCTTCCCCCCCCCCCCCGCCTGCCCCGCCTCTCTGCCTCCTTGTGATCTGTCAAAAAATAAAATATTAAAAAAAAAACAGGGGCGCCTGGGTGGCTCAGTGGGTTAAAGCCTCTGCCTTCGGCTCAGGTCATGATCTCAGGGTCCTGGGATCAAGCCCCACATCGGGCTCTCTGCTCAGCGGGGAGCCTGCTTCCTCCTCTCTCTCTGCCTGCTTCTCTACCTACTTGTGATCTCTGTCTGTCAAATGAATAAAAATCTTTAAAAAAAAAAAAACCTTTAAAACAACAACAACCAACCCCAGTAAATGCACATAGCCCCCAACACGTTCCACTTGCAGGAATTCATCTTGTGGTCATACTTACATGTGTGTAAACCAACTTACCAGCCAGTTACTCACTGTTTATAACACTGAAGAATTGGAAACCATCTAAATGTCCATCAACACAGCCTATAATTGGATATGGTAATGCTGTTTTAATAATAATAATAAACCTGAGGCAGTCTGGTTTAGTTCTTAGTAGGGAAGGGAGAGGAGAAGAAAGAAAAAAGGAAAGAATCTAAATCACGAGGAGACCGGTGTACTTGTTAATTAAGTTGTAAGTTATGGTGCATTCATATACTGAGTACTGTGCAGCCAGAAATAAAAGGAAATTGTTTCCATGTTGCTATGGAATGATTTCCAAAACATACTGTGGGAAAACCATGAAAGAGATCTCGCATGCTTCTGAATTCAGTACTATCTCTCTTGATACAAACACATACACAAAATAGTACGAGTGGATCTCCCACTCCCCCTGCTTGTGTTCCCTCTTGGGCTCTCTCTGTCAAATAAAATCTTAAAAAAAAAAAAGATTTTATTTATCTGAGAGAGTATGAGCAGGAGGGGAGGGGCAGAGGGATAAGCCAACTCCGCTTTGAGCAGGGAGCTGGGTGCGGGGCTCCATCCCAGGACCCTGAGATCATGACCTGAGCCAAAGGCAGATGCTTAACCCACTGAGCCACCCAGGTGCCCCTCTTTTGTACTTTTTGAATTTTTTATCCTATATATGTACTGCCTAAGTTAAAAACAACCCTGAGATTATAAAAAGTAGTCACAATCACATTTCTAAGTAGATGGGTGACTTACAGCATGGTGTCTTAGAAAGAGCTATGGAGTCAGATAGACCAGGGTCCAGATCCCAACTCTTCTGTTCAAAAACTGAGTGACCCCGGGCAAGTCATTGAACCTCTCTGGTGTCAGTTTTCTGATCTGGAAAGGGGCAAGAATGCAGTTGTGGCATGATGGTTAGGAACGTAGGTGACTTAGATCAAGGGTCAGCAAACTTCCTGTTAAGGTTCAAATAGGAATTATGTTACGCTTTGTGGCCCGTATAATCTTTGTTCCAGCCACTCCACTCTCTTGTAACGCGAAAGCAGCCGTTGACGATATGTAACCAAACAGGTAAAGCTGTATTCCAATTCATGGATGCACATTTGAAATTTAGGTGCTTTCCCCTGTCACAAAATACTAATCTTCTGGGGCACCTGGGTGGCTCAGTGGGTTAAAGCCTCTGCCTTCAGCTCAGGTCATGGTCTCGGGGTCCTGGGATCGAGCCCCGAATCAGGCTCCCTGCTCAGTGGGGAGGCTGCTTCCCCCTCTCTCTCTCTGCCTGCCTCCCTGCCTACTTGTGATCTCTCTCTCTCTCTCTCTCTCTCTCTCTCTGTCAAATAAATAAATTCTTTAAAAAAAAAATACTAATCTTCTGATTTTTTTCAACCATCTAGAAGTATAACGGGTAGTGGGCCAGATTTGGCCTGCAGGCCAAAGTTTGTCAGTTACTACTGTAGATGATACGGTCGCCAGCAGACTAAGTTAAACTCTTGGAAGCTTTGTCAGTAAACCCAGCTCCATGTCTCTCTCCATCTCTGGCCTCTCTGGAGCTCGCATGCACACTTCTGCTGCCCGCTGGTCACTCCTCTCAGTGGTCTTCCCTCCCTCAAGTTCAGCTTCTCTGATTGAACCCCCCAGGTTCCCTCTAGATTGGGTTTCCTTTCTGTCTGCGTCCTGACTTCTTTTCTACCTGCCAGTGCCTGTCAGATAATGGAAGCATCTGTCCGACATTCTGACCACATCCTCCCTTCCATTCCCTCTAATTCCGAGTACTCCCTTCGCATGTGCCCTGAACTGCTGTGCTGGTCCCCTCACTGGCCTCCTCGCTTCAGAGAAGTAATTCAAGATGGGGAGCCTGGGTGGCTCAGTCAGTCGGGCATTTGCCTTCAGCTCAGGTCACGATCCCAGGGTCCTAGGATCGATTCCTGCATTGGGCTCCCTGCTCAGTGAGGGGCCTGCTTCTCCCTCTGCCCCTCCCCCTGGGTGTGCTCCTTCTCTCTGACAAATAAATAAAATCTTTAAAGAGGGGGGAAGCACCTGCGTGGCTCAGTTGTTTAAGTTGTTTAAGTGTCTGCTGCCTTCAGCTCAGGTCATGATCCCAGGGTCCTGGGTGGAGCCCCACATCGGGCTCCCAGCTTAGTGGGGATCCTGCTTCTCCCTCTCCCTCTATCTCCCTGCTTGTACTCTCACTCCCTGTCAAATAATGAATAAATTTTTAAAAAGGGGGGCGGGGAGTAATTCAGGACAGAGGGATCACTTGCTGTATCCTGGAGCTCAGGAGGGCCCCTTCCTCTAGACTCCTGGACCTCGATCATGCATCTAGGAAGTCCGTGTCTGGTGCAGCCCTGGGCTCCAGGACCCTGCCACTGCTCATGGCCATGGCTGTTCCCTTCCTGTAGCGCCAGTTCTTAAATGTTTGAATGTCATTTCTGCTGTGTCCACGTGCTCTGGCTCCGCATTGAGAACCCTTTGAGGTATGTCTCACCACGCTGGCCTTTTCTTGTCCTCCAGACCTGCCTTGCAAAACCCCAGCTCCTTTTTTTGGCTCACATTTTCTGCTGTTATCAATAGCACAGCACATTCTTCCCCACAGCCAAACCAAAAAAAAAAGACAAAAATTAAAAAATTAGAAACTCATTACTCCGCTGTCCGCTGGGGCTCTGACTTCCTGTGGCCTCTTCCTGCTCGGCCTGTCCGCTTCCTTGTCTGGGACACGCACCACGCATTGCTTCATCTTGACTGGTCTTTTCTCCCATGTTGCTTCCTGGTGCTCAGTGTCATCTGCCCATCAGGACTGGAGTCCCCTCAAAGGCAGCATCTCCCTTCCTGTAGCTGCTGAAACAAAGTACTACAAACCAAACCACAGAATTTTTTTTTAAAGATTTTATTTATTTGAGAGAGAAAGACAGTGGGAGAGAGCATGAGCGAGGAGAAGGTCAGAGAGAGAAGCAGACTGCCTGTGGAGCTGGGAGCCCGATGCGGGACTCGATCCGGGACTCCAGGATCATGACCTGAGCCAAAGGCAGTCCACCAACCAACCGAGCCACTCAGGCGTCCCCAAACCACAGAATTTTATTGTCGTACAGTTCGGGAGGCCAGCACTCTGGAATCCAGGTGTTGGCAGGGCCCAGGTCTCCCTGAAGCTTCGGGGAGGAGCCTTCCTGGCCTCTTCCAGCTCCTGGAGGCTCCAAGTGTTCCTTGGCTGCGGCTGCATCACTCTCATCTCTATCTCCATCTTCACACGGCTTCCCTTCACTCTGTTTTCTCCTCTTCTGTCTTCTATAAAGACATGTGTCATCGGATCAGCCTAGTCAGCTAAACCCGAATGATCTCATATGGAGATGCTTAACTTTGTTGCTTCTGCCAAGACCTTTTTTCCAGAGAAGGTCACATTGACAAGTTCTGGAGTTAAACTACTCCAAACTGGAGTAGTTCGGGTCCCAGCATTCATCCTAGTATAGGCAGGAATCCTGCCTTTTTTTTTTTTTTTTTTTAAGATTTTATTTATTTATTTGACAGAGAGATCACAAGCAGGCAGAGAGGCAGGCAGAGAGAGAGGAGGAAGCAGGCTCCCTGCTGAGCAGAGAGCCCGATGCGGGGCTCGATCCCAGGACCCTGAGATCATGACCTGAGCCGAAGGCAGCGGCTTAACCCACTGAGCCACCCAGGCGCCCCAGGAATCCTGCTTTGATCTTGTTTCTCCGAAACCCCTAACTTGAGACTGGGGGAAGCCGCAGGCACACACATTGTCAGACTGAGGGAGGGTGTGACTCCCTGGAGACCCCTCGTAAGGGGAGGCAGAGTCCGTCTGCGGTGCCAGAGGCAGGCACTCTCCTCCCATGTCTGTAAGCTCTGGGACACCAAGGCTTGCCATGTTGCTGCCCAAGGACTCTGTGCTTCAGACCTCTACCAGGCTGGCCTTCCCAGACAGCAATCCAGACCAACAGAATGAGGGGTAGTAGTGTTACTTACTTGGCTTTTCAAAAAATATTGTTACTTTAACTTTTTTTTTTTTTTAAGATTTTTATTTATTTATTTGACAGAGATCACAAGCAGGCAGAGAGGCAGGCAGAGAGAGAGGAGGAAGCAGGCTCCCTGCCAAGCAGAGAGCCTGATGCGGGGCTCGATCCCAGGATCCTGGGATCATGACCTGAGCCGAAGGCAGAGGCTTTAACCCACTGAGCCACCCAGGCGCCCCTTACTTTAACTTTTTAAAGCAGTTAGCAGAAGTACCTGGTTGTTACAGAAAATGGGAATAAGCTCCTCTCTCATGCATATTTTTTCCTTATTTGGGATCAGATGGCACATGCTGTTCTGTATTTTGCTTCCAGAAGCAGGTTTTACCCTAAAAATGCCTTCAGGGGGCGCCTGGGTGGCTCAGTCAGTTAAGCATCTGCCTTGAGCTCAGGTCATGATCCCAGGGTCCTGGGATTGAGCCCCATGTTGGGTTCCTTGCTCAGCAGGGAGCCTGCTTCTCCTCTCCCTCTGCCCCTTCTCCCCTGCTCATGTTCTCTCTCTCACTCTCTCAAATAAGTAAATAAAATCCTTAAAAACAAAAATGCCTTCAGTATACCAAAGACACATCTAAATAGAGGGCAGGATGCTGATTTAGTTGTGAGCCCCTGCCTGGGCCCTATGCATGCTGCTGAGCCCCTGTGTGGCTCCATATTGTTCCCCCACTTCAGGAGAGCTCTGGTCCATTCTGTGAGAGTTGACCTGACCTTAACCTTCCTCTTCAGCGCCCCGGATCCCCAAGGTCCGGGCAGGCATAGACTTGAAGGTGCAGCCCCAGGAACCCTTGGTGCTGAAGGACATGGAGAACACAGATTGGTACCTACTACAGGGTGACACGGATGTCAGAGTAGAGGTGAGACACTGGACTGGCTCCCTGACTCCCACTTCAGCTCTCCAGGGCCCCCTTTCCAGGGCCACAGGCCAATCTGAGATTCCAGATGGGTGGAGTGGATAGAAGCCAAGGATCCCTTTAATACCAAGCCCCTGTGCCCTCCCTGTGGGGGTGGCTGTGTGGCAGGGAGGACCTGGGGCAGCCCAACGGCATCTGGGGGTCCCAGCCTCATGGCTCTTCCTGTGTGTAGAAGAATGAGCCGGACCAGGTGAAGCTGTGGGGACTCAAGGAAGGCGCCTACGTGTTCCAGCTGACAGCGGCCCATTCCAACCAGCCAGAGAGCATGACCAATGTCACAGTTACTGTGCTATCCCCCAAGCAGACAGAAGGTGAGGGAGGGGGTAGGGAGGCCATTCGTGGAGCCAGCCCTCTCTGTGGATGGGGCCCCTCACAAGATTTCCCTTACCCCCAGAATATTGCCTCGCGTCCAGCAAGGTGGGCCGCTGCCGCGGTTCCTTCCCCCGCTGGTACTACGACCCCAAAGAACAGATTTGCAAGAGTTTCGTTTACGGAGGTTGCTTGGGCAATAAGAACAACTATCTTCGGGAAGAGGAGTGCAAGCTAGCCTGCAGGGATGTGCAAGGTGGGCCTTTATGGGGTAGCTTTGGGGCTCAGGTGACTTTCCCCATGGGTGGTCTCTCCGAAGGTCAGGGCAGCGGGCGGGGGAGTCCTCCATTTCCAGGCGCCCCTGTCAGCTCATCCCTGCCAGGACCTGGCACTGACTCCTCTCACTCATCTGTTTTCTTTCTTCTAGGCCCCTCACTGGAAAGGCACGGTCCGGGTGAGCTTTGCTCCTTTCCCTATTCCCCTCACCTCGGCTAGGTCATGGCTTTGTCACCGCCCCAGCTCCCTTTGCCCAGCCCATTCCTGCCCTCGTAGGATGTGGAAGGACCACAAGTGTCCCACCCCTTGCTGCCCAGCACCCTGTCAGGATCTGCCCAGTTTGTGTGCGGGAGGGCTTGTCGGGGGCGGGGGTGCCAGTCGGGGAGCAGGGGACATGTCATAATGCCATGTTGGGGTAGAGGAGGCCAGGTCGATGATGGACTCTTGGTACCTGGTGACCTGTGCTTGAGCCTGACCTCACCCTTATTGCCATCCTGCCCCACCCAGTGTGCTCTGGCACCTGTCACCCCGCCGAGTTCCGCTGCCGCAACGGCTGTTGCATTGACAGCTTCCTGGAGTGTGACGACACTCCCGACTGCCCCGATGCCTCTGACGAGGCCACCTGTGAGAAATGTGAGGCCTAGGAGAGGGAGGGGCGGTGGGCCAGGGTGGGGGAGGCCTGCACTGTGCACCCTGCACCCCGGGGGAGACCCCTGTGGGGCCTGGGCCTCTGACCTTTCACCTTTGCAGACACCAATGGCTTTGAGGAGCTCCAAAACATCCACTTCCGCAGTGACAAAGGTGAGATTCTTCCCTGTGCCCAGGGTCGGGACAGAGGCCGGCACTGCTGTCTTCCCTCACTGTTCCAGGGTGCCTGAGGGGCCTGCTGGGTTTGTCCCCTGCAGGTAGAAAGCTGGTGGGCAACTAGGCTCTCTTCATTTCCATGTTTCCCAAGCATGGGTCCTCCTCTTAACACCTTCAGAGATTGAACCATGCCTGCATATCACCGAGACGTGATTTACTTAGCATTTTTCCTATAAATCAAGTACTTTGTTTTTGTTTTTTTTTTTAAGATTTTATTTATTTATTTGACAGAGAGAGATCACAAGTAGACGGAGAGGCAGGCAGAGAGAGAGAGAGAGAGAGAGAGGGAAGCAGGCTTCCTGCTGAGCAGAGAGCCCAATGCGGGACTCGATCCCAGGACCCTGAGATCATGACCTGAGCCGAAGGCAGCAGCCTAACCCACTGAGCCACCCAGGCGCCCAAGTACTTTGTTTTTTTAAGAGTTAATTTATTTGAGAGAAAGAGAGAGAGAATGAGCAGGAAGGAGGGGCAGAGAGAGTGAGAGAGAGAAAAGCAGATTTCCTACCGAGCAAGCAGGAATCCTAGTATCCTGTGCTCAATCCCAGGACCCCGAGATCATGACCTCAGCCGAAGGCAGGCGCTTAACCAACTGAGCCACCAGGTGCCCAAAGTCAAGTACTTTTAAAACTTAATGTATTATAAATAAACAAACTTAATGTATTAAAGGAAATGTCATCTCACTAGCATACATCGAAAGCCACTATTACATGCTGCAAATCGAGATGAACTATTAAAATAACCATAATAGGAGCGCCTGGGTGGCTCAGTGGGTTAAGCCTCTGCCTTCGGCTCAGGTCATAATCCCAGGGTGCTGGGATCGAGCCCCGAATCGGGCTCTCTGCTCAGCGGGGAGCCTGCTTCCTCTTCTCTCTCTGCCTGCCTCTCTGCCTACTTGTGATCTCTCTGTCCAATAAATAAATAAAATCTTTTAAAAAATAACCATAATAAAACAATGTTAATAGGGGTGCCTAGGTCACTCAATGAGTTAAAGCCTCTGCCTTCAGCTCAGGTCATGATCCCAGGGTCCTGGGATCGAGCCCCGAATCCGGCTCTCTGCTTGGCAGGGAGCCTGCTTCCCATCCTCTCTCTCTGCCTGCCTCTCTGCCTACTTGTGATCTCTATCTGTCAAATAAATAAAATCTTAAAAAAAAATGTTAATAAATTTTAGCCCTAGCCCCGATAGGGCTCAGACCCTGAGCCTTCTTTGTTAAAAGACCATCCAGTGTTGGATAGAAAAACCAAGACCTTGACACAATTGGAAAAGCTGAAAGAAAATGAAAATAAATAAATAAATAAATAAATAAATAAATAAATAAATAACAATAAAAAAGTTACACAAGTCAATGGAGGGTATTTCTGGGCCTAAAATTGTTGTCCAGGATCTGTCTTCCTTGTTTCTGGCAAAACTGCCAGAAGGGCCAGCTGTTTCTGGGGCCCCCTGAAGCCCTCCCTGCGTCTGAGCATGAGGCAAGAAGCATTGACCCTGTGGAGCCTGGTGAATGGCAGCAGGGAGGCCCCCCATGGACCCGCTCACCCCTTGGCCTGCTCTGTACCCCCCAGGGCACTGTGTGGACCTGCCAGACACAGGCCTCTGCCAGGAGAACATTCCACGCTGGTACTACAACCCCTTCAGTGAACGCTGTGCCCGCTTTACCTATGGTGGCTGTTATGGCAACAAGAACAACTTTGAGGAGGAGCAGCAGTGTCTTGCGTCCTGTCGCGGTGTCTCCAGTGAGCTGGGCAGTGGGGTTCAGGCAGGGGGGCGGGAAAGGGCTCAGCTAGAGCACTGTGCTCTGTCTCCAGGCCTGGGCCAGTCCTGGCTCATCATCAGAGTACCCGGAATGGGGGTGGCAGAGGGTGGCCGTGGGTGGTCTGGGGCGCTGAGGAGCAGCTGAGTCTCAGAGCCTTGAGTATTGACTTGTTTCTCTCCTCATCCTTTTGTAGAGAAGGATGTTTTTGGGCTCCGGCGGGAAAGCCCCATTCCTAACATAGGTGAGCGGTGAGCCCTGGTCTGCCCTCTCACGGACGGGTGGGTGTCCTCCCGAGGATTACCTCCGTGTGATCAGTGCTGACTGCCGAAACCTGTGTTGAGAAGGATCCTGAGGTTGGCTAAAGGGACAGAGTACCCATAGCCACAAGCAGAGGAAGGAAGCATGGGAAAGTGCATGTCATACGTTTGCCGTCAGAGTTCCAGGCCTTTCCTTGAGCTTCTGATGGAACCCAGCTGCTCATTCGCTGGAGGTCGTTCCACACCTGGCATCCATCTGACTTGGTCCTTCTGCATAGAGTGGGGGTGGGCATCAGAGCTGAGCAGGCCTTGGGAGCTCGCCTCCATTATGCCCCTTCTTCCCCCAGGCTCCGTGGAGGTGGCCATTGCAGTCCTCCTGGTCACCTGCATCGTGGTGGTGACAGCCCTGTTGGGTTACTGCTTCTTCAAGGACCAGAGGAAGGGCCTCCACAGATACGGCCACCGCCGCCAACACTACCACCCTCAGCCCCCTACCCCTGCCAACTCTACGGTCTCCACCACAGAGGACACGGAGCACCTGGTCTATAACCACACTACCCAGCCCCTCTGAGCCTGGGGCTCTCACAGCCTCTTTCCAGCTCTTGCCTGGCCCTGCTTCCTCCTCACCAAGATGGAAGCCTGGGCCGGGGAAAAGTGCGGGACCAGACTCCTACAGCCTGGCTCCCAGGCCCACTCTGCTTCTGAGGCAGGGCTCTAGCCCCTCTGGGAGACATCTCAACGAAGCCTCGGCCTCCCATTCCTGACAAAGCTCCAGGGTCTAGGAGGAGCCGAAAACCTTTGAGCCGAGTCCCACACACAGATGGACCTGTTTGCCTAGGATTTCAGAAGAAGTTGGAGTTTTGTTTCTTGGTCACAGTGGCCTGTCCCCACCCTGTGGCATTGGGAAGGGGCCTGTGGTAATGTCAGAAACTGGAGGTCCCCCAAGCCCTCCCCTTCCCACTCTGCACAGACCAGGGCTAGGGTCAAGGACGTCCCTGTATATTTTGCGCTGTAAAGTTGCTTTTTTGTTTATTTAATGTCATGGGGATGGGTAAGAGGAGTGGAAAGAGGCTGCCTCTTCCCTTCCTCCAAGAATGAGGCCTGGCCCCGCCAGCCAGCAACTGCTGTGTCCTCCCCACATGCCCCAGGGCTCTCCGGCATCACACCCCCACCCGCTCCTCTGCCTTCCACAGGCCCCAGTCCACCCACAGGGTAATAAAATGGTTGGTTCTGTGAGGCTGCTGCCTCTGCTCTGTGGGGCAGGAGACGGACAGGGCTGCTGGGGAAGAGGGGAGGCGGTGGAATAGGACCGCCCTGTACAACCGGTTCCGTGGTCCCGCTTTGGCCACCCTGCTTAGCAGGTTTTCCCACCCTTCCCGAAACTGCCCCGCAGCCCCTGAGGGTGGAAAGAATTGCCGAGTTTGACCACCAGAGGGGAGGGGTGAGAGGGCCACGGAAGAAGGGGGCCCAGGGAGGCTGCTGTGCTGCCTGGTAGCATTATGTCTTCCTGGTTTGAGCCCTGTCAAGCCTGCTTGGTTGCTGGGGCAGATCCTGAGTGCCGTGTGTAGTGGGGAACTCAGGGGCAGGGAGGGAGCATGGCGTTGAGCTCTGGGTCTTCACTCCTATTGGTGTGGGGGCCTAGGTCACCGCTGTCTCCCCTGCACCCCCCCCACCAAAGAAGTTTTGGCCTCTTCACAGGAGTGTAACTGCTTCCCAGGCTCTGAGCTCCTGCCCTGGGGCCCTTTAATTGAGGTACTCCACCCCACACCCCGCTGTGTTTCAGCCAGTTTTTGTTTGGTTAAAAAAACAAAAACAAAAAAAAACCTATGCTTTCATTAATTTCTTCAACAAATTATATATTGAGTTTCTATGTGCCCTACACCTCCAATCGGATGTTGTCAAAATAAGCATGCAGGAAGCATTGCGTAAGTGCTTTATGTATCTTAAGTTCTTGCCTGGCACCCAGCCCCGTGATGAAGGAAGTTACTATTATTATCCCCCATTTTCCAGGATGCTGACTCAGCAAAGCTGAGTTCCCAGGGTCCTAGAGGTACTAAGGACTGGGTTCAAATCCTAACATGGCTCCTAGTCTTGCCAAAGAGATACTTTTGGACTATAATAATTGCTGTACAGAAAAATAACACGGAGGAGCACCTGGGGGGCACAGTCAGTTGGGTATCCAGCTCTTGGTTTCAGCTCAGGTCATGACCTCAGGGTCATGGGATTGAGCCCAGCTTCAGGCTCCAAGCTTGGAATGGAGTCTGCTTGGGTTTCTCTCTTACTCTCCCTCTGCCCCTCCTGCCCATGATCTCTCTAAATAAATCTTAAAACAAAACATGAAGATGTGAAAGGTTGGGGGCTACAAATGTTTGCAGGTAAGGGTACATATTTGACTCCTGGAAGTGTACAGCTCCATGAATTTCCATAACCACATGCACCCAGGAGGCAAGCACCCAGATCAGGAAGCAGAACCTTGGGCGCCTGGCTGGCTCGGTTGGTTAAGTGACTGCCTTCAGCTCAGGTCATGATCCTGGAGTCCCAGGATGGAGTCCTGCATCGAACTTCCTGCTCAGAGCCGGGAGTCCCCTTCTCCCTTTGACCCTCCCCCCTCATGCTCCCTTGCTCGCTCTCTCAAATAAAATCTTTTTAAAAAGCAGAACCTTTCGGGGCGCCTGGGTGGCTCAGTGGGTTAAGGCCTCTGCCTTTGGCTCGGGTCATGATCCCATGATGCTGGGATCGAGCCCCCGAGTCGGGCTCTCTGCTCAGCAGGGAGCCTGCTTCCTACTCTCTCTCTGCCTGCCTCTCTGCCTACTTGTGATCACTCTGTCAAATGAATAAATAAAATCTTAAAAAAAAAAAAAACACAGAACCTTTCTAGCACCCCAGGATGAGCCTCCTTTTGATCGCTAACACACTACTGTGCACTCAAGCTGGACCACATCCTCCTTTCTCATCTTTTGGCCGAACTGTTCCCCAAAGGCTCCCACGCTTGCTCAGGTGGGAGACATGCCCTGAGCAGAGAGTGCTCCCTTTTCTCTGTCTCCTTATCTGTCTTCCCTCTAGGTTGTGAACTCCTGGAGACAACAGATGGTATCTTTGTAGTCTCGGGTCTCCATCACCCCACATTCCCTCCGTGACCTTAGTGAATGGTAGTAGATAGATGGCAGGGGCTAGTCTCGTTACTCTGGTCCCCCCCATTTCAGAGGATATTGAATTTTGGCTTCCTACTCTGCCAGCCATTCATCCATCCTTCAAGACTCAAAATGGTTTCGGTTCCTTTAGTGCCCCCAGCCCTGGGGACAACCTCCATTATCCCTTGGATCTCTGCAGCACCTCCAAGGCTGAGGTGATGAACGACTCATGAAATTCTGTAGCCCAATGCCTCCAACAGTGATCAACGAAAAATAAATGCTTAATTGTTTGTTGGACAGAAAGGAACTTCCCCCTCTTAGGGAGGGGTGGAGATGAGGTGAGACGATGCCAGACAAAGTGCCATCCCCGGGGTGCAGATCAGGGGTGCAGGGAGGACTCTGCCCGGTCAGCTAGAACAACGGGAAGAAGGATCGCACAGGGGCCGCTAGGGGGCACTCTCACCACTACCAGGCGCTGTGGTTTTGCAGAAAGCGTTTGAGCAAGGGTACACAGTCCCAGGCAGGCAGCAGGTGTGGAACCACAAAAGCTGAGACACAGCCTCCACTCTTCTAGAACTTACACTGGAGCGCAAGCAAAAGGAATGCAAATACTGTCAGAAACAGATTGGTTCCCAAATCGCTTTTTTCGGTGACTTTCCCAGCCATCCTCTTTTCCATCCCCACCCTTTCTCAGAACTTTCACATCTCCATTCCTTTGCACAGGCTGTTGCCCCTACCTCAAATGCCTTTCCCCCAGAAAGCCTCTACTTACCTCGTGATGAAGCTCAAAAAGTGTTTGCTGTTTCTCCAGCCAAAGCCCATTGCTGCCCTCTCCACTCACCTGCGCTGTGTACAGCTCTGGGGCATACATGGTCTGTGGTAGTGTAGGTCTGCCCTCATCTGGAGGAGGCTCCTCTGGCAGGGCTGGGGATGGGCTTTTATTTATTTATTTATTTTTCTTAATGGTACGTTCATTTATTTACGTGATCTCTGTACGCAATACGGGGCTCGAGCTCACGACCATGAGATCAAGGGTCACGTGCTCCTCTGAGCCAGTCAAGTGCCCCAGGGATGGAGTCTTATTTTACCTCAGTGTCCCCCATGCCAGGCCATGCTTGGTGATACAAGGTGTCTAACAAAAGGCTGTTGAATAAAATGGAGGCTGGTCGAGCCATGGAAATTAAGAGGGAGGTTGAGAAATGGCTTCATGGAGGAGTTATAAAAAGAGATGAGCAGGCAGGTGTGGGTGTTTCAGGCACAACAAATCATAGTGAGCAAAAGCCAGGCAGTGAAGACCATGGGTCTCGTTTTGACCAACGAGCTGCTCAATTTGACTCAAACCCTGAAAGGGAAAGCCAGGAGCTTGGTGGGTAGAGGCAATATTGGTGAATATGTTGGTGAAGACAGATTTGAGCTGGGGAAGAAACAATTCAAACTCAGCTTTAAGGAGTGGTTAGGTAAGCAGGTCATATCACTAGAGGTCACTCGATGGGAGAGGGAAAGAGGGAGAAAAGCCACACCAAGTAAATGAGGGTAACCTGTGTAAAGTACATTAGATGTGAAGGAAAGCTAATCGAAAATTTCCATGCTGGCAGCCAATCATGCTTTGATGCAAACAGCGGTTTAGCTTCTTTGATTAGTTACTAACATTTAAAGATTCAGAAAATTCATTTTTTTAAAATCTGCTTTTCTAGCTTTTTGCGAAAACTTGGGAGACTGGCAATCTGGGGCTCACATTCCTACAGCAATCCAGGCACTGGGTTTGGGTCCTCCTGAGCTGGGCAGACACTGAGCCATCCATAGACTCCACCCAGCCCACCACTCCTGGCATTCATTCAACTTTGGGACCTGCATCATCTTATCCCCTCTAATCCAACCTATCTTCCAATATTGGGGAGTTTTCTCTAAAATTTATTGGTCCCAACAGTTCCAATAAACACCGACAAAACTGAGTTGTTTCTCCCGAAATCATCCCTGCCCACTTAAAAAAACAACCCTGAATCAGGGGTGGTTTGCCCTATTGTACAAGACCCCTCCCTTCCCCACCCAGCTGCTAGACTACAGCCTGGGAAGGCACTTTCCAGTTCCCCTTGGGAGGGGGTGCTGTCAGTGGAAGGCCAGGTTGTGGGGTAAGGAGGGGAGTAGGTGAGGGTCCAGACTCTCCCACAGGGTCCCCCAGAACATCTGCCTTTTCTAACCCCCAACTGCAGGGTCATCTGGGGGTTCCATCAGTGGATCCTGGAACCAAGATGACCAAGAAAATAAAGCAAGAAAGAAATCGAGAGGCTCCTTGTGGCAGAGTTTTAAAAAAGGGGGGGGGTGGCTATATGTTTAGAACAACAAAACTAAAAAAGGGTATTTAGCCAAATGTTCCCTCTCATTGATAAAATTACAGGTGTTTTTTGTTTCCCTTTGGTCAGCCTGCATTTTCTACATTTTCTATGAGAAATGTCTATTGCTTTTGTAATAAAAAGTTACTGGTTTGAAAAAGTATCCACGTATATTCCAGTAAGAAACAAACCTTCAGACCATGCCGCTCTGTGATGGGATGGAGACAATGGGGAAGGAAAATAGGAGAGAGCTTCTGAGATCTAGGGAAGGGAGAGGCTGCAAGACTTGGAGGCTGGAGTATGAAAAGGGAGAAACTGAGTCAGTAGAGTCTGCAGGTTTTCTGTCCTGGGAGCCTGGGCGGGTGACACTGCTGCCCACAGAAACGTGGCTGTGTGGGCAGGACAGTCTCGAGAGAATCATAGAGAAGATGAGGGGCCCCCAGGTACCAGAAAGAGACTGGTTTTATTGATTTTATCGTTGGTTACTTAGTTTTTGTTTGCTTATGCCTTGCCTTCCTGAGGAAGGATTTAAAAGCAGCTTAAAAGTCTCTATAAAGTATGAAATAACATGAGTATAAAGTAGGAGGAAGACAAAAAAAAGCAAGAAGGAACATTTAAAAAGACCAGGAATAGGGGGCCTGGGTGGCCCAGTCGGTTACACGTGTGCCTTCGGCTTAGGTCATGATCTCAGGGTCCAGGGATCCAGTCCCACATCAGGCTCCCTGCTCAGTGGGGATCCTGCTTCTCCCTCTGTCTACCTCTCTGCCTACTTGTGCTCTCTCTGTCAAATGAATAAAAAGGCCAGGAACAAGGCAAAAACATACAAGTTTTGTAGTCTCTAGGCCACAGGGTCAGCTCTGCAAGTTCCTAGCTGTAGGTGTGTCCGGGCAAGGGCCAAGCACTCCAGTTGGGAGGGTTTGGGCTCAGAGGAGAAGGCTGAGCTCCTGGATTTGGGAGTAGGCTGGGGAGGAGACATGGAAGAGTGGGAGACTTCAGGGGGAGAAAAACACTCTGAACCCTGAGACAGAGCCTTTGCTTAGAGGGAGAGGACCCAGAGGAGTGAGTAGTGTTTAGAGGGGTGGTTGGAGTGGGGGGCGGGAGACCCCGGAAGAGAGCGGTTCAAAGGTGAGGAGTTTCAAAGCCCACCAGGGCCGGGAAGGAGCCAAATGAGGAGAGGAGCCAGGTGGAAACCTGAGGAAGGTGGGGAGTGGAGGCAAGGGTGGGGGCGGGGGCAGTTGCAGATGCAGTGAGGACTGGGGGAAAGAGCCACTTTCCATAGGCAGCTGTGGGAGGAAGAGAGGACTGTGCCAGGTTTTAAACATGGAGGGAGAGGCCAAAGGTACAGGGCAAATCAAACACTGCAGGGATGCAACAGATTCTAAAGCTGACTCACTAACTCACTTAGGGTTGTCTTCCTAGCGGATTTTCTCTGACCCCCTTCCCTTCTCCCATATGATCCCTTTTGCAACCAGTGTAGGACTTGAGTTCACCAGACTGACCAGGATCAGTCTGTGATCCTCAAAGAGAAGTCCATCATAGTCTACGGAAAGTAAAGGACTAGATGACAAGGTCCTTTCTATCTCCCAAACCATGATGCTGGCCTCTGATTATAGATTTGGGATCCCTGAGTGCAGAGTGGAGGGAGGCTGTCAGAGTCAAGTTATTGAGGCCCAGAGAGGGGCAGTGACTGGTGCAAGGTCGCGCAGCCATTGGTGGAGGACAGAGCGAAGCCAGTATTCCTGAGCCCCAAACTTTTTGCTCTGACATCATTTTCTACAGATGATGAGACTCCTGGCTTCAGTTTTTGTCCTTTCTCTGGAAGTGGGACAAAGGAGCCAGGCGCCAGGCCAGGAAGCTGTCAGGGCTGGTCCCAGGCCCCAGGATGCTGGGAACCCAAGGTCCACACCCATGTAAACACGGGCCAGCACTGATACCTCTTGCTTGGTTCTCAATAGCTTCCTCCAAATCAGCTCCCCACTATTATCTTGATTATCCCCACAGGTCCCCTGGGAGCCAGGGAGGGGCAGAAAGTATTAGCCCCACTTCACAACAAAGAGAAACTCAGACAAGGAGGAAGGCAGTAATTTGCCCAAAGTTGCCCAGCAAGTCAGGGATGGGGCTGAAACAGGAGTGCGCATGGGAGATGGGGTCGTCAGCAGAGCATATGGCCCATTGGGAAGGGGTGGGGTGGTGCCCCAGGAACCAAGGGTCCCCTGTCTCACCAGGACAGTGGTCTCTCTGCTTGCTCCCCAACTGCCTCAGAGTACTGGAGAGGGGAAGCAGATGGGCAGAAGCCACAGAGCATGGCCACAGGTCGGAGGGAGGAAGCCGTTGTGGGTCAGGTGTCCCTGGGTGGGGTCTGTGCTGGCTGATTTTCCACCAGCTTCAAGGGGCCCAGGGAACTTCTATGCCCCCACTGGGCCCGAGGGGCCCCCTGACATCCCTCATTGCCAAGGGGCCAGGGAGTCATCTGCACACCTGGGGAGAGAGGCAGACTGGTGCAGGTGAGGGTCAAGGAGGCCCTCTTTGCTGATGACAACCACTGGCTCTGCCTTCCAAAGGGATCACAAGTCGGGTGACCATAAGGACAGGTGACTAATAGAACTCCCTTCATTCTCAAAAATATCCTGAACCTGACAATGAATTTCATGGTCATTCCAGTTATGGGACAAATCCTCTGTTCAATGGAGAAAGCCTTGAAAATATTACACAAGGAGAGCAGGCCTGGTTCAGTGCTGACATCTTTCCCCCACATCCTACCTCGAGCCCTGTCTCCCTCTGCCCCACTCCCCAGCCCAGGACAACCGACTCTGTCCCAGAAACCACAACTCCCAGCCCTGCCCTCTAAGAGAATCATTTCTAGAGCTAATGGGGCAGAAACCTAGAGCCCTAGGTGGCTCCCTAGAAAGAAGCCTGGACCCAGGGTTAGGAAACCCAGGTCCAAGGCCCAGCTCGGGCTTCACCTTAAGCAGGGGGCTCTGTGCTTCGGTCTTTTCATCTGAAAATTGGAGCTGAGGAGAAGTTCAATTGTAAGAACAGCAGGTGATCCTGGAGGAGATAAGGCCACCTGGGCATTGCAGCAATGTGAGGCAGAAAGCCGTGATTCCCGGGGACAGCCAGCGCTGCCCAGGAAGTCACTCCCTGCTGTTGCCACAAGGTGACTCATGGGGCCCCTCGGCGGGCTGAGTCGTGCTCACTATGGTGGATCTGGCCCAGGCCCAAGGAGGGCGCTGACAGTGCGGCCCTTCTGGGAGCCCGGTCTCCTGGCAGCCACATACAGTGGGCAGGTCTGACCTGGGAGAGCCGCGGTTACCAACTGCCTGGGGCCTGGGCTGGTTGCAAAAGGGGCCAGTGTTCCTGACGCAGTCTGCTTTCGGTCTCACTCACTCTCCCAAGCCGGTTCCCAGGAGAATGGGGGAGCTCGGGGAGGGTGCGTCACCCCCGCCCTGGGCACCTCTGTGCTCCCAGGGGGAAAGCAAGCCAGGCACACCTCCTTTCGCGTGCGCACACACTCAAACGACAGCCCAGGCCCAGTATGCTCGCCAGGCACAAGGAAGCACACGGAGGGAGACCCCCTCACAGATCCACACAGCGCGCACAGACATGTAGACACAGGGCCCCCCAGGAACTTGGCCTAACCTACACGTGCACACCCAGACACACACGCAGATTTGTGTACAATACACACTCGTAAGGCCAGATACCATGTTGGTGCATGGACATGCACATCCAGAGCTGTACACATCTTGCATAAAGAGAGACGCCTACATGGACAGACACAGACACACAGACTTGTGCATATATGGAATTATTCAGAGCTTTGCCCAAAAACAATACCCACCTTCAATATGCAAGAGCAAAAACAGGGACAAACGCAGGGTGTGCGTGACCACAGATACACAACATACATACACCTTGTCATCACTTAGTATTTATTGTGCACCCGCAATCTGGTCATCCTCCCACAGAAAGATGTCCCCCCCCACACACACACACGAGTCAGACAGACACAGAAACCCAAGCTCTTTCTGAAGAGCCAAACTTGGAATTCTACGGGGTCCAATCTCCAAACCAAAGAGCAACTGTTTTTCTTAGAGGGCCAACCCATGGTGGAAAAAAAAATAATCAAATGTCAACGTAGTATCATTTATAATAGAAGGAAAAAAAGTTAGAGGAAAACAACCTCAATGCTCCCAATTTGGGGTCTGGTTGAGAAATTATGGTCAGGGCGAAATAGTAGAAATAGTAAGCAGGGGCGCCTGGGTGGCTCAGTGGGTTAAAGCCTCTGCCTTCGGCTCAGGTCATGATCTCAGGGTCCTGGGATCAAGCCCCACATCGGGCTCTCTGCTCAGCGGGGAGCCTGCTTCCTCCTCTCTCTCTCTCTGCCTGTTTCTCTGCCTACTTGTGATCTCCGTCTGTCAAATAAATAAATAAAATCTTAAAAAAAAAAAGAAATAGTAAGCTAATATACACATACGGTTACATCCCCTCTATGCCCTATGTGGGGCCCACAATCCAGAGATCAAGGGCTGCATGCTCTACCAAGTGAGGCAGCCAGGCACCCCTGTTAAAACTTTAAATGGAGGAAAAAAACCCCAAAATACAAATTTCATATACAGCATGATCACAAAAACAATTTCAAATATACGCATAGAGGGACAGGCTGGAAGGAAGTACATCAAAATGCTACTATTGGGGCACCCTGATGGCTCAGTCATTAAGTGTCTGCCTTTGGCTCAGGTCATGATCCTTGGGTCCTGGGATTGAGATCACATTGGGCTCCCTGCTCAGCGGGGAGCCTGCTTCTCCCTCTCTCTCTTCTCCCTCTCTCATTCCCTCTGTTTGTGTTCACTCTCTTGCTGTGTCTCTCTCTGTCAAATAAATAAATGAAAAATCTTCTAATTTTCCTACGAGTATCTATGATGGGAAAAAAGAAACATTTTAAAAGTCAGCTAAGTTTTGATTATACAGACATTAAAAACAATTTATATCCATCGGGCCATGTAAGAATGTAGATGTAAGAAACATACAATTTTATCTGATTAACATAATCAATATCCTTTTAAACTTAGAATCAAGAATGGAGAGGTGGGGGACGCCTGGGTGGCTCAGTTGGTTGGACGACTGCCTTTGGCTCAGGTCATGATCCCGGAATCCCGGGATCGAGTCCCACATCAGGCTCCCAGCTCCATGGGGAGTCTGCTTCTCCCTCTGACCTTCTCCTAGCTCATGCTCTCTCTCACTGTCTCTCTCTCAAATAAATAAATAAAATCTTAAAAAAAAAAAAAAAAAAAGAATGGAGAGGTGGCAGGGCACCTGGGTGGCTCAGTGGGTTAAGCCTCTGCCTTTGGCTCAGGTTATGATCTCAGGGTCCTGGGATCAAGCCCCACATGGGACTCTCTGCTCAGAGGGGAGCCTGCTCCCTCCTCTCCCTCTGCCTGCTTCTCTGCCTACTTGTGATCTCTGTCAAATAAATAAATAAAATCTTAAAAAAGAAGAGAGAGAACGGAGAGGTGGGAAAAAAGGCAAAGGCAAGAAAGAGGTAGATTATTATAGACAGAAACAGAAGCAGAGCAAATCAATGCGTTTGGAACCAGAAGTAAATCCCACCTGTCCTGCATGGGCTTAGGCTTGGTCTTTCCAAGGGCCTTTCCAGCAAGTCATTGCTCTCAGGCTTATCTCCAGGCTTCAGTGGCACATTATCTGGAGCTGAACTTGAGCCTCAGGGTCCCCTCCAGGGCTCACTGGTTGGCTTTTTATCGTAAGCCCTTAAGGGCCAACAGCAAACATTGCCAGAGCCCAAGCCCCTTTGGGAGCACAAGGGCATGAAGAGGACTTTATACTTTGCTGGGGAGATGCGATCTGAGTAAGTGACCAAATTCAGAGTGTCCTCCAAGTACCAAGAGAGCAATGTGGACACTAATACAAGTAAGAGACCCTTTCTGGAAAAGGGGAGTATGGAAAGATGCTTAGAAGAGAAACAGGGCATGGGTGGCATTTTGCAAACTAGAGGACTTGGCAAAGCAAAGACTTGGGAGTCAGAAGTCAAAAAATAATCGGAGATCAGGGAGTGGGATCACTGGAACCAGCTGGCCTGGTCCGGGTTGGTGTGGGATTTGAGAAGTCCTGGAATTCTAAGATGAGGGCCTGGGAGTTCACTGCTGGTCCCTGAGAGCTGGTAATAGTCCTGAGTCAGAGAGGCACCAGAGGGAAGGCAGCAGGGGCAGGGATGAGGAGGGCAAGGCTGACAAAGGCACGGGCCAGGCTTGGTGACCTAGCAAAAGAGGAGACATAGTGGTATGGATGTGTTGAGACCATCAGAGAATCAGGGAAGAAGCTGGGCGGGGAGGAGCCTTAGAGATGGCCTTTAGACTTCCGCCCCCTACTCACGGCACCTCTAAGACCCCCAGAAGAAGTCTGACAACCTCTCACCCAGAATCCTGAGTCTTATTTTGCAAATGAGGAAACTGAGGCACAGGGAAGGGAAATGACTTGCCTAAGGCTATGGTTGATGGCAGAGTTTGAAGTTGGGGAGGGGTAGTGTGATGAGCTGGGTTGGGGTAAAAGAAGCTGTGGAGCTGGGGTGTGAGACACACCCCCATCCCCCATCCCTCCTACCCCCCCCATCCCCGCCTGCCCTGGCGCAGCTCCAGCAACCCCCTGAGGGGCAAGGGGACAAAGGGAGACAAGATGGCTGGAGCTCTGGGGGATGGGTACTGGTGGGACCGGCACTGGACAGTCTTGGCTAAAATCTAAATTTGGAGATTATCTCGGGTTTCACTTGGCTGGGATTTCTGTCCCTCAGCCTGGCTCTTTCTCATACTCCAGCAGCTGTTACTTCCTGCAGAGGCTGCTGGGCTGGGACAGGGCTCACACTCATCCGGCCTGACAGTTGCCTAGCAGGTGTCCCAGGTGTGCCTTAGAAATAGCTCTCCAAAAGAATAACATTTACCCATGGACATAGAGAACTCGAGTTCCCAGAGTACTCTTATAGCTGCTTGGTAGTAATATCTCACTCGAGATGTTACCTTTTTCCTCTGGGGCTCCCTTTCCTTATGGTTAAAATAAAGTGTGTTTTTTCCTCCAAGCTGCCCTTTCAAGTTCCTTCCAGCTCCAATTCCAAGGAATGTTCTCTGGATCCCTGCTCCTCTCCAAGTTGTCACCCAACAAACCCTCACTCCACAGGATTTTTGGGACCAAACTTGTATTTAAATTATTATTTTTTTTAAAGATTTTGACAGAGAGATCACAAGTAGGCAGAGAGGCAGGCAGAGAGAGAGGGAAGCAGGCTCCCCGCTGAGAGCCCAATGGGGGGGGGGGGGCGGCTCGATCCCAGGACCCTGAGATCATGACCCCTGCCGAAAGCAGAGGCTTAACCCACTGAGCCACCCAGGCACCCATCTATTTAAATGATTGACAACTGGCACCTTTGTCTTTCTGCGGACTGAGTGCCAAGATCAAAGACTAGGTCCAATCAACTTGACCCAGAGTTTGACCAGGGTTGAGCTTTAGGCTGTAAAGAGTCCCTTCATGCTCAGGCTCTGAAGCAGGTGGTCCCCCACCCCAAGACCCTGTGGACAGTTGGAAGGACCAGAGCAGGAAGGTTTAGAGGGCCCAGCATTGCCGGAGAGCCCCTGCGCTGAGGGAGGTGCTCTAGAAAGGAGGGGCAGAGGGGCGGGGCAACACCTGCCTGGTGAGGTCATGGGAAAGCAGCTCTGGCGCTGACACCTGGGGAAACCCGTTCCTAGGCTGCTTCCCACGCTAGCTCTCCTGGGAACCGGCTAAGCCCCAAGCGGGGAGCCCCAGACCTGCCCCCCCCAGTCCAGTTCCCATCACACTGTCTCATCTAGTCCAGCCCCCACCTGTCAGTTTGGCCTCAGACCTTCAGTGCCCAACCTGTCTATCCTGGCTGCTGGGCCTTGAAGAGGGCTCTGAGAGGGCAATGGGCAGACAGCTCCAGGAAACGACACAGAGACAGCAGCTTCAGAAACCTAAGACTTTATTTGTAGACGCTGTACCGTCCTACCTTCTAGGCTGTGGCCTTAGAGAAAAGTGACCCCAGCCCCTTCCTCCTCTAGGCTCTAGGTCGCAGCTCCTCCCCCTCCTCTTGCTGGGCCTTGCCTCTCACTTCCTGCCCTGCTCCTGGCCCAGCCAGTTTGGGCAGTGCCTAGGGAGCCCTGAGTCCCAGTTCTTCCCAGGGACCAGCCCTGCCCTCCCGGGCCCTGGGGGCAGAGGGCAGCCCAGGTGTCAGCCTTACTCTTCAGCTGCCCAACTTTTCTGCTCTCCTTGCTCTTCCCTCTTCCAAACCTAGCCCTCTGACCTGCCTCCTCACCATACTGCCTCCTGTCCCAAGGCTCCAAGACCTCACTTTCAGCTCCCCTCTGTCTCTCCTTGACCTCTTACCCAGTCCATCCCGAACTTCTCTCCAAATCAGGGCCGGACACCCTCCTGCCCTCCAAAATGCCTGGCTCTTCCTCTCCCGCTGTGCCAAGGTGGGGACCACCATAGGGGTTCCTAATTCAGCCAGGCTGGCCTAAGGGCTCATGATAAGAAACTGGGAATTGGATCCCAAAATGCTTAGAGGTGAGGTGGCTGGCACTGTTAGGACCAGCCCACGAAAATGAAAAGTGCTGGGATTTGATTTCTCTGTGACCCTGACCACAGAAATCCAAATCAGAGCCCCTCACCTATTAGAGCGGGCAGTTGGAGGCCTGTGTCCTCACAGTGTTCAGATGGAACTGAGTCCCATGGGGTGGCCTGGCCCTGCCAGCATCCCCCTCAAAGGCCCCAGTTTCCAGAAGTCTGTGGGCTTATGCCTACTACTCCCTAGCCACCAAGGCTCTTCAAACAAAGCAAAAGAACTTCTTCCAGCGGCAGCGGGAGAGGGTACGCACACCTTTGGCATTCAGTTTCTTCTCCAGTCGGGCTTTATGTTCAATGGCGCTGAGAATAGCCGAGTCAAACACCTCTTTCAAGTTCTTCTGCGTCAAAGCGGAGCACTCAAGGTAGCAGGAGGCTCGGATTTTCTCCGCTAGACCCTGAGCCTGGGGTTGGGGCACGGGGCCCTCCCGGCCCCCCTGGTCCAACTGAATCAGTACATTGACATCGTCCCTCAGGTCGGCCTGCGTACCCACCAGCAGCACGGGTGCCTGGGGGTTGTGATTGCGGATCTCCGGCAGCCATTTCTCTGTGATGTTCTGGAAAGAGCTGGGCTGCACCACGCTGAAGCAGGCCAAGAAGACATCGGTATCCGGGTAGCAGAGAGAGCGGAGGCGGTCAAAGTCTTCCTAGGATGGGAAGGCCTGATCATTAGCAGGATTATTCCCTGCCACAGGTATTGGGAATCTGATTGTCACCGGGGTTGCAGACCTGAGAGTCAGAAGGGCCCAAGACCTCCATTCCTTATCCATCTAGGGTCCTCCCAGGCTCCAGCCCACCTTCTCCCAGTCCATTAGGGGTCGCCCCCAGCTTCTCACCTGTCCCGCTGTGTCCCAGAGCTCAATGCGCACCGGCGCTCCATCCACCAGGACTTGCACTATAGGGGCGGGGGGGGGGGGGGCGGGGGTGTACGGCGAGTTAGGAAGAGCGTCCAGGGCCCCACCAGACCTCACCAGCGCCACCTCTGGGCCTGCTCCCGCCTCCCTCCCGGGGGTCTCCCTTGCCCTCCCGCCGCCGCGCCGGCCCCGGCCGACGAGTGCACAACCCTACCCCCAACCACGCGGCCGCAGGGGCAGTTGAACGTACCGGAGAAGGTGTCCAGCGCTGTGGGCCGGTAGCGCGCGGGGTATCCATTGCAGGTGTAGCTGACGATGAGGCTGCTCTTGCCCACGGCGCCGTCGCCCACCAGCACACACTTGATGCCCAGCTCCGGGGGCGCGCTGCCCCGCCGCGGGGGAGGGGTCGAGGCCCGGAGCGGGGACGACTCGGCCTCGCTCAGCTCCCGCGGGGGCATGGCCCGCTCCGGGGGCAGCCCGGGACCAGGCTCCGCTGCTCTCCGGAAAGCAGGTGCAGCAAGCCACCTCCGACTGAGTCCGCCAAGGCCGGGCGCGCTGGCCCGCCGCTAACCCCGGGTATATGTGGGGCCCCGCCCACCTCATCTGCATGTCCCGAGCGGCCTCGAACCCCGCCCACCCGCCGGGCCTCCAGCCGCGCCTAGTGCCGCAGTGCACCCCATGAGGCCAGGCAATCACAAACGCCGGGAGGAAGGGAGGCAGGACGAAAACTGGACCTCAGGGAATCGCAGGTGCAAGGACAAAGAATCGCCAAAATGAGGCAGATCGAGGTATCTTGGCGGAGAAAGCTATCCAGGATTTATCGTTAAGAGGAAGAAGCAAGTTGTAGCACACACAATACAGCCTGTTCAAATTAAACCTTTGTTGAAAATAAAAAACTAGATATATGTTTGCACGAGTATGAAAGTCTGGATAATAATTTTCTTAATTAACGAATGATTTTTTTAAAAATGCATACACCATGGCGGCACCTGGCTGGTTCAGTCCTTAGAGCATTCAATTCTTGATCTCAGGAATGTAAGTTCAAGCCCCATTCTGGGTTACTTACAGATTATTTCAAAATAAAATCTTTAAAAAAAAAATACAGATCATAAAGAGAAGATAAACTCAAGCATGAACACATCAAGCAGGAATTTACTGTAGTCCCAGGGAACAGCTCCCTCTAGATTAGGCCTGGAGGCAGGTCTTAAACACCTTCACTATATTCTGCTAAAGGAATTCGGGGTGCTGGAGAATCTAGCTGGAGAGGATCTCCAAGGACAATTCTCCATTTGAGTATTTTCTAAATCCCCAAAGTCCCTAATACTATCTTCATCATCGTCATCACAAACATATAGTAATTACCTCTTTGTTGATGCTGTTCTGGGCCACCCACTGTCCTTGTTCCAGAAGGGGTTTACAGACTGAGACAATATATGCCAGGTAGCTCTAGGAAGGTCACCCAAGAGAGCTAATTTCATTTCTTTTTTGCAGCCGTACCAAGTGACATCAGGCCCAGAATCCTTTCTCTAAATTCCAAGATAGTCTTTCATCTCGGCCTGTACAAAGATCATTAAAAACACCTCGTTCTTCAGTTGTTGCGGGGAGAATGTTGGGAGGGAAGGAGGCAATGAACATTAAAGGAAAGAGATAATCCCCCAAAAAAGAAAAGCAAAGAGATAATCTTATTTCTTAAACTATCGGTAGTATAAAAATCCACAAATCCAAATCTCGAAATCTCGTGGAAAAAGTGTCAGGATCCCTGATTTTTATTTTTTCTTCCTTCCTTCCTTCCTTGTCAGGAATTGAGGACAACACCTAGAAAGTTGCTGATTTAACCATTAAAAACACCATTAAAGTTAACAAGACCATTAAAGTTGCTGATTTAACTATTAAAAAATTGACTATGGGAAATGGTAGGATCCTCTCCAATAGCCACTTCTATATCCCAGTGTCTACCTCCTACATTCCCTACATCCAAATATCTGGGGATCCTAATAATCCCTGATTATAGGCCCAAAGACTTCTCAGACATATCCACCTATATTTATTCATTTAGCAGATGAAAGAGGCCCCAAAGTGTTGTCTTACCATTGTATCCCCCAGGAGGTCCAAAAGCTGTTCTTTTTGCTCTCCAGGAAAAGGAGGCAAGAATGGGGATTTGAAAAGACAGGCAGATAGGGAGAACTGTCCTAGTAGTCCTAGTTCTTCTGCTCATTAGCTTTGTGACTTCTGAGAAATTCCTTGATCCGGCTTAGTGTTATAAAATGACAGGTGAAAAATAAAATAAAATAAAATAAAATAAAATAAATGACAGGTGAAGCCTGTTTATTTTTGAAAACCCTTCTAGTGCTAGCAATCTGTGATTCAGGGAACCAGGTGTTGGGGACAAAATTACTACACACACACATGGGGGCTCTTCTTCACAGAACTCTTGTCCTTTTGCCCAAGTTTTAATAATAGTTTAATTGTAGCTATAAATTTGAGGGTAATCTTGTTTAATCCTTTCTGCAGGAATGAAGGGTATATAAAAATAATACACAAATGGGGGGAGGTGTCTGCCGGCATGAAAGCCCTGACTGGGCCTGTGACAGGCCCCATGGGTGGGGAGACTTTCTGACCTAGGTCCCTCTGTCTGAGCTGGTTTAAGGACAGTCTTGCCAGCAAGAAGGGGAGGGTGGAGACAACCCTGGGAGCTGGTGAGTCACCTGTTTCTCAGCTAAGGACTTGCCATTGTAGCAGCTACAGCTGGGAAAGTCCCCTCCTAATGGTGGGTTGAGTCTTACTCCTGCCCCCCCCAACCCGGACAGATCGTCTGTCCTAACTTCCAGTCAGACACATGTTTGCTAAGATTGAAACTTGACCCTAACATTCTCTCTAGAGAAATGTTTGATTCAAGGGCTGGGGCAGGAAATATACAAGATGAGCCAGGAACATTCTGTGGTACAGAGAGTAAGGACGCCCTAATCCAAAGAAAGGGAAGATGGAGGTACATCAAACAGACACCAAGCCAACTAACTGAAAGAGTTTCCAAAGGCCGAATCTGGAACAAGTTGAGCAACAAAATTAAAACATATTGGATTGTGACCCAAAGAATAACATAAATATCCACAAGGCTATTCTGATATAAATAATGATTGAGTACCTAAATCAATAGGCCATCATAGACAAATCTCCCATGGAGAATTACAAATAATATGTGTAGAACCAGGAAGAGGAACATAACCCCCAACTCCTTAAGAGTGGGGCTGTGCGTACTGACTTCCTTCCAAGGAGGACGGTATGAAAAAAGTGGAGGGGGAACGAATAACTTCACAGTGGAGAATCCTATAGAACTCTCCCTCAACGCGGTGATCAAGATGAAGATGAACATTGATAAGTCAAGTTGATAGTTATGTACGCTTGATATGATGTAATGAGAATGGCATTTTTCCTCTGTAGTCTTCCCTACTAGAACCTCGGTCTAATCATGAGAACAACGTCAGAAAAGTTCCATCTGAGGGGCACCTGGGTGGTTTAGTTGGTTAAGCGTCTACCTTCAGCTCAGGTCATGATCCCAGGGTCCTGGGATTGAGTCCCGAAACAGGTTCCATGCTCAGTAAAGAGCCTGCTTCTCCCTCTCCCTCTCCCTCTCCCTGCCACTCTGCCTACTTGTGCTCTCTCTGTCAAGTAAATTTAAAAAAAAAAAAAAAAAAAGAATCTTTAAAAAAAAAAAAAGAAAGAAAAGTTTCATCTGATAGACATTCTATGAATTGCCTGCCCAGTACTCCTCCAAACTGTCAAGGTCATAAGAAACAAGGAAAGTCTGAAAAACTGCCGAGAGTTGAGGGGAGCCTGAGGAGAATGGCTACAGAATGTAAGTAATATGGTGTGTGGACCGATTCTGGAGCTGAAGGAGGATCTTTTTTTTTTTTTTTAAGATTTTATTTATTTATTTGACAGAGAGAAATCACAAGTAGGCAGAGAGGCAGGCAGAGAGAGAGGAGGAAGCAGGCTCCCTACCGAGCAGAAAGCCCGATGCGGGGCTTGAACCCAGGACCTGGGATCATGACCTGAGCCGAAGGCAGTGGCTTAACCCACTGAGCCACCCAGGCGCCCCTGAAGGAGGATCTTTTTAAGATTTTTTTTTTTTTAAATTTATTTGACAGATCACAGGTAGGCAGAGAGGCAGGCAGAGAGAGACAGGAGGAGGCAGGCTCCCCGCTGAGCAAAGAGCCCGATGCAGGACTCGATCCCAGGACCCTGAGATCATGACCTGAGCCGAAGGCAAAGGCTTTAACCACTGAGACACCCAGGCGCCCCCTGAAGGAGGATCTTAAGGGAAAACTGAGGAATTCCAAACAAAATTTGAATTTAGTTAACAATAATGTATCCATGCTGGTTCGTTAATCATGACAAATATAACCACATAATGTAAGATGTTCATCACAGGGGAAACTGGGTTGGAGGTATATGGAAATTATCTTCTCAACTTTTCCTGTAAATGTAAACAGTTTATTTAAAAAGAAAGAAAGAAAGAAAAGAAAACACTCAAAAAACCAAAACATGGCCCTGACGTTGAATCATGGCAGTAATAACCTTTAGTTTCCAAAATGTCTGACACAGGTGTATGGGGCTTAGAAATTAGTGCTTTAATTTCCCTGTCTTATGGGAAGCAAAGCGAGACAGCTGGGGGAGAGGGTGAGTGCACAGGCCCAGAGGAACTAGGGGACTTGCCCAATATTAAAGAGGCTAGTAAGTGCTGGACACTTCACAGGTTCACCCTCAGGTGTGGCCAAGTTCTTGAGCATTTCTCTTGTTCCCTTATCTTATTTAAAATTACTGTTTATTGGGGTGCCTGGGTGGCTCAGTCATTAGGTGTCTGGCTTGGCTCAGGTCATGATCCCAGAGTCCTGGGATCGAGCCCCACATTGGGCTCCCTGCTTGGCAGGGAAGCCTGCTTCTCCCTCTCCCTCTCCCCCTGCTTGTGTTCCCTCTCTCACTGTGTGATTCTCTGTCAAATAAATAAATAAAATCTTAAAAAACAAAATAAAATAAAATTACTGCCTACATTAGGATACCTAGGTAAAACCTCAATGAGAGTAAACCAAACCGATCTCAAACAAACAAACCAACCAACCGATCTATCCCTACCCCACCATCGTGCTTTTCCTACAGCTGAAACGGTTGTTAACAAAAAAAAAAAAAAAAAAAAAAAAAAAAAGCTGGTAGTGGGGTAGCTTGGACTTAGCAAGGTCAATGTGCAGACTCTTTGTAAGAGAAACACGCCTGTTCCCGGGGAACACTCTGCTCCAAGCCTCCCAAGTCAGGCCCGCTGCTCAGAAGGGGCCCCAAGAAAGAACTGCACATTTAGCACTTCATTTGGCAGTCATACCTCAGTAAAACTGGGAAAAACACCCCTTATTTACCATACTACTGCTGCTACTGCCGTACAATAGACTGCACAGTTAATAGGGTGTGTGTTTTTTTTAAGATTATTTATTTATTTGACAGACAGAGATCACAAGTAGGCAGAGAGGCAGGTGGGTGTGGGGGGCTGCTGAGCAGGCTCCCCGCTGAGCAGAGAGCGGGATGCTGGACTCAATCCCAGGACCCTGAGATCATGACCTGAGCTGAAGGCAGAGGCTTTAACCCACTGAGCCACCCAGGCACCCCTAACTGGGTTTTTTTTTTTTAAATTTGTTTTTTATTAATATCTAATGTATTATTTGTTTCAGGTGTACAGGTCTGGGATTGATCAGTCTTACGCAATTCACAGTGCTCACCATAGCACATACCCTCCCCAATGTCCATCACCCGGCCACCCAATCCCTCTCTACTTGGTGTGCTTGTGTCCTGGGAGAGAGTTGGCAAACTCAGCTGTCTGAGCTGAGCTGGCCTCGTGGTGTCCCCTCCCCAGCTCCCCCCACAGGATCCTGCTAGCCAGCCCTTCAGCCCAACCCCATCTGAGCTGTCCATGTCTTCCGGCTCCCATGGCTCAGTCTTCCGCCCTGTCCTGCATCTTCCCTCTAATTCCGCTTTAGCCTCTGCTTTTACCTCTTTCTCGCCACCTCCTCTACATCTAGCTAATCCCAACTTCTACTGCCCGCCACGCCCCCAGTCCCTTTTTCCTGCCCAGACCTCACACTCAAGCCCTGGCCAATATTTTTTAAAGGCCTGCAGGAGTTGAAACCTAAAAAAATTCATCTATAAAGGACTCCCGGAACCCCTGGGTGGCTATCAGTTGAGCATCTGCTTTTCTTTGAAATACGAGACTCTCCTCTTCCTTTTCCACATCCTTTGCCACAGTAATCACCTCCTACTTGCCTCCCATCTTTGCTTTGTACATTTCTGGTGCACCCAAGCTTCCTAAGTCAAAACACTTATTCTGTCACTCTCTCACTCAAAGCCTAAAATGAATTCCTGTTTAGCCATTGGATAGTGTCTGAGTCTCTACCTGACATCCCACATCCTTCAGTTAGAGTACACATCCAGCCCCGCAAACAATCCTTACGAGAATTTTCAATGAGGAAATGTGAAAAGATAATATTAAAAGGTACAGAATTATAAAGACAGTTTGAGCCCAAGTATTTAAAAAAAACTGTACAGTTAGAATAAAAGAGAATCCTATATGAAGAGTGTATATTAAAATGTGGAATCAGGGTCCTGAGACAGAGTCCCCCATTGGGCTCCCTGCTCAGCGGGAAGCTTGCTTCTCCCTCTGCCTGCCGCTCGCCCTACTTCTGTGTGCATGCTCTTTCTCTCTTTGACAAATAAATTAAATAAAATCTTTAAAAAAAAAGAGTACTGATTGGCAGCCCACGACCCTTCCCTGAGGCTGCAGCACCTGCCCAAATGGCTGGGTCTCAGGTCCAGCCAAATCCTTAGTTGCTTTGCCCCAAAGACTGACTCCACTGCCCAAAGCTTCTTCTGGAACAGGAGCCGAGGCCTGATACCACTGAGGTCCATTCACGTCACTGTGGGTAACCCTAGAGCACATATTATCCTTTGATGCTGATGAGGATAATGATGAACATCAGCAGCTTTGCAAAAAGAGAGCCCAGTAAACAAACATTCAATGAATAATGCTATCGCTCCAAACTCTCTTCTCGGCATTGTTTATATAAACTAGCATTTTACACACTTGTAAATAGGGCTATCTAAATTCTTTAGCAACTGGTATAGCCTCAGAAAGAGATAGTCCTTGTGCCCTAGCAGCTTTTTAGAAGACTGGGTTATGCCCAACATTAACCCCTTAGTGGCTGGATCCTGGGCAGGAGTGACAGGGTGGGGCACACTCAGGGAAGTGGGTACTTTAACAACTGGTGTGGTCATACTGGTGTGTGCCTGTCGAACTTCATCAGTCTGTTTGGATTTGGAAGGAGTATAAACCAAGCAACAAGGGCTTGGAAACAGGGCACCTGGGTGGCTTAGTCGGTTAAGCCTCTGCCTTTGGCACAGGTCATGGTATCTGGGTCCTGGGAGAGAGAGCCCCAGGGCTCCTTGCTCAGTGGGGAGCTGGCTTCTCCCTCTGCCCGTTGCCGCCCCCCTCAACTTGTGTTCTCTCTCTCTTTCTCTCTCTCTTTTTTTTAAGATTTTATTTATTTATTTATTTGTCAGAGAGAGAAAGTGAGAGAGCGAGAGCACGCACAAGCCAGCAGAGTGGCAGGCAGAGGAGAAGAGAGAAGCAGACTCCCTGGCCAGCAAGGAGCCCGATGCAGGCAGGACTCCATCCCAGGACCTTGGGATCATGACCAGAGCCGAAGGCAGAGGCTTAACCGACTGAGCCACCCAGGTATCCCCCTCTTTCTCTTTTTTAAAAAGATTTTATTTATTTATTTGACAGAGAGAGAGACTGTGTGAGAGAGAACACAAGCAGAGGGCATGGGAGAGGGAGAAGCAGGCTCCCTGCTGAGCAGGGAGCCCAATGCTGGGCTCAATCCCAGGACTCTGGGACCACGATCCAAGTGGAAGGCAGTTGCTTAAGGACTGAACCACCCGGTGCCCCCCACCTCTAATAAATGGAGAAAAAAAAATGCTTGGGAACAGCCTTAAAGAAACAGCAGGAATCAAGCCCAGGGGAGAAAGAATGGGGTCCATTTGGAACTAAAGCTAGCTTAGCCTGGCTGAGGAAGAGACAAGCAACAAGCTGGCAAGGGAAGCGGGAGCCCGATCAGGTCACAACAGAGCTGCTCTTGTCCTTTGGAGTTATTTCACAGGAGAACAGCTAGGCTTGGAGTGACCAGGACTAAGGGTTGTCTTGAGACGCCGAAATTTCAATGCTAAAATTGGGAGGGTTGGGGGGCACCTGGGTGGCTCAGTCAGCTAAGCATCTCAATCTCTGTTTCAGCTCAGATCATGATCTCAGGGTCATGATCTCAAGATCTTAAGATCAAGCCCCACATCAGGCTCCACCCTGAGCATGGAGCCTGCTTGAGATTCTCTCTTCCCCTCTGCCTCTCCCCCTGCTCACATGCACTCTCTCTCTCTAAAAAAATAAACATAAAAATAAATAAAATAGGAGGGCTGGTCACCCCAACTAGGTCTCTTTTTCACTCCTGTTAGCACTTCCTGTGTGCTCTTCAGAAAGGCCACAGCAACTGAACTAGAAACAGAGCAGGATTTTCCAGACCAATGTGAAATCCGCATTTTCTATTTTGTGAAAGTACCGATAGGAAAGGTACTGGGTTTTGTTCACATTTAAATTCATATAAAACTAGTATTTCCAAATCGAATTCCTTTCCCCTCTTTTATCTCAAATACAATTTCATTGATAAGAGACAAATTTGCTTGGTGGTCAAGAGCCTAGGCTTTGGTCCCTAGCACCTGGATTAGTAGTCAGGTTGTGTTATTTACTAGCTGTTGTCTTCTCAGTCTCCTTGCCTATAAATTGGGGTTAGAATAGTACCTATCTCAAAGAATACTGTGGGAATTAAATGAATTATGGAGAATGCTTAGCATAGTGCCCATAGAGAGAGCTGCAAGGGGGCTCTATTATAATTATCTTCTCTCTGGGTCGGGGCAATTTTTTTGGATGAAGTCATGGGCCTGCCTGAGAATGAACAATACAGATTTGTCAGGGAAGGTAAGGTTCAGAATTTTGTCTCCTGTGACCCAGAGAGGGAACACGAAAAGAACTGAGCTTTTTTTTTTTTTTTTTAAAGATTTTATTTATTCATTTGACAGAGATCACAAGTAGGCAGAGAGGCAGGCAGAGAGAGAAGGGGAAGCAGGCTCCCCAATGAGCAGAGAATCCAATGCTGGGCTTGATCCCAGGACTCCGGGATCATGACCTGAGCCGAAGGCAGAGGCTTTAACCCACTGAGCCACCCAGGCGCCCCAAGAGCTGAGCTTTTATTGAAGTCACCATCCTACTATCCTGGCATTGTTATTACCTTTATTTTACAGAGGAGGAAACGGAGTCTCCTTAGAGGGGAAGTGACTTGCCCAAGGCCTCAAGGCTAAGAGAGAGCCAGGACTGTGGAGCCCAGGTCCGTGCTCCAACACCACCCTCTTCTCAGGCCTCCCCTTAAGGATTAAGGGCTACAAAGCAAGTTATCTATTGTTGTATTATCTTTTGCCATATAAGTACTGATTACACTCTAACATTTGGGCAGAGAACTTTTTAAAATTTTGTATTGCGATCAAATTCATTTAGATATTACAGAGAAGATGTACACATTGTGGGGCGCCTGGGTGGGTGGCTGAGTCGGTTGAGCATCTGCCTCCTGCTCAGGTCATGATCCCAGGGTCCTGGGATCGAGCCCCGCATCGGGCTCCCTTTCTCCCTCTCCCTCTGCCTCTCCCCACAGTTTGTGCTCTCTCTTGGTTACTCTCACTCTCTCTCAAATAAATAAAATGTTTTTTTAAAAAGATGCACCCTTTTTAAGTATATGGTTCCATGAGTTTTGACCAATGTGTCCTCCTCTAGCATCATCACCACCAGCACAATCAAGATATGAAACATCTCCATCTCCCCTAAAAAGTTCCTTCTTATTCCTTTCTAGTCAATCCTCCACCCCCTAGAATAGGTCCCCGGGCAAACACTGATCAGCTTTTCTGTTGCTAAAGCTTGAGTTTTTGCCTGTTTTAGAATTTCAAATATATATCCCTGATTGGTGGTGGGAAGCCTGTTTCTCCCTCTCCCACTCCCCCTGCTTGTGTTCTCTCTCTCACTGTGTCTCTCTCTGTCAAGAAAAGAAATAGAATTTCAAATAAATAGAAGCATACTCTGTGTACTCTCTTACGTCTGGCTTCCTTTGCTCAACCTGTTTTCGAGATTCGTTGCATGTCAGGGTAATTTGTTCTTTTTTATTGCTGAATAGTATTCTATTGTACAGATGGATCACTATTTGTTTATTCTTTTGTCAGTAGACACTGAGCTGTGTCCAGTTCGGGGCTATTATGAATAAAGCTGCTATAAATACTTGTGTGTAAATCTTTGTCAGGACAGATGTTTTCTTTCTCTTGGGTAAGAATCCAGGCCCAGAACTGCTGGTTCATAGAGGAAGTGCCTGGTTCATAGAGGAAATGGCTGCACCATTTTGGGGCACCTGGCTGGCTCAGTCGTTAAGTGCCTATCTTCAGCTCAGGTCATGATCCCAGGGTCCTGGGATCTAGCCCCATATCGGGCTCTCTGCTTCTCCCTCACCTCTTCTTGCTCGCTCTCTCTCTCTCACTTGCTCACTCTCTCTCACTCAAATAAATAAATAAAATCTTAAAAAAAAAAAAAGCAGAAATCATTTGATGCACAAAGGATTTGCTACCTGTTCTTTGTAGGAATACCAACAATAATTCCAGAGGTCTCTTTGCTGGGATACCTGCGTATTTTTATGCCCTGAAGGACCCACCATAGTGTGGCGGGGGCTTGGTTTTACCATCCCAGTAGGTGAGTGGTGTGTTTTTCTTTGAAAAGTAGGAGCAGGGGAGGTGGAAGAGATCCTGCCTCTTCCTCCCAGGTACCTTCTGCTTGTCACTTTCAGGAAATAGATGGGGGAAGCTGAGGACACTGATTTTCTTGGTGCCCTGGGCCTCTTGGGGAAAGCTTCTCATCCCCCTAAGGACATGTGAACCCCAGTTTGAGAACCAATGACCTGAGGATGCTTTCTTTTCATTTTTAAAGATTTATTTGTTTATTTTGGGAGGAAGGGCAGAGGGAGAGTCTTTTGTAAGTTTTTTTTTTAAGATTTTTTTTTAAAATTTATTTGACAGATCACAAGTAGGCAGAGAGGCAGGCAGAGAGAGACAGGAGGAGGCAGCCTCCCCGCTGAGCAGAGAGCCCGATGCGGGACTCGATCCCAGGCCCCTGAGATCACGACCCGAGCCGAAGGCAGAGGCTTTAATCACTGAGCCACCCAGGTGCCCCTGTAAGTTTTTTTTTTTAAGATTTTATTTATTTGAGAGAGAGAGAGAGAGAACAAGCAGGGGGAGCCGCAGACAGAGGGAGAAGCAGGCTCCCCACTGAGCAAGAAGCCTGATGTGGGACTTGATCCCAGGACCCTAGGATTATGACCTCTACTAAAGGCAGGCACCAACTGAGCCACCCAGGCACGCTTTGAAGGATGCTTTCATTTCCCACATAGACAAGTGAAAAAAGTGTCTCTATTCCCTCACCTCCAGTGTCTTCTCTGGGTCCACTAGAGCAATAATCCTAGAAGATGGCAGGAAGAAAGAAAGAAGGTAGGTTGGATCCACACATGCCTTGGGTGAGGTTTTGACATGCACTCAGTGAAATAAGGGATGACAGTAACAAGAAGGGGAGAAGGCTTTCTGAAAACTGGGACCATTCAGATAGGTTTGGAAACATCAGGAAGGATACCAAATAGGAAAAGAAGAGATTTATAACCTCTTGTAAAGGGTTGAGAAGAGGTGTTCTTCATTACTTAGGGCTTTTTTCCCCCTTCAGTATAGTTTAACAATGTGCCAGGCCCTGTCCTAGGAGAGGGTGTGCCCATATACCTGTCCCTGCCCTCTGGGGGCTTATACAGAGTCACCTCAGGGAGAAGGAGGGGAAAGGCGGGGGAAGAGGAGGGACAGGAGGAAGGAGAGAGAGAGAGTAAGGAGGAGGAAGGGAAGGGGAAGGGGGGTGAAGGGGTGGAAAAGTAGAAAGAGGGAGAGAGGGGAGAGAGAGAGAGAGAGAGAGAGAGAGAGGAGAGACTACCAGACAATTGTACTGCAGGCTGATCATAACATGGTGATCAGTCCAGGAGCTGGAGGAGCCGGTAGGAGGGTCCTGATCCTGGCAAGGGGAGGAATATCAGCAAAATCTTTACAGAGGGATCAGACCCCTAAGACCAAATACTCAAATATCTGCAGAGGTGTGGTACATTCTGGGAACATCCCTAGATCAGGATAACTGGAGCACTGAGAGATGAATACAGACTGGTCAGAAGACGTTTAACTGGAGGTGAGGAAAAGGACTGATGGGTTTCCTTAATAAGTCTTATGGCTCTGTTTTAAAATTTATACATATGTTACAATGATTAAAATAAAAATGAAATTTAAAAACGAATTCCTAGAGCGCCTGGGTGGCTCACTCCATAAGCGTCTGCCTTTGGCTCAGGTCATGATCCCAGGGTCCTAGGATTAAGCCCTGCATCAGGCTCCCGGCTCAGCAGGAAGCCTGCTTCTCTCTCTCTCCAGCTCTTGTGTTTGTGCTTGTGTTCCCTCTCTCTATGTCTCTGTCAAATAAATAAATAAGTTCTTCAAAAAACAAAAACAAAACAACAAAACCCCCCCACAAATTCCTAAATCTCCCATGCAGAAGAATTCCAAATGACTTAGACATCACCCTCAAAGAGGGGAAAATCCCCATTCTTAACTGTGGGCTGTGTGTAGAGACTTCCTTCCAAAAGAAGATAGTATTGAAAGGTGGGGAGGAGGGGACGCCTGGGTGGCTCAGTTAGTTAAGTGGCTGCCTTGGGCTCAGGTCAGGCTCCCTGGAGTCACGTGATTGTGATCCAGCTCCGCTTGGGGGCATGGGGCTCCCTGCTCAGTGGGGAATCTGCTTCTCCCTCTCCCTTTGCCGCAAGCCACCCCCACCCCCACCCCGCCCCCATGCTCTCTCTCATTGGCTCACTCTCTCAAATAAATAAACAAAATCTTTAAAAGAAAAAAAAAGGTTGGGAGGAAGAGTAACCTTACAGTGGAGAATCTGACAAGTGCTACCAAGGTCAACATCAACAGTGATGAGTCATGTTGATGGTACATAGCCTTGATATGATGTGATGATAATGGTACTTCACCTCCCCCAAACCCATAACCCCAATCTAATTATAAAAAAGAGATACCAGACAAATTCCAATAGAGAGCATCCTGCAAAATATTTGCTCTATACTCCTCAAAATTGTCAAGGTCATCAAAAACAAGTCAAGTCTGAAAAACTGCCAGAGTCAAGAGGAAACCAAGGAGACACGACAGCTAAATATATGGTGATATCCTGAATGGAATCCTGGAGCAGCCAGAGGACGGAGGTAAAACCTGAGGAAATCTGAATAAAGTATGGACTTTAGTTAACCATAAGGTATCAATATTGATTTACTAATTTTAACAAATGTGCCATACGAATGTAAGATGTTCATAGTAAGAGAAACTGGATGTGAGGTACATGGAAACCCTCCACTATCTTCTCACTTCTTCCATAAATCTAAAACTTCTTAGAAAGAATGCATATTTAAAAAAAAAAAATCTAATTTGGAGTGCCTGGCTGGCTCAGTTAGGAGAGCATGTGACACTTGATCTCAGGGTTGTGAGTTCAAGCCCCATGTTGGGTGTAGAGATCACTAAATAAATAAACTTGAAAAGAAAACAACAAATTACTTAAGTCAATTAAATCACTCCTTTTGGTCTGGATCTTCATTCAGTTGACAATTGCTGCTAATAGTTAACTGATTTTTGGTTTGTTTTTTTTTTAAGACTTTATTTATTTGAGAGAGAGAGAGAGAGACAGTATGAGAGCAGGGAGGAGAGGGAGAAGCAGGCTCTCTGCTGGGCAGGGAGCCCAACACAGGACTTGATCCCAGGACCCTAGGATCATGACCTGAACTGAAGGCAGAAGCTTAACCAACTGAGCCACCCAGGCGCCCCTATTTAACCTGTACTGAGCATCTTCTAGGTATAGGCATTGTGCTGAGTGATTTGCATAATATTCTCTAAAATTCACAATGCTACAGGTATATTTTTCTCATTTTACAAATGCAGAAACTGAAGCATGAGAAAAGTCATTCATGCAATTGTTTAATAAACTTTTATTAATATGTTATGACTGCCCCCATGATGCTGGATCTCTCAGAGTAAATGCCCGGCAGGAGCCTCAGGAGCCACCGTCTAGAGTGTGCTCAATCATGTGACCTCTGCCCCACCCCTATCCAGCTCTTCCTTCTCCTGGACAGTGGTGACACTGCCCCATCTGCCACGTCTCTCCAGGAGTAATCCTGAACCCTTCCTTCATCCCCACATCTAACCTGTCGCTAAGTCCAGTGGGCTCTTCCTTGGAAATGTCTCCCTAGAGCTTTCCCAGTCTACTCTCCAGGCTGGGCCCTTTACCACTTCTCTGCTTCTGCCTCAGGTCTCCTACTCTCTGATGTAGACTCCACCCAAGCCACCACCCATTTTTTCTAGAACCCACATCAGATGATCTCATCCCCAGCCAAAGCCTTCTGATGGCCCATTGAATTGATTTCATAATCTGGCCACAACTGGTCCAATTTCCTACACTGCCCTCCTCCCTGATGCTCCAGCCCCCCGGCCCCTCAACTGGCACTGCTTGCAGGCCTATTCTCTTGGTTTTCTTGATGCTTACCTAATGCCTTCTCTTTTTTTTTTTCTTGGCCTTGGAAATCAGGCATGCACTTCAAGTCTTAGGTCAAGTTCACCTCCTTTCATACACTATTCCTCTTTCTACCCGGCCCAGCAGTCAGCCCTTGCCTATCTTGTGGCAACAACCACACTGACTGTGAGAGGTAGGAGCTGGTAGATCTGTATCCCCAGCTGTGAGTTCCTGAGACACTTCAGTATTCCTGTGCTCGCTCAGGTGTGTCTGGGATGTTCTCCACAATCAGCCTCTGTTATATCAATGAAAAATGCCCCTGCTTCTTAATTAAGGGTCAGCAAATGGCCAGGATAAGAAAAGCCATAGCAGCTCTGATGGGGAAGTTGTGGCCTAGGGAGGCTGAATGGAGGAGGTGGACTTGGGAGTGACAGATTAAAGCCACATTTTGAATTTCCTGAGCTTATGCTCTGTGTTGGACATTATGCTATAGCAATGAGACTTCACCTAGATCACCTCATTTACTTTTCTACGAAAACCTACTACGTAAGTATTACTGTATCTACAGTATTTCTGTAGATGAGGAAACCAAAGTTAACAGCATCACATGTGCACAGTGTCCAACTAGAGAGTCATTAGGCAGGGATGAGAATGCTGGTCTTGTTCCTACTCCCAAGTCCAACATAGGGATGGGAGAATGAGTATGCCGAGGAATCCTGCAGTGATCAGCTCAGCAGGGAGTGTGTATGGAGTCAGTGGTAAGCAAGGCCCAGGTAGGCCCCACCCTCTACATCCCAGAGAGCAGTAAAGCCCAGGACTGAGGTTTTGGGGACAGGGAGGAGGTAGCTGGGAGGACTCTGTGTCCCTGAGATACTCCCTCCTATGCTGTCTGGCTCCCCACAGCGGGGGGGGGGGGGGGGGGGGGGCATTTCTCTGCATGGTCCAGACCTGTGGAATCAGCTGTACCCTCTTCTCTTCGTCTTGCATTGAAAAATGGGGTGTGGTGGCATCTGCTTGTATTTTGAATGCTGCCTCCTGGTTTCCCCATTTCCTGGCCATGGGACCCTGTGGACAAACTGCTTCTCCCTTCGGAATGTCAGTTTCTGATTTCCTAGCATGGGAAAAAGAGCAGTATCTGTTCCAGAGCATTAGGGTAAGGGTAAAACGAAATAACAATGACTATTATGAACTTGGTGTGGTGCTTGGCACATTGTTGATACTCAGTAAATGTACCTTTTATTATTGTCTGACCTTAGCCCAGGCCTATTTGTACTTCCCTGATGCACCCAGCAGGGGATCTGGGGTGGAGCCTTCTGCTCTGAGCGGGGCAGCTCCCTAGCTGGAATCACTTTTCCCAGGGCGGAAACCTCTTGTCTTGGGCTCACCCCTGGCAACTTCCCTTCTGGGATCTAGCCTGCCAAGCCACACCCTTGGTTGGGAGCGCGGCTTTGCTTCTGCAGGTTCTGGACGGGAGAAGTGGGACCCGGGAGCCACAGAAAGT
Source organism: Lutra lutra (assembly GCF_902655055.1). Classification (NCBI taxonomy): domain Eukaryota; kingdom Metazoa; phylum Chordata; class Mammalia; order Carnivora; family Mustelidae; genus Lutra; species Lutra lutra. Next base: position 60,559,145 of record NC_062284.1, read on the forward strand.
TACTGTGTTAGGCCTAACTTGTGTCCCTGTCCCAGGCCAGGGCCAGTCCAGGTCCGAAAGCCCTCGATGTAGGCTGGTGAGGGTTCAGTCCTCTGTGCCTGGCAGGTTAGTTCAGCAAGAGTAGCGGGACCACACAAAATGTGGCACAAACCGGGACGCTTCTGAGAGTAAAGGGGGCGCTTTTAGTCATTACGCCCAGGCTACCTGTTAAAGCCAGGATGGTAGTGACCCTGGCCCATAGCCCTATTTTAACAAGGTAGAGTCTGCAGGTCCCCGAAGGGAACAGGCTCCGTCTGGGTGGCCTAGGTGGGTGCAAGAGGGAAACCAAAACGGAGTCGCACTTTGTGAGCTTTGGACTCCCCACCGGCCTTCAAGGTAGGTCACTTGTCCTTCGTTCCTGCCAGGCTCTGCAGGTATTTGCCCCTCTGTGCTCCCACAGCGCTATGACCATGTCCCTGGGTTAGCCTCACGAGGGCTGAGACTTTCCTCTGTTTTGTTCTCTGTCGTGCCGCCCCCAGAGCCTGGAATCGTGCCTGGCAGAGAGTGTGTGCTCACTTTGGAACGAGAGGTTCTGAACAAATCCATCCATCGCTTTTCTAGCATTAATGATCTGTTTACTGGTCCATTGTCCCTGCTTGTTTGTGACCTTCAAGGATGATATTGTACTTATCTCTGTGACTCCAGCACCCAGCCTAAGGCTAGGCAGGCAAAGAGTAAGGACACTATTTTGAACGAATGAATGGAAGCAGTCCTGAAGCCCTTAGCTCTGCTGGGTCTTTTCTGCCGCCCATTCTGTCTCTCCCCACACCGAGGAGGCATTACGCAGCCGGTTGGAGGCAGGTTAGGTAGCTCTTGGCTTCCGTTGGCCAGGTGACCAGCTCTGTCACTTCCTGAAAGCTGGTGGGCTCCTAAATGTGGGAGAAGAAAAGCCAGAACTGCTTGCCTTGGCCTTGTGAAGATAGGATCGAGACAGAGACTAGACCGAGGAACGGGAGGTTCTTCTGAGGACCTAGGGCAGCGGCCTGTTTGGAGAAGTTGGAGCGGGAACTGGACACGGAGGCTGAGCGGTCGTCTGAGGGAGGGAAGCCTGGGCACGAAAGGAGTCGGGGACTGGCTTCGAGGCTGGGGCTGAACTCCGCGGCACGGTGGGGCCTAAAAGAGCCAGGATTGCCCCCTGGCGTCAGAGATCGGAACTGCACCCTTGAAGGAAGGGCCTGTATTCCGAGGAAGCCGCGGAGCACCCAGCTGGACCGCAAGTCTGCCTTGTCCAGCGCTCCGCCTCCAGCCGAGAACTCCCGAAGAACTTCCGGCTCCCTCCCTCAAGAACCGCCCGGCCCAGGCCCTGGCCCGCCCCCCGCCCTCGCCCCGCCTCCGCCCCGCCTCCTCCTCCGTAGCCCTTGCCGCGCCCCCGAGTGGCCGGCGGGGGTACGTTCCTGCGCGAGTAAAAAACGCGGGGCTCCGAGAACCCGGAAGTTACGTTATAGGCGCGCGTCCCGGGGGCGGGAGTCAGCTGAGCTGCCTGGGCGAGGTTGGGATCTTCTCGAATCGGCTAAGGGGAGCCAGTGATCTTTTGGGGTGTGGAAGCGGAGTGTAGGACTGCGCCAGATTCAAGGGGGAGGGCCCCCAGTCTTCTCGCTTTATAAGGCGAGAACGAGAAAATCCTCAGGATTTTAAAGAGGAGGAGTGGGCGGCGGATTACCACAATCTGTCAACAGATTCTCGTAGAGGCTGGGGAGACGCAGTTTCCAATCCAGGGCGACGGGGATCCCTGGGGGGAACCCTGTTGCAATACCTGGGCCCGGGAGGGAGATCCCAGAGACCGGGCACCATGGCGTCCATCCTGGATGAATACGAGGACTCCCTGTCCCGCTCAGCCGTCTTGCAGCCTGGCTGCCCCAGCGTGGGCATCCCCCACTCCGGTAAGGGAGGGGAGGGCGCCGCTCACCTGGCACCTGCTGGGGAGGATCGGGGAAGTAGCTCCAGGAGGTCCAGTTCACCGCCTAGAGGTGCAGTCCAGATCCAGGCCCCTGAATCTCCGCAGGCTCTCTTGGCCCCCAGCTGGAGGGATGGTTGAAGTTTGAAAGAGCAGCCTCGTGATCTAGGCCCTGCCACTAGGGTCCTAAGAGGAAACTGGGACCCAGATAAGGAAGTGGCTTGTCTACAGGGCCACAGTTGAGAGAACTGAGAATAAGCTTGAAGGCTTCAGCCAGAGCCTATGCTTTTCCTACCAGGCCCCTTCTGGAGGCGGGAAGAAGAGAGTGGTCCAAGAAAATGGTTGAAGGGGAGTATTGTAGGGGAAGGAAGACTGGTCCTAGAGGGAACTTTGTCGCTGGACAGGGAAAAATGCAGTTATTTTAGGCCTTTACTAGATCTGGGTGCAGTCTGGTGTTGAGGGGAAATTTTTTAGAAAGTGAACAGGGTTGGCGGAGGGTTCTGAAGTGCTGGGATATTTTGTGCAATGGTAAAGATACGAGAGCAAAGGTGAGAGAGAAAGAAGCTTCAGTTTAATTGGCACTGTTCCCCGGGGCTCTCACTGCCTGCATTTTTCTGGAAACTCAGTGAGAGCCTTACTGCATGGGCAGGGAGGAGGGGAGGGGAGGGGGTGATCAGAATACTTTAGTTGAGCTGGGATTGCTGGGCCCAGGACTGATAAGGGAGAATATCCAACCTTTTCCCCACATTACCATTGGGAGCGGGTACATGACGGTGCAGCAGCAATCCATGGGTTCAAAGAATCCACCCTTTATGGCTGTCAGAGGTGTGAGAGTAGCCCAGGACCCTAATGTAGAGGTGATTAGCAAACTACCTGATACATTGATATTAAGCTTTTAACCAAAGGCTTGGGGTAGGGATATGTTGGGAAGGTGAAAAGGAAACATTTTTGGTTGCCTCTCCTTGTCCTTCCTCCTCCACATTTTCCATACCTAACGTTTAATTCCCTCCTTCCCTGTAGGGTATGTGAATGCCCAGCTAGAGAAGGAAGTGCCCATTTTCACGAAGCAGCGCATTGACTTTACCCCTTCTGAGCGAATTACCAGTCTTGTTGTCTCCTGCAATCAGCTCTGCATGAGCCTGGGCAAGGATACACTACTCCGGTGAGTGAGGGCCCAAAAGGCTTAAGAGTAGGGACTGAATTAGTGGTATCTGGGGCCTAATTAGTGACTAGGGCTTTTCTTTCACTCTGGACAGGTGAAACAGTAGATTTGGAATTTTCCAAGAATATCCATTCCCTAAGAGAATTAATGCAGTGTAGTAGTAAAAATCAGGTAGACCTGGATCAGATCCCAGCTCTCCCACTTACCAGCTAGGGAATATTGAGCAAGTCACCCAGTCTCTGAATGTGTCCCTTCACCTGTTAGAGATAGTACCAGCCCACACACTGGTCATATTGATCAGGGGAACTGTCTAGAGTCCTAAAATAAATCCACTGTAAATGGAAATAATATATCAATAAAATTAGAAATACATACATACATACAAACATAAGTGGAAATAATATATAACAAAAGTATCAGCAGAGTTGTTTATCCAGAATAATTATTGGAGATAAAACAGACCTAAGCCTCTATATCACAAAAAAAAATTCAAAGTGGGATAAGTATATAAATATTAAAAGTAAATTAGATATTAGGGCGCCTGGGTGGCTCAATTGGTTAAGCGTCTGCCTTTGGCTCAGGTCATGATCTCAGGGTCCTAGGATTGGGCCCCGTGTCAGGCTCCCTGCTCAGCGGAGAGCCTGCTTCTCCCTCTCTGCTCCTTCCCCCGCCACTTCCCCACCCCCAATAAATAAATAAATAAATAAAATCTTTAAAAATACAAAAATAAACGATATCAAGAGAATATTTAATGGGGGTGCCTGAGTGGCTTAGTGAGTAAAGTGACTCTTGATTTTGGCTCAGGTCATGATGTTGGGGTTGTAAAATTGAGCCCCATGTCAGGCTCTGTGCTGGGCACAGAGCCTGCTTCAGATTCTCTTTCCCTCCCCTGCCTCTCCCCCCCTCCCTCTTTAAAAAAATAAGTTAATTAAGATAAAAAAATAAAAGAACACATAATAAATGTCTTTGTTCTTGGGCTGAAGGGAGATCTTCTTACTCAAGCTAGAAAATCCGCTAGGAAGAAGACAGATATATTTGACTACACAGTAATTGCTGTTATGACCAAAAAAAAAAAGTTTTGAGAGGCACCTGGTTGGCTCAGTGGGAAGAACATGGAACTCTTGATTCTGGGGTCGAGTTCGAGCCCTATGTTGGATGTGGAGTTTACTTTAAAAAAAATAATACATAAAAAAAATAAAAAAAATTTAAAAAGGGGCACCTGAGTGGCTCAGTGGGTTAAGCCTCTGCCTTCGGCTCAGGTCATGATCTCAGGGTCCTGGGATCGAGCCCCACATCGGGCTCTCTGCTCAGAAGGGAGCCCGCTTCTCCCTCTCTGCCTGCCTCTCTGCCTACTTGTGATTTCTCTCTCTGTCAAATAAATAAAATAAAATAAAATAATAATAATAATATAGGGCGCTTGAGTGACTCAGTCAGTTAGGTGTCTTTCTTGATTTAAGCTCAGTTCATGATCTCAGGGTTGTGAGATCAAGTCGTGCATTGGACTGGGAATGGAGCCTGCTTAAGATTCTCTCACTCCCGGGGTGCTTTGGTGGCTCAGTCAGTGAAGCGTCTGCTTTCGGCTCAGGTCATGATCCCAGGGTCCTGGAATTGAGCCCTGCGTTGGGCTCCCTGCTCAGCAGGCAGTGTTCCACTCCCTCACCCTCTTGTGCTGCTCCCCCGCTTGTGCTCTCTTTCTCTCTCTCTTTCCAAAAATAAAAAAGATTATCTTTCTCTCTCTCCCTCTGTCCTTCCCTCCTGCCAATCATACACTCTCTTTCTCTCAAAATAAATAAATAAAATAATAATTAACTTTAAAAAAAGCATTTGAATCAGGCACGATCAAAAATGGTGGGAAAATGATGTTTTTCCATTAAGGCTGTAGATTTTTTTAATCCTATTCCTTAAAAAGTCCTTAAAAACTAGTAAGAAAAAGGAAAGGGGAGGGCAAAGAGTATAAACCAGTAGTTTACAGAAGAGGAAGTCTACATTTCTAGTAAACATCTAAATATATTTTCAACCTTTGGAAAATAACAACAAGGTACCATGCTTTTAACCTATCAGATTGACAAAAATTACAAACAGTAATTTTCACCATTTCACCCTATGGGGCTGGTGAAGAGACACAGGAATGGACTTTGACACACTGCTGGTGAGAGCATAAATTGCCACCATCTTTTGGAAGAGTAATCTGGAAGCATTATTTGTGGTAGGAAAAACTGGACACACACTGAATGCCCATCAATAGGAAAATGATAAAATTATGGTTGAGCCATAAAGAGACAAATTAGGCAGTTCTTGAAACTATGAGAGCTGTATCAGTTGACATGGTGGAACATTCAGGAAATATTAAGTGAGAAAAGCAAGCTATTAATATGCATATACACACATATAATGACATGAAGAGATTTTTGTCAAAACATAAAAACAGTGACAAAACAACTCTGTTGTAAGCATGGAGAAAGACATTAAAATCAGTTTTGTCTGGAGAATGACAAGTTTGAGAAGAAAATCATTAACTATACATCTTTGCTTTGATTCTTTGGTTAGAATGAGGGTATAATTTGAAAAGAATTTAATAAGGGAAATATAAACAGGAGCTTTCCTCAAGGTTATCCTGAAGACTCATTGAGCTCTACTAGGTGAAGCTTGTGGCACGGTGCTAGGTATACAGAAAGTGCTCAGTAACCATTAGCTACTGTTTGTTGTTCGTTTTTACCCCAGCAGTCTGGGATACCCCTGCCAGTCTTCCCAGAAGCATTGCACCGCTACTGAGCAGAGGAAAAGACTTTTTGTTCAGTGACTTCTCAAAATGAGGTGGCAGAATTCTCAGAGCAGAGGGTTCTTAAGGAGGCCCTGTATGTATGTCAGAGTTCCCTTGGGATCATATGCCAAATTTTATGTGTGTACACAGATTTCAGGGCAGAGAGCCTGTGGCTTTCATCAGATTATAAAGAGGTCTGTGATTCCAAAAAAGGGTCTGCCTTCTCTGGAGTGGTTCTGTGACTCTTATCTTGACAGCATTGACCTGGGCAAGGCCAATGAACCCAACCATGTGGAGCTGGGGCGCAAGGATGATGCCAAGGTTCACAAGATGTTTCTGGACCACACTGGTGAGTGTGGGGGGGGGGGTTGTCTGGGGTTGGACGGGTCGTTGAGGGGAGCGCAAGTCACCGCCCGGTGCGGGGGATCAGAGAGTGGTGGGGGCAGGGAGGAGGCTGCCCGTGGGAATGGCTGCCTTCAGTAGGGTGCCATGCTCTCCCCCTTTCCAGGCTCTCACCTGCTGATTGCTCTGAGCAGCACTGAGGTCCTCTATGTGAACCGTAATGGGCAGAAGGTACGACCACTGGCACGCTGGAAGGGGCAGCTGGTGGAGAGTGTGGGCTGGAACAAGGCACTGGGCACCGAGAGCAGCACGGGTCCCATCCTGGTCGGCACCGCCCAAGGCCAGATCTTCGAAGCGGAGCTCTCAGCCAGTGAGGGTGGGCTTTTCGGCCCTGCGCCAGACCTCTACTTCCGCCCGTTGTACGTACTCAACGAAGAAGGGGGTCCAGCCCCTGTGTGTGCCCTCGAGGCCGAGCGAGGCCCTGATGGGCGTGGCTTTGTCATTGCCACCACCCGGCAGCGCCTCTTCCAGTTCATAGGGCGAGCAGCGGAGGGAGCCGAGGTTCAGGGCTTCTCTGGGCTCTTTGCTGCCTACGCGGACCACCCACCCCCATTCCGTGAGTTCCCCAGCAGTCTGGGCTACAGTGAGTTGGCCTTCTATACCCCAAAGTTGCGCTCCGCGCCACGGGCCTTCGCCTGGATGATGGGGGATGGCGTGTTGTACGGAGCCCTGGACTGCGGGCGCCCCGATTCCCTGCTGAGCGAGGAGCGAGTCTGGGAGTACCCAGAGGGGGTTGGTCCGGGAGCCAGCCCGCCCATGGCTATCGTCCTGACCCAGTTCCACTTCCTGCTGCTGCTGGCGGACCGCGTGGAGGCGGTGTGCACGCTGACGGGGCAGGTGGTGCTGCGGGATCACTTCCTGGACAAGTTTGGGCCCCTGAGGCACATGGTGAAGGACTCCTCCACGGGCCACCTGTGGGCCTACACCGAACGGGCCGTCTTCCGCTACCACGTTCAGCGGGAGGCCCGGGACGTCTGGCGCACCTACCTGGACATGAACCGCTTCGACTTGGCCAAAGAGTACTGTCGAGAGCGGCCTGACTGCCTGGACACTGTCCTGGCCCGAGAGGCCGAGTTCTGCTTTCGCCAGCGTCGTTACCTGGAGAGCGCCCGCTGCTATGCCCTGACCCAGAGCTACTTTGAGGAGATTGCCCTGAAGTTCCTGGAGGCCCGTCAGGAGGAGGCCCTGGCTGAGTTCCTGCAGCGAAAACTGGCCGGTCTGAAGCCAGCAGAGCGCACCCAGGCCACGCTGCTTACCGCCTGGCTCACCGAGCTTTACCTGAGCCGGCTTGGGGCGCTGCAGGGTGATCCTGAGGCCCTGAGCTTATACCGGGAGACCCGGGAGCGCTTCCGGTCCTTCCTCAGCAGCCCCCGCCACAAGGAGTGGCTCTTCGCCAGCCGGGCTTCCATCCACGAGCTGCTGGCCAGCCACGGGGACACGGAGCACATGGTGTACTTCGCTGTGATCATGCAGGACTATGAGCGCGTGGTGGCATACCATTGCCAGCACGAGGCCTACGAGGAGGCCCTGGCTGTGCTCGCTCGCCACCGTGACCCCCAGCTCTTCTACAAGTTCTCGCCCATCCTCATCCGTCACATCCCTCGCCAGTTGGTGGACGCTTGGATCGAGATGGGCAGCCGGCTGGATGCCCGGCAGCTCATCCCTGCACTGGTGAACTACAGCCAGGGTGGCGAGGCCCAGCAGGTGAGCCAGGCCACCCGATACATGGAGTTCTGCGTCAATGTGCTCGGCGAGACGGAGCAGGCGATTCACAATTACCTGCTGTCGCTGTATGCCCGCAGCCAGCCGGCCTCGCTGCTGGCGTACCTGGAGCAGGCAGGCGCCAGCCCACACCGCGTACATTACGACCTCAAGTACGCGCTGCGGCTCTGTGCAGAGCACGGCCACCACCGTGCCTGCGTTCACGTCTACAAGGTCCTGGAGCTGTACGAGGAGGCTGTGGACCTGGCCCTGCAGGTGAGCCGATGAGTTACGACCCCATCCACGATGGGGTTGTGGAGAGCCCTGGTGTCAGATGTTGAGGGTTTGGAGTTGGGGGGGGGGGGGCCCTGTGGCTAGAGAGTGCTGGCTTCTGTGGAGAGGAGCTGTGATGCAGAGGTTAGAAACAAGGATCCGAGGTCAGGGTTTGGAATCTGGTTCTGCCGCTTGCTGTGCTGTGTGACCTCAGACTGATTTCTTACCCTCTCTCTTTGCCCCAGATTGTTGGGCCGCAAATGACATAATGTTCTAGTCACTTCCCTCCTAAGGTGGATGAGAGTAGCATATAGGAAAAGGGCTCAGAACGGTGCCAAACATACTGCTAGTGATTGCGTTACAGTCACTACGGCTGGAGGGGAGAGGGCTGAGTTATGTTTCTTAATCACGAGTTACCACTTGCAGAGGATCACAGGAAGTGCTGTTTAAAATGTGAATCCCTGGGTCTGGACCCAGGACTTAACTGAATCAAAGTCTGAGGGGGGGCCCCAAAAACCTGTATTTCGAATATGCTCCCCAGGTGATTTTTAACATTTTTTAACATTTTTAACATTTTTTAACATTTGCCAACATCAGTGTCCCCCTCAACCGAAAGTACACTGCTTTTACAAAGCAGTGCTAGGGACAGACGCATCACTGAGACAGGTTCCTCTTGGGGCTTCTCCCAGGGCCCAGGTTCACCCTGGGCATCTGTGTCTCCCCCAATCTGTCCCAGTCTCTACCTTCAACCCCTACTGCTCACGATCTCCCTGCAGGTGGACGTGGACCTGGCCAAGCAGTGTGCCGACTTGCCAGAGGACGACGAGGAGCTGCGTAAGAAGCTGTGGCTGAAGATCGCTCGGCACGTGGTGCAGGAGGAGGAGGACGTGCAGACGGCCATGGCCTGCCTGGCCAGCTGCCCCCTGCTCAAGATCGAGGACGTGCTGCCTTTCTTTCCGGACTTTGTCACCATCGACCACTTCAAGGAGGCCATCTGCAGCTCTCTCAAGGCCTACAACAACCACATCCAGGAGCTGCAGCGGGAGATGGAAGAGGCCACGGCCAGCGCCCAGCGTATCCGGCGAGACCTGCAGGAGCTGCGGGGCCGCTATGGCACCGTGGAGCCCCAGGACAAGTGCGCCACCTGTGACTTCCCTCTGCTCAACCGCCCTTTTTACCTTTTCCTCTGCGGCCACATGTTCCATGCTGACTGCTTGCTGCAGGCTGTGCGGCCTGGCCTGCCGGCCTACAAGCAGGCCCGGCTCGAGGAGTTGCAGCGGAAGTTGGGAGCCGCTCCAGCCCCTGCCAAGGGCTCCACCCGCACCAAGGAAGCCGAGGCAGGGGCTGCCACGGCGGGGCCTAGTCGGGAACAGCTCAAGGCTGACCTTGATGAACTGGTGGCCGCCGAGTGCGTGTACTGTGGGGAGCTGATGATCCGCTCCATTGACCGGCCCTTCATTGACCCCCAGCGCTATGAGGAGGAGCACCTCAGCTGGCTGTAGGAAGGAGGGTATCACCCTGCTGGGTGGGCAGGTGGTCTGGGGCACAGCTGCCCCCTCTTGGGAAGGCCACATCATGGTACACGCTAAGTCGTCTGGAGACCGCTGGGCCATGACGGTGTTGTGGAGAGTGGAATTAGAGCTGTCGCTTGCGAGGTGTCATCTGTGAGCACGTTCTGCCGCTGTCCGTGCTCCTCTTGAGAGCTGCTCTTAAATCGGGCCATCTGCCTGCCTCCCAAGAGAGGGCCTCAGCCTGGAGGAGTCAGAATTCTGACCCTGTTGCCATCCGCCCTCCATCTAACAGCCCTGTTTTCCTCTCCACGGCCCACAGACATCCTGTTCACCTTCTAGAGTGAGAGTACCATTCTTCTTTTTCCCTCTGTGACCCTTCTTCCTCAGAGGACAGCCTCTCCTGTGTCTGCCCCTCGGTCCCAGAGTGAAAAGGCAGCCCCTCCCCGTCTTGGGCATGGAGGGTGGGGAAGGAGGTGCCGGTGTATACCTTCTGGGGCTCTGGGTGAGGGTGCCCTGGGGCAGAGGGCCTCGGGGTGGGGTGGGGGATGGTGATGGGGGTGGGGCACATTAAACAGCCTGCACTGCACTGGGGGCTCTCGAGTTGATGGCTTTGTGTCCATGTTGGCCTGAGGGGCGTGTGGGTTTTCTCCAGGGGTGCTATGGTGCCACAGGGTGGCTGCCAGAAGCCTGAACTCTTTCCAGCCTTGGCCCTCACTCCTTTGTCTGGAGATGTGACCAGTTTTGTCATTGTTGTGATTTTTCTCACTTCCTTGTCCCAAGACTCCATCCTCTCTGGCTCTAGGCTTCAGCTGGGCGTGATGATGGCCCACTGTCCTCTCAGACCAAGAACTATTTTTTCCTTTGGCCAGCAGGTGGTGCTGCTCCCCACAGAATCCTCCTCACCAGGACTGCTGGGGGGCACTGATTTCTTGTCACTTTCTCCTTGGTCTGTTCCTCCCTAGTGTGTTCTGGGAAACTGCACTGCCTAACCATGAATCTAAGCCCTCATCCTTCCTCCCTCCACTAGCCTGTATGCGTGTTAGATTTTGCTCCTCATCTAATTCCCATGACCGACCCCCACCTCCACATTACACGTTTTTAGCTGCGGCTACCCTAGAGAGCCCTGCATTGAGGCCTTCCTGTGACATCAGAGAGCAGCACCCTTTGCTCCATGGACTGGGGTTCACAGTCCACTACTGGGCTCTATAGGTGTGGTCTATCAGCTGCCCAGAATAAAACAAAGTAACAAGTGCGTGTTCCTGGAATCAGGCTGAACACCTCCCCCTACCCCACCCCACCCCGCCTGGGTGGCTGGTGACTGCAGGCTTTTCTCTCCCTTGCAGAGTAGCCCTCTTCCAAGATTTTTAGCTCCTGCAGTCCTGGTAGAGTCTTGCCCTTCTGAGTTCCCTAATCACTAGAACAGGTGTCTCTTTGTGGCTTCTGCCAATGGTCAGGCTAGAAACTGGCCGTCTTGAATGAACCTCAGACTTTCCATCTTCTGCCAGGAGCAAGAGGGAGCAAATGTGGAAGGGGCTGGTAATCTGGGTGGGTAGAGAGCATTCTAACCCTGTTCCTTCTGTTCCAAGATTTGGAGGGCTCTTGTTCCTCTTCCTCTTCCCATGTGGCCTAAGGCTCCCCTCATACCTAGACATGCCCAGTAGAGAGCTAAGGGGTACTGTCCCCCACTGTCCGTATCAGTCTAAACTTTGACCTGCCACTTGCATAGTCACTTGCTTAGAACAGCTTGGGTTGTCTGTCGTGCCTAATACATGTTAGTTAAACAAACACTGCCCTATTGCTCCCTCCTCCCAGAGGACTTGGCTAAGACAGCCTGGGATGCCCCTGCCCCCTTCTGTCCTCTTCCCAGCCTGCCCATCTGGTCCTAGGCTGCTTCCTCTTTCCTGGAAAAAAAGCCCCAGGCTTCCTTGGCACTGAGAGAATGGGGTTCCGTCGAGTCAGGGGAACGGGAAGCTACAGCTCTTAGATCCCTGGAAACCACGCAAGGCCTAGAATGGAGGGGAGAGAGAAGGCCCTCAGGGCCTTGGCCCTAAGCCTGGGGAGGGCCAGAAGGGGGTGTGGCGGGGGAGCAGCTGTGTGGGCAGAGACCAAGATGAATGAGCTGCTCCTGGAGCTGTCACTGGAAATAGGAGGAGTGGCCACAGGCAGTGACGCTGAGAACAGGGCAGGAGGCCTGTAAACAAGGAAGCCACCTGGGGGAGACTCAGGGCGGTCACTGGTCCTGGAGAGCAGGTGCTTCCTGAGGCGCGCCCTTGAGAGGGCTCTGGGAGGCTGCCTGGCCAAGTCGTCAGCGGGCACGAGGGGGCGCTGTCGGCCGGCTTCCCGAAACCACTGGCTCTCTTACGCAGCTGCACGGGGAGTGGCCATCGGAGGGTGTGCCGGCCCAGCGACTGAGGCCTGGCTTTCCCGCGGGGCGGCCCTCCCTTCGATCCCTAAGGCGGACAGGCCAAGGGCACTAGTCCCGGCAGGGAGGGCACGGGGCTCCAAGCCTGGCCAGTATGGGTGTGAGCTCACTACCCGTGGGACCAATTCTCTCCCTACCCCGCTTCCTCCATCCCAGGGCTCAGGTTGCTTGCTGGGCCCTCATCAACCCCATTGGTTGGGAGGGGGCTCCGAGGCCACTAGGCTCCAGCCTGCCCTTGGCGCTGCCCCCGCCCTGCGTCAGGGAAACAAAAGGTTGGGGGCCCAGAGGGAGTTATCTGGCCCCACCACCACCAAGGGAGGGGTGAGGGGGCCAAGAAGGGCACACCTCCTCCCCACTCCCCCAGCTCCACAGATTCTTCGAGACACTTTCACAGGCGGAAATTCCCAGAGGTCAGAGGAGGGAAATGGTTAATTCCTTTTATTCAATGGGTCCCCCCTACATGCCTCCCCCCAGCTTCCTCCCTCCACTTCCCGCCCCCCCCCTGTGTGAACAGGAAGTGGAGAGGAAAAGGCTCAGAGCAGAGCAGCTGGGAGCAGGAGGCAGGGAGTGGGCGGCAGGCTTGGTGCCAGCCCTGGCCCTCATGGCTGCTCGCTGGAGAACCAGACCCTCTGTGGCCTGGGAAAGAACCTGCAAGCCGGCGGGCAAGTGGCAGCGGAGCCGGGTGACAGCCTCCCATTGGAGTCCCCTCTGTCAACCTGCTTCTAGGTCAAAGGCTGCTACCAGGAGGGCATGAGGCACGCTCTGTCCAAGCCCCAGCGGCCCCGGCCACTGAGGCCCCACCCCCACTGCAGGCCGGGCATCGTGAGGCTGGCAGGCATCTCTTCAGGCAGCCGCCCGGTCCTGGCACTGGCTCCAGCCACTCAGCCCCTTGGCCCTGCCAGTTCTTTGAAGCTCATGCAGTGCTTCCTGTTTGGGGCAGGCGATGCCAGAGCCCCTCCCCCACCATTGTTCTGCAGAGACCATAGGTCCATCTGTTGCCCCATGGTGGGGCCCCTAGGCAGTGCCACACGGGAGCAGCACCACAAAGGACCCTGCTGGCAGCTTTGATTATGTGGCGCGAGGCTGGGCCCCCGAAGCAGGTTGAGGGTGAATGGTGGTCAGAGGCAGGCCCAGCGTGGGCCATGGGACAGGGAGGATGCTAGGTAGTTCCAGTGACAGGGCAGCCAGAGCCCCCAGCTTCCTCCACCTCCTGGAGCATGATGATGATGCTTTTCCTTTGAGACCTATACCTGCTGAAGTCACCAGGAGAGGGACGCCATTCCATGCCCAGTTTCTGAAAGGGAAAACTGAGGCAGACGGGCAAACTTGGGTCTAGGATGACTGACAAAGGGTGCACAAAGTAGGGTTCTTCTCTCCAGGGGATCAGTTCTTCTCGCCAAATGCCTTCCGATTGGCGGCTTTCCTCTCCCTGAGCTGCTTTGCTGTTTCTTGGCATTCACCTTGAAGTAGCTCTTGAGCGGAGAGAAGTCAGGAACCACGGGGTCACTGGGAGGTAAGGGTGGCCCTACGTTGGTGACCAGAAACCAGTGTCCACTGAGAACAAGCCCAGGCAGGCCCAGCAGGAAAAGAGAAAGGGGCATGGGTCTGGCCCCAGGAAAATGGGTGCTGCTCTCGGTTCCCAGTCTGGCTGTAGCCAAAAGTCTGTTTGTGTTTCTCAGGTATATGTGGGGGGAGGTGCAGCTCACCTCCTCTGCCTAATCGTGCAGCTCTGGCTCCAACCTGCTTCTTCCCACAGGGCTAGAAGCCCAGACGTGGTCTACCCCACTTCCCTTACCAGGTCCTCTGGCTTCTCCCCAGCCCAGGACCTGAAATACCTAGACCATGCCTTCCGAAGGTCAGCACGGCAGAGACACCTTAGCTGCTCTTGTTCTAAGAAAAGCCTTCAAGGATGTTCACAGCCCGAAATGGATTTGCTCTGCCTCCCTGGTGGGAGCTGGGCTGGGAGGCCCCCACCCCTATTTACTGTCTTTCCTCCCCCACCCCAGTCTCTCTCAGATGCCAGGATGCTGAGCAACCCAACCGCTGGAAAACCATTGCGGCCAGTCCCTGGTCCTCATCTTCCAGATGCTGAATCTCAGAGGAGAAGTTGGTGGCTGACACGAGGCTCAAGCCAGGATCCTGTCCCTTCTCCATGAAATTCAGTGACCCTGTGCCCATCAGGAGGCAAACACGGCTATAGGCTTCACCGTGCTTGCTCTCCCTCTCCAGCTGAAGTGCTTTGAGCTGACGGGTGGGGAGGTGACTGGAAAGAACAGGTGTAAGTCTCCTCTCTGCCATTTACCAGCTGTCAGTTTAATCATCCCCTCAGAACGTCAATTTCTTTGCTTGAAAATGTGAATAAATATAACAGAACTTGGAGGCTCAGGTGTAGCTTGGACCAGAACAGTATGGCATGTCTGTGTTGGGCCCCTTTTGGCTTGTTTCTCTTCCACTGTCATTCTGTGCCTCATTCCTCTGGGGCTGGGACCCTGTAAGCCCCGTCGTGGCTCTTCCAGCACAAACTCCTCTGATCTCCTCTTTGGAAATCTGAGCAGAATTGAAAAGAAAGAGGCTAGCTTGAGAAGGCTTTTCTGGTTTCCCAAAAGATGGCGATGATGGGTAAGTGGTTCAGGATGAGTGTGAGAGGGATCCCTCAGGAGTATAGAATATGGCCCCTGAGGTGGGACAGGAGAGCTGCCCTGGGGGATGGGGTCCCAGTTTTCTGGAGGTGAGAGGACACTACTCTTGCCTTGCTCCAGGGGACAGATAGGATAGGCTGAGGGGGCTGGGCCAGGCATGGCTCCACTACCAGCCTGCCCTCCTGGTCCAGCCCCTAGAGCTTGCACAACAGCCTGGCTGGCTGGCTGGCACTCCCCTGGGAGTCTCAGGAAGTCCCCCTTGTCCCCCCTTGACCTTTGACCTCTTGGGCCCACTGCAGGCCAGAATTCCAGGCAGCTGTCCTCTCTTTTACCTTCTGTTCCTGGCCATTTCCCTTTAAGGCTGGAACTTAGAGATACCCCAAACCCCAACCTTACAGCTCATCCTTTCACATGCTCTTTGGTACTGACCAGCTACAGTCTTCCCTGGGGCGCTCCCTATGTGAGCAGCAGAGACCCTGGGCCATAAGCCAGCAGGAAAGACCCTTGGAGTCTAGCTACCTGAAGGGTCCAAGCCTTATAGGAGAGTGCCCCCAACAAGTACTCCTGAACTCCAGATACCCTCCCAGCTGTCTTGCTTGACTTCATCTCTGTTCCAGAACTCAGTGGCCCAAGCCAAGAGCAGCAGACAGAGCCTCCTCTCCCTCCAGCCTCTGCAAAGTCAAAGTTGAAAGGACCCTTGATACTGTTCCACATTAAACCATGCTGTACCTCATGGCAACTCAGTTTCACAATCAAATAATTCCCTTTGGTTTTCTAGCGGAATTTTTGCTTTTATTTTTTAGGGTTTCTTGGCCTTTTTTTTTTTTTTTAAAGCAATCTGTCTAAATTTGTCATCACACATCCCCCATTTCCGCCCCTAAGGGCCTCCTTTTCATCCCCTGGAATCTGGAAACCATATGTGTGGGCAGAAACCCCCCAGCATCCCCCATGGCACCCTGGCCCAGCCTGGCCTCCACAGGGGCAGCCTGTTCGCTGGGGAAGAGTCTACACTCCAGGCTGGGGCTGGAAAGGGAGTTTCTCTTTGGACCTTCCCAGCTCAAGCCATGGAGAAGCCGTGTGGTCTAGTGGTTAGGGTTGGAACACATGGGTTCTGTCCCCAGCAATCTCTTTGACTAACGCCAGAAGCCTGGGAAAGTCCCCTTGGTAGCCAAGGGACTCAGTTTCCCCATCGGCTGCAGGAGTCAGAGCGTTACCAGCCAGCTCATCTCCTACCTGCCTCGGTAAAGAGAGTTTTTTTTTTTTAAGATTTTATTTATTTACTTATTTATTTGACAGAGAGAGATCACAAGTAGGCAGAGAGGCAGGCAGAGCGAGAGGAAGGGATGCAGGCTCTCCGCTGAGCAGAGAGCCCGACGTGGGACTCGATCCCAGGACCCTGAGATCATGACCTGAGCCGAAGGCAGCGGCTTAACCCACTGAGCCATCCAGGCGCCCCGGTAAAGAGAGTTTTTGATCCAAAATTTTTGCTCTGTTACTTGCAAGCCCCGTGACCTTGACAAATGGCTTAATCTTTCTAAACTTCAGTTTCCTCAATTAGAGACTATGGTACCTACATCCTGATAGTTGCTAGGGTTAGGTAAGAAAACCTATTCTCAAGGGCCTAATGTCAATAAACATTAGTTGTTAATAAAAAGTAGAAATAGATAATAAGGCGGCAGTGTGTTCTCAGCGGGTCCAGCTCTGAGGCCCAGACTGCCTGCCCCTGCCTCTCCCGCTCAGACTGCCCTGTCCCGACCTTCTTTGGGCCTCCTCTGGCTCTAGAAGGGGAAGGGATGCATTAGTGGGGCGAGTGGATCAGGCCTGAGGCCCTGTGGCTCTGTCCCTGTCTCCATGGCGACCCCAGCCCCTCCCCTTCTTCCTTCCTCTGGAGCTTTCTGTTTACTGTAAACAGCGGCCCTAGCTCAGCCCTAGCTGATCCCGCCCAGGGACAGCCAGACCCTCTCTGAACTGGGGACAGACAGGCTAGATGTGAAGGTCCGGCCACCGGATCCTGGGCTCCAAGTGGCCTTGAACAGGCTCTGTTTTGCCACCTGGACTGGAGGGGAGGAAAGAAGGGGGAACGAAAAGGCCTGTTACTTCAGACCCAGGGCAGCCAGGGTCTCAGAGATGAGGATCACTGGAGTGTAATTAAGGGAGACTGTGCGCAGAGAGCCCGGTAGAGAGATCTCCTGTGTGGCCTTAGACTGACCCGGGTTCAAATCCTGCCCTGGACGTCTGGATGTGTTCATTGTATGACCTAAGTCTGGTCATTTCACTTCTCTAAGCCCCGCTCCGTTTATTGATTTGTAAAATAGAGGTGATAACACAGTCCTAGTCCTTAGAAGACCAGTTGCTGGGTAGATTGGCGGTAACTCGCACACACGTTAGTTGCTAGCCTGCATTGGTGGTGGCTGGATTTTTTTTTTTTTAAGATTTTATGTATTTATTTGACAGAGATCACAAGTAGGTAGAGCAGCAGGCAGACGGGGCGGGGGGTGGGGGAAGCAGACACCCTGCTGAGCAGAGAGCCCTATGTGATGTGGGGCTCGATCCCAGGACCCTGAGATCATGACCTGAGCCGAAGGCAGAGGCTTAACCCACTGAGCTACCCAGGTGCCCCGGTGGTGGCTGGATTTATGATTTCTCCCCTCAGATACTCTCCTGCTCAGGGACTTTGCACGAGTCCCAGCCTATTCCTCCACCCAGCGCGCATCAATCACACAAGCTACAAGCAAGTGTGTGTGTACACAAAGCACAGACACCTGGGAACACAGCAAATACATACAAGCCAAGTAATGAAATGAAACTCGCAAGCATCTGAGGCACAGGAGAATCTCCATGAAGGTGGAGTTAGAGTCCAGTTGTTTTATTTTTTCTTTTTTTAAAAGATTTTATTTATTTTTAAGTAAGCTCTACACCCAAATGTGGGGCTTGAACTCATAACCCGAGATCAAGAGTTGCACGCTCCACCGACCAAGCCCACCAGGCGCCCCCAGTCTAGTTTCTTAAGCCCATATCTGGGTCTGAGTAGAAAGACACTGGACGGGGGACATTGTCCCACCATTGCCAGGTCATCCCAAGTGCCTACTCTCCCTCCACGCAGCCCCCCAGGATTGCACCCACGCTCCCTGCTCACTTGACCACTGTACAGGAATACAGGGAATGCTGTTAGAATACGGCGTCCCATTCCTAGGGGTCAGGCTTTCAGGCCAGGATGTCTGGAATGTGAGGCCTCTGGTCCCCACCTGAGGAGCTCACAAGTGACTTCTTTGACTCCAGCATCCTTGGAAGTACAGGCCAGTTAGGGGAGCCTTCAAGGGTGAGACGGAGAGCTGTCATTCCCCTTACACCAGAACCAGGGGCGGCTGGGGTTAGGTAGGGGCATTCATGAATTTGAGTCATTCCCCACAGACCCATGAGTAAGCGTGGCTCTGGATTTCCAGCACCCCCTCCCCACCAAGATGCCTGTCCGGGTCTTCCAGGGCTGGGTTCCAGTTGGTCGCAGGTGTAGCCCTGGGGTTGCCTCCTGGGCTCAGCTCCCTCCGAGGCAGGAAGCAGTGTGGGGAGGCTTGTGAGCTTTGCTGCCCTCACGTTGGTCTGCTGATAAGCAGGCCTAATTCCAGAGTTTCTGTCCTCACCCTGGTCTGGGCTGCATGAGCAAGGAGAGGAGCCCCCAGTACTAAAGTCAGGCCCGTGGACAGGGCTGGAAATCCCCCACTTCTTACCTTGGCTGGTTGAGGAAACAGCCTCCCGGCAGAAGGCCGCCTCCCGCCAGGGACTTTTCTCCTGGGGGTGACACAACATACAGGGCAGCAACAGGGACCCCAGCCTACCGCCCTTCAGCCAGCCCCAGGGGTCAGGGGAACATCACACATGGGACCACTCTCTCCCTTGCAGGAAACATGGCAGTCAAAGGTTCTAGAGCCCTCCAGCGGCTTAAGCAGGCCTGAAAGACTGGGCAGGGAGAAGAGAGGCCATGGGGTGGCCAGGAAGGTCCACACGGCTGGTGGTATCCGGGAATCTGACAGGCCCCCTTCTGTACCAGGAGCTCCCCAACCCCTCCTCCACAGCTCCCTGCCCTCACCCTGCACCGATCTGAGCCGGGCTTCTTTTTTTTTTTTTTTTCCCTTAAGATTTTATTTATTTATTTGACAGACAGAGATCACAAGTAGGCAGAGAGTTGGGCAGAGAGAGAAGGAAGCAGGCTCCCTGCTGAGCAGAGAGCCCAATGTGGGGCTCGATCCCAGGACCCTGAGATCATGAAGCCCAAGGCAGAGGCTTTAACCCACTGAGCCACCCAGGCGCCCCTGAGCTGGGCTTCTGATAGGATATAAAGTCTTCACAGGGGCTCTGGTCTCCCAGGGTTGTGGTTTCCAGTTTTGATTGTGAACATTTATGTATCAGTGACACACTAGACTCAAAGCCCATAGGAACTATTATTAAAGCTCGATATTTTTTAGATAAAGAATAAGTGTAAATGGAAATCTTCCTATTTCCTCCCACCTCTTGCCAGATGGCCTTGCTCCCTCCTGCTCTCAGCCCACTGAGGAGCCCACCGCACTGATAGGCACTGATAGATGAAGGCAGCACAGCCTGGCTCAGAGCAGCCCATCCCACCATGCAGGAGGGTACAGGGCACGGGGCGTGGGGTGCAGATTGTTTTCTTTCTTTTTTTTTTTTTAAAGATTGTATTTATTTATTTATTTGAGAGAGAGAGATAGAGACAGCATGAGAGGGGAGAGGTCAGAGGGAGAAGCAGACTCCCCACCAAGCAGGGAGCCGGATGTGGGACTCGATCCCGGGACCCCAGGATCATGACCTGAGATGAAGGCTTAACCAACTAAGCCACCCAGATGCCCCCACAGCTCATTTTCTTAATGCTTCGCACACCACCACCAAAGGAGTAACCCAGGTCTGAACTCTTCTATTCATTGTCATTAACCTGGAAAGAAACTCAGTCATCTTCAGTAAGGCTCTTTTGCTGCAGGGGTGGTTATGCTACAACCCCATAAGGCCCCATGGCCTGTCCCTAGAGCCCCAAAACCCCCAATGCAGAAAGGGAGCATTTCTCAAGGAAGAACGCATGGGCCTGTGTATGTGCATGTGTTTCATGATTACATGCATGTGTGTGCGCCTGCACACCCGGGTGTGCTGATCAGACAAAGCCTGCTTAGGGACAGCCTCTGATTTCGGGTCCTGCCAGCCACTGGGGCCACATGCAGGTCACACAGGTACTGAGACACCTGCCATTAACCCTTCTGACCTGAGTCAGAAGAACCTCTGACGCTGACTCATATTTTTTATCTCACCGATATTGTCATAACAGAACCCTTTAGATAGGTGAGGCCGCTGTCAATGCCTCCCTGTCCCCTGTCCCCTGGTGGAGGGGAGGAGCCCGAGGCACAGGGAGGAGAGGGAATGGCCCGAAGTCACATGGTTCCACAGAGCGGGGTCTCCTGTGTGCTCCCCCTCCTCCCAGGTCCTACCTTTTCTGTCCCCCAGAGAGAAGGCAAGCTCAGGACCCTCTCTCTGTCCTTGGAAATGGGACCTAGCCATGGGTCAGCCCTCCTAGTGGGGAAGCAGGGGCCCCACGGGCAGAGGGCAGGGATCTGACTCTTCTGCCAAGGCCAGGACCAGAGTTGCCCCCGGCCCAGGGGGCTGTGGGGCCAGGACTTCCTGCTTCATTCAAAAGCTCAGCCCTGTAAGGGTGGCAGAAGGGGAGGGTGAAGGGAGGGCTCAACCTCCAGCCCCCTCCCCCCGTCACTGACAGCTGTAATCTGCTTGGGAAAATCTCTCTTTTTTTTTTCCGTACAGGAAAAAATATTAGTTGTCCCGATAACAAGGAAAACAAAATTCAGCGCAGGGCATCAGAGACTTCCTGAGGCGGGAAACAATGTCCAGGGAGTTCAGTGGAGAAGCCCGAGCTGGGAGGCTGAGGGGGAGCTGAGAGAGGACACTGGTCCAGGCCTATCCGGCCTGCGGGGGAGGGGATGACAGATCGAGGAACTTGGAAAAAAGATTTCCCCCCCAAAACCTTGAAGTCTGGGCCGTTGAGCTATATCCGGGAAATGATTCAGGAGCGCGCACGTCCCAAACGGGATCAGGCCCCATCAGCTCAGGTGCTTTAAGTCTACTTCTCTTCCCTCCCAGTCCTCAGCCTGTTCTCTTGGGGGCCGCTGTCCCTGGGCCTGGGAACCTAGAGGGTTAGGAGGCAGGATGCCTGCTAGGGGGCCTGGAGAGGCCAAGAGTACCCCATGGACACCCCTCCCCCCAGGCTTCTCCCCTTGTCTGCCCCAGGTTGCTTCCCTGGGTAACTTTCCACTGGGGTTGGGGGTCCCAGAAGGGGAAGGCTTCTCCAAAGGCTCCACCCTCAAGCTGCCTGGGCTCTGTTGCCAGTTTCCCCAGGGCACTCCAGGAGATTTGGTCCAGTGGGTGTGGCCTCTGATCACTATGGGCTCTGGGGAGGGGCAAATGAGGCCCTAGGATTTAAAGCAGGGCCCTGTGTTTCCAGGGAGAAGTGGTTTTCAAGCAATGGGTCCCTTAGGGAGCTTTTAGAAAATACCAGAGCCTCCTAGGCCCCTTTTCCGAACAATTACATCAAAATCTTTAGGGAGCTGCTCAGGTGATTCTTATGGTATAGTCAGGGTGGAGAAACCCCTGTGACACTTTGGTCACTTGCTGGCTGGTCCCCTCCACCTCTGGCATCAGCACTGGCCTCGGTTTCAGATTGAAGACCCTCAGAAATTACCCACCACCTAGCCAATGGCCTCCAGACTGCAGAGTCCCCTGACCAGCCAGGGGCCAGCTGGCTAACCCTATAGGAGGTTCTGGGTTACTGCTGCCCCTTTCCTCTGCTCCTTCTCTTCCCCTTGGGCGATGATGTCTGGGGCCTTTGTTCTTAGCCAACAGGCTCTGTGACCAGAAACCTACCCACAGCTTTATTACAGCCGCATTCCCCAGCCATAAGCTGGCCAGCCTCCACACCTAACCTGCCTAGCTCTCCTGCTCCGCAACCCCCTTCCTCACAGAGCCGGTAGCCCAGGCAACTCCTCCCCACACCCCAGGGTCATAGCCAGCTTATTCTTGGGAGGACTCGAGGTTCCTTCCCCCATATGCCCTCAGCCCCTGCTCGGCACAAAGGCTCAGGCCCTTCTCCTGGACATCTGGGCTCTGAGCACAGGAGCTGTGATGATGACCATGGGCTGGGGGGGCCTTGCCAGGCTGCTGCTGCTGCTGGTAAATTTACATGGGAAACTCTCTGAAGTCAGAGACCATTCCTGCATCAGTTTTGATTGTTCATAATCATGTAGCAATCACCTATGGGCTAGATCTATGGGGAGCCACACACCTGAAGAGAGCCAAAGTCCCTCCACTCGAAGGCCTTCTCAAGACAGGGAAGGGCTGGGGTGCCTGGCTCTCCTGACTCTTGACCTCAGGGTGTGAGTTCAAGCCTCATGTTGGGCATAGAGATTACTTAAAAGAGAGAGACAGAGAAGGACCTGTAATGAGCTAGCACAATGAGTTCTCTGAAACCATCTCAGGAACACCCTAACAGCATAGTATAAGGAGCATGGCAACTACTCCATAAATGTTTATTGAATGAATATTCTTTTCTTAAGTGGCGCATAGTATATCCCTCCCCTAGCTGTACAAAGATAGGGGGATATCTCAGGAATCAGGGACAAAGTGAGGCTCCCACTGCAGCCTGGCTCAGGAGAATTCACTGGGGTCCCTTTTTGCTCCCGGCCTGGCTTTTACCAACAGAGGGGGCTTGGAAGTCCCCAGGGTCTGTCCAGAGGGCCTGTGGGTTACCGTCTCCTCTGTCCAAGTGGTCCTGCCCACCTGGAGAATCACCACAGGTCCCGAGAGACAGAACCACAGAGCAGGATTTTTCCTTCTCCTAAGGGGGCCTTCTTGGCCTTGGATTCCCAGGGGTCTCCCCTTTCCCACTGGAGGAGCCCACCCCAGCTCCCAGCACCCACCGCATTGTTTTCCAAACAGGTGGAGGATACCCTGGACAAGTGGCCACCTGGCTGTGGGGAGAGGGGAAGCCCCAATGCACGCCTCTGGGGCTCCCATCTCCCCAGGGGAAGCAGTTCTCTGAAAAGCCACTGCCTGCTCCCCAGAAGCTCAGGCTCTGACCCTTGGCCTGGGCAGTGGGCAGCCAGCTTCAGGAGCTTGGGGTGAGGGGGCTTAGAAGGGAGGGGTTCCAATCCCAGCTGCCTAGCTCTGGGTACTAACAGGCCATGCCGGGGGCAGCCGAGATTGGGGGGGGCACCACCACCTGCTTTTCCTTGTTTTGTTTTCAGGGCACTAATTACTGTGCTGAGCTCCGAGCTGCCTAATGAGGCCGTTTGGATTTCCTGTTGTTCTGGCTTCCCAAGACCCTTAAAGGGCCAGCATCTCACTAGGAGCGGCCCGGGTGGGACACCGACCATCCTGGTGAGGACGAGCACAGAGGGGCTATCCCTTCACTCAGCCTGAATGCCAAGGGCAGTGACAAGGGGATGGTCCATTGCTTCCCAGCTGCTCACATTCTCCATGAGGACCTGCTCAGAAGGGCCCTCGCCGGAAGCAGGAGCTTCAGAACTGTGTAGCCGGGCCAGAGCATGGGGGTGGGGGGTGGTGAGGCCGGGAGGCCAGGGCTGAGGAGGAAAGGCTGGTGATGTCACCAGTGCCCAGACTGTGAGAACCACTGCAGCACCAGGCAGGAGGGAAACGCCATGACGTCCTGCCACCCCCCAACTAGAAAATAAACACTTGTCTGAGCAGCCAATGCCACTTCCGAAGGGGCAGGCTAGCCCAACTAGTAGCCCAGCAATGGGCCTCGGCCCAGCTGGGAGCAAAGTGCTTTGCCCAAGTTGGATGCAAAAAGGCCTGCAGGTCAGCGTGCCCTAACTCAGTCCCTCCATGGCACACCACCAGACAGGGCTCACAGGACGCATTTGTCCCTTCTGGGCCTTTGGGCTCATCTTTGCACACAGAGGAGCGGAGCGTGGCTGGTGATGTTGGGGACCCCTCTTCCATGCGTGCCACAGGCTGCTGATGGACTGGCAGGGCTGTGGGGGGATTGCCCTTCCAATCTCTGGCACAGCCTCAGCCCCAAGACCTGTCCCAAGTGCCCCTCCAGCTGCCCCAGACTGTGGGTCCCCTGGGCCCCAGGAGCCCTGGCCCGCAGCACCCTCCCCCACAGACAGGGTGACGACATTGTTGTTCTTATACGGGGCCTTCCGCCTGGAGTTCCGGCTCCGCTAAATGGTGGGAATGAGGGTCCCAGGGACAAAGCCAGCCTGGTTCCCGCAGTCACCTCAGAATGGACGGAATCCCCATTGTGTGTGGGCTCCCTGTGCCCGCCCTCCCCTTGCCCGTGCCGGACATGCCAACAAACAGCTCATTGAGTCCGGGGGAGGGGCCCGGGAGACAACAATGTCCCCCAGCAGGCCAGGGCAGTGAGCTCAGCTGGGGGTGGGGGCTGCCATGGAGGCCGGAGGGCGATGATCTCAGCCTGGGGAGGGACGGCCCATGCGACAGGCTGACCTGAGCCTGGCCTCCCCGGTGAGGCTGAGAAGGGCCAAGCAGGGCTGGCCTCACCCCAGCTGCCCCACCCCCGAGCCGGGAACTGACCCGGGCTTCTCATGTTTAAACAGCCCCAGCCCAGGGTGCCAAGCAGGCACAGCAAGGGGCCCACGAGACCCTGCAGAGCCACCCCAGATCCAAGAGGCTGGGGGACCCTACCTCTAGCAGCGGCATTCCAGAAGCCCCTGAGTGAGGCCCAGTCCATACAGAGCCCTCCCTGCCACCAGGCCACGCTGACCACAGACGGACTTTTGGATCAATAAGCAGATGTGATTGCTATAACCAGAACTATCGAAAGAGCAGGCTCAGCCTGGAGAGGGGGTGAGGATCCAATCCCTGGAGGTATTCAAGCTCTTGGTTACAGAATATGGGGTTGTTCTAAGTGGCCTTGATAGCCCGCCCACCTCACCCTGAGCTTCTCGAGACACCTATGGATTCCCTTCGTGGGTTCCAGGCCTGAGGTTAGACGAACCTGGGCCTGATCCAACCCTTCATCCTCTTCTAGGCGAGTCGGGGTTTCTAGGCAAGGCCTCGGGCCTCTGAGAGAAAAAGGAGGAAGTGGGGAGAACTGGCAGGGGAAGTGGCATGGCCAGAGCGGCCTCGGCCCTCAGTATTAGAGCTGGGAGCCCTAATGCTGGTCCTGCTTGCAGGGCTCTATCTGGAAAGCCGAGGCTGAGAAGAGAAAGCAGTTGCTGGGCTTGGGGCCCCTCCTAGCAGGTGATCAGGGGTCTGGCATTCTCAGGTAGCCAGCCATCTCAGGGGCAGGACCCAGGCATCCATGTATACCTGACTACCAGTCAGAAGTGCAGAAAGGCTCCTACCACCTCTGGCGTGCCCTTTGTCCCTCGCCGCTCTAGACCACCTTGCAGGCCTCCTCGGCTCAAAAACCCACAGGCTCCTGACTGCCTCTCAGTCAAGTCCAAATTTGCCTGCTGGGTCCCCAAACCCTAGCTATCTAACCTCATGTCCCACACTCCCTGTGTGAAATCTGTTCCAGCTTTACCTACTTCATTTCCCCCCTGATTCTTTTCCTCTCTCCATTCTCCCTGCCAGGAATGCCCCTTCTTCTCTAAGCTCCACTCTTTTTCTTCATCCAGGCCCTCCCACAAAGCCTCTTTTGACCCCTAAAACCCCGCTCCCTCTCTGAACCCTGGTTCCAAAGGTCATCACATCTCCTCTTCATGGACCTTGATTTCATCTCCACATCCCATCGCATCAGGAGGGAAGTGTGATGCTCCTTTTGGCCTTGCGGACCTTAGTCCGTGCTAGGCACATGGTAGAACGTATCCACAATTGCCTGACAGTTGGATCCACACTCTGCATATACATGTGGACCCAAGAAGGCTAGCCTTGGGGCGTACACATCTTTTGCCTGCATTCTCTTCTTTTGGTGGCAATTGATGGATTTGTCTTCCGTCTCCCCAGCTTCCTCTCTACCTGGAGAAGGGCTTCGGTAATAAGGGTAGGGGAGGAAGCCACTTAGGAAAGGAGGGGAAGCAAGGGGCCAGGTGGGGGCGAGGGGAGTTGGTCACAAGGAGACACAGAGATCTTGGTGGCAGAATGCTCCAACAAAAGGAGTATTCATGCTGCCAAGCAGGACTCAGGAGAGTGGGGTGAGTGGACACAGTAGAGGGTCAAAGCCTGTCTGTTTCTAAATGTATAGAGTTAACTGAGGCTGTTACTGAAATCCCTGGTGTTGGAGAGCCTGAGTATTCACTATTGCTCTGGAAATTCTCTATGAGCTCCCAGACCTGAAATTCAGCCTGCCCCTTTGCCTCAGAGTTCTTGTGGCTGGACAGCTCCGTAGGGCTTATTTTTCTGAGAGTGGTGGCCAGAGGGCTGGGGGCAGGAGAAGCAATGTGACATTGGCCCACAGCGGCCTCAGCTTGTCCAGAAAACTCCTTGGGGCTCTGGTTCTGGTGTCTCCTAGGCCTCTCTGGACTTCTTCCCTGGGGAGAGTCTGGACACATACATTCTCTGGGCTGGAGGTTCTTTGCTAATTACAGGCAAGGCAAGTTATTCATTAGCAAGCATCAACATGCAATTCTCATCAACTCCAGGGGAGAGTTCAACCTGGCTGAACAACTGGGATACATAGTGTAGACACTGTCACAGGAAGTTCTCCCATATGTCTAACCTAAATCCTTCCTGCCACAACTGAAGCCCGTTTCCTCTCATTCCGACCATGGTGGGAAAAGGAGACAGCCGGTCACCATCCTTTGCTTCAGACCCCTCACCTCCTTGACCATGGCAGTCAGATTCCCCCTCAGCCTTCTCCAGGGATCAGTGCCCCTGCCTACTCAGGCAGCTGCTCAGAGTTGGCGCCTATCCCTGATGTCTTTCTCTATGAGAGTATTTGAAACACAGCACATCCTGGTTCAGGCCTGACCCTTTCTTCCAGGGAGGCTGTCCCAGTAGCCCCCACTCCCAGGTTCCCGGGGCTGCCTATTCCCTATCTCTTGCTTGCTTCAAGTCCTGGGTGGCAGCTGGGATCAGAGATCAGAAGCCATGTGGAGAAATGAGAGGTCAGAGTTCCTTCCAGGAGATGAGCTGTTGCTCAGTGGAGGAAGGCGAAGGGCACCCAGGAACCTGGGAAACCCAGGGACAACACGGAGCCTGGATGCTAATAGAAGGCCGGAGCCAGAAGAGGGGATGAGGGTTGTGGGGGGGTGGGCTGGGGAGAGCTTCCCACCTGTCAACATTTACAGATAAGAGAGGTTTCAGAGACAAGTGACCTGTGTGCTGGGGAGGGACAGTGCAGGCTAGCCAACCAGGGTGGAGGACGGATGAGTGAAGAGGCTCCTACAGAGGAAGAAAACCGCAGCTAAGGAAGCCGGCCCAAGATCTAAGGCCCAGTGGGTGCCTAAACCTTTGCTCTCAGGCTCTGTCCCGACTCCCTCAGTCCTCCAGCGCAACGTGGCAGAAGGTTCTCTCTTAGTCCCATCACTCTGAGCAAAGTCTTTGCCCTGTACCCTGTTGTGTAGCCCTGTGAGCCACCTCCCAGAGTTTCCGTGCCCTGAGGGATCTGGGCAGGGGGCAAGGGCAGGATGGGGCTTGGCCTATAGCCAGAGGGTCTCCACACAGAGGCCTCCCTGAGCCTTCCCTCCCTCCCCACCCCCCCAGAGTCCCTGTTCATTTGCTAGGGTGGGGACAGGAAGGAGCTAGGGAAGGGGAAGCCTGGGGCTCTGGGAAAGTTTGCCGTGGAGGCGACCATAAACCCCGGACTCCTCTGTGTCTGGAAATACCCGTTGCATGGCTCCTGGCCCTGGCTTTCCAGGCATCCCCTGGGTTTGGCAAATGAAGCTGGGGCAGCTGCTGGGTCACCACCAGTGAGGACCCTTGCCTCCAGCCAGGAGGTTTCCACCCTGCCCCTCCTTTCCTCTTGATCAGCACACAGGAGGCCTGGGGAGAGCTTCCTTCTGTTACAGTTAAAAGGGGCTTCTCAGGTCAGGGACCCTCAGTTTCTCCTCTCTTGAGCCCATTGTCTCTGCAGGCCAAAGTGTTCTCCTTGAGAAGGAGAGAGCCCTGTCCACATCATTTACCCCAGCTCTGTGTGTCACCTGCACTGGTCTTCCAAGAAGGCAAAGGAGACATCATATGAGGCTAGTCTCAGCCCTCATGCTCCACGGAAATCAGGGAGGTTGAAGGTGGGAGATGTTCCTGGTCTCACAAGGAGCCAGAGCAGATGCTCTGACTCATGGTCAATGATCTTACCCACTCAGACATGCATTCCTTGAGACACTGGGTCACCAATCATGAACCACCAGCCAGTGGACAGTCCAGTCTAGTCTGTGGACCACCCAGCTCACTTGGTGATGGGCAGAGGGCTGAGTCCCCTGAGCTACCAGGAGCCTCAATGACCAGGGCAATTCAGAAGTGGACTTCTCCTTCCTCCTATACATCTCTGCTCTGAAACACCACCAGGAAGGAGGAGGGCTGCCATCCTGAGACCTACACTTGGTCCTGGTAGGAGAGTCATAGGCACTTGGTTCTTTCGACCTTCATCTCTTCTCCAAACCCATTCTCGAAGCTCCAGTCATCTCTCTCCAGCCAAGAACCTCATCACATCCTCTTCCCACAAAACACCCTTAGAATCAAGGTTTTTCACAGGGCCCACCTCGTTTCCATGCCCTACCTGGCTTTCGTCCCTTATGACTGTTTCCTTTTAGCTCTCCTTTTTACTTCCCTTCCTTTTGGATTTCATTTGGTGTCAGGGATCTCCCTTCTACCCCAAATCTTCCCCTGGCTGTCAGGATGTCACCTGGGGGAAAGGAAATTAGTGTTTATTGGGCCCTGAGAATGTGTAATCACATACAGTCAGTCCCTTGGTCACCCTCCCACATTACTGTTATTATCCCCATTGCACAGATGCGAAAACCCAGGGGTTTAAATTACAAGCCCCAAGAGGGGCACTTAGCTGGCTCAGTCAGTAGAGCCTGTGACTCTTTTTTTTTTTTTTTAAAGATTTTTGTTGTTTATTTATTTGACACAGAGAGATAAATCACAAGCAGGCAGAGCAGCAGGCAGAAAGAGGGAGAAGCAGGCTCCCTGCTGAGCAGAGAGCCTGATGCGGGGCTCCATCCCAGGACCCTGAGATCATGACCTGAGCTCGGAGTACCTGGGTGGCTCAATGGGTTGGGCCTCTGCCTTTGGCTCAGGGTTGTGAGTTTGAGCCCCAGATGGGGTGTAGAGATTACTTAAAAATAAAACTTAAGGGAACCTGGATGGTTCAGTTGGTTAAAGGTCCGGCTCAGGTCACGATCTCAGGGTCAATGAAATTGAGCCCTGCATGGGGAGAGCTGAGCCAGAGCCTGCTTGAGATTCTCTCTGCCCTGCTCCCCCAAAATTGTTTAAAAAATAAAAAAATAAATTACAACTCCAAGTCCCCAAGACTAGATGGCTGAGGAGTGCAAAAAGCCAAGTCCATTTTATGCTTATTCCCCACAATCAGCCAGAGCACGCAATGGAGAGATGCCCCATTCCAGCTTAATGCTCCCCATCACTATCACCGGGGGTCTTCAAGATTCATTGTCTTCAAGACTCTTAGCGCCCATGCCCCAAGTCCTACCCTTTCTCCTCACAGGGGCTCTCACATCTTATCCTGAAGCTCACAATTAGCCCCCAAATGCGTCCTCAAGGCTACCACGAAGTCATCATCTTTTCTCTCCCACCAGCCTCAGGCCTGTCCTACGGGAAACCCACTCTGTTCCACGGGAAAGACCCTAAGCAGACAGTTCCTTGTAGGGACTTGAGAAAGAGGTGAAGGAGGCCCCGCGGGGCACCGCCTGCCGAGCGGGAATCCCTGCCCTAACCGCTGGCGCCCCTCGAGGGGAGGGGTGAGGGCGGAGGTGGTTCTGCGGCGGCATCTGTCCCAGGCGGGCGGGAAGCTGCTGCATTAAATTGTAAAATCGATTTATTGACCGGCAGGTGCGAGCAGCGGCAGATGGAGAGTAGCGCTGCCGGGGCGCATCTGCGGGGAGCGGCGGCATCGATCCTGGCCCCCCTCTGAAACCCGTCAGTCCCGGTCCTTTCTCGTCGGCTCGCTCCCAATTGCAGGGCCAAGGTCCGCGAAACTGCGGCGCCTGAGCAGCTAGGGTAGCTCGGCTCCCTTCTCCTCCCCCCCTCCTGGCCGCAGGGCCCCGGGCTGCGCCCCCACGGCTGGCAGGCCCCTGCCAGTCCCACTGCCCCAGTTGGCACGCGGCGGGCCGGGCTGACGCGTGGCAGCGCCCTGCGGCAGATGAGGCACGCGCCGGCCTCATTTCAATGTGAATGGATCGAAAGGAGCAGCCATGTGGCAGCAACAGTTTGCAAATCTCCCCGCCTTCTGTGCAGCTCCCTGGCCGCGGTTCCCTACACGTGGCCCCTTCTCCTCAGCGACCGCAGCGGCGCCCCTCAAGGCTTAAGCGCCCCGCCCAAGCCCGGCCGGCTCCCCCGCCCCTCTCATGCCCGACGGGCTCTCAGGTCCGGCCTCCGCCGCGCTCCTACCTGGCTTCAATTTGCCCCGCCAAGAACCGGAGTCGGGGGGTGGGTGAAATCACGCGGGAAGCCTCGGAGCTGCGCCGCCGACTCGGGGGCGGGGGGAGGGGTGTAGGGGGCGAGTAGGCTACCCAACGGGGGAGGGGTCCCGAGGCTCTACGTGGCCCCCGTGGTACCCTCAATACACCCGGGGTCCGCTTAGGGGCGCAACTGGAAGACAACCTTGGCGCTTTAGGGTCCCAGGTGAGGGTTCTGCCTGCTGGGGGCTGCGTACAGGGGCCAGAAGAAGAGGACAAGAGAAGCAGAAGGCCCTGCAGGGGAAGCTGTGGGCCTTGCATGAAGCCAGGCCTGGACCCTGCTCCAGCTCCTGACGTTGTCGGTGCCAGCAAGGATGAGGACCCGCGGACTTTCAGAGGGCCCGCAGTCAGTCCAGGGGAGTCCCAGGCTGTTGAACCTTGCATCCACGCTCCCTCTCAAGGGCATCGTGGGGCGTCTGCACAGGGGCAAGGTCAGCAGATGTCCAGATGGGTTCAAACCCCTTGTGATTTGTAGCCTCCGGCTCTTGGCAGCCCCCAGGACACATGTTGGGTTCTTCTGGTCTCTAGTGGGAGAAAAAGGGAGGAGCCCCAGCTGTGCGCACTTGCATTTCAGTTCTGGGCCAGCAGTGGGACCCTTTCTTGTTCAGCAAATGTGGGCAAAGAGGGACTCCAGTGGACTGGAGTGTGGGTGGGTACTCAGGGCCGAGGGAGGCATCTTAGTAGGATAATGAACTTCTGGGACAGAGGCCACGTGGCAAGTTGATGCTTCATAAATGCCTTTTGATGGTCAGCAGAATTAAACCCTTTCCTCCTCAAAAAGGATTTCTAGGTCTCTGGGATCCCTCACATTTTGTGTCTCTGAGAATAATAATAGTTTTGTCTGGTCCTTAACTGTTTGCAAAGTGCTTTTGGACCCATTAGTCGGGATGTGTGAGGGGGGTAGAGAGTGTCCCAGATCTTCCAGTATTGAGCAAGAGGCATCCTGGAGGGCTGGATGTCTCCCTTGAGAGGCAGGCAAGTGCCAGCGACAGTAAAGAAGCGAGTTTTTATGAACTCCTAGGCTGGGATTTGGAGGTGGAAGCAGAGAGAACTAGGTAGGGATGGATGCCAGCTCAGAGGAGAGGAACACTCTTTGGCACCCTAGGCAGGTCTAGGTAGAGTATGGGCGGAGCTAGTGTGAGGAACCCACTAGTCAGGATCGCTGGGAGGCAAGCCCTGGGCCCCCCTCCCTCGGGCCTGGGGACTCCGCCTGCCCATAACCTACATTAACTCTGGAGCGCAGCCTGGGCCCATCTGCCGGCCCCCGCCCCACCTCGGTTCCCCACGCCAACCCGCTCGCGCCAGATGGTGGCTGGGAGGGGTGGCCGTGCGTGGGGGACCCCGGAGCCCATCTCCTCATCTCGCCCCTCCCCCAACCCACGCTCCCAACCTCTTGTTTCTCATCCTTCCCCCCAATCCTCCACCACCCCCAAGTCAAAAAAATCAGACCGTGCTAGGCATAGGCAGCTGTTGTGCTGCACTGCCTCGCTCCCCCCGTCCCCTCCCCGCGCTACGGCCTCCCCCGGGCCCGCGCCGCGTCCCTGCTCCCGCCCGCCCCGCGCCGATCTTATCGCTCGACGACAGCCATCGCTGTGCGGGCTGGCTGACAGCTGAAGCCACCGGACCCCCGCCGCCCTCAGCGTCGCAGAGACAGAGAGATCCCCGGCACCCCCCGAGACTGGGAGAAGCAGGCCCTCCCCGGTCTAAGGCCTCCGGGGATCACGCCGGGTTCCGGGAAAGCAGCTGCACTGCAGCCGCTCGGAGAAGTGGAGCCACCCGGGGGAGCCGCAAAGGCGAGACAGTCTCAGCCGTCTGAAACCCAAACTAGTGCGCGCGCTTTCAGTTCCACCCTACATTTCGCCCCTATGAGGAGAGGACGCGGGTCTGCCGGACCTCAGCCCCTCATCAGGATTCTCCAGTGGCTTGAGACAACGCTGGAGCCAGAAGAGTTCCTCCCTGCCCCAACGGAGCGACAGGACGCGGGTGGGGGCTTGGGGCTGCTGGGGTGGGGGGAGACGGAGGGCAGTGGAGCTGAAGCTGAACCCAGGTGAGGGGAGGCGCTAGAGGAGGGGCCAGACCCTCATTACCATACAGCTGAGGACGCGCCCCCCTTCCCCTACCTCGGGGACCACGCCCCCTTCCCCGTCTCCGGGACCACGCGTCTAGGGGCTGGCACGAGTCGAGCCCAGGCTAGGGGCAGAAGGGAGAGGCACGAGTTGGACACGCCCCTCGCAACTAGGGAGGGAGACGCCCACCAGGAGGAGGGGAGCCCCCGGGAGCGCTAGAGTCTTTGACTCCAGGACCTTGTCTTTACCCGTGTGGCCATAGAGAGGTTAAAGCGTCCACTGGCTTCTCTGTTGTGCGGGGGACGCGAGGTGGGTGGGAGCTCACAGGTTGGGGACTGAAGTGGCGACAGCTTCCAGGGCTCGGGGAAGAAGGCGATCCGAGTCCTTCGACCCTGCTTTCGCTTTCCGAGCTTAAGTTCTTTTTACCTGCTCGAAGGCTGAAGGTAACTAGCTCCGGCTGCGGACAGACCGCCAACGGGGACTCCCCAGTGTCTCCGCCTCCACGACCATCCGGGAACCACTCGCTCACCTCCTGCCCCATTCCCCCAGGCCCTCCCCCACTCCTTCTCACACCCGGGTCTCGGACCTTAACTCCTCCGCCGCGGAGAACTGGTTACCTTGGCACGCGCAGAGTTAGGGGATCCAGGGGCTGAGAGCGGCACGGAGGGGCGGGGACCTGTGCTTGACTGGCTGGCGGGGATGGGGGATGGTGGGGGCGGAGGCCCCCTCCAGGCCCTGCTGGGGCTGGAGCGCTAGAGGCCGGGAGGGGAGGGGAGAGTGACCATGGGTTCTGAGTGACAGGCGGCGAAGAGACGAGCCAATATATATAAGGAAGGCTCCCGAGCGCGCAGGTTTCAGTAGCGGCGCAGAGCGCGAGCTGGGAACACGAGGCCAAGAGCCGCAGCTCCAGCCGCCTCAGTGCAGTGTACCCAGCACTAGCCCGCTTGCGGCTCCACTATCAGCCCGAGGACACGTCCTCAGCCCAGCCGCCACCCAGCCGCCCTCACCTGGATTACCTACCGCAGCAGCTGGAGCAGAACTAGCGAGAAGGCGAAGCGAGAGGAAAGCCCCAGAAGAGCCTGGCTTTTCAGGGACCCCTCCGGTGGATAGACGCGCGGGAAAGCGGAGTCCCGAACGAAGCCAGCTACAGGGCGGGCGCGGGGAGAGAGCGACGCTCCAGGGGATGGCAGCCGCGTCCCGTAGCGCCTCTCGCTGGGCGCTACTGCTGCTGGTGGCACTTTGGCAGCAGGTAACGTCCCGCGCCCCCTCCACCCCTTCCCGCCGCGCCCGGAGCCTGAGCCCCGGGCGTCTGCCGAGCTGACCGCTCCCCTCCTTCCTTCCCTCGGTCCCTGTGCAATAGCGCGCAGCCAGCTCCGGAGTCTTCCAGCTGCAGCTGCAGGAGTTTGCCAACGAGCGTGGCGTGCTGGCCAGCGGGCGGCCGTGCGAACCCGGCTGCAGGACCTTCTTCCGCGTCTGCCTTAAACACTTCCAGGCAGTCTTGTCGCCCGGGCCCTGCACCTTCGGTAGCGTCTCTACGCCTGTGTTGGGCACCAACTCCTTCGCCGTCGGGGACGATAGTAGTGGCGGGGGACGCAACCCTCTCCAGCTGCCTTTCAATTTCACCTGGCCGGTGAGCACAGCCCGGGTGCACTGGGAGGTCGCGAAAGACAAGAAGGGGGCTCCCTGGGACCAAAGCCCCCCCCCCCATTTCCTCGCTTCCAACTAAACCAACCAAACAAACAAACAAAAAAACCAAGGGCGCTCTCTTTTGATACTTTCTTCTCACTCTCCCCTGAGACCTCATCCTCAGGAAGGCTCTCACCCGTCTCCCTCTTCCCAGTCCTGTGCCCTCTCTTCTCCCAACTCTTGGGATATGATTTTCATCAGCTACTGCACCGGCGCGTCACCCACCTTCGAATGACTCTAGCTAACATGCCCCATCTCTCAACCCTCCTGCTCCGGGTTCTCCGCTCACCTTCCCCGCTCGCGCGATGCTGCGCACAGACCCGTTATGTTGACCCGGGAGCTGTAACTGTATCCTGCAATTAGATTAATTAAACCCGCTGCCGCGAGGCACCTCCACCTCCCCCGCCCCTACTCATCTCTCTCTCTGTCTTCCCCCGCCCCCTCCTTTGGCCTCCAGGGTACCTTCTCACTCATCATAGAAGCTTGGCACGCGCCGGGAGACGACCTGCGGCCAGGTGAGTAGCTCCTCGGCCGCCACAGGGGGGCGACACGGCGCAGCGCCGAAAGAGTTAACCTGTGATAGGCGGGGGAAGTGCGGGGTGGGGGGTGAGAGGGGCAGGACACTAAGCTCTGCCTGGAGCTGCGCCCCGCGCTGGACGCTCGGATTCCGCTCGCTGCCTGGACTCTGAGCACAATTGCGTTTCCTGCGGGTTATTTTTGGCGTGGGAACGCGGGGAGCACGGCGGTGAGAAAGGCCGAAGCTGCCAGCGCCGCTGACGGGCCCCTTCCTGTATTTTACACCTTTCGCGAATTCCGCTCCTTTGGAAAGGGAATAATGGCTTTGGGATGTTGTTCTGACACAGAGGAAAAGGATATTTCAGCAGCACAACAATTCTCACTTTGAAAAGGAAAAAGAAAAGCGTTGCCCATCTCTAAGGGCAGAACCCGTGAATGGGCACCAGAGGACCCTTTGCTTCCAGGGTCCTCCCCGGCCTGGCTTTTTTTTTTTCCTTTTCTTTTCTTCCTCCGTCTCTCCCTCCTTCCTTCTCTCTCTCTTTGCCCCTTTTTTTCTTCTCCATTTTGACCTCTTTTCCTCTTTCCTGGTTTATCTGCCTCCAGAACACTGGAGAACATTTTAACATCCTTCTGTTGGCTCCTTTCTGAATGATATCAGGCCTTCAGCTAGTGCACACACATGCACGCAGATGGCAGCTAAGCAGTGGGACATTTGGGTTCCTCTGGCCTGTGCTTGCTGGGGGTCATCTGAACAGCTGGTTTGATCCAGCAGTTGCTGGCATTCTTGGGACTGGCTGCACTTCCTTGACCTGGCCCTCTGCCCCTTCAGAGGCCTTGCCACCCGACGCGCTCATCAGCAAGATCGCCATCCAGGGCTCCCTAGCTGTGGGCAAGAACTGGTTACTGGATGAGCAGACCAGCCCCCCAACGAGGCTGCGCTACTCTTACCGGGTCATCTGCAGTGACAACTACTATGGGGACAGCTGCTCACGCCTGTGCAAGAAGCGCAATGACCACTTCGGCCACTACGTGTGCCAACCAGATGGCAGCCTGTCCTGCCTCCCCGGCTGGACTGGGGAGTACTGCGAAGAGCGTAAGCAGCCAAGCTCCCGCCTCCCTGGCAGGGGTCCCCCGGAGCAACACAGTGGCCTCTTTTCCGCCACAGCCTACCTCCCTCACAGAACAGGTCCAGGCTGCCCACTACCCGGGCCTCAGGAACAGGTGGGGATGCTTAGGATAGGCGTGGACTCTGATCTGTCTCTTCTTAGTGTTCCTCCCCATCTTGCCAGACCCCACAGGGACCCCCTTATTGCCTTCCATCCAGCCTGGATTCTCCTTCCCTGTGCCACTGTTGCCCTTAATAACACCTGCGGCCCCTCTGGGAGGCCAGGAGAGGGAAGTGAGACCAGGAGAGCTGGGGGTGCCCCCAGGGCCAGGAGAGGGAAAGGGGGCTGCAGAGTCCTTAACAATCTGACCTCACTGGGCTCTGTTTTCTTTCCTCAGCGATCTGTCTTTCTGGCTGTCACGAACAGAATGGCTACTGCAGCAAGCCAGCGGAATGCATGTGAGTAGGGGACAGGAAGTGGGCGAGGAGGGAGCCAGCCCCCCAGCTAAGCCCTCACCTCACCCTCAGCCTCCCTTTTGTTCAACAGCTGCCGCCCAGGGTGGCAGGGCCGCCTCTGCAATGAATGCATTCCCCACAATGGCTGTCGCCATGGCACCTGCAGCATCCCATGGCAGTGCACCTGCGATGAGGGCTGGGGCGGCCTCTTCTGCGACCAAGGTGAGTCAGGGCAGAGAGAGCGCGCAGAGGGGCTGGGAGAGGTGGGCAGGGGTTGGGAACCAGAGCGCTTGCCCTTCTTACTGGATGACTGCCCAGTTGGCTTATCCCATTATCCTTCAAAGAGCTTGGGGCTTTTAAGGATCCTTACATTGGTCTAGAGTGAGATGGTGGGTCCTTCTTGCTCAGGGTGCCTAGAGAAGCCAGGAAGCAGGAGCAGTTGCAGGTTGTGCTCAAATTCCAGCGAGGCCCAGGAGGAGAGATGCTGGGCTTGGTTCCTCCTTCTACCTTGTAGTTACCTATTAACCGCCTAAGTGTTTGCTTACCTGCCCAGGCTGTTTGAGCAGCTCTCCCTACACAGCTGTCTGGTGGGGTGTACCCAGCAGCTGCCCTGAGACTGTGGGCGAGCTGCGCCCCTGGGCGGAGTGGCATCTAACCGACTTCTTGGTGTGGGGCATAAACAGCCTCCCTTGTTCCTCTCCAGCGGCGCTTGCCAGCCAGCTGCCTCGGCCTACAGTCTCTTTCTGGGTTTGGGAGGCAGGCTGGTCACTCTTCCAGCAGGGGTCGGCCAGCTCCAGCTGTGCGGGAGGGAGCCTCTGCTCCCTCATCCTGTAGCCAGCTGCAGCGTGTCTCCCATTTTCAGGGTCAAAGAGGGTGGCTGTTGCCATGGATACACCAGCACAAGCCTCGGAAGGGTGGGCAGGAGGCTTACCAGGATAGAAAGAACTTGCCTGGGCCCTGACTTTCTGGCAACAAGGGGTTTGGAATTCAACAGACCCTGTATTCTGTGTGTGTGTGTGTGTGTGTGTGTGTTGCTTTCTCTACCCTACCCCAAACACATGTACACACCTGTTCCTGCCCACTCTCTTTCTTCTCCCCACATTAGCTCCCAGGTAACATAGTCATATACTCATCATAGGCAAACACAGCCCTTCCAGTTTCTGTATTTGCTCTGTATTTGCTCCCTCCCTGTCCTTCCCAAATGAGAAAACAAATACTTATATTTCAAAATACTCTTGCAATGCATTTCCCTTTAAAAAATGCCTGGTCACTACTTAAGGTGGCTTTTACCTCCTCCCTATCATTTCCACCTGTTAACATTTTATCCCTCCTTCTAGACTTATCTCAGCTGCCCCTCCTCCATGAAGCCTTTTCTGACTTCCTCCTCCACATGGGGCCTTGCCATCCGCTCCTCTTCTTTCCCCTCCTTCTACCCTGGTGGCCAGTGGCTGGGAGCTTACCTAGCAGGCAGTTGTCCAACTGTATTTTTTTTTTAAAACTTGGGTGGGTTGCCCAGGTCAGATGTGGGTCAAGGAAGAAGGGTATGGGCCAGGACAACTTTGGGCTGAAGCCTTGGGGTGCACATGGATGGTGAACTTGCACTATGAGGAGCCTGGAGATGGGGACCATTCTACAGCCCCGCTCAGCTGGCTGGTCCCTGTCTTGGCAGATCTCAATTACTGCACCCACCACTCCCCCTGCAAGAATGGGGCGACGTGCTCCAACAGCGGACAGCGGAGCTACACCTGCACCTGCCGCCCAGGCTACACTGGCGTGGACTGCGAGCTGGAGCTCAGCGAGTGTGACAGCAACCCCTGTCGCAACGGAGGCAGCTGTAAGGTGAGACTCGGGCCCATAGAGGTCTGGCCAGGTAGATCCCAGGGGCCCCCACCCAGGGGGGCCAGTGGAGGTGAGGCCATGGCATTGTGGGGGGGGGGAGGTCTGGTCCCAAGCCATGCATTGTTGCCCCCCTGGGTCTGACTCGTGCCTCTTTCTGGTCTCTCTCCAGGACCAGGAGGATGGCTACCGTTGCCTGTGTGCCCCGGGCTACTATGGCCTGCACTGTGAGCACAGTACATTGAGCTGTGCCGACTCCCCCTGCTTCAATGGGGGTTCCTGCCGGGAGCGCAGCCAGGGGGCCAGCTATGCCTGTGAGTGCCCCCCCAACTTCATGGGCTCCAACTGTGAGAAAAAAGTGGACAGGTGTGCCAGCAACCCATGTGCCAATGGTGAGTCTCATGGCCTTGTTAACCCAGGGTGGGGGGCAGGCTTAGGACTCAGAGAGCCTTCTGGGGAGGGAGAGTCAGGAGCAGAGAGAGGCCAGGTCTGTCCCTCTGGGCAGGCTGAGATGGTCCCAACCCGCTCTGGGTGGTGAGGGGCTGGCATCATCAGCTGGTGGCTTTGGAAGAAGAGCAGGTTGGCAGTGGGTGCAGGCCTTAGGGGGAGGAGAGGCACATACCCAGCTTCACGCCTCAGTCTGACGTCAGAGCCCACTCCTGGCGGGGTTGGCCTCTGACCCTCCTCCTGGTCTAGGGAGAGGGACCTATGAAGCCTCGGGCCCCTCCTAGTGAGAGGCTGGCACAGTCAAGGCCCGACTTTGAAAGGCCTCACCTTACCCCCTGGCCATGTGGGGCCTGGCATGGAACGAAGCATCTAGAATGTTCCGCATCTTGGGGGGCATGAAGCACACTGGTTATCTTTGTCTCCTTGGCCTCCTGATGACCTTCTGTGAGCCAGGCAGACAGCACTGTGCAGGAGAGAAGCCTCAGGAGCTGGAGAGGGGTGGGAAGGGCAGAGATGGAGCCTGTTCTCCAGCTAATCACTCTGTTAACTTTGTTAACTGATAATTACATTTATTCGAGCATCTACTATATACCAGGCAGGGGCTCCTGCCTTCCTGCATCATCCGACCTAACCCTCAGAGATCTCCTATGGAGGGGAGAGAGTTATACTCTAATTTAACAAGGGAGGAAACTGAGGCTTCAAATAAGGCACAGTGACACGTGCCAGGTCACCTTCAGCTGGAGAGAGAACCCAAACAGAGCTGTCCAATTCCAACTCTGCAAGATGCTAGTGGTTTTTATATGTGAGTTCACTGAAGAAATCAGGGCCCAGATCTCCCGATTCCTGGTACAGCACTCTTGGTGGTGGGATCTGGGCTGGGGCGCTCTCCCTGGCGGGACTCCCAGGCAATTGCTCACTCAGGACCCATGTGTACCCACAGGGGGCCAGTGCCTGAACCGTGGTCCCAACCGCGTGTGCCGCTGCCGTCCTGGGTTCACAGGCCCTCACTGTGAACTCCACCTCAGTGACTGTGCCCGCAACCCTTGCGCCCATGGCGGCACCTGCCACGAGCTGGAGAATGGGCTCATGTGCACCTGCGCTGCTGGCTTCTCTGGCCGGCGCTGCGAGGTGCGGATACATGTCGACGCCTGTACCTCGGGACCCTGCTTCAACGGGGCCACCTGCTACCCTGGCCTCTCCGAGGACAGCTTCGTCTGCAATTGTCCCTATGGCTTTGTGGGCAGCCGCTGCGAGTTCCCTGTGAGCATGCCGCCCAGCTTCCCCTGGGTGGCTGTCTCTCTGGGTGTGGGCCTGGTGGTGGTGCTGGTGTTGTTGGGCATGGTGGCAGTGGCTGTGCGGCAGCTGCGGCTCCGGCGGCCTGACAATGGCAGCAGGGAGGCCATGAACAACTTGTCGGACTTCCAGAAGGACAACCTGATCCCTGCTGCCCAGCTCAAGAATACAAACCAGAAGAAGGAGCTGGAAGTGGACTGTGGCCTGGACAAGTCCAACTGTGGCAAACAGCAGAACCACACGCTGGACTATAATCTGGCCCCAGGGGCTCTAGGGCGAGGGACCATGCTGGGAAAGTACCCCCACAGTGAGAAGAGCTTAGGGGAGAAGGCGCCACTGCGGTTACACAGGTGAGCAGCATTGGGATGCCCCAGGCCTGGCCACAGGGCCCTGCACGGTACTGCCTAGGCTCCCCCAGGACAAGTGGAAGGCTAGCACCAGGCCCTTGACTAGTTTCTCACTGCTGACAGGAGTCTCCTGCAACAAGATTTCGGCCAGGGATCCTTCGTCCTTCCTTCTCATTCATTCTTTTCATTCACAAATGTCAAGGGACCACACGAGGTAGGGGGTGGGGGGGGGTCTCTTCTGACTCCCGTCTTTCCATGGCACAGCTTGCCTGGAGGAGCAATGCTGGTTTTTTCCAGGCCTGAGACCCTGGTAAGGTTGGAGGTCCTGTGGCTCTCTTGGGGGCCTATTCCTCACTGTCCCCCAGGCTAGCCTTGGGCATCCCCAGTCCCTGTGTCTTCTCTCAGAGCCCATGCCCTTTGGCTCTCCAGGGTCAGGGTTAGCACCCCACCTGCCCCCCACCCAGCTCTCCCCCCCCCCCCGTCCCTCCCTCACCAGCCTGTCTTGTGTTCCCGCAGTGAAAAGCCAGAGTGTCGGATATCAGCGATATGCTCCCCCAGGGATTCCATGTACCAGTCTGTGTGTTTGATATCAGAAGAGAGGAACGAATGTGTCATTGCCACGGAGGTGAGTGCTGGGCTCACCTTCCCTTCCAGCACGTCTCCTTCTGCCATCCAGGAATGGGAAAGTAGCCTGGTGACTTTCAAGCCCAGGGGCCCGCTTCTGAAGGATGGGTCAGAACCCCTTCTTGGCGGGCCAGGTTCAGGGGCTCTTGGGTCCCTGCTGGCCCTGTTGCTGCAGAGGATGTGAAACAGGAACCGTGGGGGGTGAGCTGGGCCTAGCTCTTCCCACTGTGTTACCGCTGGGCTGGGTGACCGTGGCACCTGGCCAGCTCCCTGGCACTGCTTCCCAGCTGCTGGGGTAGGGGGCGAGAGTGGTTGCCTTGTGCCTCTGCTGCCCCTTCCCGCTGCTTCCTCCATTGGCCGGCCGCACGAACACAGGCTCCCAGGCTTGTGCATGTATCAGGGCCTAAGTCTGGGGAGAGCTGTCCCACCCTCCCTTTGCCCCACCTGTTTCTCCAGGGAGGTCCCGGGGCCACCATGGAGGAGAGAGTTCTTGTCCTCCAGTGTAACCGACTTCCCTGTTTTCCACGTTCTTTCCAGGTATAAGGCAGGAGCCTTCCCAGGACATCCCAGCTCGGCCCCAGCAGCTGGATCTTCCTTCTGCATTGTTTACATTGCATCCTGGATGGGACATGTTTAATATGCAACGTGCTGCTCTCAGGAGGAAGAGGGAATGGCATGACCTGGACAGACTGTGAACTTGCCAAGAGATGCAGTACCCTTCCATGCCTCTGGGTGTCTGTCTGGCATCAGACTGGTGGCCGCGCTGGCCCAGGGAACAGAGGAGAGGTGCCACTGGAACCCGCCCTGCCAGCCGTGGCCTTCAGAGGGCCCCTCTGGGGATCTGGCCTGTTTTCCAGTGGGAGCGGCAATGGCCCTATGGGGCCTGGAGCTGGTGTGGCCTCCACTGGCATCTGTGTTTCCAAAAGTGCCTTTGGCCCAGGCCCCACTGCAACAGCTGGGTCCAAATCAGAGAGGAGGCCAGTATGAGCGGGGCCATCTGTGGGTCCGGATACCATCGGGTGCAGCCCTTGGCAGGGGCTGCCCTGCAGGTGAGGTGAGCGCCCGAAGCGGAAGACCTTTCCGCCTGGTGCCTTCAACTACTACACGTGGGCCTTGCTCATAACACCCCTCCAGCTTCTCCCTGGCCTCTGCCCTCTGGGCAAGGCTGTTGGTAAGCCTTACCTGGCTCCCCCAGCCTCCTGCCTGGGGTGCCTCTGCGTTCCGGTGAGCACAAAGGTGAAAGGCCTGCCAGGGGAGCCAGGCCTAACTGGGAAGCTCAGGGCAGTGATGCGGGAAATTCCAGTGAGGGAAAAAGGAGGTGCCATTGCCACCCAGGCCCTTGCCTCCCTTGAACCATTCCTACAGCCTCGAGCCTGGGCTTTGCCCACACCCACTACTGCCCCCCAGACCACCCTTGAAGCCGATCTTCAGAAATCAATAATATGAGTTTTTATTTTGTTTTTTTTTTTTTGTAGTTTATTTTGGAGTCTAGTATTTCAGTAATTTAAGAATCAGAAGCACTGACCTTTCTACATTTTATAACATTATTTTGTATATAATGTGTATTTATAATATGGAACAGATGTGTACAGGAGTTTATTACTTCTTGGGTCCTGTGTTTGTGATGGCAGAAGGGGAATGAATGCTCTCTCCATCCTCTCTGACTCCCCATCTCCTAGTGCTGCCTGCTGCTCTGCCAGAACCGCCGGGACCCTGGGCACGCACTTGGGCCTCGCCTGCTGTTCTCCGGATGCTTGTCCCCTTCCAGTCCTTATAGAGCCCCAACTCGCGCATCTAGTCCCAGGCCTAGACCAGCCTTCCCTGCCTGCTGGCTCTAGGCTGCTGTGGCCCCCTGTTTCCCCCTATGTTCCCACCATCACTTGGGGGATATGCCCCCTGACCTGAATCTATCCCCCTTTCTCTCCTCAAGCCTGAAAAAAATTTGGGGCTCCCTAGTCAGCCTGGGGGATACAGGAATTTGGGGGAAGGGATGATTCCCCTGGTGTTGGTCTTCTCAAGTAGATTCACTTATTGGAGAATGGGGTCTCTGAACCAGAATGACATCTGGGTCCTTCCTCCTGCCACTGAAGGGTTTTAGATAGACTGGCACCTACCTACTCTTTTCTCAGTCCCAGCAGGGCACTGGTCTTGGGGGGGTGCAGCGTGGGGGGCTTGCCTTAGGTCTGTCCTCCTTGTAGCCAGCCAGGAGAACTGAGTCCAGGCACCTGGTCTACCCAGAGCTGCAGGAGTTTACTAAGACCGCAGGGAGAGGAGGAGGACAGGGAGGTGGCCTTCCCTGAGCCCAGGTTTCTTGGGCTGAGGCACTAATGAGAGAGTTTCAGTCTTGACTTTGTGTCTACCTTCCTATAAGGTATGACATGGTCCCTAGGGGACCACAGTCCTCTCTATAGCCAGATATACCCCATGGAGAGCAAATGATGAAAAAATTGAGCCACTGACAAAGGCCAAGTAGATGCTCCCAGCCTGTCCGCAGTAACACGAAATAGGTCCACCAGATACTCCCCATGGAGTCCAAGTACATGCATGCTCCTTGCCCTCCCTTTTCCTTTCTCCCTTACACGCACAGCATGCCTGCCCTTGACCTGGGGGCTTATGCTGAGATGTGGGAGCTAGAGACGTAGGCGCGTCCACACTCGCCCGCAGGCACATGCTCCACGCCTTGCTCTTGCTCCCCTCACTGCATACAGGGTATCAAACAGGAAAGTATTCAGGGAACCGTTCCCACAGCCTGAGCCGGCAGCAGGGGGAAGAACAACACGACCTCACTCTTCCTGCCCAAAATGAAACAGGAAAGCGGCTCCCGGGCCCTGGGGGCTGGGAAAACTGGGCCGGGACACAAGGCAGATGACGAGGCTCCCATGTGGGGGACAGGTAGGACACCCGCGAGCCTGCACGTCCACACAGCCAGGCTGTGCTGGGCTTCATGGGCCACCGGCGCCTAGAGAAGAGCCTTGTAGGGGAGCTGGCTAACACCACTCACAGGCTCTGATGCCCTAGACAGGGAGCTGGGAGAGCTCACCACACAGGCTTTCCTGGGAAAGCGGGGATCTAAGCACAGATCTGGGCTAGGCACTCTAACCTGTGGTTCTACCTCCAGTGACCCTGCAGAAGCTAGGCCAAGCAGCTGGTGTATGGACAGGCCACAGCAAAAGCCTTTCTATGCTTAGCCTGGAGGTCACTTCCTGAGGGTGCAGCCGCTTCTCATGGGTAAGGTACCCAAGACTTTCCTTAGAGTGTCCAGGTATACAGGAGAGGTCCCTGGCTTGGCAGAAACAAGGCCAAACAAAGCCCTGGGAAGTGCTCTCCATGGTTTAGCAAATGCCTCCTGAATTTGTTAGAGTATTTCATAAGAGAATTCAGAGTTCAGTGGCTCCTTAACAGCCTGGAGGCAGTGCCCAGCCTAAAGGCTCATCTGACCCCTCGGTGAACTCTAGCTCTGGGGACAGCTGCTTTTCCAGGGCCCTCTGGCGGCTAACCACCTGGGGATCTCTGCGGGGTGGGGAGGTGAGTCAGGAAGATGCAGTGAAGGGAGGAATGCCTTTATCCCGCTTGTTCCACCAGGGGCCCCCTCTCCAGCCTCA
Source organism: Lutra lutra (assembly GCF_902655055.1). Classification (NCBI taxonomy): domain Eukaryota; kingdom Metazoa; phylum Chordata; class Mammalia; order Carnivora; family Mustelidae; genus Lutra; species Lutra lutra. The sequence goes on from NC_062284.1 coordinate 60,603,556, forward strand.
GCGCCACTCAGGATTGGTTAGGGGTAGGAAACAAAAAGACAGTGTCTTCTATCTGCACTCCTCCCGCCCGGTCCCCCAGCTCAGGCTAAATAAGGCCACTAAACTCAGGCAGTCGGGATGGATGCTCCAACCCCTACGGGGGACCCCCCCACACACACAGGGTTCTCCCCTCCCTGCATCTCTCCAGCCCTGCCCCTGGGTCCCGGCAGGATCGGCAAAGCCAGCCCTCCGTCCCACGTGGCCTGCTGCATTCCGGGAAGGGGATGGAAGTGATTCACTCAGGGAACTGTGACTGTCCCTTCCCGGGGAGAGGATGCACCTTCCCCGGGTGGCCGCGCCCTCCCTCGCGTCCAGGGTGCATGACTCGGCCCCATGGCCCCGCCGGATCCCCGCGGGCCCCGAGTCCCGGGCGCGGCGGAAAGGGCAGGTGCGACGCGCTGGCCGGTCGGCTCTCCACCTGCCGCCGCCACCGCCGCCGCCGCCGGACGCCCCGGAGGTCCCACGGCACCCCCCGCCCCCCTGCGCTCTTTGTTACAGCCCGACTTCCTGTTTGCGGCCTCCCGACCCCGGCTCACTTCCCGGGCCGGGAAGCCGCCGAAGGCCGCGAGTTTCTCGGAGACGCCCCCGCCCGCCGGGCTCCGCCCCTCACCTCCCCGAAGTCCGCGCCGGGCTTGGGAGGCCGCTCGGGGTCGGAGCCGTGGCCGCGGGAAGCCGTAGGGCGGGCAGGCGGAACCGCCCGGGGCCCCGCTTGCCCGGCACCAGAGGGCGCTGTGCGGCCGTCGGGGCTGCGCGCGGTCGGAGGCCGCCCTCTTTCGCTGGGGCTGGGGGCTCAGCCCTTCTCCATCCCGGGGCCCCAGTGGGCGAGCCCACGGAGGCGGCGGCGGCCTCGAGTTCGGTTGTCTTTGTCGCGCAGAGCTCCCTACGGGCGCCGACCCCGAGGGAGTGGACTGCAGTGCTGAGTGCAGCGCGACCCCGCAAGACGCCTCAGGGTATCCAGAGACACGGGGCCGGGGGTGGGGGGCTTCGCGTACAGCCAGCTTCCTCCCCACCTCGCGGCCCTCAAGCCTCCAGCTACGCACGCCTGGCAAGTAGCCTGAATGCAAACGAGTGGGGACGGGCTGCAAAGAGCCCCCGGGTCTGATCCCGGAGGCTGAAGCTCTTTGCCCCAGTGGGTCTCATTGCCAGGTGACCTGGGACAAGTCCATCCAATTCTCATCCCTTACACACTGATGGAGCACCTTTCATATAGCGGGCATTGGCCATAAAGCATGGTCTCTGCCCAAGGAGGCTAACCATCCTTTAGCCTTTCAGATGATGTCCATACTCTTGCCTGTTATTAGGAGGTTGAAAGGAGTTGGAGAATGAAAATACTTATGAGCAACGAGCTCCCCCACTGATTGGTTAATCCTTCCCAAGCTTATGCCAACAGACCACTTTCTGCTGCTTCCCCTCTCCTAGCCCACAGGATAGGGATGGAGTTGGCTAGGTAGTCCCAGCAGTAGCCCTAAGGACCAAAGGGGCAGCTGAGATCCCAAGTTGCCTCCACCATTGCTTCCTGTTGTGCCCCTGTTTTTTCTTTAAGATTTTATTTATTTATTTGTCAGAGAGAGAGAGCATAAGCAGGGGGAATGGCAGGAGAGAAAGAGAAGCAGACTTCCCACTGAGCAAGGAGCTGGATATGGGGATTCCATCTCAGTACCCTGGGATCACGACCCTATCAGAAGGCAGACACTTAACCGACTGAGCCACCCAGGCATCATTCCCCTTGGAATTGGGAAAGAGGTGCCACTATCCCAGCCTCTGTTGGAGCCCTGCCCTCCCCTGCTCAGTGCCCCTTGTCTTTAAGGAACACCACTAGCTTAGGTCAACTTCTGATGTGGGAAGTAGTGGAAGGGGGACTCTGGTGCTGGGAAGAGATGGCAGAACCCCAAGTCCTCAAGAGTCCCTTTCCCCTTGGAGATCTGTCACAAGTGGCTTTTGCCCTATTTTCCCTGGACTCTGGGGCCCTGCACCCTACTCACACTCTGGCCGAGTGGACTCAGCCTGTTCCCTTCATACCCAAAGACCCTCCAAGTCCACAATGCAGGGTCCAGAAAGCCAGCTAAAGCTACGGCAGACACAAGGTGACTAGCATCTCCAGAGGCTGGATTCAGCTCTGGGCAGCAGTCTGCCCTGAGTCATGGCACCCCTACAGGGCAGAGCCAAGCCAAAGCCCTGCCAGGCACAGCCAGCCTGGCTGTCTCCAGTCCTCCTGCTTCTTGGCTGAGTTTGGAGGCAAAGCAAACCCGGGGAATGAGCAGACAGGTGCGTGCCACTCGGCTCGTCCAAAAATTGCTGTCCTTTTTCCACACTGGCAGCCATCAGGCTAGGCCCATCCTTCTAGACCAGGTCTGCTCACTATCACCTCCACTTGTGGCTCCCTTCACTCAGTGCTTCCTTTTCTCTCTCTCTGGTAAAAAGAGCTCTGGAAGATTCTAGAATCCCCTTCCCATTTGCAGTAGGTTCATAGGGGATGGTATTCCAGCTGCTCTCATTTAAGAGGCTTTACTTCCTTGGCTTTCTCGGGGCCTGAGTCATACTTCTCCACATGGACTGTTTTTCTAGAGTTCTCTTAATTAAGTCAGGTCCTACCACACTGCCACATTTCTGTGGGGTCTGACATTTGACTCTGACCCACGGGCTTCCCCTCAGCATCCCTGCCACTCCACTGAAATGTTCCTCATTGCAGTTCTCAACCCTGCATCCAGCCACTGGCTGCCACCACGAAGGACACCTTCCTTCCCTCCTTGGAACGGGGAAAGGGGCCCCACCCTCCCAGCCCTCCGTTGGAGCCCTGCCCCTCCCCTGCCAGGAGGACCAGGCCCAAGGTCTGAGTAACTAGAATACTGCCCTGCCCTGCCCCCTGGGATACTCTGTCATTTGGGTCTTCCTCCCTCATTAGAAGCTTAGAAATGTAGCCAAGTTTTCTCACCATCCCATGCACCCTTCTTTCAGGACATGGGGGAATTCTTATAGTCCATGCTTTTGTAGACAGGGTACCACATAGCCTTCCACCCTTGGCCCAGGGTCTAGCTGGCATAACCAGCAGGGTATGGTCTTCTCTCCCCCATCTGAGGCAGACTGTCCTGAGAGGTTCAGCTACTCCTTCTTCCCTTCCTTCTGCCAGTATTGGCAGGACCTCCGTCCTTGCACATGGGCCAAGGACCTGAGATACACTTATCTTTCAGAAGTATGTGGGAGGTATAGCCACTCCTAGACTGTGGATTATTTTATTCATTTATTTAGTTTAGCATCTCTCCCCTCTAAGCATAGAAAATCTCTCTCTTTGCTCAAGCAACTATTAATAGTGGGCTTGGGGCAGACTATCACTCATCCGCCTTTTTGGGTTTTTATTTTTATTTTTTTAAAAGATTTTATTTATTTATTTATTTGACACAGAGAGACGGCGAGAGAGGGAACACAAGCAGGAGGAGTGGGAGAGGGTGAAGCCGGCTTCCTGCTGAGCAAGGAGCCCATTGTGGGGCTCCATCCCAGGATCCAGAGGATCATGACCTGAGCCAAAGGCAGACACTTAACGACTGAGCTACCCAGGCATCCCCCGTTTTGTTTTGTTCTTAAGATTGTATTTATTTGTCAGAAACAGAGCACAAGCTGAGGGAGCAACAGGCAGAGGGAGAGGGAGAAGCCAGCTCCCCGCTGAGCAAGGAGCCTAATGCGGGGCTCATTCTGGGATCACGACATAAGCCACCCAAGCGCCCTGCTCACTTTTTAAGATTTATGAAAGAGAGAGAGAGAGAATGAAGGAGGGGAGGGGCAGAGGGTGAAGCAGGCTCCCTACTGAGCAGGGAGATCAACGCTGCTGCATCCATCCCAGGACCCTGAGATCATGACCCAACCCAAAGGCAGACGTTTCAGTGGCTGAGCCTCCCAAGGGTCCCCACTACTGCACTTCTGACTTGAGACTGTGGGTTTTTCCACGTACCCAGCAATTGTGCCTCACCATCTGGGTGTGAGTAACTCAGCGCGGACACTATCTGCCTGGAAACAGCATCAGATCCCACAAACTCTGGGGCTCAGTGCTGTGAGACTGCCTCCCACCTCAGAAGCGAATCACCAGTCTAGGTTACTTGTGCTTCTAAGCCGCTGCCGAGCAGAGGTTCCCACAACCCACTCAGGAACAGGCAGATGGAAGAGGTGTGTGGGGCAAGGTATGTGGGAAGGAACCTGGAGCTTTCCTGTCCTCTTTGGGTATGCCGCTCTCCTAGCACCTCCCTGTACTTAACCACCCAGAAGCTTCCCAACCCCCTGTCCTTTTGAGTTTTTACAGAGGTTTCATTGCACAGGTGTGATCAATTAAATGGTTAGCGACAGGTGATTGAACTCAATCTCCAGCCTTTCTCCCCTACCCAGAAGTTGGAAGTTGGGGCTGAGGGTTCCCTTCTCAATTTCAATCACCTGGTTGGTTTCCCTGGCAACCAGCCATTCCCCCTCCCCCATCCTTAGAGAGTCCAAATAGCCTTCACATAACTAAATTCAGGTGTGGTTGATGTGGGCTTGTTATGAATAACAAAAGCCACCTTTATCACTCTTATCATTTAGTAAATTCCAAGGGTTTTAAGAGCTCTGTGCCAGGAACAGGATCAAAACCAAATGTATATTTCTTTTTTTATTAAGATGTATCCATACCTATAAATATGGCAGTTTCATGTTTCAAGCTGTTGATAATTTAAAATAATGTTTTTAATTTTTGAGGTATTTTTCAGCTTTTTAAATTCTAAATGTTCGCTTTTTTACTTAATTTTATGTATTTTTTTTTTAAGATTTTATTTACTTGATGGGGCGCCTGGGTGTCTCAGTGGGTTAAAGCCTCTGCCTTCAGCTCAGGTCATGATCCCAGGGTCATCAGATCTAGCCCCTCATCGGGCTCTCTGCTCAGCAGGAAGCCTGCTTCCCCCTCTCTCTGCCTGCCTCTCTGCCTACTTGTGATCTCTCTCTCTGTCAAATAAATAAACAAAATCTTTTTTAAAAATAAGATTTATCCATTTATGGGGCGCCTCGGTGGTTCAGTCCTTATGCCTTTGGCCCAGAGTCCTGGGATCAAGCCCTGCATGGGGTTCCCTGCTCAGTGGGAAGCCTGCTTCTCCCTCTCCCGCTTTCCCTGCTTGTGTTCCCTCTCTCGCTGTCTCTCTCTGTCATAAATAAATTTTTAAAATCTTAAAAAAAAAGATTTATCCATTTATTTTAGAGAGAGGTAGAGGGAGAGTGTGTGAGTGGTGGGGGGTAAGGCAGAGAGAGGGAGACAAGCAGACTCCCACTGAGTGGAGAGCCCAACTCGGGGGTCTATCCCAGGATCCCCACCAGTGATCTGAGCTGAAACCAAGAGTCGGACCCCCAAAGGACAGAGTCACCCCCCGTGGCTATATATTTCTTATAGGCTGGCGGGGGGTGGTTCAGTCGTTAGATGTCTGCCTTTGGCTCAGGTCATGACCCCAGGGTACAGGATCCAGTCCCCCACTGGGCTCTTTGCTCATGGTGGGGGGCGCTGATTTTCTCTCTGCACCTCTCCCCTGCTCTCTCTTTAAAAGGAAAGAAATTAAAAAGTAAATAAAAATAAATCATAGGCTATGGCTCTATCTTGGATAAAATGGAAAGGGAAAAAGTCTATAGTAAAAACCATGAGCCAACTATATATTGAGCTCCCACATGCCAGGTGCTGGCTAAGGTGTTATTTCTTTCGGGCCTCATCAGAACCCACAGGTGGATACTATTATCCCCCATTTCACAGTTGAGAAAACTGAGAACCAGAGACAGCAGCACACTTGATGGTAAATGGTGGAGATGGGCTCAAATCTGGGCAAGCTGGGCTCAAGAGCCCATGTCTGGGGAGGGTTTTTTTTTCATCCCTTGGGAATCAGCAGCTTTATAAAGTAACCTCATCGCTTAGCATAATACCTTAGCAGGGTCCCCGAGCTCCTAAAACACACCTTCCCCCAGTTCAGATAATTGTGCCCACCACCACCAGACATTGTTTGCAGTGACTTTCAGAATGAGAAGTGGGAAGGAACAGGGGTGCCTGGGTGGCTCAGTGGGTTAAGCCGCTGCCTTCGGCTCAGGTCATGATCCCAGGTCCTGGGTTCGAGCCCCACATCGGGCTTTCTGCTCAGCAGGGAGCCTGCTTCCTCCTCTCTCTCTGCCTGCCTCTCTGCTTACTTGTGATTTCTCTCTGTCAAATAAATAAAATCTTTAAAAAAAAAAAAAAAGAAGTGGGAAGGAACAGGATCATAAGGAAATGGGAAGTGATCACCTGAAGGGGAACAATAAGGAAAGGTTCATTTGAGAAAGGTCTAGAAAAGGAAGCCATCATGTGCGTCTCACTTGTAAGTCATGTGCCACTCTTCAAGGTAGAGGTAACCCTCTCTCATGAGGGGTACTTCTGTGGGGATGACATCTGAAGCCCCTTCCTAAAGGGATTTTCAGAGGAAAGATAGGATGGCTGCTGCAGAAGTCAGAGAGGAATCCACTGAGTGGGAGTGTCCCACTGGAAGGGAAGGGGACAGATGTTGTTGGCAGGGATAAACGAGGAATGGGAACAGGCAAGCTATATCCCCAGGAAGGTGGCCAAGACCCCTGGGCCAGCTTTTGTGGGGATTCTTGTTTTGAGAGGGTCAGGGTTGAACCTGTGTCTTTCAGGATTCCTTCTCCTCTGAACCTCAGGGTGCCCTGGCCTTTTCAAAGTAAAAGCTTCACTTCTTCTACCTACTTTTGTGGAGAACCTTCCATGAGCCCTAAGTGGGTCCCCACGGAGGACCTCAAAGATGGAGTCTGCTCTCAGGGAGCTCTCAGGAAGCAGGATATCAAGAGCTTACCAGCAAGGGGGATCCAGGATTGCTCTACGGGCCTTTAGACCTAAGCTCTGTGGCTTGCCAGGCACCCCCATAAGGGGCTTACCCACCTTTCCTGTGCTCCTGTTTGCTCATCTGTGAAATGATATTTACCTCACAAAGTAAGGGAGGAGTTTGTAACCAGAATGATGTAAAGCATTTAGCCAACTGCCTAGCTCATGGTAAGCACTCAACAAATGATTGTTTCTGTGGGAAGCATGAGGTGGAGGGGACAGATAAACAGAAGTGGGGTAAGGGGCTGTGGGAGCAGAGGAGGAAGTGCCTAACTTACCTGGAGTTACTAAGGTCTTCACCAGTGGGGCTTTGTTCTGGTGTGAGGAAGTTAGCTAATGGGCATCTTGAAAATATGCCCTAGGTAATTCTGAGATACTTTCTGCCCCTCAGCCACCAGAAAACCATGAACTACTCTTTAAGAACAACTTTTTATTATTAAAAATTATATCTCATAAGCCTTAAAGAGAGAAAAGAGTCACCTGTAATCCTAATACCTCAACACATCCATCATTGGTCTATGCCACTTCCCCCCATCTTTTTCCTCATGTATCTTATCATTGTTTTAATAGTTTTAATCATAGTGCATGTGATGGTTCATAGTTTGCATTTTTGCCTGACTCTGCGGCCCTGGACATTTTTACTATGTTGTTTTCATAGTGGATTTTTATTGTGGCTTTTTCTTTTCTAGATGGAAGTAGTTTATGTTCTCTTCAAAAATCCTAGACAATCTGAATTGGCATAAAAAAAGAAAGTGCAAGGGTGCCTGGGTGGCTCAGTGGGTTAAAGCCTCTGCCTTCAGCTCAGGTCATGATCCCAGAGTCCTGGAATTGAGTCTGCATTGGACTCTCTGTCAGCAGGGAGCCTGCTTCCCTTCCTCTCTCTGCCTACTTGTGATCTCTATCAAATAAATAAATAAAATCTTAAAAAAAAAAAAAAAAAAGAAAGTGCAGGGCTACCTGGGTGGCTCGGTCTGTTGAGTATCTACCTTTGGCACAGGTCATGATCCCCAGGTCCTAGAATCAAGTCCCTTATAGGGCTCCTTGCTCAGCAGGGAGCCTGCTTCTCCCTCTGCATGCATCTCCCCCTCCTTGTGCTCTCTGACAAATAAATGAAATCTTAAAAAAAAAAAAAAAAGGAAAGTGCAAATCTCATACAGTCCTACTACTCAGAGGTAATCACTGAACTTTTTTACGTGGTCTTGTGGATTTTTTTCTATGCAAATAAACACATATAGACTTTTTAAGTTTGAAATAGTTATATTAGGTTATTATATAACTTGCTTTTTCACAGAATTCTGCATCACAGATGAGTTTCTGTGTCAGCAAATATAAGCATACATAATTGTTTCTAATGACTCCACAGCTTTAATTTTATATTCATATAAAATTTATAAAACTTGATCATCTATTGCTGCATATTTAAGTTATTCTCTTTGTGTGTACTTCTCTGCCATGGGGATTGATTGCATAATTTACTTACACACTGAACTATTTTTGGATATTTAAATGTTTTTCTTCTTTTGTTTTGCTATTATAAATAACAATGCATTGAAAAATCTCTAGGCATATGACTTTTCCCCTATTTTGAATAATTTCCTGGAGTGGAAATATTGGGTCAAAGGCCAGGGATATCTTATAACTTCTGATTTATATCCCTAAACTGCTTTTTCAAAGCATTGTTTGTGTCAATTCAGATGCTTCCAGGAAAGTGTTGGTATCAGTTTCTGGCCTCCTACCCTGCTACCCAAAGGTGGTATGTGGAGGGGGGGAATGTTCTTCTTAAGAAGCAAGTAGCAGGGGTGCCTGTGTGGCTCAGTGGGTTAAAGCCTCTGCCTTCAGCTTGGGTCATGATCCCAGGGTCCTGGGATCAAGACCCACATCAGGCTTTCTGCTCAGCAGGGAGCCTGTTTCCCCCTCTCTCTTTCTCTGCCTGCCTCTCTGCCTACTTGTGATCTCTGTCTGTCAAATAAATAAATAAAATCTTAGAAAAAAAAAAAAGCAAGTAGCACAGGAGATGCTCATATGGACGAAAGGGGACAGGATACAGAGTAGAGAAGAGGGGAGTGTGAACATGGAGAATGGAGGGAAAGAGAAATGACCAGAAACAACCATTTGCCTGTATTTTTTTCCTATTAGAAAAGTAATTCGGGACGCCTGGGTGGCTCAGTTGGTTAGGCAGCTGCCTTCGGCTCAGGTCGTGATTCCGGCGTCCTGGGATCGAGTCCCGCATCGGGCTCCTTGCTCAGCAGGAGCCTGCTTCTCCCTCTGCCTGCCATTCTGTCTGCCTGTGCTTGCTCTCTCTCCCTCTCTCTCTGACAAATAAATAAAATCTTTAAAAAAAGAAAAAAGAAAAAAGAAAAGTAATTCATGGGGCGCCTGGGTGGCTCAGTGGATTCAGCTTGGGTCATGATCTCAGGGTCCTGGGATCGAGCCCCACATCAGACTTTCTGCTCAGCGGGGAGCCTGCTTCCCCCACCCCTCTCTCTGCCTGCCTCTCTGCCTACTTGTGATCTCTATAAAATAAATAAATAAAATATTTAAAAAAAAAAGTAATTCATGCTCCTTGTGAACAGCAACAACAAACTTTTCCATAAATGATTACATTTAATATTGAAAGTTCTCTGGGGATGCCTGAGTGGCTCAGTTAAGCCTCTGCCTTAGCCTCAGGTCATGATCTCAGGGTCCTGGGATGGAGCCTTGTGTCAGGCTCCCTGCTCAGTGGGAAGTCTACTTCTCCCTCTTCCTGTCCCCCTTCCCCTACTCATGGTCTCTGTCTTTCTCTCAAATAAATGAAATCTTAAGAAAAATTATTTATTTTAGAGCAAGTGCAAGGGGAGGGGGAGAGGGAAAGAATCTCAAGCCAACTTCCCGCTGAGCACAGAGCCTGGGCCTGGGCTAGATCTCACAACCCTGAGATCATGACCTGGCTCACTCTACAGAGATACCCAGGCGCCCCTAACTTACTTTGTTTTAAAAAAGAACTAGCTTCATGCTATACACACTGTAGTGCAACATTCCTACTGGAGAATATATCTTACACACTTTTGGAATGACTACTTTAAGTGTGCCTATAATTTTTAGTTTAAATATCTACTTAGGGAGCGCCTGGGTGGCTCAGTCGTTAGGTGTCTGCCTTCCACTCAGGTCATGATCCCAGAGTCCTGGGATTGAGCCCCACCTCAGGCTCTCTGCTCAGTGGGAAGCCTGCTTCTCCCTCTCCCACACGCCCTGCTTGTATTCACTCTCTCCCTGTGTCTGTCTCTGTCAAATAAGTAAATAAAATCTTAAAAAAAAAACAAACTACTTAGAATCTAGTGAGAAGCAATCTTGACCATTTCGACTGCCAGAGGGCTCACCCTGGACCTCATTAGCTGTTTCCCCCAGCCAGTTCTGCAGTTCCAGAGACAGGTCTTCTCCTGCCTCTGTTCCCCATTTCCAGCCAGAGACATACCCAGGGGGCAGCCCTTTGCCTCTGCTTAGGGGGTCAACCCCAGATGGCCGGCAGACCTTCCGTGGGTCAGGAGGCCAGTAGCCAAGAGAGAAACCCGGTAGCTGCTCGCAGCTGTCTGGGAGCCTTAATTTGGCTGCCTTGCCTGCCGCTCCCGGAAGCTTCCGAATTTCTGTGCCTAAGGATGAACACAACCATTGTTGGAGAAGTTTCATGTCCAAACTATGAACTAAACCCATCGCCTCAGGGGAGAAGTGGCCCGACTTTACGGCTTCTCTCTGCAGGTTTGGTCACCACTGCCAAAGTGACAGCAGTGGATGCAAGCGTGCTGAAAGGCTCCACTCCAAGCCTACCTGGGCTCAGGGGTTCCACACCTGGCCCTGGGAGTAGCCCTCACGTGAGGCCCGCAAGCTCCCGGCACCCGGCCTGACTCAGCCTCGCACCTTCTGCAGAAACCTTAGCCAGCCTCGTGACTCAGTTTCTCCATTTGCTCACGCGGGCCAACAGCTTGAGTCACCTGTGCGGAATGCAGAGGGTGCCTCCGACGGCTTCTCTAGAATATGTGTTCCCAGGCGGAGCCCCAGAAACCGGCACTGACGCCACCCAGAGAGGTCCTTCGGGACATGCCCTTCACTGGGCCTGTTAATGAGTCCGTGCTGTTTGGGGTGGCAGTGAGTGGACCAGGTGCACCGACAGGGCTGGTGGGGAGACACCCGCTCGGGACACGCCAATCATGGTTCCTCAAGGCTTCCTCAAGGCCGTGGAGGGGCTGCCAGAGGGACGACCAGTCCCCGCGTCCGTGCCTACTGTCCACTGCCCGCCGCCTGACGCAATCCGAGGTGCCCTTGCTGCATGCCAGAGCTGGGGAAACCTCCCCCGCGGTTGCATCACTTCTGCCAGGTTTGCTACAGAGGTGGAGCCGAGCCAATCACCAGGCGCGCTGGGCCTGGGCCAGACCGGGCAGTTATCCACTCAGAGGGCGGCGCGGTTAACCGGGAAGAAAAACACGAAGGTAATTGGTCAAAATGGGACTTGCCCCGCCCCAATCACCGCGGCAGCTGGCGCGGTGGGCGGAGACCCGTGCGGCCGGAGGGTTTAAAAGGCGCCTCCGGAGGGGCCGCGCAGCTGGAGCGACCGAGCGGTGCCAGGCCAGGTGTGCGCGTCCGTCGGTCCTTCCGTGCCCGCGCCGGAGACCAGCCTCGGAGGCCGCCGGGCCCGTCCCTGTGCCCGGCACCATGAAGCAGGAGTCCACAGCCCAGAACACCCCGCCCGCCTCGCCGCCCCTCTCACCAGCCCCCTCGCCACCCGCGCAGCATCCCCGGGATGACGGCGACCCCCAAGCACTGTGGATTTTCGGGTACGGCTCCCTGGTGTGGAGGCCCGACTTCGCCTACAGCGACAGCCGTGTGGGCTTCGTGCGTGGCTACAGCCGCCGCTTCTGGCAGGGAGACACCTTCCATCGGGGCAGTGACAAGATGGTGAGCATTTGACCATGCCCAGGGGAATGAAGGGGGTGGGGGCAGGGTAGTGGGCACCAGTGCCCTGGAATGTCTGGGCTGGTCGGGGAAGTGTATAGACCTGAGCCTGGGGGCTGTGGCTTAAATTTCAGTGCCCAGTGGATCCCTGTGATGGCTGGAATCTGTGATCCTGTGGATCACCATGTTGGAGAGTATTTCTGGTTATCAATTTGGGCCACTGCTGTGTATGTTTCTCCTGCAGCTATGCATCACTCTCTCCACTTGCCCTGGATGAGTGGGGCTCACTGAGGCCTGGACCAGCAGGGTTAATAAGGTTTCTTCCTCTGGTACTGGTGACAGCTGATTTCTAACTTGTCTTTTTCAAAATTTTTCTTCCCTCCTCAGCCTGGCCGTGTGGTGACCCTCCTTGAAGATCATGAGGTAAGTGCCTGAGTCAAGAGAGGCACTCCTTGGGGCCTAGCAGGGAGGGTTGCAGAAAGAGCTTGTGGGTCCTTGGCTGTAGGCTAGATGAGATGCTATTCTGGCAGCGGGGAAGGTGGTCTAGCTCAGTGCTTCTCCTAGAATCACCTGAGGATTTCCTTAAAATGCAGATTGTGATTTAATAGGATTGGAGAGTAGCCTGAGACTTACTCCTCCTAATTGTACAGATGATGCCACTGGTTCCCGGACCACACACTCTGAGTAGGAATCCTTTTGGCCCTGGGGCCAGACCACCTTGTCAAACCTTGTGAAGAAAGGGAGAATGAGCTTAATGTATTGCTACTAGATGACTCATCAGTCCTCTGCCCACTTTCCTTATAGAGCACAGACCTGAGGTGGGATTAGCCAGGAGCTGTTTTGGGTGACCATGGTGTCCGTGTTTTCCTCCTAGGGCTGTACTTGGGGTGTGGCATACCAGGTTCGAGGTGAGCAGGTGAGCGAGGCGCTGAAGTACCTGAACGTGCGGGAAGCAGTGCTTGGCGGCTATGATACCAAGGAAGTCACCTTCTACCCCCAAGATACCCCTGACCAACCACTCAAGGCATTGGCTTACGTGGCCACCCCCCAGAATCCTGGTTACCTGGGTCCTGCCCCTGAGGAGGCCATTGCAACACAGATCCTGGCCTGCCGCGGCTTCTCGGGCCACAACCTCGAGTACTTGTTGCGCCTGGCGGACTTCATGCAGCTCTGTGGGCCCCAGGCACAGGATGAGCACCTGGCTGCCATCGTGGACGCTGTGGGCACCATGCTGCCCTGCTTCTGCCCCACCGAGCAGGCTTTGGCACTGGTCTGAGGGGCTGAGCCCCTGCACAGAGTGTCCACATAGACATGGGTCCAAGTCCCCATGCCTGTGCACACAGTGGACTTGATAGAGCTGGAGCCCGCTGGAAGGACTTGGTGGACAGCTGGGAGCCTCTCTCCTAAGCCCCTGCCTGTCCCACCAGCCTCCAGCTCTCCTGCCTGACACTGACTACTTGAAACTATTTATTGCACCATGTTGGTGTGGTGGGCAGGTGGGGGGCCTGCCCCAGACATAGGGGCCCTGCTGAGCAGTGCCCCACCTCAGGCACCTGGTGCCTGGCCCAATTCCCCCCAGTGCTGCTGCTAACCCCATACCACCCAGGCCTCTGCCTCCCATCCCCAGTCCAACCACTCCTCAGCCCTGGAAATAGAGGACATGTGAAAAGTCCCAGCCTGCTGGGAAGGGGAGGGGTGGAGGGGTGGGGGTGAGGATTAGGGAGACTTATGAGAACTGAGACACTTGCGGGTCCTGTTGATCCCCGCCCTTTCACCCCCCCCTCCCCAGGTTTCCAGGGCAGAACTGGATCTGGAGCCCGGGCATAACTGCTGAGGCTGGGCCTGGGCCTCTGAGCCATTTGGCTGTTTCCTGTCCCTCTGTCTGCTTGTCTTCGTGTTGGTCTGTTCCAAGGGAGCTCATCACTATGGGCCCTGGTACCTTCCCAGTCTGTCCCACACTGTTATCCATAAACTGATCTCTTATTATCTGTTTTGTGCTGGAATGTGGTTCTTTCTTCAGAGGGGCTGTTGGGGCAAGGGAACTGGTGAAGCCCTGAAAGGCGCACGAGAGGGGCAAGGGCTCCCTCTGTCTCCATCTCTCTCTTGCAGGGAGGGGGGCAGTTGAGAGGGCAGGGCTACTGGCTGGTTTGCAACAGTCCCAGGGGGCACCATTCCCATCTTAGTGCAGGCAAAAAATGCTCCAAGTTACGCAGAATTCCATCCGCAGGGCTCTACTGGGCAGCCTCATGCACTGCGTACTTATCAGGGGCCTGGTGCTCTGCGACTCCTTTCTGCTGCCCGGAGGAGGCTGGCAGGCTTGGAGGTCAGACCAGGTCTTCCTCTAGCCACTGCCTCTTGCTGACCTCAAGAGGAGACCCCTGGCTTCCTGCTAAAGGAGCAGGGAGGTTAGAGGAGGGTGACAGCAGAGACCTGTGGCCTTTCGGAGGACATCCAGGTGCTTTCTGTTGCCTCTTGGGGCTGTGGTGTGGGCTGTGCCTTCTTGGTTAACCTGACCTGCCAGGACTCTTGCTTTCTATGGAATGAGTTGTTGGGGGTGCCCTCTGGGCTACTACTTGTTTACCATCTGCCTGCTCCTGGTTGCTGCTCCCCGCAAGCTCCCACCCCCATTTCCGGGTGCAAAGCCCAGCCCTCTGGGATCTCAGTGGGCTCAGCCTCTTGCTCCTGGGCCCACATGACAGCTTTTTCATAGCAGAAGAGCCTGGCTCCTCCCCAGCCTCTTCCCTCCTTGGCCCAGTGACTTCCTGAAAACTCCTGAGCCCTCTACGCCATCAGTTTATGCTGGGATGCTGTATGGTATGTCTTGTTGCTGCTCTTGTTGTGGCTGGTGCCCTGGATTGGTCTGGGTATCCCCAGCGGGGTCAGCTCGGACCAGCCGTTGGGCCTGTTGTGTTGGTTTCCTCGTGTCTTGGCCATTGGTGGGGGAAGCGTGGGGTTAGCCAAGTTCTGGGACGGTAACACAACCGGAGGAGGGAGCAGGGAGGCTTGGGCAGCCACTTCCCAGGCCAGGGTGGGGCAGGGAAGCCAGTTCTGGGTGCTCAGAGCAGAGCCCTACTCTCAGTATACTGAGTCCTGGGCTGAGTGGGGGAGGTGGGGGGGTTGGGCACGCAGGGGGAGGGCTGCCTTGCCTTCAAGTTACTCATTTAAGTATTGACTAAAGTGTGATAGGCCAGGCACTACCCTGAGCACTGGGGATACATCAGTGAAGCAATCGCCCTCCTGAGGGAACTCAGGAACTCAGCCTAGAAATTCTGAATGGTGACTTTTCTTTTTTTCTGAATGGGGACCATATAGCATGAGATGTGCTGTGATGGGAGAAGAGGGCCCTCTGCTTAGGGAGGTGGTCAGGGAAGCTTTCTGAGGGAAGGAATGATGAGGCTGAGCCTTGAGCTTGAGAAGGGGGTCTCTGGTGAACGGAGGCCAGGAACAGCTTGTGCCAGAGCAGGAAGTCAGGTCAGGCCAGTGGGGATGGAGTGGACAGTGGTGTCAGGGGTGTGTGGGGGGGAATTGGGACTGGACAGGGGGCAGGACAACATCCAGCTGGCTGGGCCTGGTCATCTGTGCTGCACCATGGAAGTGGCATTCCTTCTTGGATTCTGAGCTGGGAAGAGACTGCTGGAGAGGATCCTGGCTCCTGGGTTGGGTTACAGCAGGAAGGCCAGAGACAGGCTGGGGAGAGATGAAGATGGCCTGAGCTGAGGTGTGGCAGTGGGAATGGGCAGGAGGGTAGATCTGAGAGCGTTCAGGGCATGAGGATGGTAGGGTTTGGTGTGGCTAGCTGAGGGGGAGAGTAAGGAAGGGTAGAGGGCCAGGGTTGCTGGTACAGTTGAAGGGGTGGAAGAGCAGGGGTAGAGATGGGCCCTATGTGAGTGTGTGAGCTGGGGATGTCTGTGTGGGGCAGCTGGGGATATGGGTCTGCGATTCAGGAGAGAAACAAGGACTGGAGTCAGAAATTTGGGGGCCATACTCAGGGAGACAGTTTTGGAAAGCCTTGGAAGTAGAAGAGAACAGGGCCGGGGCCCAGCCCTGAGGCATCCAGCTCTGGTGGCCTGAGGGAAGCAAGAATTGGAGAGAACAGGCAGCTGGAGAAGGAGAGACTTTATGTGGTCCTCTGCGGAGGGTGGAGGAGTCTCAGGACCCTTTACAAATTAAAAATTGAAGACCCCAGGAGTTGTTATTTACACGGAACATAACAATTGGCAACATGAGTGTATTTGAGATTAAGTTTAAAATGCATTAAATTAAAAATAAGAATTCATTACACATTAACATTTTTTAAAGAATAATGATTCTATGTTCCCAAACGGGCAAATTTTGTGAAAAGAATGATATTTATTTATTTATTTATTGGTATTATTTATTTTTTTAAAGTCAGCTGGGTTCTCATTTGTTTCTGCATTCATTCTGTTGCAAATTCATTCTGTTGCAAATCCATATCTCATAGTTCTGGAAAACTCCACTGTACACTTGTGAGGAAATGAGAGCAAAAAGACAAATAACCTCTTAGTTTTACTATGAAAATAATCTTGACCTCTCAGTTTCCCTGAGAGGGTTTTGGAGACCCCCAGGGGTCCCTGGGCCATGTCTTAGGCTTTCTGGTACAGCAGCACTAAAAAAAATTTTTTTTTCCTTTTTTTGTTGGTCGGGTTCAGAGTGATGGCTAAGTGGCGAGCCCCAGGCTGCAGCATTAATGGATTTCAGAGTTAGCAGGGAACTCAGAAATCATCCTGTCCATCCCTAAGAGCGCCCTTCTGGAGAAGCAGGAGTGAGCAGGAAGGTTCAGCCAGTTCAGCTGCTATTTATTGAGTCTGCAGTAGGCCACCCTCCTGCTGTGGAAGACAGAAGGCACAGAAGTGCCCTCACACCTGGTCTGGGCTAAGGGCAACTCCGGGAGCTCAGGGGTTGGGGCAGAGGTGGTCAGGTCTGGGAGGGCCTTAAGAAGCTGGAGGAATCCAGCAGGCAGAGGCACCGACAAAGGGGGAACAGACACAGTAGCTGGTCCGTAGCTCAGTGTCGGGGCCAAGGCCGAGAGCTACTCTGGAGTCAGTTCACAGAGGAAGTGTTAGACTGTATCTTGTAGGGAAGTGGGGCTCTAGAGTGATGTTTTTGTTTTTTTCATGTGTTTTTCCTCCTGCGGAGGGTCTTTGTTTTTGTTCTTTTTGTTTTGTCTACTTGGAGTGCTATGTTCAGGCTTGGGTTTACATGTTGTGGCAGGGAAAACTGGTTCGAAGTCTGTGAGACCTGGAGGGCACCTTTTGGAACATTCCAGGTAGAGGCTGGGGAGGACGGAACTAGAACCCGGAACCTGGAATGTGGGGATAACCTCCTGGCAGGCCATTGGAATAGGAGGGCAAGTGGGAAGGAGGAGACTAGGGATCCCAGGGTTTTGCCAAGGCAGGGGGCATGGACAGGGCAGGGGGATGCGGGTGCCCCCACTCAGGCCTCTATACCCTTCTAGGGTGGGCAGGCTCCTAGGGGCTCTCCAGGTTGCCCCCAACTGAGCCCCAGGAAGGACCATGTTCCTCTGCAGGCTGTTCTGTCCCTGAAGACATGGAGGTACCCATGTCAGTCATCCAAAAAGCAGAGGGTGTGGGGAGATGGCCTTTGAATGGGAGAGACCCCACTTTCCACAGGCCTGGCTCTGAGGAGGGTTGGGGTGCCCCAGGATGTGAACCCAGCTTCAGGGGCCAGGGCTAGATTAGGGGAGGCTAACAGTCACAGGGACAGTGTCCCTGCCGGCCAGGGTCCTTACACAAGGACCAGCCTTGGTGCTACATGGCTAGGGTGACCACACACCCCACTGTGCCCAGGACAGGCCTACTTCCCTTCCCTCGTCCTGGAATAATTATGACTTTCACTCTCAGAAGCAGCCAGGTTTGGATAGTAAATTGCATGGTGGCTGTGGAAAGTGGAGCTGAGCTGTTCTGCTTTACTGGATGGCTGTCCCTGGCCCCTCACCTCTAACCCAGTGCCCCGGGAGGTCATTCTCCTCTGCCCTTTCCTGCTTTGCCCTTGGAGAGTCCCCACCAGGCCTGCCCTTCTGGGTTCAGGTCTGCACTTTCCTTTACCCTCAGCCTGGGCATTTTCTGGGGTGTAAGCCAGATCTTGACAAGTCCTGCAGATTCAGCCACAGAGCTGCTCCCTGGTCACCGGTCCTTCCCCTCCTAGAGGGAGAGGGCACCATCTGCACCCACACCCCCTCTTCCTTAGTCTTGGACCTGGCATTGCACATTCACCCCTCATGCTCTGCTCCTCCCCCTGCAGCTTCAGTCCCTCCTTGTTTCTGTTTTTGTTTTTTCTTTTTAATTAATTAATTAATTTGACAGAGATCACAAGTAGGCAGAGAGAGAGGGAAGCAGGCTCCCCGCTAAGCAGAGAGCCCAATATGGGACCCTGAGATCATGACCTGAGCAGAAGGCAGAGGCTTAACACACTAAGCCACCCAGGTGCCCCCCTTCCTTGGCTTCGTTCTGGATCCTGCCCCTACCCCACCAGCAAGCTAAAGCCCAGTGAATGCTTCCCTTTGACCCAAGCTTCCAACCTTGCCATGTTCTGGGATCTAATGGCTTCCTACGTTCGCCCTAACGCGTGCCCTCCTTCCCTGCACGGTTGTTGTGTCCAAATGGATCCACCTTCCTGCTTTCCCCCTGAATAGTCATTTTCCATAATGTCAAATGTGAATCTGGCCTCAAACGACAAACTTCAGTAGTTCTTTCTGGCTCTGAGGATAAATGTCCCTGCAGCCTTAGTGCTGGCCCCTTCTCCACACCCACCTTGTGTGATTTCTTGCTACCAAGCCTTTGCTCCTGCTGTTCTCCTTGCTGGACCACTTTGCCCGTGACTCTGATCTTCTTCAGAGCTCAGTGCCAACATCAGGCCTCTGGAAGCTGCTGCTGACCTGGATGGCTGCTGCCCCTCCTTAGGCACCCCCCACCTCTGTTTTACACCCAACAGTCATATTGGTGTGATCCCCTTGCAGGTCTGCCCCACCAAAGTGAGCCCCCTGACCCCAGGGCAGGAACTGAGGGCACCCCAGTCCATAGCACAGCTCTGGGGCTGCAAAGCAACTCAGGGAATCTAAGAGGAAGGGAGTTTAATGAGACACTCTTCTGAAAGCAAGGTCACACGTCCCTTTGGAAGGAAAGACCATGTGAAAACCTCAGTCATAGCCAAGAGAAAGTGCCAAGCTGCCTCCCCTTGCTAATATTCGATCTGAATATTTATGTGCACAGCCCCGGAATGCCGGATAGGGAATCCCAAGGGCAAGGGCAGACCGGCCAGGCACGGGCAGCTCCAGCACGTTCCTGACTGGGGCAGTACTGACTGGTGTACTGGTGGCTGCCATCCTGGGCCTGCCACTCTCTCCCTTTGTCTGTCTGGGAGAGGCCAGGCCCTAGGCTACCCTTTGGCATGCATAGTAAGGGGCAACATCTATGCCCTTGCTCCTCCTCCTTGCTCTGGGCACTAAGCCAGAGGGCTGTTTGTGCTTCCCTCATGGGGCGCTGCTCCCTGTCCCCATAGGAGGGGAGGCACAGCCTGAGGGGATTGGGGATGGGGGGAGGGAGAAGGAGAATAGGGACAGTAATGCATCCACCTGTGACTTTCCATCCACCCACCACAGCTGAAGCCTCCAGCCTGGCACAGCCCCTTCTGGGCCCAGTCACATTTATGCCAGGTCAAGAGGGTGCACAACATGGGGAGTGTCGAACATGCCAGTGGCTCTGGCTGGGAAGGATGGTGAGTCCTCGGGGGTAAAAGCTGATGACAAGCTGCTTACGTGGGGCGTCTGAGTCATTTGTCCACAGGAGGAGGCTCTTGCCCATGGGGGTTTCCACAGGAAGGGAGACCCAGTTCCTGCTCACAGGCCACCTGCAGCGGTGAGGGGTATGACACATGCCACACAGATGGGACATGACCTGAGAGAAGCCTGTAGCGTGCCCGTGACCTGCGGGGGCCTTTCTTACCCTTTCCTGCGCCCTCTAGGCCCTCACCCTAATAGTCCCTGAACTGCTAGTTCTGGCCTGGTGAATTCGAGACTCCAACTCCAGGGCTCAGCTGAGATGTCACCTTCTCTGGGAAGCCTTCCCTGACCCTCCTCTCCCGGACGGCCAAGGCCTGACTTCCAGGCCCTGTTGTGTGTCTCTGATACCTGGGCTTTTCTCCTGCAGCCTTTTAAAAAAATTTTATTTTCGGGGCGCCTGGGTGGCTCAGTGGGTTAAGCCGCTGCCTTAGGCTCGGGTCATGATCTCAGGATCCTGGGATCAAGCCCCGCATGGGGCTCTCTGCTCAGCAGGGAGCCTGCTTCCTCCTCTCTCTCTGTCTGTCTCTCTGCCTGCTTGTGATCTCTCTCTGTCAGATAAATAAATAAAATCTTTAAAAAAAAATAAAATAAAAAAATAAAAAAATTTATTTTCAATTTATTATTATTATTTTATTTAAAAAAATGTTTAAGTAATCCCTACATCCAACGTGGGGCTCGAACTCACAACCCCGAGATCAAGAGTCCCTTGCAGCTTTGATAGCACTTTGTTTCTGGTCTGCCTCCCAGCATCCAGCACATTACACACAGTAGGTACTTACATTACATTTGTTAAATGAAAACCGTGGAGAGGCAGGCACTGGTGAGGGGCAGTGGGGGTTGGGAAGAACACTCTGGGCTGTCTCTCCATGAGTGGGTCGATGTAGCTGAGGGGGTGAGCTGGGGAGGGGTGCAGGGGAGGGAAGGAGATGGACCTGCCATGACACTCCCACCCGAATCTATCAGGACCCGGTCAGGGCGTCGAACAGCTGTTCAGAGGCAAAGAGCGAGCACTGACCTGGGGTCCAGAGGTTCCTATTCCTGTTGTAAGCTGTGTCTTAGGCAAGGCACTCTTCCTCTCTGGCTCCACCTTCACAAATGGAAAATGAAGAGCTCCCAGCTCCCATCCACTTCCAGTGGCTCCCCTTTTTCAGGAGAGACATGGGCTTGAGGTCAGAGCGACTAGGTTCGAGAACAAGGCTCCCTGTGCGTAGCCTATGAGTCCCTGGCCAGGTTCTTTAATATCTCTGGGCTGCAATTTCTTCATCTTGAAAGTGAGACTCATAATCGTAACTACCTCTCACAGTCTTGGGACTAGATGGGCTATCTGTGAAAAACAGTACACTCTAAAGCACTGTGTGAATGTGCTTTATTATTACTACTTAACTCTATTATTTTTCACCAACAATATTTTTATTATTACTATTTAACTCTATTATTTTTCACCAACACCTAAATAGGTCCGGGATTATCTCTAACCTCACTAGAGTGTCTGCTCCATGAGGGCCAGGGCTGACAACTTCGTGGTCATTGCTACATTCTTGGTGCCCAGCATCTCAGAGCCTGGCTTATGTCAGGTCCTCAAAATATAGTTGCTGGACATATAAACAGATAAATGACTAGGATGAATGATTACATAAACAAACTCTCCTACTTCGCAGAGCACTGAGGTCAAGTCAGGCTGACCAGGTGGAGAGAAAGGGAAAAGAGGGAGGAGACAGAGGGAGGGAGGGAGGGCTTCCTAGGCTGCCCAGGCTCTGCCAAGTTGGGGAAGGCGGGTGAAGAAAAGCAAGCAGGGACATGACAGAAACAAACTTGGGGCAGTGAGAGAGGCCGCTTCATTGCTGGGTGCCTCAGGGGAGAGCCCTCTGTCTGAGCCCACTCCCTAGTCAGACCCTCCTCCACCTCTCTCAGGCCCCGCCCTGCCAGCGAGTCCGGGAGAGGAAGGAGGAAGGACGGTCTGGCTGAAGTCACTCCATTCTGGCTTGTTTACCAATGGCATAGTCCTCCTGGGTCATGACAGAGCCAGCAGCCTCTGACCCAGCTAAATATATCTCCCCTGCTGGCCAGGACCACACAGCCAGCCCCTGAAGGCCAGGGACCACCCGCTTGTCCCTCTGGGCTGGGCCCTGGGCCTCCTCCTCACCCCAGAGCCTTGGGTCCCAGGGGAGCCAATGGCCAATCAGTGTCCATACCAAATGCAACTGCTGGCTGAACCCAGGCGGTAGTTTCATTTGGATAGAATCAGAGAACTTTCAGTGGGGGGAAAACCCTAACCATTTAGCAGGACAACCAAATGGCCCACCCCACCCCCCTTCCATGGAATATTTGCAGTCATTGTGAATATTTAGTATTTACTACTGTTACTTTCCATATAGTACCCTCTTAACATTACCATATAATGTTGGCGGGGGGGGGGTAAGCATACAAAGTTAGATACATGGTATGGATACGATCCTGTCTTTTAAAAAGCATAGAAATATGTCTGGAAGGAATCACCAGAAACTGTCAACACAGTTTGCCTCCCAGGAGGGGAATGGGGGGGGGGCAGGGGATGGAAGGGGAGAGAGACTTTTTCTTCTTATGCCCTTTGTATGTTTTTGATTTTGAATGATATAAATTTATTACTTATTCATAAGTAAATAAATCAAATATATAATAAAACACAATGCAGATTTGAATAAAAGAAAAGGGGCCCATGCATAAAGAGGTGGTGGAGACAACCCTGAGCAGTTAAGAGCTCTTATCTGGGGGGGGGCAGGCAGGGGGATCCCTTTCCCACACAGAGGAAAAGCTGGCCCTTTACCCAGGTAAACCAGAACCTTAGCCTGGCAAGAAGGAAGGACCCTATCAATGCTCCGAATCTAATTTGAGCCATGAAAAAGGACATATTTCCTTAAACTAGCTCCCCAAAGAATGTGAAATGCCAGCCCATGCCTTTGCCTGAAGTACAGCTTCTCTAGAGTCCCCTGAAAACAGTATTGTATGTGTGCGGGGGTAGGGAACATGAGGGGTTGCTATGTTATTTTATCATATGAACCAAATTGAAACAGGGAGATGCCTTGTAAGAAAGCTTTCTTCTGGGAAGTATTCCTTCTTGCTTTTGAAGCAAGCCCCGAATTGGGCTCCCCTCTCTGCGGGAAGGCTGCTTCTCCCTCTCCCACTCCCCCTGCTTATGTTCCTTCTCTCACTGCCTCTCTCTGCATCAAATAAATAAAATCTTAAAAAAAAAAAAATTTCACTCACAATCCTGCCATCCAGTAAACCGTCCTTCTTTCTAGTCTGCCCTCTTACTACTCTATTAAAAACCTACATTATAGGGGCACCTGGGTGGCTCAGTGGGTTGAGGCCTCTGCCTTCGGCTCAGGTCATGATCTCAGGGTCCTGGGATCAAGCCCCGCATCAGGCTCTCTGCTCACCGGGGAACCTGCTTCCTCCTCTCACTCTGCTTGCCTCTCTGCCTACTTGTGATCTTTGTCTGTCAAAAAAATAAAAATCTTGGGGCACCTGGATGGCTCAGTGGGTTAAGCCTCTGCCTTCAGCTCAGGTCATGATCTCAGGGTCCTGGGATCGAGCCCCGCATCGGGCTCTCTGCTCGGTGGAGAGCCTGCTTCCCCCTCTCTCTCTGTCTGCCTCTCTGCCTACTTGTGATCTCTGTCTGTCAAATAAATAAATAAAATCTTTAAAAAAAAATAAAATAAAAAAATAAAAATCTTAAAAAAAAAAACAAACCCCTACACTATAGGGGCGCCTGGGTGGCTCAGTGGTTAAGTCTGTGCCTTTGGTTCAAGTCATGGTCTCAGGGTCCTGGGATCGAGCCCTGCATCCGGCTCTCTGCTCAGTAGGGAGCCTGCTTCTCTCTCTCTGCCTGCCTCTCTGCCTACTTATGATCTCTCTCTGTCAAATAAATAAATAAAATCTTAAAAAAAAAAAAAAAACCGCTACATTATAATCATGGGAAACTAGGTTGGGGGGCAGATACAGAAGCCCTCAGCACCACCACTGCAACTTCTCTGTGAACCTAAAATCACTCCAAAGTAAAAGTTTATTAATTAAAAAAAAAAAAACACCCTACATTATATACATAGGCGAGTGAAAAGACCCATCTGATCATACTTTACTACTTTTGTATCCTACTTTTTTGCCTAAGTAAGATTAAATTGTGAGCATTTTCCTATGTATACAAATATTCTCGAAAATACAGTTTGTAATGGCTAACCTAATATTCCATTATATCAACATACAAAAATTTACATAACCAATCCTATGTTTTCTATCTGGGTTGTTTCCAATCTTTGCAAGGTTTGATTATGCTGCTATGAACCTCTTAGGTGAGTTGCATACAACAGAAAAATCCAGTTCAAGTGGGCTTAATTAAACCAAATAGGATTTATGGGCAAAACCCAAAAGTAAAAAGGGAGCTTCAGGCAAGGCTCAATCAGGGCTCTTGCTTCTTTTCTCACCTCACCCTGAGCCCCTGAGCAGCAAGCTTTCAAGTTCACACCCATAGAGGGTGGGGAAAAGGGCTTAGGGCCTGTTTCCCTCCACCAATGTTTGACAAGATAGCCAGAAGGGAGGGACACTAGGCTTTGATTGCCTTGGGCAGGGGCTCTGGCCCACCTTTGTCAGGTCATTGGCAGGGTGTGCATGTAGGGTTAGGCCTACCCCGTGGCATTTGCACAAATGCAGAAAGGGAAGATGCTGGCTAGACAGCCAAAGAATGTCCTCTGCAGTCTGGCTACTCAGATTGGGGGGGTCTATGAACCAGCAGCCTCCACATCGTCTGGAACTAATTGGAAATGTGGAAATCTAGGGACCTTCCCATACTTACTGAATCACAGTCTGCATTTTAATAAGAGCCCCACTCAGGAGATTGTTTGCACATTCAAACTGAGAAGACCTACTCTACAGCAAACTTGATTATCCCCTGAAAATACATCCTTAAAAAGTAGAGTGGTGGGGTCAAAGAGTGTGGCTATTTCTAAAATTCATGACAAATCTGGTCAAATTGTCCTACGTAAATAAGGCTCTATCACTTTACATTCCCTACACTGGGATCTGGGTGTGTAAGGCTTAAAGTTTAACCAATTTGGGAAAACCCTAATCTTTAAGAAAAAAGAATACAGGGGCATCTGGGTGGCTCAGTTGGTTGAGCCCAACTCTTGATTTCTGCTGGGGTATGATCTCAGGGTCGTGGGAATCAGCTTCCTTCCCCCGCCCCAAGAGGCTTGTGTTCAGAAGGTATCTGCTTAAGGATTCTCTCTCCCCCTCTGTCCCTCCTCCAACCCGCTTGCACATGTGTGCGCACTCTCTCTCTCAAATAATTTTTTTAAGACTATTTATTTATTTGATAGATAGAGATCACAAGTAGGCAGAGAGGAAGGTAGAGAGAGAGGAGGAAGCAGGCTCCCCGCTGAGCAGAAAGCCCGATGCGGGGCTGGATCCCAAGACCCTGAGATCATGACCTGAGCTGAAGGCAGAGGCTAAACCCACTGAGCCACCCAGGTGCCCCTTTTTACAAGATTTTATTTATTTATTTGAGAGAAAGCACGAGCTGGGGTGAGAGGCAGAGGGAGAGGGAGAAGCAGGCTCCCCCTTGAGCAAAGAGCCCAATGCAGGGCTCCATCCTAGGACCCTGCAGTTGTGACCTGAGCTGAAGGCAGATGCTTAACCGACTGAGCCACCCAGGCACCCCTGGGTTGTTTCTACTTTTTGACTATTATGAACAATGCTGCAGTGAACCTTTGTGTACAGGTTTTGTGTGAATGTGTTTCATTTCTCTTGGGTTTATATGGAGGAATGGAATTCCCAGGTCACATTATTAGTCACTAGGGCTCTCCAGAGATACAGAACTTATATGTTTATCTACCTACCTATCTAATTAATTAACATACATACAGACAAGCTAGATCTAGCATAATTGGCTCATGTGATTATGAAAGCCGACAAGCCCCAAGATCTGCAGGATGAGCCAGCAAGCTGGGGACCCAGGAGAGCCAATGGTGTCGTTAGGTCCCAGAGCTGGCAGGAGGAGTTAACGTTTCAGTTCCAGTCTGAAGGCAGGAGAAAGCCAACATTCCAGTTCAAAGGCAGTCAGTTAGGACTAATTCTCTCTTACTGGAGAGAGGATGAGATCTGTCGATCTATTCAGGCCCGCAATTGATTGAATGAGGTCCACCTACTGAATGAGGGCAGTCTGCTTTCCTCAGTCTATTGACTTAAATGTTCAACTCATCCAAAAACACCCTCATAGAAACACCCAGAACAATCTTTGACCAAATGTCTGGGTACCCTGTGGGCCAAACTGATACATAAAACTAACCATCACAGTAACTCTGTGATGAACTCTTTTAAGAACTGTGAACTGTTTTGCAAGGCACGTGTGGCATTTTATGTTACCTCTTGCAGTGAATGATTCTGGTTTCTCCACATCCTCATCAATACTTGTTATTGTCAGTCTTTTTAATTATAGTCACTGTAGTGGGTATGGAGGTCTGCATATTCTTTGATGGACTTTTCAAGCAATAATGATATTGCAGTTGCACTTTCTATAGAAAAAAAACAGGAAAAAATGTCTTCTTATAACTTCTCGAATTTCTACAGCAGCATCGGGCTTGAACTCAGGACCCTGAGATCCACTAAAGGCACTGGCCTCCTCTGACTGAGCCAGCCAGGCACCCTGAAAATGTTTAATATTCTTTTTTTATGGATCGTTTTGGAAAGTGTCCTGTTGTTACCTCTGTGACTTCCTCAGAGATGCCTGTTTGGGCGAGGCATTTCTCACTGATCTCAGTAAACATGGCTTCCCAAGGTTCAGCCAGCCAGGGTCTTACTGTTCTGGTGCCACCCACTGTGCCAGTTTTTGGAGGGCTTGTTAGCTGTGAAGCCCAGGTCAAGGTAGAACAGTGTCTTGTTCAGATCATTCTCCTTGCAGTTAACAGTTGGATCTGAACACTGGATGAAGGCCAAGGCAGTTTCACCGGAGGCTGAAGAACAGCCCCATGACTGCCTCTTCCAAGGCCAAGGGGTTCCCCCAGGCTGAAGCAGTGTTCCATGCCATCTACGCAAAGAAGACCCCTCCAAAGTGAGGTGTCCTGAAGCTTAAACTACAATAGCTCATGGCAAATAAGCCTCTGAATCTACGAGGAGTTTGTGGCCCATTTCCTTGTATCTTCCTTCCCCAACTGCTGCTATTGTCATTTAAAAACAAGTCTTGGGCACGTGGGTGGCTCAGTGGGTTAGGGCCTCTGCCTTTGGCTCAGGTCATGATCCCAGGGTCCTGGGATCGAGCCCCACATCGGGCTCTCTGCCAAAAACAAATCTCAGGGGCGCCTGGGTGGCTTAGCCGTTAAGGTTGGATTCTTGGTTTTGGCTCAGGTCATGATCTCAGGGTCAGGAGATAGCACTGAATGGGGCTCCATGCTCATTTGGGAAAACTGCTTCTCTCCCTCTCACTCTCCCTCTGCCCTTCCCCCGCTCTCACATGCGTATTCTCTCTTCAAGTCTTAAAATATATATATATATATATATATATATATATATATATATATACCTACCTACCTAGGGGAACCTTGGTGGCTTAGTTGTTCGTTAAGCGTCTGCCTTCAGCCCAGGTCATGATCCCGGGGTCCTGGGATCGAGCCCCACATCAGGCTCCCTGCTCAGAGGAAAACCTGCTTCTCTCTCTCCCACTCCCCCTGCTTGTGTTAACCTCTCTCACTGTGTCTCTGTCAAGTAAATAAATAAAATCTTAAAAAAAAAAAAAATCTCAGGGGCGCCTGGATGGCTCAGTCCGTTAAACATCTGCCGTCAGTCCAGGTCATAATCTTAGGGTCCTGGGATGGAGCCCTGGGTCGGGCTACCTGCTCAGCAGGGAATCTGCTTCTCCATCTCCCTCTTCCTCTGCCCCCACCCCTGCTTGTGCTCTCTCACGTGCTCTCTTTCTCTCTTAGATAAATTAATAAAATCTTAAAAATAAATCTTTCAAAGAGGGGCGCCTGGGTGGCTCAGTGGGTTAAAGCCTCTGTCTTCTGCTCAGGTCATGATCCCGGGGTCCTAGGATCGAGCCCCACATCGGGCTCTCTGCTCAGCAGGGAGCCTGCTTCCTCCTCTCTCTGTCTCTGCCTGCCTCTCTGCCTACTTGTGATCTCTGTCAAATAAATAAATAAAATCTTTAAAAGAAAATAAATCTTTCAAAGAAAAAACAACAAATCTCAGTCATTCTGATAGGAAAAACATTGACCCTCATTGTTTTATTTTGCATTTCTTTGACTATTGAGGTTGAACATTTCCCTGTATGATTATTAACATTTGCAAGTGTGTGGGCATTTTCCTTTTTTTTTTTTTTTTTTAAGATTTATTTATTTGGCAGAGATCACAAGTAGGCAGAGAGGCAGGCAGAGAGAGAGAGAGGAGGAAGCAGGTTTCCTGCCAAGCAGAGAGCCCGATGCGGGGCTCGATCCCAGGACTCTGGGATCACGCACGACCTGAGCCGAAGGCAGCGGCTTAACCCACTGAGCCACCCAGGTGCCCCCCAAAGGTCTAATTCTTAAGATAGCAGGTGAACCCCCTCCCCAGCCTTTCCCCCTCCTATGTTTTTGCAAACCAGCATTGACCATGCGGATGACACCACCACCACATGGAGGTGGCAAGAAACAGGATGAAAGGAACCTGGGACCTTAAATGACTATGTTGAGCAGATGTGAATTCCAATTCCTATGTGAGAGAAAGATATAGCTTATTTGAACCACTGCATTTTTGGGATCTCAGTTACAGCAGTGTGTGCTATCCTAACCAATGTAAGCAAGAGGATTTATGGGCCAACCAATGGACATCTGCAATTAGTCCTTAGGGATGACCAGCCTGTTTCCATCAAGATGAACAGGGGAGTGGAGGAGATCAGGAGATCAGGTTCAATGACACTGGCCTTTGAGATCACCCATTTCATCTTCTTAGCTCTCCCGAAGCTCGGATGGATGATGGACTACGTTTGCTTATATACTGCCTTCAGACTGCCTTCTGAGAATGAGCATGCACCAATTTACGGCCTAGACCCCTAGGCAGAGCTGTTCCTAGTTATTTAAGTTAATCAATACATTTTCTGTTTTTTAAGAATAATAAAAAAAAGGGGGGGGGGAGAGAGAAAAAGAGAAAAATACAGACAATTAAGTTTTAGTGAACTGGTTAAAAACCAGAACACACTCATCTAGACACTTGGCTTATTCAAAACTAAGGTACTAGAGGCCAGCGGGGGGCCAGAAGGCAGGCCAAACTGGGGGCATGTACTGAAGCTCAATTACTTTATTCCTAGGAGTCCCCATGATTCCTCCCCACAGAGTACTTTTCATTGGTTCAGAAGTTCCAAATTAGGTAAAATGGTTTCCAAGCCTCACCCAAATTTGGAAAAAGTAAGTTAGGAGAGAGGACTACCTCATATCAGCACAAAGACAGTGAGGCTCGCAGGTCCTATTCACAGACTTAAGAACTGTGTAGCTGTTGGCGTCAGTTAGCGTTGGGCACACGGTAGTGACACCGCAGTGAGCCTGAGCACCAGATCCTCACATGACCCAGGTCCTCAGGAAATGTTAAGATATGTTTACTATGGTGTGTCTAAGCAGAGGCATTCCTAAAATCTCATTAGAGTTCCGACCAAGATAAATTCTGGTGCTTCAAAGAGTTAAGTGTCAACTCTCTGAAAGACCTAGCTATTCAGAAAGATTCTGGGTAACAGTTACTGCTGCCCTTTTGAAACCCATTGGGCTGAGGGCAAACTGAGACCACCAAAGCCACACAGCCCCAACAACCCACTGGATTTGAGCCCTCCATCCCCCATCTTCCTCAGACAGTCCCAGGCAAATGGCACCAGGACATCAAGAGGAAGAGGTGTAGAGCCACCCAGGGTCTTCCAGGACCCCTTACGTGGGAATGGAGAAGGGAGCCCTTCTCTCCTCCTCGGGTGGAAGAAACAGCGGCAGGTGTGCCTGATCCAGGGTGGGGTCTGTGGTGGAGGAGGTTAAGAAGTTCAGAATGTTCCTGGGTTTTCTTCCGTAGAGCTGCTCTCTGGGGGTCACCAGCTGGGGATGAGGAATCTGAGGAAACTTCCGTGTCTCCTGTGACTTTGACCATCTGTGCCCCTGCTTCTTTTTGTCCTTGGGAGGCTGCTACAGCCTAATCCCCAGTCCAGGGTGGACCCAGAAAAGCCACTCAGGATACAGGGCCAGGCTTTCATTCTTGCGCTTCGGTTCCCAAGACACAGAAGCCCCACAGGGAGGAGAGCAGAGGTATAGGCCCTTCAGGACTACTCACAGGAGCACAGTCCCCAGCCTTTTGGGAAAGAACTCTTACCTCGCTAAGAGGAAGGAAAGACTGGGGGAGTCTCTCTCCCTGGAATCCTTGCTTCTCTCACCCATGGTGCCAGGAACTAGGAACCAAAGACTCCGTGAGAACTGTGATATACATCTTGAGCTTTGTAACTTCCTATGTCCAGTTCTGCTTTTTCCTGGTGTTTGTATTGATGAGCAAAAAACCCCGTAACATAGAAAAAAGCAAGACGTTCATTTTTGACAGTAGCTAGGAGAAAACCAGGGGTGCACCCTCCAGTAGCTTGCCATAATGGGGTGGGAGGAAGGGGTGGAATGAGAGAGTGGGTGGTGGCAGTTTCAAGTTTTAAATCTTTATTTATTTTTTTTAAAGATTTTATTTATTTATTTGACAGAGAGAGATCACAAGTAGATGGAGAGGCAGGCAGAGAGAGAGAGAAAGGGAAGCAAGCTCCCTGCTGAGCAGAGAGCCCGATGTGGGACTCGATCCCAGGACCCTGAGATCATGACCTGAGCCGAAGGCAGCGGCTTAACCCACTGAGCCACCCAGGCGCCCTTAAATCTTTATTTTTAAAGTGATCTCCACACTCAGCGTGGGTCTTGAACTTACAACCCTGAGATCAAGTCTTATGCTCTACCAACTGAGCCAGCCAGGCGCCCTGTGGTGGCAGTTTCAGAGAGGAAAGGGGAGCCAGCAAGTCTGAGGACCCGAAGCAAGGAAGAAATGCGAACTCTGGAAGAGGCCAGAGGTGTGGGGAGGGAAGGCCTGGTTGAGGAGGGAGATACCCAGCCCTCAGCACTGAGGAAGTGGGCCTCAGGCATGTCCTCCCTCCTCCTCCCCCTTCCACCTTTTAAACCCAGCCCTGGTAACTGTCACCTGGGATTGGTATCTCCACAGCCCAGGCCTGGCACTGTTTGCCCCAGACACTTCCAGGGTGACAAATGGGTGGGTTGTTTCTGTGAGGACTGAAATAGCCCAAAGTCCTGCCCCCAGTCCTCAGGAGCTTCCACACAGGGGCCTTTCCCAGCACCATTTGCTGCCACAGAGCAGCATTCCTCATTATGAAATGTTAGCTGTGTTTCTTCAGGGACTGGATTAAAAATGGGTGAAAAGGGAGTATATACTGTAGCATGTTTGGGGACCGAGGAGAGGAGGTCTCTAATCCAAAACTTAACATGCTTTTCAGGCAGAGGCATTAGCCTATTCACATCTGGACGAAGCTGTGACAGGATCCAAGTTGTCAGGTCCCCAGAGAGGTGGCCACTGTCAACCTTGGCAAGGGTCCAGCAGGAATGTCACTGGGGGCCTTGCTGAGTAATGAGAACTGGAGAGGACCCATCCTAGTGGGCTTGTTGTAACCACAAGCCACAGTGGTGATGACAAGAGAGCATGCATGGTTAGTTGGGAAACGGATAGTGGTCTGTTCTATGTGAGGCCTGGGTCATGTTTACCAGCAGCAGGGAAAACAACATACCCAGCGTGTATGATAGTGGTACTGGAGATCAACAAAATGAAGCAAGGGCTGACCCTGTGACTTCGTGAGCAGCCGCTACTCAGGAGCCAGCTCACTCCGGCCGAAGGTGTGCAGGGTGAGCCAAGGCCCGGGAGGCCACACGGCCAGCATACTTGGGAACAGCATGAGCCCTGCTTGAAGGTGACGCAAGAGCATATCAGTGTTTCGCTCAATCAGAGACACACCAATTGCCAGCCTCGGCTGGGAACTTGCTCTTTTACCAACTGATCGGAAAGCTGTTTTCAAAGTGTGGATGTCTTTGGAATCATTGCAACATATTTCACTATTTTCATTCATGATTCTTACAAGCACTGCTAACTACGAGAACACCGAATTCCATTCACAGTTTGTTAGTATTTCCACTGCTGTAACTGACCCACAGTGCATTGGAATGGCCAAATAATCACACATTTGTGTGCACACACACCATTTTAAGAAATTGGGACCATAAAGGTTTTCCTATTAATTGGGGATATGACACATCACACACTGCCAGGATCACTCTCATGTGTGGTTTTTGGAGAAAGAACCTGTCAGTGTTCCGATTATCACTATGAAGCTACCTGATGGTGGACCAGACCAAGCCATACACACCTGAGTCTTAGAGTCTAGGTCCTAAGTCATAAGGAGCTCACACCCTGTGGGCCTTGGCCTCGGCATGCCAGTGACTGGTCAGACCTCCTTTCTGATGGCTGCAGGCAAATTCCTAAGCCTGATTAAAAATGCCACTGAGGGGGCGCCTGGGTGGCTCAGTGGATTAAAGCCTCTGCCTTCGGCTCAGGTCATATCCCAGGGTCCTGGGATCGAGCCCCACATCGGGCTCTGCTCAGCGGGGAGCCTGCTTCCTCCTCTCTCTCTGCCTGCCTCTCTGCCTCCTTGTGATTTCTGTCTGTCAAATAAATAAATAAATCTTAAAAAAAAAAAAAAAAAAAAAAGCCACTGAGGAAATGCCCACACAGCACTCCTTGTCCCAATGACGACCTGTCCTCTCTGACCACAGCAATAATGTTGGGGCTCTGTTCCCCTTTACCCTGCCACATTCCTCCAAGAACCCTAATGTGCCCCTAAAAGAGGCAGCTACAAAGACCACAGACATCCTGATTTACATAAAATTATCTCACTCCATTTTATTTAAGATTTTTTTTTCTCCAGTTAGTAAAAGAAAGATGTGTCTCTCTTTATACATATGTACAAGTTCAGTTATAAAAATAGACAGCACATTCAAAGAGAAAAAAAGGCTTGGCATTTTTCTGATTCCCTCTAAATAGTATCTGTACACAAGAGTCTGGGTTTGGGCAGGAGAATCTTAATGATTTAAATTAAATGATTCCCCTACCACCCCTACTCCAAAAAAAAGTTTTAAAAATCAATCTGTCTAAACTCAATTCCGCGATTTTCAGGTGTGCAAATTAGAGGCTGGCCCGCCCGGAAGCACCCGCTCCACCAGGGACATCAGGCTGGGGGCAGGCAGAAACACCTCCCATGCAAACACCACCCCTTTGCCCCTCTTGGGGGGAAGCAAGCTCAGGCGGGTGGAGTTGGGGCCAGGAGGGTTGGTGCTCAGCTTTGCCCTTTCTCCATCCTCTCCGCCTCACTCCTGCTGTCCCTTCCTTTCTCAGTGCAATACAGACAGTGCATACAGCCAAGCAGGGGGCTGAAGGGCAGGGGTGGGGAGACTGTGCATTCAGGAAGGGCAAGGGGAGTCTGCAAGAGGGGCAGTGAGGATGTCCTGCTGATTAAGGTGGCTCCTGGTCTCTTTACTGGCTTCTGGGAGTCCTTGGGTGGAACCTGCTGCTACAGTTGCTGGTGGGACCTGAAGGTTCTCTGGTGTGAACCATGCAGGACAAGGGAGGAAATGCTGGGAAAACAGGTGCCTCCGGGCATGCCTCCTCTAGCCTGTGCCACCCTCACGAGCCACTAACCTTCTCACGCACTCGCTGTTCTCTTTGGTGCGGACACTCTGGCAAATGGGATCTGGAGACATGGGAAGTTGCCCAAGGACTGAGGATGCCAGACACATGATTTCCTCCTTTCCTAGCCCTACAGGAAATCACAGCCCTAAGAGATGTCTCCACCATGGAAGGTTCTTCATAGCACTTGCAGAGCCTCTGCAAGGGAGATGGCCAGAGCCCAAGTGGAATGGGGAGGGAGACTGTGTGCCTGAGCATTTAAAAGGGGTTTATGTCAGGCCCTTCCTTAGTGCGAGGTTTAAAATGTGGCTGTCAAGTTCACTTGAGATGCTGCAAGGCCTATCTCTGTCCTTGGGCCTTCTTCCTAACAGGCCCCCCAGAGCACTCCTCTTGAGACGCAGGTGAGAAAAGGGCTCACACCAACCACCTGCCTGTCCTTCCCCTGCTGCAACTGGTCATCTCTGCCCTCTGACCTGGGATGTAAGACGCTGCACCGGGCAAGCCATCCAAAGACCATATTCGGGCCATGACTCTGGCCCCTGGTTTGGTTGA
Source organism: Lutra lutra (assembly GCF_902655055.1). Lineage (NCBI taxonomy): Eukaryota > Metazoa > Chordata > Mammalia > Carnivora > Mustelidae > Lutra > Lutra lutra. Next base: position 60,637,485 of record NC_062284.1, read on the forward strand.
AGGAAGCTAGAGGGTCCAGGTGGTTACCGTCCTCCGGAGGGGTTGGTGCCTTTGCCCTGTTTCCGGACCAGGGAGTCTGGGGCTAGGCTGCTGGTCAAGTGGAGGCTCTTGGGAGTCCCAGGAACATTATTTCCTTTGCTCAAAGGGGAACTCAAGGGAGAAGAGGCGCTTGAAGGTCCAAAGTCAGCAAGGCCAGCAGGCCGAACAAGAGACGTCTGCAGAGGACTGCTGGCAGAGATTCCTGTGGGGATGAAGAAAGAGACAAGTAGAGTATAGACCTGTCCGAGCTGCCCCAGGGATCGACCTTGGTTACTGGCGCTTGCTGGAGGTGAGTTTGTGGGCAGCCCCTCCCATTCCTTACCAACGTCTTCCTAGCACATTTGCTTGCTCTTCTGTCAACTGTCTCTTCTGTAAGAGGGATGTGTTTTTCAGGGAAAAACGACACCTCCTCAGGCTTCTCCATGTCACCTCATCCACAAGGAGTAAGATGTCACCTTGATGCTCACGGGCAGAGCACACGTCACACAATGTGGGGAAGCCAAGGAAGCAGGGTGGTGTGGAACTTCTTAGGCACTAATGTATTTTCTTACATATTCTTTCTTCCTTCTTGGGACACCACTTGTGATTAGCTGCTCCTATTCACTCCTTTACTTCACAAGATGTCCCCCATTCCCCAAGCTCTGCCACTTCAGGGACCCAGTTCAAATTGCTCATCCTCAGTGATGGCTCCCAGGGTGACAACTCTTTCCTCCTTGTAGGAGCCAAATCCACTTACACCTCCTAACATACTGTCTGATCTGCTTTAGTTGTTTCCTGCGGACTGGTCTATCCTGAAAGAGTACTGAGTGCCTGGTGGGCACACAACTGTCTCTTCCCATCCACCGTGGAGCTGCTTGGGGAATCTCTGCACCAGTCCCCTCCCTGGTTTTTCCATTCCCAGTCACCAAGCATTGTCGATTTTCCTCGTGACATTCTGCCTCCTTCACCTCCTGCCCCTTCTTAGACCAGATCTCCAGAAGAAAGCCAGATGAGTGTTGTGCTCTGCCTGTCTGGGTGAGACCCTGCCACGGCAGCCTTGACTGCTGATACAGACTGCTGTTTTCCAAGGATGTGATGAGCTGACAAAAGTTTAAGAAATGCTGGACTAAGCTAGTATATATCATACTCATCGAACGAACAAACCCATAAAAGCCAAGATTCCTGCCGCAGGAGGATGGGGAGGGGGACTCACACTTACTAAGCACCTTCCATCCAGTCATGGGCAACACCTGCTACAACACTCTCAGCTAAACACCAAAACCAGGCTGTGAATGTGAACAAGGCGGTAAATGGCGGTCCCCTTCGCAGCCTTCGCAGCTGTCCTACAGGCTGCGCTTATCAACATCCACATGCCAAGCTCACCACAGCCACGTCCCTTCTCTGGCCTTCCAGAGCTCCTCATCCCACACCTGAGAAGCTCTTGTCCATCAGGTCCTGCCATGTGTTTCCACTCTTGACTCTGACTGCCCCTCTTGAGCACGGCCTGACTGACCTGCTCGGTGGCCCTGAATATGCCCCTTCCTTCGTCATCCTTCTCCTCCTTTCTGAATTACAGCCTGGCAACTCTGTCTTCAGGTCCATGGTTTCCTCCTTCTTCTGAGCTACAGCTACAATTAAGGCCTCCCCCTTTCTGTCGCACACTGTCGTGCACTGCTGTTAAACATGGTCCGCAGATGGCTCCCTCTTCTCACTTCCACTACTCACTCCAGAGTGGGGCCATGTGTTACACTCTCACGCACACGGCGTGGGTGGTGGCGAACGCAGACGATGCTAGCCCAGATTACTGAACTATAATTACTGAAACATGCATCTTGGAAAAAACTTCAGTTCTCAAAGCAGGAAGAACTATGATTATTTAACACAGTATAGTCCAGCAATTCAGCTCTCTTTGTAGTTACTTCCACTTCGAAGGTGAAACTGTACTAAGTCACAAGGGCAAGGGCAGAGTCAGGAGTGCTCAGCACAGAAGCAAAACCCAATGCGGCCTCCGGGAAGGAGCCTCCTGGCCCTGGGGGGTGCCCTACCTGCTCTCTGGGCAGACCACTCCACAGACCCTCTAGATGGTCCCTCTCCAGAATGGAGCCTACAGCTCACCCCTGCCCCAGGGGTCTCCGCACCTTTAGACACATTGTACCCGTATGCAGCATAGGCTGCTGCTGAGGCCGCCGCGGCCCCTGCTTTGGCTCCTGCCATTGCAGCAGCACTGCCCGCGGTGGACTTCCTGCTCCGGCCTTTCCCTGCTCCTTTGGCTGTGCTTCCTGAACCTTTGGGGCGGCCTCGGCTTCGAGCTGAGTGACCACGTCCTGCAGCTGGCATTTCCTGAATGGAAATTCCTGTGGGAACAAATGGGCCAAGAGGGAAAAAGAGTCAATCTCTTCACATGTTAACAGAATCTTCCGAGGACAGGTAGGGCTGGCTCTCGGGGTTTTTAGGATTCCCATGGAGGGATCCGTCCCCATTTAATGGCTGGGCCAAGGAGTCACAGAGTTAGTAAGAATTCTGAACGGCTAACACAGCCGGATTCCTTAAGGTGCTTTTCATTCAAAAAGAGTGGTTGCATTACAACTGAATTTCTTCCTTAAACTACATCATTACTAAAGGAACCCCAGGCGTGTACCGCCTGTGGTTCACCTGTGTGCTTCAATGTGCTCCTGCCTTGTTGAGTCAGCTTTTACTCCCAAGTTTTAAAGCTAGAGCTCCTCAAGAAATAGCACCACTGGGCCCCACAGACCGAAGTGAAGAAAGGCCCAGAGAAGCAAACTTTAATTAAAAACTAGCAAAAATGAAGGTGGAATATGAAAGACAGGGCTGACTAGAAAACAAAGAAGTTTGAAATCTTTATAAAGTTCTTTTTCCTTTCACTTGACAGGGCTAGTGAAAGAATAAGCCTATCAATTCTCCTTTTTCCTTCACTCCACTCTTCAGATAGTAGAAAATGCCATGATCGTAGGAGTTGGGACTTTATCCAGCACAAAACCAACACCTCTCCTGAGGCACTGGACCAGGCCCAAGCTGTACGAGACATTAGTACCACTCACCGTTTACAGTATCTGAAACGGAGCCTGTTACGGAGGCAGGAGAGTTGGTGGCCCGAGACTGGGGCGCTGAGGAGGCTGGGTCATCCACGATGACTAGCATATCACTGCTGCTCTCGTCAGGGGGGATGGAGCCGGTGTGTAGCTCACTGCTGATGGAGATCTGGAGGAGGAAGGGTCGAGATCACCACCATTCTTGGTGCCCACAGCCCATGGCCCTCAGACCCATGTGAGGATGTGTTTCTCAGCCCTTGTCACTATTTCCCTCTCCTGCCTGGCTTCATTCCTGAGGGTGAAATTCCCTGCTCTGGCTCCAGAGAAGCCAGCCTGTCCTCATTTCCTTTTTTCCTTATGGATTCCATGTGCAGCCCCCTTCCCCAATGCAGGAGAACTCCAGGAGAAGCAAAGGCTACCAGGTCAGGACATAGTCCCCACTGCTGGGATGAAGGCATCTAAAAGGAGCCTCACCTCACTGAAAGGGCTGGGCATGGCCGAGTCCACGCTAATGAAGGAGTCGTCCCCGTCAGCAGAGAGGTTGGAGTTATCAGCCGAGGGAACAAATGGGATCACTAGGTTCACACCCTCCTTTCTCCTTTTCCCATCCAATTCATCTTCCTTTTTCTTCTGGGAACACACAAATCAAGAAATTTGGAAAAAGCATGAAGACAGGCACCAAAAGAAAAGGGGTTGGAAAAGAAAGTGATGACAGAAATCTGACTCTCTGTAAACTTGCAGGTTCCCCCCCTCAATTAGCATACTTTTAAGGAAGGAAAAAACTCCTAGGGAAGGAGGAAAGGAAAAGCTTAAGAAGAATTTATGTATATTCTACCCCAGTAATACAGAGCTGCAAGGCGGGCCAGTCATACTGCATCAGGGCTGCACAAAGCCTGACCCTTAAGGGGCATGTCCAAGCCACAGCACTCACAGGGATGGAACTGATTCGGTCCTCCAAGAGGGAGGCCCAGTGCCTTTAGTGTATTTTTTGCACATCTGTTTTCATTCTGCCTTCTTTTTAAGTATGCATAAGGAGGACAAAGGTTCTTATCATACCCAAGAAATAATGGGTTGCTTTTGTCATTACTTTCTCAGTTTACATGTAAATGCTTATGGGTTGAGCTACATTAAGCAGGTCTAGAACTATCTAGGGCTCTGTTACAGATTAGGAACCTGAAATCGCAGAATGTGCTTAGAAAATTCTGGGAATCACATCCACTCACTGCATCTAACGGCATTTGTACTCACCCCTACATCAGGGTTAATGTCTTTGTGTGGTTTATACTACCACTGGATGTTTATCTGAAATTTCTTTACTCAGAGCAGGGATGGCTTCTGATGCAAACTCAGTAAACCCTATAACACTCTGTATTAGAAAACCACCTTCTGTGGTTCAAGGACTTCATTGTTGTAGTCTGGATTAACTCCCCTCCTGCCAACCTCCATTCCAAACTGCATTTATAATTTCGTAACTGAGGGTCATTTGTTAATGTACTGTGCCTTTAACTTTAGACAGCTTTTTATTTTGATGTCCTGTTGGCTCAATAATGCTCATGATATCAACTGTAATGCAAAGTAAATTTACTGAACTTGGGCTAAAAAAACAAATGAACAAATAAAAAACAAACCCCATCTTTTCTTCTTTGATGTTGTTTCTGAATATTAAAGCTATTTTAATTCTAAATAGTAGTAAGTAATGGGTTAGATATTTGAGGGTGGAGTCACAGTTCCTGGATTTTCAACTTTGATAGAGTGAGTACCAGGGCATCCTTCAGGTTAGAGACAGTTCTGCTTAGCAGAAAGTACAGATGACGTTTGGATTTTACAAAAGGAAGAGTTGGTATATCTACTGGAAGATGGTCAAGTCATACAGACAAGCTCCTAGGCTGCTGACCATCAGTCAAGGTCATATGGCCAAAGGGACAAGGGACATGAGGTCCGACACAAGCTGGGATAAGAGGAAGAACTCAACCTCCACTTATTACAGAATCAGTGTTAACATGTGGCCAGACAATAGGCTTCAGACAAATCGAAGTCCATGGAAATGAAGCCTGGACAACTGGTTGGCCTGAGGACCCAGAGGGATCCATATGCCTGAAGCCCATGGTAGCTATCTTTTCCAAGACCAGGGCTGATCGAAGTGGGAAGGGCAGCACGACTCAAAGGTAAACCAAATCCACTAGAAAATATTAGGAAGTACTTTCTGGAAGGTAGTAAAGTGGTTCTGAACTAACAATACTTCAGTGTTAAGTCTGGGAACCTGGTCGGAACCAATGGGCTGACTCCTGAAACAAGAATAAATCCTGAAAGCCTCACTTGGATTCACTTCTCAGTAAAGACCAGGAATAAGGATCACTGAAATAAAACTCTGGCAGAAACAGCAAGACAGGGAGAAATGTAAGGGGAACTACATTCCACTTTGCAGTTGGCCTGGTGGGGTTAAGTGGGAAATGTCAGAAGGGAGACAAAAACCAGCTCTAATCTTTGGTATAAATTAGAGGAAAAAAGATGAACAGACTGGCCAGTGATTTCTTTTGCTGATAGCAGATGACACTGAATGGAACACTAGCAGAATTAAGGTAGGACTGGATATAATGACCTCTTAGGCCCTTTCTAAGATTCTGTGGAATCTGATAATGTAAGTTAAGATCCATCTCATCCACATTTAGCCCGATGCTTTGCAACAGCTCCAACAAATAGTTTCCAGAATTCCATGTGACCAAACAAGGTAGGTCTGTGTGGGGACTACTGGTCTACCAAGGCCACATTTCTCCTGGTCAAATGTCAATCAGCACAGAACTACTACTCACCACATACAGAGCTGAAGCTGGATACCAACCAGTAACCAAGATGATAAGCCAAAGGCTTTTGGACCCAAAGCCTTTTTTAAAGCACTGCCCTGTCCCCTACCAGTCCCTGATGGCCACCCAAACCCTGAGATACCTTCTCTGCATACTTTTCCCGCTTGCGCTTGCGTTCTTTGACTCGGTTGGTTTCCTCCTGCTGCCGTTTCTCTTCTTGCCGCAGTCTCACTAACAAGAAAATTAAAAAGATGTGAAGATCTGATAAAGTGCCTGTGGTAATCAGAATCCTCATTCTCTGAAATTAAGTTGGCCACATCCTCTGGTATTTATGTTCTAGGATAGGATTTCTGTCTAGGGCAGATTAACTGGTTTTTTAACATGGAGAGGGAACAGAGTTCTTGGATTTTTAATAGTTTGGGGGTTCAAACCATCATTCAGTTAAACTGTCATGGTCCATTTCTTGACTTTATTCTTTCTTCTTTTCTTTTCAACCTTTTAATACGGTTGCAGAGTCCTGAAAGGGTTTTAGAAGGTGGTGGCAAATGTGAGCACTGTAAGACATACTTCCTTGATGTGATGCTGACATCCCCAGAGGCTCACAAGGTAATTCTGAAACCAACTGTTCTCAAAGTCAGCCATACATGGGAGAAGTGCTATAGCAGTGTGTTTCTCCCAACTTCTCCATAAAAACATTTCTTTAGACAGAACAGAGTAAATTCATTACTGCTGAGGAGTCTAGGGATATAGCCTCCCTGATGCAAATTTATTCAAAGTCATAGTACTTTTAAAACAAATTGAGTTTTGCCTTCTACTCCATAACACATTCTTGTTTGGGTTTTAATATAACTTATTAACATGAAAAACATGTCTCCCCAAATACAGTCTTTGGCTTTGCTTACCCTTAGCAAACAGCCAAGGAGCCCTATCATTTTTGGATGGGAGGGGACAGAGAAAAATCTTCTGTAGGGAAGAGAGAGCTTTAGTAAGAGGTACAGAGTACGTACATTTCTTCTCCAGCTCTTCATCATCCAGAAGAAGACTAACCACCTCTTTGGGTTTCAAAGTATCTGGTTTGAAGTTCCCACCAGAAATCACCATCCGCTGAATCTATACCAAAGCAGATCAAAACATCACCAGCAGGTACCCATTCCCTTATGGCTAATATCCAGAAAGAAGGCGACATCTTTCTCAATCTGCTCCTCTGGCACTTGGATTCTCATTTATCTCACCAGCTCATCCAGATTATATATCCAACAGAAAGAACAATGAAAACTACTTTTGCTTGGGACTGCTAATTGATAGCTAGAAGATCCAATAATATTGAAATCAATATGAAGGGGCACCTGGGTGGCTCAGTGGGTTAAAGCCTCTGCCTTTGGCTCAGGTCGTGATCCCTGGGTCCTGGGATCGAGCGTCTGCTCAGCAGGGAGCCTGCTTCCCTTCCTCTCTCTCTGCCTACCTGTGATTTCTGTCTGTCAAATAAATAAATAAAATCTTAAAAAAAAAAAAAAGAAATCAAGGAAACTAGCAAATCTGGCATACAACTTAGAGATTGTCAAATTGAGAGTACTAGGAAGAGAGCTCAAATGTCATTTTTTCTTCCCCTGAATGGGAAAGTATGTGAAACAGAAGAGCCATGAATAGTGTCACCCTCCCATGAACCACAGCCCTATCTAGCCTGTAGACACCATTCGGACAGAAAAGGGGTGAGGAATGAACAGCCAGGGCAGTATAGGACTTGATTTTATTTCCTATTCAGAAGAACTTTTCATCCCCTCCTGACCCATGGAAGGCAAGAGTCTTAACCCAGTACACGCGGCTGACTTTCCAGCTTCTCCACCACTGTACTACTTCCTAAGCCTGCTGCTTACCTCACTCTTCTCCTTGGCTCGCTGTAGAATGCGCTCTTCAATGGTGCCTTTACAGATGAGCCGGTACACGGTAACCTGTTTTGTCTGCCCCAAGCGGTGGGCCCTGTCCATGGCCTGTTGGTCCACAGTGGGGTTCCAGTCACTATCATAAAAAATCACCTGCACGGGCAGAACAAGAATACATCAAAGACCGAGGCACTCTTATGGCAAGACCAGGAATTCCGAGGGCAAGCCAGCCACTTGCAGCCCCTGCATTAAGGGCATTAAGATGAATGCACATCTACTCATAAAAACCAAGCCAGTCTTTCACTTGCCTTGGGCAAAAGAGACATACTCTAGCTCCCCGACCTCCCCGTCCCGGATTTTCATTTAAAAAGAGGGAACAGCAATAATATTAATAGTTACCTAATACTTAGTGCTCACTATGTGCCAGTCACTGTTCTAGTTGCTTTATGTGTATTAATTCACTTAAATCCCATAATCACTATGATTTAGGTACTATTAAGACTCCCATTTTATAGATGAGGAAACTGAGACACACGGAAATTACAGAATTTATCTAAGATCACAGATCCTAAGTACCTGGTAGGCCTATGAGGTGGGGGAATATGAAAACCTTCTCTCTCTCTTCCTCTCTTTTTTAAAGTTTTCATGTATTTATTTAAGCAATTTCTACCCTCAATGTAGACTTTGAACTCACGACCCCAAGTTCAAGAGCTGCATGTTCTTCCAACTGAGCCAGCCCGGCATCTCTGAAAGCCTTCTCTTTAACACTTAGTCTACTATGGTAAGGGATAGGCATAGCTTTCCTGGGATTCTCCCGGCTCCTATTTCCTATCCCTTGAATTCAGCAAAGAAACATTTAAAGGTTTCCTAGAAGCTACTTCTGGTTTGCTGAACAACAAACATAAAGAACAGCAGAATGTACTCTCCTCTCCCCCACAAGTGATCCTACAGCCAAAAGACTCCTGGGTCCTCAGCCCTGAGGCTACTATTCAATATAGGAGACTTCCTAAAAGAAAGCCAGTTCCAAATAGTCCTCATGTGTCCTCATCCATATTCAAGCAAGTCACCAAATCCAGCCACTGCTTCTTCAGAACGAACCTCTCATTTTTACAGTCCCACTGTCCCTATCCTGGACTGGGACCTTATCACCTATACCTGGCTCGCTGCCACTGTCAGACCAGCAGGCTTTCAAGAGTTCAGTCTCTCTTTTTTTTAGTCTACTTTGGGTACCACTCTAGCCCACTCTATTTCCCTGCCAGTTACGCGGTAACACATCAAGCCCAAACTCCCCTCAACAATCAGGTCCTGCTATACTAAGCCAACTTCATTTCTATTCTTTTCTAAAATAAACATGTCCCTTCCTTTCTGTTAGAGAGGTCTCTTTAGTGCTCCTCACTTTTGACTGTCTGCCACTTTTTGCTTAAGCTTTTTCTCTGACCTGTAGACCCTCAATTCTTCTCTATTGGTCCTTAAGATCTGAGTCAATCTTCCCACGTTCAAGAAGGCCTCCCTGATTTCTCCTGCCTGTAACAATGTCCCTTTTCCCTATTCCTCATGGATTCCTACTAGAAATAATAATGGTGAAAATCTGTTCAGCACTTACAATGTATCTGGCACTAGTGTGCATACATAGGTCACTAAATTTTCACACAAACCTTGTGTGTTTCCTTTATCAATCAGGAAGAGACTGGCCTGAGTCCTAACAGGCTCCTTCCACAACCTGCACTATTAACAATACCTTGCATTGCCTATCCTGGCCCAAGTTCTCACTTAATCACTATCTTCTATGGGTGTCCAATTATTTCATGTGTATTATTTTAAAAATCTATCTAATCATATTGTAGGACAGAGAGCATCCATCAGTGCAAAGGAGAATGCCACAAATACTAGTCGATTAATACTAGAATCTCTAAGGGGACTGATCAACACTAGACCAAGCCTAAAAATGTAAACTGAGTGGTTCACTCTGAAGTAATTTATTTGTTCTCTCATTTAAAATTGGACACAATTCTGCCATTCTCTGCAGAATTCAGACTTTGAGTGAAGATGGACAAAAGGCATCAGCATTTTCAACACTATTGCCTACAATAGGAAAACCCCCACTGGCTCTTTCTGATGCTGCATCTTTTGTCTTGCTTTTACATGAGGTATAATCCCACAATTTTTAGCATCAATCAGAATCCTCGGGGAGAAAATTACTAACTGCCTGCCAAAGAAAAGAAAATCATTGTGAAAACTTACTGCTAATCCACAGTGTCCATAGACCTAGGATTTTGAAGCACACAATGCTTACATTTGTAAAGGAGCAGAGCAAACCTGATGACAGGATATTTTGGAGATTCAACAGGATATGCAAAATTGTAGAAAATCTACTTTAAACTTTCAGAGAGAACAAGGACGAGAAGACGGAGTTAATGTAACGGAGGCCTCTGATTGGATAGGGGAGAAACACTACTTGCTCAACACATCTAAAATGACTATTATTGGAAAATGACAGTTGATGTCTCATCCAAAAGATAGTACCCTTAGTTAGTTACCTGAGCCTGAGGCAATGGTACAGCAGGAATTTATAATGGGAAGTTCTATATTATGAATCATTTCATAGGTGCTTTCTTAAAATTCACATTTTTTCCTGGAAGTGTCAGTGGAAACCAGATCCAATTCAACTTAGGTTTTCTGAGCTCATAAAAGGTAAAAAAAATTAAAGCTAAGGGGACAGGTTGGCAATTTAACTTCAAAACAACTCCCACATTTAGTGACTAATTATCATTTAAATGGGTTAAAAGAGGTGGGGAATTTGGGAGGACTTGAATAAAATAAGATTTTGTTAAGAAAAATACTTATCAGGAAAAAGTATGAAGTATCCACAAAAAAACGAACGGGAGAACTAAAAACCAAGCCAGATAGAAGGTTATCATCTAACCTGACAACGAAGTAAACACTACTAAATCAATCAGGACTTGAACCGGGGGCGGAGAAGAGGGGGGCTGGGGGAGACAATGCCCACCACAGTGGGAAAGTGAGGATACCTAGATTCGGTATTCAGGTTTATGGAGCTCAGTGAGACATTCTAGAGAAAAACAAGTAACAATTAAAGGATAAGAACAACTACCTTAGCCAGTAAAGATGAAAGCAAATCAAAGGATGGCCACAAAGCATGGCCCAGCAATGACTAAGGGGAAATGTATTAAGAGTCAGCACCTTTGTGAAGCTGTCTATGCCAAGCTGGACGGCATGAGGGGAGAGGGAGGTGACAGCTGAGGAGGGGTGGAGGCACTGGCTTTATAGGTCAATGAGAGGGAGTTGCAGGGAATGAGGGAGTGAAATAGAAAACAGGAATATTTCTAGAGGAACTGGGAAAAGTTGGACCAATGCTTGGAGGGTGAAACTCTCACCCAAGAGAATCGTGGGAGCTCAGCCTTGGGAGGGCTGAAAGCTGTCTGTCCCATGTTCTCTCATGGGACATAGAAGAATTCTCACATTGCCACGAAGAGAGAAAAGCTCCTCCTTCTTTCTCTACATGTGAGCATTTAAAACAGGACTGATACAAGAACAAAACAAACAGCGCAGTTTATAACAACCCCTCACTAAAGACAGACAAATGCAAAGAGATCCCTACTTTAGGAAAAATATACAAAGAACAAAACAATAAGGGGCCATTAATCACATGCTGAAATCTTGTTTTTAACTAACAGAGTGGGCCAGAGTCCCACTGTTTACAAAATACACGTTTATATATGCATTTTCAATCATACGACATTAAGTTTTTCCTGACATCTTAGGCTGACTAACCTCTTCCTTGTCCATAAATGGTTCTGGGGAATCTTCCAAAGCTAAATAAATCTTAGGACAAAGGAAGAATGCCAAGCAAGCAGTTAAGCCTATTGTTTCTCTAATCTCTCTCTCTCTCTCTCTCTCTCTCTCTCTCTCACACACACACACACACACACACACACTGACTTCACACAAAGCATAACCTAGAAATTCATTTCAATCTTGAGGAACATTTTACTGAGAAGTATTCCAGGAGGTTCTGATTTACAAGTAGGTCCCCAAAGCCTTCCCCTCAAAATTAAATGTAAATTACTTTGGAACTAGGAACTCAGAACATTCAGAGTCCTTTCTCTCTAGTTCCTAGGATGAAAAGGGAATTCCTACCTCTACTCCTCCAGGGATGGGTTCAGCCTACTTTGTTTCTCTGTGGCTGGCAGGAGCTCCTAACCTCCACAGGGCAAATTATGTGAATACTGGAAGCATAAAGCAGGATTTCCTTGCTCAAATCTGTTTTTTTTCTTGACTATGCAAATAAATGACTAGAAGAACTATCCCGCCCCTTTTTAAAAATTTATTTATTTGCAAAAGAGAAAGAGCGTGCAAATGAGCTGGGGCGGAGGTGGGGCAGAGGGAGAGGGAGACAAGCAGACCGCACTGTCCACCAGTGAGCAGACCCTGAGATCATGACCTGAGCCAAAATCAAGTTTAACTGACTGAGCCACCCAGACACTCCAATAACTACTTAAGAAACCACAGACTAAACCTGAGACAGGCAGGCTGAGATGCATTTTAATTACATGAACTTATGCTTTCTACTGAACTCCAGACCCTGCTGCCTGGGTGACCTTGCCCTTCAATGTTTGCTAAGAATCTTGAACTGAATACACCCCAAACCAAACTCTCAATTTCTCCTCTCAAACCCGTTCCTCCCAGCATCTTCCCTTTAATTGGTAATTGATGTCTCCATTATTCCAGGTGCCTAAGTCAAACATCTTGGAGTTTTCTTTGACACCTCCTACATATTCCACATCCAACGTAGCAGCAAACTCTACAGCCTGTGCCTCCAAAACACATGGCAATTCCTATTATTTCTGCCCGCCTCCACTGCTTCAACCCCTGTCCAAGTCACCATCACGTAGTATCTAACTCCTACCTGAACTTCCTGCTTCTACCTTTCTCCTTGTAGATCTTCCCACACTACTCCCCCAAAACCAGAGGGATACATTTAAAACTCAAGCCAAATCAAGTTACTGCTCTGTTCAAATGCTTCCAGGGGCCCTCCCATCTCAAAAGTCTTATGGCCCGTGAAGCCTTCCATGATCTGCTTCACAACACTTATCTGGCAGCCTCTCCTGCTCATCCGTTCTGTTTCACCTACAAACGGCTGCTCGCTGTGGTCTGATCACGCCAAGCATGTTCTCGCCGCAGGGCTTTGCACTTATCTCTTCTGCCCGGAATGTTCTTCTTTCTGCCAGATACATGCTTGGCTTGCTTTCTTACTTTCTTTAGATCTTGGCTCAAGTGTCACCTTATCAGAGAAGCTACAACAGCGCACATAAAACAACCACCCCCAATCATGAATGGTGTCTTGAAGAAAAAACAGAAGTTTACCAGGTGGAAAAGGTGCTGAGCAAAGAGTTCGTGCAGCAGTGTAATACAGCATGGTACGTCCAGGCACAAAAAGTCAATCATTACTTCTGGAACATAAATTTTGGGAAGGGGTCTGGCAGTTAGACTGAAAAGGATAAAAGCCACAAAATAAAGGGCACTGTGTGCCATGTAAAGGAGCTTATCCTTTGTCTTGAAAGATGATGAAGACTCCCTGAGAGTTTGAGGCAAACGGAGTGGCATGGTTAACAAAGAAGGGTGTAAGTAAACCAAGAGAATTAATATGGGGCTGGGGGCTGAGACTGGACTCCAAAAGATTCACTAGGAGAAAGTAGTGACTCCTGTACTCACATTGAGAGTATGACTAAGTTAGGACAGAATGGAATGCTTAAAAAATAGAGCTGAGAACCAAGGAGTAAAGAGAAAGCCAAATTTCTGTTCTCTGATGTGACATCAAGTGAGCCACCACGACAGAGAAACCACAACATAGCAACCACCACTGACAGCCTTCCCTTAAGATGACCGAAGCTGATGATGGGTATGTTAGATCTAGCATCTACCCAGCGACGCTTCCAACAGTCCTTAGGCCCTGGAGCCTTGTCCAAACCTGGTTAACTGGCTGATGAGCTTTACATGCCAAGGAAGGTACAGCTGAGTTCTGTATTAATATTCTACTTAGTGATGTTATAGAATCTGCTTCTCTTTCTTGAGGTCGGGTAGCCCTACAGCATAGTAGTTAATAAGGAGAGAGAGTGGACATAGCCTAGGGGTGCAGACTAGGGAACATGGGCTCTAGTTCTAGCTCTGTAGCTTGTGAGTCTATTCACGCCTCTTCTCCCCCTTCTATCATATTTCTCCATGACTCTACAGGGTTTGCATCCTCTTCCCGTTTCTGGGAATTTTCATGCTCTATATTTCACAAAGAAGCACCACAGTAGCCACATAAAATGACATTCTTAGAGCCATTACATGCTACAAAACAATTTCATATGCATTTTTATGTCTCAAGGTTACTGAAATTGTTATTAAATATATTTGAACACTGGGAAAAATTCTGAGATTCAAAAGGAATGTTCTTTTCCACTTCAGTCAACTGAAGTATTCTTCCAAGGAGGCTGGGTATGAAAAGATAAATAATTTTGATACAATGTCTTCATTTTTAAAATTAACAATTTCATTGGTAATCACCTTTCGAAGTTTGAGATAAAAAAACATGAGTTTTTCCCATGGTGGAATAATGCATAAAAGCAATAAAACAATCATTTCTGATTTGTTTAGTTATAGCTCCTAAAAACAAATTGTTAACCCAGCCAGATTATTTAAATCTGTTTATTCACTGAGGTACTCCAAGTGTTTAGAACAATATTGGACACATAATTGGCATTCACTAAATATTTGTTAAATGAATGTGTAAGAAACCTATTCACACAGAATGGACAGCAAAGTCCAGAAGGAAAGCTAAAATGTCCTAGTTCCAGCCTAAATGCAACTATTATCTTTTAAACATAATGAGGCAAAGAAATAAAAAGTGTGACCCAAAGCAAAGGGTAATACCAACTGAACAACATATTTAAAACCTGCATATCTGGTATGTTGTGCTCTCATTACTCACTGTATCTGCAGCAGTGAGATTGATACCAAGTCCTCCAGCTCGTGTGCTTAGCAGGAACACAAAGATGTCATTCCTGTAGAAAAGGGAATAAGATATGTTAAGAGGGACTACTACAAGAGAAAGAAAGCATGTGGCAATAGACACGGATTTCTGAAAACAGAGTGGTGTCCAGAACTAGAAAGGGTTGCCCAGGCCTGATCCACATTTCTTGACATACTGTACCAAGATGCTCTGATGTTAAAATGAAATCATGGTTGTCATCTTCTAATGTGCAGATATACTTCTGCTGCCTACTAACACTAATGGACTGATAGGCAGTATAATTATAAATATGTAGCAAACGTTAACAGAAAAACATGTGATCATGGAAGTAGCTATATAATAGTCATAGTTCAAACAAGTCAAACCATTCGAAGTTCACACAGAGGGTACAAAAACCAGTATTCCTTGGCGCTTCCCCCAGGAATCATGACTACCAATAATGTGGAAACTAACGATTATAATTCCCAAAGCACGCATTTTCAGAAGAATAAAATCAGTCCCAGAAAAATGACCCTGAGGTCAGGACTAAGAACCAGGTCATGAGTTCAACATATTAAG
Source organism: Lutra lutra (assembly GCF_902655055.1). Lineage (NCBI taxonomy): Eukaryota > Metazoa > Chordata > Mammalia > Carnivora > Mustelidae > Lutra > Lutra lutra. The sequence goes on from NC_062284.1 coordinate 60,652,828, forward strand.
CTGAACTTAGGATCAATCTATGAAGACTTAAAGTACTTTTTAAAAGGGGTGCCTGGGTAGCTCAGTGGGTTAAGCTTCTGCCTTTGGCTCAGGTTATGGTCTCAGGGTCCTGGGACTGAGCCCCGCACTAGGCTCTCTGCTCGACTGGGAGCCTGCTTCCCCCTCTCTCTCTGTCTGCCTCTCTGCCTACTTGTGATCTTTCTCTCTCTCTCTGTCAAATAAACAAATAAAATCTTAAAAAAAAAAAAAAAAAAGAAAGTACTTTTTAATGAATGGCAACATAGGCCCCATGATTGGATACAGATGCCTCAAGTTTCTCTTAACATCCTTTGTCCTTTTAAAGAAACCCAGAATTACAAGGAAACCAGTAGGTGCCACTGTCACTCATTCAGACAACAAATATTTACTGAATACCTTCTAGGAATAGGGCCCAGGCCAGATCACAGTGAGGAGCCTTGGACCACTAGATTTATCTATGTACACACATACAACTAGGGGCTCAGTTTGAACCCAATTCTTGCATATTTTTTTAAGATTCTCTTGCATTTTTATGTTCCTGCCACCCAAGGTTATTTTCCAGAACATTTCAGAGAGAAAGGAACTGCAGTATACCAGTGAGCAAACTTCAGTCCTTTAAATCAAGCTGCTAATCCCTTTTCTCATGATTAAAATGAGGAATACAACAAGAAATTCATTTAGACCAGTGTTATCCAAATTGCAGGTCACACCTATTACTGGCCATGAACTCAGTTCGGTAGATCTGGACAACATTAAAGAAATAAATTAAAGAAAGGAATAGAACAGATTAGAAAATACAGGGGAACCTGGCTGACTCAGTCGGAAGAGCATTATGACTCAAGTTTTAGATATGGCATAGAGGTACTAAGAGGTACTAAATTCCAGTGTAAAATGAATTTTATTTATCCCTTGATGCTGTTCTTCCTTGGTAAAGTCATTTGACTGAAGGTCTGTTTCCTGGACTATAAAATGAGGATGCTCTGAATACAGCTGAAGTGACTAAGCAATGACACATCAACAGTACACAAGAGTATCAGGGAAGGAACTATTTTGAAATTAGCCTCCTGGTTAATCACGAAGCTGTGCTGGTCCTAGAGAAATCAGTCCATTATTTGCATTTAGTTACACACAAGGTTCCTAGAGGCAGAAATGATAAGAAAGTATGTCTGCATGCCTGTTATAAGGCCAGATTCCAAAATTTCTATACTCTACTCTCACTGAAGTTCTACTAGTTTTTTTTTTTAAGATTTAATTTATTTATTTGAGAGAGAGAGAATGAGAGAGAGAGCATGAGAGGGCAGAAGGGTCAGAGGGAGAAGCAGACTCCCCTGCAGAGCAGGGAGCCCGATGCGGAACTTGATCCTGGCACTCCAGGATCATGACCCGAGGTGAAGGCAGCTGCTTAAGCAAACCGGGCCACCCATATGCCACTGAAGTTCTACTAGTTTATCCTTGAATTTTATCAACAAGTTTAATATTTCATAACTTTACTTATTTAGTTTATAAAATGTCCCCGTTTATAGTTAATACATAGAGGCAAAACCAAAAAATTAAAAGGCACATGCTAGTTTGCAAACACATTTTCCTATAGATACAAGATGATGTAAATGGAAGCTTGATACCTTATAGCCCAGAGAAGCATACCTAACCACAGTGAGGCTGCAAATAAAAACTGACTGAGCTTTCCATGGCTACACTAATCTCCACAGAAAAATTCTTCCCTCTTTGACCCTGAGAAGACTGCCCTTCCCCATACTTCTCTCTCCTGCTTTGGTGGATACAGAAGCAGCAGTCAGAGGCTTCTCTCCCATACCTGTGTGAGAGCTGATGGAACCACCCAAAGGCTGGAACTCTTGGGAACTCCTAAAGAAGTCCAGAGCCTGAGCAAGAGGTAGGGGCGGGGTAAAGAGATGAGACAGGGAGGGAGGTAGAAAGCAGTTGGGAACTACAATAATAAGGAAGGGTAAAGGCAGGGGTGTCTGGATGGCTCAGTAGGTTAAGCGTCTGACTGTTGATCTCAGCTCAGGTCTTGATCTCAGGGTCTCGAGTTCAAGCCCCATGTTGGGCTCCACACTGGATGTGGAACCTACTTAAAAAAAGAAGGGTAGGAACACCTGGGTGGCTCAGTCACTTAAGCATCTGCCTTCAGCTCAGGTCATGATCCCAGAGTCCTGGGATTGAGTCCTAAATCAGGCTTCTTGCTCAGTGGGGAACCTGCTTCTCTCTTTCCCTCTGCCTGCTGCTCCCCCTGCTTGTGCTCTCTAGCTCTGTCAAGTAAATAAATAAAATTAAAAAAAAAAAAAAAAGGGTAGAGGCAGAAAGATGGGTCATTTCCATAGTCTGGACAGCCAGAGATAAATCCCCAGATATGGAAAAATAAGGATTATGGAAACCTTACATTGTTAAAATAAATTACTATCCATCCTAAACACACCGCTGGATCATTTATAAACAAAAACATCTAAATCAAACTGCTGAGAAGTTCCTTTCAACTTAATTAATCTAGTACTGATAATGTGAATTACTGTTTGGGGGGCTCTGCCTAAAAGGAAGAAAACAGGGTCCCTGAAGGCAACATGATGGTTTGGGTGCCCTCTAGGGGGCTGAAAACGAATTTCAACTCAGGGTTTCTGTTGAACAGGCCTCCGAGAGCAGGCTTCTGGGTGGTCTGTGAAGGAGCCTATGAAATCATGTAGAAAAGACATGCTTAGGTCTTCTCACTCTTATTCTTGTTTAATGACTCACTGAGGCCACTATGCACCAAAATATCCAAATAGTCCTGGGCATGTAGCCTAACCGACTGCAGTGAAGACTTGCTCAATGACTGAAAGAGAGCCAGAATGAACGAAGAGGCTGGAACTCTACAACACTCTTTAAGAAAAAATCAATGCTACACTCACTTCTTCTTACGTCTTCCAAAGGGTCACCCTGAGGGATCAGATGGTGTGTGTGTGTGTGTGTGTGTGTGTGTGTGTGTGAGTGATCCATTTGGTAAATGTCATTAGAAGGAAAGTGAAGGCTGAGGCACTCCAGAGCAAAGACCTTGTGAATGGCTTCTAGGATCATGCACTGATCACATGTTCTGAATGTTGCCCAGTCAGGACATCCTGGCCAAACAGTCTTTGGTCTCAGTCGGACTTTTTCCTGGAAGGATCCCTCATAAATAAATCTTGTATGAAGGGAATGTAAATTGCTTTTTATAGGAGTTCTTGTTTACTCTGGCTGACCTTTGAGCCACAGGGCTCTCCAGTTGAAACCACCTTTTTTTCCTTTTTGATGTCTTTTCATTATAATAATGAAAATATTTGGCAAGCCATGCTTTTTGTTTTCAAAAACACCTGTCTTTTCTCTATATTGGGCTACATCAGTCATTCAAATTTAGAAGTTGAGAACTTCCCATTTGGAGGGGTCTGCCAGGGAAGCATCTTATCAGCACAGGCACAGTTCAGACCCTATATATGAGAAGAGATTATGTCCTACTCCTAATTCCAACTCTAGTCAACTACCTCATCATGTAGGCAGGGAAGGAGACATTAGTCTCTTTTTCTCATTTTGCCTAATATTATTATTATTATTTTTAAAGATTTTATTTATTTATTTGACAGACAGAAATCACAAGTAGGCAGAGAGGCAGGCAGAGAGAGAGAGGAGGAAGCAGGCTCCCTGCCGAGCAGAGAGCCCGATGCTGCGGGGCTTGATCCCAGGACTCTGGGATCATGACCTGAGCCGAAGGCAGAGGCTTTAACCCACTGAGCCACCCAGGCGCCCTCATTTTGCCTAATATTAGACACATGTGTTAAAATGATGGCTACTCAAATATTGAATCTCAATAAGTATCACTTGCTCCCTCAATAACTCTCAGCTGTAGGGTCTGGAAGCTTAAGTAAGGCTTCCCAAGAAAGCTGTGTAAAAACAAGTATTTATGAAGCAGATCTAGTATAATTTAATGGTGAAAATACCCTTCTTTTAGAGCTAAGCTTTTTTTTTTTATTTTATTTATTTATTTGAAAGACGGAGATCACAGGTAAGCAGAGAGGCAGACAGAGAGAGAGAGAGGAGGAAGCAGGCTCCCCGCTGAGCAGAGAGCCCGACTCGGGGCTCGATTCCAGGACCCTGGGATCACGACCCGAGCCGAAAGCAGAGTCTTAACCCACTGAGCCACCCAGGCGCCCCAGAGCTAAGCTTTTCAAAACTATCGTGCGACATTGGGATTGCCCAAACAAATGTTCCACAAATTACATGGACAGTTTCAGAAGTAATAAATTAGATACATCTACTAGTCGTTTCCACTAAAAGATCACTATAAAATATACTGAGCCTGGGATCTCATGTCCACTGGGTCAGCTAGAAGAAGAGCTGTACCTCTATGATTCAGAAGATCGAATCATAACAAATCAACATACTATAGCTCTGGTCAGACTCTAAATTGGCAGAATTTTCTACAGGGCAATGCGACAATTTGAAAAGTCTTAAATATTCAAATCCCTTCACTCAGTAATTTTCTTTGCCTGAATCTATTAAGGAAACTAAAATGCTGACAAAGCTTTGTAAACAAAGATAGTCACTCAACATTTTAACAACAGAAATATGGTATAAATATCCAGTGTAATGGAATATTAATCATTAAAAATGATTACAAAGACTTTTTAAGTGATATGTGAAGGTGTTTAATATATAATGTTAAGTGGAAGAAATCAGGACAAGCAATCATATCCACAATATGGTATCAACATGTAAATACAATCACATACATATTAAAGACCAGAGGGATATACCTAAGAGTTGAAGCTCTTAGGTTGGAGTAGGCAAGGAAAAAGTAAAATATGTTTCACTTGATTTCAGAATCAAGAAAAGACTAAGATCAGCTGGTTAAAAAATTTTTCTTGGGAGAACATAACAATATGATGGGGTTATAGGAGGCACTACCATTGCAACCTCCTGGCATAGTAAAAAATCTGGACATAACTTCTGACTCTCCAAAAACTTAACTACTAACAGCCTACTGCTGACTAGAAGCCTTACTAATAATACAAGCAGTTGATTAACACATACTTTGTATGTTATGTGTATTTTATATTATAATCTTATAATAAAATGAACTAGAGAAAAGTTATTAAGAAACGCATAAGGAATGGGCGCCTAGGTGGATCAGTGTTAAGCCTCTGCCTTCAGCTCGGGTCATGATCCCAGGGTCCTGGGATTGAGCTCTGCATCGGGCTCTCTGCTCAGCAGGGAGCCTACTTCCTCCTCTCTCTCTGCCTACTTGTGATCTCTGTCTGTCAAATAAAAAATCTTACAAAAAAAGAGAAAAGCATAAGGAAGAGAAAATACATTTATAGTACTGTTTTATATTTATCAGAAAAAAATCCATGTATAAGTGGACGACCTGTGCAGTTCAAAACCATGTTGTTTGAGGGTCAACTGTATTATGCTTATACATGTCTCAATCAATTTAAGAATCTGCCAATAGCTTCTGTTAGGTGAGAAGCTAGGTTAGGCCATCAGCGCAGTTGCTCCTAGGTAACCAAGTGGAATAGGCTCAAAGCAGATCTTCCCTGTCCATTGTCGGTCAAATAACCACTTGAAATCAGATGTATAGCTTCAACTTAGAAGTTATGGGCTATAGGAGTATAAGACTGTAAACCGAAACACGGGTTATCTCCTTACTTGTGCTTCATTATAAAGCATCATGCAATAGCAAAAAATATCAATCAGAGGGCACTCTATGTGGAGCCATGAATTTATTTTAGGCTAAATTGTTTTATATCTGAAGTAAACCCTGCTTTAAAACTGAAATGAAAGAAATGAAAAACTGTGGCCTAAATACAAATGACTAAGTGCTTAATTTTCTTCCCAAGAATTCAAAACTTAAATACTAACCAACTACACAAAGTCCAAAAATCCAGAACTGTTGAGATTTACAGAACATTAAGATCTGATCTATTCTTCAGTTATCCAGGTCTAAGTTCAGGAGCCCTGTTACCAGCTAGTGGAGCTTGGCTTTCCCCTTGGAGGGAGCAGTAACCAGACTCTGCTTATTACAATGAGAACCTGCACTTAGGATAATTATGACTTCATAAGCCACCAGCATCCAGCAGGCGGTACTTGAAATTTCATAGGCTCATTATCAGGTGGGAGAAGTACTGTAACTGAGAGCAGCCAGCTGAACAGATTGGGCATCACGGCAATTTGTCATACTGTACTGTATTACTATTACAATGCTGACGGAAAACAGGAAAAAGGAAGGTATTTTCTTTAAACTTATACAAAAGAGGTAAGGAAAACAAACTAAAAATCAACTATAAGTCAATATCCAGAGACAGCCACTGTTAACATTTAGAAATACAGCCTTGTGGATTTCTTTCTACACATATATTATCCACATAAAGGAGGATCTTGATTCATACAGAGAAATCATTTCTTTTGTTGCCCAAATAAAAGGGTAGCTAATTTGGTAAGAAGACATGTATTTTTTTAAAAAGATTTTATTTATTTATTTGACAGAAAGAGATCACAAGTAGGCAGAGAGGCAGGCAGAGAGGAAGGGGGAGGCTCGATCCCAGGAAGTGGGGCTCGATCCCAGGACCCTGAGATCATGACCTGAGCCAAAGGCAGAGGCTTAACCTACTGAGCCACCCAGGTGCCCCAGAAGTCATATTTTGAATACAAAAATTATTAAGTATTCATTCTCTCTCTCTCTCTCTCTCTCCCCCACACACACATTGACCTGAATCAATACAAGCCGATTTAGCTACCTCTTAAAATGACTATATCGTGACTGCTTAAAAGTATGAGGTATGCTGAGATCTCTTTTTTTTTAAATTTTTTAATTTTTTTAAAAGATTTTATTTATTTATCAGACAGATCACAAATAGTCAGAGAGGCAGGCAGGGGGGGGGGGAAGCAGGCTCCCCGCCAAGCAGAGGGCCCGATGTGGGGCTCGATCCCAGGACTCTGGGATCATGACCTGAGCCGAAGGCAGAGGCTTTAACCCACTGAGCCACCCAGGCACCCCTGAGATCTCTTTTAAACTCATCATCTTAAGCACTAAAGGAAAATTAAATGAGAATTTTTATAATTTCTATTAATGTTACCTGTTCTGAAAATCAGCAACCATGTCCCGCCTCTCTGAGATCTTGGATGAGCCATCGAGCCTCATGTAGGTATGCTTCCTGTAAACCATGTATTCCTGCCAATCAGAGTAAACAAAAATCAGATGTAAACTGCTGTGTTCTAATTCCCACAACATCTGCCCACCTTCGACTTCATCCTTACTGGGGCAAGTCATTATATCCAGAACAAGAAGAAAGTAATCTCAAAAGTACGAGAACTTAACTTGCAAATGAATTCACTGCCAGTATGTGAAAACTGAAGGTATCATGAAGACTACAGCCACCCTCAATTTCAACTTGGAAACTAATCATATTCCTGCAGATTTCAGTAGGTTTCATGAAAATAAACCAACAAAATAAAATGAAATTTTGTAACAAAAATGGCCTTTCAGTCAGTGACCAGATGTTTCTCACAGCTATGGAATATCTAGTTCTCTTTCCATAAGGAACTTGCCCTAGTGTTTTGCTCCCCAACATGTCCTTGCTGACCAATATCCTTGAATTCACAACCCAAGTTTTCTTCTCCCAGCAAAGCATGCATCATTGTTAAGGGAAGCCTAAGCATCAGAGTGAACAGAAGATGAGGTAACTTTCCATGGCAGAGCATGTTCTAGACCTCACCTGTAAGGGGAATTATAACTTTTAATAATGGAGAAGAAACTTCAAGAGATGCAAGGGAGAGAACATAATGCCATCTTTAGAAGCTGCAATTCCTCTTACAAATGATGTCCAAATGAGCACTGATTTCCTCTTTCTTATCCCCGACTATATGGATTACACTTCAAAAAGTCCATTTGTAGAGGAACCATTATCAAAAACTCAACATAGCTGCCTATTTATAAGAAACACCATGAAACAATGATTTCAGTTCTAAAATAACCTTTTCCTATTGAAAAAGACTAGTTATTTCTACATTTGGGAGATGTCTGTGTTAATTCTCTATGGTCAGATGTTCATTTGTTGCAATATTCTCTTATTATACCTGGTTGGGTATTTCAGCACATGAGGCTGCTACAGCTGGGTATGGCTGGCACGGTGCGTGTGGCAACCTACTCTCAGAGCAAGTTAGTACCCAAACTCCTTTAATGGCTTGGCAGAGGTCTCTGGCTAGGGTACCTATGAGGAGAGGCTGGTCGACAAAGTAGACAAGCTCACTGAGGAACACATCTTCATTGTGGTTTGTATGTATTTTTACTATTTCTTTCTTTCTCCAGTGGCTCTTTAAGGGCTTTGATAATCAAAGAGAAGTAGAACATATTCAAAGAAGAGTTTCAAGTTCATATTTAGTGGAACAGCCCTATAATGGCACTGGATTAATGGCAGAAGAGTAGGGGGTATTTTACATAAGGAAGGATTCAGGGAAAAAGGTGAAAAATGAGAGCACGACGATAGTCTTGAAAGGCTCACTATAGGTTGGCAGCTAATCCAATCAGGAGATGCTGCCATCCAGAACAACCAATTAACTAGATTATACACAGAGATAGCTACTGGTTGGACTTCTACCACAAGGTGGGCTTTCTGCAACAAGCACTCTTGCCTTCTGAACCAGAACTTCTAACCGCAGTGAGAGCATTGATGAAGGAATCTTCTTGTAGATCTTTCTGTTGATATCACTTATATGTCAAGGTCAGCATGACACCAGAGGTATTAATCCTAGACCATAGTCAAAGCAATGCTGATTACAGAGAGCCTGTTACTGAGGCAACAGAAGTGAATCTTTTCTGTTTACTGCTTTAAGCCTTTGCTCTCCCACCCAGGGGAGCAGTGGGATTTCAGAAGGCTTAGATGAGTTTAGATCCGATTTCAGTAAATAGCTTCAAAACAACAAGTAAATAGACATGGAAAAAGCAGCTAAAAGCAGAATAGAGGAATGTCTACACCCTCACACCACAGAAAAACAGCTAAAAGATGAAGGCAGAGATTAAAAAAAAAAAAAAAGCAATCCAGTATTCATTCAGAAATTCTGGCTATGGGGCGCGTGCGTGGCTCAGTGGGTTAAGCCTCTGCTTTCGGCTCAGGTCATGGTCTCAGGGTCCTGGAATCGAGCCCCGCTTCAGGCTCTCTGCTCAGTGGGGAGCCTGCTTCCCCTTCTCTCTCTGCCTGCCTCTATCCCTACTTGTGATCTCTGTCAAAAAAATAAATAAAATCTTAAAAAAAAATTCTGGCTATACCAAAGCTATTCTAGATGTGTCTCTAAAATTCTGGGTGGTTTATGGGGCACCTGGGTGCCTCAGTGAGTTAAGCCCTCTGCCTTTGGCTCGGGTAGTGATCTCAGGGTCCTGGGATCAACCTGCATCGGACTCTCTGCTCAGTGGGGAGCCTGCTTCCCCTCTATCTCTGCCTACTGTTCTACCTACTTGTGATCTCTCTCTGTGTCAAATGAATGAATAAAATCTTAAAATAAATAAATAAAAATTCTGGGTGGTTTAGAAAAGATAATTTAATCTGGAAAGAAATGCCTCATTTCTTTCAAATGCTAATTTCAAGATATGTGCCCACTTCTTAGTTCAGCTTCCCTATTTAAAAAAATCTAAAGATTTAGAATAAAGTCAAATTCTATTTTGTTAAAATCAAAACACAAATTCTAACAATAAATGGTTAAGTCATAGAACTGTGAATATTTATTTATTTATTTATATTTAAGTAATCTCTATACCCAACATGAGGCTTGAACTCATGATCCTGAAATAAGAGTCACATGTTCTTCTGACAGCCAGCCAGGTGCCCCTCAAAAATTTATTTTAAAAATCTATCTCATATATACATATATATATATGTATGTACGTATGTATATATGTACATATCTCTCTCCATTTAACAATCTCTACATCATAACTTTTTCTTTTCTTTTTTTTTAAGGATTTTATTTATTTATTTGACAGAGAGAGACACAGAGAGAGAGGGAACACAAGCAGAGAGAGTGGGAGAAGTAGGCTTCCCGCTGAGCAGAGCCTGATGCAGGGCTCTATCAGGATCCTGGGATCATGACCTGAGCCCAAGGCAGAAGGCTTAATGACTGAGCCACCCAGGTGCCCCTACATCGTAACTTTTTCTAAGATCTATTTTAAACATTCCCAGTCATGCCCAACTCCTTGTAGTTCATTTCCACATCTGAGAACCACTATTGGCTGATTACCACTTGCTGGATGACTTTACTATGGTCTGCAGGAACTTTGTCATGCTTAGCACTCCTCATTAAAGAAGGCTTATGGAAGAGAAAGACGAACCATTATCCAGTCCTTCCTTACACAAGGTACTCTCTAGACATCTGGGATATCTCTCACCCAAGTCCCTTCTGGTATTTAGCAAAGACTTAGAAAATGATATGCCAGTATGATTAAATTTCCTGGAGACTTGTAAAGCAATCCTTTTTACTCCACTTAAAGCAGCAAAGAGAGAAGAGAAACCAAAGAGAGACCTTCTTCCTCTTCCAGCTGTCTCATAATTTAGTATCCTCCGTTAATTAAATAAATACAAACATCAGTACTCTCAAGTGAATTCTTGTGGGATCAATAACTACTAACCAAAGTAAATTCTAATACTGCTTGAACTAATAAAATAAAAATTATGGCTTTTAACATTTAGGAAGTCTTGAGAGCTATACAGTCCTACTAGATACTATTATTAAAAATTACTGAAGAAGCCAAAGGGCTTATGGACAAGATGTACTCTTGGTATTTGAGTAGTGATCCTCAACCAGGATAAATAATACATGTGCCTGCACCCACCCCAGGGACTCAGACTCTGTAGGTCTGGGATAGGGCCCGGACTGGTTTATTTTTAAAAAACTCCAAAGATGAGTGCAAGAGATACCCTGTATCTGCAGCTGAGAACCACCACTACAAAGAGAAGGCAGGACGGGGTCCGTCATAATCTTGCTACTGCAGCATGGCCTTCAGATAAGCGGCACTGGCAACACCCGCAATTTGTTAAAAATGCAGAATTGAGGGGCACTTGGGTAGGTCAGTCGGTTAAGCATCCGACTCTTGACCTCAAGGGTTGTTGAGGTTGTGCTGGGTTCCATGCTGGGCGGGAAACCTACTTTAATAAAAAAACAAAAACCAAAAAACAAAAACAAAAACAAATGTAGAACTGAGGGATACACCCCATAACTAATGAATCAGAATTTGTTTTAACATGTATTACTTGTAAGTACATTTAAGTTTGAGAAACATTGTTGGAGAACAACATTATTATACTATTTCAAAAGCACTGGAACTTTTTCTTTTCCCAAGGGAAATCTTATATGAAACCCCTCTAAGGAATCCTGGGTGGCTCAGTCAGTTAAGCATCTGACTTTGGCTTAGGTCGTGATCTGAGAGTCCTGGGATCAAGCCCTGCATCGGACTCCCTGTTCAGTGGAGTCTACTTCTCCCTCTTTCTCTGCCCCTGCTTGCATGCGCTCTCTCAAATGAATAAATAAAATCTTTAAAAAAAAAAAGAAAAGAAAAGAAAAGAAACCCCTCTAATATAAAATAAATAAAAAGCATTACTATTCTGGGGGCTCCTGGGTGGCTCAGTGGGTTAAAGCCTCTGCCTTTGGCTCAGATCATGATCCCAGGGTCCTGGGATTGAGCCCCGCATCAGGTTCTCTGCTTGGCGGGGAGCCTGCTTCCCCCTCTCTCTGCCTACTTGTAATTTCTGTCAAATAAATAAATAAAATCTTACAAAAAAAGGCATTACTATTCTGGTTGATGAAGAAGGGTAGCCCAGGGCCCCACCTGTTTAATCTCTACCTAATTTTCTTGTCCTCTACCCCACACCACTAGTTTGAAAACCACTCTTGAAATACACTTTGAGAAGTGGATCCTACCTGTAAGTTACTTGTAAAGCAGTAGCTGCAGAGGTTATCAGTATAACTCAAAATACTTTCCACAAGTACCTCTCACTCCTATAAAGTACACTAAATAAAAGCAAACATTCACACAACTCAGTGGTGAATTAAAAGGTACTAGGTTCATCTGGCAGTAGTGGTGATGATGGTGGCTAGCATTTACTGGGCATTTACTAAGTGACAAACACTATTCTGTATGTATTTTGCTTATCTAATCCTCACTATAGTCATCTTTAAGACAGGTGTTATCCGCCCTCCCACGGTACAGATGTTAAGTAAGGTCTCTAAGGTCACATAGGTAGTGGGTAATGGAGCTAGGACTGGAACTCAAGTTAATTGGTGCCAAGAGCCCCCAGCTTAACCCCTTTACTGCTTTCCACATGGAAGAGCAGCTCACCACCACTAGGGTTAAAAAAGGTGGTTGTGGTGTGTCAGGGAGAAGCCATATAAGGTTCTTTTTTTTTTTTTTTTTAAGATTTTATTTATTTATTTGACAGAGATCACAAGTAGGCAGAGAGGCAGGCAGAGAGAGAGGAGGAAGCAGGCTCCCCACCGAGCAGAGAGCCCGATGCGGGGCTCGATCCCAGGACCCTGGGATCATGACCTGAGCTGAAGGCAGAGGCTTTAACCCACTGAGCCACTCAGGCGCCCCACCCCACATAAGGTTCTTAATACATGTCCATAATCTCCATCCATTATCAACACAGAAAAAAGGGTAATTGGGCATTTGAAAAAATAAAGGCAAATGTTTGTATATCTCTAACAAGAGCCTTCCGTTCTGAGTCTTCTTTTCTATTTTAAAGCTGCCTCTGCTATTCACTTCAACCCAATTTCACTTTCCCCAAACAATTTGGGGGAAGACTCATTATGATCCACAAACCTCCTCCTGGTGTAACTATTTCCTGGACATGCCATTTGCCATCTTTGGGGTATATCAGTAGCAAAGAATAAGGCTCCCCTCAGTCTCTATTATAACCTCTCCGTTGCCCAAGCAAATTATACCAAATGAGTGAAATATGGCAGCCATCCTTCTCTTATCTAATACAAAGAGTCTTTTGGAGCAAGACCTACTCACAAGGCATATATAGGCCAATCATAATCTGCCCTCACCCTACGTGTGTTATTCCCTTTTCTCCTATACCATATGCTTCAGTCACACTGAGCTAGTCTGCCCCAAATGTCTTGTACCTTCCCATCTCTGTGCCTTTTTACATCTGGCTTCCTTAGTCTGCAATACCTTTCTCCCTGATGGTTAAAATTCTATTTAAGGGGCACCTGGGTGGCTCAGTGGGTTAAGCCTCTGCCTTCGGCTCGGGTCATGATCTCAGGGTCCTGGGATCGAGCCCCGCATCGGGCTCTCTGCTCAGCGGTGAGCCCGCTTCCTCCTCTCTCTGCCTGCCTCTCTGCCTACTTGTGATCTCTCTCTCTCTCTCTGTCAAATAAATAAATAAAATTTAAAAAAAAAATTCTATTTAAGTTCAGGTCAGAAGTCACTATCAATGGGAACCCTTCCTCAAGTGATCCAGTTAGAAATAAATGTATCCATCTTGCTATCTTCAGCTCTGTTTATGGTTCATTTTGGGCTCCAGTATCAGAGTTCACTTGACGGCTGTGTGTGATATAACCTCCATTAGATACATTTCTTGAAATTAATGACCACATTTAACCTATATTCACATCTGCCGAGCACAATGCCCTCCTCATGCTTGGCCTGAAAAGAAACGAATGAAACAGAATAAATGTGGTTGTAATCTGACACATTTCCTTCCATCATTCCTAAAGCCTAATCAAAATGCTAGTTAACAGTGACCCCAATTTGCTTTTCATTCCATGGGGCAGTTTTAGCAAACCCAGCTTCCCAGTAGGTTCAGAATCACAGCTCCTGAAGGTAACTAGGAGTTCTAAGAGAAAGCAGCTTATGAATGACAAAAGGTCTATTCTGGATGAATCCTATCCAAGTGAGGTACTTGCTGAACAGGTAAGTTATACAACCGAGTGTCTCAAATGCCATCATTAGCTATAAATTATCTGTATTTAATTCTGACCCGTACTATTGTCATACACTGTGCAGTACAAAATTTGTCTGGGTTTCAGTACTTAACAATCACACCACATACAGTACCAGCTGGTTGACCCTTTCCAAGTACTTTAGTATTCAGAGAAAATACACTTACTTCAACTAGAGTCTCAGCTGCTTGATCCAACAGGATTGAGCCTCAAATGAGACAACCCAGATGATGTAAGTCATCTGTAGTGAGTTAAAAGCTTTCTGCAACTGTCAAAATATGGTGGTAGGGGGTGAAAAGTTCCAAACTCGGGTAAAAATGGTGATGGTAGGAAAAGCTTTGTCTGACATCCAGCTGGACACCATCATCTCAACTGCAGAGAGGTCCTGTCTGCTTCCAGAGCACCCCCACCAGCAAAGACCCTACAGATGACTCAGTAAATATAAGATAAATCTGTAATTTAACATTTAGGGATCTAGCATATCCTCCTCTATCTATGGCTTTGACTTCTGCCTGTGGCACACTAAAAATTCCTGGCCCCGGAAGTTTAGCAGTCTGCTTTCTTATCTCCTATCTAGAAACAGTACTTGGATACCACGGGAAAGAATAAGACATTTCTGAATACAGAATTCTATTTGGAATAAGATCTGATATATTCACAAGAAACTTAAAGTCAGATTTTTGCCCAAGAGAAAGAGGCTATCAATCACTTCATAAAAAAAATACTGAGCAAATACTAAGTGCCCAGAACTAGTATTTCTCCCCAAATGGAAAACTGGTCATACAGAAGTATGTGGATTTTTACCATATTTTGGTTCTTCTGAGTCCTAGAAATAAACAGAGAGCCAAGGTGAAGGCAGACAATCCCAGGACCCTGAGACTATGACCCGAGCCGAAGGCAGAGGCTTAACCCACTGAGCCACACAGGCATCACCAAAAAAAATTTTTTTTAATCTAAAACTAACCAAACAAAACCCCCAACACATTGAGAATGAAGAGGCAAGGCAAGAGTCAAGGTTTTTTTTTTTTAAAGCAAGGTCAAGCGTACTCAAGGGAAAGCATCTATACAGAAGGGCCTTTCTATAATATGATTCTTATGTTCCCATGCCAGGTCATGTTTTATTATTATTTTTTTTTTTTATTTTTTTTTTAAATGACAAGGCAGGCCTTTTCTTTTCTTTTCTTTTAAAGATTTTATTTCTTTATTTGACAGAGAGAGATCACAAGTAGGCAGAGAGGCAAGCAGAGAGAGAGGAGGAAGCAGGCTTCCTGCCGAGCAGAGAGCCTGATGTGGGACTTGATCCCAGGACCCTGGGATCATGACCTGAGCCGAAGGCTGAGGCTTTAATCCACTGAGCCACCCAGGCGCCCCGCCAGGTCATGTTTTAAAGCTGAAACACGACTCTAATGAATATTTACACTGAAAGCTTCTATTATGACAATGAGTAAAAAACCCAGGGGCACCTGGGTGGCTCAATCGGTTCAGTGTCTCCCTTTGACTCAGGTCATGATCCCAGGGTCCTGGGATGGAGCCCCGTATCAGGCTCCCTGCTCTGCGGGAAGCCTTCTTTCCCTGTCTCGCTCCCTCTGCTTGTGTTCCCTCTCTCGCTATCTCTCTCTCTGTCAAATAAATAAGTAAAATCTGAAAACAAAGCAAACCCCAGAATAACTCTTTGAAAAGGTAAAGAAATATAGACCTAATCCTGCACTGCCATAAGATCCACAATACCTTTACACTTCAATAAATGATTAGACATATATTAAACATTGTGGGCATTTTAACCCCATGCCCACAAAATAAATTTTGAGGACCAGCCTCTTGAAATACAGACTCTGGGTCATTTGAGTAAACAGTATTAAAATAAACAGAACCCCCCCGCCAAAAAAAAGGACAAATGAACTTTTAGGAAATGTAATGTTGAAGGAAAAAGAATAGTATAGTGTTAAAAAGAAACTAGACACAGTTTCACTTAAGTTTTTCAGTAAAACATGTAAACAGTAGCAATGTTTTCTGGCTTCAGCATCCTAGATGCATGTTATTCATATGGCTAAGGAATGTCAGCAGCTGTGAAATTCAGTTTTCCCTAATTTCGAATTCCCCATGGAGAGATGCAACTGTATTTAGAGAAGGCTCTCAGGCTGCCATGTTTGTAAAACCTACCCACATTGTCCACATTCCCACAAACCTCTCCAAAGAACCTGCTGGATTAGAGAGATAGGAAGTGCCCCTGGTGGGAAGGGTTTACAGCACTCATCCTGAACAAAGCTCATTATCATACTCTGAATCACTTATTTTGGTACCATTTAGGAGTACCTAGAAGGGTGTCATACATAGAAAGAGGAACTAAAATGTAGGATTCATCAAATTTAAACCATCTACACTCCCCTTCAGCTCTCAGAGCCAGTTATTTTTTGGTAGCTTACCCCACTTACTTTTGAACTTTCCTTTAATATGAAGCAACTTTAGGACTCCAAAATACACTGACATAGTCTTGGGAAAAAAAAAAAGAGATTTCTCTTACAAAATCTTTAGTATACTGCTTTTTCTATAATTTACAGCAGTGCAAGTTCACTACTTCATCTGTACTTCCCTGACTCTTCAGGACAAGGCAAGTGCACTTTATGTAAGAGAAGCCCCACTGAAGGAAAGTTACTCATATTTTTGAGCTGTTGACATCATTTGGTTTGAACAGAACATTAAAGATGCAGGCAGTCCTTCTATTTTGGATTACTGCTGTTAGGACCTTTAACACAAGGTAAGATCTGCAGCAAACACAGTGGCTTAATTACTTCTCTTACAGTGATTTATAGCCACCAATAAGCATTTTTCCATCATTTAGAAATAGGTGACCTATTCCATAGGACAAAACAGAAAGTTCAGCCTGTTGACAGCATTCGAGGGACTAAACACTATATTAAATGCCAAACTTAGTGATTAAAGTGACCTCAAATATGCTAAAAGAAGTTGCCAGATTATTAAAAAGAGCCTGCTAATGCATTACCAAACTACTGACTGAGAAATTCAGTAAGCCAGGCTTGGCTTCCAGAAACCTAAAACTTCTTCTCTATGCTAGCCTTCATTCCTTCTGTGCTGATATGATCCCTACTCCCTTATTTCTAGATAGGGATAATCATGCTCCAATTTCCACATATTTACTACCAGCTACTCCCTGGAGTAGCAGGGTTAGAATATGAAGCCTTAACTATAAAAAACCCATGGAAAAACATGCAAATATTTATATGCTACTTACATCTAGGTGCTTTAGCCCCCTGACCAGCAGCTTTTCAAGTTTCTAGCTCTAAACGCTAACTCTGGCGGCTTGTGATTATTTGTCCTCAGTTTCACTCTCCTATTTCCATGTCCATGACTTCCTCACCATCAAGTAATTAGCCTCCACTCAGACAACAAGAAAGCAGAGAGAAGGTCAACACAGCTAACTGAAGAAACAGAAGTTGCCCTGCACAGTCAAACAAGTTGTATCTTTCAACATAACCCAGTGGTTCTCAACTCTGACTGCCTGTGAGAATCACCTCAGGAGCTTTTTAAAGTATCCTGATACCTAGGCCTCATTCCAAAGGTATTAAATAACCATCTCTGAGGATGGGACAAGACATTAGTATTTGCTAAAGTTCTTCCAGCAGAACGCAATATGGAGTCAAGCTGAGACCACTACATTAAGTCAGACTGAACAGCTGCTCTCTGGTTTTCTATACAGAGAACTAATCTTAAGTCTTGTTTTCCATACAGAATTTCAGAGGACTTCTTAAGTAATTCCTAACTCTGCTCTCCTTTAAAATTAGGGAATTTCTTCCCTAGTAAAGGAAGGAGTAGGGGACGTTCTATTTCACAGGTGTAGGGAAGGAGGTAACAGTCCTTTGCATTTTCTCAGGTCTGCCAGGAGCTGCTTCTCCTCACTTTATACACTGTAAAATCACAAAGACAAGTTTTGGGTTCCCATTAAGCAGGACGGACATTAGTCATAGACATGTGATTCCTGCAAGTTAAATGTCAAGGTGTCCTAGGTCCCAAGGTTCCTTTTCCTACCTCCAGCAGGTCTATCATCCTGGTCATCTGGGAGTAGATAAGGACCCTATGTCCTTGAGACTTGAGCCGAGTCAGGAGGACATCAAGGGCATACAGCTTTCCACTGTCAGTGATGAGGCTCTCCTTGCCTGGGGAGAAGAAAAGGGGGGGGGAGGAGGGGGAAACTGTATTTAATTGAAGCAGCAAAATCACTCACTGCAAAGCTGTATGCAGCCAAAATTACTATAACCAGGGTGCTTGTCATCACAAGAGCAGGAAAGTAACTCTAGAGAAGAATGCACAGCACTGTTAAATCATGATCCAGTAGTGCTCTGGGAAGAAGAACCCTGAAAGAGGGAGGTGTAGGTTCCCTTCCAAAGGACAGTTCCCAATCAGATATCTGCTGCTAAGAAAACTCAAAGTTTCCCTGCTCCATGTCCTTACTCAGGGGACAGCAGGTACACATGGACATCTAAGAGTGAGGTCCATGTCATATCTGCTCTAGGTGACCTGAGAAACTTGCTTTTCCTTCTTCATCCTATCTTTCGATATTTGTTTCTGCTAGTTCTGTGGCTAAATGGTTTACACCTCCTGAAAGCATGAGAATGTAGAGAAACAAAGGCTATTCTGCCTGTCTTTGGAGACACTTAAATATCGAGAAATCCAAATACACATATCCATTCCTGCCCCTCTGTGTAAATACAAACTCCTTCTCCTGGATGATTTCGAATAGGCTGGCTGGTAAATATCATTATCCTAAACTGTAATTCAATAAAGACACTAAAGTTTGTTCAGCTTCTCAGAAGGACTGACTTTGGGTTCTGTGAAATGGAAGCTGCTTTTACTCACTAACTCGTGCTTTCTCTTTCCTCATCCCATTAAAAGAAAAAAAAAAAAAAAGCATTTTAGCCAGAGATCTTTACAGAGCACTTAGCTCTCAAATTTTCATCTTATCCATTCAGTATCATTCAACTCCCATCACATTTCAGGAAGTAGAGCTTCCTGTTTGCAGACGGGTCCATAAACATGCCCTGAACAATTGCTGCTACTAAGAGAGGGAAGAAACGAGGCTGAAGGGGCCGGGAGATTTAAGTGTATATTTGGAAGTGGCCATGGGATGCAAAAAAGGAGAGACAAAGGATAGAGAGACAACACAGACAACTAACCACTAAAAGTAAAAAAGGGAACTGTTAAAAAATGTACGGTCTATCCCTAGTTTCTGGGTTCAAACCCATGTTTTTTTCCCCCTCAGAACTGCAAAGGCTGACTGTTGAGAGCAATCCAAGAGTTCTCAATGGGTATTTCTCTGTTCTCGCCACCATTTGCCAAGTCGTAATCATTGTATAAACCGAACGAGAACGGATGTGCTGACAGCACCATAACAAATCATCAGCCACTCATGTTTTTGCTACAAAGCCACAGACCCTGGATGTTTACTCCTCTGCACTGCTGCCTGCCTTTTCCCACCTTCGGAACGCTGCCAGGCCACATCTCTCCCTCCACCACCCCCTCCCTGACACTGTGGCACACACACCTTTGTTCAGCCTCTTTGTTTGGTCCTGTTTAGATTACTGAAATGCTCTTCTTTTTGTTGATCTCCTTACCAACACAATCAAACGACTGCAGCTGGGACAGAACCAAATGCTAGGCCCTGTCCCTGGCACCAGACAAGGAGGCCTGTATGAATTCCAAGTCTGATCAGGCGGCAATGCTTTCCTAACAACTTCAACATTTTCTTGTCACAATTACCTTTCTCTCTTAATTGGGTTCCCTGGGATCCCTCAATTTTGATAGCTCCTAAACATTCCCCACAGAGCTACCAATCAGCTTTAGACAGTTTCTTTTTTCATTAAAAGCGCAGGATGGTGGAAAAAAAAAGAGAGAAGCCCATATATAGTTTTCATCACTGAGAAGAGTGGGCAAGCTAGGTTCATCGGATCTCGGCAGCCTGCTTATCTTCCCTCTCCATTCACATCTACTCCCTCCACACAAATATTTTAGCGTATATAAATCAGTCTAGTGTCTGCATTTTGAGAAGCTTCATCTCAAAGTCGTGATTCAATAGTTTTCACACATCCCTGCTTCCCACATCTCCTTTCCTTTGCTAACTAGAACGAACTGATGCTAAGAGGAGGAGGCTCAGAGACGAAGATGCACACAGAACTCCTGAGAGAAGCAAGAGCGGCACTCGTTAGCTATTACTGTGTATGTGGGAAGTGAAAGTGGATGGACTGGATTTCTCTGGACTGCCCTGAAAGAAAAGGACTAAGCAGAAAGAGACTGCAGCCACAGCCTTCGAATACTGAAGCAACGAACAGTGTTTCTGCTTCTCCGTTAAGCATGTTAACTCATCACCCAGTACTTGTCCTTACAAAGACAGGCGGAAAAAAAGTGTTTCTTTCCCTCTACACACTGGGGTCTTTCAGGCCTAGCATCCATTACTCAATTTCTCAGGAGCTACCGAAGTTGCACTGGACAACAGCACCACCTGTTGCTAAGTAGGGCACAGAGCCAAGAAGAGCACAATCCCCTAGAAATTAGGCTGATTGTGCCAAGTCCAACCTCACTTTAAAACAGGATCTCAGGACGCCTGGGTGGCTCAGTGGATTAGGCCTCTGCCTTCGGCTCAGGACATGATCCCAGGGTCCTGGGATCGAGCCCCGCATCGGGCTCTCTGCTCCGCAGGGAGCCTGCTTCCTCCTCCCTCTCTGCCTGCCTCTCTGCCTACCTGTGATCTCTGTCAAATAAATAAATAAAATCTTTTTTTTTTTTAAAGATTTTATTTATTTATCTGACAGAGAGAAATCACAAGTAGGCAGAGAGGCAGGCAGAGAGAGAGGAGGAAGCAGGCTCCCCGCGGAGCAGAGAGCCCGATGCGGGGCTCGAACCCAGGACCTGGGATCATGACCTGAGCCGAAGGCAGCGGCCTAACCCACTGAGCCACCCAGGCGCCCCTAAATAAATAAAATCTTAAAAAAAACAAAACAAAAAAAAAAACAAACAGGATCTCAAAATGCTGTACAGACCTATCCTCTTTCTTGCAACATCTTCCACAATCCTACAGTACAAGCTTAAAGTATCTTAGACACAACTTCTTAACTGGTCACAGTGTAAGAGTCTATTTAGGGACAAAAATGAGTATATTCCATGGCAGTAAAACTAGGCTAATAGATGAAATACCTCCTTTTTCCAAGGAGAGAAGACTTCTGAAAGGAATAAATATCCTTCTCCCGGGGAAACAGGGAGATGCATTCAAGGCGTGAAATCCAGGAGATTTTGGTCTTTCGGGGACTATAATGGAACCAATCCTTCCCAAGGAAACAGAAAATGTAAAAGTATAGAGCAAAAAGAGATAAAATACGGGTTCCAGTGACCCCTCATCCCCCCACCGCTCGCTGCCCTGCCCCAGCTAGTCTACAGAGCACAATGGGGTCAGTGAGGAGCTGGTTGGTTCTCACAGTAAACAGCCAGTGAGGCTGGTGCTTTTTATCGATGTGAAAAGAACTCAGACACTTCCTGCTATTTAAACAAGGTCCATTTTTCTTTCAAAGAACAGGAAAAGCCACAAGAGATTCCCACAGCGCCAGCAATAAGCCCTCTACTCCTGTACTGGGAACTTAGGAGCCCGAGTAAAGAAGGGAGAAAGAAGAAATAAGGTGCTGTCTTTCTTCTTTCAACACCTGTGCTCATCTTCTGGCTGGGATTCAATGGTTTCCAGACCCGCTGGATTTCAGTCCTCTATTCCCACTACTAACCAGGCCTGCTTTACAACTGGGCTTTCCCCCTTGTTTTCCAACAGTACACCTTCACCCACTGCTTTCAGGTGTTCTAGGTCTGCTACGAGGCCACATATTATACTGCTCTCATAAACTCAGGATGGATTCTTCTAGTTCAAAGCACCCTCCAACCCCAGCTACGGATGAGGCTGACCCAAAGTCCCTTGACACTTGGCAGATTCTCTCTTTTGAATGCTCAGCTCTAATTTACTTTCATTATATCCAGTAAAAAGAATACAATCAAAGTATCAGAGAATCTGGACGACCAAAACTAACGTGGTAGGCCTCAACTAGCACTCTAGTCTGCCAGCAGGTGTTTGCAACATAAGCCTAGGAATCTTGTGTTCAGTTTCCTTAAAAGTAGTCTCACTAAAGCAAAGATGAAAACCTAGTTTCCTTTCAGCCCTCGACCTTGACTCTAGGAGGTCTGGGAATCTGCTAGCGTTTTGGCATAAAACACACTGTTTTTCTTCTGGTTATCATTCAGATCTCTAGTGCTCCGTGCAGGACACTGTTTATGCTACTTCAACTAGGCTTTCTGAAGTGACGACATTCTCATTCACCCTACTGGCAATGGCACAAGACAACTGTACTCATTCGACCTGGAGCCTTTCCTACCAACTTTATTCTCCCAACGGCTCCTTTTTTTTTTTTCTTTTTTTAAAGAGTGGCATTCCTTTCTCAGCTGTAGGCTTGTCAAAGGAGAGTACGTAAGCACAAATCTAAAGAACATTTCTCTCTTAAGTCATAAATTACTCAAGTATTTTTACCTATGAAGTTAGTAAGGGGAAAACAGGAAACAAACCCCAAGCACTTCGAATTCTAAGTATCTAAAGCCACCACACGGAGTATCTCCTCGGTTCCTCTTCCCTTGCCAGAGCTGGGAACACATTCCACGAGAACAGAGAACTTACCTGGAATCCTGATGAAAGACCAGCCGTTCTGAGGCCTGATGCTCCACAGTCCTCCAGCTGGCTCTGGGAAGAACTGGGATCGTCGATTTAGCCAGTCTGCCGCCAGTTCAGGGGCCCCATTTAACAAACACTGCTTGGCTGTCAGACTCCCTCCTTCCTTCAGCACTCGCCGCTCATATTCTGCACTGCGGTCATTGCAGTAAGAATCCAATGGCACTGCGGTAACCTGCGGTGAGACAGTCATGTGAGACAGCTCTTGCACATTTCCTACACCCCAACTTTGTAGATAAATGTGGACAATTCTCAGGCTAGTTTGTCCTGACAAATAAGCTGCCCCTAATAACTGACTTAGTGAGCTGGTCCAGGTAAAAGGCCAACCACTTACAACATGAATCTGCAGCAAGCTAAAGATCCAGAGAGTGCTTGAGTTTTCAGAAAAACTGGGATACCAGGTCAGGAATGATTCTATCATGGTTCTATAGATCCCTGACCCAACTCTGCCACTTCCCCTCATTGCTGGGTAGTGTTTTTGGTGAAGTTCTAGTAGCCATACACAGAATGGGAAGATCAGGAAGGGAGCTGGAACTACACAGTCATTACTAAAGAACAAAAAGGGTTATTGGCCTGGTGCATTTAAAGTGATCTTTAATGGTTCTGTGGCAAAGCTCCCAAGTTTATCAAGACTTTTTTCTCCTCTTCCCTGACCAGGTTGCTGACTGAAAAGCCTAATGAAAGATAAGAGAACCTTTCTTTTAGGCCATAAGATGGGATATGCTGGAAGGGGGTGGAGAAAGATACTGCCAGAGAGTGGTGGATTCATTTCTTGGCTAGGACAGAGCCTATGCACAAACTCTCATCTCCCCACAAGGTGCAACAACACTGAAATGCTGCCTGCCCCCCACCCTCGCCCCCATGGAATAGAAGGCTCTCGCCAATTAAGAAACAGGCTTTTTAATCCTTTAAGTGATTTGGGTCTATTCCTACTCTAATAAGCATCTGTGTATTCAGATAGCTGTGATTCAGATTCAGAAATCACCTGATTAGAAGCCTGAGTTACCTTCTGTTGAAATTTGGAGGTTGTGATTATCTGCATGCTCAGGCTGATAAAAATGCGAAAGTCCCATTATATGCATCAAACTGCTCAGAAAAACCGTGGAGCAACCCCAAGAATGCGGAGAAACTGGGTATAAGGAGCAAGTGCAGAGGAACGAGAGAGATCAGAACACAGAAACTGGCCCTACCTAGTTAGCTAGTTTTATTGTTGCTATTATTTCCCAGAAGAGAGACATTTAGGAAAATGTATCTTACTATTAGCTTTTCTATCTTCATGCCCATCAATCATTAGGGCAATAGCATGGTTGTCAAGTTTTGGTATGTAGAAGAACCTTCTTGGGAGCTTATCTAAAGTGTAGATTTTGATCCAGAAGGTCTAAAGGAAAAGCCAATAGCTCTAGGTTTTTAATGTATACCACGGCCCCTCAGGCCAAGCCTTAATGCTGCCCTGGGGTACACTAACAGTCAGCTAGCTGAATACAGGGCTGCAGGTGCCTCTGCTGGAGACTAGAGGATACCAAAACAAGAGAAAGAGCATGATTTACTAATACCATAGCGTCCTCTACTCCGGCTCAGAGATGAAGCTGAACGGAGTTTGCTAGAAAACAGTGCCATCTACAGTCCAGACACAAAGCTACAGGGAGGGGTCACAGCAAGCGGGTGCCCCCTGCAGCTCCAAAACCCAGTCAGCTCACACAACCGTTTCACACACAATACGAGATGCAGTTGTTGGTAATCTCCTATCATCTTTACACATTCCAAAAGGAGTTTGTTCTCTTGCTTCCAGTTTATTCCTTTTTCCCACAGAAAGCTGAACATAGACAAATGAAGACAGAAATAAAAAAATGGTGGATAAAACCTGGATTTTCCTGCTGTAGCCTGTCCTGGCAGTAACTCAGCAGCTATCTACCATCTACGGTATGAGTCCCAGAACCACACGGTCAATAGTGGATAGTGGCTGTACTTTCCTAACACTCATATAAGCAGCAGTGGTTAGACTACAGAAGTACGACTGGTTCTATACAGTATATATACTTTTGGAGGAGTAAATCATATTTACACTTTTCTAACAAGATACTCACACTGATCAATTTTATACTCAGAGATAACAGCTTTGTTTTTGTTGTTTATTTTGTAGAAAAGCAGTATTTGTAATGGAATTATATAGATTTGGGGGGCACCTGTTTGTTCTCATGCATGTGCTCTAAAATAATAATAGTTAAATAAGAACAATAATATGTACATATAGACTTTGGGCCCAGGTTCTCCAGATGAAAAATCAAAAGCTAAAAACTCAGCACAAAGGAAGAGGGGAACAATGACACAGGGAAAATGTTTTTCCTGCCTAAAACTCACTCCTAGGCACTGTTACACAGTTTAAAAACAAAACAACTTTCTCCAGTTATAAACTTTCACCTATTTTCCAAATTCATTTTGCTGACATCCTTACAAGTCTAGGACTGAAGACTAGGAGGTATGTGAGGCCCAGTTCTTAGTGAAATATTTTTTAATGTTTTGATAAGCTTCTTTGGCAAGGGCCCTGGATCAAGATATATGCAAAAATCACAGAATGTCATGTCATAAGTACGCAAGCAGTGAACTCATGAGGTCTAAGAGGAGGCAAACAAGTCCAGTTCTAATTAAACTGTGCTTCCCAAGTCAGCTCTCTCATAAATGGCCTCCACCCATTCTTCTAACCCCACGTGGCCTTCCGATTTCTCAGAAGTAGGGAGAAATGAAGCATGTCACACCATTCTTCCCTCCCCACAAATGGAAATGCATACTCCCTTTAGTCTCACATAAGCTAACCTCTGCTTCTTGCTTCATTAACTTCCTAAACTATAGTATCTTCAAGGGCTGTCTCCTCAAGCATTTAGCGCGTCCTTCCTGAGGACGTGTATGCTTCTGCTCTAGCTCTAGCAAGCGTGACCACTCCAAGCGCTTCAGTTTTTTGGTAAAATGAACTTCCAGGGTCTTAGTTTATTAACCCAGCAGAATTATTTCTTCAGCTAACAAGAAAATAGCTCCTATAATTCCTTCCTTAGTGGCAGGCAAAGTTCTTCTAGAACTGACCCTGAAAGTTTCCACAGCACAAGACAGGGACATTAATTTGTTTCAGCTCAAGGCTAAGGTTCAGACTTCAAAGAAAGTCAGTTTTTCCCCACCACAGATGGGTTAGAAATCAATATAAGACAAGCAAGGATCTCAGGATTATTCACACCCCAGGCCTGATCTGAAAGGTAAAAGCTTATGGATGAGTGTATAAAATATTCAGACATATTTAAAACTCCTCTTCCTGGGGCGCCTGGGTGGCTCAGGTTAAAGCCTCTGCCTTCAGCTCGGGTCATGATCCCAGGGTCCTGGGATGGAGCCCCGCATCGGGCTCTCTGCTCAGCAGGAAGCCTGCTTCCTCCTCTCTCTGACTGCCTCTCTGCCTACTTGTAATCTCTGTCAAATAAATAAATAAAATCTTTAAAAAAAAATAAATAAAACTCCTCTTCCTGTCCATATAACCATGGTGTAACTACTCCTATTTCAGGTTTGACACCCTGCTATGTGAAAACATTCTGTAACAATTATGGAGAGAGGGGCTGAGTAGGAAAGGAAGGTGCTAGGGCAGAGTGCTTCAGCCAAATAATAAAGTTTTCTCCTGTTCCTTGCCTGTCACCCCACCTTTATGCTATTTTATCCTTCTTCAAACTAGTCACTATTTACTATTCTTTAGGGAAATAGCAGCACCAGGCTGACAGTTTCAACTCTGGGCTCCTCAGAAAACAAGCCTTCAGTTGTACAGTTGGAGTATCCCATGTGTGAGTCTGTTGGGAGAGTGGGGTTCTTCTTCAGAGTGGTTGGCCAGAGAGCTCTGAGTAGAATAAATAAAGAAACTTCATGCCTGTCAACGCAATGACAGCCCAAGGCAGCTCACTTTTTAATTGGCTCTATAAATCACTAGGGATATGAGAAGTAAAAATACCTAGACATCCCTCTCTGAAATCTAGACTTCCTCTTATTAGGCCTCGCAGTATACACATCAGATTGGAAGGGTGAGAAGGAAATGAACCACACAACTATGTAGCCTAAAGACCACTTTCTATAGAAGCACCTGACTTTAGATGTGTTCTAGAAAGGGTGTATTTCCCTGCATTGACTAAAGCTTCCAAGACCAAAAATGCTTTGGCAGAACAGGATATATAGAAAATCTAAATACTTTCTATTTAGATAGCTAATATATATCACAGTTGACAGTGGCCTGCAAATCAAGTTAATGTAGTACAGGGTCAGCAGAAAGAAGGGAAGGCAGGCAGGAGTCAATGGGACTCAGTCCCATCATCATCTCATTTCCATTCATCAACTTTCTTGGGACCCCTGCCAGACTCTGACCTTTGATATCTTAATAAAGAATGCAAGCTGATGTCAATAATGACAGCAAAATATCACTAAGGAAGATTCAGAAGGCTCCACCTTCTTTAAACAGAACTGTGAACACAGCAGACCTTCTAGAATGAGTGGAGAAAAGAAGGTAAGAAGAGTAAGTAATGTCGGCCTCTTTAAGAGTTTTCCTGGCTAACTGAAAGATGCTCCTTAGAGAAAAAGGGCAATGAGCCAGGAAGAC
This sequence comes from Lutra lutra, assembly GCF_902655055.1. NCBI lineage: Eukaryota > Metazoa > Chordata > Mammalia > Carnivora > Mustelidae > Lutra > Lutra lutra. The sequence goes on from NC_062284.1 coordinate 60,680,178, forward strand.
TAAAACTTGTTCTCTGCTCTAACCACAGAGTCTGATGCATCTCTACTCTGCCCCCTCCCTTCACATACTTGTTCAGAGTTGTAAGAGAGCTTCTGTCTAGCTCTGATCAATGACAGGAAAGAATGGAAGAGGTAAGCAGAGTAAAACACAGCACTGTGCAAAGGGGAGCCTTTGCAGCGATGCTGTTGGCAATCCACAGAGAGCCCTGTTTTGATAAATGGAGGGTTAGGAAGGATCTAACAGGTGCTCAAAGTTGAAACCATAAGAGAAACTGCTCCCAACCTGCAAATAAAACTAAGACTGCTGAATGGTGAATAGAGCACAACAGTCACTTTTCAGAGGGAACATACCTGTGAACCACAGTCCAGGCAGGGCTGCTGAGAAGAGTGAGAGAACACCAGGCTAAGAAGTTTCTTGATGTTGAAGTGTTATGTTTCCTTTTATTATTTGGAGACTGCACTGAGGCGATAAGGCCAGATCAAATCTCCCTCCCAATCTGACCCCCTCCTCTAAAAAACCCTCAAAAACCTCAATGCAGGTAACAAATGGCTCCCTCTCCTTTTCAAATATTCCCTTGTCCCTGACCCTGCTGTTCAGTGATAATCTACCTGACAGATGGCTTGCTCCCATGGTAGTTTAGAGCTCCTGACTAAACGAGAGGAATGACACAGGAGAGACACGGTCAGGGAAAGAAGCCATTCCGATCTACCATACAATTCTCAAACCAATGTAATTTAAAGGGAGGAGCACTGTCTTGGGAAAGCCAGGACCATGTGTGTCTTCTAAATACTGATGATTTACATTTCTCAAGGTCCAAAGAGCTTAAAGTAATTGTTTAAGAAATGGATCTCTTAGAAGTTGGTTTATTTCTTCAAGTATCATCTATTTTGTCTCTTCCCTCCTGTGGCACTTACTCGTGGACTGGCCACACACAAAAAAGATGGCAGTTCAGTGAGCAGGCAGCAACGAAGCGAGGAGGTAGCTGATCTCCGCTGATGGATGACCTGGTCTGAGTAGCCACTCACTGCTTTGCAGTGGCTGCTGAAAACCAGAGACTACAAGACAAGAATGCAAATTAGTGCCATTGGCAAGTATGTTTAATGCAAGCAAAATGGAAAAAATGTCACATATTAAATACCTGACTTAAACATTCTTATTTATGAATATTAATTCTAATAAACAATAAACCAGTATTTAGAACCAAATGTATAATATAGTCAAGGTTCATGCTAATTTTAAAAACATGGGTTTTATTGATATACTGTAAGCAAGTGGCATTTCCAATTCTACCTTTTTCTGGAAGAGATACTGTTAATTATAAATAGTTAGAGCATAACTTTCATTAGATAAAACAGTGTATGTGTGGGGGGGAAGTTTGGTTCATTTGTTATACCATGGATGCAAACTCACATCTTGTATTAAAAACATGATGCCTAACAATATCTCCTTCTAAATTTTTCTTCGATGCATTTTAAAGATTTTTTTTTAAAGATTTTTCTTAAAGATTTTATTTATTTATTAGAAAAAGAGCATAGCAGGGGGAGCAGCAGGCAGAGAGAGAGGGAGAGGAGGCTCACAGAGCAGGGAGCCCGATGTGGGGCTTAATCCCAGGCTTCTGGGATCATGACCTGAGCTGAAGGCAGATGCTTAATGACTGAGCCACCTAGGCATCCCCAAGGCACATTGCTTTTTAACAATTTTAAGTAATTGCTACACCAAACGTGGAGTTCAAACTTAAAACTCCGTGATCAAGAGTCATATACTCTACTTACTGACTGAGCCAGCCAGGCATAAGGCACATCTGTTTAGTACCACATGTGTATATTAACAGTGCAGTGTACAGCTGACCCTTGAAGAACATGGGTTTGAAATGTGTGGATCCAGGGTGCCTGGGTGGCTCAGTGGGTTAAGCCTCTGCCTTCAGCTCAGGTCATGATCCCAGGGTCCTGGGATCAAGCCCTGAATCGGGCTCTCTGCTCAGCAGGGAGCCTGCTCCGCACCCCCCACCCCCCGCCTGTCTCTCGGCCTACTTGTGATCTCTGTTGAATAAATAATAAATAAAATCTTTAAAAAAAAAAGTGTGGATCCACTTATACACTTTTTTTTTTTCAAAAAGAACTCAACAATACTATAAATGTATTTTCCTTATGATTTTAATAACATCTTTTCTCTAGCTTACCTTAAGAATACAGTATGTAACATATAAAATATGTGTTAATTGGCTGTTTATGTCATTGGTAAGGCTTCCTGTTAACAGTATACTGTTAGTGGCTAAGTTTTTGGGGAGTCAAAAGTTATACGTGGATTTCTGACTGCAGAGAGGGTCAGCATCCCTAACCCCTACGTTGTTCAAGAGTCAACTGTAGTTCTAGCAAGGTTAGCTGTTTCATTTATTCAGTGACATCAATACAAATGGTCAGGAAAAGGTAACAATATTGCTTTAGCTCCTTTATCTGACCATTTTTTTAAAAACCAGAAATTCTCCCTTTATATTACCTTATCAATACATTTTAACGGACTAAAAGCTCACAGTAAAGCTTCAGTTTATAAGCTTTCATGTGGAAGATTTTTTAAAAGTGTGGGATGCTGGGGCGCCTGGGTGGCTCAGTCAAGTGCCTGCCTTTGGCTCAGGTCATGATCCCAGGCCCTGGGATCGAGCTCCTCAATAGGCTTCCTGCTCGGAGGGGAGCCTGCTCCTCCCTCTCTTCCCCACTAGTGCCCTCTCTAACTATCTGTCTCTCTCTCTCTCAAAATAAATAAATTTTTTAAAAAAGGATGGATGTTCACATAAAAGAATCTGTCAGTGCGGTTACAGTGTTCTTTATTGCAGATGCAATTCTTTCTTCAGTGCAATGTTAGACATTTTTTTTTTAAAGATTTTGTTTATTTATTTGTCAGAGAGAGAGAGAGAGCAAGCACAGGCAGACAGAGTGGCAGGCAGAGGCAGAGGGAGAAGCAGGCTCCCTGCCGAGCAAGGAGCCCGATGCCGAACTTGATCCCAGGACGCTGGGATCATGACCTGAGCCGAAGGCAGCTGCTTAACCAACTGAGCCACCCAGGCGTCCCAATGTTAGACATTTTATTTTGGATCTTCATTCTTGATTATTTCACTTTTTTTCTTTATTGTTTTCTCAGAAAAGGCAGGTTGGAACCTAAATAATCATACATAAGGTAGGCAAATTTTATATGGTATAAGGTCAAGAAAACAAACTGCAAGATGAACAGTAACCAGGGCTGTACAAAGGAATCATAGTTAGAGTTCCTGTACCAAAAGTTTCCAGGATCAAATCTCTTCAAGGCTTCATTGTTCAGTAGATATCTTTTCCCAAAGTCAATGGGCTCTTCAGGTTCACACTTTGAGAGAAGCCATCTTAAGTTGTCTAGCAGGATATGGGTATCATAATCTGTTTTCCAAAACCAATCAGCATTTTCTGAATAATGGTCATTAACAAACTGAAAGGCCTGAACTGTTTCTAGGAGAGATGGCCATCTCCAGTGGTTTCTAACCACACTGTATGGAAGTCTTTACAATGCTTTATTACAACACTGGGCCCCCGTAGCTTGGTCATGTTTAATACTTTCCTCTAGATGTTGACATCCCTGTCATTACCTAGAAAAGAATTTTATCCTTCTGACAGTTTTTCAACAATATCTGCATTCTCATCTCTATGTTGGCTAGCATCTGCATTGAAGTTCACCAGCCTCCCTACATATTTATCTCCACTACCTTCTCAAAGCCCAGGGTGAGGAGCAGATCGGGTATCATACTGTTCTTCCAATACTAGATATTGGATAGCTAAGAACATACACCTAAAAAAATCCTATTCCTATGCACAGATGAAGGCAGTCTTCTTGTTTTCCATAAGCACATTTCCTATTATTGGTGGTAAGGCCCCCTGCTCCTCCTCGGGGATGGGGAGAAGAGATAAAAGTCGAGGAAATACTGGTCGTGTCATCAAGTTATAGTAGTAGTAGTTCAGGACTGCTAGTTAGGGTGTCTACTGCCACCCAGGGGGCTGAGGCAGCAGCAGTAGCTGACCTAAAGACCTTGAATTGTTTACTGACTTCCAGAGAGCAGTAACTAAACAATGTCTCTGCCAGGGATCTCTTAAAGTCACGCTCATCTGAAGTATTTTCAAATGGCAAAATTCAACAAAGCCTGTTTACTTCATTCCCAGAACATAAAGGCAAAAGATGAAAGAATGAACATTTCTTTCAACTATTTTCTCTTCAACCTTATAGTTATTGGTAAGAAAGAGTTATAACATTCACTGCAGGGAGTTCTTTTAACACAATATGTTATTTGTAACACCCTTCTGGAAAAAGTCTAATGATAATTCTACTTCCAGGGGTGGTCATTCCCAAATTAAAACATGTTCACTTGTCTTACATGAGGTAGGTTAAGATGGTATTCTCACAGGAAGTCACTAACGGCAAGGTGATTTGTAGCTTTCTGATCTTAGATTTAAAAAAAAATTCACACGCTCAAAATGCTCATACACAGCCTTAGCTTAAGAGAAACCCTGACCACCCCCAGCATATTTTACTCAATCTATACTTTCTTGTGTTATTTTCTCTTAACACTGGCTTCATCCATTCTTCCTTTATAGGTAGTCCTTAATACCACATTACCCACATTCCCTTCACATAATGACATTAACTACTAGACATTGCTATACGCAAGAAAACTTAATACTTAACACAGAAGAACACAAAGAACACCTTAACCGCCACTGCATAAGCTGCTTGGATGAATAGGTGAAGGAGGTACAGAAAAGGTTCATTACTGCTTTAGTCTGTTTTGGCCAAGAACAAATTAGAACAAAAGAAACAGAAAGTCACACTACGAGAGACATGATTTGGTTATAACGTGGTGTCCCTTCCTCAGGCACTTGAGTGTCTTCACTACCCTGTATGCACTGGTAGCTGTGTGTGTCTTGCTACCACAATCACAATGTACACAAAGCAGAGAAGTTAGGCTTTGGTAGAGAGTCTTTTGGTACCATGTAAGTCTCAATCGAAAATAAGTAGGGCAGGGACGCCTGGGTGGCTCAGTTGGTTGGACGACTGCCTTCAGCTCAGGTCATGATCCTGGAGTCCCGGGATCGAGTCCCGCATCGGGCTCCCAGCTCCACGGGGAGTCTGCTTCTCTCTCTGACCTTCTCCTAGCTCATGCTCTCTCTCACTGTCTCTCTCTCAAATAAATAAATAAAATCTTTAAAAAAAAAAAAAAAAAGAAAAGAAAATAAGTAGGGCAGGATGATAGACCCCACAGCTGTAAATTTCCTGCCACAGTATAGCACAGAAAACACACAGATGTTTTCCCCTCAGATATAAATTTACCCATTTAACAAGGGGCATACTTTATTTTCCATGTCTTGCAAAAATTAAAAGGAACATTTCTAACCATTAGGTCTTCATTACTCAGAAATTAATTTTCTGCTTTTGTTCTTAAAGAATACATCAAACATAGGTATAGAGAAAAGGTCTCACTTTATTATTATTATTTTGCTTTTTAAGTTTTAATTTAATTTAATTTTATTTTATTTTTTTTTAAAGATTTTATTTATTTATTTGACAGAGAGAGATCACAAGCAGACGGAGAGGCAGGCAGAGAGAGAGACAGAAGCAGGCTCCCTGCTGAGCTGAGAGCCCGATGCGGGACTCGATCCCAGGACCCTGAGATCATGACCTGAGCCGAAGGCAGCGGCTTAACCCACTGAGCCACCCAGGCGCCCCTTAAGTTTTAATTTTAATTCCAGTTAGTTAACATACAGTGTTATATTAGATCCAGGTGTACAATATAGTGATTCAACATTTTCAACCATCAGCCAGTGCTCATCACAACAAGTGTGCTCCTTAATCCTCATCAACCTTCCCCCAACCCCCTTCCCTTCTGCTAACCATCAGTTTGTTCTCCAAAATTAAAAGTCTGTGAGGAAAGGTCTCACCTTAAATGAAAGGGCGTAGTGTTTATAGATCAACTGCTAGACTAAATGGCTTCTATTTTCAGATATTTTAAGTGACCAAACAAAAAGAGAGAAAATAAAGCACAGAAAACCCGAGTACAATGGCTTCTCAGAGCTTTCCACAAGGGGCGTTGGCAGCTTTCATGATCTCAGGAAATAATGTCATATATAGATACTACAGGTGCAAATTAACATCTAGCAGATGAGTTTTTGAAAACTTTCTGGTTGGGATTCTTCATCAATAGCCAGTCAAAGCTCTCTAAGCATTTAACAGAGAACAGTGTTTACAACTTAAACACACACCACTTTTTTCAAAAACAATTCTTCATGTTTAGATCCTTTTATATATTTTAAATTACAAAATCTGAACTGCCCCCAATTTTTATGAGCTAGTTCACAAAAGCTGTGGAGTATGGAAAGCTTTTGACACACATGATGACTAAGTGGCCCATTACCATGGCAACAGTTTCACTGAAACAGATATAGGAGATGGAATCAACACTGGTACAGGTTTCCCTTGTTCCCCCAAAGTAGAGAATTCCTTTGCAAACTTTTGGAAGCTGAAATAGCATAAAGTAAAGAAGCAATTACCATTAATCTATGTGGAAAATATTTTGAGCATTCCCAGACCCCAAAAAATAACCTCTTTCAGGCTTTTCTGATACCTCAGGACACACCTTGGTAACAGATGCACAAAATAAATTGAGATAAAGTACAGATGCTCCCAGACACAGTTCAAAGCCATGACAGGTCGATGCTGAGTATAGTTCCTGGGGAAGGGGCTCAGCGGTGCCATTCCCACTGCTCCAGTGCACATAGCTCTGTAGTGGCTCAGTGCCAAACAAATGCTGAATGCTATTTCCGCTTTTTGCCTTTTTTTTTTTGTAAAATGAAAGTCCTCTTCGGATTTCTTTTGATTAGTGAAACAGTTACGAATGTAGGTCTTTCTTAAAAGCCAAGTGTTATAACCTTGAACTTTTGAAAAGTGGGGGACACCTTGTACTCTGCTTCTCCCAATCATCATTTTTAACCCAATATAGCATAAAATCTGTTTTGCCTCCCCCAAAAGATGACTACATGGAATATATCCTATAGATTCTGGATTTTGTCTTTATTTTTCTAAGCAAAATAAGGATGAAAAAGAAAAAGATTCGTATGTGTGAAACACATTAGCCCCTACAAATCTGTACAAGAAAGGAGCTCTGGCCAGAGCTCACAGTAGCGAAGGAGGTGTGTGTGAATGAATTTATGAAAAATTTGAACTAACTACTATTTCTTTTTTTTTTTTAAGATTTTATTTATTTGACAGAGAGAGAGATCACAAGTAGACAGAGAGGCAGGCAGAGGGGGAAGGGGAAGCAGGCTCCCTGCCAAGCAGAAAGCCTGATGCGGGGCTCCATCCCAGGACCCTGAGACCATGACCTGAACCGAAGGCAGAGGCTTAATCCACTGAGCCACCCAGGCACCCCACTACTACTCCTTCTTAAAATTTTCACCAGTAAAGCAGGGTGGAGCACAATAAAATTAAGAGGAACATAGTGAACCATGCTGGCTTTTATTTCACAAGCATCACAAAAGAAAGAAATATTAGACAAGAATTCACGTCAAGTTAGAGAGTTTAAAAGGCCTTAAACTTTGTTTAAAACACCCCAAAAGTGTCATCTGATCTGTGTCCTTAGCCTAGTTCCTTAGTTCCTTCATGTTTATATATCATCCTAAAGCCAGTATTATGAGAACAGGACTTCCTTGAACTCTCTAACACAAAATTCAAATCTAACATTCACTGCAGAGAGAATACTAAGGTTTTACAGGCACCTCTGGGAAGAGTGCTTCTCACTGTCCAGATTCATTCATACCCACAGTGGGAAAGAATGCGGTGAGGACTGGGTTAGACTACCAAATGACTCAGTAGTATGGGGTCTGAGGTAGCTTACCAGGAACAAGATGACAACATGTAGCTTAGTCAATTCTCATTACCTGTCCTCTCAGAGGAATAAGAACAAAGCTTTTACCTGGATTTGATGATAGGAAGCTGTATTTAGGAGACAACCTACTGGAACAATAACTACTATTCATTATAAAACAAATGAAGGCACAGAAGAGAATGAAGAATTTTTTTCTGCAATAAAAGGACAAAGCTGCATGTGGAGAAATTAATTCAAAGCTAATTTGGTAGCTCCAAAGGAATTTTACTTGAAATTATTACTTGAATAGTACAAGAGAAAGAATTCTACACTTGCTTCCAATTTTAGCATTTCCCCTTGTCTTTGCTCTCAGGTCTATCCACTCAAGAATAATTCCTAGGGTGTCTGGCTGGCTCAGTCAATAGAGCATGCCACTCTTGATCTAAGGATAGTGAGTCTGAGTCCCATGTTGGGCACAGAGATTACTTAAAAAAAGGGTGGGGGGGTGCCTGGGTGGCTCAGTCGGTTGAGCATCTGCCTTCGGCTCGGGTCATGATCCCAGGGTCCTGGGATCAAAACCCACATCAGGCTCCTTGCTCCGTGGGAAGCCTACTTCTCCCTCTCCAGCTCTCCCTGCTTGTTCCCTCTCTCTCTCTGTGCCTCTGTCAAATAAATAAATAAAATCTTTAAAAAGGGTGGGGGATGCCTGGGTGGCTTAGTTGCTTAAGCATCTGCCTTTAGCTGAGGTTGTCCTGGGATCAAGGCCTGAGTTGGGATCCCTGCTCCATGGGGAGCCTGCTTCTCCCTCTCTCTCTGCCTGCTGCACTTGACTGTCACACTTCATTGCACACTTCATGTGCTCTCCATACTTTCTTTCTCTGTGAAATAAATAAATCTTAAAAAAAAAAAAAAAAAGAATACCCCAAATTTCACCTTTAAAAACTGATCTTGAACACGGAATCACTCTTGTGTTCTTCCATCAAAACTTTGTTTTTGTTTTGAAGATATTTTAAAAAATTTATTGGACAGAGAGAGATAGATCACAAGTAGGCAGAGCACCAGGCAGAGAGAAGGGGGAAGCAGGCGCTCCACTGAACAGGGAGCCCGATGTGGGGCTCTATCCCAGGACCCTGAGATCATGACCTGAGTTGAAGGCAGAGGCTCAACCCACTGAGCCACCCAGGTGCTCCGAAGATTTTATTTTTTTAAGTAATCTGTATACTCAGTGCGGACTCAAACTTACACAATCAAGGTCAAGAGTTGCATGCTCCTCTGGCTGTGCCAGCCAGGTGCCCCACTTTCATCAAAACTTTGAAACATAATTTGTATTTACTTTGCATAGTAAAACAAGGCTATTCCACTCTTTAGGACCACAAAAGAAAGCAAGGAGTTGGAGAAATAGCATTTCTTCACTAATAATCAAGGTTACATAGTAAGAATTAAGTTGGCAAATCAAATGAAAATCCAACATACAGAATACAATAGAAATTACAATGAAAAAAATTTTGCTTTACAAGGACCTAGGGCTTATGAGCAATGAATTCCTGCTGAAGATAAAGCCAGATATCATCCTGTATTTAATATCCTCCCCTGCTGACATCTGCTGTGGCTAATAGAACTGTGAACAAGATGAGTGACAAAGAGAGCGGGGAGAGATACCAACATCCTTTAATCAATTTAAGAACTTTCATGATGTCACAGAACCCATCAACAGCCTAGGCTAAACTCTCAGAACTAGGAATACCAAAACAAACTTTATAATGAAATAACTAACATAAAGGCCTCAGCCCAACAGTAAAAGGCTCTGGTCATTTAAGATATATTCACAAATTCTTTGGTAACTTTCTCCTCAAAAGATAGAGCCTAGTTCCTTCCCCTCTCCTAGCATGACTCCCAAAACTAAATCATAAAAGGCACCGTGCCTCTTCCTCTCTCTCTCATCACTTACCCTGTGGGAAGCCAGCTGCCATGTCATCTGGATACTCAAGCAGCCCCAAGGAAAAGTCCAAACAGCAAGGAACTGAGGCCTCCAGCCAATAGCCAGTACCAACTTCCTAGCCACGTGAGTCAGCTACTTTGGAAGTAGATCCTATGGCTCTAGTCAATCTTTCAAAATAACTGTAACCTTAGCTGACATCTTGACTGGAACTCTTTAAGATTTTCTGAGCTAGAACCACCTACCTAAGCTGCTCTTTTCAAAGTTCCTGATCAACAGAAACTGCAGGGCGAAAATAACTGATGTACAATAAAATTAATGAGCGATCGGGACGCCTGGGTGGCTCAGTGGGTTAAGCCTCTGCCTTCGGCTCAGGTCATGATCTTGGGGTCCTGGGATTGAGTCCCGCATCGGGCTCTCTGCTCGGCAGGGAGCCTGCTTCCTCCTCTCTCTCTGCCTGCCTCTCTGCCTACTTGTGATCTCTCTCTGTCAAATAAATAAATAAAAATCTTAAAAAAAAATTAATGAGTGATCAAACAAGTTACCAATCCCACACTTCTTAACCTCCAAGGGAATGTTAGAACTCTTCACAAAATTCTATTTTAAATACTGATGTTATAATTTTAGGCTGGAGGACATTCCCTAGGTGAGACTATACATCAAGTTCCAAAGGGAAAACCAATACAAACACGAAGCACGACTATTAAGTCATTCAGGAAACATTTACTTAACTTTGCTCGTGCAAGACCGCAAAGACGAGAGGGACTATATAAAATGTTCAAACACTTGAACTGCGTTCTCACTTGGGGAAGAAAAACAAAAGATTTAAAAAAAAAAGAAAAAATGAAACGACAGAACTAAGTAACGCTTTCTTTTTTCATGTTAAGCTTAGTTTCAGAGCTTCTACAAATAGTAAAACTTTCTTTGTTATAGAGAGTACCTTTCCGTTAATTATAGAATTCCCACCAGGATTCACTGGAGTTTTCCACCATATAAAAGGGTAGTTAACCACTGTGCAATCCCACCAACCGTCTCTCTTACATTTTCAATATCCTTCTTCTTCTTTTTTTTTAAATAAACTAATAATTCTTTTTTTTTTTTTAAAGATTTTATCTTTATTTATTTGACAAACAGAGATCACAAGTAGGCAGAGAGGCAGGCAGAGAGAGGGGGAGAAGCAGGCTCCCCGCTGAGCAGAGAGCCCAATGTGGGGCTCGATCCCAGGACTCTGGGATCATGACGCGAGGCGGAGGCAGAGGCCTTAACCCACTGAGCCACCCAGGCGCCCCTCAATATTCTTCTTTAAGGGCTTTTTCCTTTTAGCCTTCTAATCGGAGTCTCCCCTCCCCTACAAACTCAACTTTGACTTAAACCCAGTGTCTCTCCTGAAATATCTCCCTATTCTTCTTTCTGACTGTCACACTTCATGTGCTCTCAATACTTTCTAACCAGAATATCTCTCCCTGTAAATCCCTGCACCAGGCTTTCTGTGATCTTTCTACACTCCCAACGACAAAAGGTACTAATCTCATCCCTGTGTATTTGCTTTAAACTTAATATAGAATTTATCATTCTCTTGAACTCTGAGTTTTGGAAGTGATTCCTTCACTGGCAATACTCATCCATATCCAAATCAATCAGAGTCCCCTGACCCTTTAAGATTTATTTATTTTTTGGGGGTGGGCAGGCAGAGGAAAAGGAAGAGAGTCTTAAGTAGACTCTGTACAGGGCTCTATCTCCTGACCCTGATATCATGACCAGAGCAGAAATCAAGAGTCGGGGCTTAACCACCTGTGCCACCCAAGCGCCTCACTGACCCTTTCTCTGTAATCATTCAGTTACTACCGTTTCTGCTGGGTCCTTAGTACTTGATAATTGCAACCTCTGTTTATCATCCTCCTTAACACGTCCCATCTTTTTTGACAGCATACACTGAGATTAATCTTTATCAAATACTAATGACTGAAATCCCACTGCTGTGCTTAGTGATCTGAGTGATTAAGTGGCCTTCCTTAAACTGGCTACCAGATTACTCCTTCCAGTGGCTTGACAGTAGTCACCAGACTGCAACTATAGCATCTATGTAATAACATAAGCTAATAAAAGGCTAAAACTCCTGGTTTAATATCTAAACCTCAACAGACTGGCACTTAAAGACTCCTACAGGGGCGCCTGGGTGGCTCAGTGGGTTAAGCCGCTGCCTTCGGCTCGGGTCATGATCTCGGGGTCCTGGGATCGAGTCCCACATCGGGCTCTCTGCTCAGCAGGAAGCCTGCTTCCCTCTCTCTTTCTCTCTCTGCCTTCCTCTCCGTCTACTTGTGATCTCTCTCTGTCAAATAAATAAATAAAATCTTTAAAAAAATAAATAAATAAAGACTCCTACAACTTACCTTTCTGGCCCTTTCTTTTGTTTAGCTCCCGTCTTAAACTTGGAATATCATTCCTCCTACTCAGATCCCTACCACTCAAAGTCCAACTAAAACACCACCATTTTGGGCACCGGGGTGGCTCAGTCGGTTAAGCATATGCCTTTGCCTCATGATCTCAGGGTCCTGGGATTGAGCCCCATGTTAGGATCCCTGCTCAGTGGAGAGCCTGCTTCTCCCTCTCCCCCACCCCTTTCCCCACTCATACTCACTCTCCCTCTCTCTCAAATAAATAAAATCTTAAAAAAAGAAAAAAACACCATTTCTATAAAGACTTTTGTCCATTTCAATCTAAGATGATTTCCCATTCTGAACTTTACCACTGATCACCCACCATCAATCTGGCAGTTAATTATGTCTACTCTCAACTCTTGAGTTATTTTTGTTTTTAAAGTCTTTCTAAGAGGTGCCTAGGTGGCTCCCCTTAGGGTCGGTTAAGCATCCAACTCTTGGTATTGGCTCAGGTCACGATCTCAGGGTCGTGAGATTGAGCCCTGTGTCCGGCTCCACACAGCTGGGAATCTGCTCAAGATTCTCTTTCTCTGCATACCCCCCCTAATACCCTCTCCCCCTATGTGCTCTTTCTCTCAAATAAATAAATGATCTTTAAAGAAATAAAGTCTTTTTAAATTTGTGTGTTTTTACTACACACATGAATGATTTATCAATCCAGAAAACAGGGACCATGACTATTAACATACCATACCCACAGCAGACACTGCTGACTAACAGGTTGGTAAACACTAACTACATATGCTCCCTGTGCGAGCAGACTGACCTTGAGAAGAGGCAATTCTAAAATTGTCTGACCAGCAGAAAAAAGGAGCATCAGACAACCACAATCACTAAGCCAAAATCACATTCTACCACCAGAGATTCATTCAGTCAATAAGTTCTTCTGACATATAGATTGATGTACCCATTCACTCCAATTGGCCTTGGTACTCAATAATTACAAACAGCAGGAAGAGAGAAGAAGAGAAGGGTGTATCAAGAAAAGGAGTACTTCCCCCAGTAAATATTGGGTCCTCCCCTCTATCATCATTCTTTACTCGCTTAGGCTTCTTTTACTATCCAGACAGTGGTCTACAAAGGAAGCTTCATACGCAAGATTCACAAGGTAAATAATTAATTAACACATTAGTCTATGTGTATCATTTTAAAGAAAATAATACACAGGTATAGTAAAAATGGACTAAATATATTTAATAATAGGGGTACGTAATGAAAAAACACTTGGGGACCAGTGGCCTATATATCTACAATGTGGAAGAGTTTAAAATAAGATTTATAAGTTGATTCTAAAATTTACGTAAGAATGCAAAGAGCTAAGAACAACCAAGGCAATACTGAAGAAAGACGAAGCTTAGAAGATCTGTGCTACCAGTGATCAAAACGTATTATGAAGCTATATTTCAGACAGAGTGGTACTGGTTCAAGGATAGACAAACGGACCACTGGAACAGAAAAGAGCCCAGACACAGACCCATCCATATACAGCCACCTAGCTGTCAAAAGTGATGCTAAGCGCAGTAAGGACGGTCTTTTCAATAAACGGAGCTGCGTCAAATGGATATGGATATCTATATGCAAAAAAAAGGGGGGGCAATCCTTACTACAGACTAAAAAACCATCACAATTCCCTATAGATCAGAATATGAAAGGTAAATAAATAAAACTTATGGAGAAAAACATACAGAATTACCTTCATGACCTTTGTATATAGGCAAATATTTCTTCAAAGGGACACAAAAATGCTAACTGTTTAACAAAAGACACCAGTGAGAGTGCAAAAGTAAGTTGCAGAGTAGGAGATAATCTGCAATATGTAAGGACTACAAATCACTATGAAAACACAGACAGCCTCATAGAAAAATAAGCAAGATCTTGATTAAGAATTCATACAGGAGGTTATCCAAATGGCTAATAAGCATTAGGAGAGGTATTTAATATCATTATTCATAAGGGAAATGTAATTTAAAGCCACGACAAGATACTACCACAGAGAAAGACTGCTAAAATCAACAAATAATATAACATTCTGGTAAGGATGTGTAACAACTAGATCCTCTCATACGTTGCTAATGAGAGAGAAAACACTGATGCAATTGTTTGAGAAAACTGTTTGGTATTATCTATTAAAGATGACCATAAGCATACTCTATGATCCAGCAATTTGACCACTAGATCTACACCCTACACAGTATACAACAGTAATATTTGTAACAACAAAAACTAGAAATCACTCAAATATCTGCCCACAGTAACTACTGGGAAGGTAAGGCGGAGTGGAAAAGTGAATGGAAGTGGGTACAAGGGACTTCTGAAGTAGAGTTCCAATAGAGTTTGTGAAGTAACTCAGCCGTACGTCTACTTATGATTTGTGCACTTTCCCACATGCATGAGTAACTCTAGAAGGACAGCCAAGGCAACAAAAGAGAAGATATAAAAAGTTTAATATGATGGGGCACCTGGGTGGCTCAGTGGGTTAAAGCCTCTGCCTTCAGCTCAGGTCATGATCCCAGGGTCCTGGGATCGAGCCCCACATTGGGCTCTCTGCTCAGTGGGAAGCCTGCTTCCCTTCCACTCTCTCTGCCTGCCTTTCTGCCTACTTGTGATCTCTGTCTGTCAAATAAATAAATAAAACCTTAAAAAAAAGGTTAATATGCTATACTTATTACTTCTGTCTCTCTAATCTACTTGGCTTATTATCTCCTAAAGCAAAGGAAATGCTCAACTTTTCAGAATCAAGTTAGCTGCTTCTTAGAATCAAATAGAGTTCAAACAGCTGCTAATTAATTTTGTTAGAAACAAAAATTTTTGTAACTTCCCTAATAACTTTGTTAGGGTACTGGCTATCATTCCTGAATTTTCTTCCTATCCCCACAAACTTTAAAGATGGACTCCACATTTATGTCAGTGCTCTTCTAATCTTTTAAGACTTTTCTCATCCTTCGTAAGTTTGTAATTCATCATTTGCATTACAGTAAATATCTCAAATTATACTGTCAGGACATTTACTAAAAATAGTTAAGTATAGTTAGTTATAAGTTTATTTCCTGTGAAAATAAAAAAACTGATTCCACAGTAGTAGGATCTATATTTAAACAAAGTGGTCTTCCAAAGGATTAGTAAATTACATCAACAATGCCAGAAGTATATTTTTAGACCTCAAAACAGCAAATAAGTCATATCAGGAATGACAGGCACAGAGCACACATGATGAATTTACCCCACACCTACGAGCCCAAGACCTTATATTTAAAACCAGCTGAAAAACTTAAAACAACAGTACAACAGATAATTATTACATTTAAGTCTTAGCACTGTTAACTAATATTTAATGTTATCTTTTTAAAAAAGACTAATTTTTGTCAACCCCCTTTTTTTTAAATGAAAAACTGGCAGGATCCGAGTAGACCATAAAGTTTCAAAGTGTGGTTTTGATGTGTGTATGTTTGTGAAAGTATCGTTCATCTTAAGTTTTAACTTTTATACTCCTAACTAATGAATTGTGGAAATCTGTTCTAAAGGATTAGGTGTCCAAAATTTCATTCTCTACTCTTCTTTGTATAACAGACAAAACTGATGTTCTCTGGATAAATTAGGTAAATCCTTCTTGAATAGGAAAAACTCAGTTCAGAGAAACCAGTGTGAGAACCAGGACAGTAGTGGTGACAGGCACATTCTAAGAAAGCCATTCTCCGGGGGACAGTTCCCAAAATAAACTACTTTGCTCATGTTTGGATCAGCTGGGTTCTTTCAAAATTAATTATCTTTATTTATACAATCTTTGAAAACCAAGGATATAACAGGTAGATATCAGACTACACTAAGATAGAGATGGACCTTGACTACTAACTGCAAGTCAGGGTAAGTACACAGTGAAACGTGCATTCAGCTCTCTGAACAACTGAAAGTGAGACTCTTCAGTTCCAAACGTTTTGTTCTTTTCTTACTATTAAGAACAATGATCCAGAATCTTCTACATGGTGACTCTCTCTATCTAGTTCTCTAGCTACTCTAATATTATGAGGCCGTATAATGCTGCATTTTTAAAATTGTGATTAGTCAGGGTCATGAAATCATTTTTTTTTTAAAGATTTTATTTATTTATTTGACAGAGAGATCACAAGCAGGCAGAGAGGCAGGCAGAGAGAGAGGAGGAGGCAGGCTCCCCACTGAGCAGAGAGCCCGACGCGGGGCTCGATCCCAGGACTCCGAGATCATGACCTGAGCCGAAGGCAGCGGCTTAACCCACTGAGCCACCCAGGCGCCCCATGAAATCATTTTTTAGTAGGTTCCATCTAACATTAAGAAAAAAAGGAAAAGAAAAAAACCAGAGTGCACTGTACATGAAGCTTAAGTATTGTTTTGTGAGTATTGCTATAAAAAATTATGTATATGTATGTAGTATTCTGTGTATCTACACACATTAGTCGGTGATAGAAATATTCTTAATATTCTTGAGTTATGGTCATACCTCAAAAGCCAGAGCTATAGTGGTCTTTATTATATTTTTATTAAATGTTACACATGGAGTCTCAAAAAATTATTCTTTATTCAGAAGTTAGGTGAATCTTTAAGACTAGATACCATGCAAAGACCACTCCGCTTAGCTGAAAGCAACAATTTCTTGTAACAGATCAACAAACTCTGGCAAAATACACTGCCTGGTTGATATTTTAATATATACATGTTGGAAATAAGGATGATGAGACCAAAAGCAGAGCAGTGTTTCTACACATAGAGAGCTAGCTTTCAGCTGCCTGCGACCTACTGGTTGTATACATGGTAAACCCCTACAACAGCAAATGTCCATTCACAACATGAAATAAAATTAAAGAGGAAATGAAAGTGAATCTAACTTCAATTAGAATAACTTCCCATAAGGCATAAAAGCCCACATCTGAATTTCTCAGGAAATTTGTTAGTCGATATAAGGACCTCACTGAACAGATACAATGAATACATTACTGTATTTTCAGAAAGCAAAAGAATATAAACATGGGAAGGTGGATCTTTGAGAGTTAAGTAAGATGTAGTGTCTACATAAGAAGGCAATAAATGCTTAGAAAATGTTGCTTCCTGTACCAAAAATAAAACTAGCAACAATTTATAACTATAGAAATATAAATTATCAAATGCAGGTGAACCAGTCTGTAGGAATTTAAACAACCCTTGACCAGCTACAGCAATATTTCACCAGTAGGAAGTCACCCTGCCACCACCGACCATATTATTACAACAGACTGAATTCTACTCTCCTTTCTGCATTACCAATCTTCTCTCCAGAGTCCAAAACGCACATGGAGCAATGCTTGAGAAACCAATTGGGAAAACAGAAGGAAGTCATACGGATTCTTCAGCAAACACGGGCAAATACCAGATCCAAACAAAGAACAGCTAGCATTCAACAGAAATTAACTCTAAGACTAATGACCCCATCAAATTTTCTAGAGGACATAAGGAAAATGCCCTGCCTTCTTAACTTTGAATTTAGGACTGTAATATATAAATACACAAATCTCTTTTCAAAACTCTCCAATGTTACCCATTTCATTCAGAATAAAATCCAAATCCTTGCAACTGATGATGTCCCTTATGATCTGGACCTACATCTATAACCTTACCTTCTGTCACTTTCTCACTCACCTACTCTACAATGGCCCGAACAATTACATGAAAAAGTGTTCAGCATCATTGTTTTTCATGGAAATGCAATTTAAAATCACAATGAGATAACATTACAAATGCAACAACATGGACTGACAATATCAGGTACAGGCAAGGATGATGAACAGCAGCAAACTTCTCACATTGCCAGTAGGAGGGTAAATTTCTAAAACCACTTTGGAAAAAGGCGTGGCAGTGGCCACTAAATCTAAACACACACACACCTGATGACACAGCAATCTCATTCCTAGATCTGAATCCCAGAGAAAGTAGTGTACATTTATCAAAAGACATGTACAAGAATATGCACTGTACTTTTATTTACAATAGCCCCCAATTGGAAGGAACCTAAATATCCACCAACAGCAGTATGGGTCACTAAATTGTGGTGTGTTTGGACAATGGACTATTTCATAGTATCACAAAAGAAATGTGCAATGTGGATGAATCTCACAGGCATAATACTGAGGGAAAGGAAGTGGACACAAAAGTGCACGTACGGGATAATTCCATTTACAAGAAGGTCAAAAACCGGCAAAAATAATCTATGGTGATAGAACAGTGGTTTTTGTTAGTTTATTCTGAAATGGAGGTATTAAATTGGAAGATGCATGAGGGAGACTTCTGGGTACTGGAAATGTTCTACACCTTAATCTAGGTATAATCTAGTAGTTAGGTGAGTGTACCTACATGGATAAATTCAAAGAGTTGTACATTTAAATTCTATGTACTTTACAGTAAAGTTATATATAAAACACATATTAAATATACACACATGCACAAACATGTACCACACACACACACACAACATCTATGAAATGACAAGTTATTAACTCAGCACACCACTCCCACTCCTCTAGGAACTTGTGGCTCCATGAATCCATCACTGACTTTATTACCCCTTTTACTGATGCAAAGAGAAGGGAAGTGAGAACTACCACAGAGCGCTGATGGTGAAGTAAGTGCTTACCTTTAACAAAGGGCAGCTGCAAAGGTTGGGAAAGGAGAGTGGAAAATTAACCCCAAGAAGGAAATCCTTGTTTCTCAGATATCTCTGCTGGCTCTCCCCTTCTGGCTCTCCCCAGGAGCGCAGCTGATGGAGCCTGTAGGAGGCTTTCAGAGACAGGAAAAGAGCTAACCATCTGAAACAGACCACAGCAGACATGCTTATTCAGTGCTCCATGGAGGTTTGAGGGTAGTTCAGAGCAGCAAGGAACCTTGTCTTTCATTCATGTGTTTCTTTTGTACATCTTGAGCATTTTAGAAACAGTTCCTCTCTACTTTCAGATGATGCCATTTCACACATTTCTTCTAAAAATTCCATCTTTGGCATGACTTGGTTTGTTACTATGAAAACTAAAATCCTCTGTAAAGCTCCACTCAATATTAAAGAATATTTAACTTTATCACAAAAATTCTATTATAAACATGTCCTCGTATTAGGGAGATAGCCTTTTCTAACAAGGTCACTATTTATTATTACATAAATACAAAATAACAACATAAGTGAAAATCATTATTCCCAGGGGAAAAAGAAAACAGAACTAAGTTTCCCAGAATACTTAAGGCAGGTTATGCTGCAATCGCTATCAAGTAAAGGACTCACTGGCCATTATCTGCCCTGCAGAAGCAACTATAACATAGAAGACTAACTAGAAATTAAGAAGACTTAAAGACCTTCTGGCAGCATTTGGGGGTTGAGTTGAAATAATTTTTATTTCAGGTACATAATGAAGCATCATGCAATTATTAAATGATTGAAAGAAAATTATCATCCCCTTATAAAAATTTTTACTCTTAACAAGAAAAAAATAAGAGGCTTGCTAAGATGATACAATATTAAGTATTTAATTTCACAGCTTAAACTGTTTATTCCCAACTGCTCTCTCATCAAATTAAGGAAACTTCTCACCTGGCCAAAAGTCCCTGAAGCATGAGGTTTGCCATTTCTGCTGGAGATACATCAATAAAGCGAAGGAAGGAGAAACAGCTTTCTTCATTAACACCTGGAATATCAAAGGACAAAGTTAAACCCAATAGCAAGTGAAGAGATAACAGTCAACTAAAGCTACTGAACTGCTGTCTTTTCATTTAAGAGTGAAAAGATATCTAAAGGTTTTGACCCAGCAATTATGGTGGAAGTCAGGGTGTCACATTTTTGTACTACAACCTCAAGTGGGAGAGGCAGACCTATGAGATACGGCATACATGGGCCAGAGTGCAGCTGGCTCATTAACTACCTTTGGGCTTTTTGGATCCTTGGCTAATCGCATTTCTCTTTTTATCATGACAGGAAAAAGAAAAGTGTAGAGTTAAAAGATTCTGAAACTTTGCCTTAATACCATGGACAATGCTCAAAGGTGAGCTGCTTCTTTCCCTTAGACTAAGGAGAAGGAACTAAGTCACATTAATGAAGGTCCTGCATTGTCTCTGTCAAGTTTCAAGGGTATAAGACACTCTTAAGAGGCAGGTATAAAATAAAATGGAAAGTCAATGTAATAATTTTTTATTGCTTCCTGTTATGGCCACAAATCATAGCACCTACAGACAAAGACAACTAATTTACTTAAAGATTATCAAGACTTTATAAATAAAGATCCAGCATGCAGGCAAAATCATTGCGAGTTGAAAATCATTCAGCAAAATGAAGAGCATTCTGATAAATCCCTGGCATACTTTCCTTCTCCAAAATCAAAACACCTACCTTTTCTGTGAAAGAGAGACTGCTGGATATAATCTGGTGCAAATGGAGAAAGAAGAACCCTTAACCACCTGTAAAATCAGTAAATAAAATAAAATAAATGCAAATATAAATATTGGGAAGTTAACTAGATTAGGGGTCCAAAACTAAATAGAATCTTTTAGATTTTAAATACTTTTAAGAGATCTGTTGCCATATTACCAGGCAGAAATCATGGCATAAATGTCAGACAGCACTAAGTAATTAATATAGATGTAAGAAAGTAATACAAGTTCAAAGTGGTCTCATTTCATTTCAGAGAATCACAATTCAAAGCTGTACGTTACCATGTACCATATGAAACAAACAGCACAACAGCTGTGGTCTGTTTCCCTCTGCCCATCTAGTTGAGTAATAGTCTGGAGCTATCACAGACAAAGAATCTTTTAAAAAAAATTTTATTTATTTACTTTATGAGACTGATGCGCTACCTACTGCACTAACAAGGCACCTTTATTTACTTTAGAGAAAGGGTGGGAACAGGGGTAGGGGGAGGGGGGAGGGAGAGAATCTCCAGCAGACTCCTAGCTGAGTGTAGAGCCTGAAGCGAGGTTCAATCCCATAACCCTGAGGATCATGACCTGAGATCACTTAATCGACTGAACCACCCAGGTGCCCCACATACAAATAATTCTCCTCCCTCAAAGACTTTATTTATTTATTTGACAGAGAGAGAGACAGCAAGAGAGGGAACAGAAGCAGGAGGAGTGGGGGAGGGAGAAGCAAGTCTCCCGCTGAGCAGGGAACCGGATGTGGGGCTTGATCCCAGGAATCAGAACCTGAGCCAATGGCAGATGCTCAACTAACTGAGTGACCTAGGCGCCCCCAAGACCAAGAATTCATTCATTCATCCATTCTTTTTCTTTCTTTCTTTCTCTCTTTTTCTTTCTTTCTTTGCCCCTCTCTCTTTCTTTCTCTTTCTCTCTCTCTCTTTCTTTATCCCTTTTCCTTTCTTTCTCTTTCTTTCTCTTTCTCTCTCTCTCTTATTTATTTATTCATTCATTCATTCATTCATTTATTGGACAGACAAGAGATCACAAGCAGGCAGAGAGGCAGGCGGTGGGCCGGGAAGGAGGGTCCCCCAGGAGCAGAGAGCCTGATGCAGGGCTCGATCCCAGAACCACAGAATCATGACCTGAGGTGAAGGCAGATGCTTAACCAACTGAGCCATCCAGATGCCCTTCAACTTCAGTTTCATTAGGCTAAATGTTGTTGATTATTTTGGTAATGCTGCTTATATTGTTTCTCTACAGAAGAACTTTCTAAATCCATGATTCTCAAATCTTGATGCGCACAAGAATTCTTTGGGAGCTCGTTAAAAAATTCAAAAGCCAGGGATATAGTCACTCCCAGGTGTAGAATGGACCTACACACATTTTCTGAATGGAATTGATCTCTAGCATATTACATTACAACCATTTCACCTTTAACCAAATCTGTCACTGCTGATTCCGGGAGGAGGTAAATTTGATTAATCTGAAATCCAATCAGCTCTCCCACAAGCGCTATTCCAAGTATAAAATAAGCTATTGCAAAACAATTTCAGTACTGGAGTAGAGACATATGGTGATCTCTCTTGATACAAGTACATATTTGCACTTATGAGCACATTCCTCAATCAGAAAAGCAACCAGAAGCGGCTAGAGCTATTAAGAGCCAATTAAACCCTTGATACCATACAGATTTCTATCACAACATCCCTCAATAAATAGGTGTCCACCCTATGCTTAAATACCTCATTGTTGGGGAACTCAAAGACTCTCCACTAAAACCCCAAAAGCATTAAGCCACAAAACCCCAAATTAGAAAAACACCCTTAGAGTAAACAGGTTATTAGTATGTGCTCACCTGTCTCGTGAATGGTTGAAGACCCTGATCTGTCCATGACGGTAGATAAACTTTGAAATCTGGTATGGCTTTAGGGAAATATGAAATGGAGACCAAGTTTCTTGTCGTTCAAATAACTCTGGGTGATTACAAACCTAAGAGGAAGGAAAATAAAAAGACACCACTGTCATGAGCAGACATCATTCTCAGAAAAATCACGGGAATCCCAAACCCTGAATGTTTACTTTTGTGAACATATACTTTCTCATTTCATCTTTTATTTTTAACAGCTTTTGTTTATCTGACCAAGGTTAGAGCCTTTTTCTTGAAATGGGTTAATGAGGCAACTCCAAGGCAGCTGACCTAAAATCTTACCTTCCTAAACTGCATGACCAGATTCATGAGGCTGCTGGTGGTGGTCTGTGCTTGCTGGGTAGAGCCCATAGAAGACTGTAATAAATCCTCAATGGAAATTTTGTTCTTTAGTGCCTGATATAGAAGCTTTTGTCGGCTGGTCAGTTGGCAATACATCAGAATCTCAATCTAAAAATCAGTAAGGACATTTATACTTTAAAAACAAGTTTCTAAGAGGATTCGGTATCAGCTTAAGAAACACATGCAAGCCAGATTATAACTGAACAGACAACAGACAGATCTTTAGAAACTCAGTATCTCTATAAACCTGGGATGTGGCTAATTATCCAGAAAAATATTCTTTTCTTGACACTCTTCTCTGTCACTTACTCTACATGCTGTCTCCATGAAATCTCTTCCATTTTCAATAGCACCAACTGCTATCCATTGCAGTGACTTTCAAAAATATTTTCCCTAATATTCCCAGCCCCATATTTTCAACTATCCACTATAATCGTACCACTCAAAGTCAGTGGGGGAAAAAAAATCTTTTCCATAATTTACTCAACTGATTAATAGCATTACCATTCATTCAGTTACCCAAAAAGAAATTTCAACCAGCTCTGATTTTTTTCTTTCTCATGCCCATGTTTTATCATTTCCCAAGTCCCTCAAATCCACCTGGAATTTAACCTCTAATAATCATCCTTTCTGACCACTCCCAGAATCTCACCATTCCTAATCTAGACTGCTATCTTGTGTGTGTGTGTACACAGGAGAGGGGGAGGTCTTCCTGCCTATAGTCTTTATTGGTTCTAAGAAACATTCCATAACAAATCTTATAAGGTGATTCCAACTGCTGAAGAACCTTCAATGTACATCACTGCCTACAGTAACACATTAAAAATTCTCCGGTAGGCAGAGAAGGGTTTCCATATTCTAATCAACCTTACTATCCCAGTCTCATCACCAGGACCTCCTATATACCCTAGCAACAATGCTCTGAGTAATGTTTGCTAATAAACACGTTGCATAGATGCTGCTCTACCTTTTTGTTCATTGCTCTTGTTGCCTAACACCTGCTTTCCTTACCATAGTTTCCTAGTAAATGCCAATTCATTATTCCAGCCCTAGCTCACATGTCATCTCTGCTTTGATGCCTTCTCTAACCTTCCCTAACAGAATTATTCCCTTATCTGTGTTCCCATTATACTTCACACAAACAATGTATCTCTTATGATACAATATTAGTTATATATTCAACTCCCTTTGAAATCAGAACGGAACCTGGACACTACATCTTTATATACCAGTGGCTAACAGGCAAAAAGAGTTTAATAAAGAAATATATTATTTAAAAATAGATTGGATGGGGCTCCTGGGTGGCTCAGTGGGTGAAAGCCTCTGCCTTTGACTCAGGTCATGATCCCAGGGTCCTGGGATCGAGCCCTGCATTGGGCTCTCTGCTCGGCAGGGAGCCTATTTCCTCCTCTCTCTCTCTGCCTGTCTCTCTGCCTACTTGTGATCTCTGTCTGCCAAATAAATAAATAAAATCTTTAAAAAAAATAGATTGGAAACAATACTGATGTTTAAGAAATCGTAAGGAAAATACTATGCACAGTGATTAAGAACCATACTACATCCTCTGATAACCTCCCTACTCATCACCAAATAACAGAAATTTTGACACTGCTATCATTTTTTAAGCCCTTTCTGATATTAAAGGATTCGTTGTTTTATAAAGTATTTTCCTTCTATCAGGTGTATCTGTGCAATACTGCTGTTTAGTTAAAATCAGCCAGTTTCACAAAATAGTAATCACGATTTCTTAAAAATAAATAAAACAAAGGTATAAAGGTACGCTTCACTTTAAAGGTATCTACCTCCACCACAATCTTTCAAAGAGAGTTACTAATTTCAAAATAATCTAACCTTTTGGCAGTGACAGAGGAGAACCACCTAATATTATCAAGAACCTTGGAAGATGCCTTTTAGGTAGAAGGAGAATTGTGAAAAACAGGTAGAATCTATGGAAGATGGGGGAAAAATTCTGAAGGACTTGGAACTGGCAGAGAAAGCAGAAGAAAGGAGAATATGGGGAGGAGTCACAGGAATAAGAAAAAAAAAAACAGAAGTCTGGTAAGGATTCAAAAAAAGATATCTATAAACCAAAAAAAATTGTTTTAATTTAAGATTTTATTTTTTTATTTTTATTTTTTAAAAAGATTTTATTTATTCATTTGACAGACAGAGATCATAAGCAGGCAGAGAGGCAGGCAGAGAGAGGAAGGGAAGCAGGTTCCCTGCTGAGCAGAGAGCCAGATTCGGGGCTCGATCCCAGGACCCTGAATCATGACCTGAGCCGAAGGCAGAGGCTTTAACCCACTGAGCCACCCAGGCACCCCTGGTTACGTATTTTTAAAAAAGACTAAATCCTTTAAAAAAAGACTAAATATTTTAGAGATACAGATGAAAATACTTGTAAATGAAATAAAAGACATCTGAGACTTCCTTCAGAATAATTTAGAGGGATGGGATGGAAATGACTCAACCACTACTGAAGCTGTACGGTGGTTTACAAGAGGGTTCATTATACTTTTTTCCCTACTTTTGTAATGCCTCAAATTAATGAAAAGTATAAGACAAAAAGAAGAAAAAACAGTACCTGCCTTGGTTGTTTGAGTCATTTTAAGTCTTCTTTGATCCATTCAAGTTAAATGGTTTTCTCTCAAACTAATCACCCTTCAAACTAAACCTTTAGCAGGGAATTTTTTTTGTCCTGGAATCCCAAGGTGGTGCCCATGAAGGCTTAAACTAATCAATTACTATTTCCTTACCTTGTCAGACAATTCATTTTCTACATCTTTCTTGATTCTCCTCAGCATAAATGGCTTCAAGATCATATGTAATCGAGAGAGTTGATCTGAAACGCCAGGAGCGCCCCCCCCCACAAATAATACATTATATTGACTTAACACAAACAAAATAAATATCATTATCATCTATCACTAAATTGTTCTTATACCTTTTGGCTTGATGAACCTCTGAAAGAAGACTAAAACTTAATCTTTTCCTCTAGTAGAAAACCAAGGAGTCTGAATTTTCACAGCACCCACCTAGTCTACGGGGCAAAAGCATTTTTCTGTCACTTACTCAGACCAACAAGGACCACTTAATTTTTATTAGAATTTACAAGAGTGTTTTAGGATCATTTTATCAATAACAGAGTTCTCATATAGGTAAATGGACGCTATCTGGGCCTCCCAGTGTTCCTCCAAAATCATTTTTTCTAAGTATGTCACCAAATTAACAAACTGTAGTATAAGAAATTAAGAATTTTCTAACAGTTGGTAGATGTAAGTTTGTATCAATGTAATAAACACCTCATAACACTCTTAAAAGAGATTATTCAACAAGGTCAAAAGTATTGGTAAATAAGGTTTAAAATATTCACAGTGGAACCAAATCCTAATATAGAAAGATAATAACAAAAATGATCCCTCTAATATTTCTGTTTTCATCACAGGATAAGGATAAAATTCTTAACTCATTCCATTAGGAATGAATGAAATAGGAATAAAATCCTCATATGAGTTTTTCAGAATCTACATGGAAAATGAGGATTCTATAAGCCAAAATGTGGTACTTTTTGAACTCTGCCCATTCTGCCTTGGTTAAATAGTAAACAGCAGTATCACCTGTATTAATCCTTTCGGCTTTTAAAAAAACAAAGCAAATAATTACTTTATAAGAGAACCCCTTCCCCCCGACAGCTTCAATCCTTCTATGAACACTGGGAGAAAAATTCTTTATATAGAAAAAAATATTCAATTACGTGTTGCCTACACTGATAGGTAGAAAGAAATAGAGTTCATAAAATCACTCACTCTCATCAATGGCGGATTTGTTTTCAGCGTGGCTCTCAATGTCCTTGGAAAACCATTCATTAAATTCCTCATGTGAATCAAATAATGTTGGCATAATGAAATGGAGCAGAGCCCAGAGCTAGAAATAGAAGATATGTGAAATAACTGTAGGATAACAAAATGACAGTGTGTGAGGATATGGTGAGGGTCTGGAGAGAATGAAAGTTGCAGGTGTGTACGTGTGTGTATCTAGGAACAGGTATAAGTTTTGGCAAATGGGCGAAAAAGAATGAGTGTATAAGCCCATGCCTCATCAACCAACTCTTATTTTCTAAGATGCTATAGCAAAATGAGATTATTTTTCAATTGATTTCCAACTAAAAGTCTAAAAGTACAAGTCTTGCTCATATTTTGCAATGTGATAGTTTTAAAGATCTTACATACTGAAAAAATCCATTTCACAACAGAATACAATCTGAAGTAGCATAACTTGCTAATTAATAATGACTCTTAATCGGAGGTTAATAAATTACGGCGTCTGGTACAAAGGCTGCTTTTGTACAAACTACTTTTATAAAGAAAGTTTTAGTGGGACATAGCTCCATCTGTTCCTTCATGTACTGTCTATGGCTGCTTTCACATTACACTGGCAAGGCTGAGCAGCTGCAATGGCAACTATACGGCCTGTAAAGTCTAAATTATTTACTATCTGGGAAAAAAAATTACTATCTGGCTCTTTACAGAAACTTTTCTGACCCTTGTTCTAGATGATCAATTATCTTTCTAAATAAGGAATTTAGCTCCTCTCAGTGCCAAAGAACATTCATTACCTTTTCGTTTTGTTATAAAAATATCTCTGCATTAGATGGGTAGCATTCCTAATGTGGCCACCAGTTATTCCATAAATACAAAGGAATACATTAATTATTTGCTTATGCCAGAGAATAAGAAAATAGGAATGATGCCCAAAAAACCCACTTAGGTCAATCTATGGTCAAATTCTTCCTTTTATGTGTGGATTATAATTTGTACAGAGAAGTAACGTTCCAGGTGAGCATGGGAAAGAATTCTATTCTGTGCTAGAACCATTCTATTTAATGCAGACATAAAACTGAAGGCTTTACTAATGCCTACCTCTGCCATGGTGTTCTGAATTGGGGTCCCAGTTAGCAAAAGCCGATTCCGACACTGGAACTGCAAGAGAATCTTCCAACGAACACTGTTCAGTAAAATGAATTACAAATTCCAAGTTAGCAGTAAATCTTTCTTCACCCTACTAAGACCCTGTATTTCTAAAAACGCTTTCCAAAAAAATTCCAAACACTCAGAATCAAGTACTCCACCGTGTACACATTGAAAAATATTACTCAACAAAGCCAAGGACAGAAAATGACCCCTGTATACTGAAAACATGGTATTAGGGTTTAGAAAAAATAGCCCTCAAATGGGCAGAGTACGATCTTTTCTGGCTTAACAAAGTGCTCTACTATCTTTGGTCAGTTTTGTTGACACCAGACTTTTAATTATAAGGTATTTATCAGCAGTAGAAAGCTTTACAATTATTAATCTCTGTGCTTCCAGTGTGAGTATAGAGAGATCAACGGAGAAAGAGAAAGGGTGTGAGAAGAAAATGCAAAATGAGTATGTTGCTCCCAGTAATAAATATGTCCTACTTCAAAAGAGTATAATATGAAGTAATATCTGTCGGAGGATAGAAAGTACCAACTTGTCAGTTAAAATGGATCTCTAGGAATGTCACATAGGCTCACCAAGAGTTAATAAAAATGCACCAACTGCGACATTTAATATCACTGAGCAACACTTTAAAGTCAGGAAATGACTTACTATTTCAGTTTGTTACTTTGAAGGTAATAGAGTATTTTAAACATGTAACTTCCAATGAAAAGATCTTGGGGCTCTAATAATCAATCAGGGACTAGCACAACCTGCACAGAACAGACAGAACCTACAATATATATAATCTAATATTCTACTTCCTACTAAGACCTCCTGTTCAAAATAATCCCTGAATCAACAGACAGACAAAATGTCTGTCTTCTCCCACAAAAATGTTCCTGGAAGAACAAAATCTACTAAGATGCAATAAATATTGAGTAGAGAAATAGAAGTTAAGAAGAACCCTTGTATTCTGAACATTAATATTTGTATTCCGTGTAAAATGCAAAAGGGAATTCTTGCCTTCTGGTCACAGACGTGGCCTATGCAAAAACTGTATCATGCCAAGTTCTGATCCTTCACGGACCCTTACTCCCCTCTTTTTCTATCATTAAGTATATCGTAAGTCTGTATCCTCTCTCTGTACATCTATACTGTCTCAGTCTAGTTTGGTTTCTACTAATCATGTTACCTGGAGCTACTCTTGAGCGCCTGGGCCTCGTCCAATACCATGTACTGCCACTTGACACGCTGGAAATACTTCACATCTTGCACCACCAGCTGGTAGCTGGTGATGACCACGTGGAAGGGGGCGTCCTGAGTGTAGAGCGTCTTCTGTAAATATAAGAAGGGAAGAATGAAAATAGATACCTAATTAACTCACAAGATAATGAGGAATGGATTTTATTTTCTAAGGCTAAGTTGTTTAACAAAGTCCTACTAAAGATGTGCTGCTTCTGCATGGTAGATGTGCACTGAATTAAACTGTAACTTTTTAAAGTACTCACCTTAATTACAGATCATGTTAAACACTGGTCTTCAACTTATTTAAGAGTTCTTACTCAATTCTGGACTTAAGTCCAGGTGATTGTCTATAAGTGAAAAGTGTCTATAAGGGAAAAGTGTTATAGAAGAAAAAAGTGCACTTGCCTAGTATCTAGAAACATATATAAGATTTTATGCACAAGAAGTTAGTCAAATGAAATGGAGAAATGATTACATATGTACGTGTATGTACATGGGTGCATGTGTATATGCAGTAAGCTGAAAGTTACCTGACTCCAGAATCTCCTGATAACTTTTCTATCATGAGGATTTCCCCAATATGGTAGCACCTGGAAAAAGGACCATTATGCAGATTATTTCCTACTTATAATCTTAAAAGTATCACCATAAATGTTATTCAGAATGATTTTATAAGAACCTAAAGAATGAATATACTGCCACTAGTACTCTTCTTGAGGACTGAATTAAAACACACATACAAAATATTCGTGAGAGGGCATCGGAAAACTACTGTTGCAGAAGAGAATTACAGAATCAAGATCCAGAAAGGAAAGTCCATCTAGAAAGTAAAGTCTGACACCTGGTACGTATCTTTCCTAATGATGCTGATCTTTTCCAAAAGTTCTAGTTGAGAAACTAAGAAATTTAAGAGGTGTTTTTTTAAAAGAGATGCAGGGCCTAGGAACAAAAACTGGAATTCAAGGAGAAAAGATTATCAGGTCCACCCACCTTCCTGGCCTTAAGATGGGAATCACAGGATACATACCCATGGGCAGTAAAGGTCAATTACACATAGATGTGCCTTAACAAGTACTGAATCCCAGCTTTGAATCATCTCAATTCCTGACAAGATTAAGGTGGGGACTTTGGATTATTAGTGCCCTCACCCCCAACCCGGCCCCACCAAATTACTAGAGGCCAAAACCAAAACAACAAAACAAATACCACCAACCCAGAACACATATAAATCCTCTCTGGAAGAAGAAAACAGACGCCCAAAATTATCTCTAGAATTTTTCCTATATAATGTCTGGTATACAATAAAAACACAAACAAAACCAACAAAAAAGTCCCCAGACATATGGAAAAACTAGACCCCATAACTGAAAACACAAAAAACAGATACAGGAAATAAACCCAGAGGAGACCCAGGCGATGAAAATATCAGAAACAGACTTTTTAAAAAGATGCTAATTGGTTCCTGGAATTAAAAGATAAGCTTGGGAAATTCAGTGGTGTTCTAGAAACTATAGAGTACCAAAGGGAGTTTTTTTAGATCTGAAAAATACAAAAACTAAAACTGAGAATTCAATCATGGGTGTAATGACAGATTAGATGCAGCATAGAGAAAATTAACAAAACAGATGATAGGTCAGAGGGAAATATTTAGGCTAAAGCATGGTGAAACAAAAGAAAGCAAAATTTGAAACTTTTTCTGTGACGTCTCTAGGTGTGGTTTTCTTTCAAGGTGCTTCTTAAGTCTACAGCTTGATGTTTTTTGTTGCTCTGAAAAATCTCAGTCACAGTGAAGTATAAATACACAGGAAGAAATGAAGATCAATGAAAATAGTGAATAGGTAATATGAATAAATTTAAATAAATTTAAAATGTATAGATAATAATAAAATGCTTTGTGGGGTTTAAAAGAGAAAATACATACAAAAACAACAGCATGTCTCTCTCAAATAAATCAAATCTCTAAAACAACAACAACAGCATGTGAGTCTACAGAAGAGGAATGTCGTTAAAATACATACAAAAGCCCCAGGCATGCGGGTAGCTCAGTTGGTTAAGAGTCCAACTCTGATTTCAGCACAAGTCATGATCTCAGGGTTGTGGAGCCTGCTTAGGATTCTCTGTCTCTCCCTCCACCCCATCCCACTCAAGGCTCTCTCACATTCTCTTTAAGAAAAAAAAAAGTATACTAAAGCCCTTGTACTGTCTGGAAAGCAGTAACAGTATTAATTTATGTTACTTTTTAAAAAGTCAAGGATGCATGTTTCCTTGACTCTTGGATATTCTCCTGGGTATCTACTAAAGAATAAAATGAATGTATAAGTAGCAAGCTAAGAAGGAATGAAAGAGTAGTAAAATCTAACCAATTCAAAGGACACCAGAAAGGAGAAAAGGAAAGTTATAGAAGTAGAAGGAAAGAAGTAGAAAGCAAACAGCAAGGCAGATTTAAATTCCATGTATCAACAACTACATTAAAAGTCAGCATAAATATAAACAAAAGGCAAGAAAAAACCTTAACTATAAACAGAATGGTTAAACATAAAAGAAAGAAAAAGATACCACATAAAAACCAAAGAAAGGGGGCGCCTGGGTGGCTCAGTGGGTTGGGCTGCTGCCTTCGGCTCAGGTCATGATCTCGGAGTCCTGGGATAGAGTCCCGCATCGGGCTCTCTGCTCAGCAGGGAGCCTGCTTCCTCCTGTCTCTCTGCCTGCCTCTCTGCCTGCCTCTCTGCCTGCTTGTGATCTCTCTCTGTCAAATAAATAAATAAAATCTTTAAAAAAAAAAAACAAAAAAACAAAAAAACAGAGAAAGCTCATCTATTTAATGCCAGAGATAACAGGCATGAGGCAAAAAGTCTTAACAAGAAGAATTTCATAATAATAAAAGGTTTGATTTATCAGGAAGATAAAAATAATTGTAAATTTGTATACAACTCACAGCCTGAAAATGTAAAGCAAATGGACAGAAGAAAACAGAAATGGGTCAGTCCTTAATTGCAGTAATTAAAAAAAATTTTTTACTTATTTATTTGAAAGAGAGACAAAGAGTACATTAGCAGGGAGAGGGACCAGCAAACTGAGATCATGAACCCAGCTGAAGTCAGATGTGTAACAGACTGAGCCATCCAGACATTCCTGCAGTAAATTTTAAAATACTTCTTTCAATTAGTATTCCGATAGGCAGACAAAAATACCAGTAAAGATACAGAAGAGCTGAAATACACCTGACCTAACCAACACATATACAACGCTACCCTCAACAACTGCATAATACCTACTCTCTGCAGATACAAGACATTTAGAAACACTGACCATATATATGGTGGACCATAAAAGAAAAGTTCAAAAAATTTCAAAGGATTAAAACCATAAAAAGCCTATTTTCCTATCACAGCAGATTTAAGCCATAACTTAGTAACAAGATACCTAGAAAATCTTCCTTTGTTTCAAAATTAAGAACCACATTTACTTACTTACTTATTTTAAATAGGCCCTACACCCAATATGGGGCTTGAACTCACAGCCTTGAGATCAAGAGTCATACAGTCTACTCACTGAGCCAGATAAGTACCTCAAGAACCACTTTTGTGTGTGTGTGAAGATTTTATTTATTTACCTGACAGAGTGTGCACTCACACTAGCAAGGGGAGCGGCAGGCAGAGGGAAAAGCAGGGAGCTGAGCAGGGAGCCTGATGTGGGGCTCGATCCCAGGATCCCAGGACCATGATCTGAGCCAACGGCAGATGTTTAACCGACTGAGCCACCCAGGCACCCCAAGAATCACTCATAAATAAGCCATGAATCAAACAGGAACTTGAAATAGAACCCAGAAATTATTTTGAATTAAAGAATAATGCAGGGCGCCTGGGTGGCTCAGTGGGTTAAAACCTCTGCCTTCAGCTCAGGTCATGATCCCAGGGTCCTGGGATCAAGCCCTGTGTCAGGCTCTCTGCACAGTGGGGAGCCTGCTTCCTCCTCTCTGCCTGCCTCTCTGCCTACTTGTGATCTGTCTGTCAAATAATGCAAGTGTGGCCCATCAAACCTTTGGATGGCTATAGTCATGCATAGAAAGCAATTAATACCCTTAAAAACACTTACTAGAAAAAGCTGAAAATCAATAATCTAAGCTCCATCCTGAGATGTTAGAGAAAGAAAAAGTGCACAAGAAAGTAGACAATAATAATAAAAGAACAGAAATGAATAAAATAGAAAACACACAAAATAGCCAATTTCAGGAATGAAAACGGAACATTAACTACAGAAAAAATAAAAACCAAATATATTACTCTTAGGGAAAAAGAGGAAGTCAGAGACATTGGTCATACTAGAATTATAAAACAAATGTTACTCAGATATCTGCCAAATAAAATGAACTTTCAGATGTTATCACAGACCTAAATATCTTTTGAATGCAAACTAAACTTACTATATAAATCTGAGCAGAGTCTACATTTAACCATGCTCTGCAGAGAAGCAAACACATTTCTGACAATCTAAAGGAGTAATGGCAATAGAAACAATGAATCAATAGAGCAGAAGTCATCAAACCTTTTCAGTAAACAGGCAAATGATAACCATTTTCAGCTTTACAGGCAATATGATCTCTGTCACAACTACTCAACTCTGCTGTTGTAGCAAGAACGCAAGCACAAATAACAAACAGGAGAGCGTGGTTGTGTTTCAATATATAGGTATTTAAATTTCATATACCATTTGTTATGAAATATTATTCTTTTTATTTTTATTTATTTATTTATTTATTTTTTTAAGATTTTATTTATTTATTTGACAGAGATCACAAGTAGGCAGAGAGGCAGGCAGAGAGAGAGGAAGGGAAGCAGGCCCCCTGCTGAGCAGAGAGCCCGATGCAGAACTCGATCCCAGGACCCTGAGATCATGACCTGAGCCGAAGGCAGCGGCTTAACCCACTGAGCCACCCAGGCACCCTATTATTCTTTTTAAATCAACAGTTTAAAAACACGAAAACTATATTTAGCTTGCAAGCTAGACAAAAAAACAGGTGGCAGATTCCTCAATAAGTTAAATACAGAATGACTTAGCAATTCCACTGTAAAGTATACATGAAACATGAAAACAGGACACAGGACAGGTGTTCAAATGATAACCTGTACATGAATGTTCGTAACAGTACTATTAACAAGAGCCAAAAGGTGGAAACAACCCAAATACCCCTGAGAGATAAATGGATAAACAAAATATAGAATGTCTAGTTAATGAAAATATTGTCATAAAAAGAAATAATATGTTGATACACATGCTGCAACATGAAAATATTATACTATATGAAAAGAAGCCAGATTTAAAAGGCAACCTATTATACAATTCCAGTTAGATGAAATACCCAGAATAAGCAAATCCAGAGAAGCAGACTTGTGGTAGCCAGGGGCTAGAGGGAAAGGGGGATGGGGAGTGACTGCTTAATGGGGAAGAGGTTTCTGTTTAGGATGATGAAAAATTCTACAACCAGAAAGTATTGATCATTGCACCACACTGTAAATGTTGTTAATACTAGTAAACTTTAAACATTCCATGTATGTCTATGGGTTGTTTTGTTTCTTTTAGTTTTTTGTTTTCAAGTAATCTCTGCACCCAAAGTGGGACTCAAACTCATGACCCTGAAAACTAGTTGGATGCTCTACTGACTGAGCCGTCCAGGTGCCCTCCCTCTGTATGTGTATTTTATCACAATAAAAAAACAAAACAAAACAACTAGGACAAATGAAAGTGGCAACTGGAATAGGACCACATCCTATTCCATGGCCATATTTTACTGACCCCTAGAATATCCAAAGGAAGATCAACATGCAAATGAGCACTCAGTTCCAGGCACAGGTACAAAATCAAAGGAGAGGTATCAACGACTCAAGCAGTAATGCACTGCCATCTAATGGTCAGTGCAGTTAATACTGAAAACACAACTTGTTTGCGGGAAATTTTTAAGACTTAATTTTTCAACTTCCTGATTGTTTAACATATGCTGGAAAAGAAAACAATGAATGAATGAATGAATGAAATGAATAAATGCAGAAAAAATATGGCAGCTCCATATACCAAATGGCAAACTCTAGAGAAAATACTCAACAAATTGCCTTAGAATCTCATCTTAAAAATTTAAAAATAAGTCAGCACAGTTAAAAGCTATATACCTAATGTGCCTTGTAAACAGTTTTTAAATCTACAATTCAGCCACAAAGATGGGGCCATAGCCACAAAGGTATCCCAAAGTGGAATATCTCAGATGTGTCCTTATTCCTTAAAAAACATAAGTGAGAAAACATCTGACTCCCCACCTCCACCCTATCCTGTGCCCTTTAAACTCCATGGAACCCATATATTAAGGAGACCCCAAATCAGGGAGACCCTAATAGTAACTCTTGATAAAGAATCTCCATAAAATCTTCCTCACCGCGCAGCTTCATCATCACTTTAGGGACAGAACTCATATGTAACTGATTTTACCATTTTTACTTGCAAGCAACATAATAAATCATACCCATTCTTTCTTATATCTCAATAACTTTCCACAATTAAACCCTGTTTAATAAATCTTTTCCACATCTTAACCAACTTAGTGCAACATACTTCCCTTCTGACCTCAATCTCACTTCTTTTCCTCTGAATTAGTTAAAATTAACTTTATTATCTTCCTTAGACATTATAATCTCGACTAGGACTAAAGATCTGACTTTAGAGTATCAAGAAAACGAATTATTTATGAATATATGGGGGGGAAGGCAATGCCGTAATTTACAGGATATGTGCCCTGATGATATGATTTGCCAAAATATCTGTTAAACCAATAAGGTGGATAATATTTTCTACTATGGCAGTTTGACCAAGAGTATCAATCCATGGGGCTAATGCAGCAAATCATTCAAACTGGACTTTGGCTTTCTCACTTATGAAACAAAAGGATGTAATATGCTTATTGTTACTGTCAGTAACTTTTTTTTTTTAAGATTTTATTTATTTATTTGACAGACGAGAGATCACAAGCAGGCAGAGAGGCAGGCAGAGAGAGAGGAGGAAGCAGGCTCCCTGCTGAGCAGACAGCCCAATGTGGGGCTCGGTCCCAGGACCCTGGAATCATGACCTGAGCTGAAGGCAGAGGCTTTAGCCCACTGAGCCACCCAGGCACCCCAACGTGTTTTTGTTTTTTTTTTTTAAGATTTTATTTATTTATTTGACAGAGATCGCAAGTAGGCAGAGAGACAGGTAGAGAGAGAGGGAGGGAAAGCAGACTCCCTGTTAAGCAGAGAGCCTGATGCAGGGCTCGATCCCAGGATCCTGAGATCATGACCTGAGCCAAAGGCAAAGGCTTATTAACCCACTGAGCCACCCAGGTGCCCCAGTAAAGTTTTTTTTTTAAAGATTCTATGTATTTATTTGAGAGAGAGAGAGAGAACACAAACAGGGGGAGCAGCAGAGGGAGACGGAAAAGGCTCCCCATTAAGTGGGGAGCCTGACGCGGGGCTCAATCCCAGGACCCCAGGATCATGACCTGAGGTGAAGGCAGATACTTAGCCAACTAAGCCAGCCAGGCACCCCAGTAACTTTTTTTTTTTAAGGTATTATTTATTTTAGAGAGAGAGCACGCATATGCACGAGAGAGACAGAGAGAGTGTGAGTGTGTGGAGGGGAGAGGTAAAGGGAGAGGGAGAATCTCAAGCACACTTGTTGCTTAGCATGAAGCCCAGGATCCCATGATTATGACCTGAGCCGAAATCAAGAGCTGGACACCTAACTAACTGACCCATCCCACTCATCAGAAAGTTTTAAAGAGAATGTATCTAAAGTATTTTAGAAAAAATGCAACAAATTAAAAACTCTTAGAGTAATTAAATAAGGCAGCAAAAAAAAAAAAGTCAGAAAGTTTATTTTAAAGAGCAATAGAAATTTTTGTTGGATTGATTTTTACCTTAAATTTAGGAACAAATCTAGTAAACTCCTGGTGCCAATTGTTAAGTGTAGAAGCAGGTGAAATTATTAAGAAAGGTCCCCAGATGTTCTCTCTCTGAAAGACAAAAATTGAGTCAGCTAACTGCAGGAAAACTGGAGATATTTAGTTCAAAATTATAATCAGTGACAAGAGCAGTTTAAGAATGATACACTGTAACAAGAGAAATGGTGCCTAGCTCCCACATCTGCATTCTCAGCAATAATATCCTATGTTAATAATAACACAGGCAAGGAACTGGCTCAGAAAAACTTTGAGAAAAAATACCAAGCAATTACTCCCACCCCCACCACTTATAGGTCCTAATTTCTATCATTCACAATGCACTTATCATACCCTGACTTGTTTGTATTGCTTCCCTTATACGAGACACTCCTACCAATTTTACTATTACTGGAACTTTGCTTTTTTCAAAATGCTTCTACATACATTTTCTCATTTAATTCTCAGAGAATTCCTATAAAGTAGGTATTATCCCAACTCTGCAGAAGTAGAAACTAAACTTCAGAGAATTAAAGCGAAGTCAGAGCAAAACAGACCAGATAAAGTGCCCAAGTTTACATTGTTTATAGTCAATACAGAGTTCAAATGTGAACCTGGGTCTTCTGGTCCAAATAACTACAATTGTCTTTGTCACTATATGAATGGCTCCAGGCAGGGGACAGGGGGCAATATGTCAAACCATACATTCTCAGTAACTATTTTAGTCTTGAAAACCAAAATGCTTCATCACACTGTGTCACCCTATAATGACTTTGAAGGCAAGGAGTTAGGTCCTACTGTCCTCATATGCTACAAAGTGTAGCACAGTGCTTGATAATGGCTGATTCTCACCCCAAAATCTAGAGTGGGGAAGAGAGATTGCATCTACCCACCTCAGCTAGATGGGCCAGGAGGGCAATACTCTGCACTGTTTTACCAAGGCCCATTTCATCTGCAAGAATGCCATTAATGCCCTGGGGGGGAAAAAAACCACAGTCAATATCCTCTCATATTCCATCACACAGAATTCAACCTACTGTCCCAGAGAACTAATCAAATTATCAGACTTAACTTAGACAAAAGTGACTAAAAATACCATTTCAGCACTACTACCCACAGCTGTAATGATTCCTTTTGCCAACTCCATAGCTACAACTAAGAATCATGGTATCTGAGGTGAAGATGCCAAAGCCAGTTATTCAGCTAATTTAATCCAGGCCAAAAAACAATCAGGTTTACCAAGACCTAAGACAAACATGATACAAATATCCTCCCAATAAAATTTCAGGTTAAACATTTAAAGACATCTTTCTGACTCTTGTCAGAGGATAAAACTTTTCAAAGGGATGAAATTTAAAACTTTGTCTTGTGCTCATCTCACAATACACAAAACCAATGACTTTAGGAAAACATGTGAAGAAAGAGAGTGGGTATGTCATAGTTCTAAAATTCACCTGTTCATAGAGATTTGCCAACCAATTCATGCCTTTCAGCTGATAGCCTTTTAATTTGCCATTAAAAATTGTAGGCTGTGGAATATCTTCCCCAGCCCGGATAGATGGGTTTGCCAGGCTGTAACTCTCCCCAAACCCAGTACCAGACTTGTTTGCTGCCCGAAGGGCAGCTGCTCGACTTTCTTTCGCATCTTCATCAAATGACCTTGTCTGGAAAGTAAGAACACATTTGAAGAAACATATGAGGGAAAAAATGAAATTCAAATAAAGTTCATAATGATAATATATCTACTTTGTGATATTTCTGATATTATTTAATATATTATGTATAAAGCACAATATGAGAGGGGCACCTAGATTATTAATTCTTTTTTAAAATTCTTTTAATAGTTATTTATTTATTTATTTATTTGAGAGAGCGAGAGAGAGTGAGTGCGCGCGCGAAGGCCCGCATGAGAGGGGAGAAGGTCAGAGGGAGAAGCAGACTCCCTGTGGAGCTGGGAGCCCGACTCGGGATTCGATCCCGGGACTCCAGGATCACGACCTCAGCTGAAGGCAGTGGCTTTACCAACTGAGCCACCCAGGTGCCCTCTTTTTTAATTCTTAAATAATTCTATAAAAAGTGAAGCGGCTGCCTTCAGCTCAGGTCATGATCTTGGAGTCCTGGGATAGAACCCTACCCTGGGCTCCCTGCTCAGCCAGGAGTCGGCTCCTCCCTCTTCCCCTCCCCTGGCCATGTTTTTTCTCGCTCTCTCTCAAAACAACAACAACAAAACAAAGAAAACCCCACAATATATTAAATATTACTAATATTTTTACTAATTTACTAATATAAATTAATTTAACAATTACATTAAGAATATGCTTTGGATGAGCAGACATATTACATGACCATAAACCATATTATAGGACTACTTGCTCCATCAAGGCATGTGTTAAAATTTGTTTAGCTGGGTTTGGTGCAAAGAAAGTCAAGTTTAAAACTGAGGGTTGATGGGGGGAGGGGAGTTGGGAGAGGCGGGGTGGGGTTATGGATATTGGGGAGGGTATGTGCTATGGTGAGTGCTGTGAAGTGTGTAAACCTGGCGATTCGCAGACCTGTACCCCTGGGGATAAAAATATATGTTTATAAAAAATAAAATTTAAAAGAAATTAAAAAAAAAAAAAAAAAAAGAAAGTCAAGTTTATCCTGACTTGGAAGCTGTTACACGGGGATCCTATGCAGTATATTCTTTACTTTCTTTACTTACTTTAATTTAATCTAACTGCAGTTTCCTTCTGATTTCATGAAATATCACTACTTCAAGAATTAGCCACTTATTACTAAGGTGAAAGAAAGTCCTAACTTAGCAGTATTCTTAGATCAATGATATAGCTCTCTTAATAAGCACCAATGTCATTTATACCACTAAATAACCATGATGTGCTTCACACTACATTACCCATGATTACTCAAGATGACAAAAAAAAAATAGGTAAACTGTCCAAGCTTCAATCAACACACTCCTAAAGCTTAGACAAGTGAATGCTCATTCTCCACCCTTCCTCAATTATTCCTACTGCTCTAAATAGAGACACAGCCTCCACCCAACAACACACTCACATATATACACAACTGCCAATGCTTTTAATTGAAACTATGAATAAGTCTAAAGGAAGACCACCCAAGTGAAA
Organism: Lutra lutra; assembly: GCF_902655055.1. NCBI lineage: Eukaryota > Metazoa > Chordata > Mammalia > Carnivora > Mustelidae > Lutra > Lutra lutra. The sequence goes on from NC_062284.1 coordinate 60,720,382, forward strand.
GGTTGTAGGTTATTTCCAGAGCCCCTTACAGTTTCTTTTCATTTTTAAGACTTACCCGAGCTTGATGAATATGATAAGCATTTTCAGCATTCTTCAGGGCCTGGGCTTTGAAATGGTTACTATCTGAAAAGGAAAACTTAGAGATTATCACACGTCATTAACTGATCTCCTTCAAAGATGCAACTCATACCAACATTTTCAATCCCTAACTCCCCCAATTTACTCATCCCTAAGAGTGAGAGAGTAGAAAGGTTCAAATTACATGAAAGAGGTAAGGACTTAGGAGTGATTATGAAGGCAGAGGGCTGCCATGGTCTCCAGTTGCCAAAGCCAGCTCACAGAAACCAACAGGAGACTGAGCTCATCTCCCAATCCTGAGTTTCTTGCACAAAACAAAGAAAAGCAAAACAACAGGGACTCAAAATTGTGACAGATTTTTGCTGGGTGAAACTATTCCCAAAGAAGAAATCCAGACATGTATGAACCCCAAGGTCCTTGCAAGCACACTTATTCTTTTTATTCTGAGCTCAATGTCATCTTGATCACTATTCTCTATGAAATTCCCCTCAAATTTCACCCCAATCCATCCCTCCCCTCCTTGTGGTCACCAAAAGACCACAACTGAGGGGTGACTGGGTGGCTCAGGCAGTTAAGCATCTGTCTTTGGCTCAGGTCATGATCTCAGGGTCCTGGGATTGAGGCCCACATTGGGTTCCCTATTCGTAGGAAGCCTGCTTTTCCCTCTCCTCCCCACTTGTGCTTTCTCTCATTCTCTCTCTCAATAAATAAAATCTTAAAAATACCACAACTGCACAGTCTTTTTCTTATGCTGGACTTGTATCACCAAGAATCTTATTATGTGACAGATAATTTGCTCTGCTGAGACATGTTCACTGAATTCTTCTGGTAAAATACCCTCCATTTCTACTAACAAATCAAAACATATAAAATATTCCCAAACTTATAAGATCATATAAACATACACTTTCCTTTTCAAATTCTTTGATAAAAGTTATTTTGTATGTTTGTTTTATTCATACTTTCCCTACTCCACGCAATAAATTCTCCTTTACTAATCATTACCTACCAATCAGTATAAAACGTACAAGAACTAATCATGTGTATAACCTTAGGTATAAAAAAATGGACGGTACCCACTTCCTCTACTTCCTAATTCAGGACTCACCATAATCCTCCTGTGTGATATTAACTACCACCCCTCCACCAATGTCAATTTGTCTTTGGGTAGAACTGTCTTCCAGTTTCCTTAGGATTTCTTCCTGAATTCCATCATGACCCATGTCTCGTTTGCGACTCATGAAATGGGCATACAACTCTGTCTGGGTGATTAGGAAGTTCAGTTTTCGCTGTTGCCTCTTGGCCTAAAGGAGAAGAAAGTTATTTTCACTAAATAGACTAAAATCATCAATCATATACAAAGGTGATCAACAGAATTCACCAAATCTATATATAGTTTACATATAATTCTTTTACAAATTCTTTACCTTTAGAAAGGTAGTTAACTGCTAGTGCACAATTTTATTGAAATCAAATTAATGATACTAAAAGCAAAGGACAACCTTTAGTTATATCTAACAATAACATGGGCTTTGCTCTCATTTACAATATGAAGTCTTTTCTTCATTAGGCTTCTGTCTAAAATGCTTATTTCTTTACTGTATTACTTTCCTAGAGTGGCACTGAGACACCAACTAAACTCAACCAATGCATTTTTACCCCACAACCTGGATGTAGATACATGTGTACAGTTTTAATATCTTAAAAAATGTAAACATGTGAAAAAATCTTCATCACTCAAAGTCAAAATAAGTGACTAGGAGCTATGAATTTTTCGGGAAGTCAATGCAGGAGAAGTCAATCAAAGGAAGAAAACGCTCTGAAAACAGCATACAGTTTTTCTGTGATAATATGAATATAGATCAAACACACACACACACACACACACAGTCACTGCTTTACATTAACTATTTTTAATAAAATTCATACGAGGTATAGCGGATTTATCCTTGATCCAATACCTCCCCCAAAATGAAAAACAAAAACATAACAAGGGAAGTTCACCAAGAAAGGAGACCAGTCCTAAAGTATGCTACATAAAACTATGCTCTCTCTTTAAGATTTTACAGTACTTGAGCCAGATTCAAACGAGTAGGAAATCTGAAAGACAGTTTAACAGAAAACGGAGTTATTTTCATAGTGGATACAGGTGTTTATGTTTAGTGTGTTAGCAAAGCTAACATTCTATCAAGGAAACCTCTCTAAATTAAAACAAGCATTATCTCCTTTAACCTTAAAAAAATCAACTACTACGCATTCAAATCAACACGGTGAACTAAAAGAAAAATTGGGGCGCCTGGGTGGCTCAGTGGGTTAAGCCGCTGCCTTCGGCTCAGGTCATGATCTCGGGGTCCTGGGATCGAGTCCCGCATCGGGCTCTCTGCTCAGCAGGGAGCCTGCTTCCCTCTCTCTCTCTCTCTCTCTCTCTGCCTGCCTTTCTGTCTACTTGTGATCTCTCTCTGTCAAATAAATAAATAAAATCTTAAAAAAATAATAAAAAATAAAAAAAAATAAAAAAAATAAAAGAAAAATAAAGTTTTATCACAAAGAGCTTTATTTCAACACGCTGGAGAAAGACATGAAGGAAACTCATCGGTTAACTATCAACAAAACTGAAAGAATGTCTCACAAACCTAGACTAGAAGTCTGGCTGCTTGTAAAACTTCAGGATCTGTGACTAACTCTCAAATGCCTCTAAATTCAGTAAGTATTCCGGATAGCATCAAATGTTTCCTAACACACTGTTTGTCTTGCATGCGAAGATAAATGTTACCCGGGGGAAATAAGTGAACTGAGCAAAATCCATATTGGTCCTCAAAGGCATGATAAAGGACAGAAGATGAAGAGCTCAGCAATGGCCACACCTCTGCTCTGACAGGAGTACTACGCATACCTGAAAGAAAACATTAACCAATCCCCTGATTCCCTTCCTCTAGACCTCAACTTTCCTTCTACACATCCCAACTGGTTTGCCCACGGAAACACAATGATTTTTGTTTTCCTACTCTCTCCTCTTGCCTCCCTGAACGATCTAACCACCTATATCAGCTGACATCAAGCTTAGAGGAGTACTGGCTGAAAGTTAAACCAGTGAAACAGGTGGGGGATGGGTCTCAAAACTGGACTAGTTGTCTACTGTTCCTATCTGGCCCTAAATTTGGTAGCCAGCCCTGCTCTTCCAACAAGGAAGAAACTGCAGCCAGTACCTGGAATCAAGCCAAGATAAGCTATAAGCGGTTTTCTTTTTCTTTTGTTTGTCCCTTCTTTTCCTTTTTTTGGTCCTCCAGAAATATACAGAGGAATAAGGCTACAAAGAACAGAAAAACATGGCATAGAAAAAGAGAGGTGAAGGCCAGAAAGAGGGCCTTACCGAAAGGATAAAAACAGAATCGGTTTATCAAACTAAAGTTACTATCCTCAAAATTATGTCTTAAAATGTTTTTTTCAATGATCTCATTGATTAACTTTTAATTTATGTGGTACATACCAACCTCTCAATATGGCTGCAGCAATCAGGGTTTCAAAATTTTATACTACTATCATACCTCCCGCATTTCCTCATCCAACTTCCGCTGCTCCAGGGCCTCCTTCTCTGCACGCTTGCGGTGTTCCTTCTCTACCTTCTCATACTTCTTCCAGTACAGAAGCATCTCCTTGGTGAGGCGGCGGGCACGAGGCAAGGTCTCCTTACAGTTCTTCTGGGCCTGCAAGGCAGCTCGACGTACCTCCTTCATACACTGGTGGGCAAGCTGCAGATGACAACAACATTCTCACAAAGGAGAAGACCCAAAACTAGGAGCAGCTCTCCCTGAGCTCTAATTCCTCAGTCTTGTCAGTGCACACAATCTTCCAATGGCCACATCTCTTTCTCCCCCAGAATGATTAATGTTCCCATATGGTACTGTGACCCAAACCCTGGGGTAATACATGGTATGAGAAATCTATACACACAGTGCCTTAGAAGATGGGGAAAAAAACAATGATCTGAGATGTGCTGGGGAAATTATAAAGTATTACCACACATATTAAGAGTAATAGCTACTAACGCCTATTATATGCTAGGCTCCACTCTAAGCCTAACATATATTAAACTAATTTATTCTTCACAAAAACTCTATGAAGTTGGTAGTAACGATATACGCATTTTACAGGTAAGTAAACCGATGATGAGTGACCAGCACAGGAAACAGAATAACATTACCTCATCTGATCTCACAGCTTTCAAAGGAGTTGTGCTACTTCCCTCTAAAGGAAGGTATTGATATTAACATCATCATTTCTTTTTTTTTAAAGTTATTTTATTTTATTTTTTAAAAGATTTTATTTTATTTTATTTTTTATAAACATATATTTTTATCCCCAGGGGTACAGGTCTGTGAATCGCCAGGTTTACACACTTCACAGCACTCACCATAGCACATACCCTCCCCAACATCATCATTTCTTAAAGAGACTGAGCACAGGAAGCTTCCATGATCTCCCTAAGGAATCAGAGCAGGCTATGGTCTCATCCAAAAAGGTTTAAATACCGGAAATGTGAGGAAGAGCAATTGTATTTTTAAAATAAATTAAGAACATTTAGAAATTCTCTTAGGTACTCCCAGATTCATTATCAATAGGTCACAAGACACAAGAGCAGCAAACATAAATATGTTCCAGCATAACATAAAATGGGAAACACAAAACTATAATTTACCTTTCGGCTATTGGTGAGAAACAGGTTACGAGCTGAAGCTTTCTGCTTGTTGGCCTAAAATATTTAAAGACAATTATTTCATTTAGGAGTCCTTTTGAAATAAGATTATGTAGACTGACACTGTCTTTTATTCAACTACTCAAGGGTTAAAAAAAATAAAGTCATCCTAATGCAGTAACTCAGAACCACACACAAAACTACTAATGCAGTATTAAGAATACTGCCTGGGGCTGCCTTAAATAGAGTCTTCTGCATCCTCTGAAAGAATTTAAGTTATACTTAAGGCTTGAAGTGGACTAGGAAAATATAACAACATACCCAACATACACCATCCTGACTAAAACACACTGCTTTCCAGAGCCAATCTGCAAAGAAGCTGAGACAGTAGCCATTCACACACAGAAACTGCTAGGAGAGAGGTAAACTAGCTTCCCAGTTTGTGATTCTATCCTCCAATCAAGACAAACCTACTGCTACCACTAATTTCTCCCAACACTTAAGCTTCATCTTCTCAAAAAAAAAAAAAAATTCCAAGGCAGACCTAACACAAGATGACTCAGAAGCCAATAAGCCAGTCACCAACTGCTTATTTTGTCTTCCAATTCAGTTAAAACAAAAACCTCAGTAAAGAAACCTGATTTCCTAAGATGATCCACTTGACATGGGAGAAGACACAGCATAGGCACAGCTGGGTGACTCTCTGTTAAAGCACTCTGCCCCTAATTCTGAACAAACAGTGGGTTTGAAGTTACAGACAGCCCAAATGCCATTTCTATAAAATTCCCACTTCAGACTGTCTGCTTAGGAGAATTTTTAGTACTTTTATCAAAAACTTTCTTTTACTGATGCTTAAGCAGCTACTGCCATGTTAAAGACAAAAATCTCAAATATTTCTGTTCAATTCCTGATCAGAACTGCATCATTTAAAAAAATATGTTTTTATTTATTTTTTAAAGTAATCTCTATACCCAATGTGAGGCTTAAACTCACGATCCTGAGATTGAGAGTCATGTGCTCTATGCACTGAGCCAGCCAGGAGACCCAGAAAATCATCATTTTGAAGCCTCTTCACCAGATAAAAGAGGGTTTTCCCATAACTCCTCCCATCAAGAATGTTCCTGTCTATAGTTTCTCTCCAAAAATACTAACTGGTTTGGGAAGAAAGGCAGTCATTGTACAGTAGGGAAGCACCAACACTCAAAGGGATCAAAACTAATATCATACTGGAAACGATGTGTCATGTGCCTCCTAGTGCAGCATACCCAAGACACACCACTCCGTTGGTAATCCTGCCCAAAACGCATAACGCAAATCTAATAATGAGGAATCTCATGAACCCAAATCCCAAAACACTATACATAGTAACAGGGGTATGCTACTCAAAAATAAATGTCATGAAAGAACACTGTGTCAGATTTAAAAGAGATTAAAGAGATGTGACAAATAAATGAAACACGGAGTCCTAGATTGGATCCTGGATTGAATCAAGAAAAAAATGTCCTATAAAGGACATTACAGAGACAACTGATGAGATATCTGAATATGGTCTGTGGACCTGATAACAATTTTTGTAACTGCACTGTTGTTCTGTATGAAAGAATGTCCTTTTTCTTAAGAAATACATATTGAACTATTACAAAGAAGTTCAGTACAAAGTGTCAAACTGACCCTCAAAATGGGGGAGAAAAAAAGTATTCATTTATATAACAAAAATTTGAAAAACCAAAGGAGGGGTGCCTGGGTGGCTCAGTGGGTTAAAGCCTCTGCCTTCGGCTCAGGACATGATCTCAGGGTCCTGGGATTGAGCCCCGTGTTGGGCTCTCTGCTCAGCAGGGAGCCTGCTTCCCCCCCCCCTCTGCCTGCCTCTCTGCCTACTTATGATCTCAATCTCTCTGTCAAATAAATAAATAAAATCTTAAAAAAAAAAAAAGGAAACAAAGCAAACAATTGCTAAATATGAGTGAAAGTTAAATGGCAGTTCCTTGCATTATTCTTGCCATATAATCTTAAAACTGTTTTGAACTAATTTTAGACTTACAGAAAAGTTGCAAAAAATAATAGTTTCCTTACATCCCTCCTGCTGCTTTCCCTAGTTTTAGCATCTTATGTAACTAGAAAACAATTACTAAGAAAGGAAAATAAAACTGGTAAAATATTAATTAAATTACACGTCTTATTTGAACGTCAACAATTTTCCACTAAAATCCTCTTCCTGTTTCAGCATCCTGTAACAGGATCCCATGTATTTAGTTGCTTTTCTCCTTAGTCTCTTCCTGTATGTTACATTTCTTAAATCTTTCTCTTACCTCCTCAATACTTTTGAAAGGCACCCATCAGTTACTCTATAGAATGTGCCAAAATTTGTGGTTTTCTCGTATTTTCTCATGATTGGAATGATATTATGCATTCTGGCAAGAATACCACCGAAATGATGTGTCCTCATGCATCACATCAAATTCACAAGGTCAAAATTTATACTACTAGTGACTACTTATTTTTTTTTTTTTTTTTTTTTTTAAAGATTTTATTTATTTATTTGACAGAGAGAGATCACAAGCAGGCAGAGAGGCAGGCAGAGAGAGAGGAAGGGAAGCAGGCTCCCTGCTGAGCAGAGAGCCCGACGCGGGACTCGATCCCAGGACCCTGAGATCATGACCTGAGCCGAAGGCAGCGGCTTAACCCACTGAGCCACCCAGGCGCCCTACTAGTGACTACTTAGATCATTTGGGCAAGGTAGATTCTGCCAATTTTCACAATAGCTACTATCTTTCTTTTTGTGCTTATATGTATGCTGAGTAGATGCTTTTGGTCTGTGCAAATTGTGTCTCCTTTAACCTTCATCCTCTAATTTCAGTCTTCATCAATGGATCCAGTCTGCAACAATTGTCACTGTGGTATTTGTGTAATGAGGGTTCTCTACTTCCTTCTGCGCTCATTAACTGGAATTCTACTGCAAGGAAGAGCTATTCCTTCTACATTACTTATTTGCTTATTTATTTAAAAGAATATGGACTCAAAGGTATTTCTTTTAATCTATATGTTAAAATTCAGTATTATCTTTTCTTTTCCTTTTTTAAAGTAAGCTCCATGCCCAGCATGGAGCCCAATCCAGGACTTGAACTCAAAACCCCAGAATGAGACCTTATCTGAAATCAAGAGTGGATGCTTAACCAACTAAGCCACCCAGGCACCCCGGTATTATTATTACCAAGTTTGGTGTTCAGTTATTCTAACTTTGACCATGAGGAACTCCTTTAGGTTGCTCTTGCGTTCTTTTGACAATCCCCCACACTCATCTTTCTTCAAGCACTTCCTTACTTTCTGACACTCCAAGAAGTTTAAGGCTCATCTTACATTTTCCCTGCAAAGTTCTGGAATAAAATACTTCTCCAAGGAGCTCTGGTTCCTTTTTATTAGAGAATAAAGGTGTTTGGAAATCAAGACCTGGGCACAAGATACCCTTTGTTACCAGGGTGTCACAGTTTCTAGGCACTCCCAGCAAACAGAGAGAAAATAAATACATATGCATACTAACCTATGCATACACATACAACTACATTTCTGTACATATCTATCTGTATACATATCACAACCCATGAATTTCAAAGGCTTCACGTTAGCGTTTCCAACAGTATGACAAACTGGCTGCCAACTACGACATATTTGTTCAATTCTAGTATGCATTTAAAGTAGTTCCAAAATTACTCATCCACTCCTCTCCTAAGAAACACTTACTATATCAATTGTAGTATTCATGTATAGTTCTTTTGGTCTTCAGCCTTACATATCCAACCAAAATACTGACTTCCTCAGTTACTTCTATGAGCCCTTTTCTTTCCCCACTCCCTGAAACTTGATTCTATTATTCATTTCTTTTTTTTTTTTTAAGATTTTATTTATTTATTTGACAGAGAGAGATCACAAGTAGATGGAGAGGCAGGCAGAGAGAGAGAGAGAGGGAAGCAGGATCTCTGCCGAGCAGAGAACCCGATGCGGGACTCGATCCCAGGACCCTGAGATCACGACCCGAGCCGAAGGCAGCGGCCTAACCCACTGAGCCACGCAGGCGCCCCCTATTATTCATTTCTAATGCAGGTAAGCATTTGTTTCTGTCTTTATTATACTTTGTCCACATAGCCCTTCAATCTCATTCTTCACCCACATCCTGGTTGGTTTTAACGATTTTATTATAGGGGCATGTAAGGGACATACGAAACATCCACTAGGATCCTGAAAATCCTACATATAAAAACATGTACTTGAAGACCCCCCCCTTTATCCCTGCTAACCTGTCCATTCCCCTCTTTCGTTCTACATTTTCCCCACCTGCTCCCTATAAGAAATCAACTTTGGTTTCTGGTTTATCCTTCTTGAATTTCTTTTGCATGAATGAGGATTTGTGTATTTTCTTATATTCTTATTTTGCTTATGTGAAAGGTAAATACTATAGATACCTGTTTTTGTTTGCTTTTCTCACTTAACAGCACATCCTAGAAATTACTCCGTATCATCTCAGAAACATCCTCATTATTTCTTTTTTAACTATAATAACCCACTATGTAGATCTATCACTTTTGAGCCTTTTTTCTTTCATGGAGCATGTTTTTGAAATGCATCCATGTCATGTAGATCTTGTACCTGTCTTGTATGGGAACATTGCAAATCATTATAACATGGGACCTTGTGTCTGGCTTATTTCTCTAAGTTCTTTGCGGAGATGAAGAACCAAGAGAATTACCAGTGAAGCTTGTGGAAAGAAGTTAAGGATCCATAATGGGACAAAGGGAGTAGATGTTAGGATCTTGGCAGCAGCCAAAATGGGACTATTTTGTGGCCAACGGAATGGTGTGGGAGAGCCTTAAAACTGAAGCATAGCTGAGTTGGAAGGAATGTATCCGATGACCTGTATGAAGCAGGGAAGCAGGGTAGGCACCATCAAGGGATGCTGGAGGGGTATCCATGTTTCTTAGAAGAGCTGGTCTTGACTTCTACCCCAGCTAATTGCTGTTTTGTTTTCTTGAGTTTTGCTCTATGGTTCTTGAACCAATCCTACAGTCCTGTGGGATGTATCTCCAGTTTTGAGGCCATTTCTTTCTAAAGGCTGGGAGCAGGGTACAGGTTCTTATTGAACAAGAACTCTAAATCTGCCAACTGTTTCTCAGTGAAAATTATTTGTTTCCTTTGTGAATGCTTCTGGTGATTTCCTTTAAACCTGCATTTGCTGCTGTAGGCTCAGAAGTTCCAAGTGCGGCTGGTGATAACTAAAATCCCTCTCTCACAAAGTTACTTTAGGAAGGTCTCCAGCACCTGACATCCTGAGATCTAGCTGGGTTCCCATGCTCTGGTCCTGTGTCAAAAGTGTCCCTTAATTTCTTAAGAGTTTATTAATTAGGGGCGCCTGGGTGGCTCAGTGGGTTAAAGCCTCTGCCTTCGGCTCAGGTCATGATCCCAGGGTCCTGGGATCGAGGAGAAAAAAAAAAAAAAAAAAAAAGAGTTTATTAATTAGAGATAACAGCCCTTTGACTGTGATGTATAATGTAAATAATTTTTCCCACTTTGTCAGTTGTCTTTTGTCATGAAAAAATTTATTTGTATTTAGTCTAATTTACCAATTTTTTTTCATTGCCTCTGAGTTACACATAGAAACTTTTCCTATGCCGAGGTTAAACAGCAATGTAATAGCTTTCTTCTAGTCTTTGTATGGTTTCATTTTTTACATTTAAGCCCAAATACATTTGGAATATATGTGTGAGAAACATCTAATGTTATCTTTTCCCAAATGGCTATCTAGTTGTTCCAACGTGATTTATTAAAAAGTGCATTAGTCTACTCTACTGTTCTATTTGCCTATTCATGTGGCAGTACTATGTTGTTTTAATTATAGAGGTTTATAGTATATATTTGATGGTGCTTTTTCAGTGTTTCTCCAGCAATTCTTTTTTTATGGTTTTTTCTTTCTTCATCTTCTTTTTTTAAAGATTTTATTTATTTATTTATTTGACACAGAGAGATCACAAGTAGACAGAGAGAGAGGAGGAAGCAGGCTCCCTGCTGAGCAGAGAGCCCGATGCAGGGCTGGATCCTAGGACCCTGAGATCATGACCTGAGCCCAAGGCAGAGGCTTAACCCACTGAGCCACCCAGATGCCCCCATCTTTTTATTAACATATAATGTATTATTTGCTTCAGGGGTACAGGTCTGTGAATCATCAGTCTTACACAACTCGCAGTCCTCACCACAGCACATACCCTCCCCAATGTCCATCAAGGCATCCCATCCCACCCAACCTCCTCCACTCCAGCAACCCTCAGTTTGTTTCCTGAGATTAAGAGTCTCTTATTGTCTCCCTCTCTTCTCCAGCAATTCTTACACACAGACTTTTCTGAGGTTAGTATCAACTTTTCTAAATTCAGAAAATATCCTCTTCATTTTTCTATTAGGATTGCACACAATTTATAAGGCAATTAAGTAAAATGCAAACAACTGGTGAGTAACTGAGTAAAGTTACTTGCACATTTCCTGAAACTTTCAAATTTGAAATTGTATCAAAATAAAATGTTATCAAACCCAAACAAATTAAAAGAGCAAAAAGAATGCTTATACATCTTTCTCTTGCATCATTTACATTTTTTTCCAATGCCTGTGGTTATTCAGTAATATCCAAATATTTACAGATTCTCTAAGAAACATAAGTCTACCATTTCATTTTAATTTCCTCTATTACTACCTATCAATTTGCTGTCAAATCTCTACTACTCTAAGTAAAAAAACTGCTTCCCTTTCTCAAAGAGATTTCCCTCCATTTTTTGGTAACGAACATCATACAATAACTGTCTCGTGAATTCTGACCAAAATCTAGAATAATGGTTGATTGCCAAGGGTACTCTTCAACACGATCTTAATTCAAAAGATCAGTTTCTTTTCTGAACACTGTGAAGGTATCTAGCTCTCACAGCTCCTCTTTAGAGGGCAGGGAGACAAAATATTCTTCCATCTCCTATGCTGGAGGCACCCACGTACCTTTGGTAGTTCCTTTTTCACAATGCTGAGCCATACTTTCCTGCGACGAGCATTAAGCTGCTCAATGGATAAGTGCTTCTTCTTGGTGCCAGGAGGTGGTGCATCATGAGAGAACTTGGCAAAGACTTTGGTCTGGTGGTGGTGGCAACGAGGAGATTCTTCAGAGGAAAGTTCTTCATCCCTTCGCCTTTTTTTCTTTACTTTTTTCAACTTAGCTGCAAAGGAAACAGACACCGAGAAACAGGCACTGCATTTCTGCCCTTCCACAGAGGACAGCCACAAACAACCTCATCACTTTAAGACAGTTCAAGGTTCTTTCCTCATTCCACTTGAGGCTGGCAATGTTTATCTATCAATTCAGGCCCATGAATATTCCAAGAGGAAGATCTCGCTACCTTGGGAAAACACTGGATACTCCCTATGTTGACATGAAAGAAAAACACAGAATAAAATCTAAAAACTGAATTTCTGTTGAACGCAACAACAGGAAAGGAGATTTCAAAGTACCATGAGCTCAAGTAATGGCCAAGAGGAAGGAAACATTTCTACTTGGCGGCAATGTAAGGTGATTAAAGAGAAATAACAAAGAAAGAAAACAATGTGCTGATAGGACATTACAACCTGTGAAGAGAAAATCATACACGGAATAAAAAACTAATTTGGGGGTGAGAGTGTGGAGGATAAGAAAATAGAGATAAACTAGCGGATGTGGGAGAAATGGAAGAAGGCTGAAAAGAATTTCTGAGTAGAGTTCATACCTTCAGGGGCAAAAATCTGCCTTATACAGATAGTTTAAAACTTTCCCTTCCTACCTCCTTCCTGATTTACAGATGCTTAAAGCTCAGTAAGGGAGGAAAACACACTTCCTGGCAAAAATGCAAACAAACACTGCACAAGATTATCAAGAGGTGATCTATTTAAAAGTTCCACATATGGTAACAATTATGACTTATTCCTAACACTTCAGGTTGCTCTTCATACTTCCCTGTGTGTAATCAACTTCTTCCCCTCCCAGAACAGTTTCAATGTTTGGAAGAGTATGTAGAAGAAAAAAGGGATAAACTAACTGGCTTAAACCTCTGGCTAGGAATCCACAGTCCTTATATCTTTTTAATTCTAGAAAAGATTATAAACCAAATATGAAATAAGGTTAACAATGCTTATTACTTAGGGGAAGACTAGGGTTTTCCAGATAAAGCAAGTTTCTACTACATGGATCACATTCAAAGTCCAAATGTACTACCAGGCTACACATAACCCTGATACTAAGAATGAGTTAATATGGAAGGCAGGGCAGTATGCTCACCTTTAAGTTTCTTTTCCTCCTTGAATTTCTTTTTTTTGGGTCCAAGTAGGTGCCGTTGTTGCTCATAGAAAGGGTCATATGTGGACAGCAGGCCTGCACTGTAGTATTGGTATTGCTGCAACTGAAGCAAAGACAGGGAGGCTTATGGGGTGGGTCTGAGTTCTAAGCCAGCCTTCACATCATCTTCACTACAAAAACTTGAGCTGGAGAAAAACCAGAGCTCCTAAATATGATGTTCTTCTCACAAAATACCCATAAAGATTTAGTACCTCAAAGTGAACTATTTCCTTACTTCAAAACAAAATGGGTTCATCAGGTACATACATGGCAAGTTGCTGAAAATAACTTAAGAAAGGAAAACACTTTATGCTTCTGAATTTCCACCAGAATATTTGCTTGGAAGTGACACATATTTGAGAGATGCAATTAACTGCAGAAGGGGCTCCGCATGGAATTCATCAACAAGAAATAAACCATATTTCTATTACCAATAAGTCCTCCAATTTAGTAAGGTTTTGATACCTGTTATTTTGGCTTTTGGTCTGTCTGGATCAAAGAGTCACTAGCTACCCCGATTCTCCTATCTTTCAAGCTTTTTCACTCTTTATATATCCCACTAATAGAGGCTGACAATATTATGGATAATGCCTACACTGCCAGAATTCTAACATATGAATAATCGATTGTTTTTTTCTGTCCAGGGAGAGATTCTTTCAAACACTGCTTTTAAGTTGACCCCCCAAGGCGCACATTAATTTTGTCTCACTTATTACCAATGGATAAACATGAATGTAAGTGTAAATAGTCCATTCCTCAATCTCTTTCCTAGATTCCAGCCAGTCTAAGAACTGAAACTAGGACAGAAGAGTGACATGGAGAACTATCACAAGGTCCCCTGTCAACGGTCAAAATTAAATGAGCATTCTTTGAACTACAATAGTTAAAATCTATGAACTTTCCCATATATATGTTTTACTTCTATTTAAAAAAGACCAGGTATTGCAATCCCTACCAAAATACCAATGCATTTTTTCAAAGAACTAAAAGAAATAGTACTAAGATTTGTACACAACCACAAAAGACCCCAAGTAGCCAAAGCAATCTTGAGAAAGAAAAACAAAGTTGGAAGTATCATAATTCCAGATTTCAAGATACACTACAAAGCTGTAGTGATCAAACCAGTAGAGTGCACGCACAGAAAGGGACACAGTGATCAGTGGAACAGAACAGAGAACCCAGAGATAAGAGGCACCTGGCTAGCTCAGTTGGTAGACCATGTGACCTGTGATCTCAGAGTTATGAGTTCAAGCCCCATGTTGGACATAGAGCATACTTAAAAAAAAAAAAATCCCCCCCCCAACAACACAGAATAGAGAACTCAGAAATAAATCCATGCTTATATAGCCAACTAATCTGTATCAGAGGAGGCAAATATAAAATGGGGGAAAGACAGTCTGTTCAATAAATGGTGCTGGGAAAACTGGACAGCCCCATGCACAGGAATGAAACTGGACCACTTCCTACCACTACAAACAAAAATAAACTCAAAATGGATTAAAAACTTAAATTTGAGACCTAAAACCATAAAAATCTTAGAAAAGAACAGAGCCAGTAATATGTCTGACATCAGCCATAGCAACATCTCTAGATATGTCTCATAAGGCAAAGGAAACAAAAGCAAAAATAAACGATCAGACTACTTCAAAATAAAAAGCTTTTGCACGGTGAAAGAAACCATCAACAAAACAAAAAGGCAAGTCACTGAATGGGAGAAGATATTTGCAAATTATATATCCAATAAGGGGTTAATATCTAAAATATGTGAAGAACTTATACAACTCAATACCAAAAAACAAACAATATGATTAAAAAAACAGGCAAAGGACCTAAATAGACATTTTCCTGAAAAAGACATACAGATGGCCAACAGACATATGGAAAGATGCTCAACACGACTAATCAGGAAACTGCAAATCAGCTACAAGATATCATCTTATACCTGTCAGAATGGCTAGTATCAAAAACACAAGAACTGTTTCTTGTTGGTGAGGATGTAGAGAAAAAGGAATCCTCATGCACTGCTGGTGGGAATGCAAATTAGTACAGACAATCTCAAAAATAGTATGGGGGTTCCTCAAAAAACTAAAAGTGGAAATATCATATCCAATAACTCCACTACCGGGTATTTACCCAAAGAAAATAAAAAAACTAATTCAAAGAGATACGTGTGGGGTGCCTGGGTGGCTCAGTCAGTTAGGTGGCTGCCTTCGGCTCAGGTCATGATCCCAGGGTTCTGGGATGGAGCCCCATGGTGGGCTCCTTGCTCAGCGGGGGAGCCTGCTTCTCTCTCTGCCTCCCGTTCCCCTTGCTTGTGCTCTGACAAATAAATAAATAAAATGTTTAAAAAAAAAAAAAGAAGAGAGAGAGAGACATGCACTCATGTTTACTGCAGCAGTATTTACAAGAGCCAAGACACAGAAGCAACCTAAGTGTCCACTGTTTGGTGAATGGATAAAAATGTGGCACGCGTGCATGCACATACACACACACACATATGCACGTATATGAGCTCCTGCTATTTGTGACAACCTGGACAGACCTATAGGGTGATATAAGTCAGAATGAAAAACACAAATATCGCATAATTTCACTCATATGCAGAATCTAAAAAACAAACAGCAGAATCAGACCTGAAGAGAGAACAAACTTGGTTGTCAAGAGGGAAGGAGGGTGACAGGGGTTGGGCAAAACGGGAGAAAAGGAGTGGGAAATACAGACTTCCAGTTATGGAATGAGTAAATTGTGGGAATAAAAGGCCCAGTGCAAGGAATATAGTCAATGATATAATAATAGTGTTGTATGGTGACAAATGGTAGCTATACTTTTGAGTATAATATAATGTATAGAGATGTTAAATCAGTTTTGTTGTATAAGTGAAACTAATATTTTATGTCCACTACGCTAAAAAAAATAAGACCAAATATTTCAAGCACCAAATGCCTAGCACCGTACTTGAAGAAGGAACTCTGTCAAAGCAGTCAGATACCTTACTACTTATTATTTCTGCAGGTTTATAAGCTTTACCACATATACAAATCTATATAACTATATAGATAATATATATACAGATATGTTTTTTCCCCCTAAAGAGAGAGAGCTCCAGGTGTGGAGGCGGGGTGTGAGGGGGAAACAGAGGGAGAGGAAGAGACAGAATCTTAAACAGGCTCCATGCCCAGTGTAGAGCCTGACCCAGGGCTCAATCTCATAACCCTGAGATCATGACCTGAGCCAAAAATCAAGAGTCAGATGCTTAACAGACTGAGCCAGCCAGGTGCCCCTAACCTTTAGCATATTATTCAAAGCTTTCTGCACTAGCTTTGGATGTTAACCAATTGTTACAAAGTTTTTAGGTCTTCAAATATTCTATTGCTCATCATGTTCAAAGCACTACACTTCCAACGAAAATCAGAAGGCTTTGGTAACAGTATTCAAGTAGGTGTCACTAAAAACCATTATCAATCTAATGTTAGTAAGAAGAGTTTTTTTTCAAGATAGGGACACTTCCAAAGAGCAAGTGTATTAAAAAAGGAACCCCTAGAATTTAAAATTGTGCAGCCACTTTGGAAAACAGCATGGCAGTTCCTCAAAAATGATAAGCACAGAGTTATGATATGACCCAGTGATTCCTCTTCTAGGTATACACAAAAGAAAAATGAAAACAAATGTGCACACCAAAAACTTGTACACCAATCAACATGGCAGCATTATCTGTAACAGCCAAAAAATGAAAACAACTCACTGTTCATAGCTATCATTTCTAAAAGCCCAAAAATAGAAACAATCCAATTAATTCATTAAGTGATACATGGATAGTAAAATGCAGTATGCCCGCACAATGGCATATTATTTTGCAATAAGAAGGAATGAAGTACTGATACAAGCTACAATATGAATGAACCTTGAAAACATGTTAAGTGAGAAGATGGACATAAAGTACCACATGTTGTTCCATTTGCATGAAATGTCTAGAACAGTCACATTTATAGCACTGCGTGGCTTCCTAGGGCTGAGAGAAATGGGAGAAAATGAAAGACAAGAGCTAAGGGAAGTGGGGTTTCTTTTTGGAGAAAACATTTCAGAATCATGCAGTGGTGACAGTTATACATCTCTATGACTATACTAAAAACTACCAAAATGTACACTTGATTTCAAAGGCTATTTTGGTATGTGAACTATATTTCAATAAAGCTTGTATCAGAATCACCACCACCACCATCTAAAGGTAAAATGATGTGTCTTCAATGAATGTTAAAAACAGGCTAAATTAAGTACACAGCACGAAGGTCTGAGATTTCCACTGAAACTCTCTCTTACCTCCTTGTCTTTGCTATACTTATTCTGGTGAAGTTTCTTATACTTGTGCAGCCGCAACATGTTATGAAGTTCTTCTCTGCTGAGGTGGAGTTCTTCCTCTTCTTCTTCTTCTTCATTGTCTTCACTCTGAGAATCTGCCTCACTGGACTCATCACTTAGCAGAATGCTCTGCAAATGGAAGGAAATGGGAATGGAATCTGTCACTATGGGGCAAATCCTTCTAAAACCCAAGCATCTTTTCCCAACACAAGAATAAAAACAGCTGGAAGACAGTAACTTCAGTTTCCCAACTGATGCAGAAAAGAAAAGGATACCAACTGAACCTAGTGGGCATGAATTAAAGAGCACTAACATATGGAAATGCTATAAACAGCAACAAAGCTGGATTTCACTAAGTACTTACAACTCTGTAGGATATTTTAGTTGTCAAATACCAAGGAAAAAACTAAGAAGACAAAAAAATAAAAACCCACAAAAAACCCACAACCTTTGAGTTTAAAGCAAGCCAGCCATGATAGCTAATACAGAAACAACCCAAAAAATCATGAACTGACTTTGTTATTATCCAGATAATGAAATATTACTTAGCCATAAAAAGGAATGGAGTACTGATATATGCCACAACATGAATGAACCTTGAAAACTATGTTAAGTGAAAGAAGCCAGGCACAAAAGGTCACATATTATATAATTCCATTTATATGAAATATCCAGAACAGGCAAATCCGTAGGGAAAGAAAACAGATTAGTGGCTGCCAGGGGTGATAGGAAGTAACTGCTAATAACCACAGAGTTTCTTTCTGGAGGGATGAAAATGTTCTGGAATTAGTGGTGGTGGCTGTACAGAACTTTGCTATAATACACACTTTAAAAGGGTTTTATGGCATGTGAATGGTATCTCAATTTTTTTTTTAAAGATTTTATATGGTATCTCAATTTTTAAGAATGTGATGGCTAAACAAAGATTTTTGCATTGCCAACAGCTTAAAGGCTCACTGATATGAACCAAATTAGGCCTTTATCCATAAACCTTTTAAAGGATCTCATGATTATAATGAAAGAGCACCTTTAAATTACTTTGAGCATGGCCTTTTACAATAAGCCTTTTAAAGGACCTCATGATTATAATGAAAAAATGCCTTTAAATTACTTTGAGCTCCTTCACAAGAAAACAATAAAGAAATAATTCATTTCAACAGAAAAAATGCTACCCTTACTTCAGCCAGGCCAATGACAGTAATCTTGAAAGAGTGTAAACAAGAGTCTACCATTTCCTTGCTTATAAACACTCACAGAAAATATAGAAACACTCTATATTGCCTATAAATACACACAGAAATTTACCAGGATAAAATACAAATTCTTTAACATGGTGTACAGGGCCCTACACAATCAGGCTCTCTAACCTCATCTTCTACCATTCCCTCTTTCATTGTGCTCCGGCTATACTAGCCTTCTTTCTCCCCCAAACATACTGAGTTGCTTCCTTTCTCAGAAATTTTACAGTTATGTTCCTTTTGGTTGAAATGCTCTTTTCTTTTCTTTTTTTTTAAAGATTTTATTTATTTATTTGACAGAGATCACAAGTAGGCAAAGAGAAAGAGGGGGAAGCACCTCCCCGTCAAGCAGAGAGCCTGATGGCAGGGCCTGATCCCAACACCCTGAGATCATGACCTGAGCCGAAGGCAGAGGCTTAACCCTCTGAGCCACCCACGTGCCCCGAAATGCTCTTTTCTTAAACATTCACATAGCTTTGACCATTCAGAAATCAGATGAAATGTTACCTCTTTAAAGAAGCCATTTTATTTATTTGTTTACAGACTTACTCACTGTCTCCCCCCATTTCAATGTAAGCTCTACAGTGCAAGAACACTATCTGTGTATAATAGTATCCGGCAGGTAGGATGTACTCAACATCCCAACAACTAATGAAAAAGACATTAATAATCCTGATTACAGTGTGAGCCAGGGAGGGCAAGGATCTCAATTTTTTTTACTCCTTGCTCTGCACAGTGCTTTATAATAAAAAATGTTTGCTAAAATGAACTTCATTGAGGCCTCTAGATTTTCCTCTATAATCTCTTCAAAAAATCACACCCACAGAAGACTCATGTCTAGAGAAATCTCTGCTAATGTGTCAGAATGAGTCAATAACTTTCCCTTCTATTTGTAATTTTAGTAGGTTATCTGAATTATAAACATTTGCCTTATCTCTTACCTTTAGCCACTTTCTGCTTTTCTTCAACTTAGAGAAGTTATATAAATTCCCTTTGTCAGATTTTGATTCTGTGTAAAGAAACATAAAGAACAACAAAAATGAAAGGAAGACTGCCCCAAGAGAACTGATAGTCCAAACAGGGATCTCACACCACACTGACCTGACTGCAGAACTCCATTCAGCGAGTATGTGTTTAACATTCCAGAATTGCCTGCTCCAGAAGTTTCTCCAAGCAATGAATTTGGAGGTTCTTCCTTAACTTGAATTAAGGGATCCCCAGACTGGGGCAATAAAGGATTACTGTCATCCAGTCCATCTTCACTCTCATCACTATAAATTGAAGAATAAATCTACAATCACAGCTGACCCAGCAAAATACTGTAATTTATGGTTAGCAGATAGAAGAACTTGATCCTTTAAAAAAGATGATTGTGTTCTATTTGAAAGAAGGAAGAAAAAATATCAAACATACCAAAAATCATAAAATACTTTAACCCTAAACCAGAAATAATGGGAATCAGAAGGTGGTCAAACATTATATTGGGAATATGTAATTACATACCTAGAAATATTCCTGTTGAAGATGGCTGATGTTTGTCGCAAGAAATGGTCCAACCGGAGGGCCCTCTCCAAGTACTGAAGATAGAGGGGCTTTGCCAGCTCAGTGCAGCCGCCATCGTCCCCGGCACCCAACTCCGAGGCCATAGAACAAATCTGTCTTCATGCACAAGGCTCTCCGACTTCTCGGCTGCAGAATGAGATTAAGCAGTGAAAGACAGAATACTACTTATTCTCCCTTTATTTGGCCTGCTTGCTATCAATGTGAAGAGAAATCAGACTTTCTAGAACACAAGACAAGAAGACAGCAGTCTGTAGAAAGATCATAATAAAGTTCTTATTAGGCACTTTTTCCTAATGCAAGGGCAAAAGTTAGAAGAATGAGGAAAACCAGCAAAATATAGAAATACTGTCATATGTCACAACAAAAAATCATATTATACTTTTTTGAAAGAGTACCTTAAAATTTACACCCACTTACCTTTTGTCCTACAATGAACAATTACTCACAATTACCTAAATCTACACCACGAGCTCTCCTGTACACCTCCTAGAGGAACACTTGTTCTCAGTTCTCAGCATTACCTTCCAAAGAGCGGCTTCCTTTTTCTTTTTGCATTTACAATTTGTATATATGAATGAGATATTCCATTTACAAGGGAACAGAGATATTGTCAGAGTATTTTACACACTTGCAAACATTCTGTAAAGTGTAAAATACAGAAATGATTTTGAAAACTGAAGCAAATAGAGTACAAGTAAGAGTGAGAAACAAAGCTACAGAGCTTCAGTATTTTCTTTGCTACCTTATGGTATTAAAGGAAATCATTAACACCTTTGAGTTGTCTTCTCTTTTTTACCATAGTTTTTAAAAGTTTCCTATATAATATGATCTTTCTTCTGAAGGATATGTTAAAAATTCTCCTCCAGTTATCTACAGAGTGAACATAATCTCCCCAGGAGGCTTCCTTTCCCTTTTCAGAAATTAACAAGCTAATTCTTAAATTTATATGAAAATGCAACGAAATCAAAACAGCCAAAATAATTTTAAAAAAGAAGAGAGTTTAGGATGCCTGGGTGGCTCAGCTGATTAAGTGTCTGCCTTCAGCTCAGGTCATGATCTCAGGGTCTGGGATCAAGCCTGGAGTCAGGCTTCCTGCTCAGCAGGGAGCCTGTTTCTCTCTCTTCCTTTGACCCCCACATGCTCTCTCTCTCTCTCAAATAAATTAATAAAATCTTAAAAAAAAAAAGAGAGAGAGTTGAAAAACTTACACTTTCTGATTTCATTTATTTTTTGAAGATTTAAGAGAGTCAGAGTGAGGGAGGGAGAGAGAGAGAACACAAACAGGGGGAGAGGCAGAGGCAGAGGGAGAAGCAGGCTCCCCGCTGAGCAGGGAGCCTGATGTGGGGCTCCTTCCAAGGACTTCAGAATCATGACCTGAGCTAATAGCAGACATTTAATCAACTGAGCCATCCAGGTGCCCTCACTTTTTTATTTTAAATCATATTATAAAGCCACAGTAATCAGGTCAGTGTGATAGTGCCATAAGGATAACCACAAAGACCAATAAAACAGACTTGAGAATTCAGAAATAAAACCTTACAGGGGCACCTGGCTGGCTCAGGTGGAAGAGCATATGACCCTTGATCTCATAGTCTTGAATTCAAGTCCCACAGTGGACATACAGCTAACTTCAAAAAAAGAAAAAGAAAAAGAATAGCTGGGGTTTAAAAAACAACAACAACAAAAAACAACCATGCCTGGCAGATTAGTTAAACACCTGACATCTGGATTTCAGCTCAGGTCATGATTTCAAGTCATCATATCAAGCACCATGTCAGACTCTGTGTTCAGGGCAGTCTGCTTGAGATTCTCTCTGCCCCCCCAACCCCCACCCCTGCTTGTGCTTGCATGCGCTCACTCAAAAATAAATAAATAAATCTTTAAAAATAAACAAACAAAAAACGCTTACACTTATGGTCAATTTTCAATAAAGGTGCCAAGGCAATTCAAAGGAAGAAAAGACAATCTGTTCAACAAATTGTGTTGGACAACTTGATATCCACATACAAAAAGATTAATTTATACTTAAAGAAAAAACCCTTACCTCACACTATGGATAAAAGTTAACTCAAAATGGACACAGGGACTTAAGTGTAAAACCCCAAACTGTAAAACTTCTATACGAAACCACAGGGGAAAAATCTTCGTGATCTTGGTTAAGCAGAAAGTCTTTGGGTATGTTATTGAAAGCATAATCCATTAAAAAAAAAAAAAAACTGAGAAATTAGGCCATGAAAATTTTAAACTTTTGTACTTTAAGCAATATCATGAAAAAGATGAAAACAAGCCACAGACTAGAAGAAAATATCTGCAAGTTGTATAACTGTATATCTGATTGTATATCTGATAAAGGACTCGTATACAAATATCTAATTATAAAATAAAAAAAGTCATGGAGATGAGAAGTATAACATAGAGAATATAGTCAATAATAACGTAACAGTAACAGAAGGTGACTATGCTGAGTGGGGAGCACTGAGTAATGCACAGAAGTGTCAAATCATTATGTTATATACTGGAAACTAATAAAACATTATATATCAACTATACTTCAATTAATATTAAAAAAAATAACAGGGGCGCCTGGGTGGCTCAGTCAGTTAAGCATCTGCCTTCAGTTCAATCACGATCTCAGGGTCCTGGGATCAAGCCCCATATCGGGCTCCCAGCTCAACAATGAGTCTGCTTCTCCCTCTCTCTCTGTGCCTCCTCCCCACCCCAGCTTGCACTCTCTCTCAAATAAATACATACAATCTTTTAAAAAAAAATATATTCAACTTTTCTATCTATCCTCTAAAAATGACTTGCCTTCTCTACTTCAGAGAATCTTTTAGGGATAAAATTAAGTATATGTGAAAGGGCTTTGTAAGAAATCCCAGTTATTTTCAAACAGTGTATGCTCACATATTCAGAGTTGGGAGGGGTCAAGAGATCATCTAGTCCAACTAGGTCATATTACAGATGAACAAACTAAAAACCAGTGCGCCTGGGTGGTGGGCGGCTCAGTTGGTTAAGCGACTACTTTCAGCTCAGGTCATGATCCTGGAGTCCCAGGACTGAGTGCGGCATAGGGCTCCCTGCTCAGCACGAGTCTGTTTCTCCCTCCTCCCCTCTCTCGTGCTCAGTCTCTCTCATTCCCTCTCAAATAAATAAATAAAATGTTTGGGGCGCCTGGGTGGCTCAGTGGGTTAAAGCCTCTGCCTTCGGCTCAGGTCATGATCTCAGGGTCTTGGGATCGAGCCCCACATCGGGCTCTCTGCTCAGTGGGGAGCCTGCTTTCTCCTCTCTCTCTCTCTGCCTGCCTCTCTGCCTACTTGTGATCTGTCTGTCAAATAAATAAATAAAATCTTTTAAATAAATAAATAAATAAAATGTTTAAACATTTTTTAAAAACCCTAAAAACCAGAAAAATTAGATAACTTGTTCATATTCTCTGAGCTCTTTTACAGAGCCATGTTTCTTAGTTTCTAAACTGGTGCTTTTTCAATCTCAGCAAACTGTCTCCCTAGACAGGTTCTACCTCTTAAGTTGCTTGAGATTATGCTCTGATGTTGTGAAGAACACAATCCCAAGAGCCAAATATTTTTATTTTTATTTTATTTTATTTTTTAAATAAGCAGGCTCCCCACCAAGCAGAGAGCCTGATGTGGGGCTCGATCTCAGGACCCTGAGATCATGACCTGAGCCGAAGGCAGAGGCTTAAACCAGTGAGCCACCCAGGCGCCCCGAGCCATTATTTTTAAAGCACCAATTCTGCAGAGTAAAGATCACTTAGAATTTTATTTGCATTTTTTGAAATATCTGTCTAGAAACCATTTTTGCTCACTGAGGTGAAGGGTTTTATAAAAGCATCAACTAAGATCTATGTTAAACTGAACAGATTAGTCCTTAGTTCAAGGTCAAAAAATGGCTAATATAAGCTGTCAATAATCATTGTTTAACTGATTTCCTTACAAAGACACTAAAACAGAATAACATGTTAATAGTGGAACAGTCCTCCCTAAAGTTCAATTCAATACTGATGTAAAAATTTAGTCCTGGAATTACTGAAGAGGATACTGGCATAATTTTTAGGTTAAATAGGCAACACATTAATTTGTTTATAGTGTTATGTGCTAGAAGAAAACTCTTTTTGTGAAGGTGTCCCAAGGTGGTGGGTGGCTCAGTTGATTAAGTAGCTAATCTGTTTTGTTGTTGCTTTTTTGGCAGAAAGAGACACAGAGAGAGGGAACACAAGCAGGGGGATCAAGAGAGGGAGAAGTAGGGTTCCCACTGAGCAGGGAGCCCAATGTGGGCCTTGATCCCAAGACCCTGGGATGAAGCCCCTCATCGGGTTCCCTGATCAGCAGGGAGCCTGGGTCTCCCTCTTCCATTCTCCCTGCTTGTGTTCCCACTCTTGCTGTCTCTCTCTGTCAAAAAAATAAATAAAATCTTAAAAAAAAAAAAAAAAAAGGCAAAATAATCCAAACATTTATCAACTGGTGAATGGATAAACAAGACATATACCCACAAAAAATATTATCAGCAATAAAAAGTAATAAACAGTTGATACATGCAACAACATGGTTGGGTCTGAAAAACATTATGCTAAGTTAAAAAAGCTAGGTACAAAAGACCACATATTATATGATTCCAATTATATGAAATATCCAGAAAAAGAAAGCTATAGTCAAGAAGTAGATTAGTGGGGCGCCTGGGTGGCTCAGTGGGTTAAGCCTCAGCCTTTGGCTCAGGTCATGATCCTAGGCTCCTGGTATAGACCCATATCAGGCTCTCTGCTCAGCAGGGAGCCTGCTTCTCCCTCTCTCTCTGCCTGCCTCTCTGCCTACTTCTGTCTACTTGTGATTTCTCTCTCTCTCTCTTTCTCTCTGTCAAATAAATAAATAAATAAATAGTCTTTAAAAAAAAAAAAAAAAGAAAGAAAGAAAGAAGTAGATTAGTGGTTGGCTGGATGTATAAAGGGGACCTGACTGTAAAAGGATATGAGACATCTCTTTTAGGAAAGCTGGAAAAGTTCTAAATACACTCTGTATTGATGCTTGTATGATTCTGTAAGTTTGTTTAAAAATCACTGAATTATACATACAAATGAGGTAAATTTCATGAATTTAAAATAGCAGTCTTTAGTAACAGTTAAAGAGAAAAGAATGTAAAAGATTTTTTTAAGCCTTCAACAGGTTCTACTTTCCAGTGTAAGACCTAACATGCACCCATTCCAAAAGATTTCAAAGAAACACAGTTTTGAAAATACAGCAAAATTCTCTGAGAGTACATAGAATTCATCTGGATACACATGCATATAAATTAAAGCATATAAAATTGCTGCTTGGCTCCCTCCTAAATGTTTCACTAAAAAATAACTGATCTTGGGTACCTGGGCAGCTCAGTCAGTTGGGCGTCTGCCTTCAGCTCAGGTCAGGATCCCAAAGGCCTGATCTAGCCCTGCACCAAGACCCTGGGATGGAGCCCCTCATCAGGCTCCCTGCTCAGCAGGAAGCCTACTTCTCCTTTTCCCACTCCCCCTGCTGTGTTCCCTCTCACACTATCTCAGTCAAATAAATAAAATCTTAAAAAAATAAAATAAAATAATTGATCTCATGTACTTATTTTGGCTGATAATGAAAATGGTCCTAATTAAGAAGGTATGAAGACATGACTACAAAGTAATACTGAGTGATTAAATAAAAAACTAGTTTCAAAAAATAATTCCTCAATAACTAAGCTGTATATGAACATGAACCCAGAACCAATTTGTCCAGGAAAGATCACAGTTACTTCTACAGTCTTAACAATGCTTAATAATCACTTTGTAGCATATCACCACTGATGGCTGAAATGGCAAGCATGATGTACTCCCTTATTTCTATAAGGCTAAAGAGAGGAGGTACTTCAAGTATGAAGTTTCTGACATAGCTCCACAAGTAGTCTTATGATGATACCTGAAGAATAAAGGAATATGTATTTTTTTAAGATTTTTTTAAAAAGATTTTATTTATTTATTTGACAGAGATCACAAGTAGGCAGAGAGGCAGGCAGAGAGAGCCGGGGGGAGGGGGGTAGCAGGCTCCCCACTGAGCAGAGAGCCAACACGGGGCTTGATCCCAGGACCCCGAGATCATGACCTGAGATGAAAGCAGAGGCTTAACCCACTGAGCCACCCAGGCGCCCCATAAAGGAATATTTTAATGAAGTGTTCAATTAGATTTCTTTCACTGTGGTAAAATATACATAAAATTTACCATTTCAATCATTTCAAGTGTACAGTTCAGTGGCATTAAGCACATTCACATAGTGGTGCCAACCATCCATCACCACCACCCTCAATTACTTTTTTAATCACCTTTAAAACTGGTGGCTTCTCGGGCGCCTGGGTGGCTCAGTGGGTTAAGCCGCTGCCTTCGGCTCAGGTCATAATCTCAGGGTCCTGGGATCGAGGCCCGCATCGGGCTCTCTGCTCAGCAGGGAGCCTGCTTCCCTCTCTCTCTCTCTCTCTCTGCCTGCCTCTCCGTCTACTTGTGATCTCTCTCTGTCAAATAAATAAATAAAATCTTTAAAACTGGTGGCTTCTCTATCTAACCCAGTTGCCTCGGCCAGTCTGTTAAAAGCTGCTTCTCTGGGGGCGCTAACTGGCTCCATGAGTAGAGCACAAGACTCTTGATCTCAGAGTTGTTGGGTGTAGAGTTTACTTAAAATCTCTACTCGTTAGGTGTAGAAATTACTTAAAACTAAGATCTTAACAACAACAACAACAAAAAGCTGAAAAACTGGTTTCTCTAATAACCTATACTTTCATCTCCTACATTTGTCTTTCTCTCATTCTCCAAAGGAAATGACAGGGCTGTGCTAATCTGACCCACCAGCTGTTATCCAACTTCAACAGAGCACATGACTTTCTCAAAAACTCTTTTACCCACCTCTTATTAATTGTT
Source organism: Lutra lutra (assembly GCF_902655055.1). Taxonomy (NCBI): domain Eukaryota; kingdom Metazoa; phylum Chordata; class Mammalia; order Carnivora; family Mustelidae; genus Lutra; species Lutra lutra. The sequence continues at coordinate 60,747,625 of NC_062284.1, forward strand.
TCTCATTCTCTACAAAGATTATTTCAAACAATTCTCCCTCATCCTCAAAAACCTGAACTCATTCCCCCCCCCCCATCTTGAAGGGCTTGAGGAGGAGCAAATCTCCCCATTCTTTTCTATTCTACTATAGTTCCCTCTTTTTCCTCTTATTCTTTATGGTATTTGAGTCACAAATACAAGTAGATTTTTATCACTCTACAATTTCAACTCTTCCATCAAGGTGATTCTACATCCTGGTGCAAAGACAGAACTACTTCGTTATGTCATCCACTGTGGATCAGCCCCACATAGTCACATTTTAAAATACATAAGTTATATCTGAATTATTTTATTTTTTCCCCAATATATTACAATTGGGGCACATACTGTTTTTTGTTTTTTTTTTTAAAGATTTTATTTATTTATTTGACAGACAGAGATCACAAGTAGGCAGAGAGGCAGAGAGAGAGGAGGAAGGAGGCTCCCCGCTGAGCAGAGAGCCCGATGCGGGGCTCGATCCCAGGACCCCGGGATCATGACCCGAGTCGAAGGCAGAGACTTTAACCCACTGAGCCACCCAGGCGCCCCACATACTGCTTTTTAAATTTATATATACGTATAAGCGCCCCACATACTGCTTTTTAAATTTATATATACGTATAAGTGTATACATATTTATGTATAAAATATTACCTATAGATTTCATTTCGGGATAGAAAACACTATAAAATATCTTTTTTAAAAAGGGAGAATTGGGGGCACCTGGGTGGCTCAGATGGTTAAGTGTCTTCCTTCAGTGTGGGTTGTGATCTCCAGGTCTTGGGATCAAGGCCCCCATTGGGGCTTCCTGCTCAGGGGAAAGTCTGCTTCTCCCTTTCCTTCTGCTCCTCCCCTGTTCATGCTCTCTTTCTCTCTCTCTCCAATGAATAAACAAAGTCTTAAAAATTAATAATAATAATAATAATAATAATAATAAAGGGAGAGTTGGGTCTGAAAAGGCTGAGAGAACCACTTTGTCTGATAAAGCACTATTTACCAAAATGTACGAACAGAAGTCAAAACTGTTGACTGACACTTGCTTCTGGATACTCTCCATGCCTTTGACAACTTCTTGGACTATTTCTTCTTAACCTCCTTCATGGAACTTTCTTTATTCTAAATGTGGAGTCCACCAAAGTTCTGTTAAAGCAGAGGCTTTAACCCACTGAGCCACCCAGGCGCCCTACAAATGACCATATTAATTTGCTTTTTTATGCATAGTGTCAAAGGTCATGGCTACAGAACTCTAATTCTAATGTTACATCCTACATAAAGACAATCTATGGTCCAGGACCATAAATAGGGCTCTACTTCTATCCTGGATACATGATTTCGGGGTGAAAGAAAAAATGAAAAGATACAAAACTCAGTTAACACAAAGTCAAGCAGAATGGGTTCAATTATTCATTATCCATACTTACTGAACAGGAGAATGCATGTACTGAAAATCTTTTGGGCAATCCTACATAAAAACTGTCTATCAGACAAGCTTTAGATAAATACTGAGAGGTAAGAGGAGATCCGAGTGTTACTTCTAGATAAGAATTTGAAGATACCTGCACCAACTGCCAATTCTTACCCAAGGATAGGATTTTCATCTTACTCCAAATGAAAAGCCTAATAAAAATAATTAAAATTACTTTGAGAGAAAGCCACCCTATCTCTGGATGGAGATAAGCTAAAAAGCACTGTTCAAATGGTAGCCTAATCTAGAAGTTTTTGGCTTGGTTTAAATTTTTTTTTTTTTAATTTTTAAATAGAGAGGAATGACCTTTAATATTTTTTCCTGTAACAGCAATGGTAAGAAGGTATAATGACCACCTCATAATGTACTAGAATTACAATGATGGCCATTAACAAGTATTTGTCCTAAAACCTACACATTTAAACTTTCTATACTTAACTCTATTTTCATCTCTGATTTCTCTTTATAGACACTGCCCAAAACTGTTTTCATACCAATCATTTATAGAAGCATTTCCCAAAGTTTACCTCTCTGAATATTAGATCAAGATATTAGCAAATGTTCATTAATATTAAAAAATATTAAAGGCCATTAACATTAGGCCTAAGAATTTTTAGTCTTCAATATGCTAATGTACTTAGAGTCTCTCTCCAAGAGGAATCCAGACTTATCTGACCATTTTTTGGGCAAAGTACCTATCAAAATAGCTCAGAGAAGACCAGATTATATATGCCCTTAAGAAGTAATTCTTAAACTTACCGAGACTAATACAGAAAACTAATACAGAAAAGGCCGAATGAAGGTATAGCTCTTACAAAACAAACTAAATAGCTTTTTTTTTTAAATGCACTTAAAAAAAAAAAAGATTTTATTTATTTATTTGGGCGGGGAGAGTGAGCATAAACAGGGGGAGGGGACGGGGTAGAGGGAAAAGCAGGCTCCCTGCTGAGCAGGGAGCCAATGCGGGGCTAGATCCCAGCACCCTGAGACCTGAGCCCAAGGCTTAACTGACCGAGCCACCCAGGTGCCCCCCAGCTACATAGCTTGAAAGCATTTGCAGGACTAAAGATAGCCTGCAGGAGGTTATGGGCTGTAGGCTTATACAAAAGGCTATAAACATTAAAGGAACAAAATAACTGAATTTCTCACCTCTGCTCTCCTGTAACTCACTCTGTAGCCCAAACCCGTTATGACTGAATGTGATCTACTGAATCAGATCAACAGGTTACACTGATAATTTGCAGGACTGTAGCACAAATAGCAGGACTAGGTCAAATGAATGCACTTCATATTCTAATACTTGGAAATAAGACCAGAGAAGTGAGCTGTAAATTTTCACATGAATACCAAAGTAACATTTCATTCACTCAGCCCTTCAATTGCTGAACTCTTAAGCACAGTGTAGACAGGTATTTCCTTCAGAGGATTCAGCTTAATAGAGGAGGTAAGACTCACATTAACAATAAAAAGCATACTTGGGAAGTCACTTAAAAGACGGACAGATAAAGTGCCATGGGAATTCAGGAAAAAAATGAATATTTATGAATTTATGTTAAATGTCATATAACAAATCAGTCAATCCTACTATCTACATTAGTTATAAATATCTACATCTTTGATGAGGAAACAGCAGGTGGAAGATCCTTCTATGTATTTATGACCCAAAGAATAGAAAACATATAGTCTGATGACCATATAAAATTTAATGTTTCCAACTTCCCACCAAAAAAAAAAAAAAAAAAGGAAAAGGAAAAAACCCAAGCCAAATGGCTCCACTGGTGAATTTTATCAAACATTTGAAGTAGAATTAATATCAATCCTTCACAAACTTCCTGATCACAGAAGAAAGAACAACTGCCACATCATTCTTTGTGGCTGGCATTACCCTGATTCCAAAGCCACCCAAAGACATCACAAGAAAACTACAGACTAATATCCCTTACGGAAACAAAAATCCTCAATAAAATATTAACAACTAAATCCAGCAACATATAAAAATAATTATACACCATTAACAAGTAAAATTTATCCTAGGAATGGAAGGTTTATAGAACATCTGCAAATCAATCAATGTTCTATAGCACATTAACAGAACAAAGGATGAAAACTACTTGAGCACATTTCAATTAATACAGAAAAAACGACCGGCCAGAAGGCAGTACCATTTCAAAATAAAAGCGCTCAACAAACTAGAAGTAGAAGGGAACTCCCTCAATCTGATAAAGAGTGATTACAAAACACTCAAAACATCCTTCCAATGGTGAAAGATAGAATGCTACCACCCTTAAAATCAGGAATAAAACAAGGTTGTCTATTTTTATAATTCATATTCAAAACTGTACTTAAAGTTCTAGCCACAGCAATTAGGAAAACAAAACAAAACAAATTAAAATAAACATCACCCAAATTGGAAAGAAGTAAAACTATTATTTATAGATTCTTATAGATAGATAATCCTAAAGAATGCACTAAAAAATTATTGTAACTAACAAACAAGCTCAGTAATCTTGCAGACTGTAGGACCAATATTCAAAAATAAATAATATTTCTATATACCACCAATGAACAATCTGAAAATAATTCCATTTACCTCAGCATCAAAAAGAATAAAATATGAAAGAGGAAGGAAGGAAGGAAAAGAAAGGGAGGGAGGAAGGGATACGAACTCTGGAATAAATTTAACCAAAGAACTGCAAGACCTGTATATATATACTGAAAACAAGACATTATCGAAAAAAATTAAAGAACTACACAAATGAGAAAACATTCTATGGTTCTTGGATCAAATGATTTAATATTCTGAAGATGGTAATGATATATAGAATAAATGTAACACCTATCATAACTCAAACTGGCTTTTTTGCAGTAATGGACAAGCTAATCCTAAAAATTCGTATAGAAGGGCAAGGGCCATAAGAGAGCTAAAACAATCCTGACAATGAAGAATAAAGCTGGAGGACTCAAACTCCCACTTTCAAAACTTATTACATAGCTGCAGCAGTTAAGATGTGTGCTAGGACATAAGGCTAGACATATAGATCAATGGAACAGAATTTAGAGTCCAAACAATAAACCCTTACCTTTAGAGTCAACCGATTACCAACAAGCCTGTCAAGATAATTCAATGGCGAATGAACAGCCTTCCCAGTAACTGGTACTGTGACAATTAGATAGTCACATGCAAAAAAATGAACTTGGATCTCTTCTTTATGCACAAAAATTAACCCTAAAGAGATCATAGACATAAATTTAAGAGCTAAAACTATAAAACCTGTATTTGAAAACAGAGGTAAGTCTTCACGACCTCAAATAAGGTAATGGTTTCTCAGATATCATACCAATAACAAAACAACAAAAGGTAAAATAGATATATTGGACTTCATCAAAATTAACTTTAGTGCTATAAGCAAAGCTATCAAGAAACTGAAAATCAACAATTGGGGGAAAGATTTCCAAATCATATATCAGATAAGGGACTGATATCCCAAATGTATTTTTTAAAAACTCTTGAAACTCAATAATAAAATGGGAAATAACCTTATTTTTAAATGGCAAAGAATGTGAATAAACATTTCTCCAGAGGAAATATACCAATGGCTAATAAGCACACGAAAAGAAGTTTTAACATCGTCAGTCACAGGGAAATGTAAATCAAAAACACAGTGAGATAATGCTTAGCACCTACTAGTATAGATTTTAAGAAAGACCAAAACAGCTGACAAGGATGTGGAGAAACTGGAACCCTCCTATACTGCTGGTGGAAATGTAAAATGGTGTAGCTATTTTGGAAAAAAAGTCCAGCAGCTCCTCAAAAGGTTAAACATAAAGTTACCATATGTAACTTCTGGGTATACCCAACACAAATGGAAACATAAGTCCACAATAAAACTTAGACATAAATCTTCATAGCAACATTCACAACAGCCAAAAGGTGGAAACAACCTAAATGTCCATCAAGTGACAAATGGATAAAATGATATATCCACCTAATGAAATATTTCTTGGCAACTGAATGGGAGCGAAATACTGATTGATGCTACAACATGGATGAACCCCGAAAACATTATGCTATGTAAATAAGCTACTCAACCAAGGCCTCATATTGTAAGATACCATTTATAAGAAATAACCAGAAAGGGGCGCCTGGATGGCTCAGCATGTTAAGCCTCTGCCTTCGGCTCAAGTCATTATCCCGGGGTTCTGGAATCGAGCCCCGTATCAGGCTCTGTGCTCTTCCCCCCACCCCACCTGCCTCTCTGCCTACTTGTGATCTCTCTCTCTCTGTCAAATAAATAAATAAAATCTTTTAAAAATAAATAAATAAATTACCAGAAAAAGGCAACTCTGGAGATCAGTGGTTGTATGGGGGAGAGGGGTTGCAGACTGTGGCACTACAGGATGGGAAGTAACCGCTAATGGGTAGGGGTTCCTTTTGGGCTGGTGTAAATGTTTTAAACTTAGACTCTGGTGGTTGGCGTAACTCTGTGACTATAACTAAAGACAATGAATATATTAAAACCATATATACTTTATTTATATTTTATTTTTTTATTTGAGAGAGAGCGAGCGAGCACAAGCGGGGGGTGGGGGGTTGGCGGTGAGGGGGGGTGGCGGTCAGTGGGATAGGGAGGAGCAGGCCTCCGGGGCCCGGGTAGGCGGGCCTAGATCCCTAGACCCTGGGACCATGACCTGAGCCAAGGACAGACACTTAAGGGACTGAGCCACCAGGCGCCCCACCCATATATAATTTATGTGGGTGAATTTTACAGACTGGGAATTATACCTCAATAAACATGTTAAAAATGTATTACTTCTGCACAGGACAAAATAATACAGATAAACACTAAATGATAAATTGTGAAAAAAATTTACAACAGTTTACCAATTTAAATGTCATACAGAGGGTTCTTATAAAATTTGAGTAGTGTAAGACCTCTAAGAACACAGAACCCATCCAAAAATTTTGTTTAAAGAGACCGTTACTATTATGCTAAATAACTGATTTAAATAAAAAAGTGAAAAGTGATGGTTATGCTAATTAACAGAATTAAAAATTTTTTTAATTTAAAAAATTTTGTTACTATTATCCCATTTATGGATGAGGAACCATATTATTTACACATTTTAAGTAACTTTTATTTAACAGGGATTATAGATTTGAATATAGATAATCTGAACCCCAAACCCTCATCATTTTTTTTTTAAGATTTTATTTTAGAGAAAGCAAGAGATCACAAACGGAGAGGCAGAGGGAGAAGCTGACTTGCCACTCAGTGGAGAGCCCGATGCAGGGCTCAATCCCAGGATCATGTACTGCATGTAATTTTTTCAAATGAAAAATTATGAAGGCTGGGGCACCTAGGTGGCTCAGTCATTAAGCATCTGCCCTCAGTTCATGGGGATCAAGCCCAGCATCGGTATCCCTGCTCAGTGGGAAGTCGACTTCTCCTGTTCCCACTCCCTCTGTTTGAGCTCCCTCTCTAGCTGGCTGTCTCTCTGTTAAATAGATAAAAATCTCAAAAAAAAAAAAAAAAAAAAAAAAGAAGAAGAAGAAAGAAAGAAAGAAAGAAAGAAAGAAAAATTATGAAGATTTTTAAATTGAGGGGCGCCTCAGTGGCTCAGTGGGTTATTCCTCTGCCTTTGGCTCAGGTCGTAATCCTAGGGTCCTGCGATCGAGCCCCACATCAGGCTCTCTGTTTGGCAGGGAACCTGCTTCCCCCCCTCTCTCTGCCTACTTGTGACCTCTGTCAAATAAATAAATAAAATATTAAAAAGAAAAAAAGATTTTTAACTTATATGTTGAAACAAATATTAATACATAGTTTGATGAGTTGTTTTTTTTTAAAGATTTTATTTATTTATTTGACAGAGAGAAATCACAAGTAAGCAGAGAGGCAGGCAGAGAGAGAGGAGGAAGCAGGCTCCCTGCTGAGCAGAAAGCCCGATGTGGGGCTCGAACCCAGGACCTGGGATCATGACCTGAGCCGAAGGCAGCGGCTTAACCCACTGAGCCACCCAGGCGCCCCTAGTTTGATGAGTTTTGACATACGCATATATAAACCTAATTAATATCCCTATCAAGATACATAAGAATAGCAAATTACCCCAGAAAGTTCTCTCAGGCTTCCATTTCCACCCAGTCAACTGCTCCAACCCTCGAGGCAATCACTATTCTGATTTCCAGCACCACAAATGAACTAATTTCTAGTACGCTCTAGAAATTTGGAAAAAGGGAATCATATTGCACATATGCTTTTGTGTCTGGATTCTTTTTTTTTTTTAAGATTTTATTTTTTTATTTGACAGAGAGAGAGAGACAGAGACAGTAAGAGAGGAACACAAGCAGGAGTAGGAGGAGGAGAAAACAGGCTTCCCGCAGAGCAGGGAGCCGGATGCGGGGCTCTATCCCAGGACCCTGGAATCACAACCTGAGCCAAAGGCAGGCGCTTAATGACTGAGCCACCCAGACACCCCCTGGATTCTTTTCGGAGATTCATCCATGTTACTGCATACATCAGGAATTCACTACTTTTTGTTGCTGAATCAGATTCCATCATAGGAATGAATATAACCACAGTTTATTTGTTCACCTATTGATGGATATTTGGGTTTTCAATTCACTTTGGGTAAATTCCTGGGAATGGAACTGCCTAGGCCACAGAGAGATATATGTTTAACCTTATAACAAACCACCAAACAATTTTCCAAAAAACGGTTCTAATATTTTACATTCCCACCAACAATGAAAAGCAGTTCTAGTTACTTCTCAACTTTGCCAACACCTGGTGTTATAACGGTGTCTCATTGTGATTTTAATTTGTACAACCCTGACAACTGATGACCTTTTCACATGCTTATTGGCCATTTATATAAATTCCCTTATGATATATCTGTTAAAGTTTTTTTTTTTTTACCACATTTGAAAAAGCTGTAGTCTTGTTACAATTGAGCTACAGAAGTCCTTTTTATATTATAGATATAATTCCTTTGTCAGACATATGTGTTACAATTATTACATGTTTATGGACTGGAATATTATTAAAATGTTAACTCTCTCCTATATATCCTCTCTTATCTATAGATTTCAAATCCAGTCCCAGAAGGGTTCTTTGAAGAAACTGACACGCTCAGCCTAAAATTTATATGGAAGAGCAAAATAGTTCAAACAAGTCTGAAAAGATGAGCAAAACTGGGAGTTCACACTATCTGATTACAAGACGTGATAAAAGGTACAGTAATTAAGATGGTATACTGCACTGGCCTAAGGACAGACATACCAATGGTACAAAACAGAGTCCAGAAAAAAGACCCACACTTAACATGGTCACATTGATTCTTTTTTTTTTTTAAGGTTTTATTTATTTCACAGAGAGAGACACAGCAAGAGAGGGAATATAAGCAGGAGGAGTGGGAGAGGGAAAAGCAGGCTTCCTGCTGAGCAGGGAGCCTGATGTTGGGCTTGATCCCAGGACCCTGGGATCACAACCAGAGCGAAAGGCAGATGCTTAACAACTGAGCCACCAGGCGCCCCCAGTCACACTGATTCTTGAGAAACAATCTAACAGGGAAAGAAAAGTTTTTCCAAGAAATGGTGCTGAAGCAACTGGAAACCCATATTTGGGGAATTGGGGGAGTGAACCTCAAACTCCTACCATATACAAAAATGAATGTATACCATATACAAAAATGAAGTGAAAGATTAACCACAGACTTAAATGTAAAGCTAAAATGATAGTGCTTCTAAAAGAAAACATTTAGAACATATCTTTGTCAGCTGAAGTAGGTAAAAATTTCTTAGGACACAGGGGCTCAGGTGGCTCAGATGGTTTAGCGTCTCACTCTTGGTTTCAGCTCAGGTCACAATCTCAAGTTCATGAGATGAAGCCCTGCACTGGAATCTACCCTCAACCTGAGAGTCTGCTGGGAATTTTCTCTCTGCCTCTCCCTCTGTTCTTGTTCTCTCTCTCCAAAAAAATAAATAACTAAAATCTTTAAAAAGAATTTTCTTAGGGCACAGAAGGGCTAACCATAAGAGAAAATACTGATAAACTGCCTTAATGAAAACTATATGTCTATATAATGTCTATATAAAATGTCTACATAAAAAATTGTTAATCACTCTTTGCTTGGTTTTATTCTTTATCAGTTTGCAAGGATATTAAAAAAAAATCAGTCTGGGGGCGCCTGGGTGGCTCAGTGGGTTAAGCCTCTGCTTTCAGCTCAGGTCATGGTCTCAGGGTCCTGAGATTGAGCCCTGCATCTGGCTCTGCTCAGCAGGGAGCCTGCTTCCCCTTCTCCCTCTCCACCTGCATCTCTGCCTACTTGTGATCTATTACCACATGAATCATTCTAGCTTCTCCCCTTGCTTATCTGTAAATCCAGACCCTAACAGTGAGAAGCCTATCTCTTAACCATTTACTAATTGTTCACTTGCACTACACACACATAACAGTATCAAAATTAACCTGCACCCTCATGGGATACAACTTTATCAATTAGATTACAGTGCTTATATGAAATTCCTTGTCTTAGATTCCACTCATTTCCAAGGTTACTTAGGTCAACACACCCCTTCTTCCCTTTTCAGTAAGGTTATTTCATACATTTCTAATACAATTAGATTCACTTGTCACAGCCTGCATTCTTTCCCGGGACCTCTTTACCTCCTAAATGATGTTTAATTTGCACAAAGTTAAAGTTTACTTTGTGCTGTAAAAACCTATGGGTTTTGAAAAATTCATAATGTTATATCCACCATTAAGGTATCCAGTAGAATAGTTTTATCAAGCAGTATTTTAACTAAATTACATGGTACTAGGAGCACCTAGTAAAAGACCTATGGGTTTTGAAAAATTCATAATGTCATATCCACCATTAAGGTATCCAGTAGAATAGTTTTATCAAGCAGTATTTTAACTAAATTACATGGTACTAGGAGCACCTGGTGGGCTCGGCCTGTAGAAATGCAACTCCTGATCTCAGTGTCGTGGGTTGGAGCGTACTTAAAAAAATAGTAATAAATTACAAGGTACTACAATCCTCTATGGAAGCAACGCGGTTGGGTAGAGAAGCTGAAGTCAAGAGCTGTGACTTTAATGCTATTGACAAGCCACAGATAGACTCTAGGACTATCGGCTATTCTATCACGGTCCCAAGAGCCTCACTGTAAAATGAATGGGTTCAATTAGACAATTATATATATACAGCATTCATTAAACAGTGTCTCAGGGATGGTGCTAACCATTTAACACAGATTATCTTACTCCTAACAACTATATGAAGTAGATATTATTATCTCCATTTAAAAGATGACACTAAGGGGGTGCCTGAGTGGCTCAGTTGGTTAAGTGTCTGCCTTCAACCAGGGTCATGATCTCTGGGTCCTGGGATTGAGCCCTCCATCAGGTTTCCTGATCAATAGGGGTCTGCTTCCTTCTCTCTCTCTCCCCCTCTGCCCTCCCCACCACTTGTTCTCTCTCTCAAATAAATAAATAAAATCTCAAGGGAAAAAAAATGACACTGTCTTCATACTAACTTGCAGAAGATTACCTAGCCAGGGAGTTATAAAGACTCTAGAGCAGGAGTCAAGACAATATGGCCTGCATGTCAAATCCAGCCCACCACCGATTGTTGTATTCTTGATAGGTAAGAATGGTTTTTACTTTTTTTTTTTTTTAAAGATTTTATTTATTTATTTATTTAACAGACAGAGATCACAAGTAGGCAGAGAGGCAGGCAGTTGGGGTTTGCGGGGGGAGGGCAGGGAAGAGCAGGGAGCCTAATGTGGGATTCGATCCCAGGACTCCAGGATCATGACCTGAGCCGAAGGCAGAGGCTCAACCCACTGAGCCACCCAGGTACCCCTGGTTTTTACATTTTTAAATAAAGGGGGGGAATCATATTTCATGACACATGAAAATTACATGAAATTTAAAAAAAAATTATTTTTAGATTTTATTTATTTGACAGACAGAGATCACAAGTAGGCAGAGAAGCAGGCAGAGAGAGAGGAGGCAGGCACCCTGCTGAGCAGAAAGCCCGATGCAGGGCTCGATCCCAAGACCCAGGGATCATGACCCAAGCTGAAGGCAGAGGCTTTAACCCACCAAGCCATCCAGGTGCCTCTGAAATTAAAATTTTAGTGCCCATAAATAAAGTTTTGTTGGAACACAGCCCCACTCATTCACTTATATATTCACCATGGCTGCTTTCCCATGTAGAAGGGCAGAGTTGAGAGGCTGCCACAGGAAAGGTATGACCAGCAAAACATAGATTTATTATTTGACCACTTACAGGAAAACATTTTCTAGCCCTGCTCTAGAGCCTGGGTCTACTACTACATTCTAAGAATGACCCTAAAAAGAGAAAACTATTACTAATATTAGAATAACAGCCAAGACAGAAACATTTTAGACACTGAACTAAAACGCTTAAAGTTGCGATACTACCTCTTTAAGTTATGATCTCAACTAAAAAGATATTTCTATTGACATTTAATAGTATTCATTACATCAACACAAAGGTTAATGCATTGCAACTATTTTCTTTATTGATATATTTTCCCCGCCTTATTTAAGAAAAAGATCTGAGATATGTTCTATTCAAAAAGGTCCTGATTTCGGGACGCCTGGGTGGCTCAGTTGGTTGGGCAGCTGCCTTCGGCTCAGGTCATGATCCCAGCGTCCTGGGATCGAGTCCCACATGGGGCTCCTTGCTCGTCGGGGAGCCTGCTTCTCCCTCTGCCTCTGCCTGCCATTCTGTCTGCCTGTGCTTGCTCTCTCTCCCTCTCTCTCTCTGACAAATAAATAAATAAAATCTTAAAAAAAAAAAGTCCTGATTTCAATACTTTATAAACTAAAACTTTAGATTAAACTAATTAAACTGCCAAAATAAAATGGTACTCTTAATTATAGCTAACACCTGTTGAGAGCACTATGTGCCAGAGACCATTCTAAGCAATTACTCATTTATGCCCTCATTTCTCACAATTATCCTCTATAAAGTAGGCACAATTATTCTCCTAATTTAATAAATGAAGAAACTGGGGCTGCCTGGGTGGCTCAGTGGGTTAAACCTCTGCCTTCAGCTCAGGTCCTGATCTCAGGGTTCTGGGATCGAGTCCCACATCAGGCTCTCTGCTAGGCAGGGAGCCTGCTTCCTCCTCTCTCTCTCTCTCTGCTTGTGATCTCTCTCTCTGTCAAATAAATAAAATCTTTAAAAAAATAAATAAATAAATGAAGAAACTGAAGCTTAAATAGCTTTCCAAAGGTTTGAAAGTTAGTAAGAGGGACAGTTAAAATTTGAACCCAGATAACCTGGCTCTAAGATCTAAAAAAGGCTCAGCTTTAATACACTGCCACTGGATTACAATGCTTCTGTTTAAAAAAGGCAGATTAGGGCCTTTAAACAAATGAAAACAATGTCTTAATAAATTTTTTTAAGAAGACTAGAAGTATGGTCACTAACATTACACACACACACACACACAAGAGACTAAAAACGAAGTGCCTTTGGATGCCCAGTCCAGTAAGTGTCTCAGTCCATTAAGTGTCTGCCTTCGGTTCAGGTCATGATCCCAGAGTCCTTAGATTGAGCTCCACATCCCCACAATGGGCTCCTTGCTCAGTGGGGAGCCTGCTGCTCCCCTGCTTGTGCTCTCTCACACATGTCCTCTGACAAATAAATAAATAACCCCCCCCAAAACAAACAAAAAAAACCAGGGGTGCTTGGGTAGCTCAGTAGGTTAAGCCTCTGCATTCGGCTCAGGTCATGATCTCAGAGTTCTGGGATCAAGCACCACATCGGGCTCTCTGCTTAGCAGGGAGCCTGCTTCCCCCTCTCTCTCTGCCTGCCTATCTGCCTTCTTGTGATCTCTCTCTCTGTCAAATAAATAAATAAAAATTTTAAAAACAAACAAGCAAACAAAAAACAAAAACAAAACTAAGTACCACTAATTTATATCAGCAACTCAAAAGAATCTTTAGGTTCATACTTCTCTATGGCACCTAGAGTTTTCATAACCATGGGTTTATCTTTGCAAGAGCCCCTCTGTACTTTCCATACATACACCTGGATTAATTCACTTGTCTACCCCACAGTCCCCTGAGTGTGGCAGATGCTCAACAAACTGTTGTTGGAAGGGTCAAAAAGGACTCATTAGTTGTTCAATAAGTATTTATTGAATGAACAAAATAAGGAGTTTCATAAACCATTAGGTACAAGCATCATTAAATAGTTTGTTGACCTGAAATGAACTAGAACTGGATCGCAAAAGTTCTGGCTTTGTAACCCTTACATTGTGCGTGGTTTGTTCTTGAGCCTTAACTACCTTCTGTGCTAGTAAGTTTCATAAACAAACCACTCATTATACACCTGTCAAACAATATTCATCTTTCAAGCTAGTTCTAATTTTCCAGGATTATAATTCATGTTTTTCCTAATCCCATTTATCAGTCCATCCCAGTCTTCATCATTCCATCATTGAGCCAAATTTCTTTATCTTCACATTGAAAGCCTTACCACTGCCTTCATCATTTATACTGCCATTTTCTGGAAACTTCCCTCCTGCTTAATTTATTCTTCCTTGAGGTGCAATAATTGGAATCCATTCTATAGTCTAAGAGTGGATGCATTGTGGTTTTGTACCAAGATAATGTAGTCCATTTTTGTATTTTCTTTTTCATACCTCTCCAGGGAATGAATAACATTTTGTGGACTTTCGGGCAACACTTAGGCCTCATTCTCAGGAATAAAGTGACCCGAACATTCTTTTTACCATACTGATGTTCATTAGCCATTTTTCTGTTCATGCACAAAAATATGAAAGAGTCACCCACAGTTTATTCTACTGGGGTACTAACTTCTTACACAGAAGAGCTAGCTGTCACATAAAAACCTGAAGGTATTTTATTTGTTCTTTTACAAGAAGTAAGATAGTTTTAGTACCATTACCAAAAAACAAATTCTATACTTGAATATCCTGAGTAGATCCTATATGCCATATAGGTTGTTCCTTCCTACCACGTAACAAATAGTTTCCCTTCTCCCAAATCAAAACTAAATGTATGTCATGGCCTTGGATGTGTTTATTTCCTCAAAGACAAAAATAAACCAACATTCATTAATATGCTGTTTTATAGTTATACTTAATATGTCATTTTATTTCAGAAGTGAAAATCATTATCTCTATTTTACATGTAAGAGAACTGAAACTCAAAAAAGTTGAATAGCTTGGGGAACCTGGGTGGCTTAGTCAGTTAAACATCCGACTCCACGCTCAGCAAGGAGTCTGCTTGAAGATTCCTTTTCCTTCTACCCTTCCCCTCACTCACATTCCCAAGTGCATGCTCTCTAAAATAAATAAATCTTAAAAAGAAGAAAAAAAAAAAAAAGGTTTAGTTGCTTACCCAGTGGGTAAGTGGGACTCAAACCCAAATCTTTTCTAGCCTAAAAACAATGTCTTTCCATTACACTACCAGGTTTCCCCTTAGCTAAACTACCCCTTGCTCTTTCAGTAAGTCAACTTCATGTTACTGTGAACATGAATTTAAGAGTCAATAATTCTACTTCTTGTTAGAAAAACCACTAGTTCGGGGTGCCTGGGTGGCTCAGTGGATTGAGCCTCTGCCTTCAGCTAAGGTCATGATCTCAGGGTCCTGGGATCAAGCCCCATATCTGGCTCTCTGCTCATCAGGGAGCCTGCTTCCCCCCCTTCTCTGCCTGCTGCTCTGCCTACTTGGGATCTCTCTCTGTCAAATAGATAAATAAAATCTTAAAAAAAAGAAAACAAAACAAAACACTGGTTAGCCCCATATGAAATCACTTAGCTATGTGTCCATAAACTTGGATGGAAAAAAATTTTCATCCTTATTTTCACTAACCCATAACTGAAATTAGCATTTCCTTCAATTCTGAATGTAGGCAGCACAGCACGATATTAGACTTTTACTGGTTATTTAATTCAGTAATAAAAAGGAAATTTCTTACATCATAAATTGTTTTCTAAATATGTGAACTATATTTTATACATTTAAATGTCATATTCTGAAAAGGCATTCATAGGTTTCTTTAGACTGCAAAGGAGTCCAGGGCACATAAAAAACATTAGGAACCCTGCTCTATAGGGTTGCCCAGCTGGCTCAAGTTGGTAGAGCATGTGACCCTTGATCTCAGGGGCTGGGAGTTCAAGCCCCACACTGGGTGTGGAGCCTATTTTTAAAAAAAGAAAAAGAAAAAAGAATCCTGCTTTATAGACCATCGCACAGGCTATCAATCCTTGGTGGTGAAGGTTTATAAAGGCATGTCACAGTTGATTTACTGTCTTAGGCCATTAAAAATATGGATAGCATTTAGCCCCAAATATTTTTTTTTTTTTTAATCTAACTTGTCAACTATTTACTATTACTGATCTCCTGGTGAAATCCTAACTCCAAAGATGATGGTATTAGGTGGGACTAAAGCCCTCATGATTAGGATTAGTGTCCATAATAAGTGTTTAGTAAGTATTAGCAACCATGTTCTTCTCATCCTCTGCATGCTACAGCCTATCATATCAAAATGCTTAGGCTTTTTTTTTTTTTTTTTAGATTTTATTTATTTATTTAATGGGGGGGGGGGAACACAAGCAAAGGGAGTGGGAGAGGGAGAAGCAGGCTCCCTGCTGAGAAGGGAGCTGATGCAGGACTTGATCCCAGGACACTGAGATCAAGACCCAGGCTGAACGCAGATGCTTAATGACTGAGCCACCCAGGTGCCCCCAAAATGCTTATGCTTAAGATTCAACTTTAACATTTGTCATCAACTTCACTTATTTTCCCACACAAATTCAAAGTATCGTAATAACTATCCTGTTCCAACCTCTTGAAAATTCACTGTATCCCAGCATTTATATTTTGTGTGAACTTGTATGTTGACATGTTAAATCCCCAAACCAGTTTTAATCTTCTGGAAGGCAGAGAGGTGTCTATTATTCCCTCCCCAGCGCTACGTCTACACAAGTAATAGCACTCAAAAGCTGTTATGATACCATTCCTTGGTAGTACTATGACAAATTCTTATTAAATAAAGTTATAACACCACAGTTTATGGTCTGTTGTTTATACTTAATCACATTTCCACCCTGATGTACTCAAAACGTTTTTATTAGTCATAAAATTTTCTAATGACATTTGTGCTCTTTACAGTTATTTCCTATTTAAAACACATAGATCTTTAAAAATTAGTTTGGATTCTTCTGAAACAAAATAAAGAGGAAAAGAACACAGTAAACTAAAATAACAGAATTTAACCCTAAAAATACAAATTCATTTTATTATCTAGTAAGCATGTGAATTCTACCGCATATAATAATCTCACATTGCTGACTTAAAGGAAGAGTTTGAGAATTTCAAGCATAAAACGCAAAGGTAATGGAATATTATTTGGCAACAAAAGGGAACGAAGTCCTGACACATACTACTACAAAGATGAACCTTGAGAGCATGTTAAGTGAAAGAAGCCAGTCACAAAAAGACACATTATTTTAGGATTCCCTTTGTACGCAATACCTGGAATAGGTAAATCTACAAAGACAGAAAATAGATTAGTGGTTGCTAGGAGCCAGGAGAAGGGCTGATGGGAGAGTGACTGCTAAGGGTGCTTCTTTTTGGAGTGATGAATTACATAGTGGTGAAAGCTGTACAACTCTGAGTGTATGAAAAATCACAGAACTGTACACTTCAAAAGGGTGAGTCTTTTGGAATGTGAATTATATTGCAATAAAGTTGTTACTTATAAATAAATAAATAAAATGCAGCCACTAGCAAACCACAATCAAAGTCTCCCTGGAAAAGGAAATCATGAAAGTCACTGATTGGAAAAGTAAGCTGGTTACCTGTGATTTCAGAGAACTCAACCTACTAATTTCATCTCCAAATCCTAGCAACAAGTACTCCAACATGAAACTAGACAGTGTATGAATCAAACGATTTGGCCACAGCTGGCTGTAAACTAAAATAGTGAGTGCCTTCTTGGGCTCTATCACTCCTAAACTGTAGGGGGCTTCCACCCTAGCTGATTACGGAAGTAGTAGTTTTCATCAGCAAGCTCAAGAAGGAATGTCAAAATAGGATGACACTTGCCTGGACGTTCTACAAAAGCCTGAAAGACCACAGTGGGTGTCCCCTACACACTCCTAAGTATGTGCACGTGTTAGGCTGTCCCCACATAACACCAACAAGCAGCAAGGACCATTTACCCATATCCCAACTTGCTTCACATAAACTGACATACTATCAAGCTCTTAGATCTCATTTGCTTAAGAGGACAAATAAAGCCCTCAAACGGCTCCCACTCGAGCTCAACCAGCCCCCGCCCTGACCCACCCCACCCCCAAACCCACACACGTGTTAGCCCGACACCGCCCCACCGGGTCCCACGTGCACCTGGTCTAACACACTCCCCACGTGTGGGCGCCCCACGGGCTTCCTCGGCTATCTGAGGTCACCGCGTGACCCCGGGTCTCTAGAGGTATGAGAGGGGAAAGGACGAGGCCCAAGTCCCTTAAGTCCCAACCCTACGGGGAGTGTCCACACCCATCCTCCCCACTAACCCCAACAAATCCAAGGGCCGGGGGCGACGGCCCCTTTAAGACGCGGCCCAGTCGTCGCCTGCAGAGAGGGGCGCAACGGGGCCTACACACCCCCCCCCCTCCGTTCGCCCGCCCACGTCTAGTCGCCTCACCTCGGGCCGCCGGGCCCCGCCGCCGCGGCGGCGGCGGAGGGGGGGCGGGGTGCGGGCGGGGTCCGAAGGGGGGGGTCGCCCCGCCGACGGTGGAGCCGCGGTTCGCTCTCTGAGGCCGGAGGACGGTGACTGCGTTGGGCGTGGACGCTCCTAGCTCGCTCCCTCGGCGGCTCCTGGGACCCCAAGATGGCGGCGGCGCTGAGGCGGCTGCGGGCGCTGGGCCGGCGGCGGCGGCGGCCACTTTCACTCACTGAGAGGAGCGGAGCAGGGACACGGGGAGCCATGGCGGGGGGGAGGAGAGGCGCCATAGCCAGGCCAGAACAATCGAGCCGCTACTCAGCTAGCTTATCCCCGCCCCGCCCACGCTCACAGATTGTCGCCAGCCCGTGGCTTCCCGCAGTGCCGCTGCCGTCGGCCTCGTGCAGCTCGCACCCCGCAGCTGCCGCCTGACGCCCAGTGCGGACTGGGGTTCGGGGGGAGACCCTGATCCATGCCATCTGAGTGCAGATTGGTCGGGGCTGGGACTGGCGAGGATTGCCGAAAGGCGGCGGGGAGGAGGAGGAGGATGTCATCGCTAGAGTGAGCAAGCAGATCTCGCGGGAGCAAATGTCGCGAGACCTCTCCAGTCCTGCAACCGCCAGAGAAAGGTTACTTTCCCCGGAAGTAACGTCAATCGAAACGGCCCGGGATCCTGGGAATGTTCGTTTCCGCAGGCAGGAGATGGGAGGGTGCTAGTCGTTTGTTTATTAGGGGGTCACTGAACACTGAGATCACTTGAGGGAAAGGTTAGGCTCGGGTATATTTTATCCTGTTTGTGGCCACTTTGGGCGGGGTTGTAGATCGTTGGGAAAGTGCCTGCCATGTAGAGCCGCTCATTCAGTACAGTAAGTTTTGGGCTCCCCTTTACAGTTTAGGGGTCAAGACCACGATGCTGTGGCATAGTTAGGCAAATGCCTAAGTGAAAGCTTCAGGATTCAAGGACCTGGGAACACACAGACCTGTCTACGGAAATGTCTTCCTGTTCCCTGTTCTCATACCCATCCATCCCATTCAGCCTGATTTGTCTGTGCCAACTCCACAGTTCAAGCCCCTCCCCCGCCCGCTACCCACATTTACTAAAGTTAGTGAGATTCAGTTACCAGGATTTGTGATTAGAATTACCTAGTGTAAATCCTAACTGAAGATAAGGATTAGAATTTAAGTTAACTATGCTACAGTGTTTCAGTTCCCTCACATTTAATGCTTTAATTCATTTCCATCTGGCCCTTAGCATATAAGCAGAACGGCGTTTCCAATAAGGTCATTCACACTCTTCTTGTGCTAAATTTACTGCACTTCCGAAAGTTAATTTTGCTTAAAGGTGAAAACACAGATAGTACCCTTTGTGGAAAAACGAAGAGGCTATAAGAAAACACACAAGTATTTGTTCGTTCTGGGCGGTAGAGGAGAATAAACTAGAAATTAAAGTTATTGGTGTATTATATGGGAAGGGTGGGAATAAGGGAGGAATGAGAACAAGGTTAATGGGATTGAGGACAGTGTGGCACATATTGTCCTATAGGACTTTTTGAACCATAGTTACGTTTCATATACCCCCAAAAAATAAACACCTAAAACCAACTAGGATAGTATTTGAGTAACAACGAGCTGACTGTAGCATAGACAACAAGGAAAAGAAGAAAGGGAATAAAGTCAGTAAGCCCTTAGAGGGACCAAGATGTAGAATCTTTTAAAGTTCAGGTGTAGGGGCGCCTGGGTGTCTCGCTCGGTTGAGCATCTGCCTTCAGCTCAGGTCATGATGCCAGAGTGTGCTCCGCAGGGAGGCTGCTCTCCCTCTCCCTTTGCTGCTCTCCCAGCTTATTCTCTCTTGCTCTCTCTGTCAAATAAATAAAATCTTTTAAAAAATAAAGTTCATATGTAGGTTGACTCTTGTAATTTCTTTTCTATTGCTGTGCTAACAAATTACCACAAATACAGTGGCTTAAAATTACACAAACTTACTATCTTAAGTTCTATAGATTAGAAGACTGAAATAGGTCCCAAACTGGGCTAAAATCAAGGTGTTGGCAGGGGTGCCTTACTTCCAACACACTGTGGAAGAATTTTTTTCCTTTTCCAGCTTCCAGAGGCTGCTCACATTCTTTGGCTTCCAGTTCCAGACCCTCCCATCTGCAAAGCTAGGAACGAGAGGTTGGATCCTTCTCACATCATATCCAGCCAACTCTAACCTTTTCAGGATACTTGTGATTATATCAGGCACACCCATATAATCCAGAATAATCTCCCTATTTTAAAGTCAACTGATTAGTAATTTACATTCACCTGCAACCTTAATTCCCCTTTGCAATATAACCTAACATTCAAAGGTTCTACTGGACATCCTTGGGAAGAGGACATTATTCTCCCTGCGTATGTCCTAAAACTTCTGAAGTATAACTCCTATGTGTTTATCTGTGATTTTCATACTACAGTCTAGCTTTTTCCAATGTCCAATACAGTCTTACATTTTTTTAATTATTTTTTCCTTAGGAATAACTACACCCAACATGAGGCTCAAACTCATGGCCCCAAGATCAAGAGTCACATGCTCTTCTAACTGAGCCAGTCTGGCACTCCTATAGTCTTAGATTCTTGATTGAAAGTGTGTACATTCTTTGTCTCAGAGATTTAGTATATCATATAAAATTTAATCCATGATTTCTTAGTAATTTGGATTTTTTTAAACTTTCTTATTTAAATTCAGTTAACAATTATTGGTTTCAGAGGTACAAGTCAGTGATTCATCAGTCTTATATAATACCCAGTGCTCATTATTAAATCACATGCCCTCCCTAATGTTCATCACCCAGTTACCCTCATCCCTCTACCCCTCCCCCGTCCAGCAACCCTCAGTTTGTTTCTGATGATCAAGAGGCTCTTATGGTTTGTTTCCCTCTTTGGTTTCCTCTTGTTTTATTTTTCCTCTCTTCCCCTATGTTCCTCTGCTTTGTTTTTTAAATTCCATGTACGGGGGCACCTGGGTGGCTCGGTGGGTTAAAGCCTCTGCCTTCAGCTCTGGTCATGATCCCAGGGTCCTGGGATCGGGCCCCACATTGGGCTCTCTGCTCAGCAGGGAGTCTGCTTCTCCCTCTCTCTCTCTGCCTGCTGCTCTGCCTACTTGTAATCTCGATCAAATAAATAAAATCTTTAAAAAAATTCCACAAATGAGTGAGATCATATGATAATTGTTTTTCTCCATTGACTTATTTCGCTTAGCGGAATACCCTCTAGTTCCATCCATATCTTGCAGATGGCAAGATTTCAATTTTTTGATGGCTTTGTAATATCCATTCATACATATATATATCACATCTTCTTTATCCATTCATTTGTCGATTACATCTGGGCTTTTCCAGAAATATCTTGTTTTATATTACAGTTCATTTTAACATTTTGTTTCTATCCAAATGGAAGAGTCTCTTTGGTTTTTTTTTCTTTCAAGATTTTATTTATTTATTTGACAGAGATCACAAGTAGGCAGAGAGGCAGGCAGAGAGAGGGGAAGCGGGCTCCCTGCTGAGCAGAGAGCCCGACGCGGGACTCAACCCCAGAACCCTGAGATCATGACCCGAGCCAAAGGCAGAGGCTTAACCCACTGAGCACCCAGGCGCCCAGAGTCTCTTTGGTTTTAATGTTGTTCACAATCATTCAATATGCAGTATTTAATTTTATTAGGGTAATGTTTAAAATGCATTAGAAAATAAAACCAACAGAATATTTTTAAAATTTTTAAAAATTTTTTATTTATTTGACAGAGAGAGAGAGAGAGAGATCACAAGTAGGCAGAGAGGGAGGCAGAGAGAGGGGGCAAGAAGCAGGTTCCCTGCCGAGCAGAGAGCCCAATTCGAGGCTCGATCCCAGGCCTCCAGGATCATGACCTGAGCCCAAGGCAGAGGCTTTAACCCACTGAGCAACCTAGGTGCCCTTAAATTTGTTTTTAATTAAGTAGTCTCCATGCCCAATGTGGGGCTTGAACTCAATGACTCTGAGATCAAGAGTTGCCTGCTGCTCTACTGACTTACCCAGCCAGGTACTCCAAAACAGAGAAAATATTTCTTAATGATCGTTTTCAGGAAACTTTGTGCAGTTGACTTAGGATATATATTTTATTTCCAATAATAAAGCAATAAACAGGGGCGCCTGGGTGGCTCAGTGGGTTAAAGCCTCTGCCTTCAGCTCAGGTCATGATTCCAGCGTCCTGGGATCGAGCCCCACATCCGACTCTCTGCTCAGCGGGGAGCCTGCTTCCTCCTCTCTCTCTGCTGACTCTCTGCCTACTTGTGATCTCTATCAATAAATAAAATCCTTTTAAAAAATTAAGCAATAAACAAAAATAAAAACCACAATGTGTGGGTTTGGGGGAGAGACACAAACTGAAAATACTAAGGAATCAGCTGTATTACAAATGAGTAACCTAGCCACTCTGCAGAGGAGAGGGAAGAAAAGAACTCACCTAAATAATCAAGGTAGATAGTATATTGACTGGATACCTACGAATAAGACCAAATGTACTGTACAGAAATGCTGTCGTCGGCCTACTAAGTATTTTTCACAGGGGTGTGGGAGATAGATTAGCAATTTGAAACAAATGTGTATGCTAGAATTAAACAAATATATTGTAGATCATGAGCTGAGTTTGTCAGTGTTGAAGAAAAATGTTATTAACTAAGGAAAAAGGGGGAAGCTAAAACGAAGCCTGTGGTGTTCGATTACAATCTGAGGTACCAGTATAAGCTTATGGTCTTTAATATATGTACAGGTACAGAAGTATAGATTGCTGTGTATGTGTGGATTAATATAAATATATTGCAAACAAATCTATGTATTTCCTAGTTCTGTCTGCTGAGAGTATCTATAAGCAATGAGGATATACGGTACACAGATACTGATTTCTTACCAACATTCTCCAATAAAAAGCATAAGGAAAACCTTGAAGAAATGATTCCTTCAAGCTGAGCCTGGATTATCTTGTGATGTTAGAAAACAATACTCAACAAAGAACACCCCAAAACACAGGAGCCAACCTGAAAGAACTAACAGCCAAAAGAGAAAATACATAATAATTGTGTTGCTTTATGACCCATAGATATTTTTTTTTACTAATCCCATGTCTATCCTGATATAATAATTGGTTATTTAAATGAATGAGGGAGGAGAGACAGCTATTTATTTATTTATTTATTTATTTACTTATTCATTCATTCAGTAATTAATCTCTACCCAAACTGGGGCCAGAGCTCCCGACCCTAAGATCAAGAGTCGCGTGCTCTTCCAATTGAGCTGGCCAGGTGCCCCAAGATAGCTCTTTCTTAGAGTAGAATCCCATTTATTACTGTGGTGTTTACCAATTATTACTGTGGTGTTTGCTTAAACATGATTTTTGTTATGCCTCTTACCTTCTACATTGACTACTTGTGATCTCTGTTGAATAAATAAATAAAATCTCTTAAAAAAAAGTCAATTTCTTTACTATACAAGGAGCACTTATATATCAGATTTTTAAAAGTAACAGCCTAATAGGAAAAGAGGCAAAGAAGAATATACACAATTCATTCATTTGTTCAGTGTTTGCTGAATGCTTAAAGTATGCAAGACCTGCTTCTAGACATTGGAGATGTGGCTTTGCAAAAAAACAGCAAAGAGGGGTACCTGCCTGGTTCAGTCCATAGAGTATGCAACTCTTGATCTCAGAGTCATGAATTCAAGCCCATCTTGGATGTAGAACCTACTTAAAAACCCACACACACAATTTAAAAGGCACTAATTTTAAAAAATAGTAAAGAAAAGGAAAAAACAAATATCAGTTGATAAGTATATGAAAAGATTCTCAATTTCACTTATAATTACTTTTTTAAAAAATGGAAATACTACTTTTTTTTAAAAGATTTTATTTATTTATTTGACAGAGGGAGAGAGGGATCAGAAGTAGGCAGAGAGGCAGACAGAGAGAGAGGGGGAAGCAGGCTTCCTGCTGAGCAGAGAGCCTGATGCGGGGCTCGATCCCAGGACCCTGAGATCATGACCTGAGCTGAAGGCAGAGGCTTAACCCACTGAGCCACCCAGGCGCCCCGGAAATACTACTTTTTAAAGATTTTATTTATTCATCTGAGAGAGAGAGGGAGTGAGAGTGCACAAGCCGGGAGGGACAGAGAGAGAGAATCTGAAGCAGATTCCACACTGAGCACCAAGCCCGACATGGGACTTGATCTCATGACGTAGAGATCCTGACCTGAGCAGAAAACCAAGAGTTGAATGCTTAACTGACTGAGCCACCCAGGCACCCTCTTATGAGCCTTTAAAGCTTTCTGGTTTCTACATGTATGAAGTTACAGGAAGACATTTTGGTTTTTTTATAGAGACACCTTCTTCTTGGCTTAAGTGATCAAAACTAATTCTAGCTTTGTATTTTTATTCTTCACTCAGCAAACATCTACTGAGCTAACTGCTTTATGTCACACAATGTGCTCGATAAGGGGAGCATTAGATTAAATTATCACAGCAGAACATGACCCGTGCAATAGAAGAAGTTTACACAAAGTACTTGGGAAGAAGAGGAGACATGAGTAACTGCCAACAGACTTCTCAGAAGACTTTTCAGAGGAGATAATTGAGCTAGTTCATGACAGGGGAAGAGTATTTTTTTGGGTTTGCCACCTAGTAAACAAAAGGGAAATGAAAAGAACCACATCAACATCAAAGTCATCAGAGAGGTACATTTACATAGGGGCACCACCTCTTGAATTATAAATTACAAATGGAGGAAGGGAACCACTGAAAGTTGGAAAAGAGGCTGCTAATATGAAGCCACTGGGTGTAGAAATTGAAGACTGAGCATGAACATGACACCATCCTCAATATCTCCCTCGTGAAATTTGAGAACTTCTACTCCCGATCACAAGATCCTCACAGAGAACATCATTGCAGCAACATAGCAGGCTGACATTGCTGTTCTGATTATTGTTGCTGGTAAAATACCAAGCTGGGATCTCAAGGGATAGGCAGACTGGTGAGCTTGGAATACTGGTCTGTATTTTTCTCTGCTTTTAATGTCCCTTTCACATTTTCATACCAGGATAATGTTGGCCTCACAAAATGATTTGGAAGTATCTTCTTTATTCTATGAAAAATTTATGTGATTATTTTTAAGGCCTTATTTGTTAGAGATATACTGAAATATTTACAGGAGAAATTATATGATATCTAGGATTTGTGTTTTTTTTTTTAAAGATGTTAGTTATTAGAGAGCACAAGCAGGGGGAGCAGCAGAGGGAGAGGGAGAAGCAGACTCCTTGCTGAGCAGGGAGCCCCATGTGGGGCTTGATCCCAAGACCCTGGGATCATGACCTGAGCCAAAAGCAGATGCTTAACCGATTGAGCCACCCAGGCACCCCTAGGATTTGTTTTAAAATGCTTCAGAAAAAGGGGCTCCTGGGTGGCTCAGTGGGTTAAGCATCTGACTTTTGATTTTGGCTCAAGTCAAGATCTCAGTGTCGAGGTAGGGAGCCCCAAGTTGGACTCCTTTTCCTCAGCATGGAGTCTGCTTGGGATTCTCTTTCTTCCTCTCCCTCTGCTCCTTCATACCGTGCTCACTCTCCCCACCATCTCTAAAATAAATAAGTAAAAAAATATCTTTAAAAAAAATGCTTCAGGGTGCCTGGGTGGCTCAGTGGGTTAAGCCTCTGGCTTCAGCTCTGGTCATGATCTCAGGGTCCTGGGATCAAGTCCCACATCGGCTCTCTGCTCAGCAGGGAGCCTGCTCCCCCACCTGCCTGCGTCTCTGCCTACTTGTGATCTCTATCTGTCAAATAAATAAATAAAATCTTTAAAAAAATAAAAATAAAATAAATTTTAAAATGCTTCAGAAAAAAAAGAATAGATGAAAGAAGAATGTAGAATGTTAATAATTCTGCAAGTATAATTATGGGTACCTGGGGGTTTATTCTACTATTTTACATACCTTTAAATATGTTAGACATTTTCTGTAAGAAAATGTTTTTTAAAAAGGGAAAAAATTCTGTCTAGTATATTGCAGCACACTCTAATTATAATACTAACTGATCTGGGGCACCTGGGTGACTTGGTGGGTTAAGCCTCTGCTTTCGGCTCAGGTCATGATCTCAGGGTCCTGGGATCGAGCCCCATATCGGGCTCTCTGCTCAGCGGGGAGCCTGCTTCCCCCTCTGTCTCTGCCTGCCTCTCTGCCTACTTGTGATCTCTCTCTGTCAAATAAATAAATAAAATCTTAAAAAAAAATAATACTAACTGATCTTAGAAACTCAGTCTCCACTCAACCACAGTGATAAAAATGAATCCACCCATCCCCCAAAGAAAAAGACATAAGGATTGTCAACTTGACTAGCTGGATGTAGAGGCAGTTCGAGGCTTTAAACCGTGTTTGTTTCCGTGGCAAGTCCTTACAGGTGACGTACTATACCTTGATCCAGGGGATGTTAGAGTTTGACTCTGGCACCTTATCCCCATCACAACCAGAACTAGGTTTCTTTAGCCAGTTTTCTTCCTATGGTTATTGGGCTCAATAATTTTATATCTTCTCTTCTGGCTGTAGGGTGGCTCAACAGAATTCATTTTGTTAATACCATCAATCAGGTGTTTCACACCTAATATGTAAGCCAGAAAAAAGTTCGAGCATTAGAGTTTTCCCCAAATATACACACAGAGCCTTTTGGAAAAGTCAGGGAGGATTGGGGTGCATGCGTGGCTCAGTGGGTTAAGCCTCTGCCTTCAGCTCCGCTCATGATCTCAGTGTCCTGGGATTGAGCCCCACTTCAGGCTCTCTGCTCAGCGGGAAGCCTGCTTCCCCTTCTCTCTCTGTGCCTACTTGTGATCTCTCTCTCTCTCTCTCTCTCTGTCAAATAAATTAATAAAATCTTAAAAAAAAAAGTCAGGTAGGATTATAAACTCAAGGGATTTAAGGTTTTCTGCATCTAATCATGATCTGACTACTAAACTAGGAGAGAAAAAATATCAGAGAGATTGTTCCCATATCTTGGCTATGGTGAATAAGCTGCCGTGAGCATGGGACTGCAGGTATCTGTTCAAGATCTATTTCATTTCTTTTGAATATACACCCAGAATTGGGATTGCGGGATCATATGGTAGTTCTGCTTTTAATTTTTTGAAGATCCCCCATAGTGGCTCTGCCACCAGTACACAAGGGTTCACGTTTCTGCACATCCTTGCCAGCACTTGTTATCTTTTTGATAACAGCCATTTTAATATGTGTGCGGTGATATCTCACTGTGGTTTTGAGTTGCGTTTTCCTGATGATTAATGACACTGAGTGCTGTTTCATGTTCCTATTGGCCATTTATATGTCTCCTTTGGAAAGCTGTCTATTCAGCAACTCTGCCCATTTTTTAATGGAATTTTTCGGGGCTTTTTGTTATTGAGCTGTATTTTTGTGTCCTCTTTATGATATCTTTTCTTAACTCAATATCACAAAGATTTTTCTCCTGTACTTTACTCTAGAAGTTCTATTTTAGGTTTTAGGGATTTAGGTCTGTGATCCATTTTAAGTTACTTTTTTTAATCTGTTGCTAGGCAAGTGTCAAGGCTCATTTTTTATATGTCAGTGTCCAGTTGTTCCCACAATCATTTTTTTAAAGATTATCCTATCTCTATTGAGTCATCTTGGAACCTTTGTTGACAATGGATTGACTATCCGTACTCAATTTTTTCTACTTATATATTTGTCTATATTTATACCAATACCAGATAGTCTTGATTACTGTAGAAAGAGTGAGCTAACACAAGCAGGGGGAGCAGTAGGCAGAGGGAGCAGCAGGCTCCCCACTGAGCAGGGAGCCTGATGTGGGACTCAATCCCAGGACCTTGGGATCATGACCTGAGCCTAAGGCAGCCACTTAACCAACTGAGCCACCCAGGCATCCCGATTACTTTAGCTTTAGAATAAGTCTTATAATTAGATAGTATGAGTCCTCCAACTATGTTCTTGTTCAGAATTGTTTTGGCTATTTTAGACCCTTTGTTTTTTCATATAAATGAATTTCATATAAATTCATATAAATGCTTACCAATTTCTACCCCCAAATTTGGGAAGAATTAACAGTTTAATAATTATGACTCTTCAATACATAAACAAGGTAGGTCTCTCCATTATTTAAGTCTTCCTTAGTTTATCTCATCAATTGTAGTTTCAAAATACAAATCTGAAAAAGAAAACAAGATACAAATGTGGTACATATTTTGTTAGATTTATCCCTAAATATTTTATGTTATTTTTGTTCTTATAAATAGAATTTTTAACACTTTAATTTTTGGTTACTTGTTGCAATTATGTAGAATTATGATTGATTTTAGTATATTAATCTGTGTCCTCAAACATTGTTATTCTCACGGTTCTAGTAGCTTTCTTGTAGATTCTCTAGGATTTTCTATGTAGACGGTCATGTTGTCTTTTTTTTTAATTATTTAATTTTTTAAAGTAATCTCTACACCCAACATGGGGCTCAAACTCATGATCCCAAGATCAAGAGTCACATGCTCTACCAACTGAGCCAGGCAGGCACCCCTGATCTTGTTGTCTTCGAATAAAGACATGTCACAGGGACATAAGAGATAACTAATTACAGGGCTAGGGAACCTGGGTGGCTCAGTGGGCTAAAGCCTTTGCCTTCAGCTCAGGTCATGATCTCAGGGTCCTGGGATCGAGTCCTGCATCGGGGGTCTCTGCTCAGCAGGGAGCCTGCTTCCCTCTCTCTCTCTGACTGCCTCTGTGCGTACTTGTGATTTCTGTCTGTCAAAGAAATAAATAAAATCTTAAAAAAAAAAAGATAACTAAAGGGGGATCCACTGGCCAAATATGGGAAAATTTGAGCATCAAAATAAATACTGATAGTACAGAATTTTTATTTATAATGAGACTCCATAAGCTGATATGAATAGATATATGAATAAATGAATGAATGGGTGAATGAATAGTGGAGAAGGGCAAGCTCTTCTTTCAGTTAAATGTAAATTAATAAATGAGGAAGGAATGATAAGACTGGAAAATCATCATTTGAAAACCATAATAATTGCTTCGGGCAAGTATTATCAATGCATGATGCTAAAACTAACAGGTAAAAGTTCGAGGAGTAAAACAGTATTTACACAGTCTCAAAGTTTCTCTGTACAAAATTTATTAACCATAAAAGGTAAAAAAGTAATCTCATAGTGGAGAAGCCTGGAAAACATCACCTTAACCAAGTGAACAAAATCAAGGGAAATTAACACCACTGGCAATGGTATTAATTGATAGCGTGGGCCTTCTGCTACGATGCACTGAAAAGAATTCAGCATCCCTTCTATGGAACTACAGCTGAACGAACAACCTAAATCTAACATCAGAGAGAGCCAGATTGAGAGACATTAGCTTGAAAAATAACTAGGTTTACGGAAAGGTGAGGAAACAAACTTCTCTATTCCTCCTACTAATTACAACTAAAACTCCTAAACACCATATAGAAAACAAAGTTAACACTCTGAATGGTGGAGAGAAGACAAACCAGCAAGGAACCTCAGGACATCAGGAATGACGTGGTGGTGAGATCCCTGGGTTTTCTATTTGTCTTGTGTACCAGGTTTGGATCTGAAGAAGTTGTCAAACTTGAAACCAACGGGTACAGACAAAAAAGCTCCAATGAAAGTCCACTTTTTAAGGCAAAGAACCAGGAAAAGGGTATCCTGGCCAGACAGAAAATTTTTACACAATACCATACTCCAGCCAAATAACATGGGAAAGAAACTATGGCCCAGACCACATCCATGCCAGCAAAGGCTGACTTGGGGAGCCTAGACTTTCACCCTTGCAGTCTATCACAAGGTGTCCTAACACTTCTATGAGATAACATCAAAGAAAGCAAATTAGAGAGCCAGGATATTCATCCAATCTTGGGATAGTGAGGACCCCCTACCCCAAGGCACCAGTGGAGACCATGTGGAGATACAGAACTGAAACCTCCCATCAGCCTAACAGGGAGCCCCCACATTCAGATATCAGTGGAAACCAAGTGAAGAAACTGAATTTCTTTTCTTTCTTTTTTTTTTTTTTTTTAAGATTTTATTTATTTATTTACAGAGACACACAGAGAGAAAGGGAACACAGGCAGGGGGAGTGGGAGAGGGAAAAGCAGGCTTTCCGCTGAGCAGAGAGTCGGATGTGGGTCTCAATCCCATGACCCTGGGATCATGACCTGAGCTGAAGGCAGACGCTTAACAACTGAGCCACCCAGGTGCCCCAGAACCTGAATTTCTACCTCCACCTGACAGCAACATGATGGCACATCCCCCTTCCCTTGCTAGAGTGCTGTCAGAGAAGACAAACTAAAACAGGCTTGGGGTGCCTGGGTGGCTCAGTAGGTTGGGGCCTCTGCCTTCGGCTCAGGTCATGGTTCCGGGGTTCTGGGATCAAGCCCCGCATCGGGCTCTCTGCTCGGCGGGGAGCCTGCTTCCTCCTCTCTCTCTGCTTGCCTTTCTGCCTACTTGTGATCTCTGTCTGTCAAATAAATAAATAAAATCTTTAAAAAAAAAATAAAACAGGCTTAAATAAGACCCCGAATCATATTTGAAGACACAGATGAAGATGTCCAACTTTCAACAAGAATCATAAAGAATCAAAATCTCTAAATGAATTAAAAAAAGGGACAATTAATAGAGCCAACACCAAAATGACAGGGATGGATGACACATTTCCTATTTGGGAAAAATAATTCAGATGACAATGAATTTCTTTTTTAAAAATTTTACTTATTTATTTTAAGTAATCCCTACACCCAACATGGGGCTCAAACTCACAACCCTGAGAGCAAGAGTAACATTCTCTACTGACTGAGCCAGCCAGGTGCCCTTAAATGACAGTAACTTTCTTATCAGAAACCATGGAGATAGGAAGAGAGTGGCACAATATTTTTCCATTGATGAAAGAACTGGCAACTCAGAATCCTATAGTCAGTGAAAATATCTTTCAGGGTTGAGGGGAAATCAAGGTATTATCAGATGAAGAGAAATTAAGAGACCATGTAGTCATAAGACCTATCCTACGGGCACTTGGGTGGCTCAGTCATTAAGCATCTGCCTTAGGCTCAGGTCATGATCTCAGAGTCCTGGGATCAAGCCCCACATCAGGTTCCCTGCTCAGCAGGAAGCCTGCTTCTCCCTCTCCCTCTGCTGCTCCCCCTGCTGGTATTCCCTCTCTCACTGTCTCTGTCAAATAAATAAATAAAATCCTAAAAAAAAAAAAAAAAAAGACCTATCCTAAAAAAGTAACTAAAGAAAGTTCTCTAAACAGAAAAGAAATTATAAAAGAAGGAAACTTCAAACATCAGGAAAGAAAAAAGAACATGATAAGTAAAAATATATGTAAGGTAGGGGCACCTGGGTGGCTCAGGTGGTTAAGTGTCTGCATTCAGCTCATGTCATGATCTCAGGGTCCTGGGATCGAGTCCCACATCAGTCTCCCTACTCAGTGGGGAGCCTGCTTCTCCCTCTGCCCCTCCAGCTCCCCCTGCTTGTGCTCTCTCTGTTTCTGTCAAATAAATAAATAAAATCTTAAACATATATATATGCATGTATGTATGTATGTATATGTATATGCATATATATATATACATACATGTAAAAAAATATATATATATGTATATGGTTTTCTCCTCCTGATTTTGTTTGACTTCGTGTTTGTGGTATGTTTGTCAAACATATTCCTCCTGATTCCTCCTGATTATCTTTGACAGTTGAAACAAAAATTATACCACTACCATGGGCTGAATGTTGTGTCCCTCCAAAATTCATATGGTGAAACCTAATGCACGGGGTAATGGTATTGGGTGATGGGGCCTTCGAAAGGTGATTAGGTCATGAGGCCATAGTTCTTATGAATGGAAGTACTAGCTTCATAAAAAAGACCCTCTAGAGCCACCTAGCCCTACCTAGCCCCTCAACCGTGTGAGGACACAGTGAGAATTAGTAATCTGCAATCTTCACCAGTAATCTTCACCAGAACATGATCATGATGGCACCCTGATCTTGGACTTCCTCCAGAACTATAAGAAATAAATTTCTGTTGTTTAGAAGCCACCCAGTCTGGGGCACCTGGGTGGCTCAGTCAGTTAAGTGACTGCCCTCGGCTCAGGTCATGATCCCAGGGTCCTGGGTTTGAGCCCATATCAGTCTCCCCACTCAGTGGGGAGCCGGATTCTCCCTCTCCCTCTGCTCCTCCCCACCCTGCTTATACTCCCTCTCTGCTTCTCAAAAATAAATAAATAAATAAATAAATAAATAAATAAAATCTTAAAAAAAAAAAAAAAAACACCCAGCCTATGGTACTTTGTTATAGGAGTCCAAACAGACTAAGAAAATCACTGTCCGATGTTCTAAATATAGGTAGAGGAAATATTAAAGACAGCAGAAAAATAAAAGCAGAATCCTGGCAGTTCTAGAAGTACTTTATGGCAAGTAAGGGAAATAAAAGGCATTTTGAATTGGAAAGGAAGAAATAAAACCATCCCGTTTGCAGATGACATGATTGTCTACATAGAAAAAAACAAGGAAAAGAAATCTACCAAAAAAATTTAAGAACCAATATGTGAGATCAGCAAGATCTTAGGATATAAGGTAACCATATAAAAATAAACTGGATTTTCATATACTAGCAATGAACATGTGGAACGGAGATTAAAATATAATACCATCTAGATCACTCAGGAAAAAAGGAAATATTTTTGTATAAATCTAGCTTGTGATCTATGATGCACAAAGTTATAATTTTTTTAAAAGATTTTATTTATTTATTTGGCAGACAGAGATCACAAGTAGGCAGAGAGGCAGGCAGAGGGAGAGAGAGAGAGAGAGAGGAGGAAGCAGGCTCCCCGCTGAGCAGAGAGCCCGATGGGGGGCTTGATCCCAGAACCCTGAGATCATGACCTGAGCCGAAGGCAGAGGCTTTAACCCACTGAGCCACCCAGGCGCCCCCAAAGTTATAATTTTGATAAAGTCCAATTCATACATATTTTTCTTTTTTAAAAAAGATTTTATTTTTAAGTAATCGCTACTCCCAACATGGGACTCGAACTCACAACTCCGAGATCAAGAGCTCCACCAACTGAGCCAGCCAGACAACCCCATATATGTTTTTTCTCTTGTGGCTTGCGCTTTTGATATGATATCTAGGCAACTGTTGCTTAATCCAAGGTCACAAAGACCAGCTGAATTACAAAAGAAAATCATTATAAGAAAGATAACCTTTCCAACAAATGGTTCTGGAGTAACTGCACAGCCATAAGAAGAAAAATGAAACTTGACCTAAGTCTCGCACCACATCATAAATTAACTCAAAGTAGATCATGGACTTACATATAAATTGTAAAACTACAAAACTCTCAGGAAAAAAATATAGCAGAAAATCTTTGGGATATAGGACTAGGCAAAGAGTTTTTAGACTTGAAACCAAAAGTTTTATCTATGAAAATAAACTGATGAGTTTTACTTCATCAAAAACTCTCGGAAAGTCTTTGTTAAGAGGATGAAAAAACAGTCTACAGACTGAAAGAAAGTATTTGCAAACCACAAATCTGTCCAAGGACAAATATTTTCAAATACATTAACAACTCTAAAAACTCAACAGGAGCCTTTCATTATTTGAAAGAGAGAGAGAGAGAATGAGAGGGGAGAGGTCAGAGGGAGAAGCATGCTTCCTGCTGAAGAGGGAACCCGATGTGGGACTCAACCCTGGGACCCCAGTATCATAATCTGAGCAGAAGGCAGTTGCTTAACCAACTGAGTCACCCAGGCACCCCACCAGCAGATCTACTGAAGCACTCCTGGGAATTCAGCCAAGGTGCCATATTCTTTGCCACCTTTACTCAAATCTGCACAATCTGGTCTGGAAATAAGGGCTCAGTTAAGTGACAGCAACGTTTGCATGAGTGCGCAGAGGGATAGGCTGCATTCAGTTGGACTAAGTGATACTCCTTGAATGGTTCATCCAAGACACCTAGAGACAAAACAAACAAATGAAACAATACCAACTCAATGAGAACAACAAACTTAACAGTAAATAGGAAACAATCTAAATAGCAAACAGCCCAAAAGCAAAAAATCCATAGACAAAAGACATGAAAAGATGTTTTAACAAGGAAGATATACAGATGGCAAATAAATCCAGGAAAAGATGCTCAACATTGTTAGCCATTAAGGAAATGCAAAATAAAAGCATGATGAGCTACCATCTCACCCTACTCACACTGCTAAAATAAAAAATACAGACAGGATGCCTGGGTGGCTCATTCAGTTGAGCATCTGCCTTCGGCTCAGGTCATGATCCCAGGGTCCTAGGATCCAGCCCCGCATTGGGCTCCTTGTTCATCAGGGACCCTGCTTCTCCCTCTGCCTGCCTCTCCCCCTGCTTGTGCTCCCTCATTCTCTTTCTCTGACAAGTAAATAAATAAATAAAACAATAAAAGAATTATAACATTTAAAAAAAATACAGACAATACCGAATGTTACTGAAAATTTGAAGAAACTGCATTGCTCATGCATTGCTGCTGGGAATGCAAAATGGTATAGCCACTTTGGAAAATCTGATGGTTTCTTTAAAAACTAAACATGTAACTATCATACAACCCAGCAGTTGCACTCCTGGGCAGTTCTCCCAGAGAAATAAAAGAATAGGATCACAGAAAAACCTATATATAACTGTTAAGAGTATCTTTATGCATCACAGTAAAAAATTGGAAACAACCCAGATGTCTTTCAACATATCCATACCATGAAATACTACTTAGCAAGAAAGAAAGATTGCTGCATGCAACATCCTACATGAAACTCCAGAAAACTAGGCTGGGTGAAAAAGCCAGTCCAAAAGGTTACGTATCATATGGTTCTATCTAGCTAACTTTCTTGAAATGACAAAATTATAGAAATGGAGAATAGAGAACTGATTTCCAGGATTATGAAGGAGATAGGGTGGGAAGGAAATGAAGGTGACTACAAAGGGACAACGTGAAGGATCTTTCTGGTGATGGAAATGTTCCTTACCTTGACTGTATCAAAGTCAATATCCTGGTTTTGATTTTAGGCCACAGTTTTGCAAGATGTTACCAATAGGGCAAACTGGGGAAAGGGTACATGAAACTCTCTCTGTAATATTCCTTAGGACTGCATGCAACTCTATAATTATCTCATTAAAAACTTAGTTAAGGGATGCCTGAGTGGCTCAGTTGGTTAAGTGTTTGCCTTTGGCTCGGGTCATGATCCCAGGGTCCTGGTTTCAAGTCCCACATTGGGTTCGTTGCTCAGCGAGGAGCCTGCTTCTGCCTCTACCATTTTCCCCTCTTATACTCTCTTTCTCTCTCTCTCTGACAAATAAATAAAACCTTTAAAAAAAAAAACTTAGTTAAAAAATAACTTGCCTAGGGGCACCTGGCTGCTTCAGTCAATAGAGTATGTGACTCTTGATCTCAGGGTTGCAAGTTCAAGCTCCATGTTGGGCATAGAGCCAACTTAAAAAATTTAAAAAAGTAACTTGCCTATATTCTTTAAAACAAAGACAATGTCATGAAATATTAAAAAAAAGATTTAGGAACTGATCTAGAATAAAGAAGACTAAAGAGACATGACAACTCATAATCTTGGATTTTCTTTTGTTATCAAGGATATTATTGAGGAAACTGGCAACATTTGAACAAAGTCTATAGATTATAAAATCATATTGTGTCCCTCTCATCTCCCAACTTTGTTAAATATATGCTAGTAGCATAAGAGAATTTCTTGTTTGGTTTAAGTGATATACACTAAAGTATTAGGGAGGAAAAGGGCATCATGTATGCAACTTGACATAATTCAGAAAAAAAGTAGAGAGGACAAGACATAAAGCAAGTATAGGTAAATGTTAATAATTGGAGAATCTGCATGAAGGATATCCAGGAATTCTTTGTGCTATTCTTCTTCATTTTTTTTTAAAAGATTTTATTTATTTATCTGACAGAGAGAGATCACAAGCAGGCAGAGAGGCAGACAGAGAGAGAGGAGGAAGCAGGCTCCCCGCTGAGCAGAGAGCCCGATGCGGGGCTCGATCCCAGGATCCTGAGATCATGACCTGAGCCGAAGGCAGCGGCCCAACCCACTGAGCCACCCAGGCGCCCCGATTCTTCTTCATTTTTTAAAAAGATTTTATTTATTTATTTGACAGACAGAGATCACAAGTAGGCAGAGAGGCAGGCAGAGAGAGAGAGAGAGAGGGAAGCAGGCTCCCCGCTGAGCAGAGAGCCTGATTCAGGGCTCAATCCCAAGACCCTGAGATCATGACCTGAGCCGAAGGCAGAGTCTTAACCCACTGAGCCACCCAGGTGCCCCTCATTGTGCTATTCCTATAACTTTTCTATAATCTGAAATTATGTCAATATAAAAAACATTCGAATCAAAAAACACAGGGGCCCCTGGGTGGCTCAGTTGTTAAGCGTCTGCCTTTGGCTCAGGTCATGATCCCAGGGTCCTGGGATCAAGCTCCCCATCAGGCTCCCTGCTCTGCAAGAAGCTTGCTTCTCCCTCTCTCACTCCCCCTGCTTGTGTTCCCTCTCTCGCTGTCTTTCTCTCTCTGTCAAATAAATAAATAAAATCTTTTTAAAACATTAAAAGACAGGGGCGCCTGGGTGGTTCAGTGGGTTAAAGCTTCTGCCTTCTGCTCGGGTCATGATCCCAGGGTCCTGGGATCAAGCCCCACATCGGGATCTCTGCTCGGCAGGGAGCTTGCTTCCCCTTCTCTCTCTGCCTGCCTCTCTGCCTACTTGTCATCTCTGTCTGTCAAATAAATAAATGAAATCTTTTTTAAAAATTAAAAAACATAAACTGGGCATATTCTTCAACAAAAAAGAGCAAACTATGTGTAACAACATGAATAAATCTCAAAAACTACACTGAATGAAAGAAGTCTTACTCAAAAGGGTATATGTTGTTACAAATGACCAATAGACACGTGAAAAAATGCTCAACATCACTTGGCATCAGGGAAATACAAATCAAAACCACCGTGAGATACCACCTCACACCAGTCAGAATGGCTAAAATTAACAACTCAGGAAAAAACAGATGTTGGTGAGGATGTGGAGAAAGGGGGAAACCCCTTACATTGTTGCTGAGAATGCAAACTGGTACAGCCACTCTGGAAAACAGTATGGAGGTTCCTCAAAAAGTTAAAAATGGAACTACCCTATGACCCAGCAATTGCACTACTGGGTATTTATCCAAAGGAAACAAACATAGTGATTCAAAGGGACACATGCACCCCAATGTTTATAGCAGCAATGTCCACAATAGCCAAACTATGGAGTGAAATCTTGCCATTTGCAATGATGTGGATGAAACTAGAAGGGATTATGCTAAGTGAAATAAGTCAATCAGAGAAAGACAAATACCATATTATTTCACTCTTATGTGAAATTTAAGAACTGAAACAGATGAACAGGAAGGAAGGGAAGGAAAAGTAAAAGAAGATGAAAATTGAGAGGAAGGCAAACCATAAGAGACACTGAACTCTAGGAAACAAATAGGGTTGCTGGAGCAGAGGGGATGATGGGGTAAATGGGGGATGAGCATTAAGGGGGGCACCTGATATAATGAGCCCTGAGTATTATATGCAACTGATAAATGATTAAATTCTACCTCTGAAACTAATAATTTAAAAAGAGTACATTTTATATGATATGTCTATATGAAGTTCTAGGATAGGCAAAATTAATTTATAATGGAAAAAACAGAAGAGAGGCTCCCTCTGGAGGGTGGGGGCAGTGTTTCTGAGAAAGAGCATGAAAGAACTTTCTGGATTGCTCAGGATCTTCTGAATCTTCAGAGAGGTTTGGGGTTACATAGTTGTGTACATTTACCATAACTCATCGAATGGTACATTTATGATTATACCTTTCATGGTAAGTAAATTATATCTAAAAAATAACCAAAGACGGACTACTACTTAATATTACATATACTCGAGTGTTTGGGCAAAATGGTCTGTTTTCTCTAACTTACTCTGAAAAGCATCAAATGATGAAATGGCAATTGTAGAATCTAGGTAGTGGATGTAATATTCGCTGTAAAGTAATTTGTGTCTGTTTGACATTTTTATAATAAGATACTGGGGAAGAAGTCACTGGGATCAAAGGCATACATTCCAGATTTCTAAAAACTCTAGGATTCGACTGCATACAAAGAGGGAAAAAATTTAGCTTTGTTAATATTTTGAGCCAAGATTCTGATGAATTGCTTCACAATTCCTAATCCTGAGAAGGGCTCCAGAAGTGACCTTGTAAACTCTGAGTAGTAAGTTCCATTTTCCTTACTTAGCGCTGATTTCTCAAGCTCTTTTCAAATTCTGACTCCTCCATGAAACTTCCCAATTCCTCCTTCTCTCTGTTAATTCTAGTCAAATTGGATCCAATCACATTTTTATTAACTGCTTCCTGCTTATTCCAGCCCTGGACCCAGAACTTGGTAGGCACTGAGAGCCTGCTACCTACAGATTCTGTCCCATTACCTCCAAACTAATGAAGACCTTGCTGGCACAATTCCTGTTCCTTTTCCTCTACTGAGGTTGTATAGTCTGCTGCCCTTGGCCTAGTGTGGACAGTTTTGAATGTCTGCAGGAACACTGAATTAAGTCTTCCTGTTTATCCCTCCAGTGTGTATGGTCAGTCTAGACAAAGACCTCCGGCCTGGGTCCTTGATTCGCACTCCAGTTTCCTTCCAGGGTTGCCTCCTGCCCCCAGAGCCTGTTTTTCAGTCAATGCTCTGACGCCTTACAAAGTTTCTAGCCATCCCTTTCTGCAGCATTACTTACACTGACTCATAAGATTCTTTCTCTTCTACTTGTTGACCAGTATCTGCTGATGAGAAATCCTGTAACCATATCCTGAACCCCTCACTTCGGAACTTTCAGAGACTGACCCCCAAATGATTTGATTTGGATTCAATGTTGGGGCTCCATCCCAGCCCCCTCATGCTTCATACTGGTCTCAATTCTAAGGTCCTTACTAGAAGGTCCCAGCATGTGAATCTGAGAGCCATGTCATTACAACAATTACTTCCACACATCTTATTTTTCCATTTGTATGAGACTTGAACATAGGGGTGGTCTGGCTGGCTCAGTCAGTGGAGCATGTGACCTGATCTCAGAGTTGTGAGTTTGAGCCCCAACTCAGATGTAGCTATTACTTAAAATAAAAAAATAAAAAATCAAATCCTTAAACATAAAAGCTGTATCTAATTTATCTCCCCACTTCTCACAATACTTAGCACATTGTTTGCATAAAGTACATAAATAATAGATTGATGGAATATATAATAAATGGGAGGGTTTCGTGACTATTTTCATAAACTGCTAGGGAAAAAAATTCTCATTGCCAGTCAGACTGGACAAGTTGGTATGTCCAGATATACTCTGTGCTTGCTGGACTTGTACCTGCTTTTTTTTTTTTTAAGATTTTATTTATTTATTTGACAGAGAGAGAGAGAGAGAGAGCACAAGCACGGGGAGTGGCAGAGGGAGAAGCAGGCTCCCCACTAAGCAGAAAGCTGGATATGGAGCTTGATCCCAGGACCCCGGGATCATGACCTAAGCTGAAGGTAGTTGCTTAATAACAAACTGAGCCACCCAGCTGCCCCTACACCTGCTTTTTAACTACATATATTCTCAGGCTTCACCCTAAATTTACTGAAACCCAGTCTCTGAGAACAGAGCCACAAGTCTGTTTCTTACAGAGGGTGGAAACTTCACAAGTAGCCAGTTTGATGAAGCAAACTGTTAGTGGGGGCTTACTTCAGGGTATCACCTGGGGAGATTTTCAGGGGAAGATTCCTTGAGTCCAGCTCCAGAAACTGATTCAGAAGGGCTTAAGAGGGGTCCGAGAACCTGCATTATAAATTGGCACACAGTGGTTGTGATGCTGTCAGCCCTGGATCCGACTTGGAAAGCACTGATTTGAGAAGTAATCTTTTCACCAGTAGAAATTTCTGTCACCCCTCCTGACTGGTATCATCAGAGACACAGCAATAGATAAATTGTGGTATATACCAAAAGTGAAAATTAATGAGATGTAGCCATATACAACATATAACAACAAAATAATATTGCATAAAAAGAGGCCAATACAGGGGCTCCTGGGTGGCTCAGCTGTTGGGGGTCTGCCTTTGGCTCAAGTCATGGTCCTAGAGTCCTGGGATCGAGCCCCGTATCAGGCTCCCCACTCAGCAGGAAGCCTGCTTCTCCCTCTCCTACTCCCCCTGCTTGTATTCCCTCTCTTGTTGTGTCCCTCTTATTTTTTAAATAAAATCTTTTTTTTTTTAAAAAGAGGCCAATACGAAAGAACGCATACTTTCTAATTCTATGTATATAAAGTTCAAAACCAGGCAAAGCTACTCGCCTGTTGCGGAATTCATAGGTGGATAGTGACCCTGTAGAGAAAAGCAAGGATATGACTGCCATAAAAGTCAGGATAATGATTATCTCTAGGGGCAGGGCTGTGGCCGGAATTGTAATAGAAAATGGATACAAGGTAAGATTCTATGGTAGTGGAAATGTTCTAAACTTGAACCCAGTGTTCAATACACTTTAGATTTTTCTTTAAACAATGAGTTTTCATTATATAAACTTCTATGTATATTTCACAATTTAAAAAGTTTTAAAAAATTCCCTGTCATTGCTCATTTGTTCCTCTAAGTCTTCCTTGAAATTTTCCAGTTACCACTCTCACCTGGAAATCACTATAAGTTAATTTCGTAATTGAGATTTCACAAGATGCTAAATCAAAATGTTTTACTGATAGCCCAATCTAGAATATCTAACACTTCTCATCTCTTATTCCTGGAATTCATAATCCAAAAACCCCCCAGAAAACCGTTCACACCAATCTGGCAAGGTCCACTATTTACAATTCATCACTGTTGTTGATTAGTCAGAATTCCTTCATCCTTTAGAGGCTACATATTTTTCTTTTAAAATATTTATTTCACTATTTCATGTAGTATTGAGATCATGTTTGCATGATGGTGATTTCCAAAAACATTTTTGAAATTCATGTATTTATTCCTCATTCTTCTTTAATCTCTATTATTCACTCAGCCCCTGCAGCATAGACAGAGATGAATGAAAATAACCATGATATATTATTAAGATTTTAAGAAAAATTACAACATAATACTTAACCGATGTCAGGGCGCCTGGGTGGCTCAGTCACTTGAGTGTCCAACTTTTGATTTTAGCTCAGGTCATGAGATCAAGTCCTGTGTAGGGCTCTGTACTTAGAGGGAAGTCAGCTTGAGATTCTCTCCCTCTGCTCCTCTCCCCATTTCTGGGCATGCACGCACTCTTTCTCTCTCTCAAATAAATTAATAAATCTTAAAAAAAAAAGAATATTTAGCCAAGGTCATATGATGAGAAGTGGTACTAATGCATGATGCTTTGATTTCCCTGTTGTCCCTAAACATGAGAAATGAGTCATACAGTTTTACTGCTTTTTGCCTACCATCATGACTGGGCCTTTTTTTTTCTTTTTTCTTCCTGAAGGGAAATTTTCTTTTCTTTTCTTTCTTTCTTTCTTTCTTTTTTTTTTTTTTAGATTTTAGTTATATATTTGAGAGCTTAAGCAGGGGAGGGGTTGGGGTGGGAGAACAGAGAGAAAGGGACAAGCAAACTCCCTGCTGAGCGGGGCTTGATCCCAGGACCGTGAGATCATGACCTGAGCTTAACCAGTCGACTGAGCCACCCAGGCACCCTTGAAGGGAGATTTTCTTTTCATTTTCTCTTTCTTTCTTTCTGTCTTTCTTTCTTTAAGATTTTATTATTTATTTGAGAGAGAGAGAAAGTGTGAGCAGAGGGAGGAGTTGGCACAGAGGGAGAAACAAACTCCCGGCTGAGCAGGGAGCTTGACCCAAGAACCCTGAGATCATGAACTGAGCCCAAGTCAGACACTTAACTGACTGAGCCACCCAGGTGCCCCTGAAGAGAGATTTTCAATGCACATTCAGCTTTCAGTCATCTGCTTGACTTTAACTTCTTAATTCTTCTTTGGTTTTCAGGTTTCTTCTAATCTCATTTATAGGCAATCACTCCAAAGACCACTTCCTTTCTACCAGTTTCAACTCATTAATATACCACTTTCTAAAATACCATCATTTTAAGTTTTCCTCTTCTAATTCCAACCGCATCTCTCAAAACAGGGTTTCCTTTAGACCCTCAGGCATGACATGGGTGGCAGGCCACAGATCCCACAACAGAAGTCCATGCAATATTGTTTCCTGTCTCTAGGAGAAATCACACATGCTTGTGGCAAACACTACAGGTACCCTCTTTTTTTTTTCTTTTTAAAGATTTTATTTATTTATTTGACAGAGATCACAAGTAGGCAGAGAAGCAGACAGAGAGAGAGGAGGAAGCAGGTGCCCCTACAGGTACCCTCTTATGATACATCTCAAAAAGTATGTGGTATACCCCTACATCAGTCAGGATCTAATCAGGAAAACAGAAACACTCTTAAGTATTTGAAACACAGGGAATCCAATGCAGGGAATTAATTACACTGCTGATGGAGGAGAGGAGAAGACAGCAGTGGATGGTGAGGTGGTCAAGAGATGACCAACACCAGGAATGCTCTACTTCACCTAAGCTAGAGGAACTTAGAGAAGAAGTGGTATTACTGGGGCCAGGATCATTCTATAGAAGCTGAAACCATGGCAGGCCTGGCAGGGTGGAAATGAAACCATGGGTCAACGTTGGAAACACCACCAAGAGTGCAAAGTGGGGAAGGGCTATGAATATCTGGGCTTCTCCCTCTCTTTATCTTCCATCAGTGCTTCCCCTTAGCCAGCACCAGCTGTAAAAAAGCACAAGCCGGACCGGGCGCCTGGGTGGCTCAGTGGGTTAAGCCGCTGCCTTCGGCTCAGGTCATGATCTCAGGGTCCTGGGATCGAGTCCCGCATCAGGCTCTCTGCTCCGTGGGGAGCCTGCTTCCCTTCCTCTCTCTCTGCCTGCCTCTCTGCCTACTTGTGATCTCTGTCTGTCAAATAAATAAAATCTTAAAAAAAAAAAAAAAGCACAAGCAGGAGTATAGGGAAGGGGGGAAGAAATGGAGGGACCTGGGGGAAAAAGGGGATTCAGAGAAGTGATAACACCTTCAAAAAGTCAAATGGCTGGGGCGCCTGGGTGGCTCAGTGGGTTGGGCCGCTGCCTTCGGCTCAGGTCATGATCCCAGGTCCTGGGTTCGAGCCCCACATCGGGCTTTCTGCTCAGCGGGGAGCCTGCTTCCTCCTCTCTCTCTGCCTGCCTCTCTGCCTACTTGTGATTTCTCTCTGTCAAATAAATAAATAAAATCTTTAAAAAAAAAAAAAAGTCAAATGGCTACCACTTGGGAGAAGGAAAGGATTTATTCTCCATGGCACATGGGAGGAGGATCAAGAAATCAAAAATTCAGGGGCAGCTGGGCGCCCCCACCTGCCTCTCTGCCTACTTGTGATCTGTCTGTCAAATAAATAAATAAATAAATAAATAATCTTTTTTAAAAAGAAAGAGAGATTGAAAATTCAGTAAAATGAAGTTCACCTCAAAATAAAGGTGAACATTTAAATAAACATAACTATCTAAAAGGGGAACAGTTTTCCTTAAAAAGTGGCAAACTTCGTATTTGTAATTCTGAAAATATTTTAAATTATTACAAATAGTATGTTTCCCTACAAGTCTATATGAAGTCTTTTAAAGCCATAGAAAAATGTTGATAGAATCTAGGCAGTAGGTCTATGGGAATTTACGATAAAATCTTTTGACTCTGCTGTGTGTTTGAAATTTTCTATAAGATGTTAGAAAAATATCCCTGAATTCAGCAAGACATCTAGGCCCACAAAGCGAGATCATCTGTTTATATTGGTTATCCTTCACTAGATCA
Organism: Lutra lutra; assembly: GCF_902655055.1. Taxonomy (NCBI): domain Eukaryota; kingdom Metazoa; phylum Chordata; class Mammalia; order Carnivora; family Mustelidae; genus Lutra; species Lutra lutra. Next base: position 60,791,806 of record NC_062284.1, read on the forward strand.
TAAGTTATCTCAAAACTTAGAAGCTTAAAGCAGCAGAGGTGCCTGGGTGGCTCAGTCATTAAGCTTCTGCCTTTGGCTCAGGTCATGATCCCAGGGTCCTGGGATCGAGCCTATGTCAGGCTCCCTGCTCTGCGGGAAGCCTGCTTCTCCTTCTTCCACTCCCCCTACTTGTGTTCCCTCTCTTGATATCTCTCTCTCTGTCAAATAAATAAAATATTTAATTTAAAAAGCAGTAAATATTTATTATTTCACAATTTCTGAGGATCAGTTTACCTGGGTAGTTATGGTTCAGAGTTTCTCATGAGATTTCAGTCAGGCTGTTGGCTGGATAACTTGCAGCTAGCTGAAGGCCTGAGTGGGGAGGATGCATTTCCAAGGTTACTCAGGTGGTGGTTGGCAAGATACAGTCCCTCACAGATTATTGGCGGGAGTTCTAAGTTTTTTGCCAGGTTGACCTCTCTATAGGGCTGCCTGAGTGTTCTGACATGACAGCTGACTTATCTCAGAGCAAGTGAACTGAGAGAGAGTGCACCCAAGAGGGAAGTCACAGTATTAGACTATACAGTGAAAATAAGTATATACCAAGATTCTGGGAAGATGGCAGCAGTGGCTGTCGTGTCATAGTATTTATATCTTCCCAGATTCCCACACAAAAGCAGAATAATTAAATAACCTTGAACCCTTGAAAATATTTGCAACAAAACTCAGTGATAAAGTATCCTGTAAACCTTACAAGCTGTTGAGGACAAACCACCAAGAGCTATTCGGATCAATGTAAGAAAAAGTATAAAAAAATGGGACATGTGACAGACCTAAAAAGAAACCCCTAAAATAGCCAATAGTTATTCATTAGAAAGTAAGGACCAATTTGAGAACAATGGCTGAAACTGAGAGGGTTTTGTCCATTCTAATAGCAAAAGAGTGTAAGGGACCCACAATGTGAAGGTTTATATTGGCTGGAACAGACTAGACCCTATATTCCAGAAAATAACCAACAACGGCTCCCTTCCCAGACAGGGTCCCACAATGAAGAGAAACTTCTAGAAATCAAGTCAAAACTGAGCAGGACATGGACAACAAAAAAGAAGGAAAGAGAAGCTCAAGATAGAAGTGTGGCAGAAAAATAGAGCCAGGAAACCTTAGAAAGAAAATCACAATCGTTTTAATGTGATACAGAAACAAGAAAAGAGGGAGCTCTGTAAAGTTAAGAAAACAATTGAATCAAGCCTCCTACCAAAATTTTAGGAAAACGACTTTCACATAAATACAGGTGACAAAAATCATGCCACTCAAATCCCATACCAGTTTATTATAAGGAAAAAGAGACTAAAAAGCAGAATAACATCCTAATGAAATTATGTCAAAGAGACATACTAAAAAACAGAACATCACTCAAATGTACCATTGAATAACAAGCTAAAAGTCATTAAAAATGTTTTGCAAGAGGGGCACCTGGAAGGCTCATTGGTTAAGTGACCAACTCTTGATTTTGGATCATGATCTCAGGGTCATGGGTTCGAGTCCTGTGTTAGGACTCGATCGCTGAGTCTACGTCAGATTCTCTCCCTCTGCCACTCCCCCTGCTCCCTTTCTCTCTCTCTCTCTCTCCCTCTCAAATTAATAAATTAAATCTTAAAAAAATATATTTTATAAGAGGGGTCCCTGACTGGCCCAGTTGATAGAGCATCTGACTTGATCTCAGGGTCTTGAGTTCAAGGCCCGCATTAGGCATGGAGCCTAATATATTATACAAGATACAAAAGAACATAAGAAGAATTAGAAATATTCAGAAATGAGGTGACAGAACCTGAAAGAGAATTGGAAATACAATTTAATAAACCATTTTAAAAGTAAAGACTAAACTGGAAGCAAGTCATAAACAAATAAACCCAAGTGATGTATCAAGAAAAAGAGGAGGGGCACCTGGGTGGCTCAGTAGTTAAGTGTCTACCTTCAGCTCAGGTCATGATCCCAGCGTCCTGGGATCGAGCCCCACATTGGGCTCCCTGCTCAGCTGGGAGCCTGCTTCTCCCTCTCCACTCCCCTTGATCATGTTCCCTCTCTCGCTGTGTCTCTCTCTATCAAATAAATAAATAAATAAATAAATCTTTAAAAAATAAAAAAATTAAAGAAAAAGAAAAAGAGGAGAAAAGGACATTCTTTAAATTGAAAAGGCATGTAAAAGGAAAGTAAAAGGATTTGAAAGAAAGTGACAAATACAAGGACAAGCAAAGACAATCCAACACAAGAAAAATAGAAGGATTTAAAGAATAAAAACATTATTAAAAAAAGAATAAAAACAAAGTAAGGAAAGAGAATATTAAAAATATGACTCAAGAAAGCATTCCTGAAATTAAAAAAAACAAATATACTTAATAATACAAATAACAAATAAGCTTAAAGCTACATATCAAGGCATGCTGTAGGGGTGCCTGGCTGGTTCAGACAGTGGGCTAAGTGACTCTTGATCTTGAGGTTGTGATTTTGAGCCCACATTGGGGGTAGAGACTACTTAAAATCTTTTTTTTTTAAGATTTTATTTAATTATTTGACAGAGACAGTAAGAGAGCACAAGCAGGGGGAGCAGCACAGGGAGAGGAAGAAGCAGGCTCCCTGCTTGCCAATGTGGGGCTGGATCCCAGGACCCTGGGAGCATGACCCAAGCTGAAGGCAGACGCCCGACCATCCAAGCCACCCAGGTGCCCCTACTTGAAATCTTCTCAAAAAATTATTTATCTTTAGGGCACCTGGGTGGCTCAGTTGGTAGGAAGAATCCATTCGGCTGGGGTCCTGATCCGGGGATCCTGTCCAGCCCCACATGGAGCTCCCTGCTTGAGGGGGTGGCCTGCTTCTCCCTCTGCCTGCCACTTCCCCAGCTTGTGCTCTCTGTATCTGACAAATAAATAAATAAATAATCTTCTAAAAAATTATTTATCTTTAAAAAAAATACTTTAGGTATCCAGGCAAGAAGGCTTTGTGACCAAAAATTAGAAATAATGTTAGGGACACTTAGGGACTCAGTCAGTTGAGTGTCTGACTCCTGATTTCAGCTCAGGTCATGATCTCAGGGTCGTGAGATGGACCCCACCTTGAGCTCCACACTGAGCATGGAGACTAGTTAAGATTCCCTCTCCCTCTGCCCCTCTCCACCCCATGCATGAGCATGTATGCATGTGCTCTCTTACTCTCTCTCTCTTTTTAAAGATTTTATTTATTTAAATGAGTGGGGTGGGAGCCATAAGCCAGGCAAAGGGAAGGAGGGAGAGGAAGAAGCAGATCTCCCACTGGCAGGGAACCCAACTCGGGGCTCTATCCCAGGACCCTGGCTTCATGACCGGAGCTGCAGGCAGAAGCTTAACTGACTGAGCCACCCAGGCATCCCTCCTTCTCTTTCCTAAGAAAGAAAGAAAGGAGGGAGGGAGGGAGGGAGGGAAGGAAGGAGGAAGGGAAGGAAGTAAGAAAGGAAGTTAGATTAGTATGCTTAGACTTTAATAGAAACATGTTGTTCTAGAAAAAATGGAGTAACATATTTAAGGTAGTAGAGGAAGAAAAATATAAACTAAGGATTTAATATCCAGGAAAACTGACCTGTAAATAGAAAGCACAGACAAAATTTTTATATCATGCAAGAAGCCAGAGAAGGTTGCTTCCATGAGCCCCTGCTAATGAATCTACTAGAAGAAGAGCTTCAGCCAATAAAAATGACTAGAAAGTCATTGACCTAAGAGCTGGTAATAAACATTAATTATACAGTTTCTTATAGAAATAAGACTAAATGAAGACAAAAGAGTTATAGTATGTAATAGCTACATGATCTGACAATGGAGATAAAATACAACTATGAAAAAGAATGGCAGATTGGGATATACATGCAGAAAAATAATCTTTGATTTTAGTAACCATCATTTGGTGATGGTAGTGGTATTAGGATCAATATTATAAAATTTGTGCATGTGTAAAGTTGATAAAGCAAATGAGTAGTTACACGATAGTCTAATTCTAATATCCCTCATGCCCTTAGGAAAATCCAGAATTCCTTATGTGGAAGAAATACAGATATAATACAATTATCAGGATGGTGCTTACTTTGGGAGAGAAGTTAGGGACTGTGACTGAGTTAGGGCATGTGGGGGATTTTCTGAAATGTCTGCCAAGTTCTTTCGAATGACCTGGTTGGTTGCTACAAGAGTGTTTACCTTATTTTAGTATGCTATAAAAATGCATCCCTTCTAGGGGCTCTTGGCTCCTTTGGAAGAGCATACAACTATTGACCTTGGGGTTGTAAGTTTGAGCCCCATGTTGGGTGTAGAAATTATTTAAAAATAAAATCTTTCTTTTAAAGATTTACTAGAAAAAAAAAAAAAGATTTACTAGAGGTGCCTGGGTGGCTTAGTCTGTTGAGCACCTGCCTTCCGATCAGGTCATGATCCCAGAATCCTGGGATCAAGCCCTGAGTCAGGCTCCCTGCTCAGAGGGGAGTCTGCTTCCTCTTCTCCTTCTGCCCCTCCCCCCACTCATGTTTATTCTCTTTCTCAAGTAAAAGAAGTAAAATCATTTTAAAAATCATATCTCCTGGGGTGCCTGGGTGGCTCAGTGGGTTAAAGCCTCTGTCTTTGGCTCAGGTCATGATCTTGGGGGTCCTGGGATAGAGCCCCACGTCGGGCTCTCTGCTCAGCAGGGAGCCTGCTTCCCCCTCTCTCTGCCTGCCTCTCTGCCTGCTTGTGATCATTCTCTCTCTGTCAAATAAATAAATAAAATCTTTTAAAAATATTAATTAAAAAATGCATATCTCCTAAAGCAATTACACATCTCAAATATTGGTTAAAGAGGGGCACTTCGGTGGTTAAATCAGTTGAGTGTCTGGTTCTCGATCTCAGCTTAGGTCTTGATCTCAGAGTCGTTAAGTTTAAGCCCCAGGTGTGCTCCATTCTGGGTGTGGAGCTTACTTAAAAACAAACAAACAGGGGTGCCTGGGTGGCTCAGTGGGTTGGGCCTCTGCTTTCGGCTCAGGTCATGATCCCAGGGTCCTGGGATCGAGCCCCGCATCGGGCTCTCTGCTTAGCAGGGAGCCTGCCTCCACCTCTCTCTCTGCCTGCCTCTTGCCTGCTTGTGATCTCTGTCTGTCAAATAAATAAATAAAATCTTTAAAAAAACAAACAAACAAAATATTGGTTAAAGAAAGGTTTAGAAAAATTTGTGGTTAATGTGTGCTTTGAAAAACACTCTGGCAGTTCCTCAAAAAGTTAAACATATAGTTACAGTACGATGCGGCAATTCCACTCTAGGTATATATACAAGAGAGACAAAAACTGTCCTCATAAAAACTTGTACACAAGTGCTCATAGTAGCATTATTCATAATAAACAAAATGGGAAAACAACCCAAACGTCCATCTACTGATAAATGGATAAATAAAATGTGGTACAGTGTGCCTGGCTGGCTCAGTCGGTGGAGCATATGACTCTTGATCTTGGGATGGTAAGTTCGAGTCCCACACTGGGCCTAGAACTTACTTTAATAAATAAATACATTAATTAATTAATTAATTAAAAACATGGTACTTCTTTATGTTCAAATATATATGACCCTTGGAAATATTATGCTAAATGAAAGAAGCCAGTCACCAAATACCACAATGTGTATGATTACATTTATATGAAATATTCAGACTGGTGATTGCTTATGTCAGAGGAGAGGTACAAGAGAGAAATGAGGAGTGACAATTGATGTGTATGGTGTTTCCTTTAAGGGAGAATACAATTAGATTGTGTTAATGGTTGCACAGTCCTGAGAATATGCTCCTTAGCGAATTGCATACTTTCAGTGAGTGGATTGTATGGTAGATCAATTATATCTCAGTAAAGCTCTTAGAGTTTGTAGTGGATATATTCACAGTAAGTGTGCCTCAGACCATAAGTGACTTATCTTCTGGTTTCACGATACTGTTCTAATTTCCTTCCTCTTTGTCTGCTCACTCTTGGTGTCTGTGTGTTCCTTTCTCTCTACCCTTCTTTTCAAACGTGATTCCCTTCCCTTTCTCTTATACTCTCTACTAAACCCTAGAAAATATGGTACATGTGTATGATTTCTAAGGCCATTTACCTGGTGATATCTTCCAAATCTCTGTAGCTCAGATTTTTTTCTTGCTCCTTATCTCCATGTATCCAACTGCCCATTAAACATATCCATTTTGAAATTCCAAATGCGGGACGCCTGGGTGGCTCAGTTGGTTAAGCAGCTGCCTTCGGCTCAGGTTATGATCCCAGCATCCTGGGATCGAGTCCCACATTGGGGTCCTTGCTCTGTGGGGAGCCTGCTTCTCCCTCTGCCTCTGCCTGCCACTCTGTCTGCCTGTGCTCACTCTCTCTCTCTCTCTCTGACAAATAAATAAATAAAATCTTAAAAAAAAAAAAGAAATTCCAAATGCATCCTAAATGGCAAACATAAAAATCCCACTTACCATCGAGTCATCATTCCCTAATCTGCGCTCTCAATGCATTGTCTGTAATGGCCAACTTCCAAACAGATGTCCAAGAAACAAACCTGGGAATCAACCAAGAATTCTCCCTCTCCTTTACCACCTGTATTCAATTGGTCATTTGGCTCATTCTATTATTCATTCTTAAATATCTGTGTCCCTATAAAAATTCAAGCATACACCATCTTCCACCTGAAACAATGTAAGAGTTTTTATATTATTTCTCCCTTATACTATTTTTGGCCCTTTCCAATCCATCTTCCAATTTAAACCAGGATGATCTAAAATCTACTTTTCTGATCATCTTGGTTTCTTGTTCATAATTCTTCAATGGTTTTCTATGGTCTACAGGATAAAACCTAAATTCAACAAGACAGGGGCACTTGGGTGGCTCAGTGGGTTAAAACCTCTGCCTTCAGCTCGGGTCATGATCCCAGGGTCCTGGGATTGAGCCCTGTCGGGTTCTCTGCTCAGCAAGGACCTGCTTCCCCCCTTTCTCTCTGCCTGCCTCTCTGCCTACTTGTGAGCTCTATCAAATAAATAAATAAAATCTTTTAAATTCAACAAGACATCTCCTCCATTCCCTTTTCCTTTGGCAGTGCACTGAAGATTTCTTTTGGGAATTACATTTTCTTAGTATTGACAATGTTAGTAGGACAATAACTCAAGGTGACTTAGACGGGTGGGTGCATGACATAAAGTCATTTATATTCCCTCTCAGGGTTTTGAATCCTGAGTAAAATTAAGCAGGGAAGGGGAAAAAAATGCATTGGCATTCATTCCCTCAGACAGCTGAGTGGTTTCTGCTGCCCCAAGTTCTGCAGCTGGCCTTGATCTTATTTCCAACCCTGGTTCTCCAGCTTTCCCGTCAATTCTGGAGCCACTAATCTTTCCAATAAATCCTCTTTTTGTTCGCAATAGCCAAGTCAGTTTTTTTGCTTTTGACCAAAAAACCTTAACAGACACATGGACCCTGTTTCTCAGCCTTACCTCTCCCCATCATACCCTATATGCTTTCTCATCTCACAGTAGTGAACTCCTTGTAGTTCTCTTATCCAAAAAGCACCCTTCCCTAACTTCTTAAGAAAACTTTTGACACACATCTCAGTCCCAGGCAACTGCTATCTCCTCTCCGAGACTATTCTGTCTCCCCAAATCCCACCCCCACCATCCGTGCACTGGTACACCTTGAACATAACTATAATTTCAATTATAATATTTTGTATATGTCTCCCACTAGACTGTTCCTTGAGACTAGGGACTTCTTTTTTTTTTTTTTTAAGATCGATTTATTTATTTGAGAGAGAGAGACTGAGGGAGAGAGAGTATGAGCAGGGGAGGACAGAGGAACAACCAGTCTCCCCACTGAGTGCAGGGCCCCAACATAGGTCTCTATCTCAGGACTCCAAGATCACAATCCGAAGTCAGATGCCTTTTTTTTTTAAGATTTTATTTATGTATTTATTTATTTGATAGAGAGATAGAGAGCACAAGTAGGCAAAGTGGCAGGCAGAGGGAGAGGGAAAAGCAGGCTCCCCACTGAACAGAGAGCCTGATGTGGAGCTCAATCCCAGGATCCTGGGATCATGACCTGAGCTGAACACAGATGCCTAACCGACTGAGCCACCCTGGTGCTCCCTGACGTCAGATGCTTAAGTGACTGAGCCACCCAGGCACCCCAGGAGTGTGTCTTTTGATCTCTGATTCCCCAAACCAGGCCAGTGCCTAGCTCCAAAAGACAGCCCAAAATGTGTGCTAATGAATGCAAAAACGAACCCTGCTCTGTTGAACACTGTGGAAAGGCAGCTTCACAGCCCAGGCTGATGTTCAATATCAAAGAGGCAAGTGGAACTACGGGAGTATGAGCTACTCACACATGCAATATTTTCATTTCTATTGTACCTCTTTTACGTACCTATACCTTCTCAAAAAGAAGGACTGAGGAAGTTTCCTTGCCTCTCAAAAGCTTCTTAAAAAGCAAAGTATGGACAGCATCCGGACAAGTTGCACAATAACGAAGAGAGCTTTTTCCCTGATCTCCCTCGTTCCTGGAACTGGCCAGTTTTGGCTCTTCCTGGGGAATGTTTTCATTAGAATTTGTTTCCATTACAAAGCTTTTATTTAAAACATTCAGGGTTTAGCCATCAGGTGGCTTGTAAATTATAAACAATAAGCACTCTGGGGAATTTGAGAACTCCAGAAAGTGGAAGTTATCTCCTCCAAATCAGAGAGGCTACTGTTGCAATGTGGAGAGATGAGCAGCATCGGCATGTTATTGGCCTGTCTGGCTTATATCCCAATTACGTGCATTTCATCAACTGTTCCATATCTACCAGTTTACTCTCTAGTTCACTGGGGAAAGTGGGGAGTGGAATTAAAATATTAAAAGTGGATGCCTCTGGGGAAAAGTGCTGAGGCTGGGAAAGAATAGAGCTGGGGGATATTCATTTTCACTATAAGCCCTTCTGTATGGCTTATTTTATAACTACGTGCATATATTACTATTTCTTCTTAAATTTTGTTTCAATTTTATCTGATGACATCAGCAACATAGATTTGCTTCTATTCATTGACATCATGTAACAGAATGTTGTAATCCTAATGATTATTTCCCCTCCCCCTACTAGACCAGTGGCTTCCAAATGTTTTTAAAATAAAATTTTCTAAGATTTTTTATTTATTTATTTGACAGAGAGAGATCACAAGTAGGCAGAGAGGCAGGCAGAGAGAGGGGGAAGCAGGCTCCCCACTGAGCAGAGAGCCCGACAGGGGGCTCGAGCCCAGGACCCTGAGATCATGACCTGAGCTGAAGTCAGAGGTTTAACCCGCTGATCCACTCAGGTACCCCTAAAATAAATTCTTGAGGCACAGTTTATGTAGGATAATATTAAAGCATGTACAGCTCAATGGGTTTCAAGAAATGTATGCGCTGGTGTGACCACCATCATCAAGAGATGTAACATTCATCCACCTGAAAAAATACCCTACCCTTCTTTGAAATCAATCCTCAACTCCACCCTCTAGTCCCAGGCAACCACTGACCTGCTTTCTGCTAGCTTGGGTTAATTTTATTTTTGCTAGAATCGTGTAGTATGTAAACTCCTTTGTGTCCGGCTTCTTTTTCTCAGCAAAATTTAGATTTTATATGGTATCCAGTTCATAGTGTTTTTTTCCCTTTATGGTTTGTGCATTTTGTATCCTAAGAAATTATTGTCTATCTTAGTGTCATGACGATTCTGTTTCCTCTGACATTTTGGATAATTTTAGCTTTTTTTTTTTTTAAGTTTATTCATTTTAAAATAATCTCTACACCCAACATGGGGGTTAAACTCATCTCTTAAACTGAGATCAAGGGCTCCAATTCCTGTACATCCTCAACAATACTTGCTACTTTTGTTATTTACTATGATTTTTATGAAAGTAAACTCCAACTCACGATCCTGAGATCCAGTTGCATAGTCTACCAACTGAGTCACTCAGGTGCCCCTATTTTCTGCTTTTTGAAAGCAGCCATTCTGATGGGAACAAGGTGGTACCTCATTATAGTTTTGATTTGCATTTCTCAATAATTAGCAAATTGATCTTTTCATTTATTAAAAGATAAATGGATAAATGTCCATTTATTTCATGGATATTTATGTATTTTCTTTTATATTTATGAAAAAGATAATGGATTTACATTTATGAAAAGATATTTTATATTTATGAAAAAGATAAATGGATTTACATTTATGAGAAGATAAATGGATAAATGTCCATTTATTTCATGGACATTTATGTATTTTCTTTGGAGAAGTGTCTATTCAAGCCTGTTGCCCATTTTTGAATCAGGTTGTGGTTTTTGTTTTGTTTTGTTTTGTTTTTTTGCTATTGAATTTAAGGAGTTATCTATTCTGAATATGAATCCCTTATCAGATATATGATTTATACATATATTCTCCCATTCTGTGGGTTGCCTTTTTATTCTCTTAATAGTGTCTTTTGATGCATAATTTTTTTAAATTATCACAAAGCCCAATTTGTCTATTGTATTCTTTCATTGCCTAGACCTTTTTTTGTTTAAGACCTTTGGTTTTTTAAAAGCACCTTATTAGGGGCTTTTAGGTGGCTCAGTAGCTTAAAGCCTGTACCTTTGGCCTAGGTCATGATCCCGGTGTCCTAAGATCGAACCCCACATCGGGCTCTCTGCTTGGTGGGGAGGCTGCTTCCCCCTCTCTCTCTCTGCCTGCCTCTCTGCCTACTTGTGATATCTGTCAAATAAATAAATAATCTTTTTAAAAATTTATTTATTTGACACACAGAGAAAGAGAGCACAAGCAGGGGGAATGAGAGAGGGAGAAGCAGGCTCCCCATGGAGCAGGGAGCCAGCCAGACACAGGGCTCAATCCCAGGACCCTGAGATGATGACTTGAGCTGAAGGCAGATGCTTAACCGACTGAACCACCCAGGTGCCCCTAGGTTTTCTATTTCTTCTTAAATCAGTTTTGGCGATTTGTTTTTCAGTGAATTTGTCCATTTCACCCAAGTTTTTCAATTTATGGGCACAGAATTTTTCATAATAGTCCCTTGTTATCTTTTTAATATATGCATTATATGTATTAATAATCTTATTCATTACTGATATTGGTAATTTATGTTTTCGTTTTGCTTTTTATCTTGCTCAGTATAAAGATTTAGCAATTTTTTTTAAAGATTTATTTATTTATTTGAGAGGAGGAGAGGGAGAGAATCTCAAGAAGACTCCCCCTGAGTGTGGAGCCAATGCAGGGCACAATCCCAACCCTGAGATCAGGATGTGAGTTGAAACCAAGAGTTGGGTGCTCAACCAACTGAGCCACCCAGGCACCCCCAAAGATTTAGCAATTTTTTAAAGGATTTTATTTATTTGAGAGAGAGATAAAGCATACAAGTGAGAGAAAGAGTGAGAGAGCACAAGTCGGGAAAGGGGGAAAGAGGAGAGGGAGAAGGAGAAGCAGGCTTCCCACTGAGCAGGGAGCCCCATGCAGGACTCAGTCCCAGGATCCTGGGATCCTGATCTGAGCCAAGGAAGATGTTTAGCCAACTGAGCCACCCAGGTGCCCCAGGTTTAGCAATTTTATGGATCTTTTCAGCCAGTCAGGTTTTGGTTTTATTGTTTTTCTCTGTCCATTTTTAATGTTATTGATTTCTACTCTTATTGTTATTCATTTTATCCTTTACTTACTCCAAGTTTACTATTCTTTTTCTAGCTTAAAATAGAAGCTGAGATCATTGACTTTAGATCTTTGTTTTATTGTGTAAGTATTTAAAAATATAAATTTCCTTCTCTACTTAACTTTTTTTTTTCCTACTGCAACCAACAGTAAAAGTACCCATACCCCAGGCACACAACAGAGAAAAAGGAAGTTTCACAAAACAATATTTTCCCTTACTATGCACAAGGCACTGATATTTTCTATTCCATCTTTGTTTAAGAAATGCTGCTCATGGGGCACCTGGGTGGCTCAGTGGGTTAAAGCCTCTGACTTCAGCTCGGGTCATGATCCCGGGGTCCTGGGATCAAGCCCCACATCGGGCTCTCTGCTCAGCGGGGAGCCTGCTTCCCTTCCTCTCTCTCTCTGCCTGCCTCTCTGCCTACTTGTGATCTCTGTCTGTCAAATAAATGAATAAAATCTTAAAAAAAAAAAAAGGAAATGCTGCTCATGACTGGTTAAATTGAAGGATAATCTAGACTTTCTTTTGTAATGACTTATGTTAAGATCAGATTGCTGATTATGCTTTGATTACAGTTTGACAGCTCTTCCTGTTTGAGTAGGTGTATTAAATTATAGAGTCACAGGCTCAAATCCCAAGAGTATGTGGAATAGAATGTATCAGATTGTCTTAGGGTGAACCTACCAATGTAACTAAGATTCTTATCTCATGTAACAGTAAACATCACTTTCTATGATATCCTTTAAAGAGAGCTCTGAATGTTTCAAAGGCACATTTTATCATTTTATCATGAATATATAGACTTTCATTTCATTTTAGAGTTCCTATGATTTAAATATTTTACCTATAATATTGTCTTTACTTAAAAATCAGGGACATTTATTGGGTTTCAAATGTCCCCAGTATTTACGTTCTCATTACTCTTCATAATATCCAATGCAGGTAAGTTATAAAATATCACAGAAAATCTTTCACATGTATAAATGAAGAGGTTAGAATTTTTGAAAGTTTAAAAGAATGCCAAGGCTCACAAGAAAAAAATCTAATGCTCTCAATGATACATCATTGCTATAAAAATTGGAGGTGGCAATATAATTGGTTAACTCTTTTGGAAAGTAACTTATCAAGAGCTTTAAAAATTTTTTGTAATAGCAAAAACAAGAAAACCTGTATGACCTGCTGTTTCTATTTCTGCAATTTCAGTCTAACATAATGATTCAAAAAATGGAAAAAGTTTGAGATAGCTTTGAAAAAGCATAAAATAAGGAAATGGAAACAAGTTGAATGTACCACACTATAATTAAATAAACCATCCATCATTCTCTTAGAAATATTACACAGTCATTGGGGTGCCTGGGTGGCTCAATCAGTTACATGTCCAGCTCTTGTTTTGCCTCAGGTCATGATCACAGGGATCGAGATCAAGCCCCACATCAGGCTCTGCACTCAGTGGGGAGTCTGCTAGGGATTCTCTCTCTCTCCTTCTGCTCCTCCCCCCACTCAGGCTCTCTCTCTAAAGTGAATAAATCTTTTTTTGAAAAAAAAATTATACAGTCATTAAAAATCATTAAAAAGGGGTAAAAAAAAGGGGGGGTACCTGGGTGTCTTAGGGGGTTAAACCTCTGCCTTCAGCTCAGGTCATGATCTCAGGGTCCTGGGATGGAGCCCTGCTCAGCAGGGAGCCTGCTCCCCACCCCCACCACTTGCCTCTCTGCCTGTGATCTCTGTCAAATAAATAAATAAAATATTTTTAAAAAATCATTAAAAAGGTTGTGCAACAGCATGGAAGAACATTCATAGGCTAGAATATATTCATGTATGTATGATTACAACAATATGGAGGGAACCTATGCATAAACACTGAAATTAATAAAAATGTTACCTGCTTTTTCTGTTGAATTAGAGAAATAAGAGTAAATTTTTTTCTTATTTCCCTGTATTTTCTAAATTCTATTTAATAGTATTAAGTTTTAAAATTAAACACCTACTAAAAATGTTAGGATAATGAAATGGAAAAATACATGATATAAAAAGCAAACTAAGTATATTTATGTTAGGATATGACTGTTTCAATTGTGGCAGGGGGAGGAGAGAGATTGGGACAGAAAGAGAGGGAGAGAGAGAAAAAAATGAAAGATTTAAAGAAAAATGCCGGGGCACCTGGGTGGCTCAGTGGGTTAAAGCCTCTGCTTTTTTTTTTTTTTTTAAGATTTTTATTTATTTATTTGACAGAGAGAGAGAGATCACAAGGAGGCAAAGAGGCAGGCAGAGAGAGAGGGGGAAGCAGGCTCCCTGCTGAGCAGAGAGCCCGATGTGGGGCTCGATGCGGGGCTCGATCCCAGGACCCTGAGATCATGATCTGAGCCAAAGGCAGAAGCTTAACCCACTGAGCCATCCAGGCGCCCCAAAGCCTCTGCTTTTGACTCAGGTCATGAACCCAGGGTCCTGGGATGGAGCATTGGACTCTGCTCAGCAGGGAGCCTGCTTCCTCCTCTCTCTGCCTGCCTCTCTGCCTACTTGTGATCTCTGTCAAATAAATAAATAAAATCTTAAAAAAGAGAGAGAGAGAGAGAGAGAGAGAGAAAGAAAAATGCCAAAATACTGGGAAGGGTTGTAGAATATGGGGTGAGAGTTATTTTTTTCTCTTTATTTTCTAAATGTCCTGTAAGGTATTTATTTGTGTTACTACTATAATAACTGCAATTATGATAAGTATACCTCACTAATCACCCGGAGGCCCCCTACTTTGCCCCAGGCCTCATCTCAGCTTGTTACCGGGACTTCCCTTGGGTCAAAAGAATGAAAGGTTTGTAAGGCATTAAAATTCTATTGTGTCCTATGAGGGTTTATTAAGCCCACAGCCAGATTGGAGGCAAAGCTGCTGCAATGACTCTTCATCATAAAGTTGAAAGAACACTGAATGGACCAACAACAACAGTGGTTCTATTCTCTGTATTTTTGTCCAGGGAAGTTATTTAACTCCATTTCCTAATTCCCAAAGTAAAAGGGCCAGATTGCTTGTCAGAAGCTCTAATTGTAGGTCATGTACATAAAGGTGATATCAGAAGTCAGACCTGAGTAGAAGAGATGCATGAAATTAGTGTAGACTAAAATAAGACCTCAAGAATTTGGGAAACCAAGTAGTGTGGTTTATTAACTCTCAACTAGAAAATACAAAGTAAAGAACTCAGTGGTGGAGTGGGATAAGAACCTAGGATTTTCCCAAATTCTGGGCAAAATTTAGACAAGAAGTCTGAGTAAAGGCACAGAGGACTAGCAACAAGGCTTAACAATGCAGGGATTTTTTTTACTTTAGCTCAAGCAGAACTTCATGGTAGGAGCTGGGTGCCCACATGGGGTTTAGGTTGGCACTCCAGACTAGAATGAGGATATGGAGAACAGTCCAGTCCCAGGTATGAGTGTTTCACCAAGAAAATACTGTGATGAAGCCCAAAAAGGTCATTTAGTTATGGGAGTCAAAGTACCTCTCAACTAGCACTGTCCAAAAGAACTTCTCAAACAATGGAAATGTTCTTCACCTGTGACATTCAATACACTATAGTCTCCGGGACTATTGAGTACTCGAAATATGGCAAGTGCAAATGAGGAACTGAACTTCTAAATTTAATTAATTTAATTTTAAATTTAAATAGCCACACATACGACTAGTGGCTACCAAATTGAGCAACACAGCAAAGGCCTAACAGAGTCCATTGGTTTTTATTTCTTTTTTTTATGCCTTTTTTTTTTTGTTTTAAAGTAGGCTCCATGCTCAGTGTGGAGCTCAACATGAGGCTTGAACTCATGACTGTGAGATGACAACCTGAGCTGAGATCAAGAGTCAGTTGCTTAACTGACTGAGCCATCCAGGCACCCCGGTTCTTCTCAAATATAGTCAAACATACCTAATGAAACAAGACTTCTTCTTTTGATATGAAGAGTGTTTTGTTTTTCTTTGTAGCCTTTATGTATATATGTTGCGTGTGGCAATTTAACGGTTCCATAGGAAGTTAAATCCGCTCTAGAAATTTTGCAAGAATTCATGCACTTTCCAGAGTAAACCTGGATTAACCACATTCTGGGCTCAACCTGAAGATGTATTCACCCAAGATTAACCAGAAACCACCTTGACCCAAAGTGACCTTCTCAACGAAGGACAAGTGAGACACGGGAACTGCAGGGACAAGCTGATGCTCTTGGACCTGCCTTCATCTTTAGTTTAGACTAGATCTGCATTCTGGAGTTTGGAAGGGCACAGCTATTTTTCTGGTGGCACTCAGAATCGGCAAGTGCAGACAAGGATGTTCCTCTTATAGGCTGTCTCTAAGTTTCCCATAAGCATAATAAATTAATCCTGTATGAGATTCAACAGGTTTTTACACTGGACTCCAGACCTAGAAATCCAGACATATTCTATCTTATTCCTACTGTGACCAAATGAAGAAAAAAATCCAATGGCACAACAGGTTTATTGGTTATTGTACACAAAAAAATGTGAGCAACTTGCAAGTATTCAATATAAAAAGGTTTCAGTACAAGCCACCTTCCTTTCACCCAAAGAAAGAGTACCAAACTGGGGCACCTGGCTGGCTCGGCTCAGTCAGTAGAGAAGGCAACTCAACCTCAGGTTTTTAAGTTCAAGCCCCACACTGGGTGTGGAACCTACAAAAAATTTTTTAAAAAATCTTTAAACAAAATAACAAAAGAAAGTATACAAAATCCAGGAAAATAGAGGGACTCAAACTTCAAGTTTACATAACAGATGTACTCAAAAGAAGTCCCTAGTTTGTTACGAAAATAGACAAAACTTTCTAAAAGTAAAGGAATCAAAAGAAATTAAAACTGGGATGTTGATTCCTTAGTAACATTAATTTGTGTTTATCTATGATATAAGACAGAAAAAAACATTAAAAATTCAAAACTAAAGTCAGTATTTTTTTTTTTAGCTTTTTTGAGGTATAATTGACAAGTTAGAGTTAGTATTTTAAAAAAGAAAAATGTACTGGTAAAGTTATCAGGTACCAATTTTTTAAAACTTATTGATACAACTTTTACCAACCCCTTTCAAACCAAAAAATACAACAGAAGTTTAAAAGTAGGAGCGTCTGGCTGGCTCAGTTGGTAGAGCATACAACTCTTAAACTTGGGATTGTGAGTTCAAGCCGCACTTTGGGCATAGGGCTTACGTTTAAAAAAAAAAAAAAAGTTTAAGAGTAAAGATTCTTCCAGGTACTAAGCCTAAGATTTTTCCCCTCTTCAAATTATGAGAAATCATTCACTCTGAAACACTGGGAACATTTCTGCACAGTGACATAATCAAAACATTTACTTCTTCCATTATTTAACTTATTCATTCCCTCCTAACCAAATTCTAGGCATGCAGGAGTAAGCAAGAGGATATAATTTTTGCTGAAGTCTTCCTTCCTCTGTGACTGAGGCAATCCTAAATTTACAACATGACCAACTTAAGCACTGAGGAAAGTCCTTCTGGCACAGGAAATGAGCCACCTTCACGGTCTCAAGAATAAACTGCACATCTCTAAGATAAATTTGGAGAGAGATTAATCCAAGAATCGGTTTTCTCCAAGGCTGGACAGGGAGGAAGTGTGGGAAGCACAGCTTTTCTAAAAGGATGAAAGGTGTCACTTGGAGACACTCCGGTTTCCTGAGGAAGGGAAGGAGACACTGAAACATCTTGTTTTGTGCATTTTAGGTCTTCCTTGTTTTCCAGCATCAGTAACTGTTCTATCTCCTCTTTCAAAGATAAACTTGTCTGAAATTCCTGTTTGGGTATCTTACCGTGTTCTTTTTGAATTATTCTCCCCTGGTCCTCTAGCCCCTCTGGCTCAGGGCAAATGAGTTTGTTGACACCATCCTCACTGGTTTCTTCCTTCATGGGAGGTTGATGCTGAGATTCTGTCACAGTTTGTTTATTTTTAGATTTTTCTATCAGCAAATTTCCATCCTGATGAGATGTAAAACCTGGAGTTTTATCTGGCGTAGAGTTCTTACAAAGCAACGAAACCCCCCCTTTCACCTCTTTCCCCACTGTCTCTGTCACTGATTTCTTTGGACATATCCCTGTCCTTATTAGGAGTCCCTGTGCATTCACCCTATATTCTCTTGCAGCTCTCTCTCTGCGCTGCTTCTGGAAGTCTTTGAGTTGAAGCAGTTCTTCTGGAAGCTCCATACATGTAGGCTAAGAAAAGAACAGGAAAATAAGTCCATTCTAACGAAACTTCTGAATATGGTCCTTAAAATCACTTCAGCTATACTTAACAGTATTTGGCAAGGGAGCATCAATTCAAATGTGTTCTTATGGCTCCCTCTAGTGTATTCAACTATGGTAGTACTATTTCTGATTAAGTTAAATATTTTGAATCCATTTCATGTGTGTGTTGTGTATGTGTATGTGCATGTGTAAAGATTAATGATGAAAAATAAGTGTCCTGCCCAACCTGTTCCCAGTCCCCTTAGCAAGTGCATCTTCTCATGTAGCCTCCCAAAGATACAGTCTAGGCATCTGTGATTATGTTTGTGTATATATATCTGTTACTAAATGCATTCATTTTCATTTCTTCATTGCACCACATTTTTCAATTTGTTTCCCCCCAACCTTTTATTTTGACAACTCTTCCTAAATATTATTTTATACAAATGGTATCATAGTATTATATATATTCTTCTGCATCTTGATTTTTTTTAAGAGAATTTTTTAAAGGTTTTATTTATTTATTTATTTATTTAGTCAGAGAGGGGTGCCTGGGTGCCTCAGTGGGTTAAAGCCTCTGCCTTTGGCTTGGGTCATGATCCCAGGGTCCTGGGATGGAGCCCCGAATCGGGCTCTCTGCTCAGCAGGGAGTCTGCTTCTTCCTCTCTCTCTGCCTGCCTCTCTGCCTACTTGAGATCTCTGTCAAATAAATAAATAAAATCTTTTTTTTAAGATTTTATTTGTTTATTTGTCAGAGAGAGAGAGAGAGAGTGAACACAGGCATACAGATTGGCAGGCAGAGGCAGAGGGAGAAGCAGGCTCCCTGACCAGCAAGGAACCTGATGTGGGACTCAATCCCAGGACGCTGGCATCATTACCTGAGCCGAAGGCAGCCGCTTAACCAACTGAGCCACCCAGGTGTCCCAATAAATAAAATCTTAAAAAAAAAAAAAAAGTTTAGTCAGAGAGAAAGAGAGAATGTGAGCATAAGCAGGCAAAGTGGCAGGCAGAGGCAGAGAGAGAAGCAGGCTCCCCGTTGAGCAAGGATCCCAATGCGGGACTTGATCCCAGCATCCTGGGATGGAGCCCCGCATCGGGCTCTCTGCTCAGTGGGGAGCCTGTTTCCCTTCCTCTCTCTCTGCCTGCCTCTCTGCCTACCTGTGATCTCTGTCTGTCAAATAAATAAATAAAATCTTTTTTAAAAATAATAAAATAAAATATTTGTCTTGGAGATTTTTCCCTATCAGCATTTTTAAGGGCTGTCTGGATATGTCATAATTTAACTAAAATCCATATGGATGGATATTTGGTTGTTTCCAGTATTCTGTCATTACATAAATGCTACCATAAAGAATATATTAAGAAAATGTGGGGCGCCTGGGTGGCTCAGTGAGTTAAGGCCTCTGCCTTCGGCTCAGGTTATGATCCCAGGGTCTTGGGATCGAGGGTCCTGGGATCGAGCCCTGCATCGGGCTCTCTGCTCAGCACAGAGCCTGCTTCCTCCTCTCTCTGCCTGCCTCTCCGCCTACTTGTGATCTCTGTCTGTCAAATAAATAAAATCTTAAAAAAATAAAAATAAAAATAGAACTACCATGCAGTCCAGCAATTTCATATCTGGGTATATGTACAAAAGGAAGTGAAATCACTATCTTTAAGAGATATCTGCACTCCCTTTACACTGTAGCATTACTCACAATAGCTAAGATATGGAAATTACCTATTTACATAAATGGATGAATGGATAAAAAAGATGTCACACACACACACACACACACACACACACACACACACACACACACACTGGAATATTATTTAGCCATTAAAAAGGAAGAAAATGCTGCCATTTGTGACATGGATGCACTTAAAGGGCATTATGGTAAGTAAAATAAACCAGACAGAGAAAGACAAATATTGTATGGTATCACTTATATGTGAAATCTTTAAAAAAAAAAAAAAAAAAGCTAATTTCATAGGAACAGTATAGAATGGAGGTTGCCAGCAGCTGGGGGAGAAGAAAAGGGGAGATGGAGGTTAAAGGGTACAAATTTTCAACTACAAGGGAAAAAACTGTAAAAACATAAATTCTGAGGATCTAATGCACTGCACGTTTACTATAATAACGTACTGTATACTTGAAAATTGCTAAGAGCAGATCTTTAGCATATTTATCACACAGAGTTAATTATATGAGTTGATGGATACATTACTTATCTTAGTCTTGATAATCATTTCACAATGTATATGTATATCAAATCATCACAATGTATGTTTATATACAATTAATTTTGTCAATTATTCTTCAATGAACTTGGGAGGCGGGAAGAAAAGCATTCCTCACTGTGAAATAATTTTCTTTTGTTTTTTCTAATAATTTTATAATCCTATTGTTTACATAAATACTTGATCCAAGGAATTTATTTTGGTAATCCAACTTTGACTCTCTTCCCATACAATGCTTAGTCAATTACCTAAAGCCTTTTATTGATTATCTTTTTCTCATTAATTGGAAATTCTACCTTTATCCCAATGATACTGGCAGAAATTTTAAAGATCTTACTCATTTATTTGAGAGAGAGAGAACTGGCAAGAGGTGGGCAGAGGAAGAGGGAGAAGCAGACTCCCTGCTGAGCAGCAAGCCCAAGGCTTGATATCAGGACCCTTGGATCATGACCTGAGCTGGAGGCACATGCTAAACTGACTGAGCCACCCAGGTGCCCCCATACTGGCAGATAGATACTGGATCTTTTGCTGGGTTCTCTACTATGTTCCATTGATCTGCCTACACATGTACCAGTCACAAAATGTTGTTGTTGTTTTTAACTAATCTCAGCACCCAACATGGGCCTCAAATTTACAACCCTGAGATCATGAGAGTCATGCTCTACCAACTGAGCCATCCAGGTGCCCCAAAATGATTTCTATTTAATGTAGACTTATATGACTTAATATCTGACAGGACAAGTCTTATTTATATGTATTTATCTTTATAAGCACTATACTCACAGTTTGCCAAAACAATGCTGGTAGTAGTATTTTTCTTGGAATAGAGGCAAATTCAGAGTTAATTCAAGAGTAATTAATAGCTAAAAATGCTTAGCATCCCCATTCGTTTAAGTCTGCTTTTATGCCATTCAGTGATATTTTAATGTTTCCTTTATATTTCACATTTCTTATAAGATTTATTTCTAGGTAATCTGTCTTTTTGTTACAATTATAAATGGGTATTTCTCCCATTATATATTTTTTGCTGTATATACAGATGCAAAAAAACTATCAATTGTCATTTTATATTTGCACCCATTTTATGAAACTGTTGTTTGTAGTAATCTTTTTCCACTGATTTTCTACATTTTCATTTGTATCATCGGCAAGTCATAATTTTGAATCCTCCTATTCATTTTTTATAGTTTGTCTTTTTTTTTCTTCGAATTTCATTTGCGGGATGCCTGGGTGGCTCAGTCAGTTAATTGGCTGACGTGGCCTCTGGTCATGATCCTAGGGTCCGGGGATGAGTCCTGCATCAGACTCCTTGCCCAGCAGGGAGCCTGCTTCTCCCCTGCCAGCAGATTGCTCTGCTTGTGCTCTTCCCTCTGACAAATAATTAAAATCTTTAAAAATTTTTTTTCATTGGCTAATAGCTTCAAAAAATGTTAAGGTGGTGGCGGTAGTCACAATTTTTGTATTTTTTTTAAATTTTATATATTTATTTGACAGAGATCACAAATAGGCAGAGAGGCACGCAGAGGGGGGTGGGGAGTAGGTTCCCTGGATCAGAGAGCCCAATGCGGGGTTTGATCCCAAGACCCTGAGATCATGACCTGAGCCGAAGGCAGAGGCTTTAACCCACTGAGCCACCCAGGCGCCCCAATTTTTGTATTTTCATGATACTAATGGGAATGCTTTCAGTGTTCCAAATCAAACATTATGTAGACTTCCTGTTTAAGATATGTTTTATCCTGTATTCCAACTTTAATCAGTAATGTATATAGAATATTATCACATCTTTTCAGCCTTAAAAAATGAAAACAGGGGCGCCTGGGTGGCTCAGTGGGTTAAGCCGCTGCCTTCGGCTCAGGTCATGATCTCAGAGTCCTGGGATCGAGCCCCGCATCGGGCTCTCTGCTCGGCAGGGAGCCTGCTTCCTCCTCTCTCTCTGCCTGCCTCTCTGCCTACTTGTGATCTCTCTGTCAAATAAATAAATAAAATCTTTAAAAAAAAAAAAAGAAAGAAAACAAATTACTAAAAGTTATAAAACTCCTTGGTTTTACAATGATAAATGAAAGATATTTAAATTCGCCAACTGAACAGAGTATATAAGGATTTTTATGTTGCTCTTTTTTTGCTAAACAGTGAGAACAAAATACAGAAAGGTTACATTCTTTTCAGCGTATATGAGATAATCATAAGACTTTCTTTGTTCTAGGAAAATGGAGAATTTCCTAACACTGTATGATGCTTGCAAGCAGAAATCTGCAACACATTAAAGAGAAGTATAATACATCAAAGCAGGGATCATATAAAAAATGTTATTATTTTATTTAGGATTTTGCTTCAGTATTCCTAAGTAAGAATGGCTATTAGCAGCAATAGCAGCAGATGCAACTTTTTTGTTGTTTTTTAAACGACTTTACCTTTAAGCAATCTCTACACCCAACAGGGGCTCAAACTCATGACCCTAAGACCAAGAGTCACATGCTCCACTGACTGAGTCAGCCAGGTGCCCCTAGACGGCAATCTTTTTTTTTTTTTTAAAGATTTTATTTATTTATTTGAGAGAGAGACAGTGAGAGAGAACATGAGTGAGGAGAAGGTCAGACGGAGAAGCAGACTCCCCATGGAGCCGGGAGCCCGATGTGGGACTCGATCCTGGAACCCCGGGATCGTGACCTGAGCCGAAGACAGTCGTCCAACCAACTGAGCCACCCAGGCGTCCCTAGACGGCAATCTTTTTATGTAAGGGGCCAAACGGCAACTATTTTAGCCACAAATGATCTCTGTTGCCTACCATAAAAAGCCTTCTTTCTGACCTTATGAGAGGCACAAAAGCAGGCTGTGGGCCAGATGTGGCCTTAGGGCAATAGTTTGCCAACTCCAAGTCTATAGTTCTGTTACATTGTGCTGGCTTCTTACACATTGGTAATGAAATCTTAAATTTGTCCATTCTTTGACAAAGTATAACTTACTACTGCAAAGATGTACTTAAGGAGATGAATGGAGCCCAAGCTATAGCTCCTTCAAAGGTTTATGACTGGGGTGCCTGGGTGGCTCAGTGGGTTAAGCCTCTGCCTTCAGCTCAGGTCATGGTCTCAGGGTCCTGGGATCAAGCCCCGTATCGGGATCTCTGCTCAGCAGGGAAACTGCTTCCCCCTTTCTGTCTGCCTCTCTGCCTACTTGTGATCTTTGTCAAATAAATAGGTAAATAAATCTTAAAAAAAAAATGTTTATGACCAAGTCAGCCTTGTGGTTTCCCAAAACTGGGAAGAGCGGGTATCACTGTGCCCTCTATGAGCAATGGGGCAAGAATGGAAGTGCTAGGGGCGCCTGGGTGGCTCAGTGGGTTGAGCCTCTGCCTTCGGCTCAGGTCATGATCCCAGGGTCCTGGGATCGAGCCCCGCATCGGGCTCTCTGCTCAGCGGGAAGCCTGCTTCCTCCTCTCTCTCTCTGCCTGCCTCTCTGCCTACTTATGATCTCGCTCTCTGTCAAGTAAATAAATAAAATCTTAAAAAAAAAAAAAAAAGAATGGAAGTGCTAAAAACACAGTCTCAGATTGCCACACCTACCTCTGTGCCCCCCAGGCGGTCTGCAGACCCTTCTCGGTAAGTGTTCAGGTACCCATCCACAAGGGTGGTTAGGTCAGACATCATCTCATCCAGGAGTACCAGACGAAGGGGTAGTAGATAGGTAGCTTCCAGGGCCAAAATTTTCAGTAAGGAGGGTGAAAGAGGTCGTGTGAACCACACTTCTGGATTTTCCTAGAGATACCCAGACAATTTTCCCTGAATAATAAGCAAAACTTTAAAGATAACTGTTGATCTAAGGGTCGCTTAACTTAAAACACTATTACCATTATTTTCTTCAATGACAGTGTATTTCTGAAAATACACACAAACACACCCCCTTATGTATGTATATATTAAGTGTGTTTATGTGGAGGGAAAAGATGGGGTGACAGGCAGGGACTGTGGGAGAGAGAGAGAAAGATCAATCCATTTATCAATCAATCAGGGCTTCTCATTCAAAACTGAAGAGAGTAGATTTAATTATAGGACCAAAACTACAAACAATATGGTCATGATCTAAGTGTGCAGATGAGGCTAGTAGGAGCTAAGGAAAATTTATTCTACTTTGAAAGAAATAATTGGGATGGTTTTGGTTCCATCACCTTAAACAACATTCCCAACAAAAACCTTCCCTGGAGGACTGTAAATTTATTTCAGAGTACTTTCTGATAACTAACAAATCTGAATCCTGGCTTTTATCAACTTGGAATCTCAAACTTCCCATTTGAAACAGCTAAAATTTTGGCAATGCTCATATGCTTACACAGCTGCTACCACTTGTCTATGTAATATGCTGATGATCCCACTCACAAAACCCTTGGAAAAATTAATGTCATATGGGACATGCTTCAATACTCACCTGAATCAATTTCTGTCTTTCTTCCAGAAAGGAGAGATATTTAGGGGCTACCTTAAGGTGTCTGATTAAACTCTCCTGTAAAGAACTGATGCAGTTTGGAAGAAAGCCACCTGTTTCCATGGAAAATTGAAGGACATCTGCTACCTGTGGCATAAAGATATAAAACAAAACAAAAACCTGTCTATAGATTACATAGACAGCTATCTCATGGCAGAAATATATTTAGAAAAATGTCTTTAAATACCAATCTCCCTAAGGACCCACATGACAGAAAATGTCTTCAGAAAAATTGTTCAGTCAACTAATTCTGAAAAATTAGGAAATAAAAAAAATGATCACCCAACTTTAAAGTATACTCATCCATCTTCTTTTCCATTCCTTTTGTTTGCCTGCCTTATGATTATCTATTACTCCTTAGTACCTTTAGGCAATGGGGAAAGGAAGATAAATTTGAGAATTGTTTGTATTACTTATCAGCAACTCTGGCAAAATTTTGGCAAGGAAAGCTAATACAATTAAGAATTGGGAGGGAAAAAAAAAGAATTGGAGAGGCACCAGGCTGGCTTAGTTGGTAGAGCATGCAACTCTTAATCTCAGTGTTGTGAGTCTGAGCCCCATGTTGGGTGAAGAGATGACTCAAAAATAATAAGATCTCGGGGCGCCTGGGTGGCTCAGTTGGTTAAGCATCTGCCTTCAGCTCAGGTCATGATCTCAAGTTCCTGGGATCAGCCCCACATGCAGCTCCCTGCTCTGTGGGGAGTCTGCTTCTCTTTCTCCCTCTGCCTCTCCCCAATGCTTGCATATGTGCTCGCTTGCTCTCTCTAATACATGAATCTTTAAAAAATTGTGTGGTACATCACTTGGCATCAGGGAAATACAAATCAAAACCACATTGAGATAACACCTCACACCAGTCAGAATGGCTAAAATTAACAAGTCAGGAAATGACAGATGCTGGTGAGGATGCGGAGAAAGGGGAACCCTCCTACACTGTTGGTGGGAACACAAGCTGGTGCAACCACTCTGGAAAACAGCATGGAGGTTCCTCAAAAAGTTGAAAATAGAGCTACCCAATGATCCAGCAATTGCGCTACTGGGTATTTACCCTAAAGATATGAATGTAGTGATCCGAAGGGGCACATGTATCCGAATGTTTATAGCAGCAATGTCCACAATAGCCAAACTATGGAAAGAACCTAGACGTCCATCAACAGATGAATGGATAAAGAAGATATGGTATATATATACCATGGAATACTATGCAGCCATCAAAAGAAATGAAATCTTGCCATTTGCAAAGACGTGGATGGAACTAGAGGGTATTATGCTTAGCAAAATAAATCAATCAGAGAAAGACAATTATCATATGATCTCCCTGATATGAGGAAATTGAGAAACAATGTGGGGGGTTTGGGGGGTAGGAAAAGAATAAATGAAACAAGATGGGATTGGGAGGGAGACAGACCATAAGAGACTCTTAATCTCACAAAACAAACTGAGGGTTGCCAGGGGGAGGGGGTAGGGAGAGGGTGGTGGGGTTATGGACATTGGGGAAGTTATGTGCTGTGAAGTATGTAAACCTGGCGACTCACAGACCTGTACCCCTGGGGCTAATAATACATTATATGTTAATTTAAAAAATTTGTTTTAAAAATTGTGTGGCAGGCTAAATAGTGGTCCACAGAGATATCCACACCCTAACCCCTGGAACCTATCAACGTTATTTTATATAGCAAACAGACTTTGCAGGAGTGATTAAGACTCTTGAGATAGAAAGATTATCTTAAATTATCTGGGTGGATCCTAAATGTCCCTAAACAAGAGGGAGGCACAGGAAGATTTGGCTACAAGTCACTGGAGGTGATGGGGCATTGGAAGCAGAGACTGTAGTGGTGCATTTTTGGTTTTTTTCTAACAAACAGAAGAACAAATTCTTTATTTGAAAACAAACAATTCAGAATCAACTGAATATCTTTTCTAAAACTAAGAGAGGTTTTTTTAAGGGGATTCTCTCCCAGAAAAAAAAAAGAAAATTATGTCATTCTCTAAATATGAATACAATTTTTCTCTTACTTGCTTTCTTGCATATCTATTCACACTTCTCTACGCTAATATCATAGTATTATTAAAAAACAAATGTGCTTGGGACGCCTGGGTGGCTCAGTTGGTTAAGCAGCTGCCTTCGGCTCAGGTCATGATCCCAGGGTCCTGGGATCGAGTCCCACATCGGGCTCCTTGCTCAGCAGGGAGCCTGCTTCTCCCTCTGCCTCTGCCTGCCTCTCTGTCTGCCTGTGCTCACTCTCTCTGACAAATAAATAAATAAAATCTTAAAAAAAAAAAATGTGCTGTCACAACACTTAGGCTTCAGGGCAATCAGTGGGCAATCCTCTCTTACTGGGATCAATTAAAAAGTTTCAGTAAGGGCGCCTGGGTGGCTCAGTGGGTTAAGCCGCTGCCTTCGACTCAGGTCATGATCTCAGGGTCCTGGGATCGAGGCCTGCATCGGGCTCTCTGCTCAGCAGGGAGCCTGCTTCCCTCTCTCTCTCTCTCTGCCTGCCTCTCCGTCTACTTGTGATCTCTCTCTGTCAAATAAATAAATAAAATCTTTAAAAAAAAAAAAGTTTCAGTAAAAAAGTCGGTACTCTAGAAAACGTTTGTGCCAGCTTTCCTCACTTCCATGCAAAGCTCGAAGTTCTCCCAACTTCTTGCTTCCTTTAGCCATCAATAACCGCTCCTTCTTAACCTGCCACCCCCACTCCACTGTCACTGAGCAACGACCAACAGGCTTGTAAGCACTCAGCAGAAATTTAAAATGCTTTTCTCATTTCTGTTTTGCCAAAACTCAACTAAAATAAAATAGAATTCTATATACTTATACAGCTATGTATCTCCCTCTAGTTGCTGGCCAGAGCCAAATGTCACTGGGTTTATGTGTGCTTTCTTGGTCCAGCCCACCAAGTGACTACGTTTGTGACTGCAAACAGTGGCACATTTTGAAGATGGCAGGAGCCACAAGCCAAAGAATACAGTGACAGCTGAAAAGGCAGAGAAACAGACTTCCCTGAGGGCCTCCATAAGAAAGGAGCCCTGCTGACACCTTTGTGTTAGCGCAGTGAGAATGACTGCAGAGTGTTGACCTCCAGAACTGTAAAAGAGTAAACTTATGTTGTCTTAAGCTACTAAATTTGTGGTGATTTGTTACAACAGCAATAGGAAGCAAATACACTGTGTAAAAGGGAAAAAACTGGAAAAATTCTCAATTCCGGCTTCTTGTACTATGGAAGTCTGAAAAATAAATACAGAAAGATGTGCTAACATGTTCATATGGGGTCTAATCAAGAAGCCTAATGGTCTCGGGAACAATAAGCAATTCTCTGACATTTTGGAGTAAGCTAGAAATAATCTCTATATAGAGAAAGATCCTGAAAGAAGGCCCAAGGAACATGTAAAAAGAGAAGTAGCATAAAGTTCATTATGGGAAGATATATAGGAGCAAATTTGAACCATATTTAAAAACAATGTTGAGCTTTTCAGAATTTTTGCTCAAAAATAATTGGCTAAGGGTATAGAGATTACTTAAAAATAATAAGAAATAATTAGCTAATTCATTATTTTAACCCCTCTCCAAAGTCTATTTATAGACTTACATATTCAACTTGTCCCCTTTGACTGGCATAAACCTAGAAGACTAGAAGAACATAAAGGAGATATAATGAAAGCTAGTGGTTTTACTATTCTCATAGCCATACCAGAAACTCAGATCAACTCTAAGAGCAAGTTAGTATACTCTAAGTACTTCTCATTTCTCTAGGATTCTTTAGGGCAGAGAAGAACCATATATAATCAGACTATTTTGCCCTAGAATAGGCTTTTGGGGCATATCTAAGACAACCTGCATCTCTGAGCTAGATGCTAACTAGCTATTAGTCTTAACTGGTACATATGAGCTAAAGGCACAGATGTGACTGTTACCTCACACTAAGTGTCTCATGTCAGACTTCTGAATGACCTGCCAAATTGTTCAAGTTTCTGAATGCTATACAGTACAGAGCTTGCTGCTGCTGCTGCTGCTGCTGCTGCTTTTTTAAAGACTTTACTTATTTATTTTTTAAGTAATCTTTACACCCAATATGGGGCTTGAACTCATGACCCCAAGATCAAGAGTTGCATGCTCTGCTGTTTAAGCTAGTCAGGTACCCTGGAGCTTGCTGCTTTTTTTTTTTTTTTTTTTTTTTTTTTAGATTTTATTTGACAGAGGGAGAGACAGTGAGAGAGGGAACACAAGCAGGGGGAACAGGAGAGGGAGAAGGTGGCTCCCCACTGAGCAGGGAGCCCAATGTGTGGCTTGATCCCAGGACCCTGGGATCATGACCCAGGCCGAAGGCAGACTTTTAAAGACTGAGCCACCCAGGCACCACCCAGAGCTTGCTTCTTATTTGACAAATTCTGGAGCAAAATGAGAGAAAAATTCTTCAATACTTGTTTTATTTATTTGAGAGAGAGAGAGCATGTAAGCAGGAGGAGGGGCAGAGGGAGAGAGATAAGCAGACTCCCCGGTGACACAGGCCTCCATCCCAGGACCCCAAGATCATGATTGGAGCTGACATCAAGAGCCACATGCTCAACCAGCTGAGCCAACCAGCCATGCCCAAAATACTTCTTTTTTTTTTTTTAAGATTTTATTTATCTGACACACAGAGAGAGATATATAGAGAGAGATCACAAGTAGGCAGAGAGGCAGGCAGAGAGAGAGGGGGAAGCAGGCTCCCCACTGAGCAGAGAACCCGAGTGAGGGTTGATCCCAGGACCCTGAGATCATGACCTGAGCCACCCAGGCGCCCCTTAAGTAACTTTTCTGTAGTGCTTTTATAGTTCACCAAATATTGTCACCTATTGCATAGACATCTTTCAGGGAGAAGAATGCAAGAATAAGGCACACACACACACACGCAAAAAGGTTTAATCACTCACCAAAGGGGGCCTTTTTTCTATAAGAGCTATATACCCTGGACTGAATCATGGTTTCCCTGCTTGTACCTGTGTGTCAAAGACATTATTCAGCAAAATTCCATACTGATGAGAGAGGCAATCAGAAAGCCAACGACAATCGTGGATAACCTAAGGAATCAGAAGACAGAGTAATTAGAACCTGGTTGCTAATCTTACTATCAGGGAAATCAGCTTACACACTCACCTTCAAAATTCTCTTGTCTTCTAATACCATCTGAAGTCCATTGTTGAAAGCACGACTTCCCAGAAGGAAAATATCAAATAAGTAAACTCGGCTATTTGTGGCCACCTGCAATAGACCATCCAGACACACGTATTATAGGGTAAAAAGGAACTAAGGAAGGGGATCTGCGGTCAAGAAAGATATGTGATAAAATATTTCACATCCTCACTTTTAAAGAAAACAACAGGCATTCAGTGATTCTCAGGGAAAACAAGTTCAAATTGACCTTAAGTAAAGCAAAGAAACTACCATTTGTGATCTTGAGAGAAAGAGAAAGAGCATGAGCAGGAAGAGGGGGAGAGGGAGAGAAAGAATATCAAGCAGACTCCATGCCAAGTACAGAGCCTGACACAGGGCTCAATCCCACAACCCCAAGATCATGACCTGAGCTGAAATCAAGAGTCAAACGTTTAATCAATTGAGCCACCCATATGCCCCTCACTGTGATTTTTCAAAAGGGCAGAAAGAGACAAGCTGGTAGACTTAGTCTTTTGCTTTTTACACTCCCCAATTTAATGTTTTATAGCTTACCCATGGCATCTTAATACTCCAAGGACTATAGGTTTAAGAGCAATGAAGAGCATTTTGTTGTTAGCAACACAACATGCTATTTCTCTAAGTCTCATAATATGCATGGTTGCTTTAGGTGTTACATAAAGTTATTCAGAAGAGAAGATCCTTGCTCTCTGGCAGTTTTTTTGTGTGTTTGTTTGTTTGTTTGTTTATCCAAAAGAGAAAAAGAGAGCATGAACACGGGGAGAGGGAGAAGCAGACTCCCCTGTGGAGCAGGGAGCCCAACTTGAGGCTCAATCCCAGGACCCTGGGATCATGACATGAGCCGAAGGCAGTCGCTAACCAACTGAGCCACCCAGGAGCCTCTCTCTAGCAGTTTTATATAGGCAACAAATAAACTGGCACAAATGGTAGGATGTGAGACACCATTTTTTAGTTCAATTTTATACAATCATAAGGATTTTAGACTGTTTCTGATCGTAAAATTCACCAAGGTAGTATTATAGCTGGATCATCTACTGAGTCAGGGAATGAAGGCAAAGGGAGATCCTAACAGGTCTAGAGAGCCAGCGACAGGGCAGCGTGATGTCATCTTTGTCATTTCAGGAGCAAGTGTTGATATAGCTGCAATTGCCAGACCTGACACCCGTTCTCAGAACTTTTGTGTTGTTTGCAAGAACAGGACACCTAAAACAGTCACTCCTTGCTCTTTTTAATAGACATATTAGAAAATTTTGAAATATAATTCTCTACTAGACTGCAAACTCTGTGAGAGGAGAGATTATGCCAGATTCACCACTGTACATGCATCACCTAGAGCAGAACCAAGCCCATGGATGGCTCAGACACTTCTTCAGTGAGCCAATGCATGCCATACAATGCTCCTTTCCATTTTTCATATGCAAACAATGTATAAGGCTCTGATAGTATGCATTCCAATCTATATCCTGCTTTCTTCCACTCATAACTTTGCAAAAAAACCTTTTTTCTATGTTGCACTAGTCATCAATTTTTTTTTTTAAGATTTTATTTATTTATTTGACAGAGAGAGAGAGAGAGATCACAAGCAGACAGAGAGGCAGGCAGAGAGAGAGGAAGGGAAGCAGGCTCCCTGCTGAGCAGAGAGCCCGATGCGGGACTCGATCCCAGGACCCTGAGATCATGACCTGAGCCGAAGGCAGCGGCTTAACCCACTGAGCCACCCAGGCGCCCTAGTCATCAATTTTTGACAGCTGCATAAGATCTATCAGATCTACAGTAATGTCTCCTACTGTTACCTACTTAAATTGTTTCTGATTTTTCACCAGAAAATGATGCTAAGATCACTAGGTTCTCACATATTCTTTTTCATATTTTGAATTATTTAAGGTAGACTCCTTGATGTACCCCTGAGAAGTGGGCAGACTGCCAATCCTAACAAAATACATTCTCTCAATAGGTGGAGATAAGTCCTGACTCAAAGAATAGAAGACATTGGTTGGGGATTCAGCCTGCCTTCTTTGGCCTTCTTTAAAAACTGATGCTGCTGTTGGGTGCCTGGGTGGCTCACTGATTGGGCAACTGCCTTCAGCTCAGGTCATGATCCTGGAGTCCTGGAATCAAGTTCTGCATCAGGCTCCCAGCTCCACAGGGAGTCTGCTTCTCCCTCTGACCTTCTCCCCTCTCATGCTCTCTCTTTCTCTCTCTCTCTCAAATAAATAAAATCTTTTTAAAAAATTCTTTTTAAAAACTAATGCTGCTGAGTTTGATCTGAAGGTGGCTGTCCAACCTACAGCTATTCAAGGCTCACTACAAACTTTTGACACAATGGGGACCTTCACGTGACATCTCCCAGGCCTAGGAAAATGA
Organism: Lutra lutra; assembly: GCF_902655055.1. Lineage (NCBI taxonomy): Eukaryota > Metazoa > Chordata > Mammalia > Carnivora > Mustelidae > Lutra > Lutra lutra. Next base: position 60,823,921 of record NC_062284.1, read on the forward strand.
AAATGATGTGGAAGAATCCTGTTGTGGAACGCTACCAACCAGAAGGAAAGATAAATATTTTGCACATAGCGGGGCATGGGTGGCTCAATGGATTAAGCCTCTACCTTCAGCTCAGGTGATGATCCCAGGGTCCTGGGATCAAGCCCTGCATCAGGATCTCTGCTCAGCAGGAAGCCTGCTTCACCCTCTCACATCTCTGCCTACTTGTGATCTCTCTCTCTCTCTCTCTCTGTCAAGTAAATAAATAAAATCTTCTAAAAAAAATCTGCACATAAAAAAAAAATCTTTAGGGTGACTGGGAGGCTCAGTTGGTTAAGCATCTGCCTTAGGCTCAGGTCATGATCCCAGGGTCCTGGTATTCAGCTGCACATCGGGTTCTCTGCTCAGCAGGGAGGCTGTTTCTCCCTCTGCTTCTGCCTGCTGCTCCCCCTGCTTGTGCTTTCTCTCTCTCTCTCACTCACTCTGTCAAATGAATAACTAAAATCTTTTTTTAAAAAACTTCATATATTAAGATTTTAATTTGGGGATGCCGGGCAGTCAGTAGAGCATGCAACTCTTGATCTCGGGGTTGTGAGTTCAAGCCCCACACTGGGTATAGAGTTTACTTAGACAAATTAAATTAAAGATTTTATTTTTTTAAGTAAACTCTACATCCAACATGGGACTTGAACCACAACCCCGAGATCAAGAATGGCACACTCCACTGACTGAGCTAGCTGGCTGCCCCTGAAATTCTTCATATTTCTAAGGTGGGAGAAAAGAGCTAGTTAAGAAGACCTCAAGCAGAGCCTGTGACACAGCAGTTATAATTATAAAAGTGAACCCATGAAGAGGCAAAAGCTCTTTCCTTTTGAAAGGAATAAACTCAATACTAGAAAAGTGAAAAAAAAATCCAAACAGGTTATAGGATAGTGACATTGAGGTGACATAAAGAAGACAATTAAAATCAATTTGCCAGTGAATCTACAATTATTTCAAAATAAAAAGTTGAAAATATCTTTGACCTGAAGCCAACATAGTTTTCCATGACGACACACATTAGCACCTTCTGCTGCCACACTCAGGACACTCTGCTTCTTGATGTGGAGCATCTGGTGAGAAAAAGGAAGAAGATCTCCAGAAAATAAATGTTGTGATTATGACATCATGGATGGCACAAGTAAAAGGCTAGCAATTAACAAAGTGGATAGTATGCTTTAAACTTACAAAACTTGACTAATCCAAAACACAAGTCAGCTTCTCTTTTTCACACACACACACACACACACACACACACACAGAGCATGCCAAATATTTCTAATTTCTTTTTTGTTTGTTTGTTTATTAAAGATTTTATTTATTTGACAGAGATCACAAGTAGGCAGAGAGGCAGGCAGAGAGGGGGAAGCAGTCTCCCCGCTGAGCAGAGAGTCCAACGAAGGGCTCGATCCCAGGACCCTGAGATCATGACGTGAGCCGAAGGCAGAGGCTTAGGCCACTGAGCCACACAGGTACCCCTGAATATTTCTAATTTCTTTTCAGTTTTTGTAAAGTTATAACAAAACTAGAAAATAAATCATTCATATCCTAAATGCTGATAAGAGTTGAATACTCAGATACCTTGTGTTACCACTAATGCTACAACAAAAGATTTCTATCTTTATGACCAGATTCCTCATGCAAGCAACAGTGCCCTAACACAAAGCAATTTACTGTACCTGAAAGGAACTCATGTAGTGGCTGAGTCTCACAGTATATACTGTTTAGAATGAGAGAAATAAGAACTCAACAGGTCCCTTAAAGTCTTAGACTCATTAAGTTACTCAAAACTGATATAGTGCTATTCCAGGAACACATGCTGACCCTTTGATTATCTATAATCTTATCCTATTTCAAAACATTATACAATTCTAAAACCCTTAACCCATAATCTGTTAAAATATCTACATAATACAAGAGTCTCTCCATCTTACAGGTAGGTAAATAACTCAAGAAAGAAGGGCACGGTAACTTTCACTAGCACAATATCTTCCTTTAGTGAGCATAGAGGGTTTCTACATTGAGTATTTTCCATCGATGATGAAAAAACGGGACTGAATTTCAGTTCCACCCTCAACCAACAGCAAGAAGGCTGTGGATCTGGGAATAAAACCTGCATTTCTTTGTTGACAAGAATTTCCAACTACCTCTTCAAATTTCCAGTTTCTAACCGCTTTTTTATTGTTGTCATTGGACCCTTTCAAGAATCTGTTGATATATAAAGAATTCTTACAACACAATTAAAAAGTGGACAAAGGGAGCACCTGGGTGGCTCACCTGATCAAGTGTTTGACTCTTGATCTCACCTCAGGTCTTGATCTCAGGGTCATGAGTTCAAGCCTCATGTTGTTGCAGGGTGGGGTAGGCAAAGGAGGAGCACCTGCCTGGCTCAGTTGGTAAAGCATGTGACTCTTTATCTCACTGTTGTGAGTTTAAGGCCCACACTGGGAGTAAAGCCTACTCAAAAATGGGCAAAGGAATAGATATTTCTCCAAAGAAGATACATAAACATCCAAAAACACATGAAAATGTTCAATATTATTAGCCATCAGGGAAATGTAAATCAAAACCACAATGAGATACCACTGCACACTACGAAGATGGCTATAATTAAAATGACAGATGACAACAGTGTTAGAATATGGAGAAATTGGAATCCTTATATCTTGCTAGTGGGGATGTAAAATGGAGTAGTAGCTTTGGAAAACAATGGCCAATCCTTAAAATGTGAAACATAGAGTTATTATATGATCCAGCAATTCCACTTCTAAGCATCTATCCCAGAGAAATGAAAACACATGTGCTAACAAAAACTTGTACATGAATGTTCATAGCAGCCTTATTCATAAAAGCCAAAAAGTAGAAAGAACCCAAAAGGTGAAAGGATAAATGAATTATGGTATATCCAGGGGTGCCTGGGTGGCTCAGTGGGTTAAAGCCTCTGCCTTCGGCTCAGGTCATGATCCCAGGATCCTGGGATCAAGCCCCACATTGGGCTCTCTGCTCTGCGGGGAGCCTGCTTCCCCCTCTCTCTCTGCCTACTTGTGATCTCTGTCTATCAAATAAATTTTTAAAAATCTTTAAAAAAGGGGCGCCTGGTGGCTCAGTGGTTAAGGCCTCTGCCTTTGGCTCAGGTCATGATCCCAGGGTCCTGGGATTGAGCCCCGCATCGGGCTCTCTGCTCGGTGGGGAGCCTGCTTCCTCCTCTCTCTCTGCCTGCCTCTCCGCCTACTTGTGATTTCTGTCTGTCAAATAAATAAATAAAAATCTTAAAAAAAAAAATCTTTAAAAAAAAAAGGAAAGAAAAATTGATTGTGATGGATGTACAGTTCTGTGAATATGCTAAAATCCAGTGAACCCTACATTTTAAATTGGTGAATTTAACGTTATATGGACTACATCTCACTTAAGTGGTTAGAGAAAAAAGAATCTGTGGAAAGCTAACTCTCCCTTAAAGAAATTCACCTGTGCATACACAAGCATAAACTCGTATCTACAAAGCTTAATGACTCCCGTGAAATCCATCTGTGAACTGTATCCTAGGCTGAAGAGTTACTGTCACATCTGAAATTCATAAATGACTATAGAGAAATTGCCTAAACAGAGCATGTAGAATGGACTTCTAAAAATGTAAGTAAAAAAATTTCTGACTCTCCTCTAAAACTGCCAATGGCTTTCCAACCTACTCAGGTTAAACTCAAACTCCTTATAATGTCCAAAAAACCCTACCTGCTCTGCCTCCTGACCACTTCCATTTCCTATCATTCTTCACTGTAGTCCTGCCTCCCTGCTGTCCCTCCATACAAGTTAAGTGTGCTTCAGCCTCAGGGCCTTTGCACTTGCTATTCACACTTTTCAAAATTTCCTTAGCTGAATATCTATATGGTTAGCTCTATTACTTCTTTCAAATGGCTATTCCAATGTTACTTCTTCAAAGAGGTTTTCTCTGTCCACCCTACATAAAATAGGAGCTCCTTGTTACTTTACTTTTCAAACCACAATTTATTTTTCTTCGTAGCACTTATCATCAGTTGATAGACAACTGTTTGTTTATTTTCTTGCAATAAAATGTAAACCCCTTCAGGTGTCTGGCTGGCTCAGTCAGAAGAGCATGCAATTCTTGATCTTGGGGTTGTGAATTCATACCCCACAATGGGTGTAGTTAATACTTAAATCAATCAATCAATCAATCAATCTTGGTTTGGGGGAGTGTTTACATTGGTGGTTAGAACTTCCTGGGTGGCTCAGTGGGTTAAGCCTCTGCCTTCGGCTCAGGTCATGATCTCAGGGTCCTGGGACTGAGCCCCACATTGGGCTCTCTGCTCCGCAGGGAGCCTGCTTCCCCTTCTCTCTGCCTGCCTCTCTGCCTACTTGTGACTTCTCTCTCTGTCAAATAAGTAAACAAAATATTTAAAAAAAAAGAACTTTGCCTTTACTATTATTTTATCCTAGACTTCAGAACAATACCTAACATTTATCAGGTCCTCAGATATTTTATTGGGAATTTATTAGGGAAAGCATCAATGGTCTTACAATAAGAGAGAAATTTATGAGATATAAACATGATACCCATATGCAGACAATACTTGGAATGATCAAGGACAATACTTACTGCAGCACCAAACTTCTGCTGGAACTGATCAATGACTGTGTATGTTACCTCCTCTTCCTCTGCAGGAGAATGATGGTAATAGACATATTTGTCTTCTTTGGCAATAGAATAGCCCTCCCACTCATTTTAGCCATCCTCATAAATTTCTCCGCTATTGCAATTTTGTCTAATGTAATTTCACTATCACCTGTGTCAGCCCAACACACAGTGAACACTCCAGCATCCTGTTTCTCAAATGAGAATGAATAAAAGCCCTACCAATGATAATCTTATGAATTAAACTATTTAATCATTTCCTGTGAAAATCCAATAATGTTTCCCTCCTCATAGACTTATGTCTTAAATATTTCAAGACATTTACTTTTCAAAGGATGTTCATAATAAAAAATAATAGTTTAAAATAAATCAGTCCGGGGTGCTTGGGTGGCTCACTTGCTTAAACGTCTGCCTTCGGCTCAGGTCATGATCCTGGGGTCCTGGGATCGAGTTCCAAATCAACTCCCTCCTCAGCCAGGAGCCCTGCTTTTCCCTCTCCCCATGCCTGCTACTCCCCATGCTTATGCACTCTCTCTCTCTGTGTCAAATAAATAAATAAAATCTTAAAATAAATAAGTAAACAAATCAATCCCGGAGATGGGCCATAGTCCACATTTTTGGAATTCTCTGGGTCCTTAATTATGGTTTTAAATCATGTAATTTAAAAGATTAGAGGTATAGCATAACATATAGTTTCTCTTCATCTCCAACCTCTAAAACTTAGGCGTGGCATAGGCCACAGTCCACATACCTCTTTTTCTCTACCTATACTCACTCTCCTGGTAATCTCATCTAGTCTCAAGGCTGTAAAACTCTATCAGCTAACTCTTACATTTGTATCTCCATCTCAGACCTTTCTCCTCCTCTCTAGGCTGACATTCAAACTTCGGAGGACCTAAAGTCTTAATCATCTTCCCAAAACGTGTTCCACTCAGAACTGTTCCCATGCCAGCTGAATTGCACTCCATACTTCAGGCTACTCACACCCAAACCCCTGAAATCACCATGATTCTCCTCTTTCTTTTTTCCTTTTTTTTCTTTAAGATTTTGTTTATTTATTTGAGACAGAAATCACAAGTAGGAAGAGAGGCAGGAAGAGAGAGAGGAGGAAGCAGGCTCCACGCTGAGCAGAGAGCCTGATGCGGGTAATCGATCCCAAGATCTGGGATCATGACCTAAGCCGAAGGCAGAGGCTTTAACCCACTGAGCCACCCAGGTGCCCCGATTCTCCTCTTTCACATGCACATCTAATACACCAGTAGACTGGGCTGGCTACACCCCAACATACGTTCAGAAGTCCACCACTTTTTACCAACTGTACTGCTACCACTATGGTCCAAGCCACCATATCAGCTCACCTTAAAATTATTTCAATAGCCTAATAGGTATTCATGCTTTTACCTTTCTCCTTCTCTCAGTATCCATACAGTATCTAGACTAACTTTGTTAAAACAGAAGTCAGTTAATGTTACCCTTCTGCTCAAAACTATCCAATAGGAAGTAGAAGTATTCTTTAAAATACCATTGATAACAGTATAAAATATGAACTACTTAGGGATAAATATAGCAAAATATGTATAAGACTTATACACCAAGAACTGCAAAACACTGTTGAGAAATTAAAGATCTCGGGATGCCTGAGTGGCTCAGTTGGTTGGGCGGCTGCCTTCAGCTCGGGTCATGGTCCCAGGGTCCTGGGATCGAGTCCCACATCGGGCTCCTTGCTCAGCAGGGAGCCTGCTTCTCCCTCTGCCTCTGCCTGCCACTCTGTCTGCCTGTGCTCACTCTCTCTGACAAATAAATAAATAAAACCTTTAAAAAAAAAAAGAAAAGAAATTAAAGATCTCGGGGCGCCTGGGTGGCTCAGTGGGTTAGGCCGCTGCCTTCAGCTCAGGTCATGATCCCAGGTCCTGGGTTCAAGCCCCACATCGGGCTTTCTGCTCAGCAGGGAGCCTGCTTCCTCCTCTCTCTCTGCCTGCCTCTCTGCCTACTTGTGATTTCTCTCTGTCAAATAAATAAATAAAATCTTTAAAAAAAAAAAATTAAAGATCTCATAGTGGGATATACTGCATTAAAGATTGGAATACTCAATATTGTTAAGATGCCAACGTTCCCCAAACCGATCTATCGACTCTTGCAATCCCAGTAAAAATACAAGTGGATTTTTTTTTTCAGAAATTGGCAACCTGATTCTAAAATTCATAGGGAAATGCAAAGAACAAAGAGTAACCAAAACAACGCTGAAAAAGAACAAAGTTGGAGAACTAACACTACCAGATTTTAAAGTCTATCATAAATCAACAGTAAGCAAAAACAGTCTAAAAAAACCCAAAAGAAACAGTAAACAGTCTAGTATTGAACATCTACAATGACCTCCATGAAATGCCTATGTCATTTCTTCTCCAACTACCTCTTCTCTTTGCTCCATCTACACTGATCACACTGATCTAGCTATTCCTTCAAGACCCTGGCATGTTCCTATCTCAGGGCCTTTATATTAATTCTTTTATCTGCCTAAAGAACATTTCCCCCACATATCCACACAGCTCAAGCCCTCATCTCGTATAGGCTTTGGCTCAAATGTCACCATTTTTGTGAGGCCTGTCCTGAACACCCTAACATTGTAAAACCACCCTCTTCACACACTTCTCTTCCATTTTTTTCCCTTAGCATTTGGTGCTAGCATGCTGTATGTGATACTCCTTTATCTTATTTAGTGTCTGTTTCTTGCACTGGCGCTCAGTGAGGGCAGAGACTGCACATATAGAACCTTAACTCAGAGTTATGCCAACTCCAAAGAGTTGTGGGCCACAATAGAGACCCTAGACAAGTCAGAGCCCCAGTGCTCACCTGATAGGCTGAACTTGAGGTCACTCAGCAGAGAGGTGGTTGGCGGCTCAGAGGCAGGAGAAAGAGACTCACATATGTTCAGGTCTTCACCTTTATCCATCCTGGGTCTTTCTGTATTTAGACTATGCTTACAAAAAACAACACTAAGATGAAATTGTTCTTTGTTGCTGATGCTCACACAGATTTTGCCACACATCAATGGTAAAGAAGCTAGACCTCCATTTCATAGAGGACCCACTCATTCACTGCTTTTACACTGATTTGAAGAAATCATCTAAAGATGGAAGAAAATATCCATCTATTTCTTCTCCCTTCTATTACCTCAGACCATTTGAGAAATTGCATAGCTAATGAATTAGAGGTAAGCCTTTCTACCCTAATGTATGCATTTGAGTAAAATCATAATTAAGAAAATTATTCAAATTACTCCACCATACCTGACAGAAGATGCCTTTTCTTTCATCGCACCTTGTTCCACTTCATCCAGCAGTTCCACTGCAAAATAACCAAATGCCTTCCAACAAGAGTTTCCAATCTGAATGTAGTTAACCACTCTCCTCTCTCCCTCTACCACAGTCTGACTAAGTACTACACACACTAACTTGAAATGAAAATGTTAGTCCATAGAGGCCTTCACTGGCCAACAATAAATAGAGCAGAAGAGCCTATCCAAAGTACTGAAGATGCCTAATACTATGTTCCCACAGAGCTTTTCGGGTCTTTCAGCAGGATTAGAAAGATCTCTACATGTTCCAAAGCACCTTGCAGTCAAGCAGATTCATTCTAGAGAGAGATTTTCTTTCCTATTCATTCCCACCATACTGCATTTCCCTTACACCATGCACTGTTTGGGGGTTTCCTCTCAGATCCTTCCGAGATGGGTCTCTTTCACTCTCACAGGCTGGTGCGTTAACAGTTCTGTGACATGAGTTTTGCACAGTGGCAGCACGGTGGCCAATGACATTTATCTGAGGCGCCATTATTGCGAATTGAAACAGTTCAGCGACATGAAAGACAATAAAAGTTAGACTAGAAATCCCCCCCAAATATGAAACATTCCACAGATTCTGAAGCCTAACGGGGACGGGAATGGAGGGCAATATTGTCTATCATTAATTCTAAGATGTACATTTTAAACAGCTCTGTAATCAGACATGATTTACAATAAGTGCACATGACAGTTTACTTGCCAGTTACTTTTCCTTTCTTGCAATGTGAAAAGTAATAGTGTATTTTATAATTAATGGCATTTTAGACTGAATTAAGAATATTTAGGTAGTACTCAGAGAAGATCTACTTGGGGGCCATTATGTTTCAAAACATCTCTTTCCGCTGCACTATCAGGGTGTTGGGTCTGGGGCAGAGAAAGTAAAAGTCACTAAAAATATTCAATTTTTAGTCAATTATTATTTGTCAATTATTATTCTTCATTTTATTTTTTAATTTATTATTGTTTCAAGATTTTATTTAAATTCCAGTTAATATTATTCTTCATTTTAATAATTCTTATTCAAAGTGCTTTTCAGGGAGAGTGAAAAAATTCTCAATCCATGGCTAACTGAACCACAGGGCAAAGAAGGAGAAGGTTGTTCTTCGAACTAAAAATTATGAACAAAGGCCAAGTCTTGAGAATTTAGAAAGAGATGAAATCCATGTCTACAGTTCACCGAGCTAGTTAAACAGTTAGCCTTCTCTGAGGTTAGGGAGATGGTAGTAGTGATTCCTTTGCTTCTCTTTACAAACCCATCCACAGCCTAGCTCTGATCCAGTGCAAAGGCTAATTTTAAAAAGCAATAAGAATTCCACTATGGGAGTGCCAGGTTGGCTTAGTTGGTACAGCATGGGACTCTGGATCTTGGGGCTGTGAGTTCAAGTCCCAGGTCAGACATGGAGATTACTTACTTATTTTTTTTTTAAGGTTTTGTTTGCTTTATTATTTTTTTAAAAGATTTTATTTATTTATTTGACAGAGAGAGATCACAAGTAGATGGAGAGGCAGGCAGAGAGAGAGAGAGAGGGAAGCAGGCTCCCTGCTGAGCAGAGAGCCCAATGCGGGCCTCGATCCCAGGACCCTGAGATCATGACCTGAGCCGAAGGCAGCGGCTTAACCCACTGAGCCACCCAGGCGCCCTGCTTTATTATTTTTTTAAGATTTTATTTCTTTATTTGACAGAAAGAGACAGCCAGAGAGGGAACACAAGCAGGGGGAGTGGGAGGAAGAAGAAGGCTTCCCACCAAGCAGGGAGCCCAATGCAGGGCTAGATCCCAGGACCCCGGGATCATGACCAGAGCCGAAGGCAGATACTCAACAACTGAGCCACCCAGGTGCTTACAAATCTTAAAAAAAAAAAAAAAAAAAAAAAAAAGTAAGAGTCCTACTACTACCACCACCCTCACAGCTACTATGAAAAGGTATTCAAAGGGGTGCCTGGATGGCTCAGTTGGTTGAATGGCTGCCTTCAGCTCAGGTCATGATCCTGGAGTCCCACATCCGGCTCCAGCACTACCCACCCCATGAGGCTCCCTACTCAGCAAGGAGTCTGCACTTCTCCCTCTGACCTTCCCCCCTCATGCTTTCTCTCTCAAATAAATAAAATCTTAAAAAAAAAAAAGAAAAAGAAAAAGAAAAGGTGTTCAAGGGACAAAGAGTGTTTACAGTAGCATACTCTGTGAGAAAGAACCCTTAGATAGCTGTCTGGAACTGTCTGCCTTGAAATAAGTCTGGATTGGCAGTCATTAGTTTGGTGAGAGTTTCATCACTCTGTCAATTTTACTTCTCTCATAAAATAATCTTTCAAGTAGCAGTGGTTTCTGGTCTACAAGGGTCCTTTCCTTTCCTCATATCTGCCCTATTGGTTAAGAAATGAACAGCTGTATAAGGTCCCAGATCTCCCGCTCTCCCCACTCCTCCCGCCAACACTGACCTTTACTCCTCCTTGGAGGGCTTTCTGCCTTTGAGTTCTTGAAAGTAAGAACAGTTCTTGCTGCCCTTTTCATTTATCCTATTTGGCTTGTCTGAAGCACACTGACCAGAAGAGCTTCCATATCTACTCTTTCTGGCAAACAGTTGGACCTACTTCTGCTAAGTGGCTTTTGCTGGCCAAAATGAAGAACAGAGCTGCATCTTGCAATTCCAAAATCCAAAAATCTCTGAGAACTAAAAATCGTCTGGACCTCTTTTGGCAACAAAACCCAACTGACATCTATTTATAGTCTTATTTTATTTCATTTAGAGTTATTATCCTCACATTTCCCTGTAGAAATGTGTTTTATTACAGTGTTTCCCAGACCTGTTTAAGATGTTCTATAATATAAAGAGTAGATACTGTGTTACATTTCCTAAAAATCTGGATTTCTGAATTCTGACATTTGGCCCCCAGGGTTCAGATAAGGGACTGCGAATGTACTGTGACTCCATAGTGTTAAAATCAGTTGCTAAGCAAGACCACTCCTTGCTGTTCAGATTCCTAACTGCCCACTGGCTGACTCTTTAGTAGTGAGCACCAGCAGTCCTCACACAGTAAAACCAAGATGATTAAAATTCCCTACCACCATTCTGCTCATAGTACCCATCAAAAAAGTAAGATAAAGGTCAATTCTCAAATACCCAGTCTAAGAGTTCCTAAGAGCAATATTAAAGGCAATACAACATATTTTTGCAAATACTGGAATGAGGCAGAGGAGTGAGTTTACTACTACTACAAATCCCAATACGCACATTCAGGGAACATGCAGCTCTCACCGTTCAGAATCTCATGCCCAAAAAACATCTTCACTCCTGGAACACTTCGACCAGTCTCCACATTCTTCACTGTTATAGAAAATGATTCATTCAGTTAATAAAAAATAGTATTTCCCCCAAATTATAAGAAAATATGCATCTCAAAAGTGCCATATCTGGGGGTGTAGGGGGGGCTCAGTCGGTTAAGTGTCCGACTCTTGGTTTCTGCTCAGATCATGATCCTAGGGTCCTGGGATCAAGCCCTGTGTTGGGCTCTGCACTCAGTACAGAGTCTGCTTGATGATTCTTTCTCTTTCTCTCTCCTCTGGCTCTTGCTCCACTCACTGACTCTCTCTCTCTAAAATAAAGAAATCTTTTTTTAGGAAGTGCCATATCTGAGTTTTATAAAAATTCTCAAATTATTTTCCCCGAGAAATGAGGAGTTAATAATTATTACAAAGCTATAGCCTTGAAACAAGTAGGATAAAGAACAGAGGGAACCCGAGAATGGTCCAAGAGGAATTAAAAGGGCAGGAGTAGTATGGTGAACTTAAACTTCTCCCAAGACTATTCTAAGGCCCTGAGGCTCAGGACTGTTTATTTATTATATTTCTATTGATTTTTATCCCACCTAATTCCAGATAAAATTTTAAGGCAGCTGACTACTTCTAAATTCCACACCCTGTTTTATGCCATGCTACATGCTCAAAAATACTGTGAAGGACAATAATCCAAATCCTGGCCCCAATATAGGGCTCTTCTGTGAGTAGGTAAGAGAGTTAGGAGAAGTTTAGATGTCGTATCTACAATATAATGTCATTGCTCTAAGTATAAGTGCTCCCAGCGGCTGCATATTTCCATATTGCTCAGCGATCCAAAATAATTTTCACTCTAACTGTTCCACTGAATATATTCTTACTAAGGTCAAAACTCAGGGATACCTTGGTGACTCAGCTAGTTAAGCGGCTGCCTTCGGCTTAGGTCATGATCCCAGCATCCTGGGATCGAGTCCCACATCAGGCTCCTTGCTTGGCAGGGAGCCTGCTTCTCCCTCTGCCTCTGCCTGACATTCTTTCTGCCTGTGCTTGTTCTCTCTCTCTCTGACAAATAAATAAATAAATAAAATCTTTAATAAAAAATCACAACTGCCTATTTTTCTTTCTTTTTTTTCTTTTTAATGATTTTATTTATTTATTTGACAGAGGGAAAGCGAGAGAGTGTGCGTACAAGCAGGGGGAGCAGCAGGCAGAGGGAGAAATAGGCTCCACACTGAGGAGGGAACCCAATGTGGGATTCGATCCCAGAACCCTGGGATCATGACCTGAGCTGAAGGTAGATGCTTAACCAACTAAGCTACCCAGCAACCCCCCCCACAACTGCCTATTATAAGTTATAGTCTTATCACCCTTGGCTCCCATGTATCCTTTGACAGTACTGTTCTTTCTTTTCTTCTTTGGCTCATAGGATACTTCAAGTTTAGTTCTTTTCCTACTAATTTCCTAGAGCTACCAAACTGAGCACTGAGCACCTCAGAAAGGTTGAATAACTTGGTCAGGGTCACACTGCTAATTAAAGACAGAGTCAAGATTCAAACCCAGGCCTGGGGTATTTAATAGGCAACTCTGAACAATGTTATACTGTCTCCCTCATTTGCTCCTTCCCATCTCTCTCTTTTTTTTTTTTTTAAGAATTTATTTATTTATTTGACAGAGAGAAATCACAAGTAGGCAGAGAGGCAGGCAGAGAGAGGAGGGAAGCAGGCTCCCCGCTGAGCAGAGAGCCCGATGTGGGGCTCGATCCCAGGACCCTGAGATCATGACCTGAGCCGAAGGCAGAGGCTTTAACCCACTGAGCCACCCAGGCGCCCCTCCTTCCCATCTCTTCAACTGTCTCCACCAGCTCTGACATCCTGACCTCCCCTATTTCTTTTTTTTTTTAATATAAGTAATACCAACACCCAATATGGGGCTCAAACTCAAGACCCTGAGATCAAGAGTCACATGTTCTTTGGACTGAGCCAATCAGGACCCCCAACATCCGGATTATTTCTCTTAGCTCCACCCATATTTCCAAATGACTAATACCAGACTTACTGTAAGATCCTCAAACTGAAATCATTATCTTCTCCCAGTAACCAACGAACTTCCTCTTCCCATTTCTATCAATTAATAACAGTACTATATGCCTATCTTCTTCTGAGTCATAATCTTCTGAGTCATAAATGTAGTAATGATTTTTCATTGCTATGTATTTATTTAAGAGCATGTGTGTGGGGCTGGGGAGAGGCAGAGGGAGAGAAAAAGAATATTAAGCAGACTCCATGCTCAGTGTAGAACCCAACTCAGGGCTTAATCTTATGATTGACTGGAGCCAAAATTAAAAGTTGGATGCTTAACTGACTGGCCACCCAGGCACACTTCTGTTGCTCTTTAATTATCTAATTGATTACTAGGTTACTTATCTTACTTCTTATGTATTTCTAAAGTCTGTCTTCTCTTTTTCCATTCCTTGCTGAGCCTTAGTTCTGACCTGCTTCCCTGATTGTCAAAATAGTTCTATCTATGCTCTTTGCCTCTAGTTTCTCCCTACTTCAGTCCTTCCTTCACATTGCTGTCATAGTCAAAATCCTCCCTGCTTTGTTCAAATAGTACATAAAATTAGTAAACAAGTGTAAAGAAATATGTTCAACTTCTTTAGGAATATTTTTTAAGCACACCAAGATGAAATATCACTTTTTATCTATAAAACTAGCAAAATTTTAGGAAAGATACACATCAGCATTAAAAACAACAACAACAACAATGTTAGGGGCATCTGGATGGCTCAATTGGTTAAATGTCTGCCCTCAGCTCAGGTCATGATCTCAGGGTCCTGGGATAGAGCTCCACCTTAGCTCTGCAGTGAGCATGGAGCCTGCTTAAGATTCTCTTTCCCTCTGCTCCTCCCCCACCCTCTCACCCCACTCACATGCACTTTCTCTCCCTAAAAAAAAAGAAAAAAATTAAAAACATAAAAAGTTTAGACATTAAATGGCATTTCAAGTAACATGAGAAAACGCTTTTTATCATGTTAAGCAAAAAAAAAAAAAGATATACCTAACTTATTATGTCAACTATATAAAATCTATGTAATTAAAGATCAGAGAGAAATATACCAAAATATTGCATTTAGACTGAATGCCTTGTTGAACAAGCATGTGTCATATCTTGATTGTTTTCAACTCAGTGCCATTTATTCAGGCTAGCAACGTGGTGGTTTCTTGGACCGCCACGGCATCTCTTTAAGGGGATTGACTCAGCTGGGGGGAGTACCCTCCTACCCCTCTTTCCTCTTCCTCCTATCTGTAACTTCTACCAGCTGTCACATAATCTTGAAGTTTGAAGGCATGAAGATGGTAGAGCAGAAAGATGGATAATCCTGGATCTCTGCCCGCTCTGGGGCAATTAACAGCAACCCTGGGAGGCCTTCCTTCTTTTATATGAGAATAAACTCCTACTTTGTTTAAGCCATTGGCCATGAATCTGTTTCCAACAGCTAAGCATTGTTCCTAACTAACACAGCATTAAAAATTTCAGGCAACGAGTCTGAAAATTTAGATGCCTCTCATTTAAAAATCTTTCAAATTGTGGGGTGTCTTGGTGGCTCAGTCAGTAAACCAAGCAACTCTTGATCTCATGGTCAAGGTCTCTACTAGGCCTAGAGCCTACTTAAAAAAAAATATTTCAAATTCCTCCTCATTGTTCTCAGAAGTGTCCAAATGCTACAATATATTAAGGCCTTCTGATCAGTCCCATACCTACTTCTCCAGCCTTAAGTCTCACCACACCTCCATAAGGAAATTTACTTAGGTTTTCTGAATGAACCAAGTTTTCATGTCTCTACATTTTTTGTATATGGTGCTACTTCTACATAAAACTATGGTTCTCTCGAAGTGTCTTGGGGCGCCTGGGTGGCTCAGTCATTAAGCGTCTGTCTGCCTTCTGCTTGGGTCATGATCCCAGGGTCCTGGGATTGAGCCCCACCTCAGGCTCCCTGCTCAGCAGGAAGCCTGCTTCTCCCTCTCCCTCTGCTGCTCCCCTGCTTGTGTTCCCTCTATCACTGTGTCCCTCTCTGTCAAATAAATAAATAAAACCTTTAAACAAACAAACAAAAAAATGTAAATTCTTAGGCCCCACCCCAGACCTTTAGAATCAGAAACTCTTGGAAGGTGGCCCAGCAATCTGTGTTTTTTTACAAGTGCCCAGGTAATTCTGATACACAGATAAAGTTTGAGAACCACTGGCTTAAAACACTTTCCACTCTTTTCCCATCCAGTTAAATCTTACCTTTGGGATGCCATCCCCACTATCCTAACCCTACCACTCCCAGATCTAAATTAACTGATACTTTGTATTTTCATAGCATCTCATGCATCTCTCTATCAGAGAGGATATCACACTGCATTATACCTTTCCACTTGTTTATCTGTCTCTTTACCAGACTAAGGTTTTTTTTTTAAGGACAGGGACCATGTTATTCTTACCTGTATCCCTGGTACCTATCACAGTGCCTGTGATACAAAACTACCAACAAATGATTACTGAATGAATTACTATTTCAAAAGTCTGATATAGTCCCACCCTGGTCCACAAAGGTCTATTTTAACTTATAACATGGCTTAACAATAACACTAATCTCTTAAATGCCATTTATATGTTTCAATTATGAACCTGAAATTTATGCCAGGTAAACAACTACCCTAGCAAGTCAATATTCTAGCTGAATCCAATATATATTGGATCTCAAAGGTGAACACATGTAGGAACTAGGAAGGTGGTACACCCAAGGAAGCATGGAAATTCTGAGCTCCTTCCCACAGACCTTGACTTAGGGATCTCTTCCACATGGCTGTTCCTGAGTTGTGGCCCTTATAATGAACAGAACTGAAGCTGGGAGGTACAGAGTCTACCTTGAGACCGTGAGAATAATACATTATTCCTGAAGTGGCAAAAACCACAAGACACCTGGTCCCTCCTGGCATCTTTGAGCCACTACCCTAGCAACCTACCTCTGGACTTCCTTTTGCATGACAAAAATTAACACCTAGCTGTCTTTGTGAATTTGTCTGTTGAAGCCAAAAGTAATTCTATCCAGTAGAGCAGTTATTTTTAACTCCCCAATATGCATATAGTAAGAAATTTAAAAGAAGCACCCAATGAAAAACAATCTATACAATAAAAATTTCCACTATGTCAAAAGTATAAAAATGGGGACAAGGGGTGCCTGGGTGGCTCAGTCGTTAAGCATCTGCCTTTGGCTCTGGTCATGATCTGGGGGCCCTGGAATCAAGTCCTGCAGAGGGAAGCCTGCTTCTCTTTTCCCATTCCCCCTGCTTGCATTCCCTCTCTTGCTGTCTCTCTGTCAAATAAATAATCTTTAAAAAAAAAAAAAAGTGGGACAAGCCCGCAGATGCAGCTAGGTTTACCGTTAGAGAAAATAACATTCTAATCTTTCTCTTAACTCTTCCCTAGAATAGGAATGTCTCCCTCTCAGTTGCTAATGAAGCCCCTAGAGTCCTCACCCAAACTTAACTATTAATTTCTTAAGGGCAGAAAATAATGACAAATAAAATGAGACCTTTCTTCAGGACAACAATCTTGTTAGGATCCACATGCTGGAGAACTCCCTCAAATACGCCAGAAACCAAAGTGAGTTTCACCCTTCTCCACAAAATCTGATTGAGGAAATGGTAGTCACTGCTGGGATCCATGCTATTCGATTCCAAAAGCAGTCTTCAAATATCTTCTTTAAGTATCCAAACACTTGAAAATAAAAGAGATCTAGGATTTAAAAAATATTTTAGGGGAATGAGGTTCTTTTCCCTTTCCCCACACTTGGAAGGGACAAGAAAAAGAAAAATATGAGAGTAATTCAGTTTTGCACATCTTTTTAGATCAATTATGAGAAAAGGACTATTCCAAGCATCACTTCTATTTTGTACATGGGAAACAAAGCTGTAAAACTTCAGGCACTGTAGGTTTGACTTCTTTGTCTTTAGAATGGGGCAATACTACCATGCATACCTTAGTTAAATGGAACAAGCAAAACATTTTAGATGCTTTTAAATAGCACATACATGTATCTTTTTATCACCAACCAAAAGAAGAAGAAGAAGAAGAAGAAAGAAAGGAAGAAAGAAAAGAAAAGAAAAGAAAAGAAAAGAAAGAAACTGAAAGAACAAATGAAAGAAAACCGATGCTGGCAAAATGTCTGCCATAAGCTGCTCACCCAGAAATATCTAGGATTTAAATTATTCTGGCCTCTTCTACATTAGTAATACATCCAGAATTTGACACTGTTACCAACCAAAGCATAAGTGACCTAGAACTATCACAATTTATGCATGATCAATCAGGCTGCCATGTCAGTGAAGGGAAACAACACTGGATCAGACGAGGGCAGGTTGATCATGAAAAGGACTCAGTGAGACTAAACCTTGGCCTTATGCTAAATCGTCAAACCCTTAGGTAAAGCTTAAAAGTAGTTTAGGTACTAAATAACAGTGTTTAGAGTTTGGTTCTTCCCTATCTCAAACCAGTTATGCAACACTCAGAGAGTGGGGAGGCGGTGAAAAGGCGCTGAAGCCAGAGGAAAAGAACTGGTTCACGGAGATAGCTAAATTAGTTAACGGGTGGCTTAAACATTTTCAAGAAAACAAAAATATCATAAAAATAAAATGCAAGATTCCTAATTTTTAAGACAAAATAAGAAACTCCAAATAAACGGCGGGCCATACGCTAGGAATTCAATCTCGTCCACCGTTAGGTTATTTTTTCCCCGAAGGAAGTTTGGGAAATCCTGTCCCAATTTCAGCCAAATGAAGCTCGACTTCCTACAGCTTCAGCCTTGAACTAAAAAAGGAGGTACTGCTGCGAAGGAAGAACTCTCGGGGAGTTCCAAGCTGGCGTTGGCGGTTATCAAAGGACAGAGAGGAGAAAAACAGGAGAAAAGTACACGGGACTGAAAACCCACACCGAAGAGCGGACGCCAGCCAGGCGGACCAGAGGTCCCGGCTGTTTCCCAAGGAGCCAATCGGCGCGCTGCCCGGAGGCTGGCTGCCGAGCGCCCCCAGCGGCCGGGAGGAGGAAGAACCTCCAGAAAAAGGAGGAGGTGGAACTCCCAGCATGCAGTTCCCGAGAGACACACCCTAGCGTTGCCCCAGGAGACGTTTGGTCTATTTTTATAGTTTCTCTCTGCAATCCCTGCCACCTGTGGGTGGGATTTCCACTTTTAGAGTTCTGTAAAAAACAGATGGGCTATGCTGCCTGCCTCAGGCTAGCTCGCTGTAAAGCAGTGGGTCGATGGCGTTTCCCTTTTAATTGCGGTCGGTGGAGCCAGAGTGGCATTGCCCTTTTAAGGCCGGTGGCATCATGCTTCCGGGGGCGTGGTCCGTCCTTAGGAATACCCGGCCCTGCGCTGGGCTGATTCATTCGGGGGCTGGAGCTGCAAGCGCCGACGTCGGCTCCTGCGCCGGGAGCAGCCTCGCTCGTCATTGGCTGGTTCTCGGGGACCGCCCCCCCTTGCCACCCCTGGGTTTCCTCTCGGGTCCGCAGTAGAAACACTGCCCTCACGGTTCCTGACCCCTGGGTCTTTCTCCCTTCCCTCCCTCCCTCACTCCCTCCCGCCACCGCCGCCGTCGTTTCAGACGCCCCTGCTCCCGAAGGAGCTCCTGGTTCGGTGATGGGGTCTCGGGCTTCCACGTTACTGCGGGACGAAGAGCTCGAGGAGATCAAGAAGGAGACTGGCTGTGAGTTCGGGTAGGGGGTGGGAAAGCGGCCGGGCCCCTGTGAGTGGCCTCAGAACCGACGGCTGCTTGTCGTTGAGGTCCGTTGTTGGGGTGCTCGGAGGTTGCCCGGTACTGAGCAGCCTCCAGCGCTGGAGCTTCGTGGAGGAGGGCTGGAGAACCTGTTCGTAGAAGCTGGGCTCTGGCCCCTGTGGGGCTGTCCTTCCCCTCAAAGGCAGGAGTCGTGATCACCCTTAGAGCACAGGCATCGCTCTTTTTTCTTACCCCTGGTCATGAAAGGCCCCGAACTCCTTTCTTTTATCTTTTCTCTCGCCAACCTCGAATTCAGGAGCTCTGGATGGATCCTGTAGAAAACACAATCCGTTCCTATGACGTTTCTGGGCAAGCACTTAAAGTCACTGTCAACTGTGGGAAATCACAAATAAATTCTTTCCGCAACTGTAAAGATGAATCCAGAAAGCAAGATCCTATAGTAAGGCTTTGGAAGACGTGACCTGGTGACAGCAGACCTTTAAACAATGAGGGGTCTGAGAGTATGAGATTTCATTCTGAACCTATGGAGAAAAAAGCACGGATACTGTGACCACCAG
The DNA here is from genome assembly GCF_902655055.1 of Lutra lutra. NCBI lineage: Eukaryota > Metazoa > Chordata > Mammalia > Carnivora > Mustelidae > Lutra > Lutra lutra. The sequence goes on from NC_062284.1 coordinate 60,843,531, forward strand.
TTTTTTACTTAGACTGAGGATGCTTACTGTCCTAATTTCAGATATATTGATTTCTACTATGCTGGTGTACTTTATGCAGTCGCTGTGGAAATTGGATGTGCTCCAAAATCTCAGTGCGAGTTTGTACTAGGCACTGATGTTTTTTGTAGTCCAGTCTCTTCCTCATTAAACCGAACATAGGGGAAACGGCTTGGGGAATTCAGAAGCTCTGTGTAACATAATCACACAATTTTGTACAGCCCTTGATAATGCATACACTATTTTTTCAGCAATCCATTATGACTCTTGTATTTTACGTAAGTTATGTAACTGTCTGAGCTCTGTCTCTTCATGATAACCTGTCTTTAATGATGAGATGACCAGTAATTCAGTGGTCCATATGCAGGTAATATTGAAAGGTGCTGAGGGAACTACATAATTTCACAGACAGTGGTGGCCTGAGAGAAACGGAATGCTGTCCTGTGCTTTTGACAGATTTAGCTTTTAAAATCTTCAGTGTGGAAGGGATGTTATCTAGCCCCCACCCTTGGCAGATTGGTTTACTGCTTTTAGCATTCCCTAACAGATGGCCCATAGCCTCTCCATAAATACTTTTAGGAGTGATAAGCACACCACCTACTGATTTTGGATGAAAGACAAAGTAGTTAGCTGGTTATAATGTATAGTACTTGTTTGGCTACTTGACCTTATGGTCATTTGATGACTCATTTTGACTCTTTAAGAGTAGAAATAAAGGCAGTTGGGAGTCAGCAATCATTTTATTAAATTTTGTGGTCATGACCTCTGACCACACTTGTAAATATAAGAACTGCTTTAGGTCTAAGGTGACACCAGAGTTAAAGCATTCATACTTAAAATAGAAAGTCAAATCATGAAGTGCAAGCCACAGTGAGGATGAGAAAAAGGTATTTTTGCCTCAAGATGAGGGAGCACTAATCCCATTTGGGCATATTTACATTTGACAAAATGGAAAGACCCTGGACTCTATAGGACTGGAGTTATTTTACTGCGTGGCTTGTGGAGGAACAGAAGTACATACTCCTGGAAGAGCCGTTTCCCTAGTTGCCAAAAAGTGAATCAAACCTTGAAGGAGATTCTCAACCACAACCAATACAAACGGATGTTAAGCCAGAAAGCCTAATGAACAAGTAGTTACAAGTAGAATTTTTGCATTATCTGTATGCTAGGCACTCAAAGCAGATGGTGACAAAAGATGCCCATAGGAGTTAGGATTAGCATTACGACATAAGGTAGCTGAAATTGTGTGCCATGCACCTTCAGACTCAGGGGAGACTAGGTCTGTGGGCTGGTCTTGGAGAGAGCCGGAGTTGGGCCCTGATCCAGGAATGAATGAATTAGATTTAGATAAATTAATTTAGGACATTTTGGGTGGCTTCCACGAGCATTCTACTCCAGTCTGCTACATAGCCATCCCTTTATCCTGTTAGTGTCCATCACCAGAGTTGATTTTTAAAGTAGTAATTTTTTTTTAAAGATTTTATTTATTTATTTGACAGAGAGAGATCACAAGTAGATGGAGAGGCAGGCAGAGAGAGAGAGAGAGAGAGAGAGAGAGAAGCAGGCTCCCTGCTGAGCAGAGAGCCCGATGCGGGACTCGATCCCAGGACCCCGAGATCATGACCTGAGCCGAAGGCAGCAGCTTAACCCACTGAGCCACTCAGGCGCCCCTAAAGTAGTAATTTTAACATGATATAAAAGGTTTAGAAGACTAAAAACAGATACCCGAGGGGGAGGTGGAGAAGTGGGATTTGTCCAGTTTTCATCTGCTTCTTGTTCCATTAAGAGTTTAGGGAACTATCAGGGGTGCCTGGGTGGCTCACATGGTTGGCCATATGCCTTGGGCTTAGGTCATGATCTCCAGATCCTGGGATGGAGCCCCATGTCGGGCTCCCGGCTCAGTGGGGAGTCTGCTTCTCCCTCTCCCTCTGCCTCTTCTCCAGCTCATGCTTTCCCTGTATCTCTCTGTATCAAATGAATAAATAAAATCTTAAAAAAAAAAGTTTAGGGAACTATCAATCAGAAACACTTCAAGTTAAGAACAAGTAATATGTCTTACTACTCCCTTTGGCCGTGAGAAAATGTAGCATAATTGAGGAAAACTGACTTTATATTCAATATGAAAGCTTTGCATTGGAATTGATTATGTTTAAACATATTTTCTGTAAGTCTAAATTGAGTAGAATTCCTGCATGACTGGCTTAGCCAGTATTTGAAATGTGATCTCTCAAGTGTTTGGCAAACTAATTCTAGGTAAGAATTACCTGTAAGCCTCAGTTTTGTCATCTGTAAATGGGAATAATAATATTACCTACTTCATAGGATTCTTAAGAGGATTAAATGAGATAAATTATATAATCTACTTAGAATAGTGCCTGATATGTAAGTATCAGGTAAGTATCAGCTATTATTTTGAACCATAGATAAGAGTCATCTAATTGGGAAAATATTTGTATGAACTAGTTATAAAACTATGTCTAGGGCTATATAAATGGAGAAGTGACAGCATTTTATGCTTTTCGTATTTTCAGGGAGCATTGGACTAGAAATCAAGTTGTTTCCCCAATTGTACAGAAATAAAACTTTTAAGGGAATCAACATCTTAATGTTTATAACAGTTTTAAAAAATTGTCTAAAGAAAATTAATACATTTTTCATTGAAAAAAAAATTTTTTGAGAGAGAGATTGGCAGTGTGGGCCAGGGAGGGGCAGATGGAGAGAGAGAGAGAATCTTGAGTCAGCTCCATGCGCAGCTCAGAGCCCAATGCAGGGCTCGATCTCACAACCCTGGGATCATGACCTGAGCTGAGGATCAAGAGTCCAGTGCTTTACCACCTGAGGCACCCAGGCATCCCTTAAAACATTTTGTGTTGGCAAAAAACATTTGCTATATTGTCTTTGTCCCATTACCTTCTTTCACACATCAGCTTTTCATATATTAAATCCCAGCTGAATAAAAGTTACCATTGGGGGAAATCACAACGGTCTTGGGAGTTTCTGTAATCTCCACTCTTAGTTCACTTAACTGTAGCAGTAAACTGGCTGTGAATTACTTAAAACCATTTTTTTAAAAATAGTCATTTAATCTGTGAGAAACAATTCAAACCAGTGGAGTAATAATAAATGCCCATTAATTTAATTTAATTATTATTTTTTACATCCATTTACTTTTAGTCTTTAGTTCCGGTATGTGTCATGTGGTATGGGGCTGGTATTAAACAGCTTTAGGAAGTAAGTTTTACAGGCTGGTGAGGTTTTGTTTGAGAAGGTATAGTGATGATAGAATAGTGGGGTTTTTTTCTGTGGTTTCAACAAAGAATACAAGCCTGGCAAAGGCAATTGCTTGAGAATAAAATATCTCAAAATGCAAAAACCCTAAATAAATAAAATCTTTAAAAAAAAAAATGCGGGGCGCCTGGGTGGCTCAGTGGGTTAAGCCGCTGCCTTCGGCTCAGGTCATGATCTCAGGGTCCTGGGATCGAGTCCCGCATCAGGCTCTCTGCTCAGCAGGGAGCCTGCTTCCCTCTTTCTCTCTCTCTCTCTCTGCCTGCCTCCGTCTACTTGTGATCTCTCTCTGTCAAATAAATAAATAAAATCTTAAAAAAAAAAATGCAAGAACTCCTTCACCTGCCAAGCCATGTTGCCATGTTGCTATCTTCTGGCATAGGAAATCACATATAACTAACACCTTTAGCTGTTTTGGGGTTAAGGGATTTTGTAAAGCTATGTACTTTTCCTCCCAACTTTCTATGAAAGATTTAAAATGCACAAAAAAGTTAAACTAGTGTAATATCCATATACTTTTCACCTCAATTCAGCAGTTAACATCTTGCTTTATCTACATATAGATAAATATATATAGCTTTAGCTGTGTATTTGCCTTATCTATTTATATGTATAAATCTATTTATCTTTTGGTGAACCATTTAAAAGGCAGGTGACAGAACACTTCGCCTCTAAGTATTTCTGCATGTATCTCCTGAGAATAGGGGTTTTGATTTCCCTACTTAACCTCAGTACTATATTACACCTAAGAAAATTGACAGTAATTTAAAAATATTATCTACCATTTAGTCCATATTCAAATCTCCCCAATTAGAACAAGGTGGTTTGTTGTTGTTACTTTTATATCTTTTAAGTCTCTTTTGATCTATAGGTTCCCTTAGAGAGTAGGCCAGCTCTTGAAGCCCTCTGTCAGGGGAAACAAAGTGTTGAAGTATGGAATGGTTGGGATTCAGGCTTCAACTTCTCAATCTTTTATCTGGAGTTACCTTTGGTTGTACTAGTATGCTTTACCTAGGTTATCAGTCTGTTCTGTGTTAAGATTTAAGATAACGGTAAGGGAAAAATAACTTTTCTCTTACTCCCTTTTCATTTTATTCTTCCCTTTGTCATTCCTACCTAGTCATTGGTACTTCTCTGAAATGCCTTTGTCCTCTGAGCATGAGGCCTCATGATAGAGAGTTCTGTAGTCAGATTGGCAGAGTCTTTCAAGTAATCTTCCAACAGTATAAAATAATTATTTGCCCATTAGTGGAGAAAAATATAGCTTCATTCAAGACTTGATTGACCATGTCCATACCCTTTTCGGAGAGGTCAACTCCAGAGACTTGCTTTCGGTTACCAAGAATTGGTGCAGGTTTGGGGCACCAGTCCTGTTAGCCTAGTGCCTTCTGGTGAGACTAGTTTACTGGAAACCTTCCAGCCTTCTCTTGTGGCAGTTCCAATATCTTTCTGCACCTTGAAGTTGCTGTGAGCTCTGCACCTTGGAGATTGCTTTATATTCTCTGTCATGGTGGATTTGGCACCTAAATTGAAGCTTGCTTTCCTCCTCCTCCTCCTCTTTCTCCTCTTTCTTCTTAATAAACATTAGTTCTGGGGATGCCTGGGTGGCTTAGTTGATTAAGTGGCTGCCCTCAGCTCAGGTCATTATCCCAGGGTCTTGGGATCAAGTTCCACCTTGGGCTCAGCAGGGAAGTCTGCGTCTCCCTCTCCATCTGCCTCTGCTCATCTTTTCTCTCATTCTCCCTCTCTCTCTCTCAAAATAAATAAATAAATAAAATCTAAAAAAAAAAAAAGAATAAATTCTGAAGTTTAGGACATAGATTGAGATTTAACCATATCGAGTTATATTAAAAGTTGACATTTGGTTGTACATTTCTCTATGATTTCCATATAGTCCCCTTCTGCCTGGAAGATAGCAGGTTTATGGTTCATGAAAATTTGTGAAGCATTCCATGTGTTTTTGTTTTTGTTTTTGTTTTTAAGATTTATTTATTTATTTATTTATTTGAGAGACAGAGAGGAAGTGTGCATGAGCATCGGGGCCGGGTGTGCAGAGGGAGAGAATCTTCAAGCAGATGCCCCGCCCCCCACTTTAGAGTCTGATGTTGGGCTCTGTCCCATAACCCATGAGTTGATGACCTGAGCTGAAACCAGAAGACTCTTAATGGAGGAGCCACCCAAGTGCCCCAAGCATTCCATATTTTTAAGGATATCAGGCATAAGCTGATCTTTTTTCTGAAATATGGGATGTAATACCATACCAGTACTTGGTAAGGGACTTTTTAGAATCATACTTTAAGATGTTCTTTGAGATAATCTAGATTAGAAAGATGTCGGATGGCTCATTTGTTAGTTGAAGGGGGTTGGACTAGACGACAACATTCCTGCCAGTTTCAAAATTGTATCAGTAGCTATACATACATACACATATATAGAATTTCTAGAAGGATTCACAAAAAAACTGGTAATAGTGTTTGCTTCTGGCAAGGGAAACTGGGGAACTTGGTTGTTAGGGAGACTTTTCATTGTATACGCTTTTGTACTATCTGTGTTTTTACAATGTGTGTGGATTCTTTTCTCAAATTGCAAAAAAGGGGCGCCTGGCTGTCTTAGTCCAGAGAGCATGCAACTCTTGCAGGGTTGTGAATTTGAGTCCCATGTTGGGTGTAGAGATTAGTTAAAAATAAAATATTTTAAAAAAACAACCTAGTATAAAAAGAAATATAATTTAATGTTTTCCTGTTAAAAGGAAAGTAATCTGAAGTATGTAATAGTCTAGGTACTAAAAACTGACCCAGTGGACTAAATATTCTGCAGTTATTAAGAAGGACTCCAAAGCAACACAGAAAAATTATGAGTGAATGAATGAGAAGGTATTCCAACTATGGAAAGTGTCCAAGTGGGTCGTATTGAATGGTTATATACATTTCTTTGTATAAGAGATGAAAAACAGTAGTGTTGAGATTGTGAACAAGATTTGTTCTTTCAGAAAATCTTTTGGAAAAGTTAGTCATTCTTTAACTGACTTATTTTTGTTAAACTAAAGGGACCTTCAATTCTAGAGCATCCTTTGAGGCCAGAGGCCAGAGCCAGGGTAAACAGGTCAGGTTCCTGAAGAAAATGGCTGTAGCTGCCAGAGAGGAGAAAGGTGGAGATTAATTAGTGCAACGGTGAAACTGTACCCAGGCTCACAATGTGAGGATGGTGATGCGAATGGTTAACCTGGAGTGTTTACCCTGTACCAGACACTCTGCCAAGTGCTTTCCTCTCCTGGCCTCACAGAGTTCACTCCGCAGCCCTTTTCGTTCACCCCTCACTGAGTAGGCAGGCAGTGGTGCCATGAATGGGATCGGTCGGACCTGACCCCCACCAGAGAGCACGGGTTGGCAGTGGGTCCCCAGCTACCTCCATGCCTGGCACCTGCGGGCTCTGGGCTGGCTCTGTGCTGGCTGGGACTGATTCTTCTCTGCGTTCTTTGGAGAGGTAGTACCCACAGCCCAGCTTGGGGTGAAATCTGATGCTGAAGAATTCACTGCTGCCTCTAGCGTGCCTTCTCATCCTAGCTCCAGGCCATTCACTTCCTGCTTCTCCCGCTGTGCCCCGGTTTACTTTGTCCCATTGTTCCTAAAAGTGCAAGTAGATTTTGTTGAGCTGAGGGAGGAGGGCTACTGTCAGCATGCCTCCAGCCATCCCTTTTAAACCCCTGAAGGTACAGCCTAAGACAGAGTCCACACTTACCACACCCTTTTTGGCTCCTGTCTTTTCCCCTTTGATAACTGTCCTTTTTCTCCCCTCCTACTTCCTATCAGCCAGGAAACTAAACTACTGCCCAGAAATTTCTTTATGCATTTTCAAATTCTTACTGTGTACCTGCCGTTATTACTTCATTTTAATTGCCAGCTTATGCTTGAGTTAAAAAAATTAGGAGGAGGGGCGCCTGGGTTGCTCAGTTGTTAAATGTCTACCTTCGGCCCAGGTCATGATTACAGGGTTCTGGGATCGGGGCCCTGCATCACTCCCTGCTCAGCGGGGAGCCTGCTTCTCCCTCTCCCACTCTGCTTGTGTTCCCTCTCTCACTCTCTCTGTCAAATAAATAAATAAATAATCTTTAAAATTTTAAAAAAAAATTAGGAGGAAAATAGCTTCCTTGTAGATACCATCTCTTGATAACCTGATCTTTTTACAGATTGCCTAATTTGCTTTCTGGGTTAGGGAACTCAGTGGAGCTCATGCAGTCACAGAAAAGAAGCTGACCTGACCCTGTGATCTTTTACCTAAATGTCAGTTCTGAGGGGAGAGAAAAGCCACTAAAGTTTGGTGCCGGAGCAAACCAGATTTCCACTGAATCACCTAGGTGCCCACAAACCAGATTTTATAAAAATAGAATCTGTCCCAGGGCACCTGGCTGGCTCAGTTGATGGAGCTTGGGACTCTCTAAGTTCAAGCCCCACGATGAGTATAGAGATTACTTAAAAATAAAATCTTTAAAAAATAAAATAAAAATTGAATCTGCCCCAGTCTTTAAGTACAAGTTAACCAATCTGGCATTGCCATCCTGAAACCTCAAACTGATTAACAGGTATGTGTTTTTAATCAGAGCATACAGTTAATAGCCTCTAAGTCATGTGAAAAGGTATAAAAAGAGTAAAAAGGTTAAAGTTTCACAATTTCCTTTTATACTAAATTTGGCTTTGTTTTGCTAAATCTTAACCACTTGACATTTAGTGTATAGTCCTGATGAAGCCCAGACTTCATTCCTGAGTGTTCATTTTGATTGCTCTTAATTTATTTATTTTCTAACTCCTTTCATTAGCTTTTAAAATTTATGTTTTGACACTCTAGAAATGAGTGAGAGTTGAGACAACTCCCTGTTTTACTCTCTTTGAAGTGTATGGTGGGCTGGGACCAGAAAGGCAGTTGACTTCTGAAGGGCCAGACTCAAGTTCATTTCAAGTAGAGGATGACTTCGCCAACTGGGACTAATTTTGTGTTCTTCAGTTTCCCACAGTCAGATCACCCGCCTCTACAGCCGATTCACCAGCCTGGACAAAGGAGAAAACGGGACTCTCAGGTAGGCAGTTGCCGTCTTTATTTTTGGGCAGTATCTGAATAGGCGCCTTTATCCCCAGGGCACAGGTGATAGGCATCTAGAGTGCAAAGGGCAGGGACCAGTTCTTCACTGTCTTTGAGCATCATGCATTCACCAGGGAGTTAAATAAGCAGAAGAATGGCATTACATTCATCACCAGGTGCTTTGTGCCTTAGTCTTAACTCCTCTTAGTTTGGGTGGCCATTGTTCTGGTCCTAGGAACGTCCTTTTAAGATTTTTCAGCTTTCTCTGCTTGAGTTTTCCCGTGGCCCTTTCCCAGACATGTTAGCCTTCAAGAAGTCAATCCAGGGCAGTCCAAGGTGGTCTAGATTGTTTTGCCCTCTCCTCTCAATTCCCAACCAGCCCCATAACCCTATGGTACACCACTTTGTATATGTTAATGTTAGATAAGATGTTCGGTGTTTTAGTCTAGAGCAGTGGTTCTCAATTGAGGCCTCTTTTGCTCCTAGGCAACAAAATATCTGGAGATGTTTTCAATTCTCAGGATTGAGGCGTAACGTTGATGTCTGGTGTGTGGTGGCCAGGAATGTAGCTAAATGTGCTAAAATAGACAGGATAGGCACCCCCACAACAAAGTTATTCTTCCCTAAATATCCAACATGCTAATGTTGAGAAACTCTGCTCTAGAGTTAATTATATGATTTCAGAATAATGGGATTTTGTACCACTTCGAATTTGTAATTGTCTTATCATTGTCCAATGAAATATCTCCTTACCGTTACCTCCCACCCTAACTCGCAGTGGCAAGCTCAGCTTTAACTAAGTAATAGAGAATGAAGCTGTCAACTTTTCTAGTGGCTGGCAGGAAGCAAGAAGTGGTCTAGGAATTCTTTGAAGGCTTCTAGCACAGTGGTGGGATATGGTCTAAAGGGGGAAGGAGTATAGTTGCTAAGCCTTTGTGCATGATCTTCAGGCAGAGTAGCTAGAGAATGCTGGTAAATCCATAGGGCCATGTTTGTGCAGGGCAAAATCTGCTGTCACTAGAAGCTGAGATGGACTCAAACCATGCTATGTAGTCATTAACGTCAACAACTGGAATACCTACCATGTGCAAAGACCACAATGGGTGCTTTCTCTTCTTTTTTATATTGAGACAAATACATATAATATAAAATTTACCATTTTAAAGTGTACAGTTCATTGACATAAAGTGCATTCATAATGTTGTATAACCATCACTGCTATCTAGTTACAGAACATCTTCATGTCCCCGGATGGAAACCTTGTACCCAGTAAGCAGTCATTCACTATTTTAGGGGCAGGGACAACCACTAATCTACTTTTTCCTCTCTCTGGGCATTTCATATAAATGGAATCATATAGTAGGTGGCCTTCTGTGACTGGCTTCTTTCATTTAACATGGTGTTTTCAAGGTTCTTCAACAATATAGCATATACCAGTACCTCATTCCTTTTTATGGCTGAATAATATTCCATTATATGCATATACCATGTTTTGTTTATCTGCTGATAAGTTGATGGGCACTTGGAACATTTTTGTGTGGACATATGTTTTAATTCTCGTTAAACTTTTACTTAGGAGTAGTATTGTGTGTCCTATGGTAATTTTATGGTTAATTTATTGAAGAACACCGAATTGTTTTCCACAGAGGCTGCACTGTTTTACATTCCTACCTGCGGTATATTGAGCGTTCACACTTCTCCACATTCTCACCAACACTGACTGTCTGTCTTTTGATACTAGCTATGCTGATGGGTGTGAATGATAATATCATTGTGGTTTTGATTTGCAGTTCCCTGCTGGCTCTTGATCCTGAGCATCTTTTCATGCTTGATCATTTGTATATCTTCTTCAGAGAAATGCCTGTTTGAGTCCTTTGCCTATTTTCTAATTGGTTTGTCTTTTTGTTGATCTGTAAGAGTTCTTCCTATATTCTCGATATTAGATCCTAATGAAATACACGATTTGCAAATGTTTTCTCCTGTGGATAGTCTTTTCACTCTCTTTGTGGTTTTCTTTGAAGCACAAAAGTTTTAAATTTTGATGAAGTCTAATTTATCTAATTTCTTTTTTGGGCTATATGCTTTTGGTGTCATATCTAAGAAACCATTGCCAAATCCAAGGTCATGAAGATTTACCCCCAATGTTTTCTCCTAAGAATTGTATAGTTTTAGCTCTTCTATTTAGGTCTTTGACTCATTTTGAGTTATTTTGTGTGTGTATACATGTACTATATATATGGTGTTAGATTAAAGTCAAATTTTATATATGTACTTTAATATGCATACTCTAAATGTACTATATATATGTATACACGTACATGTATACATGTACGTGTATATATATTATATATGTTTTGTATATGTATACAGTATGCAGTTAAAGTCAAATTTTATTTTTTTTGCACTTGGATATCTACCTGTCCCAGTGCCATTTGTTGAAGAGACTCTGTAGATTTGCACTTGAAAAAATAAATCAGGGGTGTAGGGTGACTCATTAGGTTTAACAACTGACTCTTAATTTTGGCTCAGGTCATGAGATCAAGCCCTGCCTCTGGCTCCTCGCTCAGCTTGGAGTCTGCTTGTCCCTCCCCCTCCGCTTCTCCCTCCACTTGCACCTGCTTTCTCTCTCAAATAAATAAAATATTTTTAAAAAGAAAAGAAAAAAATAAATCGTACTAGAAATCTTATTTTTTAAGGTTTTATTTTTAACTAATCTCTATACCTATTGTGGGGCTTAAACTCACAACCCTGACATCAAGAGTCACTTGCTCTCTAGCCTGCATGAGCCAGGTGCCCAGAAATCTTTTTTTTTCCCTTTCAGCTCTAATACTTGAATAATTTATTTGAGTTCGGGGTTATATCTTCCTCATAAATTCAGATTTAATCACTGAGTAAAGATACAGAATTCACGGGGCATCTGGGTGGCTCAGTGGGTTAAGCTTCTGCCTTCAGCTCAGGTCATGATCCCAGGGTCCTGGGATCGAGCCCCACGTCGGGCTCTCTGCTCGGCGGGGAGCCTGCTTCCCCCTCTCTCTCTGCCTGCCTCTCTGCCTCCTTGTGATCTCTGTCTGTAAAGTAAATAAAATCTTAAAAAAATTTTTTTTTAATAAAAAAAAGACACAGAATTCATTTTGAGTCCTTTTCTTTGTGGAAACAGTGCTATGTAAATTGTGTGTGGGGGGTATCACTTTCATTATTTGCTGAAAAACAGTGGAAAGACTCTTAAAAAAGGAGCTGTCTCTTAGAAAGGATGAAAACTTTGTAGGTGTCAGGTGGTATTTACCTGTTGATTAAAATGTAGCTAAGATTTGCTCAGTACCTAAAACACTGTTTCATACTTAATGGAAGGCCAGTGGGCTAATTGACTCATTTGATAGGTATTTATTGACTATCTGTGATGTGCTAGGCACCGTTCTTAGCACTTGTTTCTACACATTCTTGGGGAAGAGGTGGTGGAAAGTGATGAGATAATTTTTTATTTCATAGCTACCTGGATCTAACTGATATTTCGTACTCAGCTTTACAAAGCACTAGGTCCTAAATGTGTGCTTTGATCTCCAAGTGGTGTGGATTCAAACACAAGGGAAGCCCCAGGCCATCTTGAGAACAAGAAGAAATTACCCCATTGTACTACACAGTAAACAATGAGCATATTATATGTAAATCATTTTGTTGGATCACCCACTATCGGGATTTCAGCTCTGGTTTTGCTTCCTGACAGCAGCCATCTCTGCCTCTGGCCGTCTGTTAGATTGTCTTACCCTCTTCCTTAGCCAACAGTGTCTTCTCTCCTACTCCCTCCAGCCTTAGAGAACTGCTGGACTCTAAAATCTTCTATAGTACAGTATGATATAGCTCCTTCTAGTTTTTACTGCCAAACCCAGCTCAAGTCCTGTCGTGACCTTTCCAGAACCCATTAGGGTGCTTAGCCAAATGCAAGTGACCAATCTTTTGTTGACTGGAACAGGCCCCACTTTCTTAAGAAGGCTTTTAGCAGAAATCATTTCCTTTTTACATTTTCTTCACTTTACCCTTCTATGATGCCCCATGTCTGGGCCTGAAGCCAGATCTGCAGAGCAAGAGGCTACCAGGTACCCTCCTCTGCATTTGTATTGCTTTGTAGTGTCAGTCCTGGAGGGAACATACAGCAGAAACTATGGAAGGCTTTGGCTAGAAATGGAGCTGCTCCAAAGTGCTTTCAGAGATTTGCCCCAAAGTATGTTTAATAGGACACTAGTTTTTTGGTCTACCAATAGGTGTTTATAAAAAGAAGAAAAAAAATTACCAACTAAGCTTTATGCAAAGCTTTGTGGGCAGGGTTTAACAGGCTTCTTTTTAATGGCATTTCCTGGCATCTTTAATATGCTCAAATGAATTGGGCCTGTTCAAGAGGGGAATACTGTAAACAGTATTTGTGAAATTATTTGCAGTTCTCCTATAGACTTTCTTTTTATATGGGTCCTCTCCCACGTTGGTATTTCATGAACATAAAAATGTACTGTAACCTCACAAATCTTATTTTCTTCAGATGTTGTTATTTGGGTAAAATGTTTCTACCACTGCTGTTGAAATTGATCTTCCTGAAATGGGCATCTTTTTTTTTTTTTTTTTTTTAGGTATATTTATTTGAGAGAGAAAGAGAGCACACAGAGGGAGGGGGAGAAGCAGACTCCCCAGTGAGCAGGGAGCCCCATGTGGGACTGGATACCAGGACCCCTGGATCACGACCCAAGCCGAAAGCAGATGATTAACCAACTGAACCACCTAGGTGCCCTGGGCATCTGTCTTGTAAAGGGTCTTGCAGTGGTCCTTTTTAGGTCGGGTCAAGATGAGAATCTTATCAGCATCTGAATACAAAGATGATTTCTTTTGTTTAAGTATCTTCTGTACTGGGGCATCTGGGTGTCTCAGTCAGTTAAGTGTCTGCCTTTGGTGATCCCAGGTTCCTTGGGATTGAGACTTACATAGGGGGAGGGAGTCTGCTTCTCCCTCTGTCCCCTCTCCCCCTGCTCCTCTACTGCTGGCTCACGCGTTCTCTCACTCTCTCTCAAATAAATATATTTTTAAGAAAAACATCTTCAGGGGGTGCCTGGGTGCCTCAGTGGGTAAAAGCCTCTGCCTTCAGCTCAGGTCATGATCCCGGGGTCCTAGAATTGAGCCCCACATCGGGCTCTCGGCTCAGCAGGGAGCCTGCTTCCACCTCTCTCTCTCTCTCTCTCTCTCTCTCTCTCTCTGTCTGCCTCTCTGTCTACTTGGGATCTCTCTCTGTCTGTCAAATAAATAAATAAAATCTTAAAAAAAAAAAAAAACATCTTCTGTACTGATGTATGGTGTTAGAAGTCAGCATAATGATTACCCTTTGCGGAGGGGAGCAGGTAGAGACAAAAGGAGCAGGAAGGAGGTGTCTGGATATAGATCATAATCTGTTTCCTGATTTGGGGACTGGTTATAATCTTAACTGGGTTACAATTCATCATGCCAAATACTTGTGATTTGTGCTCTTTTCTGTGTATATATTATACTTCAGTAAAAGTTTACTTGAAAAATATCTTATTGAGGGGCGCCTGGGTGGCTCAGTGGGTTAAGCCGCTGCCTTCGGCTCAGGTCATGATCTCACGGTCCTGGGATCGAGTCCCGCATCAGGCTCTCTGCTCGGCAGGGAGCCTGCTTCCCTCTCTCTCTCTCTCTGCCTGCCTCTCTGTATACTTGTGATCTCTCTCTGTCAAATCAATAAATAAAATCTTAAAAAAATAAATAAATAAATAAATAAATAAATAAAAGGAAAAATATCTTATTGAGCAATTTTAACATCGAGTATTTGTCAGACAATATTTTTTCTCAAGTAATACCATGATGAAAAATATTTCTGGATATTAAATCATGCAGGTTAAGTTGACTACAGGGGATAGTGCAAAGCAACTAACATCTGCAAGTACTTATTACTGAGAAATGCTAGTTGGCTATGTTGTTACATATCGCTTAAAAAAAACATTACCTGTAAATTTCAGGAGCTTGAGTCCTGAATGGGAGCCATTTATCTGCTTAAACACTGAGTGCTTTTGAGGTTCACTTTCTTGTTTAACTTTACCCAGAGGACAGATGATTTCAGTGTGCCAAACAAGCGCTTGCTTTGTACGCACTGGTATCAGTCATTCCAGAATGAAGTTTCCCTGAGAGAACCGTGATCCCAGTCTAATTCTTACTCTTATAGTAGATAATCTTTTTTTTTTCCTTCTCTGAAACCTTCAGATCATCTTCTTTTGATGTTCTGAAACTTCACAAAGGCATACCTTTTTTTTTTTTTCATTATTCATCGCTCAGTATTAGATGAACATTCTTTTTTTTTTTTAAGATTTTATTTATTTATTTGACAGAGAGAGATCACAAGCAGGCAGAGAGAGAGGGAGAAGCAGGCTTCCTGCCAAGCAGAGAGCGTGATGTGGGCCTCGATCCCAGGACCCTGAGATCATGACCTGGGCTGAAGGCAGAGGCTTAACCCACTGAGCCATCCAGGCGCCCCTTCTTTTTTTTTTTTTTTTAAGATTTTATTTATTTATTTGACAGACAGAGATCACAAGTAGGCAGAGAGGCAGGCAGAAAGAGAGGGGGAAGCAGGCTCCCCGCTGAGCAGAGAGCCCAATGTGGGGCTCGATCCCAGGACCCCGGGATCATGACCTGAGCCGAAGGCAGAGGCTTTAACACACTGAAGCACCCAGGCGCCCCTAGATGAACATTCTTAATCTAAAAATATGTCCCTTAGCTGGGAAGTTTTCTTCTGTTATTTCTTTTATTATTACCCCACCCTCCTTTCTTTTTTGATCTTTTTTTTTTATTATTTTTTAAAAGATTTTATTTATTTATTTAAGAGACAGTGAGTAAGAGACAGACCATGTCAGGGAGTGGGGGGGGGGAGAAGCAGACACCCTACTGAGTGGAGAGTCCAATGTGGGGCTCGATCCTGGGACTCTGGATTCATGTCCAGAGCCAAAGGCAGCCACTTAGCCAACTAAGCCACCCAGGCATCCCAGATGCGCATGGGATATCTGTTGGCTGGTTATTGCAGCATCAAGACTCAGCTTTTCACTCATATTTCCTGTTTGACTTTTTCCTTTGCTTTCTGAAAGAAATCCTTGCATTTGTTTTTCAGTTCTTTTGATGGTACTTACTTACTAGTCCATAGTCTTATTTTTTAACTTCGGAGAACCCTTCTTGTTCTCTGACCTCTCTTCTCTCACAGTAGCTTATTTTTGCTTTACAGATGTAAAAATGTATCAAATGTGTTTTGGGCTCCTTATTAGAATCTTTCAGGGGCCCCGGGTGGCTGAGTTGGTTAAATGGCTGCCTTTGGCTCAGGTCATGATCCGAGGGTCCTTCGTGACCCTAGGGTCCTGGGATCGAGCCCCACATAGGGCTCCCTACTCAGTGGAAGAGCCTGCTTCTCTCTTTCCTTCTGCTTGCTGCTCTGCCTACTTGTGTTCTCTCTCTCTGTCAAATAAATAAAACCTTTAAAAAGAAAAAAAGAATCTTTCAAAACTTTCAGTGTTCCCTGAATTATCATTATCTCTATTCATCTTGATTCTTCTCTTTTATGCTATTAATTTTTCCATAGTATCTGGTGAGCTTTGGTTGTCCATTCGTATTCATGAAAACACCTGCATGGAGTACTGTAGAAAACTGGCATGGATTTATTTGTGATTGGTTTCTTCACAGGTCTTTCCTGGATGGAAAGGCTGACTTCAAGCCCTCTGTTCTCTGAGCAGGGCCAGTAAGTTGGTCGACTTCACTTTAGGGTATGTGGTCAAGGAGCAAGGGGACAGATTTGTGGCCCCCTTCCCCCAAATAAAAGGACTATGTTCCTCCTAAGCCTACTTCTCATATTTGGTTGCAGCCCTACCCAGGTAGGACTTGCCGTTTCTTTCCATAACCCTTCTCCATTTTTCTCCTGGGGACAAATGGTTTTATATTCTTAGGATGGGGACTAGCAGCAATGGGCAGCTGGCCTATTCTTTAAAAATTCCTTTAACTCATTATGAATGAGTTCATTCATTTACCTCTGAATATGGTGCCTTGCTGAGATTCTGCAGGGCGGAATGGCTCTCCGCTCCACTGCAGCCTTCTCATGGGCCCTCTACGCTGACTTACTTGTCACTACATTTGCATTGATTTTCTGACTTCCAGAATTTGGCACAATCCCTTGTTTACTAGTGCACTCCTCCCACCCTGGTTGTTTATGTCAGGGATATGTTCCGTGTGTATGTTTCTGCTGACTTTTCAGGCAGTTTTAGAGAATGAGAGGTCAGTGTGTATGTGCCCACCATGTTCAATCAAAAGTCACATGCAGCCTTGCAGCTCAACGGGTCTGGCCCTGGAATGCTAAAACAATTGGCAGAGACACGATTTGGCACCTGTTAACACTTCCATGATTCTATTATCAAGATAACAACAAAATTGTATTACTGATTTAATTTAGAATATTAATTAGAAGGGGGTGCCTGGCTGGCTGAGTTGGAAGAACATGTGACTTTTGATCTTGGGGTCGTGAGTTTGAGCCCCATGTTGGGTGTAGAGATTACAAAATATAAATAAACTATTAGTTAAATGCTTCAGATAATGGAAATTATTTCAGTGTTGAATCTAAATAATAAGTTATTTATTTCTATTTTATCACTTAAATATGGAACACTTTCCTTAGTTCAGTATGTCCCTCAAGTATGTCCTTTTAATAGATTTTAATGTCCTCATTATGTACATAAGTCATCTCACCATCCACCCTGGGGCTTGAAATACAAACAGTTAACTGAGGCTGATTTTCCAGTCAGAGAGGGAACCTGCATACTGAAGATCAGTGTAGAGGGCTGGCCCTTCTGGTTACTAAAAGTCTCTCAAACAGCCTTTTCCTTCTGAGGGTCTGGAAAACCACTCTTCACTGGGAATTTCTTAGCCACAAAGAATGCTGTTATATCGGGCGCCTGGGTGGCTCAATGGGTTAAGCCTCTGCCTTTGGCTCAGGTCATGGTCTCAGGGTCCTGGGGACACCCAAGCCCCCGAGCTCCTCCCCCCCCAATCAGGCTCTCTGCTCAGCAGGGAGGCTGCTTCCCCCTCTCCCTTTGTCTGCCTCTCTGCCTCCTTGTGATCTCTCTCTGCCAAATAAATAAATAAAACTCTTTAAAAAAAAAAAGAATGCTGTTATATATGATTCTATGCTCAGACTTGCCTACTTCCAGTTATAATATCTTTTCTTAAAATATCTTTGAGGGAAAAAAATATCTTTAAGGAAGATTTTCCCAGGTATACTGTAAGGGACAATATAATATTGGCATGCTTTTTTATGAGTACACACAGATTTTGAACAAATCTTCCGTGTGTGGGCTGCTTCAAGTATATATTTTTCTCTATTAGGTTTGCGTCAGTGGACAAATTTAAGTTATGTTTTAGAAAAAATTGCCCATGTGATCTCCATTCTGCTATAGAACAACTAATAATAAACTGTGTATTATTGAGTTTACAAACTATTGTTTTTTACTCTTTCATTTTAATCTTGATACTATCAACAGCATTCCTCTTGGTCTTATAAAACTGTATTGTATAAACAATCTAAATTCCAAGAGTAGAGTTAAAAAAAAAGTGTCAAAGGACAGGTTTTGGTCTTACTGACATTGGAATTCCAAGACTAGATCCCTTTTGAGACTGAAGTTCAGGCTGGATTGTGTACTCACTGCCTGATATTAGACATGGTATTTAAACTGTGCTGTTTCTCAGCCAAAATTACCCCAGCTTGTTAGACATTAAGCTGAGGTATGTGGCTATGCAATTCAAATGAGCCTTAATCTTCATTTAAAAGGGAGTAGTTATTGTTTCTTAACCTCTGTCAAGGAAGAGGAACCACTTTGGGTGATAACTTGGACTTTGTATTACAGAACAAGTTATGTAATAAGAACTTAGTACATCTTTGTGGAATCAAATAATCAGGACCTCTGTAACATCCTTTATCTTTTATCATCTTAAGCAGCGTCTTCTTCTGGTTCATTCATTGATGTAAAAATTATTACCCTAAGTGATCAAGGAGGATTAGAATTCAGAGTTACTGTTCCAGAGCCCTGCATTTAGTCCCCTAGGTCAATTTCAACCTGTGTCACCACCAGATGTGCTGGAGATGAGCTTCTTCAGTTAATTTAGCACCATCTAAATGTTAAACCGTTCTAAGAGAAACATGGTATTAAAGGCTTCTGGATAAAATAGGGGTATTTCATTAGCAGTTAGTACAAAGTGGGTAGAGGAATAAGTTTTATCTCTTCTGATAGTAAACATCTTGAAGGCAAGAGTGGGGCTTATTTGAGTTTTATATTTTTATTTTTATTTTACTTTTTTAAACTTTTTATCTGGAAATACTCATTTCAAACTTATAGAAAAGTTCCAAGAATAATACAAAAACTTCTACGTACCTGAAATCTAGATTTACCAATTGTTAATATTTTGCCACAGTCTTCATTGTGACATTCTTGTGTCAAAGTCAAGAAATTTAGCATTTTTTTTTTAAGATTTTATTTATTTATCAGACAGAGATCACAAGTAGGCAGAGAGGCAGGCAGAGCGAGAGAGGGGGAAGCAGACTCCCTGTAAGGCAGAGAGCCCAATGTGGGGCTCAATCCCAGGACCCTGGGATCATGACCTGAGCCGAAGGCAGAGGCTTTAACCCACTGAGCCACCCAGGCGCCCCAGAAATTTAGCATTTTGATATAGTTATATACTATTACATAATTCCATATTCTGTATGGAATTACGTAGCTCAGTAATGTCCTTTGTGGCAATGTTATTCCTAGTCTAGATCATGCATTGAGTTCAGTCGTGTGTCTCCTATGATCTGGAGCAATCTGCCTTTCTCTGTCCTTCATGACATCCATATTTTTGAGGAGTATGGGTATGTTATAGACAGTTTTATATTCTTGGCACTGAATATCAACTAAGAAATTTTTAGAAATTACTTATTGAACATTTTTTGGGCGAGCACCTTTCTTTCAGAGTGTTTGATATGCTAAAGGTGTGTGTGTGTGTGTGTGTGTGTTTATTTATTGGGGTCCCCCAGTGGCTCAGTCAGCTGAGTGTCTGCCTTCAGCTCAGGTTGTGATCCCAGGGTCCTGGAATCGAGCCCCAGGTTGAGCTCCTGGCTAAGTGGGGAGTCTGTTTTTCCCTCAGCTTGAACCCCTGCTGCTGTGTGCTCTCTCTCTCTCTCAAATAAGTGAACAACTTTTCAAGAAGATTTTATTTATTTATTTATTTATTTATATATTTGAAAGCATGAAAGAAGGCAAGGGGAGGGGGTCAAAG
This sequence comes from Lutra lutra, assembly GCF_902655055.1. Classification (NCBI taxonomy): domain Eukaryota; kingdom Metazoa; phylum Chordata; class Mammalia; order Carnivora; family Mustelidae; genus Lutra; species Lutra lutra. The sequence continues at coordinate 60,863,232 of NC_062284.1, forward strand.
GGGAGGAATGGAACCTTGAGCAGACTCCGTGCTGAGTACAGAGTCTGGTACAGCTGAAACCTACAACCCTGGGATCATAACCTGACCTGAAGTTGGTTGCTTAACCAACTTGGCCATGCAGGCACCCCAAGAAATCTGTGGATTTTTTTTTAATGATTTTATTTATTTGAGAGAGGACCAAGTGGATTGGGGGACACAGGGAGAGTGAGAGCAAGAAGCAGACTCCCCACTGAGCAGAGAGCAGAAATGGGACTGAGATCATGACCTGAGTCAAAGGCAGATGCTTTACCCACTGAGCCACCCAGGCACCCTGTGTTTTTGTTATTATTCTATTCTATTTTATTTTATTTATCAAGATTTTATTTTTAAGTAATCTCTACACCTAACGTGGGACTCAAACTCAAGAGTCATGCTCTCTACTGACTGAGCCAGCCAGGCGCCCCAGAAATGTGGGGTTTTTGTTGTTGTTGTTGTTGTTTTAGAAAAAAGAACATGTATTTGACTTCAATTTAAATTTAGACTTAAATCATAGTTCTGCCACTTAACTAGCTCATAGCACTGGGCAAGTTACTTTAGCTCACTGCCTCTCAGTTTCCTCAACTTGAAAAGAATACAAATAAAACGTTGGCCTAAAGAAATGAGATAATGTGTATAAACAGAGCAGCATGTGGTATGTATACAGCGAATGGCAGCTAATAATACTCATCTCAGCATAACTTCCAAGTTGTGAGAGGATGACTGCTCTTTCAGGATCAAGGTTTAAATATTTCTGTGGTCTGGGTCTGTAGAAGGCAATGGAGAAAAGGCCAGAATCAGAGTAAGGAAGTAATGGAAATCACTTAGTTGTCGCACTTAATTCTTTCCTTGGACACTGCCTAAGAATTCCTTGCATTTCATAGATGTTGTAGATCCTAGCAAGGGTCCAGGATTTTTGCTACTATACACAAGCTCTGTGGTGTTGATAGTTGGCGCTGCTGTTCACTCCAAACTTAGTAACTAAGTACAAAATGGTAATGTTCAAAGAATGATTTACAGGGACAGCTCAGTATTTGCTTGTTAGTTGTTTTATTGACGTAACTTGTGTGCTGAATTCACTGGAATGTGGCATAGTCGAATCTGGCTTCTTCCACTCCTGAGTTGGTGCAAGAAACACTTGGCAGGTACTAAAGTGCTATTCTTTGCACTTATTTGGTATAATTTGCCACAGAAGTAAATTCCATGAGGTAATATTCTTGCTAGGTTGTACTCTTGCATGACTGAATGAATTCCTGCTAAGGGCCAATAGTCTCTAACTCAAGGTGATTCTCTTGGCAGCCGGGAAGATTTCCAGCGAATTCCGGAACTTGCCATCAATCCATTGGGGGACCGGATCATCAATGCCTTCTTTCCAGAGGGGTGAGTCCCTGCAGTTGTTGGCTTTCTTGCTGAGGCAAATCTGGAATAATGTTATTGGTTGGGCCCTTTTAGACCACGATCCTCCTGACTATATTGGACATCCTTAACTTGGTTGTTCTAGACTATCTCTTCTGATAGGTATATGAGCCTATTTTCAAAATTGTCTTTAATCTCTGTTTATAATTTCAAATTTAGAGAAAAGTTGCTAAAATTGAAAATACAAAGAACTCCTGTATGTCTTTCACCCAGATGCATCTGGTTACATCGTTAACCTTTTATTTCATTGGCATATGCTCTCTGTCTCCCTGTGTTCCAGCCAGTGAAAATATAATCAAGTCACATATGTGATTATAAATTTTCTAGTACCCACATTAAAAAAGGTAAAAAAAAGCAAGTTAATTATGTCAATATATATTTTATTATCTGATGTATTTAAAATAATTTAATAGTCAATATATTTAATATATTACATTCGTTTTAATATTAAGTCTTTGAAATCTTGTGTGTAATTTACACCTATAGCACCGATCAGCTGCTGTAATACTAATATAAAATATTATGTATTTTGTTTTTTTCCAGCTTTATTGAGAAATGTCATATTGTGTAAGTTTAAGGTATACAGCACAGTGTTTTTATATATGTACATATTGTGAAATGATTATCACAATAAGGTTAATGCATTTATCGCCTTACACAGTTACTGTTTTTGTATGATGAGAACTTTTACAATCCACTCTCTTAGCAACTTTGAAATAGACAGCACTAAAGATATTGTTACCTGTAGTCACCATGTTGTACGTGATGTTCCCAGAACTTACTCATAACTAGAAGTTTGTACCCTTTGACCACCTTCACCGGTTTCTCCCATTGTCTATTTTATTCTAATATATCAATCACATTCCTATTTTAATCTTCCTGATAGTACTTCCTGATAGTACTTCCCTGATAGTACTTCCCCGCCGTCCAGTACACGATCCATTCTGGGTCAGTTGTCATGGCTCTTCGGCCTCCTTTAATGTGGAACATTTCCACAGCCTTTATTTTTCTTTTAGAACATTGGCTAAGGGTACAGTCCCCTCCACCACACACAGTTTGTCAAACAGATTTGGGTTTGTCTAGGCTTTTGATACGCTTCACTACCCAATACACTGACTTCCAAGTCCTGAGTAAATATTTATAGATTTGATTAGGTACCTTTTTCTGAATAAAGCTTATTATGTTATTTTAAGTAATCTCTTTAACAATTTCTTCCTGGTTCCTTGTGACTTATCTGTATGACCCAAAGGACTTTAAAAAGTTCAGTGGTTGCCAATTTCTTAATAATGAGACTCAGTGTCAGCGAGGATATTATCGGATAAAATGGAGAGGAAATTTTAGAACTCTGCACTGAGAGCGGAAGAATCTGCAGTTGAGAATTTGGGCATTCAGTAAAGCTGAGTGATTGGACTGGGGCGGGGGGCAAAGGGAAGCCTAGCAGCTAATTTATGTGAAGACAGGAATCGAATGAAATGAAACTTGCTCTCTTCAGATTCATGTTGACCAGGAGGAATCTCCTGCCCTTCTTCATTTTTTCCTTTTTTTCTCCATGAACTGCCCTGTTGGTTTCTGGTAGTTTTTGTGCTGAAATCTTGAGTGTTTTTATTTTTATTTTTTTTCCTACTTCCTCCTTAGCCCATACAGAGCATTGATCCTGTCCAGCATTTGAACTTCCACAACTATGCTTTGTATCCAAACCTCTTGTAATGAAAAGTAAACCCAGTGGAGTCATTTTGCCAACATTTTTTTCAGAGTTCTGTAGTAAGCATTGGTTATTAGGAAAAGCAGTTTGTGGGAAGCAGTTTTCTATGACAGTATCACCTGCCGTCCTGTGCAACGTTCTGCTCAGGACGCTAGGCGGGTGTGCGTGAGGAAGCCAAGGCCTGTGCCAGGCCACACTACTAAACTCTCGGCAAGAGGCCCTTCTGCTAATCACTCTAATAAGATACAGATACCCAGCTTCTGGGTTTTTTGTTTCTTCTCTCCCTAGTCTTATGCAAGTGGAATTTTTTTTAAATGAGATTGAAAAGTGCAGCATTGGTATTCAGTATACCCTTTTACTCAGAGACCTATGGCAGTAATATTTATACTCATTAATCTGTTGTTCTGGCATTTGCCTCAAATCTTATTCCACATCTTGATTCCCCAGATCTACTGCTCCATTTGCAGTCTACCTGGCTTCAAAAACTAACGGTAATTCTTTTGAGTACAGCGGGCTCAAGAGCTAGCTTTTGAAATCCATCCTCAGAAAGACTGATCTCTGTGTCTGCCTGGCACTTAAGAGACATGACATACCACAGCGATTTGGTGGGGCAAAAAAAAAGACTGGGATTTACTTTTAGGTAGTCACAGGAACCACGCAACCTGTTCTTTCCATGACTGCCACAGATAAATAACTTTGTCACGTTGGATATTCTTCTTTGAAGTACATTGTTCACTGAAGTTTTAGAATGATTTCTCTCGGGGTTGCTGATTTGCCTGTGGCACGATAGAAAGATTTTTCTCTAGTCTCAAGTACCAGAAAAGCTTTATACAAGAGTCTTTGCAACATTATGATCATGAGCAATCTATCCATTTATGAGGGGATAATAAAATCATAACAATGATTTTGCAGACATTTGAAATCTTTCAAAGTGTTTATATTGGTTGAAGACGTGCTTAAAAGTCTAAGAAAGCACAATAGGAAATTGTATATGCAGTATGTTCACAATTACCAAAAAGGCATAGAAAAATGAATAGAAGAAAAGATAGTAATAATTGTAATTGCTACAGGAGTGGTATTTTTCTACTTTTTTCCCCCTCATATTCTAAAAATGTATTTATTGCTTTTATAGCAAAATATTTATTTTAGATGCTGCATTTCCATAGTATACTTGAACCTTAAAATATTACTAGGTGGATGTGACTGCAGGGGAAGCATGAGAAGTGGCTGGGGAGTCATTGGGTTGGCATAGCTAACTTACTGCTTGATTTAGAGTCTGAAGCAGTGAGTTCAGGTTCTGGCTTGCCTGATAATGTAGCCCTTGGTGCTGCTTGAAATCCTTTTTGGGAAAAGAGCTATAAGGAACTTGAGTAGGTGACTGCTGAGTTGTTAACTAAGTCTGGTTAATCATTTATAACATGGGAAAAATAATACCCACCTCACAAGGTTGAGGTGACACTTAATATGAGCCCTAAAGAATTGTGCATATGGGAAAAGACCTTGTTAAATGGACTTTCGGCCACTCTAGCTAAAACTGTTGTCGGCATATTGGATTCATAAGAAAGAATCACTCTGATTGAGATGGTGTTCTTTTAATTCTGTTTCCCAATCAGAGAGGACCAGGTAAACTTCCGCGGATTCATGAGAACTTTGGCTCATTTTCGACCCATTGAGGATAATGAAAAGAGCAAAGATGTGAATGGACCAGAACCACTCAATAGCCGAAGCAACAAACTGCACTGTAAGGAGATAAAGTTTTCTGGCTTAAAATATTTGCGTTTATTTGCATTTACAAATCATTTATTTTACTCATTCATTCATTGAGCGAGCATTTGCTAGAGCTTAGTGATTGAGAGCTCAGACTGGAATGACATGGACCGGGTTCGAATCCCAGCTCTGCTGCTTTTCGGCCATGTGTCTTTGGGCAAATTATTTAAAATCTTTGGGCCTTGGTTTCGTCTTGTGTAAAATGGGATGTTAAGGGGTTTTGCATAAGGATGTTGTGATGATTAAATGAGTTAAAATATGTCACGTACCTGGCAATAAGAACTTAGCCGCTAATATTATCCTTAAAATTCATAGAATGCCTCCCATGCACCAGGCAGTGTGGTGAGTGCTAGAGCAACAACAGTGAATGAGACCTAGCCCCACCTGTAAGGAAGAGTGGCAGTCTCAGCTGATCTTAGAATTTGATGGATACTGAATGTGACTCAAGTAGAAGTACACAGCTGGCTTAGTACAAGATTTAACTTTTCTCCCCTTGCCTCTTGCCTCCTTTCCTTGGCTATTTGTTAGATTTCCCTCTGCCCTTATTGATTCATGTATGGGATTGCCTAATCCCTTACAACACTTCTCCAGAAGTTGAAGTTGAACTTCTCTTTTCATTCAACACAAGTTAAAATTGAAGTGGAAATCGTATTGCATTGAGTGAGCCTAAGCTTCTCTTACAAGAGTGCACTGTGGTATACAGAGAGGTCTTCGAAGCCACAGAATATATGGGGCCCATCAAGTTTGTATTCAATGATTTAAAGAAAAATAAAAGGCTTTTTAATATTGAGAAATGTAGATAAATCATAGAATATAATGCCAGATTTACACATTGAAAGATGCAGGCTGCCTGTCTGGCTCAGTCAGTAGAGCATGTGACTCTTGATCTCCGAATTATGAGTTCCAGCCCCTTGTTAGGCAGAGAGATTACTTAAAAAGAAGAAGAAGAAGAAGAAGAAGAAAAAGAGGCAGAAGAAAGATGGGTACATGAGTCTTAAACTTTTAACTCGTAGCCTTTGGGCCACATCGTCTGATCTCCCTGGCTAGGGAACAATGATTTTACTCCTCTCTTGATATTTCGGGTAAAGAGTTTCAGAAGCACTGAAATAAGTTTTGTTATATAAGACAGGGAAGATTTTTGAGCCAAAATAGTAAAATACTGCTCTTCTTTACCACAGTATCATGTACCTTAATGAGCGGAAATCTTAAGTACAAACAAAGCAATGTAGAAGAAAATAGAACTCCAATGAATTGTTCTCAAATGTATTGAATACTTTGTTAGTGAATTTTGATTTCTTTTTTTTTTTTAAGGTTTTTATTTATTTATTTGACAGAGAGATCACAAGTGGGCAGAGAGAGAGAAGCAGGCTCCCTGCTGAGCAGAGAGCCCGATACGGGACTAGATCCCAGGACCCTGAGACCATGACCCAAACCAAAGGCAGAGGTTCAACCTACTGAGCTACCCAGGCGCCCCATGAATTCTGATTTCTTCTTTCAAGACTAAATACTACTTGAGACAAAACCTGTTTCTCAACATTTTAAGGGTTTCACCTTATGTTTAGTACATGTTTGCCTGATTCTGACATTAGCATAATAGAAATTTTCTTACTTGGTGTTGTCAGACCAGGACTAAAATAATAATTGAGGGCGCCTGGGTGGCTCAGTTATTCGAGCAACTGCTTTCGGCTCGGGTCATGATCCTGGAGTCCCAGGATGGAGTCCCGCATTGGGCTCCCAGCTCCACAGGGAGTCTGCTTTTCCCTCTGACCTTCTCCCTTCTCATGCTCTCTCTCACTCTCCCTCTCTCTCAAATAAATAAATAAAATCTTAAAAAAAAAAATAATTGAAAAACCCAGCTCTAGCATAGAATCACAGAAGAGGGTACATGGTTTAATATTTTATTTTACCTTGAAATATTTATTTATTTATTTAAATTCAATTAATTAACATATAATGTATTAACTGGTTTCAGAGGTAGAGATCAGTGATTCATTAGTCTTATATAACACCCCGTGCTCGTTACATCACATGCCCTCCTTAATGTCCAGTTACCCCATCCTTCCATCCCCCCACTCCCCTCCAGGAACCCTCAGTTTATTTCCTATGATTAAGTCTCTCTTAAGGTTTTTCTCCCTGTTTGATTTCATCTTGTTTTTTTTCTCTCTCTCTCTTCCCCATGTTTCTATTTTGTTTCTTAAATTCCACATATGAGTGAGATCATATGATAATTGTCTTTCTCTAATTGACTTATTTCACTCAGCATAATACCCTCTAGTTCCATCCACATCGTTGCAAACTGCAAGATTTCTTTTTTTTTTTATTTACCTTAAAATATTTAAAAAAACATTCATTGCCCGATCTTTTGGTGTGGGACTAAGAGTTTTGGGTTTTATTTGTTTTCGTAAAAGTCTGCTGATGGGAGTTGTGTAACGTTTTATATAGAGCACATCTATAATGTATGTAGTCTGAGGTTTCTGGTTGCAGTTTCTTTTAAATGGAGAAAGAGCTTAAAGGTACTGTAAAGCATTCCGAAAATAGAATCTTTCTATTGTTTACATTTTTCCTTAATCTCTTGTGCTTGTTCTGCCACACTTTACGTTAGTAGCAGGTGTTTGTTTTTTTATTTCCGGTAACTTAATTTTGAGTCTCTCAGAAGTAATTTTCTCAGAAACAATAATTTTGTTTTTATATACATGTTTCACTTTTTATTAATTAGATGTAGTTTTTATTAACAGTACAGATAGCCCAGTTGTAGGGCATGTATACACCGACTCTTGGAGAGCCTCCAGGGTAGCTGGTGGAGTGGACACTCAGGTGTTGCCCATTAGCTACAAGTACGCAGTGTGCCACCACGTCAGTTGGAACGATTTGCAGAGGGAGGGAGAGAATCCCTGAATCAAGTGAGTAGGTTAAGGAGACCATTAAGAGACATTCTGTGCTGCTATGAAAGCACAGAATGAAACTATGCTTGCTTTTCTAATCCAGGATTAGAGTAGACTTTAAAGGTCATCAGACCTAACACATACCGGTTACCTGAATGCCCTCTCTGCATGAGCTCTACTTTTAGGGGTAGGGAGGGACTCTATTTGTTTAAGTCATGAATTCCTTTGGCAGTCTAGTGAATCCTACTGACCCCATCTCAGAATACTTTTGAAACCATAAAAGCAAATACATAGGATTATAAAGGAAACCAATTATATTGAAATGCAGTTGCCAAAGTATTTCTTTTTTAAAGATTTTATTTATTTGAGAGTGAGAGAGAGTATGAGAGGGGAGGAAGTCAGAGGGAGAAGCAGACTCCCCACTGAGCAGGGAGCCTGATGTAGGACTCATTCCTGGGACCCTGGGATCATGACCTGAGCCAAAGGCAGCCCCTTAACTGGCTGAGCCACCCAGACTCCCCAATTGCCAAAGTATTAGGGCAACTTTGTGACAGAGTAACAGATGTGCTTCTTTGTTATTTATTTATTTCAAGATTTATTTATTTATCTGAGAGAGAGCGTGTGTCATCCATGAGCAGGGGGAGGGGCAGAGGGAAAGAATCCCCAAGCCCGTTCCCTGCTCAGCATGGAACCTGATGTGGGGTCCAATCTCAGGATCCAGAGATCATCACCTGAGCTGAAACCAAGAGTGGGACGCTTAACTGAACCACCCAGGCGTCCCTATTAAATAATAGATATAACATTGGAGGCTGTGGAACAGCTCTGTGTCTTTTTAAAATTATTATTATTGAAGTATAGTTGACATATAAAATAGTAGTTTCAGGTGTATCACATAGCGAAACAGGTTTTGTCTCAAGTAGTATTTAGTCTTGAGAGAAGAAATTAGAATTTACTAACAAACCAGTTTCTGGTTGACTGTAAACTTAGAGGTATAGTGAAGATAAGATACCACAGAATCAGAACCAAAAGAAATACTGATAGGCTGGAAAAAGCTGGACTCAATCTAATAAAATGAATGCTGTAAGGGATATACTAGAGTGCTACATTTGGGTCCGCAGCATGTTTAAATAAGACCTAAGGAATAAATCCAAGATGCAGCCACTGTACAGCGTGACTGCCTGACTTGCAGCACCTTGACCCTCACCTCAAGAGTCATGTAGTATCAGGCCATAAGAACAGAATGAGCGTAATGGTAATCCCACTGTATGCTAAAGAGGACATTTTAGGAACCATATTTCATTTTGGATCCCAGAAATATACTAAAGCACATTTATGACACAGTACCTAGAAGTTCGAGGGCACTGAGGAAGATTTTTTTTAATTATGGTAAAAAAAAATACATAACATAGAATTCATCATCTTTTTTTTTTTTTCTTTTTTTTTTTGGTGGGCAGCAAAGCAAACTTTATGGAGTGTTAGTAAAGTGATGGTACAAAACTCCTGAAGAGGGAGAAGACCTGAGAGGGTTGCCCTAAAATTTATCATCATAACCATTTTCTTTAAAGATTTTATCTGTTTATTTTAGAGGACCTGTACATGAGCTGGGGGAGGGGCAGAGGGAGAAGGAGAGAAGCTCACTACTTGCCAGAGCTCAGAGCTTACTCTCAGAGCTCAGCTCAGGGACTTAGTCTCAGGACCATCCTGATCTGAGCTGAAATCAAGAGTCAGGCACTTAATGGACTGAGCCCCCGGGTGTCCCAGAAGGAAAATTTTTTTTTCCAAAATCAAGAATCAGATGTTAACTGAGCCATCCAGGCACCCTGGGAAGAATTTTTAACAAGAGATATTTACATAAGAATAACGGGTAGTTAATTCCCTGTTAAAGAAGAAAAGGACATCTTGCAGAATGCTTTTTTTTTTTTAAAGATTTGTTTAATTATGTTTTTTAAAAGATTTTATTTATTTAATTTTTATAAAATAACATACTATGTATTATTTGTTTCAGGGGTACAGGTTTGTGATTCATCAGTGTTACACAGTTCACAGTGCTCACCATAGCACATACACTCCCCAGTGTCCATCATCTAGCCACCCCATCCCTCCCACTACCTTCCCCTCCAGCAACCCTCAGGTTGTTTCTTGAGATTAAGAGTCTCTTATGGTTTGTCTCCCTCTCTGGTTTCGTCTTGTTTCATTTTTCCCTCCCTTCCTGTATGACCCTGTCTTGTTTCTCAGATTCCTCATATCAGTGAGATCATATGATAATTGTCTTTCTCTGATTGACTTATTTCGCTTAGCATAATACCTTCTAGTTCCATCCACATAGTTGCAAAAGGCAAGATTTCATCTTTTGATGGCTCATAGTATTCCATTATGTGTATATATACCACATCTTCTTTATCTGTTCATCTGTTGATGGTCATCTAGGCTCTTTCCATGGGTTGGCTATTGTGGACATTGCTGCTATAAACATTGGGGTGCATGTGCCCCTTCGCATCACTACATTTGTATCTTCAGTGTAAATACCCACTAGTGAGATTGCTGGGTCGTAGGGTAGCTCTGCCTTCATAGAAGAACCTACTACTGTTTTCCAGAGTAGCTGCACCAGCTTGCATTCCCACCAGCAGTGTAAGAGGGTTCCCCTTTCTCCGCGTCCTCACGAACATCTGTTGTTTCCTGACTTGTTATTTTTAGCCATTCTGACTTGTGTCAGGTGGTATCTCATTGAGGTTTTGATTTGTATTTCTGTGATGCCAAGTGGTACTGAGCACATTTTCATGTGTCTGTTGGCCATCTGCATGTCTTCTTTGCAGAAATGTCTGTTCAGGTCTTCTCCCCTTTTCTTGATTGGATTATTTGTTCTTTGGGTATTGACCTTGAAAGGTTATTTATAGATTTTGGATACTAGCCTTTTATCTGATATGTCATTTGCAAATATCTTCTCCCATTCTGTCAGTTGTCTTTTCCTTTGCTGTGCAAAAGTTTTTTATCTTGATGAAGTCCCAGTAGTTCATTTTTGCCCTTGCTTCCCTTGCCTTTGGCTATGTTTCTAGGAAGAAGTTGCTGCAGCTAAGGTTCGAAGAGGTTGCAGCCTGTGTTCTCCTCAAGGATTTTGATGGATTCCTGTCTCACCTTAGGCCTTTCATTCCTTTTGAGTCTATTTTCGTGTGTGGTGTAAGGAAATGGTCCAGTTTCATTCTTCTGCTTGGGCAGAAGAATGCGGTGTCCAGTTTCCCAACACCATTTGTTGAAGAGACTGTCTTTTTTCCTTTGGACATTTCTTTTCTGCTTTGTCGAAGATTGGTTGACCATAGAGTTGAGGGTCCATTTCAGGGCTCTGTATTCTATTCCATTGATCTGTGTGTCAGGTTTTTTGCCAGTACCATACTGTCTTGATGATTGCAGCGTTGTAATAGAGCTTGAAGTCTCAAATTTTGATGCCACCAGCTTTGGTTTTCTTTTTCAACATTCCTCTTGCTGTTCGAGGTCTTTTCTTGTTCCACACAAATTTTAGGATCATTTGTTCCATTTCTTTGAAAAAAGTTAACAGTATTTTAAGATTTTATTTATTTATTTGACAGAAAGAGACACAGCGAGAGAGGAAACACAAGCAGGGGGAGTAGGAGAGGGAGAAACAGGCTTCCTGCTGATCAGAGAGCCCGATGCGGGGCTGGATCCCAGAACCCTGGGATCATGACCTGTGCCAAAGGCAAATGCCTAACAACTGAGCCACCCAGGCGCCCCACCTTGTCAATTGATTTTTGACAAGAGTGCCAAGACTATTCAGTAGAAAGAGAACAGACAGCCTTTTGAACAAATGGTGCTAAGAAAATTGGATATCCACAGGCAAGAGAATGAAGTCGTACCATTATGTCAAGGGCAACCACCAGGGCTGAGCTGTACCTATGTAGGCACATGCCCAAGCACACATAGTACTAATCTTCTTGTCTCTGGGGAATGGTTCCTGATTGCTTTCCTCTTCAAATTAGGGAGGTTATAATGTCTTGTGTGAAATGGACCACCCACCTTATGCGAAGGGAGAGGTCTATGAGCTTCCCTGTTGATGTTCTAATTATCTTCTTAAATTACTGAAGTTTTGTTTATTTAAGACTTTTTATTTATTTGAAAGAGAGCAAGACCATGAGCAGGAAGGGGGGCAGAGGGAGAAGCAGACTCCCTGCTGAGCAGGGAGCCCAACATGAGGCCCGATCCCAGGATCCCAGGACTGAGGGACCACGATCTGAGCCAAAGACAGATCCTTAACCAGCTGAGCCACCCAGGCGCCTCTGAAGTTTTTTTTATAACACATATTGAATGATGTGGGAAATGAGTCTGCGTGAAGCTCTTTTATTTGGCTGATGAGGAATATTGTAAAGTGGAGTTAGGGAGAGTAGCCAAGAAGAAACAATGAGCAGCATATTTACAACAGCTAAAAGGTAGAAGCAATCCAAATAAATGTCCATTGAAAGATGAAAAGATACACAAAATGCATTATATACATAGAATAGAACATTTGGCCTCAAAAGAAGGAGATTCTGCTACATGCTACGTGGATAATGCTTAAAAAAAAAAAGAAAAAGAAGAAGAAAAGAAAACCAATAAGCCAGACAAAAAGATAAATATTATTTGATTCTTCTTATATGAGGTTCCTAAAGTAGCCCAAATTCATAGAAGGTTGTCAGGGACTAGAGTCAGGGGGAGATGGGGAATTATTATTATTATTATTTTTTTTTTTTTTTCATTTATCTGACAGAGAGAGATCACAAGCAGGCAGAGAGGCAGGCAGAGAGAGGAGGAAGCAGGCTCCCTGCTGAGCAGAGAGCCCGATGCGGGGCTCGATCCCAGGATCCTGAGATCATGACCTGAGCCGAAGGCAGCGGCTTAACCCACTGAGCCACCCAGGTGCCCCGAGATGGGGAATTATTGTTTAATGGGTCAGAGTTCCATGGGGAAGATGAAGAAGTATTTCTTCATCTGGAGATGGTCAGTGGTGGTGGTTACACAACAGTGTGAAAGCGTTTTAACTGTACATTGTGGAAGAGTCAAAATGGTACATTTTATGTATATTTTAACTACTGTTTTGTTTTGTGTTTTTAAGAATCAGTGATTAAAAGGTAAAAATTTGAGATCATTCATTTGGTCTTTCATTAAGCAAATGTTTGAGCAACTACTATATACCAGGCACTAATTTAGTCCCATGATACAATGATGCATAAATCAGATAAGGTCTTTGCTTTCATAGAGCTTACGATTTTTTTTTTTTTTAAGATTTTATTTAGGGGCGCCTGGGTGGCTCAGTGGGTTAAACCGCTGCCTTCGGCTCAGGTCATGATCCCAGGTCCTGGGTTCGAGCCCCGCATCGGGCTTTCTGCTCAGCAGGGAGCCTGCTTCCTTCTCTCTCTCTCTCTGCCTGCCTCTCTGCTTACTTGTGATTTCTCTCTGTCAAATAAATAAATAAAATCTTTAAAAAAAAAAAAAGATTTTATTTATTTATTTGACAGACAGAGATCACAAGCAGGCAGAGAGGCAGGCAGAGAGAGAGGAAGGGAAGCAGGCTCCCTGCTGAGCAGAGAGCCCGATGCGGACCTCGATCCCAGGACCCTGAGATCATGACCTGAGCCGAAGGCAGCGGCCCAACCCACTGAGCCACCCAGGCGCCCCGAGCTTACGATTTAATAAGGGAGACAGACTATATGGAAAAAGACAGATGGGGGCGCCTGGGTGGTTCTGTCAGTTAAGTGTCCCACTCTCGCTCTTGGCTCAGGTTTAGGTCTCAGGGTCGTCGTGAGTTCACACCCCATGTTGTGTTCCATTCTGGGCATGGAGCCTACTTCTAAAAAAAGACAAAGTGACAGATGAAGAAACAAACTTTATGATTGTGGCAAGTCTTGTGAAGGAAATGGATAAGGTAAGGTGAGAAAGCGGTGAGGGGTGCCACTGCATGAGTGAAAGAAAGTCTCTCTGACCTAAGAATGAGCCAGCCATGCAAAGAACAGAAAATAGCTCCAGGCACAGGGAACAACCAGGATAAATGAGTACTTGGAATGTTGAGAAAACAAACCTTTACCAAGAAAGAACTGAGTGGTGTGAAAGGAGGGCACAGAGGTAATGGCAGGTAGGTGACATTTATTAAGCACCTACTAGGTGCCCTGCGCTGTTTAAAGTGCTTCTTCTTTTTTTTTTTTTTTAATTTTATTTATTTATTTGACAGACAGAGATCACAAGTAGGCAGAGAGACAGGCAGAGAGAGAGGGGGAAGCAGACTCCCCGCCGAGCAGAGAGCCTGATGTGGGGCTCGATCCCAGGACCCTGAGATCATGACCTAAGCTGAAGGCAGAGGTTCAACCCACTGAGCCACCCAGGCGCCCCTAAAATGCTTCTTGTATACTAACTCATTTAGTCCTTACAGCCTTGTGAGGTGAATTCTGTTATCCTCATTTTGCTTTTACCTTTTGGGCAACTAAGGCACCACGAGGTCAAGTAACTTGTTCAGGTTCACACAGCTCATAATCCTCAGAGCCAGAATTTAGCAGAGCCAGAGTCTTAACCAGTGTACCATATTGCTTTGACATCAGTGTCAGGAGCTCAAAGGAGAGGTCCATGCTGGAGTTGGACATTCGGGAATCACGAGCACTAGAAAGTGTTTAATTAAAACCATGGAAGCAGAGATGCAAGAAGATCGCTCTGGATTGGAGGAGTCCAAATCATAGGACCAAGAAGGGGGAGCTAAAAGAGAGATGAGAAGAGTAAAGAGACAAATGTTAAAATGGCTCAGTCATTTACGCACTTGACCATTTGTTATCTTGGGGAAAATGTTTTTGCTGGTTCAAGGCCAGAACTGCCTGATAGGAATCCACGTCAGTTAAGAAACCACTACTAATGCTGCGGTTTTTCTTCAAAGGTCCTATCAGGTAGTCGCTGCATTTATCTCTCTGCTGATACCTTCCTCTGCTCGGGCTGCTGTAACAAAACACCATAGACTGCGTGGTTTAAACAACAGACATTTCTCACATTTCTGGAGCCTGGAAGTCTGAGAACAGGGTGCCAGCCCACTCAGGTTCTTGGTGAGGGTCTTCCGGCTTCACCCAGAAGGGCCCCCTTTTTCTTCCTGTATCGTCGTATGGGGAGGGAGGTAGAGACAGAGGAGGAGAAATTTTCTGTCTCCTCTTTTTATAAGGGCATTAATTCCATCATGAGGGCCCTACTCTCAGGACCTGATCCAAACCTAATTGCCTCCCAAAGGCCTCACCTCCTAATAACATTGCACCGGGAATTGAGAGCCAACATGGGAATTGGTGTGGGGGGATACAAACATTCAGTCTTTGGAAGCTGAATTTTAAGAATTACCAGTTTCGGGGTGCCTGGGTAACTCAGTGGGTTAAAGCTTCTGCCTTAGGCTCAGGTCATGATTCCAGGGTCCTGGGATCGGGCCCCGCATCGGGCTCTCTGCTCTGCAGGGAGCCTGCCTCCCCCTCTCTCTGTGCCTGCCTCTCTGCCTACTTGTGATTTCTGTCTGTCAAATAAATAAAATCTTAAAAAAAAAAAAAAAAAAAAGAATTACCAGTTTCAGGGGCATCTGGGGGGCTCATTCGGTTAAGCATCTGACTTTTCAGCTCAGGTCATGATCACAAGGTCTTGGGATCAAGCCCTTTGTTAGGCTCCACGCTCAGCAGAGAGTCTGCTGAAGGATTTTCTCTCTCTCCCTCTGCCTCTCCCCCTACTCCCACTTGTTCTCTCTCTCCCACTCTCTCTAAAATAAATAAATAAACCTTTAAAAAAGAAAAGAAAAGAAAAGGAATTAGCAGTTCAGGCTTCTGTAAATACAGAACACAGGAGATGTGTTATAACAGTTACCTGATTAAAAATTCAGAAACAGGGGCTCCTGGCTCCTAGCTCAGTCATACAGCATGGCACTCTTGATCTGGGCATCACGAGTGTGAACCCCACATTGGGTGTGGAGGTTAATTTTAAAAAAAATGAAAATTGGGGTGCCTTTGTGGCTTAGTGGGTTAAGCCTCTGCCTTTGGCTCAGGTCATGATCTCAGGGTCCTGGGATCTAGCCCCGTGTCGGGTGCTCTGCTCAGTGGGGCACCTGCTTCCCCCTCCCCCTCTGCCTGCCTCTCTGCCTACTTGTGATCTCTCTCTCTCTCCCTCTCTCTCTCTCTCTCTCTGTCAAATAAATAAATAAATAAAATCTTTTAAAAATTTCATATAGGGGCGCCTGTGTGGCCCAGTGGGTTAAAGCCTCTGCTTTCGGCTCAGGTCATGATCTCAGTGTCCTGGGATCGAGCCCCGCATCAGGCTCTCTGCTCAGCAGAGAGCCTACTTACCCCTCTCTCTCTGCCTGCCTCTCTGCCTACTTGTGATCTCTGCCTGTCAAATAAATAAATAAAATCTTTAAAAATAAATAAAATAAAAATTTCATATAAAAATGAAAATAAATGGTTGTTTAAATAAAAAATTCTGAAACAGATGTTTATGGTTTATATAGCAAACGTATTTCCATTCCGAAATAATCCTTTAGAGTGCTTAGTAGATAACACATTTCATGTATTTTAAACTTGACAACATATACAGGTATGTGTGTGTCTGTGTGTTCACTGTCTGGGGAGTATATTAAACACATATTCCAGGGGCATGTAGGTGGCTTAGTCAGTTAAGTGTCTGCCTTCAGCTTAGGTCATGCTCTCTAGGTCCTGAGCTTTGCATTGGGCTCCCTGCTCAGCAGGGAGTCTGTTTCTCCATCTCCCTCTGCTAGTCTCCCCTGCTTGGGCTCTCGCTCTTTCAAATAAATAAATAAATAAATAAATAAAATGTTTTTTAAAAATACTCCTTTAGGAATAGTAATGATCCTTGCAACTCTTTCCTTTGTGATCTAAACCTCCTAAACATATAAATTCTCAAATTTGATATAAAGTTAATCAACTAACCAAATTAAAGAAAGCAAACATTAGAGAAAGTCTCCTAGTTATTTCCCCCTCTGGACTCTTTTTAAGTTTATTTATTTAAGTAATCTCTATACCCAATGTGGAACTTGAACTCACAACCCAGAGATCAAGAGTCACATGCTAAACCAACTGAGCCAGCCAGGTGCCCCTCCCCCTCTAGAATTCAAATATGTACCTTACAGCAAGTAAGTTAAAGTCTTCTAAAATTTTTTTTTAATCTTTTTTTTTTTTTAAGATTTTATTTATTTATTTGACAGAGAGAGATCACAAGCAGGCAGAGAGGCAGGCAGAGAGAGAGGAGGAAGCAGGCTCCCCGCTGAGCAGAGAGCCCGATGCGGGGCTCGATCCCAGGACCCTGAGATCATGACCTGAGCCGAAGGCAGCGGCTTAACCCACTGAGCCACCCAGGCGCCCCAGTCTTCTAAAATTTTTACTTGAAATTTTAGTAGACTCACTCCTTTTTGGCAGAGGAGGGCAGGGAGGAGAGGGGTAATGTTTCAACACTGAGATATTCATCCATGTTCTAATCCCTTTGTGTCTAGTATAAGCTCTGCTTAGAATCCCACCTGTTGTCAGATTTGTCTGTCTTTCAGGACCATGTTTAAATGTTACTCGAACCAGAAAGGCATAACTGCCATAGTTTTTGTTCCCCAGCATTTCATATGTATGATAACATTGCAAATGTATTAAAGTGAGAGGATCATGAGCTGCAGAGGACAAGATCTGTATCTCAGTAACTAAAACAATGTGTTTTGGCCTTCGCGTATTCATAGCATCATACCAAACCCCCAAAATCTTAGTAGCATACTGTGATTCCGAGCCTCAAAACCACACTTGATTCAGCTATAATTACAAGGCAGTCACTTAGTCAGTGTGACGATTTCTCACGGTTGCCAGGAAAATCATCCAATGGTAGGACACTCCTCACCTGGTAGCTCTTCAGCAACGTGGCACTGTCTGAATGATTTTTGCTCTTCTGAATTCTCTCATTCTAGTTTCCAGAAGACTGACGTGATATTAAAGAGAGAGAAACATGATAAGGCCAGAAGACCATCAAATTCTTGGCATTTTTATATGAAAGCAAAGTTCTTTACTTTCAGGGTTCCAACATGGAAGGCCGTTACTTGAAACGTGGCACAGATTTGCCAGAGTGGCTGTTTTCCCAGAGCAATACTTTGTGTGGTCAGCTCCTTCGCCCGCAGGGCTCCCGTTCCTGGCTCCCTCTGTGCGGTGCACAGTAGACTTGGCAGGTTTTGTGAGATGACCTCACGTATAGAACCACTTACAGATTTTTTTTTAAACATTCTAAAGTTAAAAAAAAAAATTCAGTTGTTTCTTTTTATTAAGTTTTCTGATTTGCCTGAAGAGGGGCCCTATTTTATCAGGGTTAAGAAGTCAGCAACTACGAGATGCATTTCAGTTTCTTTTTTTTTTTTTTTTTTTAAAGATTTATTTATCTGACAGAGAGAGATCACAAGTAGGCAGAGAGGCAGGCAGAGAGAGAGGAGGAAGCAGGCTTCCTGCCGAGCAGAGAGCCCGATGTGGGGCTCGATCCCAGGACCCTGGGATCATGACCTGAGCCGAAGGCAGAGGCTTTAACCCACTGAGCCACCCAGGCACGCTGCATTTCAGTTTCTTAAATGTTACAGTGTCTTTAAAAGCTCTGGAAGTCATGTCAAGTTACTCTTGAAACAGTATTTGCTGTCAGTTTTCTATCTAGTGTTCTTTATAAATTTACTTCCTTGAGAAGGGGCAAAACACTACTAATTTCCAGTTACTTCTTGTTTTCCCCTACCAGTTGCTTTTCGACTCTATGACTTGGATAAAGATGACAAGATTTCCCGTGATGAGCTGTTACAGGTATGTTGGAGAGCTGCTTATGGTTGTGGACAACTTGTTTGGGCTCTGCTTGCTTGTCCTTTCGGGTGGGAATTGTTCTTTCAGCAAGTGTTTCCTTATAACACCTGCTGGTGCAGAGTACCGTCTTAGATATAAGGCAGAGCCCGATGATCCCGGGGAAATGTGCAGTGGCTCATTGAGTTCTCAAAAATACATGTTTTTGTTGTTTAAAAGCCAATTTAACGTCTCTTACTTGCACTATTGGAGATGGTCTAAGTCAGATAGTTCCATTATTGTTATATCAGCTTATTGACATCCAGGTCATTCTGATGACACTTAGGTAAATGCTGCTGTCCCACCTGTCCTTGAGCTTGACATAGGAGTCAAGGAATTGTTGCCGGGCCGGTGTACAGAGCCAACTGCTGTCCTTTGTTGCTCCTGAGAACAATTCCCTGTCCTCCCACTAGCAGTGACTAGAATTTCGTCCTCCTAGCATTGCCTTCCTCTTGTCTTCCCCACTTCCTTAAATATAAGTTTAGAGGGGAGAAAGTTCTCCTTTTTTCTTTTATTTAATATTAATGATTCTGGATGATCCTAGGAAGCTAATACATTCAGGAATTTCCTAGGGAGATTTGTCTATTTCAATTTACTAAAAAGTAAAGTGGGTTCCACTCACCCCCAAATAAATCTGAACTCATTCAGTGTCTTAAGAAGTCTGATAAGCTGAAAATTACTCAGGCCAGATTAAGGACCAACATTTCTGTGTCTGAGCAAAATTCAAAACAGTCTGCAGGTCAGTGTTAGTGTTCTTTGCTTTCAGATTGGGGATATCTTCATTGAGAGGAATGTACTTTTTTTTTTTTTTTTTTTTAAGATTTTATTTATTTGTCATAGAGAGAGAAGCGAGAGTGAGCACAGGCAGACAGAGTGGCAGGCAGAGGCAGAGGGAGAAGCAGGCTCGCTGCCAAGCAAGGAGCCCGATGTGGGACTCGATCCCAGGACGCTGGGATCATGACCTGAGCCGAAGGCAGCTGCTTAACCAACTGAGCCACCCAGGCGTCCCGAGAGGAATGTACTTTTTGAAAATGGCTATGCATGGACTGCTCAGTTCTGAGGAGAAAAGACAGAGGCAGTCCTTTTGTAGTTGAATGTTTTCATCCTCTGACCCAGAAGATCTGGCTGCCAGAAACATTTTTGGGAGTGGTAGATTGATTTATTTTCTATTATTAGGATAAAAAAAAGCAGAGGAAAAAAAAACCAAAAAACCAGAGGCAGGGGTGAGGAGATCATATGCTGGAGTGCCAGTCAGTGCCACTGGAGTGTTCCTCAGGCCTGAAGTGACTTTAGGACAAACGTGTTCATGGACTGCTGTGATGACAGAGAACTAGTTTTATCCTAGCGGGAAGAGGATATGAATATCTTAGCAAAGTGAGAAGAAAACAAAGTTTGCCTTTCTAGACACTGCCGTATCTAAAATATTTTATGATGCATAGTTCTTAACTATTCAGTGGATACTTAAAAGTTTGTGATGAGTTTATCCTAAGGGAAGGCTAAGTGGCTATTTTCCTGGTGTGATTTTTATATAAAAAGTCCTGGTTGAACTTTTGGGGATGATGGATATGTTCATTATCTTGATTGTGGTGATAGTTTTACATGTGTCTACATATGTCAAAATGGAACAGACTGCATATTTTAAATATGTATAGTTTATTTGTTTATCAATTACACCATAATAGATAAGTTGCTCTACTCTATGAGGCTAGTGTAGCTTTGATGTGAAGACTGCATAAGTAACGAAAATTACAGCACAATCTCTTTTATGCACATAGATGTAAAAATTCTAAACAAAATACTGACACATTGAATCCAGCAGTGTATAAAAAGGAGGCTGGATTTTAGCCAAGGTGGGTTTAAATCAGAAATTCAAATTTAAAATTAGAAAATCAATCAATTTTGCCACCTTACCAGATTAAAGTAGAATTTCATGGTCTTTTCCGCAGAATAAAAGTATTTGATGGGGCGCCTGGGTGGCTCAGTGGGTTAAAGCTTCTGCCTTCAGCTCAGGTCATGATCCTAGGGTCCTGGGATCTAGCGCCGCATCCGGCTCTCTGCTCAGCGGGGAGCCTGCTTCCCCCTCTCTCTTTGCCTGCCTCTCTGCCTACTTGTGATCTCTGTCAAATAAATAAAATCTTT
Source organism: Lutra lutra (assembly GCF_902655055.1). NCBI lineage: Eukaryota > Metazoa > Chordata > Mammalia > Carnivora > Mustelidae > Lutra > Lutra lutra. Next base: position 60,883,994 of record NC_062284.1, read on the forward strand.
ATTTAAAAAAATTTTTGATAAAATTCATCATCCATTCATGATTTTTTAAAAAAGTCTTAGCAAAAATAAAAGTCTTAGCAAGTGCTCATTTTGGCCTCATATATAGTGAAATTGGAACGATATAGAGATTGACATGGCCCTGTGCAAGGATGACACACAAATTTGTGAAGTGTTTCATATTTTAAAAAAAAAGTTCTTAGAAAAACAGAGATAGAAGGGAGCTTTCTTACACTGATATAAGGAATAAACAATAAACCTTACCAGACATTAGCAAGTAGTAATAATAGGGGTGCCTGCCTCAGTCAGTTGAGCGTCCTCCTCTTGATTTCACCTCAGGTCGTGATTGGGGTAATGGGCTTGAGATCCATGTCTGGCTCCATGCTCACCGGGGAACCTGCTTGAGATTCTCTTTCTCCCTCTGCACCTCCCCCTGCTTGTGTGCTCTCTCTCTTTTTCTCTCTCTAATAAATAAATAAATCTAAAGAAAGAAAGAAAAGAAAACAAGTAGTAGGAGTGCCTGGATGGCTTAGCCCTTAAGCATCTGTCTTCAGCTCAGGTCATGATCCCAGGGTACAGGGATCAAGCCCCCACATTGGGCTTCCTGCTTGGTGGGAAGCCTGGTTCTCCCTCTCCCACTCCTCCTGCTTGTGTTCCCTCTCTCGCTGTGTCTCTGTCAAATAAATAAGGAAAATCTTTATTTTACAAAAAAGAGTAATAATAAAAGTCCTGTTTGCTAATCAGATTCCCATCTGGAACCCTGAGTAACTCTGTTGAGAGCTAACTGGCCACAGAAGCCTGGCAGACAGTGAGGGCCACTGGTTGCTGGGACCTGGATCAAGCCACTTCTAGATGCTCTTGTCCTCGTTAATAGCCTGGATGAGTGATTGTTCAGACAACACCACTCCTCTCCTCACAGAGCACACATGCTCCGTACAGTTCTCTAATTCTAAAAATAAAATACTTCAGAGAAAAATTGGACTGAGATCTGAAGAAGCTGCTATTTGAGGATGAATTTGTCTAGTCAGCCACACACAATCAGGGAAAATGGTAAATGGCTTGGCCATTCTGTATTTTTGCCAGGATTGCATCTTTTAAAAAAAATTTTTGTTTGTTTTGAGAGAGAGAGAGAGAGAGAGTGTGTGTGTGTGTGTGCGCGCGCGTGTGTGCGCATGCGCACGCACATGGAGAGACGGAGAGAGAGAATGGGCCCCCCTCAGTGTGAGGCTCCATCTCGCAACCCTGAGATCATGGCCTGAGCCAAAACCCAGAGTCAGACGCTTAACAAACTGTGCCACCCAGGTGCCCCAAGAATGCCTCTTTTTATTAATCCTTCCAGTGTCTGTCTTTGTACTCCCAAATGTACAACTTCCAGTTTTCAAGAATCAGTTTGTAAAAAAAAAAAAATAACCAGTATTGATGCAAATTGGTATTTCAGCTCTGTTTTTCTTTTCAGAAAATCCTGTGATTTACTTTTTAAAAATCTATGTCATGAGATTGGAGAAGGATGGAAAGGAAGGCCCGTGAACTGCTGGGCCAGAAGGACTCTCCCTTGTGTAGAAAAGTTCAGCTCTTAGCTATGAAGACAGAGCAGTGATATGAGGCATCACAAAAGCACCCTTCCCCCATTTCATACCAAAAGTCATGTCACTACCATTGCTTATTTTGCTTAAAGTAACAATTTTCAAAGTACATTTACACTCTGAAGATGTTAGCAGAATTGGGGGAAAAGTTTTTTTGTTATGTGTGAAGCAAATTTGATGAAACGTGTTAAATTCTCTTGACTACAGTCCTTTAAATGTGCTTGTTGTTTTTCTAAAAAGAAGGGGTTAGTATTTACCCCTTCAAAGATCTTTATGTTTCTTGGCTATGCTATAGGAATAGCTGGATTAATGAGCTGCTTCGGAGAGGACTGCATTCCTGTGGGATTCCTAGAAAGCCCTCCCAAACTGACTTACACCAATAAGGAACTAGTTTGCCTCGTGCAGCAAGAAGTCTGGGGGTAGATTATCTAGGTTGATACTGAACCTATGTGATGTCCAGGAACTGGGCTTCTGTATTCTTGCTCTGGCATGCATAACACAGAGGACTTTCACCTCATGGTCCCAGGATAACTGCTATACCACCAGAGCCTCATATCTATCTGTATTCCTGACAAAAAGTAATGGAAGAGCAAAATGCAAAGGACTCTCCCCCCAGTGAAGCTTTGTTTTCATATCCAGTGACCTTGCCAGAGAGTTCTGCTCATCTCATTGTCTCGAATGGCCGAGATGAGAAGACAAGGGTTTCTGCTTTCTAGCTGTTATATTTGAGGACTTCAAAGGAAAAGAGGGTGGGAGTGGCTTTTTCTTTAATCTTTTTTTAAAAGAGTCCTCCTGGGGTGCCTGGGTGGCTCAATCAGTGAAGTGTCTGCCTTAGCTCAGGTCATGATCCCAGGGTCTTGGGATCCAGGCATTGGGCTCCCTGCTCAGCAGGGAGTCTGCTTCTCCCTCTGACCCTCCCCCCTCTCGTGCTCTCTCACACTCTGTTTCTCAAATAAATGAATAAAATGTTTTAAAACAAAATAAAAGAGCCCTCCTGACCCCCAGGTCTCCTGTAATTCGTGGCTTTTGGTCCTGTAGGTGCTTCGTATGATGGTTGGAGTAAACATCTCAGATGAGCAGCTGGGCAGCATCGCAGACCGGACCATCCAGGAAGCGGATCAGGATGGGGACAGCGCCATATCTTTCACAGAATTTGTTAAGGTCAGTCAGTCCCCTCTTGGTTTGAAAAAGTCTGAAGAAGTTGGGAAATTCTGTTGCATGGGAGGGAGGGAGAAAAACATTCAGATAAGAACTTGGGACAGTATCTCCTGTTTTGACCTTCATAACCATAATTGGATTTGGGGGTTTTCTCCCCCTGCAGGTTTTGGAGAAGGTGGATGTAGAACAGAAAATGAGCATCCGATTTCTTCACTGAAGGACTGAGACCAAACTGTTCCCCGCTTTCTAGTATTTAAGAACTGGAACTCAAGAGTCGTCCTGTCCACCAGCCCCACCTCCACCCCATCATTCCCCTTCTCCCAAAGTACTACTGCTGTTGCATGACAACCCCAGACATGTCCTGTCAACATAAACCTGCCTTCGGTGCATAAACAGGGCATTACAGAATGGTACCCCCGTCCATTTCTGTTCAGTATCATTCACCAGTTATCTCCATTTCTGAATATCATCTTCCCTGGTTTGCTGCTGAAGGCCATATGTTCATCCAGTCTGAAAAAGTGAGAGAGGGAATTCATGCCAAGAACCAACCAGCAAAGCTCTTTCACTGGATATAGATGACAGCCTTGCTGCCTTCCCTCCAGCCGGGCTTCAGCATGCTCCTCCAGCCTTTTTTGTATGTCCTTTGCTTCCTCCTCCTCTTTCACCCAACATACCATTCACTTAGTTCTTCAGTCTCCCTGCTCTTCACTAAGCTTCAGTCCCCCTGTTCTACTCGGCACCCCAAGCTGTGCCTGTGAAACGTATTTCTGACTTGGCAGGGTAGTGTGGCAATCTGGCGGGTTTTGTCTACCTTTATTCTTAAATGGGTCTCTGGGATGTTGCCTCTCCAGGAGCTTTTCCATAACCAACACTTCTCTGAAGAATGATCATCTTTTGGTCCCCTGCACTCTGCTCTATCATCAAAGGGCTGTTGGTTAGGTGTTCTTGTTGAAAGGTGGCGGCCTTGGTGCACGGTGTAGAGCCAAGGCTTCTAGATGGCTCACCTGGGTCGCTCTACCTCTGGCCTCTGGTTCTCAACATACATAACTACATGGCTACTCTTGTTAGTACAGTGTTGACTCCTCAGAAAAGGGCCGTATACCTGCAGGTTTGCTTAGTTTGGGGATACCATCACCACCGGAATGGCTGCCCTGACAATACGCTTGAGGAACTTTCTCGTGGCTTTTTGATCAAGGAGCCCGGGCACTCTAAAACCCTGGCGTACCCCACTTCTGCACCATGGTTAATGCCTCAGTGTTATGTGCCCTGGAATGTGTTTCACGTCCCATTTCCAAATAGGATGAGCAGTGTTAACAGAAGTGCCTACCTTATCCCAGTCCAAGAGATTCAAAGACTGTCCTCAGTGTCTTGAAGTTTTGCACAAAATTCTCAATGAATTTTACAGTTGGCAAATGTTAAGGCTGGAAGCCATAGTCTGCTCCTGAACGAGGTCCAAAGCATTGAATGTATTGTTATCAGAAGCTGCCTGGTTACATTGACTTCCTAGCTCCTCTTGTAAACCACTACTCATCTCTTAGAAGCAAGGAGTCTGGCATCAGTGGCACGATCTGAGGTGGTGTGACAGGCCTCTGCACGAGCCAGAGCAACTTCTGTGCCCCTCCAGCTTAGTACAGACCTCAGTGAATCAGGCTGTCATCATCCTGTCTTTAGCAGTCTCCTCGTCTATGTGTTTGCCCTTGGCTGATTGTCTCTGACACATTGCTTGCTCACTTGGTTGTTTCCTTGCTTTGGAAGGCTATCCAAGATGTGCACTCAGTACTTGAGGAAGGGAATTGCTTAAAAACAAAAACAAGATGCTGCAGAGGGATTGGTAAGAGTGGCAAACAGGAGTGGCCAGGCCGGATGACTCAAGTATGAATGACTGAGGAATTCTTGATGAAGTATCAGTCTGACTTTGTGATCAAGTGATGTAATATAGGAAATGTAGAAAGGGGAAGAATTTTCTGACACTGATCTTTTAGAGAGGTACTTCAGAGGCTCCTTGACTTCCATATTTAAACTTCTTAAGATGGGGCTTTTTCCTCCTTTTGGCTGTATAGCAAACTGTTTTAATCCACGGTTGTGCCTTATTGTTTCCATTAAAATTGTATTCTTTGATCCATCAATAAATACTTGTGGTTAAAACAAAAAACCTTTTGTCCATGTGTCTTTAAAGAATTTTATATAACCCAGTCCCCTCCTACAAGTTTTAAAATCCCAAACCGTGTTTCCCTTACTCAGGTTTGTCTGTGCCATCAAATACGCATGTCTGCTCTGCTGCTGCCCTGACACACGATGTGGGGGTGTTCATCTAGGGGTCAGCACTGTGTGCCTCTGGGCCCAGGTTTGCTGCCTTGGCCACTTCCCACTCACTCCAGGGAGGATTCCATTTCTGTTCTGGACTTCTTGGCTTTTTAAATGTAGAAAGGCCTAAAAAGGGGTTATGTGTTTATTGCTTGTTACTAAATCATCCACCCCCTCATGCATGTGCAGCCTCAATGACATATTATACCCAGCTGTTATTACATGGCTTTTCACATCTTCAAGATCCAGGGACTTGGGGTGCCTGGGTGGCTCAGTTGCTTAAGCACCTGACTCTTGATCTCAGCTCGGTCTTGATCTCAGGGTCATGAGTCTGGGACTACACTGGGCTCCGTGCTGGGTGTGGAGCCTACTTAAGGAGGAAAAAAAAAGACTCAGTGACTGCCTCGTCTGCAGGGTGCAAATAGCTTTCTTTAGGGTTAGTGGTATGCCACAGGACTCAGAGCAGTAATAACAGCTGGAATCAGGTCTACAAATTCTAACACGATACCCTCTTTTCCCATCCATCTGCCTCAAAAGTCTGTTACAAATGACTTGCATGGTGTTTAAGCTTTGTTTCACTTTAAGTCTAATGTTAGGATTCAGTGAAAGTGGAAACTAGATGAAGGACCAAGCAGTCCTTTTTGGGAAAAGCTGAATGTTACTGGCCATGGCCAAAGGAACAACAGTCTGGTGACTAAAGTAGAACATAATACTGTAAAATCATTGTAAAAACATTACAGCATTAAATACAGTTTGGGGAAAAAAATCTCCTTAACCAACTTGACTTCTCTTGTTCTTTCTGGTCTATCCATGCATTACATATTTGAACATAAATGGAACATAACACAAGATTATATCAGTTTTGTTTTTTTTAAAGGATGGGAACTTTTTTTTTTAAGATTTTTATATATTTGACAGAGCAAGAGAGCAAAGCAGAGGGAACAACAGGCAGAGGGAGAGGGAGAAGTGGGCTCCCTGCTTAGCAGGGAGCCTGATGTGGGGCTCAATTCCAGGACTCCAGGATCATGACCTGAGCCGAAGGCAGCCACTTAATTGAGCCACCCAGGCACCTGAGATTATATCAGCTTTAAAAAATTAATGTATTGTGGGGCGCCTGGGTGGCTCAGTGGGTTAAAGCCTCTGCCTTCGGCTCAGGTCATGATCCCAGGGTCCTGGGATTGAGCCCCGAATCGGGCTCTCTGCTCAGTGGGGAGCCTGCTTCCTCCTCTCTCTCTCTCTGCCTACTTGTGATCTCTGTCTGTCAAATAAATAAATAAAATCTTTAAAAAAAAAATTAATGTATTGTGGGGCGCCTGGGTGGCTCAGTGGGTTAAGCCTCTGCCTTCGGCTTAGGTCATGATCTCAGGGTACTGGGATTGAGCCCCACATTGGGCTCTCTGCTTGGCGGGAGCCTGCTTCCCCCACTCTCTCTGCCTGCCTCTCTGCCTACTTGTGATCTCTCTCTCTGTCAAATAAATAAATAAAATATTTAAAAAATAAATAAATAAATAATAAAAAATTAATGTATTGTAATATTTCCCTATGCTGCCTGTTCTTCCTAACTTGTAATAATGGTTAGTATTTTACAAACTTGATGCAGCATGTAATTATTGCCTTATTTATTGTTTCCAATTTTATGTTATAATGATACATATATAATATGTATATATTGCACATATATATATTTTATATTTTACAAACTTGATACAGCATGTAATTATTACCTATTGTTTCCAATTTTATGTTATAATAATACATATATAATATGTATATATTGCACATATATATATGCACATATAATGCACATAGCTCTTTTCTTTGAAAAGATTTTACAGGAGTGGGATTACTAGGTTAAGGTTTGGACATATACCTAAAGCTTTTGATATGTCTCCAAAGAAATGAATGCCAAGCTGCCACAAGTAATTGAATTACTTTATTTTACCTTCATTCTTCTTTTTGGAATATTCTTTACTGTCATCTTTTTTTTTTTAATTGCCTTTAGAATCATGTTATCAGGTTCTGTATTTAAAATACTTACTAGAATATGGGGCACCCAGGTGGCTGTTGGTTAAGCAACCCACTCTTGATTTCAGCTCAGGTCATGATCTCAGGATTGTGAGATCAAAGCCTGTGTCAGGCTCCACACTCAGTGGGGAGTCTTTGAGATTCTCTCCTAATCCCTCTGCCCCTCCCCCACTTCCTTGTGCTCTCTCTCTAAAATAAATAAATCTTGGGGCACCTGGGTGGTTCAGTGGGTTAACCCTCTGCCTTTGACTCAGGTTGTGATCTCAGGATCCTGGATGGAGCCCTGCATCGGCTCTCTGCTCAGCAGGGAGCCTGCTTCCTTCCCCCCACGCCTGCTGCTCTGCCTACTTGTGATCTCTCTCTGTCAAATAAATAAATAAAAATCTTCAATAAATAAATACATCTTTAAACATAAAATACTAGAATGGATTATGTGATTGATTGGGATTTAGAGCAAAAATTCATTGCATAGATGCCTCAGAGAGGACTGCCTTTACAAACTGGTCTTCTTAAATTACAAACCAGGTAGTTATCCTGTTTCCTAAACACTGAGAGCAGAACTGCTTGGAAGGAAGTCATTACTGGACCGAAATTCCCTAAATTCACATTATTTTGACTGAGCTTTGAGTCAATGAATGATTCAAACTGAAGATGGCTGGTATTTTCCAGTATAGATCTGTTTAACATCTAGCTTAGTAGAAACTTCAAATTGCAATTTAGAGATTCTTTTTTCCTTTCCTCTTTTTCTTTTCACACCAAAGAGTGACGGGAGATTTACCTATAGTTTTGTGAGGTACTGCAGGCAGGTTCTTCCCAGCTCTGGGATGGAGCGTACCACAATGAGGAGCCTCCTGTCTTTTAAGATGGAGTAAGTAACTAGCCTGATATCTTAACCTCAGGTAGAACCTGATCAAGGACTTCATCTTGAGATGCCAAGACTCAGTTTTCTTCTCTTACTCCTCAGTCTTCCAACCACTAGATCCTGACCTCTTGTCAAAATTAGGAAGACTTTGAAGGCATGGTCTTGACACTTCCCATCACCCTTTGCAGTCTTTTTAAGAACTGAACCAGGTTAAATGAATTGGTATATCCTATACCTGAATGTGGCTGCAGAAATAATAATCAGGTAAGTTCTCTTGGCTGGTATAATAGATATAAAGCACCATTAAACACATTTTTAAGTGTTTCATTTGCAAGAAAATCTCTTACTTCCAAAAACATATACACTACTACTTTAGAAACAATTTTTTTTAAAGATTGTATTTTTAAGTAGGGGCACCTGGGTGGCTCAGATTGTTTGGCGTCTGCCTTAAACTCAGGTTATGATCTCCAGGTCCTGGGATCAAGCCCCATATTGGGCTCCCTACTCAGTTGGGAGTCCACTTCTCCCTCTCTCTCCCTCTCCCTCTGCTTGTGCTCTCTCTGTCTCTCTCTCAAATGAATAAATAAAATCCTTAAAAAAAGAGAGAGAGATTTTAACTAATCTATACACCCAACATAGGGCTTGAACCCAAAACTCCCCGAGATCAAGAGTTATGTGCTTTACCAATGAGCCAGTCAGGACACCCTCTTCAGAAACAATTATTTTTGTTGTTGTTGTTGTTTTTTCTTTAAGAGGTGGGGGTAGGGACAGAGGGAGAGGGAGAGAATCTTAAAATGGTTTGTTTGTTTTTTTGTTTTGTTAGAGATTTTATTTATTTATTGGACAGAGAGAGATCACAAGCAGGCAGAGAGGCAGGCAGAGAGAGGGTGGGGGAAGCAGACTCCCTGTTGAGCAGAGATCCGGAGCCGGATGAGGGGCTCGATTCCAGGACCCTGAGATCATGACCTGAGTCAAAGGCAGAGGATTAACCCACTGAGCCACCTAAGCGTCCCGAGGGAGAGAATCAAGCCAGGCCCCACACCTAGTGTGGAGCCCAATGTGGGGTGCAGTCTTACAATCCCAAGATCATGACCTGAGTTGGCAAGAGTCAGACACTTAACCAACTGAACCACCCGAGAATTTTTTTAAACTGATTTAAAAAAAAAAATTTTAAGTAATCTCTACCCCCAACATGGGGCTTGAACTCACAACCTCAAGGTCAAGAATTTTATACTCCTATCAACGGAGCCAGACAGGCACTCCTAAGGAAGAATTTCTCAATAATTACAAAACTATTCAAATGAGGATTTGATATCGCCAGATATCAAGGATATCGCCAAAACTAGTGTATCCCCTAGCTCTTAGTTGCTAGAATTGCTTAAGCAAAATCTTGAAGGACCATTTTTGTCAGGACTCTTGCAGAATTCCTAAATTACAACAGAGGTTTACCTAAATGATCTAGAATTTCTGCCTATTGTTCATAACATAATTACTAGGTTCACCATGTATATATATAACAGTATTTTACAAAAATATTTTTTATTTTGGGGGGCACCTGGGTGGGTCAATTGGCTAAGCATCTGCCTTCAGCTCAGATCATGATCTCAGGGTCCTGGGGTTGAGCCTCACGTAGATAGAGCTTCACTTTCTGCTCAGTGAGAGCCTGCTTCTCCTCCTTCCTCTGCCTGTCCCTCCCCCTGCTTGGGCACACTCTCTCTCTGTCAAATAAATAAATAAAATCTTTTAAAAAGTATTTTTTATTATTTTATTTTTTGTTTCTGTGTGTGCTTGTGTTTTGTATTTGTTTTTGTTGTTAGGAACACAGGTACATCTGCTGAATTTTTAAACATGAAGGGCATGATTGTTAATGAAATTAATGAGAAACAGTCTGTATTATCCCAGCTTTATGGTTTGTTTTTGGTTCTTTCCTAGTTGCCTGTGCTCTAGGAAGACAAACATCTATAATGGGAAGTTATTTTTAGCTAGTGTTGCACTGATCTATCAGAATGTATGGCTGGAGTTTAGTCCGAAAGATAGATCTTCTTCAATGCTAGGCAGTAAACCCTTCAGCTGCTGGATAGAGGGTAAGTCTTAGGGGTTCTGAGTATAAGAGAAGGTAGAAGGGAAACTTGGGTTTAGGGAAATGGGAAGTGTGTAAGTATTTTAATATTTTAATAACTGAACTATGTATCAGTTGACCCTGCCAATATCCTGATTGAAGACACTATCCTTTCCCTATTGAAATATTTTGGCATCTTGGTCAAAAATTGATCATAAATGTAAGGGTTTGTTTCTGGACCCTCAATTCTGTTCCACTGATTCTATAGGCCTATCCTCATGAATACTACATTGTCTCATTTACTGTAGCTTTGTAGTCAGTTATAAGTTGGGTAGTATAATTCAGACAATTTTTTTTTTCAAGATTGGCTTAGCGTTCTGTGTCCTTGGTATTTCCTTATATATTTCAGGATCTTGTTAATTTCTAACTTGTTAATTTCTAACACACACACACAGCTTGTTAATTTCTAACACACACACACAAAAAAGTGCTATGATTTTGTCAGGTATTGCACTGAATCTAACCAATTTGAGAATTGCCATTTTAATACTGAGTCTGACAAACCATGAACATGGAAAGTTTCTGTACTTTAGATCTTCATTTCTCTCAGTATATTTTATATTTTTGGCGTATAAATCTTGGATTTGTTTTACTAAATTTTTTCCTAAGTATTTAATTCTTTTTGATGCTATTATGAATGCAGTTGTTAATTTCATTTTTGTTCTTAGTGTAGAGAAATAGTTGATTTTTGAATACTTAACCTTGTATCCTGCAACCTCATTAAACATAGAAATTCCAGTACTTTTTTTTTAAGATTTTATTTATTTATTTATTTGTCAGAGAGGAAGAAAGAGAGAGAGAGAGAGCTCACAAGCAGGCAGAGAGGCAGGCAGAGGCGGAGAGAGAAGCAGGCTCCCTGCTGAGCAAGGAGCCCGATGCGGGATTCGATCCCAGGACACTGGGATCATGACCAGAGCCGAAGGCAGAGGCTTAACCCACTGAGCCACCCAGGCGTCCCAAAATTCCAGTACTTTTTTTTTTTTTTTTTGCAGGCTCCCTGCTGAGCAGAAAGCCCGATGTGGGGCCCGAACCCAGGACCCGGGATCATGACCTGAGCCGAAGGCAGCAGCCCAACCCACTGAGCCACCCAGGCGCCCCAAATTCCAGTACTTTTGTTTTTGTTCTGTGCATGCTCCTTATGATTTTTAACAGAGGATCACATACATCACCTGGAAATAAAGGCAGTTTCGTTTCTTCCAATCTGGATGCCTTTTGTTTGCCTTTTTGCATTGACTACACCCTCCAGTACAAAGTTGAATAGAGGTGAATGGAGCCTGTGTCCTTGGCTAGTTTCTGATCTTTAAAGGGAAAGTATGAAGGCTCACCACTAAGTATGATATTTTTTTTTTTTTAAAGTAGGCTCCACGTCCAAAGCAGGGCTTGAATCACAACCCTGAGAGCAAGAGTAGCATGCCCTTCTGACTGAGCCAGGCAGGTGCCCCCATTTTAAGTGAAGGTTTTTCCCTTAGTTGCCCTTTATAATTAGCTTCTGTAAAAATAAGACTCCATAGCTTCATCCGAGGACTTTAGGAATTGGATCTCAGGGAGATGCAGCCTTAGGAATCCATACTTCTAGGAAGCAGCCCATCTGACAGCCTTAGTGGTGGGTGAGGACCAATGTCTCTTACCTGGGAGCCACCGTGGCACCGTGTAATAGCAAGTTCTAATTACCCTACGTGCCTCTCCTGGAACAATCCCTTTACAAAGGATCTCAAGAGCCCTACAGCTGAGTGTAGGAAGCAACAAAACTGTCAGTTATAACGGTTTGGCATTTGGCAGAAGGATCCTCAAGCAAAACTAATTTGCTCGCCTGTATTCACCAGAGCTGGAAACAGCGAGACAGCGGTCTGACGTTCGGGCCCTTTACGAATGGAAAACGAGTCAGACACAATCAGATACAAACTAGAGCTATTAAACTGTCTGCCTAGGTATGGTATTATGTCCGGGGTTAAAAGCTCCCAGTCCAAGGATGAAATTATTAGCAGTATAGTTGACTTAAGGTGGCTTAAAATTGTCATGCGGTCTAGCCAAACTACCTTTCCCCCAAGTGACACAGCTTCTACGCGGAAATAATTTTGCATTCCTAACAAGCGAATTACAAAAATGTTTTTCCCGTTACCTCAACCCTGGAATCAATCCCCCCCCCCAAAAAAACGATCTAAAAGAGTGGGGTCAGCACTATTGACAGACGTCCATCCCAACCAGCCTACAGCGGGAAGAGAGTGCGCTTGCGCAAGTCGTTATCCAGTCAGGACTCAGCGGCAGAAGTGGGGGCGGGGCTTGTGGAAACAGCTGCCGCAGGGTTGGCGGACTCGGGAAGGAGCGAAGATGGCGGAGTGAGGCGTGCAGTTGCGAGCCGGCCGTTGGGCCGGGGGGCGGCAAGGCCCCCGGAGTGTCCAGTGCTTCTGCTAGTCGGTGCGAGGTAAGCGAAGAAGGCAGGCGACGGGGAACTAGCAGGAGGTGGCGCGGCCCAGCCTGGGCGGGGGATGGGAGCGCGCGGAGCCTGCCTCTGCGGCGGGCGCGGGCCTCGGCCTGGCGCGGGTTCCCTTCCGAGCTGCCCAGGGCGGCGGTGCAAACGTTCCGGGGTGTGTCGCACCAACACTTCGTCCTCTACCCGCCTCCCTTCTTAGTGCCTTTTTGGCCGCCTTTGTGCTTTCGGTTTGTTCCCCGGTGAGTGCACCCACGCGGGTGTGTATCTGCCAACTGCTGCGTTGTCCAACGGTTTATTTTTTAAAGAATACCTATATTTTATTGATTTTATTTATATCCTTCACCTCACGGCTTCGTGTCCACTGTTTTGCCTGAGTCTCCGATATCAGTCGAGGCCTGTTGGGGCCCTGAGTAATTTGTGTCCTGGTCCGTTGACCTTGAGATTTGGTTTAACAGGTTCTCCCCCGGGATTTTCATTTGTGTTTATCATTCACGTTCTCTTGCTACCCATCCATTCATTCCCACTCGCACCCCTCAAACTTTTAAGATCCGAGTAAGCATCTTTGTCCTTGTATGACCTGGTAATTGCTTAATGGCGCATTAATCTCGACTGACTGTAGGTCCCGGTAGAATTCACAGTTGTTTTCCAGAATTAAAGGAGCCAGTGTAAATTTTTATTTATTATTTAGAGAGATAATGAGAAAGAGTTTGGGGAAATATTATTAGAATGTAATTTGTGTAATGTGGTGGGGTTGCCAGATATTATACTGTCAAGTCATTTGTATTCGGTTCTTGTCTATGGGATTTTTTTTATAATGTGGATTTTTATAACTCCTCATTCGGTCTTTCAGTTAAATTCTTGGAAAGTTTCCTGTTACCAGGTTTCTAAATTGACGAAGCCTATTTAGAATTGGCTTGTTAGTTGGGTTCAGTTCTACTGACATAACATAATAGGAATTAATATTTCTGGTGTGCTCTTTGCTGGTCCTTGATTTAGCAAAGCTGGAAATACCTGGTAAAGAAATAGCTTCCTTATAGAAGAAGAAAGAAAATACACAGGGCAGAGGAAAGGAACAGAACATTATTCCTTCCTACCTTACAACAGAGGGGTGTGGTCATCTATATTAAAGCAAAGGTCTGTTGAGAGAAGAGGGACCATAGCATCATCAGATTCTTAGTGGAAACAGTGTACCATAAAAACTTGAGAACCACAGATTCAAGAGTTTGTGGGGTTTTTTTTTTTTAAAGGTTTTATTTATTTATTTGACAGAGATCACAAGCAGGCAGAGAGGCAGGCAGAGAGACAGAGAGGAGGAAGTAGGCTCCCTACCAAGCAGAGAGCCCAGTGCTGGACTCGATCCCAGGACCCTTGAGATCATGACCTGAGTTGAAGGCAGAGGCTTAATCCACTGAGCCACCCAGGCGTCCCTCAAGAGTTTTAACATCTTTATAAAATTAGTGCCAGTGCAGGTAGAGAGTAACTTATGACTGTTCCTTTTGAATATATATTTTTTTAAGATTTTATTTATTTGACAGACAAAGATCACAAGTAGGCAGAGGCAGGCAGAGAGAGGGGAGGGGGAAAAGCAGGCTCCTTGCTTAGCAGAGAGCCTGATGAGGGGGCTCAATCCCAGGACCCTGGGACCATGACTTGAGCTGAAGGCAGAGACTTCAACCCACTGAGCCACCCAGGCGCCCCTGAATAGTTTTTGATAATTTTTTTTAAATTTTTTTAAAAAGATTGTTATTTATTTATTTATTTATTTATTTATTTATTTGAGAGAGAGAAAGCACAGAGGGAGAGAGGATGGGGGGAGAGGCAGACTCCCTGCTGAGCAGAGAGCCTGATGAGGGGCTTGATCCCAGGACCCCGGGATCATGACCTGAGCGGAAGGCAGACACTTAACCCACTGAGCCACCCAGGCACCCCGATAATGATTTTTTTTTAAAGATTTATTTATTTTAAAGAGAGAGCACAGGTGTGGAGAGGGGCAGAGGGAGAGAATCTTTCAGGCAGACGCTGAGACACACACACACACACACACACACACACACACACATATACTGGGTCGAGATCAGAGTCCTCCTGGGGCTGGATCACACACATACACATACCCCACCCACCCACACACACACACCCACACACACCGGGTTGAGATCAGAGTCCTACTGGGGCTAGATCCCAAGACCCATGAGATCATAATCTGAAGGGAAACCAAGAATTGGACACTTAAATGACTGAGCCACTCAGGCACCCCATAGTGATGTTTTTAAAAAATAACTTCATTTGGGGCTCCCAGGTGGCTCAGTGGGTTAAAGCCTCTGCCTTCAGCTCAGGTCATGATCCCAGGGTCCTGGGATCAAGCCCCGCATGGGGCTCTCTTCTCCGTGGGGAGCCTGCTTCCTCCTCTCTCTCTGCCTGCCTCTCTGCCTACTTGTGATCTCTCTCCGTCAAACAAATAAATAAAATCTTTAAAAATAATAATAATAACTTCATTCGTTTGAAATAGTTTTCCACAGAGAAGCATATAATACAAGTGAGGGGTGTATCCTTACTATAATGTTGTTTTTATTTTTCCTTATCACAGGAAGAACATTTTCTTTGGCTTCCAGGTGCTTTTATATTCATCTTAAGAAGAAAGCAAAAATCTGAACTCAGGATTTGGCAAGTGAGTAATAGGGGCCGATGCTTCCAGATACTGTTCAAGCAGCTTGAAAAATAACTAGATGGAAGTAGGACAGTAAGCTTCAACAGAAAATGAACATCAGAAATGACTAGAAATTTGTTTTTAAGGTTTTATTTATTTGAGAGAGAGAGAGCTGTAGAGGGCAGAGGGAAAGGGAGAAGCAGGCTCCCTGCTTACATGGGACTCTGTCCCAGGACCCTGGGATCATGACCTGAGCCGAAGGCAGCCACTTCACCAACTGAACCCTGCAGGTGTCCCATGACTAGAAATCATTTACATCTAAGCAAAATCTTACATTTTCAACAAAAAGAGTATATCAAGTATTTAAAAAGAACTTGATCATTTGCCCAAACCAGTAATTTTTATTGGATAAAGAAAAATGGTACAGATTTAATTAGATTAATGATCAAATGATAAAATATAAATGCTACTAGGCAAATTTTAAAATATATTCATTTGTTTTAATTATAGATAAATGTTGATATTTCAATCTTTAATAATTTCTAAAGCTTTCCAGTACACCTTTAATATTCCTAGGTTTTAGTGTATTCTATGCCAAGTGTTGCTATTTTCTGAATTTACCACAGATGTAAGTATGCTCCGTTGCTCAAAGAGCAAAAGATAATACATGCTTTAATAATTGACAGTAACCTTATTTGTAAAATAGGGTTCATACTTACTATATTAGTTTCCTAGAACTGCTGTAACAAACTGGGTGACTTAGAGCAACAGAAATATATTGTCTCATAGCTTTGGAGATCAAACATCCAAAATCAAGGTGTTTGCAGGGCCATATTCCCTTTGAAGGTACTAGGGAAGGTTGTGTTTCAGGCCATTCTTCTAACTTTTGGTAGTTCTTTGGCTTGTAGCAGCATGACTCCAGTCTTCACATGGCATTCTCCCAGTGTGTGTGTGTCTATGTCCTAAGTTCTCTTTTATGAGAACACCAGTCATGTTAGATTAGGGACCCACCCTACTCCAGTATGACTTCATTTTAACTAATTATATCTGTAATAACTCTATTAACTCCAATTCCAGATAAGGTCACATTTTGAGGTATAGGGATTAGGACTTCAGTTTATGATTTGGGGAGGACATAGTTCAACTCATAACATCTACTTAGTCATATACATTGATTATATTACATGGAAATCAGTATACAGCTGCTTTAAGGATTAAAATATTTTATACCACTTACAGAGGTACTTAAGAATAGTCAAAATCGGGGTGCCTGGGTGGCTCAGTGGGTTAAGGCTCTGCCTTCAGCTGAGGTCGTGATCTCAGGGTCCTGGGATCGAGCCCCACATCAGGCTCTCTGCTCAGCGGGGAGCATGCGTCCCCCTCTCTCTCTCTCTGCCTGCCTCTCTGCCTACTTGTGATCTCTCTCTGTGTGAAATAAATAAATAAAATCTTAAAAAAAAAAAAAAGAATAGTCAATATCATAGAGACAAAAAGTAGGATGGTGATTACTAGGGGCTTCAGGAGGGGGATATTGGGAGTTACTATTTAATGGGGGCAGAGTTTCAGTTCTGCAAATGAAAAAAGTTCTGGAGGTAGAAGGTGGTGATACTTGTACTACAGTATGAATGAACTTAATACCACTGAACTGAACACTTAAAAAGGGTGAAGATGATAAATTTTATATTATGTGTATTTTACCACAATAAAAACAAAATTTTTTTTTTAAATTAAAAATTTTTAAAAATTTTTTTAAAAATTAAAATTTAAAAAAGTAAAAAATTCCAACTATACAGACAGTCCCTGATTAATGATGGTTTGCCTTAACAATTTTATTTTTTTAAGATTTTATTTATTTATTTGACAGAGATCACAAGCAGGCAGAGATGCAAGCAGAGAGTCGGGGAGGGAAGCAGACTCCCTGCTGAGCAGAGAGCCCAATGCGGGGCTCAATCCCAGGACCATGAGCTGGGCCGAAGGCAGAGGCCTAACCCACTGAGCCACCCAGGCGCGCTTGCCTTAATGATTTTTTGCCTTTCCAATGCTGTGAAAGCAGTACACATTCAGTAGAAACCATATTTCAGTTCTTTTTTTTTTTTTTTTTTAAATTTTTAAAAAGATATATTTATTAATTTGACAGAGAGCGAGATCACAAGTAGGCAGAGAGGCAGGCAGAGAGAGAGAGAAGGAAACAGGCTCCCCGCTGAGCAGAGAGCCTGATGAGGGACTCCATCCCAGAACCCCGAGATCATGACCTGAGCCGAAGAAAGAGGCTTAACCCACTGAGCCACCCAGGCGCCCCATATTTCATCTTTTAAAGTTTCATCTTTTCCCTGGATAGCAGTATATGGTGTGATGCTTTTGTGGTGCTGGACACTGGCAGCAAGCCACAGCTGTAAGTCAGCCATGTGATCCACAAGGGTAAACAGTCAGTACACATACAGCTGTTTTTTTACTTTCAGTACAGTATTCAATAAACTATATGAGATATTCAATAATTTATTATAAAATAGGCTTTGGATTAGATTATTTTGCTCAACTGTAGGCTAATGTAGTATTCTAACACATTTAAGGTATAAGCTATGAGGTTTGTAAGTTAGGTGAATTTTTATTTTATTTTATTTACAGAGAGAGAGAACAAGCAGAGAGAGTGAGAACAAGCAGAGAGAGTGAGAACAAGCAGAGGGAGTGGCAGGCAGAAGAAGAAGCAGACTTCCCTGCTAAGTAGAAAGCCTGATGTGGGACTTGATCCCAGGACCCTGGGATCATGACCTGAGCTGAAGGCAGACACTTCACCAACTGAGCCACCCAGGTGCCCCTAAGTTAGTTGTATTAAATGCATTTTTGACTTAGGATATTTTCAACCTAGGATGGGTTTTTCAGATCATAAGGAAGATCTGTATTATGATATAGAAAAGGAAAGGAATAAAGAAAAAGAATAAAAGAAAAAAAATAAAAACTGCTGGGACAAATTCAGGTGCTAGAGTTTTTATCAGTATGCCTTTATAACAGAGGCTTTGTTACTTGAATTTAGAACCTTAATTAAATCCACGTAGATAGAGGGCCTCTAGGTGGTGCAGTTGGTTAAGTGTCCAACTCTTAGTTTCAGTTTTGGCTCAGGTCCTGATCTCAGGGTCCTGAGATTGAGCCCCACATTGGGCATTGTGACGACTGAGATCCTCTCTCTTCCTCCTCCTAGTGTGCGCCATGTGTACACACACACTCTCTCAAATAAATAAATCTTTTTAAAAATAAATAATCCAGGTAGATAGTAATAGAAACTTGACATTGGTATAGCACAGTATTGGTAACAATCTAAGTATCTATCTGCAGGGAACTGTTGTGAATAAATTTAGGTGCTTCTGTATTTAAAGGGTATCTTTGGGACACCTGGGTCACTGAGTCGGTTAAGCATCTGCTTTCAGCTCAGGTCATGATCCCAGGGTCCTGGGATTGAGCCCATGTTTGGCTCCCTACTCAGTGGGGAGTCTGCTTCTCTCTCCCCCTCTGCCTCTCCCCCTACTCACACTTTCTCGCTTGCTGTCTCTCAAATAAATAAATAAAATCTTTTTTTTTTTTTTAAGATTTTATTTATTTATTTGACAGAGATCACAAGTAGGCAGAGAGGCAGGGAGAGAGAGAGGAAGGGAAGCAGGCTCCCCGCTGAGCAGAGAGCCCAATGTGGGGCTCGATCCCAGGACCCTGGGATCATGACCTGAGCCGAAGGCAGAGGCTTTAACCCGCTGAGCCACCCAGGCGCCCGAAATCTTTTTTTTTTTTTTAAGGTAGCTTTAATTCTGATACAGAATGATCACTAATATAATAAAAAATAAAGGGAAAAGCAAGGTGTAGAACATAGCGTATAGTATACTTTCATTTGTAGGGAGAAGATAAATCTACTTACACAGCTGTTATATAGCCATAGAATATCTAAAAGGATATGGAATTGGGTGATAGGCAGTAAGGAGCGCATATAACACTGGGTGTTATGTGCAACTGATGAATTATTGGACTCTACGTCTTAAACTAATGATGTACTATATGTTGGCTAATTTAATTGAAATAAAAGTAAGTAAGTAAAAGATATGGAAGAAACATTGTTTATCATATTATACCTTTTCTTTTTATGTGCTTTATACCTGTTCAAGTAAATAATTTTAAGATTTTCAAAGAAAGGAAGCACTCAGCAAATGTTGAATGACTGAGAAGTTACATTTTTGCTCAGGCAGTGATTTTACATTAATAGAGCTATCCATATCTGGGGGCAGAAACTCCAGCAGGCCCAGCACTATTTATTTGAAACACTTAAAAACTTAACTGGAATGATAAGGATATCCATTGTGTTTTATAAAATGTGTTCTGAATTTACGTAGCAAAGTAAGAAAGGAGAATTTTTATTTTTTAAGAAAGGAGTAACTAACTTCCATGACTTACCATTCTTTCTGTTCTTAGAGGAAGCAAAGTGTATTAGTTATTTAATGATGCATAACAGATTACCCAAAAGTTAGTGGATTGAAGCAATAGTAAGCAACTGTTATCTGTTGAAGTTTATGTGGGTGGGAACTTACAGAGCAATTTAACACTGGGGCTTTCTGGCTTAGGTTCTCTTCTAAGGTTGCAGTCAAGATACTGACTGGCTGGGATGGCAGTTACCCAGTTCCATGGTGGCTCCTTCACATGGCTGATAAATTCATGCTAGTGGTGGAAAGCCTCTGTTCCTGCCAATGTCAGTCTCTTCCAAGGATGCTTGGATGTCCTCATAATACAGGAGCTGACGTCTCCCAGAATAAACAGTCCAAGAGAACAGTGAGAAGTCACAGCCCCATCTATGACCTTGTCTCAGAAGTCACTTATCATCACTTCCTCCTCATTCAATTGGTCACTCTTTTTTTTTTTTTTAAAGATTTTATTTATTTGACAGATAGAGATCACAAGTAGGCAGAGAGGCAGGCAGAGAGAGAGAGAGGAGGAAGCAGGCTCCCTGCCGAGCAGAGAGCCCGATGCGGGGCTCGATCCCAGAACCCTGAGATCATGACCTGAGCCGAAGGCAGAGGCTTAACCCACTGAGCCACCCAAGCGCCCCTCAGTTGGTCACTCTTGACACCAACTAGTGTATTGCAATATAGTTCTGACACTAACCATCCAGAGTTAATGCAGACCCCACAAGTCACAGGCCCTATTCACAACAAGAATGCCTTCCCTTTAATCTTTGTGGGTTTTGTGGTGGTGGTGGTAGTTTTTGTTGTTGTTGTTGTTGTTGTTTTTAAGTAGGCTCCATGACCAACATAATGCTTGAACTCGTGACCCTGAGATTAAGAGTTGCATGCTCTATGGACTGAGACAACCAGGAGCCCCAAGATTGCCCTCACTTTAGAAGACAGCCACACTTAGGAGGATTCCCAGGCCTCCTGCACTTCTGATCAACTGGCTGCAAATTTAGGGGTTCTCACAACCCTGGTAGAACTGAATTTTGGTTTCATTGGTTTTCTCTGTTTTTCTTTTTTATTTATGTCTGCTCTGATACCTGATACTTACTTTTTCCTTTGTTCTGGCTAGCTTTGGGTTTAGTTTATTCTTTCTCTAGTTCCTTAAGGTGTAAAGTTAGGTTGCTGATTTGAGATCCTTTTTATTGTAAGCATTTTTAGCTATAAATTTCCCTCTTAGCACTGCTTTACTGCATCCCATAACTTTTGGTTTGTTGTGTTGTTTTCATTTATCTCAAGGTATTTTCTAATTCCCCTTGTCATTTTTCTCTTTGACCCATTAATTGTTTAGGACTCTTGTTTAATTTCTACTGGCTCATTTACTGTAAATTCCAAGGATTTAGAGTTTCCCTCCCAGGACAAAGGCCAGTCAAATTCTTTATCATACCCTGATTCATTGTTAGAGGAAACTACAGGAGGATGTGAATACCAGGAGGTCTGGGCATCCTCCTAAGTGTGGCTGTCTTCTAATGTGAGGGCAGTCATGGGGCTCCTGGCTGTCTCAGTCCATAGAGCATGCAACTTAACAATAACTGGGGCCCGTCTTGGAAGCTGACTGTGCCCAGAGTCATTTGAGGCAGGTCTGGTTAGCCCAAGTAGTACATTAAAAATTCTGATTTCTCGGGACGCCTGGGTGGCTCAGTTGGTTAAGCGGCTGCCTTCGGCTCAGGTCATGATCCCAGGCTCCTGGGATCGAGTCCCACATCGGGCTCCTTGCTCGGCAGGGAGCCTGCTTCTCCCTCTGCCTCTGCCTGCCTCTCTGTCTGCCTGTGCTCGCTCGCTCGCTCTCCCTCTGTCCCTGACAAATAAATAAAATCTTTAAAAAAAAAAAAATTCTGATTTCTCTTTTTTTCCTCCCAGTAAGTCAGATTTTCTAATACAAAGTTACTTTATTTGTATAATCAACAGCACTAAACAAGTGACCTCAAAGACCCCAAAGTGCCGTATGTAAGTCATCAACTTTATAGGGATATATCTGAAGATTTTGTAGATCAGTGTGTATAGTTTTGGTTTCATCACTTAACTTTAGAACCTATTTACATTTTAACTCTTGTTGGCCAAATGTATTTAACAGCCCTGCTCTTCATTCATTTATTCAACAAATTTTTATCAATTAGTTACATGGGTCACATGCTAGTCTGGGTGCTTGGGATTCATTGGTGAACAAAACAGTTTCCTTCCTGATGACACTTACATGTTATGTTACGTTCCGTTATATTATGTTACGTTATTTATTAAAGATTTTATTTTTAAGTGATCTCTACACCCAGCATGATGCTCAGACTCATAACCCTGAGATCAAGAGCTGCATGCTTCACTGACTGTGCCAGCCAGGCACCCCTGGAGCTTATATTTTAGGTAACACAGTAAATGAGAAACATAATAAATACCTTATGAAGTAGGTTAGATAGTGTTACATGCCATGGATAAAAGGAAAAGTAGATACGGTAAAGGGGAATGGTAGAAGTGTGTCTGTGGGTGGGATTGAGGGACAGTATAATCTTAAACAGGGCTCAAAGTAGGCTTTACTGAGAAAATGACATTTAAGACTTGAGGTGAGGGGACTAGCTATGTGGATACCTGGGGAAGGGTCCTCACAAAGGGAGTATTCAGTACAAAGGTTTTGAGGTTGGAGAATGCCTGACATTCTAGGAAGAGCAAAGAGTCCGGTGTGGTTAGAGCACATATTGAAGGAGGAGATAGAGATAGAGTTGGGGTCAAAAGAGATATGGTTGAAGGTGATGTAGATCTTAGGTCAGAACTACGGCTTTCAGGGGCGCCTGAGTGGCTCAGTGGGTTAAAGCCTCTGCCTTCGGCTCAGGTCATGATCCCAGGGTCCTGGGATCGAGCCCCACATTGGGCTCTCTGCTCAGCGGGGAGCCTGCTTCCTCCCTCTCTCTCTGCCTGCCTCTCTGCCTACTTGTGATCTCTGTCTGTCAAATAAATAAATAAATAAAATCTTTAAAAAAAAAAAAAAAGAACTACGGCTTTCGGACTAAGCTACTACTATTCATTCACTTTTCAATTGGTTCTACAGTTTGTGATCCATATTTGTGTTTAGAGTGAATAAAATTGAATGGTGACTGAGTGAATATGAAACTGGTTATTTGGGTTTGTTTGTTTGTTTGTTTGTTTGTTTAAGATTTTATTTATTTATTTGAGAGAGGGAGAAGCAGTCTCCCCACTTAGCAGGGAGCCCAACACAGGACTTGATCCCAGCACACTGGGATCGTGAGCTGAGCTAAAGGCAGATGCTTAACCAACTTAGTCACCCAGGCACCTGAAATTGGGCCTTTTGAAGAGAAAACAGGCTTATGATATTCTAGCATCATTGCCTAATATGAAGATATAGATTGGGGGGAAGGTGGGGTTTATATATGATGAATGTATACATTTTTTTTTTTAAGATTTTATTTATTTATTTGACAGAGAGAGCTCACAAGTAGACGGAGAGACAGGCAGAGAGAGAGAGAGGGAAGCAGGCTCCTTGCTGAGCAGAGAGCCTGATGCGGGACTCGATCCCAGGACCCTGAGATCATGACCCAAGCCGAAGGCAGCGGCTTAACCCACTGAGCCACCCAGGCGCCCCTGTATACATTTTTATTAGTAGGTATTGTTGAAGGAATTTGTTTATAAGATAGTCTAAACAGGTTCCTTTTTAGGAAAAGGTACTCTTTCGTGCTTATTTGGTTTACATAGAATTCTTTTAGCATATTTCCTCCTGGAAGGAACTAGTGTATCTTCTTTCCCCCTCAACATTACTGCGAGTTATCTTGCCATTAGAATTAAACTGCAGGGGGTACCTGGGTGGCTCAGTCCACTGCTGCCTTCTGCTCAGGTCATGATTCCAGGATCCTTCTCAGCAGGGAGCCTGCTTCTCCCTCTCCCTCTGCTGCTCCCCCTGCTTGTGCTCTCTTGCTCTCCCTCTCTCAGATAAATAAAATCCTAAAAAAAAAAAAAAAATAATAATAATTGAATTGCAGAACAGTCTAATGGCTGGTACATGCTTTGAATTGGCCTGAGTAAGGTTCTGTAATGAAACAGCTCTATTGGGTGCCTGGGTGGCTCAGTGGGTTAAGCCGCTGCCTTCAGCTCAGGTCATGATTTCAGGTTCCTGGGATCGAGTCCCACATTGGGCTCTCTGCTCAGCAGGGAGCCTTGCTTCCCTCTCTCTCTGCCTGCCTCTCTGCGTACTTGTGAACTCTGTCTGTCAAATAAATAAATAAAATCTTTAAAAAGAAAAAAAAAGAAACAGCTCTATTGCCCATGGTGTTTCTTTCTTTCTTTCTTTCTTTTTTTTTTTAATTGCATCTCTCTCCTTGGTGGTATTTCTTTCTTTTTTTTTTTTTTAAGATTTTATTTATTTATTTGATAGAGATCACAAGTAGGCAGAGAGGCAGGCTGAAAAAGAGAGAGGAAGAAGCAGGCTCCCCACCGAGCAAAGAGCCTGATGTGGGACTTGATCCCAGGACCCTGGGATCATGACCTAAGCTGAAGGCAGAGGCCTAACCCACTGAGCCACCCAGGCACCCAGCCCATGGTGTTTCTAAAGGCCCTTCTGTGGATCTTCTCTATTTTTTTACTCTAACTTCTGTTGTTTTTGCAACAAGTGCAAATTCTGTGATTCTCTTCTTCCTGATTTGATTCTGAATTAGTTTACATTTGCCTTTACTTTAATTCAAGTATAGTTTACATAGTGTTATATTAGTTTCAGATATACAGTATAGTGATTCAGCAATTCCATACATTACCAGGTGCTTATCACCATTATCCTCCTTAATCCCCATCACTTATTTTACCCATCCTGCCACCCACTTCTCCTCTGGCAAGCATCAGTTCTCTGTAGTTAAGAGTCTGCTTCTTGGTTTCTCTTTTTCCTTTGCTCATCTTTTTGTTTCTTAAATTCCACATATGAGTGAAATCATAATGTATTTGTCTTTCTCTGATTTATTTCACTTAACATTATACTCTTTAGCTCCATCCATGTTGCAGATGGCAAGATTTCGTTCTTTTTGGCTTGTTCAGCTTTTTGGCCTTTTGACTTTCATTCAGCTTATGGCTGAATAATATTCCATTGTGTGTATATATATATATATATACACCATATCTTTTTTTTTTTTTTAAAGATTTTATTTATTTATTTGACAGAGATCACAAGCAGGCAGAGAGGCAGGCAGAGAGAGAGGAGGAAGCAGGCTCCCTGCTGAGCAGAGAGCCCGACGCGGGGCTCGATCCCAGGACCCTGAGATTATGACCTGAGCCGAAGGCAGCGGCTTAACCCACTGAGCCACCCAGGCGCCCCTATATACCATATCTTTATCCATTCTTCTATCAGTGAACACTTAGGCTGCTTCCTAATTGGGCTATTATATATAATGTTGCTGTGCTATAAACATAGGGGTGCATGTGTCCCTTTGAATTAGTGTTTTTGTATTTTATGGGTAGATATCTAGTAGTGCAATTACTGGATTGCAGGGTAGTTTCATTTTTAACTTCTGAGGAACCTCCATACTGTTTTCCACAGTGGCTGTACCAGTTTGCATTCCTACCGATGGTGCAGGAAGATTCCTTTTTCTCCAAATCCTTGCCAACACTTGTTTCTTACATTTTTTACTTTAGTCATTCTGACCGATGTGAAGTGATACCTCATTGTAGTTTTGATTTTCATTTCCCTGATTATGAGTGATGTTGAGCATCTTTTCATGTGTCTTTTGGCCATCTGTATGTCATCTTTGGAGAAATGTCTGTTCATGTCTTCTGCCTGTTTTTTAATTGGATTTTGGGGTTTTTTGGTGTTGAGTTGTATCAGTTCTTTATGTATTTTGGATACTAACCCTTTGTTGGGTATGTCATTTGTAAATATATTCTCCCATTCATTAGGTTGCCTTTTAGTTTTGTTGATTGTTTCCTTTGCTGTACAGAAGCTTTTTGTATAGTATAGTCCCAATAATTTATTTTTGCTTTTATTTCCCTTGCTGTAGGAGACCTATCTAGAAAAATGTTACTATGGCTGATGTCAGAGACATTACTGCCTGTGATCTCTTCTAGGATTTTTATGGTTTCGGTTCTCATATTTAGGTCTTTAATACATTTGAGTTTACTTTTGTTTATAGTGTAAGAAGGTTGTCCAGTGGGTGGCTCAGTGGATTAAGCCTCTGCCTTCGGCTCAGGTCATGATCTCAGGGTCCTGGGATCAAGCCCTGCATCGGGCTCTCTGCTCCGCGGAGACCCTGTTTCCTCCTCTCTCTCTCTGCCTGCTTCTCTGCCTACTTGTGATCTCTGTCAAATAAATAAATAAAATCTTTAAAAAAAAAAAAAAAAGAAGGTTGTCCAGTTTCATTCTTTAGCATGTAGCTGTCCTGTTTTCCTGACACCATTTATTGAAGAGACCATCTTTTTCTCATTGGACAGTCTTTCCTGCTTTATTGAAGATTAATTGACTGTATAATTGTGGATTGATTTCTGGATTTTCTATTCTGTTCTATTGACCTATGTGTCTTTTTTTTGTGCCTGTTTTGATTACTGCAGCTTTGTAATATTCTTTTTTTAAAGATTTATACATTTGAGAGAGAGAGTGCATGTGAGCATGTTGAGGGGCAGAGGGAGAGAGAGAATTTCAAGCAGAATCAGTGCTGAGCCCGACATAGGGCTCTATCTCACAACCCTGAGATCATGACTGGAGCTGAAATCAAGTCAGATGCCCTGACTGAGCCACCCTGGAACCCTTGGACATGTGTATCTCTTATTTTATAATACAAGTTTTTCCATAAATCTAACTTTTTTGTATTGTGCTTATATATTTTTTCTGACTATTGCTGCTTTTCTGATGACAATACTGAATTTGGTGTTATGGTTGGACGTGTTCTTTTAGGCAGTGTGTATCTAAAATATCTTTTCTTTCGGGGCGCCTCGGTGGCTCAGTGGGTTAAAGCCTCTGCCTTCGGCCCAGGTCATGATCCCGGGGTCCTGGGATCGAGCCCCGCATCGGGCTGTCTGCTCCGCAGGGAGCCTGCTTCATCTTCTCTCTCTCTCTCTCTCTGTCTGCCTCTCTGCCTGCTTGTGATCTCTGTCTGTCAAATAAATAAATAAAATCTTTAAAAATAAAATAAAATAAAATAAAATATCTTTTCTTTCTATGTGTTTTTAAATATCATCTTTAAAAGTTAGCTCATGCAGAAGTACTTGTCTTAACCGCCCTGTTTTTAATTTATTTTTTATTTCCAGGTATTCTGTGTTGTCTCCTGGAGTAAGTAGTCCTTTTATCCAGCCACTTGCCCTATTCTTGAAATGTGGATATCTCTTCTCTACATGTTTTACCTCCATGGTTTGGATTGGGAAAGGCTGCTTTTCTTTTTGTTCCTTTTCTCAGATTCAACGTTGAGAGGCTCCTAGGATACAGTTGTCTTGCCAAGTTCTCCAGAAAGAAGCAACTGACACACATGTTCTGCTTTTTGCTTAATTACAAAGAAATTATTTTGGAAGCTGAAACTGATGCTTAATTTGAAACAGGTGCTTAGATGCTAGTGTATGTTAATACTTTACCTTTTGTTCCAAACAAGAAGACTAAATACAGAGCAAGTATGGATGGTTTCAGGGGGGTTTTTTGTTGGTTGGGTTGTTTTTTTTTTTAATGTCTTCCATTTTCGGCCACTGTCATAAGCACAGTCGAATCTGCAAGGAGTAAATTCCAAATATGTGTTCTAATATAAAATGAAAGAGATGCTTAAAAACTACAAATATTAAATATCTAAATCATGACTCATCCTTTGAAGTACATTTGCTGGAAAAGAACAAAAGCCCAATTTTGCAATAAAACCTTTGATGTGATAAAGAAGCATAAAGACAAAATGATTCAAGGTTAACAGAGTCTGTCAAATATACGTTTACATGTGCAAATCTATATTTTGGATGAGAAGAGGGATTTTTCTCCTAGAGAAGGAAGCTGTTGCTGGTTTCTGTCTCAGAAGTCTTTGGACATTTCGTATTTTTAAATGATTTTTCACTTTTCTAAGGAAGGACCACATTGTACATTTGCTAACCGTATGAATGCATGGTTGAGTTTACCGAAAGTTCGGAAAAGGAAACAAAAGAGCTTCAAGTCCAGTGATGGAACCCTGTTCACCTCCCTCAGATGAGAGGCTCCTATATTGCAAATTACTCCATTCTTTTTTGTGGATTCTTACATAGCACTTGAGACATGGAAACATGCTGCTAAGCAGGAACAAGTGTGGCTTAAGTGGTTTTTCTGTTCAGAAAATATGGTGGATCCTTTGGTATGACCTGCCTTCAGCTTTGGGCATGGAGGAATGGGGAACAAAAACATTTCCAGAGAATTCCTTTCTCCTGAGAAAAAAGAAGCAAAAATGCCTTATGCAGCTCCATCTGACTTTATGGCATCTACATTCTGTAGCTCCTGTTTTCTAAAAACATAAATAACTTTGTTCCTTTGACCCAAGATGGGTACTCAGATGTTTGGTTTATTTTTTTAGGTGAGATGTAATGTTAGGCTGTAAAGGCTGGGACTCAGGTAACATTCCCCAGTTGGAACTGAACTTACTCATCAGAGAATGGACTTCAGTAGCAATGTTCCCAAATTCGTGGTTGATTTAGAAGAAATTCAGGGTCTGGAAAACACCTCAAACAAGAAAAATAGTTCAATAAAAATACGGATCTTCCTCTTCTCTGTAAAGCTTACACCATGTGATGAACAGATAGTAATACAAAGCTATTCTTGCTTCCAGATCAACAGAGGACCACTGTATGAATTGTCAGCTCTTTACATAAGAAGAAGAAAACTGAGTCTTTGTGAGAAAAAAATTGAAACTTCTTAGATGCAATTAAGAACAAATTGCCTTAGGTCATAATCTGTGATTTAGGGAATTTGCCTAGGGTCACTCATGCTGTGATACTAAAAACTTAGGGCAAATTTACCCTAAAAATTTTAGCAGTGACAGAAATGGCCAAAAGTGCTAATTGTTGAGTACTTTTAGTGATTAAATTGATCAACCTATATGAATTGGCATAAGAAAGCTTTTTAGTAAAAATAATTACATAATATAGATATAATTTCCTTTGAGGGCAAATACTGAGTGGTACAGCATAGAAATAACTTTGGATAAAGGTAACTTTAAGTAACTTCTCAGTCAACTTCTTGATATTTGCTTTTACTATTTTGGAGTTGTTAAAGACAGAAAGGAACCTCCATACATGAGTCCCATTGGTATGTTGAGAATTTATATCTTTAGTTTTCTGTTTATCCATCTTCCCCATGTCCTTTTTGCAGTGTTTTGGGTAAGATCATTTGGCAGGGGATAGGGACTTTATACTGTCAGCTCCAGTGAAACCATCTCTGTTCCATTTGTTTGAGTATATATCAGACTCATCTTCTCCAGTTGCTTTGTATTTTTTATTTCACAGCTAAAACCACTGTTAAATGCTCTCATTCAAGTTGTTCTTTGCATCTTTAGTGGTTGTCACCAGAAAGCATCTAACAAAATGGGTCTATGCCAGTTGTACTAGCCCAGTGTTTACTTAATATGCCTACATTTTCCCCTTGGGCTATTTTGTTCCCTTCTTGATGGGAAAAGCTGTAATTTTAGGCAGGACTACACCTCAATCAGTAGCTGTGCCTACTTACTTCCCTTTCCTCATCCATGTCAGCTGGCAGTTTTTCTTTTAAAAAGTTAAAAACGGGATATGTGCAATAGAAATATATATATATGTATATTTTAATACTTGTGGACAAATGTTACAAGTTGTTTAAGAACAACAAAATCACCAATGTCTTCCATTTTGAGATGTGTATAGTTTTGTAAGCATTAGTGCTTGGTAGCATATTGTAGTGCCATGTTAGGGGTTAGTGCATGAACCTAGTAATAATTTAAACTCCAGGATGAATTATTGATAATAACCAATAGTGTAAAATGAGTGGAAAATCGAGACTTTTCTTTTTTCATAAATACCAGAATCATGATATTCTCCCTGGGGAAAGGAGATTAAGGCCAAAAAGACTGAGTTATAAATAGAACTGTGGGATCACAGTGTAAAACACCATGTCTGAGGAGAGTGAAGCTTTCTCTGAGGTAGCTGGAAACCAGCTGCCTTCGTGTCTTATGAAACCTCATATCAAAATGAGGCCCCATTTCATGATTCTGCTTTGTTCTCTTAGTTTGAGATGAGATTGTTCTTAGGCTGTTTTCACATGGTATGTCTTGTAAATTTATTATTTAATCCACTCCTTTTGCATCAAGAAATTATTTTTTATTTTTATTTTGCATGTGTTACTGAGATGCTGTGTTAGTCACATACTTTTCTAACCTGCAGACCATTTACATTTCCTGTCTGCAGCATGCTAATTGTTCTGGAAGAACGCTGGTCAGTAGTTCAGTGTCCTACATTAATTTGTCACGGGCTTTTCCTGTTTCACGACCTGAATTGTGTGTTGTTGGGATTCCAGACCTTTCCATAAGAATTGGAATGTAGCTAGATGGAGCCTGAGCAGGTTGTCATGTAATAACTGTCTCTCTTGCTTGGTTATAGTAAGCCACCTCAGACAGCTTTCACTTTTTCCTGCTTGTAAAAATAAAAGTTGTTTTGTCCCGAAAGCGTAAGATAGCTTTCTGTGGAAAAGAAATTCCTACCTCTAAAAGCTGCATTGAGAACTCAGTTTTCTGAGGTGACTTTTAAATCTCAGTATTAGGAGAGTTCAGGATTTATTGACACAGATTTTACAGTTACCATGATGAGACACAAAACTAATGTGTCTCCAGTACACAAGTAGCTCAAGCAAGTAGACTCTGCGGCAGCAGATATCCAGGGACCCCGGTTTAGATCAGAGTGTGATTAAAGTAGTTGTACTCTTGGCTCTAGTAGTTCAGCGCCTGGGAGAATCCATTTCCAAAAAAGCATTTAAATATTCTGAAAAATACCTCTGAAAAGATAATGAATGCAAAATAGCACAGTATATAGGAAAGGATATTTCCTATTGCAAAAAAAATAAAAAAGAAAAGCCATAAAACGAATAATGATTTTCAAGAGGTAGAATCTTAGTAGCAATAACAGTTTTGCATGTATAGCAAATTGTATTAGCAATGTTGTACAATAGAAATAAATATTACTACTTGAGTTGGTGAACCTCTGTGACCAGCAGAGTTGCACCAAAGGAAGATGTTTTAGGCAAAGAACATATAAAAGGTACTTTAAAAACTGAATGTATATGGATATATCATTGTGTGAGAAATAGCAACTTCTGTTTAAATTAAAGGTTAGAGACCCTATTTGTTTCCTAAAGCAGAGGGTTAGAGCCATTGAATGAAATTTTTCTAGTGGTTAATTAACCTGGAAACAAATGTACTCCTACTGATGTAGCCCCACGGACGCCATCGAGTGGGGATTTTGCTTATGATGTACTTTTCAGCAACAGGCATTTATAGAAGAGCCTACTTGGGGCTCTGTCACCGTTTCTTTTCTCCTTTAGTTCTCTGGGTGCGTTTTTTTTTTGTTTTGTTTTTTGTTTTTTTTTTTAAGATTTTATTTATTTATTTGACAGACAGAGATCACAAGTAGGCAGAGAGGCAGACAGAGAGAGAGGTGGAAGCAGGCTCCCTGCAGAGCACAGAGCCCGATGTGGGGCTCGATCCCAGGACACTGGGACCATGACCTGAGCCGAAGGCAGAGGCTTTAACCCACTGAGCCACCCAGGTGCCCCGTCTGGGTGCGTTTTAAGAATGGAAAAGTTTGGGGGTGGTGTGTGCCTGTATGTGTGTGTTTGGGTTAAAAACAAACCAAGAACTTGGATAGCTGGCTTTTCCTTATGCCTGTGGTTAGTTTAGGGGAATTAGAATTTAAAGATGTAAAGCAAAGGATTGAACGGAACAGCCAAAGACAGCATGTTGGTTTTATAAACCTTGTCTTATGTACATGTGCTGAGGATTTTGGTCTGTGACTATTTTAATAAGAGCCCAGCAAACTAGTGTTTTGATCCAAGGAACCTCACACCTCCCATCAGGATATAATAGTAAAATGGAAGCTGACTTCTTACTCCCTTTTACCTTGTGTTCATTTTGGCCATTTAGCACCTTGAAGGTGCCTGAAAAGATTAGGTCTGTGTTCCCTTGTTTTCCCAGAGGAAAAAACTAAAAGTAGAATGAATTTTTTAAAATAGTGCCTCTTGAATATTTAATTCTTCTATGGCAACTCCAGAGGATAGGGAGAAGGCTATTATATTAAATTGATTATAGCTCCTCTTAAAATGTCTTACGCCATCAGTTGGTGTTAGAGACATTGGAATAACCAAGCAATATTCAGTCATCTGCACGATCATGAGGACACCGCTGTGTATTATAGTGATGTCAACAATTTAGTTACTTAAAACAAAGACTACCCTTAACAGCCACGTTAATAGTTGTAAATGCTAAAATGTGCTACAAGTTTTTGTAGTCTCTATGCGGTTATTACTTCTCAGTGTTGTAGTCTGATGTTTACTCTTTTGTGTACCTGTGATATGCAAAATATGAAGAGACCCTTGGCCTCCAGGAGTTTACATTCTCATGGTGCTGCTGGTGCAAGCAAATTGCTTCTAGTTTATTCAGAACATTGCTTGGCTGTTAACCATACCCTATTTGGAAGAATCCCTTGGCCGATAGTTTTCAAAAGCAGGAGTCCATGCTAAATTTCAGGGCATTGATTTTGAGTTTACATATATCAGCTCTGCTGTTCATAAACTCCTTTTCCCCAGGGGCTGTGCAGATAAAGTTCATTAATGTGAATCAGAAACCATTCTGCCTAAGAGCATATTCACCATCTTTATACAACCTGTGCTCTTCTATGCTATAGCTGTCAATAAATGGCCAAGAAAACTTACGGTTCCAAAAGACTCTACATCTCTCAATTCTCTTTCTTTTCCCAGAGTTTGTACATCATTCTCTACCCAAAAGGGCCAGCATTTGCAATTAAGCCTTTTGTAATTAAGTAGTGGTCCTCATTTTAACCTTTTTGTGCATGACTGTACCTCTATTCTGAAGCAGCATTGTGATGTGGAGCACCTGCCCTGCCTGCATTTCTAAGCAATCACTTTCTTAACCCACATTTTCAGTTGAAACTTGCATGCATCCTTGTTATTGCCCCTAATTCCTCTGAATCAGGGGGCCTTTTCTGCATGTTTATTAAAACTGGGTCTGAACAAAAGTGCAAGCAATAGTGGCAGGCCCAGAACTCCGATTTTAGAGTACTGCTCTTCTAATGCATGGTTGAAAATGTCCAGTGTTAGTGGTGACTAGTAGATATATTTATGCATTTATTAATGAAGCAATAGAGACTTAAACCAATAGTCTGAATTTACTGTTAAGATTATTTTCATTTTCTAATTAAAGATTATCTTAACTTCCATTGAAAATGGAAGCTAGAAGATAAACAGGGGCAACCACAAGACATTCAAACTGTCAGGAATAGAGAGCATGACAGTGCTCACCTTCTAACCTCTTGCCTGGTTCCCTTAGTCCGCAAGCATGTTTAAAAGCAAAACAAAGGCACAAACTAAGCATGTTGAATAAATAAGCTGCTATGGCTATATTAATCAGAAAGGTGCAGAGTTTCAGAAAGTATGAAAGTAGGGAATTAGCAGTGTAGAATATATAAAATAACGAAGTATGGGCTTTGTCTGATAAAATTTACGTGTCTTATGTTTGGATCTCTTAAAACTCGTATCTTGGAAGTGAATGGAAGCAATACACACATATTTCAGATGTTCCAGGATTTTCGGGTAACCAGCCAACTCTTCGGGATGCTGCTGGTACCAACCAGGCCAGCCATGAAGGTTCCTTGCAGCAAAGGAGACTACTCCATTGTGTGGAAACAGTGCTAAAAATACCAACAAATCTTTGGTTTGGGTTTTCTTTTGTTGCTGTATTATAGAAATGTTTTGTTTTTAAAATTTTATAGCCAGGGGTTTATCCATGATATTTTTGCTCAGACTGCATAATTTGTTGCCTAATGCTTCTGATGCCAGGTAAACTGCGGGTTTTTCCACTTTTGAAAAAAGGAAAAACCTTGCCATTTATTTCCTTGCTTGATGAAGAAAATAGATCAGTTTATTGTGATAGCTTAAAATTTTTTATTAGATTCCTGACTTTGAAAGTAACCCTGTTAAGTGCAAATGATCATGACAAATAATATACAAATGGAATTCGTAGCTGAATGGCATAAACAGAAGATAATTCAGAGTTAGACCAGATGATTCATACTAGGCCCCTCCCAGGTTTCATTTTCTGTGATTGAAAAATAATTTTTCTTAAACCATTTTAACCTGTCCTCTTTGCTGTGGGATTTCACTCCAAATGCCTTTGGGAATTATTTAAGTGTAAGTGGTAACTTTCTAGTAGTTCAGAACTGAATTAGACTTACAGTCATTGCAGTGTTTAGTGTCCACTTAAGTATAGGCAGTGAGATAATTTCCCATTTGTAAATTTGCTTCTTGTCACTTACTGACTACATCTGCCAACCAACAAAACCAGTAAAGATATAGGGAGGAGTTTCTCTCAACTCTGTGCCCATTATTCCACAAAAGCATATGGTTAAAAAAACCAAACATCACAGATTTCTCTAGGAACTTTTATGCCTAAACCTCCTTTAAAATCAAAATAGATATCGTAAAGTTACTGACAATTCAAAAGGTTTTTTTTCTCCCTTGCTGATTGTATCCCGTGCCATCGGTTTTCCTCCCAATGGCAATACATTATGGTTAGTCCTTAAATAACAGTAAGAGTCTTGGCACTTACCTTAAAACCACCTGTCACAGAGTCCTACTATATTACAGTATCATTCACATATTTTTATTTAGCATCCTACAAGTACAGTTGCTCACTATTTCTACTTGCTCTTCTGTATTTTCTTCATTATTACACCATTGGTATACAATGTTAAAAAGCATTTCACTGAATGTTTATAAAGTCTTACAAAAGGCAGCTTTTTAATCTATGCATCCTTGGGATTTCAGAAATTTTATTCTTTGATGTAAAAGGGAACTGCTATACGAGTTGGAAACTCTGCACCTGTGTGTGTGTGCGCGCGCGCGCGTGTGTGTGTATATATATATATATATATATTGGCAATAAAGCAGCATGGGCTGAGAATGCACTGAAACCACTGTGTTACTCATTACTTGGAATGGGTAGTTTTTTTAAACTAATTTTTAGAAGGATTTTATTTATTCGTCAGAGAGTGGGGAGAGAGCATAAGCAGGGGGAGAAGCAGGCTCTCCGCTGAGCGGGGAGCCTTACGCAGGACTTGATCCCAGGACCCTGGGATCATGACCTGAGTTGAAGGCAGATACTTAACCAACTGAACCACCCAGGTATATCAGAATGGGTAATTTTTTTTTTTTTTTAAGATTTTATTTATTTATTTGACAAAGAGAGATCACAAGTAGAGAGGCAGGCAGAGAGAGAGAGAGAGGGAAGCAGGCTCCCTGCTGAGCAGAGAGCCCGATGCGGGACTCGATCCCAGGACCCTGAGATCATGACCTGAGCCGAAGGCAGCGGTTTAACCCACTGAGCCACCCAGGCGCCCCCAGAATGGGTAATTTCTAATAATGCAGTAGATTATTGAGATGGGAGGAGCCAAACCAGAGATCTGGGGAGGTAGGCTCCAGATGTCAGGAAAGACCAAAGATCTGGGTGTTGATACCAAGTTGTAGCAATCTCTGCTGTAGACCAAGGGAAGTGGAATCCATGTGAACAAAGAGACATTCCATTTAAGCTTAGGTCATGCCCTATTTTTTTTTTAACTTTTTTAGATATTTTATTTATTCATTTGAGAGAGAGAGACAAGCAGAGGGAGAGGCAGACTCTCCGCTGAGCAGGGAGCCCGATGCGGGCTCAATCCCAGGACCCTGGTACCATGGCCTGAGCCGAAGTCAGATGCCCAACCGACTGAGCCACCCAGGCATCCCTCATTCCCTGCCCTGAGGGCTCACCTTATACTAGGTATGAGCAAATGTTTAGTTTTTTTAAGATTTTGTTTGAGAGAGAGAGCACAATTGGTGGAGAGGCAGAGGGAGAAAGACTGCCCATTCAGCAGGGAACCTGACATGGGGCTTCATCCTGAGCCAAAGGCAGTCACTTAACTGAGCCACCCCAAATGTTTAGTTTTTGATAAGGAAATAGCTAAGTATAATGTTTAAGCTATTGCAGGGAATCCTTCCTATCTAAAATATATAAACCATTTTAAATGCTTTGTATTGAATATTAGCTATCTTGACTAAAGAGGCTTAACACTAATTGAGAAGAGAGGAATGCCTGGGTGGCTCACTTGGTTAAGCTGTTGCCTTTGACTCTGGTCACGAGCCTGGTTCTCCCTCTGCCTGCAGCTCCCCATTTGTGCTCGTGTGCTCTTTCTGACAATAAAATCTAGAAAAAAAGAGAACAGAACCTTCTTGGGGACTCTGGGTGGCTTAGTGGGTTAATTGTCTGGCACTTGATTTCAGTTCAGGTCTTGATCTGAGGGTTGTGAATTTAAGCTCCACGCTGGGCATGGAGCCTACCTAAAAAAAAGAAGAGATCCTTCTTGATTCAGGGGAAAGTTTTTAAGTTTAAAGTAAGAAAGTACATGCTACAAACTTCCTTGGGATTGGCTACTGTCAAGTAAAGAGGAACAAAAGCTATGTGGTTTTTGTAGTACGATTACTAATGTAATAATAGTTCCTTCCTGTGATTTATGACTAATCATTTAGCAAACACTGATATACTCCACTCCCAGGTACTGTGTTAGATGTTAGGGTTACAAAAATGGAGATAGTTTCTGCTGTTAACTCAGGAGTTTAAAAGTTTACAACTCAGGAAGAACTTCAGTAAGCAGTTTTACTTTTCTTAAAACTGGAATTTTGAAAATGCTCTTACTCAACATATACACAGTGCCAAATTATTTCAAACTGTAGCAAAGTAGACTTAGTATCTGTTAATATCAGTCAGTCATTGATGTTTGAAAGACTTTCATAGGAACTCTTATACCACCTGAAGGTATCCCTTAAAAGGATTGTTTAAAAAGTCAACCATGTGTGAGACTATCAATTAGTCTCATAAATTAACATTTATAGAAGGCATAATATCAGAATTATAAATGGACATGCCCTTTGACTTTTCCCACTGTAAGAATCACTCCTACAGAAATACCAGTACAGATCTGTAAAAATAGGTATAAGGATCCAATATAAGATGGTTATATTCTGATATATTCACTAAATCATGTAGGTAGTTTGTGTATTGGCTAGTATGGAAAATTGTGACATTTATTGTGTAAAAAGCAGGTTGCAGAATAATATGAAAAATGGAACTGCCTTTATGTCTATACATGTACATCCATATGCATAAAGATTATTATTTACTGAGCACCTAGTATGTGCTAAGCACTGCTGTAATTATATTAGATGCATTCATTAATTCATTTCATCTTCACTATATCCCTGTTTTTTGGTTTTTGTTTTTTTAAGATTTTTCTCTCTGCACCCAATGCGGGGCTTGAACTCACTCACAACCCTGAGATCAAAAGTTGCACTCTTGGGGCACCTGGGTGGCTCAGTGGGTTAAAGCCTCTGCCTTCAGCTCAGGTCATGATCTCAGGGTCCTGGGATCGAGCCCCACATTGGGCTCTCTGCTCAGCAGGAAGCCTGCTTCCCCCCATCTCTCTGCCTGCTTCTCTGACTCCTTGTGATCTCTGTCTCTGTCAAATAAAAAAAAACAAAAAAACAAACAAACAAAAAAGTTGCACTCTTTTTTATTATTCCAAGTAGCTTCATTTTTAAATTTAGCTTTCCAACTCTGTTTTTGTGCTTTCACACTTTTGCAATGATTTTCTGCTCCTCACTAAGGAAAGCACACTTGCTTCTGCACACGTGAAACTACCCCAGGCCCTGCTGATGTGTTTTCTCATTCTAGACCACCTAGTAAGAACTGCAGGTCTCACCGAATTGGCCTTCCTGAAGTCAGCCTATGCATATCCCACATGTGGATTTAGGGGCTTTTGTAAAGATAAACGATTCTATTACCAGGGATTTGGGACAGCCTAGTGTTGTTAGAGGCTGTATTGTAGGACAGCCTTCAACGGTATGTCAAATGCAGCACCATTCTGAATGCCTATGGATGCTGTCCCCAGAAAAGTAGAAACCAACCCTAGTTGTCAATCCCTATTTTACAGGAAGAGTTGAAATAAATTCTTCATATTCATGGCTAATACATATCTAGACCACAATGTGAATCCAAATAGTTTGGCTCCAGAGCCTGCTCGCTTCCCAGCATGCTCTCCTATGCCTCTCAAAGATGAAAAGGGAAGTGTACTTTGCACCCTTTATTTTGTCTGTCTTACATCTATGAATTTTTTTTTCTAGAGTAAGCATGTAAATTCTATTTGGAGGGGGTACTATTTAAAACCAGCCAGCTTGGGCGCCTGGGTGGCTCAGTTGGTTAGGCGACTGCCTTCAGCTCAGGTCATGATTCTGGAGTCCCGGGATCGAGTCCCACATCAGGCTCCCAGCTCCACGGGGAGTCTGCTTCTCCCTCTTACCTTCTCCTTGCTCATGCTCTCTCTCACTGTCTCTTTCTCTCTCTCAAATAAATAAATATTAAAAAAAAAACCCAGCCAGCTTAATTTGATGTTAAGTATTTAACTTTCCATTAAATTTTCTGACAAATCAGCAAATCCAGAGTTTAAGCAAAACAATTAAGATTGTACCCACAGACAATAAAAACCCCAGAATGATTCAATATAGTATTAATTTATTAGGTCCATTCTTTAGGAGTAGAAAGTAAGAGTTCTTCTGGTACTGTTTGTTGCCAGAGTCTTCACCCTTATATAAATAAGGATTCCATAAGGAATCAAATTTTGCAACTCAAAAGCATAAAGCAAATCAGAATTTCCTTGTTTAAAACATTTTAAAGGGAAATGGCCTTAAGGCAGTATAAAGTGGAAAGAATGGAAAGAATAAGAAAATGGCTCCTAGCTACATCTGAACCAAGTCGTTTTCTATGCATCAACACTTGGCTAGACCATGTCTGGATTGTGCTCTTGCCAGCCCCTCAGTGGTCTGCCTGCTGCCCCTATAAACCCATTCTCCACAACCATAAGGAAGTTCTACACAAGTGAAGCCAATCCTGCTGTAGGTGGTTGCCTCTAAAACTCTGCAAGGGCTTCCATTGTTCTTGGGATAAAAACATTCTTCAGGGGGCGCCTGGGTGGCTCAGTGGGTTAAGCCTCTGTCTTCAGACCAGGTCATGATCTCAGGGTCCTGGGATCGAGCCCCGCATCGGGCTCTCTGCTAAGCAGGGAGCCTGCTTCCTCCTCTCTCTCTCTGCCTGCTGCTCTGCCTACTTGTGATCTCTCTCCCTCTGTCAAATAAATAAATTAAAAAAAAAAAAAAAACATTCTTCAGGAGACCAGTAAGTCCTTGCACCCTCTGGTTTCTGGTCACTGGTGCACCTCCTGCACGTCTTCCTTTAAGGGCCTTTGCACAGGTTTCCCCCTCCATTCCCTAATTAACTCCTACTCTTTCAGACTAAGGCTGAAGTGTCACTTCCTCAAAACAGCCTTCCTTGACCACCGCCCCCCCACCAGGTCTGTTACCTCCCATAAATGCTGGTAGCTGTCTATGTCCCTTTTCTTCAAGACAGAGTAGTAATTTCACATGTATTCATGTGGTTATTTGAATGTCCACCTCTAATGAGATTATAAACTCTGTGCAGGTAGAGAGTGGCTCTTTTTGCTTTCTGCCTACCTTTTATCCCCAGAAGTCAGTATACTTTAAATAGATGAATAATATGATAAGGTACTGAACCTAAGTGCTGCATAAAGCAAAACATGAAAAACCAGAATTTTGGTGAATGTTTGATGTTTGGCATTCCTCGCATTATCACTCAGTTACCTCTCATTGTCATTCCTCTCATTATTACCTACTTTAGAAATGAAAAGAGAAAGAAAAATTGTACATTATCCAGTTAGTTTATTGAATATTATCTACAGAACATGTATGTACCTATATTTTATGTAAGAAAAAAAATGGTTTCTCGGTCTTCACCATAACAACTGCTCCATGTAGAAATAACAGTAGTCAACATTAAATACAACTCTATTTTCCTAACAACCTTGCATCTTTATATCAGACCATTCACAGGACATTGCTTCCTAATCAACCTAAATTTGCAGTAAAATAGGTTTTCAGAAATAAGTATTTATGACATTGACAAGCTAAAATAAGTTCATAAGGCAAATAGCTATAAAAACTGGACAGAAGCTTCCTTAGTTTCTCATCTTAAGAAGCAGCTTCTCAAATCATTTGGAAAATCAGCCTAGAGGTAAGCACAATAAACCACAGTTCCCATCCCTTCTTGAAGCCGATCTTTCTCGAGAATTGATCAAATAGCACTTGTTGATAGAAGATAGTAATAAGGCCTGAACCTGATACTTAAGCTTTAATTCTGGATCAGTTTTTTGACTTGGGCTGGTCCGGAGTTACTTCCTTCAGAATCTTCATCAGTGAATTTAAGTGAGTATGTGCTAACATTATCTTCTCTTTCAGCTGAGAAGGAAAATGAACAGGTATCAGGGCATCTTTTTTTTTTTTAAGGATTTATTATTTATTCATTTGACAGAGAGCAAGCACAAGTAGGCAGAGTCGCAAGCAGAGGGAGATGGAGTAGCAGGCTCCCTGCTGAGCTGAGAGCCGATGTGGGGCTCGATTCTAAGATCCTGGGATCATGACTTGAGCCGAAGGGAGACACTCAACCGACTAAGCCACCCAGATGTCCCAACCACTTTTTTTTTTTTAAGATTTTATCTATTTATTTGTCAGAGATCACAAGTAGGCAGAGAGGCAGGCAGAGAGAGAGGAGGAAGCAGGCTCCCCGCTGAGCAGAGAGCCCGATGCGGGGCTTGATCCCAGGACCCTGGGATCATGACCTGAGCTGAAGGCAGAGGCTTAAACCCACTGAGCCACCCAGGCGCCCCTCCCAGCCACTTTTTAAATTAGTGACTGAGAACTGGCAATGTCTGAACACATTACATAAATAAGCTTTTCCTATTTCTGAAAGAACTTTATGTAACAAACCCAGAGCACGGTAAGATCCTCAGATACAAAGTTTCATATGAAAAAAGACAGCCACTGCTGAGCATCACTGCTTCTCTGTCTCCTTCCTTCTACGGCTTTTCACCAGGTCTAAATGGCAAGTATTAGGAAGGAAGACAAGAATAAGGCGGGTAAGAACGTTTGTGGAGAGCAGCATCAACTAGTCTTCCCCTCCTTTTCTAGTAGCAAAAATCTTTTTTCCTTCTTTGTTTACAGTAACAAATGCCTTTCTTCAATATTCTGCTAAAGGCCTTCAAAAGTAGCCCTGGTTGTTGGGTTAAGAACCTGTATTAAAAAAAAAGAACCTGTGTTTGTGGTAAATAGGTACTTTTCAATAATTCTATTGAATCTAGTTCTGTTAACTATTGAACTATAGCTAGTTCTACCTAAATCAAGAACCAAACTTAATGGTATTTAGCATACAACATATGCTTAGGAAATAAAGTTATCACTGAATATAGAATTACGGATAACAATCTTATGTTGAAATCAGGTTAACAACAAAAAATCTTATTTTTTTTTTTAATTTTAAAGGTTTTATTTGACAGAGAGAGATCACTGTAGACAGAGAGGCAGGCAGAGAGAGGGGGAAGCAGGCTCCCCGCTGAGCAGACAGCCTGATTCGGGGCTTGATCCCAGGTTCCTGGGACCATGGCCTGAGCCTAAGACAGAGGCTTAACCTACTGAGCCACCCAGGCGCCTCCAAAAATCTTATTTCTGACATAATTTGCACCATACACTAAATCTTTTTAATACCACACAGGATACAAAAATAAAATTCAAGAAATGCTGCTTAAATTAAATAGGTAACTCTAGAGCCTCTTAGTCATATTGGAGTACCCCTGGATATGGTGAATCCTTTCTCTGTTGCCTTTAAGATTTTGTTTCTTCCTCATTTTTACTATGATGTGTTGGGGTATGTATCTCTGTGTTTATCCTACATGGACTTGTTAAGGTTTTGGATATGTAAATTAATGTTTTTCATCAAATTTGGGAATTTTTCTACTATTTTTTCTTTGAATATCTTTCCTACTTCTCTAAACTCCTTTGGTATGTATTCCTTTTATCAAAGAATATTTAGGCATGTTTGATGGTGCCCAAGAGATGTCTTAAATTCAGTTCATCTTCCTTCATTCTTTTTTCTTCAGGTTCTATAATCTCATCAGTCTATCTCCAGTTTACTCATTCTTTCTTCGGGCAACTCAAATCTGTTGTTGAGTCCCTCTAGTGAATTTGTCATTTTAGTTATTGTACTTTTCAACTTCAGGATTTCCAACTGGTTTTTTATTTTTATGTATTAAGATTTTATTTATTTAAGAGAGAGAGAATGAGAGAGAGCATGGGAAGGGGGAGGGTCAGAGAGAAAAGCAGACTCCCTGATGAGCAGAGAGCCTGATGTGGGGCTCAATCCCAGGACTCCAGGATTGTGACCTGAGCAGAAGGCAGACGCATAACTGAGCCACCCAGGTGCCCCAACTGGTGCTTTTTTTAATAATTTCTAACTCTTTAAGGATATCCTCTATTTGATGAGATATTGTCATCATACCTTCCTTGACTTCTTTAAGCAGTTTCCTTTAGTTTTTTGGACCTATTTCTGCTAAGTCCAATATCTGGGCCCTTTCATAGGCAGTTTTAGATGCCTGCTTTTTTTTTTTTTAAAGATTTTATTTATTTATTTGACAGAGAGAGATCACAAGTAGACGGAGAGGAAGGCAGAGAGAGAGAGGGAAGCAGGCTTCTTGCTGAGCAGAGAGCCCGATATGGGACTCGATCCCAGGACCCTGAGATCATGACCTGAGCCGAAGGCAGCGGCTTAACCCACTGAGCCACCCAGGCGCCCCTAGATGCCTGCTTTTTATCCCATATATGGGTCATACTTTCCTCTTTGAGTGTTTTCTTATTTTTGAGTGTTTTCTAATTTTTTGTTGCAAACTGGATATTTGAAAAAAAAATTTTTTTTTTTACTGTTTTAAGTAACCAGCATGGGGTTCAAGCCCACAAACCTAAGATCAAGAGTTACACATCCTCCAACTGAGCCAGCAAGGCACTCTGCACACTGGACATTTTAAATAACTTATTACAGCAACTCTGGATATTAAATACCCACTCCTCAGCTTATTGTGTCTTCCTATCTGTTTCAGTGGGTGGGCTAGGCTATTCTGTGATACCGGTCTTCCCCACCATGAGACTGCTGTCAGTCCTCAGAGAACAGAACCTTGAGCATGTGCAGTCACCTGGAAGAACGTGGGTTCAGCAGGCTCTTTCCGTGTCTCCTTGATTTCCCCTGATCTTGTGTCAAGCTGTTTGCCTTCACTAATTGCTGGACTGTTGCCCTAGAGCTTTTGACAATGCCTTGGGACCTAAACTGCTCAGTCTAATCCAATAATTCAGGACCCCCCTCCCCACATTTGCAGGGGTAGTCTTTAAAAGATCCCGAGCCATTTTTGTTGTTGTTGTTCTTACCCCAGGAGGGTTCTTCTTGGCTGTCTCTTCCCTGATTCTGTCCGGTAACCTTCTAACTAATCTATGGCTTAGCTTATTGCTATCATGGAACTATCAGCTTCCTCTTAATTGCTTACCTCAAAATCTCCACTGTTTTGGGCAGCAGTTTCTTTGGGTGGTGGGGGAGCAGTTTTTACAATCTGCCTCTTAGCCTAGGAGCGTCTCTGAGAATGACACCCTCGCTTTACAAGCAGAGCACTGGGTATAGGCGCCAACTTCTGTTCTTGGCTTACCTCGGCCTTTG
Organism: Lutra lutra; assembly: GCF_902655055.1. Lineage (NCBI taxonomy): Eukaryota > Metazoa > Chordata > Mammalia > Carnivora > Mustelidae > Lutra > Lutra lutra. The sequence continues at coordinate 60,927,453 of NC_062284.1, forward strand.
CAACACCTCTGCCCCATATGTAAGCTGAGGGAAGGGTGAATGGGCTCCTAGTACTTAGCCTGCTGTGCCAGTGGTAGAACTTGCACCTGTTAAGTGGCCATTTTTGACAGGAACAGAGCATCTGATGAGAATTACTGATAGCCTGCCCCTCCTGGGAAGATATCACACCCCTCAGCTGGAAGCTAGAGTAAAAACCATCCCTGTGTTCTTGGCTACAGCTGCTCAGAGCCTCCATTTTTCTGAGAGAGAGAGGCATAAGAGGGAGCAGGCTCAAATGCCACAGGTTTCACTATTCTTACAGAGGTTTTGTAGGTTTTCTTAAATAAATGTCTTTTCACTTGCTTTATGCCTTGAGGAAAATCTCTTAAGGCTTAAAATGGTTGTTTCCTTTGTAATTTTATTCAGTTATGGCAGTTTTGCTGGGGGTGGAGTGGCCACAGAGTTCCTCAGGCCGCCATTCTAGAAGTTATCTCCCATACCACGGAAAATAGTTACTGACCCCTCTCATCAACTTGGGTGCTTAGAGCGACAGTTGGCTCACGGTGACTGGATAACCTGCTGCCCATTTATGTAAATAAAGTTTTACTGCAACCCACCCACACTCATCTATTTCTATATTGTCTGCAGCTGCTTTTGCACTACAAGGCAGAGTTGAGTACTTGAGAATGAATGGTTACAAAGCTGAAAATATTTGTCATCTGGTCCTTTATAGAAAAAGTTTGGGGCACCTAGGTGGCTCAGTCAGTTAAGCATCTGCCATCTGCTCAAGTCATGATCCCAAGGTCCTGGAATGGAGCCCCGAATCGCATCAGGCTCCCTGCTCAGCGGGAAGCCTGCTTCTCCCTCTGCCTGCCACTCCCCCTGCTTGTGTTCCCTCTCTTGCTGTGTCTCTCCCTGTCAAATAAATAAATAAAATCTTAAAAACAAAAAAAAAGAAAAGAAAAAGTTTGTCAACACCTGGCTTAGAACATGGTTTCATGAGCTTAGCAAAACAATACTCCCAAAAATCATTCTTCCCCCGTCCTAAAAGATACTTAAACTTTGGAAAATATATGCCATTGGTTACAAAATGTATAATGAGCAAGGAATAAACAATTAACAATACTAAAAACAAAATGAACAATAAATTCTAAGGTTGTTCTTCTGAGGGTAGTAAAGTTACAGCCAAATTTCCTCCACTAGAGAGGCTAGTAAGCTACCAAAACAAAGTTGCTTTCTTCAACCTCGAAACTACCAACCACCTAGGAAAATCCACTTAAACAAGAATTCCTGATGTTTCACCACTCTTTCCTGAGACAGGTAAACATGAAGTGCCTACAGAGAGGACAGATCTGAGGCACCTGGCTGGCTCATTCGGCAGAATGAGCTATGACTCTTGATTCCGGGTTTAAGTTCAAGTCCCATGTTGGGTGTAGAGATTATTTAAAAATAAAATCTTTTGGGGGGCGCCTGGGTGGCTCAGTGGGTTAAGCCGCTGCCTTCGGCTCAGGTCATGATCTCAGGGTCCTGGGATCGAGTCCCACATCGGGCTCTCTGCTCAGCAGGAAGCCTGCTTCCCTCCCTCTCTCTCTGCCTGCCTCTCTACTTGTAATCTCTCTCTGTCAAATAAATAAAATCTTTAAAAAAGAAAAAATAAATAAAAAATAAAATCTTTTTTAAAAGAGAGAAAAAGAAAGGACAGACAAATCTAAGAAAGATAATGGTGTCCATTTCCAGCACAGAGGAGAAAAGTATGGGACATGCAGGAGCTAAGCAGCTTCCTTCCTCCTCTTGAACTGGACCTTACAGTATCTGGCTTTGTGTTCAAATTCAGTGAGGAGGGGCACCTGAGTGGCTCAGTTGTGGGATGTCTGCTTTCGGCTTAGGTCATGATCCCAGCATCCTGGGATCAAGCTCCATGTCGGGCTCCCTGCTCTGCGGGGAGCCTGCTTCTCCCTCTCCAGCTCCCCTGTGCTTCTGTTCCCTTTCTCGCTATCTCCCTCTGTCAAATAAACAAAATATTTAAAAAAAAAAATTCAATAAGGAATGTCAAAGCAGGCATAAAGGATAATTGATAATTGGAGTATTACACCATTTCATCACCACCATAATCATTGGAATAAACTGCCAAGAGTTGTCTATACAGGCATACTTCATTTTCTTGTGGTTTCATTGCACTTGAAAGATACTGTGTTTTCTACACATTATCTTTGCGGCAACCTTGTGTGAGAAAGTCTATTGGTATCATTTTCCCAACATCATTTGCTCACTTCATGCTCTGTCTCATTTTGGTAACTTTCAGAATATTTCAAATTTTTAATTAATATTATATTTATTAGGGTGAACTGTGATCAAAAATTACAACTCCCCAAAAGCTCAGATGATGGTTAGTATTTTTAGCAATAAAGTATTTTTTAATTACGGTATGTATATTGTTTTTTTAGACATAACGCTATTGCACACTTAGTACACTATAGTATAGTGTAAACATAACTTTTATATGCACTGGGAAACCAAAATAATAATCTGACTTGCTTTGTATTTAGGTATTTATTCCACTGTGGTGGTCTGGAACTGAACCCACTATATCTCTGAGGTATTATTACAGGAAACATCCAACCATCATGAAATTTTACCTCTGCAACTTTTTCTGGTAGAGACAAGTTGTGAATGTCCATCTCAGATGCATTTACTATGGCTTTTGTTTTTAACTGATAGCTGGATAGAAAATATATAGAGAAAATATTAGTATCATACTACATACAAGATTATCAATGAACCAAACTTGTCCTCTAAAGCAATGTCAGGCAAAGACAGCCTCCTTACAGATTTTCATTTCAACATTTATATTGTATTTTGTAGGAAAAACAAATTCTCAATTAAGAAATCATCCGAGACTCTGTGTCTCATCCCACCCCTTGCCAGCTGGGAATACATGAGAAAAAATTATCCCATGACAAACACATAAACCAGGTAACATAAATAACTAAATTGTATAACGGTTAGAAGAAAAGTAATCATATGGTGACAGACACTGTTGGTTGCCTACCCCAGTAGCCATTCCTAACTTCTTTGTTAACAGAACTCAGATTTTGTTTTATTTTAAAGGATTTTATTCATTTATTCATGAGACACAGAGAAAGAGAGACAGAGGGAGAAGCAGGGAGCTTCTCTCCACACATCAGGGAGCCCCATGCGGGACTCAATCCCAAGACCTGGGGATCATACCGGAGCCGCAGGCAGATTAACTGACTGAGCCACCCAGGTACCCAGAACCCAGATTGTGTTTAAGGCAGGAGTATGCTCAATCACAGGACGTGAATCAGAACTGTTCTAAGCCAAGTGCGGCAATCTTATTCCCTCCTCTCACATATTTGCTTTCCCACCTTAAGGCAATCATGTGACATAGTTTTGGCCAATAATAAGGACATTTTTGATGATAAAATGAGACCATTCCCTGTGTTCCCAGTTCCCATATCCTTTTCCTTCTGGTTGGGGATGCTACTGGCTATGGATATAACACTTATAACAGCAGTAGCACCCAAGAGGAAAAGGCCAAGAGAACCAGAGATGCTGATCCAGAGCCCTATTGTAGCTGAGCCACTGGAGGACTCCTGGAGTGGCCAATCACCCCACGCCTTACTTCTTAAAGCCACTGTCAGTCACGTTTTCTTTTGCTAGCAATTCATTCTGATGCACACAGACATAGATTTATTATCTTCCCAGACTCAGGATAGCTATACTTGCCTAATTTCTACTTAATCAAAAAGAATATGCTGACCTCTGAGTCCCAACTCCTCATTTTAAAGCTTAAGAAATTACTTAAATTCCTATTATACTTTAAAAATTTATATTAAAAAATTTTTGTTACAGAAAACTTAACTTCCCTAAGCAAAAAATCAATTAGAGCTCAACTGGAACAACTACTTATAACTGTTTTTAAAGAAGATTTGAGGTTACTAATAGCACACATTTATAAATACCTTCCCCCCCCTCTTTAAACTTAATTCTAGATAGAAATTATTTAAGGGGCACCTGGGTGGTTTAGTGGGTTAAGCCTCTGCTTTTGGCTCAGGTCATGATCTCAGGGTCTGGGATGAAGTCCGCACTGGGCTCTCTGGTCAGTGGGGAGCCTGCTTCTCCTGCTCCCTCTGACTGCCTCTCTGCCTACTTGTACTCTATCAAATTTATTTATTTTAAATAAAGTCTTCAAAAAATTATTTAAGAAGAAATTGAAAGTAAATTTTCAACCCATTTCAAGTATATTTTTCCTGGTGAAAATCTGCAGTGAAGCAAAAAAAGAAAATTTGCAGTGAACAAAATAATGCATTTTGAACAACCTCATGAATGAAGAACAAGCTTTACTTATGAGTTTTATTATTTAGTCATACACAGCTCAGCTAGAAACACTGATCTAAGTACATTAAATGAAAAAAAGAAAACTCTATGTTTAATGAAACGAAACTGAGCTTTGAAGTTAAGACACAGGTTAAAATCTCAGCTCCTCCACCTCTGAGTCCCAGTTTTCTTCTATTAAGAACTCAGTGAGGTGAGTGTAATGACTGGCATAAACTAGGTGATCAATAGCTGTTTTGGGGTTGTTTTTAATGGTCAAGGAAAGACTAAGATAAATGTTCCAGTTTGTTATAATAAACAAAAAAAGCTAGGGGCGCCTGGGTGGCTCAGTTGGTTGGGCGACTGCCTTCAGCTCAGGTCATGATCCTGGAGTCCCGGGGTTGAGTCCCACATCGGGGTCCCAGCTCCATGGGGAGTCTGCTTCTCCCTCTGACTTTCTCCTCGCTCATGCTCTCTCTCACTGTCTCTCTCTCAAATAAATAATAAAAATAAAAATAAATAAAAATAAATAAACAAAAAAAGCTTAAGTGATAGTAGTATTAGGAAGATAAATATCCGAAGTACTACCTAAGAAGGAACAAGTATGGTACTTTATCTGATTCTATGAGGCCACATGGCTATTATTTTTTTTACTTTTCTTCGGGTGACTATCGGCTTCACTCTTTTTTGCAGATAAGATTTCACCCATCTACATGCATAACATAGAAAGTAGCGATCTTAAACCTCAAGCTTTCACTTCCCAACTTCAGCCCCATTACCATCTACAAATGACCAGTGTCTCTGGATCCTTCTTTCAAATTCCTAGAGTAGAAAGTCTGTTGGCTTAGCTTATGTCAGGTATTCATTCTTGATCCCATCACCTAGGAGTGGTATCACACATAATAAAAAACATGGCCACAAGGTCCCACTCTATAGGGAAAGAAAACAGGGGCTGGGCACAAACCTAGTAAGTATCTATTACAACATTATTTTGCAAAAAACTAAGTTTCCAGAAGTTTCTGTAACAAAAGAATATCCTCTCATTTATTTGATGGTAAGCTTATTAAGACATGGTATGACTATAAGACATCTAAAATGAGTATAATGTTATGAAACTATATTTTGGTCCCACTGCCTTGCTTTACCATTTTCTTTGGGACAAACACTCTGGAAGCCCTTTTAAAATATATTCGATAAAGAATATCTAAGTCAACTTACCATACCATTTTGTCACTGGAAAGGCAAAAGTGACCTCTCAAGGCAGCCAGAGCAGCATGGGTAGAATACAAATGGAAACCAATGGGAATCCCACAGGAAGTACAGAATAAAAGGTTGTAAGTGCTGGAGTGAAAAACAGAATATTGGTAAGAAAATCAGAGAAGAAATATAAAATAACCAGTCTCTGGAACCAGTTCTCCTAAAAACTGTGCTATAATAGGACTGAGACTGAAGAAATGTCATATTCAAGAAAAGTTAACTCAGCTTTTAATATAATTACATCCTAGATTATTATGGATGTACAACTGTCACTTATAGAATAATTTACATTTGAAAAGGAGAAAAAAGAGCTAACTAATCAGATTAACATTTGAACATGTAAAACTACACATGAACATATAAATTAGTTACAGTTAAACCAATCCTAGCTTAAGAAAAATAATCATGTTGATTGTGGTTTACTAAAAAATTTATTAATCAAACTCAAATCAGGATTTTTCTTTTGCAGATGTAACAAGAAATTAACTTAAAAAAATACCCAGACAGGGGCGCCTGGGTGGCTCAGTGGGTTAAGTCTCTGCCTTTGGCTCAGGTCATGATCTCAGAGTCCTGGGATCGATCCCCACATCGGGCTCTCTGCTCAGCGGAGGGCTTGCTTCCCCCCCTCCCCCCGCCTGCCTCTCTGCCTACTTGTGATCTCTGTCTGTCAAATAAATAAATAAAATCTTAAAAAAAAAAAAAAAAAAGCCTCTGCCTTCATCTCAGGTCATGATCCCAGGATCCTGGGATCAACTCGGGCTTCTGCTCGGCAGGGAACCTACTTCCCCCCCACCCCCTGTCTCTGCCTGCCTCTCTGCCTACTTGTGATCTCTGTCTGTCAAATAAATAAGTAAATATTTTTTTAAAAATACCCAGACAAAATGCCAAAAGAGAAAAAACAAAAATGCTATTACCTTACCAAGTCACCTATTTTCTTTTCTTTTATCCTCTCAAAGATTACTAGATGAGGAAACAGGTAATGATTCTTTTTTTTTTTTTTAAAGATTTTATTTATTTGTCAGAGAGAGAGAGAGAGCGAGCACAGGCAGACAGAGTGGCAGGCAGAGGCAGAGGGAGAAGCAGGCTCCCCACAGAACAAGGAGCCTGATGTGGGACTCGATCCCAGGACCCTGGGATCATGACCTGAGCCGAAGGCAGCGGCTTAACCAACTGAGCCACCCAGGTGTCCCACAGGTAATGATTCTAGTTACACCACTTGGGTAAATCACTTACCATATCTGCTGGTCATAAAACATATCCAAATACTACAAAGAAATGTTTTATTGTTTTTTTAATATTTTATTTATTTGTCAGAGAGAGAGAGAGGGAGAGAGAGCACGCGCACGGGCACAACCGGGGAGTGGCAGGCAAAGGGAGAAGCAGGCTCCCCAGTGAGCAGGGAGCCCAACACAAGACTGGATCCCAGGACTCTGAGATCATGACCTAAGCCAAAGGCAGATGCTTAACCATCTGAGCCACCCAGGCATCCCAAATACTACAAAGAAATGTTTTAAGAAAAAAATTATGTTTCATCAGGCATGTACTGAAAATTATTTATTTACTCTCTACACACAACATGGGGCTCAAACTCACAACCCTGAGATCAAGAGTTGTATGGTCTTCCAACTAAACCAGCGAGGCATCCCCAAAAACGATTTTATGGTTTGGTAAGGGAAAAAATTATTTGTATAAACGTACTATGCAGTAAAACTACATCAATAGAGTATAAAATCATATGACTATAATGAAAAAGATTCACGTCAATGGATACTAAAAAAGACCAAGCAATACAGTATCCCAACTCATTGGTAAATTAAGTCCTGAACCACACATATAGTACTGTATTTTTGTGAATACAGTAATCAGAAAACTAGCCATGAAATAAAGCTGCATTAATTTGAATTAATCCCTAGGTAGCAATTAATGGTACCAGATAAAGCACAGTACCTATAGAAAAATGTCTGACAGAAACTAATTTATGGCACAGGGCAAAAATATGAAAAAAATCCCAAAATTATGCTTACTGCTAATGGCTCAAAATGAAGGTTTGATTACCACACCGGTTAAGGAACTATGACCAGCTGTGTGCTTGCTGAAGGCAAAAGGGGATACAGAAGGTAGTCAAAGAAGGTAGTTACAAATACAGCTATGACCAAGTGACTAGTTACAGAAATGAATACTGTAATTGCCATGAGTATTTCCTCCTTTGTTATGAGTAGGGTTTTTTTGTTGTTTTTTGGGTTTTTTTTTTTTTTTAAAGATTTTATTTATTTATTTGACAGAGATCACAAGGAGGAAGAGAGGCAGGCAGAGAGAGAGGGCGAAGCAGGCTTCCCGCCAAGCAGAGAGCCCAACTCGGGGCTCGATCCCAGGACCCTGAGATCACAACCTGAGCAGAAGGCAGAGGCTCAACCCACTGAGCCACCCAGGTGCTCCTATGAGTAGGTTTGTGTGTCTCAGTGTTTATCTCTGTTCTTCTCTATTCCCTTATTATATAACATAAAATCCTATTTTATATCATACTATTATATCAAACAATATCATTCTATTTAAGTATTATTAATTTTATATCACAGTATTTAAGTTACGAGAAATCAAAGAAATATAAACATTATTTAAGGACTTTACTTCCTTTTCTAGAGAAAGGGTTAGTGTGTTTTCTTTCTTTCTTTTTTTAAAGATTTTATTTATTTAACAGAGAGAGAGATCACAAGTAGGCAGAGAGGCAGGCAGAGAGAGAGAGGGAAGCAGGCTCCCCGCCAAGCAGAGAGCCCAATGCGGGGCTCAATCCCATGACCCTGAGATCATAACCTGAGCCGAAGGCAGAGGCTTAACCCACTGAGCCACCCAGGCGCCCCTTGTAACTGTCTTTATTTGGAGACTAAGTATGGTTTTAGGAGATGCATATGGGTGCCAAGTTAACATGGGATGATTAAATTTTATAGTCTACATGGTACCCAGTTATTAGGTCAAACATTATTCTTTTTTTTTTTTTTTTTTTCCAGCATAACAGTATTCATTATTTTTGCACCACACCCAGTGCTCCATGCAATCCGTGCCCTCTACAATACCCACCACCCGGTGCCCCCAACCTCCCACCCCCCACCCCTTCAAAATTCTCAGATCGTTTTTCAGAGTCCATAGTCTCTCATGGTTCACCTCCCCTTCCAATTTCCCTCAACTCCCTTCTCCTCTCCATCTCCCCTTGTCCTCCATGCTATTTGTTATGCTTCACAAATAAGTGAAACCATATGATAATTGACTCTCTCTGCTGGTCAAACATTATTCTGAATGTGTTTATAAGAATGTTTCTGAATGAGATTAACACTTGAATCAGTAGAATGAGTAAAGTAGATTGTCCTCCCCATTTGGGTGACCCTCATAATCAGATGAAGGCTTGCATAGAACAAAAAGGCTGACCCTGTCAGGAGTAAGGGGAAATTCTTCTTGCCTGACTGCTTAAAGCTGATACATTGTTTTTTCCCCCTGCCTTTTTTTTTTTTTTAAGATTTTATTTATTTGTCAGAGAGAGAGGAGAGCGAGCGAGCACAGGCAGACAGAATGGCAGGCAGAGGCAGAAGCAGGCTCCCCGCCAAGCAAGGAGCCCGATGCGGGACTCGATGCCAGGACGCTGGGATCATGACCTGAGCCGAAGGCAGCTGCTTAACCAACTGAGCCACCCAGGCGTCCCTCCCCCTGCCTTTAAACTTGAACTGAAGTATAGGCTCTTCTTCAGTCTAGAGCCTTCTGGCTTTTGGACTGGAACTTACACCTTTGGCTCTCCTGGTTCTCAGGCTAGTGGACTTGGACTAGATCTAAACCACTGCTCTCCTGTCTTTCCAGCTTGCCAACTACAGCTCTTGGGATTTCTTACCCTCTATAATCACATGAACCATTTCCTGGTAATAAATCCCTTCCTGCCAAGTCCCATGGCTCTCCTAATTCTAAATTTTTTTTTTTTTTTAAATTTTGACAGAGAGAGATCACAAGTAGACGGAGAGGCAGGCAGAGAGAGAGAGGGAAGCAGGCTCCCCGCTGAGCAGAGTGGCTCTCCTAATTCTAAAAGTACACAATTACTTGGAATTTCCCTCCAGTGTTTTATAAACCATCTAGATCAGTAATTCCAGTAGAGATAAAATGTGAGCCACATAAGTAATTTAAAGTTTTCTATTAGTCCTGTTAAAAATAAATTTGAAAGAAACATGTGAAATTAGTTTTAATACCTTTTATACTACCCAATATATAAAAAATATCATCGTAACATGTAATCAATGTTTTTAAACTATTAATTTTTTTTGTATCAAGTCTTCAAAATCCAGGACACCTGGGTGGCTCAGTAAGTTAAGTGTCTGCCTTCAACTCAGATCATGACCCCAGGGTCCTGGGATCGAGCCCCATATCAGGCTCCCTGCTCAGTGGGGAGCCTGCTTCTCCCTCTGCCTGCTGCTCCCCCTGCTTATACTCTCTCTCTATATATCAAACAAACAAAATCTCTTTAAAAAGGAAGAGTCTTGAGGTGCATGGGTGGCTCAGTGGGTTAAAGCCTCTGCCTTCGGCTCAGGTCATGATCCCAGGGTCCTGGGATCGAGCCGCGAATCAGGCTCTCTCTGCTCAGCGGGGAGCCTGCTTCCTCTCTCTCTGCCTGCTTCTCTGCCTACTTGTGATCTGTCAAATAAATAAATAAATAAATCTTTAAAAAAAAAAAAAAAGGAAGAGTCTTCAAAATCCAATGTGTATTGTGCACTCACAGTATTTCTCAATTCAGGATGGCCACATTTTATGTGCTCAACAGCTACATGTGGCTAATGGTTACGGTAGTATTGGACAGTATGTGTCTAGATGCATTATTCTATTCTAAGAAAGATAATTGGAGAGCTTCTGCTTCTGGCCCCAAATAACCCAATTACAAGTAAGCCACTACTCTTTTCCTCCCTGTTCCCTTTGGGTGGAAAGACACTCTGGTAAGGATAGCTAGTGTCTTTCAGTTGGGAAAGAGGAACTGTAAAACTCTTTCTCGTTACTGAATAAAGCAACTAAGAATTCCTATACCTTTTTTAACCCTAAAACTGAGGTCAGAATGAATTATTATGCTGTAAAAGCCAACGCTCAAAATAAGGAGCCTTGTAATAATTCACAGAGCACTTTGTTGTCACTTGTAGATCACAACACAAAATAGATGCAAAGTTTATCCGCAGTATTCAAGTCCTTGAAGAACACAAGAACTTGTGTTCTTCCCTAGGTTCCCTAGATGACAGAGGAAATATTCCTACCATGGCTTAATACAAACTCCAAGTAAAATGCATATTTAAAAGTCTTAGTTATTTCAAAGGACTGTAGTTTATAATGATTCTCACTATACACCAAAAGGTACATTTCTCCCTTTTCCCATACTAGACATAACCTTCTTAGCCTCACTTAACCTGCACAAACCATTAGAGACGTGGCCCTCAGAAAGATCATAAAATCTACACATAAATACATTCTTGCCATTTCATTAACACATCAAGTTCCTACAAGTCTCAAATAGGTAAAAGAGACATCCTTCAAATTCACTGTAAGAACTAAATAAACTTCTCTTCTGGCGCAAATAAGAGCAAACAATTTCCCCCTTGTGCATGTCTGTTCCATGCTTCTCAGTCTTACTAAGTGAGGGACTAGAATCCATCTCCCAGTACGTACCTGCCTTTGAGCGAACCATCAATTCCAACTAGGAAGGGAGCTTCCAAAACCACGTTATTTGTGACTCCTAGGAAGACAAACACAGGTCAGAAGGAAAGAGTACTTGTGAAGCTTTGAAAGGGAAAACCTACCCGCTACAGATAGATTCATCATGGCCACAAAAATCATGAAAAGTTGTCCTCACCCGCCAAGGGGTTTCCTTCCAAATCTTCCCCCCCAGTCTTTTCCATCACTCTCTCTCGACCGTCCCGTGAGAAAGCGGGAACCCCCTCTCTGGAACCTCCTCCGCCTTCCTCAGACTCTGCCCCCACTCACTGGAGAAGACCACGGTTCCTAGGGACCGCGACAGGTCCCAGGCAAGGTGCACAGAGTCAGCGAGCACGGCGTAGCACTGCGCGCACTGGAACACCGCGCACCTCTCGGGCTGCAACCACGACGGCAGCCGCGGGCCAGATGGCAGCTCCTCTGCCCCCAGGTTTGCGGGGCCAAGCGGCGAGGACCCGTTCACTACCTGCGTGTCCCACTCCATAGAAGTCGTACAAGAGTGTTTGTCAGTTGTTTTCTTAGCGGCATCACAAAAATCACCCCCCGGAAGCTGTGCACACCGCGAACGATGCCGCCGCGGCCGAGCCGCCATCTTTCCACAGCTCGCGCCTCCGCTTCGAACACGCACCTGGCCCGCCCAAGCACGATTCCTGCTTCCTCATTGGACATAGTGTGCCGGGGACTCCGCCCCAAAGTGCTGTTGAGGGGGGGGGAAAACGTGCGTCAGATGCGAGGAGAATCTTCGTTTCTGTTGGTCAACGCCAGGAAACCCCACCTTCAGGGTATTTTTAGCCAATAGAAGTGCAGCATTTTCAATTTAAACTCTCTATAAAATTCGGTTTCGGTAACGCTTAGAGTGGCGCCAGAGTTTTGAACTGTGCTTCCGAAGGTGGAGTACGAGTCCTCACTGTGGTCGCCTGGATGCAGCTCGCCAGGGCAATGCCCTCCCTTGAGGAGCTGGACTCCTTCAAGTACAGCGACCTTCAGATCCTAGCCAAGAATCTGGGCCTCCGGGCTAACCTGAGGGTACGGAGCCGGTAGCGGGCGGGGTTGTGTGAGCTGCCTCCCGTAGACATGGTGGGAAAGGACCGAACGGGTACCCCGGGGACTGAGCCTCCTGTTCCTCCAACTACGCAAAACGGAGAGGGGGCCAAAGTATTCACCTTATTTTGAGGCTGATTTTTCTGAGGGTTCACATAGGCCTTGATTTCAGAAGGATTTGTTCGGTTTGGTGTTATTGGAAGTACTCTGAAATTAATTTAGGAAATGCACGCCCCGAAAACTCAGGGATGCTATGTCTAATTCAGGTCGTTAGGCAGTCGCTGAAGTAATTGCTTTGGCTTCTGGGAAATTCGAAACAATCACAATCCTGTGAACTGTAAATGAGCCCCAAATCTCTTAATACTTTACTGGAGGATCTGGAAGAAAGGATGACTTTTAGAGGACCACCTCGTGGATAAATTTTTATAACTCAGGCCTGACCTAGAATGATCGTTCTTTTGTGTTACTGTTGCGGTAATGTTCTGTTTGCTAAGTTTGGTCCTTTGGCCTCAGATTCCCTTCTTTCTCCGTCGTCTTTATTTGCATTAATAATTTCCAGCTGCTCTTCAGAGTCCAACAGAAGTATCACTGACTTGACACTTTATGTCCTCCGCTTCAGTCCCTTGGCCACAGGTCCACTCTAGTAATCCCAGGATCCTGTGCGCTTTTAAAACTGTTTAATGTCAGGTACTTTCTTTGAGCATTTGCAGGCTTTCACCTTACACTGTGGTTATTTGTGTATTACATTATCCTCTCCACTACATGTTAAGTTCCTTGAAAAAAATCTCAGACACACTCCTTGGAAGATCTTTACAACACTAAGTGCAGTATATGGGAGATGCTGAATAGTTATTTTCAGTCACTTGTTGGCAGTACTAGAATAATGCTCCAAATAGTGGCAAGAGAGTTACAGGGGAGGCTTCCTGTGTTCAGAGCTCTTGGTAACATTAAGGCCCTGCATGGAGCAACTGTGTGACTCCGTGGGTTAAGCCTTGGGCTCAGGTCATGACCTTGTGGTCCTGAGATCAAGCCCCCCATCGGGCTCCTTGCTCAGGAGGGAGCCTGCCTCTCCCTCTCTCTCTGCCTGCCTCTCTGCCTACTTGTGATCTCTATCAAATAAATAAACATTAAGGCCCTACAACCATTTGGGTCTCTGAAGAGTCACTGCAACAGAGATCTTTTTCTAAAAGCCCCACCTGTCGTTCGTTCTCTTGAGGCACCTGATCTGGGTTAGCCAATTTATCCCTTGTTTTCAGAGTGGAATAGTGAATGAAATATTTATGGTCACTACAGACCCCATTACCTACCTAGCACACAGTATCTGGGACACAGTGGGTGTCAATAAAGACTTTTTGAGAGGTACCTATTTTCCAGAAAAAGGTGACCATATAAGACTTTATTATAAGCGGCTATAGAAAGACAGTTTTGAGACAATTGAAGAAAATTAAACTTGAACTAGTTAAGTGAAGGTATTGTGGGCTCCCTGCTCATCAGAGTGTGCTTCTCCCTCTCCTACTCGCCCCTGCTTGTGACCTTTTCTCTATCAAATAAATAAAATCTTAAATAAAGGTATTGTTCATTTTGTTGGGTATAATAATAGTGTTGCATTTATGCCCCCCCCCCTTTTTTTCTGTACCCAACCAGCTGATCCTGCCTGGAGAAAATCACCTAAGCTTGTTGACTGAACTTATATTTAAACTTATATTTATGACCATAAATCATAAAATGAGCATTTGATCCCCATATGCTTCCTTGGTAGTCATTAACTTTTCCATTTTTGAGAACAATTAACTGCTGTCTTCTCACATTGGCTCCCTTCCCTCACTTGATGACTTTTCCTCATAGGTCATTGGAAAAATAGATGGAGTCAGCAGAGAGTTTCCTCATCTTTCCACCATCAAACCCTCAGGCCATTCCCCAGCTGTCCCATTGTACTTTATGTTCTTCTGAGGGCAGCCTAGCCATTTGTGCCAGGGATCCTTGTTCCCACCTCCAGGGCTTGCGCACCTGCACTTAGCTCCTCCCCTACATCAATTTCTCCTGCTCAGCTGGCTCAGTTCCCTAAAGGATGCTATCAAGTCTTAATAGTCTCCATCTTAGGGGTGCCTGGGTGGCTCAGTGGGTTAAAGCCTCTGCCTTCGGCTTGGGTCATGATTCCAGGGTCCTGGGATCGAGCCCCACATCGGGCTCTCTGCTCAGCGGGGAGCCTGCCCCCTCCTCTCTCTCTGCCTGCCTCTCTGCCTACTTGTGATCTGTATTTGTCAAATAAATAAAATCTTAAAAAAAAAAAAAAAGTCCCCATCTTAAACGAAAAACCTCTCCTGACCACTTGTCCTTAATCTTCTGCTCAATTTCTCTGTTCTTTTCCACTGAAACGGCTCTTACCAAGGCCACAAGGCTCCGCAACTTTCAAAGCTTGTGATACATCTCTGTCCAACCCTGCTATTTGGCAGGTTTGAATCTTCCTTATTTGCTTAAACCACTTTCACCACTTTTCACTCCTGAAGTCTGACCTCTGCTTACCATCACCAGTGTTGCAGACCTAGGCCACAGCCTGTCTGCGGCTCTCCTGCCTCTATTCTTGCCTCCGGGTAGTTATTCTCTTGTAATCAAGGCAATATTTGTTGTTGTTGTTGTTTTTAAGATTTTATTTATTTATTTGACAGAGATCACAAGCAGACGGAGAGGCAGGCAGAGAGAGAGAGAGGGAAGCAGGCTCCCTGCTGAGCAGAGAGCCCGATGTGGGACTCGATCCCAGGACCCTGAGATCACGACCTGAGCCGAAGGCAGCGGCTCAACCCACTGAGCCACCCAGGCGCCCCAAGGCAATATTTGAAACGTTGAACACGCCACTATTTCTGCTCAGTGCCCCCGCCATTGACTTGCCTCACACCTAAAATAAAATCCAGACTCCTACAAATGTAATGTGAGAAACTGGGTTTGATCCTGATTTGAAGGGGAATTTTTTAAAAGAAAACAGCTAAAAATTGAGGAAATTGAAATTTGAGGGCTACATTTCAGAGGATTTTAGGAAATTAATATATTTCCTAGGTATGATAACTTATTAGAGGTTATATAAGAAAACAACCCTTGTTTTTGGGAGATGAGGCTGATGTATTTAGTGGGAAAGTATCGTGTTGGCTGGAACTTATTTTCAACTAAGTTGGCAAGAAATACGTTACTATAGAGCTACTATGAGACTGTGTTAATGATTGCTGAATCTAGGTGGGGAGAATAAAATTGTTTATTATACTATTTCAACTTTCCTATGGACTTGACATTTTTTTAAAAGGTTTTTTTGTTTGTTTTTTTTAATTTGAGACAGAGCATGAACAGGGGAGAGAGGCAGAGGGGGAGGGAGAATCAGATCCCCACTGAGCAGGGAGCCCGAAGCAGCATCCATTACCATGCTCCACGACACTGGCTTCCTTCTGTCCTTATAGTTCACCAGCCCACCTCAGGCCTTGGTGCCCCCTCTACTTGGAATGCGCTTTCCCACATCTTGGCCTGCTGCTTCTTCATGTTCACATCTCCATTGAAAAGTCACCACCTCTGAGAGGCCTTTCCTGACCCTCCTACCTCAGGGAGCACCCTCCTCTAGTCCCCAGGTTAATTTTCTGGTAGCCCCTGATATCCTATCATTTTTTGAGCTTCGTTAATAGACAAGCCCACCACGGGTGGTTCCTAGAGTGGAGACCTTGTGTTTTTGGCTCATCACTGTCTCTCCTGTGCCTGGAACCATGTGCAGTGTGATCAGTGCTTGTTGACCTGCTGATCCTAACACGTGTACCTCCTGCTTGGCCCTCATGAGCCTCACCCAGAGCATTGAACCTGATAAATGCTCTCACCTGGCTCTGCCACGGGCACCTTTCATCATTGTCACGTGTCTGATGAGGTTTTTGTGGTATTTTAAGTCTGGAAACCTGTACAATATAGAGCCTATGATTAACATTACTGTATGGTCTACTTAAAAATGTGCTATCGTCTTACATGCAGGGTTCTTAAAACCAAACAAACAAAAGACAAAACAAAGAGGGGGTGGTAGGAAACTGTTGGTGACAGAGAAGATTATGACAGTGGTAATGGTTTCACGGGTATATATCACCAAATACATGTCATTGTGTATATTAGATGTCTGTAGGTCATTCATACCTCAGTGAAGTGGTTGGTGGAAAAAATGAAGAACCAAGAGTGCCTGAATTCTGCCCTACCAATGACCCCCTTCACGGAGAAGGCCCCAAGAGACATTCAAGGAGCAACAGCAGTAGAAAATAAAAGCCACTTTATTACTAGCTGGTGTGGTGCCTGAGACCTTGACGCAGGGCATACTGGTAAACCGGCTGAGGGATGGGCTTCACACCCTAAGCACAGCCTCTCCTAACGCCCCAAACCAAATCCGGATCCCTGCCGTTCTCTCCTAGACACCTGGTCAAAGATAAATGGTATGAGCTGTGGTGGCTGGGCCTACACTGAGAAGGAAATATCTGGTTCTCCGCTTCCTGAGTGGAAGAAGAGGAAAAAACAACCCAACCAATATGCTTGACCTTTCAAAAGTCCAAGAAACTAATCAATCAGATTAGTGTTTCTCAGGAAGGAAGGGTTTCTCAGGGTGAGAAGAGAAACTAGGAGTCCCTTCCCCCAGAGACCTGGAACCATCCTCCCACCACACCCCCCACTCAAGCCTGCCTGTGTTTGGAATTCCTGGTCTGAGAGATCCCCACCATGTTACATCAGCTGCCCAAGCCAGGAGCTGGGTGTAATACAGTTTCACTGTTCCTCAACCCCTGTCTTCATACTGACTTTACTTCCTTAAAAGGTTTTGAATATGTCCCTATTGCCTTAGTCCTGCTCTAGCTCAGGCCATAGTCCTTCCTGGTTTCCTCTCCTGGCCTCCCAGCTGTTTTGCTGGCTTCTGCCTTTCTGCCATCCAGCGCATCCTGCACGTGGTCCTGCTGGAGTGATCATTCTGAGTAATGCAGAACTGGTCACTGTCTGGCACTGCTAGACTCTTCCAAAGCTGCCCTTTGCGGGTAAAGCTCCTACGCTTAACAGGCTTACAAGGCCTGGCAGGATCAGCCCCTGCCCATGTTCTCCAGTGTCTTCCCTCCCCTTGCCTGAGCAGCTCCATGCTTTAGCCATAGTGAACTTGAGTTCCCCAAACTCCACCCTCCTTCTTTCCTTCCCAGGCAATTTACCCCTTCCCTGTGGCCACCTCTGCCCCATTTATCCTTCAGACCTCAGCAGCCGCAAACATCATGTCTTCATCTTAGAACTGGTGTGTCCAGTTACCTGCTCAAGTCTATCCCGGCTGTCTCGTGCACAACAGCGTGGGTATCCTTATGTTGGTGCTTAGCCCAGGGTATCTGTTGTCATTGCCTCTTAACCTGTTTCACTTCCCCATTCTTCTGCGGAGCCTGTCCAGAGGACATTTGAGGAATACTAGAACAGGAGAATAATTATCCTCAAAAACGGGAAAGTTAATAACCTATCTTTTTTGCTTGCTTTTTTTTGGCCCTACTGATAAAGTCTCGAACTCTCCTGCAGGCAGACAAGTTGCTAAAAGCCTTGAAAGCCCACCTTAAACATGAGGCAAAAAAAGAAAATGAGAATCAGGTAAGTAATATATATATTTTTTTACCACCTATTAAATACTAAGACCATTATATTTAATTAATGAGCAGTAAACACAACCAGTGATGACATGCTATTTATCCCCAAAGAGATCATTTTAAGTAATAATAAATCCTTTGATAATAACTATTTGCTATAAAAAAAAAAAAAAAAACCTGCCTAGTAGTGAGTAACCTGCTGAATAAGATGTTCTCATAAAAATGCAAGGGTTATGAATTACTAGTTGCCAAACCTTACAAGAGCTAGCTTGGTATGAGCAAGGAAGGAACAGGATTTGAAGCCCAAAAAATCCACGTTAAGTAGCAGTTCTGTCATTTCTTTTTATGTGATCTTGGAAAACTGAAATGCCTTTATTCCTAGTTTCCTATTCTTTACAATGGAGATAGTACCTGCTCTACTGAATTGAATGTTACGAAAATGAAATGAAGTAGGGCCTGTGAGAGTGGTCTGTGGTGCTCTGGAAACCAGAGTGGTGGGAGAGGGGCTGTCATGGCTGCTTCAGACCGAAGGTTTTGACAGGGCCTGACCTAGTCCACAGATGCTGTGTTAGGGTGAGGATTCTAAACTTGAGAGAGAGGAAAATCCAGAAAGGCCTTAAGGCCCTGTGCTTTGAAGAGCATTCATTATCTATCTGGAAATGGAGATAAATGTAAATATGAATTGAGAATCCTAGCTACTAACTCCCCCTGTCTTTATCATCTTTATATTCCAAGTTATAAACATTTAAAACTGCTACTACTCAAAATTCTTTTGGGGTGCCTGAGTGGCTCAGTCAGTTGAGCATCCAGCTCTTGATCTCAGCTCAGGTCTTCATCCCAGGGTCATGTTTCCAAGCCCTACACTGGGCTTCATGCTGGGTGTGGAGCCTACTTAAAAAATAAACATAAGTAAAAATTAAAAATGTACAGCAAAATTCTTGTGATTCCAGGTTTAATTAAAATAGACAACAAAAAAGGATCAATTTTGAATTCTAGCTTTAAGATTTTATTTTACATCAACTAAATCTCCATCCCTCTTTTTATATATAACTCTCTTAATGATTAAGAATACATGATTAAGAGGCACCTGGGTGGCTCAGTAGGTTAAAGCCTCTGCCTTTGACTCAGGTCATGATCCCAGGGTCCTGGGATTGAGCCCTGAGTCAGACTCTCTGCTCAGCAGGGAGCCTGCTTCCTCCTCTCTTTCTCTGCCTGCCTCTCTGCCTATTGTGATCTCCATCTGTCAAATAAATAAATAAATAAATCTTAAAAGAAAAATACATAATTAAGGAGTGCCTGGGTGACTCAGATGGTTAAGTGTCTGTCTTCAGCTCAGGTCATGATCTGCAGGTCCTAGGATAGAGCCTCATGTCCGGTTCACTGCTCAGCGGGAGTCTGCCTCTGCCTCTCCCCCTGCTTGTGCTCTGTCTCTGTATCTCTCTCAAATGAATTAAAAAAAAAAAAGATGATTAGTACCATTGGAAATCAAGACTTTAGTTTGGATGGTAGTTAAGAGTAATTAATAGTTAATTAGTAGTTAATAGAGTAAAATCATCCCGTATCTATCATATTTCAAATTTAACATCTCAGGGGCCATTCCATTTTGAAAAAAATTCACAAAAGCATGATGATAGTCCAAATTCAGTTAGATAAAGAACTCCTAAGTGTTGAATCTAAATAGTAAGCTTAGGGCGCCTGGGTGGCTCAGCCAGTTAAGCGTCTGCCTTCAGCTGGGATCATGATCCCACGGTCTTGCAATCCCACGGTCCTCCTTTCAGTGGGGAGTTTGCTTCTCCCTCTCCTTCTGTACTCCCCACCCCTGGCTTGTGCCCTCTCGCTCATGCTGTCTCTCTCTCAAACAAAATCTTTAAAAAAAAAAAAAAAAAGTGAGCTTAAAGGTTTATTTATTTTTAGGGAGAAACGTATGCATAAGCGTGTGCAGGGGCTGAGTTAGAGATCGGGAAAGAGAATCCTTAAGCAGATTTCCCAATAAGCAGCACTCAGTCCCAGGGCCCCGAGATTGTGACCTGAGCTGAATTCAAGAGTCGGCTGCTCAAACAACTGAGCCACCCAAGTGCCCCTCAATAGTGAGCTTAGATGAGAAGACCTGATACAAAAAAGAGTTGGTTTTTCTAAAGCTGCAGGGGGAGTCAACACAGCCCAAGTGCACAGCAAAGAGATCATTGATGCTACCAATGACAGATGTGTAAACTTCCAGACCCCCCCCCCAAATCCTCCCGTAGGGGATGCACAGGTGTTGGTCCTATCTGAGTGAGTGGGACATCACTCCTTACGGAAGACTTATTCTTGTACTTATGGTCAGCCTTAACTGTAGGAGTTGGAGCAGCTTGGTATGTGGATTCGTTTGGCTGTGTTCCAAGGACTGCCTTGTCTGAACCACGGGTCCTCCGTCAGTCTAGGAGTTAGGCAAATCTGTTACAAGTGCATCACAGTGCATTGGGAATGAACACCTCCCTGATCACTATCCGCCTCCCAGACTAGCCTGTGTTTAAGGTGCATGGGATTAAAACCAGCGATGTTCAGGACTGTGCTAACAGACATCTAAACAGGACAGTTCTGGACCTGTCCTGCCCTCTTCTAATAGGGAGTTCCCGCAGGAGGGCTGAATAAGCACTTTAAAAGTGTCCCTGTAGTCCAACGATACGAGTAACCTGAGGGTGTCACTTGTATAGTGGAAGCAGCTTCTTTTTCTTCACCATGCCTCTCCAGGGAGTTGGGAAGCAGGATCCAGATAGCATCTTTCTCCTCTCCTGTATCCCCACCTTTGAACTGGTATTTTCACCTGTCACTTGCAATGAATTCACAGGTGCAGCTTGGTGTGCTGTACCACGCTCTTCTCATTCCTTAGCTCCTGTACCTTTCCTTGCCATTCTTCATCCTAGACCTTGCATCACTTGCAACTGTGTCACTTCTGCATTATTTTACTTCTGTCTAAAATCTGCCGTTCTGCTCTCTAAGCCTCATTATTCTTGGACTTCCACATTTATTTTATATTGTGGTTCTTATTACAGGATATATGGGTGAGTCATTTGAGGAGATTTTTACAAATAGTGGTAGATAGCACTCATCATACTCCAGGCCCGCTCAGTCAGCTCTCAGAGGGTGGAGTCCAGGCAGCCCCGTGCAGTAGAGTAAAAATAGGATACAAAGCACTCTACCCACCTCTGCCACACGCAGAGCACCAGGTGTCAGGACCAGGTAGAATATTGGAAGGCTTCTCTGCAAGGAAATTTGATGGCATCAAGCTCCGGCTTCTGTCTTCTGGCATTCAGTGGTTCCCTTGCATAACAGCCTCCTCCTCGAGTAAGGACCCTAGTGGATCAGGTCCTGCCAGATAAGGCCCTGCCACACATCCAAGTCTCTGATGAGGTCTGCCTTGTTTTTTTGAAATAGGATAGACAGCCAACAGTCACCAGACATTTGAGGGGAAGGCTGCAGTGGGAGAGAGCACCTCTCTCCCTAAAAGAGGGTCCTCTCCCTAAAAGAAGACCCTAACGGATACCCAGATGACCCAGAAAACAAACAAAAAGGTCTAAGAAAAAAAGCCTTTCAAGAACTAAATGATTTATCAACTAGAATCAAGCTACACAGACATGGCACAGATGATTCAATTAAGGTTATATAACAAGCTATAAATGTTAACAAGTTAGAGAATAGATGACATTGAGCAAAAAAGGACAAGAGGTGAAGGGAAGTATAAGGATTCTGTACTTAGATTTTACAGGAGGCTTTAGTGTAGTGTAGTGTAGGTGTGGGACAAGATGTAAAGGTTTCAGAGTCCTTAGGGGAGCAAAGGTAATAGAGTGAAGGGGTACATTGCTCTTGGAAGATGGGAGAGGAGCGTGGGACCAGTGAGCTAAACTGTAGCCCATGATAGGCACTGAAAACAGCTGCTGCAGCCACAAATGCATAGGTACCCCCCGACCCCGGCAAACCCCGTGTGATCTGTAAGTGACCACCTAAAGTGAAGGAAGCCCTAGAAATGGGAGGGCTAGGGTGGAGAAGCAACTGCTTTCCATTAGAATCTCTTCAGTACTTCTTAATTTTTTTTAGCCACAGGTGTATTTCAGATCAGCTCCTAATTAGAATTTAGTGTAAAAACAAAAACACCAGAAGCAAATCAAACCTCTCCTTTATACTGTGTAGGTAAGAAGACAGGCCTTCTGCTGTCTTCTCCTGTCTTCTGCTGAAGACAGGCCTTCCTCATACTCATGATCATTTCTCGCTTACTTTTTTTCCTAGTGCTTCCATAGTTTGATTTTTACATTTAAATCTTTTACCCAGGGGTGTCTGGGTGGCTCAGTTGGTTAAGCATCTGCCTTTGGTCCAAGTCATGATCTCTGGTTCCTGGGATCGAGCCCCACATTGGGCTCCCTGCTTAGCGAGGAGCCTGCTTCTCCCTCTGCCTCTCCTGCTCATGATCTTTCTGTATCTGAAGTGAATAAATAAAATCTTAAAAAAAAAAAAAAAAAACTTTGACCCATCCAGATTGCATTTGTGTGTGAAAAAACAATCAGGTTTCATTTCCCTCCCCACCAAAAAGATAAGCAGAGTTAATTTTCTCTGCATCATGCGTTGAATCATGAATCTAGTCTTCCCCCGCCCCCCATTATTATAAAGTGTAACTATTATCAAACAATGTGTTCTTACATAAGCAAGTCTATTTGGGATAATCTGATCCTTGTACCACTCTGTTCTAATAATGGAGCTCTTTTAGTTTCTGTTAGTACAGGTGTCATTCTTACCTTCCTCTCTTATTCTGGCCTTGGACAAGTTACTTTAGACTCTCTAAGCCTCAATTTGCCTCTCTGTGAACTGGGGATAATGTTAGTGCATATCTTATAGGCTTTGAGGAATAAGTAAGATAACCCATGTAAATATCCCAATGAAGTTGTAATATTAGCTGTAATTATTGGAACATACTGCCTAGTACTGCTTTGTGTATATTCAAAAGAAAATTAATGCTAATTTGCTTACTTACTCATATTAAGAAAACTTTGAATTCTTTCCTAGCCTAGTTTTTAAGCTGGGGTTATTAAGTGTGATCGTTTTTCTTTTTAAGATTTTATTTTTTGGGGCACCTGGGTGGCTCAGTCGTTAAGCATTTGCCTTTGGCTTGGGTCATGATCCTGGGATCCTGGGATTGAATCCTGCATCAGGCTCCCTGCTCAGCGGGAAGCCTGCTTCTCCCTCTCCCACGCCCCCACTTGTGTTCCCTCTATCGTTGTCTCTCTCAGTCAAATAAAGTCTTAAAAAAAAAAAAAAAAAACTTTATTTGTCTGAGAGAAAGAGCACAAGTGGGGAGAGCGGCAGGCAGAAGGAGAAGCAGGCTCCCCACTGAGCAGGGAGCCCAATGCAGGACTCGATCTCAGGACCCTGGGATCATGACCTCAGCTGAAGGCAGACGCCTAACCTACTGAGCCACCCGGGGATCCCTGATTGTTTCTTTCCAAAGGCTCTCAAATTCGTGTCCTGGCCTATACTTTAGTACAAGAGCGTTTTAAAATTAACTTTTGAAAATATGTTTTCTATTCAGTTTAAATTCTGATTCTTCCTGAACACTGTAACTCTAAAAATAGGACGTGGCAGATGAATATCTTTCTTTCCACGATGGAAGTCAGACCTCTGCATCGTCCTGTGAGGAGGCTGAGCTGCAGAGCCATAGCCAGGAACAAACTAAGAGGGAGCCACTTGGTCATGGCACCAAAACCAGGAGAAGGTGCAGGACAGTCCTCAGGAACCCTGACACTCAGGTGAATGGACGTGTGCAAATTCTGACCACCACCTGTGCCAAAATTGGCATATTCTTGGGAAACTTTCTCTTTGAATTTCCTTATGATACCAAACGGTTGTAAACTCTGTGCTGTGAGCTCCGTGAAAGCACAGACCCAAGTCTAGACGGGTCGTCACACCCTGGGTGCTGGCACGTGGGAAGTACTCACTGAGGAGTAAGCACAAATTCAATATGGGTTTAGGAAATATGAAAGTGAGGGAAGTGCTCCCCTAAGTGAGGGCTGGTAAGAAGGAAAGAGAAACCAACATTAGTAGGATTCTTTTTTTTTTTTTTTTTTTCCCAACTGGCCTTAGACCTAGTGATCACTCTTCTGTTGGTCATTCAGCAGAATGGTCCTGGGATTAGCCAGAGCCTTCCCTCAGTTACTTGGAGAAGACTCTGATTTTACTTTTTATTCGCTCATTCAAATGTAACTTTACAGGACATAGTCCTATTTTTTTTTTTTTTTAAGATTTTATTTATTTACTTCACAGAGAGAGAGAGATCACAAGCAGGCAGAGAGGCAGGCAGAGAGAGAGATAGAGGAGGAAGCAGGTTCTCCGCCGAGCGGAGAGCCCGATGCGGGACTCGATCCCAGGACCCTGAGATCATGACCCGAGCCGAAGGCAGAGGCTTAACCCACTGAGCCACCCAGGCGCCCCCATAGTCCTAATTTTTATTTTCTAGCCCCATAGAGTCCCTCAGCCATTAGACTATCCATTTACCCCTCGAAGAGCTTACCTTGCTATTTAAGCTTTTCAGTGGGCCCTAGTAGGTCCTCTTCCCAGCTCCGCCCCTCAGAAATCTAATTCTCTACTTTTCTTCCTTTAGCCCCTTTCCAGTGTGGGTGCCGATCTTTGGAAGGCAATGGTGACTTTTCATCATTTAAATCCTTTCTTCCCTTTTAATATTTGTGGCAGGATCATTCAGAGATAAAAGTAAGTGATCACACTGAATTCCAGAATCAAGAGAAGCAGGAACACCAGGATCTCAGAACAGTTGCAGAAGTGCCTTCACCACCAGATGAGATCCAAGGAGAGGAGAATGCCGTTTCCTCAGGAAAAAGAAGAAGAAATGGTATGCCAAATAAGGAAAACCAAACTGAAAGCCTGAGATTCCAGGGGTATCCCTGTGCATTCATTTCCTAGGACTGACCTAACAAAGTACCCCCAAACCAGACACTTTGTCCTCAGGTCCTGTCAGGGTCACTAAAGGTTAAGACTTGCACATACCGTTCTGAAGAACACAATTCAAACCAGAACGCCATGCTGTAAAACTAAGTGTTCTACAGTGACCGCCGAAGTGAAAACTAAACACAGTCGACCATCAGGTCCTCTTCAGTACTGTTGTGGAAAAACCAAGGTAATAGTGGTAGCTGAACAGTTTAGGCAAGTTGATATCTATGCAGATAAAATGTGGGCTCTCCTCCTCCAGATACCAGTGCACGGAGCTGTGTGCGTGCCTGCTCCCCCACGACTCCTGAAGGGGAACCGCAGAGTCTCTCTTAGTGGGGGGGGGGGGGGGTGCTTTTATTTTGGTAAATGTATACTTTCCTTAGTTTCTAACCTTCTAAAAACCTCTTCCCCAAACTGTGTCAACTAAAAGTTTGTTTCAAGGAGACCAGAAACCTTGAGTTCCCCCAAACCCAACAGGACCGGGGGCTTCATGAGTTCCTTGCCTGGGAAACCTGCCCACTGCGCGGTATCTCATGTTCGCTTCCCCGCAGCAGCCCTGTCTGCGCCACAGGGCAGGGCCTGATGGAGGGGGAGAGAGAAGGCGACCCACTCCCATGCCCTCCATACAGTGATGTGCAGAATTTCTAATGCTAACCCGTTCCTCCTTCCCAGAATTTGGACTGTCTTACTAAATGTCGACAGTTCCTGGAGGTAGAGCTGCTGATTCTGACTGAGACTGGGAGCCTGCAATTTTTTTTTTTTTTTTTTTTAAAGATTTTATTTATTTATTTATTTAACAGAGATCACAGTAGGCAGAGAGGCAGGCAGAGAGGAAGAAGCACGCTGCCTGCTGAGCAGAGAGCCCGATGCGGGGCTCAATCCCAGAACTCTGGGATCATGACCTGAGCTGAAGGCAGAGGCTTAACCCACTGAGCCACCCAGGCGCCCCAAGCCTGCAATTTTTTAATCAACACCCTGGGGAATTAAGATGCATATGCCTCCTAAGCCCAGTTTAAAATCATGATTTAGAGCAAGATATAGAAAAATGTGACCAAGAGTCAGAAGTGGGGGTGGAATTACCAGCATCCACCCCATCTTTTTGTAAGGGAAATTTAGCTGCAGGACCTGGTTTCAAGAGCATGGAGAAACGGGGGGACACATTAAGTTCCCCTAATGAAACACATGCTATAGGGAGAACAAAAATAGGATCACATAGTTTCTGGTAAGAACTTTTTTTTTTTTTTTTTTTTTTTTGACTTTTTATTTTGACATAATTTCAGAACAATACCAAGTGTTGCTATGTTCTTGATCTCCAAAATGTTAACATTGTGCAGCATTTCCTTTGGTCCTTCTCTATTTATATTTCTATAGGTATTGTCTACATTTTGTTCCCTGAGAGTCAGATGCAGAAAAGTGTTCCTTTAGGCTTTAGGGGCACCTGCCTGGCTGGCTGAGTTGGTAGAACATGCAGCTCTTGATCTCAGGGTTGTGAGTTCAAGCCCCACGTTGGGCTTAGAGCTTAAAATAAAACAAACACAGGATTTTCTCGTACAAGTGTATGGAGTACAAAAAGCTCATTGGAAGGGGTTCATATTCCATGTATGCAACTAACCTTTAAGAAACTACTGTTGTTGGGCGCCTGGGTGGCTCAGTGGGTTGAGACTCTGCCTTCGGCTTGGGTCATGATCTCTCGGTCCTGGATTGAGGCCCGCATCGGGCTCTCTGCTCAGTGGGGAGCCTGCTTCCCCCTCTCTCTCTGCCTGCCTCTCTACCTGCTTGTGATCTCTCTGTCAACTAAATAAAATCTTTGGGTGGGGGGTAGAAACTACTGTTTGTCAAGTGGTACTTAGCATTGTATCAGAAAAGACTATTCACTGTTCTCTGAAAAGGCTTAATATTACAATACTCTCCCCTTTCAAACACCTGTTTGTGGCAAGATTTGTTTTCCTATGTACTTCAAACAAAAAAATACATCATAATATAGTGTATGCAAAAGCAGATAAGAGAATCCAGCTGTCTTTAAGTCAGACATTCGGTAAATGGTGAAAATATACCATCTTCTCGCTATTTTTGTCTTAGAAATTTTAGCCATTTTTCGTAAATGTTTTTGTTAACCTATAACAAGTACATTTTTTAGTGTATCAAATTTTTTAATGTTTTAATTGTAATATCTACTGGCACATACTGATAGAATGTAAACAAAAATAGGGGGGGTCCTTCATAATTTCTAAGAGTCTAACACGATCCTGCGACTAGAAGTGCAAGAAGTGCTACGCTGTTCTGGAGATGACGTCATTTAGGGTTCATGAGTTATTCCAGTCATGCCCATTAAAGCAAAGGAAAATCTTGGTTCTGGGAATTCAGTGTCCTATCTCTTTAGTCTGCTTTAATCTGGAACATCTTCAGATGTTCCTTCGTCTTTGAGGATTTTTGTTTATTTTGGATGTTTACATTTTTTAATAAAGGCCACTTTTGTTGGGTCCTTGGCCTTGGTTTGTCTAGTAAGTGCTGAGGGTTAGATTTAGATGCTGGACGTGCGGCAGGATCCCACAGAGTAATCCTCAGTCACTGCTCCCAGAAGGCACAGGTGGTGGCTTGTGATGACCTTAAGAAGTTGCCCCTTTGTGAAGTGGCTTTTTTTTTTCCCCCATTTGTAGTATCTGGCAAGAAGTGACTCTGACTCCATAAATATCCTGTTGTGCATGGACCGTTACCTTTCTGGTTTTAGAGGCCAGCTCCAAGCAGAAGCCTCTGCAGGCCCTCCTGCCCTACCCCGGCACTCTTTGATGTCTTATGGACGCGCTGGGAAACCTCCCGTCTGAGGGACATGATTATACATAGTAGTTCTTGAAAATCCATTTGGATATTTTTAAGTAGATTGCCTCAAGTTGGAAAAGATAACAGAATGTGGTCATAAGTGAAGGGAAAATGGCCAATACATACACCCTGATTTCAACAGGATTTAAAGAATAAAAACTAGTAGGGAAGAGGAGGACCTGAGGAAATAGGCCGAAATGCTCATGGGTAAGGATGTTTCTTAGGTTGGTGGGATTGTGTGGGGGGGTGTGTGGGTGTGTTTTTAAGATTTGATTTTTAAGAAATCTCTACGCCTATTTGTCTAATTTGGTGATTAAACTTACAACCCTGAGATCAAGAGTCACACACTCTACCAACTGAACCAGCCAGCCATCCTAGGATTGTGGGATTTTTACTGTTCGAGTTACAATAATCGGTTCATAGCAAAAGTTTTGAAAAAGTTTTCTTAAATTATTAATTAATTATTTGAGAGCGAGCATGAGCAGAGAGAGAAGCAGACTCAGCACTGAGCAGGGAGGCCAATCAAGCCTCAATCCCAGGACCCTGGGATCATAACCAGAGTTGAAGGCAGATGCTTAACCCACTGAGCCACCCAGGTGCCCATTAAATTTCTGATCTATTTACATAACTTCTATACAAGGAAGCATAAAATTTCTTCCTACTTGAAGTGTATGAGCTAAAATTGTATTGATGCTACAACTACTTCTTTGTGCTCATTTTTCCCACCATCTTAGCACACCCCATCACAAGAAAGTGCCATGTTAACTTCTAGACCTTTTTTTTTTTTTTTAAGATTTTATTTATTTGACAGAGATCACAAGTAGGCAGAGAGAGAGGAGGAAGCAGGCTCCCTGCTGAGCAGAGAGCCCGATGTGGGGCTCCATCCCAGGACCCTGGGACCATGACCTGAGCCGAAGGCAGAGGCTTTAACCCACTGAGCCACCCAGGCATCCCGAGACCTTTTTTTTTTTTCTTTTAAGCTTTATTTATTTTAGTGATCTCTACACCCAGCATGGGAGTTGAAATTACAACCCTGAGATCAAGACTCGTACACTCTGACTGAGCCAGCCAGACGCCCCCAGCTTCTAGACGTTTCTTAATAGGAAGAACTTGTTTCGAAATCTTTGATTAGTTCTGTTTCTTTTTTTTTTTTTTTTTTTAAGATTTTATCTATTTGTCAGAGAGATGGGGGGAGAGAGCAAGCACAGGCAGACAGAACGGCAGGCAGAGGGAGAAGCAGGTTCCCGGACGAGCAAGGAGCCCGATGTGGGACTCGATCCCAGGACGCTGGGATCATGACCTGAGCCGAAGGCAGCTGCTTAACCAACTGAGCCACCCAGGCGTCCCAGTTCTGTTTCTTTCGATTTAGGTAATGAAGATTCTAAGGTACCTTCAGAAGGAAAGAAGTCTCTCTACACAGATGGGTTTTCCAAACCTGGAAAAAGCAAAAGAACTATAAGCACAACTCCAAGTAAGTTTTACACACACAGAAACAAAGTAATAGTTGGCGCCTTTGGGCTAACGCCGAATACTCAGTGTGCAGGGACAGCTGAAGGCCTGAATGCTGGAATTGGGCCTGCCATCCATCTTCTCTCATTTTCTAGCTCTGAGACCAGGGGCCTCTTAGCCTCGGTAAACCCACTTCCTCACTTTCCAGTGGGAGTGCATATACTACCTATTTTGTCAGGTCGATGAAGTTGGCCCTCCAGTTCTAGATCCCCGCCTAAAGCCGTGACTGCAGTAAAGCGAATGCAATGGGTTTGTGTCCTCGGGATGGAAAAGTTCTGTTTATGCTGTACTATAGTTTAAGTGTGTGATAAGTGTTACATCTCAAAGAACAATGCATGTATTCTAATTAAATAATTCATTGCTAAAGAATGCTAGCCATCATGTGAACTTGCAGCAAAGTGGTCATCTTTTTTGCTGGCCAAGGGTCTTGTCTCCGTGTGGATGGCTCTGAACGAGGGAGATGGATGGTGGTTGCTGAAGGTCGGGGGGGCTGCGACAGTTTCTAAGAACAAGGCCACAGTGAAGTTTGCCTCAACCACTGACTTCCTTTAACAAATGATTTCTCTATAGAGTGCAGTATTGTTGATAGTATTTTACTCCCAGTAGAACTTCATCCAAAGCTGGAGCCCATCTTCTCAAACCCTGCTGCTGCTTTATCAACTGAATTTATTCTGAATATTCTAAACCCTTTGTTGTCATTTCAACAGTCTTCGCAGCGTCTTTGCCAGGAGTAGATTCCATTGTCCATCTGTAAGAGGCAACTCCTCATCCATGAGTTGTATCATGAGATGGCACCAAGTCAGTCACATCTTTAGGCTCCACTTCTCCTTCTAGTTCTCTTGCTATTCCCACCACAACTGTAGTTACTTCCTCCACTGAAGTCTTGAGCTCCTCAAAGTCATCCTTGAGGGCTGGAATCAGCTCCTTCCAAACTTCTATTTGTGCTGATATTTTGGTTTCTTTTCTTTTCTTTTCTTTTCTTTTAAGATTTTATTTATTTATTTGACAGGCAGAGATCACAAGTAGGCAGAGAGACCCTGGGGGAAGCAGACTCCCTGCTGAGCAGAGAGCCCAATGTGGGGCTCGATCCCAGGACCTGAGATCACGACCCAAGCCGAAGGCAGACACTTAACTGACTGAGCCACCCAGGCACCCCTTGGTTTCTTGACATGAATCACAAATATTCTTAATGGCATCTAGAACAGCACACCATTTCCAGAAGGTTTTCACTTTTGCCCAGGCCCATCAGAGGAATTATTGTCCATGGCAGCTATAGCTTCCAAAGTCTATTTCTCAAATAGGACTTGAAAGTCTAAATGACTCCTTGATTCATGGCTGCAGAATGGATGCTGTGTTAGCATGAAAACAACATTAATTTCCTACATCTCCCACTGAGCCCTGGGGTGACCAGGTGCATTGTCAACGAGCATCCATATTTTGAAAGTAATCTGTTTTCTGAGCAGTAGATCTCAACATTGGGCTTAAAATATTCAGTAAATTATGTTGTAAACATGTGCATTCCAAGCTTTGTTATTTGATTTCTAGAGCACAGGCAGATTAGGTGCGGTATATAATTCTTAAGGGCACTAGGATTGTCAGATGGTAAATGAGCATTGGCTTCAACTTCAAGTCACCAGCTGCATTAGCCCCTTTCAAGAGTCAGCCTGTCCTTTGAAGCCAGACATTGACTTCTCTGTAGCTGTGAAAGTTCTAAATGTCATCTGGAAGTAGAAGGCTGTCTCAGCTACATTGAAACTCTAGTGTTCATACAGCCGCCGCCTCCATTACTGCTCTAGCTCTCCTGGCTCATGTGCTGCAGCTCCTACATGGGCATTTGCTGCTTCACTTTGTACTTCTATGTCCTGGGAGAGACATGAACCTCACGAACTGACCTCTGCTAGCTTCCAGCCTTTCTTCCGAAGTTTCCCAACTTCCTCAGCCTTCACAAAATGGAAGGGCATTAGGGACTTGCTCTGGATTAGGATTTGGTGTAAGAGAGCGCTGTGGCTGGTTTGGTCTTCTAACCCAGGCCACTCAGCCTTTCTCTGTATCAGCAATGAGGCTATTTCACCTGAAAACCTCGAGGCCACCGTGGGAGCAAATGAACACACAACATTTAAGTTTGTGGTCTTATAGGGGCATTGCTTGCGGTGCCCCAAAACAATTACAATAATAAAATCAAAGATCGCTGATCACAGATCACCAGAACAAATACTTAACAATAATGAAAAAGTTGAAAATTCTGCAGTAATTACCAAAAGGTAATGCAGAGACATGAAGTGAGCCAGTACAGTTAGAAAGCTGGCTCTTGAGAGGGTTGTGAGAAACCTTCAATTTGTAAAAAGAAACAAAAAACCCAGTATCTCAAAGTGCCGTAAAACAAGATATGTTTATATATAGATTGAGACTAGAGACTAGTTTTCTACCTCTGATGACCTAGCATAGCACCTAGCACATGGCAGGTAGTCAGTAAATCTCTGCAAATGAATGTCTCTAAAATACTTTGTACAATGTCCACCTTGTAATTATGTTTCTTAAAATTTTTTAAGTAATCTCTCTACCTCCAAAATGGGGTTTGAATGCACCATCCCAAGATCAAGAGTCAAATGCTCTATTGACTGAGCCAATCAGGCACCCCTAAATTTTTTTTCAGTAATAAGTTTAAGGGATTCCATATCTAAAAGTGTAATTGCTTGTTATCTATTGCGTGGTACATAGCATGTTGAGGTATTGTGTATTTATAGTACTTAGAATGCTGCTCAGCACATATTAGAAATATATATACTTGGGGCGCCTGGGTGCCTCAGTGGGTTAAGGCCTCTGCCTTCAGCTCAGGTCATGGTCTTGGGGTCCTGGGATCGAGCCCTCTATCGGGCTCTCTGCTCGGCAGGGAGTCTGCTTCCTCCCTCTCTCTCTGCCTGCCTCTCTGCCTACTTGTGGTCTCTGTCAAATAAATAAATAAAATCTTTAAAAAAAAAGATATTAAAGATATATACTTCATAGTTAATTAGAATTTTAATTTTTAAATTTTTATATTTGTTATTTTTTTAAAGTAATCTCTATACCCAACATGGGCTTGAACCCACAACCCCAAGATCAAGAGTCACGCACTCCTCTGACTGACCAGCTAGGCCTCTCAAGAATATTCTTAATCAGAATAGCACAGAGCAGGGACAGGCTAATTGCTGCCAGCCCTGGCCTGTCTTAAAACCCTTAAGCTAAGAATGTTTTTTAGTTTTTTTTTTTTTAAAGATTTTATTTATTTATTGACAGAGAGATCATAAGCAGGCAGGCAGGCAGAGAGAGAGGGGGAAGCAGGCTCCCTGCTGAGCAGAGAGCCCGATGCGGGGCTCGATCCCAGGACCCTGAGATCACGACCCAAGCCGAAGGCAGCGGCTTAACCCACTGAGCCACCCAGGCGCCCCTGTTTTTTAGTTTTAAAAGATTGTATTTAAAAAAAAAGAGGGGCGCCTGGGTGGCTCAGTGGGTTAGGCCGCTGCCTTCGGCTCGGGTCGTGATCCCAGGGTCCTGGGATCAAGTCCCGCATCGGGCTCGCTGCTCAGCAGGAAGCCTGCTTCCCTTCTTCTCTCTCTGCCTGCCTCTCTGCCTACTTGTGATCTCTCTCTGTGAAATAAATAAATAAAATCTTTAAAAAAAAAAAATAGGTTTAAAAAAAAAAGAGATCATACCATATGTGGCCACAAAGACTAAATAAAATATTTACTGTCTGACCCTTAACAGAAAAGGTTTGCCAATCCTTGGTATAAAGCTTTCTAAGCATTGTAAAATGTTATACTTATGATTAAGTAAAGGCCATTTGATTAACTGGTGAGGGGAGATGAAAAATCTTACTCTTCTCTTGTTCTGTGGATTAAACCAGGTTGTCAGTTAACAATGAAATGGACAGAGGAGAGCAGTATACGTTGAATAGTTAATAAGATAAATATACTTTGTCCCTAAGTTTACAAAAACTGAAAGATTTGAAATTAAAGTTTTAGCAAAGATGATGTTGAAGTTGAATGTCAGGGATGCAGAGAAGAGAATAAGTGTTAACAGAAAGACAAAGGTGAATAAATGGATTTGTCTTGTTATTAATTATTATATTTGGGGGAACATTCTAGACTTTAAGAAGCTTCACGAGGCTCGTTTTAAGGAAATGGAGTCCATCGATCAATATATTGAGAGAAAAAAGAAAAATTTTGAAGAACACAATGCATTTCATGAACTGAAGGTATGCTGATAAAATTACGTGGGTTTTTTTTGTTGTTGTAGTTGTTTTAAGATTTGTTTATCTGAGAAAGAACAAGCACAAGCAGGAGGGGTAGAAGGAGAGGGAAAGAGAATCCCAAGCAGACTCAGCGCTGAGCGTGGAGCCCAACTCAGAGCCTGGTCTCAGGACTTGGAGATCATGACTTAAGCCAAAACCAAGAGTCATATGCTCAGTTAATGTGCCACCCAGGTGCCCCCCAAATTATGTTCTTAATGGGATTGGACTATTTGACTTTGTTTTTATTTTCGTCAAAGTTTTTATTTGAGAGAGAGAACAAGAAAGCAGAAGCAGGGGGAGTGGCAGAGGGAAAAGCAAGTTCCCCGCTGAGCAGGGAGCCCGATGCAGGACTTGATCCCAGGACCCCAGGATCGTGACTTGAGCCAAAGGCAGATGCTCAACCGGCTGAGCCACCAGGTGCCCCAAACTGTTTGATTTTCATGTCAATACCTTAGCTAATACAGCCAGCTTTTTATTGTTCTACCAGTGGAATGGATTTGAGTTTAATATATTTTTATTATCAGAAATTTCTTCCCCCACCGTAAGAATTTTCAGAACTCTCAGAATAAAACCAGGAGTCCTCACTATAAAGAACTAATTCCAAAACACCAGTAAGTTCTGTTTTCAGCACTCACACATTGTGCTTATTACTTTGGTTGAGGATGGGCTGATTTACGGGTGAAGGCATTTTTATTCCCTGTCTCTCATGTAAAGGAAAAAGGACTGAGTTGCTGTGGCTTACTTACGGCCTCCCTAGTAACTGAGCTCCTGGGATCCCTTTAGTCCAGGTGCTTTACTCAAGGTCCCTTCGAGTTAGAAAAGGTGATGAAGTCAGCCCTGAGGCTGACTTAGAGCAGTGAGTTGACAATATCCTGTTACTCTTTTACGTGGTCTCCGGTGGTCAAGAGAAGCCACACAGAAGACTGGGGAACATCTATTTTAGAATTTCATTAATACCTACAATGTGCTTATTTCTCAAGAGGAATTGGAGGCAGTCTTTGGTATTTCAACACAAAACAGTATAAAGTTGACTGGAAAGGGGCAGAACATGAGTACTGTTAGCAGGAACAGTATCTGCTGTATCAGTCAGTTGAGTTTTCAGTTTCCTGATACAAATGCCAACACAGAAACACAATAGGTGACAAGTTCTACATAATTTAAAAAACAAAAAACAAAAAACACACCATAAGCTTCTTAGAAGCTGAATCTACTTTTTTTTTTTTTTTTAAGATTTTATCTATTTCGAGGTGCCTGGGTGGCTCAGTGGGTTAAGCCTCTGCCTTCGGCTCAGGTTCATGATCTCAGGGTCCTGGGATTGAGCCCTGCACCCGAGCCCTGAGTCGGGCTCTCTGCTCAGTAGGGAGCCTGCTTCCCCCTCTCTCTCTGCCTGTCTCTCTGCCTACTTGTGATCTCTGTCTGTCAAATAGATAAAATCTTTTTTTTTTTTAAGATTTTATTTATCTATTTGACAGAGAGCGAGAGACCGTGAGAGGGGGACCACAAGCACAGGGAGCAGGAGAGGGATAAGCAGGCCACCCTAGAAGCTGAATCTGAAGGAGTAACATTCATTTGAACTCTTTATAAAACCACTGCTAACCTAGCATTTCCCAACCAGCTAACAGGGACAAAGCCAAGCCATGGCATTTGAAGGCCTCCATTGCTGCCTACTGATCCAACAGCGGGGTGTGGAAATCGGCAAAGAGATACTCAGTGTGCCCCTAATAACACTTGCTTAAATATTAGCAAGGGCTAGGTATCACTACATTGACAGTTGAATACCTGGCTTTTGCTGATGATTTACAGGAAGTAGACCTCTAGTTTTGTTTTTTGTTTTTGCATGAGAACGAGCTAGCTGCACATACGCCTACAAGCAGGCATTCCCTCACCTTCCATGAAGCCGAGTCTACTAAAATACTTGATTGAACAAGTTTTCTATACTACATAATATGGGTTAGTCAGTTTTCCAGGCAAAAATTAGGGCAGAACAGGTGTCTCAACCCTAAACTTGAGTGTAGCCCTGAAGATGTGTTTAATAAATGAGTAGGTCATCTTATTTTTACAGCTACCTGCCCCCCCCCCCCCCCGAATGAGTTTAGTTCTAAAATCTCATCCCCACTCCCCAGTAAGGAATAGATCTCTCAGATGGGTTATTTGGTATGATCTATTTGGAAACTGGAAAATAAAAAACAATTATAGTGATGTCACCGTAGCTGATAGGAAGTTTTTCTTGACAGTTGACATGTTTTGGGATTGATCATTGGACAGTGTTGGATAATAACGAATAAGCAGAGATCCTAGACAAAATCATCCTGGGCACAACCTGTTTCTCCTTGATTTTTACAGTTCGGGCAGGGAGACCTATTTGATTTAGTTGCCAGATGGCCCTCTTCAAGCATCAGTAACCTCGTGCCCCAAGATGCCTGTTTATCTTGCCAACAGTGGGAATGATGAATTTTTAAAATCTTTATTAATGTAATATGAAAAAATTCCAGTTGACCTTTCTTTGATCATATGTTTATATAATTGGCTGGGATGTTTTTGTGCATTTGTGTTTTCTTAATTTTTACCCATCTGTTAGCCATTTATATTAATGCTATATATTCTATACTATACTTTCCTTCAGTTTATCTTTTAACTATATTAATGGTATCTTTTATCTTACAAAGGATTTTTTCTTAAATTTATCCAACTGTTCTTTTTAAGGGTCTGCATTTTTTATGTATCACACCCTGCCTCTGCCAAGATCATAAAAATAAGTTCTTATGTTTGTACTCCTTTTATTATTTTCCCCTATATTTAATCCTTAACCCACTTTTTTTTTTTTTTTTCCAAATACGGTATGATTGATCTCTTTGCTTTTTTAGGATTGAACGGGGTTTTTATTGCTAAAAGAAAGAGGAATTGGTTACATATTTGCTAACAAAACGAGTTAGTACTACTAGAACCAATGGCTTAATATTCTACCTGAAAAAAAGTCAGATGGGTAAGGGCTAGTAGACTCATTCCTGCATTATAAGTAGTTCAGAACAAAGAAGCAGAGTTGATGGTCCTGATACCAAGTGAACCATGATGCAACGCAGCATGGAAAGTGGGAATCTTGGGGGAAAGATAGAAGGCAGCATAAAAAGTGTGATTAAATAGAACCATGTGCTTAATATAGCTAACCTGGGCTCCGGCCTTATGGTATAAATGTGTGTTTACTAAGTATTTTAGTAAGTTTTAACTTTGTGTCACATTAGAATCTCTTCTGCTTATATGTTGAGAAGTTGACATAATTCTCTCGAATGCTTGTATTTCCTAGGATATCAGAATTTTTCTGTCTTTGGCTTCACCTCGTCAATAGGAGTAGTCCCACCACTGTTGTCCCTTCACAAAGTTGTATTTCTTTTGCTTGTAAGAGCTTAAACCAGTGATAGACATCATTATTCTTTATGCTCTGATAATATCTAAAAAATGGTAACCTAGGTGGACCTTCCCCAGCCATTTCAAAGGGAGGGTTTCCCTCCCTCCCTCTGTTTCTGGTTTTTTGTTTTGAAGAACTTTAAGAACTCGGGGGGAGGGGGGGCTGTGGGGACAGGAGTGAAATTATGTGTAGATTCTGTGTGTTAATTACATAATAGGTGGTTCTTTGAATTTGTATTTAATAAACTGCTTGTCACATTCTCAAAGATACTATATCCAAGAGAAGCTATTTATCCTTCCTTTCTGGCCACAGGGGACTTTTAAACCATGTTTAAGCCACATTCTTTAGTCAGAAAATACCTGGGTTCATGGCAGCTGGGAAAGGCTTCTGTAGTACAGGACTCAGCACAACCAGAAGTTATTTCTGATTCGGTCGCCATAGCGATACAGGTACAAGCAACTGCCCTGCCCACCTGGTAGGGAGGAAGAGGATGAGGCGGTGAGAATGAAAGATACAGGTGGGGTTAAAATTGGGGATAGAGGGGCCCCTGGGTAGTTCAGTTGGTTAAGCGACTGCCTTCAGTTCAGGTCATGATCCCCAGTCCTGGGATCGAGCCCCATATCGGGCTCCTTGCTGAGCGGGGGAGCCTGCTTCTCCCTTGCCTGCCATTCCATTCCCCCTGCTTGTGCTTGCTCTCTCCCTCTCTGTCAGATAAATAATTAAAAAAAAAAAAAAAAAAAAAAAAAAACTGGGGATGGAACAACGGGATGAACGAAGCTGCTCTAGAGACAGTGCCAAGAAGCCCAACTTGAACATGGTGTGGTATCTTTCTGCAGAAGCAGCCGGCCACCA
Organism: Lutra lutra; assembly: GCF_902655055.1. Lineage (NCBI taxonomy): Eukaryota > Metazoa > Chordata > Mammalia > Carnivora > Mustelidae > Lutra > Lutra lutra. Next base: position 60,965,215 of record NC_062284.1, read on the forward strand.
AGGGCGCAGTGGTGACTCCAGTTCCTCTCCGGGGAAGGCTCCCCTTGGCTTGCACTCCCACCAGCCAGCCCCGCTCACAGGGCTGGCCACTGGGCGCTACGGGCAGGAGCACCTTGTGTGGGAAGGGCTCTGCCAAGCGTTCCGTGCTCTCGGCAACTAAAATGAACGTCAGGTAAGAAGAGCTCCAATATGTAATCAAGTACAAGGTCTCAAAGCTTTACTGCCTCCTGATCATTTCAGGTGGGCGACATCAAGTATGTTTAACGATGAAAAAGAAGGCAGAAGGGGATCAGAATGGAGAGAGAAAATAAGTGGATGGTTTTTATAAGCTCTAATCTTTTTTCTTTAAATTTGTCTCGGGTTTTCTTAAACTTCTCTAAGCTCACATTGGGTTTGTAAGTAAAGATAGAAGGTATATATGGATATTCATTTTATTAGTTTAACGTATGCCTATAAAGACATGTAAAGAGAAATTTTTCCATTGACTTAAATGTAAAGTTGAAGCTAAATACCTATAGAAAATAACTGATTAGTCCTAAAGTGTAACTTTTGTAACCCACTGGGTACTACAGTGTGAGTTACCCTGTGCCCCACTAACCCCTGTTTTCTTTTTGTACTTTCCCTGACACAGGGTAGTCCCCATTTTAACTTTCCCAGAGATGAAGATCTTCAGGCCTCCTTTATTTTTATTTATTTATTTTTAAAGATTTTATTTATTTATTGGACAGAGATCACAAGTAGGCAGAGAGAGGGGGAAGCAGGCTCCCTGTTGAGCAGAGAGCCCGATGCAGGACTTGATCCCAGGACCCAGAGATCATGACCTGAACCGAAGGCAGAGGCTTAACCCACTGAGCCACCTAGGCACTCCAATTTTATTTTTAAGTAACCTCCACACCTGGTATGGGGTTCAAACCCACAACTCTGAGGTCAAGAGTTGCATGCTTACCGACTAAGCCAGCCAGGCGCCCCTATTCTCTCCTTTTTAAAGGGTGTTCGCAGCGTCTAATAGTGTTGGTACCTGGTGACACTTCCCCAACACCTGCAGTTATCTGATGTACTGTTTAGACCTTAAAAATGCCCTGAAGTTTGGAACCCTATTGAGTTAGTGTGGAACGTGAGGTACCTCTATGTGGCAGTTCTGACTGTATTTAATAGTACTGAGGAACACCATGGTCGGGGCAAGTCCTTGCTCCAGTGTAGTGTTCACAGCAGCCTGGACTTCATGGCACCTCTCCTAACACGCAGTTGTCTTAACTGGGTCGAAAGGTAATGCTGATACCTCATAATTTGGGGTGCTGATACAGGATTACTGCCACATCTTAGTTGCAAGTCCAGAAGTTGTCTTCTGTTAACCTACCACCACCACCATCGTGTATATTTACGTCTGTCCTCCTTGAGTTTCGCTGACTCTAAGACACCATCAAATGGAGACTCATTACTTTATGAACCACTAAGAAAAAAACCACTGCCAGTTATCATGTGTTACTAATTATGAAACACATCCCAATTTCAGACGTTAAAATGCATAAGAAATATGCATCATAATCAGTGGAATAAATTTATGGCAATTTGCCAGGAGAACAGGGTTATGTACCATTTAAATGAATGACCATTTACTAGGAAGACTGTCCCCATCACTTATCTGGCACAGCAGTCTCCTGTTCCCTGACAGGCCGTCACCAGGAGGAAAAAAGGGGGAGTGGTTGAAGTACCTCCTAAACTGTAATTTGAGCCCCAAAGGCATTCCCTTGGAGCTCTACCTTGTCCTGTCACTGGGCAAGGCAAGGAAAGCAGTGAATACAAAACCATATTTTACAAATCAAGTGTTGTAAAATGTTTATTCTGCAAAAGAGGTTCATTCACGTAACAAGTCCATATTTGAACCCTTTCACAGGTGGTTTTGCTTTTATGCTTGACACAAGTTACTCTTCACACAAACACTCATGTTTGGTACTCCACTGTCCTGTTCAGGTTTTCAGCTGCTACCAAAGATAATGAGCATAAGCGTTCACTAACCAAGACTCCAGCCAGAAAGTCTCCACATGTGACCATATCTGGGAGTACCCCAAAAGGCCAGGCTGTGCTCGGGATATACAAGATAAAGACCACAACTGGGAATTCCACTTCTGGTAAAACAAAAAAACAACTCTGGTTCATCTTTAAGCCATGTAACTTCTTCAAATTATTAAGTGTATTTGTTTACTGAAAGCTTCTCCATAACTATAAATCCAAAGCAAAAATTTGAGCATAGCATATTTTTCATTCTGTATGGGTGAAGAAAATGCCAGAGACACGAACAAAAAACAGGTATCTGCCTGAGGACTCCATCTTGCTATAAGGAGTCCTAAGACAGTGACCCTCCCTGAAGAGCATTCAGCCCATTCCCGGATTCCGGGATTAGAAGGAGGATCACAGTATTCATTACAGCCTCTGACTGGCCTTCCAGGATTGTGAAACTAATAGGATCCCAGAGTTGGTGGAATAAATGCCACACAATGGACTAATAGATTATGTAAGCCAGACTAAGCCATATGGACACTCTTCTACACACGGTCTATTTAATCACCTAAAAGGACTAGGTGGTTTTCAAAAGAATACTGCAGTAGCAGTACAAAGTTAAAAACAAACAAAACTACAACCAGGAGATTGAGGCCTGTATTAGAACTATGTCAAAATTCTCCTGAGAGTCCCATTGAATACGTCAGCCAAGAGCAATGATCACATAGAAAGGCTCGCCAACTCCTCTGAGACTGTGTCAGTTAATAATCTACGTAGAGACTTTATGAGCGTTTCTTCATACCTTAAAGACAGGAACGTGAGGCTGACAGCTACATTTTAAGTGAGTCCAGAAGCAGTATATATGTGGGTATTTCCAGCTTTTGTTCAGTGTCATGACCATTCTTAACCATGTCTCCTGTATATATGAGAGCGCTTCTCTGGAGCTCAGATGGACTGGGGTATACTGGCCAGTCGGCATTGTGGATGGCCCGTGTTCCCCCACTGCTGGCACCTGACAGCCACACCATGGGATGAACGCAGAGGGTTTTGTGCTTTTCTCACTTAACTGCATGGTCCTAGATCTTAGTTGCTTATTCATACTTCTATGCAAGTGCTGACATTCAACAACAGCCTGCGATGGGAGAGAATTAATAAAATGTGCCTGATACATGGTGCCCAACTGTAGCGAAAATTTGGCTTACTGAGTCTTACCATTCTAGTATGTTAACTTTACAGTACAAAAATTCACATTTTGAAATAACTGCTTCTATTACCTGACACAGAGCCACAAATCTTGTCTGCCGTATCTGATTAGGTTCCTGCAGGCTTTATATCCATGTGAATGAAAATGTTACTATTAACATTTTTTTCCGAAGACCTTTCACTTTGATTTTGAAAGGTAAAATGAGTGTTCATCATAGAAAACTTGAAAAATACAAAAAGTTATAAAGAAAATATAAAGAGCGCCTATAGTCCTGCACCCAGAGATTGCACTGCTGTTTCCTCTGACCCTGTAATCACCACTAAACTATTAACAACATATTTTTGAAGGGTAAATAATATGAGGGACACAGCCTGAACATTTACCCAATTATTTAAACAGGATTTTCCACTCCCAGCTGATTCTAGGAAACAGCCTAATATTGAGACTATTTGGGGAGCTATTCACAAGGGAAGCCTCAGTGATTAGCTTTCCTTAGTTATTTTTCCCCCTTTCCTTTTTAAAACTATATGTTTGAGACTGTTCAGAGATGATATATTTAAGACGGAGAAACAGTACTTCAAAAAACCATATAGGCCTTTTATTTTTTCCCCTAATTAAGCCCTGGGGTTTTGTTCCTTGGTTTTGTAGTTGTTACACCATTCAGGTTGACAACTCAGGCAGCACAGACTCCAGTCTCCAGCAAGAAGCCAGTGTTTGATCTCAAAGCAAGTCTGTCTCGTCCCCTCAACTATGAGCCACACAAAGGTACGTGCAGATGCTCCGAGATACAAGACATGCCAAAGACGTAGGATTAAACAGTTCTACGTCTGAGGATGTGGAAAATTCTAATGCCTCAGCGGAAAGCTGTACTTGGCCACCTAGAATTTCTTCCCCCTGGGTCCACATGACCTGTAATTTAAAAGATTATCTAACCACTAAGAAAATACTAATCAACTCACTTACATTTTTGTAAATCAAAGCCATAACTTCTAATCAGTGTTAGAGCAAAGAAATAATAAAATTTCAGGCAAAAATCAAGAAACTTGGAAATTGGCCTATGGACAAATGAATGTTTTCTTTACAACTTTCGAAGGATCCCAGGCTGGAATCCACCCACCCAACAACCTGGGACGTTTATTGGCTATATAAATGCCCATATAAATTGGGCATACATTAAAGTATCCATATATCCATTTAAAACCAATACTAACCACCACCACCACCACCACCAATACTTCATGTGGTCCTTCATAATTCCAGAATTGCTTTATATAGATATATTTTTTAAAAAATTTTGTCAGGGGGAGCTGCAGGCAGAGGGAGAAGCAGGTTCCCTGTTGAACAAGGAGCCCAACATGGGACTTGATCCCAGCACCCTGGGATCATGACCTGAACCTAAGGCAGATGCTTAACCGACTGAGCCATCCAAGCGTCCCTAGAATTGCTTTAAAAACAGTAAGACTTCTCTAGGTGCCTGGGTGGCTCAGTGAGTTAAGCGTCAAACTCTTGATTTCAGTTCAGGACATGATCTCAGGGTCCTGAGATTAAGCCCCACATCAGGCTCTGTGCTCAGCAGTCTGCTTGAGATTCTTTGCCCCTCCAGGCCATGTGTGCACACGAGCTCTTTCTCTTAATAAATCTTTCAAAAAACAAAAAAAAAAACATGTTTTTAGGGGGGAAAAATACAATTTATATTTTGTGGAATAGGAACTAAAACTAATGGAATTATACAGGCAAATGTCAATAAAATGAAGTATAAATATTCATAGCAAATAGCCTCAGATGAAGAGAATAAAACAGGTAATACAAATAGAATCTTCTTAAATCTTTCTCTCCTAAACCAGGCAAACTGAAACCATGGGGTCAATCTAAAGAAAATAATTCTCTGAAGGAACATGTAAACAGAGTTAGCTTCCACAAGAAAACTTACAAACAACCTCCTCTCCAGACTAGGTGAGTACATAATTACCCAGTACTACAGTAATTTTAATTTTGAAAGACTGTATGTAAAAGCAAAGCCTCTGAGGTACAGTGTCATTAACAGTGGTGTTTAAGAAAAGGTAGTTGTGGGATCACATATAGGACTTCTTGAAGATATACATGCCTAGGGCCCACCACAGTGGTTTTTTAATTCAGTAATTGGGAGGAGGGCCCAAGCAAGTGCACTGTTTCCAAAGCTCAACAGGTGATACACAAGGAGACCCTGCTCTCACATGACCTACCAGCCCCAACAGTGTACCTGGATGTCCCCCCAGATGCCAATCCAAGTGCACAGGTGTAAGTTCTTCAGTCCCAGGGAAACCAGGCTTACTAGGCTTCAAGGCCTTAGCCAGAAGAAATCCCTGGATGATCCTTAGAGGCTTCCTTCTGTGTGAAAACTGAAGCCCAAAGCTTGCTGTGGGTTTTAGCTGGTCCTGGCTGAGTTGATTCCCTGAACAAAACTATCCTGATACAGGATTACCCATCATTTGACTTGCCTATATCCAGCTCCCACCAAGACATTTATTTACTACCTATATTTGCTATTAAGATTGTTAACATAGGGGCATTTGGCTGGCTCAGCTGGAAGAGCATGTGACTCTTTATCTTGGGATTGTGAGTTTGAGCCCCACCTTAGGTGTAGCGATTACTTCATGATTTTTTTTTTTTTTTAGTTTAACATAAAACTAGCCTCCCCCAACCCCTCCTACCAATCCCCAATCCCTTCCAGAAACAGAGTGGCTTAGATCAGCAGACCCTAGTTCTAGTACTTCCACCAGACTTTGATTTTGAGCCTGACCTCTGACTTCCAAAGGCAGAGATTTCTCATTTAAAACAAATAGAGGTACCGAGGTGTCTTTTGTTCCAGTTCCATGCTTAATTTTAGAATGCTGCATTAACATAAAAAGGAAAATACCAGTTTCCTAGCCCTTTTAATACAAGTGACATAGAGCTGTGGTTTCCATAGGGCACTAGCTAGAGGACAGTGTCCTGTGTGTTTTGTACAACTATACTGGATTTCAGCTTAAGCTTAGATACTAGTCTGACAGATGCTTTAAAGTGGACTTTTGTGGAGCTTCACTAGACCCTAATGTGTACCTGTCCCCCTCTTTAGGGAGGAACAACGGAAACAACATGAGCAAAGACGAAAGGAGAAGAAAGCAAAGGTTTTAGGAGCTCGGAGAGGCCTCAGTATGGCTGAAGATTAATTTTTTAACATCCGTAAATAGTATTTTATTCTGAACCCTTTCTTTAGTGTAAATATTTTTTTCTACTGTCTTCCCCACTTTAGTCAAAAGATTCTTCTGCTTTGTTCACTATCTATGTAATGTTGGTGGTTTTCCTCACATGCTACATCCCTGAAAAGATGTTACTAACCTTAAAGCTCACAGATGCTTTCAAATGGTTTTTACCTATCTCTGTACAATTCAGTTTTCCAGTGACTCATCCTATAGATTCTTGACCTAGATTTTTAATGTCAAGTTCCCTCTGCTGACAGAACTGGAATCCTCTTCTAGACAGAAGCATTTACCTGATGGGAGGTAGTTCTCCCACAAGATTTAGTAGAACTTGGACCACTAACAAGCTGAGAAAGCCACCTCTTCCTCCTCTAGAAAATCAAATAGTCTTAATGAAACAGGGAACCAAATGGGTTAGTGATGGCATATTCTACTTTGAGAAGTGTTTTGTTACCTATGCATGTTTGTTCAGATCACTTGATGTAATTGCCGTCTGTCACTCAATATATTCTTAAAAACTCTACAGTTCATTCTAGCCTGACTTATTTAAAAATAAACAGGGCCATACTGAAATCTGAGGATTGCTGCTTCAAGGATCGGTCTGCTCTGTCAGAGTTACTTCATGGAAAAGACTAGAGTTGCTTAGCCTCCTAGCCATGTTTATTGCACTGAGGTGGACCTTCTGAGCTTTGTACTGTTTAAGATTTTCATAAATGTTTTCTCATGGTGGTAGATTCTTTGTAAATTACTTCATGATTGAGTTGACCAGCTAAGATTAACAAGCTTACTTATACTCTGTGCATCTGTCCTGACCACCTCTTCTCACCCTCAGGAGAAATGACCAGGTCATCCCCTTGTATTTTTCACAGCACATGTCCAACTCTGTTATACGTACTGTTAAACATATACAAGCCCACAGAAGGTTGGCATACTCCTAGTGATGAATAAACTCAGATTTTGCTCTAAGCAGAAGCAGATCAATTAAATCACCATCAAATGCACTACAGCTAAGAAGGTAAAAGGATATAATCACTTTGGAAAACAGGTTGGTAGTTTCTTAAATATGTCTACCACAGGGGAGCCTGTGTGGCTCAGTTGGCTAAGCAACTGCCTTCGGCTCAGGTCACAATCCTAGGTTCCTGGGATCGAGCCCCTCATCGGGCTCCCTGCTTCTCTCTCTCCCTCTGCTGCTCCCCGTTTGTGCTCTCTCTCAACCAAAAAAAATCTTAAAAAAAAAAAAATTGTATATATATACATATATATGTATGTGTGTGTGTGTGTGTGTGTGTGTGTATATAATCTACCACATTACCCAGCAATGGCATGTGTAACATTGAAGCACAAGAGGCACAAGACCTTCTATTCCTAGGTATATACCCAAGAAAAAGAAGCACATGTCCACATAAGAACTTATAGGCTGATATTTACAGTAGTAGTATTCATTGTAGCCAAAAAATAAAATCCAGTTGTCCATTAATAGATTAAAAATGATGCACTTAAAAGGAAATAAAGTCCTAATATTACAACATGGATGAATCTCACAAACACTATGCCAAGTGAAAAGAAGCCAGACATAAAAGATTACATAATTGTCTTTGTGGGACATATCCAGGTACGCTGAACCTATGGGAAAGCAGATCAGTAGACACCTGGGGCAGGGGGTGGGAATTAAGAATGCCTGCCCAAGGGGTATTAAGGTTACTTCTAGGGCAGATAGAAATTTTCTAAAATTAGCTTGTGATAAAAATCGACAAGTCTGTGAATATACTAAAAATCACTGGATTGTATAGCAATCTTTAGCAATCTCCTTTCCTCCAATGATGGATTAGAAAACACAAGAACCAGGGGTGCCTGGGTGGCTCAGTGGGTTGAAGCCTCTGCCTTCGGCTCGGGTCGTGATCCCAGGGTCCTGGGATTGAGCCCCACATTGGGCTCTCTGCTCAGCGGGGAGCCTGCTTCCCCCTCTCTGCCTGCCTGCCTCTCTGCCTACTTGTGATCTCTCTCTCTGTCCAATAAATAAAATCTTAAAAAAAAATTTTTTTTAATTAAATTTAAAAAAAAAAACACAAGAACCGGGGCGCCTGGGTGGCTCAGTGGGTTAAGCCTCTGCCTTCAGCTCAGGTCATGATCCCAGAGTCCTGGGATCGAGCCCCGCATCTGGCTCAGTAGGGAGCCTGCTTCCCGCCCCCCTCTGCCTGCCTCTCTGCCTACTTGTGTCTACTACTCTGTCAAATAAATAAAATCTTTAAAAAAAAAAAAAAAAACATAAGAACCTACAAGGAACAGAGTAGGAGAAGGACCTCAACAGTCATTTTGAGGGCTGCTTGCTTTGGCAACGTGTATGTGTGTAGGAATTGTTCCTAACAAATCATTTTAACCCAAAACAGTTAAGTTCTTTACATAGTACCTCCACATCAGGACTTGCATTAAGTTATAGCTTAGAACCTAGTTTCATGCTGCGTCTCACTGTGTGGCCCCTCTTGGCAACAGCATTTACCTTTGGCTCAGGGAATACATACCAGCTGTTGGATGAAAGCCATTAACTACTTTATTTGTCTCGGTCATCACGGATACTGCTACTCTTAGTTTGGTACTACAAAATTACCATCTCTATTTAAAAAGTCTTGGGTTAAGCTCTGGAGAATTTTCATAGGCGAACTCTTCTGTGTGGGCTGGATCTGTAAACACTCCAATAAAATCTATTTCCAGGAAGAATGGACCATCCACTTTATCAGCCAAGGTGAATCCAATAGAAGAGATCTACATTTAAAATAGAGAAACTGATCAAAATCTCATACACGGACACTGTTCCTGGAGTTTAAGTTCCATAAGGTGATTAATATAACTGGGTCTTTACACTGTCAGGCCTTAACAAGTATACCATAGTTCTATGCTGTAGCAAATCATAAAAGGAAGTGGAGGGCTGATTTTCTTTCTACTCCTCTTCCCTTTCTTTAAAGTAGTGCCACTTAAGACTGGTGAGGACAGCATGGATATCTAATGGAGGATCCCTGAAGCCCTCCTGAACTGGAATACTGTTCTCTTATTTTGGAGCTAAATTAAATGTAGGCAAGCTGAAAAGATGACCACACTACAAGTCCTCCTGCATGGTTTGGTTCATAGAACAGGTCTGAGTCAGTCTGTGTGTGGAATACCAGGGGTGACCTTGTTAAGAATTTTCATCCTTCATTTGCCAACCCTCAAAAATGGACTTGAAATCCTCACAGGAGTTTTGTTTCACTAAAGATCACAGCTCTAAATGAAAGTATATTTAGGAAAATACTACCTTGTCAAGCAGAAGCTGGTACTGGGCATCCCGAATTCTTCCTTGATTAGAGAAGAAAAATTTGGAGAAAGGAATCTGAAAAGAGAAACCATTTACTTCAGAGCTAAAATACAAGCAACTGAGGCATCTGTAATGGAACTGCAGTGATAGTTTAATTCTAACATTCTTTGATTCTAATCTTACAGTTCTAATTTACAGTTATGACAAGTGGCCAGGCATTTGGATCATAGATATATTTTTTTAATTGAAATAATAAGTGTTAGATGAAAACCTTTCTAAGCCAGAAATCCCAAAGGAAAAATGGTAAGAGTACAATTTAATTTTTTGACAGCAAAGGCAAAAGATAAATTAGGAAAAAAATATTTCCAACATTTATGGACAAAAACTAGTATCTACAAAGCTTTCACAGGTGACTAAGATTTAACAATCAATGAAAACATGGGGAAGGGGAGAAATGGGCACACTTGTATGCTACTGGTAGGCGTACAGACTGGCACGACTCAGAGAGTAGCCCGAAACTGGGAGGCAGGAGTCTACGAGGGCCCCAAGATTTCCACCTTCTGTATCCACACACCTTCCAGGTATTCACCCTAACATCTGCTGCTGAGGAAGGTCCCAAAGCACCTGACCTTAATATAGGGAAGATTATCCTCTGAAGGCCCAACTTAATCACTTGAGCCCACAGGAGGACTGGCAAAAGAGGTTAAAAGCATCTCTTGGGAGCAGATTCTTCACTGCTGGGGCTGAAAAGGGCAGAAGCAAAATGACAAGGATTGCAGGAAGCTTCCAGGAGCTGAGACTGGCACTCAGATGACAGCCAGTACAGAAAGCAGGATGTTAGTCCTATAATCATAGAAACTGAATCTGGCCAAAAACTACAATGAACTTTTAAGTGGATTCTTCCCCAGAGCCTCCGGAAAGGAATACAACCCAGTTGACAACCTTGATTTTAGCCTTCTAGGCTCCAAGCATTGAACCCAGCTATACCAAGCCCCAACTCATGACCTATTGAACTGTGAACTAATAAACATGGGCCGTTTGAAGCTGCTAAGTTTATGGCAATGTTTTATGTAGAAAACTAATGGCAATTTTTTTTTTAAGATTTTATTTTTTTGTCAGAAAGAGCATGAGGAGGGGGAGCAGCAGGCAGAAGCAGAGGGAGAAGGCGGCTCTCTGTCGAAAAAGGAGCCCGATGTTGGGCTTGATCCCAGGACTCTGGGATCATGACCTGAGCTGAAGGCAGACACTTCACCGACTGAGCCACCCAGGCGCCCCACTAATGGTAGTATTTAGCAAATTTTGAAATGCTGTAACTCTGACCTACCAATTTCACTTTTAGGAATATATGTTATAAACTCTGACAAATACATAAAAGTGTAGCTTTTTCTGGGCGCCTGGGTGGCTCAGTGGGTTAGGCCTCTGCCTTTGGCTCAGGTCATGATCTCAGGGTCCTGGGATCAAGCCCCGCATCGGGGCTCTCTGCTCAGCAGGGAGCCTACTTCCCCCTCTCCCTCTGCCTGCCTCTCTGCCTACTTGTGATTTCTCTCTCTGCAAATAAATAAAATCTTAAAAAAAAAAAAAAAAAGATGTAGCTTTTTCTAATAGAAAAAAAAGGAAAAGGAAAAATAGGGAAATGGTTAAATTATGGTGCATCTATACACTTAACACTATGCAGCTATTTTCTTAATGCAGATCCATACAGGATACAATGGAAAAACCTATATATTAGTGAAGAAGACAGAATCCACAGTAGAAACACAAATTTTAAAAACACCTCAAAGGGTGTCTCGATGGCTCAGTCATTAACCGTCTGCCTTTGGCTTAGGTCATGATCCCAGGGTCCTGGGACTGAGCCATGCATCCGGCTCCCTGCTCAGCGGGATGTCTGCTTCTCCCTCTCCCACTTCCCCTGCTTGTGTTCCCTTTCTTGCTCTCTGTCAAATAAATAAATATTTAAAAATAATTTTTTAAAAAAAACACCTCAAAAAAAATTTTTAAAAATTATAGCAACTGGGAACAACCCAGTATCTATTAATAGAGGAATCAACTATAGGATTTCCATATAACCAAAAATACCAAACAAAATAACAAAAAAAAGGAGAATAACTCCACACATTGATATGGAAGCTGTCTGGGATTTAAATTTTATTTATTTTTTTAGAGGGGTAGGGGTACAGAGGGATAGAATCCTATGAAGGCTCCACACCCAGCACAGAGCCTGATGTTGGATTTAATCTCATGACCCTGAGATCACAACCCGAGCTGAAAACAAGAGTCGGTCGCTTAACCACTGAGCCACATAGGCACCCCTAGGATTTAAATTTTTAAAAATAAGCACAGAAGATGCCCAAAGCATGCTATTTTTATTTTTGAGTAGGAAAAATTGGAGAAACTAGGAGTAAGTACTTATTTTTGCTTATATCTGCATAATGTAACTGCCAAGCTGCACAAGAAACTACTGAAAAGTGACTACCTACCCAGGGTGGACAGCAAGAGGGTGGATGGGGACACGAGTGGGAGTGAGACTTCTCACTGTACATCATTTTAGGTTTTAATTTTTGAGCCAAAAAATATGTTTTTAAAAAATGTGCTGTTCAGATTATTTATCACCAAAAGCACTTGTTGACATAAAAACAAACTCAAAAACTCAGATTCTAACCCACCACTATACAAGATCACCACTGGTCACACAGCAGATTAAAATGCAGTCATATCCAGAGGCATGTGGGTGGCTCAGTCAGTTAAGCACTGGTTTCCACTCAGGTCACGATCTCAGGGTGGTGTGCTGCATGAAGCCCTGCATCAGGCTCCCTGCTCAACATGGAGTCTGTTTGAGATTCTCTCTCCCTCTACCTCTCCCGCTCATGCTCACTCGCTCTAAAATAAAGAAATCTGAATAAATAAATGTAAATAAATAAGTCATAAATCAATAATAAATACATACATACATATATATGGTCATATCCTAGTTCCCCTGCTCCCTTCATTCCTGTCAAACAAACCTGGAGAGGTCCCCCCTCAATCAGTTTCTCATTTTGCATCCTAGTTTGGCAATTCGACTACCTCATTATTCAAAACATTGTGTAAATGGAATCAAGGCTACGTGCTTATCATGTATCATGTGTCACATACTGCACCATTCCGCAAACTAATCTCTTCTGTCTTTTTGACACAATTCTCTAAAACCACTGTCTACACCAAGGGAACTGGATATTTTTGGCTGGATAAAAGCTAAGAAGGAACATTACATCTTGTATAAAAGAAAAGGATGCACAATTCTTTCTCTATAAGTGACAGTAAACTATATAATTTTTCCACCGTTTTCCTGTTTTCTCTCCATAATCAGAGTAAATATTTGAGCATCTCACTTTTATTTACTACAGGAGACTTATTCATGAACAACTGAACAGCAATTAGTAACATTTAATTAAAAACCTCTTGAGCGTCTGGGTGCCTCAGTGGGTTAAGCCTCTGCCTTCGGCTCAGGTCCATGATCTCAGGGTCATGGGATCGAGTCCCACATCAGACTCCCTGCTCAGCGGGGTGTCTGCTTCTCTCTCTCCCTCTCCTACTACCTGTGCGATCTCTGTCAATAAATAAATAAAATCTAAAACAAAACAAAAACCTCTTGGGCATCCGGGTGGCTTAGTCAGTAAGTATCTGCCTTCAATGTTTGGGATGGAGACATTGGGCTCCCCACTCTAGGGTGTCTACTTCTCCCTCTCCATCTGCCCCTCCCCCTGCCTATGCAGGCTTGCTCTCTCTCTTAAATAATAACTAAAAAAAATTTTTTTAAAGATTTTATTTGTTTATTTGACAGAGAGAGAGATCACAAGTAGACAGAGAGGCAGGCAGAGAGAGAGGGAGAAGCAGGCTCCCTGCTGAACAGGAAGCCCGACACAGGGCTCGATTCCAGGACCTTGAGATCATAACCTGAGCCAAAGGCGAAGGCTTAACCCACTGTGCCACCTAGGCACCAATAATAACTAAAATCTTAAAAAAAATAAAAACCTCATGTGACTACACTTAATGGAGGTGAGCACTGAGTAATATATATAAATGCTGAATCACTATGTTGCACACCTGACACTAATATAACACAGTACTTCAATAATACTCTAATAAAAGAAAAATCTCTTCCCCATCACTTTCCCTCAATAACTTAAAGAGAGCTGTTGCAAACAACTATTCTTTCCAGACAAAAATTAGGACTCTCTGTATTTTCAGGGAAGAAAGTAATCATTAACAATTAAATAGTAATACCATAGAATAATATGGCAATGTGCAAATGCCTTAAAAATAAATCATTTATTCTAGGAATGTTATTTCTAAGAATATATCCTAAGAAAATAAGGTTATCTACTTCAGAGTTTGGTACAACAGTACAAAATTCTGAAAACAATCTAAATGTACAATTATAAAGGATGAAATAACTAAAATCTGGTTGCTTTATATAGTAATTTAAGCAGAAATTAAAAACATAAAAATATTTCAGCAGAAAGTTATATGTAAAATTCAGTAAACAACGTATATTACAAAACATATAGGATCATGACCTGAGCCAAAGGCAGATGCTTAACGACTGAGCCACCCAGGCACCCCTCAAATCAATAAATCTTAAAAAAGAAAAAAGAGAAAAAAAAAACAGGGTAATGTCACTCAAAGTACCTGGGTTACAGGGTACAACTCTAGCTACAGGGGTCAGACGTCTCTGAGGTGAATTTCAACCTGACAGGTGAAGGACAGAAAAGAGGAAGCAGGTGAGACTATGGGGGAAGAGCATACCAGAGATAAACACGAAGTGCAAAGGCTCTGAGAGGGAGGTGAACTTGTTGGGTGTGACACATAGGAAAGGGGCCAGTATGGAGGAGTGAGGTAGGCAGGAGACGCAGGATAAAGACAGGGGTCCAATACTATAGGCCCAGTAAGCCATATTAAGGAGTTTGGGCTTTAATCTGATTGTAAGGGGAAGCCACCAGAGGGTTTTAAGCATGTGTGATGTAATCTGCACTATGCTGTTAGATCACTCTGGCTGCTATGTGGAGAGTGGATTTTAGGAGGCAAGAGAGCAAAGGAAACCAATAAAGCAGCTGCTGTAGTAATCCAAAGGCACTGGGATGACAGTGAGAGAGACGGGCAAGAAATGGTCAGACTCTGGGTGTATTTCAGAGGTATAGGTGATAAGATTTGCTAACAGACTATATGTGGGATGAGGGAGAAAGGAATCCAGAATGACCCTTAGGTTTAAGTATAAGCAAAATGGGGACTTTCTTTTGAGTTTAAGGATTAAAAATCTTTCAGTAGGCAGAAGAAAAGAATGGGCAGTTGAAATTCATTCCCTGAATTTCTATTTATTTTCCTCCAGGCTAACGTTTTTTAATTTCTCAAAGCTTCTTCTCACAAAGTATTGTATTACCAAGAAATAAATAAAAATTTCATGATTGTGAAATAGGAAGCATTTATTGCTCTTAAGGAGTTGCCTGGAAGAGAGAATATGGCAGAAACTTAAACACCTACTTGCGCCCAGAGCAGTCATGTATCCATGACTTAGCATGGACCTAGTCACGACTTTATAAAAAATATTTACTGGTTAGGAAACTAGCATTTATATTAATGAAAGAAAAAATCAATTATATAAATCTTACCCTTAAGTCAGTTATCTTCTTTCCCTTTCCACACCTTCCAAGAAGGATTAATAAGGAAAACAAATGAACCAAACAACAGTGTAACCATGATCTCAAGACTTCATTTTCATACACAGTAAGGACTTGTACTGTTACCTTGACCTCCTGCCAGTAGGGCCCCCCACGGGTGAACATGAAGTAACTGTACATCTGATTCTTCCTCTGGATTATATCCGTGTCCTCCTGGATATTCACCATCCAAGGCCGACCATCTCCACGTACACGGAGATACAGAGTGTTGAACTGGGACCAATCATAAGCCCTCTTTTTCTCAAAAGGGCCCTACAATACAGAAAGGAAAATTAACTCATTTCATTTTCCACCAAAAGCAAAATGTGAGTCGTTATCTTTTGCAGCATCAAAAGGATCCACTAGGCATTTTTCTGACTTTTCTACCACCATTAGGAGGCAGACAAATCTGGTGATACTTATTTTAGTACAAAATACTGACACAGTTTTGTTTCTAAGGTAATGTTCAAGACATGATTGGCCCAGGACAGTGTTGACGTGTGGCAGGCACTCGATTGTATCAATGAATGGAAATGAATTACACTATGTACCTTTTTTCCCTGGTCCTATGGAGCAATGGATTCTGAGTGTACATGACAGCTGCCTTCCCATAGATAGGAAACCTATGAAAGAGGTAAAGTTTTAAAACTGCTGTTTTATAAAAATAGCTATTATCCATGGAAACCTTACCCTAAGCACTCACTCTGAGGGCATAATTTCATCCTCATAGCCCTATGAGATAGGTACTATCATTGTGCTCCATCTTACAGATGAAGAAACTGAGCACTCAACTAGGAAGTGGCAGATCCAGTGCCATTTAACTCCAAAATCTGTATTCTTTTTTTTTTTTTAAGATTTTATTTATTTACTTGACAGAGAGATCACAAGTAGGCAGAGAGGCAGTCAGAGAGAGGGGAGGAAGCAGGCTCCCTGCTGAGCAGAGAGCCCGATGCGGGCCTCGATCCCAGGACCTGAGTTGAAGGCAGAGGCTTTAATCCACTGAGCCACCCAGGTGCCCCAAAATCTGTATTCTTAACAACTATCTATACTATCTCTTGCAGGGAAAGTGGAACGTAGTGTTAATTAACAAAGGTGTTTATTTATACCTATCTCAAAGGTAATCTGATTTCAAGAAGAGCAGTGCTCACATATGAACTATTATTTACTAGCTGTATAACTTTTTAAAAGGTATTATTTGTTTATTTTAAAGAGAGAAAGACAGTGGGACACCTGAGCAGCTCAGTTGGTTAACTTGGTGGGTTAAATGGGTCATGATCCCAGGGTCCTAGGATAGAGTCCTGAGTTGGGCCCCTTGCTCAGCAGGGAGCTTGCTTCTCCCTCTCCCTCTGCCTGCTGCTCCCCCTACTTGTGTGCACTGCACACACTCTCTCTCTCTCTTTTGGACAAATAAATAAAACCTTAAAAAAAAAAAAAAAACAGAGAGTGGGTACACACACCAAGCATGAAGAGGGTGTGTGTGGAAGAGGGGCAGGGGGAGGGAGAAGGACAAGCAGACTCTACATGAGCTTGGAGTCCCACACGGGGCTCAATCTCAGATTACCATCTGAGCAGAAACCAAGAGTCCGTCGCTCTACCAACTGAGCCACCTAGGTGCCCAAGTAGCTATATAACCTTAGACAAGTTACTAAATCTCCCAAAGCCTCAGTTCCCTCATCTATATGATGAGGATGACCACACCTTGGAGGAGAGCTGGGAGGAATTAAAGGGATGTAAATATATAGAGAGAGGGATACAGATAGATAGATAGATATATATATTTATATACATTTATATATAAACATATATAAAGTAGTGCAAGGACTGGCAGGGCACACTTAATAAATTTTATCACCTATTTTCAATACCCCCCAGTGTGTATCTAACTGCAGAATTATTTTCTACTGTGGAATGACCAAATCCATTCTGTGGATTTCAGGCACTGGGAAAAAAAAAAAATCTTTGAAAGCATATGTCTCTCCAACAACACATATCTTTCTTTCTCATCATTATCTAGATAGAGGAAGCCTAAGACTATGCCTAACATTTGCCATTCTCCTTAGAACACAATATCCAAGCAAACATCCAGGGGCTGTGGCCAAGGCCAGGCATGGGAGCCTGTGCAGGCAGCCCTGGAATAACACCTGGTCAGCAAATTTGCAAAAAGCCACAGGTTGATGGTAAGACAAAGGAGTCAACCAAAGTAACTGTGGAAAAGTGTTGTGATTAGAAACTATAAGGCCAAAGACAAAAGAAACTATATAGAAACACTGTATTCTGGTTAGTAAGCTTATTTCTCACAGAGTTATGGGATAAAAGTTCTAAAACTGCTTTGCATGTACCCTGGGGTTGAATTCATAGGTAAACTGATGGTAAGGATGGGAGACAGGTTTCCCACTATTATAGAGGGAAATTATAGATAGGCAAGAGGGAGAAGCCCAGGATGAACCACATGGTACTGGATTAGAGTCAGAGCACAGCATGAACTCATATTTAGTGTACTACAGATATAGAAATAATTACAGGCATGTTTCCACATCTCTAGATGGGGCTGGTGCACATCCTTGTATTTCCTGCCGTGTCCATTAAGAGGTCCTGGAAGTAATGTCAACCCAGTAGCAACAAGTATACCCAAGCACCCACAGCTCCAAAAAAACAAACAAGGGCTCCTTCGAGAAATGGCTAATTCTAGTGCTGGGACAGAGAAAATACAAGATGTGTTTAGAGTATCCTGTAGTGCAAGAAAGTGCTAAAAAAACAAAACAAAACAAAACAAAAAAATAGAGGCATGTCAAAGGAACAAAACCCAACCTGAAAGAGCTGCCAATGGCCAAAGTTAAAACAATTTGAGCAACAAAGTAAATAACATAGTACTGGATTATAACTGGAAGTTTGAGAGCCACACAAAATGACTGCCTGACTAAATAAATAAATGTGGGAGAATAAATCAATCTTCCTTTCTGAAGAATCCCAAATACTTTGTGTAAATACCACTCCTTTCAAGAGATACAACTTAATCCCATGCTCTACCCCACAACTTGAATATAGGACACACCTACTGACTTGCTTCCAAACAGTGTATGGAAAGAAAAAGAAAAAAAGTAATTTAACAATGGAGTACTGGAGGAACACTATCTTGGCCAGGTGGTCACTGTGAACCCATCAGTGTTAAGTCAGGTTGCTAGCATGAGCCCCTGATAAGAGTGATGAGAAGGGTACTTCAACTCTATAGTATTCTTCCTAAAAAATCCAACAACCCAGACCTACCAGGAGAAAAAAAAACATCAGATAATCCCGAATTGAAGGGTATTCCACAAAATGCCAGGCCAGGATTTCTCACATCCTCATGAAAAATAAGGAAAGACTAGAAAATTATCGCAGACGAGAGGAGACTAAAGAGCCTAAGGAGACATGACAACTGGATGTAATGTGGTGTCCCAGGTGGGATCCTGGAACAAAAAATGGAAAAACTGGTAAAATCCAAATAGTATCCAGAATTAGTTAATAGTATGTACCAATGTTGGTTTCTTAGTTGTGATAAATGTACTACAGCAAGTTATGATGGCAACAGTTGGAGAAAATGGGTGAGGGACACATGGAACTTTCTGGACTCTCTGTACAATTCTTGTGTAAAACTAAAACTATTCTAAAATAAAAAGTTTACTTAAAAAAAATAAAGCCACAGGTGACCCTCCATCTACTCTAAGGAACCCCTGACCATCACAGGATCTGTGATCTATTAGAGAAGATGCAAATCTCCCCAAGTCACTGTTTAAACGTCTGACTTCTCAGGACTCCTCAAACTAAGAATGGCCCCACCCTGGCCCAAAGTGATGCCTAGTAACAAGTACCCCTTCTTCAGGAACCACGTCCCCCTTATGCTTCGGCTTTATACCTGTGCCCAACAGTTACTTAACGCCATACACAGATGACCTGCCAGGTGTGTTCATTTACGGAAACAAAAGCCATATGCTACGGTTCTATTCGTGCTACAGTGAAATTCACCAAAGTTCACTAGAAAACTGAGGCACTAAGGCTTCACTTACCCTTGGAATCCTGGATATCATTGCACAGTACCCACTGCGGCCACTTTCCCCATCCTTAGGCACCTCAGAGCTCAGAGTTCCATACAGCAGTGCACTCTGATTATTCTTGCTCATTTTCAGGAACACTTCACTTCTGCCTCCAATAGACTTATCAGAAGTCACTACCCACTTATCCAAATCTTCTTTTCCACGGAACTGCCAGACAACCTTGGCTTGTTCCATCAAGACCTCATGCAGAGGGCGGCCTTCAGGGCCTATCCAATGATTCACAATATCATCCTTCAAACGCCTAAAATGGTCCTTTATTTCATCTTTAATTGCTTTATCAAAACTAACTTCAGGCTTTTCTTCAGGAGATGCTATATCCAAAGCAACTTCTCTCTGGTGATGTCCTTGCAAATCCCCTTCAGATTTCCTCTGAGAGGAGGTTCTACCAGAAGCAGCCACTGGGTTCTGAAGACTACTAGAACAATAGTCTGCAAAGCGGGTACCCAAATATGGACATGAGGCATATGGCTTTGGGCAATGTCTGAAAATATAAGCGCCATTCAGAAACCTGAGAACCAAAGCCATGGTAAGATAAAGTCCAAATGTAAATTTCTCCCTGGGCTATGAGGGAAAGAAACTTCAGCAAATGGGCCAATTCCACCTAAAACAGAAAAGACATTGAACAGTTACCAGGGCAGCAATGAATGCATCACAATTTCAAATGTAACACAGATCATGTACTGTGAAATTCAGGAACTTATTTTCTAATTCTGTTAACATTTACCCAGGGCCTTACTATGAGCAGAATATTGTTTGCAGAGTATGTAAAGCATCCAATTACCTTGAGAAAAAATGCCAAAAGGGAAAGAAACATAGGTCTCCTTTATGGAGTTATTTACCCCAAAATAATTCAATTACGCACTTCAAAAAGTTGTGTCAATCTTTTTTTTCTTTTGAGATTTTATTTATTTTTCAGAGAGAAAGAGAAAGAACATAAGCCGGGAGGAGAGGCAGAGGCAGAGAGAGAAGCAGGCTCCCTGCCAAGCAGGAAGCCTGAAGCAGGACCCCAAGATCATGACCTGAGCCAAAGGGAGGTGTCCCAAGGTTGTGCCAAAAAAAAATTTTTTTTTTAAGATTTTATTGACTTATTTGAGAGAGAGAGTGAGAAAGGGAACACAGGCAGGGGGAGTGGGAAAGAGAGGAGGAGGCCTCCCACTGAGCAGGGAGCCCAATATAGGGCTCAATCCCAGGACCCTGGGATCATGACCCAAGCCAAAGGCAGATGCTGAATGCCTGAGTGATCCAGGCAACCCGCCTGTGTCAATCTTAAATTTTTATGCTGGATTTTTAAAGAAATCATTGATTCCTAAAATAGATAGTCAACTAGTTCACTCCAGACCTAGGCTAAGTGATGTTTTAGCACTTCATCTACAAAAAGAAGAACTACAGTGTGCACTGTATGTCAGAAAACGTGACCAACTTATTAGGTTATGAGTATTGTGAATACTGGCAATTTCAGATTGCTAAACCTAATCAACTTCCTTATCCTCAGGTAAAGCTATTGATCTTTTCAAGTCTCTAATTTCTTGGGGGTAAGGCTGTGTTAATGTGTCCTCTACCTACCTTAAGGGATTCTTCTGAAGATCGGATGGAATGACAGCTATAAGAGTGTTCTCTGATAACATCCCCAAGAATCTTCATGTCTACAAAGCTCCACACTTTGGTCCACACTTTGAGTAGCAAGTGTTGGACTCTGAGTCACTATCTGAGCTCCCCAAATCTAGAACCTAAACAATAACACTAATACCATCACATTTAAATGTCATTCTTAATAATCTCAAACCACCTGACATATTATCTCACTGAATGCACACAAGGATCCTGTAGGACAAGTGAGGTAGATATTTCCTTCTTCTAAGAAACAGACACCAACAGGTGAAGTGATTTGCCAAAGCTCACAACGCTCACCAGTACAGAAGCTGGGACCAGAACCCTGGTCTTATGCCCTTCTACTACATGCTCCTGCCTCTACATGTAAAACAACAGCAATAGGGGCACCTGGGGGGCTCACTGGATTAAGCGTCTGCCTTTGGCTCGGGTCAGGATCCCGGAGTCCTGAGATCCAGCCCCTCATCAGGCTCCATGCTCAGCGGGGAGCCTGGTTCTGTTTCTCCCTCTCCCTCTGTCCCCCCCACCCCTGCCCGTGGGCACACATGCATGCACTCGCTCTCTCTCACACGTGTACTATCGTGCACTCAAATAAATACATAAAATCCTTAAAAAACAACAACAAAACATCAGCAATGTAAGTTCTATAGCTCTGGTAAAATAACAACTTTGGCTAAATAGTCCTCTCTCCTACTTACTCCAACCACCCCTAAAAGGAATAAAATATGCACTGTCAAATTATTTGTCTTTCTCCTGTCTTGGCCCAAAGACCAGGAGAGAGGAAGAACAAAAATTCATCTCCCCAACCTCACCTGAGTCCCATCCCCATTCTCTACTCCAATACTCACACTCGCAGTCCAACAAGTGCCAACCAGTAGTCCCTCTCTCAGCTTCAGGCCTTGATAGATTGCTGCTTTCAGCAATCTGTCCTCTGTGGAATTTGCCTAGCTAATGTATCCTCTGAAACTCAGCTTAGACATCCTTTATCTTCATTTCTAACAACCTCCCAGGTGAAGCCCTTGTCACTGGCCCATTAGACACTCTTTAAGTACCAAAGCACCCCTGACTCTGATCTCTACCTCTCTCAAACCATCCTTTGACTGGCAACAAAAGGAATTTGTCTAAATACGACTGTACTCCCCTTATAATAAGTCAGCAATAACCCCGCCCACACACACACAGAAATTCAAACTCCTAAAATAGTGCACAAGGCCCAACTCCCTGACCTAACTTCTACTCACATCCATGGCCAATAACCTCAGCTCTATTAAGACCAACTATAGGGGCGCCTGGGTGGCTCAGTGGGTTAAGCCTCTGCCTTTAGCTCAGGTCATGGTCTCAGGGTCCTGGGATGGAGTCCCACATCGGGCTCTCTGCTCAGCAGGGAGTCTCCTTCCCCCTCTCCCTCTGTCTGCTTGTGATCTCTCTCTCTGTCAAATAAATAAATAAAAATCTTAAAAAAAAAGACCAACTATAGGGGCACCTGGGTTGCTCAAGGAGGTGAAGCATCTGCCTCTGGTTCAGGATATGATCCCAGGGTCGTGGGATCCAGCCCCTCACTGGGCTCCTTGCTCAGCAGGGAGTCTGCTTCTTCTTCTGCCCTCTGCTTTCCCCCTGCCCCATGCTTTCTCTCAAATAAATAAAATCTTAAAAAAAAAAAAAATAGGAGAGAACTAGGAAAATTAAAAAGTTGATCTGAGGTCCTGGAATCATAGGTAATATTTCAATTTTCCTCACTGATTGTGTTTAATTTTATCTCTACACATAAAGGAATTTGGGAAACAAATGATAAATCCATAAAATGGAATTTGTACAATAAAAAATGATTCTTGTGAACCCCATCCGTAGGCTACACATCTAAGTGGCAAATAAGGAGGAATCAAAATTGCATGTAAACTAATATTACAAGCATAAAAGTGTACCAACAAAAAAAGATTTGAGGGAGGAAAAAAAAGAAGGCTTAAAGTCGTATGCAGGATGATGGGATTATGAGTAATAATATTCACCGTATCTTCGAAGTCCTCAGTAGTGCGTTACTTCTCTAATAATATAACTCTAATTATAAATTTTTGTTTAGTATTTTTACCAAAAAACATAAAGTAAAACCTTTCATCAACTGGATGACCCCTGGCCGAAATTGGTAATTTTTGACCGCCGCGTAACCCACGGAGCTAAAAGAGAGCTGTCTTCGTCCAGACTGTATATCCAGGGCTGACCAAGCGCCCGGAACCGTTCCAAGTATAGTTCACTGACGCCTCACAACAACCCTGAGAGGTTCTGTTATTATGCCGATTACAGAGACGAGGAAAAGGAGGTTCCAAGAATAAATGACGAGGTCACACAGCTAGTAACAGGCAAAACTAAACTATGGAGCCCCGGTCTTTAACTCCCGCTCTGATTCAGGGGAGCGGTCCGGAGCAGGCCGCGGCGAGGCGGCCCCCTCAATCCTCACCTGCTAGGGCTGTTGCTCCCCACACACCGCAGGCGTCCGCTGGTCTCCCCGCCGGAGCCCGACAGCGCCTTCCACCCGGGTCCCCGCTTTTCCCGATCGGGTACTCCGTTTTTCTCGTGTGGGTCCATCTGCTTTTCTAGTCCGGCGTCGAACTAGGCCTTAGGGCACTAGGGTTCCGGCCGAAGTACAGGCGGGAGAAGAGTAACAAGGTTCCCTGAGCCCGGCGAATTGAAGCTCTCGGTGGATTAGCCTTCCAAAGGGCTCGGCTTCCACCCCTCCTGATCTTTTCTGCTTACCCAGAAAGTAGGGGAGAATTTAGAAAAGCTTTTTTCCTCCTTTCCTTTCTGCATTCCTCCTTCAGGCTGCAATCTCCACCTCGCACCTTTCAAATAGGACCCAAATATTGCGAATATCCTTTCGCCCCGGGGCCGCCATTCCCCACAACCGCCTAAGAGCTGTCGGTGGCCTCAAAGGACCCGATCCCCTAGAATCGCGCGGAATCTCAGGAGACCCACCTGGCACCTGGACTGCAAACCCCGCCTCCTTCAGGAGGCCGCCCACTCCGCAGGACTTCTGTATCTTGTGCACCCCTCAGTTTGAGCACTTTCAACATTGTATCTTAAGTATTCATTCACTTCTCACTTCCCCTGCCACACCGTGCGCTTCTCGGGTCCAGAACGGTGCTCTTCCTCCAGTCCTTAGCAATTAGCATTGCACTAGCAGGAATTAAGCTCTCAGCAAACATCTGAATGACAATTAACTCCGTTCTTTTCCAAGGTTGACCTCACCGAACACAATTGGCTTTTCCAAGTTTCCTCCACCACTTGTTTCCACACCACCTCTTCTTTCTTGAAATCCTGCTTTTGACTTTTCTACACTCTGCACTTGCCTAGTTCCCTTAGCCTTCTCGAACCTTCCCCCAACTGCCTCCTCCACTGACTCTCTTCCCACAACGTTAAATGCAGATTGTCTCCAGAGCCCAGACTGTGCCTTCCTCTTTTCTAGTTTCAGATATGAGTTATGCGCAATTTGATCTCCCGTAAATCCCAGCATATATTTCCAATCTCTTGACAGCAGTTCCAGCTGTGGGATACAG
Organism: Lutra lutra; assembly: GCF_902655055.1. NCBI lineage: Eukaryota > Metazoa > Chordata > Mammalia > Carnivora > Mustelidae > Lutra > Lutra lutra. Next base: position 60,989,861 of record NC_062284.1, read on the forward strand.
CACTGGCATCTCAAACTCCGTATGTCTGAATCTGAATAGATCATATTTACCCTAACTCCTCTTACATTCCGTTTCTTTAAATGCCCACATCCTTCTAAGCTGGAAATCCTTGCCTTAAAAACCGCTTAAACCTCTTCTCACTGACTCTAAAGCCTATCTTTGCTATCTTTCGAGCTTTCACTCCCTCCCTCCAAACGCAGATACACCCTGATAGCTACTGCCCTTATACAAACGGACATTCAGTCTAGTGATTGCCCTGCTCTGGGCAAAACAGTTTATCTTTTTCCACTTTAAAATGTGGCACCCAGAGCTGAACACCAGATTCCTTTGGCCTCTAGATGTTCCACTGCATAAATTCTAAACCCTCCATAATCCCCTACTCCATGTATGTTACTCATACTTACCCTCAATTTCTCAGCCTAACTGGTATCTGCCTAAACCACACTCATTCCTCCTCACAATCAGTTAACACTGTTTCTGCTCAGCATTTCTCCCTTTTCTGCTTCTCCAGCAGTTGGTCTCAAGGGTCTCTAGGACTCCCTCCTCCTCCTGCTTTAGCTTATTGGTCCAGTGGTCAGGCAGATCAGGTTATTCCCAGGGTTTTTCTGAAGTAAAACTGGAAAATACTCCTTTTAACCCTGAGGCTCCTGCTGAGCTCATGAGCTGACTGGTAACACTGGGAAGGAAAATGGTTTGCAGCAAGAGAAAATAAAATCAAGGTACAGAGACCAATAGTAATGGCAGGATTAAAGACCCATTCAGGGGGCGCTTGGGTGGCTCAGTGGGTTAAGGCCTCTGCCCTCAGCTCGGGTTGTGATCCCAGGGTCCTGGGATCGAGCCCCACATTGGGCTCTCTGCTCCACAGGGAGTCTGCTTCCCCTCTTCTCTCTCTCTCTCTCTCTCTGCCCGCTTCTCTGCCTACTTGTGATCTCTGTCAAATTAAAAAAAAAAAAAAAAAGACCCATTCAGCATGTATATTGCCAGTTCCGGTAGTTCCTGAGGCCCAGCTGCATCTATTACCTTCCCATGGCTTGGCTTTTAGTCTTCCCCTGATTTCTAAGCACAATAAATTCTTTTTACCTAAATTAGTCTAAGTTGGGTTTCTACCACTTCCAACCAATAGGTCCTAATTGATACAGTGACTCCATCTATTCTGAACACATCTTAAATCCCATCTTCTCCTTAAAAACTTTCCCTAATGCATTCATCTCATAATGACTGCTCTCCTTCTGACACCCTATAATATTTATGCTTTATACTGTGACACCGGCACTTACGTTCAAGTGAAAACTAGATTATAAACATGACTAAGGTGCTCATTCATTGTTCTAGGCATACAAGCCTTTTCTCTCGAACGGGAGGGTAAAAACCTTGAAAGTAGTGATTTTTTGTCATGTACTTTAAAATATACTTTTTCTGTGGCAGCTGGGTGGCTCAGTGGCTGGTGGCTCAGACCTCTGCCTTTGGCTCAGGTCATGATCTCAAGGTCCTGGGATCGAGCCCTGCATCATGCTCTCTGCTCGGCAGGGAGCCTGTTTCTCCCCTCTCTCTCTGCCTGCCTCTCTGCCTACTTGTGATCTCTCTGTCTCTGTCAAATAAATAAATAAAATCTTTTTAAAAAAACTTTAAAAAAATAAAATAAACTTTTCTACAGTAATCTGCACAATTTTAGACCCAGGGTAGGGGCTGCCTCAGGAGGTTAAACAAAAGACAAACTCCATGAAAACCTTCAGGAAGGGCTGTGGTGGCACAGATCAGCAAAAAAATTTCAATATTATTTGAAATAAAATTCAACAGTTGCATCTCTCAGTGGAGTCCAATCAAGTCTGAGGACAATGAGGGTATGATCCAAGCAAAGGAACTGAAGTATCTCAGGAAGGAATGTTACCTCAGAGGAGTCTGGGATCACAGTGGTGTCACTACAGATCATGGTTCGATCTCTGCTTTGCTAGTCCAGAACCTTAGTTTTATCTGTTTCCTCAGAGAATTACTTCATGCCCAGCAACTTCAGGGGAAGAGAAATAACAAGCCAGAATGTCCATTTATTCATCTACAACAAAAAATGGGCCCGATTTGAGAGCCGAGGCCGTCTACCCAGGACATTCCCTCCTGCCAGGGAAGCCAAACTACCAGGTAAGAAGGGTCACATAATTACAAAGACAGAGAGTGTCCACACAGATTTTCCATGAAACAAAATAAATTTTCTATTCTTCTCTTGGGGTTATTCCTATCTGCAGCATGAAGATCAAGCATTTGCTGGTGCCACTTTAATAAATTTCTGAACATAGGTTCTTTTTCTTATTTTTATTTTTTATTTGACAGAGAGAGACATAGCAAGAGAAGAAACACAAACAGGGGGAGTGGGAGAGGGAGAAGCAGGCCTCCCGCTGAGCAGACAGCACCCTGTGGGGCTCCATCCCAGGACCTTGGGATCATAACCTGAGCTGAAGGCAGAGGCTTAATGACTAAGCCACCAAGGTGCCCCCTCTTTTCTTCTTTTTAAATATTTTATTTATTGGGGGCCTGGGTGGCTCAGTGGGTTAAGCCTCTGCCTTCGGCTCAGGTCGTGATCTCAGGGTCCTGGGACTGAGCCCCACATCCGGCTCCCTGCTCAGCAGGAGGCCTGCTTCTCCCTCTCCCACTCCCCATGCCTATCCCCTCTCTTGCTGTGTCTCTCTCTGTCAAATAAATAAATAAAATCTTAAAAAAAAAAAAAAAAAAGAATTCCCTTCCTTTTCTGGGGCACTGGTGGCTTAGTTAAGCATCTGCCTTCCTTCAGCTCAGATTATGATCTCAGGGTCTTGGAATCGAGCCCCATGTTGGGCTCTCCACTCAGTAGGGAGTCTGCTTGCCTCTCTCCCTCTGCCTCTCCCCCTATTCATGTATTCTCTCACTCTCAAATAGATAAAAATTTTTAAAAAGAATTTTAAAAAGAATTCCCTGCCTTTTCAAGGTTGACTAATATTCCATTGTATGTATTTACCACATACTCATGAGCTGACTGGTAACACTGGGAAGGAAAATGGTTTGCAGCAAGAGAAAATAAAATCAAGGTACAGAGACAAATAGTAATGGCAGGATTAAAGACCCATTCAGGGGGCACTTGGGTGGCTCAGTGGGTTAAGGCCTCTGCCCTCAGCTTGGGTTGTGATCCTGCTTCCTCCTCTCTCTGCCTGCCTCTCTGCCTACCTGTGATCTCTCTCTCTCTCTCTCTCTCTCTGTTAAATGAATAAATAAAATCTTTAAAAAAAAAACAGTAACAATAAGTGAGATAATATATGTAAAGTGTTCAGCATAATGCTTGGGATTTTTTTAAAAACTCCCAAGCTAGATATTAAGAAAAAAAACCTCAATATTATTGTTGAACTCTGGGACAGTGCTCAGCAAGTACATAGTCTAGCACAGGGCATGGCACCAAACAAGTAAGAGCAGCACAATGTGAGAGAAATTACAGTAGAGGCAGGTACCAAGTACAGGGGTGGCACAAAGAAGGGTGTCATGAACGCTTAGGGGCCAGACAGTGAATTTAACATCTGGGGGGCATTTTCCCTTTTAATCCTCACAATGATCCTGTGAAGTAAGTAGGAATATCCTACCTATTTCACAGGTGAGTAAACTTAGTCTTAGAGATGTTAAGTCACTTGCTAGTCGAATGCCTTCATAGCTGATGAAGTGGTGGAGCTGGGATTCGAACCAACATCTGCAGGCTCTCTACAGGGTACCTGCTTATTATCCACACTCCTCTGTATCCTATCTGCTTATTTGCTCACCTTGGGGAGCAGCAGTTCCTAGAAGAAGGACGTGATCTGAGTACTGAGATAAGCTTTTTTTTTAAGATTTTATTTATTTATTTGACAGACAGAGCTCACAAGTAGGCAGAGAGAGAGGAAAAGAAGCAGGCTCCCCGCTGAGCAGAGAGCCCGATGGGGGGCTCGATCCCAGGACCCTCATGACCTAAGCCGAAGGCAAAGGCTTTAACCCACTGAGCCACCCAGGTGCCCCTAAGATAAGGGTTTAACAGACAGATGAGAGGAGGAAAATCAGTCCCAAGGAAGCACACAGGCCCAAAGGCACAGAGTTATGCAACAGACATTACATCTAGAAAAACGTAAGAGTTCTTCTTGACAGAAGGGGAACAACTTCTACTGATCAAACTCACACACAGCGTCAAGCCTGGATCCAGAAATTTACTCTATCATGTCTCTCATGCCTTACCACAATCTCGTAAGGCCGATACTATTTCCCCCCTCAGAGGTCTGATGAGAGTGAAGCTCAGAGATTAGGTGACCTGACTTTCACAGAAGCAGGGGGGTGGCAGAACTGGCCTCTGAGTACAGGTCTGCTAATTCTCCACAATTCTTGTGACTGCTGGATGTGGGGAGGGCAGAGAGAGAAGAGCATTTTCTCAGAGTTTTTTACTGGAACCCGCAGTAGGAAATGAAATGTGTTATGATCAAGTCATATAATTATTAATACAAGGTAGAATTTTCAAGTGTTCATCAAAATCTAGTTTTTCTCTCCCTCCAGGTACATCAGAGGATAACACTTCCCTGCCTCCTTATAATTAGGCAATCATTCAACTAGTTCTTGCCAATGGATTAGGAGAAGTGACATTTATCAATTTCAGGCCAGAGTATTTCATTTCAGTTTCAAGACCATCTGATATTCTCTCTCCCTGCTGCAGTTATTGTGAAAGCATTTGTTGAGAAGGATGCACCACAACATTGAACACCCCTGCATTGCTAATCCAACAAGAAGAGGACCGTGGTTCTAGAGCATCTCTGAGAGCCACGGTAACAGACTTTGCCTGAGTGAAAATAAGCTTTGCTGTGCTTCTTAGGAAAGTTCAGTAACCATTCTACTAGATCATAACCACAGACGGTGCATTGTTCACCTCTGTTTCTTGGCACCCGGCTCAGTGCCTGGCATCGACCAGGTGCTCAGTTGAATGTGTGACGCCTGAATGTGTCAGGGAATCCTGTGTTGCTAAATAAACCACAAGTTTGGCTTTTGATAAAGTATGAATTTAAATTACGGAATTTGGGGCACCTGGGTGGCTCAGTGGGTTAAGCCTTTGCCTTCAGCTCAAGTTACGATCCCAGGGTCCTGGGATCAAGCCCCACATCGGGCTCTCTGCTCCGCAGGGAGCCTGCCTCCACCTCTCTCTCTGCCTGCCTCTCTGCCTACTTGTGATCTCTGTCAAATAAATAAATAAATAAATAAATAAATAAATAAATAAATAAATAAAATAAATTACGGAATTCATTTGCGTTCGTGTTTCTGAGTGTGTCACAATCAGTTTTGATACAGGTCTCAATTAATGAATAATCATACTTTAAAAAGTGACCAAATAACTTATAAAAATAATTTTTAAAGGGGACCTGGGTGGCTCAGTGGATTAAGCCGCTGCCTTCGGCTCAGGTCATGATCTCAGGGTCCTGGAATCGAGTCCCGCATCGGGCTCTCTGCTCAGCAGGGTGCCTGCTTCCCTCTCTCTCTCTCTCTCTCTGCCTGCCTCTCCGTCTACTTGTGATCTCTCTCTGTCGAATAAATAAATAAAATCTTTTAAAAAAATAATTTTTAAAGACATAAGGTTATTGGGGGAGCCTGGGTGGCTTAGTTGGTTAAGTGTCCAACTCTTGGTTTTGGCTGGTTCAGGTCATGATTTCGGGGTTGTGAGATGGAGCCCTGTGTTGGGCTCTGTACTCAGCAAGAAATCTGCTTCAGATTCTCTCTCTCCCTCTGCCTTGGCTCCTCCCCCGCTTGTGCTCCCTCTCCCACTCTCTCTCAAAATAAATAAAATCTTAAAAAAAAAAAAAGATATAAGATTATCCTTATGGAAACATCCTGTTCACTCACTGGGATTCTGACATGCCTTCTTGAAGTGTGTGTGTGTATGTGTGTATGTGTGTTTTGATTATGGAGGACAATTCAGGGTATGTACATATCAAATATAGAGAGCATCTGTTATGTGTACCGAGGTAGGAACAAAAGGTTATGAATCATGCAGCTATACTGAGAGAGGCCAGAGATAGGGCTGTCTTCATAACATCTGAAAATCAGTTCTCACTTAGCAGAGGGAACACCTGCATGCAAGGAAGCCCAGGTCCCATTGGACATGCGCAACTTAATCATGCATGCAGGCCGATGAGGTAGACATTACCTTGTAGTCTCCCAAGGTGTTTTCTCAGACCCCCATGTACCCCTAGGGCTGTCTGTCAAGCCAGTCTAACACTGCTGGGAGAGGTTATATTATAGGATACTACATATTGCCCAATTCTGGTTTTGGATGTGTTTACCTATGTGTCCCAAAAGGTCTGGCACAATAGGTATCAAATTGGTCCTACAGTTACTCTTAGGGAGTGAGATTGGGAGAGAAGGGGCGTGAGGATGAGAGCTTCCTCTTTGGGAGGAAATACACTGCTGTATTTGGATTTGTTATTTACAATGGGCATGTGTTAATTTTGTACTTTAAAACATAAATTTAAAAGGGCCTGCAAGTGATTGAAATGCACCTCACATTCTCCACCCAACTCTCCAAATTATATTTTACTCAAGGGAACAGAATCTAGAAATGTATGGCACTTGCTGGCATCCAAACAAACCTGTTGAATGAATAAAGACCCCAGAGGAGACGCTGAAAGAAACCTTGGTCTTAAGCTCTGCGATCCACACAGCAGGAGTTGACCTTCTTCCTCTCCTTTTGATTTCATCTTTTCCTCTTTTTTCCCTCCTCCTCTTTTTCCTGTTCTCCATCTTCTCCTCTTCAAACAAACAAACAAAAACCCACAAAAAACCCCACACAACAACAGCACAGTGCAGCAAAGGAGTTTTACCATGCCATCCTCTAGTAGTAATAAACACAAAGTACATGAGAGTAGTGGGTAGGAAAATATGATCTCATACTCACAATGGGGCATTAGGGGATGACTTTGGGTTGAAAAGTAGAGTCACCCAGTCCAAGGCAGAGAGGTAAGAGGCAGAGAGAAAAAGGAAGGAGCTGGGCAAGAAAAGCATGGTATTATGCCTGGGGAACACTGAGTTCAGAGTCTCCCCAGGCTGCCACTCTCTTCTCTACTCAAAGTCAGCTGCTCAATTCGTTACTGAAAAGTGACCAGACTCTGAGGAGCCACTTCTTACTAACCAAAGAGCATGGTTTATAAGACTGACTAACAACCTACCATGAGAAGTATGTTTGCCAAGAATACTTGTGTCAGCCAAGCAGTACCCCTTCGTCCCACAAGGGGAAACCTTCTGGGATTAGGGGGGCTGTTTGGAAAACAGGGGTCTCAATGCAGATGGATTTGAAGGCTGTGAAGTGACATTTTCTCCAAACTATGAAAGTCTGGAAAGTCACTCGTGGGCTCCCAGGAGAGTGTGGCCAGGGTAATGGACAGGACATGGCAGCTGCTCAGGGCCCCTCTCTCCTGCAGCCCTGGAAAAGCATCAGAAAACTCTCCCTTGGGGCACCTGCGTGACTCAGTTGGTGAAGTGTCCGACTCTTGCTTTTTCGCTCGGGTCATGATCTCAGGGTCATGAGATCAAGCCCCCATGGGGCCTGTGTTGGGCCCCACACTCATGGAGGAGTCTGCCCCTACCCCTGCTCAGGGGTGCACATGCATGTGCATTTGTGTTCTCCCTCTCCTTCTCTTTGTCTCTCTCAAATCAATCAATCAAGTAAGCAAGCAATTTTTAAAGAAAGAAAAGATGGGTGCCTGGGTGGCTCAGTGAGTTAAGCCTCTGCCTTCGGCTCAGGTCATCATCTCAGGGTCCTGGGATCAAGCCCCGCATCAGGCTCTCTGCTCAGCGGGGATTCTGCTTCCCCCTTCCCCTCTGCCTGCCTCTCTGCCTGCTTGTGATCTCTCTCTCTCTCTCTCTCTGTCAAATAAATAAATAAAATCTTAAAAAAAAGAAAAGAAAAGAACTCTCTCCCTTGCCTAGCCCCCTTTCTGGCTACTATGTTTATACCTCCCTACCCCATCTTGACCACATTCATGATCTTGCTCCTGCACCTGCCTTCCCCTAAAGTTCTTTCCTGCCGGCTGGTTCCTGGTTGCTCCAGGTTAGCAGGCTGGAGTTGCTTGTCTGCCAGGGAGAGGCACAGAATTGCTGACAGCAGTTAAGAGTGCCACCCTAGAGTCAGACATGTTCCATTACTTACTAACTGTGTGGCCTTGGGAACCTCTCTGTGCCTCAGCGTCCAGAAGGACACAGAGATGTGATATCCAGTAAAGAGGACTTGCTGGCCCAGCTGACGGCCTTTAGCTTTCAGATACTTTGGCGTCCAGCTAACTACAGAGAGACCCTGTGCTCAAGGTCACAGCCTTTCCACATGGCCTATATCTAATGAATGACTGAGGCAGGGCGATAAAGGTCTGAACATTTCAGCGCAGTGCGGGACAACTGACCATCTATTTTGGCTTCGGATTACCCATGTGATTAGTTGACGCTGTTGTCAGGTACACACTACAGCTCAACTTCTCCCACTTTTCTTTCCTTCTGTGGTTGTCAATTCCCAGGGACACTCTCTGGTAAATATCCTGCACACTAAACTCCATCTCAGAGTCTGCTTCTTGGAGAACCCAACCTACAACGATTGGTACTAGGATTGATCCAAGAAAGCAGGCAATGAAAGGATGTATAGAAGCAAGATCATTTAACACACAGCTGGAAATGAAGATTTGGTTAAACTGTTAAATATTTTATCATTGGTGAATGGGGATACTATACTGGCAGAAGGGAACATACTAATTGGTGGGATGTACCAAATAAATTTAGGGGCCAGAGTAACTATAAGAATAGTGAAATTGGGTCACCGTGACTGAAGGCCAAATGTGAAAGCCAGAGGGCCCCCTTAAGGGCATATGAAGAGGGCTTCATCACCGGTAGTGGGAGGGCAGGGAAAGCTGAGGACCAGGATAATTATCACAATAGTCTAAGATCCAATGATGTTAAACTCCCAAGCAAGGCAAGCTGGCTAAAGACCCTAGTTGGGAAATAATGGGAATAGGACATGTGGGATGGAGATATCTGATCGGTGCCCCTGCAGATCTTGATTTCCCAGTTTCTCCTACACCCTCTGAATGTGCAAAAATGACCCATCATTTAGTGCTTCCCTCTTCTTTGTAGACAATGCAGAAGACCAGACCCTGTAAGACTGCAGGTACCCTTCTCAAAGGCTGCTCTTACTTCCCTGCTGGATACTAGGCTGATAACCAGGGTTAAAACAGTACATAACCCAGTGAGGGATTTATTGGGACTCATTAAGGTGCTATCCCCCAAAGGAGCTGCAAGAACTAGCCACACATAAAATGCCAGGAGCTGGGGGAGTAACAAGGGACTGGATTCTGCAGGTGCTTGATCAAGAGAACCAGACCATAAAATTGGGTTAGGGAGAATTTATTGATTTGGAAACATTCTCCTGAGATACAACAGTTATCACTCTGCCAAGGCCCCAGGAAATGCTACCAGAATGGCTCTTAGGAGTGTGAAAAACTACAACCCATACAAAGAGGGAAAAAAATGTCAAAACTGCTAGGACACATCGTGTAGGAACAGATTTAAAAACTCAGGGAAGGGGGCGCCTGGGTGGCTCAGTTGGTTAAGCAGCTGCCTTCGGCTCAGGTCATGATCCCAGCGTCCTGGGATCAAGTCCCACATCGGGCTCCTTGCTTGGCAGCGAGCCTGCTTCTCCCTCTGCCTCTGCCTGCCACTCTTGTCTGCCTGTGCTCACTTTCGCTTCTCTCTCTATGACAAATAAATAAATAAAATCTTAAAAAAAAAAAAAAAAGCCTCTGCCTTCAGCTCAGGTCGTGATCTCAGGGTCCTGGGATCGAGCCCCGCATCGGGCTCTCTGCTTGGCAGGGAGCCTGCCTCCCCCTCTCTCTCCGCCTGCCTCTCTGCCTACTGGTGATTTCTGTCTGTCGAGTAAATAAATAAAATCTTTAAAAAAAAAAAAGAAAAGAAAAAACTCAGGGAAGCACAGTGAAGTAGATGTGCTGTAGGAAGGCTGGGATTCCCACCGAACGATTATGTTCCATGGGAAGATCAAGAGGATACTCCCCTTACTAAAGCCACAGGGAATGAGATGGTAAAGAGGTGCAACAGCATCACTGAAATTTCACTACTAAAAATGCAGGCCAGGACTGACCGTAGGAGAGACTGTTACAAAACCAGGCTCACAACAGTAATGGGGTGATAGAACTCGCAACAAGAGGCCAGGTGGCAGCACTTAACTACCAGGTAGTTAAGGAGCCAGGTAGATACAATTATTCTAATAGCAGAAAGGGCAGAGTGACAGCCAAGACTGCCTGAACCTCAGAGACTTATGGAGATAGTTAACAGAATACAGCATCTCCAAGGGCTAACAGGGTTAATCTTTAATTTTCAATCAGAAGAAATCAAGGTCGGGTGATTAACGGGCTGAGGGCAGCTGCCCCATTAAAAAGTGACATCCTTCTCCCACCTTTGCATCTGAGCTAATTTTCAGACCCTGAACTCATTAAGAAAAGGTCTAGTATTGTATGCAACTGATGAATAACTGAATTCTACCTCTGAAATTAATAGTACAGTACATATTAATTAAATTGAATTTAAATAAAAAACTTAAAAATAAATAAGCAAAAAAAAAGCAAAAAAATAAAAAATAAAAAATAAAAATAAATAAGCAAATGGTCCGCTAACCAAAAGAAGGACCCTGCAACACTGTGTAGGACCGTGTAGCCATCCTGGGTGGCTCAATTGGTTAAGTGTCCCCCTCTTTTTTTATTTTATTTATTTTTATTTTTATTTTTTTATTTTTTAAGATTTTATTTATTTATTTGACAGACAAGGATCACAAGTAGGCAGAGAGGCAGGCAGAGAGAGAGGAAGGGAAGCAGGCTCCCCGCTGAGCAGAGAGCCCGATGTGGGGCTCGATCCCAGGACCCTGGGATGATGACCTGAGCCGAAGGCAGAGGCTTTAACCCACTGAGCCACCCAGGCGCCCCTCTTTTTTTATTTTTAAGATTTATTCATTTATTTATTTGAGAGAGAGGCAGAGGGAGAAGCAGGGCACCCAATGCAGGGCTCAATCCCAACCAAAACCCTGAGACAATGATGAGAGCCAAAGGCAGGCACCCAACCCACTGAGCCCTCCAGGCAGTTGGGCTCTATGCCGGGCATGGAGCCTACTTTTTAAAAAAAGGGAGGGGGGCACCTGAGCGGTTCAATTGGTTAAGCAACTGCCTTTGGCTCAGGTCATAATCCTGGAGTCCCGGGATTGAATCCCACATTGGGCTTCCTGCTCAGAGTCTGCTTCTCCCTCTGACCTCTCCCGTCTCACGCTCTCTCTCATTCTCTCTCTAAAATAAATAAATAAAATTTTTTAAAAAAAATTTCCATCTGGGGCGCCTGGGTGGCTCAGTGGGTTAAGCCGCTGCCTTCGGCTCAGGTCATGATCCCAGGTCCTGGGTTCGAGCCCCACATCGGGCTTTCTGCTCAGCGGGAAGCCTGCTTCCTCCTCTCTCTGCCTGCCTCTCTGCCTACTTGTGATTTCTCTCTGTCAAATAAATAAATAAAATCTTAAAAAAAAAAATTTCCATCTAACCTTAAAAACAAAACAGAAAAACCATGGTAAACATACACAGTAATGGTTTCCCCAGACCTTCTCTCAATGTTCACATACACGCACGTATTACCACATTCTTTCTTTTTTTTTTTCCCCCTAAGGTTTATTTTTAAGTAATTTCTCCACCCACTGTAGGACTGGAACTCACAACCTCGGGATCCAGAGTTGTACGCTCCACCAATTGAGCCAGCTAGGTGCTCCAGTAGGAATAATTTTTATAGTGGGAAAAAAATTCTATTTCCACAAAACTGTTAAAAACCCATTATGAGGGATGCCTGGGTGGGTCAGTCGGCTAAGCCTCCACCTTCAGTTCAGGGCATGATCCTGGGGTCCTGGGACCTAGTCCTGCATTGGGATCCCTGCTTAGCAGGGAGTCTGCTTCTCTCTCTACCTGCCACTCCCTCTGCTTGTGCTCTCTGACAAATAAATAAATAAAATCTTTAAAAAAAATCATTATGATAAGGGGTGCCTGGGTGGCTCAGTGGGTTAGGCCTCTGCCTTCAGCTCAGGTCATGATCCCAGGGTCCTGGGTTCGAGCCCCGCATCGGGCTCTCTGCTCCGCAGGGAGCCTGCCTCCACCTCTCTCTCTGCCTGCCTCTCTGCCTGCTTGTGATCTCTGTTACATAAATAAAATCTTTAAAAAAATAAAATAAAATAAAATAAAAAAATTATGATAAAAAATTCATACTCAATGTAAAAAGCTCAAAAGCATCAAAGTGTAAAAATTAAAAAATAAAAATCTCCTATCTCAACCCTCTTCCTACAGTTCCTCCCTAGACAAGTATAGCTGGCATTTACTGAGCGCTTACTCTTTGCCAGGAAGTACTCTAAGCACTTTTTCAACATATGTTAACTAATCTAAACCTTATTACAACCCAAAGAGGCAGATATAATCATTATCCTCACTTTACTAAGGGTTGGGTTCTCTGGGAAGCCAACTCAAGAGGAAATTTAGAGTATAATATGTTTATTCATTCAATCTAGACACTGCTTACTCTCGGGGCACCAGGGTTGCTCAGCGTCTGCCTTTGGCTCAGGTCATGATCCCAGGGTCCTGGGATTGAGTCCTGCATCGGGCTCCCTGTTCAATAGGGAGTTTGCTTCTCCCTCTCCCCCTGACCCTCCTCTTGACTCTGCTCGTGCACACTTGTGCGCACACTCTAATAAATAAAATCTTAAAGGGGCGCCTGGGTGGCTCAGTGGGTTAAACCCTCTGCCTTCGGCTCAAGTCATGATCCCAGGGTCCTGGGATCAAGCCCCGCATCGGGCTCTCTGCTCAGTGGGGAGCCTGCTTCCCCCTCTCTTTCTCTGCCTACCTCCCTGCCTACTTGTGATCTGTCTGTCAAATAAATAAATAAATCTTTAAAAAAAATCTTAAAAAAAAAAAAGACAGGGGTACCTGGGTGGCTCAGAGGGTTAAGCCTCCTGCCTTCGGCTCAGGTCATGATCCCAGGGTCCTGGGATTGAGCCCCGCATTGGGCTCTCTGCTCAGCAGGGAGCCTGCTTCTCCCTCTCTCTGCCTACTTGTGATTTCTGTCAAATAAATAAATAAAATCTTTAAAAAAAAAGACACTGTTTACTCTCAATATGGACTAACTGCAGTATATGAATCATTTGATGACTCCTTGAAGAAAGAGCAAAATCAATAGATTTCACTCAAATAAAGAACATACTTTTTTGGTTTTATTTATTTAAGTAACTTCTACACTCAACATGGGTCTCAAACTCACAACCCCAAGATCAAGAGTTGCACACTCTCCCAACTGAGCCAGCCAGGTGCCCTAAAGCCTATCTTTCTTAATTGCAGTCATAGGTCACTGACAATATTACAGTCTTTTAACATGGAGCTTGAACTCACAACCCTGAGATCAAGAATCAGAGGCTTAACACAGGTGTCCCTACTATGGTCTTTTAAGTTTTGGGTTTTTAAAAAATATTTATTTATTTATTTGACAGGCAGAGATCACAAGTAGGCAGAGAGGCAGGCAGAGAGAGAGAGAGGTGGAAGCAGGCTCCCTGCTGAGTAGAGAGCCCGATGCGGGGCTCAATCCCAGGACCCTGGGATCATGACCTGAGCCGAAGGCAGAGGTTTTAGCCACTGAGCCACCCAGGCGCCCCTTAAGTTTTTTTTAGAGAGAGAGCACATGTTCGAGAGTGGGCAAGGGGGGAGGGAGGTGGGGAGAAGGAAGAGGGAGAGAATCTTAAGCAGTCTCCACCATCAGCGTGGAGTCCCAACACAGGACTCTCACAACCCTGATATTATGACCTGAGCTGAAATCAAGAGTTGTTATTTAACCAACTGAACCACCCAGGTGACCCTTGGTCTTTTTCTATTAATACATTTAAAGAGGGTCCTCACAGAAAGGCATCAATACTTCAGGGTGGCTAGAAATAGGGAAACCGGCTTGGTCATTTGAGTCATTCTTGCCATGGGGTCAGTTCCAAGAATATGTTGGAGGAGAGAGGTCAAGGGGTTATATCTTAGGAAAAATCTTTTGGAGTAAAAAGGGAATTGGGCCTTAATTTTCTCTAAATCCTGAATGCATTTTCATGCGGCAGCAAATTGGATATCTAGATATGTGTTTAGTTCCAGGGATTCCTCTAAGTCTGATATATTCTTTTATTACTATTCTAAGGCATACACACTTATGATACTATAACTTACTGGAGAAAATAAAATTTAGACAGGAAAGGGGAAAAGAAAAAGGGAGCCAGAGAGAAAAAACTTATCAGCTTGCCTGTATCCAGTAATGCCCAGGGAAGACTGGGATCTAACTCCCAAGTTCACTGCAGAACAAAGAATTAACAACTCCCCAAAAGTTTTGAGAACATTTTCAAATTATTATTGCTAATGTTCCCTACCTTATATTCCAAATCCCACAAAGAAATCACCTCCGAAATTGCCCTTTATTTTTTAAAGTAATTTTATGCCCAACATGGGGCTCAAACTCATGACCCCAAAGTCAAGAATCATATGCTCTACAGACTGAGCTAGCCAGGTGCCCCTGAGGTTGCTCTTTTAATTAACTGACCTCAACAAGCAAAAAACTGAACTTTTTTCCTTCATACACCAGTTTCCCAAACCTCCTCTACACTTGTGTTTCTCATATTGATGAAGGGCCCACTCACCATCAGCTTCCTAAGCCAGGATCTAAGATATCACTTGTGCTTGGGACCTCGCCTTACACTCTCTTCCAAATAATATTCAGGTCCTGGTAATTCTACCTTCCAAATTATGCAGAATCCATCCACTTCTCCTCATTTGCATTGCTTCTTCTTTGGTTTGGGGCACCATCATCGCCTGCCGTAATGACACCAACAGCTTAAGTGGCCTCATTGCCCTTGGTCTCCCTTCCTTCTAATTCATTCGCCACACTGCACCCAGAGTAATCTTTTTAAAACACAAAGCTAATAACGTCGTTCTTCAGTTTAAAATCTTTCAATACTGAGGTTCAAACTTCTGAATATAACTTATTAGGCACTGAAGGATGTGGCCCCTGAGTCCCTCCACACACACCATATTCCCTGTTCCATAATGAACTTTCAGTTCCCTGAACCCAATTTTTTCAATTATCTACGGGCCTTTGCCCATGCGGTTCTCTGCTTGGGACAACCTTCCTTCTGTTCTTCTTTTGGGTAACTCGGATGCATCCTCCACGTTCCGGTTCAGGTGTCACGGGCACAGCCCAGGTAGGCAGGCTTTTCCCTGACTGGTGCCCTCTGCGTGGTCCAGCCGACTTGTGTCTTCCACGCGGGCAAGCCCCTGACGGCGCACTTGACACTCCATCAGTGCAGGCCAGTTGTAAGGCTTGTCAGAGCAGACCCAGATGATTGCAGCGCCAGTTCACTACAGGTACGTAGCACACCAGTTCCGGCCCCGCATAGGAGACACACCCAAAGCTTCCAGAGGCCCGAGCAGAGTACAGGACCGCTGTCCACTGTCCGGAACCCAACCCTGTACGGGGGCCCGCCTCCCACGCTGCGTCGGGGGTGGGGCAGGGCGGGGCACCGGGCGCCGGCGAACGGCGTGCGACGAGCGGGGGGCGGGGCCAGGGGCGGAGCGGAGCGCGCATGCGCGGTCGCCTTTGTGTGGGTCGAGCGGCGGCGGCGGCGGCGGCAGTGGCGGTCCCACTGGCAGGCGGGCAAGAGGGGAGTCCGGGCGGCGTCCGGCGTGGGAGCCGGGGGACCACCATGGTAAAGAAGCGGAAAGGCCGCGTCGTGATCGACTCGGACACGGAGGACAGCGGCAGCGATGAGAACCTGGATCAGGTGAGGGCAGGCCGCGGAGGCGCGGGCCGGCGGAGCGGGAGGGCTGAGTCCGGGCCACGGGAGCCTGGAGCCGGCCGGGCCCGGGGCCTCCCGGCCGGAGCTCCCGACCCGCCCCGTGCCCTGATCTCTGCTGCCACCTCTTTCTTGTCCTCTCCGCAGCACCAGGGGCCCTCAGAGTCCGGCCGGGGCCTGGAGACGGAACCCCGAGGACTTGGCGCCTTGGGCGGGGAGGCGGGGCAGGGACCAGGCTGGTGGGCCTCGGGCTCGGGGGACCAGAGGGGTCCGTGATCTGCCGGGGTCAGATCGGGGCGGCGGGCTGCAGGCCCGGCGATCCGGGCCCGGAGAGATAGGAAGTATCGCCCGCCAACCCGAGAGGCTGGGAGATTTTGGAGGAGGTGCAAGGGTGAGTGTGGGAGTGGTGGGGGCGGGGGGCGAGATGGTGCGGGCTCTGGAAGATGAAGTTTTTCAGACTAGAGGTGTGGACCTGGAGGAGAGACACCCTTAATCGTTCCGGGGAACTTATGCCGTGCTTGATGAGGAAGACTTAGCTGTGGACACAAATCTGTTTGGCAACTAGGGTCGTTTGTGGTTGAGAAGGGTCCCCGTTGAGGTGTCAGACCAAAGAAAACTCTTGGGAGAAGGAAAGAGGCCAAAAGTGGAGAAATATATAGGAGAACTTGGAAGGGCTATGACTGAGGCTTCTTGGCTCTTTTCATGCAGCATCCCAGAATTCTTTCTTACTTGAAGATTGTGCAGGATTGAAAGTAACTTTTGGTCTCACTGTCTTGGGGTTGAATTGTTTTTATGCACTAGAAAATATTGTAGGGAGGAAGCTGTTCTTTACAGCAGTGCTCTAGTGATACTAGAAGATTGAAAGAGAGTTCCCCCCCCTCCATGTTTTGTGAACAAATGATACAAAGAGTATGTAAGAGGTAGTAGCTTTATAAGTTAAGAAGAGAGAGTACTGGGATGCCTGGGTGGCTCAGTTGGTTGGACAACTGCCTTCGGCCCAGGTCATGATTCCGGAGTCCTAGGATCGAGTCCCGCATCGGGCTCCCAGCTCCACGGGGAGTCTGCTTCTCTCTCTGCCCTTCTCCTCACTCATGCTCTCTCTCACTGTCTCTCTCTCAAATAAATAAATAAAATCTTAAAAAAAAAAAAAAGAAGAGAGAGTACTGAATTTAGAATCTGAAATTTTGAGTTCTAGGCTGGCTGTGCTGTTTTCTAGCTATGTATCTTTTGTCTGTAACTGTAAACTCTAGATACAGTATTAGCCTTGAGTATCTAATTGGGCTATTAAAAAGATCAAGTATTTGTAAGAATTAATATTGGTATGAACACTTGCAAACTAAGACTTTTGTATAAATGGCTTCTTGAGGGTTCTTTGTATAAGGCCACAGGTCTCAGGTCTAAAGTATTAGGGCGTGAAATGGGTGGACTTTAAGAAGAAGGGCCTGGAAATATGTTTAAGAAAAGAGGACTGTTTTGAAAATGGTATGAGGTGGGAAAGTAATGGGGTTTCATCAAAGGGAGAAAACCTTGTTTGGGGATAGGAATTGAAAGGTAAGTTGAAAATGTTCTCACTGAAAGGCTCCTGAAATTTATGAAAGGCTCCTGAAATTTACAAAAATATAAAAAAGATATTCTTGGCTGGAAAAGTTTGATAATTTTAGATTGGCACTTATGGGGATTAGAACTTTTTCTTCTTTTTTTAATTTAGAAATGTGGGTATTTCCAGTAAAAACACCAGCTACCATTTACGTAGTGCTTGGGGTGAACTAGTCAAGTTTTATATTATATTATATTGTCAAGTTTTCAGATTATGTTGAACTTTGTGTCATTTTCTCCATTTTACATATGAGGAAGATGGAGGTTGAAGAAGAAACTTACCTAGATTCACACAACTTGTTACTGGTAGAGTTAGAATTTGAACTCCAAATCTGCACGATAGTAAGGCACATACTCTTCACTATACCAACTCAATTTGTTAGTCTTCTAATTTTTCAGAGTGCAAAATGAGAATGATGTTTTGTGGTCATTTTCCTTGTTGCTAGAATTCATGTTTGTAAAGTACATTCAGTAGTGTAGAGGAAATTGTTACAACAATTAAAAAGATTATTTGGGAGCTTCCTTGGTAAAGCACTCTAAGACATCTGTTCTGATGGTGAATGAACTAAGCTGCAAATTACTCTGTCTGTAATGATTGCCCACAGAATTCTAACAAATGAAATGAGTTTAGAGCTCCCTTTTGTGGTAGAGAGGTTTTACCTGATCCACAGAGAGCTAGCTCTTCCAAAGTGGACACTGAAAGGGATTGCAACTTTAAACCCAGCTCTTATCTGTTTATAAAAAGAAATTCGCATAAAATTTGTAAGTAATACCTAATAGAATTTAACAGCAATTTCAACTTTCTTCCCTTCAGCCACAGTTAGGTGGCATTCTTTTATCAGATGGGAACCAGATCAAAACTCCCTTTCCCTGCACATCCTAACAGAGGCGCCTGTGCCTTCTGTCTTTTCAGCAATGCACCAGCCTCTCAGAGGAGTGAAAAACAAAGATCTCTGCCCTCTAGAAGTTTTCACCAAAGACCTTTAGGAGAAAATCAAAGTCAGGCTGGCTTGGGGGTCTTTGGAATCCTCAGAATAAAATCAATGCATCTGGGCCTTTCTAACCAAGATGCCTTGGGCTGCTCCATCTAGTTTAGGTCTTCATTGTGGGTATAACATCATATTTGCTGTCTACTGTAAGGTCCTTGTGGAAAAGATAAAACCATAAGAAATCTCTGAGTGTCTAGTGTAAGAGTGTAGCAGTTAGAAAGGAGGTCCTTGTTCCCAGGTTTTCCAGATGGGAGTAGAAGTCATTATGTTAGAAATATTATTTCCAACTTAGTCCTTGCTGAAGGTAAGGCAGGTTAACCTATTATGCTGATTTTTCCTGGTGGTGGGAGGAGGACCGTCTGTGTCAGAAGCTGCCTGGGTTGCTTGTTTAAAATGTACTTTGCAGGGGCTCCCATCCCAGACCTACTGAATCAGACCCTCAGGGGATAGAGCCCTGGACTCTGCATTTTTACCAGATACAGCCCAGGTACTCATTTATATTAACGACTGAAACTACTGTCTGTGTGCAAGCTAATCTTTTTGGTAAGACACTCTATGTGGTTTGGGAGAGAAATAGTCTTCTGTCCTGTCTGTACTGTGTGCACAGGAAGAAAACTGGACAAAGATGTTTGAGGTAGCAAAGTTCTTGGCTATTCTAAATCTCGAAGCTGTTTGAATTGTTGGGATGCTTTTTATTGAGACCTATTTCCTTTTTTCCTTTCATGATGGGAAGAGAGGTGTGTAGGAACTGAATTGGAGTAGTTTAAATTGTTTTAAAATTGAAAGATTTTAAAAACTCAGACCTTTGAGAATTTGAAGGATTTCTTTTTACATGTGACCTCTTAGTGACCTTATTTTTTATGTTGGGCATACCCTTCAACATTTTTTAAAAGGATTTCTTTATTTTATTTTATTTTTTAAAGATTTTATTTATTTATTTGACAGACAGAAATCACGAGTAGGCAGAGAGGCAGGTAGAGAGAGAGAGGGAGAAGCAGGCTTCCCGCTGAGCAGAGAGGCCGACGCGGGGCTCGATCCCAGTACCCTGGGATCATGACCTGAGGCGAAGGCAGAGGCTTTAACCCACTGAGCCACCCAGGTGCCCCGATTTCTTTATTTTAGAGAGCTAGCAGGAGGGGCAGAGGGAGAGAGCATCTTAAGCAGATTCTGCACTCAGCGTGGAGCTGGATGCAGGGCTCAATCGCACGGCCCTGAGATCACAACCTGAGCCAAAACCAAGAGTCAGATGCTTAACTGACTGCACCACCCCCCCAGGTGCCCCATCTTGAACATTTTAAAATTGCAAATCCTCAAGATACTTGCTTTTGGTGCCTCTTGGAAAAGAGTTTGAGGCAAACCTAAGGTTTTGTTGTTTTTGTTTTTGTTTTTTACCCTGTCATGTACTTCCATGGGTATAATGGATGTGAGTCATTACGAATAATATTTATGCAGTGGGTCTTATAAAATGAAAAGCATCCAAGATAATAAAGGAATAGCGTTCTCTGTTCAGATCAATACAACTCAGTATTTTAAAAAACTTTACTCTGCCTTAAGAAAAAAAAT
The DNA here is from genome assembly GCF_902655055.1 of Lutra lutra. NCBI lineage: Eukaryota > Metazoa > Chordata > Mammalia > Carnivora > Mustelidae > Lutra > Lutra lutra. The sequence continues at coordinate 61,009,898 of NC_062284.1, forward strand.
TGGGCTACTTGCGTACTGGAATGCTTTATTTCATAATATCCTCTCTTATTTAAAATGGTGATGTTGTCATGTCCTCTTTTTCTCTGCTTATATACTTGAAGTAGCAATAATTAAATTTGTCTTTGAAAGAACAGGCCCGGGGCACCTCGGTGGCTCAGTGGATTAAGCCTCTGCCTTCGTCTCAGGTTATGATCTCAGCATCCTGGGATCGAGTCCTGCATTGGGCTCTCTGCTCAGCAGAGAGCCTGTTTCCTGCCCCCTCCTCTGCCTGCCTCTCTGCCTACTTGTGATTTCTCTCTCTGTGTGTCAAATAAATAAATAAAATCTTAAAAAAAAAAGAAAGAAAGAAAGAAAAGGCCCCTAAGTATTTTCTAGCAGTTATTTTTAGATATTATATGTAAAAAAAAAAAAAAAACAAAAAAAACCATTGTTTCAAAGTATCCTTCCGTAAACCTTCCCTATAAAAGTTGGGAAGTTGGGACGCTGGGTGGCTCAGTTGGATGAGCAGCTGCCTTTGGCTTGGGTCATGATCCCAGCGTCCTGGGATCGAGTCCCACATCGGGCTCCTTGCTCATCAGGGAGCCTGCTTCTCCCTCTGCCTCTGCCTGCCATTCTGTCTGCCTGTGCTTGCTCTCTCTCCCTCTCTCTCTGACAAATAAATAAATAAAATCTTAAAAAAAAAAAAAAAGTTGGGAAGTTTATTTTTTTTTATTTTTTATTTTTTAAAGATTTTATTTATTTATCTGACAGAGAGAAATCACAAGTAGGCAGAGAGGCAGGCAGAGAGAGAGGAGGAAGCAGGCTCCCCGCTGAGCAGAGAGCTCGACGCGGGGCTCGATCCCAGGACCCCGAGATCATGACCCGAGCCGAAGGCAGCGGCTTAACCCACTGAGCCACCCAGGCGCCCCAGGAAGTTTATTTATTTTTTTTTTTTAAAGATTCTGTTTACTTGAGAGAGAGAGGAAGAGAGACCACAAGCCAGGGGAGAAGCAGACTCCCCGCTGAGCAGGGAGCCCAACACAGGACTCATCCCAGGACCCTGACCTGAAGGCAGATGCTTAACTGACTGAAGCCATGCAGCCAGTTTAAATTGGGAAATTTAAAAGTTGTGCCTCTTTTGTAGTCTTTTTTTTTTTTTTTTAAGATTTTATTTATTTGTGAGAGAGAGAGAGAGAGGACTCGGAGAGAGAGAGGGAGAACATGAGAGGTGTCGGAGCTGGATGTGGGATTCATCCCAGGACTCCAGGATCCTGACCTGAGCTGAAGGCAGTGGCTTAACTGACGGAGCCACCCAGGAACCCATATGGTCTTTTTTATATTACAGCAGAATTTTGTAGAAGTCTAGGATGAAAAACTTGCGAGAAGAATGAAGTTTTTGGTTTTGGGTTTTTTTCTTTTCAAGATTTTATTTATTTATTTGACAGAGAGTTAGTGATAGAGTGAACACAAGCCAGGGGAGAGGGAGAAGCAGGCTTCTTGCTGAGCAGGGAACACGATGTGGGACCCAATTCCAGGACTCTGGGATCATGACCCAAGCCAAAGGCAGATATTTAAGGACTGAGCCACCCAGGCACCTTGCTTGTGAAGCTTTTAACTTGTGTCCTAATGTTGCATCCAGCTTGATGTAACTCATTTGTTAATTTCACCCACCTTTTCTGTGCAGGGAAGATTGAGTCTAACGGGAGCTCTAACAAAGAAGCTTTTAGGAAAAACTCAACACCAGATCTGTTGGTGTATTTATTGCTCCCTTCCTAGACTGTAAGTTCCCCAAGGGCAGAGATTGTTTATCTTTGAACAAATGTGTTAGACAGTGTTAGGCACTGAGGCTGCTGGGTCAACAAAATGGAAGCAGTTTCTACTTTCAAGGAGATTAGAGGAGACAGAGAGGAGGGGGTGAGTGTGGGGCAGGCATTGCTCAGAGTCATTTCATCACAGTTTCATTAGAGGCTGTGAGGGAAGAGCAGTGATACTGTGAGAGCATGGCAAGTGGCCCTAGACTACTCTGGAGGGAGTAACACACGGATTTGGAATGTGTGTTAAGGAAAAGATTAGGAGATGAAGAGTACAGAGATGTGTTGTGTGTTCATGGTTGAGGGACTGGCATGCTCAAAAGCATTGAGGCAGGAAGGACCTAGCACCCTAATGAAACTGAAAGAAACACACAGCGACTGGAGTATAACAGGTTGGAGAGAGAAGGTACAAATGAAACTGCAGTAGACCCTGTTAGGAGCCTTTGAAGATGGAAAAGTCAGTTTAGTGAATCAAAACCAGCATTAAAAATGAAAATGAAATTGAATCAAATAGAAAACATCAGGGATGCTGGCTCAGTCAGTAGAGCATGTGACTCTTGATCTTGGGGTTGTAAGTTTGAGCCCCATATTGGGAGTAGAGATTACTTTAAAAAACGATCTTAAAAAAGAAAACATCATGGTCAGACTTAGTAAAAAGGAGTATTATTTTCTGTAACCTGTATTTTGCATATATACATGTACGAGTATACTGGCTCATGAGGTAGAATTGATCTTACTGTGAGCTGGGGTTAAACAGTTTTAAAGTTATTAGTAGGGCCATGTTGGCAATGTTAAGGACTTTGGACTTGATTCTGAGGGTAATGAGAAACCACTGAAGGTTTTTAAGCTTGAAGAGGTAGTCAGGTTTGTCTTTTAAAAAGTTTGCTTAGGGGCACCTGGGTGGCTCAGTCTGTTAAGCATGTGCCTTCAGCTCAGGCTGTGCTTCCCAGATCCTGGGATCAAGCCCCACATCAGGCTCCCTGCTCAGCCAGGAGCCTCCTCCTCGCCCTGCTTGTGCTGTCCCTTGTGTGTGTGCATTCTCTCTCTCTCTCTCTCTCTCTAAAGAAAAACAAAGGGATGCCTCGGTGGCTCAGTGGGTTGAGCCTCTGCCTTCTGCTCTGGTCATGATATCAGGGTCCTGGGATCGAGTCCCGCATCGGGCTCTCCGCTCAGCGGGAAGCCTGCTTCCCTCTCTCTGTCAAATAAATAAATAAAATCTTAAAAAAAAATAAAGAAAAACAAAAACACTTTGCTTAGGCTGTTATGTGGAAAGTAATTTGGAGAAGGGACATCAGTTAGGTGGCAGAGAGAGGAGTCCAGGTGAGAGATGGTGGAAAGCATTAGTTCCACTAGAATGGAAGCTCCAGGCAGGCAAGGCTGTTTATTCACTATAATATCCCTGCACCTAGGCCAGTGCCTGGTGTGCAGCAGGTATTCTGTCAGTGGTTGCTGAATGAATGTCTGACTTGGACTGGTTTGGTACTTACAGAGACAACTGAAGTACTTTTGATTGGATGGAAAGGAATATTCAAGATAAAACGAGAGGACTTGATGACTGGTTGTTCCTGGCATGAGATAGGGAACTTGGGGGAAGATGAGGTTTAAAGGTGAAGAGTTTAAAGTTGTCTGTGATAGATCTAAGGGGAGATGTCGAGTGAGTAGTTGAAAATAATCCCTGCCTGGGCTGCCTGGGTGACTCAGTTGGTTGAGTGTCCGACTCTTGACTTCGACTTAGGTTATGATCCTAGGGTCCTGAGATCCAGCCCTGCTTTATGCTCTGCACTCAGCTCAGAGTCTGCTTGTCCTTCTCCCTCTGCTTCTCTGTCTCTCTGGAATAAATAAATAAAATCATTAAAAAGAAGAAAAAATAATGCCTGACAGAGAGTAAGCACTTAATCTTTGTTGAATATGCAAATGCTACTTGGCCTATCTGTGGTGGGAAGTGTTCTGACTTTTCTGGTTACAGCAGGCTTACTCAGAGATAAGAGTGTCAATTTGGGAGTTCTGACTCCAGCCCCTCTACTGTAATACTGATACCCCTTCTTTAAAGGGGTAGAAGAAATGTGCATTAGTTAGAAAGTATAATTAGAAAAGGGAACCAAGTAAAAACAAGTAACAATAGTAGAATTTTTTTTTTTTTTAAATTTTAGGTGCCTTTTAAATGGGTTGAAAAATGATTCTGTCAGTTCTATAATGTGGGCATTTATACAACTCAGTATTTTATCTACAGTTATAATTACTTGGCTGGAGATTTGAAGGGGAAGTTGCCACATTTAGTGGCAATCATGTGAAATATGAAAGATTGTTATACTGCCACTTTGGAATTAAGTCGGAAGGGCTTATATATATATATACATATATGTATGTATATATATATGTATGTATTAATTGTTTGGATTTATTTTCTTTCAATAAAAATAGTGGAGGGGCATCTGGGTAGGTCAGTATTTAAGCATCCAACTCTTTTTTTTTTTAATTTAAGATTTTATTTATTTATTTTCCAGAGAGAGAGAGAGAGAGAGAGTACAAGCAGAGGGAGCAGAAGGGGGAGGGAGAAGCAGACTCCCTGCTGAGCAGGGCCCCCCCCCACCCCCCCACCCCCCGCCAAGGTTGAACTCGATCCCAGGACCCAGGGATCATGGCCTGAGCCTACGGCAGACGCTTAACAGTCCCTAACCCTAATCCCTAAGCGTCCAACTTTCGATTTCAGCTCAGGTCATGATCTCAGGGTCCTGGGACCAAGCCCCACATCAGGTTCTACACTCAGCAGGGAGTCTGCTTTTCTCCCTTTCTCTCCCTCTCCCCCTTCTCCCACTTGTGTGCACATACACTCTATTGCTCTCTCTCAAATAAATAAATATTTTTTTAAAAGAGCATTAAAAAATAAAATTAATGTGGGACACCTGGGCGCTCAGTTGGTTGAGTGTCTACCTTCAGCCCAGGTCATGGATCCTGGGATCTTTGGATCGAGTCCCACGTTGGGCTCCCTGCTCGGTGGGGAGCCTGCTTCTCCCTCTGCCTCTGCTGTCTTTCTCTTTCTCCCTCTCTCTCTGACAAATAAAATCTTAAAAAAAAAAAAATAAAATTAGTAGATGCTTGTTGAAACAGTTCCAGCAAAACAAATACCTCCATGTCCCAAAAACATACATATACACAGTGGCTCCAATCCTTACTCCTAAAAGGTAACCAAGTGTCCACCTTTGGAATCCTGTTCCTCTATGGATAGTTTTGTTATGAAAGAAAGAGTAGGAATTAACATCTCAAAATTTTTTCTTTTCTTTTCTAGGGTGGGAGGAGGGAGAGAAAGAGAGAGAGATGGGGAAGGGCAGAGGGAGAGGGAGAATCTTTTTTTTTTTAAAAGATTTTATTTATTTGACAGAGAGAGACAGATCACAAGTAGGCAGAGAAGCAGAGAGAAAGGGAGGGGGAACAAGGCTCCCCACTGAGCACAGAGCCCATTGTGGGTCTCAGTTCGCAGGACCCTGAGATCATGACCTGAGCTGAAGGCAGAGGCTTCACTGAGCCACCCAGGCGCCCTGAAAGGGAGAATCTTAAGCAGGCTCCATGCCCAGTACAGAGCCCGGCATGGGGCTTAGTCTCAGAACCCTGAGATCATGACCTGAGCCCAAATCAAGGGTCAGACATTTAACCTACTGAGCCATCCAGGTGCCCTAATATCTCAGATTTAAACATATGTGACTTTCTACTCTTTTCCTCATTATCTCTCTAGTTCTTCCTCTTCTCTTTGTCCTTGTGACTACTTCTCATGTCCAGGTCACCATCCACTCTGATGACCTTCCTATGGATTCCTTCTGACTCCTTCCCGCACTTCTGCTCTGGCCCCTGTGGTCTGTTCCTCTGTCAGTCAGAAAGCTCTTTAAAAAACCCTCTGGGGGGGCGCCTGGGTGGCTCAGTGGGTTAAGCCGCTGCCTTCGGCTCAGGTCATGATCTCAGGGTCCTGGGATCGGACCCCGCATCGGGCTCTCTGCTCAGCGGGGAGCCTGCTTCCTCCTCTCTCTCTGCCTGCCTCTCTGGCTGCTTATGATCTCTCTGTTAAATAAATAAATAAAATCTTTTAAAAAAAAAAACAAACCCTCTGGGGATGATTACTCCACTTAAAACCATTTGGTGACTTCCCATTGCCTTCAAATAAGATGCTTGCTCCTGGTCCTGTTTTATAAACCCTGGAATGATCCGTTTTCTTCTTACCTGTAACCAACCTTTTGCTGTTCTCCCCCTTGCCTGCCAAGCTTCAGTCCCACTGGTTCTTCTTAGTTATTTGACTAAGCCAAGCTGTTGCCAGCTTCAGGGCCTTAGCTGTTCCATCTGAAGATGTCTATCCAGAAAATTGCACCTCTCTGCCCTCCTTCAAAGTTCCTAGTCTCAGCCTAAATGTCGTTGCCTCAAAGAAGCCTCCTCAGATCACTGTATCTCAGATACATTCCCCATTCACTTGATTCTCTTCTTCTTAGCACTTATCATGAGATGTAGTGAGTTTTTTCTGTTTATTATTTGTCTCCCTCACTCAGTTTTAAATTTCATGAGGTCAAGGACTATGTATCCTTTTTCATGACTGTCTCCCCAGAGCTTGGTGGTACATGATAGGTGCTGGTAGTCAGGTGACCATCTATCCCAGTTTGCCTGGAACTGAAGAGTTTCCTAGAATTCAGGACTTTCGGTGCTAAAACCAGGACAGTCCTGAGCAAACCAAGATGTTTGGTCATACTAGCTGGTAGAAATTATTTATAGTAGTTAGTTTGTGGAATGAATAAGGGAAAAAGAGCTCAGCATGCTAATTAGCCATAAAAATCTCTGAGGCCTATCCATAGGGTTTAGTCTCATTTCTGGGGTGCAGATTATTTATCCCACTTTCATGTGATCATGGGAGGTTTGATTAAAGAGATGAGGTTTAATTTCCTTTAAGTAAGTGAGAGGGAGCTAGGTTGCTTTACTACCAATTGATCCTGATATGACATCACAAAATGTATACTGTGAATGATGGGGAGGGGGATTAAATGTTAAGGTTTATGAATCTTCACATATTGATGGGATTAGAAGTCTAACCTTAACCAGAATAATGCTATTTTAACAAAGATTACGTTAGTGCTGTGAGACTTGCTTCATTTTAGGGTCTCAATTTTGGCAGTGTATTTTAATGTTAAATACGATTTTGAGCAATGTTAATGTTAATGAAACTCTAGAAGCCAGATGAGGCATCCTACACAGCCATACCTGCAGTATGTTGGGCATTGGCCTTAATTTAGCCAGATCTGTAGTTCGGCTTAAATTTTATATGCCATGCTGTCACCCCTGACTACCATTCCCTTAGATGAATACCGAGATAAGTAGGGAAGGTTTTTACTGGATGAGATGAAATAGGGACGGTGACGGGAGAGAGCCACTGGACACACAGACTTATCTCAACAGCCTGGTACAGTTGAATCCAGCTGGCAGGAGAGCCGGTGCGTGAATCAGTTCTAGATTGACTTTCAAAGTCCAGGTGTTGAATCAGTCACCCCTACAGGTGGTCAGTCTGACGGTCTTTTCACATGTACATGTTCGAAAGACCTTTCTGTTGCACATTGTTCTGTTTACCTGTTTACCTGTTTACAAGCCCTAAGTAGACTAGCAGACTTGACTATAAAGAGAACCTTGACATGGGTTCCCCCAGTAACTTCCTGCACAAATCTTAACTTGTGGAAAGGGTATATATCACACTGTTAAGAAGGTCTTTGCTGGGGCACCTGGGTGGCTCAGTGGGTTAAGCCTCTGCCTTCGGCTCAGGTCATGATCTCAGTGTCCTGGGATCCAGTCCCGCAGTGGCCTCTCTGCTCAGTAGGGAGCCTGCTTCCCCCGCCCCTCTGCCTGCCTCTCTGCCTATTTGTAATCTCTCTCTGTCAAACAAATAAATAAAATCTTAAAAAAAAAAAAATTTCTTTGCTGTCACCATACTATGGTTAATATGGTATTTGTGTCGTAGGAGGTCTGTGTCTATCAGATGCAGTTGTTCATTGGTGAAGGAGAGCCATTGTTAGGTTTTTAGTATAGAGGGGAACTTTAACAGGAAGGCAGTGTTAACATTTTAACACTTTAGTTGTAGTAACTTTTAATGAATATCTACTAATAGTTAATGTTTCAGGATAGGATTTGATTGATAGTTATCTAAATCCCTGTTAAAATGAGTTGGTATTAAAATAGATTTCTAGTGCATCTGTGAACCTCAAAGGGTCAGGAAAGAGATTACATACCAGAAATCTTTCTAAATTTTATAAATTTGCATTAAGATAATGTAGGGGAAAAGATAACAGTAAAGGCCATATGCCAATTACCATGTAACCCAGCAATCCCAATTCTAGGTATTTACCCAAGTGAAATAAAAACTTACATTTAGGGACACCTGGGTGGCTCAGTGGGTTAAAGCCTCTGCCTTCACTCAGGTCATGATCCCAGGGACGGTGCCAATGCCGGACCCAGCCCCACATCAGGCTCTCTGCTCAGCAGGGAGCCTGCTTCCTCCTCTCTGCCTGCCTCTCTGCCTACTTGTGATCTCTGTCTGTCAAATAAATAAATAAAATCTTTAAAAAAAATTATATTTAGGGGTGCCTGTGTGGTGGCTCAGGCAGTTAAGCATCTGACACGATTTTGTCTCAGGTCACGATCTCAGGGTCTGGGGATCAAGGTCCACATTGGGCTCCAAGCTTAGTAGGGATGAGGATTTTTCCCTCCTACTCCCTCTGGCCACCCACCCCCTGCCCAACTCAAGTTATCTTGCCCACACGCCCTCTCTTTCTAAAATAGATTTTTTTAAAAAAAGATATTATTTATTTATTTATTAAGATTTTATTTATTTATTTATTTATTTATTTGACAGAGAGAGAGAGAGAGTTCACAAGTAGGCAGAGAGCGGGAGGGAAGCAGGCTCTACACTGAGCAGAGCGCCTGATGAGGAGCTCGATCCCAGGACCCTGAGGTCATGACCTGAGCCAAAGGCGGAGGCTTAGCCCACTGAGCCACCTAGGTGCCCCTTTATTTATTTATTTGACACAGAGGGACAGTGAGAGAGGGAGTGGGAGTGGGAGAAGCAGGGTTCCCACTGAGCAGGGAGCACGGTGCGGGGCCGATCCCAGGACCCTGGGACCACAACCCAAGCCAAAGGCAGATGTCCAAGACTGAGCCACCCAGGCGCCCCAAGATTTTTAAGAAATTTATTTAGGGAAGAGAGCACAAGCAGAGAGAGGGAAAGCACAGAGAGCACAAGAGAGAGAGGGAAAGGTTGAAGCAGACTACCCTCTGAGTAGGAACCTTGATGCGGGCTTAGTCCCAGCCAGAACCTGGAGATCATGACCTGAGCTGAAATCAAGAGTTCGATGCTTAACCAACCGAGTCACCCATAAAATAAATCTTTAATAAAAAAATCTTACATGTACATAAAAACCTACATATGAGGATGTAATTGCCTCCAAATGGAAACAGCCCAAATGTTTTTCAGCTGGTGAAGTATGGTACATCCACACAATGGAATACTACTTAACGAGAAAACGGAACAAACTACAATATGTGCTGATACTTAGATGAATCTCAAAGGCATTATGCTAAGAAGCCAGACCAAAAAGCTGCATACTATATGATTCTGTTTATGTGGTAGTCTGCAATAGGCAGATCTGTCTTTAGGCGCAGAAAACGGGTCTGTGGTTGTCGGAGGATGGAGGAGGGATATAAAGAGCACTGACTTCCTGAAAAGGCTAAAGAGCGTGAGAACATTCTACTTTTTTTTTTTTTTAAAGATTTTATTTATTTATTCGACAGAGAGAAATCACAAGTAGGCAGAGAGGCAGGCAGAGAGAGAGAGGAGGAAGCAGGCTCCCCGCTGAGCAGAAAGCCCGATGCGGGGCTCGAACCCAGGACCTGGGATCATGACCCGAGCCGAAGGCAGCGGCTCAACCCACTGAGCCACCCAGGCGCCCCTCTACTTTTTTTTTTTTAATACCGAAACAATAACTCCTCTTGACCAAATGCAAATTATAGCAATATTTGTGGGGATAATAGAATTGTCCTATATCTTGATTGTGGGAATGGTTAAACTGTATGTATTTGTCAAATTCTTAGAATTTATACATAAAACAGGATAAAATGTACTATATGTAAATTACACCTTTTTTTTTTAACTTTTCAATTTTTATTTATTATTTATTTATTTAATCAGAGAGCGTGAGCACGGGCAGGGGGAGTGGCAGGCAGAGGGGGAAGCAGGCTCCCTGCAGAGCAAGGAGCCCGATGTGGGACTTGATCCCAGGACCTTAGGATCATGACCTGACCCAAGGACAGCTGCTTAACTGACTGAGCCACCCAGGCATCCTATTTATTTATGTTTTTTAAAGATTTCATTTATCAGAGAGAGAGAGCGTGGGCATGTGCCTATGCACGTGGGTGGAGGGAGGGACAAGGGAGAAGGACAAGCAGATGCTCCACTGAGCACAGAGCCTATTGGAGGGCTCAGTTCGGGGACCCAAGATCATAACCGGAGCTGAAGCCAGATGCATAACCAACTGAGCCACTCAGTTGCCCCTGTTTTTGTTTCTGTTTTAAAGATTTTATTTATTCATTTGACAGACAGAGATAACAAGTAGGCAGAGAGACAGGCAGAGAGAGAAGAGGAAGCAGGCCCCGCTGAGCAGAGAGCCCAATGTGGGGCTCGATCCCAGGACCCAGGGATCATGACCCGAGCCGAAGGCAGAAGATTTAACCCACTGAGCCACCCAGGCGCCCCTTTGTTTTATTTTTTTAAGATTTTATTTTTAATCTCTATACCCAGGGGGGGCACTCAGACCCACAACCACAAGATTAAGAGCCATGCTGCATGGACTAACCCAGCCAGGTGCCTCCTAAAGTTTTTAAAACACAGTAAACACACGTACTTATTGCTGTAATTTGCATTTGGTCAATAGGAGTTACTATTTTGGAATGAAAAAGTTGAGTGTTCTTATGATCTTCAGCCTTTTGAGGAAGTTGGTGTGGTACCTCTCTTCAGTGAAATGAGAAGAGTAGCATTTCATGACTGCTTATGAAGGAAGAGAGCAGGTCAGCTGTTAATCTGAGAAGGTCATTTTCTCATTCTGGCCAGGGGAGTATACTCCTAAAATAGAAAGAGACTGGAAGAAGAAAACAGATACTTTATAGCACTCTATTATTTTAAAATCCATTTTGGCATTTGACCTGTAATTGTGTAGCACCATCATCATCAATAAATAACATTACTAGTATTTATTAGTTGTATTTTTCTCTTTGTTGGCAGAAGGGAAAATGTTTTAGAGTGGTAAACCATGACTGAATTACAAGGTAGGGTTCTGTCTGCCCTGGTTTGAATTCTCGCTCTCTCATGTACTAGCTGTGTTACCCTGAGTAAGTTTCTAACCTTTCCTGCTGCTTAGTTTCATCTTCAAATGGGGATGATGACAATACTTACCTTCAGGTTGTCATAAAGATTAAATGTTAGATAGGGCAGTATAATTTCAAACTGGTACTGATATTACAGAGGGCAGGAACTAGAGAAGTTTCCTTTTGTGGCATGTTTGAGTGACTGGACTGAGTTGGTGAGAAGTAAGAGGAGAGAGGAACCATGTGAAAGCAAAGTCTGGTTCTAGCCATGACAGTTAGTGGCACATCCCTCCCCCTGTAATCTGTCATAAATACCAGGACAAGGCATATTCGTGAGTGGGAACATTTGGGTTGTCAAATTAGGATACTGATGTAGAAGCCAGAACACTTACTGCTGTTTTCAGGCTCTGGATTAAACACCAAAAATAGGGGTGCCTGGGTGGCTCAGTGGGTTAAGCCTCTGCCTTTGGCTCAGGTCATGATCTCAGGGTCCTGGGATCAAGCCCCACATTGGGCTCTCTGCTCAGCAGGGAGCCTACTCCCCCCCGCACCCGCCTGCCTCTCTGCCTACTTGTGATCTCTCTCTCTGTCAAATAAATAAATGAAATCTTAAACACCAAAAATATACTTATTTCCCCCCGTGGTTCAAGCATTCAGAATAAAAGATGGTCTTAGAAGGGCTCCTGGGTGGCTCATTTGGTTAAGCATCTGACTCTTGATCTCACATCAGGTCTCGATCTCAGGGTCAGGAGTTCAAGCCCCGCTTTGGGCTCCTTGTTGGGTATGAAACCCACTTAAAAAATAATTATCTTAGAAAATTGTAGTTTGTCAGCTTTATTCAGTATAGTCCCACAAATCCAGTTTCTCCATGATTTACATTAAGAGGATGCTTGGAGTATTAGTTAGCTATACCAGTAAGAACAGTGAGCAAATTACCTTTGAAAATATGGTTCTCAAATCAGTTCCGAAGAATCAGTACTTCTGTAGCTTATAGAGGAAATGATGGCAATTTGGGAATAACCTCCAGTCCAGTTCTCCAGTCGTTTTCCCATTTGAGACATACATTTCCCGTTAAGAAGAAAGGGACAAATTTTGAAAACATTTCTTTAGTGCTTAGGAATACTGGCAGCCTGTCTACTCGTGTGATAAAAGTTCCCATGATGATGTCTTTTGATTGAAAGCACAAAGAGGTAGAAGAGACCTAGGGATGGTGGGCATTTTGCTATTCTTGAATGTTTTTTCTGTGCTGAAAAAAACTCATGTGTCTGCTTCTGCCCTGTTAGGAGCTCTTGTCCCTGGCAAAGCGGAAGCGGAGTGACTCTGAGGAGAAGGAGCCACCTGTGAGTCAGCCTGCAGCCTCCTCAGACTCGGAGACGTCCAACAGTGATGACGAGGTGGGTGTGGAGGGCATCGTCCCAGGGACTGAGTTGTATTTGAGGGCCCTGAGTTGGTGACTCTTGACAGCCTCTTTTCCTTAAACTGAGACCTTAATGCCTGAGATGTACCAGAACTTCTTAGGGGCAAAAAAATTATATAAGGAAAGCTCTCGAATTTTTATGTTTCCTTCTGCTGTCTGTTACCTAGTAGGCCCCTCTGCATGGCACTAGCCACCATCGTTTAGTCACTTGTTTCCAGCCCTGTTGCAAAAGAAGAAGCACAACCTGTTAGTCTTCATCTCTTTATTTTATCTTTTTTTTGTCATTGTTTTCATTCCACTCTCATGCGAGAAAAGAAATTCTGGGGATGCCTGGGTGGCCAGTCAGTTAAGCACTGGACTCTTGATTTTGCCTCAGGTCATGATCTCAGGGCTTAAGATCAAGCCCCCTACTGGGCTCTGTGGTCAGCAAGGGGTCTGCATGAAGATTCTCTCCCTCCCCCCCCCACTCATATGCAAGTACTCTCTCTCTCTCAAATAAATAATGAAATCTTTAAAAAAAAAAAGAGAGAGAGAATGCCTTATGTTGGGGTGGCTGGCTGTCTTAGTCAGTGGAGCATGCAACTCTTGATGTTAGGGTCCTGAGTTGAAGCCCCATATTCACTGTGGCTTAAAAAATAAATAAATAAGGGGCGCCTGGGTGGCTCAGTGGGTTAAAGCCTCTGCCTTCGGCTCAGGTCATGATCCCAGGGTCCTGGGATCAAGCCCTGCATCGGGCTTTTTGCTCAGCAGGGAGCCTGCTTCCCTTCCTCTCTCTCTGCCTACTTGTGATCTCTGTCTGTCAAATGAATAAATAAAATCTTTTTTAAAATAAATAAAATTAGGGGCGCCTGGGTGGCTCAGTGGGTTAGGGCCCCTGCCTTCGGCTCCGGTTGTGGTCCCAGGGTCCTGGGATCAGGCCCCGCATCGGGCTTTCTGTTCAGCAGGGAGCCTGCTTCCCTTCCTCTCTCTCTGCCTGCCTCTCTGCCTACTTGTGATCTCTGTCTGTTAAATAAATAAATAAATAAAAAGCTATAAATTAAATAAATAAATAAATAAAATTATTGAAAAACACACACACACACAAAAACCAGAATGCCATATGTTAGTGGTGTTAGTGGGAAATACTTTAGAAAGACAAGAAGCTTTCTTTGGACAGATTGAATCAGCCGCCTCAGGGTAATGGTGGTAATTTTTCAGGAGGAAAATTCAGCTGTTCATTGTTTAAACCAAGGTGACTTTCCCAAACTGTGCACCACCAAACAAGGCCCTAAAAGCTCTAGAACCTTAATGGAAGAGAGGGATGAAGGGAAAGGTCTTTGAAGCCCTCCTATGTGTTCCTCATTTGATTATTTTATTTATTTATTTATTTTTAAAGATTTTATTTATTCATTTGACAGACAGAGGTCACAAGTAGGCAGAGAGGCAGGCAGAGAGAGAAGAGGAAGCAGGCTCCCTGCTGAGCAGAGTAATTTCCTGGAGAGAGGCTAGATACCACCTTTCTTTTGAATCTCATACCCTGAAGTCTTGGGGGTGGAGTGGGGACACACACACACACACACACACACACACACACACACACACACACGAGTCCAGCATGGGGCTTGAACTCACAGCTCTGAGATCAGAACCCAAGCTAAGATTTAGTCAAACGCTTATGTGACTGAACCACTCAGGTATCCCAGGAAAATATTTTTAACAGTGTACTTAATTTTGTTTTAAAGTTCCACTGAAGTAAAAAAAAATGTCTTTATTATAATGAAATTTAATTAATATCTAGAATAATATTTATCAGTGTCCTGCATCTGCAAATTAGGAATGATTGTATTCTGATTGTAGTGAAGTTCTCTTAATCTTAAATAATTTAATCTAAAATTGCTTTCCATAGCAAGAGGTAATGAATATGTGGGTTTTTTCTTTTTTATTTTTAATATACTATATTAACTAATGAGGAATAATAATTCCTCTCAAATTGATAAAATAACTCAGTCTTTTAGAAAAGTAGTAGGCTCACTGGGTATTTACCCTAAAGATACAAATATAGTGACCTGAAGGGGCCTGTGCACCTGAATGTTGATAGCAGCAATGTCCACAATAGCCAAACTATGTAAAGAACCTAGATGTCCATCAACAGATGAATGGATAAAGAAGATGTGGTGTGTGTGTGTGTGTGTGTGTATACATACATACACACAATGGAATACTATGCAGCCATCAAAAGAAATGAAATCTTGCCATTTGCAACGACATGGATGGAACTAAAGGGTATCATACTGAGCAAAATAAGTCAATCAGAGAAAGACAATTATCATATGATCTCTGATATGAGGAATGTGAGAGGCAGGGCTGGGGATTAGGGGTAGGGGAGGGAAAAAATGAAACAAGATGGGATTGGGAGAGAGACAAACCATAAGAGATTCTTAATCTCACAAAACAAACTGAGGGTTCCAGTGGGGGAGGAGGGATAGGGAGAGGATGGTTGGGTTATGGACACTGGGGAGGGTGTATGCTATGGTGAGTGCTGTGAAATGTGTAAGCCTGATGATTCACAGACCTGTACCCCTGGGGCAAATAATACATTATATGTTAATATAGATAGAAGTATATATATATGTATAATATATAAATAAAGTTCTCTTATAACAGTCACAGCTACTCAACCAAGTCTAAATGTCTTCACTTTAGAATGTGACCCAACTGCTTATGTGCTTGTTAGAGAACAAGCTGTACCCGGCTCAGTGGGGAATGAGACTTTGAAGAACTTTTCCCCACAGAGTTCTTCACTCTTGCTGCTGCCTCTGGATCCCAGGGTCCACTCCAGTCTCCTTCCCCCAACCCCTGACTTGGAATAGCAGCCTCTATAACAGAGTCATTTGGAAAGGTGCTTTTTCGGGATGCCTGCGTGGCATCTGCCTTAGGCTCCAGTCACAGTCCCAGGGTTCTGAAATCAAGTCCCACATCAGGCTCCCTGCTCACTAGGGAGTCTGGCTGCTCTCCCTGCCTTTGCTCACACTCTTTCTGTCAAATAAATAATTAAAATCTTAAAAAGAAAAAAATGGAAAGTGCCTTTTTGGTTTGTATTATCATATCAGTCTTTGGCCCAGGCTACAACTTAGCACCTCAGAGTTAGGGTGAATATTTCATTATCTTGGATGGTTAAACAAACTGTCCAAAAAGGTTAAAGAAAGATTTTTTTTAAATCCTTGGGATGCCTGGGTGGCTCAGTCAGTTAAGCGTCTCCCTTTTGCTCAGGTCATGATCCTAGGGATTGGGGATAGAGGAGGAAAATGGAAGCAAGATGGGATTGGGAGGGAGACAAACCATAGGAGATTCTTAATCTTGCAAAACAAACTGAGGGTTGCCGGTGCGGGGGGTGCAGTTATGGACATTGGGGAAGCCCTACATTGGGCTCTCTGCTCAGCTTCCCCTACGCCCTGCCTGCCTGTCTGCCTACTTATGACCTCTGTCTGTCAAATAAATAAATAAAATCTTAGGAGCGCCTCGGTGGCTCAGTGGGTTGGGCCTCTGCCTTTGGCTTGGGTTGTGGTCTCGGGGTCCTGGGATCGAGCCCCGCATCAGGCTCTTACCTCAGCAGGGAGCCTGCTTCTCTCTCTCTCTCTCTTCCTGCCTCTCTGACTACTTGTGATCTTTCTCTGTCAAATAAATAAATAAAATCTTTAAAAAAATAAAATAAAAAATAAATAAAATCTTAAAAAAAAACACACAAAAACATGGCAGATCTCATAGAAACAGCTTCAGCTAGATAAGAAGGAGGCCCCAATTTCCTTATCTGATACTAGTAAAAATCACATTGAAAAACCATAACCCTTTTTTTAATTCAGAATCGAATAAAACTACATTAGACAAAGTAAGAAACAGCTGAATTATCTTCTAATACCCTCTGCCTAAGCGAGAGTTATCTTTTAATGTTTCGTGTATAGTCTTGTTTTGAACATTTTTGAGAAATAAAAGCATTTGGCCCAGCCCTATAGTACTTGTCACACCTGTTTTTTCTTCCCCAGAACTTCCAACAGTCTTCTTGGTGGCAATTATGCCCCCACTCGCCTCTTTGAAGACATTGCTCTCCTCTTGTTCTCCCCCCACCCCCCGCTTTCATTTTGCTCTACTTTCTTTCTGAGGCTTCTTCTCTTTTTTTCTTATCTGATCGTTCAGATTCTCTCACTTGGATCTAGTTGCACTCCTATTCCCACTCTCTTATCTCGTGCTGGTTCCAGTATTTTTATTAATAGAACATTTTGAAAATGATACAACTTTTGCTTATAAATTCATTTAGTAACAACTTCTCGGGGAAGTCGACCTAGATATCCAAGAGCATGTTGTGATTGCTTTACCATACAGATAATACCTAATTAGCACGAGCTCTCAGAAAGGCCTCCCTTGCTAAGCTAGTATTTTCCTGTGTGGATACTGGTTTAGTGGAGTTTTCGTGCACACCATACCTCTAGAACAAGATGTTACATGTAGATGAATTACCCCAGTACTGTTGAAAATCTAGACAGTCACTCTACTTGAAAAATTTTTGCTAGGTATTGTTATATAGTTTTCCTTGCTGATTTAGTCATGACTATGAATGGCAGTTCTTGCGTTGTGAAATAAGGACTTCCAGAGTACTGAGCTGTGTGTAGTGCATTCTACACCTTTTCTTTCTCCTCTGTGAGTGTAAGAAGTGGCCACTGTTCTCCTCTTTTGGTAGTCTCTTTACTCCTAACTTCCTGCATCTGATCTCTGGGGTTAGGAACCCGGGTGACCTGCTACAAATACTCTGTTTGAGTACTTAATTTTAGCAAAAGCTCTGTGGATTGCTTACAAGCATTTTTTTTTTTCACATGTTGGTTCTTGGCTATGTAGGTAACCACACAGTAGCACCTCATTTGTCTAGATACCATAAAATCTCATCATAAGAATTTGGGAAAAATGAAGTCCTTTTCATGGACCACTTGCTCAAACTTGTTTACATTCTGACACTTCAGCCAAGCAGTGGAATGGAGTTACTGATTATCTTTTACTTTTTTGGGGGTGGGGGTATGACTGCTGTTTCACTTTTGTTTTTATCTCCATAGTCAGGGTGTAAGTTTTTGTCACTGAATGTAGGGATTTGATGTCAAATTTTCCAGTTAAATATATGTGATTGTGTGATTACGTGATTGTGTAATCACGTGTGTGATACGTGATTGTACTTTAATTAGACAGTAGAAGGACAAAGAAAGCTGAGCTACCCTTCATATTCTTTAGCTATCCTTCATATTCTTCATATCCTTCATACTCTTTAATATTCTGTTACAGTGCATTTACTCTTAACTCCACTGACTTTCAGGGAAAAAAACATCATGATCAGGAACCCTGTCCTTCCCACACACTTCTTTGCTGGCCACTGTCAAAGTCTAGAATAATGACTATAGAATCCTTTTGATAGTTGTTTTGACTTATTATACCACTCAGTTCATGAAGATTCCTACAACTTTAAAAATCTAAGGCGTCATAGAGATCATGTGGACTCCCCCTATTTCAGATATGATATTAGAACATGTTAATAAAAGTTCTGGTTTTCTTTTCCCATCATAAAATAGTATCCTGTCTTTATATAGAACTTCATGGTTTCTGATGTGCTCTGTGTACTTCTCTTACTCTGTCTCCTTTGAGTCTCAAACTACCCTGATAGGTGGTCAAGGTAATATTATTATTCCTACTTTACAGATAAGGAAACACTCTCAGGTGAAGGGATTGGGCTATATTCCCGTTCTTTTAACCCCTAATCCCAGTGTGGTTTAATCACTAGCCCAGCTGTTCTTTTTTTTTTTTAGATTTTATTTATTTATTTGACAGAGAGAGATCACAAGTAGGTAGACAGGCAGGCAGAGAGAGGAGGAAGCAGGCTCCCTGCCAAGCAGAGAGCCGGATGCGGGACTCAATCCCAGGACCCTGAGATCATGACCTGAGCCGAAGGCAGAGGCTTAACCCACTGAGCCACCCAGGCGCCCCAAGCCCAGCTGTTCTTGAACACTTCTTACCTCGATGTATTTCATTTTACTTATAAACTCATTTCAGAATAACTGCTCTGCTGTAGTTTCTACTCTGGAGCCTGAGACCTAGAATATGATCTTCCTTGCCCATTAGAGATAACCTCTCTAAAGTCTTGAAGTTTCTTTGCTTTTCTGTCCCAGGATGCATCTCAGTGCTACCCAAGTCCAGAACAACCACTTGCCACCCCGTGTTCCTCCAGTCTGTCAGCCGGATGCCAATAAGGTCAACTGCTTCCCAGAGTAGGACCTGCTTAGACCACCTCCACATGCTCAAGCTAGCACAGGGCTGGGTAGTACTAACCCTCCTTGTATCATTAGATCATGCTGCCCGTTATAGTATCTGTTACATCAGTGAGAGTCAAAGTGCGCCTCTCATGTAATTTAGTAGTTAAGAACACATCTTCTGGGGCACCTGGGTGGCTCAGTGGGTTAAGCCTCTGCCTTCGGCTCAGGTCATGATCTCAGGGTCCTGGGATCGAGCACCACATCAGGCTCTCTGCTTGGCAGGGAGCCTGCTTCCGCCCCTCTCTGCCTGCCTGCCTCTCTGCCTGCTTGTGATCTCTGTCAAATAAATAATTTTTTTTTTTAATCTTAAATTAAAAAAAAAAAAAAGAACACATCTTCTTTCCAGTCTCTGTTTGAGGTTTTCTTGACTGCTTGTCTACATGATGCTTCCCTGGTGGTGTGTGTGGGCCTGCTTCCACGTAGAAGGTCTGGGCAAGCAGGAAGTCATGTGTGTGACAGGCCTGACTGGCAACGCATCCTCACCCTTTCCCAGATTGTTTCTGAGCAGCTCTCACTGGGGTCACTCTGGCCTTTGTATGCAGATGCCCTTCCGCAGGCACTTATCTTCTCATGCTTGCCTTCGTGTGACACTTGCTAGGTCATAACAGAGCCTGCCTTTCAGTAAAAGAGTCGCAATTCCCCAAAGACATTTTTAAATGCCAGTTGGGTGCCTGGGTGGCTCAGTTGGTTAAGCATCTGACTCTTGGTTTCAGCTCAGGTCATGATCTCCTGGTTGGTGAGATCAAACCTCGCCATAGGCTCTTTGCTCACCAGGGAGTCTGCTTGAAGATCCTCTCTCACGTAAATAAATCTTTTATTTATTTTAAGGATTTTGTTTATTCATTTGTCAGAGAGAGAGAGAGACAAACAGGGGGAGAGGCAGGCAGAGGGAGAAGCAGGGCCCTGTTGAGCAAGGAGCCCAATGCAAGACTCGATCCCAAGACCGTGGAATCACGACCCAAGCTGAAGGCAGCCGCTTAACCAACTGAGCTACTCAGATACCCCACAAATAAATCTCTTAAAAAAAAAATAAAAAATATGGGGGCGCCTGGATGGCTCAGTGGGTTAAAGCCTCTGCCTTCGGCTCAGGTCATGGTCCCAGGGTCTTGGGATCGAGCCCCGCGTCGGGCTCTCTGCTCAGCAGGGAGCCTGCTTCCTCCTCTCTCTCTGCCTGCCTCTCTGCCTACTTGTGATCTCTATCTGTAAAATAAATAAATAAAATCTTAAAAAAATAAAAAATAAAAAATAAAATGCCTGGTCATTTCCTGTACTCTCTGCTGGATGGCGAAAGCCTCAGAGCATTCCTTTAATCCTGTCCTTTATTCTTTAGACTCCATTTACTAACACACACTGGCAGTGAAAGAAGGATTCATATACCTTCTCTCTTAAAGTCAGCAGTATAAATCTTTTGCAGGGACTGGGGAGCAACCTCTGGGTTGTATAACTGGATTAAGAAATTTCTATATTGATGTTGCCTGCCATAAGCTTAGACCCTGTCCTTTATGGTTTATCAGAGACTGTGATCTTGGGAGAAGAGATACTGGGCAAATATTTAAAATAGGTGATTAGGGGCGCCTGGGTGGCTCAGGGGGTTAAAGCCTCTGCCTTCAGCTCGGGTCATGATCCTGGGGTCCTGGGATCGGGCCCTGCATTGGGCTCTCTGCTCAGCGGGGAGCCTGCTTCCCTTCCTCTCTCTCTCTGCCTGCCTCTCTGCCTACTTGTGATCTCTGTCTGTCAAATAAATAAATAAAATCTTAAAAAAAATAAAATAAAACAAAATAGGTGCCTAGGCCAAAAATATTCAGGAACCTATAGTTTATGGGAGTAAAAGTAAAATATAACAAATGTGATCTGAAACTAATATAATTGTATATTAACTATACTGGAATCAAAATAGAATAAAATAAAAAATAAACATGATCTATTCTTCAGAAAAAATATCTTTGGAAGATTATTGGAACTCATTTGAGTGTATTTCTCTATATTAAGTAGTAATACGTAAATAATAATTGGACTGGCCCCCCAAATTTTTTAAAGATTTTATTTATTTGACAGACACAGCGAGAGAGGGAACACAAGCAAGGGGAGTGGGTGAGGGAGAAGCAGGCTTCCTGCTGAGACTGGCCCCAAATTTCAAGTGATTATTTATCTTTGGGTGGTGAAATAGAAGTTTGTTTGTTTGTTTGTTTTTGAGATTTATTTATTTTGGAGAGAGAGCATGAGCAGGAGGGGCAGAGGGAGAGAGAATCTCAAGTAGACTGGGCTAATAAGCATGGAGCCTGTCAAGGGGCTTGATATTGATCCTGAGATCACCGCCTGAGCCAAAACCAAGAGTATGACGGTTAACCAACTGAGCCACCCAGATGCCCCAAGAATCTGCATTTTAAAGTAAAATCACCTATGTCACTATAATTCCCTTGAAGCCCTGTCGCATATACATGACGCTGGGTGTTTGAAGTGGCATGGCAGACCCTATTGAATCAGCATCATGGCAGATGAGGTCGTTTTATTGTCTCATTTCTTTTGAAATTGTTGGAAGGAAAAAAGAGGTTCCCTTCCCACTCAGATTCAGCCAGGAAAGCCCTTTTGAAGTCAAAGCATT
Source organism: Lutra lutra (assembly GCF_902655055.1). Lineage (NCBI taxonomy): Eukaryota > Metazoa > Chordata > Mammalia > Carnivora > Mustelidae > Lutra > Lutra lutra. Next base: position 61,031,405 of record NC_062284.1, read on the forward strand.
TTATTTTCTTCTATTTTTACTCTTATCTTTCCTCCTCCTCCCCCAAGGGATAAACATCGGAGACTACAAATGAGTGACTGCAAATGAGTGATGGTTGCTAGGCTGGTAGTAGCAGATTGAAGCAGGTAGAGGGGGAAGGATAAGGAAGCCAGGGAGCTTCCTGGCACCTCCTGAATTCGACTCACCTGTGTGACTTGATTTACCATTCATCTTTTTTACTCTCATAGGCACTTTTGTCCCTCTTCTAGGGAGTGCAGAATTGACTCTGTTGCCCATGAGAAACCCAAATCTGTAGGCAGAAATAGACCTAGCCACTCTTAACACACATATGACACTGGGATCGCCACCTCTACCCTCTCGGCCGCTTCATATGTAGAAGGACAGAGGGCCACAACACCCTGTTTAGAAGAGGTTTCATAACCAACGAGTAACTGCTGACTACTTACTACCTGTGTGGTTGTGCTATTTCTTGTAACCAAAGCCAGTAACAAAGGTGTTTTATACATTATTGCCTGTAGAGATATGTGTATTGTCAGCATGGGAAGTTGATACATTTTAGCTCATTTGACTAAGAAATTGAACCCTTTGGATTCTTTCAAACTGACTTAATAATTATCTTCCTTGAGTGATTAAAATTTGAAATGGTTGAAGAGTAGACTTCAGAGGTGAAGCATTGGGATTTCTTCCTAAATAATAATTGAGGTGTTGAAATGTTAAAGTTTGAGAGGTAAATTCACTAATAAAGAAATTTCACTCATTTAATACATCTTTCTTGAACATGTGACTTTTTTGTTTTTTTCACTTTTCCCTTCTTCCTGGCTTTTATGTATAAAAATAAATGGCAATTAAAATAACTAAGAGTAGTGGCGCCTGGGTGGCTCAGTCGGTTAAGCGTCCATCTCTGGGTTTCAGCTCAGGTCATTACCTCTGGGTCCTGGGATGGAGCCCTGCATCAGACTCCCCACGCAGCAGGGAGTTTGTTTTTCTCCCTCTCTCTCTCTGCCCCTCCCCCTGCTCATGTGCATATACATGTGCACATTCCTGCCTCTCTCTCACTCTCAAATAAATCTTTTTTAAAAATTAAGAGTAAATTAAAATGTGAAAGCAGTTTTAATATTTTGATTTTTCAATATTTTAATCTGGCAGACTGGGCTTTTAAGAATAGCGCATAAGGACCTTTCTAGGATGGAAACTCCACCAGAACTACCCCTCTACCACCCCCCAAAAAAACCCTCCAAAATAAATTCACTTCTGATCTTAACTATTGTGAGGTAGGAAATTAATTTATCATCTCATTATAGGAAAAGGAAAAACTGTACTTTTGTTAAATAGTAGATGTAGAAATTTTCTGTTAATACTAGATCTGTAATTCAATGTGATGCTGGAAAGATGAAGATTATTTTTTGTAGTACATAAGATAAAGCACCCAAGTAAAGTACTTTTCACCTAAAGGCATCCTCCTAAAATTGGCAAGTTAAACTATCAAATGAGGTATGGTTTAATATAACCAAATAGTTTTAACAGTCTTTTTTTTTTTTTTTTTTAGATTTATTTATTTAATTGAGGGGAATGAGAGGGAGAGGGAGAAAGAGTCTTAAGCAGACTCGGTGCTAGGTTGGGAGCTTGACATGGGGCTCGCCCTCACAACCCTGAGATCCGACCTGAGCTAAGAGTCGGGTGCTTAACCCACTGCACCCCAGGCACCCCAATATAACCAAATAGTTCTTGTGAATTTTAAAAACAACCAATATAATCTTTCGTTTCTATAATTCAAGTGCTTGATGAAGATAGTCTTATTGGCCTTGAGGTGACTGTGCATTGCCTGTCTGTTATCTGTTAACCCAAATTGCAAGCTCCTTATGTCTGTAGGATCTCCTGTTTTTGATCACATTTAAACATTATGTTATCGTGTTACATATGCAGTTTAAAAAAAAAAGATGCACACATGTATGTGTGTGTGTGTGTGTATATATATATATATATATAAAATAATGTCGTTTACTCTCTGCCTCCTTGAGTTTGGTACCAATGCTACCATCCATGCCAGAGATTGGCCTTCATCCTTTCTCCCTGTGCTTTCTGCAGTTCTCTCCTGCTCACAGGCTTTATCCCCTGCCTTCTTGGGACTCTTCAGAACTAAACCATCCTGTGTGTATTGAAACCCAGACATACTAACCCTTAGCAATGACTGCCCTCTATGCCATTAGAAACATTAGAAGCTGTGTTCTTTTTTTTTTTTTTTTTTTTTAAGATTTTATTTATTTGAGAGAGAGAGCACAAGCAGAGGGAGCTGCAGGTAGAGGGAGAAGCAGGCTCTCTGCTGAGCAGGGAACCCAGTAGGGGACTTGATCCCAGAATCCTGGATCATGACCTGAGCTGAAGACAGATACTTAGCCACTGAGCCACCCAGGCCTCCCATAGAAGCTATTTTCTGTACCATCTAAGTTCGTTAGCTCAGTTGACTTGCCATAAGGTTCATACCTGTTTTTTCTGTTTTGATAAAAAATACTTTATTTAACTTTTATGTTTGTTATGTCCATTATCTACCATCTCTAAGAAATTACAAACTGGAACTTAACAAATTTTGAACAAAAGTTTGAAAAAAAAATCCATCTTTCTTCATATACAGTGTATTTGTTTTGGGTTGAAAGCAGTAGAGACTCTTAGAATCATTTTGATGATTATCAGAGATTTGACTCTTGACTCTTCCAGCTTTTCCCAGTAAAGTCCCTGTTTCAGTTTTCCTCTTTCTTTTCTCCTTGTAGTGGACATTTGGGAGCAATAAAAATAAGAAGAAAGGAAAGGCCAGAAAAATAGAGAAGAAAGGAACCATGAAGAAACAAGCCAACAAAACTGCTTCCTCAGGCAGTTCGGATAAAGACAGTTCTGCCGAGAGCTCAGCCCCTGAGGAAGGTGAGCCATGTGGCCCAGACCTGGGGGTGAACTCCCACTCTTGTCAGGTTGAAGCTACAGAGTCAGAACTGGGGCAGGAGGTTTGGGGCAGGGCTGCATTACAGCATGGCCTCCATCTTTATTGCAGCGGTCCCTAACCTTCACAGTGGTCATGGATCCTTTGAGAATTTGAATGAAGCAAGAGAAATACACAGTTCCCAAGGGTTAGTGAGGTGCCTAAAGCCCATCCAGCAAACCTGTGAGGAGTCCCTGCATTAGAGTCTTCATGCACTTTACAAATACCCTGCATTTTCTTTCCTTCCTCTTGGTTACACATACGTGATCTGGCTGAAGAGGAAGATTCTTGAACCACATACAAAACTCAGTGGAAAAATGTTCTTATTTTGAAACCAGTTCCAGAATTTTTGCTAAACCTAGGATGAAGGTGAACTTGTTCCAGGACTAGAATGTTAAACTTTACATTTCTAAGAAATAACATTTATGTACAAACTGGCCTGCATAGAATGGGCCAAACCTGGTTTTAAGCACATTGCTTGTGAATGTTAGCTTAAATTGAGTCAAGCAGAGTTCTTGTTAAATTGCCGGTTTAACTTAATACTCATTTGTAATGTATACTGCCTTTTTCCATCATCCTTTTTCCTGTCAAGATCCAGTTTCATTGAGAATTCACCAGTGTAATGACTCATTAAAACATTGAATATTTTAAATGCCAACTAATAAATATAGAAGAACTTGTTGAAAGTCACCATTTTTCAACCCTCATGATAATAATTGGTTAACTTAAGAAATTATGAGCCTGAGGAGTGCCTGGGTGGCTCAGTACGTTGAGCATCTGACTCTCGATCTCAGCTCAGGTCTTGATCTCAGGGTTGCGAGTTTAGGTCCTGTGTTGGGCATAGAGCTTACTTCAATACAAGGAGGGGTGGCAATGATTATCAACACTGTGGGGTCATCTCTGTGGCCTCAGGCTTCTGTAGCATAGTCTAATCTCATGTTTGGGCCTTGCTGTAGGTGAGGTGTCAGATTCTGACAGCAACAGCTCCTCCTCCAGTTCAGATTCCGACTCATCCTCAGAAGATGAAGAATTCCATGATGGCTATGGGGAAGACCTCATGGGTGATGAGGAAGACCGGGCCCGTCTGGAGCAGATGACAGAGAAGGAGAGAGAGCAAGAACTGTTCAACCGCATAGAGAAGAGGGAGGTGTTGAAAAAAAGGTAATGTTGTAATTAATTCCTTACTGATAAAATTCATATTCAGAGCCCCATCTTCCCAGAATTCAAGACTTGAAACTTCTTAAAATTTCTTTTTTTTCTTTTTAATTTTTAATTTTTTTAAAAGATTTTATTTATTTATTTGACAAACAGAGATCACAAGTAGGCAGAGAGGCAGGCAGAGAGAGAGGGGGAAGCAGGCTCCCCACTGAGCAGGGAGCCTGACACAGGGCTCGACCCCAGGACCCTGAGATCATGACCTGAGCTGAAGGTAAACACTTAACCAACTAAGCCACCCAAGTACCCCACTTCAGTATTTTCTGAATTACTTTTGCCATATTTAAATGACCAGACTTCTTCCTTATCTCATAACGTAATCTCACAGTAAAAATAAACATGTTTGTTTCCTCTAGAAATAAAGTAGTCCTCAGAATGGCACCTGGGTGGTTCAGTGTGTCAAGCCTCTGCCTTCGGCTCAGGTCATGGTCTCAGGGTTCTGGGATCGAGCCCTGCATCGGAGCAGAGAGCCTGCTTCCCCCTCTCTCTCTGCCTGCCTCTCTGCCTGCTTGTGATTTCTTTCTCTCTGTCAAATAAATAAATAAAATCTTTTTTTTTTTTAAGAAGGCAGTTCTAAAGGCTTTATTTACTTATTTTTAAATTTATTAGACTAAAAAAATTTATTTCACTTTAAAAAATTATTTTAAGGTGGATGCAGGTAGTTTTAAAGGTTGTTTGTGAAAAAAACTGACATTTGTCTAGGCTCAATTCAGACTCACTGGACAGGTGATCTGAATGAGTCACTTAACCTTCCTGCCTCAGCTTCTTCCTTGGGATTATTATAAGCCTTGAGTGAGATGATACATGTAAGCATATTGTGTAAGTAATAAGCTATTAACTTTTTAAAATAACTTCATTGAGATACATTTCACATACCATAATCTACCCATTTAAAGTGTAAAATTCAGTGGCTTTTATATATTCACAAAGCTCTTTATCTCAATAAATTTCAGAACATTTTTAACACCTAGGAGGGAAATCCTATATCACTACTAGTCATTTCTCTGTTTCCTCCCAAGCCTTCCAGCCCTAGGCAACCACTAATCTACTTTCTGTCTCTACAGATTTGGCTATTTCTGGACATTTTATGTAAATGGAATCATACACTATGTAGTCTGTTGTGACTGGCTGCTTTCACTTGGCACATTTTAGTAGTTCATCCACATAGCACATCAGTACTTCATTCCTTTTTATGGCTACATAATATTTCTTTGTATATAAAATGTATATACCACATTTTGTTTATTCATCTATTGATTGACATTTGGGTTGTTCCCACCTTTTGCTACTATGAACATTCGCGTACAAATATTTGTTTGAGTACTTACTTTCAGTTCCTTTGGATATAGACCTAAGAGTGGAATTGCTGGGTCATATGGTAATTTTATGTTTAATTATTTGAGAAACCATCAAACTGTTGTCCACAGCAGCTGCACCATTTTGCACATCTACCAGCACTGTGTATGGGTTCTAGTATCTCCACATCCTTGCCCACACTTGTTATTTTCCCTGCTGTTTGATAATAGCTACCCTGGTGGATATAAAGTAGTATTTCGGTGTGGTCTTTATTTTCATTTTCTTGTTTACTCATGATATGAGCGTCTTATGATATCTTTGTTGAGCAATTATATATCTTTGGAGAAACATCTTTTCAAATTCTTTGCCCATTTAATTAAAAAAATTTTTAATTATTTGTCTTTTTGCTGTTGTGTGGTAAGAGTTCTTTGTATAGTCTGCTTATCAAACCCTTATCAAATATATGACTTACAGATATCTTCTCTAATTCTGTAGGTTGTATTTTTCATTCTCTTGGTAGTATTGTTTGATACACAAAAATATTTAATTTTGATGAAGTATAATTTTTTCCCTTTCTTGTTCATGCTTTTATTTATTAAACATTAGACTTTTATTTATTTATTTATTAAGATTTATTTATCTATTTGACAGACAGATCACAAATAGGCAGAGAGGCAGGCAGAGAGAGAGGAGGAAGCAGGCTCCCCGCTGATCAGAGAGCCCGATGCGGGGCTCGATCCCAGGACACTGGGATCATGACCTGAGCTGAAGGCAGAGGTTCCAACCCACTGAGCCACCCAGGTGCCCCTCTTGTTCAAGCTTTTAATGTCATATCTGAGAATATGCCAAATCCAAGATCGTGAAGATTTACTGCTATGGTTTCTTGTAGGAGTCTTAAAATTTCAGATCCTTGATCCATTTTGAGATCATTTTTTTATGTGTTGTGAGGTAGGGATCCAGCTTTATTACTGGCATTTCAATATCTAGTTGTCTCAGTGACTTTTTTTTTTTTTTTTTTTACTTATTTATTTGACAGAGAGAGAGAGAGAGCGTGAGAGCAGGAACACAAGCAGGGGGAGTGGGAGAGGGAGAGGTAGGCTTCCCGCGGAACAGGGAGCCTGACGTGGGGCCCGATCCCAGGACCCTGGGATCAAGACCTGAGCCGAAGGCAGATGCTTAATGACTGAGCTACCCAGGCGCCCCGTCTCTGTGCCTCTTAAAGAGACTGTTCTTTCTGCACTCTTGGCACACTTGTCAAAAATCAATTATATATATTATAAACATATTATATACTTATGCTTATTTGTTAACTCTCAATTCTATTCCTTTTATGTATATGTTTGTCTTACACAGTTTTGTTAACTGTAGCTGTGTATGTAGTCAGTTTTTAACTTAGGAAGTGTGAGTACTCCAACTTTGTTTTTCTTTTTCAGGATTGTTTTGGCGGGGCACCTAGTGGCTCAGTGGGTTGAAAACCTCTGCCTTTGGCTCAGGTCATGGTCTCGGGGTCTTGGGATAGAGCCCTGCTTCAGGATCTCTGCTCAGTGTGGGGCCTGCTTCCACCTCTCTCTCTGCCTGCCTCTTTGCCTACTTGTTATCTCTGTCAAAATAAATAAATAAAATCTTTAAAAAAAAAATTGTTTTGGCTACGTGGGGCCCTTTACATTTCCATATGCATAATAGTATTAGATTCTCAATTTCTGCAAAAGCAAAAAAGGCATTTGGGATTTTTTTTTTAAAGATTATATTTATTTATTGGACAGACAGAGATCACAAATAGTCAGAGGCAGGCAGAGAGAGAGAGACAGGGGGAAGCAGGCTCCCTGCCAAACAGAGAGCCTGACGCGGGGCTTGATCCCAAGACCTTGGGATCATGACCTGAGCTAAAGGCAGAGGCTTTAACCCACTGAGCCACCCAGGCGCCCTGGCATTTGAGATTCTTATTGAAATTGTTGAATCTGTGGATCAAATTTGGGAGTATTGCCACTTTGACAGTAAAGTCTTTCAATCCATGAACCTGTTATCTTTCTGTTTATTTAGGTATTCTTTAATTTCTTTGAACACTTGTCTTCCAGTTTGGGGTGTAAAAGGCTAGCACTTTTTAAATTTATTCCTAAATATTTTGTCTTTTGGTTGCTATTGTAAATTGAATTGCTTTCTTTGTTTCTTTTTGGGATTGTTCATTGTAAGTATATAGAAATACACCTAATTGTTGTATATTGATCCTGCCTCCTCCAACCTTGCTGAGCTCATTTATTAGTTTTAATAGTTTTTAGTAGATTCTTTAAGATTTTCTATGCATAAGATTATGTGAGCTACAAGAAAGACAAATTTTACTTTTTCCTTTCCAATGTGGATTCCTTCTATTTTTCTTGTCCTCCAGTATGATGTTGAATAGAAATGGTGAGAGTAGCCCTGTCTTGTTCCTGATCTGTGGAGGAAAGCATTCAGTGTTTCATCATTAGCTGTGGTTTTTTCATAGATATATTTTATCCATTTGAAGAAGTTCCTTTCTATTCTTCTTTTTTTTTTTTTTAAGAGATTTTATTTATTTATTTGACAGAAATCACAAGTAGGCAGAGAGGCAGGCAGAGAGAGAGGAAAGGAAGGGGGTCCCCTGCCGGGCAGAGAGCCCAATGTGGGGCTTGATCCCAGGACCCGGGGAACATGACCCGAGCCGAAGGCAGAGACTTTAACCCACTGAGTCACCCAGGCGCCCCATTCTTTTCTATTCCTAGTTTATTGGGAGTTTTTACCAAGACAGTTGTTAGATTTTTGTGTAATGCTTGTTCTGGGTCTGTTGAGATAGTTTTGAGGTTTTTGTACTTTATTAATAATAGTTATATTACATTGATTTTCTTATGTTGAACCAACCTTGCATATCTGGATATATCCTACTTCGTGATGGTATATCCAGTTTTTTATAAGTTGCTGGATTTAATTTGCTACTATTTTGTTGCGTTTTCTTTACTTACTTTTCTCGTAATGTCATTATCTGGTTTTGGTTATGAGGATAATACGGGCCTCAGAGAATAATTTAAGAAGTGTTTCCTCTTCTCTTTTTTGAAAGAGTTTGTGAAGAATTGGTGTTAGTTCTTTCTTTCTTAAGTGTTTAGGAAAATTCTCCAGGGAAGCCATGTGGGCATAAGCTTTTCTTTGTAGGAAGTTTTAAAACCACTATTTCAATCTCTTATTATGGGTCTATCCAGATTTTTATAGGTGGTTTGTTTTTTTTTTTCTTGAGTTAGTTTTGGTGGTTTGTCGCTTTCTTGAGATTTTTTCCATCCAAATTACCTACTTTGTTACCATATAATTGTTCAGGGTGTTCCCTTATGATATCTTTTATGTTTCTGTAAGGTCCATAGTGATGTCTCTTCTTTCATACCTGATTTTAGTAATTTGAATCTTCTGTCATTTTTTCTTGGCCTGTTTAAACAAAGTTTTGTCCGTTTTGTTGATCGTTTCAAAGAAGCAATTTCTGGTTCCATCGATTATTGTTTTGCTATTCTGTGTTTTTGTTAGTTCCTGCTCTAATTAATTCTTTTTTTCTGCTTGCTTTATATTTAGTTTGCTCTTCTTTTTCCACTCTGTTAAGGTAGAGGTTAAGTTAGTGATTCAAAATATTCTTTTTTTTTTTTTTTTTTTTTAAGTAAGCTCTGTACCCAACATGGGACTCAAACTCACAACCCTGAGATCAAAAGTCACATGCTCTATCAACTCAGCCAGCCAGCCAGCCAGCTATCCCTATCTTCCTTTTTAATGTAGGCATTTATAACTATACATTTCCCTCTAGGCACTACTCTAGCTACATCCTATAAGTTTTGTTATGTTGTGCATTCATTTTCAGTCCTCAAATTATTTTCTAATTTCCCTTGTGGTTCCATCTTTGACCCATTGGTTATTTAGGACTATGTTTTTATGTGGGTGTTTTTCCTTTAATGTTTTTATGTGTTTTTTTAAGAAATTCATTAATAGTGCTTCTTTATATCACATTACAAAAGTTCATTAACAACCCTAATTATGAATGTAAAGGATATAACAAAAGAGACTTGTGTACTGTGTTAAAAATTAAGTAAAAAAAAAAAAAAAAGATAGTTGGGATTATTTTAAAGTGTTATGAAAAGAGTTTAATGTTTATTATATTCCTGTATTCCTTCCATAATGTTCCTTGGATTCATGCCTCCCAAAATAGTTTTGTTTCATAAGAGCTTGATTTTTGTTATAGGGAAGGAGCTTAGATTGCATTTGTTGAAGAGAATAGTGTATTTATTCACAGCATATTTATTCACTGTGTTTGCTGGTGTGGAGGTGAAGGGGGGAGGCATTTTTCCTAGTGAAGAAAGATGGAGAGTGGTGGTTTTTTAAATTTTTGTTTTAAAGATTTTGTTTTTAAATAATCTCTACACCCAGCATGGGGCTCAAGCTCATAGCCTGGAGATCAAGAATCACAGGCTGGGGCGCCTGGGTGGCTCAGTGGGTTAAGCCGCTGCCTTCGGCTCAGGTCATGATCTCAGGGTCCTGGGATCGAGTCCCACATCGGGCTCTCTGCTCAGCAAGAAGCCTGCTTCCCTCTCTCTCTCTGCCTGCCTCTCCGTCTACTTGTGATCTCTCTCTGTCAAATAAATAAATAAAATCTTTAAAAAAAAAAAAAAAAAAAAAAAAAAAAAGAATCACAGGCTGTACCAACTGAGCCAGCCAGGTATCCCAAGAGTGGTGTTTTTAAGATACACAGTCTTTGTCCTAACCACCTTAAAAAAAAATGTGACAGTAGGGGCACATGGGTGGCTCAGTCATTTGAGCTTCTCAGGGCTGTGAGAGCGAATCCATGTCAGGCTCCAAGCTCAGAGCATAGTCTACTTGGGATTCTCTCTCTCTCCCTCTGCCCCTCTTCCTAGCTTTCTGTCTCTCTGTCTCCCTGAAATAAATAAATCTTTAAAAAAAAGGGGGGGCGCCTGGGTGGCTCAGTGGGTTAAGCCGCTGCCTTCGGCTCAGGTCATGATCTCAGGGTCCTGGGATCGAGTCCCGCATCGGGTTCTCTGCTCGACAGAGATCCTGCTTCCCTCTCTCTCTCTCTGCCTGCCTCTCCATCTACTTGTGATCTCTCTCTGTCAAATAAATAAATAAAATCTTAAAAAAAAAAAAAAGGGACAGTGGCTCTCTGTAGTTTCATTCTGTTTCTAATGGAACATCATTGCAATTAATCCAGAAATCAACTGTTTTCTGTTATGTGAAGATTGAAGGAGAGCTGTGTGTTACCAGCAGGGTACAATAGTATCTTGAATATTTTCTCTCATTTTAAGTCTGTTCCAGCTTAATGCTTTCAAGTGCTTCTGGTATACTTACGCTCAATATTTTTTTTTCAAAGATTTTATTTATTTATTTGACAGACAGAGATCACAAGTAGGCAGAGAGGCAGGCAGAGAGAGAGGAAGGGAAGCAGGCCCCCTGCTGAGCAGAGAGCCCTACATGGGGCTCGATCCCAGGACCCTGGGATGATGACCTGAGCCGAAGGCAGAGGCTTAACCCACTGAGCCACCCAGGCGCCCCTACGCTCAATATTTTTAATGTACCTATAAGGTTAATTGGAGTTTCTTGCAGGAAACCAAGACATTCAACTCCTTCCCCTACTTATTTCCTTTATCCTATCTAATAGAAATCAGTTTTTGTAAATACTTCATTGTCATCTAAAAACCAAACAAATATCTTTTAACCAGATTTGAAATCAGGAAAAAACTAAAAACAGCCAAAAAGAAAGAAAAAAAAGAAAAAAAGAAAAAGCAAGAAGAGGAGCAGGAAAAGAAAAAACTGACACAGATTCAAGAATCTCAGGTAGGAAATTCAGTGTTCCTTGTTATCCAAAAAATAAACCTCAGTTTTGAGTGTGTGTGTGTGTGTGTGTGTGTGTGTAAAAGATGGTTTTATTTAGAAAAAAAAAAAAAAAAAGATGGTTTTATATTAATCAGCCTAGTTCAGTTCATGCAAGACATACTGTCTTTATCTTGTAGGCTCACCAATCTCTGGACCTACCATTTCACCATTAGCCATGCTCATTCCTTAGGAATTCTTCACCCAAGTCTGCTTTTTATTTATTTATTTATTTTTAAAATTTTTTCCAAGTCTGCTTTTTAAAAAACAACTCACTGGTGTGTGAGCATTCTTTAAGGGAAAGTTGATAAACGTCCTATCCCAGGTAGCCGGATTAGGTCTGAGGTTTACTCAGGTGTGTGTCATCCTGGACTTGGTAATAAATGTAGCTGAGAAAATAAGTCATCTCTGCATTCATCATAGAAATCTTGTTAAAAATATCCACAAACATGAGCCATCTAGGGTCGCCTTCCAGAAAGTGTTTATTCCTATAATTCTTCGGCTTTCTGTTTATTAGCCAGATAAGACAGGAGTTGACTTTGTGCTCTCTCCACTTTGTCCACTAGAGGATGCTCGCTTCCCCTAAACAAGTTCCAGTTTCTGCAGCCTGTATAGATTCCCATTGGAAAACTGAATGATTAATTGTTAGGTACAAAGAATGTTGTCATTGGCTGTTAATAAAAAGAGCCATCCTACATGTTTTTGCCTTCCCAGGTAACATCCCACAACAAGGAACGGCGTTCCAAACGGGATGAGAAACTAGATAAGAAATCTCAAGCCATGGAGGAGCTAAAAGCAGAGCGAGAAAAACGGAAGAACAGAACAGGTCAGTGGGGAAAATGTAATGGCTACTTTGTCTCTATGATCATATGATTTGATGCTCTGGTACCTGTTTACATTTCTCACCCTCTTTTATAAGCTCTTTTTTTTTTTAAGTCCTTATTATGGGTAATTCCAAACACATGCAGAGAATAGTATAATGAACATCCATGAACCTGTCATCCAGCCTCAACAATCAACTCATAAACAGTCTTGTTAAATCTATATTCTCCTCTTTCATTGGGTTATTTTGAAGTAAATCACAGCATCACTGTATTTCAGCCATAAATATTTCTGTACGTGTCTTTAAAAGATAACCACTTTTGTTTTAAAAGTAACTACAGTATCATTATCACATCTAAGAAATAGTAACAGTGACTTTCTTAATATTATGAAATATCTAGCCAGTGTTCAGATATCTCTAGTTGTATAATTAAAATATACTAATTTGGTTGTTCAAATCAGAATCTTAAAAAAATCCACACATTGTGATTTGTTAGTATGTCCCCAAAGTTACTTAATCTGTATAGGTTTTCCTGTTCATCTCTTTTTTTCCCCTTGCAGCTTATTTTGAAGAAACGAGGTTCTTCGTCTTATAGTTTCTCAGATGCTGGGTACATCCCATAGAGGTGCTGAATGTGTTTCTCTGGTATCTTGAATTTCCTCTAATTTGTAGTTAGAGCTAGGGAATTGGACAACTCGGATTTGTTCTGTTTCTGTTTCAGTTTCTTTGTGGCGGGTTTTAGGTTGTGATGTATACTTCCATCAGGAGACACAAAATACCTGTGTCTTACATTTTTTTATATTACCAGCTCTGTCACTTATTTTTGCCGCAGTAACGTGAAATAAAAGACTGCTTCAAACTCATAAATACGCCTTTGCTCCTGCTTGTGGATCTGCAGTTGAGCAGTGGGTTACCTCATATGCATGTTAGCTGGGATAGTCTCCAGGCTGCAGGTTGGGACCAGCAGTCTCTCTCCCTGTTACACCTGTCTCTCTCCCTCCTCAGACCAATATACCTAGGGCACATTCTTCTCCTGGTGATTGTAGGAAGGTAATAGGGCAAGCAGAAATGCGAGATAACTCTTGAGGCCTAAACTTGACATTGGCAACGTGTGGTGTCAGCTCTTTGCATATTCCATTGGCCAAAGTAGTCACATGACAAGCCCATTGTTAATGGCTGGGAGGACTCCTGAGTCACATGGCAAAGGACATGGGTACAGAGAAGGATGAAGAATTGAGAAATAGTAATATGTTCTATCCCAGCAGCCATTGGTAATCATTACCTGGATCATTTAATTCATTATGAGTTGCAAAATGGTGATATTCTAATCCCTCATTCTTCATTTATTATCTGGTCTACTTTTCATAAAAAGAAACTTCTAATCAGCTATTTAGTTATCGTTAGGTACATTTTGTATAAAAAAGGCAGAATAAATGCTGGCTTTTTTTTATACTTTTATTACTAGTTTTCAAAAGAATAAGATAGTACCGGGGCGCCTGGGTGGCTCAGTGGGTTAAAGCCTTTGCCTTCGGCTCAGGTCATGATCCCAGCGTGCTGGGGATCGAGCCCCGCATCGGGCTCTCTGCTCCGCAGGGAGCCTGCTTCCTCCTCTCTCTCTCTGCCTGCCTCTTTGCCTACTTGTGATCTCTGTCTGTCAGGTAAATAAATAAAATCTTTAAAAAAAAAAAAGATAGTACCTTAGCAGATTCCAAAGGTGACCTCTGTGGTTTCTTTGCTTATTGTGTGTGTGTGTGTGTGTATGTGTGTGTGTGTTTGTACATATGTATGTATTTTTTAAAAGATTTTGTCTATTTGAGAGAGAGAGAGAGAGAGAGAGAGAGAGCACAAGTGGAGGCGGGGAGAAGCAGACTCACCACTGAGCAGGGGGCCCCCATACTGGGCTGGATCCCAGGACCCTCGGATCATGACCTGAGCTGAAGGCAGAGGCTTAACTGTGACTGAGCCACTCAGGTGCCCCTATTTGCTTATTTTGAATATCACGTGAATTCATGGATTTAAACATCCTTTTGTGTATTTTAATCCCTTTCAGTTATTATTGACTCTCAAATTGTACCATCTTCAGTCACTAGCCTGAGTCCTTTTGATGTGAGATCTCAGTAGTCATTAGTATCCTTGTTTTCTGGATTTTGAATCTGCCATTTCTCTAAAGAGTCTTTTTATGAGAAACTGTTACTAGACACCATAGTCTAGATATAAGGAGGGCTCATGCTACTGGGTTGGCTACTACTTCTAAGCTTTTCAGTACATACAGCTAGCTTTTTTTTTTCTTTTTTCTTTTTTAAGGGTAAATTTTACCCTTTTGAGCTCCATTTCGGAATCAGAGGGAAAAGGTTTTTGTTTTGTTTTTTATAATAGCATTATTGAGATAAAACAAAGGTAGTAGGATGCCTGGGTGGCTCAGTCAGTTAAGCATCTGCCTTCAACTCAGGTCATGATCCCAGGGTCCTGGAATTAAGTCCCTACTCAGCAAGGAGCCTGCTTCTCCCTCTACCTGCTGATTCCCCTGCTTGTGCGCTCGCTTGCTCACTCGCTATCTCTCTCTCTGACAAATAAATAAATAAAGTCTTTAAACAGAAAGAAAAAAAAAGACAAAGGTAGTATACTCTTTACTCATTTGAAGTATACAAGGCAGTGGCTTTTAGTATATTCACAAAGCTGTGAGATAAAACTCAGTAAATTTTAGAATGTTCCATTACTCCAAAAAGAAAATTTGTATCCCTTAGCCATCACCGCCCCCCCACCCGAGACCTATCATCCCCCAGTCTTAGGCAACCTGTAATTGACTTTCTGTCTCTGTAGGGTTGCTTGTTCTAGACACTTCATATTTCACTTAATATTTTCTTTTAAAAGTACATGCTATTTCCTAGATTTATTCATGTTGTGATATGTATTAGTTCATCAGTGGATTTATATGTTTATTTTATCCATTCACCTGCCAGTGAACATTAGGGTTGTTTCCAGTTTTTGACGATTACAGATAATGCTGCTGTGAGCATTTGCATATAAGTCATTGGGTAGACATATGTTGTCATTTCTCTTGCATATTTGCTTAGGAGTGAAATTGTTGAGGCATATAGTAGCTCTGTGTTTGACCTTTGAGAAACTATAAGACTGGCACCTGGTGGGTGGCTCAGTAGGTTAAGCGTCTGCCTTGGGCTCAGATCATGATCCCAGAGTCGTGGGATCAAGTCCCGCATTGGGCTCCCTTTCCGCTGGGGAGCCCCCTTCTCCCTTTACCCCTCCTCCCTGCTTGTCATCTCTCTTTCTCAAATAAATAAAATCTTTAAAAAGGAAAGAAACAAAAGAAACTACCAGACTGTTTTCCAAAGAGGTTTTTTTGCATTCCCACCAGCAAAGTATAAATGTTCCAGTTTTTCCACATCTTTACCAAGACTTGTCTTTCTGGGAATGAAGTGGTATTTCTTTGTGATTTTGATTTGCATCTTCCTAGTGATTAGTGGCTTTGAGCATCTTTTCATGTGCTTATTGACCATTAGGGTATCTTTGCTGAAATGTCTGTTCAAGTTCTTTGCCCATTTTGTATTTTGTATTTTCAAAGATTTTTATTTATTTATTTAAGAGAGAGTGAATGAGAGAGAACATGAGAGGGATAAGCAGACTCCCCATGGAGCTGGAAGCCCGGGACTTGATCCTGGGACTCTGGGATCATGACCTGAGCTAAAGGCAGTCACTTAACTGACTGAGCCTCCCAGGCACCGTCTTTGCCCATTTTTTAAATCATGTTCTTTGTTGTTGAATTTTGAGTTCCTCAAATATTTTGAATATTAATCCCTCATTGTATAGATGATTTGCAAGTATTTTCTTCCATTCTGTAGGTTTCGTTTCACTCTTGCTAGTATCTTTTCATTGCATAAAAGTTTTTAATTTTGATGAAGTACAATTTAGCTTAATGTTTTTTCTTTTGTTGCTTATGCTTTTGGTGTCATATCCAAGAAATCATTGCCAAATCCAGTGTTGTGAAGCATTTCCCTTATGTTTTCTTCTAAGAGTTTCATAGTTTTAGCTCTTACATATAGGTCTTTGTTTTTTGGTTTTGGTTGGCTGGTTGTTTGGTTTGATTTGGCTTGGTTTGGTTTTTAGACAGAGAGGATGGGGAGGGGCAGAGGGAGAGGGGGAGAGAGAATCTTATTTGGAGCCCTGTCCAGGGCTCCATCTCACAACCCTGAGATCACTGAGCCAAAATCAAGGATCAGACGCTTTACAGACTGAGCCACCAGATGCCCCACATTTAGGTCTTTGATTCATATACAGTATAGAGTAAGGGGCTAAGTTCTGTTTTGTTTTGTTTTCACATGGTATGTTCAGTTTTCTCAGCACTGCTTTTGAAAAGACTTATCATTTCCCACATATATACCCAACAAGGGGCTTGAACTCATGGACCCTGAGATCTTATAATATTTTTTTTAAAGATTTTATTTATTTATTTGACAGAGATCACAAGTAGGCAGAGAAGCAGGCAGAGAGAGGAGGAAGCAGGCTCCCTTCTGAGCAGAGAGCCCGATGCAGGACTCCATCCCAGAACCCCTGGGATTATGACCTGAGCTGAAGGCAGAGGCTTTAACCCACTGAGCCACCCAGGCGCCCCTGGACCCTGAGGTCTTACTTAAGGAAACAAAAATCTTCCTTAAGGAAACAAAACAAAACAAAGTTTCCAAATCAAAGCTCCTAAAGAAGATATATTCAAAGAGATTTAGTATCTATACCTTTCTATTTCATCCCCAGCCTCCCTTCTGTAACAGGCAACCTTTTAAAAAATTTTTTTAGATCCTATCCTAGCCTATCCTATCCTATCCTTTTTTTTTTTTTTTTTAAATGAAAGGATGCAGATTCACCTTCCATCTTAGATTAATGGTAGCTCACCATACATACTTTCCTCTACATTGCTTTTTTCACTAACCACAGATCCTAGAGGTCACTCCTTAGTTTTTATATAACATAGTGATTGGTAGATGATTTTTTTTTTTTTAAAGATTTTATTTTTATTTATTTGACAGAGAGAGATCACAAGTAGACGGAGAGGCAGGCAGAGAGAGAGAGAGAGGGAAGCAGGCTCCCTGCTGAGCAGAGAGCCCGATGCGGGCCTCGATCCCAGGACCCTGAGATCATGACCTGAGCCGAAGGCAGCGGCTTAACCCACTGAGCCACCCAGGCGCCCGATGATTTTTTTTTTTTAAGTTTTATTTTATTTAAGTAATCTCTACACCCATTGTAGCGTTTGAACTCGTGACTGGAGATCAAGAGTCGCATTCTACTGAGCCAGCCAGGTGCCTCTAAAACTACCTGTTTTTGAAATATAATTTTATTGGAAAGCAGCAATGCCCATTTGTTTCATAATTGTAGCTGCTTTTTATCTATAGCAACAAAGTTGAATAGTTGAAATAATGACCACATGAAGCCCAAACCTAAAATATTTACTGACTGCCCCTCTAAAAAAGCATTTTCTAACTCAGGATGTGGTGTAATGACTCATTCCTTTTTTTCTTTTCTTTAAAGATTTTATTAATTTTGGGGCACCTGGGTGGCTCAGTCAGTTAAGCATCTGCTTTTGGCTCAGATCATGATCCCAGGGTTCTGGGATCGAGCCCCATGTTGGGCTCCTTGCTCACGGGGAGTCTGCTTCTCCCTCTCCTCTCCACTCTTGCTCTCTCTCGCTGTCTCTCTCTCTCTCTTGCTAAAATAAAGATCTTTTAAAAGATTTTACTCATTTATTTATTAGAGAGTGTGCGCGGGAGGGAGAGGAAAAGAGAATTTGAAGCAGACTCAGTGCTTAGTGCAGAGCCCGACCTGGTACTCTCTCCCACAACTGTGAGGTCATGACCTGAGCCAAAACCAAGCGCCAGACATTGAACCTACTACACCACCCAGGTGACCCTGGTCCCTCCATAGCTGCATAGTAGTCTGTTTAGGTGGATGTACTAGGGGTGATTCAGCCTCTCCCCTATGCAGATATTTGCGTGGTTTTCAGTCTTCTGCTAATTCAGATAGTACTTTAAATTGCAAATAAAATTTTTCTCCAAGACTGTCTGAAGACATCACAAACATTTTCCCCATCTTTCTTGCCCATCTTCAAACATCTGGAGTGTAATAAAGGTAACTCATTAGAGTTGGCAACCCTTTCTGCCCACATAGCAATAAACTTCCAGCCCTTTTTTGTCTATTAAAGCTCAACAGTTGGTGCCTGAATTTTGTTTGTTTTAAAGATTTTATTTATTTCTTTGAGAGAGAATGAGTGAGAGAGAGCATGAGAGAGAAGGTCAGAGGGAGAAGCAGACTCCCCAAGGAGCTGGGAGCCCGATGCAGGACTCCATCCTGGAAGTCCAGGATCATGACCTGAGCCAAAGGCAGTCGCTCAACCAACTGAGCCACCCAGGCGGCCCCCCTGAATGTTTTTAACTCCTATTTAGCTCGGTTCTTTCTGTAACCCCGGTGATCACTATGCAGTCCAGAGAGGATAGGGCTGTCTGTTGAGTCCCTTCCCGTGTCCCGGTTCTTTTTCAAGCATAGAAGATGTTTCAGTTTCTTATTGAGAGAATGTGGATAAACATTTCCCCTTTCTTTTTAGCTGAGCTCCTCGCTAAAAAACAGCCATTGAAAACCAGTGAGGTGTACTCTGATGATGAGGAAGAGGAAGAGGATGACAAGTCCAGTGAAAAGTCAGACCGCTCATCCCGAACATCATCATCTGATGAAGAAGAGGAGTAAGCTTGTGTATATTTCGGTCTAGTGGTCAGGATAGGTGGGTTCTTTGGGGAGAAACTTAGTGTAGTTTCCAAAGTCTTCTTGTTTGGGTGGTGAACTACGACTTGGTTCAGTACCCTGAATTGTAGAGCTGAGTTCCCCAACATAGCAGTCCAAACATGTGCTCCTGCCTTTGGCTCCTAGCCTGCACCTCTGGACGTTTTGTCTGGGCCTGGCAGGTAGGCACTAACTTCATGTCACCCTCAGACTGGCCTGGAGTTTCCATTACTTTTCTTATTCTGGTAGGTTATCTGGAATGACAGCCTCACTGAAGACAGTTCATAGGAGCAGGGTTCTGTTACCACTCTTTCCTATGACTTCATTTATTTCTCTTATGGTTAATCACATGTACTTTGGTTAAGTGTTAAGAAGTTGGTAGTATTTCTGTATCTTGGTCTGATTTGTTGTTGTTTTGTTTGTTTGTTGGTGGGGTTTTTTGTTTTGTTCTGTTTTTCCAGAAAGAACACGTGCCGGAGGCTGGGGGTGGGGAAGGGACTGAGGAGGGAGAGAGAAAATCTTAAGCAGGCTCCATGCCTGTGTGGAGCCCAACATGGGGCTGGATATCGCAACCTTGAGATCATGACCTGAGCCAAAATCAAGAGTCGGGGACACTTAACCGACTGAGCCACCCAGGCACCCCTTGATCTGTTTTTATGAGGAACACTTTTCCCATTACCCTTTATTCCTCACAGGAAAGAAGAGATCCCTCCCAAATCACAACCAGTCTCCTTACCCGAGGAATTGAATCGGGTTCGATTATCACGGCATAAGCTAGAGCGTTGGTGTCACATGCCCTTCTTTGCTAAAACGGTCACAGGATGTTTTGTACGGATTGGCATTGGAAACCACAACAGCAAACCAGTTTACCGGGTTGGTGTTTCTTTCCATGGACAATTGTCCATGTTTTAAATATAATGATTCTTGACTGGGAGTAGGAGCTGCTGAACAAGTCTGTCACTTTTCTGCTACCATTTGATGGGAAAATAGACTCTTATTGAGATGCCTTTAGAATAATGACAGTCTGAGGTAACCAGAGATTGTGCATGACCTGCTGCCAGAAAGAGTCTTTGGAGCCCAGTGGCGGGGGGTTTAGATTTAGAATAACTCTCTTTATTTTTCCTTTCATATAAAAATGAGGAGAGAGTCATTTAGGGGGTATTCATTGGGAGTTACATAATCTGGAAGCTTTGTTCATTTGAAAAATAAATAAATGAAAAATTTCCATGTTACATACTGAGTGACTTCTGAAGCAGAATTATATTGAGATTTAAAAACAAACACAAAAACACAGAAAACCACCCTCCAACCTAATAGAGGTGGTTTTGTGAGTTCTGCCTCTATGATCTGAATGGCTGGAACATAGCTGTTTGATTATTTTTTTTCCTTTTCTTTTTGTTTGTTTTAGCCTGGGTTGTACGGTTTTAATATGTGTTTACCTCCTTCTGTGAGGACCAGCAGCCATGCTGTGTCCCAGAAAGCTTGACAAACAGAAACTGACTTCTATGGTCTTCTTACTTGCTTAATAAAAGTGACCTCTGAGATCCCAAGCACATCCCTTAGTAAGGTAGAATGAAGTCAGAGGGGACACTCCTGACAGCTGCACCAGGCTAACTGCCGCCTCTCCTGGCGCTTGCTCACTCTGTGTTCAGGGCTCCTGGTGCTTGGCCATCTGAGTTCTGAACCTGAGGAAGGGGCCCAGAGCACTTGGAAGTTATGGGGTCCTCTCAGTGCAGGGTCACTCATCCACAGCTTAGGTGGGAGTGCGGTGGAGAGCTCTGAAAGGGTCTCTTTTTAACTGGCTTCGCTGTCCTTTCACTTAGGTGGCTGAGATCACAGGCGTTGTGGAAACCGCCAAAGTTTACCAGCTCGGTGGCACCAGGACAAACAAAGGGCTACAGCTACGGTAGGGGAGGCACTGCTAGGACGGCTTCTACTCCTGCTGCCCACGGGCACTGCCTGGTGGGGCTGCCATACTTGCCCCGTGGGGCATTTCCTGTTAGAGGGAACTTGGAGGGAAGCTTATTCTCCCTTCACCTCTGGGAAAGGTAGGGGAGATCCGGGACAAGAAGTGGGAGGACATAGAAAAGGAAAAAGGCTGTTTGGGAGCTCCCTGCCACCCAGAGCCCTGCGGGCATGTCCTTGGTGACTATGGTCAAGAGGCTTGCTTCTGGTCCTGGCACTGTCCCTCACTAACCTGACCTTTGACAGTTCAAGCCGCCTTTTAGGACTTGGTTTCCTCTTCAGTAACATGATCTTTATGGAGTGCTTGCTACGTGCCACTGTTCTGGGCATCAGGATAGAGGCAAAAACAAAGTAGATACACTTAAATCCCTGTCCTCTTGGAGTCTGAAAATTCTAGAGATCCCGTGTAAGAAGTAGAAGCAGTTTGCCAGGATCACTGCAGGTAGCAGCTGATGCATTCGGCTGTACCATGGCCTCATTTGGTCTCTGTGGTCTCCATTCCCTTCTCCTGTCCCCATTATCTTTCCTGGTCTGTTTTAAAAGAGCCAGTTGGGGTAGGCAGTGACCATGACATGCAGAGAGTGACTGTCACTAGGAGAATGGCACTGACTCACTTAACTTTGCCACCATAGGAGTCAGTCAGAAGGCAGTGTGCTTTCTCTCAAGGGAATGGAGTTTCCTTGTCATTCAGGTATCTGCATAATATTTCATACTCTTGATGCCGGATAACTGTGACAAATTTTATGGTAAATGGGCTTTTGAGGCACTGGCCAGGTTCATTTTTTCCCCAATGCTAGCTGTGATTCTTTATCCTGGCTGCCCATTAGAACAGCCTGGGAGGTACTTTTTGTTTAATTTCATCATTCTGATTCAGTTGAACTACAGTGGTGCATTCACATTAGAATTTCTACAGATCTTTCTGGGTGATTCTAAACGCTGGCCAGGGTTGAGAACCACAGAGATGGGTGGTTCACAGTCTGGTTGGGTTGCCTTGCTGCTACTGCAGGTAACATACCCATTCTTGGAGATGCTGTCTCTTTTTTATGTAGGCATGGCAACGACCAACGAGTGTTCCGCCTAGAATTTGTCTCAAACCAAGAATTCACTGAAAGCGAATTCATGAAATGGAAAGAAGCGGTAAGTGGATAATGGCACCTAGCACTTTGTGAAAAATCTGAGAATGTTTCCAGAATCTCTTATTAATGACCTTTTGTCATGTTTTGGTCTAGATGTTCTCTGCTGGCATGCAGTTGCCCACTCTAGATGAAATCAATAAGAAGGAGTTGTCTATTAAAGAAGCTCTTAATTATAAATTCAATGATCAGGACATTGAAGAGGTAAGAAACCTAGTGCCCCAGAGACTGGAAATTTTCAGTAAGAACCGGTGTTCAAGAAGATCGTGACTTTCTTTCCTTTCCCAGTATCTGGACGTTTTTATCTGTGCTACTATTGCAGAAGGATGAGAGAATATTGCTATTAACTACCTTATTCATAGTTCATCCAGATTTTCTCTGTACATTCTCATTTGAAGTCCTAGAGTAAAGAAGTGTACTTCAAGTTCAGGGATCTGTATTCTGCTAGGCTTGGTCCTTCAAGAGTTTCCTTTCTCCAGAACATTTTTGTAAAGTTCTTTGATCTCTGTTCTCTTGGGCAGTGGCTAGCCTTACAGTACCAGGTCCTTAGGCTGCTGCTGCTTATTGGTGCATTTTCCTTCAGACTGTGCCAGAAGAATCTCTGTGACCCTGGAAGCAGCATGGTATCCCTTGAAATGAATTCGCTCTGTCTCTCTGGGGCTTGACACTGCTATAGAAAGAGCAGCCCCCTTTTAACTAGCTGCTAGCCTCCAAAATGGCTCCTTTACCCTGTCTGCAGAAGTAGTGTAGGAATACCTCACTGCCGGTATCTCCTCTCTGGTACAGATTGTGAAAGAGAAGGAAAGGTTCAGGAAAGCTCCACCCAACTATGCTATGAAGAAGACTCAGCTGCTAAAGGAAAAGGTGAGGACTTGCACTTGAATCTCCTTTCTTGTCCTGTAAGATGTGGAAATCAGACTTGTTCATCCCCTGCTCAGTTAGTGGTGGCAGGATTGGGCTCCAGAGGAAGCAACACGGTGCCTTCCTGGCATCTAGGCACCATCCCTTGGCCATTTTTCTTTCTGTAAATTGTGTCCATTCCGTTCCCTTTACTTTCCTAGTCCCTTTTGTTTTGTGTGTAATAAGACAGAAGCCAGGGTCCTCTCAGCACTAGGTCTGAACAGATGATGCTGCCAAGCCCAGCTGAGGTGGGTGGCTTTCCATTTTTCACATCAGGATGGGGGGTGAGCCTTGGTAGGGTGAGTGAGCCCCACGGGGCCTGAGTTCCAAGGTCAGTGTTACACATCCCTGTACCAGGGGCCCTGGGCCAGATAGGATACGGCAGGGTGTTAACTACTATAATAAGAATTATACCTTGCATTTGTAAAGTTTGTTTTCAGTGTCCTTTCATATTTCCTGTCATTTGTTCATCATGTGAGCTGTCTTGCCTGTGCTGGAAGTAAGGGGAGACATGATACAAGGCCTGTAATAGCCAAAAACTAACACGTCTCTCTGTGTACAGGCCATGGCTGAGGATCTGGGGGATCAGGACAAGGCCAAACAGATCCAAGACCAGCTGAATGAGCTGGAGGAGCGGGCAGAGGCCCTGGACCGCCAGCGAACCAAGAACATATCCGCCATTAGGTGTGTTACAGAACCTCGGGCTCCCATTCTGAACCCACAGACCTTGCCACAATCATCAGGCCAGCCTGTGGCCTTGCACGCACAGCGCTGGTTCCATGTGGCTTCAGGGTCAGGGCTGAGGGCTTCCCTCCCTCCTTCCACAGCCCACTGACTCACCCTCTTACTCCCCCACAGTTACATCAACCAGCGGAACCGGGAGTGGAACATTGTGGAGTCTGAGAAGGCCCTTGTGGTGAGTAAGACAACTTTATTTAGATCACTGAAAACAATTTTAATTAATAAAATGATAGGAAATCTTCTGTACATCTTGTTCCCATTTATTTTTCTAATTACTGACGTTAACATGTACAATTCACGTACATGGGCTCTGGGTGCACACACAGACCCATAAGATTGATCAATTGATGACGACAAGCAGTAATCTCCTGCCCATCTTACCCTCCCCATCCCTTAGCCTCTACTCCACAGGTGTTCATTTTTATCGACTTTTGCTTTTGTTCTTTCTGTTGTTGCCCCCATATCTGCTCTGGTCTTGAAGGGAAGACGATGATAGACCACTTTTGACTTTCTTTAGCCCTTGAAAAGACTGTTATTGGGGCACCTGGGTGGCTCAGTGGGTTAAAGCCTCTGCCTTCGGCTCAGGTCATGATCCCAGGGTCCTGGGATCGAGCCCCACATCGGGCTCTCTGCTCAGCAGAGAGCCTGCTTCCTCCTCTCTGCCTATTTGTGATCTGTCTGTCAAATAAATGAATTTAAAAAAGAAAAGAAAAGACTGTTATTTATACGTAAGTTTAGGATAAATGAAAGGCGGGGGAGAAAAAAAGACAGTTCTGTAATGCACACTGTCTGTTTTAGGCTGAAAGTCACAACATGAAAAACCAACAGATGGATCCCTTTACCAGGCGGCAGTGCAAACCTACCATCGTTTCTAACGTGAGTGCCGAAAGAGGACGTTTTAGTCAGGACCTAGATTCTAGGACATAAAATGAATTCCATTAGGAGATTAATAAGGAAGTTAAAAATAATGTTGTCTTAGTGGGATTTGCATGGCTCAAACTCTTAGGTCTGGCTACCTCTTTTTTTTTTCTTTTCAATTTTTTTAAAATCTTGCTGTAGGACGTACAGAGAGTGAAAACCTGGCATGGATTTGTAGACACCTCCAGACTCCCTGCTCTGTCCACCCCCACCCCCACCCCCGCTGGTGTCAGGGTGGGTTTACCAATGCAGCAGACATGAGGAATGTGGAGGCTGGGCCACCTAGGGCCAGGCCAGCTTGGGGCTGGGCTTCAGAGCTTTAATTGCTGTTCTTTGCTGCCTTGAGGAAAACCCCACTGAGCTGCTGATGGGTCCACTGTGGTGCTTGTCATGTTCGTGGTGGTTGATGGGAAAGAATCTGGCGTAGCACTGTGTGAGTGTTAAATACTCTCTGAAATAATGTAATTTCTCTCTCAGTCCAGAGACCCAGCTGTTCAAGCTGCCATCTTGGCCCAGCTGAATGCAAAATACGGTTCTGGAGTATTACCAGATGCTCCAAAGGAAATGAGCAAGGCAAGTATGGTACTGCCCGGAGGCCCGCAGAGCAAGGCTGCCGGCCCGGATGCCCGGCCTGGCGTAGGCCTGACTCATCTCACCCAAAGGAACATCGCCTCCCACCTGCAGTCCATTCTCAGTTCTGATTCTTAACAAATACGATAAACAGCTACTGAATTTTAGTCGGACAACCTAAATGCTAAACCCAACGCCACTACTTAAGTAAGGCCTGGATTACAGCATTAGGTGACTGACACGTAGCCCTCTGAACCACGTTTTCTCACGTGTAAAATGGGGGTAGTACTCTATTCTGCTGTCTTGCGGGATAATTAGGAGAAGCTGATGACACATAAGGATCAGATTGTAGAGGTGAAAGGTCTTTGAATACTAAAATGTTAAATGGAGAAACTGCCCATTTAGAAGCAGTTTTTCGCATAAGTTAGGTCTTCTCCTGTGGAGCCCAAACTGTCCCAGGAATTTCTGAAATCTTGGGTCAGAAGGTGGCTTATTGTCTTAAGCCTCCCCCACATGCCCCACACCACTGACATGAGCCTTCCCTTTCCTGTCATAGGCTTCAGAAAAGAAACCTTCTGTGGCCTCTCCTGTTCTTCTGAGAGAAGGAATCGGAAAAGAGCCTTCGCAAAGAGAGAGCTAATGAACTTGAACCAAAGCTTTTTTTTTTTTTTTTTTTTTTTTTATACCATTAGTGGCTGCTGCTTCTTGAAGTCTGCTTGCATTTATACTTTTATAATGAGTTTTTCCTCTTCACGTTGCAGGGTCAGGGAAAGGATAAAGATTTGAATTCTAAGTCAGCCAGCGACCTCTCAGAAGATTTGTTCAAAGTACATGATTTCGATGTGAAGATTGATTTACAAGTTCCCAGCTCGGGTAGGTGAGGGTCGGGGAGCGGAGCTGGCTGAGGACCAGATGGCATCAGGGCTGGACTTGGCCAGCAGGGAGGTCCGATGTTCGGGAAGCAGGGCGGGTGTCCACTCGTCTGTATCTGTAGAGGCCACAGTAAGCGCAGCTGCAGGCGTGTTTGAGAGGGAGCAGGGCCAGGCAGGCAGGCTGCTGGAAGGAGTGCCTCGCAAGACTAAAAAGGATCTGGTGGGCTCCTCAGATGCCAATTGGCTCTTCTCTCCCACAGAGTCAAAGGCTTTGGCCATCACCTCCAAGGCTCCACCAGCCAAAGATGGGGCTCCACGGAGATCGCTAAACTTGGAAGACTACAAAAAACGACGAGGGCTTATTTGAGCGCACCCAGCCTGCTGCTTCTGACCCTGCATGCCCCATCACAGTGTCCTCTTTTCCTCTTTTCCTTTGATTTGCCCTCTTTGGGCTGGAGCAGCAGTAGAACTGGGAAGAGACTCTAGAACTGCCAGTCATCTGTACTATAAACCATTTGCTGTATAGACCTTCCTTGTCTGCACCATCTCCCACCCACCTGCTGGGCCTCTCACCCAGTGTGGGCCTGGGCTCTCTCGGGCTTTATCCATGTCTTTAGATTTGTGTTTGCCCTTTTTTGTTTTGTTTTGTTTTTGTTTTTGTTTTTTTGTTTTTGTTTTTGTTTTCAAACCAGCACAGTTCATTGGCCACTCTGCACACATTCAGTATTAGCATGGAGCTGGGATTCCTGCTGGAGCCCCTGGAGGCGACAGCAGCAGCACCAGGCAGTCTCCCCCGAGGGCTGCCTCGGACCCAACCATTGACCATTTGGCCCTGGACCCTTTTGGAGGGAGTGGGGACTGGGCACCTGCAGTCCTCCTTCCTCTCTCCTCATCTTTCTCTTCTTCCCATCTCTGCAGAAGAGAGGTTTTCAAATCCAATTTAGTTTCCAAAAAGTGTACATTTGGGGGGGGGGGGGCTGTTTGAGAGAGAGAGCGTGAGCGTGCGTGTGTGTGCGTGTGTATGTATGTGTCTGTAAGTGTGGATTTTTTTATCATTTTTTTAAAAATGCAGTACTCTTTGTATCAGTCTGTCATGGGTCTATAGCTGTTTCAGATATTTTTCAGCTGTACTTGAGCATCTGAAACTGCAAGAAAGAAACTCATTAAATGTGATTCTTCTTACTAAACAGGCCTGACTGCTGTAGCTATGTAACATCCCCTCCCCCACAGCCCTTTCCCCACTCCGCTCCCACCTCAGAGAAAGCCTCCCTGCCACACACTCCTCACACCCCTCCACCCCCGTGTGGTCCCTGCCCTGTAGGCTGTGTCCCGGCAGGCAGGTGGGAAGCCCCCTAGCCAGGTACCAGACAGGGCAGTGCACGTGTCTTGCTCCCACCATGGGGACGGCCCACAGCTTCTTGGATGCACATAGACTGTGTCTTTTCCCCACCCCCACGTACTCGTCTCTTCCTAGTGATTCTGTTTTGCTGTTTCAGGAGGAATGATATTTCGTTTTGTTTCTTTGAAGAGAAAGTATTCCACGTGACTGTGGCAAGAACGAACACCAAAAGGTCTCGGTTGCAGATGTTACAAGCATGTGCAGTTTTGTGTGTGTGTGTGTGTGTGTGTACCTATATATATGGTAAGCATATATATTGTTGTGCAGCTAGGGGGAAGCCAGCAAAGAAGTGTGTATGTCTTTATGAAATGTTTGAAAAGAGATAAGCTGACGGCTTGATAATCATTCTCAGGTGTAAAGCTCCAAGTGTAAATAAAAGTGGCATTTAACAAATCTTTTCAGAACAAAGTACAGCTGACTATATATACCAAGAACTAAGCTAAAGAAACAGCTGAGAGCGGCCGAGTCCCACGAGAGGGAGAGGAACTTAGAGGCTCTGCTCTGTACTTCTTCACCCTACTTTTCTGTCAGGAAGTGGGATGACGGGAAATCACGGACTTCAGTTATATGTAAACGGAAAAATGAACTTGGTGACTCTTCTGGGTTTAGTGGAGCCTCGGTGTTGCTTTAACTTAGTTTACACTTTTTTATTTGAAAACGAAGCAGCAATGGATGGTTTAAAAAAAAAAAGTATTGTGACTGTAAACCTGGTGAACTGTGACTGTAACCCAGCTCTATGGTGGCTGTGCTGCAGTTCGGTTGGGCAGAGGTGGGCAGTGGACTCATTAAAATCATCTATACTTGAACAGTCCATTGGCCGAAAGCCTTTACAGATTGTTGTGTAAATGTGGAATCACAGACTGCGAACCGTTGCCCGAACTCCGGCAAAGTCCCGGAGGCTGCTGGGACCTCTCCTATCATGACGAACCTGGACTGTTTTCTCTTTCTGGTTTTCAGAGACATGAAATTATAGAACCCATCTAATTTGCTGGAGTCATTCTGATCCACTGTAGATCTGTATTTAGTATCATTTGGATTTGGAGAAGTGTCGATTACATTATGGCTGTGTAATAAAATTTTTATTAAAACTGCATCACACCTGTAGCCACTTTACCCCCACTCCCCACATGCAGCTGCGGAAACTTGGGCTCCTGAGACGCCAGCACAGGGCCAGGAGAAAGGCCGCCCAGCGGACCCCCTGAGGAGTCTCCTTGGTGGTTGGAGTCAGGACTGAGGACTCCTCTCCAATCTCCACTGAGGCAGGGCCTCTGAACTGAGACCTTGACCAGACGTAAGCTGTTGGCTTCGTCTCCCACCCACCCCCACCACCAGCGGGGTTTCTTGGCAGTTCTCAGTATTTCTTAGGCTGGGGAGTTGCTGCCGTGGCGCCCTGCTCCACGCCTCCCCCCACGTCCCATGTGGTTTCAGTGTTGAAGGATGCGGCACCTAAGGCTGTTTTATACATTTTTCACTTCCTTCCAAGAAGCAAAAAGGCCAATGTCCATAAGCCTAGCTCACGATGTATAGGTCTGTTTGTCTGTCTTGGTTCTGACAGGTGCAGGGAAACTCTACTGCCTACAGCTTCCCTTCAAAATGCTTTTTTCTTTGTTTCTGTGGAGTCCTGACCTGTCACTCAAACTGTACAGATATTTGTAAATAAACTTTCAACCCTGTTTTAACAAGGGAATCAGATTTAGTCCAAGGATTGCATCCCAAGTGGCAACTCTCAGTCATGTTTTGGAAGTCGAAGAGAGCCTCTCTTGTGCTTGGTTTCCCTTCTTCCCCTTCTCTTAGCTTGACACCCCCCTAACCTAAAGTGGCTCTTTTTAGCTCTTCAGCAGCCTGGTTCCCCAGAAGCTTCTCTGGAAGCTGTCTAGGGCCAGGGAGACCTCCAGTTGGCCTGGAACTTGGAACCAACCAGCTTTAACAGAACCTCGTAGGACCCTCATACTGCCCCACCCCAAGGAGAGGCTGCTGCTTCCAGCTTTCAGTGACCTGGGCACAGTTCCTTTGCTCTCCTGTTCCCAGCTTATCATGAGTGCCAAGGGGGAGCCCAGGGATTGGAGGCCATGGAGGAAATACTAGTATCCTTTTCTCAGTTTCCCACGATAGGGAGCTCTGTAAGGGCTTCACGGCCCCACAGGAGGATGTGTTTCGAACCTTTCTGACCATAGTTTAAGAAGCAACATCCTGGATCATCTACTCCCCTTTTGAGATGGAAAGGTGGGGGAGGTGATAATTCCAATGGTAGGAGCCCAGTCCAAGCCCACCTCTGGTGTTGGGAGAGGTGGGTCCCTGGGGTTCACCCTGCAACTGTGCCAGTGAAGTTTTCTCCCAACTCTGTAAGACTCCCACTGCCTGCTGGGAACAGTGGGATCTCTAGGCCCTAAAGAGTGGGGATTCTTACCAGAGGACAGCCTTATCTGTGCATCTCCCAAGATCCAGTGCCCTAGGGCAGCCATACCCCAGGACAGAAAGAAAACTGACTGCCACAGGCAGAGGGGAGAGAAGGCCTTGGTGTGGGGGGCTTTTCTTGGGTAATCCCAGATTCCAATGTCCAGCAATTCTTGGGACCCAGGAGACCATCAACCCCTACCACAGAGTTTTTCTGTGACATTACTGACCCCTGGGGACCTCTGAGTTCCTTGAAGAGTGAAGTGTTGGGCTGGAGGGAACAGCACCACTATAAGAGGGCCGAGGAGCAGCCTGGCTTCTCTGTAAGGCTCCCCAGGCCAGCCCCAGTCCTGGCTGAGCAGAACCTGGAGGTGGACTTTCATGGCCCTCACAGGGGGCTTAGCTACTGCAGCTTAGGCACATTTAGGGATTCCAGAAGGTGCTCTGGGCCCAGGGGAGACCCAAGAGTCACAAGGCACTGCAAGCTCAGTATAGGGTTCACATCCTAGTTCAGCCACTCACTTCCTAGGGCTGAGCTAGTTAACTCCTCTGAGCCACAAATTTCCCTGTCTTTAACATAAGATCTGTTAGGATCCTGTTAAAGATTAAGTGTACCTTCCCCCAGAAGTGGTTCAATAAATGCTATGGTTAGAGCAGAGGCTGCCTGGAAGGAGAGACTGCAGAGTTGCAGGGGTCGGGGTCCACATGGAGTAGGCAGGGGGCTGAGGGAGGGGGTGTAAGCGGCGGGAGACCAGCCAGAGTGGGGCAGCGGGCCAGAAGCTGGAGCGCTTGGCTTGGAAACCAGGCAGCTCCCACCTCTGGAGCCAAGAAGCTCTGCTTCCAGGTTGAGATTCTGATGGGTGGGCACTGAGGTGGGCCTGGGGAAAGTCCAGAGGAGCAGAGCTGCTTTTCGGCCTCCCCTCTCCAGACAGCCCTCTCCAGACGGCCCAATCTGAAAGTGACTGGGAAGGCCACCCCACCTCACCACGCCCCATCAGAAGGATGGCGAGGTTCCACCTACCCACCCCCACCAAAAGCCATTAAAACACAGAACAGTACCAGACCGGAAAATCCGTGTAAAGAAGACGAACAAAATGTTCTGATCCTTCCCACGGTGACAACCTCAATATCCTCTTTAAAATATCAAATTTTTATGAGACACCTGGGTGGCTCACTTAGTTAAGCCACCAACTATTGATCTTGGAGTCATGAGTTCTAGCCCCACGGAACCTTTTTTTTTTTTTTTTTTTTTTTTTTAAATTTTTTTCTTTTTAGCTGTCAGTGACCCTGCTTTGCAAAATGCGCGGAGGCGGCATCTTGCTCGGCTCACATTCACCTCTCTGACCAGGAATGCACGCGTCTGTCTCCAACCATTTTCCCTTGAGAACTCCTCCTCACCCTTCCGCGCTCAGCCCGAAGGTGACCTCCTCCGGAAGCCTCCCACTCGGGTTTGGGAGCATCTTCTGCTGGCTCTCCCTAGTGCGGCACTCACTACGCTGTACTGTTAGTATTTATGAGTCTCCACCCTCAGCCTGGAAGTGACTTGTGTCTGCCGCGTATTCCCCAACTCTCAGCGCCACCCGGCACTTAGAGAACGCCCAGTAAATGTGGTGGAGGGAAGGGGAAGGAAGCGGGGCAAGGCGGTTGTCCAGCAGAGCCGCTGTGTTCTGGGGCATGTCCCTCCCATTCTGCCCCCAGACCGCAGCGCCCGCGGGTCTGGGACCCAGGCCGCCCACCCTTTGAGTGCGCCCCAAGACCGCGAGAAACGCGCCTGAGGCAGATGGCAGCGGCTCGCTCATCCGGGGCCTGTGCGAACCTACAGCCTCGGCCTCCGCTCGCCCACTCCGGGCCCCGCTGCCTGCAGGTGCGCGCGCTCCTCCAGGCGTGGCCTCCAGCGGAATGCGGGCGACTTCCCGGGTTTGGGAGCGCGGTCCGAGCTTTAAACCCCCGCGGCCGGCGCGGAGGAGGAGCGGCACCAGCTCCCCCCTCCCAGCTTCCCCGGTTTCTCCTGGCCACCGGATGTTCTGCGCACTCGGTGGCCGGGCACCCGGCGTGGAAGTCTGGCCGGCAGAGGTATCACCAGTGGAATGAGGGGAGGCACCCACGCCATCAGTACAAGATTCCGGGAAGAGCCCTAGTGGGGACGTGGGGTATGGGGCGTTCTCAGATCAGTCCCTTCGACCGGCAGCCGCATCCTTGACCTCAGATGCTCTCGGGCCCCTCTGCCTCCACTTGGCCATCGGGAGAGACCTGTGGGTTCTGAGTTCTGGAGAGAGGGAGGAGGGAGAACCACAGGAACACAGACTCCTGGGAGGGATGGGAAACCTTGCTTCTGAACGGTGTCAGGAGAGAAAATGTTCTTACTGCGCATACACAGGCGTGGTGGCACATTTTGTTTGTTTTAAACCAGTGATTCAGATGGTGAAGGGTCAGCAAACGCTGCTGGATCCCTAGCCCTGCTAAACTGTCCTAGCCGGCAAACCCAGCATATTCCCACCAGGTCTGTCAATAATGGGGTGAGAGATTGCATGGGAAGGAAGAGACACCCAGGAGCAAGGAAAAGGCTCTAGGGTTGTCAAGTGAAAACAGCCTTTCACTCCTTATCCTGGAGGAAGGAGACCTCCAATTCTTACCTCCCTCCCCCCAAGTTGCCATTGGGCCCTGGCTCTGGCCAGCCCTCCAGCGCCCTGTCTAGTATGCTCTGGGCAGAAAAGGGCATCAGACTGAGGGGGCTAGGGAATGGGTGGGACGCATGGAGCAGCTGAAAGGGTAAGGTCTCACCGACAGTCCCTCGGAAACAGCCATTTAGCATCCAGGTGCCTGTTTTCTGATTGGGTCCTTTCTGGCTTCCTTCCTCCAGATGATGATGTAAAGCGACACACCACCACCCCAAGTAAGGAAGGGAGGTCATTATAGGAGCTACTCATTCCTGCATCCTTTTCACCTAGCCCAATGCGTGCTTTGAGGAAGCTGCCCAGTGGAAGTTTGCTCTGTGAATGAATGAATGAATCACAGGTATTGTCACAAAACGCTGGAAACTCCGGGTCAGTTAAGTCCCTTGGAAGACACCAAGTCCCACAGAGCATGTCTCTCAGAGTTGCTGACCAGAATGAGACCTTGTACCACTTAGTCCAGCGGAAGATTTGCCACCACCCTGTTCCTCCCCCTCCCCACCCACAAACACACAGAGACACACAGACACACGTACCAGAGAGGCTCTGCTCTCCCTGGGAAGCTTTCAAGTTCCCTCAAAGTGAAGGCTGCGCTCTATCCTTTTTCCCTCCCTGCCTGTGGGTCTTGTGAAGAAGAGACTGGCGCTCTGCCAGGCCAGGGGTGGTGAGCAATAACTTTATCCTGATGCCCTGCTGTCCTGGGAGTGGAGGGAGGAGGAGCAGAGCTAAACGAGGCAGGCTGGGGAATGAAACCAGGCCCCCAGAAAACCTTCACCTCACACACCCCATTTTCCAGCCCTCCCCCTTTTCCCAGCTCTTGTGCCCAGTGTTGTTACTCCCTAGGAGGTATGTAGCTCCCGGGCCTGATAAATCCTGAAGGCCATGGGGAGGGGGAAAGACTCAGCTACTCCAGAGAGCAGGCATTGAGGGGGTGGGCGGTGGTAAAGGAGGATCCATGAACTGAGATGGAGAACAAGAAGAAAGATTATTTTTTTCCTCAGATACACATAGCTGGCCTTGTGGATAAGGTCAGACACCAATGGCCTCTCTCAGATCAGCCACCTCATGACCATCAAAACCTTGAAACATTCCTCTCTGCCCCCGCCCCCGTTTCCCATTTTTACAGCTCAGAAGAGGCCATTCCTCCATCTACATAGTAGTCTGATTTTCTCCACAGCCTTCTACGTTCTTCGTTCTTCGCAGAGTCATTTACTCACAGCCTCAAAGACTGTGGAAACTGAGGCACAAACAACAGGATTCCAGGTTGTGAAAGGTCATTTCTGGCTCAACTAAGAGGACAGGAGAGCCCCCTCACCTTGTCCCCCAATGGGTGTCCCTTCTGCCTTCTACCTTCTGCCTGTGGGAGGTAGAGGCAGACTCTCCCTTCATTGGATAAGGAACTAGAGACTGAACTACAAGATGCTAATAAAAGAAAGTATGCATGGCACAGGAATAGAACTTAGGGGACCTAGCCAAGACACTCTCTGGCTTTTCCACCAACTAGCTCTGTGGCCCTGTGCAAATATTTTAACCTTCTGGTATTGAGCCATCTAACTCCTTTGTTACTTATCCTGTATTTTGAGAAGAATAGGATGCATCTAAAGGCCTTTCCCACTCTAAAATCTGTGAAATGCACTCTCATTTCAATACCTATTCCCAGGTTTCCCCTCACCTTTCCACTGTGGGATACCTCCTCAGTATGGCAAAGAGCTCTTCTTTGGTTGCTGGGCTTAGGACAAATGCCTGGTACAAGAAGAAAAGGAGTTGCCCCTAAGTTTTCTCTTGGCAGCCAGGACAGAGATCCATCTCCTGCCTTGTTTGTGCCTCCAGTACTGTCCACACATTGACTGGCAAACAACTTTGACAGGTGCACAAAACATGGTCCCTCCTTGCTGGCTCTCTCCACCCTGGATTTGCCCCCAGTCCTCCCCTGCCCTGACCCAGTAGGAGGGTCCTACTGAAGACCAGGGTAGCCTCCAAAGAGGGAGGGGGTGAATGCAGGAGACATGGTTCCTTCTGGACCTTCAAGCTCTAGATTACACCCCTCCCACACACCCAGGCTCCCAGAGACCTCCGTGTCCCAGAGGAGGTCGCCATGTGATTTCCTAGACCCTTCCCAGAGGACCTGAATACTCAAACTCCTGTATTTCCTTCTTTCTTTCACTCCTGCATTCCCTCCTTCCCCTCCACTCATCCTTCCACACTTTGACTTTCTTCATCAGTTCCCCCAAGATCTTCTCCTTTCTTCTCTGTTGGAGCTTCCCATTCTCTCTCTGAACTCTCCTTTTCTCTCCTCCTGGGCCATCCTTGAATCTGGCTGAGAGGAGATAAGCGAAGGAAAGCGTCTCCTTTTGGTCTCCATCAGTATCAGAAGCAGTCCTTCTGGGACACCCTGCCACAGGGCGCCCAACAGGCACTGGCCACCTAAGGAGGGATCTGCACCAGTGGCATTTGGGGGAAGACAAGAAATATCGCGAAATACAAACTTCGACTCAAAGCAGCCTTGCAGCTGACCACTAACTTGTCAAGTGTCTGAAGACCGGAGCATCCCGATGCCACCATGAGCACATCACAGTGTGTGAAACCCTTGACCAGCAGCAGGGTTCTCTTTTCCCATCACACCCATAGCTCTGGGTCAGGGGAGGTTCTCCTAAATCTACAAAGGGAAGAGACTGCTTAAGATCACATCTAGAGTGTGACCAACCTGAGACTGGCTCTTTCTACCACCCACACTAAAACTATTCCAGGGTTTTCTAGATTTTACATCTTTTCATTTGATTGTATTCTCACAGCAATCCCGTGAGATGGACAACAGCCTTGAGGAGGAGAAGCAGTAGTTCAAGGAGGTGAGACAACTTGCTTTTATGGTCACACAGCGGACTCCAAGCTTCCGAACTCCATAGGGGAAGGAGGAAGAAGGGCTCGGTGCCCCCGCCCGCCAGTAGCCAAAGGATGCTGCCCAGGACTCCGCCGGGACACCCGGAGAGACTCAGGCCCCGCCCCCTGACCTTGTTCTCTGCCCTCTGGGAAGTGGGGAGCTTGGGGAAAAGAGGCCTCAGGTCGTTCCCGGGACAGAGTCCTCACTTAGGCGCACGCCGTGGGGTGAGGCTTCTTCGGGAAGCTGATGGCCTTGCATTCAGCGCAGAAGGGGCCCCGGGAGCGTAGGAAAGCCAGGAAGCCTTGGCCCAGGGATGGATGGAACGCGGAAAGGAGCCGGAGGGACGGGGCGGGAGAGCGAGAGCGGGACCACCTCCAAGACCGTGGGGCCCGGAGGCGGGGCGACCCCTCCCGTCTCCTCGAGGGCGGGCACAGGGGGCCCGCGCGGGCCAGGCCCCTGCTTTGTGTCCGCGAGGTCTGGGTTTCCCGGCCACCTGCAGGAGCGACAAGGAGCTTCCCGGCCCGGCAAGGGCCCTTGGAGGCCCGCGCTTTCTCTGAAAGTGAAAGGAGTGGGCGGGGGGCGCGGCCGAGGCGGGGCCCAGGAGGGCAGGCCGCGCAGGCTCCGCCTCGGGGCAGTCTCGCGCCGGGGGCGCCGAGCGTCTCCAGTCCTCGCCGCGGCGCGGGCTGGTGGGCTCCGCTGCGGCTCGCGTGCGGGGAAATGACCCTGCCCGGGGGCCCGACGAGCATGGCGCGGCCGGGAGGCGCGGGGCCCTGCAGCCCGGGGCTGGAGCGGGCCCCGCGCCGGAGTGTCGGGGAGCTGCGCCTGCTCTTCGAGGCGCGCTGCGCGGCGGTCGCTGCCGCCGCCGCCGCAGGGGAGCCCCGGGCCCGCGGGGCCAAGAGGCGTGGGGGACAGGTCCCTAACGGGCTTCCGCGGGCTCCCCCTGCCCCGGTGATCCCGCAGCTGACTGTGACAGCTGAGGAGCCGGACGTGCCCCCGGCCAGCCCCGGGCCGCCGGAGCCGGCGGGTGTCTGGCTCCCGGCCGGGGACTCCTCGCACCTGCAGCAGCCGCGCCGCCTCTCCACCTCGTCGCTCTCCTCCACTGGCTCCTCGTCGCTGCCCGAGGACTCAGAGGACGATCTGCTGAGCGACAGCGAGAGCCGAAGCCGCGGCAACGTGCAGCTGGAAGCCAGCGAGGACGTGGGTCAGGTATGGGCCGCGGGGGCGGGGCCAGCGCGGGGCGCGGGGGCTGTGCACCGCAGACCCAGCTCGGAGCTGGCGGAGGGCTGACCCCGGCGCTCAGCTCCCTCCGCCGAGGTCTGACCCTCACTGCTTAGCGGGGGCACTGGGGTAGCAGGGAGGCGTCGGGCCGACCTCCTGCCTTGGCAGTTTAATCCGGGCTCCCATCGGCGGGTCGCGACCCGGGCCCTAGGGCGTCTAAGAAAGAGAGGCAGGAGGAGTCTGCAACCGGCCGTGGGCACCAGGTGGGGCGGGGGTGCAGATCGTGACTTGCGAGCTGGAAAGTGGGGCCGGAGAGATCGGAGGGGCTTGGACTTGCCCGGCGAACTCTCGGAGAGAGAGGGGCGAACGAGTCTCCCTCTTTCCCCGCCCCCTCTCCCGCGCGGCGGCCCCACCCCCGCCGTTGCCACGGTTTCCCTCTCCTGAGTGGGAGTGGAGCGGCGCTCCAGGCTCTGCTCAGGAGCTGCCGCCGTCTGCTCCCCGCGCCCGCACGAGGCGTGGACTCAGAGAAGGGAGGGTCTCGGGTTTGGGGGCTCCAGCAGGGAGTGGAACGCAGCCCTTCCCCGCTTTACTGCTCCTAATTAAAGCCGGGAGAAGGTAAACTGAGGCTGACAGCAGGGGGATCCTCCTGCTAATCGCCGCCTCTGGTAACCTGGCTGTTCGGGGCCAGGTTTGACCCCCGGATAACCCGGGTCAGGGTGCAGCGAAGTAATTCCTAGTGCCTGCCCCTTAGGGGTGTGCAGCGCCTGGGATAGCCATCTTGTCCCCTCTTTTTAACCAAGGCCAAATATTTTAAATAACTACCCGCGGTCAGCGTGAAGGAGTTGCTCTAGATCCACGTTATGCAAGTGTCCCTGGAGCGGAGGGAGAGGCGAAGGGCGCCCCGCAGGCTCTGGTGGCTCCCGGCCCGCCCAGAAGGGCGGTGAGAGCTGCGGACACACGCGGGGGTGGCCTGGGCGCGGTGCGGAGAGCCCTGAGACGCGGTCTCCGCCTGCTGAACCTGGGCTTCACAGCTCTGTCGGACTGGACGAGGCGGAGGAGCCCCTGTAACGACTAGCAGTGATCTGACTCAGTTACCCGTTGAAATTTACATTACCCAGAGGGCAGCGTGATTTTTAAGGGACATAAGGGAAAAAGGTCTCCTAGAGCAGGAAAACACACACACACACACACACACACACACACACACACACACACACACGCCACCCGCAGGTGTAGGGTGCTGGGAGTCCCTCTCTCCTCCCCCCGGAGCTAAGGATACCCCTGATCCATGATCATTCCTAGTACAACCCCGGCTCCTACAGGGATGCGGTTGACACCGAGGGATTTCCAGGGCGGTGGAATGTGGGGCAGTGAGAGAACTCCTTTCCCACCTCCTCCGAAATACGGAGCAGTAGGTCTGGGTGCACCACTGCCCTGGTCCGATCTCTGACAAGCCGAGAAGCGGGTGCAGAAGAAAGTACGGCAGGATCTCAGCACCCCCTCCCGCCCCCGCTTCCCTCTTCCGCCCCCAGTCGGAGCAGCTCCCGCGGCCCAAGCCTGCCTGCAACGTAGGCAGCCCGGCTGGGGTCAAGACTTCGGGGACCCGTCAGCAGCTGTGCCCCGGGTGTCTTCGGCTGATCTCTCCCTCCCCAAGTTCCGCGCTCTTCCGGCGTGGCCAGGAGCTGGAGCAGATGGCCGCCGAGGGCCCTTCCAGCTCCAAGGCTGCGGCTCCCAGGCCTTCCCAACCCCCAGCCCGCCGGGGCCTCCCCGAAGGCAAACAGCCACGGCGGTGGCAGATAAGCCAGTAGCTGTTGACAGAGGCTGCCTGCGTCCGCGTGGAAGGGCCCGGCGCGGACTTTGCCTCGCGGCGGTCCGGGAGAGGCACAGAGCGCCGCCCAGGTTGCCTTTAGGGCTTCCCCGATCAGAAACCTGAGGCCGTGGGAGGGCGGTGAAGGATGTGCCTGGGAGAAGGGTCATGCAGCAGTCCTGGGGAGCTGCCATCTAGCCAGCCCCTTACACTCGGGCCTGGGCACCTAACG
Source organism: Lutra lutra (assembly GCF_902655055.1). Classification (NCBI taxonomy): domain Eukaryota; kingdom Metazoa; phylum Chordata; class Mammalia; order Carnivora; family Mustelidae; genus Lutra; species Lutra lutra. Next base: position 61,070,048 of record NC_062284.1, read on the forward strand.
GGCTAGCTCTGAGCGAGAGGCCACCGAGCCACCGAGAAGGCTCTGCCTTGCCTCTACCTGGCATACAGTCATACGTGGCACATGGGGTCTTGAGTTATGTCTCGGGGTTCACTCAAGACGTAGAGGCTCTGTCTCCTAGGAGCACCACATATTCTGTCCAGAGCCTGGGGCTGGGCTCCCTCTCCACTGCCCGCCTAAGAGTAGTTAGGACTGGGCAACCTGCATCCCTCCTGGGGCCCCTCTTCTCCTAGAGGAGAAAGTTGTGGGCAGGGGAAACCCAGACACTTCAGGAGAGGAGTTGGGGGCCTATCCCCAACAGCAGCTGGCAGGACTGTATTCTTAGGCCTTGTCTGCCTCTTAAAAAACAATGTTGGGGTGTTGGTGTAGCAGAAGACAGGGTGTTTGGCTCCCCTTCCCTTGGTTCTCTTCTTTCAGGGCTCCAGGATAGGTAAGGAGACCTCGATGCCATCCTGTCCTGGACCCAGAACTCCCACACTTCACTTTTCACTAATTATAGAGCTGAATTTAGGTTAACAGACTTCCTTTTTAAAAAGCAAATGCCCCTGGGAGGGTGAAGTCGTGGGTCACTTATACCTTAGTGCAAATCATTTTATAAATTTAAACTGATTGCTCTCACTACCCCACCACCACAGGGAGTGCTGATTTGATAGGGCAATGGGAACATGAGGAGGGTGTTGGGCTGGGAGAGGGCTTCAGCCAGAGATAGAGTGGTTAGAGGTAGGGAGTGGGAGTCAGGAGGTATAGGGACCAGGGTCCATTCCCGCAGAAGATACACTAAGTATCTGGCGTGATTTAAGGAGTCCTCAGGCCTTCCAAACGGAGCTTAGCTAAAGGAGCGGTCGGAGGGTAGTGTTGAGCGGTGCCCTTCCCAGAGAGAGATGCTCCCCTGTGCAGCCCCAGGGGTGGAGACCAGAAGGGGCCCCTGTGACTTCCTCAAAGACTCACATAGTGAGCTCTCCTGGGTTTTTGGCCCCAAGATGCCAGGTAGCCCTTGGCTGTGAGTCGGTTTCCCAGACCCAGGCTCAGCAGGAGGTCGGGGCTTTGGCCCTCTTTCCAGCTAGATTTCACTCTGTAACATAACAAATCTGCTTTCTGATATCCATACAATAAAAGCCTTACCTGCTCAAAAATATCTTCCCTGCTGTTGTTCCTATGCCAAAATCCCCACCCACTGAAGAATGACTCTTAAAGAGCCTTTTTGGATACATGCATTTTTATCTGCATTCTGTTCACTGGAGGAGGTAGCTCCCTAAGATGGGTGGTGGTGAGTTCATTGATGCTTGCATAAACTCCTTCCAGGTTTGGCCATATCCATTCGCTGGCAGGGGAGCTAAATCCTGTCCTCCCAACCTCAAGGGGTGGCTTGGGGGGAGGGGCTCAGATGAAAGCCCTTTGTAATTTGCAGGGCTGGACCCAGCCATAGTTGCAGGAACTAAATCCTCTTCTACTGACCCCACTTTCCATCTTCTGGCTCCACGCACTGCTCCTTCAAGATCCCAGAAGAAAGGACGGTGAAGTTCTCCCTTTGCACCTCACCCAGGGCTGTCTCGCTCTTCCACTGGGATAACTACAGAACAACCGAATGGCCCTCTAAGGACATTTGGGCCCCACTGATCCCAGAATTCTGCCAGTGGGCCCCTAAAGCTGCCTGAAACCCTACCATTAAACCCATTCCTTTGGATGAACACAGAGGTATCCATCCAACAGAGAGGGGTCCCCAGGCAGATCTCGGTGTGTCCCGAGAGAGCAGACACACCACCTTGTGGCTACAAATTGCTTCACCTTATACAGAGCTATTTTATTTTAAAAAATAATATTAATTTATTAAATTTATTTTTTGTTTATATTATTAAATATTTTATTAAATGTATTAAATAATGATGTAGGACTCGATCCCAGGACCTTGGGATCATGACCTGAGCCAAAGGCAGAGGCATAACAACTGAGCTACCCAGGTGCCCCTATTTTGTATTATTTTAAGAAGAGCACGAGCTGGGAGGGGCAGAGGGAGAAGGAGAGAGAGAGAGAGAGAGTGAGTCCCAAGCAGGCTTCAGGCTCAGCACAGAGCCCGAAGAGAAAGAGGGGCTGGATTTCCTGACCCTGAGATCATGACCTGAGCTGAAATTAGGAGTCAGACGCTTATCCAACTCAGCCACCCCCAGGCACCCCCTACAAAGCTCTTTCTCACCCAGAGTCCCATTTGACCCCCAAAGGGAGTTTGGGCGTTAGCATGGATTCCAGAAACTGCCAGGGTAATTGGAACATGGGGAGGAGGTTGGGCTGGGAGAGAACTTCAGCCAGAGGCTGGGCTGCTTGAAGGCGGGGAGTGAGGGGATGTGAACTCCTCCATGCCTTGACTTCCTTCTGTAAAATGGCAATAATGTTACCACAGCAGGCACTTGATGTTCATGTGCTCGATTTGAAAATCACAAGTGGGGGAAGAGGGTATAAGACGCAGCCGCTGAATACACATGGCACATACATCTTCCTGGAATTTTACTTGAGGATTTGGAGGTGGGAGAGTTTTATAATAAATTTGGATTTATTATGCAGCAGAATGCAAACCTTGTATGTATTTAAAGAGGAAAAAAGGGAGTTTGAAAGAGATGTCATGCTTCCAGTGGGCTGCTTCTGGCTACACCCCCAGATCCCTGGAGGTTGGACATGTGATCACACCCTAGTGTGCCATGTAGGAACTTGAGTAGGAAAACAGGAGCAATGCTTTCTGATGGAAGATGAGAAGCGCCTGGCAGGCAGTAGGCGGTCAGTAAATGGTGGCTCGTGTTATGGCAGCAGTTCTTATCCTCCCAGAGGAAACAGGCTCACACGGATGAATTTCTCACTTGGGTTCACTCAGCTAAAAAGTGATAGAGCCACCAGATTCCAGTGCTCTGTCACTAACCCCCACCGCCTCCCCACAGGAAGGGGCTTTCTGGTCAACAGCCTTCCCTTGCTTAGGCCAATGTACCTGTTCTCCCTCTCTCATTCAGCTTCCTCTGATCAGGGAGGCTGGATTTCTAAGTTGAGTTCCAGCCCTGTAACTCTTGCAATGCATACATAACTTCTCTTAAACAAGCACCCCTGGGAGGAGGCAGCAGACACAGGGAGGATGAGTGAACCTGTGTACTTCAGAGGTTGGGCACAGGACCAATGAGTCTTGGGTGAAAAAAAGGAAAAGTCCAGAGTCTGAGAGCCTCTTAGGATTGGGTGGAGGCCAGAAGCAATGTTTGTGGGCAAGCGGTACACCAAACTCTCCATTTCCTCCACAGTTTCATGTGAGATGACAGGCTCTCAGGTTTCTGGGTCTGGATTAAGAAGACCAAGGGTAGCCTGGCCCTAGCCAACTGGTGAGGAGGGAGATGGTCTCCAGGAACAGCAAGAGGGTCTTGGGAAGTCCCCAGTCATTCTTTTCCCAGGCCCTGCCAGGCTAGCCTCTCTGCCCTGGGCCTTTGCAAAGATTTGTTTCCATGTTTATCTCTCTAAATGAGAGTAACCACTGGTCCAAAATGAATGAAACAATATCCAGATTTGCCCAGCTTCTGCTTCAAATGGGGTCTGTGAGGGAGGCACAGGGGTGGGAGCCTGTCACTCTAAAGCCTCATTTACTACTCATAACAACCCAGTGAGAGTGATTATTTCCCCATTTTACAGATGAAGAAACCGACCCTCAGAGGCTTCTCAGGCCCCAGAATCTCCTGAGGCATTGTTAGAAATGCAAATTTTTTTTTTATTTCACCCAGACCTACTCAGAATTTCCCTGAGGCAGACCTGAGTGTCTGCATTTTTTTGAACATGGGTGACCATCAGGTGATTCTCATGCTCAGGAAAGTTCTAAATCCTTGACAGAACACTTTAGTAACTTACCCACACAGCTGGAGAGCAGACCTGGGGTGAAAACTTGAGCCTTCTGACATTAAGTCCAGGGCTCTTTTCCGCAGGAAATGGAGAAGCTGGATGTCTGCCATCACCCTGTGCCCGTCTCAGTATCCTTTGCACAGGCTCACAATACACTTTCCTTGAATGAGCGAGTGATTGAATGAATGAATCATGGGGCCCTAGCTGCTTGCGGTGGGCTGGGGCAGGAGGAGACCCTACACCAAGGGAGGGAAAGCTTGTGCATTGCTGAGATGCCAACGTGCACGCCCAGACCCTGTCCCTTTCAGAAAAGCCACTGGCAGAAGATCCGGACCATGGTGAATCTGCCCGTCATGAGCCCTTTCAAGAGGCGCTACGCCTGGGTGCAGCTGGCTGGGCACACGGGTGAGCACAGGGCAGGCGCCGGCGGGGCGGGCGGGTGCCCGGGAAAGGAAGGGACCGGGCAGCGCTAACTGGTGCCAGTCCGCAGGGAGTTTCAAGGCGGCTGGCACCAGCGGGCTGATCCTGAAGCGCAGCTCGGAGCCGGAGCGCTACTGCCTGGCGCGGCTCATGGCGGACGCGCTGCGCGGCTGTGTGCCCGCCTTCCACGGCGTGGTGGAGCGCGATGGCGAGAGCTACTTGCAGTTGCAGGACCTGCTCGACGGCTTCGATGGACCCTGCGTCCTGGACTGCAAGATGGGCGTCAGGTACACGTGCCCTGCCTGTCCGGGCGGGGGCACAGGGCGGGGAGAAGCGCTCTCCCGGGTGCCCGGAACCGCGCGGGACGGGGTCCAGGTCTGTGTTCCCTTACGCACCCTCCCCCACACACACTGCCTGCCCCTCCGCAGGACTTACCTGGAAGAGGAGCTGACCAAAGCCCGCGAGCGGCCCAAGCTGCGGAAAGACATGTACAAGAAGATGCTGGCGGTAGACCCCGCGGCTCCAACCGAGGAGGAGCACGCGCAGCGAGCGGTCACCAAGCCACGCTACATGCAGTGGCGAGAAGGCATCAGCTCCAGCACCACGCTTGGCTTCCGCATCGAAGGCATCAAGGTGGGCCAGGCCCGCTTTGCTCTGCAGCGCCCTGCCCCCCCGCCCTGCCCTAACCCCACCGCGCGGTGTCTGCCCTCCCTGCGGACCCCCCCCCCCCCCCCCCCCCCGCCCCGCCACGAGTCCTCCTCTGGCGGCCTTCCCGCCTTCCCCGGCAGCCCACCTCCTGGGAGGTACAGCCACTCTAGCCAGATCCTCTCCCCTCGAGCAGAGGAGAGGCACGGAGACACTGACACTTCCTGTCCCACTTCCTTCAGAAAGCCGACGGCTCCTGCAGCACTGACTTTAAGACCACGCGAAGCCGGGAACAGGTGATTCGCGTCTTCGAGGAGTTTGTGCAAGGGGACGCGGAAGTGCTGGTGAGCGCCGGATTCTAGAACCCTGAGTTGTTGGGGAACCTGAAACCGAGGGGTGCCCCCTAGGTCATCCGGTCTGGTGACCTCACCTGTCACCCCCATCGTAGCATTTATCGCACCCGGGGGCTTATGTCTTCCTCACCATGGTATCCTCAAAGCCAAGCATGCATCGTGGCCCCTGATGCTAGCAGAGGCTCGATTAGTTTTTGGTAAATCTGCCCTCCTACCCTATCCTGCCCTCTCCAGAGGAGGTATCTGAACCGCCTGCAGCAGATTCGTGACACCCTGGAGGTCTCTGAGTTCTTTAGGAGGCACGAGGTAAGAGGGGGTAGTCCAGGTGCGGGGCCTGTGGTCTGTGAGGGCTACAGCGGGAATGGGATGGGGGTCTTCTCCAGGAAAGAGCTGCGGCCTGACCATGTGGGGCTCGGCAGGTGATCGGCAGCTCGCTACTCTTCGTGCACGATCACTGCCATCGAGCGGGTGTGTGGCTCATCGACTTCGGCAAGACCACGCCCCTCCCCGATGGCCAGACCCTGGACCACCGGCGGCCCTGGGAGGAGGGCAACCGCGAGGACGGCTATTTGCTGGGGCTGGACAATCTCATTAGCATCCTGGCCAGTCTGGCAGAGAGATGAGGCTGAGCCCCCGTTCTAACAGACCTTCGGCTGGGTCCCCGCCATGCATGCCAGCGAGAGACTGAAACCCCGCGGTGCGGGGCGGTTCACACTGTTCTGCAGGGCCTGGTGCCAACCACTATGGGACGCACTGCACGCGCTGGGGGCTGTCCCCCATACAAGACCCAGAATTCCCGGAAACGATGGCACTAATTAACAGGGGGTGGGGTGGGGGAGGGGTGGCTGGGACAATGGGCTCCTTCCTGGGCCCAGCTCTTCTGAGGGGGCTGTATATCTCTTTAGAGAGGCCAGGTAACGAATTTTATTTCGCAGGCACTAGATCTATTGGTCTAACCTCCCACACTACAATGGACAGACTTTCCCAATAAAACTAAAAAACACCAGCTTTGGTGACTCAGGCCTCCTCCCCTCCTTCCTCTGGTCTCTTTCTCACTTCTCTGGTAGCCCTCATGTCCACTCAGATCACTGGAGGGTTTGAGAAGAGCTCTTTACTGGAGGCATCTGTAGGACTCGGGGGCTGCCCAGATGAAGAATGCTCATGGGGGAAAGGTAATCCAGAGAAGGCTTCCCGCAGGAGGCAGTTTCAACCTCTGGTCCCAAAGATCAAAGGCTGGGAGGGGCCAAGCTCTTCTCCGGGAAGCCTGAGCTGGTTTCCAAGATGGAGGGTCTAGTGGTGCCAGGCTGGCCTGAGACAGGCCCAGACACATAGCACAGACTGCAGGGGACAGAGGCTACTGGAATAACAAGCTCCCTAGAAGCCTGAGGAGGAGTGCAGGGAGGAATCACTGTTACCGACAGCGCCTGAGTCCTCACCTTCAGGGCCCCTTGGGGCCCAAGAGCCATAGGGGGATTCCTCTGGATTCCTTTGGAATCCCCTCTGAGGTTGGAAGTCCTTGGATTTGGGGGTTTTGAGGCTAGAAGGCAGGCAGGGGTCAAGGAGCCTCCCTCCCTAGCATTTTAAGCTCTCCAGATTCAGTTTCTAGGCGTGTGGGGCTCTTAGGCCCTCCAAAGACCTGCTCTCCAGCCCAGAAGTCCCTTCCTGCTCCAGGATGGGCCCCAGCTCCATTGGCAGGGGTGAATTCGGCACATCAGGGTCCTGTAATGGCGGGGCAGGAGAGCAGGGGACCACAGCGTTGTTCCGTGACTGCCCTCCTGACCCTCAAGATCAACATGGTCAAGGTGGGTCAGGGGCCACACCTGAATACGGTGTCTGAGATGCTTCGAGATGCCAGCAAAACTGGGGTGGAGTTCAGACTGGTGCTGCCAACCCTGGGTCATGATATGGTACCTGGGGAGAGGCAGGAATTCGTCCCACCCATGGCTATGAAGGAACTTCCTCCCTGGACAACACTCCACATTCACACAGGCCCTGGAGGCCCCGGGGAGGGCCCATCCGTCCACCTCCAGCAACGAAGTACAGCACGTCCGGGTAGGTGCACCCAGGCTAGGGCATGTAGCCTAATGAGACTTTCCAGAGCAGCACCCCCAAAAGATCTGCATCATGAGTGGGGGAAACTGAAGCCCATCAGGCACAGCCCCCCCTTTCCCTCACATGAGGTGGCCCAAGGGTAGAGAGGGGGTTGGGTGGGTTATCACCAGGAGTCTGTCTTGGATGTGAAGATGCCCTCCAAGAAGGCCTCTAGGGCATCCACCTGCCTGGCAGCCCTCTCTGTAATAAGCAGCTCTTCGGGAAGGGAGAAGGAGCACCATGAGCTGCTCAAGTGCCACAGGAGGGCCTGTAAACTCCCTTGGAGCAGCAGCCTTCCCCACCTCCCCAGACCCCACACCTGTAGATATCTCTTTCCAACCCTAAGTCTCCAATCTTGGCCACTCAGCTGGGCCCAGTACAGTTCAGCAGTCAGCTCCTGGTGGCAACATCCTTGCAGGCAAAACATCACCACCAGAACTCAGAAGCTCTTGCCTTGATCTGTTCCCATTAAAGTTATATGGAAGAGCAGTTCCTTGGGGAGAGGGTTGAGCTGCTCCCCAACACCCTGTGAGTCAGGATCACTCCCAAAGTATGGATGAAGTGATTTTCTTCCAGGTAGTGGCAGACCGGGGCTCTGTCTTGGGCCAGATGGAGCAGGTCACGCATGGCCAGAGGTAATGGCTGGCCCTGGGTAGGGCTGAGTGCATTAGTCCATGTGTGTTTTAGGACACAAGGACAGGGTCTTTATTATTATTTTTTAAATTTTTATTTCTAGAGAGAGAGAAAGAGAGCATGAGCAGGAGTTGGGGGAGGAAGGTGCAGAGGGAGAAGTAGACTCCCTGCTAAGCAGGGAGCCCAACACAAGATTCGATCCTACGACCCTGGGATCATGACCCAAGCTGAAGGCAGACGCTTAACCCACTGAACTACCCAGGCGCCCTGCCCCTGCCCACTCTCCAGACAGGGTGTATAGATGGGCTCAGTGGGCTGGGAGAAGGGTCTTACCAAGTGTGGCTGGCTGTTCCTCAGGACACTCCTTACATCCTCTCCAGACATCAACTGGAGCAGAATTAGGTGAGGGGCAGTCCAGAGGCGAAGCCGCAACAGCGCACAGTGTTCTGACAGCTGAACTTGCTGGGTGGGGGTGCACATACCCGAGCTGCCAGCAGGGAGGGAACCAGGCTGTAGGTTCCACAAAACTGGAGACAGGTTCTGTATCACTAGACCTGCTACCTCTCACCCCAGGGTGAAGAGCAGCTGTCCTGAAAGGGAGTTCTGCTCTCACTCTCCGCCCAGGCCGCTAGCCCCAGGCGCACCAATGGTGAGCCCTCGGTGAGGAAATCAGCTCATCCTGACCAGAACAGAGTTCTGGCAGGGTCTGGGGAGGAAGACCGTTCCTGGGCTCCCCCAGACACTTCAGGAGAGTGGGCTGACCCTAGCTCCAGCAACTGTTTCAGAAGTTCCACCCCTCTCACCTTGACAGCCACCTGCAGGGGGCTAGGGTCCCCAGGAAGGCCAATTACCAGTCCCTCATGGACTTTTCTAAAGGTACCATGGCCCAGGGCTCTGTAGGAAAACAGGTTGGAAGGGCGTGGGTGGCTGGGCCTGGGGAATGGTCCTAGAGGGGCTAGTGCCTACTTTCCCTTCTTGCCATCCCCTACATGCCCAGGTGGCCCTATCTGAGGACTCAAGTCTTTCAGCATCTCCCCAAGTACAGGCCCTACTGAGGCGATGTTGGCTGGCACAGAACCAGGGCAGAAGAGAGAGAAGGTTTGGGCTCAGAGTGGAGGTGGGGGTCTGTGATGGGGTTTTCCTTATGTCCTTGCAGACACCCTGGGTAGAGGCAACCCTTGCTCCAAAGGAATCATAGGGTCCCCGCCATCCCAGAATTGGGGATGACAGCTGACTTTGGACAGGTTACTTTTTGGAATTTCTCTGACCTCTGTCTCCTCCACATAGAGGTTTGGGGCCTGATGCTCTCTATGAACCATAATTAAGCACAGCAGGGCACGGGATGGGAGTGGGAAGGATTCAGAGGGCATAGGTTCTCAGAGGAGGGAAAGAACTTAACCAAGCAGGCTGACATTGGCTGGGGAAACTTCTGTAGACCCTGGGGGCAGGCCAGGGCTGGGTCTAGCCACACCCGGCCTAGCAGTAGTAGGGGTTGAGGGCTGTCCTGATGATGGAGGTTCAAGGATTGCTCAGCTCAAGCTCAGGGCCTGGCAGCCTCGTCCCCCACAGGCCCTGACACTTCTTATGGTTCACTGAAGAAGAAGGGCAAACTCTCTACCTACTCATCTGGCCCACCTGCTTTGCCACCCCTCCACCCAGGACATCTCTCCAGACACCCATTAAGGCAAATGTCTTCCCTGGGCCTGCACAGCTGCTTCTACACTTAGAATCCCAGAGGAACCCATGCTGGAATCAGGGATCTTGAAATCAGCCATGTCTGTCCCTGGGACCCCACACACAGCTCAGTGAAGATGTTCCTTACTCCTGGATGTTCTTTACCTGGAATCAGGACCCCACACACCATAAGGAGGCTTAGTGTAGAGGTCACAATGACAGTCACCAACAGAACCAGAGGGCCTGGTAGAGTGGCCAGGTCTAGGGAGAAAGACACCTCCAGTGGGAAGCTCCTCTCTGTCCTCTTCCCCAAATTTTACCCATACCACAAGATTCAGCCTAAATGTTAACTTTTTCATGATGTTTTTTTCCCCACTGATCCTAGATAAAAGCAACCTTTCCCTCCTGAGAAACCCTAAAACATTTTAAGTCTCCCATGATAATTGTCACGTTAATAGATATCTATATCTAAATCTAGATACATATCTGAGTGCCTGGGTGGCTGCATGGGTTAAGTGTCTGCCTTCAGCTCAGGTCACGATCCCAGGGTCCTGGGACAGAGCCCTGCACTGGGCTCCCTGTTCAGCGGGGAGTCTTCTCCCTCTCCCTCTGCCTCTCCCCCCTGCTCTTTTTTTTTTTTCTTTAAGATTTTATTTATTTATTTGACAGACAGAGATCATAAGTAGGCAGAGAGGCAGGCAGAGAGAAAGAAAGGGGGAAGCAGGTTCCTCGCTGAGCAGAGAGCCTGAGTCGGGGCTCAATCCCAGGACCCTGAGATCATGACCGGAGCTGAAGGCAGAGGCTTAACCCACTGAGCCACCCAGGCATCCCTCTCCCCCCTTCTCTTGCTCTCTCTCATGTGTGTTCTCTACCCCCTCTAATAAATAAACAGAATCTTAAAAAAAATAAATCTAGATTCATATCTAGATAGAAAAATAGGTAGGTATATAGATAGGTATCAGCCCTCCATACTAGACCACTAGTCTACATGCTCCTTGAAGGAAAAGCATATGCTGATGAAGCTCTAATCTCCTGCCCAGCCCTGGGAATGGTGCCTGGCACACACCAGTCATCTCTCCCAGTTCCCTTCTGCTCCTCCCAGCCCGTGGCCCCAGGAGTCTAGACCGTGGACAAAGGCAGGACTTACCCACGCAAGTGACAGGTATCTGCAGCTAGCTCCGTGCCCCCTGGGCACATGCATTTGGCTAACCAGAGCCCTGCCTGCCATTGGCAGTCTTTCAAAAGGCAATGACCAGACCTGAGGTGCGATCAGATCTCCACTTCTCCATGGCTCTCCATGACTGAGTAAAAGAATGGATATTGCAGGGTGAGGGTGGCAGACACACTTTTCCAGCCATGTGGTGAATTCTAGTCCTGGACTTTATTTTATTTTAAGAGTTTATTTATTTGACAGAGACACAGCTAGAGAGGAAACACAAGCAGGGGGAGTGGGAGAGGGAGAAGCAGGCTTCCCAAGGAGCAGGGAGCCCGATGAGGGGCTCAACTCCAGGACCCTGGGATCATGACCTGAGCCGAAGGCAGACGCTTAACAACTGAGCCACCCAGGTGCCCCTGGTCCTGGACTTTAGAACAATGAGCAGTACCTGGCATTTAAGAGGTGGGGGGAGGGTCTGGAGGACTTTTGTCAAGCCTGCATACTTCCTCTTCTGGGATCCTTGAGCTCACAGGTTGAGCCTGAGTAGGAGAGTACCCCAGAATGCCCCATACTGGCATCACAACTGACAGCCTAGTTCTTGAGTACTCCTGTGTGTGCAAGAAACAGATAATTCACAGCATAGAGTTGGTGGCTCAAATGGGAGTGGGTTCAGGGATTGAGGAATAAGGCTAGGCCAGGCTGAGAGGTGGGGGATGGGAGGGTTAGAGGCCAATACCTGCCAGAGGCTATAGGTAGGGTTCACTGCAGGGGTGTATGAGGGATACCCCATCTTCTCCATCAACCCAGAGGATATCACTCTCTGAGGCATCACTCCCTGGAAATTGAAAAGTGATAGAGGGTTTGGCTACAAAATGGGGGGAGGAAGCGGCACACAAATGGGAAGTGAGCTTATGAATGGGGGGAAGCTGTTGTCTCCAGGTGCAACTAGTGTGGCCCTTTCTACACTAGCATTACAACACAGGTGCTCCCCACTCCGAAGTGGGAGCCAGGAGCCAGACAGGTGCGTGGGAGTCATCAGCAGGAGCCTGAAGGCCTGGCTCAGGCTGGCTGGGACAACCTCCTTGTCTGCCTGAAATCCTCTGACTTCATGTCTTCAGCTACAGAATGGGACAGGCCCAATCCACATGTTCCATTTTTGTGAGAATGGAGAAGATGTGTATAAAGTACTTCTGAACAGGATGGCTTAGACAGACCCAAAGGCTTTGGCTCTTTACACCAGTGATTTCCAAACTCTGGAGTGTATTAAAATCACCCAGAAGACTGATTAAAACACAGAAGGATAGGAGTCTTCCTTAGAGTTTCTGATTCAGTAGGTTGGAAAGGGGCTGAGAACTTGGATGTCTAACCAATTTTTAGGTGGTACTAATGTTACTGGTTCAGAAACCACACTTTGAGAACTACTAACTTAAATTACCCCTGCCTGGGGCACCTGTGTGGCTCAGTCAGTTGGGTATTGAACCTCAGGTATAGAGGGTACTAGGTATAGAACATCAGGCACCAGAGTCACCACCCACCTCCCCCTGCTTCACACTTGGTCTCTTGATTTTGGCTCAAGTCATGATCTCAGGGTGCTGAAATGGAGACCCAGGTGGAGCCCCCAGGCAAGACCCACCACTCGCTCTGTGCTGGGAGTGGAGCCTGCATAAGGTTCTCTATCTGCCCTCAGCAGCCCCTCCTCTCTCTCTAAAAAAATAAAATAAAATAAAAAAATAAATTATCCAAGCCTTTCTGCCTCTCTGCTCAGTTTGCTAACTCAGCCAGCTCTAAGTTCCTGGGACTGCTATAGAGCAAGGAGACCTGTTGTGATTTAAAAAAATAAAAAATAAAAAAAAAATAAAAATAATAAAATAAAAATAAAAAGGCCCATATTTAAATGAAAATCTAGGGAGTCCTGTCTGCTTGTGTGATTTGCAGCTCTTTTCTTTTTTAAAATATTTTTTTAATTTAATTTTTTCAGTGTTCCAAGATTCGTTGTTGCAGCCCACACCCAGTGCACCATGCAATAAGTGCCCTCCTTAATATCCACCACCAGGCTCATCCATCCCTCCATCCCTCTCTTTTTTAAGATTTATGAGAGAGAAAGAGCGCGCGTGAACGCGCTCACCAGTGGGGGAGGGGCAGAATCTTAAGCAGACTCCACACTGAGCGTGGCTCAGTCTCATGATCCTTAAGATCAGGACCTGAGCTGAAACAAAGAGTCAGACACTTAACCCACAGAGCCACCCAGGATCATCTACTTAATCTCTTTTCCAAGAGCTCTTAACTCTACTTGTCCTGGGGCCCTGAGCGGGGCTCAACCCCTTCCCCAGCTATCCTTCAGAGGGCATGTTCTAAGGTTCCAATGACACTTCACCCTGGGAGCCCCCGAGCTCCCCTCCTTGAGAGTGCACCTACCTGGGTAGCCGCCAACTACTGCACCCACAGTACAGGCCCCGCCACCGCCCCCGGAGCCCCGGAGTGCGGCCCCGCGCAGCGTGCCCCAGGCCTCCGCGCAGTCCCGGCCGCATTCCACCCCCTCCTGCAAGGAGCGGCCTGTCTGCGGAAAAGGGGCCCCCGCAACGTCCAGCCACCCCCTCCGTCTGCGGGGCGACAGCGTGATGGCCCGAACAGGGGACGGGGAGCACACCCACCTCCCCCTACCCCGCCCCCCGCGCCCTCACCTGCGGCGCCGCCTTTCTCGCTGCTCCCGGGCGCCACCGAGCGGTTCTCCAGTGTCTCAGGTGAGGCCTGAAGCCGGCCTCGGTCCCGGCGCCGCAGGTGGGCCCGCCCGCCTCCTCCGGCCGCCTCCAACCCGGGGCTGTAGCTAGCCGGCGTGCGGCTACAGGGCCTGCGGCGCGCCAGCCGTCGAGTGAGGACCGTCGAGTAAGGGAACGGACCCCAGGGAGCCCAAGGCCGGGACGAAGAGCTTGTGTGGCCGCGTCGGCAGCAAGAAGCTTGGGTCCCCAACGCGGATTGCTGGGGGCGGGAGCTGACCACGCCCAGGCCAGCACGTACCCCGCCACCCCCGCCATCCCCGCCGCCTCGCGTCCAGCGCCGTGACCCCGAGACCCCTGCGGCCCCCTCCGTCGCCGCGTGCTCCTCAGCGACCCGAGACTCTCCGAGGCTGACGAGCTGGCTCTCCGGGCTCCCCTGCGGGCAGCGGGCGCCAAATTCGGCAGGGCCCGGGACGCTCCCCTCACAGCGCGGCGGTCTGGACCTCGAGGAGCGACCTCGGTCTGCCCGGCCCTAGCCCCGGTGAGCTTGAGCCACCTCATTCCACTGGCTCCGCTCGCTCCGGGACAGGCGTCCTCTCCCTGCTGCCCAGCTAGGATGTAAAGCGGCTCCCCGCGACCAAGGGAGAAGAAGGCAGAGACGAAGACGCGGTGCGCCCGCGACAGGTGGTTCGCCGCGCCTTCGGCCCCCGCAGCTCCGTAAGCTGAGATCCTACGGAAGCGGGCGCGGAGTCCGTGGCCCTCGCCCTTCGGTCCTCGCGCTGCTCGCCTGGGGCACAGGTTGGTGACAAAAGCGGCTCCAGAATTTATCTGAGGGGCTTAAGAGGCTGTGGTTGATTTTGAAAAGATGGAGAGACTAGGTCCGCACACCAGATTAGATTTTACACTTATTTTAGGCTTAATGGAGATGGGGGCGGGTTGCTCAAGCCACCGCTGGGCGCCGCCGCTGGTTAGGGGCTCTCCAGTGGCAAGCAACAGGCTCTTAGGTACCGGGCTAATTCAGTGGCGACCATTTACCACCGACCCTGGTTCCACTGGAAGAAGGGACAAAGTCGCTAGGGCCACACAGGGTTGTGGAATATACCCTACAACAATGTGGTCACCTGAGGCCTTCTGTCCCATGACTTTAGAACTTCAGACACCAGGGTCACCACCCACCTCCCCCTGTTTCACACTTAGAGGTACTCGCTGGTGGCTGGCGCCCACCACACCTGCATGCCTTTCTGAGGCTCGGTGGTACCCACTGTCACCATCACTCTGCTGCTGGTGTGTGCCTTGTTGCACTCTTTTTTTTGTTTGTTTGTTTTTGTTTTTTAAAGATTTTTATTTGTTTATTTGACAGAGATCACAAACAGGCAGAGAGGCAGGCAGAGAGAGGAGGAGGGGAAGCAGGCTCCCCACTGAGCAGAGAGCCCGATGCGGGGCTCAATCCCAGGACCCTGAGACCATGACCTGAGCTGAAGGCAGAGGCTTTAACCCACTGAGCCACCCAGGCACCCATTGTTGCACTGTTTGTGTGGGTCCTTGCCCGCCACAGGCCCACGGGATGAAAACAGCCAAGTCCTGTCAGTGTCTTGGAGCGGGGAGGGAGGAAAGAGTCATAGAACATCTGACCTGGCCTGGTAAGGTGAGCAGAGAAGGGAGGGAGAGCCTGGAGCTCACCTGGGGGAACTAGGGGAGAAACTGGCTCTAAGCAACTAGGTGGGGCAGTGATGTTCGCATCTTGAAGCTGGCAGTGACAGGGGCGAGGATGGCAGAAAAGCTGCCTAGGACCCCGAGTTGGAGCAGAGAATGGTTCCTGAAATGTGACAGCAAGACAGCGGGGTTGGGAGAGGGGGCCTGTGGTTAAATGGGGACAAGAGATAAAGATTGATAAAGAGATAACCTCTCAACATCTAGCCCTTGTCTCTTGTGGTCAGTCATGTTCCTAAACTCACCCAGCCAGGGCACACCAGCACCTGGAAGCCAGCCCTGACAAAATCCAGTCGCTGAGGCGCCTCTGGGTATCCACTGATACCTCTTTAAGTTTCTCCCCTGGGGAGTCCTTCCCAGTGAATGACCTGGGGGCTGCACTGAGTTTGGTCTTGTAGGCTCCCCAACCTTTCCTCGACCTAGCTAGGTGGTCTCACCCCCAGGTGCTCCTGAGACCCTAGGGCCTGTCCCTCCTTCCCACGCTGCGTGGTGGGGAACCTTGAATTCAGGACCGCACCGTGCTTCTGGGCCCACTCACCAGCAGCACTGACCCAGAAAGAAGCACTGGCCTTGAGGGCTCCAGGCCTCTGGTGGAGCCACTAGGACCCAGTCTTCTCAACTGCTGTTGCCAGCCAGATGTTTCCTTGACTGACAGGAGGTACTTAGCTGCTGCTTCAAGCCACAGCAGCCGTGACCCTGAGCAGTCCATGGCTTGTTCAGCCTGCCACAACTAGGGCTGTGGACTAAGACCGTGTCACTTCCGCCTGACCGCCCCTTATAGCGGAGTAAAGCAGCTTGCTAGACACTGTCATCCTAAAGCCCGCCTGGCCACTCCCACCTCAGACCCCAGGATGCTGAAGGAGGGAAGGGCGGGGCATGTGGGCAGCGAGGTCCCTAAGCTTCCTGGAAGAGCCTTGTGAGCACCCCTCCCAGGGTTGTCTGGATCCCAAGGTAGGGGAGAAAGTGCCCCCTACCCTTTTGAGGCAGGAGGTGAAAAAAGGGGCAACCACACCCCAGACATCCTGCTTAGGCTTCTAGGTCTTTCTAGTTCTCACATCAGGAGCAATGGAGTGAGTGGTTCATTGGTGGTGGGGTGTGGGCATGTGTAATAACACATAGGAAGTGGTCTCTCTTTTTTTTTTAAGATTTTATTTATTTGAGAGGAGAGAGAACACAAGCAGGGAGGAGGGGCAGAAGGAGAGGGGGGAGCAGACTCCCTGATGAGCAAGGAGCCAGATGCTGGGGTGCTGGGGTCGATCCCAGGGCTCTGGGATCATGACCTGAGCCAAAGGCAGACGCTTCAGCTTAACTGACTGAGCCACCCAGGCGCCCCAGCAAGTGCTCTTTTAAACTGCCCCAAGTGGCGCCTGGGTGGCTCAGTGGGTTAGGCCGCTGCCTTCGGCTCAGGTCATGATCCCAGGTCCTGGGTTCGAGCCCCACATCGGGCTCTCTGCTCAGCAGGGAGCCTGCTTCCTCCTCTCTCTCTGCCTGCCTCTCTGCTTACTTGTGATTTCTCTGTCAAAAAAAAAAAAAAAAAAAAAATCTTTAAACTGCCCCAAGTAAGGCATCATTACTCGCCATTGTTTGTGTCTTTTTGGTACTTTGTGACTGAAAGGCTGAACCTCCAGAAACCCTCAAACCCTCAGAAACATGAGTCTTTAGGTTCACCTCATACAACTCCACTGTCTGTTTTAACCCTTTGCACAATTTTTTAAAAAATATTTTATTTATTTATTTATTTGACAGAGAGCGCGAGAGAGCGTGAGCAGCGGGGAGCAGCAGAGGGAGAGGGCAAAGCAGGCTCTCCGCCGAGCAGGAAGCCCGATGTGGGGCTCGCTCAATCCTAGGACCCTGGGATCATGACCTGAGCCAAAGGCATGCTTAACCATCTGAGCCACCCAGGAGCTCCCTTTGCACAATTTCTTACAAGAATGGGGTAAAAGCCTGGATCCTAATCTCAAAGATCTAAGCGCTAGTACTAGTATTTCTAGTCAACAATGATGGTGCACAGGTTGCACTGTTCTGAGACCGTTTCCCCACCTATAAAATCCTATGAAGGGGAATTGCTCTGTAAACCACAAGGGACCCTATAACTGTGAAGGTCCTCAGCCTTCAGGTGGTTTTGTGTCTTCCTTCATTTTTTTTGTCCGAAATACTAATTTTAAAGGCTGAGGCCTATATACAAAGCACTGGGAAAAAAAGAAGTGATAGTGGTTAGCTATTTGGTTGTCTAAGACTATAGTGCTAAGTAAAGATACTACAGTGATTCTGAAGCACTGTAAGACCCATGCTCTATTGAACTCCATGGGTATCCCACTGTGAGATCCTAGAATTTACTTGGTAACGAACGTTCCGCTAAGCCAGTGGTTCTCCAAGTGTGTTTGGGCTTAGATAGCCCCAACAGCACCACCTGGAAATCTGTTAGAGATACAAATTCTTGGGTTTCACCCTAGATCCACTGAATCAGAAACACCGGTGAAGGGCTGGGCAGTGTGTTTTTTTTTTTTTTTAAAGATTTTATTTATTGGGGCACCTGGGTGGCTCAGTGGGTTAAGCCGCTGCCTTCGGCTCAGGTCATGATCTCAGAGTCCTGGGATCGAGCCCCGCATCGGGCTCTCTGCTCAGCAGGGAGCCTGCTTCCTCCTCTCTCTCTGCCTGCCTCTCTGCCTGCTTGTGATCTCTCTGTCAAGTAAATAAATAAAATCTTAAAAAAAAAAAAAAAGATTTTATTTATTTATTTGAGAGAGAGACAGTGAGAGAGAGCATGAGCGAGGAGAAGGTCAGAGGGAGAAGCAGACTCCCCGTGGAGCTGGGAGCCCGATGTGGGACTCGATCCTGGGACTCCGGGATCATGACCTGAGCCGAAGGCAGTCGTCCAACCAACTGAGCCACCCAGGCGTCCCTGGGCAGTGTGTTTTAACACATTCTTCCTGCAATTTTTGTCACATGGGTTTGGGGACCAATCTGTTTGCAGATGCAGTAGTTGCTTATAAAACCTACTGTATTATTCTGTGTCCAGCAGCTCTGTTCATGGGAAGGGGTTCTCTCTACCTATGGACAGGGCACACTGCACTCACTCCGATGACCTGTAAACACGAGGATCCCACACAGAAAATGACACTGTAAGAAAGCTTAAGTGTTAGAATTTAGACAAAGAACCGAAAAACTGTACCAAAAGTGATGAGCCAATGAACCAGAGTTCATGGTGATTCACTCCTTCCCAGCTCTTCCTTCCCTGGCACCACTGAAGTCCACAATGGAGGGGGAGTTGTAGGACAGCGCTACAGACTGTGTCCACTCCCTCTAATACCCAGTGTGAGGGTATCTGGAGGCAAGGCCTCTAGAAAGTGATTGGGTCATAAGGGTGCCACCCTCGTGGGTGGAACAGGGTTAGTGTCTTTATTAAAGCCGCAGAGGACTCCCATGTCCCTTCAACCATGTGAGCGCTGTCCACGAACCAGGAAGTGGGCCCTCACTGGAGACCAACTGTGCCGGGGCCTTGATTTTGGACTTCCCAGCTTCCAGAAATTTTAGAAATGAACTTCTGTTGTTTATAAGGCATCCAGTCTATGGTATTCTGTTACAGCAGCCCCAACGGATTAAGACAGACAACTATTGCACAGTCTGGTTTTTGCTTTCTTCATATCTCAGGATAGCAGTTAATGGACCATATGGAGATAAGATGCTGACCTCACTAAGGATACTTATACTCCAAATGGACTGCCGAAAGTCCTTTAAGAAGTACCCCTTCCTGGGGCACCTGGATAGCTTAGTCATTGGGCATCTGCTTTTGGCTCGGGTCATGATCCCAGGGTCCTGGGATCAAGCCCCACGTCAGGCTCCCTGCTCAGCAGGGTGCCTGCTTCTCCCTCCCACTCCCCACTGCTTGTGTCCCCTCTTGCTGTGTCTCTCTGTCAAATTTGAAAAAAAAAAAAAAAAAAAAAAAGGTAGTACCCCTTCCTAAGAGAATTGCTCTGGCCTGGCTTGCCTCCAGAACTGGGACCCACATTTTAGTTGTCCCAGATGTGGACTTAGTTTTTACTTCCCCATCTCTCACAGAAGTCCTGCTTCTCCCCTGGGACAGTCCATCCCTCCATACCAATCCTGAACTACCATGTCTGATATTAGTCCAAATCAGATTCCTAGGAGATACAAAAATTTTTTTATTTCAGTAGACATCTACAGCATTCATATATCCTGGTCTGGGGCAGGGGAAGGAGAGATGTCCATAGTTTTCCTTGTCCCCAAAAGAGGGTTAAATAGTTAAGTCACCCTTCACTCCCAGTACAGACCCTCAGAAGCCCCAGATCCTGAGCTTCACACATCAGTATATAATGGTAGGGCTCACCCTGCTCCAAAAAAGCTCCAATGGCCTGCTTCCAGGAAGGCAAGCCTCCTGTTCCTTTGTCTCTTGTGCACCCATAAGGACACAGAATCCTTTTGTCTGGCCAGGCACGTGTTGGTGAACCCCAGGAGAATGTATCCAAGTCTCCATCTGTAGCAACTGAACTAGGCCTTGGATACCCCATTTTCGAGCATCCCTGAGGTCAGTCGCTGGAGGTACTGCTGACGCAGAGGGGGCAACTGGGGATAGAGCTCAAAGCCTTCTGGGAGGGCAGAATTAGGGAACTTATAGTGGAGAAGGTGCTGCCGGAGACCCTGCAAAAAGGGAAGAAATTTTATGAAGTAGCTACTGAGATCCTGTTGAGATCTGTCCCCCAAGACCTACTATTTCCCCCCATCCAGGATGTGCCCCGTCCTACCTCATCTGCCAGCAGCCAAGTTTTCTGCAGCAGGCTTCTGCGGGCAGCTTTGACCTCCTCCTAGAAGCAGAACAGGGAGGGAGAGATGGCACTGGGCCCAGGGCTGACACCCATCATTGCCCTCATCCAACCCTCATCTCCTCCCCAGCTGACCCAGAGGCAGCTCAGTTGCAGTCTCTCTTCCACCCTCTGGTGATGGAGTTGTAACTTACTGAGCTCTTGGGGTCCTGGGAGAAGATGAAGCTGTTGACATGGGCCACGGCCACAGCATAGAGCACAGGGCACCAACGTGGACAGAGGGCACCGGTAACCAGAGCCCGGAAATAGAGCTGAAGGAGGGCCAGGTTGTCTTCGGGAGGTTCTGTATAGCACTCCAAGGACACAGGCAGCTGTGACAGGGGCAATGAGACATGCTGACAACAGGGTGGAGGCCTGATGGTCACCTGAGCCAAATCGTGAGGCAGAGATAAGATCCTGGACAGACATCTATTCCTGTCTATCGTAAGAACTGAGGTTAAAGACTAAAGAGCTGGGAAGCAGGGAAAACTGGGAAATTGGGAAGCAGTAGTAAATTTCTACTGCCTACCACTACTTGTTTAATCTGCTTAAAACTAAACTTTCAAAATGTCACATTCAACTGCTCAAGCATATTATGAAACCTTTCTTTTTTTTTTTTTTTTAAGATTTTATTTATTTATTTGACAGAGAGAAATCACAAGTAGGCAGAGAGGCAGACAGAGAGAGAGGAGGAAGCAGGCTCCCTGCTGAACAGAAAGCCCGATGTGGGGCTTGAACCCAGGACCTGGGATCATGACCTGAGCTGAAGGCAGCGGCTTAACCCACTGAGCCACCCAGGAGCCCCATGAAACCTTTCTAAGGTTCTTTTTTTTCTTTTTTAAGATTTTATTTATTTATTTGACAGAGATCACAAGTGGGCAGAGAGGCAGGCAGAGAGAGGAGGAAGCAGGCTCCCTGCCGAGCAGAGAACTCGATGTGGGTGCCCCTCTAAAGTTCCTTTTCTTTGGACCAGTAACTCCCTAAAAAAATCACTCTCAATTCAGTGCAGAAATGATTATGAGAGGGGCACCTGGGTGGCTCACTCAGTACAGCATGCAACGCTTGATCTTGGGGTTGTAAGTTCGAGCCCTACATTGGGTGAAGAGATTATTTTAAAGAATAAAATCTCAAAAAAAAAAAAAAAAAAGGAGGGATGCTTGGATGGCTCAGTTGGTTAAGTGTCTGCCTTCAGCTCAGGTCATGATCCTAGGGTCCTGGGATCAAGTCCCACATCAGGCTCCTTGCTCCTTGCTCAGTGGGGAGTCTGCTTCTCCCTCTGGCTCCCCCTGCTTGTGCTCTGACAAATAAATAAATAAAATTAAAAAAAAAAAGACAGGATTATGAGAGAAAGAGATAAAGTTTATATCCAGTGGTGTTTATCATAGTGTTACTTCAAATAGCAAAAAACTAGAAAACCACTGTCGCTGGGAAGGGCAAAGGGAGAAGTAGGGGCGCCTGGGTGGCTCAGGCGCCAGTGGGTTGAGCCTCTGCCTTTGGCTCAGGTCGTGATCCCAGGGTCCTGGGATCGAGCCCTGCATCAGGCTCTCTGCTCAGCAGGGAGCCTGCTTCCTCCTATCCCTCTCTGCCTGCCTCTCTGCCTACTTGTAATCTCTCTCTCAAATAAATAAAAATCTTTAAAAAATTTTTTTTAAGTTTTCTCTTTAGTTCTTTATATAAAAGACTTATTTTATATACATGTTAAATGTATTTATTAAAATATTTAAAGTTTATCAGAATAAGTTATAAAGAAAAAAAAAAACCCCAAACCTTAAGAAAGTTAACTCTCTACAGCTTATATGTTTAACCATTTAGCTTGATTTTTGAGGCTCTCTAAGACTTTATTAGGCTTGTTCCCAACAAGTTCCTAAACTGAAATCTGGCTCCTTCTCCTTCCCACCCTGTTATATTCTTTCCTGCCTCTGAGCTTTTGCTGATGGTGTTCCACTAGGGACATACTGTCCTTACCCCAACATAAAATTCTACCCATCCTTCAGTACCCAAGTCAATCCCTGCTTCTTCCCCAAAGCTTTCTCCTTATGGGAAGCCCACTTTGATCTTTTCCTTTCCTGAATCCTGACCTAACATCTAAAATGTGAATAACTTAGAACTCTGTTAGGTTTTACTATGTCTCTCATCTAGATTGTAGCACTGAGTAATGAGTTGTGGCTTGCTAATAATAACCAATACATCCTATATGCCAGATACCCTGTTAAAGCCTTTCCATGATTCTGTTAATCTCGTCAAAATCCACCAGAAGGTAAGGAACCTGAGGACCATCAAAGCTCCCCACTGCTCAGGACACCCTCCCAGGCCCAGCACAGGAAGGCCACAACAGGTTCTGGTGGCCTGAGAAAGTACCTGGGTCAGAGGCAGGCCCAGAGCTCGCAAGGCTCCCACATGCTCCCCAAAGAGGGCAAGACGCAGAGTGACGCTGAACCGGCGCTGCAGGGGAAGGAGAACCAGGGCTCCAAAGAGGTGGTCCCCGTAAGAGACAGCCTCAAAGTGCTCCAGGAAGCTGGCATAGAGGTCAGGGAAAGACGCCAGGCCGGGAAGTGGGCAATCCAGCTTGAGGTCCAGCAGAACTTGAGGCTGGCAGAGCCGGGCCAGGAGCGCGGCCACCAGATGTTGTACTGGGGTCTCCCGGAATAGTTCACTGTCCACGAGGAACACACACATGAGCCGTGCCAGGCGGGCGGCGGGAGGCACGGCCCAGAGGGCCTGAGGGCGCCAGCTCTCCAGGACTAGCACCCACTGCAGAGCCCGCAGAGCCGTGCCTATAGTGTCAGCAGGAGGGAGCCCCAGGGAAGTGTCTGCGGCCTGGTGGTAGAGGTGGATCAGTGGCAGGAAAGGCCAGTCGGTGGGCAGCAGTGGCTCCTTTGGCACAGGGAGCAGCAGGCCGGGGACTCGCTGCAGCTCCCCTCGGTATGAGGCCTGCGAGGCTAGCAGGCTGGCTCGGGCCAGTGAGCAGTGGGTCAGGTAGCAGCTGCGGATGCTGGGGAGGTCGTGGCAGGCCTGAGCCAGCAGAGCGCCTCGCCTACACCCTGAGTCCTTGCTGTTCCCTAAGGACAGCCGGTCAGAGAAGTCGGCTGCCTCCAGACCCCCTGATGCTCTTTCCCTGCAACAGAATCCAAAAGCCCAAAGTGACCGCTCGAACCACAGTGCTCTGGACACCATGCCAGCTCTCCAGGGCTTCCTAGAGGTTCCAGGTCAATCCTGCTCTTTCCTGTTCCCTAATCACTTTCTATGTAGTGCATGTAGTAATTAAGAGGGTGGGCATCAGAGTCCACTGCCTAGGGACAGGCTAATGGGGCTTCTCAGTGCCTCAGTTTCCTCACAGTAAAATGGGGATAACAGTACCTATCTCATAGTACTGGGAAAACACAAGAGAAGTACTTAAGAAGTGGCCAGTTACAGAGTAAGCACTCGGTCCCCATTAGCTGTTATGTGTATATAGCTAGTTTATACGCCACTTCTTAGCTGAGCGGTCATACGGGATTCTCACTGTTATTCTCTAGCGTGGGTATCTTCATCCCACTTTACTGATGAGAAACAGAAGCTCTGACACGGAGAGCACAATCCACGGAAGAAAGGGGATTAAACCCAGGGCCCCTGGCTCCATATTCAGGGCTGCTTCATCAACACCCACAGCAGCCTCTCAAAGGGCCGAGTTGATGTCACCAAGCCTGGACTCACGGGAGGAACTCCAGACGGAATACACAACTCAGCAGGAGCTCATGGGCAAGGTGCTCACTTCCGGGCAGCAGTCGGCTCAGCAAGGCCAAGACCATACTGTGATGGAGGGCGGTGTTGATGGCCAGATCTGGCTGGACTGTTGCCTACGAACAGAGAAGCGGGGTATGAGAGGGACAGAACAGAGAGATGTGAGGACACGTGCACAGAGAATAGCTGCCCAGATCCTAGGCATGTCTAGAGCGGAGGAGGGTGTGCATGGACTGCCAGAAGCAGCACAGGCTCCAAAGAAGGTGGGGAGGGGTGGTGGTTAATGGGAGGTGGGGGGAAGGACAGTGGTACGGGGGACTGGGCTGTACCTACCGCTTTCTGCGCCAGGATGAGTGCCAGGTACTGCAGGTGGTACTCATGGCGCAAGGCCCACGCAGAGAAGGGCGTGAGGTGTGGGGCGGCCATGGGAGCTAAACATTGGAGGAAGTAGTTCTGGAGTCCCCGTGTGGCCAATATGGCAGCCAGCTGAAGGAAAGCAAACTTGTTCAGTTCTGAAGGGAACTTTGATCTTTCAAAGGGCATAGGGGTTCCTCAGGTGGCTGCCCCCTCCCCAGACAAACTCACAGAAATGGGGGCTGGCAGGAGAGACCTCCCTTCCCCCAGTGGTAACTTTTGTTCTGACTCTTGCTGTATAGCCACTCCATGCCCCTCACCCCCCCACCTGACCCCGTACCAGGCGCCTAGGTCTCACCTGGTCACACAGCCCCTTGTGGATCCGGGCCAAGGTGTTGAAAAGACAGAGAAGGGCAGTGAGGAACGGGAACGGTGAGGCTGAGCCAGCCAAACTGAGAGAGAGGCGGCCTCCTGTGCTGCCCAGTGACACGAGGCTGGGGAGAGCTTCAGGGGCCCGAACACAGAACTGCGGGTTGCAGAGAGGGGAGCAGCTCCTGGAGGCAGAATGAAGGAGCTGAGAGGGGCTCTGGCCTGATGTGTGCCAGGCCAGAAAAGAGCTGCTTGGTCTGCCACCAAGGCCAGCAGGAACCTGGCTATGTGGACCTATACCCACACTCCTCAGAGTCCTCAAGTGCTGCCCGCTAGGGAGTCAGGTTTCCTCTGGTTGAGAGGTTCTATTTGGGATGGATGAGGGAGCTAGACCCAGGAGTCCCACGGGAAAAGAAGCTGCCTCCTCCCCGCTGCTCCCACTTCCCAACCACACCCCCCACCAAAGTACATACCCAAAAGTACATAATCCTCCCCCCTACCCCCACTTCCCAACCTCCACCCCCACATACAGTACATACCCAAGAGAATCCCACAGGCTGCCCAGACTGGGTGTGCGCAGCAAGGGTAACAGCAGGCTCTCTGACAGGCGCTCCATATCCTGTAGCCAATCCCCTGGGCACAGGCTTGGCTGGGGGACCAAGGAGCTCACTGAGCTAAGAGCCCAAGACACCCATTCTCCTAGACCCTGGGTCCCCAGGCCAAGCCGATTACTCTAAGAGCCCACGAGTCAAGTGTTTGGAGGCTTCTGCCTTCTGACCCTCTGGAGAGAAAAGACCCCGAGGTTGTTCCAACACCCACTATCTTCCTCCAGGGAGACAGAGCTGCTGCTTGGGGGTCTCTGATCCCCACCAACATAGCTCCTTTGCAGTTCCAATGGACGTGGAGGGAGAAAAAGGAAGAAAGGTGGGAGGAAAAACATGGAGAGCAGGAAAAAGCAGAATGGGGAAGTAGGGGTGGAGAGGTGGAAACAGAGAGGGAGATGGAGGGTGGTGTGTAAAGACAGAGGCAGGCATGCAGGGCACAGAGGAAGGCTGGCAGGCCACACTCACCTGCTGGCTCCAGGCCTGGTAGTGTGCATCTAGGAAGAGCAGGCAGGCCGTGGGCACTGGGCCCAGGGCCTGCCACATCTCAGGTCTGGGCAGCAACTTCAAGGTCTGTCTTAGACAGGGCTCCACAAGAGGCTGGAGCCCGGACACCTGTGTCCAAGTGATCGAGGAAGGGGTGGCCGACACACTGGCCCCAGCACTGTCACTACAGGAGTGCCAAAAGGGGTCACAGTGAAGGTCTGGATGCCTCGAGGGCCCCATAAGCTCTACCCACCCTCTCCCTCTGAAGGTGTGCTTCTCCCCATTCTGGAGCTCAGAGCTATCTATAACCCACCTGCTGGGTTCAGGGGCGGTGCTGCTGGTAGCCAGGGTCAGCTGGGCAAGGAGAGTGAGCAAGGACGCTATCCGATGCATGGACAAGGGCCGAGCGGGCTGTGTGCTGAGCTCCTCTGGCACGGCCTGCAGGGCCCGCATCAGCACTGGGTACAGCTCCCTGGGAGAGAACAGTTACTATCCGTCAGTGTATGAAGACCCTGAATGGGGAAATGGGAGACACAAGGCAGGGCGCTCCCCCAGGGATCTGCAGGCTGGTTAAGGTGGTTCCGGAGGCAGAGGCCCCAGAGCTGGGTACTTGTGGAAGGCTTCAGAGGGAAGGAAGGCTGGGGGCGGAAGGGAAAGAGGTAGACCTTCCAGGCTTCCTCCCACAGGGGATTTAAATCGGATTTCACCAAGCTACTGAGGCTGTCGTGCACAGAATGTGGTTACCTCAGCTTTGTTCTACTGTCCCCTGGCTGGTCCTGGCCCCCAGGCTTCCTTCGTTCCTCCCAGAATCCCCTCCTCCTCATTCTCAGCATCCCTCTGAGCTGGACTCATTGAGCAAGGCTGGGCCATCAGATTAGGCCCGAGTGCACAACTGGAGGGGTCTACAAGGGAGCCTCCTCCCATCTCTCCTCACCTGTAAAGGTCAGCACCTTGGCCATAGGAGGCAGCCACAGCCCACAGACGGAAGGCCTCGCTGTTCAGAGCCTCAGCTTCCTCTGGGGGCAAGGCCATTTCCTGGGGAGCCTCTGCTAGAAAGCGGCTCAGGCGGCTCCGGAGATCAAAGCTGCTCAGCTGAGGGTGAGAGGGCAGAGTCTGGCATCCCATTCAGCTGTGGGCCCAAGCGGCCTCAGGTTCTCTTGCTATGGCGATGGGCCCAATTCAGCCCTGTTCCAGGCCCCTCTTGTGCCACGGGGTCTTCGCTCTGGGCCAGGATGAAACTACCTCAGCCATCCCTCCCTCCCCTCCTTCTTTCTAGCAAGCACTTGCTAGACACCTTTTCTAGGGCGACTTGGCTATGGGTGATGGCTGCCCATCTCTACGTGGCTCTCCTGGTCAGGGAAGAGGGAGCTCTTTAGGTAACGAAAATACAGTGGGCCTAGAGAATACACTAGATTCCAAGTGACTAGGTTTCCGGCTGGTGGTTCCTGTTGCATTTCAGAGCAACTGGATCAGAGGTGAAGAAGAAGATAGCATGAGCCAGTTACCCAGAGCCCAGAGGCCATGCTTAGCCCCCAGCCCAGCCCTGTCATCAGCCCTTCATCTCTGGACCTTCGTCCTGCTCACCAGTCGGGCAGCGATGTTCCTACCAGCCGAGGCCAGGACACGAAGCAGTTTCATGGCAGCGGCACAGGGCACTCTGTGTAGGCTGGAGGCAGGCCCCGCTCCCATGGGGGACCAGCTGGTGGGCAGGAACTCCCGAACCACAGTCTCTATTAGCCGAGGGCACTCTAGGACCTGTGGAGAACAGGAAGAAAAGGGAGGCAGGGAGGCTGAGGGTCAGGCCCAGGCCCAGCTAGGCTCTTTGCCCATTCCCCATCTCCTCTCCTCTTTCTCACCCTTGTGGCTGACTCTAGGGAATGCCGGGCCAGACGGATGAGCACAGCTAGGATGTCAAGGACCACAGAAGGTGCTGGGCAGGTGACCTCCAGCAAGTAGCGCAGCCGAGGCAGCAGGTTGGTAGCCAGAAGCCCCTGGTGATCAGAGATAAACCCAGTGCCACACACAGCTGGGCCCCAAGCCCCAGTGACCGTTCTTGCCCAAGATGTGCTTGCCTGTGGGGGCGCTAATGTGGAGCAGTCTGTTGAGTGTCCGACTCTTGACTTCAGGTCATGAACTCAGGGTTGTGGGATCGAGCACCATGCTGGGCTCTCCGCTGCTCAAGGAGCCTGCTTGGATTCTCTTTCTGCACCACCCCCCATCCCCAAAAGACGTGCTCGATCTCAAGGTTGGGGGACAGGTGCAGCTGCCCAGCGTCTTTACCTTGATGACATCGTGTCGAGCCAGGTCAGATGGAGGCCGGTTTCCTTGCTCAGGGCTCTTCCTTTTTACTTTCTCCGCTGGAGGCTCTTCATCTTCATCCTCATCGTCCTCGTCTTTCTGGCTGGGCATCAGAGGGAACACCAAAGCTCCATGGTACCAGGAGAAGGTGCTGTCAAGGAGCTCCTGCCATAGGGAAGAAAAGGGGGTGGGAAGAAGAGGAAGGAGTCAGGCCCCAAAAGGGCCTAGGAGTAGTCAGCAGAAGCCTTGCACTAAGAAAAGAAAACAAGGCTGTTGGGTGTAGGGGCTCTTAGGAGAAGACAGTGCTGCTGCCATCCCCTTCTCTGCTCTGCTGGGCAAAGCCTTTGCAGGGAGGGTGTGCACAGGAGCAGGGGGTAGGGAACCTGATGCCTCCAAGCTCCGTGTCTATCCCTGTGTACCTCATCTCCAGGAGCCACCAGCAGAGCCCGAAGAGCCTGGACTGCAGCTGCAATGACCCCATCCACTCTGTCATCCAGGGAGAAGCGCAGCAGGAAGAGGAAACCAGCATCCAAAAGGAGGCGCAGGACACTGCCCACTAGGCGGTCCCCGAACTCACCAGCCTGGGCCTGGGGGGCAGGGGAAAACCTGGCTAAAGATGCTGAAGTTATAGAGTCTTTGTCCTAAGCCCTACATTTGCCCACCAATGACCCTGGGTTTGTCCCATTCCCAGTCTGTCCCAAGGAGAGCTGCTATATGGGCTCCTGGGGTCAAATGAAAAGGAGGTGGGGAAGTCTGGGGTCGGGGTAGGGGGGCGAGGCATGGGGGCAGGCAGGACCGGGCGGGCAGTTCACTCACCCTGCCGATGACCTGGGCCAACACGTGCAGCGCTAATGCTCTCTGCTGGGACACCTGGCTGCGCGTCAGGTGGAAGAGCTCCTGCAGGGAGTACCCTGCTCTCTGGGGCAGGGACAAGATGTCAGAAGAAGCCAACCCACGGGGCAGCAACCCCCAACCAATAAACAGAAACCCCTATATTCCCAGGCACTGCGTTAGTTGTCAAGGGGAAGACAAAGTTAAGTAAGTGGTTATCTCTTGCCTCGTCTCTCCATGGAGAGAAACTGGTAAAGAAGGTAAGATTTGCACATAAGTAACCACAGCATAAAGCAGACAGGGAGAAATGCAGCAATCTGTGTTTAACTTGCAACAAGAGAATAAGAGAGAGAGAAGGGGGGATGTGGGGGCGCCTGGGTGGCTCAGTGGGTTAAAGCCTCTGCCTTTGGCTCAGGTCATGATCCCGGAGTCCTGGGATCGAGCCCCGCATCGGGTTCTCTGCTCAGCGGGGAGCCAGCTTCCTCCTCTCTCTCTGCCTGCCTCTCTGCCTACTTGTGATCTGTCTGTCAAATGAATGAATAAAATCTTAAAAAAAAAAAAACAGGGGGGGCGGAATGTGGAAAAGTGATGTTGTCTCAGTGGGTAGAGGGAGCTTCCATTGCCTGGAGCCCTGAGCCTGGAGGTCCCTGAGCACATCCTGTTTGCGGGGGAGAGAGCACCACAGTGGTGAGGTGGGAGTGAGAAGGCAGAGCTAGAGGGTCAGCAGGGAGACACTGTCCAAGGGCTGCCTTGCCAGGCTAACGAGCCAAGACTATTCTGTGGTCAGAAGGGAGCCAGGAAACTTTCCAAGGCAAGGTGTGGCCTGGGTTGGCCCAGAGGGAATCAGTATGGCCGCCCTGTGAGGGCTGGATGGGAAGATGTGGCGACCGAACAGGTAAGAGGGAGCAAGCCTCTTCTGTAGAAAGCACCAGGAGAGGTGACAGACATAAAACTGGCAAGTTCGGGCAAGACTGGAATGTGAAGGGAAGAGGAGAAACATTTTGAGCTTAAGAACCTATGCATAACAAGGCCATGAAATGGAACAGGCTACAGAGAAGGCCCAAGGCAAGTGACCAGAGGTCCTCTTCCATACGGCAGATAAAGGCACTTGCTGAGAGCTGCCCAGTCCTCCCTGGGCCCATGTATCACCTCTGCCTCTTCTCCATGGTGGTGTAGCCCCAGATGGGTGGGTAGGTCCACGTCGGGGGCCAGGAGCTCTCCCTGAAGATTAAATCGGGCTTGCATCCTCTAATGGGAAGAGAAAGAAGACTGTAGGCTGGGGACACAGCAACTTCCCTACACCCACTCTTCACCTTTCATCCCAGGCCTCGGGTCCTGACTCTACCCCTGAGTGGAAACAGGACTCCCTTGACACCAGGGGACAGGCAGGGTGATGGGAGAGGAGGAGGACTGTAAAGGAGACATGTTCCTCAAGCTCCAGGGATTTGGAAAAGGGCCTGAGTTTGGGTGCCAGAGCATGGGGGAAAGAACAAGTGATATGGTCCCAATGGGTAGGGCTTCCATGGCCACTCCCAGCCTGCTCCCCGCCTCGTAGGCTGGCCGGCCCTCCTCACCTCCTGTGTCCGCTTCTTTCGGAGCGGAGGCAGATCCTGGGTCCAGTGCAGCTTCTCCAGCTCCACGGTGTCCATGTGCACCCATTCTTTGTGGGGGGTCAGAGGCAGGGCCAGAGCTAGGAAGATAGAAGTGGAGCGATATTCCCTAAGGAGCTCAGCTCACTGATCCCCTGGGGTCCCAGCCATTACCCCGCAGCTGCCACACCTACCTCTGCCCAAGGGTGTGGCAGCCACTGCCTTTAACTAGAGTTAAGTGGCACAGCCCAGGGGCTGGAACTCCTGGGAATTGGGCAAATATCTCAGATATGGCAGAACACACCCAGGCCTGGGCTCTACCCTTTGCTGACCCCAAGTACTTGCTGGGAGGGGCAAGAGAAAGAGAATGAGGTAAAGAAAAGGAGAGAGAGGGAGCAAAGGAGGAAGGGAGGACCATATATATCAAGGAAAACACAGTTCTCTATTGCCTAGTACTGACCTTTTTTTTTTTTTTTAAATTCATTTATTTGACAGAGATCACAGGTAGGCAGAGAGGCAGGTAGAGAGAGAGGAGGAAGCAGGCTTCCTGCTGAGCAGAGAGCCCGATGCGGGACTCGATCCAAGGACCCTGGCATCATGACCTGAGCCAAAGGCAGAAGCTTTAACCCACTGAGCCACCCAGGCACCCCAGTACTGACCTTCTAAAGAAGCAGCGGAGTGGGGCATTGAGGGGTAGCGACCCTGCTTCTGTGGGCAAGATACAGAAACACACATCCGGGAAACCCTCCTTTTTCTCCCCCAACCCTCACCTGACCTGCTCAGCTGGCCTGGAGCTCACTGAGCGGCAGGAGCTTCCTGGCTTTCATAATCTAATTTCTTCTTTTGTTAATCACTAATAAAATAATCCAGGTCCTGGGAAATGAGTGCTCCCACTGGCCTCTCTGCTTTAGGTCTGGCATGTTCATAAGACCTACGTCAGCCTCTTCTCCATTGACCGGGCCCTGCCGTTTCCCCGCCTCAGCACGGACAGTGGAGGCAGAAAACCGTGGGGTGGACAAAGCCAGAGCTGGGGTGGTTCCCATAAAGGTGGGTGGAGATGATCTGCTGGGGGAGGGTTCAGCCGTCACATCCTGCTGCCACTTACTGGGGGAGGGAGAGAAGGAGCAGTAACAGGACAAGAAAACAGGAAGCCCAGGAAGGAAAAACATACATATCAACAAATAAAGACTGATTTCCAGACAATAATGAAGATTAATGTTAGATGTGCAAGGACAGAGAAGATTCTCTTTTCCCATCTGCCAGGCCTAGAAGAAGGGATACTTTCCTCTGCTTTTATTCCCCCAAAGATGTCCCCTTTTGTCCAAACCTGGGGCTCCTGGATCCAGATCATCTTCCTGCCTGGGCTCACTTGCAAAAGTTGGCACAATGGGTTCCTCTCCAGTGACCTCAACAGAGTGTCCTCCTGGCCTCTGCTCCTCTGTGGTCTTCTCTCCTGCTTGCTCATGGGTGTGGGTGGGAGACCTCAGGAAGGCAACCAAGCTGGGATCTAGAGGAAAGGATGGGAGAGTGAGTGGTGACAGATCCTCCCCAGGCTCCTGTAGACCTGAAACCTGCTGAACACTGTCTGTCTGCCGGTGCCAAGGCCAGGACAAGCCTCTTCCCACACCTGGCCTGAGCCCCCTGGGTTCTCCTGCGACCTCAATGACCCATACCTGTCACTAGGACCTACCCACCCACCCTTCTGTCCATTCTTCTCAGTCCTCTGGCCCACCCAGGTTCCTGCCCGCCCCTGTGCTTGGCCCCAGGTCAGAGGCCCAAGGGGAGTGGCTGTGGAATAAATGAATGAATGCTGACTAGGGCCCAAGAGAAGGCATTTCAGGGAACCATTTCTCTTGCTTTCAGCTAATTTAGTTACACACAAGTATTTACTGGAACCTAATCTATGTATGTTCTATGAAGGTACTAAGTATACAGTTTGGGACAAGCCCAAAGTACAAGTGGTACTGTGGGGGTGAACAGAAACCATGAACATGTCACAGCTGTGCTAGAGAGGGTGCAGCTATCACACAGCATACGTATCCTAGAGTAGTACAGCATACACAATATAGTGGTTTAGAGCAGGGCCTGTCAGACCCGAGACACCCGGGTTTACATCTCGTCTGTGCTCCTTACCAGTCATGTGACTAGGGGAGAATTTCTTCAAGTTTTGAGGCTCGGGTTTTTTCCCTAAGTAAATGACTAGTATACTAGTATATACTAGTATACTACCTACCTTCCAGGACATATTTGAGGACAGAATGAAATAATGCAGTCAGATACCCAGCAAAAGGTCTGGCCCTCTCAGCAGGCCTTCATCAGTGAGTGGGGGTCCCTTCCGAGACCCGGCCTGGCAGGAAGCCCAGCGTGCCATACCAAGCTGAGCCAGCAACCGCTGCTGCTCCCGCAGGATCTCCTCAGGGGCCATGGCATGCAGTTTTGCTACATTCTCTTCATGGATGGTCTGGGCTTCCTGCTCAGCATTCTTGCTCCCGAGCCCCTTCCCGGTGACCAGATGGGGTCCCTGGAAGCCACAGCTGCCCCAGCAGGAGCCCTGCTCCCGAGGTGTGAGTGCCTCACAGGAAGCAGCACCTGGAACAAGTGTATCATCGGTTTCACTGCCTTGCCCCAGCCGGGCCTTCTGGCCCTCTTCCCTAACCCCATTAGTCCTGGAGACCGAAGGAGACCCCAGAGATTTCCCAGGCACAGAGCAGAGACATCCCTTTACCTACCCTCCCACCCCCCAGTAAGGCAAACACAGGCTGGATTGGGTGGAGACCTCTCCACTCATTTTTCCCCTTTCTGAGGGATACTTCCCTAAGAAACATCCTACTTTCTGACTCTTTTCTTGGGTGTCCAGGTAGCCGTCTGCCTCCAGAAGCCTGCCCCCAGCTCTTTTGCTAATTAAATCATTATAGGAATTCCAGCTTACATCTTTATTTTACAGTCTCTGACAAACACCTCTGTCTCCTTCCTTTTGTCTAGGGTCGAATAATGGCCTGCATTTCCCCTGCACTTAAGATCCGGATGTAGACCCGAGCCACTGGTACTCAATACTGTAAGTGGGGATAATGGACAGCTTTCTCTTTAGATGGCTCAAATGCCATCTAAATACGCCTTCATATTTGACACAGGGTAGACTTATACCCTAAGGTGACTCTATGATTGTGTATTACAAAAAGGTCAAGCCCAAGTCTCTTCAAACCCAGCTTACCATCTGGTGGATCCGGGGTAGACACTTCTCTAACTGGTGGGACACTGGTTTCAGATGCTCTCTTTGCTGCAATTTCTTGGGCAAAGATGCTTCTCTTACCAGATGTTGCAGACTTCCCCTATAGGGCAAGAAGAAAACTCAGGAGACTGATGGCTCACTACCCCCTTTTCTTCTCAACCTCTTTACACTAAGGCCACTGGAACAAAGAGATAAAACAACTTGCTTAGTCTCCAAGGATCACAACCCTAGTCCTCAGAAAAAGCAGGGCTCTACAGGAGGACAGGTCTTGAAGTGTGTCAAATTTGGGTTGGATTTCTGGTTCCTCTACCTATTAGATATGTGGTGTTGGACAAGTTACTTATCTTTTCAGGGTCTCAGTGTCCTCATCTGAAAAATGGGGATGATGTTACCTACCTTACAGGGTTGTTATGAGGATTAAGTAATGTGTATAAAGCACTTAGCATGGTGCTGCCTTAACAAGAGAAACTGTTTATCATTATTCAGATTATCTGCCTGAAGAACAGGCACTATGAGGCTCACCTAATGTCTCCTAAACACCACCTAAGCACCTTGCCTACCTGTCTCTCCTGTGAGCGATGAAACACAGGAGGGAAAGCAACACCACTGGGCATAGGCAGGTTCACTGCCACTGAACTTGTATCTCGTTCCTGCAGCAACAAAGCACAATGTAGTGAAGGTACTGAGATTTCCCCAGGCTGAACACTATCCCACTAGCCCCAATTCTGTATGACTCGGAATCTCTCTAGGGAGTTATGAATGCACCTTGCTTCTTTGGGTACAGTGATTCTAAAGCAGCCCAAAACTGACTGCAGGGGGATAAAATCCCACCTTTCTGAATCACCCTCTACTCATATGGCTCACCATACCCACCCAATATCCTCACTGTCCCAGGATGCCTCATCCCACTCAACCAGGGTGAGACGCACAATAATCTTAGTCAAGACGGCAGTGATGTGCTGATCATGCCTGTTCAGCCTCTCTTCAGGGTCCTCATGTTCAGGCAGGGGGCAGCCGGGGCTGGGTCTAGCTCTCTTCGGGGGAGCAGGGACCAAAGCTGGGGGCGAATCTGGGAGGTCTGAGAAAGAAAAAAACCCCGGATGTGAGGATAGTCATTCTTTCCCAGGAAGAGACTGAGGGCAGGAGGAAACCAAAGAAAGAAAGGCAGCTGCTGTAGGGTCCTGGCTCAAGCTGTGTCACCCTGGGCAAGATATTTAACCTCTGTGAATCTCAGTTTCTTCATATGTAAAATGGGGCTGCAGCAACAGAGGTTATGCAGTGTTTGAAATAATGATGGGGAAAAAATCCAGCCACATCAGGGAGAGGGAGAGGACCCTGAGGCCACACCCTCTCTCTTTCTCAGCCTCACATCCACCGCCACTCACTGTCCAGTGTCACCACATCCCGACGGTCCTGCAGCAGAGGCTGGTCCAGGTTAGTGTTGCCACCTCCCCTACTTCCTTTCTTCACCAGTTGTACTGCTGGAGCTGCACCAGTTGCAAGAAACTGACTCTGGAAGCGCAGCAGGTCCACCTCTGACTCCCCTGGCTTTGGTCTCGACAGCATCTCGAGCTGCTGCTCTCCTGCAGTTCTTTCCAGCACTGCTTTGGTGTGGGGACTGCCTCTCATTCAACCCTACAAACAATAAAGTTGATGGGCCCTCTGCAACTGAACCCTGACTCTCTTTATTGTGCATCAGAAAAGACACTTCTTAGGTTCACATCAACTCATTCCTTCTCATTCATACCTTATTGCCACCCCCTCCCTGTTTAGCCCTCCTTGAAGTCATCAGCCTAATAATATTTACTGCCAACTGAAGATTGTTTACAATCTGTGGATGATAAAAAGTCTCAGGAACAACTGTAGGGAATCTAAGAAAAATAACATCAGGAGCCAGGCAGATAGGGAATAATGATTCTGTATCAAACTAGAGAGACTATGCCTGGCCTAAAGGTGTTCAAATTATTAAACCAACCAACCAACCAACCAACCAACACTTGGACTATAAAAGATCAACATATAAAAATCATCTGTATTCCTATACACCAGCAAAATTAACAATCAAAAGATGAAATTTAAAAAACAATGTCATTTATAATCGCATCAAAAAGAGCAAAACACTTAGGAATAAATTTCACCAAAGAAGTACAAGACTTGTACACTGTCGGGTCTGACACCTGCCCCTAGGGGTCTGCGGTCGCCGACATTTCTGGACCACCCGCATCAACAGAAAAATCACCGAGTCTCAAGTTTATGCAGCCTGAGGATGGAGGGCCGTGGCCGGGATCTCCACACCAAAGAGGCCGCGGCCACTTCAATGTAGAGCAAAGACACTCGGGGAGGCTCCCACAAAGGAACCGGATACTCTGTAGCCAGCCCTCAGCCGGGGAACTCTGAAGTCCGTCCCTCCAGAGTCGCCCCTTACTTACTCTAAGACCGCCTGGGCGCCGCCATCTTGCCCCGCAAGGGCCGCGCTTCCGCCGCCGCCGGATTCGAGCTTCCGCCCCGCACCCCAGCCACGCCTCTCGCTGGTCTGGCTCCACCCGCTCTGGGGTTTGCCAGCTTGGCGCTGGGGCACACACACCCCCTTTAAAAAAAAAGTTTATTTAGTTAAGTGATCTCGACTTCCATTCTATGTGGGACCCTGGCTCCACCCCGTGATGGAGAGCCGCATGCTCTTAAGAATGAGCCAGCCAGGCGCCCCTGCACTCGGAACCCTTGAGCGCCAAGATACTGGGCTATCCCTGCCATATCCCACCACGTAGGCTCTCTGCTGACCCTGAAAACACTCATCCTTTGGATGTACGGCAGGCACAAGCCCTTTTGCACGTACGACACCCGTGACAGAGGCAAAGTGTACTTCAGACATCCCTCTGCACTCACCAGTCCGGATAATCCCATCCTAAACCCAGCACCTAAGCTCGTGGGCAGCACCCAGAAACCGGCACACACCAAGGTGACCTCCCCACTGCGTTTATGGGTGAGCAAGAAGGTAAGCATGTAAAAGGAAAGTTGAGGCTTAATGAAGAAACTCTTGTAGGAATGGCGGTGGTGAATTGCCCACGGGGTGATCACCTTCGTGAGCAGCCCACCTTTGTTCATTCAAGTGTCTCTTCTTGGAAATTCTCCCTTTCTTCTCTCCCACCTCCTACCCCCATAGTCTTTACCTTCCTTTAAGGCCTAGCTGGAGTGAACCCTAAAATCTCTGGAACCAGGCCTATTCACTGAACTTTCCATGGAATCTTCCACCATACCACTTGCTGGCTTGTGTGGAATGCATTGCCAGTTATCAGCTCTTGCTGGGTCACCTTTCATAAGTATATGTGCTGTTCTCTTGAATAGACTGTGGGCTCCTTGGGGGCACCAGGCCTTCTTTTTGGCATCCATAGGACTCAGCATCCAGCATATTGCCTTGAATTTAGGATCCTAGTAAATCATTGCTTGACTGAAGACCATCTTAGTGCAGCCAGTGTTAGTCCATTGGTTCTCAAACTTTAGCAGGCATGAGAATCACCTTGGGGGCTTATTAAAAACAGACTACTGGGCCTCACCCTCAAGAGTTTCTGATTCAGTAGGCTTGGACAGGATCCAAGAATTTGGATTTCTTTCTTTCTTTTTTTTTTTTTTTTAAGAATTTATTTATTTATTTGACAGACAGAGAGATCACAAGTAGGCAGAGAGGCAGGCAGAGAGAGAGATAAGGAAATAGGCTCCCTGCTGAGCAGAAAGCCTGATGCAGGGGCTGGATCCCAGGACCCTGGGATCATGACCTGAGCCCAAGGCAGAGAGAGACTTAACCCACTGAACCACCCAGGCACCCAAGAATTTGCATTCCTAAGTTTCCAGGTATTCTATAGCCTCCTTCTTTAGTTCTCACAGTCTCTGCAGCAGTAAATTTCAGCTACTAGGTTTTAGCCATCCTTGGGGTCCAAAATAGTACTGTACCTGGTCAGAAGTTACGGGGAGTAAGGGAGGGGAGCTGGAGCTAGAAATCCCGGAAGAATGATAGTAGAAAATCATTGTTTGCAACCACTAATGAAATAATTGCTCCAGGCAATGATCATCAATGACTGATAAAACTATTAGGTAAAAGGTTGATGAGGATTTTATATATGATGGATCAGGTTGCCAATTTATGAATATCACTAAAAGTGAGACTAGTGGACATAATGTACTCCTGATCCGATGAAACTAGAAGTTATAAAACACTTCCCAAGTAAACCTTCCTGCCAGAAATTAAACTTGAATCTAGTGAAGGATCTAGCTCTATTAGTCTACAGGAAATATGTGTGGTAGAGGAACGTGTTAAATGATAACACAAAAATACAATTAACCAAACCCAAATTGTGGAAAATTCTACAAATGACCCAGTGTCTTCTATAAATTTCATGTCCTAGAGAGAAGGGGAACTTTTACAGATTTACAAACACATGAGACACTATCAATTAAATATATGGTCCTTGTTTGGATCTTGATTCAAATAAGCCTAATGTAAGAAGATGTTATTTTGAGACTGTTGGGGAAAACTAAACACAAATTGGGTTTTATATTAAGGATTAAAAAAATTATTGGTTATGGATATGATTTTTTTGAAAAATAAACTTTATTTTATAATAGTTTTAAGGGATGCCTGGGTGGTTCAGTCAGTTATTCATCTCTCTTTGGCTCAGGTCATGATCCCAGTGTCCTGGGATCGAGACCTACATCAGGCTCCTTGCTCAGTGAGGAACCTGCTTCTCCTTCTGCCTGCTGCTCCCCCTGTTCATGCTCTCACTTTCTACCTCTTTCTCTGACAAAAAAAAGAAAAGAAAGAAAGAAAGAGGAATAGTTTTAAGATTTTATTTATTTATTTTTAGGATTTAATTAATTTATTTGAGAGAGAGAGAGAGCATGAGCCAGGGGAAGGAGCTGAAGGAGGGAGAGGGAGAAGCAGACTCCCCTCTGAGCAGGGATCCTGATGAAGGGCTTGATCCATGACTCCGCAATCATGACCTGAGCTGAAGGGAGATGCTTAAGTGACTGACCACTCAGGTGCCCCTTTATTTACTTATTTTTAAATATAATCTCTGTCCTCCAATCTGGGGCTCAAATTCATGACCTCAAGATCAAGAATCACTTGCTCCACTGACTGAGCCAGCCAGGAGCCCCTAAAATAGCTTTAGATTTATAGGAAAATTACAGTTTCCATTTACTCCAAACATAGTTTCCCCATTTCTTAAAAAGATTATTTATTTATTTTGATAAAGGGTAGGGGGAGAGGGGGGGTAGAGGGAAAAGGAGAGAGAAAATCCCAAGCAGGCCTCATGCCCAGAGCAGAGCCTGACACAGGGCTCAATCCCACCACTGGAGCTCATGACCTGAGCCGAAATTAGGAGTTAGATGCTCAGCTGACTGAGCCACCTAAGCACCTCCAAAGATTTTATTTTTAAGTAATCTCTCTCTACACCCAACGTGGGGCTCAAAGCCACAGCCCTAAGAGCAAGAGTCACCAGCTCCACTGACTGAGCCAGCCATGTGTCCCCCATTTTTTTTTTAAGATTTTATTTATTTATTTGAGAGAGAGAGAGAGAGAGAGCACAAGTTGTGGGGAGGGTGGGGGAGAGACAGAAGGAGAAGCAGACTCCTGCTGAGCAGGGAGGCAGATGCCTCTCAATCCCAGAACCCTGGGATCATGACCTGAGCCAAAGGCAAACGCTTAACTGACTGAACCACCCAGGTGCACCATTTTTTTTGGGTGGGGGATAAAGTTTATTGAATGATAGAGTACAAAGCTCCCAAAGAGCGAGGGGACCTGAGAGGGTTGGCCTTGCCTCCCATCTTTTAAAAAAGTTTATTTATTTGAGTAATGTCTACATCCAAAGTGGGGCTTGAACCCACAACCCTGAGATCAAGAGTCACATACTCTTCTGACTGAACCAGCCAGGCACCCCCCCACTTATTTTTTATTATTTTTTATTTATTTTTATTGACATATAGTGTATTATTTGCTTCAGGGGTGCAGGTCTGTGAATCATCAGGCTTAAACAATTCACAGCACTCACCATAGCACATACCCTCCCTGATGTCCATCACCCAGCCACCCTATCCCTCCTCTCCCACCCTCAGCAACCCTCAGTTTATTTTGTGAGATTAAGAGTTGCTTATGGTTTGTCTCCCTCCCTGGTCCCATCTTGTTTTTTTTTCCTTCCCTACCTCCCAAACCCCCTGCTCTGCCTCTCAAATTCCTCACATCAGGGAGATCATGTGATAATTGTCTTTCTCTGATTGACTTATTTCACTTAGCATAATACCCTCTAGTTCCATCCACGTCGTTGCAAATGTCAGGATTTTGGAGGTTTTTTGATGGCTGCATAGTATTCCATTGTGTGTGTATATATGTATATATATACCACATCTTCTTTATCCATTCATCTCTTGTCAATTTTTAAAGTGAGCTCTATGCCTGATTTGGGGCTTGAACTCAGGACCCCAAGATCAAGAATCACAGCTCAACCTACTGAGCCAGCCAGGTGACCCATTTCCCCTGTTCTTAACATCTAACATTAACAGGTTACATTTGTTGGAATTAATGAACCGGCATGCCTGGATCATCAGGGAGCCTGCTTGAGATTCTCTTTCTCTTCTTCTGGCCCTCCCACCTCTTGTGTGTGTGTGTGTGTATGCATGTGCCCCTAAGACTTGCTTCTAAAAACTCTAGAAAGGGGCGTCTGGGTGTCTTAGTCAGTTAAGCATCTGCCTTTGGCTCAGGTCATGATCCCAGGGTCCTGGAACTGAGTCCCACAACAGGCTCGCTGCTCAGCAGAGTCTGCTTCTCCCTCTCACTCTCCCATCTGTGCTCTCGCTCTCTTTATCTCTCTCTCTCTCTCTCTCTCACACACACACATTAATAAATAAAATAAAATAAAAAGCCTAGGAAAACACCAAGAAATGGGACAATAGAAGACAATTAGCTAAGGGGCGCCTGGGTGGCTCAGTGGGTTAAGCCACTGCCTTCGGCTCAGGTCATGGTCTTGGGGTCCTGGGATCGAGCCCCGGATCGGGCTCTCTGCTCTGCAGGGAGCCTGCTTCCCCTTCTCTCTCTGCCTGCTGCCCTGCCTACTTGTGATCTCTCTCTCTCTCTGTGTCAAATAAATAAATAAAATATATTAAAAAAAAAGAAGACAATTAGCTAAGATAATCATTGAAGCAGAATGATTCATTATACTTTCCTCTCTATTTCTGTTTATGTTTAAAATATTTCATAATAGAAAGTTTTTTAGGGGCCTCTGAGTCGATTAAGCATCCAAGTCTTGATCTCAGTTCAGGTCGTGATCTCAGGGTCTCAAGTTCAAGCTCCACGTTGGGATCCACATCCAGCGTGGAGCCTACTTAAAAAAAAAAAGTAAAAAAAAAAATAGAACCAGAAAAGTATCACTTGCCAGGCTGTAAAAAGGGTCAAAAAAGGAAACACAGACAGCTAGATATAAGACCTTCAAACAAATACACTCACTCACACATATATTTCCTTTACCAGGTGACAAGGGCCCTCAGGGCCATCCCTAGGCGAAATTTTGAAGAGGACAATTTTTTTCTTTCATGTGTTCAGACCCATGTGCTGTTTCAGAAACCCCAAACTTATTGTTCTCTTCCAGCCTCCTCGGTTTGCTTCTAGGAAAAAAGTCTGAGCATTTGAAAGTCCCTTAGTGACTGTACATTGAAGTTCTGTCTTTCCTAGGGATTTACCTTTCCACTCCATCTTCACTTGGGCAAGGCGTTGCACTGATTCAGACTCAGGAATTTTAGGCAAGCAGTGTTCGGCAGGCATGAGGGCCATCCCCAGCGCCCCTGCCATCACACCAGCAGGCAGTTTGCCTCCAAGCCCTGAAGGAGCAGCCTCCTGGCTTTCTCTAAAGGGATGCGGAGCACAGTCTGCAGCCTGCCCATTCCGGACGCGGCAGGTCCCAACTCACCTCTTGAACCAGTAAGTAGTCCAGAAAGAATGGATTCTTGCTCACAGGGCAGCAAGACTATGTTGACCTCATGGCTCACCTTGATTCCCTCTTGGTCCATTCCTCTTCTTCCCTGAATGGAAAGCTGAAGCAGCTTCTTCCTGAGACTGATGGAAATTGCCATCAGGGGATTCTGCTACTATGGGCAGATGGTTTTTTGTTTGTTTGTGTGTTCGTTTGTTTGTTTTAGAGAGAGGGGGTGGGGAGAGGCAGAGGGAGAGGGAGAGGGAGAGAGAATCTCAAACAAGCTCCATGTCCAGCTCGAGGCCACCATGGGGCTTGGGGTTGGATCTCAGGATCCTGAGCTGGAAGTCAAGAGTTAGACACTTAATTGACTGTGCCACCCGGGTCCACTGGGCAGATGGTTTATCTTTCCAGGTTTGTCTGTGTCTCCTCTCTATCCTTGGCCTCCTTGGGCAGGCCTGGATCATAAAAGGCAGAGTGGGCAGATACTTACTTCACCCAAGAAGGGAGATGCCAGGGCCCAGCTCAGCTCCATCCACAATAAGGGGCTGCTGCTGGCCCTTCCTCTCCACTGTGGTCCCTTCTTACTCCCTTGGGGTAGATCATAGCTGGCTCTGGTTCTGTTCTGAGGACAGGAACTCCTGGGACAGCTGCTCCTGCATTTTGTCAAATACATTTCCTGTTGATTTGATTAGTTCCCTTCGAAGCAATGCATTTATGAAAGGAAGGAAGATTTTGCAGGCATGTATTTGCACAGGCAGCCAACCTCCTTCAGTCACACACACACACACACACACACACACACACACACACACACTTACTTTCTCCCCATCCACCCACAAAGTGTCAGTCACATTTAGAGTTTGCACAAATGCACACCCTCCCTCGTACATCACAATGCACACCCTCTCACCCACCTACACACTTCTTCCATAGAATCACACCTGCTCATATACCCTTAAAGCACGTTCCTATACCATGCTGAGAGAGAGAGAGGTTAGGAATGTGTTGCTACAGCTCAGGAAGGCAAGCACTCTGTGTGGGAACTAGAAAGTCACAAGACCAGGACCCCACAGTCTCCCCTTCCTCCTGCAAATAGAAATACTAAGAATAGAG
Source organism: Lutra lutra (assembly GCF_902655055.1). Lineage (NCBI taxonomy): Eukaryota > Metazoa > Chordata > Mammalia > Carnivora > Mustelidae > Lutra > Lutra lutra. Next base: position 61,112,686 of record NC_062284.1, read on the forward strand.
AAGAACTCGAAAGCAGGGGTAAAGAAAGCAGACTCAGAGCTCCTGGCCCCACCAGGAAAGCGTGCCACTCCAGGGTAAGAGTGATGTGCCTGAGGCCTGCACTGAGATAAGAATTTGTCTAGGCTGTGAGCGCAGAAAGCGGTGACATCCACGTGTCCAAAAAGCCCATTTGGACTGGTAGCTAAGGGTCATCCTAGGCTTGGATTCCCCGTTGGAGCTCAGGAAAGGAAGGAAGAAATGAGGGGAGAAGGGAAGTGGAAGGTTGGGTTTGGGCTCTGCATTCAACGTCCTCTGGGAGAGAGTCTTTCCAATGTCAACCAGAGTCAATAGGAGAAGGCTTTCTTGCACTGGAAACTTGAAGTCCCCTGGAGAGGGGAGAGATGTGGAGAGGGCCCCAAGGGGTGATGAGTGCCCAAGTGCAGAGCTGCTGCAGTCACTTTGCCGCAGTAGCAAATAGGGCCCCAGTGCACCTGGTTTCAGCCCCAGACTGCCGTCTGCCTGCCCTGACCCGACTCAGCCCAAACTCTGTGGATTCTGGAACAGAACAAGTCTTTTCCTTTAAGAAAGGGTCCTGGAGCCCACCCACAGCACCCAAGGAAACTGGCAGAGCGCCAGGCTACACTGAGACTTCAGGCCCCAGCCATCCAAGTCTGACAGCCCTTCTGGAGTCTCTTCTGGTGTTGCCACCTGAGGGCGCCTGGAGCTGGGTCTGAGGCTGCCGCCGGCACTGCTGTTGTTATTATCATTAAGATAATTAATAAGCATGCACTGACGGGGCCAAGTGGAGGAAGAGGAAGGCCCCTGCTGCTCATGAGAATCCCTGGAAAGATCCATTGAGGCTGTGGGGGAACAGGGGACTGAGTAGCTCGTTCCTCCTCCCTTCCCAGGACTTCTGGAAAGGGCACTGGGGAGTAGGTTTCAGGGGACAGGTAGAGAGGCAAGGGCTAGGGGAGGGGAAACAGTTGGTAGGCTGCGTTTGGAACCCGCCCTGCATATGCCTGACAGGATGTCTTTGGGCACAGCCACCCCTGTGATTACTGGTTGTGGGGCAGGCCAAACTCTGAGGCAATTATTCATTAATTTAACAGGCATCTGTCTGTTTATTTATGGAATGCCTACTATGTGCAAGGTGGTCTGCTAATAATAGCTGAGGTTTTATTGGATACTGTGAGGACACAGCCAACTTTCACACCATGTCCTAGGGGATGGGGGTGGGGAGCAGAAGCAGAGGAAGCAACTAGGAAAAATGACAACCCCCAAAGATATCAACCATGGGGCTTTGGCCTGTGTGGCGTAGCAGTGGGGATGTCAGATATAAAACGTGATGACTACCAAAAAGATCTTGGAAAACTCGATACCCGAGGCCCAAGATCCTGGAGGAAAAGGGGTGGGAAATGGAGGCCCAAGATCCTGGAGGAAAAGGGGTGGGAAATGGAGCACGGATAAGGGAATTTTGGGTGAAAGACTCAAGAAAGAGGCAGGAAGGAGTGTTAGTAAGTCCAGTGGGGGGAGCTTTGAGTCACGATTTCGGGGGCTCTGACGGTTGGGAATTTAGGGGGCTGAGATGCTTCATGTCCTGAGATGGGGGACGGGATTCTGGCATCAGAGCCTGGACAAAAGTTGGGGTGCGAGAGGTTTTAGCGAGATTTGAAAGCAAGATCTGGAGTGTTGGGTTTGAAAGGATGCTGGAGAGTGTTAAGGGAAAGGAGGGGCGTGGCTGAGTGCGCCACTCGGGCACCCGGCCGATGCTCGGGTCGGCCCTGGGGAATCTGGTCCGGGGTCCCGCCGCGGTTGGGGAGGTCGGCGGGCGGGGGCCGGCCGGGCAGGCGGTGGCAGGGTAGGCGCTGGGAGCCAGCGGCTCGAGGCTCCGCGGGGGGGCGGTACGAGCTCAGGCTTGCGGGCGGGCGGGCTGGGGAGGAGGCGGCGGCTCGCAGAAGAACATGAATCAGCGGCGGCGGCGACGGCGGCGACGGCTGTGGAAGAACCGCGGTGGCCCAGCGGCGGCCCCGGGAACCCCGCGCTGCTGACGGCGGCCGGGGCGACTCGAAGCCGGCGCGGGTCTCTGAGGCGCGGGCCCCAGCGCCGCCCCCGGGCCGGCCCCCGCCCCTCCCGCGGCCCTCCTCTCTCGTCCCTCCTCCTCCGCCCCTCCTCCCTCCTCCCTTGTCGCTCGCGGGCCGGGCCCGGCATGGTGCGGCGTCGCCGCCGATGGCGCTGAGGCGGAGCATGGGGCGGCCGGGGCTCCCGCCGCTGCCGCTGCCGCTGCCGCCGCCGCCGCCGCCGCTGCTCCTGGCGGGTCTGGCCGCTCTGCTGCTCGCGGAGCCCGCGGCCGCAGGTAGGGGTTGGTCGGGAGGCGGCGGAACGCTGGGGGCTGCGGAGGGGCGCGGCCGGGTGGGCGCCCAGGGACCGCAGCGGAGCGAGCCCCGGGCCTGGGCGGGCGGGAGACTTGGGTGGGGGACCCAAGCTGGAAGGCCGAGGCTTGGGGGCTGGGGGAGGGGGCGCAGCGCATCGTCCGCTGCTGGTTCACTGGCCGGGGCCCCACCCCCAACTTTCTCGCGTCCGGGGCTCTTCTGGCAGGGTGGAAGGGAAAGGAGTGGGGCTGTGGGCTGAATGGTCGGGGGAGGGGAGCGGTGTTAGGAACTGGATGTTCCCGCCTCGACGTATCTAGTTGTTTGCTTACCCCCTCCCAGTCCTGGGGACCCCATTCTGCCCGCCTTACACAGGAAAGTCCCACTCCGAAACCACAGGGGCTGGACTCAGCGCCCAAGAGGCACACCTACACCATTTGGGCACAGGGGCTGTGAGGGTGCCCAGTCGCAGAAAACATCTGGACACATGCTAGTTCCTGTACTCAGTCAGAGCTTCCTGAACCAAGGGAATGCTGGCGAGGATGGGCCGGAGCAAGGTGGCCGGTCCTTGTGGGGGTTATCCTTGTGTTCCCCCGTGGCCACTGAGGCATTTGCCCGTGGTAGGAGCGAGTGCTTCTTGCAGCACCTGCCTCTCCCAAGTTCACACGACACACCTATGGGACTGTTGGGTGTGTATGGGGTGTGAGGTTATCCCTCCTTGCCCCGTGACCGGCCGTGTGTCACAGGCTAAAGCAGCAGCAACAGAGCTGGCACCTGGTTTTGAGACCAAACTCCCTGCCACATGAGATTCTCAGGGAAGGGAAGGCAGAGAATGACAAGTATTTACAAGAGGGGAAAGGTGTGTATCTCAGGATCAGAGAGCCCAGGAATTTGCCTAGAGTCTCACAGCAACGGGCAGGATGAAGCAAGACTGGATTCAGCTATCTGGATAGTTCACCTGCCCCTCTGCTTAAAAACACGCCGGGAGATCAGGAGAGGTGTGTGTGTGTGCATGTGTGTCTGTCTGTCAGCACACAGAGGGTAGTGTTCCACAAGGTGGTTCCTGTTGGTGTAACAGTAGCTCAGGGGTCTTGGGCTCCCTGCTCAGGGCCCCTCCCCTTCCACTTCCCTCCCACCTCCCTAGCACCCGCCCCTGCACACATTCAGGTATTAATAGAGCGGATGGCTGCCAGGAAGGCTGCCATGTGTTTGATCTGACGTGGTTCTGCAGCCATATGTTCTCCACTTCAGGGGAGCACCCCCTCCTTCTCTTCCTCAGCCTCCTTTCATTTGCCAGGGTGGGGTACAGGGGGATGCCAGCAGCAGTGTGAAGTCTGGCCAGACACCCTGGGCCAGCAGAGAGCTGGCCGCCTGTTGATCTCCATGGGTGCAGCTGTCATTCCCAGGGCAGTACCTGCCCCACGTGTATAAGAGGGCCCCATCTTTTTAGCCTGGCTTTTTGGTGGTTGTGCTTGAACTTCACATCGCCCAGTCAGGAGGTGTGGGGAAAAGGTCACTTCCTTAGAGCTGGGGGGAACTTGGCAGTAACAGAATTGGTGCCTGGAGAGCTTGTCATTTTCCTTCCCCCAGCCTAGGCCCAGGCCACCTTCCCACCAACACTGTCCAGCCTCTGTTTTCTTGACCATTAGCCGAGGATGAGCCCTCTGACCCAGAAACTAGGTTCTGGAAGCCGATGGGGGACATTTCCAGAGACAGTCTCCCTGTCAAGTGGGCTGACACCTTCTCCTTCCCACCTCTCAGGCCTGAAGCTCATGGGAGCCCCGGTGAAGCTGACAGTGTCTCAGGGGCAGCCGGTGAAGCTCAACTGCAGTGTGGAGGGAATGGAGGAGCCGGAGATACAATGGGTGAAGGATGGGGCTGTGGTCCAGAGTGTGGATCAGGTGTACATCCCAGTCAGTGAGCAGCACTGGATTGGCTTCCTCAGGTGCAGGACGGTGGGGAGGGTGTGGCATGCCAGCCTGGGGGCAAGTTGTGCTTTTTCCTTGGGCTTGGGAGCTGGGGGCAATGCTGATACCCAGCGGTGTGGGGTTGTTTTTTGTTTTTTGTTTTTTTTTAATTTGGCAACCTAAGGAAACTTCCAGAAGTGGGGGCAGGCTCAACCCACTGAGTCTGCCCAGCATAGCTGCGCCCCCCACCCCCTGACCCTAGGAGATGAGCCTGGTATCCTGTTTCCACAGCCTAAAGTCAGTGGAGCGCTCTGATGCAGGCCGGTACTGGTGCCAGGTGGAGGATGGGGGTGAAATGGAGACCTCCCAGCCAGTGTGGCTCACGGTAGAAGGTGAGGAAGCAGAGACATGGGTAGGCATGTCGCTCTGATGCATGTGCTGCTAGTGACCACACCTGTGCGGAAGAAAGCTCAGTGGAAGTTGATTTGCCCCATTGCACCAGGCTCCAGGCCTACCCAGACATCGGAAGACCCCACTCACTGGAGTCTGGGTATTTCACAGCTAAGGGGGCAGTAAGGACCTCCAATCTATGGGGTGCAGTAAGTTTCAGTTGTCTGAGCCGCAAGCCTAAGCACCCATCTGGGGCTGGACCCTGTTCTGCCAAGTGGCCAGGCCAGGAGAGGGAGGAGGGATGGGGGAGGGGAGGAAGGATCCGCAGCTGTGGGAGCTCAGAGCTGTTCAGCCCAGGAAAACAAAGTGACTAAGAAAGTAACAAAGGGCCCTGAACGGGATCTGGGAACTCTGCTAAGGCTTCCACCTACTCCCCCTCCCTTTCTGACCCTCCCCCAGCTCCCCACCCTCTGCTTCTCCCTTGCTCTGAGAAGGCTTTTGGAGCTGGTCTGGGAGAGCCCAAGGGGACAGCATAAAGGGTATTCCTAAGGTGCCCAAAGAAGAGAAGCTCCCCCGTCAAGCTAGCCACCTGTTTGGCGGTTGACCCAATCCTAAGGGGGCCTGTAGGACCTTCTGCATAGAGGACTGTAAATGGTAGCAAACTTGTGGTTTGGGTAGTTGGAAACCAGGAAGGGGCGAGGTTCATTCCCCAACCCCCTTTCTCCTTAGGTGTGCCATTTTTCACCGTGGAGCCGAAAGATCTGGCAGTGCCACCCAATGCCCCTTTCCAACTGTCTTGTGAGGCTGTGGGTCCCCCCGATCCTGTTACCATTGTGTGGTGGAGAGGAGGCACGAAGGTTGGGGGACCCGCCCCCTCTCCTTCTGTTTTAAATGTAACAGGTGAGCAGCTGCAGGAGGGGGCTTTGAGTAGGGGTGGTGAGACTGGGCAGTGTGCAAATCTGTGTAAATCACCAGGTCTGCTGTTGTGAGTATCCGGAGCCCACGTTGGGGCCTGGGGATGTGAGCTGTACCATTACTAAGCTGGTTAGTCAGGTGTGCAGGGCTGGGCAGGTGAGCTGATCAGTGGCGATCCTACTGGGTGTGTTCGAGGCCACTGGAGCCTCTTTCCGTCCTGCACGGCAGCTCCGGCCATGCACAGCTGGCCCTGGGAGAGGAGTCATGTGAAACCAGGGGCACCCATTTCCCCCACCCCTCCAAAGGGAAGGAGCCAGGAACCAGCCCACTCAGAGCTAGCAGGAGTGTCTGGCTGACTTGCCTAGAAGACAACAGGGAGAATGGGGAATGGCAGGGAGAAGCAAAGGGAGGGAGGTGCAGCACAAAGAAGCAGGAGGCTCTTCTCCTAATGGCCCTTTCAGGAAATTTCTAGACATTTTCTCAAACAACTATATTTATCCATGCCTCCACGCAGCTAGACCCAAAGCAGCAACACCTGCATACCCACCTGTCCCAAGACTCTCAGGCATATAACGAGGCTTGTGAGGCTCACTTCTCTGTGAAATGAAGCTAATGTTCCTGGTCGAGGCTTGAACTAACTCAAGAAGTTGGGAGTCTGAGCTGGGTCTCACATGCTGGATGGTGGGAGGGATACGTTTGGATGTGTCAAGTCCCCAATATGAATCTTGAGAAGAGGTGGGCTGGGGGGTCTGTTCAGGAGGTGCTGGGTTGGAGCCCATGAGAAGGAAGGTTCGGTTCAGTTCTCTCCAGATGTGCGTGGTTGGGACCCTCCCCCGTAGCCCGTGAGATAATAAGCACTCACTGAACTCCTACTCCACACACCACACTGTGCTAGGCACCACGGGGGATCGCGGGAATACAAAAGAAATAGAAGCCGTCAGTCCAGCCCCCAAGGAATTAGTGTAATTGGGGAGACAAGACACATGCATAAGGAGCTGAGAACTATTGCAGGGCGAAGAATGCAAATCAACAATGATAGGGCTGCTGTATAGAGCAAACTGAGAAGGGCTCTGGAATGTGCAGTATAGGCATGAACAGAGAGGGGAGGCAGCTTTGTGCCATATGTGGGATTGAGGCAGGGGGAGTAGTATAACCTTTCTTGGGTGTTTCATGTGTGCCACACACTTTAGGTGAATTCCCTCGTTTGGTTTGCACAATTCACCCAGTGCTGGAGATAAGAAGACAGAGCCCCAGCACTGGGTATAGCCAGGCTCGTTAGACTCCAGAGTCCCTGGTCGTACCCAGTGTCTAGCCCCTTCCTCTGGCTGGAGGGACTTCTAGGATATTCAGATCCAGATCCTGCATAAACCCCATTCCCTGGTCCCAGGCATGGGAATTGCTGCTAGGGGGCGGGGGCGCTGACTAAGGTTTTGTGGCATCAGGGGTGACCCAGAGCACGGTGTTCTCCTGCGAAGCTCACAACCTTAAAGGCCTGGCCTCTTCTCGCCCAGCCACCGTTCGCCTTCAAGGTAGGAGGACTGGCGGGAGGGAGGGTGAGTGAGGCAGGGGCGTGCACGGCAGATGAAGTTACAGAATCATTTGGTGTTCCCTGTTCCGCCTTCCCGAGGCCCTGCTGGGATCTGAGGGATGAAGGGTTAATTGGCAGAGCTCCATCCCTAGTGAGAGCACCTGAGACCCTGCCATGGCTGAGATGAGAATAGAAACCTGACGTCACAGCAGATTTCCCATCACGAAGCAGAGTCCTTGGGAGGGAGGCAGAGAGGGAGGTGGAGAGGGAGCCAGCAGGAGATGGTCAGGGCTCATGCCCAGCCTTGCTTCTGCCAGTCACAGTGGAGGGAATGGGGCTGGGGAAAACTGCCTAGCAGGATATCGGAGATCCAAAGGGTTGGTGTGCATAAAGGGAGAGATGATGGGAGGGAGGGAGCCAGTGTGTGGGGGAATGGGTTGTGGCTGTAGGGGCTACCTCTCATTTGTCTCTCCCAAGGTGAAGGTACTGTGCCCCCCCGCCCCTGCACCCCCACCACACCCACTATCTTACCTTACTCTTGTCAGATAGGGGCCCTGATTCAGAGAGAGGTGACTTCTTCCCACAGCCAGCCAGCACACTCCCTGGTATGAGCAGCTCTCCCCCACTGGCTTCTCGGCTTGTTTATGATTGTAGTTCTGGGAGTGCTGAGTAGCCATTGTCAGGTGTGGGGGGACCCCCAGACCTCAGGGAGGGTCTTGAGGCTTGACGCCCCTGCTTTCTGCTTCTTCCTGTCCTTCCCGGGCACCGAAGTCCAGGGTGCTGACTGTCACTCCTGTCCACAGCACTGCCTGCAGCCCCCTTCAACATCACAGTGACAAAGCTCTCCAGCAGCAATGCTAGCGTGGCCTGGACGCCAGGTGCTGATGGCCGGGCCCTGCTCCAGTCCTGTACAGTCCAGGTAGGGAGCGGGGGGACAGGCTCTCCTGGCCATGTTCTTTCTGTGGCTGCCTCGGTGGCGCTTCGTTCGCAGTAGTATCCCATTGACCTACACTTGTCCGCAGGGCTGGGTCCCTAGCTCTCTCCAGGTGTTGCCCCTTTACCAGGAACAGCCCAGCCTGCCCCTTCCCACAGGGTGCTCTGGTCACCAAGTGACTGGGCAAATTGGCTCAAACCCATACATTATTCAGGCTGGAAAGCAGATCACTAGAGCAGATTTGAGATGCCTGGAGGGGTGTTTCTTCTGTCCGCAAAACCCCAGACCTTTGATTTAGCTGATACCCTCATGCCCCATCCCCTGACTCATGCCAAAGAGAACAAGGCGATTGGAGGGGGTTCGAAGCCCCAGAGAGTAGAAAGCCTGGGTGAGTGATATCAAAAACAAGAGGCAATGCAGCCTTGTTTATTTTCATCTCTTTACTCAGAGGTATTTAAGGAGTGCCTTTGAAACTGTTGTAGCTAGTTCCCCCAGGCAGGAGAGGCCCCTGCTCTGGGCTGGACTATTTGGAGGACCCTACTCTGGCCCTCCTTTGGCTGCATTCCTTGCCCCTGGGCATGGAGGCTGTAGAGACTAGGGGATATGCCCGTCTAGATCATGAGGCTGCTTGCCCCCACTTCCCCCACCTGCCACCCTACACCATTTTCTAGATACTCAAGACCTCCTCCCTATGGCCCCCAGTCGGCTTCTAGGACCTGTGCAGGCCTCTTCCCTGGTCTGCCCTTAGGAGGGCATGGTTGGTGCCCCTCAAGTCCATTCCTTAGGGGAATCGGTATGCAGGCAGCACTGTCCACACCCGAGCATTTGGTATTCCCCTGGGTATAGACCCTTGGCCCACAGGCTGGCTTTTCTTATGCCACCACATTCTGGCTTGGGAATCCCAGGGATCAGGGGATTATAAATGCAAAACTGATCTTCCAGGTTGTTTTGAAGCTTTATTTGTCCATATATCATCATAGGAAATATTTTGTTTAATAATTCTGATTCTAACATTTAAATACTTAGCCACATGGTATGTGGCTCTCCATTTGTACTCTTGTGGTGGGCGCCCTAAAAAATGTGAGGTGAAGGCCTGGTTCACGATGCCCCTAGACTCCCAGTTACTCTGTCCTTGAGAAACTGACTCTTTTGCACTGGCCTGTAGTTATAATAAATGGGAGCTCTTCTAACTGAGTTATGTACCAAGTGAGAAAGCATATGAGTTTTCTGGAGTAGTTGGCAAAGTCCTTGGCAGAAAAAGTGGTGTTTGCACTGAGTTTTAAAAGATGAGTTGGGCTTTGCTAGGAAGAGCAGTTCCAGGCCAGGGAGCATCATTTGCAAAGGTGTGGAGGTGAGGATCCTTGTGTTGTTAGAGTGGGGGCAGGCGGGAGGGGGTGGGTTGCAAGTGTTTGCTGATAGGCTTAGAGGAAGCATCAACTCAAGATACACCCCCTTTCCTGCGCCCCCTGCTCCTACCCAGGCCTGTCCCATCTTCTGTCTCCCTCCTCTTCATCATCGTTATTTTGCTGCTCTTCTGTAGGTGACACAAGCTCCAGGAGGCTGGGAGGTCCTGGCTGTGGTGGTCCCCGTGCCACCTTATACCTGCCTCCTCCGGGACCTGGCACCTGCCACCAACTACAGCCTCAGGGTACGCTGTGCCAACGCCTTGGGGCCTTCTCCATATGCTGACTGGGTGCCCTTTCGGACAAAGGGCCTAGGTAAGGGACTTACCGGGTGGAGTGGCTGGGCAGGGCCTGAGTGGGGAACAGGCAATGTTGGCTTCAGTTCTGAAGGACGTTGCTGGAGAGAGAGGTTACCTGAAGGGAGGGTCCTGCCTCCTTCAGCAAACACCAAGTGTCTGCTGCATACCTATGAACTAGATGAATCCAGCCTCTTCCCCTGCAGCTTTAGTTCTAGGGGGTGGAGCAAACATGCAAATTAGGAAAGATCTGATAGTATGGTGAGGAAGAGTGCTCCCAGGGTGTCTAGGCATACCCCGATAAAGAGAAGTTTGATAAGGAACAAGCCATACTGGGGCTAGGGGAAATCACTGTGGAAGACGGCATGGCAAGTGCAAAGTTCCTGTGGCAGGAACTTACTTGGAGTTCTCTTAGCAATTGCTGAGAGTTGGCGGGACTATGAGGGGGAAAGGGTGAAGGATGCTGCTGAGGCAGTAACTAAGACCAGCACTGTACCTAGTGGGGTGCTGTGGGGCCTGCCATTGTTACCTCTCCTCCACAGGACCAAAGGTGAGAGCAGTCAGAGCTGGGAGGCCGGTTCTAACCCATACCTGTAGCTGCCTGAGCTGTGTAGCTCTTGAGAGTTGGTTCCAAAGGCTAGCACGGGATGGTGATGGTGGGGAGGGCAGCGCTCTTAGCGGTATTCTCTCTTTGGGTACAGCCCCAACCAGCGCTCCCCAGAACCTCCATGCCATCCGCACAGACTCAGGCCTCATCCTGGAGTGGGAAGAAGTGATCCCTGAGGGCCCTTTGGAAGGCCCCCTGGGACCTTATAAATTGTCCTGGGTTCAAGACAACGGAACCCAGGTAAGGGGAGATAAACCTCAACTCTCCAAGGGTACCAGAGTGAGCTTTCAGGACTCAAGACCTTCAGAGCTTCCAAATGGCTGTCCTTGGTGGGCCCTGGGACTTCGGTGGGCGGGCTTCCCAGCATCCCAGAGAGTCCACTTTTCCCCACCTTCCCCTGCAGGCTTCTCTCCTTAATTGGATTGTCTCCTATTAGAATTGCATCCGGTGGTGACCATTTCATTTGTAAAGCAGGAAGCTCATTCCTGAACAAACTGGGGGAGGGCACAGATAAGACTCTTATCCTCGGCCTAGTTCCCTCCCAACACCCCCCCCTCCCGCCACTGCCTGCCGGGACTGAGCCTTGTTTGTGTTCAGGGGAGGCCTCTGCAGCCTGGAAGGGGAATGTGATGACTCAGCAGGTTGTGTTCCTGGGGTCCCTGAACCCACGGTGTCCCTTGCCTCCTGGGTTCCTAGCTAGACCACTTTCTGCATTCAGGCCTCTCTGGAGGCCTCCTTCTCTGACTCAAATGTGTGATGGGGTCTTTTCCTGGCTCTAGGGTGAGCTGACAGTGGAGGGGACCAGGGCCAACTTGACAGGCTGGGACCCGCAGAAGGACCTGACTGTGCGTGTGTGCATCTCCAATGCGGTTGGCTGTGGGCCCTGGAGTCAGCCACTGGTGGTCCTTTCGCATGACCATGCAGGTGAGGCCTGTAGGGGAAGGGCAGATGGGTCTTGGCTTTCAGGGGCAGCCTAGATTGGTGGGAGGAGCTGGGCAGAACCTTTGCTCCTAATAGATCCAAAGACTGTTGAGGCCAGGGTTGGTATTTGAACTATATGCCCTTCTCCTCCCTCTGCCATAGCACTAGCATAGAATTCCCTGGTGGATTTGTAGGTTCCAACAGCCAGGGCCTGTTACTGACAGGGTAGGAACTCTTGGGGCTTCCTTTGGGGCTTCTTTCCACTCGGGACCTTTATGGACCCAAGAAAACCTCTTGTCCAGGACAGATGGCCATCACTGGAAAGTTCTAAAGGGACTCCTTTTGTCAGCCTCGCTCATGCCACTGGCTCTTTCTCCTCCCATAGGCCAACAGGGCCCTCCCCACAGCCGCACATCCTGGGTGCCTGTGGTCCTGGGTGTGTTGACAGCCTTGGTGACAGCCGCGGCCTTGGCCCTTATCCTGCTTCGAAAGAGGAGGAAGGAGACACGGTTCGGGTAAGGGGGTAAGGACAAGGAGGGAAAAGCAAGAGGTGACAGACGATCTTGGAGCTGACTCCAACTCTGGGGTTTCCCCTTAGGCAAGCCTTTGACAGTGTCATGGCCCGGGGGGAGCCAGCCGTTCACTTCCGGGCAGCCCGGTCCTTCAATCGAGAGCGGCCTGAGCGCATCGAGGCCACGTGTGAGTATGGGAATCTTAGGAAATGTGGGCTGCCTTCATGCCCCTAGCTATATTCTTTTTGCTGGCTCATGAGTTTGGCCAGTGTGTCTGAGCATCCATGAGTCCTGAGCACACAACAGTGAAAAGAAACACAGACCTACCCTCACGGAGGTTACCATCCTGGCTGTGGGAGAGCCAAATGAAGCTCATGTCTGCTCTGAGGGCCGAGACTGGGGTGCGGGTCAGGAGCCCAGGAGGCCCCTCTTCTCTCTCCCCACAGTGGACAGCTTGGGCATTAGCGATGAGCTCAAGGACAAGTTGGAGGACGTGCTCATCCCTGAACAGCAGTTCACCCTGGGCCGGATGTTGGGCAAAGGTGTGTGGGGCTGCGTGGGGGTTAGCTGAGTGGAGGTTGTCTTCGATGGCTCCCCATGCTTTGAGGGTGTGGGCTTGGGACAGCTCCTGTGAACAGGATATGCTTGAAGACTCCTGAGTGTGGGCTGTTTGGGGGACTGGTGGCTGGGGATGCAGACAAGGGAGTCTTCCTGCAGTGGCCCCGGAGTCTAGTGATTTGTGTCCCTGAGGCGGGTCACCTTGGAGAAAAGGGGGTGGTGGGAGCAGTAGGGCAAGGACCCTCACCGTTGTTTGGATCTGTTCCTAGGAGAGTTCGGTTCAGTGCGGGAGGCCCAGCTGAAGCAGGAGGATGGCTCCTTTGTGAAAGTGGCCGTCAAGATGCTGAAAGGTGAGTGGAGAGTAGGAGACATGGAGTGAAGTGTGGCAAAGGTGACTGAGCCAGAAGTAGGCTCTGCTGTGCCCCTAGACTTTCCAAGAAGAGTTAGTTAGCACTAACTAGGATGCCGCCTGTGCCACGTGAATAATTCAAAAGCATAAATCCATACACGTTTGTGCCCTCGCCTTTGCTTTCTGCCATCAGCAGTGACCGTCCTCTGGGCTCCTTCAGGGTGATTACAGCTATCCGAACCAAAGGGAAGACTGTTAGCAAGTGGAGAAATGGTTGGAGAGCCCCACTGCATGCGGGCTTAGACCAGAATTGGGGGGCACATCTCCCTTATTTCCTCCCTACCATCATTTTCTTCCAGCTGACATCATTGCTTCAAGTGACATTGAAGAGTTCCTCAGGGAAGCGGCTTGCATGAAGGAATTTGACCACCCACACGTGGCCAAGCTTGTTGGTGAGCTCCTTCCTGAGGGACGACAGATACACAATAGGGCTAAAAGTGTGCTCCCCCAAGGTGGGAGGGCAGCCTATAGGAGAGAAGTTTGGACTTAGCTGGTGAGTAAACAGGGAGCAAAATCGCGAGGAGGGTCCTGGCTGAACTCTGATCCCCCACCAGGTAAGGGGTTTATTGTGTGGGCCCTGTACCAGAGGTCTGCGCTAGAAGACTGCTCATGTGAACAGAGGAGAAGGAGGGGACAAGTAGATGCTGCAGAGATCTGGGGGCAGCCACATCTTAGGTGGTCACCAGTAGGTAGGCCAGTGTGGACCTACAGAGAGGGAGGTAACAGAGTCAGGGCTGGAAGTAGGACCTAGCAGGTGGGAGACTCATGCAGACCCCTGAGCCATCTCTTGACTGCTGTGTGCTTGCTCCTGACTCTCTCTTGTCCCCAGGGGTGAGCCTCCGCAGCAGGGCCAAAGGCCGTCTCCCCATCCCTATGGTCATTTTGCCCTTCATGAAGCACGGGGACCTGCACGCCTTTCTGCTCGCCTCCCGGATTGGGGAGAATCCCTTTGTGAGTGCCTGGGGTGGACTGGCCGGGAGTTGGAAAGGGACAAAGGGACAAAGACCCTGGGAGAGAGTTTGGCTTGGTGGGCAGGGCCGACCAAACTGGTTAGGAAGAGAGGCAGCCTGGCTTTGACCCTTTCGATGTTAGAAGGCTTCCTTCTCCCTCACAAAGCCCTGCTGAGAATTTTAGGCCGGGCCAGGGCCATTCTGGGAGAAGAGACCTCTGGAGCTCCGCCCTGGGAGTGTCTTGACTCTGGGATGCTCTATCAGGTCTCCCAAAACTTCTTTGCCTTGGGAAGCCCCGCTAAGTCCCCTCCTTTCAGGAATCCCAAGTCTTTAAGCTTTCTGGCCAGGGAACCCCCTTCATCCTACCCTGCCTGGGTAGGTGAGCAAATCAGGCCTGAACTTGCCCTGTCTGCCCACCAGAACCTGCCCCTGCAGACCTTGGTCCGGTTCATGGTGGACATCGCCTGTGGCATGGAGTACCTGAGCTCCCGGAACTTCATCCACCGAGACCTGGCTGCTCGGAATTGCATGTATGTGAATTCTAGAGGGCTGGGGGTAGGGGGTGGGGGGCAGGGACGGAGCAGATTGTGACAGGAGGACTAGCTCATGGTCAGCTCTCACCTGGGACAGTGTGTGCTGTGTGTGGGGACAGCTGGGGAGCCAAGATGCCGTAGTTTCTGTAAGGCCGACTCCATCCTCCAACACCCCTCACAGGCTGGCAGAGGACATGACGGTGTGCGTTGCCGATTTCGGGCTCTCCCGGAAGATCTACAGCGGGGATTACTATCGCCAGGGCTGTGCCTCCAAATTGCCTGTCAAGTGGCTGGCCCTGGAGAGCCTGGCTGACAACCTGTATACTGTGCACAGTGACGTGGTGAGCTGGGTGGCACAGTGAAGTCTGGTGGGGATGCCGGCAGTGTGGCCGGCCCTGTAGAGTCCTCAAGAACTTAGCCTGGTCCCTTCTTTGGGCTTGGACTGCCCCCTTAGAGCCCTGAGGTATGTTTGGTTTAGGGCTCTGCCCTGCCCAGGAAACCTAGTGACATCTCCCCTCCAAACTTGCTTCCGTCCCAGTGGGCCTTCGGGGTGACCATGTGGGAGATCATGACTCGCGGGCAGACGCCGTACGCTGGCATTGAGAATGCTGAGATTTACAACTACCTCATCGGCGGAAACCGCCTGAAACAGCCTCCGGACTGTATAGAGGATGTGTGAGTGCCCTGGGAAGGGGATTTGGGGAGGAGGGAATTTGGGGTTTCAGGTGCTGGCTGCCGCCACAGCTGCTGGTCCTCCAGTAGGAGCCCAGAACCTCAACTGGACCCTTTGTTTAATGTCCTTGTCATAAGAGGGAGGACCAACCCCCACCCCAAGCTGCCTCTTCCTCTGCCACCTCCCTGTTTTCTTTCTCTCCCCCTTTCCTATCCTGTCATCTTTTTTTTTTTTTTTTAAAGATTTTATTTATTTATTTGACAGAGAGATCACAAGCAGGCAGAGAGGCAGACAGAGAGAGAGGAGGAAGCAGGCTCCCTGCCGAGCAGAGAGCCCGATGCGGGGCTCGATCCCAGGACTCTGAGATCATGACCCGAGCCGAAGGCAGCGGCTTAACCCACTGAGCCACCCAGGCGCCCCTAATCCTGTCATCTTTTTGTTCCACCTTTTCTTACACTCTATTTTCTCCAGTTTCCAGGAAGAACCAGGAACCCCAAGGGCAGAAGGTACAGGGTTGAGCAATAGCGCACGATTCTGTCACCTTCTTCCCACCCCCACTCCTTCTCAGTCCCCAGCTAGTCTAAGAAAACCTCCCAGGCTGAGCCCTCCCTCCCCCTCAGAGAAGACTGCACCAGGGCAAGAAAAAACTGCTGCTGTATTACATTCCTCCGCTAGACAAGGAGGGGGTGCGGGGGTGCGGGAGGCTGGCCTCCTCTTAAGGGAGTGGAGAGACCCAAGATGCTGGGGAGAAGGGAACTGCCTTCCTTCCTTTCTGAAAGCCCGGAACCCTTGGGAGCGGGGTAGGGTCGGGATACCCGCCCCCAACCAGGGGAGGGTTGTAAACCTCTCATGACTGGAAGACTAGCATTAGCTCGGTAGTTTACAGGCATTCTTTCAGGTAATCCCCTTCTCACCCTATAAGGAAAAGACTATCATTATCGCTATTTTGTAGATGAGAAACTAAGATTAAAGAGGTTAAGTAACATGGCCAAAGTCACACAGCTATTAAGTAGCTGAGTTGGGATGTGAACCTAGATCCCTGTGATTTTAGAATAGGTGCCTCTTAACGATGACGCCAGACATACTTTGTCCGTTCTAGTGTTGTATTTCCCACCCTGTGCAAGCCAGAGTCTCCCTGCGGCCCTGGAGGACGTTTTCGCTAGTACCAGGGGGAGATAGTCCACAGTGATCCGGAGAAAGAATCTGCTCCCTACTTCTTGCTGTGGCCCAAACACAGGGACAGGCACAAGAAGGCCCAGCCTGAATGGTGGGGGCCTCTTTCTCTAGAGCCGTGGGTTTGAAGTTTGAAGGTTTAAAGGAGATCCTGGACTGTGGGTGAGAGGGAGATCTGGGTGAGAGCCAGACCCTACCCCTCCTCATTGAGCACAGCTCAGGTCTCCCTGTAGTTGCAGCCTGCTTGGGCATCTGGAGCAGCAGAGGTTCCACTGGGCATCGGGGACCAGGCCCCAGCTCAGCTTCCTCCTGGGCCAGAGCTAGTGTTGTCAATAGGGCGGGTGCTGGCCTCCTACCAGCCAGCCTGGTGGACAGGCGCCAATTGGCTCCTAGCACAGCCTTGACAATGTAGCCCAGCCAGGCCACATCCCCATGGCCCCGGACCATTTCCATGGCCTCTTCGATGTCTGGCACCATTCCGCCCATCACTGGGGGCCTCTGTCAGGAGGGCCAATGTGTGGGACAGTGTTTGGGGCTTCTGTTTGTGGGTACAAGAAAGTCAGGCATTTGCTCTGACTGCGTCTGTTCTCAATCCCCTTCCATTAGTTCTTTTTTTTTTTTTTCCTTAAGCCTGAGGCGTTCCCCGGGAACAGGAATAAGACCTCAGGGAATCTGTAAGGCTCCTGAAAGTGTATGTAAAAAGTGTTCCTTCCCCAGGGGAGAGGGCTAGAAGCTTTTCTACATACAAAGATGTCCATGAACAATGAAGATTTAAGTCATCCTGAGTGGGTGGGGATTTAGGACAAAGGGCGGCTGTTCAAATCCTTGCCATTAAAATAACAGTGACTCCTGCCCGGTTCTGCAAAGCAAAAACACTCCTCATGCCCCCCCCCTCATTGCCTAGTCTGTCACTTTCCACCTGTGTGACCTTGGTTGAGGTTCTTAACCTCTCTGGCCCTCAGTTTCCACAGTGGTAAAATAGGACTGATTTATTCCACAGGGTTATGGTGAGAATTAAATAGTAAATGTAAAATACTTAGACGAGGGCCTGATACACAGTAAGTGTGGGCTCCGTATGGGCGTGTTTAGGAAAAGTTTTCCAAATCCTGGTTCTGTAGGCTTAAGGGGCCTCTGCCTCCCCTTGTGGTTTCTTACTGCCTCCCCTCCCGCTTCTCTCTGCCCAGGTATGAGCTCATGTACCAGTGCTGGAGCGCCGACCCCAAGCAGCGGCCGAGCTTCACGTGCCTGCGGATGGAGCTGGAAAGCATCCTGGGCCACCTGTCCGTGCTGTCCACCAGCCAGGACCCCTTGTACATCAACCTGGAGAGAGCCGAGGAGCCAGCCGAGGGAGGTCCCCTGGAGCTGCCTGGCGGGGACCAGGCCAGCAGCGGGGCTGGGGATGGCAGTGGTGTGGGGGCAGTGGGGGGCACCCCCAGTAGTGACTATCGGTACATCCTCAGCCCTGGGGGGCTGGCTGAGCGGCCCAGGCAGGAGGAGCAGCAGCTGGAAAGCCCCGTGGGTGAGGCCCAGAGGCTGCTGCTGCTGCAACAAGGGCTACTGCCCCACAGTAGCTGTTAGCCCACAGGTGTCCAGGGCCATCCTGCTGGCCAATGAAGCCCCGGCTGACCCTAGCCCAGGCAGCATGGCGTGGAGGCTCCTGTGGTAGTCCTCCCGAGCTGCGCTGGAAGCCTGGACTGACCAAATGGCCCAATCCCAGTTCTTCCTGCGGCCACTCTGGCCTGCCTGGCATCAGTTCAGGCCTTGGCTGGGTGGAGGTGGGCCAGGCCTGGTTGCCTAAACCCAGGCAGCTGGCAGGAGGGGGTGGTTATGTTTCCATGGTTACCATGGGTGTGGAGAGGAGTTGGGGGAGGGTAGATCCAGCCCTCTGGGCCCCTGCTCTCTGGCCCAGCAGCCCCTGCTGCTTCAGTGCATGCATTGAGGTGTCTCTGACCGCCCCCCGCCGGGGGCCCAGCCCTGCCTGTGCTTGGGGTTCAAGTGTGCGGGTTGCTTCTGCGCACAGAGAGATGCCCTTGTGTTATTCCCCTGTAGGTGAGAGTTGGTAAGGGTTTGATGCAGTCGGGTCCCAAGTGCTGTTGTAGGAGGCAGTGGGGCACTCTCAGTTCTGAGTCCGCGTCCCCTTCCTGATGACCCATCCCGCCTAGGCCAGGAGTCATGTGCAGCTGACCAGGTCACAGCAAGGCATGCTGAATTTCTGCAGGCTACTGTTTGCCCAGCCTGTAAAGGTAGTCCACCCAGCCCGGCAAGAGGAAGGGGTGCTGTAGGCCCTGCCCAGGAACGCGTGAGGCCAGAGAGGAGTCCCGGGGCCCCTCTTTACGCCCTCCCACAGTCTGTCTGAGCATGCTACCAAATCCCAAAATATCCTAAGACTAACAAAGGCAGTTGTGTCTGAGCTCAGTCCTTCCACGCAGCATCCCTTAGTCCCAATTTTCCCTCTCACTGGAGACCCTCTTCTGTCCCAAGTCTCCAGATACAGAGAGAATATAGGCCTGATGGCTGGTGTGGGTGAGAGGGAGTTACTGGAGCCTAGACCCCAGTCCTGGCTAGGGGAGCCCCCGGATTGCATGGGGCAGGCCCCTGCTGTTAGGGATATTTCCAAGCCGTTAGAAGCTATTTAAAAACAGAAATAAAATTGAGAGCTAAAGACCCAAGGCTTTGTCTCTTAACTGTTTACTTTTTTCCAGATCGCAGTAATGAAGCATCTCTGCGTAGAGAAAAATCTGGAAAGACATATGCCAAAATGTTAACAGCTGTTATCTTTACATGATGTGAGTTAAAGGGACTTGTTTTCCTTTGTGCCTTCCAAGTTTTCTGCACAGAGCACAAAATGCTTTGGTAATTAAAGAATACCCCAAAGAATGGTAATTGCATTAAAGATAATACATGGTCATTGTAGACAATAAGGAAAGTGTAGAAAATCATTTTTTTAAAAGTGCCAAATACCTGTATTTCTACCACCTAGAGAAAGCTGCCCTTGACCTTTTGAAAACGTAAATGTTTTGAAAAAGTTCTTTATCTTGGAACAAGGACAAAGACGGCTTTGGCTGTCTCTTCCTCTTTCAGACTTTCCTTCTATCCTTGGGTGTGGAGACTTTGTTCTCACCTTTATACCATTGCTGGGAGCCAGGGGAAACCGGGAGGAAACGGCAAAGAGAAAATGTATGCCTCTAGTGTGCTAGAAATAAGACCATGAAGTTTGCTTCCAACTATTTCCACCTGAAATCTTTAATTTAGAAGCTTTATTTATTTATTTATTTGACACAGAGCACAAGCAGGGGGAGTGGTAGGCAGAGAGAGAGAGAGGGAGAAGCAGACTCTGCTGTGCAGGGAGCTTGATGTGGAATGTGGGGCTGGATCCCAGGATCCCAGGATCATAACCGGAGCCCACGGCAGACACCTAATTGCTTAACTATTTGACCATCCAGGCACCCCATAGCTTAGAAGCTCTGCGAGCAAGCTCGTGGGAACATGTAGCAGGAGGTACGAGAACTGGGCCTTTCTCTGTGGAGGGGTGTGGGAAGACAGGGAGGGACACAGGTATTGCCCTGCTGGCTCAGGGCAATGGAATGGGGCGGGTTCTTCTGAAAGCAAATATCCTGAAAAACCTGGTGGTGGTACTCTAGATTCTGGTTCCCACATGGATCGTGAGACCTAAATTCACTTCCAGGGAAGTGGTTTTCAGAATGTTTCCTGCTGTGATTAGCTTTAACTGCAAGTAATGATTACTTGTGAAGTAATGTTTGGGAATTACTGATGGAGAAGAGCTTTACTCTCAAATACTCCTCTGCCATTAATGGACTCCCATTATGTGCCAGGCACTGCACCAAGCACTTCATATATATTATCTCACTTAATACAGGGAGCATTCCTATAAGATGGCAACATAATGATCATCCCCGGATCGGAAAGAAATGGGGGTTCGTAACTTGTCCAAGGTTCTATAGTTATGAATGGTCAATTCAGGCTTGAAACCCGCAAAGTCAGAGAGCACAGCCTGGGCTCTCTCTCCCACCAGCATTCCAGAGGGCACCCTTAGGCAGCTCTGTCAGGATCATGTTATCTTTTGGGTGAATGCAGGTCAGTAGAAGGCACCTTTTAAAATGTACAGGAGGCTCCTGGGTGACTCAGTCGGTTAAGCATCCAACTCTTTTTTTTTTTTTTTTTTTTTAAGATTTATTTATTTATTTATTTGACAGACAGAGATCACAAGCAGGCAGAGAGAGAGAGAGGAGGAAGCAGGCTCCCTGCGGAGCAGAGAGCCTGATGTGGGGCTCGATCCCAGGACCCTGGGATCATGACCTGAGCCGAAGTCAGAGGCTTTAACCCACTGAGCCACCCAGGTGCCCCAAGCATCCAACTCTTGATCTCAGCTCAGGTCATGATCGCAGGATTGTGAGTTCAAGCCTTGGCATTGGACTCCATGCTGGGCGTGGAGCCTACTTAAACAAACAAACAAACAAACAAACAAAGGAGTTCTAGTATGAGTGTGTACTGTGTGTGTGTGTGTGTGTGTGTGTGTGTGTGTGTGTGTAAGTATTTAAGTGGGAGTTAACCTACCAGTGATTAAATCTGTGTCAATAATTTTCTCAGCTCAATCTCTTTTCCCTTAGCATCTTGGCTCCTCCATGGTCAAGGAGTTTGAGGTAGGTGATAATAGTAGAGTTTTTGAAAACCTTTTTTTGAAGTATAGGAAACATGTCAAAAAAAATAGACCAACCCGAAGTACACAGTCCTTAAGAATTTTAGCAGTCAGATCCAAATAACCAGCAACCAGATCAAGAGACAATATTACCAGCACTCTAGAAACAACTCTTGGGGCCCCCTCCCAACCTCTGCCTCCTCCCACCTCCCCAAAGGTAGCCTCTCTCCTGACTTACAACATCATGGATGAAAGTAGCTCTTTTTTCAAAGTTCATATAGAGTCATATAGGGTGGATTATTTTGTTTGCTTTCTTGCGTCCCACAATATGTTTTTCAAAATCATTGAACTGTAGCAATTTTGAGAAGTGGGGGTCAAAAAAAATACAAGAGTAGAACAGTGGTTCTGTTCTGTTTTATATTTTTCTTTTTTATTATGTGCCTAGCTCAGTGCCTCTCCTGCCTCAAATAAAATCCCCCAGACAGATCCCCCGAGAATCTTGTTAAAATGTAGACTCCTATTCAGTAGGTCTAGGGTGGGGCCTGAGATTCTGCATTCTAACAAGTTCTCAGGAGCTGCTGCTGCTGCTGCTGCTGGTCCACACTTCCTGGTGCAAGCTGCATCAGTAATTGGAAAGGGTGCAGCATGTATTTGAAAAATCATTCAATGCCTCCAATATATGGTCATTATAGCAAAATCATACTGTTGGAGAACATGAGAGCATAGTTTAATTTCTACATCTTAAAAATGTAGTTACTTTTTCTTTATGTGTATCTGATTGATAGTCTTCTACTTAAAAAAATGAGTTTATTGGGATGCCTGCATGGCTCAGTTGGGTGAGCATCCAACTCTTGATCTCAGCTCAGGTCTCGGTCTTAATCTCAGGGACATGAGTTCAAGCCCTGTACTGGGCTCCACATGGTATGGATCCTACTTTAAAAAAAATAAAATAACAGGGATGCCTGGGTGGCTCAGCAGGTTAAGTCTCTGCCTTCAGCTCAGCTCATGATCTCAGGGTCCTGGGATCGAGCCCGGCATCTGGGCTCTCTGCTCGGCAGGGTGTCTGCTTTGTTCCTCTGTGCCTGCTTCTCTGCCTACTTGTGATCTCTGTCGGTCAAATAAATGAATAAAATCTTTAATAAATAAATTAATTTATCTTTTGAATAGATGTCAAATACCCATGGTAAAAAATTTTAAAAGTACAGGAGGGTAGATGGGGTGGAGGGAAGGAAGGCAGACTATGAAAATGCCTTGCCCCTGGCCCCTCAGTTTCTCTTTCCAGAGGCAGCCACTGTTTACTGATTTGATTGAAATTTTCAGTAATGTGTATACTTATTTTTCTTTTGCACACATGGTAGGTTAATGTACAAGCTGTTCTAACCCTTTGCTCTTTTTATTAACAGTATGTGTGGGGTGCCTGGCTGGCTCAGTCAGTGCAGCATGCAGCTCTTGATCTCAGGGTTGTGAGTTCGAGCCCCATTTGAGTATAGAGATTTTTTAAAAATAAAAAAATCTTTAAAAAAAAACAGTATGTATAAGTAAAAAGCTGAAATATTTTAAGTGCTTTTGGTGGTTTTTTTTTTTTTTTAAGATTTTATTTATTTGAGAGAGAGAGAATGAGCTGGGGAGGAGGGGCAAAGGGAGAGGGAGAAGCAGACTTCCTGCTGAGCAGGGAGCCCAATGTGGGACTTGATCCTAGGGTCCTAGGATCATTACCTGAGCTGAAGGCAGATGCTTAACCTACTGAGCCACCCAGACGCCCCTAAGTGCTTTCAGTATTTTATTTGTTTTTTAAAAAAGATTTTATTTACTTATTTGACAGAGAGAGACACAGCAAGAGAGGGAACACAAGCAGGGGGAATGGGAGAGAGAGTAGCAGGCTTCCCGCTGAGCAGGGAGCCAGACTTGGGGCTCGATCCCAGGTCCCTGGAATCATGACCTGAGCTGAAGGCAGACACTTAATGACTGAACCACCCAGGTGCTCCTCTTTAAGTATTTTAACTATAGTTTTCACAACAGCCTTGTGCACTAGGTACAATTATTGTTTCTATTTTATGGATGTAATTCAAATCTAGTACACCTTCCAGAGCCTCTATATTATGAAGATTTTTTCCTAGTTGTCATCTACATCTCCAGTCTTCTATGTGCTGTGTCATAATTTAACAAGTTCCTTATCAGTGGACATTTAGGTTGTTTCTAATACTTGGCTATTACAAATAGTGCTGCAATGAATTTTTTAGGCATATATCCATAGGAATGTATCCATAGAAAAATGCCTAAAAGAAAAGTTGCTGGAGGAATCTGCATTTTTTTTTTAAACATATTCTTTTTTTTTTTTTTTATTTGATAGAGAGAGAGAGAGGGAGATCACAAGTAGGCAGAGAGGCAGGCAGAGAGAGGAGGAAGCAGGCTCCCCGCTGAGCAGAGAGCCTGACGCGGGGCTCGATCCCAGGACCCTGAGACCATGACCTGAGCCCGAGGCAGAGGCCTTAACCCACTGAGCCACCCAGGTGCCCCAGGAATCTGCATTTTTTTTATATATATATTTTTTATTTTTTATATTTTTTCAGCATAACAGTATTCATTATTTTTGCACCACACCCAGTGCTCCATGCAATCCGTGCCCTCTACAATACCCACCACCTGGTGCCCCCAACCACCCACCCCCCACCCCTTCAAAATTCTCAGATCGTTTTTCAGAGTCCATAGTCTCTCATGGTTCACCTCCCCTTCCAATTTCCCTCAACTCCCTTCTCCTCTCCATCTCCCCTTGTCCTCCATGCTATTTGTTATGCTCCACAAATAAGTGAAACCATATGATAATTGACTCTCTCTGCTTGACTTATTTCACTCAGCATAATCTCTTCCAGTCCCGTCCATGTTGCTACAAAACTTGGGTATTCATCCTTTCTTTTTTCTTTTTTCTTTTTTTTTTTTTTTTTACAGCTTTATAAACATATATTTTTATCCCCAGGGGTACAGGTCTGCGAATCGCCAGGTTTACACACTTCACAGCACTCACCATAGCACATACCCTCCCCAATATCCATAACCCCACCCCCCTCTCCCAACCCCCTCCCCCCATCAACCCTCAGTTTGTTTTGTGAGATTAAGAGTCACTTATGGTTTGTCTCCCTCCCAATCCCATCTTGTTTCATTTACTCTTCTCCTACTCCCTCAACCCCCCATGTTGCATCTCTTCTCCCTCATATCAGGGAGATCATATGATAGTTGTCTTTCTCCGATTGACTTATTTCGCTAAGCAAGGAATCTGCATTTTAAATTGATATTGCCAGGTTGCCTTCCAGAGGTGAGTTTTGCCTATTTGGTAAGTGAAAATGATACTTCATTGTAATTTTAGTTTCCATTTCTCTTAATAAGTGAGGCATCTTTCCTTGTTTAAGAGCCATTTTGATCTTCTTTACTGTGAACCGTTTGTCATATCCTTTTCTACTAAGTTGTCGGTCCCTTGTTACTAATTTGTAAGTGCTCATTTTATATAAAGAAAATTATTCCTGTGTGATATGTGGTGTAGGTGATGTTTTTGTTGCGCTTGTTCAAATATGTCTATGTGTGAGTGTTTATGTGTGTGGCTTCTAGGTTTTATGTGATACTTAGAAAGGATTTCCCCACTCCAGGGGTGTTTTTAGAAACCTGCATTTTCTTTTAGTGCTTCTTAAAGTTTATTTTTCAGTGTTTGATTTTGAGTCGTCTAAAAGAAGTGAGATACAGATCCAATTTTTTTTTTCCAGGTGACTACCCATTGTCTCAACACTGTATGTTGAACGATTTATATAGTTTCTTTTTTTTTTTTTTTTAAGATTTTATTTATTTATTTGACAGAGAGAGAGGTCACAGGTAGGCAAGGAGGCAGGCAGAGAGAGAGGAGGAAGCAGGCTCCCTGCTGAGCAGAAAGCCCTACCTGGGGCTGGATTCCAGGACCCTGAGATCATGACGTGAGCTGAAGGCAGAGGCTTAACCCACTGAGCCACCCAGGTGCCCCCCCCAATCTATAGTTTCTGAACACTTCTTTAATAATCCATCTCTGTGGGGGCACCTGGGTGGCTCAGTGGGTTAAAGCCTCTGCCTTTGGCTCAGGTTGTGATCCTGGTCCGGCTCTCTGCTCACCGGGGAACCTGCTTCCCTTCCTCTCTCTCTGCCTGCCTCTTTGCCTGCCTCTTTGCCTGCTTGTGATCACTGTCAAATAAATAAATAAAATCTTTTAAAAAAAATCCATTTCTATGTATCTCCAGGGTTTGTCATATATGTCATACATATGCTCACATGTGTATTGGGGTTTATTTCTAGGCTCTTTATTCC
Source organism: Lutra lutra (assembly GCF_902655055.1). Taxonomy (NCBI): domain Eukaryota; kingdom Metazoa; phylum Chordata; class Mammalia; order Carnivora; family Mustelidae; genus Lutra; species Lutra lutra. Next base: position 61,137,717 of record NC_062284.1, read on the forward strand.
ATTTATATGTGCTAGAACCATCACTGCTACACTACTGTAGATGTATGGTGTAGTTTTCCTACACATCCCTCTTACCCTTTTTTTGCAATATTCCCTCAAAGTTGAAGGAGCACCATCATAGGGCATAACATGCCAGCAGGCTAATGAAGGAATGCAGGTCTCCCAAGGCTTTAACAGAGTGATTTGCTCATGATGTCACCCAGCAAGAAGGGGCATAATCAGGATCAGAACCCAGGAATTTACCTAGTTCCTCTATCTTTCCAGTGTCCCAGAGTTGGAGGGTAGAGGTGGTAGAGAGGCTGCACTGACTTTTCAGTCACCACCCACAATGAAGAGGTTTCTAAGTCCTATTGATTCCACTCTTTTGAATGGGTTCTTCCTGCCATCAACATCCTCAGATCTCCCCTGTTCCCCAGACTACTGCAACAGTTCTGGAAGCTTCCTGACCTCTCCCAACCCAGGCCAGTTCACGCCCCCCTGGTTATAAAGCTCCATTCCTCAGCACCTGGGGAATTTATCTGCAGGCCTCTCATTCCCCTTTTGTAATTAATTAGTTGTGATTATCCACCCTATCCCCCTTGGAAGCTGGGTGAGCACAGGACCTTGTCTGCTTTATTTATTGCAGTATTCCCAGCCCCTTAGCACAAAATCCTAACCCCAGTTTTACAAAAATGGAAAAGTAGAATGGGAAAATTTTATTTCACAAATCCTTTTGAGGATTAACTGAAACAAAGTATCTGTGGGCTGTAAAAGGGCCTGGCACGTACTAGCCAAGGTTCAGTAAATGATAGGCACAGTTTCTCACCTTTTCTCCCAAATTACTGTTTTTCCCAGTAAAAAAGGGTAACGCAAAAGGGAGAAGTTGTTTGGGTCCTCCCTAAGATACTGAGGAGAGGAGGAGGACCCAGGATTATTCAAAAGGAGAAAAGAATTTTACATCTCGACCCTTGAGAACCCAAAAGACCTCAAGTCAGAGAACCCAAAAAGCCTCAAGTCAGAGAACCCAAAAAGCCTCAAGTCAGACGGCCTGGGCTGACCTTTGCTGGCGGGTTCCCAGAAATTCCGAGTGAAGGTCCTTCTACCCGAGTTCCGACAAGGGGGCCGGGGCCTAGCGCTGCCTAACGCGCTGCCTCCGCAGGCCCACGAGGGACCGCGCCACACTGGGGGCCACGCGCAAGGTCACGTGCGGGCTCGCTCCGCCCCAGCCACGGCGGAGAAAGGCTCGGGCCGGGCGGTGGAACACAGGCCTCTTTGTTCGCGGAGCGGAGGGGCCCCAGCTGCAGACTCGCCGTGAAGCGCGGCGGGTGGGGAGAGCGCTTCCCGGGCCGGGGGCGCTGAGAGCCGCCGGGAGGGGGAGCCGTGCAGCTCCAGGTCGGCGGGGTGGGGCCTCTGCCGCTCTGCACCGGCGCCCGCGTCGGAAGCCCGCGCGGGTTTTGTTAAAGCTGTCCGAAGTTTGTCCTCTCTGGGGGTAAAATTTCTTTCAACCAGGATTGACTTGGCCACGAGGAACAGAAAAGAACCGTGAGCTCTAGTTTTTCCGCCCTGGGAGCTCAGGCTCTGGGAAAGCACCCCGAGTTTGTCCAGAAAAGAGCTAAGGAGCAGTGTGGACAGTAGGCGCGCCCCCGGGAGGGCGGAGGAGGGGAGGGGTGGCTGGAGCCAGCTGGGCAGAGTGGAGGCTGGAACGTGTCCTAGCCAGGTGGCTGGAGCGATGGCCAGGCCACATGGAAGCGAGGTCTGCAGACACTGGGCAAAAGGTAGCTGAAGACTCGGAGGAAACTGCTAAAGCCAAAGGAAACGAATATCCAGCTCAATAGACAAGTTTTCATTTTGTATTTTTTCAGTTTCATAGCAGCAATCTTGTATTACAATGAAATATTATGTATAACGTCCATATATAAAATGGATGAAAACATGCGGTCCTCCAAACATTTAAAGCTTCTTCGTTAGGAAATACTTTCTTCTTTGTGACCTTGAGGGACCTTAATCCGGCCACTGAGGAAAAAAAACAAATGGCGGGGGCGGGTAGCCAGAATCATTTGCTGCTTGCTGAAACTTCCCGTTGTAAAACGGAGCATGTATTTCTACCAGCACTATCTCACAGTACTCTTGAGTTGCAAACTTGGAAGGAGGAAAGTGTCAAACCTAATGGAGATTGAGTTTTGCAGTGCATCGATAATGTCTTCTAGAAATACAACGAATATTACTGAAACTGGACAGCCTTCTTCCAACCCTACTATTCTTTTAATCAGCTCGTGGCCCCTTTTTGATACTTAGAAACTATTTGACATTTAGAATTATTGTTCTAACAGTCTCTGTTCAAGCATGTACTACATACCAGGTACTCTTGGACCTTTGTAAACTTTATTATTTTTAATCCTCAGCCATGGTATGTTTTAGCTTGGTTAGTGAACACAACTGTTTACTTTGTGATTGTTTTATTTTGTTGGCGAGTAGGAAAGCACAGAGGGAGAGGGAGAGAGAATCTTAAGCACTTAATTCACTGAGCCACCTAGGAGCCTCGACTTTGTGGGGTTTTTCTTTTTAAAAAACTTCACACTGGGTGCCTGGGTGGCTCAGTGGGTTAAAGCCTCTTCCTTGAGCACAGGTCATGATCCTGAGTTCCTGGGATCGGAGCCCCGCATCAGGCTCTCTGCTGGGTGGGGAGCCTGCTTTCCCCTCACTCTCTACCTGCCTCTCTGCCTACTTGTGATCTCTCGGTCAAATGAGTAAAATCTTAAAAAAAAAACATACTATTAACATATTTCATCTTGTTAACAATTAGGGTGGAGGGTATTATCCTCTTTTTAAAAAAAGATTGCATTTTATTTACTTTTTTTTTTTAAGATTTTATTTGTTCATTTGACAGAGAGAGACACAGCGAGAGAGGTAACGCTAGCAAGGGGAGCGGGAGAGGGAGAAGCAGGCTTCCCACCGAGCAGGGAGTCTGTTGTGGGGCTCCATCTCAGGACCCTGGGATTATGACCCCGGCCGAAGGCAGATGCTTAATGACCGAGCCACCCAGGTGCCCCATCATTTTATTTACTTTTTAGAGAGAGAGGGAACCAGAGGGAGAGAGAGAATTCCAAGCAGGCCCCACACCTACCACATAAGCCTTATAGGGGGCTTGATCCTCCAACCCGGAGATAATAACCTGAACTGAAATCAAGAGTCAGACGCTTAACTGACTGAACCACCCAGGTGTCCCTCCCTCAGTATTTTTTTAAATTAGAAAACACTTTGAATGTTCACAAAAGTTTTGAGACCATCTAAATCTCAATCTCTTTTTGTATTTGATTTTGATATTTTTGAAAAAATAAAACATTGTAGATGCAATTGAAGCCCCCCATGTACTACGCCCCGATTTTATTCCTAATTCTCTCTCTGCAGATATGCATTATTAGAAATTGATATCTATCTTCCCCTGCATGTCTTATACTTTTTACTATACTCATATATCAATAAACCAAATGTAAATATATCAATTTATTTTAAAAACTTTATTGACATTTGATATGTAGATCTAGTTCATTCATTTAAACTGCTATTTCTTCATAGTATGATCACAACAAAATTTTTTTCATTTTCCTATTGATGGGCATTTAGTTTCTACTGTTTTTTGGTAATTTGAACAGTGCTGCGATGAACATTTTTTTCCCCTTTTATTTATTTTTGCAACGAACTTTTTTTTTTAAAGGATTTTATTTATTTATTTGACAGACAGAGATCACAAGTAGGCAGAGAGGCAGGCAGAGAGAGAGGAAGGAAAACAGGCTCCCCACCGAGCAGAGAGCCTGATGCGGGGCTCGATCCCAGGACTCTGGGATCATGACCTGAGCCGAAGGCAGGGGCTTTAACCCACTAAGCCACCTAGGCGCCTCTGTAACGAACATTCTTGCTTAGGTCCCCTTCATATATGAGAGAGAGAGTTTCAGGCTGGTTTTTAGGAATGCACATCTCCAACTCTGCTAGATATGGCCAAGTTCTCACAATGGCTATAAAAGTAGCATTTTCACCAGCAGCAACTGAGAGTTCCTTTTACTTCACATTCTCAGTAATACTTAGTATTGTCAGATGTTTTAATTTTTAACAATCTGATGAGTGTGAAATGATATCCCATTTCTTTTTTTTTTTTCTTTTTATAAATTTAAAGATTTTATTTGAGAGAGAGATGGGTTTGGGGGAGAAGCAGAGGGAGAGAGAGAAGCTGCCTCCTGGCTGAGCTGGGAGCCTGACTGGGGAGCCTGACTGGGGGCTTGATCCCAGGACTGTGGGATCATGACCTGAGCCTGCCAAAAGCTTAACTGACTGAGCCACCGAGGCAGCCCTGATATCTCATTTCTGCCTTAATTTCTATTTTCAGACTTACTCGTGAGGCTGAGCATCTTTTCAAATGTTTATGGGACACTGTGTTTTTCTTTCTTGCCTTTGTTTATAGTCTTGGCTCAGTTTTATTTTACTTAGTGATTATAGATAATCTTTACATATTCTTGGGGCACCTGGGTGGCTCAGTAGGTTGGGTGTCCAACTCTTTATTTCTGCTCAGGTCATAATCTCAGGGTCTTGAGATGGAGTCCCTATTGACTCTGCCCCGGGCATGGAGCCTGCTTGAGATTCTCTCTCTCCCTCTGCCCCTCCCCTCCCACATGCTTGTGTGTGCCCTGTCTCTCTCTCTTTCAAAAAAAAAAAAGAAATTCTTCACGTATTTTGGACTAATCACATATCAGCTATATATGAGGCAAACAATCTTCTCCTGGTTGCAACTTGTCTCTTTCTCTTTTTTTTTTGGTACAAAAGTTCTAAATGTCAATGTAGTCAAACATATTAATATTTTACTTTATAGCTTTTGTGACTTTTTAAAGAAATTACTTCCTGGAGCGCCTGTGTAGCTCAGTCATTGGGCGTCTGCCTTCAGCTCAGGTCATGATCCCAGGGTCCTGGGATCGAGCCCCAAATCTGGCTCCCTGCTCTGTGGGAAGCCTGCTTCTCCCTCTTCCATTCCCCTTGCTGTGTTTCCTCTCTTGCTGTGTCTCTCTCTGTCAAATAAATAAATAAAATCTTTTAAAAAAGAAAGAAAGAAAAAGAAATTGTTTCCTACCCTGGAGGTCGTATAGTTGGTCATATATATGTGTGTATATATATGTATATATTTAAAGATTTATTTATTTATTTTAGGGAGAAAGCAGTGGGAAGGGGCAGAGGGAGAGGGAGAGAGAGTCCAGAGCAAATTCTGAGCTAAGCACAGAACCCGACTCAGGGCTCCATCTCAGGACCCTGAGATCATGAAACCAAGAGATGAAACCAAGAGTCAGTTGCCCCCCTGACTGATCCATACAGGCGCTCCTCCTTTTTAGTCTTTTAAAAGTTTTGAAGATTTTCTTTTCAAATCAAGGTCTTTATCTGGAATTACCTTTGTGAATGGTATAAGGTAATTTCATTTTTCTCTTATGCATATCTAACCCCAGCATCATTTACCGACCAGACAAGAATAATTCAACTAAAGAAACAAAACAGGGCACCTGGGTGGCTCAGTTGTTAAGCGTCTGCCTTTGGCTCAGGTCATGATCCTGGGGTCCTGGGATTGAGTCCTGCATGGGGCTCCTTGCCCACCGGGAAGCCTGCTTCTCCCTCTCCCATTCGCCCTGCTTGTGTTCCCTCTCTCACTGTGTCTCTTTCTGTCAAATAAATAAATAAAAAATTTTTTTAAATCCCCTGAAACAAAAACCAACTATAGCCTGGATGGGTATGTATAGATTTGGAGAGAGCTCTGAAGGGGGAAATGTTTCCTAGGGCCCACCCAAGTCCAGTCTGGGCTCAGGCACACTACCTAGACTGTGCTGTTGGTCCTGGCCAATCCCTGGCATCAGAGGGGGATTTAGAAAATTCTGAGGAAGGCATTTCTGGTCACCTAGCCCCTTGTGGGACCCGGTTCCAAACTGGGATTTCCCACCAGCTTGGCATTTGTGGCCCCAGCCATTCCTAGCCACTAAGGGCAGGTACATCAAAGCATGGACTCCCCAAGGCAGGGAAATGTCTGGGGCAGGGAGCTGACTTGGCAGGTCTAAGGGCTGTACTGACTAACATTATGGCTTTTTCCAACCAAGCATTTTCCCTGGAGCTAAAAGCTCCATAGATGTGTCTTCCAAGTTTTTACAGGGAAGAGTTTTTCCAAAATCTGATGTGTCACCAAATATCCAGCTCTCAAAATCTGTTTGTCACAGGCTGCCTTACCAGTAAGTCAAAACCCCATCTTTTAGATTATTGTTAGGGTAGCAGCCCCATTTCCAGGTACCAATTTCTATATTATTAGGTTATAAGGTAAATTGATACAACAAAGAGACTACAAAATAGAGTGGCTCAAACCAAACCTGAGTTTCTTTCACACTCATCCAGCTGTCTGGATGTGAAGAGTATCTGAGGTTTGTAGGCAGCTCTGTTCCAGCTGCTGATTTGGGGTCCGGGTTCCCTCTATCTTGTTGCCTCACATTTTCCTAAGGTGTTGACCTCTTAGGTGTGGTCAAAGTGGTTACTCCTGCAACTGCACTCCAGCTGCCAGTCTTTAAGTCTGTGTCCCTCTGGTCTTTCTTTGGTTGATTTCTCAGAAAGAACTTATGGGAACAGCAGTCTCTGAGTGTTTGCAGTATTCTTAACAGTTTCTCTGTAGCCTTTTTACTTGAAGCTCAGTTTGGTTGGATACAGAATCTGTGGTTCACATTTTCTGTCTTTGTCTTAAATATGTTACTCCATTACTTTCTGGATAAAGTGTGAACTAACAAAAAGTGTAATATTTTTTCCCCTTGGTCTTTTTTTTTTTTTTTTTTTTTTTGCCTGGATGCCAATAACCATTTATTTTTCTTTCAAGTCCAATAGTTTCAAGAGACCATTTATTGGCTTTTCTGGAACTGTTTACCCAGATACGTGCCATGCTCTTTCAATATATGGTTCCAAGTTCTAGAGTAGAGCTCCCTTTTTTATTGTATTCACATAGTGGCTTTAAAAAAAATATGGGGTGGGCACCTGGGTGGCTCACTCTTTAAGCCTCTGCCTTCAGCTCAGGTCATGATCCCAGGGACCTGGGATCAAGCCCGCATCAGGCTCCCTGCTCAGCGGGAAGCCTGCTTCTCCCTCTCCCCTGCTTGTGTTCCCTCTCTCTGTGTCTCTCTCTGTCAAATAAATAAAATGATTTAAAAAAAATATTTATGGGGTGCCTGGCTGGCTCAGTTGGTTGAGCATCTGATTCTTGGTTTCAACTCAGGTCATGATCTCAGGGTTGTGGGATCAAGCCCCAAGTCGGCCTTATATTTGCCTTCGATTCTCTGAGATGTGCCTCCCTCCCTTTTATTTGGACCTTCTTCCTATTTGTCCTCCCTGGGGTTTCATTCCTAGCAGTCACCCCTCATTGAAGAGCTAAAGAGCTTTGTCCCTTGGGAGGAGCTTTGTAGTTCCAAGAGCTTGTAAGACCCAGTCTGTCCCATCACTATGAGACCTTATTGCATCTTTGTAGTCCTGCTGGACCCTGCAGGATCCCCTCCTGGCTTCGACCAAGAGTTGCCGATTGTGGGTATCCCTGCTCTCAGGGTTGTCAAAAGCTGAGTTCCTTCGCTTTGCCTCCCTCTGCACAGATTCTGATCCCACACGAGTCTTGTAGCCGACAGGGTTTATCCTTGCCAGCTTTGAATTTGTGGATCCAGAGGCATGCCTTGCCACCCGGATTTGTGGCTCTGTTATCCACGAGCCTTCCGCTTGCCATCCCAGGTGCATTTTGCTGCCTCGGTAGTCTTCTCTCACACCACTAGTATTGTCATATATTGCATTTATTATCCTCCAACTCTAAATCTTTCATTATGTACACACATTTCCTTTAAACCAAAGAGACTAGGTCTCTGAATGCTTTTAGGAGCTATGTTTGTCCGTCTTTCCCCTCGGGTGGAGGAACTGTTGCAAGCCCTGGCTATAAGCGCTGAACCGGACTCTAACTCCTGACCTGGACTGAAGAACTTTTTGTCCCCTAAGGTGCCGGCTGCCTCCCCTGCATCTCTACTAGGATCCTCACAGGAGGCTTCAGTCCTGCTCATGGCTATGTTTCTATTTAGTTCAAGGCCACAGAGATGATAAATCTTGTGTTTGAACTCAGCACTATCATTTTGGTGTTTTGTTTTTTCTTTGGTGTTTTATCTCTCCCTGCTATGTATTTACAGCAGAGGGAGTGGCAAAAGAGCGAACTCAGAGAGCCATCTTGACTCAAAGTATCTCAAAAAACAGTTTTGAATGAACAATACACAATGAACTGACAAGGCACTGCCAGGACACAAAATTGAATCAGACGGGGCACCTGGGTGGCTCAGTGGGTTAAGCCTCTGCCTTTGGCTCAGGTCATGATCCCAGAGTCCTGGGATCGAGCCCCGCATCGGGCTCTCTGCTCAGCAGGGAGCCTGCTTCCTCCTCTCTCTTTGCCTGCCTCTCTGTCTACTTGTGATCTCTGTCAAATAAATAAATAACATCTTAAAAAAAAAAACTGAATCAGAAAGGCTCCTGCTCTAGAAGAGATAAGAGTCTAGTGAAAGAGGGTGACCCAGACCATACCACCGTACAACAGACTGACAACTGATCAATTGGAAGGGATAAGTAGAGCTGGAGACCCCAGGAAGAAGCAAGGGCTTGTGAGGGAGGGGGATAAGGAAAGCTCCTCAGAGGTCGTGGCTTTAGAGCAGGTCATTTAGAGATGTGGTTGTGGGAGTGGACATGGCAGTTTGGGGACAGCTCCTTAAAACTGGAGCATGGGCTGCCTTTGTGGAGGAGGTAATGAAGGAAGATGCTGGAAGTTGGAGCTCAGGTTGTGGAGTTCACACAGATTTTGTTCCAGTCCCGCCTCTGCCACAGACTAGAGGTGTGAGCCTGGACGGTTCACTTCACCTTTCTTAGCCTTAGTATCATTTATAGAAAGGTAAGAGTATCTCTTGCCTCAGAGGGTTATAATGAGTATAATTGTTGGTAATGTACATAAAGACACGGTAAACTCGGGGCACCTGGGTGGCTCGGTGGGTTGAAGCCTCTGCCTTGGGCTCAGGTCATGATCTCAGGGTCCTGGGATCGAGCCCCGCATTGGGATCTCTGCTCAGCAGGGAGCCTGCTTCCTCCTCTCTCTCTCTGCCTGCCTCTCTGCCTCCTTGTGATCTCTCTCTGTCAAGTAGATAAAATCTTTAAAAAAAAAAAAGACACGGTAAACTCTTAATAATTAGTACCCATAACTTTATAAGCATTATGAAGGGCCTTGAATGTCAAGCTATTAACTTTTTTAAGGCTTGGTTAAGGTATAATTTACATACAATAACAAACTAAGCACTTTGACTGCCACTTACTGGTCCTGCTTCCACTCTCTGGAACAGTCCCTGGGATATTACCCAGACTGTGAAAGTGTTTGTGGCCCCCAGGTAATGGCACCAAAGATGTCTACTTGTTAATCTCAGGAACCTGTGAGTATGTCAGGTAGCATGCCAGAAGGGGAATTAAGGTTACAGATGGAATTAAGTTTGCTGATCAACTACCCTGGAGATGGGCATATTATTCTGGATTATAAGAGAGTCTGTGTGGGTAGAAGAGGGAGGGCAGAAGAGGGAAAATCAGAGATGGTGTGAGAAGGACTCCCTGACTTTGCCGTACATGGTTTTGAAGATGGAAGGGGCCATGAGCAAAGGAATGTGAGCAGCCTCTAGAAACTGGAAAATACTAGGAATCAGATACCCTCCTAGAGCCTCCAAGAGAGCACCACTACTAACTTGACTTTGGCTCAGTGAGACCTACTGTGGACTTCTGACCCCCCAGAACTATAGGTCATAAAAGTGTGGCATTTTATTTTATTTTAAAGATTTTATTTACTTATTTATTTTAAAGTAATCTCCATAACCAACATGGGGCTCAAACTCACAACCCCAAGATCAAGAATCACACACTCTACTGTCCAAGCCAACCAAGTGCTCCAGAAGTGTGTTGTTTAAACCACTACATTTCTGGTAATTTGTTGTAGCAGAAATAGAGAACTAGTAGAGTCTTGAATAAATTCTTGTTGACTACCTGAATTAATGAATCAAGGACAAATCTTTTACCTTTTTCTTATAATAATCCTAATTTTAGAGGAGAGAAAATTTGGTTTGGATCATACTATCTCTCTGTAAGTAAGGTACTCATATCTTAAATAACATGAAATCCCTGGGGGTGGTGCTAAAGTGATTTTGAGATTGAAGAGTGGATGTTTGTATTTCCCCCAAATTCCTGTGTTGAAACCTAATTCTCAATGTCAGAGTATTTGGAGGTGAGGCCTTTGGGAAATGATTTGGTCATGGGGGTGGAACCCTTATGAATGGAATTAGTGTGCTTATAAAAGGGACTCCAGGAAGCTCCCTTGATCCTGCCAGCATGGGACACAGCAAGATGACTCTCTGTGAACCAAGAAATGAGCCCTCACCAGACATTAAATCTGCTGGTGCCTTGACCTTGGATGCCCAGCTTCCAAAACTGTGAGAAATAGATTTCTATTGTTTATGATCCCACTCAGTCTATGGTATTCTGTTATGACAACATGAATGGATTAAGAAAGAGCTTGGGATAATTCCAGATTGGATGCACCATTGATATGATAATAATTTAAACCATATTCCCTTTGCTACCCCCCTGGGTGGACCAACAGAAGGCCCACTGACCCCTACAATGCAGCTTGCTTTATTCTTCCCTCTGAGTGACTTCTTGGGCTGTGGTTCTCAAAGAGGCAGAGGGAGGAACATATCAGAGTTAGCTGGGTAATCTTACAAACTATGAATGCACACTATACTCTTTCTTGTCTGCTCAAGGGATCTGCTCTGCCTTCTCCCCACCCTCCACCCCCTTGAGAATCATTGTCTTAAAGCAAATACTATATGGGCAGAAAGGAGAAGTATACACAGAGGAATACACCAAGAGGATTCTTCCGAATTAAAAAAGATCTAAAACAAAACAAAACAAAACAAAACGATCCCATTCTCATTTAGAACAAGTTAGCTTGTTCTAACTCTTATCCTATGTTCAAACTGTTGACCTTTTTCCATGGCCAGAACCCCAGAGTACACAAAAGCCCCAGGAAGACTGAACCCAGATGTGAATTTCTTTCCTTTTGTTCCTTCCTGTGTCACCTCCAGTCCTGGGTAGACCAGTTTCCATTAGCTAGTTTTCCTCCTGGATGCTGGAGAACGCAACCCTCCTGTCCTGCCTGGGACCCAGCCATTCCTATTTTGCTTTGGGCAGGGTTTTGTGTCCTAGCGTTAGGAACTTCTTTGTGCTGTGTCTTCTCCGTTTTGTGTGTGTGTGTGTTGCTTTATTTTTTAGTGTGGAGCCCAATACAGGGCTTGACCCCAAGACCCCGAGATCAAGACTGGAGCTAAGATCAAGAGTTGGATGCTTAACTAACTGAGCCACCCAGGTGCCCCTTATCTGGGTGGTTAGTAAATGGATTGCCTTGGCTGCAGGCTTCTAATCTTGCAGAAGCCAGAAGCTTCCTTGCCCTTTGCCAGGGTTGTCAGGATCAGGACTTACTTTACTGATCCCTGTTACCTCTCTGACTTGAAATACCCTGTCTGTAGCCCTTCTACCCCAGTATTTCCTAGTCCCGTAAATAAAAAGGACTCTCGATGAACTTTAGGTTCCTTCTTAGCTCTGCGATTCTTGGATTGTTCTGTCTCCACCATATTCTCCAGCCAAATTCTTAGAGTAATTTCATGGATGAAGAAGTCTACTGGATTTTTCTAACCGAGTCTGCTGCTTATTTTCTCTAGAAGACACTGCTGTCAGGATAATTGCCATTTGCCCATGCCCTGACCATATAGCTGGCCTTTAGGGATCCCAGATACTTCTACTGTCATTATTAGTTGGGTCAAAAAAAAAGTCTTCTCCCTGTTTGTCTTTTAGATTCTCTTCTCTTACCTGTTCTGTCAGTTCCTCTGTTCTAACCCCAGGGCTGGCAACTCTCACAACTCACATGGGGCTCATGGCCCTTAGTCCTGCCTATTCATTCCTGCAACCCCTTTTCTGAGCTGCAAACATCCACTCATTTGGGACGAGGAAGTGGAAAATGGACTCCGTAAGACCACAGTGTTGCTTTTCATAATACTTTAGAACAAAGGTTAAGCTAGAATACAGTCAGCTCCCAACCCCAGAACGGGCATCTTTCTCTACCTGGAGATGTATGCATGTGCTCACCTCTGTCGTGGTGGCCTCAGGACAGCATTTTGGCCTCGTGCAGGAGTAGAAGTATGCAGAAGATGTGTTCAGCCCAGCCCTGTCCCTTCCTGAGGACCTTGAGCGTAGAGGAGCTTATCCTGAGCCATATTCCTTTCCAGAATGAAGTTTCTGGGCTTTTCCCGTTCCTACCTTCAAGAAGTAGCCTATGTCCCTCCCAGTCTTCAGTTCCAGCACTGACATTCCTCCCACCAGAACTATCTCAGGGAACTCCTGACCCTTGAGTGAGGCCACATTGGATTCCCTGTAGGTTTAAGTTATGTTCCATCTATCTGGGTCTCAGATTCAACCTGATTCCAATTCAACAGTTCTAGGGGTTTAAAATCAATTCTGCCTTACTATTGTTGGACCAGAGATTTTTCTAGGACCATCTGGACTCTCTGAAGTTGCTGCCAGTAGGACAGCAGGGGAACACCAGGCCAGCCCAGGTTGACTGGCTGTAGAATATCTGTGTGGTATCCTGTGATGTCTTCCACTCAGCAGGTCAGCCCACCACAGCCTGTTCCTTGGGTTTCAGAGCCTTACATTGGAGCTTTTTGGTTCCTCCAGGAGCACTGGAGGAAAACTGAGGAGGAGGAGTGGGGAGAGAAAGACTCATGCAGAAGAGGGAGAGGAAGTGAGTGATGCTGAGGGAGGAGAAAAAGGCCAATAGCAACAGCAGCAGCAGGAGCAGGAAAAAAATTGGGAATGTGAGGGCGGGAAGGAAAGGCAGACAGGCAGGGTTCTGCTCATAACAATACTAACCCGAATTCCAGGGAACATTTTATAGGGACCCATGAAATATGTGTAGAAAATGAAGAAGGAAGTTTGCAGGTTTAATCAATGATAAAGCCCGGTGTTTCCATTGTCCCCTGCCCTGGGGAGAGCTGTGGGCTAACTTCCCAGGTTTTCTCTGCAACACGTCTGGGAGTTCAGAACTAGGGAGATTAGCAGAACCAAGTGGCTTTGCTGCATTTCTGCACCCCCACACGGGCCGGAGGGTCCCCTGTATCACAAATTTTGAGATGCCAACAGCTCTCTGAAGACAGTGCACTTTGTCTCTTTCTTGCATTTTCCTACTCATTCTGCTTTGTGTCCTATTTGTGGACCCTCTTAACTCAAAAATGCTTTGGCCTTTTCACTAGAGTGCTGCAGAGATTGGATCAGTTCTCATAAAATGCTTTGCGTATCACAAATTACAATACAAGTATTAATTGTGATGGCTGAAACCTAGGACAAAGTTGCTTTCCCAGCACACAAGCCTGCTATCCCTCATTCTGATTATCAGAAAGGGTGCTACTGATATGTTTTCAGAATTTCCCTATCTCCTAGGTCAGCAGGAAATGTTAATGAGAACTTGGAAAACCACTGCTGGGTCGCTGGGGTTGACATGAAGTCTGTCCTCTCAGTCGGTCTTGTTTTCCACTCTATGGGAAATGGTCTACATTGCATATTCACAACTCACAGCCTTGCTCTTCATTTGGGTAAGCAGGTATTCTAGGGCCAAATTCCTCAAGAACTATGGATTCAGGCTCTGAATATCCATTTAGAATAAGTCCTTGGGCCCAGAACATCTGGACTTCATGTAAATATTGAGTGTGTGTATATGCGTGTCAGGGGCATGAATGTGAAATTTCTGTAGAAATAAATGATGGAGTAGGGAGGAGGGCTTTCCATATGATTATGGTGAGATAACTCTAGGAGAGTAGAACAAGATGACTAAGAGGAAAGAAGAGCTTATTTCTGGTAGAAATGTAAAGACCAAAATCTACAGAGCTAAGCAGTGATTAAGAGAAAATTGAATATGATATAAACAATCAAAAAGAGGGTATTAGCCTGTCCAGGAGCAAAAGTAATGGGAAAAGGCAAACTTTTATGAACGGTAGGATCGGTCTTCAGGACAATATAGAATCTTCTGGAAAAGATCTGCAGAGAGCTTTAGTTTAGATGGCATGATCACAAGCCATCCTCAATCTGATTTACTTGTGCATGTGGAGGCATAACATCTGTCTCTGATAAGATACAGTAGTTAGAACACTGTCTTCTTCGGCTTCAAGAGAGTATCTACCCATACCGTAGGGGCGCCAAGGAGTGGGGCTGGATAACAATGGTTAAGTTGTTAATGGAATGGTTTGACAGTCTGAACTGTGTCTGCTTTCATGTCAGGCACTGCGGATCTTTCCTGAGCCTTCACGAGGTACAGTGAGAGTCACTACAGGCTTCTTGTTCCAGTACAAGACGAGACGTTGCCGTTCACCATTATTGTGTCTGTCCACAAAGAACGAAGTAGGTCCAAACGTGCCCATCAGTCCCTCTGAACTGACCTCTGCTGGAGGTCTCTCCTCAAGCTGCCCACCGGTCAGCTCTTTCCCCCTCGCTGGAAGGAATTAGTCTTCCCTCCGCGTCCGCCAGGAGGAGTCAGAGAGGACGCCCGCCTGGGAGATGCGGGGTGGCGGGGTGGCGGGGTGGGGGTGGAGGACAGCCTTGCTTCCCTGGGGTTTGTAAAACTTCCCCTACTTCCTTCCCTGACAGCCAATGCAGAGGTTAGAGAGCCTCAGTTTGTCTCCCAGAGTGCGGAGGAGAGAAACGAGGAAAGGGAGACAGCATATCAAAATGCACTTCCAGAACGAAAATGATTTCTGTAGCACATGGTGCTACTGAGGGAGAGGTGATGACAGCCTCCTCCCATTTCAGGAACAGTTCCCAGAGTTGTCCGTAGGCGGATTCACAGGACACATTCTTAAACCCAATTTCATTCTGTGCTGCGTTTGCTCCTTGTTCGCAGCTCAGGAACAATGGATCTCTACATTTTTGTATCTGAGTTTGATTCCCAACTGGTTGTGTGGCTGAACAGCCGGGCTGCCCGGCTTATAATATATTTGTGCCATATTTGTGCTGGTATTTACCCTTTTAGATCATGAAGCCTCATCAAGCTAGCTCCGCCTGTGCTGGAGAACTGTAATACTGAATGTTGTGTGTGTCCACTGGGCAAGAGAATTATTACTAAGTTGCTAGTTCTTCACAGTGTTTTGGTGTGAAAAAGTACTAATTCATATTGCTGGACGAGGTAATAGTGATGATGCAAATTTGCCTGGAAATTCTTCTGAATCCATTTCCCTTTCTGCGAAATAAAATTTGGGTTGTGGCATTTTTTGATTGATGTCTCTATATGAGGAGGTTTTTGGCTTTTTAGTGTTGCTGCTTTTCTGTTCTCACTGCTCTAAGAATCTATGCCAACACACCACTGACATTTGAGGAAGAGAATAGAGACAGTTTGGCTTCTTGTAAATTTTTCTGTTTCCTTGGTGATGTAAATAATTATGGAACATATGAAAAGTTTTTAGCAAATTCAAGTTTGGTTTTGGAAGAGCAGGTTTGTTACCTGTGCTAAGGGCTCCAGGAACAATCTCAGCAAGAAATTCTCTTTTCCTCTTTACCTTGCTTTAAATTAGAAAATCTTCCTGAAAGGCAGGGCCTACAGAGGCCCCAATTCTAATAGCAATATTAGATGTGCACTTTATGAGTTTCCGTAAAATGGTCCAGGCATGTGGGTGGGCTTCAGGCCCCAGTTCTGACAGGACAATTCCCTGCCAATGCAGCTTTGCTAGGAGACTCCTGTCCAATGGGCAGACACAGAGCCCAGGTACTGGAAAGGAAAGGCGGACTCACCTACAAATAAGTGAGGAATTACACAAATCTCGATTGTGGAATCTTCAAGGGGAGAGGTTCTGTGTGCAGGAGAGAATAAGCAACTATCATTCAGGAAGAGGTCTGACTTTCGGGGCGCCTGGGTGGCTAACTCTGTTAAGTGTCTGCCTTCCACTCAGTCATGATTCTGGGGTCCTGAGATCGAATCCCACATAGGCTCCCTGCTCGGGTGGGAAGCCTGCTCCTCCCTCTTCCTCTGCAGCTCCCCCTGCTTGTGCTTCCTCTCTTTCTCTGTCAAATAAATTAAAAACAAAAACAAACAAAAAAGGAAGCCATCTGACTTTAACAGCATTGGTAGCATACTTTTCGCGCTGGCTCTTGTAAAGTTTCTTATATTCATCAAGTCCCCAATTTTTCCTTTTTCCTTCCTTTCTCACCGTCTCATCTTTCAATCTTGGCAAATCGGCCTCCTCCCTTTGCACCTCATGGGTGGAAATATGAGCTCTGCTATTTATTACCTTGTCATGTTGTTGAAGTTACTTCCCTCCTCGGTGACACTTCAACTGTAATGGGGACACCAACAGAACACACCTTATAAGGAAGTGTGTTAACCGGGAAGGATGAGATGCATCAACATGTAGACATTCTTTAGGCCATTGCCATGGCGAATGCTTAATAAATGTTAGCTCTTAATATCATGGGGAAGGCAGAGGCCAATACCGCAGACTCCATCCAAACTCCTCTCTACCTGGAAAAAAATCTCTATCACTCTCTGTCCTTGCCTCAGAGTATAAGACTGGCTTATTGTGGAAGTCTGTGCCATCCACCCATGTCCAGATTCCATGGTTTCCCATCTCCTCAAGGGAACCTGTCTCCTGAATTCTTTTCTCCCTCACGCTTTAAATGGATTCCTTTTTCCTCGCTGGCTTTTTGCATTCCCCATCAGGCTCAGGTCTCTCCTATTTTGAAAAAGGGCTCCGGGGCACCTGGGTGGCTCAGTGGGTTAAGCCTCTGCCTTCGGCTCAGGTCATGATCTCAGGGTCCTGACGTCGAGCCCCGCATCGGGCTCTCTGCTCAGTGGGGAGCCTGTTTCCCTCCCCCTGCCACCTGCCTCTCTGCCTACTTGTGATCTCTGTCAAATAAATAAATAAAATCTTAAAAAAAGAAAAAGGGCTCCATATAACCCCACTCTCTTTCAGCTACTGTCCCCCTTTCCCTCCTTCCACTGCCAAATCTGGTGTGCCCCCATGTCTTCATGACGAATGCTCTCATTCTCCCTCCGCCATCTGGTTCCTTCCCCCATCTCACCCCCTGGCCCCCAATTTCATGTGGCTGTGTCAACAGTCATCTCCAGACTCAGAGGACTGCTCTCGGTTTCTGTCCTCTGGCTTCTTTGCAGTGGTCAGTATTGCTGATCGTCATCTGCTCTGAGGAGTGGTCTCTTCTCATGGCATGTGTGCAAGTCCAGTGTGCGGCAGCTTTTCCTCCCCTGTGGCCTCATTGTCTCATGCCTTTTACATGTTCCATTTCTGTCTTGACGCTCCTCAGCTGTGGTCTTGGAGACAGGGTCAGCGAGCAACCTCTGGAGCTGTTTCTATGCTCTTACCCTTTGATCTCCTTTTTGTCTCATGCCTTACCATTCTTCCTCTAAGCATGGCCCCATCCTCATTGTTCGCACTTTGCGGCCTCATCATGCACTGTGTTTGCTCTCACTCTGTTTTGGCTATGCTGACCTTCTTTTAGTTTCTTGAAGGTGCTGCGTCCTGTGGGACAGAGGACTTCTGTTAGTGGTGTTGTTTCCCTTGCACTCATCTTTATCCTTATTGTCATCTCTTTCTCTTTTTAATTTTGAGATGTAATTCACATACTGCAACCTTTGCCCTTTTCAGATAGACAAATCAGTGGATTTCAGGGTATTTATAAAGTTGTGCAGTCATCATCCGTATCTCATTCTAGAACATTTTCATCACCTCAAAAAGAAACTCTAGGTCCATTAGCAGGCACTCCCTTTCCCGCTTCCCTCCTAGCAATCATTAATCTGCTTTCTGTCTCTATGCTACACATGCTATTCCTTTGCTTCAAATCTTTTCCCTCCCACCCCCTAGTCAACTTCTACTCTCCCTTCGGC
Organism: Lutra lutra; assembly: GCF_902655055.1. NCBI lineage: Eukaryota > Metazoa > Chordata > Mammalia > Carnivora > Mustelidae > Lutra > Lutra lutra. The sequence continues at coordinate 61,155,733 of NC_062284.1, forward strand.
AGTCAGTGCCAGCTTCCTTGAGGAGGCCAGTTACTCCTGCTGTATATATTTCATAAGAATATGTACTTCTGGGATGCCGTGGTGGCTCAGTCGGTTGAGGTGCTGCCTTCGGCTCGGATCATGATCCCAGTGTCCTGGAATCGAGTCCCACATTGGGCTTCCTGCTAGGCAGGGCGCCTACTTCTCCCTCTGTCTCTGCCTGCCACTCTGCTGCCTGTGGGCATGCTCTCTCTCTCTCTCTCTGACAAATAAATAAATCTTAAAAAAGAAAGAATATGTACTTCTTCTGTATTTATTATAGATTGCAATTTTATTTATTTAAAGACATTTTAAATTTATTTTAAAATATTTATTTTAAATTTTAAATGTATTAAATTTTATTAAAGATTTATTTATTATTTGAGAGAGAGCAGAGTGATTGAGAGAGAAAATGAGTTGGGGGAGAGGGGCAAAGGGAGAGGGAAAAGCAGGCTCCCAGGGAACCCAGAGGGAGAGGGAAGAGCAGGGAACCCAATGCACGACTCGATCCCAGGATTCTGGGATCATGACCCAAGCTGAAGGCAGATGCAAACCCAGGTGCCCCATGCAATTTTATATTTATTTAAGTAATTTTTTGATTTATGTCTGTCACCTCAGTAAGCCTCATGAAGGCAAAAACTATTTATTTATTTGAGGGGGAGAGAAGCATTCAAAAATAAATAAAATTTGGGTTCTTGGGTGGCTCAGTGGGTAAAGTGTCTGTTTGGCTCAGGTCATGACCCTGGAGACCCAGTAACCAGACCCACATTGGGCTCCCTTCTCAGCGGGGAGTCTGCTTCTCCTTCTGCCCCTCCCCCCTCTGGTGCTTTCTCGCTCTCACTCTCTCTCAAATAAATAAATAAAATCTTTTAAAAAATGAATAAAATTCTGTATCTCCATTTATAACACTGTTTCACTTGAATGTAGGACTCCCAACATGGCTAAGACAAAATTCATTATTTCTCCCCAAACCAATTCCTCCTTCATACTTACCTGTTTAATAATACTTCCTCATTCTCTAGGGTACACAGCCTCAGTTTCTTGAAGATATTTAATTCCTTCTCTCTCTTATCTCCAACACGTGGGAGGCTTCAAATCCTTAAGTCCTCTGGATTCTTTGGCAAGTCCTTAATGCTCAGTAAACATTTACTGATAATGACTGAACTTTGGAGATATCTGTAGTGAAAGAGAATGTTGCCGCCATGATGTTGGATGAGCCTTTCGAGACTTCCAAAGTGATGTGTGAGAGAGAGAGGGAGAGGGAGAGAAAAGCAGGTAGTGGAGGATGGCAGTGGATGGAGATCAAGAGACACCTATACCACAGAAGGCTGGAAAAGACCAGTAAAATAATGAGAGGAGCAAAAGGAACGCCTGGCCAATGTATAATAATTCATTCATCATTTAATGAGTATTTACAACCTGCCCAGTAGTTAGATTATGGTGATGCAAAAATGAATCAGAAGTTGTCTCTTTCCTGAAGGAAGTCAGAGTCTAGTAGAGAAACATGCAAACAAAAATTTACACTAGAGGGGTGCCTGGGTGGCTCAGTGGGTTAAGCCTCTGCCTTCGGCTCGGGTCATGATCTCAGGGTCTTGGGATTGAGCCCCGCATCGGGCTCTCTGCTCAGCAGGGAGCCTGCTTCCCCCTCTCTCTCTGCCTGCCTCTCTGCCTACTTGTGATCTCTCTCTCTCTCTGTCAAATAAATAAATCTTTAAAAAAAATTTGCAGTAGAATATGGTAAGTATTGTTTTATGTTTTTAAAGAGTTTATTTATTTATTTGATAGAGATCACAAGTAGGCAGAAAGGCAGGCAGAGGGAGAAGCAGGCTTCCCACTGAGCGGAGAGCCTAATGTGGGGCTCAATCCCAGAACCCTAGGATCATGACCTGAGCCGAAGCAAAGGCCCAACCCACTGAGCCACCCAGGAGCCCCTAGAATATCATTAAGTTTTGTAATAAAAGTATTCACAAAGTGTTTTTCAAGCAAGAACACGTGGTGACTAAGACTGTCTCAGCACAAGGATGGGTAAAGTTGGGTGTCACAGGATGACTGGGACTTCAGCAGCCTGAGACCAGGTGACAGGCCAGGAAGATAGCACGACATCAAAAAGCCTGGGCCCGTGTGGAACTGCAAATCATTTTATCTAGCTTTAGTGTGAAGGAAGGGAGTTTAGGAAGGGAGTATTCTGGGAATTCAGGCTGGGGCTATCTTTGGTGAAGAGTCTCCAAGCAAGATGAGGATCTTAGTCTTTATATTCTAGTTAATAGAGAGTCGTCCAAGTTACTTATTTTTTTTATATTTACTTCATGTGGTATAATTTACATACATTATAATATGTAAATTTAAAGCCAATGGCTCAAAAATTTTTGATAAGTATATATATCCTTATAACTGCTACCCCAATCAAGATATAGAACATTTCCATCACTTCTGAAAATCCACTTGTGTTTTGCAATTGATCACACTTCTTCCCCAAGGCAACAATTCATATGATTTTTCTATTTCCATATGTTTTGGTTATTTATTGATATGTACAACACCCCCAAGGTTAGTGACCTAAAACAACAAAAATTATTTATTGGCTCATTGGTATTGCAACTTAAGGTTTTGTGGAATAAATTTCTCTCTGCTTTCTGTGACATCAGCTGAGATAGTCTGAATGAGGCTGGAGAGTCCCCTTCCAAGATGACTCACTCACATGGCTGGCAAGACGGGATTGGCTCTTGGCTGGGAGCACCGATAGGACTGCCAGTAACGACTTTGTTTCTCTTGCACATGGTTGTTTGGGCTTCCTCACAGCATGGGTTCCAAGAAGGAGGAAGTAGAAGCTGCTAGTCCTTTTAAAGACCAGACCCCATGCTGGTATAGCATCACTTCTGCCATATTCTATAGGTCAAAGCAGTCATGGGGGCCCTGGATCCCTCAGTTGGTTAAGCAACTGACTCTTGGTTTCAGATCAGGGACATGAGATCAAGCCCACATCAGGCTCCATGCTCAGCTGGAGCCTGCTTAAGATGTTCTCTCTCCCACTCGTGTTCTCTCTCTCAAAAAAAAAAAAAAAAAAAAGGGCACAAAGTCAGTGCAAATTCCAAGGGGTGGAGAGATAAATCTCACTTTTCAGTGAGGATAATGGCAAAGAATTTGAGCCTTCTTTTTTTTTTTTTTTCTTTTTAAAATTTTATTTATTTATTTGAGAGAGAGTGAGAGTGAGCAAGCATGAACAGGGAGGGGCAGAGGGAGAAGGGGAAGCAGGGTCTTGCTGAGCACAAAGCATGATATGGGGCTTGATCCCGGGGCCCCAGGATCATGACCTGAGCCAAAGGCAGATGCTTAACTGAGTCACCCAGGCGTCCAAGGACTCAGGAATTTCATATAAATGGAATCATATAATGTGGATCATTATATATTTGGCTTCTTTTGTTCAACATGTGTTTTGAGATTCCTCCATATTGTTACATACATCAGTAGTACCTTCTTTTCATTACTGAGTAATGGTTCATTGATAATTCATCTGTTTATCCATTTTTCTGTTGATGGACATGTGGGCTATTTCTAGTTTTTGTTTATTATGAATAAAGTCGGTATAAAAGTTCTTATACAATACCTCTTTTTTATCTTTAAGTTCCTTTTTAAAATTTAAATTTAATTAATTAACATATAATGTATTATTTGTTTCAGGGGTACAGGTCTGTGATTCATCAGTCTTATATAATACCCACTGCTCATTAATGTCCCCAGTGTCCATCACCCAGTTACTCCATCCTTCTACCCTGGTCCCCTCCAGCAACCCTCAATTTGTTTCCTATGATTAGGAATATCTTATGGTTTGTCTCCCTCTCTGGTTTCGTCCTGTATAGCACCTCTTTTTGAAGATAAATCTTTTCATTTCTCTTGAGTAAATACCTGGAAGTTGAATTTCTGGTCATAGAGTAGGTGTATGTTAAAATTTTATATTATATTTTATTTTTTAAAAGCAATCTCGGGGGACAGCTGGGTGGCTCAGTCGGTTAAGCTGCTGCATTCGGCTCAGGTCATGATCCCAGGGTCCTAGGATCGAGTCCCGCATTGGGCTCCTTGCACCGCAGGGAGCCTGCTTCTCTCTCCACCTCTGCCTGCCACTTTGCCTGCTTGTGCGTGCTCTCTCTCTGACAAATAAATAAATAAAATCTTAAAAAATAAATAAAAGCAATCTCGGGGTGCCTGGGTGGCTCAGTCAGTTAAATGCCTGCCTTCAGCTCAGGTGACGATCTCAGGGTTCTGGGTTCAAGTTCTGAATTGGGCTCTCTGCTTAGCGGGGAGTCTGCTTCTCTCAGTCACTCTCCCTCTGTGCTCTCTCTCTCTCACATAAATAAATAAAATCTTAAAAAAAAAAAAAACAATGTCTCGATATAGGGGGGGTACTTGAACTCATGACTCCAAGATAAGAGTTATGTTCTCTACTAACTGAGCCAGCCAGGTGCCCTGGTATATGTTAAAATTTAAGAAATTGTTAAACCATTTTCTGAAGGATTGTACCATTTTATACTCGTGGCAGCAGTGTCTGAGAGTTTCAGTTGCTCCAAATCTAGCCAACACTAGTTTTTGTCAAGTCTTTTTAATTTTAGATATTTTGGGGGGTATGAGTGATATCTCACTGTCATTTTATTTTTATTTCTTTTCTTTTTTTTTTTTTTTACTTTTAAAGATTTTACTTATTTACTTGACAGAGACACAGTGAGAGAGGAACACAAGCAGGGGGAGTGGGAGAGGGAGAAGCAGGCTTCGAATAGAGCAGGGAGCCCGATGTGGGGCTTGATCCCAAGACCCTGGAATCACGACCTGAGCTGAAGGCAGACGCTTAACAACTGAACCACCCAGGAGCCCCTCTCACTGTCATTTTAATTTGTACTTCCATGATAATAGTATTCTGCATCTTTTCATATATATACTTATTAGCCATTTGTAGATATCAGTTCAAGGATTTTGCCGATCTAAAAAAATACTGCCCATCTAAAAAACGTTTTGCTGCCTGGGTGGCTCAGTGGGTTAGGGCCTCTGCCTTCGGCTCGGGTCATGGTCCCAGGGTCCTGGGATCGAGCCCCACATCGGACTCTGCTTGGCAGGGAGCCTGCTTCCTCCTCTCTCTCTGCCCACCTCTCTGCCTACTTGTGATCTCTGTCTGTCAGATGAATGAATAAAATCTTTAAAAAATAAAATAAAATAAAGTATTGCTGTCTTGTTATTATTGAGTTATTAAGGTTTCTTTTTTTTTTTTTTAAAGATTATTTATTTATTTATTTGACAGACAGAAATCACAAGTAGGCAGAGAGGCAGGCAGAGAGAGAGGAGGAAGCAGGCTCCCCACTGAGCAGAGAACCCGATGCGGGGCTCGATCCCAGGACCCTGGGATCATGACCTGAGCTGAAGGCAGAGGCCTTAATCCACTGAGCCACCCAGGCACCCCTTAAGGTTTCTTTCTATGTTCCAAATATTTGTCCTTTGTCAGATGTCTGTATTGTGACTTTATATTAATGGAGTGAAAGACAATATTATTAAGGTATTAGTTATTCACAGTTATGGAGTCAATGCAATTCTATTTAAAATACCAGGGTTGGGGGGGGTCATAGAAATTGACAAGCTGATTCTAAAATTTACGTGGGGATACAAAGGACCTAGAATAGTCAAAACAGTTTTGAAAGGGATGCTTGGCTGGCTCGGTTGGTAAAGCATCTGACTCTTGATCTTGTGGTCATGAATTTGAGTTCCACATTGCGTGTAAAGATTACTTAAGAACAATAACACTTTGACCTTAAGACTTACTAAAATGCTACAGAAATCAAGGCAGCATGGCATTAGTATATGGAAAAATAAACAGGTCAATGAAACAAAATAGAGTCTAGAGATAGACCCAAACATACATAGTAGTCAATTGATTTTTGAAAAAGGATGTGGTAGGCAACCTCTAAGATGACCTCCAATGATTCCTTCTTCCTGGTATTCATACCCTTCTGTGATCTCCCTTTGAGTGAGGGCTGATGGAAGTAACAAGTGTTACTTCTGGGATTAGTTTTAAAAAAGACTCTGGCTTACATCTTGGGCATACTCTTTCTCTCCTGGGTGGCTTGCTACTGGTAAAGAGCTAGCTGACATGTTGTAAAGCAGCTTTGTAGAGAAACCCATGTGGCAAGGGATCACGGTCTGCCAAGAACCACATGAATGAGCTTTGGAAGCAGGCTCTGTTTCCCTTGAATCAAGCCTTCAGATGAGCTGCAGCCCTGGCCAACCTCATGAGAAACTTCTGGAGGCACCCAGGCAAACTGTACCCAGATTCCTTAACCACAGAAACTATAAGGTAATAAATATTTGCTGTTTAAACCTACTAAGTTTTTGGGTAATTTCTTACACAGTGATAGATAACTAATACAGGTGCCAAGGTAACTCGAAGGGGAAAAAAGTGTTCAACAAATAGTGTTGAACCAACTTGATATTTTAATGGGGGGGAAAAATTGAACCTAAACCCCTACCACACACTATACACTGAGATTAATTTGAGGTAGATATTAGACCTGAATGTAAAAGCTAAAACTATAATACTTCTGCAAAAAACAGAGAAGAAAATCTTTACAACTTTGGGTAGGCAAAGATTTCTTAGATAAGATAGAAAACTAACCATTAACAAAAAGGTCAATAAATTAGACTTTATCAAAGTATTTATTTATTTATTTATTTGTTTATATTTTATTATTTTTGTGTGACAGATAACTAGTTGAGGGGAGGGAGGAAGGGAGAAGCAGACTCCCTGCTGGACAGGAAGTCTAATGTGGGGACTTGATTGCACAACCCTGGGATCATGACGAGAGCCAAAGTCAGAGGCTTAACCTACTGAAGCACCCAGGTGCCATATCTATGGTTTTTAAATTAAGGCATTATATGATGAGATCTGTGCTTCAGAAAAGTAAGACGTATCTGGGAGAAGTCTAGATGGCTGTCTCTCTCTTTGTCACACACTCACAAATGCTCAATACTAGTGATCATCGGAAATGGATAAGTTCAGTGAAGTTGAAATAGTAAATGAGTATCAGACACATCAGTGTTAGCTTATATATTCATTCCTTCCTTCCTTCTGTCAAGAAAGTTCTGCTGACTTTTTTTTAAAATTGTGGTAAAATATATTTAACATAAAATCGATGGGGCGCCTGGGTGGCTCAGTTGGTTAAGCAGCTGCCTTCGGCTCAGGTCATGATTCCAGGGTCCTGGGATCGAGCCCCGCATTGGGCTCCCTGCTTAGTGGAGAGCCTGATTCTCTCTCTCCCTCTGCCTGCCGCTCTGCTTACTTGTGCTCTCTATCTCTCTGTCAAATAAATAAATAAAATCTTAAAAAAAAATCGACCATCCTATTAAGTGTATAGTTCAGTAGTGTGAAGTACATTTACATTTTTATACATCCAATCTCCAGAACTCTTTTCATCTTGCAAAACTGAAACTCTAAGCCCTTGTTATAGCATCTCCCCATTACCCACTTCCTCCAACCCCTGGCAACCACCATTCTACTTTCTGTCTCTATTAATTTGACTACTCTAGATACTTTGTGTAAGTGGAAACAAAGTATTTATCTTTTTGTGACTGTCTTATTTCATGTACTATAATACCCTCAAAATTCGTCGGTGTTATAATGTGTGTCAGATTTTCCTTCTTTTTTGAGGCTCAATAGTAGTCTATTGTAAGTATATACCACATTTTGCTTATCCATTCATCTGTCCATGAACATTTGGGTTGTTTCTATCTTTTGACTATTCTGAAGAATGCTACTATGAATTGGGGTGTACAAATATCTCTTCAAGACCTTACTTTCAATTCTTTGAAATACATATTCAGAAGTGGAATTGCTGGATTATACAGTAATAGATTTTTGTTTTTTTTAGGGACTGCCATACTATTTTCCATAGTGGCTGTACCATTTTACACTTCTACCAACAATATACAAAGGTTTCAATATCTCCATTTCCTTGCCAACACTTATTTTCTATTTTTATTTATTTTTTGGCGGGGAGGAGCAGAGGGAGAGGGGGAGAGAGGATCTTAAGTAGGCTCCATGCCCAGTGTAGAGCTCAATGTTTAGTTGGATCTCATGGCTTGAGATCATGGCTTGAGCCGAAATCAAGAGTCAGATGCTAAAGAAAAAAAAAAAAGTCATATGCTTAACCTACTGAGCCACCCAAGTGCCCCTATTTTCTGTTTAAAAAAAATTTTTTTTAATAGTAACTGTCCTAAGAGGTGTGAAGTGGTATCTCATAGTGTTTTTTTTTTTTTTTTTTTTTTTTTTTTTTAAAGATTTTATTTATTTATTTGACAGAGAGAGATCACAAGTAGGCAGAGAGGCAGGCAGAGAGAGAGGAGGAAGCAGGCTCCCTGCTGAGCAGAGAGCCCGATGCGGGGCTCGAACCCAGGACCTGGGATCATGACCTGAGCCGAAGGCAGCGGCTTAACCCACCGAGCCACCCAGGCGCCCCTCTCATAGTGTTTTTGATTTGCATTTCCCTAATGATCAGTGATGCTGAGTACCCTTTTATGGGTTTACTGGCCATTTGTATATCTTCTTTGAGGAAATGTCTATTCAAATCCTTTGACCATTTTTTAAAAAGATTTTTTATTTATTTGAAAGAGAGAGCATGAGCAGGGGTAGGGGCAGAGGGAGAGGGAGAGGGAGAAGCTGACCTCACGATGAGCAGGGAGCCCGATGTGGGACTCCATCCCATGACCCCAAGATCATGACCTGAGCCAAAGTCAGGCACTTAACCAACTGAGCTACCCAGGTGCCCCTGTGGCCCATTTTCTAATAGAGTTTTTGTTGTTGTTGAATTGTAGGAGTTCTTTATTGTGGATATTAAACATCTATCAGATATATGGAGATATTTTTTCACTTACTGTACTTTTTAAAAACGATTATTTATTTACTCAACACACAGAGAGAGATCAAGAGAGGGAGCACAAGCAGGGGGAGTGGGAGAGGGAGAAGCAAGTTTCCCACTGAGCAGGGAACCCAATGCCGGAGTTGATCCCAGGACCCTGGGATCATGACCCAAGCCGAAGGCAGCTGCCCAATGACTGAGTCACCCAGGTGCTCCCACTTGCTGTATTTTATGTGCCAGATACTTTTCAAGGTGCTGAGAATATACAGGAGGTTTCTATTCTCATCTTGGGTAGAGGCAGAAGGGAAACAATAAAATAAGGTTCTTTGAGATAATGAGAACTGCCATAAAGAAAATAAAATGAGGTGAGGGGTGCATGGCTGGCTCAGCTGGAAGAGCATGTGACTCTTGATCTCAGGGCCGTGAGTTCAAGCCCCATGTTGGGTGTAGAGATTATAAATAAATAAACTTTAAAAAAGAAAGAACAAAAAGGGGGTAATAAAATAGACATGATAAAATAGAGATGACCAGTGGGTGGGCGCAGTTCCCTTTAGATAGGGTAGTCAGTTAAGACCTTTCTCTTAGAAAGTTACATTGGAGCTGACGAGAATCACAGAGAAGGATCCATCCACATGGAGAGATCACAGGTTGAGGGGACAACCAGATGAAGACCATGAAGTAGGGATGATAATAATGATCAAGGGTGCATAAACCACAACAATGATAAGGAGGTAAAGGCCAGATCTGTTAGGTTCACAGACCAAGGTAAACAGTGTGAATTTTACCTGAAGTGTGGTATGAAACATTTTGGTCATTTTCAAAGAGAGGAGTCACACGATCTCACTAATATTTTTAAAAGATCACTTTTCCTGGTCTGTGAAGAATGATTATGCAGTGGGGGGAGATGAAAAAGCAAGATTCCAATGATTGTTCTTTCTTCAGGCTCTTCTTTTATATCACAATCAGGCAGTTGTCCCCCACATTCTCTTATGTTTCTAAATTTATATCACATCGTGGTCATTGGCAATTGGGGTCTTCCTTAACAAAATGGACTTCTAGAAACTTCCTCCATCTCTATACCATTCAATATGTGCTAGGTTATATGTGCTAACTAACAATCCCAAATCCCAGTGTCTCTAAACAACATAAGTTTTTTCTCGTGCATACTGCATATTCACTCTTAGCTGGCTAGGAATATCTGCTCTGTGTCAGTCATTTGACGGGACCAAGGCTGATAAGAGTAACCACAAGTTGAAGCATTGCTAGCGGCTGTGGCAAAAGGAAAGGGAAAATGGGTAATTGCACAATTTAAACCTTCCTCCTAGAAGTAATACATGTCACTTCTACTCACATTCATTCCCAAGTGAATAGTCACCCTTAACTTCAAGAGAGCAAGAAAAAACAATTTTATCATGTTCTAGGAGGTTGGGTGAACCAGAAATATTTAAGAATAGCATAAATGTCTATAATTACTTCCAAGATCACTACTAATACTCTTCAGCACTCAGTAAAATATGTCCAAAACATCCAGACTTTATAATTTCCTGTATTATATAATTAGATATATTTGTTTATATTAAAGAAATTATTTCACTCGTCCTTACTAACAGCATTCCCTGTGCAAGACGTTACAAACCTTTTAGTGAACTATTGTAAATAATACAGATGACAAGTTTTGTATTCTGAAATCAACTTTGACATGCTATTATCATTAGGATGAAATCTCTATATTTGTAGGGTCTCATAAAGATAAGGGTAGAACTAATGAAATAGTGTAAGAAATGGAAAGTAGGGTTTGGACTCACAAGATGTTTAACGTTAGAAGCAGCAGAACTTTGTGACCAGTTGAATGTGGAAAACAGAGCTATGAAAAAAAAAATGGAGGTTTCCTAGACTGGAAGAATTCCTGGAACGGTGATATCATTGCTCACGTAAGGAAATGCACTCATAGCTGGTGTGTGGAGTGAAGGGTTGAAAAATTGGTTTGACTTTGGAAATATTGAATTTCAGATGCCTGTGGGAAACTCTGCCTTAGCTAAATCCTCTTTTTGTTAGAAATACATGAAGGTATTGAAAAAGGAACCACTGGAAGAACACTGGGAATGGAGCCTCCAAAACATTGTCATAAAAGTGAAGAGTGAGTTTTTTTTTTTTTTTAAGATTTTATTTATTTATTTGACAGAGAGAGATCACAAGCAGGCAGAGAGGCAGGTAGAGAGAGAGGAGGAAGCAGGCTCCCTGCTGAGCAGAGAGCCCAATGCGGGGCTCGATCCCAGGACCCTGAGATCATGACCTGAGCCGAAGGCAGCGGCCTAACCCACTGAGCCACCCAGGCGCCCCGAAGAGTGAGTTTTGAGGGTGTCTTTACTCTGAGGTATGTAAATGTAAACAATTTTTAACCTACTTGAAGCAAAGGTACAGGTGCCGCCTCCATTCTCTCTTTTTGTATCATCGTTATTTTACTTCAGTAATGTCTAGAGTTCAGCATGTTAACATGTTAAGAGAAAAAAAAAAACCTTGAAATGAAGGCAGGAGATAATGTAACAATATGCACCAACAGATGGGCAACAGTCACCAAAAAGAGTCTTAAAAAAGAACTGCAGTGTAAGAATCTGTTAGTGTGCCTCTAGCACTGTCTAGGGGAGAAACAGAATAGTGAAAAAAAAAATTCAAGAGTGTGCTGTGTTGGAAAGAGTGCAGGATGCTGGTTAGAATACAACCTTTACCACTAACTAGTACTCACATTTATAGAATGCCTCTTATGCATCAGGGTTTAATGATAGGTGTTTTAAATATTTTTATCTCAGAATAATCATGACAATCCAAGACTAGGACTGGCCACAATTTGTGGTTAAAGGAACTGAGGCTCAGAAAGTTAAAAAAACCTGCTCAAATTCAAAGTACAGTAAATGAGAGAACTGCAGGTCCACCCAGATGGGTCTGACTTCAAGGACTGGGCTCTTTCACCTATGGCCAGTAGACCCCAAACCTAGTTGTGCACCACATTTACTTGGAGAACATGTTAAAACACATTTTCCAGTTTCCCATTAAAGATTTTTTTTTTAAGAGATGGTAATATTAGAATAGTACTTTGCTCTCATGGTTGTTGATAGGATCAAATGTAATCAAGTATATTGGAGTGTTTTATGAACTTCAAGTTTAACATAGTTATGCTTATAATTTATAGGTTTTTTAAAAAAGATTTTTTAAAAAAGTGATCTCTACATCCACATGGGGCTCCCCAATTTACAACCATGAGATTAGTAGTTACATACTCTACCCACTGAGCCAGCCAGCGGTTCCTTAATGGTTTTATTACATGTGATCAACTAATTCCCCTTCCTTGTTTTTCTAGTCAGAAAATAATTTTCTGATAATTAGGCTTATCAAATATCTTAAAGCCAGAAAAGTGTGCCCAAAACCGTGTTTTGACTCAGTAACCACATTATGAATTAATACATTTAATTTCTAGTTTATTAATCAGCACTCTCGTGAGTCTGACCAGTGCTAGTCAAATTCCCCAAGCTTAATCATCCCTTTGTTAACTGAAAAAATAGCTCTGAAATCTAAATAGCTGAGGAATGGAGTTCAAAGCAAAAGAGATATGAATTGTTCTAACTGGTGGCTTCATGGGAGTAAAACATCAGGGTTTGGCCTGGAGGTCAGTCTGTGAAGACTACAAAATTAACTCATTCTGATCTAAGACCACCTTTTCTCACCGTTAGCAGATGGTGTTTTTCTTGGATCCAATATACCATAGCTAAAGCAGGTTGAACCAGAAAATATAATAAGGCCATATCTCTGGCCCCTGTAAAATGCCTCCTGCTTCTTCCACCCCCATTTTCACCAACAACAGCAGTGAGGTTACCATGAAGAGTCTGGTCTTTTAAACTAAGAGAAACTCCCAAGTATTATTTCCACTTCCTAGTGGGGTTTGTAGGTTAGTTGTATTTAATTTAAATTAGCATTATTTTCCAGTAACTATGAAAGGCTGATAGTTCCATTGTAGACAAACACTCTTTTTTTTTTTCTCCCCAATATCCACAAAGGCACTCAACAGGCACTTCCTAAATGCATGCTCCGTGAAGAAAGGTTAAGCGGTTTCCCCAAGACCACACAGATGAACGAGTGGGGAAAGGGGGCACTGAAAGTGCCTGTTATACGGAGTCATACTCCCATAATTACTCAAACTCCCAGCCCAAGAACCTGGCTTTCAAAGGGACATGAAAGGAACACCCCGGAGGTGAGAGCCAGGAAATCGGGAGAGGTGCTTTTCCCGGCATGCTCTGCAGCACACTGAGGGGCGCCAGACGTATCCCGGCGTGCATCGGGGAGCGCCCAAGGGCGATGGTTCCCGGCTCCTGGAGAGGCACGCGAAGTTAAGCCGGTAGGTGTGAGCTCACTTAGTTTTGAGACCCAGCTTTTTCGTTTCCCCTTTATGAATGTAACCCCAAAGCGGCAAAAAAGGAGGTTTTCTAACTACCCTCCCTTTCCGCGTGCGGACGACTTTCGGCACCGCTTCGAGCACGGTGCCAGGTGATTAGCGGTTAGGGGCGGGCCTGAGATGAACACGTGACCAAACCTGGCAGCCAATGACTAGCCGGGTGGTCCGGCAGCGCGAGGATTCCGGGACCCGTGAGCGGAGCGGCGCGTGGGCCCGTTCCGGTCGGCCTTGGCAGGTACGCGCAGGCGCTTTGATTGCCACGCGCCCCGTTCGTCCCCACGCGCCCAGTGGCGTGTACTTGGTGCGAGGTGTTAAGAGTCTGTTTGGGTGTTTTTGTTGGGGGGGGGGGGAGTGGAGAGGGGCCGTGGCGTCACGTGGACGCCACAGCCAATCGCGGGCTGAGGCGCACCCACAGCTTTCCCCGGCGCCCCGGGGTGCGACGTGTTCAGTGAGGTTCGGCTCAGCCCTCACGGTCTGAGCGCTTTTTCGAAGCGCCTGTACGGACTGTAAAATCTGGCCACGGGTTTTCGTGGCGTCTTGCTCCGTTGTGAGCACGGACGACAAGTTCTCGGCAAAATGGCTGCTGGAAAGAGTCGCCTAGCAGGGGGAGCGCTGGGGCCGCGTGAAGGTCACATGACGAGGTTGGCAGCGCGTGCTGCTGGCGCGGGGAAGGGGTAGAGGGGTAGGGGAGAGGCGTGGCCAGTCACGTGCCGTCGACTGCGCCGACCTGTGGTTTTCTCCAGTGTCCTTGCTGCAGCGTGATCCGTCTGCTTTTGCTCCTCCCACCTCGAAGCGTGGCAGTCGTCGGCGAGAGGCTGTGTTGGTGTGGTGGAGTGAGCTGCGGTCTGGGTATTAGAGGACCTGGGGTCTAGGCCTTTGGCTATTTTTGTAATGAGCAAACCCTTTTGCCGCTCTCGGCCTCCATATTCTTATTTGTGTTAGTTGGGTGTAAGATTTTTTTAAGGCCTCCCTGTGTTATGTGACCTCTAATTAATCCCAGTGTCATGCAGATAACAAAAAAGGAACAAAATGAGACAAGCCTGTCTCCCCACAGAAAAAAGAAACCCACACTGTATCCCTCCGCCCCCATCATTACAGTGATGTGGAAAACCTGGAGATAATTTCTTAGAATAATCTGGGGCTGTCTATATTTATTGATCGCATTTACATTCTGCCTTTCCACTCTCGTTTGAAAACTATTGTGGAGAGGACTCCTAGTCTCCATGTGTTTCCTGAATAGAAAGCAAGAAATAAGTAGTTTTGTCTATTAACCGTGGAGCTGGGGCAGCAAGTAGAGATTTGCTGATGCTCTATAAGGCTGTGACTAGAAGGACCTAGAAGTTGTCCTCTCCATTGGGTGGCCAATATTTATAAACTTTTTGAGGCTTCCTTGCCGCTGACCTTTGATGTTTTTCATGGGTTCTTGCTGCCAGCTCCAGCCATTCATTTTGTCAAGGGTTAGGGCTTTAGTGAAATGAAGCAGGCATTGATTATGTATTTTTCATATCACTGCTTAACGTTTTGTGTGCTACCCTTTGATGTATCTTAAAGGGCCTTTGAATTTTGTGAGAGCACAACCTGGAGAGCATTTTTTGAGTAAGCATTATAACAGTAGTTAATTTTGAACAATTATGTTAAAATCTTTCTAGCTTAATATTTTATGTCTTAATTCATTTAGTTTTGTTAACAGATCTGTGAGGTAAGTACAATTATTTCCATTTTACCAAAGAGGAAAATAGAGACAGAGAGATTAAGTAACTTTAACTTGGATTAGCTCATGTGGCTGATAATTTTACATGATTCCAACCATAATGCCTTTTGAAAATTTGACAGAATGATTCCAGAATTTATTTGGAAGAATGAATCTGTAAAATAAAAAAAGTTTTGAAAGAGTAAAGTGTATATGTATGTATGTGTGTGTGTGCAACTTCTACTAGTGAGTATACAAGTAAAGCTGTAATAAAACAATGAGTGGTAATTTTGGATTAGACAGAGCAGTGGTACAGAATAATAAATTTAGAAATATGTAAAGCTATTAAGTATTATAAAGGTGGTTTTTCACACTAGTTGAGAGAGAATTTCAAAGTTATGTTGGAACAATTGGCTAACCATTTGAAAAGTAATAATAAAATGGAATCCTACCTTAAAATGTAGGTAAAATAAAGTCCAAGTGAATTAAATAAGTAGTTAAATATAAAATATGAGGTCAGCAGGCACCTGGCTGCCTCATTTGGTAGACTATGCCACTCTTGAACTCAGGGTTGTAAATTTAAGCCCCATTTTGGGCATAGAGATTATTTAAAAATACAATCTTAAAAGAAAAATGTGAAGCCAGAAAATTACCAGTTTAAAAAAATGGGTACACATTTTTCCAGTCTTGAAATAGGATGAGCTGTTCTAAGCATGATTGTAAAGGCAGAATCCATAAAGGCAGATATTGTTTGAATTACTGCATAAAACAACCTGTAATTGGCAAAAACATCATAAAGTTGAAAGAGATTTATTTGGTCAGTACTTAACATATTTACTGAGTGCTTACTATGTGCTAGGCAATTTTTCAGGTGTAGGGCATCCAGTGATGAGCAATGCCAGATTGTGGAGGAGGGGAATTTGCACCACGTGTTGTACTTAAAAGTTTAATGACTTTAATATCTAGTAGATGGGCTAAAGATACGTGAATAGGTAGATAACATACACAGAGAAATAAAAGTAACCAGTAAAGATACAGATTTTTTTTCATTTATAAATAACACCCCCCCCCCCCCCCCCGCCGAGTCTGGCACTTTTGATTTTTGTATATACATAATAAAGTATTGATACTGTAATGGCATAGGAGTGAGGAAATTGGCTCACTAATACACTGCTGTTCGTGGATATTTACTTGTGAACATCCTATTTGAAGGATATTTTGGTTATATGTATTGAAAGCATTCAAAACCTGTATGCCCCTTGACTCAGCAGCTTTTCTTGGTTAAGGCACTAATTCGTAAGTTTGGAAAGATGTTTATTAAACAGTTGTTTTTGTAGTATTTTTTGGTAATAGCTAAAACTTGGAAAACTTAAATGTTAAGTAATAAGAGGTTGGTTAAATAAATATGATACTTTTATAGAGGATAATACCTTGTAGCTAGTAGGTATAATATAGATTTCTACTAATTACTTGGAAATCATATTTTGTCAAGTAAAATGTGTAGGAAGATTGCATTTTTGTAGGATTGTACATATATGTCTAAAAATTTACATAAAAGTCTAAAATGGTATACTTCAAATGTAAACTAATGGTGATTTTATTTGAGTGGTAGGGTTTTTGTATGAATTTAATTAAAAAACAAACATTATTATTATTTTTAAAGATTTTATTTATTTATTTGACAGAGAGAGAGAAGACGGCAAGAGAGGGAATACAAGCAGGGGGTGTGGGAGAGGGAGAAGTAGGCTTCCTGCTGAGCAGCAATGTTGGGCTCCATTCTAGGATCCTGGGATCCTGACCTCAGTCAAAGGCAGACTCTTAGTGACTGAGCACCCAGGTGACCCTTTTTTTTGTTTTTTTTTTTGTTTTTTTAAAGATTTTATTTATTTGACAGAGAGATAGAACATAAGCAGAGGAAGCAGCAGGCAGAGGGAGAAGTAGGTTCCTGGCCGAGCAGGGAGCCTGATGTGGGATTCGATCCCAGGACCTTGGGATCATGACCTGAGCTGAAGGCAGATGTCCAACCGACTGAGCCACCCAGGTGACCCTAAGGTCCTTTTTCTATTCCAGGATCCCATCCAGGATACCACAATACTTCTTTTTGTTTTTTTACATGTACTAATGCTGAGTGGCTTAGTTGTTAGGTATCTGCCTTGAGCTCAGGTCATGATCCCAGGGTCCTGGGATCAAGCCCTGCATCAGGCTCCCTGCTTAGTGGGGAGACTGCTTCTCTCTCTCCCTCTACCTGCTATTCTGCCTGCTTGTAGACTCTCTCTTTCTCTCTCTAATAAATAAATAAGTAAATAAATCTTTAGATATATGAATGCTTTATTTTTATTTTTTTAAAGTTTTTATTTAAATTCCAGTTAGTTGGGGTGCCTGGCTGGCTCGTTTGGCAAAACATGCAACTTTTGATCTCGGGGTTGTGAGTTTGAGCCCCACAGTGGTTGTAGAGATTACTTAAAAATAAAATGTTAGGGTGCTTGGGTGGCTCAGTGGGTTAAAGCCTCTGCCTTTGGCCCAGGGGCCTAGGATCGAGCCCCGCATCGGGCTCTCTGCTTAGCGGGGAGCCTGCTTCCTCCTCTCTGTCTTTTTGCCTGCCTCTCTGACTACTTGTGATTTCTGTCTGTAAGATAGATAAATGAAATCTTAAAAAAAATAAAAAAATAAAAAATAAAATCTTAAAAAAATTCCATTTAGTTAATATACAGTGTAATATTAGTTGTACAATATAATGATTCAATACTTAGATATATCACCTGAAGCTCATCATAACAAGCTCATTTTTTAAAAAATTAATTTTTAAAAATTAACATATATTATTAGCCCCAGGGGTCCAGGTCTGTGAATCGCCAGGTTTACACACTTCACAGCACTCACCATAGCACATACTTTCCCCAATGTCCATAACCTAACCACCCTTCCTGTCTTTTTTTTTTTTTTAAAACAAGTACACTCCTTAATCCCCCTAACTTATCCCCATCCCCCCACCTACCTCCCTTCTGGTATCCATCAGCTTGTTCTCTGTGGTTGGGAGTTTGTTTCTTGGCTTGCCTGCCCCACCCCCCTTTTTTCCCCCCTTTGCTCATTTTTTCCCCCTTAATATTTATTTAAGTAATTTCTATATCCTGGGTGGGGCTCAGACTCATCCCCGAGATCTAGAGTTGCATGCTCCACAGACTGAGCCAGCCAGACACCTCTCATTTGTTCTTTCTTAAATTCTACATATGAGTGAAATCATACAGTATTTGTCTTTCTCTGGCTTATTCCACTTAACATTCTACTCTCTAGCTGCATCCATATTGTTGCAAATGGCAAGATTTCATTCTTTTATGACTAATATTCCATGGTGTGTGTGTATAACACATCTTCTTTATCCATTTATCAGTTGATGGATCCTTGGGCTGTTTCCATAATTTGGCTATTGTAGATAATGCTTCTATACTAATGCCCTATTAAAGGGTGAAATTCCACCCTTTAATAGGGGAAGAAAAGGAAGTGAGGTAGGGAAAAGTGAAAACAAACAAGGGATGTGTTATCAAGATGGCTATAGCTTCATTGCAAACAAAGCTGGTTGCTTAATCTTCCAAGGCATCTCCAGAAAGTTCATATGAAGCTATTGCCTTTCAGAACTGTCTATTACACAGCCAGAATACTTTTGGTAATTATGTCCCTTTGGGATCTTCTTGGTTATAATAGTATAAGTTTCGATGGTGAAAACCTGATATAATAAATTTTCATATGCCAAAAAAAGTCTTTTTGGCATATGAAAATTTATTATATCAGGTTTTCACCATCGAAACTTATGGTGTTGGTCTTTCCTTCTTGTCTTTGTGTAAGGCCAAAAGAGAGACGTTCGTTACTTTGATAACCTTAAAGTGAACTCCAGGAATGTCACTGATAGCATGAGCTTTACAAACAAATCCAACAATTAGAACCTTGTCATGTTCCTGAATAAAATCCAGACAACCATCATTGGGTACAAAGACTGATTTTTTGCTATTCTTTTTTTTTTTTTTAAGATTTTATTTATTTATTTGACAGAAATCACAAGTAGGCAGAGCAGAAGGCAGAGAGAGAGGGGGAAGCAGACTTTCTGCTGAGCAGAGAGCCTGATGTGGGACTCGATCCCAGGGCCCTGAGATCATGATCTGAGCCGAAGGCAGAGGTTTAACCCATTGAACCACCCAGGTGCCCCCTTTTTTTGCAATTCTTGATCAGCCGAACCCTGACACACTTCCTGATGGCAAAATTTGGCTGTTTGACTTCAACCCCTACTTTTCCCAGCACAATTCCCTTTGCATGGGAAATGCCTCCAGAAGGGTTGGCCTTCAGGTCTATGCCCCAATATGCTTTCTTGTACTGTTTAACATGTCACTTCTGATCTCTGTGGCTACAGAACTTCCTTGCAGTATGAAGACTGCAGCGCTTGCCCATCCTGCCAGTGCCACGCACCTGACAAAAGAGAGCTCAGACTTTACTTTTGATAACCTTGCTAATTTTTTAGCTGGAGTACTAGTCAGTATTTTGTAACGTGTCCCTCAGTTGGGATTTAATATTTTTCTCATTAGTAGACTGGGATTAGAGTATATACTATCAACATGACTTGTTGCTCTTGGTGTTGACCTTCATCACCTGCCTGTAAATTTGTTGTATAATGTTTGCTTTTTTATGGTTTTCTTTTTCTTTACTTTTTTTTGGTAAAAAGATTATTTATTTATTTAACAGAGAGAGAGAGAGAGAGAGAGAGAGAGATATCACAAGTAGGCAGAGAGGCAGGCAGAGAGAGGGGGGGAAGTAGGCTCCCTGGTGAGCAGAGAGCCAGATGCAGGTCTTGATCCCAGGACCCTGAGATCATGTCCTGAGCCGAAGGCAGAGGCTTAACCCAGTGAGCCACCCAGGCGCCCCTTTATTTTTTCTTTACTTAAAAAAAAAAAAAAAGGGACACCTGGGTGGCTCAGTGGGTTAAGCGGCTGCCTTCGGCTCAGGTCATGATCCCGGCGTCCTGGGATTGAGTCCCACATTGGGCTCCTTGCTTGGCAGGGAGCCTGCTTTTCCCTCTGCTTCTGCCTGCCACTCTGTCTGCCTGTGCTCTCTCTCTCTCTCTCTGACAAATAAATAAAATCTTTAAAACACACACACACACACACACACACACACACACCCCAAATAAACCCAGGGGTGCCTGGGTGGCTCAGTTGGTTAAGGGTCTGCCTTTGTCTGTGATCGTGATCCCAGTTGTGGGATCGAGTCCCACATTGGGCTTCTTGCTCAGTGGGGAGCCTGCTTCTCCATCTGTCTGCTGCTCACCCGCTCCCCTGCTTGTGGTCTCTCTCTGATAAATAAGTAAAATCTTAAACCCCAAAACTTGGGTTACTTGCAATATAAAAAATATTTGTTATAACTTTCTTGGCATGTCAGTCCATCTTTATCAATAGCATTTATGATCAGCAGTACACTGAAAATTCTGATTATATAGAAAGAGGATAATGGAAGTTATAGTCAAAGAAAAACAACTGGACAAGTTGCTGACAGGGTTAATTATAGGCAAGGAATTAAAGGCATTAGTATAGTATAGCTTGTTTTAGTAGTCTTTAAATTGCTTTGGCTATGGTCTAGGAAGAAAACCCTTGTAATCATGAATTAGATATAAATCCAAAAGTAGGGAAGCAAATTCAGTTATGCACAACAGGATAAAAATATAAATAAGATAGATTAGACCAATTAGGCAAATTTGTTCATTCAACTACAAATAATTGATGAGCCATATTGGATGCCAGGTAGTGTACCAGGGCTCAGGATTGAGCAGTGAATCAGACAAAGTCCCTGTTCTCATGGAATTTACCCTCTAGTAAATAGACAATAAACTAATAAGTAATGTGATTTCAGATATTACTTAAATGATGTGAAGAAAGTAGTATAAGATGATAGTGAGTGGTGTGGTAGGTTTGGTGGTTCTTTTAGATAGGTTGTCAGGTAAGGTTTCTCTGAGGTAACCTTTGAGTATAGAGAGACCTGAATGATGAGTGTGCC
The DNA here is from genome assembly GCF_902655055.1 of Lutra lutra. Taxonomy (NCBI): domain Eukaryota; kingdom Metazoa; phylum Chordata; class Mammalia; order Carnivora; family Mustelidae; genus Lutra; species Lutra lutra. Next base: position 61,176,806 of record NC_062284.1, read on the forward strand.
AGGCCAACGTGGTGCGTTTCAAGTGGTGAGAGAGAGAGTACTAATGCAAAGACTCTGGGGTGATAATCAGTTTGCAATTTTCAAGGAAGTGAAAAAGGCTAGTGTCCTATAGTTTGGAGATTGCTGGGTAATAATTGGATGTGTTAGGAAATGATACTGGGTAGTTGGTGATCTCAGATGGTATAGAGTCTGGTAGACTAGAAAGGCTTTGGATTGCATTCTAAGTGTGATGGGATTCATTGGATAGTTTTATGAAAAAAAATGATACGGTCACATTTAAGTTTTATTTATGTATTTATTTTAAAGGTTTTATTTATTTGAGAGAGAAAGAGAGCATGAGCCAGGGGGGAGGGAGCAGAGCAGAGGGAGAGGGAGAAGCAGACTCACCATTGAGCAAGGAGCCCGATGCAGGACTCGATTCCAGGACCCTGAGATCACGATCCGAGCTGAAGGCAGACGCCCAACCGACTGAGCCATCCCTTAGGCATCCCTAAGTTTTATTTTTTAAATTTATTTTTTAAATTTATCTTTTAAAAAGATCAGTTGGAGTACTGTAGAGACAAGAGGGGCCATAGGAAACCATTTAGGAAGTCACTGTAATTGAAGGCAGAAGTATGGTGGCTTGGATCAGGGAGGCATTGATGGAGGCAGTGAGAAGCGATCCGATTCAAGGTGTATTTTGAAGGTAGAACCAATAGAGTTTGCTGATAGCTTAGTTGGAGGCAAGGGAAAGAAGGAATTAAAGATGATAACAAGGATTTTAGCTAGAGTAACTGGTGCCACGTACAGAGATGAAAACTGGAAGGCGCTAGATAGGGATTTAAACTGAAGAGTTTATTTTTATTTATTTTTAAAATATTTTATTTTTATTTATTTATTTGAGAGAGGGGGAGGATGAGAGAGAGAGAGAAAATGAGAGAGGAAAGGACAGAGGGAGAAGCAGGCTCCCTGCCGAGCAAGGAGTCTGATGTGGGACTCGATCCTGCGACTCCAGGATCATCACCTGAGCTAAAGGCAGTTGTTTAACCAACTGAGCCACCCCAGCGCCCCTTTTATTTATTTTTAAAGACTTATTCTTAGAGAGAGAGAGTGGGAGGGGAGGGGCAGAGGGAGAGAGTCTCAAGCAGACTGCCCAGTGAGCATGCAGGGGAGGAGGGCACTTGGGGGAGAGGAAGAAAGAGCATCCATCTTTCTTTCTTTCTTTCTCTTTCTTTCTTTCTTTCTTTCTTTCTTTCTTTCTTTCTTTCTTTCTTTCTTTCTTTTTTAAGAGAGAGCATATTAAGCAGGTTTGATCTCAGTGTCCCTGAGATCCTGACCTGAGCCAAAATCAAGAGTCAGCTGCTCCCCCGCCAGGTGCCCCTAAAATGAAGAGTTTCATTGGTTAATGTTGGGTTTGAGATACCACTAGATATCTAGGAATAACCATTGAGTTAGCAGTTGACCGAGTCTGAGTCTGGAGCTCAGAAAAAGTCAGGGCTGTGCCTATAAGACACATTTGGGATATCATCAGTATGTTGTGTTTTAAAACCATGGGTCTAGTAAGATGAGGAAGGAAGTAAAGAGGGCCAACGACTGAGCCCTGAGACTCAGTTGAAAGCATGGACAGAGGAATGGGTTACACTTAGATTTCTTTCTTTTTTTTTTTTTAAAGATTTTATTTATTTATTTGACAGAGAGAGATTACAAGTAGACGGAGAGGCAGGCAGAGAGAGAGAGAGAGAGAGAGAGAAGCAGGCTCCCTGCTGAGCAGAGAGCCCGATGCGGGACTCGATCCCAGGACCCTGAGATCATGACCCGAGCCGAAGGCAGCGGCTTAACCCACTGAGCCACCCAGGCGCCCCTAGATTTCTTTTGTATCTGCGTCAGCACAGTATTCCGAGCTGTGTCTATATGGTATAATATGAAATTATGCCTTTGAGATGATTTTAATATGATCTAGGCTCTTGCTTTTATGTGAACGGATTCTTCGGGTTTTTGTTACTGTCTACCTCAAGATTTCTACTTTGTGTCCATTACCTGGGGGCATAAATTCCAACTTTCATAGCTTTCATACCAGACCCATTATTGTCTAACTCTACCCTACCTCTTTATCCTCTATATCTCATGCCCAGTGTGCTCTGTCTGTGTACAGCTGTGCGTTTGCCAGGAATATTCTTTCTCCCCCTCTTCTTACTCTTTGCCTCAAACTCCTCCTCAAGTCTTCAATGTCCAGCTTAGAATTGGTATTTAATTTCCCCAAATTTCCACAGGTAGAAGTTGGCTCCTCACTGCATGGTACTTCCTCAGCTCTTTTGGTAGTACTTTAGTTTATAGCAGAATACAAAGTCAGTTGATATTTTGACTGGTTTTCTTTTTCATTTGTTTCTCCAGTGCTTAGCATGTGGTAGATGTTCAATCATAATACTTTGAAAAAGTTTAGAAGTTTGGTTTTGGTAGAGTAAATAATTATACCTAGATCTTATACAATCATATAGACTGGTAGCTGAGATTTTTAGGATCTCTTTTAATGGTGAATTTTTGTTTTTTAATGATATTCATTGTGATAGAATTTAGTTAGTACCAAGTTTAATGAAATGATGCAGTTAGGGGGTCTTCGTTCAGAGACATTTTAGGAATGTTTAAATCTAGGACTGAATAATGCTTATTTCATTGGAGGCAAGCTATTATAATAGATTTTTCCTTCACTTGCCTACTTTTCCACCCACTTCCTCAGTAGTCAGGAATTCTCTTTTAACATTAGATGTGTCCTTTGAGCTCTTTCCTGGAGAAGAAACCTAATGTAATAAATCCAGTAGAATCAGCAGTACTCACCCCAGGAATGTCCTTTAAACTGTTGGGTAGAAGGAGGCGTAATGGTGTGATATGTAGGTGTGAGGGTTTCAGTCTGTGAGCTCAAACTAAGGTTAATTATTTTGTCATTCAATTGTAAGCGTGTATTGAGCACCTACTATATATGGGCACTCTATGAGGTGCTGTGGGGGACACACAAAAGAAATAAAAGACATGGTTCCCTGCACATGAATCCCCGACAGTTTAGTGGAAGAACTGAAACAGAACATTAAAAGGAATTTAATCTTAACAAGCAGTGTATCATGAAAGGCAGAGTACTGTGTTATAAATCAAGGACTTTGCATTTCTTTAAACACATAATTATATTCTCAGGGTTATATGTAGTCTTATCTTGCATCAGTTTTCAACATTTTGACTTGATTTTCAAGCTGTGCATTTTCTTCTATCTTTTAACATTTTTGCTTTCATTAAGATACTGATTTGGGGCACCTGGGTGATTCACTGGGTTAAGCCTCTGCCTTTGGTTCAGGTCATGATCTCAGGGTCCTGGGATCGAGCCCCGCATCGGGCTCTCTGCTCAGCAAGGAGTCGGCTTCCCTCTGTCTCTCTCTGCCTGCTGCTCTGCCTACTTGTGATCTCTCTCTGTCAAAAAAAAAAAAAAAAAAAAAAAAAAAAAAAAGATTGATTTGGCTATTTGTTCAATGTGATGAAAACCCTATGTAAGAACAAGAGTGCCCTGCCAGAACTTGAATTCAAATATTTTATTCTTTCATGTCTGTTAAGCAAATATGTAATTTGAAAATGTAGAATGATGTAGAATGTCATTTATCCTTTGCAAGTATGACAGAGGTATGCTTTCATAGTTTTACTATGTGTAGGTTTTCCTAGAGATTTCTAACTAGGGGTGGGGAAGAAGAGTACAGAACATGAAAAACAAATGTGTGCATATGAATAAGAGTTTAAAAATACTGAGTTTTGCATTTGGGTTATTAAAACAGCTTTATAATTCAGATTTGAAGATTTGGAAAACATGGGTAAGCACAAAGAAGGAGATAATTTTTTTTTTAAGATTTTTTTTTTTTTAAAGATTTTATTTATTCATTTTACAGACAGAGATCACAAGTAGGCAGAGAGGCAGGCAGAGAGAGAGGAAGAAGCAGGCTCCCTGGTGAGCAGAGAGCCCGATGTGGGGCTCGATCCCAGGACCCTGGGACCATGACCTGAGCCGAAGGCAGCGGCTTTAACCCACTGAGCCACCCAGGCGCCCCTTTTTTTAAGATTTTAAGTAATTTCTATACACATCATGGAGCTTGAAGTCACAACCAAGAGTTACATGTTTGACTGAGCCATCCAGGTGCCCCAGGAGATAAAAAATTTTTAATATGTTATGTTAACCTTATTGATATGCTTCTAGGCTTTTTTAAAATTTAAATTTTAGTTTTATTTATTTTTTAAGACCTTGTTTTTTAGTGGGAAGTTTTGTTCTTTTAGTCCATGAATAGCTCAGATACCTTTAAAAGCAAGTGGATAATTGTCTTTACATGAAGTTTATCTGAATTACTTTCTACACAGTTCTTCAGTGACTTCTCATAGTAAATGGAATCAAGTTGAGACAAGTTCAGGTTCCTTAGCTTAGCACATAAAGCCCATTACCTTATGGTCTATATCATTTGCCATGTGTCTCCCTCATAGAGATTTTTGATTTAGCCATACTAAATGGACTACTTTCAGGCCTCTAGACAAGGGGTTGGCAGACTTTTTCTGTAAAGGGCAAGCTAGTAAATATTTTAAGTTTTGTAGGCTTTATTTCTGTCATAACTATTCAACTCTGCTGTGGTAGCTGAAAGCAGCTGTAGACATTATGTAAACAAATGATTATGGCTGTGTTCCAGGGAAACTATTCATGGACACTGAAACTGGAATTCCATATAATTCTTGAATGTCATAAAATTTTATTTTAATTTTTTTTTTTTAGAAGTTTAAGCAATCTCTACATCTGATGTGGGGCTCGAACCCAAGACCCCGACATCAAGGGTCACATGTTCTTTCAGCTGAGCCAAGCAGTCACCCCTATTTTAACTTTTTTTCAACTTTAAATTTTAACTTTTTTTTTCCACATTAAAAATGTGAAAACCACTCTTAATTTGTGGGCTCTACAAAAACCTGTGGCAGAATATGGGTTATGGGGCTATTGTGTGCTGACCCCTGCTCTAAACTACCATATTTGCTTTGCCTCTGTCGTATTCAGTACCCCCCACCTCCCATTTCCTTTTCTAGTATGACTGTCTTGCTCAAAACTACCTTAGATGGCATCGTCTTAGGGAAGTCAGAATTTGTTTTAGATCTTTTTTTCCTATTGTTTGGAAGTATTCTGTTCAAACCTCTATCAATGTGCTTATATAGCAGTATTTTTTTAAATTGGAGTAAAATACTTGTAAAGCATATCATTGTAACCATTTTTTAGAAAAGAGTTATTTTAGGGGAAGAGAGAATGAGTGCATAAGTCGGAGGGGCAGAGGGAGAGGGAGAGAGAATCTCAAGCAAACTCTGCAATCAGTGGGGAGCAGGTCACGGGGCTCAATCTCACCACTCTGAGATCACAACCTGAGCCAAAACTAGAGTTGGACACTTAACTGACTGTGCCCCCAGGAACCCCCACTGTAACCATTTTTAAGAGTACTGATCTTTGACACTAAGTACATTCACAGAATTGTGCAACTGGTTACCACCATCCATCTCTAGAATTTTTATCTTTCCAAGCTGAAACACTGTACTCACAAAATACTAGCTTACTATTCTCTCACCCCAGTTCCTGGCAACTACATTTTACTTTCTGTCTACGAATTTGACTACTCTAAGTACTTCACACAGTGGAATCATGCAAAATACTTGTCCTTTTGGAACTGGCTTATTTCATTTAGCCTGTATCTTCAAGGTTCATCCATATTGTAGTATGTGTTAGAATTTCTTTTTAATGCTGAAAATATCACATTGTACGTATATATCACATTTTTTGGTTTATTTTGTTATCTGTCGATGAACACTTCGATTGCTTCCACCTTTTGTTTATTGTGAGTAATGCTGCTGTGGATGTGGATATACAGATATCTCTTTGAGTCTCTGCTTTCAAGTCTTTTGAGTATATATCTAGAAGTAGACTTGCTGGATCACATGGTGATTTTGTAGTTTTTTGAGGAACTACAGTGGTTGCATCTTTATAATGCTGAATTTTTTAATACTTTTTGAGGATAATTTTAGATTTATAGAAAAGTTGCAAAGACTATACATAGAGTTTCTGTATACCCCCATCCAATTTCTCCTCATGTTAACATCTTATATTACTGTGGCACTTTTGTCCAAACTAAGATACCAACGTTGGTACATCATTGTTAGTAAATTCCGGACTTTATTTGGATTTCATTAGTTTTTCCACTAATGTCCTTATTCTGTTCCAGGATCTAATTGAGGATACTATATTACATTTAATGTAAATACTTTTTATTGTACTTAACATAGAGTGTGGTACATAACAAAAGGAGAGTATTTTTTGAGTGAATTAATAATCTTTTAATTTTTCTCCATTTTTGTAGGATGTTTATTAATCTTCCGTTAGATTTGGTTAGCTGACTTATTTTCCCTTATGTCCTTTCTTTTCTCTTCCTCTGCCATATGTTTCTAAGGTCCATTACAGTTTTTTTGAGGAAAAGTAACCATGGTATATGTGGCAAAGACCACTAACTACTCAGATTTGCCTTCTCTTTCTTTGGGCATGTAGTCAGCATCCCCCAGTCTCTATTGTAGTTTGATTAGATACATGACTTATTTTCTCTAGTGGAAGTGGACCTGACCTCCTTCATGTGTTCCAGTTTTGTCAGCCTCCCCTGGCTATCTGGATCGCAATATCCAGGACAGCCTCGGAGCCTTGTAGTCAAGATGGCAGAACTGCTGTCAGCCTGTCCCGAGATGACTCTGGAAGAGAACTGGCTTAATAAGTGACCTGAATATTCACTCACCAGGCTGATATTTTGGGATCTCTTTGTATAGACTAGCTTAGTAAATATGCTCTGCATAGGATTTATATGAACCTTGAGTATTGATTTAATTAGAATTATATATAAGACTAGGGGATGGGAAGTGTGCACATGCATAGAGATATGAAGAGGAAGGAGAGCTAAATTCTCATCTTCAATGGTGGGAAGTTTATAGTACCTAAAACTGGAGAGAAGAGAAGAAGAAAAAAAAATGTAATGATATGGAAGTATATGCCAAAAGATTCAGCTGCAAAAGTTGAAAATTTGCCCTGGGGAATTGGGAAATTGTTAGAATAGAGGTTCACTGTCTTCTGTAATAAGCCATTATTTACCCCTTTAATCACTGTTCATGGATAACTTTGATAAAAACAAAAATGAATTAAAGATACTGGTAAAGAATAAGGAAAAAAACCCTGTCAGTTTCTGATTATCCTTTTCAAAGCCACAAAAGTTGATCAGTCACTTTTTGTTAAATATATCTGGTGACAAAGAACTTATCACTTTTCCTTGTACCGACATGAAATCTTCCATTCAGAAACTTCCATTCCAGGATCCTCTAGAGCATATGAAATGGTCTTTACCTGCTTCTGTGTCAGCCTTCAAATGATCCTTTAAATTATCTTCATAAAAAAATTATCTTCATGATCCATTTCTAGCCAGTGATAATGAAAATCAGTTTTGATTTTGAGACTGATTATCATCAAGTCCTTGTAAATCCTCATGGACTGTTCAGTCGCTCATGACTATTTTTGGATGTCGATTTGTTGATTCTGCCTACACTTTCAAGGAATTTGAGAAAAGTTACTCTGGCTTGGTAGTGCACCATGTCATAGTGCAAGCATGCCAGAGGATTCTATCCTTAAATATAGTCAACCAGAGTCCCTGAACAGAGCCCACATTTCTTGAGTCTGTCACCTGAATGAAAATTCTTTTTGTACCGCGGTTTTGCCTGGAGTGATTGGATATGGCCTTTTTCTTTTCTTTCTTTCTTCTTCTTCTTCTTCTTCTTCTTTTTTTTTAAAAGATTCATTTATTTGACAGACAGAGATCACAAGTAGACAGAGAGGCAGACAGAGAGAGAGGAGGAAGCAAGGAAGCAGGCTCCCTGCTGATCAGAGAGCCCGATGCGGGGCTTGATCCCAGGACCTTGGGATCATGAGCTGAGCTGAAGGCAGAGGCTTTAACCCACTGAGCCACCCAGGTGCCAATCCCACCACTCTGAGATCAGGATCGAGCTGAAACCAAGAGTCAATGCTCAACTGACTGAGCCGCTCAGATGCTCCTGGCCTGTTTCTTATTTAAGCAAGTTAGTCCTAATGATGTGGGTTCCTACTATTAGTTTTAATGATCTGCTGCAAACCCAACAGTTCATTGCCTACCCTGCCTAAGTTCCTCTGGAAAAGGAAATCACCCCACTCTGGTCCTTTTTTGCACTTAAAGCAAAGGCTGGAGGTAACATGTACTGAAGAATAGGGGAATATTAAGTAAATTATAACATTAAAAGTAAAAAAATATATATAAATTAAAGGCTTTGTAACAACTTGGAAAATAAGTTCTCAGAACAATGTTAAAAGGGGGCACCTAGGTGGCTCAGTGGAAGTATCTGACTCTTGATTTCAGCTTGGGTCATGATCTCAGGGTCATGGATTGGAGCCTTGCTGGGCTCTGCCCTCATCATGAAGTCTTCTAGTCCCTCTCCCTCTGTTTCTTCTCCTGCTCCCACTCTCTCTCGAATGAATCAATAGATAAATAAGTAAATAAAGTCTTAAAAATGTTAAATGAAAAGTAGAGCCCAAATGCCAAGATTATTGCTTTAAATTATGAAAGAATTAAATACATATAAAATTTACATACATGCATATGGAAATTCAGAGGAATAAAAGGTTATGGTCAGTGGTAAGATTGTAGGTATTTAAAATTACATTATTTGTTGTTTTATTTATTTATTGTTTTGCACTAGAATGTAAGCTCTACGAGGTCGGGGATTTTTGTCCTAGAACAGTGCCTGGCCTATAGTAGTTCTTCAGTAAATATTTGTTGATTGTTTATGAATTTTTTAAAAAGATTTTATGTATTTATTAGCATGCGGGTGCACGAGAGAGAGAGAGAGAAAGAGAGAGAGAGATGGGAGGAGCAGAGGGAGAGGGGAGAAGCAGTCTCCTTACTGAACAGGGAGCCCAATGTGGGCTTGATCCCAGGACTTTGGGATCATGACCTGAGCCCAGGGCAAAACTTAACTGACTGAACCACTCAGGTGCCCCAGTTGATTGTCTCATGAATTAATGGCTTTAATGTTTAATGCTATCGTAATGCTTATTAAATTAAAATGAAAACAAATTTAAAAAGTTAACTGATTTCAATCTTTGTTTAATACATCATATTTTCTGCATATTCTCACCACCTTTACTTGTCTCTTCTTGTCCTCTTAAAAGATGGTGTCCCTCAGGGCGCCTGGGTGGCTCAGTGGGTTAAAGCCTCTGCCTTCGGCTCAGGTCATGATCTCAGGGTCCTGGGATCAAGTGCCGCATCTGGCTCTCTGCTTGGCTCCTCTCTCTCTCTGCCTGCCTCTTTGCCTACTTGTGATTTCTCTCTGTCAAATAAATAAATTAAAAAAAAAATGGTGTCCCAAACAGGGTATATTAGTCCAGATTTAGACAAGCCAGCTTCTCATATAGAGGAGTTATTTCCTCTCAGGAAGTAGATACCAAACCTCCATTTTAGAGTTTTTTGCAGATGTGGCCCACTATTGGCTTATATTGAACTTACTTTGTTGATATTTATGTTCATTTTTATTTAAGAGAGGGAGTTGGGGGAGGGGCGGAGGAAGAGAGAGAATCTTAAGCATCCTGGGCATGGAGCCTGACGTGGGATTCAGTCTCACAACCCTAAGATCATGACCTGAGCTGAAACCAAGAGTTGGACACTTAACCAACTGAGCCACCCAGGCACCCCACTTTGTTGGCATTTAAAATTTTAGTTTTGCTAATACATGATAATATTGGCCAATTCTTTTCCCAGTGTGTTTACCTACTGATATAATAGAATTGGCCAGCTTGCCTTTCACATATTTTTGTTATCCCTGTCTACCTTCACTGCAAGTGCTAATAAGTAGTAGAACATTTGGGGTGCCTGGCTGGCTTAGTTGGTAGAGCATGCAACTCTTGATCTTGATGTTGTGAGTTCAAGCCCCATATTGGGTGTAGATCTTACTTTAAAAAAATAAAGTATGGGACACCTGGGTGGCTCAGTTGGTTGGGCGTCTGCCTTCAGCTCTGGTCATGATCCAGAGGTTCTGGGATAGAGCCCAGCATCAGGCTCCTTGCTCACAGGGAGCCTGCTTCTACATCTCCCTCTGCCTACCACTCCCCCTGCTTGTGTGAGCGCGCTCTCTCTCTCTGTCAAATAAATAAATAAAATAAAATAAAATAAAATAAAAAGAAAGGTAGTAGAACATTCAAAAGATGGGCAACCAGAGAATAAAAGAAGCAAAACCTCTAGAAATCTGTACATTTTATAATTATTTTCCAAATAATTTAATGACCATTATACATCTTCTAGGTGCCTTCTTTAGAATTCCTGAAATGGCAGGAGGTAAGTACCTGTATAAATATCAGAAACTAATCTCTTGGCATTCTCTCTAAGTAATATTACAAACCTATTTTTTCTCAGGGAAATGTGCATTATAGTCTTACTCTGATTTTCTAGCGTTATATTCAAACTCTTATCAACTACCATCAGCCCTCCATTTTCCTGGCCGTCACTGGATTTTGTATTCAGAGGCCAGGGGTTGGCAAATTTTTTCTGTAAAGGACCAGATAATAAATGTTTTAGGCTTTATGGGCTACAGGGTCTGTGCCTGAGCAACTCATCTGTGCCGTTATATTACAAAAACAGCCATAGATGATACATAAATGAATGAATGTGGCCCTGTTTCTTTCTTTCTTTTTCTTAGTAGTCTCTACACCCAGTGTGGGGCTCGAACTCATGACCCAAAAATCAAAAGTCCCATACTCTACTGACTGAGCCAGCTAGGTGCCCCTGAATGTGGCTGTGTTTCAATAAAACTATTTACAAAAACAAAAATTAGATTGAGTACGTTGATGACCCCATCATAGACCCACCACTTTTACCATCCATGAAAATAGAATAATAGAAATCTAGGTTGGAGGTCATTTTTTTGTTTTGTTTTTTGTTTTTTTCTTTTCCCCAGAATTTTTGAAGGGCTTGTTTCTGGCTTCCAGTGTTCCTTTTGAAAAGTCCCTTGCCGTTCTGATTTCTTGTTCCTTTGTTTCAACCACCCACCTCTGCTTTTCTTGGCCCACCACTTTCCACTTTCTGCATGTCTCTTACAGGTAGCTTAAATGTAGATTAAATTCTCAACACATTTCCTTATGAGTACAGTGGGGATTATAATATCTGCCTTAGGCTTGTTCTGAGAATTAATGAGGTAAGAACATAAAGTGCTAAAAACAATGTTTGGCATTATAGTAAGCACCTACTAAAGAATTGTTGCTATTATCATCAATATAATCATCATTTTGTAAACTGAAATGCCTTTTTCAGTGATTTTGGCAGTCCCTAACTACCTCTTGCAATTGTAGTGTTTCTATGGTGTAGAGTCTTGATTTCATAGACAAAGGCTGGGATAGCTTGAAGTATTACCAGAAAATTTTAAAGATTAAGGAATGGGAATGGAATAGTCCTGTAACCCTGAGCCCAACAGATATTAGAGTCACATAGGAATTTGGTTCTAAGTTGTATTCTCTGAGTTTGAAAGGAGAGGTCAGGGTGCACGTGTACCTTTCTCCACCCAGGCGATCTCTTACAGGATTGTTAGTGTCAATCATAGTTTTCTAAGTTCTTAACTGTATTTATATTTTCAAAATGAAAGCTTTTCAGCACTGCAGGTTACTTTGCAGTTTTTCTTTTCTTTCTTTCTTTCTTTCTTTTTTTTTTTTTTTTTTAAGAGGGGGAGAGAGTGGAAAGGGGTGGACAGAGGGAGAGGGAGAGAGAATCTTAAGCAGGCTCCAGGCCCATCATAGAGCCCCATATGGGGATTGATCAGATGATCCAGAGATCATGAACTGAGCCAGTTGCCTGACTGACTGAACCACCCAGGTGTCCCTACTTTGCAGTTCTTTTAAAGTGTTATAACTGCCTTTTTATTTTAAATAGTGCTAGTTCTTGCAACCAGCGTTTTATATTTATATAAATATATATATTGATATAAATATATATATTTATACTTTAACAGAGGTAACCAATATTGGTGCCATTTGAAATAGTAGATATGGGGCGCCTGGGTGGTTCAGTGGGTTAAAGCATCTATCTGCCTTCGGCTCAGGTCATGATCCCAGGGTCCTAGGATCGAGCCCCGCATTGGGCTCTCTGCTCTGCAGGGAGCCGGCTTCCTCCTCTCTCTCTCTCTGTCTGCCTCTCTGTCTACTTGTGATCTCTGTCTGTCAAATAAATAAAATCTTAAAAAAAAAAAAGAAATAGTAGATATGAAAAGAGCAGATTTTTCCAGGTTGAAATATTTTTATGTTGAAGCATAGGTTAATTAATTTCCTAAAATTCTCCTTAATTTTGTTTTGTTTTGAGAACAATTTTTGTTTTGTTTTTAGAGTGGCCGGCTGCTAAAGATGTAGAGAGAAGCAGACCTTCAGACCTTCTGTAGTCTATATGGGAAATAGGGAATTACAAAAGTTGTCTTTACTTGTTTAAACATTTTTATATTTGATGAGCCTAAGATTATGAAATACATTTGCCTTACCCCAAAACTTCAGCCTTTTTTTCAGCTGGTTATTTTGCTAGCATTTGGTTCAGTGGTATGAGAAATTCATTCCCACTCCTGGAAAAACAAACACCTTTTAAGGGACACCTACTAATATGCCAGGCATTGTGTTAAGCACCGTTATCTAATTTAATCTCCTAGATGGTCTTTTCTTCCTGACCTTGGTTTCCTATAGTATATTCCTTTTTTTTTTTTTTTAAGATTTTATTTATTTATTTGACAGAGAGAGAGATCACAAGTAGGCAGAGAGGCAGGCAGAGAGAAAGGAGGAAGCAGGCTCCCTGCTGAACAGATTTGGGGCTCAATCCCAGGACCCTGGGATCATGCTTAACCCACTGAGCCACCCAGGTGCCCCAGTATATTCTTAATATAGCAGCTAGAGAGCACCTAGAGAGGTGCTGTTAAATCAGAGATGCTGTTGAAGTCAGGTCATACCATGCTGAAAACCCTCCAGTCTCGTCTTTTTTTTTTTTAAGATTTTATTTATTTATTTGAGAGAGAGAGAGAGAGAATGAGCATGAGAGGGGAGAAGATCAGAGGGAGAAGCAGACTCCCTGTGGAGCTGGAGCCTGATGTGGGACTTGATCCTGGAACTCCGGGATCATGACCTGAGCTGAGTGAGCCACCCAGGTGCTCACCAGTGTCATCTTATTTCTAGCAAAACAAAATCTAAAGTCTTTGCTGTGGCTGTAACGTTCTATGTTGAGCTGTTCTCGTAACTTCTTTGACCTCATCTTTTACTATTTACCCTCTATTCTCTGCCCCAGCTCCTTAGCCTCCTTTTTTTCCCGTTATCATACCCTTTCATTTCTGATTTATTCTGTCTGGAATTGCATGGCTTGTTTCCTCAATTCTGTGTCTTGAATCAAATTTTGCTTTTTTCCTTTTTCCTCTTTTCTGCTTTATTTATTTTGTTTTCTGTCTCATCTATCACTAGGTAACATCATATCATATATTCATTTAATTTGCTTGTTTGATGGTTCTCTTACTAAAATTTAAGTACCATAGGGCAGAGATTTTTTTCTGTCTTGTTCACTGCTGTTTCCACATTCATAGAACGATGCTGGGATACAGAATAAGTGCTCAGGAAATGTTTTCTGAGCAAGTTGTGCAGATGAAGAAACTGAGGGCCAGAAAGGATAAATAATTTGGATAAGGTCACATAGCTTTTTTTTTTTTTTTAAAGATTTTATTTATTTATTTGACAGAGATCACAAGTAGGCAGAGAGGCAGGCAGAGAGAGAGGAAGGGAAGCAGGCTCCCTGCTGAGCAGAGAGCCCGATGCGGGACTCGATCCCAGGACCCTGAGATCATGACTGAGCCGAAGGCAGCGGCCCAACCCACTGAGCCACCCAGGCGCCCCAAGGTCACATAGCTTTTAACTGTCCTGCTGAATGGCTTTATTTTCTACTGTATTTCACCATGCCTTCTTTGCTTATAGACACTATTTGTATGTGTGTGATTATCATGTACGTATTCAGGCTTCTGTGCTTTTCCTCATGTTATTTCCTCAGTGGGAATATTCTTTCTTGCCTCTTACTTACGTAGAACTTTATTTGCAGAAGAAATGGTGATGTAGAGAAGAATCAAGGATATAAAGTTTCTTTGTAGAGGTGGAGGGATGAATACTGTGAGTTAAGGTCATATGGTGGGAGATGCATAATTCAGGGAACAGTTTGGCTAGAATGAGGTTTTGTTAAGGGGTATGATAGAAGGTAAAGTTAGAGACATAGTATTAGGGCCTTTTTACAGGGAGCTTTGAGGTTCTAAGGAGCCGGTGTTTTTATCTTATTGCCCCTTTAAGGTTTTTGAGCAGAAGAGTGATAATGTATAACCCTACTTTTATAAAAATGTTTGATTTTGCTGAGGTGATGAGAATGGGTTGGAGTGGGAAAAGGCTAAAATTAGGAAGATATAGGAGGTTGTTTTTTTTTTTAAGATTTTATTTATTTATTTGACAGAGATCACAAGTAGGCAGAGATGCAGGCAGAGAGAGAGGGGGAAGCAGGCTCCCCGCTGAGCAGAGAGCCCAGTGTGGGGCTCGATCCCAGGACCCTGAGATCATGACCTGAACCAAAGGCAGAGGCTTAACCCACTGAGCCACCCAGGTGCCCCAAGATGTCGGAGATTATTTTGATACAGTCCTGAAGTGAGGCAGTAAGGGCTGAAATTGAGAAGTTAGAGGGCAAATTAAAGCACAGAGATCATATTCTTAAAATATGGCTTATAAAATCCTTACTGTGGACTACAGCATGCTTCATGATATCACCTTTGCTTACACCTGCAACCTTACCTCTTGCCATCTTTCATTCTCTAAGCTGTAGCCACACAAGCTGTTTCTTTTCTTTGAATGAGCTGTTTGTGTTGACTTTAATGCCTTTTGCACTGACTTTCTCATTGCCTAGAGAGTTCTCCAACTCTGGTTCCTTCCTGTCATTCAGGTCTCAGTTTAAACCACCTATCAGGTCTTTCCTGATCACCAGTTTTTTTTTTTTTTTTTTAAAGATTTTATTTATTTGACAGAGAGAGAGATCACAAGTAGAGAGAGAGAGAGAGAGAGAGAGGAGGAAGCAGGCTCCCTGCCTAGCAGAGAGCCTGATGTGGGACTCGATCCCAGAACCCTGAGATCAGGACCTGAGCTGAAGGCAGAGGCTTAACCCACCGAGCCACCCAGGCAGCCCCTGATCACCAGTTTTAAAGCAAACTCCTTCATTGCTGCTGCTCCTCCTGCCTTTTTTTTTTTTTAAGGATTTTATTCATTTATTTATTTTAAAAAGTTAAAAAAAATTTATTTGTTGGAGAGAGCACACAAGCAGGGGGGAAGGGTAGAGGGAGAAGCGGACTCCCTGCATGCAGGGCTTGATCCCAGGACCCCAGGATCATGACCTGAGCTGAAAGCACATGCTTAACCACTGAGCCACCCAGGCACCCCAAAGATTTTGTTTATTTATTTGACAGAGAGTAGAAGCAGGGAAGTGGGAAAGGGAGAACCAGACTCCCCACTGAGCAGGGAGCCCAATGTGGGGCTGGATCCCAGGCCCCTGGGATGATGACCTGAGCTGAAGGCAGTTGCTTAACCAGCTGAGCCACCCAGGCACCTCCTTACTGCTGCTGCTTTCCCCCCCACCCCATCATCATAGTATAAAATCATTACATGGCTTTAAAGAATGAATGAATTTGCTTGAGCATATTTAAAAAAAGTTTTTTTGAGTGTATTCTTTTTTTCCTTTTTTTAGAGATTCTATTTTTAATTTTATTTAAATTTTAGAGAGAAGGAAAATGAGAGTGTGTGCAAGCGAGTGAGGAGGGGAAGGCGCAGAGGGAGAGGGTGATGTAGACTCCACGCTGAGCTCTGAGCCTGACTCAAGGCTGTTCCCAGGATGCTGAGATCGTGACCTGAGCCAAAATCAAGTCAGATGCTTAACCACCTCAGCCACCTAGGTGCCCCCCTAAGCATATTCTTTTATTTTTTTATTTTTAAAAAATTTTATTTGACAGAGACACAGGGAGAGGGAACACAAGCAGGGGGAGTGGCAGAAGGAGAAGCAGGCTTCCTGCGGAGCAGGGAGCCCGATGCCAGCTGGATCCCAGGATGCTGGGATCATGACCCAAGCTGAAGGCAGCCTCATAATGACGGAGCCATCCAGGTGCCCCATGAGCATATTCTTTTTTTTTTTTTTTTTTAACAAGAAGGTCCCATCGATTTTATTTATTTATTTATTTGACAGAGAGATACACAGTGAGAGAGGGAACATAAGCAAGGGGAGTGGGAGGGGGAGAAGCAGGCTCCCCACCCAGCAGGGAGCCCAATGTGGGGCTCAATCCCAGGATACTGGGATCATGACCTGAGCCGAAGGCAGACGCTTAACGACTGAGCCACCCAGATGCCCCCCATGAGCATATTCTTTTAAATGAATCTGACAGTGGTTGATTTTTCTCTGGGCATCTTTCAAATTCAGTATCAGGCAGGCAAATAAAATGAAGAAATATATGTCATTGACTTTGTTTTTCTGTATGACCTGAAAGCACAGTATGAGGCCATGCAAGCGAGTTGGAAGGCTGTTCAATTCAACTGAAGATTAAATAGCTATGTATATAACTGAAGTTGAAATTCTGTTTTCTATAATACTTTTTCACTGGGTCATGGAGAGACCTACTCCTATGAGGGAGCCGCATATAAGTATTATAAATAGGGAGAAGTAAACGCCCTGGGTATCTAATTTCAGTGAATATTTTTCTTCTTAGTAAAGGTGATTTGTCAAATGTAATTAAATGCATTTAACTTTAATACTTTTATAAGATTTTTCACATTCAGGGGCGCCTGGGTGGCTCAGTGGGTTAAAGCCTCTGCCTTCGGCTCAGGTCATGATCCCAGGGTCCTGGGATCAAGCCCCACATCGGGCTCTCTGTTCCACAGGAAGCCTGCTTCCTCCTCTCTCTCTCTGCCTGCCTCTCTGCCTGCTTGTGATCTCTGTCTGTCAAATAAATGAATAAAAATCTTTAAAAAAGAAAAAGAGATTTTTCACATTCATTTTTTTTTACTTTGAATCTTCATCAGACAGGGTTGATTCAGAAAACAGAAGCATGCTACTATGTAATTCTGCATGCTTCCCATTGCTGTCCTTGGTTTTGTTCAGTTTTCTCATAACAATTATCTCTTTTCTGAGATTTCTGATTGAGGGATAACCATATTAAAAATCTATTCTGTTGGGACGCCTGGGTGGTTCAGTTGGTTAAGTGTCTACCTTTGACTCGGGTCATGATCCCAGGGTCTTGGGATTGAGTCCTACATTGGGCTCCTCGCTCAGCGGGGAACCTGCTTCTTGCTCTGCCTGTTCTGCCTGCAGCTCTCTGTGCTTCTGCTCTCTCTGACAAATAAATAAATAAAAAGTCCTTAAAAAATCTTTTTTGTTAGTTTCATTTTTGAAACACATAAGTAATGTAACGTATGGTAAAGAAAACTTCAAATGTTATAAAAGATTATACATTAGAAAAGGGAAATTTCTTTTCATGGCATCTTCTCTGTACCCTGCTCCTCCTTTTTCCCTCCAGTCTTTCTCCTCTTCACCAGTATTGCTGTTAATAACTTGGTATGTGCCTTAATTTTTTTTTAAGAGCTAGAAGGTGGAGGGAGGGGTAGAGGGAGAGAGAGAGAGATCTTAAGCAGGCTCCACACCCAGCATGAAGCCTGCCTGACATGGGGCTCAATCTCAAGAACCTGAGACCATGACCTGAGCTGAAACCAAGAGTTGGGTGGTTAACTGCCTGGACCCCTCAAGTGCCCTCCTGTTTTTTAAAAATTTTGGTAAAATATATAAGAATAAAATATACCATGTTAACTGTTTTAAATAATTTATTTTTTTGTTATTTTTACTTAAAATATTTTTTATTGAAGTGTAGTTGACATGCATTGTTATAGTTTCAGGTGTAAACAATAGTGGTTCAACAACTCTAATAATACCTTATGCTGTGGTGAACATTTTAACCATTTTTAAATGTTCAGTGATATTAAATACATTTACATTGTGCAGCCATCATTACCATTCATTCCCTATAACTCTTGTCATCTTGTAAAACTGAAACTATATGGTTACTACAAAAATAATCCCCCTGCCCATCCCTGGTAACCTCCACCATTATACTTTCTGTCTTTCTGATGAGATGCCTCTTTTATCATATATTTAATTCCCATTTATTCCGTTTTTGGAGTTGTCTTTCTGTTCTGTGTATTTATTTGTGCATCAATATTGTATACCATATGAGATTTCTATTTTATAGTTTTGAGAGCAGGTGGGGAAAGCTCCCCCCCCCTTTTTTTTTTTAAAGATTTATTTATTTATTTTAGAGAGAGAGAAAGAAAGGAGGGGCAGAGGCAGAGGGAAGGGAAAGAGAATCTCAAGCCGACTCTCAGTAGAGCAAGGAGCCTGATGTGGGGCTTGATCCAAGAATCCTGAGATCATGACTTGGGCCAAAATCAAGAGTTCATCTGACGCCACCCAGGTACCCCATCCCTTACTGTATTTTTTTAAGAATTTTATTGGATATTCTCATTTTGATTTCTAGTTCAGTTTTAGAGTCAGACTTTTAAGCTTTGGAAAACATTCTGTTGGGATTTTTATTTTTTATTTAAAGATTTTTATTTATTTATTTGACAGAGAAAGAGAGATCATAAGTAGAGAGTCAGGCCGAGAGAGAGAGGGGGAAGCAGGCTTCCTGCTGAGCAGAGAGCCTGATGCGGGGCTCGATCCCAGGACCCTGAGATCATGACCCGAGCCGAAGGCAGAGGCTTTAACCCACTGAGCCACCCAGGCTCCCCTTTGTTGGGATTTTGATTAGAATTGTTTTGAATCTATAAAATAGTTTGGGGACAATCTGATATCTTCATAATTGAGTCTACCATCCTAGAATATGAGATACTTCTTTACGTATTTTCTGTTTTTATAATTTTTAGAACTTTGCAATTTTCTTCATACTGGTCTTGCATGTTTCTTTTATCTTTGTAAAACTCTGAGAGAGGGGCGCCTGGGTGGCTCAGTGGGTTAAGCCGCTGCCTTCGGCTCAGGTCATGATCTCGGAGTCCTGGGATCGAGTCCCGCATCGGGCTCTCTGCTCAGCAGGGAGCCTGCTTCCTCCTTTCTCTCTGCCTGCCTCTCTGCCTGCTTGTGATCTCTGTCTGTCAAATAAATAAATAAAATCTTAAAAAAAAAAAAAAAACTCTCAGAGAAAAGAAATACCCAAAATTGTTTTCATGACTAGATATAATGGACTTTCAGTGATTCATTTTGCTTTGTCTTCCTTTTGCTTTTTTGGGTTGACAGTACTGCAGAGGCTATTTTTTTCAAATTCATTTTGCCAGTGTGATGATAGAGCTGCTATTACTTACATTTTGTAGGTGGCCCTAGTTGGGAATCAATAAATTCAGCCTTACCCTGGAGTCTAGGACCAATAGTGTCCTTGATCAGGGAGAATTAGTAAGTCCTAGGCTGATATTGCAGATATAAGTCAGTTTAGACTTAAAAAAATTTTTGCTGTTCTACTTTTGTTGAATACATTTCTACACGTGTAATTGCTGGAATAGAGAGTAAAAAAAGACAAATTTACATTCCCGCCAAAAGTATGAGTTCTTGTTTCCCTTTAGCTTTACCAGTAGTGGTTAAGTCTTTTTTATTTTTGTTAATCTGATAGGTCAAAAATGGTATTTTGTTGTTGAGTTTAATTTGCATTTTCTAACTTCTAGCGAGATCAAGCATTTTTTTTTTTTTTTAAGATTTTATTTATTTATTTGACAGAGATCACAAGCAGGCAGAGAGGCAGGCAGAGAGAGAAGGGGAAGCAGGCTCCCCGCTGAGCAGAGAACCCGATATGGGGCTCGATCCCAGGACCCTGGGATCACGACCCGAGCCGAAGGCCGAGGCTTTAACCCACTGAGCCACCCAGGTGCCCCGAGATCAAGCATTTTTTAGTGAGTTATTGACGTGTATTCTTTGTATGTGACTGCCTGTTTATATCCTTTGCATATTTTATTTTATTTTTAAAAAAATTATTTATTTATTTGACACAGAGAGAGAGGGAGGGAAGGGAACACAAGGTGGGGGTGAGGGGGTGGGGAGGGTGGGGTGGGGAGTGGCAGAGGGAGACTCCCAGGACTCCAGGATCATGACACCAGCCGAAGGCAGACACCTAATGACTGAGCCACCCAGCGCCCCATCCTTTGCATATTTTATACATTTTTATGTATTTTATACTGAGTTGTTTTCTTTTTCTTTTTTTTAATTTTCTTTTTTTTTTTTTCAAGATTCTATTTATTTATTTGACAGATAGAGATCACAAGTAGGCAGAGAGGCAGGCAGAGGGAGAGGAAGGGAAGCAGGCTCCCTGCGATCATGACCTGAGCTGAAGGCAGAGGCTTTGACCCACTGAGCCACCCAGGCGCCCCTAAGTGGTTTTCTTTTTTCCTTTGTTTTTAGGATTATGTGTCATGGTTGATAATTTGTCTATTTAGGGATTTTTCTCCAATCTGTCACTTAAATTATTTAATTAATGAATTATCCTACTTTAGTTTTAAACAGTTACTATTTTTATGTAGTTATAGGTGTGTATCTCTTAGTTTTTTCCATTTTGGCTTTCTCTAGTATACTTAAAATGAAATAACTTAGGTGTGAGTTTTAAGGAATATATTTATCATATAAGCCTATTTGTGTCTCTGTAATACCATTTCTGCATTTACGTTTTTTAAGATTTTTTTTTTTTTTTGGACAGCGTGCACATGAGTGCATTTTTGGTGTTGGGAGTTGTGGAGGGAGAGAGAATCTCAAGCGGGCTCCACCCAGCATGGAGCCTGACACACTCAATCCCATACCCGAGATCATGACCTGAGCTGAAATCAAGAGTTGGAAGCTTAACTGTGCCACCAAAGTGCCCCTGCATATGCATTTACCCTTGAACAGCACAGGTTTGAACTGTGTGTGGGGTCCACTTACATCCCAATTTTTTTCAATAAATGTGGTACAGTAAGTACTGTAAGTGTATTTTCTTTTCCTTATGATTTTTAAAAATATATTCTTTCCTCTAGCTTACTTTGTGGTAAGAATACAGTATGTGGCACATATACAAATATGGGTTAATCAGCTGTTTGTTATTGCTAAGTCTTTCTGTCAATAGTAGGCTATTTGTAAAGGTTTTGGGGAGTCAAAAATTATATGCGGATTTTTGACTGCATGAGGGTCGGTACTCTTATCTCCTGCATTGTGCTGTACAAGGGCCAACTGTATTTCATTAATAAAATTATTAGGCTGGGAATGCCTGGGTGGCTCAGTTGGATAAGTGTCTGCCTTCAGCTTGGGTCACCATCCCAGAGTCCTGGGATCGAGTCCTGCATTGGGCCTCTTGCTTGGCAGGGAGCCTGCTTCTCCCTCTGCCTGCTGCTCCCCCTGCTTGTGCTCTCTCTCTCTCTCTCTGACAAATAAATAAATAAATAAAATATTAAAAAATATTATTAGGCTGAGAGTCTGATCAAAACAGGGAATTGTTAAGCAAGAGCACAAAAGAGGCCAAAGTAGATTCATTTATGCTAATCCCATGGAGATTTATCTTAATCTCAATTTTGGCTCTTGGAGAAATGGAATCTTAACCAATCAGGAATCACTGGATCAGTAGTAGTTAGATAATCTGCCTGATAAACCCCTGGCTCCCTAAAGAAAAGTGACCTTGCCATAACCACTTTTTTGCTAGTATAACTTCCTTTATTCTGCTCCTCTCTGCCTGTATATCTCCTTGGAGCTCCTTTCTGTCTGCTAGATTGGATGCTGCTTGCTTGATTCATGAATTGTTAAAGCTGATAGATCATTAAAATTGAAATATATAAAAAATACAAAAAAAGTTGTTAGATTTGCTTTCCTCTTAAGCACTTAACTCTTGATGGAGAGAAAAAATAGACAATGCTTTATCAGTGGGATTTTGTGTTTCCACTTTTTAAGCAGTTAGCTTTTATTATGTGCTTGGTAACTTAGCTTCTCTTAACAATAGTCAGAGTCTGTTAACATTGGAATTTTAAGTGTATTGGGAAGAAACCTTATATAGGTTTCTGTTTCTTAGAAATATTCAGTATTTTAATACCTACTTTGTGTAGATCCCTTTGCCAATTCTGAAGAATGCTGAGTCTGAATTTCTGCTCTCCACAAGTTTGCCAGCTATAAGATGGGCCATGACCCAATGCACTAGATGATATGTCCCTGAATGTTGGAGAAACTTCACTGGAGAAAAAAGAAATTCCCAGTAGTAGAACAGTCTGAGTAAACTGGGTGAAGAAGGTGTGATTTGAGCTGGACCCTAAAAGATGAATGGGATTTTTCTTTGTGCTGACTATGCACGTAGCATTTTATGTACTTTTTTCTCATTTAATCTTTATAGTAACCCTTTAAGACAGTTAGTTTCCATTTGTGTTGTAGAAATGAAGAAACTAGAGATGAGTGTGTATGTTTTTGAGGGGTCTATATATATGTATGAAAATCATTTTTTTAAAAAAAAGGTCTGGAGGGGCACCTGGGTGGCCTAGTGGGTTAAGCCTCTGCCTTCAGCTCAGGTCATGATCTCAGGGTCGTGGGATTGAGGCCTGTGTTGTCTGGGTTGGTGACAAGTGGGGAATCTGCTTGAGATTCTCTTCTTTTCCCTCCCCCTCTTTTGTTACCCAAGCTCACACTAGCATGTATGTACACATGCTTTCTCTTTCTAAAATAAATAAATGAAATCTTAAAAAAAAAAATTAAAGAATACCCAGGGAGGGCCGGGGTGGGGGGGAAACGACACACCTGGCTGGCTTAGTTGGAGTGTGCAACTCTTGTTCTCAGGGTTGTGAGTTCAAGCCCCACTTAGGGTATAGAGATCATTTTAGAAAAAGAAAATCTTGGGGCACAGGGGTGGCTCAGTGGGTTAAGCCTCTACCTTCAGCTCAGGTCATGATCTCAGCGTTGTTGGATAGAGCCCCGCATTGGGCTCTCTGCTCAGTGGGGAGCCTGCTTCCCCCCTCTCTGCCTACTTGTGATCTCTTGTACTCTCTCTCTGTCAAATAAGTAAATAAATAAAAATCTTTTAAAAAAATCTTAAACAGGGGTGCCTGGGTGGCTCAGTGGGTTAAGCCGCTGCCTTCAGCTCAGGTCATGATCTCAGGGTCCTGGGATCGAGCCCCGCATCAGGCTCTCTGCTCAGCAGGGAGCCTGCTTTCTCCTTTCTCTCTGCCTGCCTCTCTGCCTACTTGTGATCTCTCTCTGTCAAATAAATAAATAAAATCTTAAAAAAAAAATCTTAAACAGATAGGTACTTATTTGGAAAAAACACGAAATCACCAGAGTTACTGAGTTTATATTAGTCTGTCCTGGTAGAAAAATAGCAATTTTCTAATATTATTATATCCACAAAGGGTAAAAAATTTTTTGGATACTGCATTGTTAAAATTAGGGGAAAAAGTGTTAGCTGAAAATGCTCAAGATTTCAGTTATTTGGGAGGTTGGATGTATAGAGAGTATGACTGTTATTTTTTATTTATTTCAAAATGCTAAGTATTTCCTTTTTCCCTGTTTATGGGGTGTGACATTTACTCATAATGGTGGTGACAAGGCAGTGCTAGTTTTGCTTTCGAAGTGCTTTTTGTTCCAGGTCACAAAGTTAAGTACTGGTGCAGGAAGGATTTGAACTCAGACTCTCTTGGTTCAAAGTTCTACATCTTGCCTACTGTGCTGTAAAAATGGAGAGACAGGAATTCTAAAGGGAGAAGCAGAGTTTACATAGGAAAGTCAGTATAAAGTATGTTAGGATGTAGTAGTAAACCATTGTGATTGAAGGGAATGTTTATAGCAGGAAATGATGGGAAATAGATGATGAAGGGGAGCTCTTTGAGACCACAGTGTGGATTATCTTGAAAATCAGGACCATTGGGGGCCTGTGTGGCTGGGTTGGTTAAGCACCTGTCTTTGGCTCGGGTCTTGATCTCTGGGTCTTGGGACCCAGTCCTGCATTGGGCTCCCTGCTCAGCGGGGAGTCTCCTTTTCCCTCTTCTTCTGCCACTGCCGGTGTTTGTGCTGTCTCTCTCAAATAAATAAATAAATAAATAAATAAAATCTTAAAAAAACAAACAAACACAAAACAACTAGGACCATTAATGGACATGAGGATAGATGAAAATTATTTATTTTACAAATGTTAAAGGATCATTCTTGAGATGAGTGAGTGAACTTGGAGCATTATGGTTTATTCTTTACAGAGGGTTTTTTTTGTTTTGTTTTTTAGTTTTGTTTTTCGAGAGGGAGAGAGTGCAAGCAGGGTGGGGGGATGGAGGGAGAGGAAGAGGGAATCTTTTTTTTTTTTTTTAAGATTTTATTTATTTATTTGACAGAGAGAGATACAGTAAGAGAGGGAACACAAGCAGGGGGAGTGGGAGAGGGAGAAGCAGGCTTCCTGCCAATCAGGGAGCCCGATGTGGAGTTTGATCCCAGCATCCTGGGATCATGACCTGAGCTGAACGCAGCTGCTTAACCACTTAACCCAGGTGCGGCCAGAGAATCATAAGCAGGCTCGATCTTATGACCCTGAGATCGTCAACTGAGCCAAAATCAAGAGTCTTCCCGATGCTTAGCTGACTGAGCCACCCAGGCGCTCCTACAAGGGTTCTTTAGCCTTAGCTGATCCTTATAATATACCAGATTCTTTTCAGAGGAGAGGATAAAGTCATGTCTTAGCAATTCCTTTGTTTATTTTTTTTAATATCTTAGCAATTCTACTCAAATTTTATCTACGAGGCTTCTTTGAGAATGTTAACAAACACCACTTTTTATTGTGGTAAATATGCATAACAAAATTTACCAGTTTACCAATTTAACCATTTTTAATTACATAATAGTACAAAAACATTCACATTGTTATGCATCACTATCATCTGTCTCCAGAACTTTTTCGTCTTTCCAAACTGAAACTCTTTACCCACTAAACACAAATTTTCCATTCTCTTTTTCTCTAGTCCTTGTAATTACCATTCTACTTTTTGTCTCAATGAACTTAAGTTCATGAGTTACCTCATATAAGTTGAATCATGTAAACTGTCCTTTTGTGTCTAGCTTATTTTACGTGGCATGTTTTCAAGGTTCATCAATATTATAGCCTGTGTTAGAATATACTTCCTTTTTGAAGCCTGAATAATATTCCATTGTATGTATATACTACATCTTTATCCATTCATCTATCTTCTTTGCTTCCTCGACTCATTGGATGTTTAATGTTGTAGTTTAGCCTCCGTGTGTTTGTGTTCTTCTCATTTTTTTTTCTTGTGATTGATTTCTAGTTTCATATCACTGTGGTTGGAAAAGGTGAATGCTATGATTTTAGTTTTCTTAAATTTATTGAAGGTTGTTTTGTGGTCTAGCATGTGATCTGTTTTGGAGAATGTCCCATATGCACTTGAAAAGAATGTGTATTCTGTAGTTTTGGGGTGGGAAATCTGACATGTCCATCTGGTCCAATGTGTCATTTATTTTATTTTTTATTTTTTATTTTTATTTTTTTTTTTAAAGATTTTTTTATTTATTTATTTGACAGAGAGAGATCACAAGTAGACGGAGAGGCAGGCAGAGAGAGAGAGAGAGAGGGAAGCAGGCTCCCTGCTGAGCAGAGAGCCCGATGTGGGACTCCATCCCAGGACCTTGAGATCATGACCTGAGCCGAAGGCAGCGGCTTAACCCACTGAGCCACCCAGGCGCCTCCAATGTGTCATTTAAAGACATTTTGCCCTTATTGATTTTCTGCTTGTGATAATCTGTCCATTGATCTAAAACGAGATGTTGGGCGCCTGGGTGGCTCAGTGGGTTGAGCCGCTGCCTTCGGCTCAGGTCATGATCTCAGGGTCCTGGGATCGAGTCCCGCATCGGGTTCTCTGCTCAGCAGAGATCCTGCTTCCCTCTCTCTCTCTCTCTCTCTGCCTGCCTCTCCATCTACTTGTGATCTCTCTCTGTCAAATAAATAAAAAAAAAAAAAAAAAAAAAATCTTTAAAACGAGATGTTAAAGTACCCTACTATTATTGTATTACTAGCAGTTTCTCTTGTTATGTCTGTTATATTTCTATTATTTACTTAATTGCTTCAATGTTGGGTGTAGATATTTATTTATTTATTTAAAGATTTTATTTATTTGACAGAGAGATCACAAGCAAGCAGGCAGAGAGAGAGGGGGGAGCAGGCTCCCTGCTGAGCAGAGAGCCCGATGTGGGGCTTGATCTCAGGATCCTGAGATCATACCTGAGCCGAAGGCAGAGGCTTAACCCTCTGAGCCACCCAGGTGCCCCTGGGTGTAGATATGTAAAATTTTTCATCTCCGGGGCGCCTGGGTGGCTCATTGGGTTAAGTGTCTGCCTTGGGCTCGGTTCATGATCTCAGGGTCCTGGGATCAAGCCCTGCATCAGGCTCTCTGCTGAGCAGAGATCCTGCTTCCCCCTCTCTGCCTGTCTCTCTGCCTGCTTGTGATCTCTGTCAAATAAAAATAAAAATTCTAAAAAAAATTATTTCTTCTTGTTGGATTGACCCCTTTATCATTATGTAATGCCCTTGTCCCTTGTTACAGCCTTTGTTTCAAAGTCTGTTTTGTCTGATATAAGTATTGGTTGGCTACCTTATCTGTTTATCTATGGATGGAACCTTATGTTACTTCCCTATCTTGGCTGTTGTACTTAATGGTGCAGTAAGAATAGGGGTATATAAATCTTATTGGATTAGTGTTTTTGTTTTCTTTGTGTGAATACTCCAAAGTGGAATTAGTGGGTCACTTGGTATTTCTGTTTTTAAAGTTTTGGGGAACCTCCATACTATTTTCCAGAGTGGCTGCTCCAGTTTACATTTCTGTCACCAGTCCAGGAGGGTTGTCTTTTCTCCACATCCTCACCAGCACTGGTTATTGCTTGTCTTTTTAATATTACTTGATATTTTTTGATTCTGACTAGTATGAGGTGATAGCTCATTGTGGTTTTGATTTGCATTTCCTTGATGATTAGTGACTTGAACATCTTTTCATGGGTCAGTGGGCTGTCTGTATGTCTTTGGAAAAAATGCCTATTTAGGCCCTCTGCCCATTTTTATTTTTTTTTTAAATTTTTAATTTTTGAAAAAGATTTTACTTATTTATTTGAGAGAGAGAGGGGCAGAGATAGCAAGAGAGAGCATGAGTGGGGAAGACAGGGAAAAGCAGGCTCCTTGATGACCAAGGAACCTGATGCAGGGCTCAGTACCAGGACCCTGGGATCATGACCTGAGCTAAAAGCAGACTCCTGACTGACTGAGCCACCCAGGTGCCCTGGTGATTGTTCTTTGGTGTTGAATTGTGTGAGTTCTTTGTATATTTTGGATATTAACTCCCTATCAGATATATTGTTTGCAAATATCTTTTCCCATTCTGTTTTGTTAATAGGTTTTTTGTTTTTGTTTTTGTTATGGGAAAGCTTTTTAGTTCAATGTATCTAGTCCCAGTAGTTCCCAAGTTTTGCTTTTATTTCCCTTGCCCAAGGAGACAGATGAGAAAATATTGCTGAGGTTGATAATCCAAGAGATTGCTGGCTATATTTTCTTTTAGGAGTTTTAGGGTTTCATGTTTTACATTTAGGTCTTTAATTCATTTTTTTTAAAAGAAGATTTATTTGAGAGAGAGAGAGCGAGCAGGAAGAGAGGCAGAGGGAGAGGAGGAGAATATTACGGAGAATCCCTGCTGAGCACACAGCTCAATCTCTTTACTTTTGTATGTGGTGTAAGAAAGTGGTCTAGTGTCATTCTTTTGCGTGTAGCCAGCCATCCAGTTTTCCCAACACCATTCATTGGACAGACTGTCTTTTCCAGTTGTTTGTTCTTGCCTCCCTTGTGGTCAATTAATTGAGCATATGATTGTGGGTTTATTTCTGTTGTCTATTCTATTTCATTGATCTATGTGTCTCTTTTTGTGCCGGTAACAAAGTATTTTCATTTGAAGCTTTATAGCATAATTTGAAATCTGGGATTGTGATACCTCCAGCTTTGTTGTTCTTTCTCGATTGCTTTGATTGTTTGGGTCTTTTGTGATTCTGTACAAGTTTTATAATTATTCTAGTTTTATGGAAAGTCTTACTGGTGTTTTGATAGTGATTGCATTGAGTCTGTAGATTGCTTTAGGTGGTGTGAACATTTTAACAATATTCTTCCAACTGTGAGTATGTGTACCACTACTTTATAAATCTAGTAAATCTCTCAGTTGTCCTTTGGGTTTAAGCAAAAGCTCTTGATAATCCATCATTACCACTTACTTAATTTATTACATGTTGATATAAATTGTGGTAGGAAGGACCTTGTCATTAGGAGAGTGATATTAACTATTAAGTTATAATATGGGAAACCACTTAGTTGGATGATTGGCTCTTATTTTTCATGTAGGTTTTTTTTTTTTTTTTTTAACGATATGACCACCATTATGTTATCCAAATGTTGCATATATCCATCTGGAAGATGGGAATCATCAATGTCTTTCTGTTCCTTGGTTTTCTGCTGCTAGGAACTATTTCTCTTATGTTTTCTAGTTTTGACTAGAGATGCGCTTAATACTGGTCATTTAACCTTTTTAGTCAGTCTACTTTCTTCAATTCATTGATGCAAATGAATTTTAATGTTATTAATGGAAACCTTGCTCACTTTAGCAATCTCATAACGTCATGGTCATTCTGAGTGGAAATATTTCCCATTGTGGTTCACATAAAAAGTTGAGTGAAGTAAGTAATACTTTTTCATAAAATAGAATATTAAAGTTTTTTTTTTAAAGATTTTATGTATTTGAGAGAGATCATGCATGTGTAACAATGAGTGGGGTTAGGGGGAGAGGGAGAGGGAGAAGCACACTCTTCCCTCTGAGCAGGGACCCTGAGATCCTGACTTGAGTTGAAGGCAGATGCTTAACCAACTGAGCCACCCAGGTGCCCCAGAATATTGAGGTTTTAATATTTCTCTAAAAGAAATACCTCTAGAAACATGCGAAGTCAAAGTAGTGAAAACTAAAAACCACTAAATAATGTGTTAATAGGCAAAATTTTTTTTAAGATTTTATTTATTTATTTGACAGAGATCACAAGTAGGCAGAGAGGCAGGCAGAGATAGAGAGGAAGGGAAGAAGGCTCCCTGCTGAGCAGAGAGCCTGACGTGGGGCTCGATCCCAGGACCCCGGGATCATGACCTGAGCCGAAGGCAGAGGCTTTAACCCACTGAGCCACCCAGGTGCCCCAGGCAAAATTTTTTTTAAAGATTTGATATATTCATTTGACAGAGAGTGCACAAGCAGGGGGAGCAGCAGGCAGAGGTAGAAGGAGAAGGAGGCTTCTTGCTGAGCAAGCCCAAAGTGGGGCTCGATCCCAGGACCCCCCGGATCATGACCTGAGCCAAAGGCAGACGCTCAACCGACTGAGCCTTCCAGACACCCTAATAGGCAAATTTTTAACCTAAGTACAAAGTTGTCTAAAGGGTTGCCAAAGAGGTCTGTTTATCTGAGTTATTATAATTATATATCTCCTAAGGAAATGTATAGTGACGTTTGGTATCACATTTTTTTTTAAAGATTTTGTTATTTGACATACAGAGAGAGATCACAAGTAGGCAGAGAGGCAGGCAGAGAGAGGTGGGGGAAGAAGGCTCCCTGCTGAGCAGAAAGCCCAATGTGGGGCTTGATCCCAGGACCCTGAAACCATGACCCGAGCCAAAGGCAAAGGCTTAACCCACTGAACCACCCAGGCGCCCCATTGGTATCACTTTTTAGAATTAGCTAGAAACAGTTGGTGTGTTCAATGCAGAATGACAGTATTGGTTTATATGATAGGCAGAATATGTTAGCCTACCTTACACACTTCAAAATGGAAATCAAGAAGATAGGAGGTGAGCTTCTTAAGGGACATTTTCACTTTTTATAGTCTATGCATATTATAGAATCTGGCACCTAGAATTAGAAGGCACTTAGGAAATATTGTGGAATGAAAGAATGTGAATAGACAATTGCTTTCACACATTAACTCAATCAAGTAAAATTGCCTCTTCTTTTTGGTACATCCCCAACTCTGCCAGTCTTTTAATTTGTCCCTTCTCTGTTCTGCTAATCACTAAAACATTTCCTAAA
The DNA here is from genome assembly GCF_902655055.1 of Lutra lutra. Taxonomy (NCBI): domain Eukaryota; kingdom Metazoa; phylum Chordata; class Mammalia; order Carnivora; family Mustelidae; genus Lutra; species Lutra lutra. Next base: position 61,207,071 of record NC_062284.1, read on the forward strand.
TTATAAAATTTGTTGACATCTTTTGTTGTTTTGTCCTTTACTAATCCTTTTGTCCCTTCTTTTCCTTTCTTTAGGCTTCATTGTCATCTTTTTCCTTTTTAAAAATGATTTTACTGTTGTTTTAGAAGAGCTTAGAAAGGCAAAGAGAGAAACGTATCTGACTAGTCTACTATTCAGTTTTATTCAGTTAACATTTTAATATAAACATTTTTCCAGTTAATTAACATCCTTCTAAATCGAGAAAACAGGGGCACCTGGGTGGCTCAGTTGGTTAGGCATCTGCATTCCCCTCAGGTCATGATCCCAGGGTCCTGGGATTGAGCCCCGTATTGGGCTCCCTGCTTGTTGGGAGAGCCTACTTCTCCCTCTTCCTCTGCCACTTGCCCTGCTTGTGCGCTCTGTCTCTCACTCGCTCTATACTATACATTTCCTTAAACTTTTACTATCCCCTGTTGTTGGAAACTTGGGTGTTACTATTACTACTTAAGGAAACTAGGATAAAATTTTGGTGCATAAAATGTTTTCTCAGCCTGAAGGTGTTTCCTTAGGAACAATACTTAGATATAGCTTCTGGGGCAGTTAAAAAGCTATTAATTATAAAAGTTAAACATGTTCATTGTAGAGCATTTGAAGAATGTAAGGAGTATTAAAGAGCAAGTCAGCTTTAATTACATAATGCTGTGATAACACTGCTTTAATAATTTGGTGTAGGGGCCTTTGGGTGGCTCAGTTGTTAAGCATTTGCCTTCTGCTCCGGTCATGATCCCACGGTCCTGGGAGTGAGCCCTTCATCAGGCCCCCTGCTCAGCAGGAAGCCTGCCTCTCTCTCCACTCCCCCTGTTTGTGTTCCCTCTCTCATTGTGTCTCTGTCAAATAAGTAAATAAAAATCTTAAAAAACAACACAAAATATTTTGGTGTATTTCTTTCTAGAGATATATATTATCTGTCTTTCTGTATATCCTATACATTTAAAGTGTTAGGGCTCTTTCCAGTGGTTGTACTATTTTATTTTTTCATGAGCAAAGTATGTCAATTGACTGTACTTGACAGGATTAAGCATATGCATTTTCCCATCATTCATAAATGTATGTTTCTTTAGAGTGAAACAATGTCTACAGTGTCTACAATTAATGTCTACAATTAATCTCCTCCCAGTTTTTCTTAAATTCAATAGGCTTTTGTCCTCATTACTCTTCTAAAATTAAACTTTGTGACCATATTATCTCCACATTGCTAAATCTGTCTTCTCATTCTACATGATCTCTCAGCCCCTATGCCATTGTTGATTACTTTCTTGCTCTTGAACTGAACCCATTTTACCACTTGCTTTCAGAACATCACATTCTCCTAGTTCTACTCCTATCTCAGGGTCTGTCCTAACTACTGTGTGCTAGTTCCTCCTAATCCTCCTACCTTTCAATGTTAGAATGTTCCAGGGCTCACATCTTGGTTATCATCTTTAAAAAAAAAAACTTACTTGCTCAGCTCATTTAGTTTCTTACACTTTCAAATTGATATCTCCATTTTTGGCTTTTTCTTTGAAGTGTGGACTCATATTCAGTTACCTTACCCAACATCTCCAGTTAGATATCTAATAGTTTTTAAATTTGTCCAAAACTGAGCCCTAATCTCCTTCTAACCCCAAATTTCCAGTTCCCTACCCACCCTCTTGGAGCGAGGAGTCATACAGTAGTCAAGTTGTGGTCACCTTGTCTTATTTATTAATTGCCTAGGTGAGTAGCTACAGAAGTGCCTTAGAATTAGAGGACAGTTAAGCCTTGTGGTTTAGCATACTCAGAAAATACATGCAGAGGGGCGCCTGGGTGGCTCAGTGGGTTAAGCCGCTGCCTTTGGCTCAGGTCATGATCCCAGGTCCTGGGTTCGAGCCCCGCGTCGGGCTTTCTGCTCAGCAGGGAGCCTGCTTCCTCCTCTCTCTCTGCCTGCCTCTCTGCCTACTTGTGATTTCTCTCTGTCAAATAAATAAATAAAAAATCTTAAAAAAAAAATACGTGCAGAGATATTCAGGGTCCATGGTGGACATTAAATAATCTGTTTGTTCTTCCCCCAGTTATTCCTCTGATCTCATTTTTCACTTATTGTTCTCCTCTGTCACTTTTCTTTAGCTTTAATGCTTCCTTGTTGTCCCTCAAACACTCTGGGAAAGCTTCCACCTGCAGGCCTTTGCCTGGAATATTCTTCCCTCTGATATGGCTTATTCCCTGACCTCTTCTCTTTACTTAAATGTCACCTTTTCATTGAGTCCTTAATCACACTATTTAAACTTATAACCCTTATCAACATTGCTAATCTCCTTTTCTACATTATTTCCATAGCCCTTAGTCACCATATAACTTATTATTTTTTAAGATTTTATTTATTTAACAGAGAGATACACAGTGAGAGAATGAACACAAGTAGGGGGAGTGGGAGAGGGAGAAGCAGGCTTCCCCTCAAGCAGGGAGCCCAATGCAGGGCTCGATTCCAGGACCCTGGGATCATGACTTGAGCCGAAGACAGTCGCTTAACCACTGAGCCACCCAGTCTCCCCGTATATTACTTATTTAATTTGTCTCTTCTCCCCATCCTTAGACTAGAATCCTGTATAACCTCCAGAGGGACAGTGATTTTTATCTATTTTGCTCACTGCTGTATCCTTTAGCACCTAGAAGAGTGCCTGACATTTGGTAGGGGGAACTGTGAATGTTAAGAACATAGCATAATGTTATTTAAAAGCTAATGCAGGGGTGCCTGGGTGGCTCAGTGGGTTAAAGCGTCTGCCTTCGGCTCAGGTCATGATCCCGGGGTCCTGGGATCGAGCCCCACATCGGACTCTCTGCTAAGTGGAGAGCCTGCTTCCTCCTCTCTCTCTGCCTACCTCTCTCTCTGCCTACTTGTGATTTCTGTCTGTCAAATAAATAAATAAAATCTTAATTAAAAAAAAAAGCTAATACAATAATACCTTATGTTCTTCCTTTCCAACTGGGGCCTGGCACATGGCTCCTGCAAAGAAGGGTGGTGAGAAGAGGAAGGGCCATTTTGCCATCACTGAAGTAGTGACCAGAGAACACACTGTCACCATTAACAAGTACATTCATCGAGTGGACCTGAAGACGTGTGTCCTCTGGACACTCAAAGAGACCCAGAAATTTGCCATGAAGGAGATGGGAACTCCAGATGTGTGCATTGTCATCAGGCTCAGCAAATCTGCCCAGGCCAAGGGGATAAGGAATGTCCTATACCATATCTGTGTGTGTTTATCCAGAAAACGTAGTAAGAATGAAGATTCATCAAACAGGGTCTGTATATTGGTTACCTGTGTTCCTGTTGGCACTTAAAAAAAAATCTGCGGGTAATCATTGTGGATAAGAACTTACTGCTGATTGTCAAATAAAGCTCTAAAGCCACACACACACACACACATGTAATACAATCTTAGAACATGAATAGAAATGTGTCTAGGGGCACCTGAGTGGCTCAGTGGGTTAAAGCCTCTGCCTTCGGCTCAGGTCATGATCCTAGGGTCCTGGGATTGAGCCCCACATCAGGCTCTCTGCTCAATAGGGAGCCCGCTTCCCTTCCTCTCTCTCTGCCTGCCTCTCTGCCTACTTGTGATCTCTGTCTGTCAAATAAATAAATAAAAATCTTTAAAAAAAAATGTGTCTAGAATAGTAATTCTTTTTTTTTTCTTTACATATTTATTAGAAAGAGGGAGAGCACACATGCCCTTGAGTATGGGGAGAAGCAGAGGGAGAGAATCTTCAGGTAGACTCCGCACTGAGCTCAGAGCCAGATACAGGGTATGGGGCTCACCCCCCAGATCATGACCTGAGCCGAAATCAAGAATCTGATGCTCATGGGGCGCCTGGTTGGCTCAGTTGTTGAGTGTCTGCTTTCAGCTCAGGTAATGATCCCAGGGTCATGGGATCTAGCCCCCCATTGGGCTCCCTGCTCAGCAGGGAGTCTGCTTCTCCCACTCTCACTCCCCCTGCTTGTGTTCCCTCTCTCCTTGTGTGTGTCTCTCTGTCAAATAAATAAATTAAATCTTAAAAAAAAAAGTCTGACGCTTAACCAACGAAGCCACCCAGGTGCCCCTACAATAGTAATAATTCTTGATTTGGGGAGTTCAAGGACAGTTGTAAAATTTAATGAAAGTTATATGGATTCCCTCGTTATTAAAAACATAATTACCAGACTTGGGGCCGCCTGGGTGGTTCAGTGGGTTAAGCCTTTTCCTTCGGCTCAGGTCATGAACTCAGGGTCCTGGGATCAAGCCCTGCATTGGGCTCTCTGCTGAGCAGGGAGCCTGCTTCCCCCCTCCCTCTGCCTGCCTCTATCCCTACTTGTGATATCTCTATCTCTCTGTCTCTCTGTTTCTCTGTTTCTGTCTCTCTGTCTCTGTGTGTGTGTCTGTCTGTCTCTCTGTTAAATAAATAAATAAGAAATTAAAAAAAATTTACCAGACCTAAAGTGAACTTCTTTAATTGCTAGTAATGTTGAACATTTTTTAAAAAAGATTTTATTTATTTATTTGACAGAGATCACAAGTAGGCAGAGAGGGAGAGAGAGGAGGCAGCAGGCTCCCTGCTGAGCGGAGAGCCCTATGTGGGGCTTGATCCCAGGATCCTGGGATCATGATCTGAACTGAAGGCAGAGGCTTTAACCCACTGAGCCACCCAGGCGCCCCAATGTTGAACATTTTTAATGGTTTTTAAAAATAGCTTTCTTTCTAAATTTTCTTATTTTTTCCATTTATTTGTCAGGATATATTTGTGGATATGTATGTAATTAATATATGTATATTTTCTTTATTTCATGTGTTGTTCATCTTAGTTTACAGAACTTAAAATTTCTATTCAGTCATGTGTTTTCTTTGTTTCTAAGCTTAGAAAATGGTTCTATTTTCTCCTTCCTGCCCAGAGATTTGATAAATACTCACTTTTGTTTTGTTTTAGCTTCCTCCTAACAAAAATGAAAGGGTGTGTTGAGACCATAGAGTTTAGGAAATCATAGCCATATGGTTAGTAACTGAGGGCATGGGTGTGGAAGAGATTGTTCAGGAAGAGTGTTTAGCCAGAGAAAAGGCAGGGAGAGGAAACCTCTGCAGAAATGTGTAGGTAGATAATCTGCAAAGGATGAGTTAAATAAAAGAGGTTAAAAAGGAAGTCAGTGGTAGGAAAATAAGGAGAGAGGGACATAGAGCCCATGGGAGACAGAAGTTTTAGGAAGGGTAGAGTGATCAGTAGTATCAGTTACCTTAGCACAAAGATGCAACACCTAATGATAAGAACTGAAGAGTGGTTGTTGCGTTTGACCACTAGAAATTCACTGGTGTTTTAGTGGAGAATGTTTTAATAAGGAATATTTTAGTGGAGAGAGGAAAGTGTAGTACAAGTGCCTATAGTTGTAGACTCTTAAGAGTTTAAGCAGGGAAAGGATAGAAAGAGAGTGGGTTACACCTTCTGGGAGGGGTAGAGTCAAAGGTGTGTGTGTGTGTGTGTGTGTGTTTTGTTTTTTAGGAGGGGAAGAGTTGAGCATATTCATAGAATGTGGAAATGGTAGAGGAAAGACAGATATTGTGGGTGGGGGAAAAGAAGTTACTTGAAGATTCTGCAGATAGTTGGGGGATCTAGGTTTAAGGGTTTGGGTGGGGACTATTTTCAGAAAGCACAGGTACTCCTTCCTTTAAGATGGATAGGAAGGAGGTAAGTTGTTGAGGATAAAGGAGTAGGAGAGAAAAAATTTGGAGGTGATTATGCTTCATTGCCACTTTTTAGCTATGTGTTTTATAATCCGTGGACAACTTGGGTTTTAGTTTTCTTACTGTGAAAGAATACTAATGGTTGCCTTGATTGTTTTATAGACTTCCTATGAGTTAAAAATGAAGAAAGTAGATGTTAAAATGCTTTAGAAACTTAAAATGTTACACAAATCTGTAGCTTATTGTTAGCAACGTGTTTGAGAAAGTTATCTGCTTTGAATATAGTCTGTAAAGATCATTAAATCTGGAGCGCCTGGATGGCGCAGTGACTTATGCATCCTACTTTTGGTTGCCACTCAGGTCTGATCTCAGGGTTGTGAGATGTAGCCTGTTTTGGGCTCCCTGCTCAGTTTGGAGTCTCCTTGGGTTTTTCTCTCTCTCTTCCCTTCCCCCTTGTGTGTACATGCACATACTCTTTCTCCCTCTCAGATAAATAGGTCTTTACAAAAAAAGCTTACTAAACCAGAATTTTTTTTTTTTTTAAGATTTTATTTATGTATTTGAGAGAGAGAGAATGAGAGAGATTGAGAGTGCGTAAGTGGAGAAACGTCAGCGGGAGAAGCAGACTCCGTGTCAAGCAGGGAGCCCGATTCGGGAGTCCCGGGACTCCAGGATCATGACCTGAGCCGGAGGCAGTCGCTTAGCCAACTGAGCCATCTGGGCGCCCCAAACAGAATGTTTCTAATAGCAAGAAGGTGAGGTGTTTTAGGACCATAATGTGAAAGTCTTAGGCCTCTCAAGCTTTATCTTATATCTGGAAAGGTTTCTTTTAAGTCAGGAATGTGTCACTGCTGCTGACATTAGCACTTGAGATCATTTAAAATGTTGACGGCGGGAATAACTAGGGGAAAATGTGTGGAAAGAAATCTCCTTCGAAACAAAGTAAAGTGAATTTTTCAGTAGTTTAGATTTGGCATGAGACTGCAGGAATTCTACATTCTCTTGTGTCTTCTGCTTGTTCACTTTTGAAAACATTTAAAAAACTTTTGAGATAAAGCTAAACTTCAAGTTTTTACGAACTCTTAAGGTTTTGGTGCCTTAGATTAATTTATGCTTACCTCTTTTCTGCCATCTTTCTATGTGGCCGTAATGGTGGGTGTGAATGTCCTGGCAGATGCACACAAGAGCATTAACAATGCTGAAAAGAGAGGCAAATGCCAGGTTCTTTTAATTTTATTTTTATTTTTTAAGATTTTATTTATTTATTTGACAGACATCACTAGTAGGCAGAGAGGCAGGCAGGGTGGGGTGGAAGCAGGCTCCCCGCTGAGCAGAAAGCCAGATGTGGGACTCAGTCCCAAGACCCTGAGATCATGACCTGAGCGAAAGGCAGAGGTTTCACCCGCTGAGCCACCCAGGTGCCTCTGCCAGGTTCTTTTTAGGTCACGCTCCAGAGTCATCGTTTCTCATAGTGATGACAGAGCATGATTAAATTGGTCAGTTTGAAATCATTAATGATCAGGGAGCTGGGAAAATTGTTTTGATCCTCACAGGAGCTTAAACAGAGGTGGAGTGATCAGCCCCAGATTTGATGTACAACTCAGAGATCTAGAAAAATGGCAGAATAATTTGTTCCAGTTCCTGCCAGTTTGGTTTCATTGTACTGACAACCTCAGCTGGCATCATGGACCATGAAGAAGCAACATGAAAACACACAGGAGGGAAAATCCTGGGATTCTTCTTCTAGGGTTGTAATACACATGTGCAAATAAAATGCCTCACTGGGGAAAAAAAAAAGCTTTTGAAAAAATGAAACTTCAAGTTTTTATGAAATCTTAAGATTTGGTGCCTCAGATGGATTTATGCTTAGCTCTTTTCAGCTTTATCTGTGTCCTTATGACATATAGGTTCAGTTTTTATATGTAGTGAGTCTATCACATGGTATTTAGTTAAAAAAAAAAAAGGTTTGTGTTGTGCTCTTCCCTTCTCTGTTTCTCTCTCTCTCTTTTTTTGGCATTGTGTTTTCTTAGCACTCTAGATTCCATTAGCATTTCCATTCCTTTGCCCTTGGTTATCATCAGTCCTAGATTTCTGTTTATGATTTCTGGGTGCTGAGAATGACTGGAGAAAACCATATAATTGAGCTAATTGTTCCACTACTGACTAATACATGCTGCTTAGTCTGATTTGACCCTTGATGTTATAGTTAATTACCATGAACATTTCATGGGATATTGACTCTTTCTCATTCCCTTGACAAAAATGTGCATGATACTGTTTCATTTTTGTACCCCTGTTAATTTATTCAAATATATTTGAGTGCCTACTATATGTCAGCCAGTATGCTAACAAGTAGAAAATAGTAAGAGGGAAACAGTTAAAGTGCCAATTACAGTACATTAGTGTGGAAAAAGATAAAATACTAATTTGACTTGGTGATTAAGAAGTCATAGTGAGGGATGCCTGGGTGGCTCAGTTGTTAAGTGTCTGCCTTTGACTCAGGTCATGATCCCAGGGTCCTGAGATTGAGCCCTGCATCACTTAGGGCTGCCTGCTCAGTGGGAAGCCTGCTTCTCCCTCTCCCACTCCCCCTGCTTGTGTTCCCTCTCTTGCTGTCTCTGTCAAATAAATAAATCTTAAAAAAAAAAAAAAAAAAGAGAAGTCATGGTTATCCTAAAAGTAGTATTAGTAGGGAGTTAAGATGGAATCCCCCTTATAGTTGGTGGAAGAATAAATGGCAGGTGATAAAGGAGGGTAGAGAGAGGAGTGGGGAGGGAGTACAGAAGGGAGCACAGGAGTGAGAGGGAGGAAGATGGGGAGTGTTGGACCTGAAGGACGCAGGGAAGAGAAAGTGGGGAGCGAGAAGGAGAGGAAAAGAATTATTTCTTTGTGAGAAGGTTTGCTGAGAAGGCTGGATAGGAGCCAGGAAGGACTTTGTTTGTTTTTTTTTTTTTTTTAAAGATTTTATTTATTTATTTGACAGAGAGAGATCACAAGTAGACGGAGAGGCAGGCAGAGAGAGAGAGAGAGAGAGAGGGAAGCAGGCTTCCTGCTGAGCAGAGAGCCCGATGCAGAACTCGATCCCAAGACCCTGAGATCATGACCTGAGCGGAAGGCAGCCGCTTAACCCACTGAGCCACCCAGGCGCCCAAGGACTTTGTTTTTACATTAAAACCTCACCTTGTATACTTGGTGAGGGAAAGGTGCTAATAAGGAAAGAGAGGTTGAAGATTCAAGATATGGTATGTCTGATAGAGCAAGGTGTTGAATGAGGCAGGAAGCAGGTGGAAGTCATGATGTGGGTCAGGAATACAGATGGATGGGTTGGCTTTGTACAGGAGGAGGAATGCCTCATTTTTTGGGACTGAAATAAAAATAGGGAGATGTATGAATATAGATAAAGTTATAGGTAGGGAAATCTGGGTAGAGGGAGGGTATGCCTGATAGTTTGCATATCTTTATAAGGTCAGGAGCAAGGTTGTTGGTTAAGTGAAGGGCCTGGACAGGGGATGATGGGGGTGGGGGGGCTTCAGTTGAGAAAATAATTAAGAGTTGTTGAGGGGAGGGACGCCTGGGTGGCTTTTTTTTTTTTTTTTTAAGTAAACTTTCTGCTCAACAGGGGGGCTTGAACTCATGACCCTGAGATCAGGAATCTCATGCTCTGTCTACTGAGCCAACCAAGCACCCCTGCTTTGGGGTTTCTTAATGTCTTTTTTTTTTTTTTTGAAGTCTGGTTATACCATTTCTGTCCCATCTATGCCCTGACTTCATCCTCTTCTTTGTATATGCTTTTCCTTACCTTATGGTGTCATCTCATGTATGGTCCATGTTTTTTTATATATATACGTATATATATATATACATATATATATATATATATATGTATTTTTTTTTAAGATTTCATTTATTTACTTGACAGAGAGAGAGAGTGCGTGAGTGTGCAAGCAGGGGGAGTGGCATGGAGAGGGAGAAACAGGCTCTAGAAGAGCAGGAAGCTGGACGTGGAGCTCGATCCCAGGACGCTGGGATCATGGCCTGAGCCGAAGGCAGCCGCTTAATTGACTGAGCCATCCAGGTGGCCCTGGTCCATGTTTTTTTTGTTTTTTTTTTTTTTTAAGATTTTATTTATTTATTTGACAGGCAGAGATCACAAGCAGGGGGAGAGGCAGGCAGAGAGAGAGGAGGAAGCAGGCTCCCTGCTGAGCAGAGAGCCTGATGTGGGGCTTGATCCCAGGACCCTGGGATCATGATCTGATCCCAGGACCCTGGGATCATGACCTGAGCCGAAGGCAGAGGCTTTAACCCACTGAGCCACCCAGGCGCCCTGGTCCATGTTTTCTTAAGGCCTCTTCTCTGGCAGTTAGTTCAGATTCTGTTCTTGCTTCCCACCGGCACAACTCCCTCCTACTATTCCCATTCTATTGAGAGAAGGTGTGCATTTGCATGTAAGAGAGAGAATCCTTGGGCTAACCTCTTAGTAAGCTCTTTCTTCCTAGGCTGATGGCCATTCTGTAGGACTGGTGACCTTTGGGTCAGGTGCATGCCTCTGAACCAGGATCATGTGGTATTTATATGGAGATTAGGAGATTATATGAAATAAGACACTGCCACACAGCTCTTTAATATGCAGAGGGCTGTTAGTTCAGCTTTTACCTTGAGGGAGAACTGTGATTTTGTTGACCAATCTGATGAGAACTAGATTGCTTAGAACACCAGGGTTTACCTCAATAAGGGCATCTAAGATTTTTATTTATTTATTTATTTATTTACTTATTTACTTATTTATTTATTTAGTTGACAGAGAGAGAGATCTCAAGTAGGCAGAGAGGCAGGCAGAGGGAGAGGAAGGGAAGCAGGCTCCCCGCTGAGCAGAGAGCCTGATGCGGGACTCCATCCTAGGACCCTGAGATCACGACCCGAGCCGAAGGCAGCGGCTTAACCCACTGAGCCACCCAGGTGCCCTCAATAAGGGCATCTAGATAGGCTCCTTGAAAGTGCTAGACTTTTAAGAATGAGAGGATTGGCTGCTGGGAAGATGGTGGAGTAGGAGGACCCTGGGCTGAAGTCTTGCCATGGGGCCATCTAGAGAGTCCCCACATTGGCATGAATAACCCAGAAAACAACCGGATAGCTGGCTGAACAGACTTTCTGCAGCCTGACATAGACAAGAAGCCACAGCGAAGCAGATCCACCCTCGCAATTGCCCATGGCAAGATCCTATCAAAGCAGTGCTACAAAGCCTGGCAGTGTGTGTGCAGCGCAGACAAGGGTCAGCACCACTCTGAAGTGAGTCCTGCTTCTGGGAGAGGGGAAGAGAACCACATAGCAGTCTGTCACCCCAGTAGTGGGCTGGGGTCAGGCACCTGGTTTGAATACAGACCCCACACACCAACAAAAGCTTCTCAGGGGACAACACTGGGAAAGTGCCTACAGTTTGGTGCTACTTCATCTCTGGCAAATGCCTGGTCTTACTCAACTCAAGCCCAAGGCAGCCCCGGACTGGCTCACTAACACTGTGGGGACCAGACTCTGCTCACAACAGGCAGAGAGCCATTGCAGGCTGGACTGAAGACAAACACAGTTCTGCCACAACAGGAGGGGGCAGACAACACACAGGGGAGACCCCCTGAAGTGCCACGTTCTGGGGAACAGGGGACAATGCACAGCAGGTCACTGCAGGCCCTCTTCTTCATAAAGCCACTACCGTCAAGTGCAGGAGAGAAACAGACCCAGAATTAAAATGTGGAGATAGGAATATGTCCCAAATGAAAGAGCAGAACAAAATCACAGCACGAGACCTAAACAAAATGGAGATGAGTAATATGTCTGATTGTGAATTTAAAATAATGCTCATAAAGATGCTCGCTAGAATTGAGAAAGGAGTGCAGAACCTCCATGAGACCCTCCACCAAGAGATAGTAGATGTAAAAAAGAACCAATTAGAGCTGTTGGACTCCCTAACGAAATAAAAGTAGACCACCTGGAATAAATAGCAAACAAGAGGAAGTAGAAGACGGATTAGCCACCTAGAGGACAGAGTCATGGAAAGTAACCAAGCAAAGCAGATGAGAGGGGGGAGAAAAAACACAAAATGAGAATAGACCCAGGGAACTAAGCAACACTGTCAAGCATAACAGTTGCATGATAGGGATCCTAGAAGGAGAAGAGTGAGAAAAGGGGGCAGAAGATTTGCCTGAAGAAATAATAGCTAAAAACTTCCTGAATTTGAGGAAGGAAAGAGAAATCCAGATCCAGGAGGCACAAAGAGCCCCCAACAAAACCAACCCAAAGAGGTCTGCAGCAAGACAGAAGTAAATAATGTGGCCAAAAGTAGTGATAAATAGAGAATTTTAAAAGCAACAACAGAAAGGAAAGCAGCGACATACAAGGGAAACCCCATACAGGTGTCAGTGGGTTTTTTAGCAGAAACTCTGCAGGACAGAAGGGAGCGGCATGATAAATTCTAGCAGCTGAAAGGAAAAGATCTATAGCCAAGAATACTCTATCCAGCAAGGCTTTCATTTAGAATAGAAGGAGAGATACAGTTTCCTGGGAAAACAAAAGTAAAACCAGCCACATCCCTGTCACACATGCCATCAGGTGGGTCCCAAATTCATAGTCACGCCGCCCTCCTGACCGAGTCACTATGCACAGCCTGCCACCTGCTCAGTGCCAAGTCAACACACCTTCACCTCAGATTGCCAAGGGCTCAAACTGGCACTCTTCCTCTCAAAGTCCAGCCCTGTACTCAAGTTTGTGCACAAAAGTGGACATAATTATAATAGCAGAATGAAGCAACCCAAACAGTGACACTAATTCTGTGGAATATATAATGGATAAAAGGAGTGTGCTAGGCCGACAATATCTCTAACAAGCACGTCAAAGAACAGTACATACAGCATGATTCTGGTTAGTAAGAGAAGCAAACTGGGGAAAAATAAAACAAGATGAAATCAGAGAGGGAGACAAACCATAGAGACTCTTAAGCATAGGAAACAAAAAGAGGGTTGTTGGAGGGGATGGGGGTGTGAGAATGGAGTAACTGGGTGATGGGCATTAAGGGGGACACTTGATGGAATGAGCACTGGGTGTTCAGTGCAACTGATGAATCACTGAACTCTGCCTCTGAAACTAATAATACATTACATTTTAATTGAATTTAAATTAAAAAAAGGACCCCCCCCACACAAAAGAATGAGAGGGTTTCTGTATGAGGAGGTTAGGGAGAATGATGTTGATATGATAGACAATGAAGACAGTAAGAAGATGCTAAAGCAGGGGAAATTGTATATGCAAAAGGTTCAGGTAAGAAAAGTGTGGGCCATATTTAGTTCAGCATATAGTAGTAATGAGAAAGAAAGATAAATCCAGAGTATTGAGGTCTTTTTATGCTAAGACAAGGAGTTGAGGTACAACATGATGTTCATTGTTTAGTTGTCTTGAAGTTCTCGCTAACCTTAAAATCACTATGAGAATTTATGAATGAGTGAAGTTCAGTCTAGAGAAGTGCTGTAATTTTTTTTCTTGTAGTTAAGACTACATGACTTTCAGATCTTAATTTTGTGACACTAGTATTCTATTCATTTATTTGTAAGACTTATGTGAGTTTTACAGAAGTTTTGAGATATAATTCACATACCATAAAATTCATTTAAAGTATACAGTTCAGTGGTTTTTAGTATATTCACAGTTGTGTACCCAATCTTACCCCCAAATTTAGAACATTTTCATAACTTCAAAAAGAAAACTTACGGGGCGCCTGGGTGGCTCAGATGGTTAAGCACCTGCCTTCGGTTGAGGTCATGATCTCAGGGTCCTGGGATGGAGCCGGTATCGGGCTCTCAGCTCAGTGGGGAGTCTGTGTCTCCCTCTCCCTCTGCCTCTGGGGATATTGCATGGGGGAAGGGGAGAATAGAAAGTGACTGCTAAATGGGAATAAGGTTCCTTTTTTTTTTTTTTTTTAAGATTTTTTTATTCATTTGAGAGAGCGAGGACAAGCAGGAGAGGCAGAGGGAGAGAGGGAGACACAGACCTCCCACTGAGCTGAGAGCCCAACATGGGGCTTGATCCCAGGACACTGAGGTGCAATATCCTCAGTCCTAGGTAACCGATATTCTACTTTGTGTCTCTATAGGTTCATTCAATAGGAGGTCCTTTGTGATTGAGTTTCACTTATAATTTTTTAAAAGATTTTATTTATTTTTTTGACAGATAGAGGTCACAAGTAGGCAGAGAGGCAGGCGGGTGGCGGGGGCAGGCTCCCTGCTGAGCAGAGAGCCTGATGCAGGGCTCGATCCCAGGACTTGAGAACATGACCTGAGGCGAAGGCAGAGGCTTTAACCCACTGAGCTACCCAGGCACCAACTTACAATGTTTTCAAAGTTTATCCATGTTGTACCTTGTATTGGTAGTACATTCCTTTTTGTGGCTAAATAATATTTAGTTGTTTGGATATACCATATTTTGTTTATCCATTCATTAGTTAGTGAACAATTGCATTGTTTCCCCTTTTTGGCTACTATAAATAATACTAATAGAAACATTCATATACTTTTTTTTGTGTGTGTGTGAAAATATTTTCATTTTTCTTGAATATATACCTAGTAGTGGAATTACTGGGTCATATTTAACCTTTTGTGAAACTGCCAAACTTTTTCAAAGCATCTGTACCATTTTAAATTCTCACCCAACAGTATGAAGGTCCTAATTTCTCCACATTCTTGTCAACACTTATAAGTATCTGTCTTTTTTTATTTATTGTTTTTTTGAAGATTTACTAATTTTTTTATTTTTTAGAGAGGAGTGTGGAAGAGTGAGCACAAGTTGGGGGAGGGATGGAGGGAGAGAATCTCTAAGCAGATTCCCCGCTGAACATAGACCCCAGTGCTGGGCTTGATCTCTCCTATGAGAACTCCTGTGTGATCTCTTATGAGATCACAACCCCAGCCAAAACCAAGAGTTGGATGCTCAACTGACTGAGCCACCCAGGCACCCCTGCTTTTTTAAAAAAGATTTATTTATTTATTTTAGAGAGTGCAAGAGAGTGGGAGCGCATGAGTGGGGAGAGTGGCAGAGGGAGAGAATCTTAAAGCAAACTCCCTGCTAAATGCAGAGCCCATCATGAGGCTCAGATTCCATGACTCATGGGATTACGACCTGAGCCGCAACCGGGAGTTGGTCGGTCATTCAACTGACTGAGCCACTCTGGTGCCCCAGTATCTGTCTTTTAAATTATAGCCATCTTAGTCTGAGGGAAGTAGCATCTCACTGGGGTTTTGATTTGCATTTCCCTGATCACTAATGACTTTGAGCATATTTCTATTTGCTTTTATTGACCATTTTTGTTTATCTTCTTTGGTGAACTGTCTGTTCAAGAAATTTACCCATTTTTGAATTGGCTTGGATTTTTTTGGTTGTTGTTGAACTTTAAGAGTTCTTTATGTATTTTGGGTATAATCCAGTATCCCTGATTTGCAGATATCTTCTCCCATTCTGTGGATTGTCTTTTCAATATCATAATAGGGTCCAAACCCAAGATCATGAAGATTTTCCCTGTTTTCTTACAGAAGTTTTACAATTTTAGTGTTTGTGTTTAGATCATTGGTTTGTTTTGAAGACTTTATTTTTTTAAGTAATCTTTACACACAACATGGGGCCCAAACTCAGAATGGCCAGATCAAGAGTGGCATGCTTCACTGACTGAGCCAGCTAAGTGCCCCTAGATTATTGATCTGTTTTGAATTAATTTTTGCATATGGTATGAGATAGAGGTCCACCTTCATTCTTCTGCGTGTGTATAGCCAGTATACTTGATGTTCTGTGATTTAATAAAGTATTTTCTTCATACTTTGGGTAGTAGGACATTTCTTCATACCTAATAAACTGGCATAAGCTCCCATTCAAAATACTATCATGAAATGAATATGGAACATACTATTAGAATTGGAATATTAGAGTTGTAAAGTTCCATACAGATTTTTTTCAGTTCCTCTCATTTTATAAATATAGAAACAAAGACCTGGAGAAGTTAATTGATGTTTAAGGCTGTGTAGCTCTCGGTTAAAGAGGCTTTAACCCAAGGATTAGCAAACCTTTCCTGTAGAGGACCAGATAGTAAATATTTTAGGCTTTGTGGGACAAGAGGCAAAATAGGGTATTGTGTAGGTACTTTTGTAATGAGAAAAAACAAATTTCCACAAATAATTTTATTAATGAATTTCAAAATATAATTAATAGAATCTCTCCCTCTTCTTTTTGGTAATACATATCTACTAATGAGAAAAATGGAGGATTTTTGGGGGGGGCGGGGAGGATAACATTTTATTTGATCAAAATTAGCATTCCTTAGCATCAGAACTGATAAGAAATATTCATCTGTTATTGTTGATCTGTTTGAAGTTTTGTGTATTTTTTAAGAGATAAGGAGGAAGAATCTTAACCCTGCTTCATGCTGGATGTGGCCAGTTGCTGGGCTTGATCTCAGCAACCCTGACATCATGACCTGAGCCAAAATAGTTGGGTTCTTAAGCAACTGAGCCACCTAGGCACCCCTGTATTTCATCTTTGAAAATGTCTTTTGCACAGAAAGTTACTGCCAAATACAGATAAATGTTTCTTATTGAGCATGTACTTTCTTGGAAAGCATATAGAGAATTACTAGATTTTTCTCCTTGGTATTTGCCTTTTTGATATGAATTGCAGATTAATCACTTCAGTTTAAGAGTAGATGGAAACCTTCAGCTTCACAGGCACAGGTAAATAGATTTTGAAATAGGGAAATACACTTTTAATTGTACTAAGGTCTGAAAACACTGCTGAAACCATAGTTTGAACTTGTAACATAGATCTGTTATGAATTTGTATAGGAATGGCATCTTTTTTACCTTTTTTTCCCATTTTAGTTTATTGAGATATAATTGACATAGAGCGTTATTGAGATATAATTGACATAAAGCACTATTATTGTGGAGCATAGTGACTTACATACATTGTAAAGTGATTAAAATGGTAACTTAACATTCACCATCTCATATGGATACAAAAAAAGCAAAATGGGGGAAAGAAAGTCTTTTTTTCTTTCTTTCTTTCTTTTTGTTTTACTTGTGAAAGGAACTTTTAGGATTGAGTCTCTGAGCAACTTTCAAATAAATATACCATATAGCAGTTTTAACTATAGTCATCTTGTATATTATATCCCCCCAGCACTCATTTATCTTATAACTTGAAGGTTGCACCTTTTGACTACTTTCACCCAGTTCCACTAGCCCCACAACTCTCTTGCCCAGGTAATGTCAAATCTGGTCTCTTTTTTGATGAGGTGTGTGTGTGTGTGTGTGTGTGTGTGTTAAAGGTTCCATAGATAAGTAAGATCATACAGTATTTGCCTTTCTAACTTACTCATTTAGTGTAATGCCCTCAGGGTCCATTTGTGTTGTTGCAAATGGCAGGATTTCTTCCTTTTTTATGGCCGAATAGTATTCCATTACATGTGTACGTGTGTGTGTGTGTGTGTGTACACGTACACAAATATATATCACATTTTCTTTATTCATTTTTTTTTAAAGATTTTATTTATTTATTTATTTGACAGACAGAGATCACAAGCAGGCAGAGAGGCAGGCAGAGAGAAAGGAGGAAGCAGGCTTCCTGCCGAGCAGAGAGCCCGATGCGGGGCTTGATCCCAGGACCCTGAGATCATGACCTGAGCCGAAGGCAGCGGCTTAACCCACTGAGCCACCCAGGCGCCCCTCTTTATTCATTTGTTGATGAAGACTTAGTTTGCTTCCATGTCTTGGCTGTTGTAAATAATGCTGCAGTGAACATGGGAGTGCAGATATCTCATCCATACAGTGATTTCAGTTCCTTCAAATATATAACCAGAAGTGGAATTGCTGAATCATATGTAGTTCTGTTTTTGGTTTGTTGAAGAACCTCCATAGTGTGTTTTCCATAGTGGCTTTGCCAATTTATTGTTCCACTGGTAGTGCACAAGAGTTCCCTTTTCTCTACATTCTTGGCAACATTTTTTATCTGTCTTTTTGATGCTAATCATTCTAACAGATGTGAGGTGTGGGAGTGACATCTTGCATATTAACTCTTGACAACATGTGTGTATGCAGCTTGACATTACTTGTGATTCAAACCTTGTTTTCATTTAAAGGACTTGGTTGCAGTATAAGTTTTGCACATAATCACTTTTGCCTTTTGATTTTAGGTTGATTTCATTGAGAAACATTATCCAGTCTATAGGAAAAGTTAATTTCCAAAGCTATTTTAGTGTTCAGTAATAGTGGTTGAGGGCAGTTCTTCTCATTCAGAAAAATTTCAGCTAGAAAAATTGCAATAAAACTATCTCTGCTAAGCTTGCCAATTTCTTAGTGGTAAGGCAAATCAGAATATACATCTTTTATTTCTGGCAAAAATTAATGGAATCAAGGACACTATAGTTCATGAGAGCAAAGTTAACTTTTTTTTTTTTTAAAGATTTTATTTATTTATCAGAGAGAGTGCACAATCAGGCAGAGTGGCAGACAGAGGCGGAGAGAGACAGAGTCTCCCTGCTGGGCAAGGACTCGATCCCAGGACCCTGGAATCATGAACTGAGCCAAAGGCAGAGGCTTAACTGAGCCACTCAGGCATCCCCACTTTTTTTTTTTTTTTTTTTTTAGAATTAACTATTGACACTACTAGTTGAGTAACACATTATAGATGTTTTCGCAGACTGTTTTCTGATGAATGTTGCAATGAATAACCATAGACTTGTTTAAACACCCTACATTTTCATGAACTTTATAAATTTGTCCAATTAAGACTTCTTTTCTGCCCATATGTATTTTGACTGCTATCAGTTGTAACATATCATAGCAGATTCCACCTTAGGTTGCACTGAATTAGTGTTTTCCCAGAATCTTTGAAAATCATCTTGCCTATTGTTCCTTGCAGATTATTTATTTAGGCTAATTATAATTACTTAGTTCAAACTTGTATTAGCTTCTCAAATAAACGGTAATAACTGAGAAATATTTGTACTCCTATCGATTCATCAAGAGCCAAGGAAACATTCAAAATCATTTGCCTTGATATTGTGAGATTGTTTTATTGATTGATTGATCGATTGACTGATTTAATAGTAATCTCTATACCTAATGCGGGGCTTGAAATTTTGACCCTGAGATCAAGATTTATATGCTCTATGGACAGCCTTCCAGGCACCCTCTTTCTTAATTGATAAAATACTTTTTTTTGAGCAACTGTCCTTACCATTAGGCTTACAATCTTAAATAAATTTTACTTTTCTAGATGCATTCCTTTGGCTTCTATAAACATGATTTAATTAACTTGCTATTGATAAAATGCTTTTCGTGTTTGGCTAACAAATGAGCCATTCAGAAACTTACTTTGATTGCATACTCATTTTTATTTTTGTGAAGAAATTCAGCTATGATAAGGCCTACTGTTTAAATTTTCCAAATTTCCTGACTGTGTTTTCCTGTGAATTTAAATACTGTGTTGAGTGCTTAGTCTGGTAATGTTGATGTATGTTGTATTCTCATCATAGCTGTAGTGTCAGTGCATAATAAAAATATGTTTTGTTATCTAATTTGATAGTAAAATTATCTATACTGTATTTAAAAGTATATTTGAAGCCTACTTTTTATCTTTTCTTGTTTTGACTTGAAGGGTATGCTGTGGTAATAAAAAATAAAATGTATGGCAGTAAGTATAGTGTTCGAAAAGCTGTCAAGTTATTTAACTGCATCACTGTTATTTGTAGTGTCCTGAGCAGCAGCATAAAACCATTTAGAATGCCATATATGGTCTCATAAATACTGAAGTCTGCCATTGCAAAAGCAGTCATAGACAATAGGTAAATAAATGTATCAGTGTTTTAATAAAGCTTTATTTATGGACACTTAAATTGAATTATATATAACTTTGTGAAATTGTTGTCATGGAACATTCCTCTTTTGATTTTTTCCCAACCATTTAAAAATCTAAAAACCATTCTTAGCTCATAGACTGAACAAAAACAGGCCCTAGTTGGCCTCTGTAGGCTATAATAGTTAGCTAACTTCTTCCTTAATCCAAGAGAGTAAGTCTGATGGGAGGAAAATCATGCTGATGGAGGTAGGTCTGTGAGAAAAATAAATCATTCTTGACATTTTGACAACCCTTAAATCATACTATTTGGACTGGTTTGTGCCAGGATTAATATCATCTTAGAAAGAAGGAAAAAAGAAAGATTGAGAGTTTATGTAGTTTGGTTTTTACTTATTTGGTTAAGGAAAGACTTGTACAATTTTATGTTTTTTGTGCACTGCCAGAAGAGCTCTTAGACTTCTGAGTTTCTAATCTTAGGTTTTTATGTGAAAATATTACATGAATATGAATTTTCTTTCCCCATAAGAAAAAATGTGTTTAAGATTTTGACCTACTAATAAGTCTATAGTAAGTTAAAAAATGGAATGTACTTTTATCTTTGATTTGTAATTTTAATTTTGGCTGATTCTTACTTTTTGCTTCCACATTTTTTTTTAAATTATTTTATTTGTTTGACAGAGACACAGTGAGAGATGGAACACAAGCATGGGGAGTAGGAGAGGGAGAAGCAATTTCCCCACCGAGCAGGGAGCCCGATGCAATGGGGGGCTTGTTCTCAAGGACTCTGGGATCATGGCCTGAGCTTAAGGAAGATGCTTAACGACTAAGCCACCCAGGTGCCCTGCCCCCCTTTTAAGATTTTATTCATTTATTTGACAGAGAGAGAAAGGAGAGAGCACAAGCAGGGGTTAGCAGCATAGAGAGAGGAAGAAGCAGACTCCCTGCTGAGCAGGGACCCTGATGCCTTTATTCTCTCTGGGGACTCTGGGATCATGACCCAAGCCAAAAGCAGACACTTAACTGACAGCCACCCAGGCACCCCTGTTTCCATAAGTCTTAACAGATTATGAGGTTGTAGAAACTTTGACAGAGTGGTGTGAAATTATAAGTAGATGGAGTTTATATGCTGGGAGGATTTGGGAAAGCCAGGTATACTTCTACTATAGGTATGGTCCAAAATCCTTTATCAGTATTAAGTGAAAACCACATAGTTCTTTGTTTCTTCTTATTGTGTATTATGTCTGTGGTGGTGGTTCATTCTTTATTTTTAATTTTTAAAAATGGACTTTTAAAGATTTATTTATTTGAGAGAGAGAGGAGAGTATGCATGTGAGCATGAGTAGGAGGGAGGAGCAGAGGAAGAGAAAGAAGCAGACTCCCCACTGAACAGGGAGCCCCATTCAGCCTCCATCCCAGGAACCTGAGATCATGACCTGATCTGAAGGCAGATACTTAACTCATTGAGCCACCCAGGTACACCCCCCCCCAAAAGATTTCTGATAGGCTGTTGTAGCTGAATTACTAGAGATGCATTAGATTAAATTAACACCTTAGAAAAATAATCAATACAAATAATAAGGTTTTTGTTTTTTTTTTTAAAGATTTATTTAGTTTAGAGAGAGAGAGCATGCACATTCATGCGAGCAGGGGAAGAGGGAGAGGGAGAGGGAGAGGGAGAGAGAATCCTTAAGCAGATGTCCCATTGAGTGGGGAGCCCGACATGGAGCTTTGTCGCAGGGCCCTGAGAGCATGACCTGAGTCGAAATTAAGAGTCAGCCGATTAACCGTCTGAGCCACACAGGCGTCCTTAAGTTTATGTTTTGATGAAGTTAGCTGTATAAATGAAAGTGATTTTTATGTATTTATTTGTTTTTAAGGGGCTTGAACTTATGACCCTGAGATGAAGACCTGAGCTGAGATCAAGAGTTGGATGCTTAACTGACTGAGCCACCCAGGCACCCTGATTATTTCTACTTTAAAGATAATGACACCGGGACACCTGGCTGGCTTAGTTAGAAGAACATGGGACTCTCAATCTCGGGGTTGTGCGTTCAAGCCCCACGTTGGGTGTAGAGATTATTTAAAAATGAAACTTTAAAAATATAGGGGCGTCTGGGGGCACCTGGGTGGCTCAGTGGGTTAAAGCCTCTGCCTTTGGCTCGGGTCATGGTCTCAGGGTCCTGGGATCGAGCCCTACATTGGGCTCTCTGCTGGGCAGGGAACCTGCTTCCTCCTCTCTCTCTGCCTGCCTCTCTGACTACTTGTAATCTCTGTCTTTCAAATAAGTAAAAAAATCTTAAAAAAAAAAATGGGGGGGGTTCTGGGTGGCTCAGTTGGTTAAGTGTTGGACTCAAGGTTTTGGCTAAGGTCGTGATCTCAGAGTTGTGGTACTGAACCTTGTATAGGGCTCCACTCTCAGCACCGAGTCTGCTTCCCTCTCCCTTTGCTCCTCCCCCAGCTCATGTACTCTCTCTCTCTCAAATAAATGGATAAATAAAATCTTTAAAAAAAAATTAGGATGGGGGCTGCCTGGGTGGCTCAGTGGGTTAAGCCTCTGCCTTCAGCTCAGGTCATGATCTCAGGGGTCCTGGGATGGAGTCCCGCATCGGGCTCTCTGCTAGGCAGGGAGCCTGCTTCCTCCTCCCTCTCTCTCTCTCTCTGCTTGCCTCTCTGCCTACTTGTGATCTCTCTCTGTCAAATAAATAAAATCTTTAAAAAAAAAATTAGGATGGTGAAACTGAGGCACAAAGAAATTGAGTAATTTACCCAAGTCACATAATCAGGAGTGGTAGAGTTGGGTTTTATTGGGACTCTAGAGTATTTGCTCTTTACCACATCATGAAACCACTTTGGTGTATCTGCTATTATCCTTCTTTTTTCAAGCTTTAATTACTTAAATTGTGCAATTTTAGGGCCTGCACTTTAGAGATCCTACTCAGAGAAGAGCTATTAGTCTTTGTGCCCTTGGTATTTCTTGTATTCTTGATGAATCTTATCTGCCTACCCTCCTATCTCTTTTACTCTTCTTCTGTAGTGAGACGTAGTATAGGTCAGGGATATATAAAACTAGTGAAGTAGGGAAGCCAGGGGACATTTTAGTTTTGGCTCTTCAAAGAAAAAAAACAATTTAAAAAGTTTTTATATATATAATTACTGAAAAAATTAAGTTAAATGTCTAAATACCAGCAATATTGCAAAACAACTAAAAGTCAGAAATAAAAGGCCAGGACCTTAAATAACCTACTCTTTATAAACTCCAGTCTTTTTTCCCCTGTTCTTAGAGATGAACATTTTAGCAAGTAAATGTTGTATTGTGATCGTTCCAGGTTATTGGAAAATTATTTTCATAATCTGTGTGTACCTTGGTTAGCAATGTATTTTTCATTCCAAATCACAAAAAGTTTGAGAAATACTTATATAGCATATATAGTACAATTTAAAAAAAATTTTCTGAGTTCCATGCAGACTGTCTCTCTTCCTGTATACTTTTAGTTCTTTTAAGATTATTTATTTATTCATTTATTTGACACACAGAGAGATCACAAGTAGGCAGAGAGGCAGGCAGAGAGAGAGGAGGAAGCAGGCTCCCTGCTGAGCAGAGAGCCTGATGTGGGGCTCGATCCCAGGACCCTGAGATCATGACATGAGCCCAAGGCAGAGGCCCAACCCACTGAGCAACCCAGGCACCCCTACTTTCAGTTCTTTAGATTTGTTTATCTCATTTGATGAGTTTCAGGTTTTGTTTTGTTTTGTTTTAAAGATTTTATGTATTTATTTATTTGTCAGAGAGAGAGATGGGGGGAGAGAGAGAGAGAGAGAATGTGCACAAGCAGGCAGAGTGGCAGGCAGCGGTGGAGAGAGAAGCAGGCTTCTTGCCGAGCAAGGAGTTGGATGCGGGATTCCATCCCAGGAGCCTGGGATCATGACCTGAGCTGAAGGCTTAACCGACTGAGCCACCCAGGTGTCCTGAGCTTCAGGGTTTTTTATATGTTGACGTTCTCCAAAGTTATTTTCTCTCTAGCTCCTCCTGTTTTCTTTTTCCGCTCTGGTGGTTCTTAACTTTTTTGGGGGTCATACACCCCTTTGAAAGTCTTATAAAACTTAATGGACTCTCTCTAGAAAGTTGCTACCATATGTACGTTACACAACATTCTCACAATTTTGGGAGTTTCATAGGTCATCCTCTCCCAGGATCATTCACAGATTCCAGATTAGAGCCCCACCACCAGATGAGCTCCCCGAACAATTTCATTTATTTTTTTTAAAATGATTTTATTTATTTTAGAGAGCACAAGCAGGGGGAGCAGCAGAGGCGGGGGCAGAAGCAGGCTTCCTGCAGAGCAGGGAGCCCGATCCAGGTCTCAGTCCCAGGATCCTGGGATCATGACCTGAGTCGTAGACAACTGTTCAACCAACTGAGCCACCCAGGCACCCCAACTTCATTTCTTTTAATTCTTCCAAATACATCAGTGATTTCCCAGTCTGTATCTTCAGTATAAGTCTCTCTAGAGCACTAGACCCTGAGATTCGTTTACTTCCTGGTCTTCAGTATGTCCTGTTACTCTGGTCTTTGTTCATGGGCTATTTATTTTTTATTGAAGTATGGTTGACACAAAATGTTACATTAATTCAAGTATACAACATAGTAATTCGACAAATTTATACATTATGTTATGCTCACCACAAGTGTAGCTACCATCCGTAGCTATAGGATGGTATTATAATACCATTGAATATATACCCTATGCTGTACCTTTTATTCTGGTGACTTACTCATTCCATAACTGGAAGTTTCTTCTCTCACTATGTACTATTCTATTTTGTATTTTGAACTTATGAAACTGTGTGTAGTTCCTTGGACACATTTTTTTTTTGTTCTTCATTGGTTGACTCCTTAGTCATTAGGCTCTGTTGACTGATTGCTTTGAGACATATTCTTTGAGACATTCTTTCCTCCTTAGCTTCTGTGATGCTGTGCTCGCCTATATTTCTGTTACCTCTGTGACATCTCCTCCTCCTTCCTAGAGTCTTCTTTTACTACTTATCCTGTAAATGTCTATTTTCCCATTGTTCTGACCTCAACCCTCCTGAGATCTGTCACTCTCTATATGTTTTTGGACAAACTTTTACAAATCCCTGACTTCAGTTATTTCCCGAAACATTGTATATAGCTAAAGATCACACCTTTATCACCAAATGACTACTAGATGTTTCCACTCAGATCAATGGTTCCTAAATACTTGGGGGATTACGTATCTCTTTAAGAATCTGATTAAAGCTATATCCTTCTTCCCAGAGAAGTACTGAGATACAACATAGATACAACAATGCTCCCTGAATGTGTTCCCTCTCTTGTTCCTTTGTCTTTACATAGGTTACTTTCTCTTTGAAATGCTTTTCTTTTGTGCCCATCCTGCCTCTGCTCTTTGATACTTTGGTAATTTCTACTCATTTTTCATTTTCTCTGGCAATTCTTTTTGGACCTCGTTAGTCTGATTTAGCTGCCCTTTGCTGTGCTTCCATTGTACCCTGGGCAGAGAGCCTGTCCTTACTAATAGGATTCTTTAGTTTTTGCTTCTTTATTGATTATTGGTTATATGATAATTGGTTGTCTGGTAATTGATTGCAATCTCTTGAGAGTGGGAATGTCTTGTCTTTGTGTTCCAAGATCTGTAGGTGGTTAATGCTCAGTAAATGTTTAACTTGAGGAATTTATGAATACGCTCTTCTTTTATATAGTGTGACTTTGTACAAATTGTTCTGTTTAGAATGGCTTCTTTGCTTTGTTAACTTCTAGACATCCTTTATTTAACACTAATCCGTACTTGATACTTCAGTGACAGTTCCTTCTTCCATTGTGCTTCTATAGCTTTCCTTTTCTTTATACCCTGGTAAATATTTGACAGTACAGAGTAGAGATCAAGTGTCCTTCAGGAGATGAATGGATAAAGAAGATGTGGTGTATACATGTGTATACAAACATGCACACACACACACAAACACGCCATTGCATATTACTCAGGTATAAAAAAGAATGAAATCTTGTAATTTACAATAACATGGATGGACCTAGAGGGTATAAGTCAGTCAGAGAAAGACAAATAACATATGATTTCAGTCATACCTGGAATTAAAGAAACAAAACAAACAAGTGAACAGGAAAAAAAGAGACAAAAAATGGACTCTTTTTTTTTTAAGAATTTATTTATTTATTTGACAGATCACAAGTAGGCAGAGAGGCAAGCAGAGAGTGAGAAGGAGAAGCAGTCTCCCTGATGAGCAGAGAGCCCAATGAGAGGCTTAACCCACTGAGCCACCCAGGTGCCCCCAAAAACGGACTCAATACAGAGAACAAACTGGTGGTTGCCAGAAGCAGGGATGGGTGAAATATCTTGGGGGCACCTGGGTGAATCAGTGGGTTAAGCCTCAGTGGGTTAAGCCTCTGCCTTTGGTTCAGGTGATGATCTCAGGGTCCTGGGATCCAGCCCTGCATCAGGCTCTCTGCTCAGCAGGAAGCCTGCTTTCCTCCCCTCCGCTCCTGCTGCCTCTCTGCTAACTTGTGATCTCTGTCAACTAAATAAATAAATAAATAAATATTAAAAAAATATTTATCTTGTTGAGCACTGAGAAATGTATAGAATTGTTGAATCATTATATTGCACACCTGAAACTAATACAGCATTAATATAGTGTGTTAATTATACTTGAATAAAAAATAAATGAGTGCATGTATATATATCAATGAGCATCATGGAGATGTAGATTGAATAAATACTTCCTAAGTGTCCAATTCCATTTCATGGAGTAGGTTACTTTTGAATGATACTTGTCTTACCTTTTGCGTTGACTTGTACTTCATTGTTCCATAAAGGCAGCCGTATCTCCAAATTCTGGATGATAAGTATTCTTTGTTTACTGTGTAGATGCTACTTGCAATGCCTCCTTTCCTCCCTTCATTAATTTTATTTCTCCTTCATGACGCAGCTCTAAAGTCCACTCTTCTTTTGTAACCTTCCTAGATTACCTAGGTTCTATGTGTTCTACAGTGTTCCTAGAAGGCTTTTTCCAAACTGCTACCAACAGTATTGCAGTGTGATCATCCGATCTCTTTATATAGAACTTGAGCTTCATAAAGGGAGTTAATTTTATCCATTCCTTAAACCTGGTTCAGTGTCTAGTTAGTGCTTAACAAGTATTATTGAATTGATTGTATCCTTATTTATTTGTGTTTACATAACCCAGAGAATGTTGGTTGGAACTAGTTTTTGGATGAAAAATACTGTCCCTGTATAATCTGTACAATTTATGGTCTCTACATAGGTAATTTGGATAATGCACTGGGTTCAAGTTGCTTGAGTATCTTTATATTCTCTATTTCAGTACTGCTTTCTCCTGTCTCTTAACAGGTGTTCCCTGCCCCCCAGTGGTTAGATCATGGCTAACGTTTTTAGTCAAGGTAAAGGTTTTAAAATCCTTTTATGGGGCACCTGGGTGGCTCAGTGGGTTAAGCCTCTGCTTTCTGCTCAGGTCATGATCCCAGGGTCCTGGGATTGAGCCCCACATCTGACTCTCTGCTCAGCGGGGAGCCTGCTTCCTCCTTTCTCTCTCTGCCTGCCTCTCTGCCTACTTGTGATCTCTGTCAGATACATCTTAAAAAAAAAAAATCCTTTTATGGTGTTTCTTTTTAAGTCATATTTAAAATCCCATAGGTTAATTTTCACATAAAACAGTGCTGACCTCCCCCTCACCATTTTTCCTTTATGTCTGATATGCCTGGAGCCCAGCTTAATCTAAGTGTAGCTTGACCTACCTGTGCTTTTGCCACACTGAGCTACCATGTGTTCTAGTTTTTAAGTATGCAGTGATTAGTTGGGAGAGTCACTCAGTCTGACTTTGATTCTTGGTTTCACTACATTGTTCTCACATAGCCCTATCAAGATTCTAAGATTTTGCTACAGTGCAATAGCTATCATCTTATGTTCAGAAACCTGCTGCCTCCCTCTCTCCCCAGCACACGCTCAGAGTAGCTTGCTGATCATGTGGGTGTTCTTTAGACTGAATTGGAGTATCTCCTTTAGTCTGGTTTGGGGTATCTCTTAGCTAACATCTTTTCTCCTGTATTATTGACGAGGAGAGGCTGACTCTTGATTTCTTGGCAAGGTGACTTATATCCTGTCCTATGCCTTTATATGTTATTTTTTCTCAGAAACCAAATCTTAGCTAGATTCTAGGGAGACTTGCTATATATGTGGCTAGCTGTTATTTCTAAATACCTGCTGCAAAGTTCTCTTTTCTTCTCTCTCACTCTTTTTTTTGGTAAAGATTTTATTTATTTACTTGACAGAGAGAGTGCCCATAAGCAGGGGGAGTGGCAGAGGGAGGGGGAGAAGCAGGCTCCCCACTGAGCAGGGAGCTCAATGGGGCTCTATCCCAGGACCCTGGGATCAAGACCTGGGGCAAAGGCAGGTGATTAGTGACTGAGCCACCCAGGTGCCCTGCTGCTGCAAAGGTTTTAATAGTATATCATGAAAGAAGGACAATGTAGTAGATTTTTCATCAATATAAATGTATTCAAAATAAAAGAGTATTACTCATTATGAGATGTGTTCTGCCTAGATTTTTGGTCTTAAAATATCCATTATTATTTTTAAACGATTTATTTATTTATTTGAAAGAGAGAGAGACAGAGTGTGAGCGAGTGGGGTTGGGGGGGGCAGAAGGAGAGAGAGACAGATTCCTTGCTGGAACAGATTCCTTGCTGAGAGGGGGCCCTGATGTGGGGCTTGATCCCAGGATCCTGAGGTTATCACCTAAGCCAAAATTAAGAATTGGATGCTGAACTGACTGAGCCACCCAGAAGCCCCTAAAATATCCACCATTTTAAGAAAGAATGGTAATAGTAGGTGGTATACTTTGTTATGTAAAAATGTGGTCACGTTATGATGGTCAACTAAATTTTACTGATCTGTGATATCTAGTAGTTTAGGAACTATTGTGTTGACTATCACTCATTTTCATGAAGCATTGTGGTCGTTCTTGTAAAGTAGGCATGACTTCTTTCATATGCATTTGTGGACAATTTTTCGGTCTCTTTTTTTGTTATAAGCGTCTTGATTTTTGCCTGATTCTAGCTTTGAAGGTTACTTGCTGTCTCCCAGTGCTCATCTTTTTTTTTTTTTTTTTTTTTTTAATTTATTTGTCATAGAGAAGTGAGAGTGAGCACAGGCAGACAGAGTGGCAGGCAGAGGCAGAGGGAGAAGCAGGCTTCCTGCCAAGCAAGGAGCCCGATGTGGGACTCGATCCCAGGACGCGGGGATCATGACCTGAGCCGAAGGCAGCTGCTTAACCAACTGAGCCACCCAGGCGTCCCCCAGTGCTCATCTTTGACCAGTAGTTCTATTTTCTGTTTTTATACGTTCTCATGAGCGTTTTAAAGCTTTGTGCAGCTTTCAGCTTAGGTAAATTTCTTCCTGTTTTTCCTTTTATGCTTTTCTAGATAAGATGTTTCTTTTAAGGGTTCAGTAGTACATTGACAACTTTCATTGTTCATGTTTCTTTTAGACCTATTCTTTTTTATTTTGTAATTCATCTGGAATTAACTTTTTTTTTTAAGATTTTATTTATTTGACAGATCACAAGTAGGCAGAGAGGCAGGCAGAGAGAGAGAAGGAAGCAGGCTCCCTGCTGAGCAGAGAGCCTGACTCGGGGCTTGAACCCAGGACCCTGAGATCATGACCTGAGCTGAAGGCAGAGGCTTAACCCACTGAGCCACCCAGGCGCCCCTGGAACTAACTTTTTTTTTTTTTTTTTTTAAGATTTTATTTATTTATTTGACAGAGAGAAATCACAAGTAAGCAGAGAGGCAGGCAGAGAGAGAGAAGGAAGCAGGCTCCCTGCTGAGCAGAAAGCCCGATGTGGGGCTCGAACCCAGGACCTGGGATCATGACCTGAGCCGAAGGCAGCGGCTTAACCCACTGAGCCACCCAGGCGCCCCTGGAACTAACTTTTTAAACTTCCTTTATGTTACTGATTTCTGACGTTTTTCTTTGAGGTCATAGTAAAACAAACAGAAAAGAAACTGTTACTAAGGTATCCTTTAATTCTGAAGGTATTTACTGATTTTTTCTTGTAGATGAGTATATGCATATGACAGTCTTCATTACAACTTGTTGCTTTTATTACCATATGGTAAATTATAGAATCATAGTATTTCTTACAATGCAAAGAATCTGTTTGCCTTTGTTGATTTTTCTAAGAAATATTCAGTCAAAAGTCATTCAGGCAAAAAGTAGTAAGTAATTAGACTTTCCTAGGAAAATATTTTTTCTTTAAATCTTTTTTTTTTTTTAAATTTTATTCATTTATTTGACAGAGACAGAGACCACAAGGAGGCAGAGAGGCAGGCAGAGAGAGAGGGAGAAGCAGGCTCACCACCGAGCAGAGAGCCCGATGCGGGGCTCGATCCCAGGACCCTGAGACCAGGACCCGAGCCGAAGGCAGAGGCCTAACCCACTGAGCCACCCAAGCGCCCCCTAGGAAAATATTCTTATCTCTTCAAGTATCTGTCAATAATATTTATCCATTTCTTTAAGGAGAAATAATTTGTGATGAGAGTCAGTGGTACTAGTTTTTTTCTAATTAAAACTGTACCTCTTTGGAAAACATTGGTCAAAGCAGAATCCTTGTTTGCATATATAACGTGAGTGTGATTAAATGTTTATAGGTCCTGTTTTCCAAATCCCAAATTGTTGACAGTAAATCAGTATTTGGTATTTGGACTTGCCTGGAAAACTGGGACCTATGGTTTCATATTCATTTATTCAACGGATAAGTTTGTGTTTGCTGTGTTCCAGGCATGGTAGTAGGCACTGGAATAGAGTGGAGCTAACAGTCTAGTGGGCAAGACATTAATTAATACATAGTTTTATTTTATTTTATTTTATTTTATTTTTAAAAAGATTTTATTTATTTATTTGTCAGAAAGAGAGAGAGAAAGCACATAAGCAGGCAGAGAGGCAGGCAGAGGCAGAGAGAGAGGCAGGCTCCGGGCTGAGCAAGGAGCCTGATGCGGGACTTGATCCCAGGATCCTGGGATCATGACCTGAGCTGAAGGCAGCGGCTTAACCCACTGAGTCACCCAGGCGTCCCAATACATAGTTTTAAAAGTAGAGTTGTGGGGACGCCTGAGTGGCTCAGTCAGTTAAGCCGCTGCCTTTGGCTCAGGTCATGATCCCCAAGGGGCCAGGATCCAGCCCCACATCAGGCTCCCTGCTCAGTGGGGAGCCTGCTTCTTGCTCTCTTGGCCCCTCCCCCACTTGTATTCTCTCTCTCTCTCTCAAATAAATAAAATCTATAAAAAAAAATAAAAATAAGAGTTGTGGTAGGTGCTACAAAGAAATACAGGGTACTATGAGAGCATATTAAAAGGAGACCTCATCTGATCCTTGGGGGTTAAGAAAAGTTTCCTGAGGAAGTGACAGAAACTTATGCCTGAAAGGTGGGTTAATAGCAGTTAGGCTTGAGGTATCTGGGAAAATCTTAGCAAAAGGTAAGGAAGGTGATTATGTGGGCTTGAGATAACATTCTGTCACATTCTGTCCTCTCTTTCCATCGTTACCTCTCTCAACATTTTCTAAAACATGCTTTTAATCATATTACTATGCTGGTTAGGAAGGTTTTAGAGCTCTTTATTGAGTAGATTGTTGGCTCTTTGATGATAGGACTTTTTGCCACTTTTAATTCCTTAGTTCAGGTTTCACATATTGGAGCTAGTCATACTTTGCCTGTAGATAGAAGAGTTGGTTTTAGTTGCAGTACTAAATGGTAGCCAGGAATGGGGTTGTGTATAAAATAGTATGATTTGCTCTTTTTTTCCTGCTGCCTAACACATGCCAGCAAGTTTATTGCTAGGGAAGGAAGTTTATTTATTTATTTATTTATTTATTTATTTATTTATCTGGGTGCAAAGCCTTTTTTTATAACTTTGTCTGTAGCTGTTATTCTAAGAATGGTTTTTATTGTGTTGATTTAGGAATACAGTAAATAAGACCGTAACCCTGGGGTTTTGGGGATGTGTGTGGTGATGGCTTTGTCTAAAGATTTAAGATGATGACCAAACATTTTAGTCACTTCAGAGAGGTAGGTCACTGGTAGATATTGGAACTGAGTTGATGGGATCTGAGTAGATTGGATAAGGAATATAGTTTGTTTTGTTGGTGGATTCTGTTAAGGTTTGCCAACTTCTGGAGTTCTAGTGTAGACATCTGAATAGTGCAAGAAGTGCCAGTCTTTGCCCTGTCCTCAACACATACAAGACATTCAAATATTTGAATAGAAAAAATGTGCATGTAAGTGGAATAGGGCTTATGTGTTTATAGAGCAATCTGGGATCAAAATTGTGTTCATATTCCATGAATTCTCTATCCCTACCTCCCTCAAATTTACTAAAATATCTTTTTGAAAGCTCAAACAAGGGAAAACAAGGGAAAGATTTTGTGTTAGGCTGATGAGCAGGGGTTAGCAATGATAACTGAAATGAGGGATTTTTTTCTTTTTTTTTAAGAATAGGGGGAGAGAGAGAGAGAGAGAGAGAGAGAGAGAGAGAGAATATGAATGTGTGTATGCATGAGCAGGGGGAAGAGCCAAGGGAGAGGAGATAATCTCCAGCAGACTCCATGCTGAATGCAGAGCCCTACGCAGGCTCCATCCCACAACCCTGAGGATCATGACCTGAGCCAGAACCCCCAGTTGGGATGCCTAATGTACTGAGCCACTGAGGCGCCCCTGAAATGAGAGAATTCTAATAGCGAGGTAAAATGCAGGAGTGTCAGCTTTAGCAGTTAGTTAGCTTGGCATATTAAAAACTTGGGTTATATAAGGATGCCTTTTATTTTTTATTTTTTTTTTAAATTTTTATTTATTTATTTGACAGAGAGAGATCACAGTAGACAGAGAGGCAGGCAGAGAGAGAGAGAGAGAGAGAGAGAGAGAGAGGGAAGCAGGCTCCCTGCTGAGCAGACAACCCTATGCGGGACTCGATCCCAAGACCCCGAGATCATGACCTGAGCCGAAGGCAGCAGCTTAACCCACTGAGCCACCCAGGTGCCCAGGATGCCTTTTATTTTTAAAATATTTTATTTTTAGAGAGAGAAAGAGTATGTGCAGGCTGGGTGATGGGCAGAAGGAGAAAATCTCAAGCAGACTCTTGGTTGAGCACAGAGCCAGATGTGGGGTTCGATCTCACTACTCTGAGATCATGACATGAGTAGAAATCAAGAGCCCCTGGTGGTGGTTCTAAAAGATCTGGCATTTCATGTTTGCTTGATGTAGGGGAAGAGTAGCAAAAGAAAATCTCCAATTTCCCTGTCTTCCACGGTGTCCTCTGAGATTCTCCAATGAGAGATTTTATTTCAACGTCTTCTTTGGGATGCAACTACCACTAGGTATGGTTGTTAACCAGTCATCAGTCATTTACATCTTAGAATCAATGTCAACACAATTCTGCCTTTAATTTTGTGTGAGGAAACCTTAGACCCTTAAGAGGAACGCATTCTTGGAAGAGGTGGGAGATTTTGACAAGGCAGGAAGGAGAGGTTTTTGAGGTCAGGGAAGAGGAGGAAGGTGTTTTTCAGAAATTGATGTTTTTCAGTTTTGCCTAGGATTTTGGATATTATTCATTTGTTGCACTGGTGATGCTCTTGTTGACAGTGCCTGTATGGGGGTTTCAGAGCAACTTCATAAGTCTGTGACTTTTAGCCTACACATTTTCCAGTCCATACTGTAACTCCATCACACTTTCTTCCTGTGGTGTGGCAGAGGAAGAGCAGAATGAAGGGAAACAAGACCCTTCTTCCTAATGCTTCTGGTCCAGCTGTGATTAATCCTGTTGGTTAAGTCTCTTCCTCTTGGCTCCTTTCTTTCAATCCCTTCATTCTCCTTCATATAGTGTTTTGTATTAGGTCACCAAGCAATGAGTACTCAGTATTTGCTAATTCATGTAAGAGTTGAAAGAATACAGTTTGGAAACATGGACCACAATTTCTGCTTTCTATTTTGCCTCTTTTCTTTCTCATTTTAAACAACTGTCCCTTTTTACTACTTGACTGTTAGTTCAGAAGAAGGAGCAGCTGGTAAGGGGTAGGTTGGGAGAAATACTATTCGTTAACTTGTTCAGCGACTGCCTGACATAATATTCAGCAGTTTTTTTCTTTGCACTTCATAGCCTAAATATCTTGAATAAACAAAAATTGAAAACACAGGATCAGGGCATTAAAGCTTAGATAATACTCTGTCGTGCAAAAAATTGTTTCCACGGTTTACTGTTTTATTAGGACATCTTTCATCTTTGTCAGGCAAGTTAATGGCAACTCTTCTCTTCCTTCTTGGTAGTGGAGTTTTCGGTCTCCTTCCTACTTTCCTAGTGTTCTTCGGTCGTGGATGTTGTAGACTCGACCACCCGTCTCTCAGTCTTCGTTTCCCGATGGTCTGGCGCTATCCAAACCCACAGCACATTGGGGAGGAAGATCGCGGATTCATTTGAAGAGCTGGTGAAGCCCCCGGGGCTGTGGAGCCAGATGTGGGTGGGACTGGGTGCGGCAGGGGCGGGGCCGCTGAGAAGCCCGAGGGAAACGGTGGAGGGCACAGTTGAGAAAGCCCGCGGGCAAAGGTTTCACAGTTTTCACGAAGCCTTCGTGTGCGAGGGTGAGGGAATTGGGGTTCCTTCTTCCTCCCTCGCCGTTCTTGATTCTGGAAGCTTCATTAGGCTTTTATCGGTTTCTTGGACCCGGAAAAGCAGCCGCTTGAGCTCCAGGGGCGGGTCCCAAGGGTCTTGTCGCTGCTCCGGGGCCGTTTGGCCTCCTAGTGTTGGGGGAGGGGCGAGGGAGGCGCTGCTCGCGCCTCCTCTTGCGCTTGCGCGGCGGGCTCTGAGCGGGTAGGAGCGCGTGCGCGGTGACGTGGACGTCCTGTGCGCGCGCAGGCTCTTCAGCTGGAGCGGACACACGGTGTGCGAACCGAACAGAATAACCCGCCCCCAGCGGGATGTGAAGGACTCCGGGTGAAGCCGACCACGCCCCGCACGGTAACTCTCGGGCCTGGGTGGAGGGCGTCGCTTTAGTACTGGCCCGAAGAGAGTTTTTTGAGAGTTTGAAGCGCATGTGGATTTGAACAGCGTGAGAAGCGTTCCGCTGTGCGATCTTCGCACGCACCGGCCAGGCTGGGCCTTGCGCGGGGTTGCCTTTGGCGCGCGCCTGTGGCCCCCGGAGCGAGGCTGCGCATGTCACCTCGCGCGCGTTCCCGGCCTCACTTCCGCGTCGCGCAGCGAAGTAACTGGGAACATCGACGCCAGAAAGAGAAGCCACGAGGCGGGCGGGGTGAGAAGCGCCCTTGGCGCGGCCCTGCCCTCGCGTGCGTGGGGTGCCGCACCGCATGGTACGATCCGCGTGATGACTTTCAGCGCGGCGCGGGGCTTTAGGTCGAGAGCTGCGCTTGTGCGCTTTGCATTATAGAGCTCAGGTCTCGGGGTTCCAAAACTCTGAAGGAAACGGTGCTGACGTCGTTTTTTAAGGAGCTCTGTGTAGCGTTTTGACACCTGTGTAAACGTCTTTTTTAGCATGTAATTTCCGGGCAAGTTGTTTGAGGCAGGACCGCGCGTGAGTTTAATAAAGAAGGAGGGCGAGGAAGTGAGCCACACAGGAGTGGGAACTTGGTAAACAAAAGACCGGTGGCTAGTAAGTGCAGAAATGAGGGCGGGGAAAACAGGTGGGAAGAGCAGGTGTTATTTTCTTTTTTCCTCTGTGGGCAGCCTTTGGCTAGTTCTCCGTTTATGAGTTTTCCCGCGTCTGTTAAATAGTCAAGGAGGTCTTTGCCCTCAGTGGTAGGTGGGTCTGGGATATAACAGTCTGTTCGAGTACCACTAACCAAAGTTGAAGGATTTATGTGCGAAGAGCATGGAGAAGTTAGAGACCATTTCAAACTGGGTTGTGAGTGGAAAGTGGTAATGTCTTCCCGTGAAGATTTTTGCTTTGCTTTTGGAACCCTGGGGTTGCCTCTTCCTGGGGAGGGTGCAAGCTGGGAGGGGTGAAGGAGGTCTTAAAGGAGGGTGACTGGCGGCAGAACAACGTGAGTGACCAAAGTAACAGCCGTCTCTGAGAGAAGACTACGGTCAGGGTTCGCGTCGCCGGAGCAGACACGTGGATCAATGGAACTCTCGAGTCCACCCGCGCGCCCCCGTGGGTGTTGTGAAGGTTCTCAGGCTTCTATGGTGTAGTTTCTGGCAAATACTGCCTGGTCTCCTTATTCTTTTCGGGCACGACGCCGCGGCTAGGCTGCAGGGAAAGTGCCTGAAGGCGGCGTGACGACTGCTGGGAAGGGGGCTGGCCCGAGAGGGTTGGGTGGCTGGTTCTGTAGTCTCCACGGTAACAGAATGCGACTGGATCCCGCCCTGCGTTCGGCAGGTTCCGGCCGGCGGCACGTGATCTGTCCGGACGACTCTTCTCCGGAAGAGCTTTCTTTGCGGCATTTTTTCACGTGGTTGTCGGCTAGCTAATCTCTGCAGTTAAAAAGCGGTGATTTTGGGCCCTTGATAGTCGACGGCGACTGCTCCTCCCCGGGACTAGCAGGAACTAGCAGGAGGCCTTTTCACTTACAAGGGTATGGGATCAGTGCTGGTGCTTCTTGCTTCCCAGTGGTTATGTTTCCAGCGGTGTGGGTTAAGTGGGTTGAGTTCACCTAACAAAAAACACATGCTTAGGACTTGAGGAAATTCAGTGCCCTGGGTACTTTGCCATACTTATTCTAGGGTAGAGTGGCAGTTTGATTACTAGCCGTTTCTGCCATAAACTGAGAGCTTGATTACCCCAAGTTATAGTTAAGGGACCATTCCTAGGAATAGAAAATGCTTCTGGAGTTAGCAATTAACTGGTGGTATCTGGGAAGAGAAGGGATGGGACTTAATGTCTTAGGCAAATGCAGTTCTGTGCCTTAAAACCTAACGTATTTCAGGTAGTATTTTGCGACTTACTTTACAGGATTGTGGTGATTATAAAATCCTCAGGATGTTGTCTGGTCCGAAGATAAGTGCTTACTAATATAGATTGCAAGTATCGCTTATTAAAATCAACCAAATGGTTAAGAATTGGTGGTTGGCTATTTTACTGGTTTTGCTACCATTTGCTGTTATGTTTTCTGATTATATCCAAATTGGGTTTTTTTTTTTTAAAGGCTTTTAATTTATTGACAGGGGTAGAGCCCTCGCGCGCGCACGCACAGGCACGGGGAGGGGCAGAGGGAGAAGAGAAGCAGGTTCCCTGCTGAGCAGGGAGCCCTGAAAAGGGGGGCGAGGGCGCTAAATCTGAGAACCTTGGGATCATGACCTGGGCTGAAGGCAAACACTTAACGGCTAGGCCACCCTGACGCCCCCCAGATTCTGTTTTTCTTAAGATTTTTTGAATTTCTGGGCCCATTGTATATTGGTAAATACCGACATTCTGATGAACTCATTCTCTTAAATTTTGTGTTTCAGAGACTTAGTTTAATTTAAACCATATATATATATTTTTTTTTAAAGATTTTATTCATTTGTCAGAGAGAGAGGGAGAGAGAGAGAGCACAGGCAGACAGAATGGCAGGCAGAGGCAGAGGGAGAAGCAGGCTCCCTGCCGAGCAAGGAGCCCGATGTGGGACTCAATCCCAAGACGCTGGGATCATGACCTGAGCCGAAGGCAGCTGCTTAACCAACTGAGCCGCCCAGGCGTCCCTAAACCATATTTTTGTAGTGAGTGTTTATTTTTATTTTTTGTAGTGATTATATTAAGGAGCAAACTTACATCTTGGTGCTTGCCATACAGTAATACATTTGTTGTACGAAAGGTTGCCTTTTTTTTTTTTTTTTAAGGATTCTATTTATTTATTTGACAGAGATCACAGGTAGGCAGAGAGGAAGGCAGAGAGAGGGGGAAGCAGGCTCCCTGCTGAGCAGAGAGCCTGATGTGGGGCTGGATCCCAGGACCCTGAGATGATGACCTGAGACGAAGGTAGAGGCTTAACTCACTGAGCCAAACAGGCGTTCCCCCACCCCTTTTTAAAAGCAACTTTGGGAACATTCAGAATATGTTGACCAGCATTTCTGTGTTTTTAAAGTAATGTTATTTTGATTGGGTGCTTTTTTGGACGGGGAAATGTGGGAGGCAGGCAGTACATGAATCATTGAATTAGGTAACTACCTAGTAAACTAACTGGTGTATTTTTAAGTTGTGTGAGGGTCATGGCTTTAGTAGTTAAACATTTCCTAAAGAGGTCATTGGTGAAAAGACATTTAGAATAGGG
Organism: Lutra lutra; assembly: GCF_902655055.1. Classification (NCBI taxonomy): domain Eukaryota; kingdom Metazoa; phylum Chordata; class Mammalia; order Carnivora; family Mustelidae; genus Lutra; species Lutra lutra. The sequence goes on from NC_062284.1 coordinate 61,244,972, forward strand.
ACTCTGAAATTGTAGTGATTTATGGCGCTTGTCACATTATCTGAAAACATTCAAAGCCGTGTGTGTGTATTCTGATGGGACTTTTTTGGAATGTTGTTTATCATGCACTACTAAACTTAACTTCCGTGGCTCATTACTGTAGTTATATAGATAAATGCTTGATACTGAAAAGCTGAAGTGAGACTTTTCAGATGTTAAGCTGTAAGTGTACCCCAACTGTGGTCTTCCCTAAAGCTTTTAGAGAGCCAAATATAAGGTATTTTTTTTTTAAGATTTTATTTATTTATTTGACAGACAGAGAACACAAGTAGGCAGAGAGGCAGGCAGAGAGAGAGGAGGAAGCAGGCTCCCTGCAGAGCAGAGAGCCCGTTGCTTGCGGGGCTCGATCCCAGGACCCCGGGATCACGACCTGAGCTGAAGGCAGAGGCTTTAACCCACTGAGCCACCCAGGTGCCCCCAAATATAAGGTATTTTTAATAGATTTATTTCTTCATGAGTAACTTAACCCTTCCTAAAGTACATTTGATTTTTGCAATCGGTTAAAGCCTTAGTTACTTATGTGTCTGAGGTAGCTGAATATACTGAATTGACTATACTCTTATTCTAAGATCCTGTATAGATCCCAGAAATGTAGGCGTGCTTATAGTGGACTCTGCTTAAAGATTGGCATGGAATAAGAATTCAATTTCTTGTTTCTATACTAGTAGCAGTATAGGTTCAAGAAGTAGAGATTGTTTTGGTCATAAGTTAGGTTTTTGGTTTTATGCATTTTCATCAACTCATGGAATAGTTTGGAGGTTTTTTTTTTTTTTTTTAATAAATGCCTTACACAGATCATAAGTCTGAAAGCTCTTTTTCCTATCTTCATACACATTTTTACATTGCTTTTATATTTGTTACCTGTGCAGAGTTCAAATAGAGCAGGCTGACTTTTCTGCACTTAATTTCTTTGTTTAGGCAAAAAGAATAATTGAAATTATGTGTATGAAGTTAGTATAAAATTTACTCAGTGTATTCTGTAACACTAAATGGGATTTCTGTCAGTTGAATCTTTGACATTTCATAGATTTTTAGGAGTGCTTTTTATTTTTGATGGGGGTTGTGCAGAGGGAGAAGAGGGAGGGAGAATCTTAGGCATGCTCCATGCCCAGCACAGAGCCTCTTGGGGTCCATCTCAAAAACCTGAGATCCTGACCTGAGCCGAAATCCAGCGTCAAATGCTTAGCGGACTGAGCCACTCAGGTTCCCCTTAAGAGTGCTTTTAAAGTATTAGTTAAAACTTCTTTGCTCTAGTTTTACCTGTAATCTGAAACCTAAGATTTTACTATTATAGAAGATAATGTTTAAGAAATTTTGAACCCTTTAATATATTCATAGGTTTGGAATAGCTGAATTTTTTTTCTTTGCCACCTTAGTTATATTTAAATGTACTTAAAAAGAATGTTTTATGTAATTGCAAAAATTGTTGGTGGTTTGGGCGCCTGGGTGGCTCAGTGGGTTAAGCCGCTGCCTTCGGCTCAGGTCATGATCTCAGGGTCCTGGGATCGAGTCCTGCATCCGGCTCTCTGCTCAGCAGGGAGCCTGCTTCCCTTCCCCTCTCTCTGCCTGCCTCTCTGTCTACTTGTGATCTCTCTCTCTGTCAAATAAATAAATAAAACCTTTAAAAAAAAAAAAAAGAAAAATTGTTGCTGGTTTATGAGAAAAACTTTGAGCTTTATGAACTGAGTACAGGATTTTGGTTGTTTGAATTATATGCCATTGTAGAGGTATTTGTGAACTAAGCTTTACTATTTTTATAGTCACCTTAATTTTGATTTTTTAAAAAAGATTTTATATGTTTATTTGAGAGAGAGAGCAAACAAGGGAGAGAGCACAAGCAGGGGGAGAGGCAGGCAGAGAGAGAGGCTGAAGCAGGCTTACTGCTACGCAGGGAGCCCCACGTGGGGCTTGATCCCAGTACCCTGAAATCATGCCCTTAGCAGAGGGCAGACGCTTAACTGACTGATCCACCCAGGTGCCCCTTAATTTTGATTTCTAAGTCTGTTCAAATTTTGCCTTATCAATCTCTGATAGGTGTTGCCTAAACTTGTTAGTTTTAGGAAACAGTAAGCTTAATTGCCTTAAGCCTGAAGCAGCCTTTGGAAAGAATCACCCTAAATTCTATCTCTTAAGAGTAAGATCCAAATCGGAGAAGATACATATATTTTTTAATCTTTCCTGGGTATTAGTGTTTTAGTGTAAGGAAGTAGATTTCTTTTTTTATGTCTAGCTATAATAGGAAACAGTAGCCAACCTTTTTTTGAAGTCTTGACTTTTAAAATATCTATTATCCTCAGGCTAATTGTGAATATTTTAAGTTCCGGAGATTTTTTTGTTCATTTGGTCAGTTCTCTAAAAAGAGGTAAAGTTCAGATCATATGATTTTTGCTGCTTGTCAGTAGCTCTGATGAAAGATAAAATTAGACTTTTTAATTAAAATTAGGAGAACCAATAAAAGATGGATTTGATTAATCAAAATTACTGACCCACTTAAACAGGAGTAGTGATGTAGCATCTTCCTTTTTGTGTAAAAGCTAATTGGAGATAACTTTATATTTGTAGAATATTTAGGTAATTGAACATCAGTTGAATATAACAACCTGAGATTTTTTTTTTTTTTTTAAGATTTTATTTATTTATTTATTTGACAGAGATCACAAGTAAGCAGAGAGGCGGGGGTGGGGGGTGGAATCAGGCTCCATGCTGAGCAGAGAGCCTATGTGGGGCTAGATCCCAGGACTCTGAGATCATGACCTGAGTTGAGGGCAGAGGCTTAACCCATTGAGCCACCCAGGTGTACCCCCTGAGATTTCTTTATAACTTTTTATTGAGATATAAATCACATAACAGGGCGCCTGGGTGGCTCAGTGGGTTAAGCTGCTGCCTTTGGCTCGGGTCATGATCTCAGGGTCCTGGGATCGAGTCCTGCATCGGGCTCTCTGCTCAGCAAGAAGCCTGCTTCCCTCTCTCTCTCTCTCTGCCTGCCTCTCTGTCTACTTGTGATCTCTCTCTGTCAAATAAATAAATAAAATCTTTAAAAAAAAAATCACATAACATAAAATGTACCATTTTAAAGAGTACACTTCACTTTTTTTTAGTTCCTGAACATTTCTTTCACTCCCAAAGAAACCCCATCCATACCCGTTAGCTGTTGTCCCGGTTATCCCTCTCTCCTTCTGGTGGCAACCACTAATCTACTTCTGTCTCTACAGATTTATTTATTTTGGACATTACATATAAATGAAATCATACAATATTTGTGGGATTTTTCATTTGAACTTTAAAAAATTAACCAGTTTTAACACTTTTTGAATAGGTTGTACTTTCACAAGGGAAAAAATTTAGAACATGTTTTTCCATCCTCCCAGTTTTCCCTTGTTACAGCCAACAATGCTAGTTCCTTTTGTTTCCTCACAAATAGTCTATATATGTCAGACAAATACATACCTATTTGTTTTTTTCTTTGGGTTTTTGTTTTTAACTTTATAAAGAAGTGTAGCGTAATCTACCACTCTTTGGAACATTTTGCCCTTAACATATCTTGTTAAATAAGAGTCCCTAATATTTATACATTACCATTTTAGCTGCAGAGTATTCCATTCTTTAGATGTAGCACCATTTATTTAACCAGTCTTTCTTGATGGATTCTCCCACACCCCCAAAGTCCTTTGCTGTTATACAGAGAAATACAGGGAAGGATCTTGTATGCATCACTTATGGATGTGTGTCTGTGCGTGCATGTGCATACTTAAGGTGAGGCCTTAGAGGGGCGCCTGGGTGGCTCAGTGGGTTAAGCCTCTGCTTTTGGCTCAGGTCGTGATCCCAGGGTTCTGGGATCGAGCCCCACATCTGGCTCTCTGCTCGGCAGGGAGCCTGCTTTCCCCTCTCTCTCTGCCTGCGTCTCTGCCTACTTGTGATCTCTGTCAAATAAATAAATACAATCTTTAAAAAAAAAAAAAAGGTAAGACCTTAGAAGAACTGATGTTTCATAGGATCTATGCATTTGTACTTCTTATATTTTCATGTTGCCCTCTATCATAGAGATTCTTTTGTTTTATAGTCCAGCATCTTGTTAGATGAGAACGTTGGTTGATTTGCAGCCTTTCCAACACCTCTACCAAATTTTGATTTTTGCTGGTGTGATAGGGTAAAAGACAGTGTCAAGATGGTTTTCATTTGCATTTCTCGTATTCTGACATTATGTACATTTTTATAGGTGTTTGGTTTTCCTATGTTTTATCTATTTTTTGATACAGTACAGAACTGCAAATATGTTTTCTTTTTTAGGATTTTCCTAATTTTTCTCTACTGTAGGAGTACAATATATAATATATATAGCATACAAAATGTATTAATCAACTGTTTATATTATGGTAAGCCTTCCATCAGCAGTAGACTGTCAGTATTTAAGTTTTTGAGGAGTCAGAAGTTACATGTGGATTTTCACCTGTGTGTGCAGTGAGGGGAAGTCAAGGTCCTAATAATCCCTGAGTTGCTCAGGGGTCAACTGTAATTCGATTAAAATGAGATCTTTCTTTCTGTTTCTTCCTCTCCTCTCCTTTTTTCTCCTCTTCCCTCCTCTATTCTCCTTTTGTTTTCTTTCTGAGAGATTGCAGGGGAAGGGGCAGAGGGAGGGGTAGAGGAGAGAGAATCCCAAGCAGTCTCACAACCCTGAGATCATGACCTGAGCTGAAATCAGGAGTTAACTGCTTAACTGACTGAATCACCCAGGGGCCCCTAAAATGAATTTTAAAAGATATTAAATATTCTGGACTGAATATCCTTAGAGTGGTGAGAGAAAGGTAGAAGCAAAGTCTTCAGAGACTTCAGAGAGTTGAGGAATACATTTTGGGGATAACATGATTATTCTTGTATTTATAACAAAACAAACATTCTCTTGATTGAAAAGGGTTTTGTTTGTTTTTTGTTGCAGGCTGGGAAGGCCACTGTGACTATGTGGTGACTACAGTTATCTTACGACTGAGTTTCCCACTGGAATCATGGAGGAGAAACAGCAGATTATATTGGCTAATCAAGAGGGTGGAACAGTGGCAGGAGCAGCACCTACCTTTTTTGTCATCCTAAAACAGCCAGGAAATGGCAAAACTGATCAAGGAATTTTGGTTACTAATCGGGATGCCTGTGCTTTGGCTAGCAGTGTGTCATCACCAGGAAAATCTAAAGGGAAGATTTGTCTTCCAGCTGATTGTACTGTGGGAGGAATCACTGTCACTCTGGATAACAATAGTATGTGGAATGAATTCTATCATCGAAGCACAGAGATGATTCTGACCAAGCAGGGAAGACGCATGTTTCCATACTGTCGTTACTGGATAACAGGTTTAGATTCAAATATGAAGTATATCCTTGTCATGGATATATCTCCTGTGGATAACCATCGTTATAAGTGGAATGGTCGCTGGTGGGAACCAAGTGGGAAGGCTGAGCCCCATGTTTTGGGGAGGGTTTTTATTCATCCAGAATCTCCTTCCACAGGTCATTATTGGATGCATCAACCAGTATCTTTCTATAAACTCAAACTTACCAACAATACATTGGACCAAGAGGGGCATATCATCTTGCACTCTATGCATCGGTACCTGCCGAGGCTTCATTTGGTGCCTGCAGAAAAGGCTACTGAAGTAATACAGTTAAATGGCCCTGGTGTTCACACTTTTACCTTTCCACAGACGGAATTCTTTGCAGTAACAGCTTACCAGAACATTCAGATTACCCAGCTGAAAATAGATTACAATCCATTTGCTAAAGGCTTCCGGGATGATGGGCTGAATAGTAAACCCCAGAGAGATGGAAAGCAAAAGAACAGCTCTGACCAGGAAGGGAATAGTGTTCCCAGTTCTCCTGGTCAGCGGGTCCGTCTTACAGAAGGTGAGGGGTCAGAGATACAGCTAACTGATTCAGATTCTTTATCGAGGGGTCATGAAACGTCAGGCAAGTGTTTGGAGAAGCCTTCTCTTAGTATAAAACAGGACTTTCTTGGTTTCATGGATATTGATTCAGCTCTTGGTGAAGTTCCTCAATTGAAACAAGAAGTTTCCGAAAGGTAGGTAATATAATAGCCTTTCTGTTCTTAGAGATAAAAGGAAAAATTTGGATTTAATACATTGGTTGTGTGGACTACTGACTTAAGCCAGTATCAAATATACCACAGTTGCTTTTACATTTTGCGAAGTGACAGTTCATTTTTTTGTAATGAATATGAGTTGGGTTTAGGATTTAGAATTATAGGCGAATTAGATGGTTTTTCAGAATGGGGACCTTGTTCATTTAGATATAAAGTTTTTAGGATTTTGTTGATTGTACATGACTGTTCCTTGGTAATATATATAGAGAGAACTCTTCATTAATTGGGGGAGGGAAAGGAAAATACTTTCAGATCATAACTGAAACAGTTGAGGCACAGAAGTAAACTTACACAAAGTAAACTTTTATCTATTTCAGAATTTAACGCTCTGTGGACAGCTAATATCCACAAGTTGACTACAAAATAAGCTGAAAAGCCTTATACGTTAAAATAGCATCATGTGCTGTTGTTTTTTTATTTGAACTTGCAATACTTCCTTTTTTTTAATTGAAGACTTAATTTTTTTAGAGCAGTTTTAGGTTCACAGCAAAATTGAGAGGAAGGTGTAGGGATTTCCCACATACCCTCTACTGACACGTATGCATCCCCCACTATCAGCACCCCCCACAAAAGTAATATATTTGTTGCAGGTTATAAACCATTGATACGTCATAATCATCCAAAGTTATAGATTACATTAGGGTTCATTTTTAGTGCTTTATATTCTATGAATTTGGGCAAGTAATGATCTGTATGTACCATTATAATATCACATAGTATTTTCATTGCCTAAAAATCCTCTGCTCTGTTAATCCTTCCCTTCCCTCCCAACCTCTGGCAACTTATGATTTTTTTATTGTTTCTCAAGCTTTGCCTTGTCCAGACTGTCATATAGTTGGAATCATACTGTATGTAACCTTTTCACATTGATTTCTTTCACTTAGTAGTATGTATTCAAGTTTCCTTCCTGTCTTCTCATGATTTGGTAGCACATTTCTTTTTAGTGCTAAGTAGTACGCCATTGTCTAAATGTACCAGTTTTTTTATCCATTCACCTACTAAAGGGCATCTTGGTTGCTTCCAAGTTTTGGCAGTTATGAATAAAGCTCCCATAAACATTCATGTCAGTTTTTCAGATTGAGTAGGTACCGAGGAACGTTATTGCTAAATCATATGGTAGGAGATGTTAGATTGGTAAAAAATTTCCAAATTGTCTTTTAAAGTGGCTGTGCTGTTTTGCATTCCAAGCAGTAGTGAATGAGACTTGCTGTTGTTCTGCCACCTCCTCAGCATTTGATGTTGTCAGTTTTCTGGATTTTGGCAGTTCTGATAGGTGTATAGTAGTATCTTGTTATTTTAATTTGTAATTCCCTGATGGCAGACAATGTGGAGCCTCTTTTCATGCACTTAATTGCTGTCTGTATGTTTTCTTTGGTGAGGTGTCTGTTAAGGTCTGTAGTCCTTTTTTTTTTTTTTTCTTTTTTTTGGGTTAAGGTTTTATTTACTTAGCACATAAGTTTGGGGAGGGACAGAAGGAGAGGGAGAGAGAAACTCTCAAGCAGGCTCTGCTCTAAGCACAGAGTCCAGAGTCCAGAGCCGGATGTGGAGCTTGATCACACAATCTTGAGATCATGAGGTGAGCTGAAATCAAGAGTTGGCTGCTTAACTGAGTCACTGAGGTACCCCTATGGTCCATTTTTAAATTATACTTTTTCTGGGAGTCCTGCATCGGGCTCCTTGCTCGGCAGGGAGCCTGCTTCTCCCTCTGCCTGCCATTCTGTCTGCCTGTGCTCGCTCTCTTGCCCTCTCTCTCTCTGATTTAAAAAAAAAAAAAAAAATTAAGTTTTAAGAGGCTTTTTTTTTGTTTTTGTTTTTGTTTTTTTTTTTTTAGTATTTTGGAACAGCAGTCCTCTATCAGATATGGCTCTTGCAGGTATTTTCTCCTAGTCTGTGGCTTCTCTTCTCGTTCTCTTGATACTGTCTTTCACAGAGCAGTTTATTTTTATGAAGTTCAGCCTGCGAGTTATTTCTTTCATGGATCTTGCTTTTGGTGCTGTATTTAAAAAGTCCATACTTAACGACATGTAGGCTTCCTCCTGTGCTCTCTTCTAGGACTCTTATGGTTTAGTGTTTCACATTTCAGTTTATTACCCATTTTGATCCATTTGTTTTTTTTGTGAAGGGTGGAAGGGGTGTGTCTGGATTTAGTTTTTTGCATGTGGATGTCCTGCCATTCCAGTACCAGTTGTTGAGAAGATGATCTTTGCTCTGTTGTATTGTCTTTTGCTCCTTTATCAAAGATCAGGTGACTGTATTTATGGGGGGCTATTTCTGGCCTGTCTGGTCTGTTCCACTGACCTATTTGTTTATTCTTTCACAATACCACACTGTGTTGGTTACTTTATAATAAGCGTGGAGTGGGGGAGTATCAGCCCTCCCAACTTTGTACTCCTCCCTCTTTTTTTTTTTTTTTAAAGATTTTTATTTATTTATTTGACAGCTATATATAGGGAGAGCACAAGTAGGCAGAGAGGCAGACAGAGAGAGAGAGGGAGAAGCAGGCTTCCTGCCGAGCAGGGAACCCCATGTGGGACTGGATTCCAGGACCCTGGGACTATGACCTGAGCCAAGGAAGACGCTTAACTGACTGAGCCACCCAGGCGCCCTTCCTTCCTCCTTCAATATTGTGTTGGGTGTTGGCTATTCTGGGTCTTTTCCTTCTTCATATAACGTTAGAATCAGAATTAGTTTATCAGTATCCACAAATAACTTGCTGGGATTTTAGTTGTGGTTGCATTGAACCTTTAGATCAACTTGGGAAGAACTGCCAGCTTGACTATATTGATTGTGTGCATCTGTGAACGTGGAATCTCTTTCTATTTAGCTTCTTATTTATTTTTTTGGTTTTACTCAAATTCAAGTTAGTTAATATGGTGTATTATTTTCAGAGTAGAATCTAGTGACTCATCAGTTGCATATAACACCCAGTGCTCATTATATCAAGGGTCCTCCTTAATACCCATCACCCAGTTACCCTATCCCCCACTCATATCTTGTCCAGCAACCCTCAGTGTGTTTCCTGTAAGTTAAAAGTTTATGATTTGCCTCCCTCTGTTTTTATCTCATTTTATCTTTCCTTCTTTTCCCCTGTGTTCATCAGTTTTGTTTCTTAAATTTCACCTATGAGTGAAATCATGGTATTTGTCTTTTCTCTGACTGATTTATTTCACCTAGCTTGATTCTTAGTTCCATATATGTCATTGTAAATGGCAAGATTTCGTTCTTTTTTATGGCTGAGTAATACTCCAGGGTGTGTGTGTGTGTGTGTGTGTATCAATCACATCTTTATCTGTTTAGCTCTTTAATTTCTTTTATCTGAGTGTTATCACTTGCCTCATGTAGATCTTGTATTTGTGTGTGGGGGGGGGCTGTTTTTTTTTTTATTTCTTTTGAGCTCCGTTCGCAGTGTGGTACCTGAACACATGGCCCCAAGATCAAGAGTTGTATGCTCTACTGACTGAGCCAGCTAGGTGCCCAATCTTGTACGTATTTTGTTAGATTTATACTTAGGCATTTCTTTTTTTTTTTGGGTAATAATGTACATAGTATTGTGTGTTTTTTTAAAAAAAAATATTTATTTATTTGACAGAGATCGCAAGTAGGCAGAGCAGCAGGCGTAGAGAGAGTAGGGGGGAAACAGGCTCCCCGCTGAGCAGAGAAGCCTGATGCGGGGCTCGATATTAGGACCCTGAGATCATGACCTGAGTCCAAACCAAGAGTCGTCTGCTTAATCAACTGAGCCACCTAGGCACCCCTATATATTTGATTAATTTGTATACTCTTCTTTTTCTTCTTTTTTTTTTAAGCCTGGCTCGAGGCTTACTGATTTTTTTTTAAGTTACTATTTTTAAGTAATCTGTGCACCCATTGTGAGACTCAAACCCACAACCCCGAGATCAGAAGTCACATGTTTTACCTACTGAGTCAGTCAGCTGCCTCTAGAGGCTTATTGATTTTATTGATCTTTTCAGAGTAGGAGCTTTTGGCTATTTCTGTTTGTTCAGGTCAGTTAGGCCCTGGTTAACTACTTTCTCTAGAGGTGAGTCCTCATTGTTACTTCCCCCTGTGCTCCCGGTACTCCCACCTGTGAGGGGATATCTACTGTGAGAACCTGGTCTAGCTTCTGGGGATAAAGCTCATAAAAAGTGTGGGAGTTCTTCTTGTTCAGGTCAGTTAGGCCCTGGTTAACTACTTTCTCTAGATGTGAGTCCTCATTGTTACTTTCCCCTGCGCTCCTGGTACTCCTACCTGTGAGGGGATATCTACTGTGAGAACCTGGTCTAGCTTCCGGGGATAAAGCTCATAAAAAGTGTGGGAGTTCTTTTTTGTACTGGAGTTTTTAACTTACAGACTTATTCACACTGAGCCTCTAGCAATTTGTCGGTTTTGATTCAGGTTTTTCTACCCTGGCTGGCACTGGTTCCTGAGTTGGTTTTTACTTATTAGTCTCTGCTGCACTAAAGCCATGACCCCCTGTATTCACCTGTCTGTCTCAGTAGTTTGCACTGTGTCTTCACCTCTCCACCTCTTAGAGATCCAAGAAGAGTTGATTTTTCAGTCTGTTTAGCCTTTTACTTGTTTAGGATACAGTGGCAACTTCCAGGCTTCTTACATGTGGAACTAAAAATCAGGAACTTGCCTCATTTGGAATGTTAGAAAACAAGTGTAGCAGAACTAAATCCCAGCCCAGTACTTTTCCTTTTCTTTCTCACTTAATTCATATCCCCATTAACAACTACTGTTCTTCGTGTTTGAAATCCCCATGCTTATGAGTTTCCCTTGACTTGTTTATGGACAAAATAGTGCTTTGCTTTTTCTAAATGTGGTTTTTAGAGTGAGTGCTCTTTTCAATTTTTGCTTATCACTATAGTATTTTTTTATAGTTCTAACTAGTGAATGCCATCTATAATAACTGGTTTTCCAACCACAGTCCTAATCATCTTAATTACCCAACACAATTAAAAAGAATTTTTGAACAGTTCACTATCAGTATTTTTATGCACATTATAATGAATTTATTTTTATTATGTTTATTTTTTAAAAAGATTTATTTTTAGACTGTGAGAGTGTGTGTGTGCTTGTGAGCCTGAGTGAGGGGATGGACAGAGGGAGAAGGAGAGAATCCTCAAGCAGACTACCTGCTGAGGGTGGGGGTGTCCCTTATATGGGGATCTTGATCCCAGGACCCTGAGATCATGACCTGAGTGGAAATCAAGAGTATCATGGCGGATGTTTAGGTGACTGAGCCACACAGGCGCCCCTGAGAATTTATTTTTAAAATTACTTTGGAGGCCCGGGTAAGAAGGAGTTTGTTAGCTGAAAGGGTCAGGTGTATTTGTTATAGACAGTAGTTTTTCGGTGTACGTGGTCAAGCTTCTTCTCTTATTGGATCAAGAAAATGGTTCCGATTTACAAATTCATAATCTGTTGCTGAAAGGAAAAAATAAATAACAACTTGAAATGCATGCTCCAAGAAACAGCATTATTTTCAGTTGTGAAAACAGTGTTTAGCTGTATGCAAACTTTGTCTCCAAATGCTTGTTTGGGAGCTCAGATTATTTTAGGCAGGTGTTGGCTAATCTGGCCTGCAGCCTGTTTTGTATGGACATAAGAATATGTAAGAAGGGACTATATGGGGCTGCCTGGGTGGCTCGATGGGTTAGGCCTCTGCTTTCAGCTCAGGTCATGATCTCAGGGTCCTGGGATCAAGTCTTGAATTGGGCTCTCTGCTAGGCGGGGAGCCTGCTTCCTCCTCTCTCTCTCTCTACTTGTGATCTCTCTGTCAAATAAATAAAATCTTTAAAAAAAAAAAAAAAAGGGACTATATGAGGCCTGCAAAGCCTTAAGTATTTACTATGTTTCTCTCTACACAAAAAGTTTGCCAGTCTACTGTTTGTTGATTTTAGTTTTTTTTTTTAAATCATACACATTTTTTTTACTTTTATTCTTTGTCTATTCTGTGCTTAATCCATTGAAATAGATTACATCCTATCATTCCATTTTGTTTCAGTTAATATCCTCAGTGTGTTCTTTATTTGTGAATTTAGTGACCACTATCTAGGCTTTGTTACATATGCTGTTTTTTGACCATCTCCTACTAATTTAAACTCTTTTTTATTTCCTGGTCTTTATTATACCATTTACCTGGTTCTCCTAACTCCTCATACTTCCTTTTATTTCCCAGCTGTCTTCATTGGTTCCTCCTAATGTATTCAGCCATTTATTAAATAATGGTATTTCCAGGTATTCTGTTCTTACGGTCTTATTCTTGATTTTGTCTTCTGTTTTCATGTAATATTGATTACTTAACTTTTATTTTTATTTTATTTTAAGATTTTATTTATTTATTTGACAGAGGGAACACAGGAAGGGGCAGTGGAAGAAGAGGGAGAATCAGGCTTCCCACTGTGCTGGGAGCCCGATGTGGGGCTGGATCCCAGCACCCTGGGATCATGACGTGAGCTGAAGGCATACGCTTAAGAACTGAGCCACCCAGGTGCCCAAAATTGATTATTTTGAAAGCCAATAATATGTCTAGCTTAGATTTGATTTCTTAGCTCCACACCTTTAAATTATCCTGACTCCTGGAATTTTACCTGTGGTGTACATTGTAATTGCCACCTCCAACTAATTTTTTCATCTTTTTTTTTTTTTAAGATTTTATTTATTTATTTGACAGAGAAAGATCACAAGTAGGCAGAGAGGCCGGCAGAGAGAGAGGGGGAAGCATGCTCCCTGCTGAGCAGAGAACCCGATGCGGGGCTCGATTCCAGGACTCTGCGATCATGACCTGAGCTGAAGGCAAAGGCTTAACCCACTTAGCCACCCAGGTTCCCCCCCATTTTTTCATCTTAAAACTTTTCTGGGTAGCCTGGGTGGCACAGTCTGTTAAGTGTCTGCCTTCGGCTCAGGTTGTGATCCCAGGGTCCTGGGATTGAGTCCCGAGTTGGGCTCCTTTCTTAGCAGGGAGCCTGCTTCTCCCTTGGCTTGCTTGCTGCTCTCCCTGCTTGTGCACTCTCTCTCCCTCCTTCTCTCTTCCTGACAAATAAACTCTAACCAAAGAAAAATCTACTTTTCTATTAGCTATTAGTCTTTCACATTGGAAATCTGTACATTATTTTTGCCTCCCTCCACAAATCCAACATTGTTCTGTTGATGGATATTTAGATTGTTTCTAGTTTTGACTGTTAGTAATAAAGCTACTATGAATATTCTTGAAAATGACTTCGGGTAGACATGTGCATTAATCTTTGTTATATATCTGGAAGTAGAATTGCTGGGGCATAGCATTGCTGTATTTTAGTTTTAGTAGATATGTAATGCTAGAATTTTTCAAAATGATTTTACCAGTTATACACTTCTACCAACAATCCTGTTACTTCCACATCTTGTCAACACATAGTCTTTTTTTTTTTGTTTGTTTTTATCTGCTTTGGTTTCACAAATTTTTGAGGCAGCTAATTTCATTACTGGATCACTGCTTATTTTGTGTAAGTTGAAATTTGTGTCTTTTTATCTTTGTGCTCCCTCTTTTATAAGTTTGCTTCACTTTCTTTTTTTAAGGTAATTGTAGTTTTAGAGGGCAGAATTAATCCAATACCCTCTTTGATGTGACTGACGTTTAAACATTGGACAAAAAATTCTTCATATCCCGCCAAGAGTTGTGTTCTCCTTTATTTAGGCATTAACTAAACATGACTGACTATCTTCTGTTTTCAGTACTTTTCTAAGCCCCAACCAAAATAACTCTTGCCTTAATGATATTACTACCTTCTACATAATTTAAACCTCAACATTCACAGATCCTTCAACTTTTCCGTGTGTGGCATAGTTTTAAATTTTTTTTTACATTTGATTGGCTAATTGAACACCGTGTATTCCTTGTGTATACCTGGAATCACTGTGTATACCTTGTGTATACCTGGAATCACTGGTATATGTATTTTTTTCCCCAAGAAACGGGAAAAGGTAGGACCCTGGGATCATGGCCTGAGCCGAAGGTGTTTATTACCTTTTTCCCCCATGTCAGAATGCAAGAAGTGAGAATGACATTATTATAGAGAAGAACCACTCTGACCTTATAGGAAAGAAGAGATTAAGTTACAAATACCAAATTAGAAATGTATGAAGTGGTTTTGCAAAACAGTGCTCTGTAGTCTAGAATCCTTTTTTAATCTCAACAGTGAATATCCTATGTTAGGCATTTTCAGAGGGCAGTGTTGATATCCATAAAATGAATTTAATCAGGCCTCTTGATGGACCTTGACATTGTTTCAGTTGTTTGGCCATGACAAATAATGTAGCAGTGAAATTTCTCATGCACATATTCTTGGACACTTTTCCAAATACAAGGATCAGTTCATAGGAATGGAACTGCATGAATCAAAGGGTATACAGGTTTTAAAATTGGATTAATTGCCTAATTCAGTAACAAAAGTTTAAAACCAACTTATATCTCCAGCCTTAGTGTATGAGCCTACTGATTTCTGTACTGTCTCTTTTTTAACATGGTGGTCCAAAACACCCATTCCCACTGTATACCATCTTGACTGGTTTCCCAGTTGCTTTTTTCTCCCCTGCAGTCTATGCTCTACTTAGCAGACTAAATGTTCTTTGAAAAATGTGAATTAGATTATGTCAATTCTTCTCTTAAAACCCCTCAGTGGCTTATTATTATACTTTAAAGGCTGCTTGTCTTACCTCTTTGGACTTAATCTTGTACCATACTTTCCTGAGTATGCTGCACTTCAGCCACCTCTGTTCACCCCTTTTCCTTTAATACTTCCTTTTGCCTTTTTTTTTTTTTTAAAAGATTTTATTTATTTATTTGATGGAGAGCACAAGCAGGGGGAGCAGGAGAGAGAGAAGCAGGCTCCCTCTTGAGCAAGGAGCCCAGTGTGGGGCTCAATCCTGGGACTCTGGGATCATGATCTGAGTTGAAGGTGGACACTTAACCCACTGAGCCATTCAGGCACCCATTCCCTTTGCTTTTAATACCTTAGGTGTTTCTGCATATTATTTTACCTTTGGTAAAACCCCCTCATCTCCCAGGTCTAGTTTCATACTTATTTTTTAAAATCCATTATCTTATTTTTAGTGAATTTCTCTGTTTTGGTCTTTCAGGGTTTTTATGGCATTCATCAGCTATCATCTTAGTGGGTTGGCTAGTATATATTCTGCTTTTCTTACTAGCTTATAAGCTTTTTGAGAGTAAGGATCTTGTTTTACCTAGTACTGATTGCTCAGCCCTTGAGTGATATTCTGTAGGTAGTTAATAAATACTTGAATTTGTATAGTTTAACCAAAACCTGAATAATGTCAATGAAATGAAACTTCTGGAATATTAGAAATACCATTTATGAACACTCATTTGATATTTCATTACTTTGAGTAATTAGCAGTAAATCTTTAACTTGTCATTTAATTTGTTATGTTCCTATTTAAGGTTATGATATATTTCAGTATAGTTTTAGGGGAGAGTATTTTACCCTTCGGAAGTTAGAGTTTCTTATTAGTGAGAGATGGTGCTTTTATATTATCCTCTTTCCAGGATCTTTAGTTTCTTTCTACTTCCTTCCTTCCTTCCTTCCTTCCTTTCTTTCTTTTTCTTTCTTTCTTTCTTTCTTTTTTAAAGACACAACAAGGTTTTTTCTTCGTTGTCTTTTTCCATTATTATTTACTCCCCTTTCCCTTCTTTTATTTATAATCAGTGTTGTTGAATGATTAATCTCCACCCATTGCTTGAGTTACCTCACTTCTTTCTTTCTTTTTTTTTTTTTTTAAAGATTTTATTTATTTATTTGACAGAGAGAGATCACAAGTAGACGGAGAGGCAGGCAGAGAGAGAGAGAGGGAAGCAGGCTCCCTGATGAGCAGAGAGCCCAATGTGGGACTCGATCCCAGGACCCTGAGATCATGACCTGAGCCGAAGGCAGCGGCTTAACCCACTGAGCCACCCAGGCGCCCACCTCACTTCTTTCTTAATATCCCCTGCAGTCTGCCTTTCCTGGTCATATTATGTACTTTTCCTCTTGAAGGTCATATGTAAAGCACTTAACAGGTTGATCAGCCTGTTTATGTCCTTATTACCAGTATTCTGACATTACTTGGCAAATAAAACCCTTCATTTCTCTTTAGATAATACTATCCTTATCCTTCTTTGCTCTTTAGAACATTCTCTTTTCAGCCCTCAAGTTGGGTATTTTAAAAAATTATTCTTCTTATTCTGTTTACACCGTTACTTTTAGTGCATCTTGTGATTCTAACTATCTTATGTGGTAACTTCCAAAGGACACAATTTTTAGATTTTTTTTTTTTTAAGATTTTATTTGAGAGAGAAAGAGAGAGAGCACAAGAGCTAGAGAGAGAGAACACGTGCATTGGGGAGAGGGAGAAGCACACTCCCTGCAGAGCAGGGAGCCAGATGCGGGGCTCTATTGCAGGACCCTGGGATCATGACCTGAGCTGAAGGCAGATGCTTAACTGACTGAGCCATCCAGGTGCCCCCCATTTTTAGATCTTTTCCAGCTCAATTAATTTATTTATATCAGACCATCATAGTTTCTTTTGAGGCTAAAAATGTGGGACTCATCCTTGATGATACTGTTAATCTCTATTGTCCTGCTCTGCCACATCTTACTGGTTCTTCTCTGGTATTTAAGAATTGTGCCCTTATTCTTAAAACCCCTCTTGTTCAGATTCCTATGAATTTATTCCTGAGTTATCTGTTATTTTTCTCTCTTTAGTTTCTCCTGCATTGTGCAACCAAATTTATCTTTTTAACACTTCTTTTTTTTTTAAGATTTTATTTATTTTTGTGAGAGAGAGAGAGAGAGAGAGAGAGCGAGCACACATGGAAAGAGGGAGCGGCAGAGTGAGAAGCAGACTCCTCACTGAGCAGGGAGCCCGATGAGGGACTTGATCCCAGGAGTCTGGGATCATGACCTGAGCCTAAGGCAGATCTTAACCAATTGAGCCACCCAGGTGCCCATATATTTAGCTTTAGTGTAAGTTCTCACATGGTTTTATCAACTTGTTCTTCTACCATCAGTGAATAAGAATTGAGGTTGCTCAACATCCCTGCCAGAACTTTATTCTTTTTAATTTTAGCTGTTCTAGTGATTGTGTAGTGGCAAAGTATTGTGGGTTTTTATTTTTATTTTAAACTTTTTTTTTTTTAAATTTATTTGAGAGAGCGAGTGAATGAGAGCATAAGCAGGGTGAAGGGCAGAGAGAGAAGCAGACTCCCTACTGAGCAAGGAGCCTGATGTGGGACTTGATCCCTGGACTCTGGCATGATGACCAGAGCCGAAGGCAGATGCTTAACCAACTGAGCCACCCAGGCGTCCCTCTTTTGGGTTTTTTAAAGTTGTGGTAAAATATACATAACATGAAGTTTACCATTTTAACTTAACATTTTTAAGTGTACAGTTGAGTGGCATTAAGTACATTTTACAGTTTTCTGTAACCATCTCTACTATCTATTTCTAGATATTTTCTTCATCCTAAATGGATACTTTATACCCATTAAGTGGTAACTCTTTGTCTCTGCTCCTGGTAACTTCTGTTCTACTTTTTGCCTGTATTTTACTTATTCT
Source organism: Lutra lutra (assembly GCF_902655055.1). NCBI lineage: Eukaryota > Metazoa > Chordata > Mammalia > Carnivora > Mustelidae > Lutra > Lutra lutra. Next base: position 61,262,753 of record NC_062284.1, read on the forward strand.
AGATACCTCATACAGATGAAATCATTTGTCTGGCTTATACCACATAGCATAATGTCTGTAGAGTATATCCATGTTGCAGCATGATTCCTTTTTGTGACTGAATAATATTCCATTGTGTATATATATAACACATTTTATTTTTCGATTCATCTGTTGGTGGGCACTTGGGCTCCTTCTACCTTCTACCTTTTGACTGTTGTGGATAATGTTGCTGTGAACATTGTATTTAAGTATCTCTCAGAGACTCTACTTTCAGTTATTCCGGTTATTTTTCCAGAAGTGGAATATCTGGATCTTGTGGTAATTCTATTTTTAATTTTTTGAGGAACCACTCTACTGTTTTTCATAGTTCCTGAACACTTTTACATTCTCACCCACTGCACAAGGGTCCAGTTTCTCCATATCCTTGCCAACAGTTGTTACTATTATTGTTTTTTTGATGGTCATTTAGTGGGTATTAAGTATTACTGTGGTTTTGGTTTCTATTTCCCTTGTGAATAGTGATGTTGAATATCTTTTCATGTTTTTATTGGCCATTTGTATATTTTCTTTGGACAGAAATGTCTTTTTAAGTCCTTTGCCCATTTTCGAATTGTTTTTTTTTGTTGTTGAGTTGTGACAGTTTTTTATAATAGATGTTACTCTATTATTAAATAAATGATTTGCAAATAGTTTTCTTTTTTGTGTGAGTTGACTCTGATAGTGTCCTTCATTGTACAAAAGCAAGCTTTTAATTTTTTCTTTTTTTTTTTTAAGATTTCATTTATTTGATAGATCACAAGTAGGCAGACAGGCAGGCCTGAGGGGCGGGGAGCAGGCCCCCCGCTGAGGAGGGAGGCCAATGTGGGGCTCGATCCCAGGATCCTGGGATCATGACCTGAGCCCAAGGCAGAGGCTTTAACCCACTGAGCCACCCAGGTGCCCCCAGAGTTAATTTTTTAAAGGTAACTGAATACTGTTATTCTGTGTTTAATTCTTAGGGGTCTACTGATTGCCTTTAAAAAAAAAAAAAAAAAAGTAAAAGTAGTACTATTTTGTTTCAACTCCAGCTGATAGAGTCTGCAATTGAGTTCTGACACTAACCGCTGAGTTAGTGTCAGACTCCACAAGTATGAGGGCATGGTCCCTGAGAAGACTGCCCCTACTTAAGATGCCAGCCTCAAGTGAGGTCTCCAGGCCACCTGGACTTCTTACCAAGTGGCTATGAATTCATAGGTTCCCATGAACACCCTCAGGTTTTCTTACTCACTAGAATATCTTAAGAGAACTCAGGAAAGGACTATATTTATGAGAGCAGTTTTATTATAAAGAATACAGGTTAGAATCCTGAATCATCCAGATGAAGAGACACAGTGTGAAGTCAGGAGGGTCTCAAATGGAAAGCCTCCATGCCTTTTCCCTAGGAGACATACAGGGTATGTCACTCTCCTGGCATATTGGTGTGTTCACCAGGTAAGAAGCTCCATCAAGTTCTGGTGTCCACTTTTAGTTGAGGTTTCATTAAGTAGGTGAGATTGATTAAATCTTTGGTTAAGTGATTGAACTTAAATCTCCAGCACTCTACTGCATCCCCACAAGGCTGCTTTGTAGTCCCAGTCCTCTAATCACAGAGTTGGTCTTTCTAGTGCCTGACCCCCATCATGAAGCTATCTAGTAACTCACTGTTGTTACCTTATTAGCATAATCTTAGATGTGCTCCAGTGGCTCATGAATAGCAAAGACATTTCTATCACTCAGGAATTTCCAGTATATATACATAATTTAAAAAACTTAAATAAAACCACGTGCTGAAAAATATACTCTCTCTTACTTCACTCCTCTTCACCCCCTATTTTTCTTCCTAGAGGAAATTTGTTTTTCCACTTATAATCATTTCTTGTGATATTTGCCTTTGTCTAAATCATATACAGTGCCAGCTAATTACCATTTTTACATGTTATCCAAATCTTTCAGTTGTTATTCTTCCCTCATCAGTATAGTGTCACAAAAATAAATACCCATTTTTAATGTTATGATACAAATTTTCTATACTGTTGAGCCAAGTGGTATACCATAACACATTTCCTTGTATTCTTTTGTTTTTTAGTAATTATTGCCATATATTTTTTTTCCTTAGTTTTCTGTATGCCTAGTGTTAATTCTTTTCAAATTCTTCAGTTAAATCTGGAATTTCTCGGTTTATTCACACACGTACTTTAAAGTAAAAATATTTTGTCTCTTCTGAACATTGTCTTCAGTTGCTCTTTATCTTCCTTTGCTAATCTGAACTGGTTGTTTTCTAACCCCATACAAAGCTGCCTTGGGATTTCATTTTGCTGTCATCCTGCTGACTCTACACTTTGTCTTTCCCTTATGTAGGTCCTCCTGTTTCCTATATTTTAAGCTGTCTGAGTTGCTTTGTGTTCTCTTTTTGTCAAGTACATCTTTCAGTAGTTTCTTCAGAAATGATGTATGGAACATAGAATTTTAGGATATTTAAATAAAATCACTTCTGAGGAGGGGTGCCTCTCTGGCTTAGTTAAGCACCTGCCTTTGGCTCAGGTCAGGATCCCAGGGTCTTCGATCTAGCCCTGCATTGGGCTCCCTGCACAGTGGGGGTCTGCTTCTCCCTCTCCTTCAGTGCTTGACTGTACGCACTCTCTCTTTCTCTTTCTCAAGTAAATAAAATAACTTTTTTTTTTTTTTAAGATTTTTTATTTATTCATTTGACAGAGAGAGATCACAAGTAGGCAGAGAGGCAGGCAGAGAGAGAGGAAGAAGCAGGCTTCTGAGCAGAGAGCCCGATGCGGGGCTCGATCCCAGGACCCTGAGATCATGACCTGAGCCGAAGGCAGCGGCTCAACCCGCTGAGCCACCCAGGCGCCCCAATAAAATCACTTCTGATGGAAATAGTAGTGTCCTTTCAACCTGCGTCACCCCTTTCAGCCTTTAATTTTCTTCTTGCATGGTGAAAAATAACTTTGTTACAGGTTTCCTCATATGTTAAAAATTTATTTGGTTGGGTATCTTTGCTTGAAAATGTGCTTTGTGTGTGTGTGTGTGTGTGTTTAAGTAAGCTCTATGCTGGATGACGTAGGGCTTGAACTGATAACCCAGAGGTCAAGAGTCGCATACTCTGCTGACTGAGCCAGCCAGCTGCCCTCATTTTTGAGGAGTTTGATGCCCTTATGATTGCTGGTCGTTTGAAGCTCTTTACATCTCTTGCTGATCCCTTATATTACAAAATTTCACAGTGATGAACTTTGGTGTGGTTTTCATTTTTGTGTTGTATTTTTTCAATCAGGAAATTCATGTTCCTTAGGTGTAGGAATGTATTTAGTACTATTCTGGTAAATTTTCCACTTAAGGTTTTCTATTAGATGAGTTGGATGTTCTATTTCCTGGATTGGTTATTTTACATAGTCCTTTTTTTTTTTTTCTTCTGTCATTGTCTTTTGCTTTACTTTACATGAGGTTTCCTTGATTTAACTTCTGACTTACTGAATTTTTTTTTTTTTAAAGATTTATTTATTTATTTATTTGACAGACAGAGATCACAAGTAGGCAGAGAGGCAGGCAGTGGGAAGCAGGCTCCCCGCTGAGCAGAGCCCCATGTGGGGCTCGATCCCAGGACCCTGAGATCATGACCCGAGCTGAAGGCAGAGGCTTTAACCCACTGAGCCATCCAGGCGCCCCTGACTTACTGAAATTTTTATTGTAGCTATCAGATTTCATTTTCTGAGAGCCCTTTGTTTTCTTTTGCATTGTACATTCCCATTTTCGAATGGATTTCGTTTTTTCTTTCCTCCCTCCCCCTCTCTCTTTCTCTCTTTTCTCTCTCTTTTTTTCTTTCTTTCTTTTTTTCTCAAGTACCCATTTCATGGAGGCCATTATGTAATGGCTTCTTCTAAGGGGCATCTGTAATATCTGTATACATCTTCACAGTAGTGTTTATGAGGTTAAAAAACATTATATTGTCTACTTGTCTGTCTCCTGTCTGTAAATTCTTTGAGTGTAGGGACTGTACTGTACTGTATTTTGGTAATCCCTGTGCCCAAGAAAATATACTGGCACATTGTAGATGCTCGGTAAATGTTGACTGAATGCGTTTATCTGTAGGACTTAATGTTTTTATTTTTAAAAAGATTTATTTATTTTAAAAATATTTTATTTATTTATATGACACAGAGAGATCACAAGTAGGCAGAAAGAGAGAGGGAAGCTGAGTGGAGAGCCTGACACAGGACTCTGTCCCAGGACCCCTGAGATCATCTGAGCTGAAGGCAGAGGCTTAACCCACTGAGCCACCCTTGTGCCCCTAAAAACGATTTAATTAGTTTGTCAGAGAGGAAGAGTGCACACAAGCAGGGGTTGCTGCAGGCTGAGGGAAGCAGGCTCCCTGCTGAGCAAGGAGCCCAGCCCGTTGGTGGACTCATCCCAGGAACCTGAGATCATGACCCAAGCCCAAGGCAGATGCTTACCCGACTGAGCCACCCAGGCATCCCGAACTTAAACCTTTTAAAATGTGTTTCAGAGTGACTGGTATATGTCATATTTATTTGTTGCATTGGTAATGTACTATCAGCAAAAAAGTAATCCTTTTCTTTAAGTTGTACAAATTGTTTTGCTTGTATTCTTGCTTAAATAATCTTTCACCTCATTTATTTGGATGGAGACTTCTTAGAACTATGAAACTTCAGGGTTGTGTGCAAAATCCTCCCGCCAAGACAAATTTTCATGCTTTATGCATAAAGTTATTTTTGGAAGATAAGGAGAGAAACTTTTTGAGAACCTTTCTAAGAGCAAGTTTAATTCTTCAGGAAAATGTGAAAGCAATTGTTGCAGTAGCAGCCAAGATCTAGCTTTATGAAATTCTCAGCTACTGAACACAAATTCAGGTCATGTGGCTAAATGAAAAGAAGATACAGATTTTTTCCTACATTTTGGAAGTTAATGTCTTGAAATGTGAAGATAACGAGAGAACTTTCATTCCTCAGCTACTTGATACAGAATGGGTATTTATGAGCTTGTATAAAAAACTGACATTATGGGGGCACCTGGGTGGCTCAGTGGGTTAAGCCGCTGCCTTCCGCTCAGGTCATGATCTCAGGGTCGTGGAATCGAGTCCCGCATCGGGCTCTCTGCTCAGCAGGGTGCCTGCTTTCCTCTCTCTCTCTCTCTCTCTGCCTGCCTCTCCGTCTACTTGTGATCTCTCTCTGTCAAATAAATAAATAAAATCTTTAAAAAACAAAACAAAACAAAACTGACATTATGGGACAGGGACAAAGAGCACTTGTTTTGCCTAACCTTTTAATGTTTTTAGTCATTCTGACAGATGTGATATTGTTATGGTTTTGATTGCATATCCCTGATGATAAGTGATGTTGAACATCTTTTCATGTGTCTGTTGGGGATCTGTAGGTCTTCTTTGGAAAAATGTTCATGTCTTCTGCCCCCCCCCCTTTTTTAAGATTTTATTTATGTATTTGAGAGTGAGAGAAAGCACAAGAAGGGGGAGGGTCAGAGAGAAGCAGACTCCCTGCTGAGCAGGGAACCTGATGTGGGACTCCATCCTGGGACTCCAGGACCATGACCTGAGCTGAAGGCAGTCGCTTAACCAACTGAGCCACCCAGGCGCCCCTCTTCTGCCTATTTTTAATTGGATTATTTATTGGTGTTGAGTTAAGTCTTTATATATTTTGGGTATTAACCCTTACTGGGGTTATTTCCAATTATCTATCTCATTTCCAATTATCTTCTCCTGTTCAGTAGGTTGTCTTTTATTTTGTTGATGATTTCCTTTGCTCTGCAAAAGTTCTTTATTTTGGTATAGTCCCAATAGTTTTTTTTTTTGCTTTTGTTTCCCTTACCAAAGGACACTTACCTAGAAAAAAATGTTTCATTGGCTAATGACAAAGAGATAACTTATGCCCCGGTATTCTTCTAGGAATTTTATGGTTTCAGGTCTCATGTTTAGGTCTTTAAGCTGTTTTGAGTTTACTTTTGTATATGGTGTAAGAAAGTGGTCCAAGAAATAAGTGTTGGTGAGGATGTCGAGAAAAAAGGAACTATCAGCACTGTTGATGGGAAGGTAGACTAGTGCAGCTACTGTGAAAAGCAGTGTGGAGTTCCCCCAAAAATTAAAAATAGGATTACATATCTAGTAATTCCCGTACTGGATATTTACCCAAAGAAAATGAAAACTCTAATTTGAAAAGATATATGCACCCCTGTGTTTATTGCTGCATTATTTACAATAGCTTAGATGTAGAAGCAACTTAGGTTGCTCCATATGGTATTTATTTTCCTCTGATTGACTTATTTCACTTAGCATTATACCCTTTAGGTTCATCCATCTTGTTTGGAAATGGCAAGATTTCATTCTTTTTTATAGCTGGGTAAATTTCCATTTCCGTATATCACATCTTCTTTAGCCATTGTTCTATGGATGCACAGGTAGGTTGAATAAAGCTGTTTCAGAAAACATAAAGAAAAAGCTATTTTTTAAGTGAAATTTTTGAAAGCGGGAACTTGTTTTTGCTTGTCACATTTAAGTCTGTAATCCATCTTGGCTTAGTTCTTGTGTATGGTGTGAGGATGAAGGTCAAGGCGCATACATTTCAATGCAGATATCTAGTGGCTATGATCATTTATTTGAAAGACTATTTTCTCCATTAAAATGTATCATGTTTTGGAAAATCAGGTGTCTATATGTATAGTTGGGTCTACTTTTGGACTAAGTTTTCCATTTATTTATTCTTTTGCCGGTACCATTCAGTTTTGATGACATTGGATATAATAATTCTTGGAATCCAGTATTGTAATCCTCTAACTTCTGATACTATATAGAAATACAATTGGTATTTATATATTGATTTTGTATCTTATTGCCTTGCTGAATTCGCTTACTGGTTTGTAACTCCTTTGGATTTTCTCCATATGCAATTGTATTGTCTGTGAACAAAGTTAGTGTAAGGGCTGGAAATGTTGTACCAGCTTTGTGTTTGTGGGATAAATATTGCTGGGTTATAACAACACCCTTTTTAATATTGTTATATTCAACTTGCTAACATTTTGTTGAGGGTTTTTAGATGTAAATTCATGATGAATATTTTTAGTTTTATTTATGATCTGTTGGTTTCATTCAAGGTAATGCTTTCACAAGTTATAGACTGTTGCATTCTCCTGCATTTTTCTGGAATTGTGCAAGATTAGTATTTTTTCATTATGTGTTTGATAGACTTCATCAGGGAAGCCTTGGAGTTTTCTTTGTTGGCAGGTTTCAAATCACAAATTCAGTTTCTCTGGTTCTGTTTCATTGTTTTAGTTTTCCTCTTATCTTTACTTCCTTCTTTCTACTTAGTTTTGCTTTAATATGCCTATTTTAGAATAGGGCTTGACAGACTAAGACCTGTGAACCATACCTAGCTTGCCATTTGTTTTACATGGCCTGCAAACTAAGAATGATTTTTATATTTTTAAATGGGCAGGGAAAAAGAACAAAAGAAGAGTAATATGTTGTCACTTGTGACTATATAGTATTCAAATTACATGGTCCATTTGTTGGAATATAGTTATGTTCATTTGTTTATGTATTGTCTGTGCTGCTTTTATGTTACAGTGGCAGAGTTGAGAAGTTGTAATAGAGACTGGACCTCGAGCCTAAAATTTTTACCATCTAGCACTTAGCAGACAGGTTTATCAACTCCTGACTAAAATAATTGATTTTAGACTTTTTATTTAAAGCTATAAAATTTCCTTTGAGCATTGGTTTAGGTGCCTTCTACAAATTTTGATATGTTGTACTGATTATTGTTAATTGATTTGTAGCTTGATTCTATTGTTAGAGAACATGTAACTTAAAAACCTCTGAAATAGAAATTTAGGGGTGCTTGGGTGGCTCAGTCCTTAAGCGTCTGCCTTCCGCTCAGGTCATGATCCTGGGGTCCTGGAAGGCAGCTATGCTCACCACTATACCACCAACGCTATCCTGGGGTCCTGGGATCAAGCCCTGCATGGGGCTCCCTGCTCAGCGGGAATCATGCTTCTCCTCCTCCTACTCTCCCTGCTTGTGTTCCCACTCTTGATGTATCTCTCTCTGTCAAATAAGTAAATAAAATCTTAAAAAAATAGAAATTTATTGTGACTTTGTTTTATTGTTATATGGTCAGCTTTGATTAATACTAAATGCATAGTTGGACACCTGGGTGTCTTAGTTGGTAAATTGACTGCCTTTGGCTCAGGTCATGATCTTGGAGTCCTGGATCAAGTCGCACATCGGGCTCCCTGCTCCGCAGGGAGTCTGCTTCTCCCACTGACCTCTCTCCTCTCATGCTCTCTCATTCTCAATTCTCTCTCTCTCTCTTCCAAATAAATTAAAAAAAAAATACTAAATGCACACTTGAAAATGTATGTGTTACATAGTTGCTGGATGTAGTGGAGTTCTGTAGTTTTCTTAGGTGAGTATTTTATTGTTCATTTCTTCTTTCTCAGTTAGTCTCTGTATTAAAATTGTAGTCTGTAGTCTCAGTAAACTGTAAACTGTAGTCTCAGTTAGTCTTTGAAAAAGGTGTGTTAAAATCTCCCACCAAAGTTAGCGGACTTGTCTTTTTCTTTTTAGTACTATAAATTTTTGCTTCATTTATCTTGAAGCTATATGATAAGTTATATATATTTTTAGGATTGTTGTCTTTTTGATGAATTGAGTTCATAAAATTTTTATAAGGTCTCTTTTTATCTTTGATGGCACTTTTTTTTTTTTTTAAGATTTTATTTATTTATTTGAGAAAGCAGGAGAGAGATCACAAGGCCAGGGGAGGGGTTGGGGGGAGGGTCAGAGGGAGAAGCAGACTCCCCACGGAGCAAGGAGCCTGATGTGGGACTTGATCCAGGCCCCTGGGATCATGACCTGAGCTGAAGGCAGATGCTTAACCAACTGAGCCACCCAGGTGCCCTGATGGTACATATTTTGAAGTGTTCTTTGGGGCGGTTGGGTGGCTCAATCATTGGGCATCTGCCTTCTGCTCAGATCATGATCCTGGGGTCCCTGAACCAGCCCTGTGTAGGGCTCCCTGCTGGGCGGGAGGCCTGCTTCTCCCTCTCCCACTCCCCCTGCTTGTGTTCCCTTTCTCGCTGTGTCTCTGTCAGATAAATAAATAAAATCTTAAAAAAAAAAAAAGAAGTGTACTTTGATGTTATTGAGCCACCTTGGCTTTCTTCTGATTTTTCTGTTTACATGGTTTTATCTTTTTCCTTTCTTTCACTTTGAATCTATTTCTGTCTTTGGCTTTAAATTGTGTGGATTTTTTTTAAGCAGCTTATGGTTGGAACTTTTTTTTGTTGTTGACTGTTAAAATCTCTTGGCTTTTATCTGGATTGTTTTGTTCATTTACATATAATATCACTAATAGGGTTAGTTTTAAAGCATTACATCTTGATATTTTCTGCTTTCCTCATGGGTTCTTTGGTTATATTTCCCTGTTTTCATGTGGATTGAGTTTTTAAAATTACATTTATACTGCCTGTTACCTTTTTAGCTATGCCTCTTTTTTCTTTCTTTCTTTCTCTTTTTTTTTAAGTGGTTGTATTAGTCTGCTTAGGTTGATATACCAAAATACCATAGACTGTGGCTTAAACAATGAAAATTAATTTTCTCACAATTCTGGAGGCTAGAAAGGCTAAGGTGAGGGTTTTGGCAGGGTTCTGTTTCTGTTGAAAACTCTCATTCTGGATTGTAGACAGCTGCCTGTGAGCTGTGTCTTCACGTAGAGTGGGGAAAGACCGCTCTCACCTTTATGACCTCATTTAACCTTAATTATGTCTTCAAGACTCTCCATGTACAGTCACTTTGGGGATTAGAATTTCAAAATAAGAATTTGGGAGGGACACAATTCAATCCATTGCAGGGTTTATAGAGATTGTAATATGTATCTTTAGTTTATTAAGTAGAATTCAGTTAATGGTAGCAGTACATGTACAGCTAATAAGGATAGTCCTTATAATTCATTTCGTACATGTGTTATAAATTCCACAAACATCATTATTTATTTGCTTTAAACAGTAGTCACTTAATGAAATCTAGGAAAAAGTGGTGTAAATGCTTACATATTTATTTGTCATTCATTATTGGATCCATTCATTATTGGATCCATTCATTAATGGATCCATTATTGGATCCATTGGTCCATTTCCTCTTCATTCCAAGAACTTTCTTTAGTATATTTTTACTAACTTTCTAAAAATTGAGATTCATTCATCACCATAAAATTTACCCTTTTATTTTTTGGAATTTATTTCTATTTATTTACTTTTTAAAATATTTATTTATTTATTTATTTGACAGAGATCACTAGTAGGCAGAAAGGCAGGCAGAGAGAGAGAGGAGGAAGCAGGCTCCCCGGCGATCCGAGAATCCAACTCAAGGCTTGATCCCAGAAACCCCCCGGATCACAACCTGAGCCGAAGGCAGAGGCTTTAACCCACTGAGCCACCCAGGCACCCCTTATTTTTATTTTTTAAGTAGGCTCCATGCCCAGTATAGAGCTTGAACTCATGACCATGAGATCAAGACCTGAGCTGATACCAAGAGTTGGACACTAAACAGACTGAGCCACCAAGGTGCCTCTAAAATTCGCCCTTTTAAAGTGTATAGTTTAGTGATTTTTTAGTATACTCATAGAATTGTGCAGCCATGACACAGTTATTTTTAGGATGTTTTCATCACCCCACAAATAAACCCCTTGCCCTCTCTTAGTCACTCCTCATTTTCCCACATTGCCTCCTCAACACCACTCCATCCATACATGACCACTAGTCTCCTTTTTCTCTGAATGGATTTGTCTGTTTTGGACATTTATATAAGTGCAGTTATATAATATGTGTGGTCTTGTAACTTTCTCAAGGTCATCCATGTTGTAGTGTGTATCTGTACTTTGTTTCTTTTATTGCTGAAAATAATTTTCTGTGGATATGGCACATTTTATATATCCATCCATTAGTTGATAGACATTAAAGTTATTTCCACTTTTTAGCTGTTATTAATAATGTATGCCTATTCTTTCCCTGCTGAATTGTTTTGGTACCCTTGGCAATTGAAGATCATTTGATGTAAATGTGGGTGTGTATTACTGAACTCTAATTATATTCAGTTGGTTTCTGTTTTGCCTTATGCAAATATCATCACACTGTTATAATGGTGATAGCTTTGTAGTAAGGTTTGAAATTGTGAAATACAAGTTTTAGAGAACTTCATTCCTATTATTCAAGATTTTTTGGGTTATTTTGAGGTCCTTGTATTTTCATGTGTAATCTAAGATCACCTTACGAATATTTTTTACAAAAGTCACAGGTGGGATCTTGATAGGGCAGTATTGCTGTTGTTGTTGTACCAGTATTAAGTCTGACAGTACATAAATGTAGGGTATATCTAATTTAGGTTGTCTTTAATTTCTTTCAAAAGTGTTTTGTAGTTTTCTGTGTACAGCTCTTATACTTTTTTGGGTTCAGTTTATTCTTAAGTATTTTATTCTTACTGATGCTGTTATAAATGAAAATGGAATTTTTTTTATTCCATTTTGATGCTTCTCATTTGTAGCAATAACATTTTTTGTGTATATTGATCTTGGATACTCTTGCTAAACTCATTTATTAGTTCCATTAGATTTTTAGTGGTTTCCTTAGGATTTTCTATATGCAAGATCGTGATCTGTGAGTAGAAAATTTTACTTTGTCCTTTTTAATCTGGATGTTTTTTCTTTTCTTTTCTTTCCTGATCACCCTGGTGGAACCTCTAGTACATCTGAGTTTAAGTTGTGAGAGTTAACGAAATTCTTACCTTGTATCTGATCTTCGGAGGTAGTATTTCTTGTGCAGTCTCAATTTTCTCAGATGTCTGAAAAAGTCTGTCTTCGAAGACTTCTTTGGTAATCTGGAACATTAGATTAGGTTGACTCTTCTAGTACTATACTCTTTCAGTACTATCATTTGTTTTTTGTTTTTTTTTTTTGGTTTGTTTTTTTTTTGGCCTTACATTGTTTCCAGTGAGTAGTCAGTCTGTTCTTGTTGTTTATCTAATGTCTCTTTTTTCCTAATGTTTATAAGACTTTTCTCTTGATTTTTAATTTTTGGCCGCCTGATCTTTAATGCCTAGGTTTGACTTTCTTTTTATTTATTCTCCTGTGTATTGGCCGAGCTTCTTGGATCTGTGGGTTAAAATCTTTAACTTTTGGGATGTTTTTGTTCATTTTTCTCTCCAAATGTTCTCCTTTCTTATGCCTTTTACGAAGTGCAATGAATACTATGTTAGGTCATTTGGTGTTGTCCCACAGATTTCTGACATACTTTTTTTTTTTTTTTTAATATCCTTCAGTCTAGGTGATTTAATTAAATAAATTTTAGCTTACTTCAGGTTTCAGATGTGTTAGGGCTAGAATTGGGCTTGTGTGATGGGAAATTGGAAAATAAGTTGTGGGAGACTGTAAGTGCTTGGTTTTCAGGCCAACTTCCTGCATCACTGCTGCTTATTCTGCAGACGTGCTCTGGAGGTAATTGGTGGGAGTGAGGACTAGTTTTCTCCTTGGGGTTCTCTAGATTTTAGTCTGCTCACACTCAGGTATTGAAAGTTTGATTTCTCTGTGTCTCACTTAAGATCCTTCGTCTATCACTGCTTTTTTTCTTTGTGCACTTGTGCTTCAGACAATGTAAACGGTACTCAGGGTTTAAAGCAGTATTCATCTGTGGCCAACTAGAGAAGGCTGGTTCCTCTCTAGAATTCAGTTCATTTGGACTTGTGACTAGAGGTCTTTGATGTCTTTAAAAAAGAAAAGGGTTTTAATTTACCTAGTATTTTCTAATAGTTTTGACAGAATTGATTGTCTTTGTGATCTTCCACATTCTAAATGGAATAGAAGTCCTTCATTGAAGGATTTTTGAGTGAGGTCAAGATACTAAGTTGTGCAAGGAAGGAGTAGCTTACACATTATTTTAGGGGTTGCTTTGTGTGTATTTGAGATTAGTGAACAATTTTACAAAGACAAGTGACTTTAATTGGGCTAGTGAGTAGTTCTAACATGTCCTCAAGTTATATTGGTACAATTAATAACGCTTTCAGTGGTTAATGGGGATGGGGGGGAGCTAAAAAGATTTTTTTTAATGAATTATAGACACTGAGCTTACCTGATTATATGTACTTTCCTTCAACTACCCTACCCTTTTATTTTGGAATAATTATTGGTGGATTCATTACATTGAAAGTGAGTTTTACTATTTTAAAGTTGAAAATCACCTGGCACCAACATTGTGAATATACCAAAAAACTACTTGCTTGTACATTTTTAAATTGTTAAAATGTTATGCTTTATGTTTTTTTAAAAAGATTTTTAAGTAATTTCTACACATATCGGGCTTGAATTTACAACCCCAAGATAAAGAGTCATATGCTCTACCATTTGAGCCAGCCAGTTATGTCTTATGTTATATGAATTTTATCTCAGTTAAAACAGATCAGGCAGTTTGAAAGTCCTTTCCTGATGTTTATTGCAGTTCTTAGTTGTAATGGACATTTGTTTGCTTTTACTTTTAATTGGTGGGCCAATTAGTTCTAGAGTTTGATTTTGGGTCAGTGTCAACTGACTTTCAAAATTGAGTTTATTTAAAAAATACCATTAGTAAATAAGTGTTACATTTTTAAATTTGTGATAAGGTTACTTGTTAAAAACTTAATTTTTATCCTGTATAGTTTCTGATAAATTGATGGAAAGGGTAAAAGTGTGATGTTGACAAACTGCTTTTGAGAACTTTGTGAACTGCTTTGGAGAACTTCACTAAGTTATACATTGTTTTTTGGAGAATGGCTCATGAAATTTGATGTGTCACTTGGTTTCCAACAGACTTTCTTTTTTTCTCTTGAGTCTTAATTTTGCCCTTTTAACCTCCCTCCCCTGTCTCTTCAGTCTTGTTGCCAACAATTTTGAAGACGGCTCCCATGTAGTGTCACCATTAGACCCGAATGGAAACTTCAATGTTGTTATTAAAGAGGAGCCTGTAGATGATTATGAATATGAACTTGCTGAGTGCCCGGAAGGGGTAACTATAAAACAGGAAGAGACAGATGAGGAAACAGATGTATACTCAAACAGTGATGATGATCCTATACTAGAGAAACAGCTAAAGAGGCACAATAAAGTTGATAACCTAGAAGCTGATCATCCGTCTTCTAAATGGCTACCAAATAGCCCATCAGGTGTTGCTCAAGCTAAAATGTTCAAGTTAGACGCTGGAAAGATGCCAGTAGTCTATCTGGAGCCCTGTGCTGTCACCAAAAGCACAGTGAAGATTTCTGAGCTCCCTGATAACATGCTTTCCACATCTCGAAAGGATAAGTCTTCTGTATTGACAGAATTAGACTATTTGCCCACGTACATTGAAAATACTGATGAGACTGGCTTCTGCTTAGGCAAGGAATCAGACAATGGTCTTAGAAAACATTCACCAGATCTCAGAGTGGTACAGAAATACCCCTTACTTAAAGAGCCTCAATGGAAATATCCTGAGCTATCTGACAGCATTAACACAGAAAGAATACTTGACAGTTCGAAGAGTTCAGCTGGGGACCCATTTTTAGGAAAAGAGGACTTGGGCAGAAGGAGAACAACTGTGCTTAAGATTTCAACAGCCTCCAGGGTTGTGAATGCTAATCAGAATGCCCCTTCAAATATCCCTGGAAAAAGAGGAAGGCCACGAAAATTGAAACTCTCTAAGGCAGGGCGACCACCTAAAAGCACAGGAAAATCTTTAACTTCTACAAAGAGCGCTCCTGTGGGTCTTGGGAGTAACTTTCCAGATGTGAAGCCTGATCTGGAAGACGTGGATGGTGTTCTCTTTGTTTCCTTTGAATCAAAGGTAAGATAATTTTCAGCATTTCTTTGGAGGTCAGATCGTGATTCAGAAATTGTATACAGGTTGATAACTAACTTAGAATTTTGTTTTTTTGAATGCGCTTGTTATGTGAAGGTTTATGTGTAGGGAGGGGAGTGTCTCCAAAATGATTTAATTAACAGGCACCACTTAAGGTATTTTGTTGGAATAGACTTAAATGTCTGCTTTGATTTCAGTTCACGATTGTTGAACTGATTGTTACTGGAATTTACATTATTATGGACTCTAAAAAGGCATACATATATGAAAAATTGACTGTTTCAATATACCCCATCCTCTGGTTTTCATCAGTAGTAGCAGAGTACCACTGGAGAACTAATATTGTTTTAAAAATTCTGTTGTCTCATACATGGATAGTTTCTTTATTTTACTGCAGCTCTTCAGCTGCATTATTTTTCTTTTTAAATCTTTATAGAAGCCTGGCATTTCTAAATTGGCTACAGAGAGGTTGAATTCTCTTAAGCTGGTCTTCTGTCTCTTTGTTAATTGCTGAGTAAGCTTTCTTTACATAGGCTATATCAGTATGTAAATTGGCATAAACAGTTTTATCAGCATATGCTCCTATTCAGATTTTTTTGCTTTTTTTCCTTCATATTTGAAATGCTGTTAATGTAGAACATTGAGAAAATATCAAAAGTATCAGAAAAGAAAAGTTTCCTTGTTTACATTTAAACTTCTAGGAGTGATATGAACTTTTTTCTTTTTTTATATATAGGAAGCTCTTGACATTCATGCAGTTGATGGGACAACTGAAGAACCCTGTAGTCTTCAGGCATCAACCACAAATGACCCAGGTATTATATACTTTAAAAGGAGAGAGATTTGTGATTTGGCTCTAGAAGGGAAAGATGCAATGTTTCTTTTTCTGTAGTGTACAGCAGCTTATTTTGTCATTATTTTCTGAGTAGGTTGCAGAGCAAGAATTTCCCAGTTGGAAAAGGAACTGATAGAAGACTTGAAGGCCTTGCGGCATAAGCAGGTGATACATCCTGGTCTTCAAGAAGGTAATATTTAAAAATACATATATGCAAGCCAATTTTTAATTTTGTTCTCTTTTTTCTCTCCTTTTCTCTTTTCCCTCTTCTTTCCCTTCCCTCTTGTTCTTACCCATTTTTTGTTTTTCTTCCTTTCCCCCATCCCTGATTTCATTTTTTAGTGCCCCACTCAACTTGTGTTTTTTCTCTGATTCTCCCTCTTAATTTGAAAGCTTCTCTAGTTTTTTTTTTAATCCTAAGAAAAACCTTCCCAACTCTGAAGATACTGTCTCTGTGAAGCATAATATCTTATGCATTTAAAAACCGTGTCATAATAAGAAATTGGTGTTTCTTCTGTCTTAAAACTCAGTATTTTCTTCCCTGTTTATCATTTTAAAGTTTTAGTTGCTTTTGTTTTTGTGGGGGGGGAATCCTACTTATTCTTTTGTATACTTAGTAATATGTAAGTCTGTAAATAGAATACTTTCCTCATTGTGTGGCTATCAGCATATTTTGTGTATTTCATGTATTGCTTGGGATGTCAGTTAAAATTTTCATTATTATCTCTGTTTTGTTGTAATGAATTATCTTTGGCTTTGATTATGTTGCTTAATCCTCTATTTTAATATTGAAATCTGTATTAGTCCTACCCCCTGCCTCCCCCAAATGTGCAGTCTTTCTGTGGTTTCACTTAATGGAAGCAGATGATCCTCCCTCTGACGTATGGTCAGAAGGTCAGTAGTAGCCTAACACTATGTTACAATACCTACATCATTCACCTCACTTCATTTTATCATCTCACATTATCACAAGAAGAATGGTGAGAACAGTGTAATAAGGTACTTTGAGAGAGAAAGACCATATTCCGTAACTGTTATTACAGTGTATTCTTCAAATTACTCTATTTTGTTACTGTTTTCTTTAATTTATAAATTTATAATTTATAAATTAAACTTTATCAGATAAAGTGCGTATGTCTAGGAAAAAACATTGTGTGTTCGTGTGTGTGTGTGTGCGCGCGCGCGCGCTGCGTCAGGGTTTGGTACCAGGTGGTTTCAGGCATCCACTGAGGGTCTTAGAATGCCCACTACGGGTCTTAAAGCCTATACCCTGAGGATTAGGAGGGATTGCTCTATATTTATTACCATCATAGCAACTACTGACTTTCCCACTTGTTGTAAATGAGATATTGTAAACTGTGCCCCAATTTTTAGTTTCTTGTGTGTTTGATTTTAGGTGTACCTTTTTTTTTTTTTTTTTAAGATTTTATTTATTTATTTGACAGAGAGAGGGAGAGATCACAAGTAGGTAAAGCAGCAGGCAGAGAGGGGTGGGGGGAAGCAGGCTCCCTGCTGAGCAGAGAGCCTGATGTGGGGCTTGATCTCAGGACCCTGAGATCATGAACTGAGCCAGAGGCAGAGGCTTTAACCCACTGAACCACCCAGGCGCCCCAAGGTGTACTTCTTGGAGTAGTTTGAGTTTTTGCTATTAGTCAGTCCCCCCCACCCAAGGCATTGTTGTGCTGATTTACATTATATAATGGATCATTTGTATAAGAACCCAAGCATTATATGCTAATAAAATGATGTATAAGATGATCATTCAGTATCTAAGTCAGCTGGTAATACTTGAACTTTTGCTTTAATATGAGGCTGCTTGTGTGACAGTGTGAACTTAGAGGGGTGCTGTGGATTGTAATGGGACAGTTACAGTCACATCATAGTCTTAATGGTAAATAACATTTATTATTGCTTACTGTTAGCTTTCATTTCTGCTATTTTATTTAAATAGTATTCTCTTAACCTCTGTCAGTTAACTTTTCCTTTATCTTTTTTCCTCCCTCCGACTTTCTTATTTTGTTAGTTAAGTACTCCAACAATGTATAAATATCTTTCAGCCTAATCCCTACCTTTGTTTCAGTCTTAGTTCTAGAGGTAAATATATTCCATGCTCTCTGCTGGTCTTTTCGTTATGGTTTGGTTGCCTGTTACTTCCTGGCTGGTTAAGATTTAAGTGTGTTTTTTCCTTCCCCTACATACATTGTAGACAAATCTGATATTTTCCTCTGTGTAATTGGGGTTCAAAGTCGAATGCTCCTAGAAACTAAGCAGGTAAGCAAATGAAATTAGTCTGATTTCGTGTACAAGGTTGGACTCTGGCAGGCTGGAACACAGGTGCCTCTTCTAAAGGGGCAGTCATAGCTGTGGGTTATTGTCATATGGGAAGATTGGCCTAGTATTTTCAGAAATTCTCATTGTTCAGTAGAAACTGAAGTCAGCATTTTTATGTAATGATGTTCAACTTCTAAGTTTTTTGGGCAAAG
Organism: Lutra lutra; assembly: GCF_902655055.1. Taxonomy (NCBI): domain Eukaryota; kingdom Metazoa; phylum Chordata; class Mammalia; order Carnivora; family Mustelidae; genus Lutra; species Lutra lutra. The sequence goes on from NC_062284.1 coordinate 61,280,963, forward strand.
CGTTAAACACTGAGCCAAACAAAATGTGGGTGAGCCATCAGTTTTCACCTGCTGTACAGATTCTGCATTAGGTGTCATATATAAGTTTTTATTTAATCTTCATGTTGTTTAAAATTAATTCAACTGTATTCTTACATAGTTTTATTATTATTATTATTATTTTAAGATTTTATTTATTTATTTGACAGAGACACAACAAGAGAGGAACACAAGCAGGGTGAGTGAGAAAGGGAAAAAAGCAGGCTTCCTGCAGAGCAGGGAGCCCAGTGTGAGGCTTGATCCCAGTTCTCTGGGATTATGATCTGAGCTGAAGGCAGATGCTTAATGACTGAGCCACCCAGGTGCCCCTATTATTTTATTTTTATGAAAAGATTTTATTATTTGAGAGAGTGCAAGTGGGGGTAGAAACAGGGAGCAGGACAAGCAGACTGCATTGAGCATGCATTCAGACAGGGGCTCAGTCCCAGGACTGCACCATCATGACCTGGGCTGAAATTAAGAGTTAGACACTCAACCAGCTGAGCCATCCAGCTGCCCTATATAGTCTTGTTTTATTTGTTTATGTATGTATGTATGTATGTATGTATGTATGTATGTATGTTTTATTTATTTGTCAGAGACAGAGAGAGAGAGCACAAGCAGGGGAAGTGGCAGAGGGACAGGGAGAAGCAGGCTCTCCGCTCAGCAAGGAGCTGGATGCAGGACTTGATTCTAGGACCCTGAGATCATGATCTGAACCAAAGGCATATGCTTAACTGAGTGAGCCTCCCAGGTGTCCCTGTTTTTTTTTAAAAAAACAGTTAAATCTGTAATTCATGTGGTACTATTCATAAGGTGTGAAGTAGAGATCTGTTTTGGATTTTTCTATTTTGTTTTGGCAGATATCCCTCCACTCCTCAACCTTTGTTTCTTAAGACTTAGAATTTCAGAAAAATGAGTTACATTGGCTAAGTATTTGTAGTAACTGGGATTGATCCCAATCACATGTTCCTTTAAGGTACCTCTCTAAAAATTGGTGATTGAAAGAACTTGTTAAATTTTACTTCAGTAATGTCATTTCTCTCCCTTTCTGTTAACTCTGGAGTTTCACTATTTTTTAGAATATAAACATTTAAAAAAATATTTTTGTGGGCACCTGGGTGGTTCATTCGTTAAGCATCTGCCTTCAGCTCAGGTCATGGTCCTAGGGTCCTGGGATTGAGTCCCGCATCAGGCTCCCTGCTCAGCAGGAAGCCTGCTTCTCCCTCTCCCACTTCCCCTGCTTGTGTTCCCTCTTTCGCTGTGTCTCTCTCTGTCAAATAAATAAAATCTTTAAAAAAAAAAAAAAGTTTTTTGCTGGAAACTTGAAAAACTTGAAAAGATTTTTGAGCTTGCTCTGAAGTTCTGGAAGAAGTGTTAAGCCTGAGGAAGTGTTTTTATTGGTGGTGGTAGTCTTATTGCTAAAATTAAATAAGAATCTTTTAAAAATTTTTTTAAAGATTTTATTTATTTATTTATTTGACAGAGATTGCAAGTAGGCAGAGAGGCAGGCAGAGAGAGGAGGAAGCAGGCTCCCCGCTGAGCAGAGAGCCCGATGTGGGGCTTGATCCCAGGACCCTGGGATCACAACCTGAGCTGAAGACAGAGGCTTTAACCCACTGAGCCACCCAGGCACTCCTAAAATAAGAATCTTAATGTTGTTTTCCACAGGATTATATTTTTTCTGTCTCTTGTACTATCCTATGTACTAACTTGGATGTACTACATCCAAATTGATTTATTTCCTGTCAACCTAGAAATTACCATCTGGTTTTGAACTTTAAAGGTATTTTTATACAAGCATTTCTGCTTAACTGCTACCAAGTCAATTCTATGTTAATTAAAACATTTAAAAAAATATTTAATTTATTTTAGAGAGAGAGCGAGCGAGCGTGCACGCAAGCATGAGTGCTCATAAGAGTGAAGGGAGGGACAGAGGGAGAGGAAGAAGCAGAGTCCGGCTGAGCAGGGTGCCAAATGTGAGGCTCTACCCCAGGACCCTGACCAGGATTATGACCTGGGCTGAAGGCAGATGCCTAATGATTGAGCCACCCAGGCACCCTAAATTTTTCTTAATTTTAGTTAAGTTTTAGGTTTGTAGTAAAATTGGGAACATAATAGAGTTCCCATATACTCTCATTCCATTTCCCTTATTATTAAATACATCTAACATTAGTATAGAATATTTGTTACAATTAGACAATATTGGTATATTAATATTAACTGAGGTCCATACTTTGATCAGATTCCCTTATTTTTTTTTATTTCAAGATTCCATCTAGGAAATCACATTTAGTAGTCATGTCTCTTTAGGATCCTCTTGGCTGGGACAGTTGCTCAGATTTTTAAATTTTTAATGACCTTGACAATTTTGAGGAGTACTGGTCAAATATTTTATAGAATGTCTCTCAGTTGAGTTTCATCTGTTGTTTTTCTCATGGTTAGATTGTGGTTATATGTTCACGAGAGGAAGATCACAGAGAGGGAGTGCCATTTTCATCCCATTGTATAAAGGGTACATTTTATCAACAATCACTGACCTTTCCATGCTGTACTTCTTGGAAGGAAGTCACTGGGTAGTCCATACTTAGTGAGTGGGAAGTTAAGCTCTACTTTCTTGTGGAATATGAGGTAGAATATGAGCATAAATTAATTGGAGTTCCTCTGCAGCAGAGATTCCTTTTTTCCCCAATTTTTATTTTTTTTATTTATTTTTAAAAGATTTTATTTATTATTTATTTGACAGAGAGAGATCACAAGTAGACAGAGGCAGGCAGAGAGAGAGAGGGAAGCAGGCTCCCTGTCGAGCAGAGAGCCCGATGCGGGACTCGATCCCAGGACCCTGAGATCATGACCTGAGCCGAAGGCAGCGGCTTAACCCACTGAGCCACCCAGGCGCCCTTTCCCCAATTTTTAAAGAGTTTTTATTTTAATGCCTTTTAGTTAACATACAGTTATATTAATTTCAGGTGTACAGTACAGTGATTTACCATACATTACCCATTGCTCATCACAAGTACATACCTTAATCCCCGTCCCCTATTTCTCCTATTCCCCTACTCCCTTCTAGTGACCATCAGTTTGTTCTCTATAATTAAGAGTCTGTTTCTTCATTTGTTTCTCTCCTTTTTTCCCTTTGTTTGTTTCTTAAATTCCACATATGAGTGAAAAGGAATGGTATTTGTCTTTCTCTGATTGACTTACATTGCTTCACGTTGTACTCTAAAGGGCCATCCATGTTGATGTTGCAGCCTATTTATTTATTATATCACTGTGAACTTTTGTCAGTTACAATGTTAAGTTCCTTTATGGCAATCTCTTTAGAGCTCTGTGACTCTTGGTTTTTAGTTAAAAAATACTGAGTGTTGTTAAATTGACAATTAACTGGAGCTTTTCTTTTTTATGTAGATTTGCTCTTTTATGCTGGTTAGTTATATAGGAGTTTATTCCTCTTGAGTGTGTTTTGGTGGGTGCTTTATATTTTAATGTGTTTAGTTGGGGTAGGCAGTTTTTAAAATGTTTTTTTTTTTTTTATTTTTTAGAGAAGTGGGTGAGCATGTGTAAGTGAGCACATGCGCCACAAGCATGGGGGAGGAAGGTAGAAGGAGATGGGGAGAGAGAATCTCAAGCAGACTCCATGCCCAGTGTGGAGCCAATTGGGGGCTCAATCTGAAGACCCTGAGATCATAACTGAGCTGAAGTCAAGAGTCAGATGACACTTAACCAGCTGAACCACCCAGGCATCCCAGGCATTTTGTTTTTTTAAATTATGGTTTATGATCTTATGTGATTCTGCATTTGAATCTGAATTTAGGAGTCTTTTTTTTTGGTAATGGTGTGATAATATGTTTTTAGGAAGTAGTTCCTAATCTGGTGAAAAGGCCAACGCATTTAGGAATATAGTTCAGTTTAAACTGTCCTAGTGGAAAGGATTTTATGTTTTTTGGGGGATATGCTTTCTGTGAATTATTTAGCCAACTTCTGTACAAGTTAATCTCATTCATAGGAAATCAATAAGTCTAGGTCTCATGTATGTGCTAAATAGGGGATTTTCTTGCAGGGCAAACATTTCAGGAGGTACAGATAAGCTAAATTGGGAATTACTTTGAACATTGTCTATGTGCTGTTGACTTCTTCTTTTATGGCTTTAAAAAATTGATAGGTATATTTAAAATAAATTTCATCTTGTTTTTAGAACTTGCTTTCACTTTTGGGGGAAAGTGGAAGTTTAAAATACAAGTAAACACAGACAAGAAAATAGGAAAAACAGTCTCTAAATTTGATTGTGTGGGGTCTAGAGTTTGCAGGTCTATGTATGGGTGCTTTTTTTTTATCAACTTAATTCCTTTATTTTTACCATCTATGTAGGCAGCTATTCTGGCAATTTTGGGTCAATAATAATAAGAGTATTTTTCTCTTCCTAAAGAATTAGAGTATCTTATTTTATCCTGTGTTTAAGATTTAGTTCTTACTTGAATTTCTGAGTATCTTACTTTGTGGTTCCACTCTGCTGTCCTTTACCACCTTTCTTAGTTAATTTTACTTATTCTAACTTAAGAATTACAGACTCAGTAAAAATTTTACCACATTCCCTTGGGCTTTTCAAGTGTTATTTCTTTTTGTTTACCTCTCTTGGGACTTACTTACACCATTATAACTACTGATGAGTCATTTGGGAAAATAACACTAAAGCTCTTTGAGGTCTGGGGAATGTCTTTTATCTCTATTACCATCTGTATTACAGAGTATTTCACAGAGAAAGTGCAATAAATTCTTAAAACATAAAACTCATTGTAGTGGATTTATTTTACTGATGAGGAAGCGAAAGACAGAGATTTAGCCCAAGCACATGATTAGAAACCAGTTGTTTTGACTCCCAGTCTTATTTTTCCCTGATTGACTGGAAACATGAGGAAAGAATTATTTGCTTAAAAGATTTTATTTCTGGGGCGCCTGGGTGGCTCAGTGGGTTAAGCCTCTGCCTTCAGCTCAGGTCATGGGATCTAGCCCCTCATCGTGCTCTCTGCTCAGCAGGGAGTCTGCTTCCCTCACCCCCTTCTCTGCCTGCCTCTCTGCCTACTTGTGATCTCTGTCAAATAAATAAATAAAGTCTTAAAAAAAAAAAACAAAAAAAAAGAAGCCAAGTCTTGTTTTTTGTTTAGGTCATGATCCTCAGGGTCCTGGGATCAAGCTTTGTGTCATGCTTCACACTTGTAGGGTGGGGGAGTGTCTGATTGAGGGTTCTTTCTCTCCCTCTGTCCCTCCCCCTTCTCATGTGCATGCCCTCTCTCTCTCTCTCAAATCGGGGCACGTGGGTGGCTCAGTCGGTTAAGTGTCTGTCTTTAGCTCAGGTATGATCTCATGGTCCCGGGATTGAGCACCGTTTGGGACTTTCCACTCAGTGGGGAATCTGCTTGTCCCTCTGCCTTCCACCTGTTCATGTTTTCTCTCTCTCTCTCTCTTTCTCAAAGAAGTAATAAAATCTTAAACAAAACAAAACAAATCTGATTTTATTTTTAAGCAATCTCTAGACCCAGTGTGGAGATTGAGCTCATAACCCCCAGATCAGGAGTTGCATACTCAACCTACTAAGACTGGGAGGTGCCCCTGGAAAGAATGTTTTATTGATGTTAATAGGAATCATACCATGTACTTAAATAAAATAAAAATAAGATACAATATTTAAAGAACTGGGCTTACATACTAAAACAGCATAGTGATTCAGTGATCTCCTTTGTTAAGGTAAGTTCTCTGTGGCGGATACACAAATTAGCCATAAGAGTTTGTGGCTCATAATCTGTCTAATGCCTTCACCTTTCAGGCGATGAGTATTACGTAAGCCTTTTGTTAAAAACCTGTACCTAAGATTTCTGATAGCTATTAATAGAATACTTAATCCTTTGAACTCCTTTTGGCTTCAGTTTTGTTAAAATTTAAGTTAAACACTTTCCTGCACAATAATTTGAAGCCAGTAATTCACAGATGAGTGAACACAAAGTAGATGATGGTCATTAGTAACAGAAAAATACAAATTTAAGAATAATAGGATATAAATTTAAAGCAAAAGATTGGAACAGGTGACATCAAATGTTGAAAAGAATTTGGATCAGCAAGAGCTCTTATGCACTACTAGAGGGAGTATAAATTGAGAGTAATTTGGCATTATTTAGTGCAGACTCCCAATTAGTGCATTGTTGCACATGGTTATCCATGATATGTGACAATAATAGGCTCTTGAAATAGTGATCTCCTCAGAATGGCCAAGCTTGACAAAGGGTAATTAATAACTGTAGAGCTGATTGCCTCTAGCTAAAAGCAGCCTCAGGTTTATCCCATTTTGTTATATAATTACCTTTTTTAAAAAGATGTTTATTTCTTTGACAGAGCACAAGCACAAGCAGGGGGTGCAGCAGAGGGAGAGGGAGAGGCAGGCTCCCTACTGAGCAGGGAGCCTGACAGGGGGCAAGGGGTGGCAGGGCTTGATCCCAGAAGCCTGGGATCATGACCCAAGCTGAAGGCAGACACTTAACTGACTGAGCCACCCAAGGCACCTCTAATTATAATTTTATGTGCCATTACACAAGAAGTATTCAGAATAACTAAGTGTATCATTAACCTTTTTAGTAGTAAATATCAGACTGTACAGAAGACATAGAAGATAAATTTATTAAAGAGTATCAGATGACTTACACAATCTCTTGAAAAGCCAGAAAAACACACTCTGGGACTGTGCAGTAGGGAAAAATGCCCACATTACTCTTACTGAATGCTCATATAAGCAGTCACACGACATTGGACAAGCACCACCATTTTCAGTATGGACACTGCACACAGTATGCATACAGCTAGGACCTTGGTTACTTCTGCCTCTAAAAATTCTTTACTTGGCCAAACACCATCACCCTCATTCACACAGTTCTGCATAGTATCCCTTTATGGTACTCTTGCCCAAATTGAAGTCTTTCATGGTACAGTTGATTGGCAAAACCTGTGTTACATGTCTGCACATAAACTGCAAGGGAAGGTAGAAAGTGAGTTTTTCCTAATACCTACCTTGAAGAGGTTGGGGTTATAATGGAGAAAAGTAACAGCTAGGGAAAAGGTGTTCAAATATTTTAGACAGCCACAAGTATGTTGAGCACTCACAATCCAATACAATTGAAAGATGAGTATGCCCTGTTATATAGCAATTCCATTCCTGATTAAATGCTACAAGGAAAAGCTAAATGCACTAGAGAAGCTCTTATACATCATCTGTGTGATGGACATTCTTTTTTTTTTTTTTTTTAATTACATTTATTTATTTGACAGACAGCGAGGGAGAGAACACCAGGAGGGGGAGTGGGAGAAGGAAGAAGCAGGATTCCCGCTGAGCAGGGAGCTGGATGGATGTGGGGCTTGATCCCAAGACCCTGGGATCATGACCTGAGCCAAAGGCAGATGCTTAGGGATTGAGCCACCCAGGTGCCCTGTGATACACGTTCTTGTACACAATGAATAATTACATGGGTGCATTGCTTGTAATTGTTAAAAGTAGGAAAAAAATGGGTGAAGGGAGCTGGGAGATACAGGCTTTCAGTAAGGGATGAGTAAGTCACAGGAATGCAAGGTACAGTGTAAAGAATATAGTTAATGGTATTTTAATGTTGTGAGTACTCAAAAAATAAAATTTTAAAAAAATTAGAAAACAGCCTAAATCCCATCTGTAGGGGAATGGTGAATAAATTGGGCAGTACTATATATTCATTATCTGGAGTAGTGTACGGTGGTGAAAATAAATGGTCCAGAGATAAATCTGTCAGCATAGACGAATCTCCGTCATAAAATGTTAAGGGGGGGGGGGAACTCACCAAAACCTCTAAAAGGATATGTTGAGTAAATATTTTCCAAAAGATTACCTCTTAATCTACAAATAAGTTATAATATTTATAGGCTCAGTTAACCATAAACAACACTAATGGATTACTAGGGAATTAGAAACCATAATTCAGGCCAGAAGCTTAGTCAATGGCAGATTTGTATTAAAAGTCCTAGAAAGTCTCTGGATCACAAAGGATCTTAATTCTGCTATGTTTATGTATTAGTTTTCTATTGTTGCTTAACAAATTAGTGTAAACTTAAGACATACTGTTTCATTTACTTTCGATCGGGAGTTTGGGCATGGCTTAACTGGGTCCTCTGCTTAGTGTCTCACAGTGCTTCAGTCAAAATGTCAGGTCTGGTTTCTCCTCAGAGGCTTGACTTGGGAGGATTCTGCTTCCAGTTTCCCTCAGGTTGTTGGCAGAATTTATATCCTTGCAGCTTTAGCAAGATGGGTGATACATGCACCCATAGTCTCATAAACACCAAATCATGTACATCCCATCCCTTTTGCCACTTTTTGTATGTTAGAAATAAAGGTCCTATTTGCACTTAAGGGAGGGGGAGGAGGGAGGAGTACAGAAATATGTAGTATTAAGAGGTGAGGATCATGGGTCACCTTAAAGTCTGTCTCCTACTTTTTATTTCATTTCTGCTTTTCACTCCCATTTTGCCCTCTCCTCACACCTCAGAAGTTTAAAAAAAGAATGTAATTTGTGTTTCTTTTTCCTTGTAGTGGGCTTAAAATTGAATTCAGTGGATCCGACAATGAGCATTGATCTTAAATATTTGGGAGTACAGCTACCTTTGGCTCCAGCCACTAGCTTTCCTTTCTGGAACCTTACCGGAACCAATCCTGCCTCTCCTGGTGAGTGTATGGCATTTGTAAAGTCAAAGTTGTGAGATAATTAAAAAACTGCCTTTGTTAGAGACATTTAGGATATTCTAAGGTAGATTTTTTTGCCTAGTGGCATAGTCTTAATGATTTATACATTTTAGATTAAGTTTTTTTGTGATTAAGTTTTGGTAACTAATTAGATATTAAATATTAATTGACTTGAATTTTGGTAATCTCTTTTACTTTTTCTTTTATAGATGCTGGGTTTCCCTTTGTTTCTAGGACAGGGAAGACCAATGACTTCACCAAAATCAAGGGATGGAGGGGAAAGTTTCATAGTGCTTCTGCATCTAGGAGTGAAGGTAATCAGCTTTTTAAAAAACTGTAAATGTGTTCTGAAACACGTGGCCAAAAAGCCTTTTGTTAAAAGTAAGATTTGGTTGTTTTTCTTCATCTTTTCTTTATATGCTTTAAAATACAGGGCAAATAAATTGCTTGCTAATGTCTGTTCATTTCCTATGTTCCATATCCCTAACCATGTCAGGCTTAAATAATCCATGCACCTCTTTTATTTTATGTTTTATTTTTTAAATTTTTAAAAAAATTTAAATTTTTAATTATTTTTTGTTTTTATTATTATTATTACTATTATTATTTTTTATTTTTTATTAACATATAATATACTATTTGCCCCAGGGGTACAGATCTGTGAATCATTAGGCTTACACATTTCACATCACTCACTGTAGCATATACCCTCCCCAACCTGCACCCTCTTTTCAATTGTACTGCCTTTCTGTTACTCCTACAGTTATTTTTAAAATTTTCATTTTTTAGAAAAGCTTGACGGACTGAGCCACCTACAGTTACCATAATCATCATTCTCAAGTATTACTTCAGAACTGTATACTTTAGAGCTATAGAGTGATTCTTGACAGCATTACAGTCCAAGGAAAACTTCTAACCCAAACATTTTGACTGTGTGCCTGTTGGTCTCCTTTCTTAGTGTTTTTCCTGTTGTAGTTACTTGCGGTTTTACATTCTAGCCAGATAAATTTATCATATATCCAGAATAGTTTTTCTCATCTTTGAATCTCTCCACAGTGTTACAATAATATAATGGCTTGTCTGTCTACTACATTTGCTTTTTCAAAATTCCTTAAAAATTAATTTTATACTTCTCTTTTTGTGCCCTCACCTCTTTCCTTGTGTTTTTTATTAGAGTCCAGGTACTACAGTCTGTTAAATAATCTCTTGGTGTGTTCTGTTGAAGTTTGACTTAAGTATATTTTTTGTTCTTATGTTTTTACTTAAATGTGGTTTCTCTGCTAAGGTCATAAGTTGTCAAAGTTGTAGACTCTTAATTTATTGTTAGTATTTCACCAAAATTAATTTAAATATATGTAATGAGATGGTTTTAGATAATCGTTTTAATGTAATGAATGTATGATTCCATCTCTTCATTTGGTTTATTAATAGTATATTGTTTTTCCTATGTTTAGAAGATTAAGGACAGTTGAGAAGATTGAGTAGTTTATAACTTAATGCTCTTGGCATTTTTTAGTTTATTTTTCTGAAGATCTGCCATATATTTCTTTAAGTATCTGCATCTCTTTATTTCTAGGTGGAAATTCAGAAGGTCCACTGAAAAACCGTTCTGCTTTCTGCAGTGATAAACTAGATGAGTACTTGGAAAATGAAGGCAAACTGATGGAAACCAGTATGGGTTTCTCTTCTAATGCTCCTACATCTCCTGTGGTATACCAGCTTCCCACCAAGAGTACCAGCTATGTACGAACACTTGACAGTGTACTAAAGAAGCAATCTACCATTTCCCCTTCTACCTCCTACTCTTTGAAGTCTCATTCTGTGCCCCCTGCCTCTCGAAAGGCAAAGTCTCAAAACAAACAGGCAACTTTTGGTGGCCGAACTAAATCATCTTATAAATCCATTTTACCCTACCCTATTTCACCAAAGCAGAAACACACTCAAGTGATTTCAGGAGATAAGGTTGCCAAGAATTCTTCAAGTACTATCTCAGAAAATCAGGTTAATAACTTTGTTGTGCCAACTTTAGATGAAAATACATTTCCAAAGCAAATTAGTTTGCGGCAGGCACACCAGCAGCAGCAGCAGCAGCAACAGCAACAGGGAACTCGCCCACCAGGCTTGTCTAAATCCCAAGTGAAGCTAATGGACCTGGAAGACTGTGCACTTTGGGAAGGAAAACCAAGGACCTATATCACTGAAGAGCGAGCAGATGTATCCTTAACAACTCTGCTTACTGCTCAAGTAAGTATCTGTTGGTTTTTTTAGACGTGTATTAGTTTATGGTTGGAAAGAATTAGGTTAGTGAGGGGAAATGTGTATGGGCTTTTTGGCGGAAGGATAGGCCATTTAATTACCTTAGTGATAGGATAAGTAAGGAGATTCTCTTGGTTTCTGTATTTGTTGTTGTTCTTAACTAGACACCTTAGTGTAGAACCCCTCCTGCCAGTAGAGGGAGACAGTACAGTTGTGCTTTTGGATAATGTCTTTCACCTTGTATGAAGTCAGCTGTCCATTCTGAAAATCTCTAATTTCATTCTCTAGCATGTGGGCAAGTATGTTTGCTAATCTTGTTAAAACCGCTTTGAAAGTTCTCCTTAAAAGGTACTACATTTCAGAAAATTTTTTAAAATTATAGACCTGTGGAGAAAAAGCTTTTGTGTTTTATAAAATTTTATATTGAGAATTTTTCACTTATTGATTTACCTGTCTTAACAGCCTCTGGTGCACATGAAATGATAAAACAGCATATGACTAATTTTTTTTTTTTTTTTTTTTGGTCATGAAATTTGTGCACCTTACCTTCCATTTTTAAATTATGTGACTGAATTCTAGACCTGAAGATGATCAGATGTTTGGATTAAATACACAATGTGTCCTTTATTATCAATCATTCCTAAAGACTGTTACGTACATATTATCCCATTCCCTTTCTATTAGTTACTGGAAAGCAGGTGTCCACAAAGTATTTTAGTAAAGGGCCAGGTAGTAAATATTTTAGGCTTTGTAGGCCATACACACTCTGTTGCATTTACCCATCTCTGTTCTTACAATGCCACAGGCGTTTTGTGTTCCAATGAAACTTTATGAAACAGGCCAGGTTTGGCCTGTGCGTCTTGTCAACCCCTGCCTTTGAACATTATGTGTGATTTTTCTTTTTCTTTTTTTTTGAAGATTTTATTTCTTGATTTGACAGAGAGACCGATGTGGAGCTCATCCCAGGCATGACCTGAGCCAAAGGCAGATGCTTAACCACTGAGCTGTCCAAGGTGCCCTGAACGTTACATGTGATTTCCATCGAGAATAGATTGATCACTGTTGATATTCTGGCTCATAGTTAATTTAAATATTCTCTTGACTTGGGGCGCCTGGGTGGCTCAGTGAGTTAAAGCCTCTGCCTTTGGCTTGGGTCATGATCTCGGGGTCCTGGGGTGGAGCCATGCATTGGGCTCTCTGCTGAGCGGGGAGCTTGCTCCCCCCAAACTCCCCACCTGCCTCTCTGCCTACTTGTGATCTGTCAAACAAATAAATAAAATATTTTTAAAAAATTTCTCTTGACTGTGCTGTGCTTTAGAAAGGCAGATTGTTCAGAGTCCTGGTTATATTTATGTTCTTCTTTAAATATACTGCTAATCTTGTGCTATTGGTACTGAGTGTTCAGAGTCCAAAAAGGCAGACCAGTATATGACTTGTAAGTTGTGGGTGGTGTTGGGGCATGATTCAGTAGATTTACAATTCTTTATTTTAACTTTAGGCATCTCTCAAAACTAAACCCATCCACACAATCATAAGGAAACGAGCCCCTCCATGCAACAATGACTTCTGTCGATTGGGTTGCGTGTGTTCCAGTCTAGCTTTGGAGAAGCGCCAGCCTGCTCACTGCCGCCGACCAGACTGCATGTTTGGCTGCACTTGTTTGAAAAGAAAAGTTGTGCTTGTTAAAGGAGGATCCAAAGCTAAGCATTTCCAGAGGAAAGCTGCTCATCGTGACCCAGTATTTTATGATGCTTTGGGAGAGGAACAACGAGAAGAAGAAGAGGGAGTCAGGGAGGAGGAAGAACAATTGAAAGAGAAAAAGAGGAGGAAGAAGCTAGAATACAGTGAGTATTAACTGAGAATTAAAAGTGTGTATAGTTTTATTTTTTTAGAACAGTTTGGTTATTTCAGATATTACTGTTACTTATTTTAATCCTTTAATCAGTGGTCTAGTAAAAATTTTGAGAAATTCTTATTATCCTTAAATGCTCTTTCTTTGTGGCTTGTGTGATAATGTTTGTGTGTACACACACACACATACACCTTTTTAAAATAGAATTTTTCTTTTGAAGGTGGCTTTTTTGTGCTCCATTGGAATCATTCATTTGGACTTCCAGAATGCCTTTGAAACTTCTATTTTTCTGTGTCTCCCTTCTCTTCCTATGTTCTTTGAATACACAGATGATCAGTATAATCCATCATTCCCCCCTCCAGCTTTTATTGAGATATAATTGACAAGTACCTTTGCATATGTTTTAAGTGTACAATATGACGATTTGGCACAGGTATACATTGTGACATGATTAGCACAGTCAAGTCAACTAATCCATCTCATTATTTTCTAAATGAAGAGTTTTGTAACAGGACCCTTTGGTCCTGGTTTGAGCCATTAACCAGGTGATTGGAGTTTTGGTGACAGGATAAGGGCATAACTGAGTTAAGCATTACCGTACTATTTTGAAAAGCTTGTTTTTCCTTTTTTGATAAAATAGTCTGTAGACCCACCAAATTACATACTAAATCATTCTTGATTTTTTTTCCTTTCTACTGTATCTTTTTATTTTGTTTAAATACATTGAATATATTTTTGCCATACAATTGAAGAGTTTTTTTGCTTCTTAGTTTATTAGGAGACTAAATTCCTTTTTTGGCAGTTTATATTTGCATTCACTGTTGATTACAACATACTTATTTAAGTCATAATAGATGTTTAATATTTCAGTGTATGTTCTTCCAGGATTTTCTGTTAATAGACTTGTGTGCATACATACATGTTTCTGTAGAAATGGAATTGCTCTGTATGTGGTGTCATAACCTTTAGAAATCTGGTATCATAAAGTCATGTTTTGTTTTCTGTATATAGACCATACAATATAGATCTATATTACAATTTTAGTTTAAATGGCTTCATGTTATTACAGTCCTTTTGGTCAGACATTCAGCCTTTTTATATTTTCTTTATTATAAACAGTACAGTGATGATAGGCTATTAAAAGTGGAATTGCTGTGGCAGTGATAGCACTTTGAAGGTTTCTGGATGTTTCTGGAGTTGTACCAAGGTACACATTTATCAATAGTTGGATAGTGCTGGATTTTCTACGCTCTTAACTGGATAGTTCACCTGATAGGCAGAAATTGATACTTTGTTTTAAAATTTATAGTTTTTCAAGTAGTAGGTTTATTGACCATTTGTCATAAACTTGCTACTGTAAATTTGACTTTTTGAATTCTTTGCTTTTATTGGAGCACCTATGTTTTTCCCTGCATTACTTTTTTTTTTTTTAAGATTTTATTATTTATTTGACAGAGATCACAAGTAGGCAGAGAGGCAGGCATAGAGAGAGGAGGAAGCAGGTTCCCTGTCGAGCAGAGAGCCCGATGTGGGGCTTGATCCCAGGACCTTGAGATCATGACCTGAGCCAAAGGCAGAGGCTTAACCCACTGAGCCACCCAGGCGCCCCTCCCTGCATTACTTTTAAGAATTTAATTATTTATTTGACAGAGAGAGAGAACACAAGCAGGGGGAGTGTCAGGCAGAGGGAGAATCAGGCTTTCCTCCGCCCCAGAGCAGGGAGCCTGATGTGGGACTCAATCCCAGGACCCTGAGATCATGACCTGAGCCAAAGGCAGCCGCTTAACTGGCTGAGCCACCCAGGCTCCCCGTTCCCTACATTTCCAAGAGCTTCATTTTTCACAGGTTATAATTTTGTAATTTATATTTTAGCTTTGTTAATAGTTCTTCCCTATTCCCTCACTTGCTCTGAAAAAGAAAAAAGCAGGGGTGGTTAAGTCTAGTGGTCTTTTTAAAAATTTTTTTTATGGTTTCTGTGTTTAGAGTGTTGTTTAGAATGTATTTCTTCACCTGCAAGATTTAAAAAAAAATACTAATTAGATTAATAAAGGGCTTAAAATAAATACTATCTAGAATTTATTTGGTGTGAAATTTGTAGTAGGAAATCTTTTTTCTGCAATATGGCTAGGCAGTTTTCCCATGACTTACTGAGAAGAAGTACTTTCCCTACTGGCTTAAAATGTCACCAGTCATGTAGTAAATTAAAAAATATTTATGTCTGTGTCTGTTTCTGATTTCTGCTATTTTGTGATCAGTGCCAGGCTGTTCTAACTGCCATGTCAGTGTTTAAGATATTGCCTCCATATACCTAAATGATCTTTATATAAATAAGATTAAAAAGGTTTAAAATGAAATAAAATATAGGAGTATTAGTTTAATTTTATCTGTATCTCCTGAGTTTTTCCCCATTTTGCACTTTTAAAGCAGTACTTTTCCATTTCAAAGTAACAAGAATAAGCTCTAGAAGACGCATAAGAATGAAAACTGTGTATCTGTTAGGCTTTATTAGTTTGCTTTCTTGGTTAGTGTATTTACCCTATGTCTTATTCTTGACCTGAGTTAACTCCAAAAGATAACTCCAGTTATCAAAGTATTTTTTTATTTTTCTCACTGGTATTAGACCATTATAAAAAAAAAAACATGCCTTACTGTGTTCTAGGAGCCATCAATTTTCCTGTACTGTTAGGGAAGATGATGAAAGGAGGGAAGATATTTTTGTTACAACTGCTATGGAAAAGGAATAGAAATAGGGAAGAGTTCTTAGAGGCAATATGTTGCTGAAACCAAAACCAAACAAAAATGTACATAAAAACTGGAAGAAGATGAAGAAATCTTTTAGTCTGTTTTGAAAAAACGTAGGTGGGGGGGGGATGATTTAGAGAAGTTATAGAGGTAAGAAAATGAGAGAGAAAATACTCAAATGATAGAAAAAAGTATCTCTAAAGGACATGAAATTTCAGATTTAAAGGATCCTCTGAATAGCAGGCAATAATAACCATCTAGACACGTGTTTCTTACATTTGTAACATCAAGAATAAAGAGGATATCCTGAACTGTTTTAAAGAGAAACCACTTTGCCTAGGAAGGATTTAAAATCAGTTTGATGTTGAAGAGATCATCTTCAGTAATTTACACTGGATTAAAAAAATTAATTTATTTTTCTATCTTGGTTAAGTGTACTCTTTAATCCCATCCCTATCCCCCGCCCCCAACTTCTCCTCTGATAACCATCTGTTCTCTATAGTTAAGAGTCTGTTTCTTGTTTTGTCTTTTTTGTTTTCTTTGCTTATTTATTTTGTTTCTTAAATTCTACATATGAGTGAGCTCATATGGTATATGTCTTCCTTTGAATGACTGATGTCACTTAGCATAATACTGTCTGACACCATCCATGTTGTTGCAGATGTCAAGATTTCATTTTTTCTTATGGCTGAATAATATTCCATAGTATATGTACATACCACATCTTCTTTATCCATTCATCAGTCAGTGGACACTCGGGCTGTTTCCATAATTTGGCTATTGTAAATAATGCTGTTAACCTAGGGGCGGATGAATCCCTTTGATTTAGTGTTTCTGTAGTTTTTGAGTAAGTACAGTAGTGTGATTCCTGGATCAGAGGGTAGTTCTGTTTTTAACTTTATGAGGAACCTCCATATTGTTTTTCAGAATGGCTGTACCAGTTTACATTCCTACCAACAGCACAAGAGGGTTCCTCCCCCCCCCCCCCCCCCGCAACATTATCTCCAACACTTGTTGTTTCTTGTGTTTTTGATTTTAGCCATTCTGACAGGTGTGAGGTGATAACCTCATTGTAGTTTTGATTTGCATTTCCCTGATGATAAATGATATTGTGCATCTTTTCATGTTCTCTTGGGTGTTCCTCTTTATGCAGTGCACTCTATGAGGGTTATATCATTTAAATCTTAAAACCTGGGGTGCCTGGGTGGCTCAGCGGGTTAAGCCGCTGCCTTCGGCTCAGGTCATGATCTCAGGGTCCTGGGATCGAGCCCCGCATCGGGCTCTCTGCTCGGCGGAGAGCCTGCTTCCTCCTCTCTCTCTGCCTGCCTCTCTGCCTGCTTGTGATCTCTCTCTGTCAAATAAATAAATAAATAAATAAAAATATAAAATAAAAAAAAATAAATAAATCTTAAAACCTGTTGTAAGAGGGATTTCCATTTTACAAATGTACTAATTGTGTGCTTAGAGAGTTTATGTAACTTGTTCCCCAAAGTCAGCTTGGTTTTAAGGGAGTGATAGAGATTTGAACCCAGGTTTTTCTGACTTGAAAGTCTTCATTTTTTTTTCCTAGTGTATAAAATAATGATTTTTGAAGTTTGGCCTTCACCTGATTACCATCCATTTACCCTTTTGTTCGTTAAAAAAAATGCTGCTGATGTAAAGGCACTGTGCTTAGCTGCTGTGGGAGGGACCAAGAGAAAGGATAAAAACATGACATTCCTGCTTTCTTAGCCCACTTAGAGTTTTGTTGGAGATGTGTCTCTATGTACAAGTTAACTATCTAAAGGGAAGATAATAAAATTGATACCTGATTAGGAAAAAAGGAGAACATACAAATTACCAATATATCAGGAATGAAAAATGGCATCACTAAAGACATTCAAAGGTTAGTAGGGAACAATTTAATGTCAATAAGTCAGATGAAATGGACTAATTCTTTGTTAGATGCAAAGCTACCAAACTCACTCAAGAAGAAATAAGTAACTGCTTACTCCTATACATATGAACTTGCAGTGAAAAACTGCACAGTAATGGCTGTGGTCCAGATGCCTTCACTGGTGAATTCTCAAACATTTAGGGAAGAAATAATGCCCATTTTATTTAAATGCTTCCATAAAATGATCTCATTCTGTGAGACTGGCATCATCAGATCAGAAAAAGACATTACAAGAAAATGGTAGAGTACGTTCTCTCATGAACATATGTACAGATGATAAATACAGTTTTAACATACCAAATCCAGGAATATATTTGTGGATTTATCACAGTGGTGCGTGGTTGATTTAACATTTGAAAATGATCAGCATTGTTCACTGTTACCGTAATAGACTTTAAAAAAAAAAAAAAGGCCATATTACCATTTCTTTTTTTTTGTTTAAGATTTATTCATTAGCGAGAGAGTGTGCACACGCATGAGGGGAGGAGCAGAGGGAGATGGAGCAGCAGACTCCTCAATCCAGGGCTCAATCCTGGGACTCCAAAAACATGACCTGAGCAGAAGGCAGACACCATACTATCATTTCAATAGATAGTTTTAAAAATTGACAAAATACGTTTCTGGTAAAAATTCTTAAGCATAGTAGAAGGAAACGTTCCCAATCTGATAAAGAGTATCTATGAAAAACTATACAGACAGCATATTAATGTGAAAGACAGCTTTCCCCAGTGATTAGGAATGAGGAAAATGTCCTCGTTTGCCTTGTCTATTTAAAATTGTATTAAGCATCCTAGCCAGTGCAGTAAGGCATGAAAAAGAAAATGTATCCAGATTGGAAAGAAAGAAGTAAAATTGGTTTTATTCTTAGACTGGAAAATCCTAAGGAATTTATAAAAATACTACTAGAACTATGTTAGTTTAACGAGTTTATAACATACAATAATATCAGTAGACAATATATTTGTATATATACCAATAAGAAATAGAAATTGAAATAAAAAGTACCAGTTAAAATAGCATCCAAATAAATCAGACACTTAAAGGATAAATCTGATAAAAGTTGCCTAAAAACCTCTTATTAAAAACTACAAAACATTGTTGAGAGCACTTTTTTTTTTAAGATTTTATTTATTTATTTGATAGAGAGATCACAAGTAGGCAGAGCAGCAGGCAGAGAGAGAGGGGGAAGCAGGCTCCCTGCTGAGCAGAGAGCACGATGTGGGGCTTGATCCCAGGACCCTGAGACCATGATCTGAGCCGAGGGCAGTGGCTTAACCCGCTGAGCCACCCAGGTGCCCCGAGAGCACTTTTTAAATAAACCTAAATAGATGGAGAGGTAGACTGTTTTTGTACATCTGAAGACTATCTTCGTAAGATACAGTTCTCCACAGACTGATTTATAAATAAATAAATGCTCTTCATGGGGCACATGCGTGCTCAGTTGGTTAAGCATCTACCTTCGGCTCAGGTCATGATCCCAGAGTCCCTTGCTCGCAAGGAGTCTGTTTTTCCCTCCACCCCTCACCCTGCTCTCATGCTCTCTCTCTCTCTCACACTCTGAAATAAATAAAATATTTAAAAAAAAAAATGCTCTTCCAGTGAAAATCCCAGCAGGGTTTTCTTGGTAGAAATTTTCAAGTTGTTTGTAAAATTTATATGGAAAAGCAAAGAACTGAGAATGGCTGTTTGATAAACAATTTCAATAAAGCATGTAGTTGGTAGAGTTACACTACCAGATTTTAAGACATACTATAAAGCTGAAGAATTTGGGATAAAGACTTATACATTAGTGAGACAGAACAGAGAATTCAGAAGTTGATACACATAAATACAAAGCCAGTGACGTCAATGAATTTTTGGCACAGTGCCAAGTCAGTTTAATGAGGAAATGATCTCAACAAATGGATGTGGAGCAATTTGATAGCTAGAAACTGCTCTCTCCTGCCTCCAAAAATAAAATGAGAACCTCAGTCATGACTTTATATATAAAAATTATGTCAAGATTTAAGAGTTAATGTCTTAGATTAAGTGTAAGTGCTTTAAAGTATACAATGTATAGAAGAAAATAAAGAGAAATATACCCTTTGTGATCTGTGACTCATAAAGATTTTTAAAATAGGGTACCAGAACCACAATCATTAATGTAAAAAATGTAATGAAATTGAATTTCTCAAGATTAAAAACTTGCTCTTCAGAAGACCTGTTAAAATTAAAAGATAAGTTATAAACTAAGAGAAATACTATAGAAAATATGCAGCCAATATAGGACCTGTATCTGTAATAAAGAATTTTTTAAAAAAGATTTTATTTATTGAGAGAGCACGAGTTTTTTTTGGAGGGGGGGTAGGCAGAGGGAGAAGCAGAGCCTGCTGAGCAGGTTAACCCAACTTAGAGCTGGATCCCAGGACCCCAAGATCACGACCGGAGCCGAAGTCACATGTCCAACTGACTGTGCCACCGAGGTGGCCCTTGTCTGTAATAAAGAAAAGACAATATAAACAGGAGGTACACAAACAGAAGATCAGGCACATGAAAAGTTATCAGTAGTCATTAAAAAATGCTTTATTAAAGCCTGATTAACAGATAGCCTCATCTTCTGGTGCAGTGCCAGCCTTGTCCCCAAGACATGATGGTGAAGGCTGGAGTAAACAGGCTTTGGCTGGCCTCCTCAGAGGGCATCCTGGGCCACATCGAGGACAAGATTGTGTCCTGCATCTTTAACACTGACACCCAGTCTTCCACCCTTGCTCATTTTCTGGTATGAGAATGAATTTGGCTATAAGAATCAGGTGGTGGGGGGCACCTGGGTGGCTCAGTGGTTAAGCCTCTGCCTTCAGCTCAGGTCATGATCTCGGGGTCCTGGGATCGAGTCCTGCGTCGGGCTCTCTGCTCTGCAGGGAGCCTGCCAGAGAGCCTGCTTCCTCCTCTCTCTCTCTCTGCTTGCCTCTCTGCCCACTTGTGATCTCTCTCTGTCAAATAAATAAAATCTTTAAAAAAGAAAAAAAAAAAAAAAAATCAGGTGGTGGACCTTATGGTCTGCATGGCTTCCAAGGAGTAACAGCCCCAGAAAGAGCAAGAAGAGAGAGGTTGAGAATCCTTGCCCCAGCACATGGATAATGTCTTTGACCTCTATACAATTTCTTCCCAGATTACCTGGAGAAGAGGATGGACTTAGGGAGTCCTGCCTTGTTATGTACCATCAATAAAGTGCACTGTACCCAGCTAAAAAGCATACACAAGAAGATATTAACATATACATTTAACTGGCTAAAATTAAGAAGACTGACCGTACCAAGTGCTGATTAGAATATAGAGCATATGAACTCTCTTGCATAGCTGGTGGGAATGTAAAACGGTATAGTCACTTTAGAAAACAGTTTGGTAGTTTCTTAAAATACTAAAAATAAGTCTGCCATACAACATAGTTATTTCACTTGTTTGCATTTATTCAACAGAAATGAAAGTGTGTGTCACATAAAATCTTATATTTGGGCACTCATAACAACTTTATTTTTAATAGCAAGAAAATTGCAAACAGCCAAGGTGTCCCTCAGCAGGTGAATGGATAAAGACATTTGGTATAGATACAAACAGTGGAATACCACTCAGCAGAAAGATGAAACAAACTATTGATACACTCAGCAACAAGGATCAGTCTCAGAATAATTATGCTGGATGATAAGCAGTTGGCTTCAACCTTTCCCCCAAGTTAACATTTCTATTCTATGTTAAGAAAGAAAAAAAAAACAACAACAAAACCTAATATATAGGACAGTGTTTGCCTAGACAGGGTTGGGATGGATGTTGGAGGCAGAGGGAAAGATGGAGGGATTGTATAAGAAGTTTATCCAGTTACAATTACAAGGACATCTTGGAGTTGATGTTACCTTTAATTGTTGTGATGGTTTCACAGTGGTATATGTATGTCAGAGTTCATTAAGTTGAATGTGTGGTATTATATGTTACAGATCAATAAAGCTATAAGAGAAAAAAAGGAAAAACACGTTTACTTATAGGACTGTTGGCTGTTTGATATGGAAAAATGGGAAGTTTATTGTTGAATTTTTACTTATCTTTACACAGGGATACAGTGTTCTCTCAAATAATAGAACATTTAAAAACATTAGTAAGATTAAAGGAGAGAAATTTTATGATACTAGCAAATGCTGTAAAAATTAAAATTCAACATCCATTCTTTAGAAAAACTTTTTTATTGTGGTAGAATATATTCATCATAAACTTTACTTTTTTTTTTTTTTAAGATTTTATTTATTTGTCAGAGAGAGAGAGAGCGAGAGTGAGCACAAGCAGATAGAGTGGCAGGCAGAGGCAGAGGGAGAAGCAGGCTCCCTGCTGAGCAAGGAGCCCGATGTGGGACTCGATCCCAGGACGCTGGGATCATGACCTGAGCCGAAGGCAGCGGCTTAACCCACTGAGCCACCCAGGCGTCCCTAAACTTTACTATCTTAACCATTTGTTGTTGTTGTTTTAAAGATTTATTTGACAGAGAGAGAAACAGTGAAAGAGGGAACACAAGCAGGGGAAGTGGGAGAGGGAGAAGCAGGCCTTCCGCCGAGCAGGGAACCTGATGTGGGGCTGATCCCAGGACCCTGGGATCATGACCCGAGCTGAAGGCAGACACTCAACTGACTGAGCCACCCAGGTGCCTCTATCTTAACTATTTTTAAGTGCACAGTTCAATGGTATTAAATATACTCACACTGTTGCTAATAACTGTTATCACCATAACTTTCCTTATGTTAAAGAGCTGAAACTGTGAATCCATTAAAACCATAACTCCTCTTTTCCCTCTTCCCCCATCCTCTGGCAGTCACCATTTTACTTTGTCTTTATGATTTTGACCAAGTACTTCATATAAGTGGAATCATTTAGTATTTGTCTTTTTGTGACTGGTTCATCTCACTTAATATTACCTTCTCAGGGTTCACTGATGCTACAGCTTATTGTAGAATTTCCTTCCTTTTTAAAGGCTGAATAATATTCCATTGATAGACTGTACTATATTTTGCTTAACCATGCATCCATTGATGGACACTCCTGTCTTCCTCGTTGTAGCGATTGTGAATAATGCTGGTGTGTACAGGTATCTTTTTGAGATCCTGCTTTTAGTTTTTTTGGGTATATATCCAGAAGAGGAATTTTGGGATCATATTGTAATTCTTTTTTTAATTTTTTGAGGAACTTTCCTACTGTTTCCTGTAGCATCTGTGCTATTCAATATTCCCACTAACAGTGCCCAAGGGTTCTAATTTTTCTACATCCTCACCAGCACCTTTTTTTTTTTTTTTAATGGTACCCCATCCAAATGTATGTGAGGTGTGGTATCTCATTGTAGTTTTGATTTGCACTTCCCTGAAGATTACTGGTGTTGAGCATCTTTTCATGTGCTTATTAGCCATTTGTCTGTTTACTCTGTAGAAATGCCTATTCAAGTTTGCTCCTCATTTTTGATCTGGGTTGTTCGGGGTTTTTTTTTGGTTGTTGTTGAGTTTTAGGAGTTCTCTCTATATTCTGTGTATTATCTCCTACCAAAATGTGTTTTTTTGCAAATCTCCGATTCTTGGGTTACCTTTTTATTTTTTGTTTACTGTCTTTTGACAGAAAATATTAAAAAATCTTCATGACTCTTGTATTTTTTTTCTTTTGCTGTCTGTGCCTTTAATGTTGTATCCAAGAAGTGATCACCAAATCCAGTGTTATGAAGCATTTGTTTTGTTTTTTCTTCTAAGAGTTTTATTGATTTAGGTCTTATATTTAGGTCCTTGATCCATTTTGAGTTAATATTTTTATATGTGGTGTTAATATAAGGATCCAGTTTCACTCTTTCGCATGTGGATACCTAGTGTTCCCAGCACCATTTGTTGAAAACACTGTCCTGTCCATACTGAATGATCTTGGTTGGCACTGTTGTTCAAAAATTAATTGACCATATATGCAAGGATTTATTTTTGGGCTGTCTGTTGTATTCCATTGGTCTATTTGTCTGCCTTTATGTTGGTCCTACACTGTTTTGATTATGGTAGCTTTGTAGTAAGTTTTGAAATCAGGAAGTGTGAGTACTCCCGTTTTGTTATGTTCAAAGATTTTTTTTGGCTAGTCATATGAGTTGAGATTCCATATGAATTTCAGAATGAATTTTTTTGTTTGTGCAAAAAATGTCATTATGATTTTAACGAGGATTAAACTGAATCGGTAGATTGCTTTGGGTAGTATTGACATTTTAATGTTAAATCTTAAAATCCATGAGCATGGGATGTGCTTCTTTTTCTGTTGTGTTTAATTTCTTTCAGAAGTGTTTTGTGGTTGTAATTGTCTAAGTATTTCCATGTGGAGGAATTTTGCAACAGTGTTGATAAAGGATATTGGTCTGGTTTTTTGTAAAATGTCTTTAGGTTTGGTATCAGAGTAATGTTGGCCTCATAGAATGAGTTGGGAAATGTACCCTTTTTCAGTTTTTTGGATAAGTTTTATAGTGATTGAGATATTTGTCCTTTAAGTGTTCAGTAGAATTTATCAGTGAAGCTTTCAAGTCCAGGGCTTTTTGGGTAGGTTTTTGATTAGTGATTCAGTCTCCTTACTCGTTTTAGGTCTGTCTGATTGGCTGTTTCCCTGGGTAGATTTTGTATTTCTAGGAATTTGTTCATTTCATTTAGGTGGTCCAGTTTGTTGGTTTACAGTTTTTTATAGTGCTCTCTTGTAATCTTTTATTTTTGTAGAATTAATTTCATTTTGGATTTAGTAATGAGTCCACTTTCTTTTTTTCTTTGTCTAGGTAAAAGTATACTAGTTTTGTTGATCTCTTTGAATAAGCAACTTTTGGTTTCATTGATTGTCTTTATTTTTCTATTACATATTTCATTTATCTCTGTTCTAATCTTTATTTTCTTTTTATTTAGCTTTGTTCCTTTTTCCTAGTTCTTTTGTTGGGTCCCCCAATAATGGGTCCATGGTCAAAGGAGCGAGACTGATACAAAGCGAAGGTCAAGCAAAGCTTTATTTCGCGCCAAGCATCAAGAATCAAACTGACCGTCAAACAGACCGTTCGGGGCGCCTCTTACAGAGAGGACGACCCCTCCCTGCCTCACAGACTAACTTTTTATAGAGCAAAGACCATGTGGTTGAACCTGGCCACACACAGGTGGCCAATGAGATTGCAACACACAGAGAAAGCTGCACAGTCATGCTAGGTCACACACGGGTGGCCAATTGAACTACAATTCACCCCATAGTAGCTATTTGAACTAGCCTATCACCTTGGTCAGAATTGGTGCCCAAAAGGTGACCAAAAGGTGGGGCCCACACTCCTTGGTAGCTAGGGAGACAATATGCATACTCCACTGATTGGATGTTTCCACCAGACCCGACTCATCCCTGGTTGGGGCTGTTCTCTCCATCTGACCTGACCAACCCTTGTATTTGGGGCTTTGTTACCTGGGACTGGTTTCCCGGACTTGCTTTTAAGTAAGTTCCCCTGGGGGAGGAGGGTCAATTTAAGTTTTACTGTATAAACAACAAAATGGCTGTTCAACCGGGGTGGGGAGGCTCTGGCTGAATAGGCCCTTACACTTTAAGTTGTAAAGTTAGGTTGTTAATTTGGGAGGTCTTTCTTGTTTTTTAATGTAAGCATTTAGAGCTGCTGTGTTTTTCCTATAAAACCACTCATGCTGTGTCTGTAGTTTTGGTGTGTTGTATTTTTGTTTTCCTTTGTCTCTCAGTATCTCCTAATTTCCTTTGTTGATTTCTTCTTTAATCCATTGTTTAAAAGTGTGTTGTTTAATATCCACAGTTTTGTGATTCATCCAGTGTTCTTTTGTTTCTGATTTCTGACTTCATCCTTTCCTGGGCAGAGAAAGTAATTTGCATGATATCTTTTTTAAATCTCTTCAGACTTAATTTGTGACCTAACCTGTGATCTATCCCAGAAGATACCCCATATGCAGTTGGAGAAGATTGTGCATTCTCTTGTTGGATAAGGTGTTCTGTATATGCCTTTTAGATCTAGTTGGTTTGGGGCGCCTGGGTGGCTCAGTGGGTTAACCCTCTGCCTTCGGCTCAGATCATGATCTCAGGGTCCTGGGATCGAGCCCCACATGGGGCTCTCTGCTCAGCAGGTAGCCTGCTCCCCCGCCCTTCCTCTCTGCCTACTTGTTCTCTCTCTCTCTCTCTGTCAAATAAATAGATCTAGTTGGTTTATTGTGTTGAATCCTCTGTTTCCTTACTTATTTTCTGTCTGGTTTTTCTATCCATTATTGTGAGTGGGGTTTTGAAGTCTCTAGCTATTATTGCAGAACTGTGTGTTTTTGCCTTTAATTCTTTTCAGTTTTTGCTTCATATATTTTGATGGGTTGTCATTAGGTATATTCATGTTTATAATTGTTACTTGTTCTGGATGTATTGAAACTTTTATTAATACATAATGTTCTTTTTTTGTCTCTTGCAACTTTTTTTTTTTTTTTTTAAAGATTTTATTTTGAGAGAGTGAGAGCGCCGAAGTAGGGAGAGGGGCAGAGAGTGTGGGAGAGAATCTCATGCATATTTAATGCTGACTCTGATTCAGCCCAGTGTGGGGCCTGATCTTGAGATCATGACCCAAGCCGAAACCAAGAGTTGGATGCTTAACCGACTGAGCCACCCAGGTGCCCCAGCTTTTTTTTATTTAATATTTATTTTGTTTGATATTAGTGTAGCCACTCCTACTCTTTTTTTGGTTATCATTTTCAGGGAATATCTTTTCCTAGCCTTTCACTTTCAACTTGTTTGTGTCTTTGGATCTTGGGTCTTGTGTGGACAAGGTATAACTAGATCATGTGTGGGTTTTTTTTTTTTTTTTTTAAAGATTTTATTTATTTATTTGACAGGGAAAGAGGTCACAAGTAGGCAAAGAAGCAGGCAGGGGGTGGGAAGCAGGCTCCCTGCTGGGCAGAGAGCCTGTTGTGGGGCTTGATCCCAGGCCCTGAGATCATGACCTGAGCCAGAGGCAGAGGCATAACCCACTGAGTCACCCTGGCACCAGATCAAGTGTTTTTATCAGTTTTTCCAGTCTGTCTTTGATGGGAGAATTTAATGCATTTGCATTTAAAATAATGACTGATAGGAGGAACTTCTGTCATTGTGCTTTTTCTTATTCATTTTGTATTTGCTGTGTATGCCTTGAAGCCTTTTTGGCCCTTAATTTCCTGCATTATTATCATTTGTGTTTAGTAGGTATTTTGTAGTGAATTTTTCAGATTCTTTCCTCATTTTCTTTAATGTGTACTGTGTAACTATTTTCTTTGTGGTTAACATGGGATTACATTTAATATCCTAAATTTATAAGACACTAGGTTGAATTTATGTAATTTAACTTCAATAACATGCAGAAATTCTCCTTTACACCTCCATCCCTACCCTTTTCAGTTGCTTATGTCACAGTTTTACAACTTTATATATTGTTCAAAAAGACAAACTAAAACTTTAAAAAAATACTAATTTTCCAAATTATCTAGAAAACAGAATTTCAAGTTACAAACCAAAATTAAAGTAATAATAGCTTTTACACTAATAAATTTTTTTCCTCTTAAAAGTATTAGTCTCTTAAATCCTGTAGGAAACAAAGTACAGTTACAAATCATTGTTATAATAATATTAACTTTTGTAATTGCCCACGTGTTTACCTTTAGTGAGATCTTTATTTTTCCATATGGCTTTGAGTTATTGTCTAGTGTCCTTTCATTTCATCTTGCAGAATTCCTTTGGACATTTCTTGCAAGTAGGCTTAATGGTCATGAACTTCATCAGTTTGTTTATTTTTCAAGATTTTATTAATTTATTTGACAGTGATAGCACAACCTGGGGAGAAACAGGCTGGAGAGGGAGAAGCGGGCTCCCCGCTGAGCAGGGAGCCCAGTGACAGGCTAGATCCCATCATGGGCAGACAATTAATGACTGAGCCACCCAGGTGCCCCTAAATAAATAAAATCTTTATAAAGAAATTTAAATTTGTTTGGAAATGCAGAGGACCTAGAAATAGGGCTATCTTGAACAGTGATGGTAGGGGGTTTGCTGTATTGGATGTCAAGACATGTAAAATGACCACATATAATACAGGGTGAAACTGGCTTGGGTATAAAGTAAGTAGGTTAATAGAATGGATTCAGACATATACGGACACTTAATTGGCAGAGGATTGTGGAAGGGATGATCTTTTTAAATTGTGGTAGGCTCATTGAATATGGGAAAGAGTGAAACTTGTTTTATTCACTATACATAGGAATAATTTCTATGAGATTATAGACCTAATTGTGGAAAGCTGAGCAATACAACTTCGGAAGATAATACAAGAATATATGTATGATCTCATATTAGGAAA
Source organism: Lutra lutra (assembly GCF_902655055.1). Lineage (NCBI taxonomy): Eukaryota > Metazoa > Chordata > Mammalia > Carnivora > Mustelidae > Lutra > Lutra lutra. Next base: position 61,308,882 of record NC_062284.1, read on the forward strand.
AGATTCTTTTTTTAAATGTTAGTTTTCAAGATTTGTATTTTCTTTTTAAGATTTTATTTGTTAGAGAAAGAGAAACAGAGTACAGGCAGGGGGAGCAGCAAGTGGAGGGAGAAACAGGTTCTCCCTTGAGCAGGGCCCTATATGGGACTTGATCAGGGTCATAGGATCATGACTTGAGCTAAAGGCAGACATTTAACTGACTTGATCCAGCCAGGCGCCCTGTTTATTGTAATTGTAAGTGCCACAATAACAAATGTACCATAATGTTGTATCATGACCAAAAGGCATATTGAGAACCCAGAAGACATTGATAATGTTAGAGGACCTTGGTGAGATAATATTAGGAAGCATTTAAATAGAAATAAGGGAATACCACTCTTCTTGAGACAGGTTTCTGTTCTTGGCTTCTGTGGATATTCACTGTTCTGGCTCTCCCCTTAATCCTGCCTTTGGTAGCTCTTTTTTTTTCTGGGTTTTAGGTGAAGGGTAGGAGGATCCCTGGTATACTGTGAAGGGGAGCAGAGAAGTACAGTAACTTTGATCTCTAGCAGCATAAAGGAATCAAGTGCACAGTGGGCTAATAAAGTATAAGGAATTGGTTTGTTGTTCTTGCCTTTGTGTGGAGTTAGTCCATTTTCATGGCTTCAGATGTAGTCTCTGCCACAATGACAGTTCTATTTTTTTTTTTAAGTTCTTACTTATTCATTAATCTCTATTCAGTAATCTCTATGCCCAAAATGGGGCTTGAACTCCTTACCCAGAGAGCAAGAGTCACATGTTCTTCCAACTGAGCCAGCCAGGTGCCCTGACAGTTCTGATTTTTATTGTGTGCCTTGTTTGATTATGTTGCTGGCACTTCAGTCTTACATACCCTAAAGAGAACTGAGCTCTATCCTTCCCAATCCACTCCTTTCATGAACTCCCCTATTTACTGGAACACCATTTTCCCATTTATCCACAGTTGAAACTTTAGCATTGTCTTCGATTTCCTATGAGGGATTAAGATGTCTTAAAGTATTTTAAGAGGTTTTCTTCTGAAGTACTATCTTGTGTATTTAGTAGCTATTATTTTCAAAAGAAAAAGTTGAAAAGGGACCTTTACTTAGTACAATCCTTAGCTTATGGAGGCTTAGAAAAGCCTTAATGATTGAAAGAGGTCAAAGTCTGTAGCTTTGTCCTGAGGGCAACTTTACTTCTGTAGTAGAATTAATATATGTATGAACTAATTAGCAAAACTAGAAAATAAATCTGTTCTCAGATCAGTAGTAGAACCTCTGTTAATACCCACCTCCATTGTGAGGGTGTCTCTGGCTACCCTTTTAAATACAATTTTTTTTTTTTTTTTTAAATTTGACAGAGAGAAATCACAAGTAGGCAGAGAGGCAGGCAGAGAGAGAGGAGGAAGCAGGCTCCCCACTGAGCAGACAGCCCGATGTGGGGCTTGAACCCAGGACCTGGGATCATGACCTGAGCCGAAGGCAGCGGCTTAACCCACTGAGCCACCCAGGCGCCCCTCTGGCTACCCTTTTAAAAATGCAGCACTCTCCCCTCAAAATACATAGTTGTACATGCTCACTCACTATACATTACTACTTATTTCCTGTCTCTGCTTTTTTTTTTTCTTTCCTCATAAATACTTAACACAATCCAATGTATTTTCCTCATTTGTCTGGTTTATTGCCTGTCTTGCCCTCTTCTCCCAACTTAAGTGTAAGCTCCATGAAGGCAGGGATTTTTGTTATTCTTGGCTGATGATTTTAACTGCAAAGTCTTATCCATCGTAAACATTGGAATATATAAATACTGAGGTGTTAGAGGCCTTTGTGAATTATGTGAGTAAATGAATTAGGTTATAAAAGTTGGACGGTAGATGTTTCCCAAAATTTGGTTTGCCTTTTGCTGCTTGTTCAGTCAAAAGACAAAACCAAGCCAAAGAACAGGGAAAAAGAGTAAGGGTTTTACTTGCTACCAGTAAGGAGAACATCAGGACTATTTCCACAAGCAATGTCCTCACGAACAACAACACTGCGAAAGTTTTAAGCTAAGGGCTATTCAGGAAGGGGCGTGACTATGGAGAGTTCTATATAGAATGGGGGCAAAAGTCATCCTGGTTGACAGAATCCAGGTCCTAGTTGATTGAATCCATGTGGGCCAGCAAAGGTTGGCATCATCAGTTCTCTGTTCCAATTAGCTCACTGTTGGAGTGCTCAGAAGGTTTTGAATCCTGCAAAAATGACTCAAGAATGTAGGATACGTGTTAGGTCATTGTTTACTTTTGAAACAGCACTGGGAATTTTATTATTGATTGATTGTCTTTGATAGGGTTAGGCTAATTCCTGGTCTGGTAGAGACTGTTAGTTTTTGCATTCCCTCTGTTCTCTTAGAATCCTTAACTGTGGAGGTTTTTTTTTGTTTTGTTTTGGGGTTTTTTTGTGTGTGTGTGTGTGTGTGTGCGTGCGCGCGCACGCGCGCGCGTGTTTGTTGTTTTTTGTAATTCCCACACCTAAGCAAGTTCTGCAAGAAGTGTGCTTGGGCAAGTAGTACAGGTAGGAGATAGAACACATAATGGCTGGGGGCCTAAAAGAACTTCTTGTGTGTTAAGACAGCTATGACTGGTCTTTTTTTCCCCCTAGGTATCCCTAACCCTGTCTGCCTACACAGAGAGTACTAACTAGCAGAATAATTGGGTCAAGTACTTTCAAGCTCTGAACATTTTTTTCCTATTTTTAATCTTTACATATTTATGCTACATTTTGTGGTTATTCTCTGAATGATGTTAGCCTTAGGGACCCTTTAGATAAAGTTGTTCATTGGAGTCTTACTTAATGTTCAGAGCAAATACACTTTATGAAGTCAGGTTGCAGTTTTGATTCAGCTTTGTTATGATAATTAAGCAAAATATTTGAATTAAATGTGAATGCTACTCAGTCATATTTTATGCGACTGTAGGCAAAGATTTTGGATTTTAGGCTTAGAACCAGCTAAGTCCTCTCTGAGGATTGACCATTAAAATGCAAAATACAGTCTTTGTTTCTCTTCAGCTGTCTTCTTTATGGGAATGGGCAGTTTGCTTAGAGAATGAAGCCAGTCACCTCTTAACCTAGATCTTCTTCCATTTCATTTGATTAAATAGTAATATTTAGTATTATGTAGGGGCGCCTGGGTGGCTCAGTGCGTTTGAGCCTCTGCCTTCGGCTCAGGTCATTATCTCAAGGTCCTGGGATCGATTCCCGCATCGGGTGCTCTGCTCAACAGGGAGCCTGCTTTCCCCTCTCTCTCTGCCTGCCTCTCTGCCTACTTGTGATCTCTCTGTCAAATAAAAAAATATATATTTAGTATTATGTAGTATTATGATTTCACTGCTTTTCCATTGATAAATTTTTTGCTCCTATGCTGAGTTCAGGCTGTACTCTTTTTTTTTTTTTTAAGATTTCATTCATTTATTTGAGAGAGCGTGCACGTAAGCGCATAAGCAGGGGGAAGGGACTGAGCAGGGAGCCCCATGCAGGACTCAGTCCCAGGACCCTGAGATCATGACCTGGGCAGAAGACTGGCACTTAACTGACTGAGCCCCAGGAGCCCCAGGCTGTCTGTTGAATATATTTTGTTGTCAGAGGGCAACAGTAACAGCTGTGTCTCTGGAGCCAGACTGATGGGCTTTGATCCTGGTTCTGCCTCTTATTGTTGGACTTCTGAATCTCAGCTTCTGCAAAATAGGAATAGTAATGTTTCAAGGGCTATTTTGACAGTTAAATGAGTTAAAACATACTGTGTTTAATTAAAACAGGTACATGATAAGGCTAAGTAGATACTTGTTGTTTTCATTTGTAAAATAAAAAGTGTAAGGGCACCTGGGTGGCTCAGTCATTAAGGGACTGCCTTTGGCTCAGATCATGATCTCAGAGTCCTGGGATTGAGCCTGGCAGGGAAGCCTGCTTCTCCCTCTCCCACTTCCCTAGCTTGTGTTCCCTCTCTTGCTGTCTCTCTCTCTGTCAAATAAATAGATCTTTAAAAGAAAAAAAAGTAGGGACGCCTGGGTGGCTCAGTTGGTTAAGCAGCTGCCTTCGGCTCAGGTCATGATCCCAGCGTCCTGGGATCGAGTCCCACATCGGGCTCCTTGCTTGGCGGGGAGCCTGCTTCTCCCTCTGCCTCTGCCTGCCATTCTGTCTGCCTGTGCTCGCTCGCTCTCCTCTCTCTCTGACAAATAAATAAAATCTTAAAAAAAAAGAAAAATGTAAAAAAAAAAGAAAAAGAAAAAAAGTATAGTATACAGTGATTATCTTTTCAGGATAACAGAGAAAACCTTTTCTGATCATGCTAAATAGCATCTCCTATTAACTCTTCATCCCTTACCCTCCTATATTTTATCATGTGGCACTTACCATTTCTTGATATTAAAGGTTAAGTTTGTTTTCTCCTACTGGAGTATAAACTCTGTGAGGGTAAGAACTTTGTATTATTCATAGTTGTGTTCCCTCTGGTGCCTAAAACAGTATGTCTGACTTATAATAGGAATTCAACAAATATTTGGTTAATAGATGAATAAATTAAGGTATATGATGGCAACTAAAGGTTTTTTAGGGGGCATCTGTTAGATCATTTTAATGAGTTACTGCTTTCTGTGAGGGAACACATTTTGTTTTGGCAGTGCCTCTGAACTTTTGTTGCTAAAGTCACTTAAAATCTTATCCGTCTCTTTTGTTAAGCTATATGTGAAACAGAGCCTGAACAGCCTGTTCGACATTACCCATTATGGGTGAAAGTAGAAGGTGAAGTAGATCCAGAGCCAGTTTATATCCCAACGCCTTCTGTCATTGAGCCTATGAAGCCATTGTTGTTGCCTCAGCCAGAAGTGTTACCTGCTACTGTGAAGGGCAAAGTGCTCACTGGAATTAAACCTGCACGGGCTTATACTCCCAAACCCAATCCTGTGGTAAGCCCAGAGTTTCATCTTTTGTTGCAAGTTACAAAAGTCATTTGTAAAGATAATGGATTTCAACCAGATTTTTGGTTTGTATTCTGTGAATCATTTTGCTTTTAAGTAATACACCTGTAAGCATCAATCTTTAATTAGCTTAATTGCTGGCACTTTAAATGTCATTAAAAGTGGAGTGAATATACTAAGAATTCCTACTGTTTTTAAGGATAGCCAAATCTCTCTTCAGGAAGATCATATAAAGTTGTGTTCAAAAGTGTTTTAAAGATCCTGTTCTTACTCCTGTAATGTAGGATATTGAGTAATTGAGAGGTAGTGCATACATATTTTTAGTAGGAAAGCATTCGGAAAAGTTTTAAGAAGTAACTCATCTTTTTAAAGCTGACTTCTTTATATACAGTAACAGTAAAGATTTAAGTAATAGTTCATATATGACTATGAAGATTGATAGGTAAAAGAGCTGATGCTTTTTCTGTTAAGAGCTTAAGCATTTCTGATGATTAAATCCGTTTCAGTCTTAAAGATGCCTTAGTGTGGTGCTATTCAATGTGGTCTTTGTGCCGATCCAAAACTACTTGTTACTAGGATATGATGAAATAAATATAGAAAATGGGAGTAACTATTTAGAAACTTTTACAGATACTTGATAGAATAATTTTATATGTATTAAACCTAATACTAAAATACTTGGGCTTGTATTTTACATGTCTTTTGTTTTTCTAAAAACATTTTACAAAAGGATCAGTCTGTGTTGGATTGGTAATTCAGAAATGTGTCCTCATTGCAGATAATTTGAGAAGCACTGCTCTGATGTGACCTGAGATTTCTTGGTAGAGAACCAGATCCTTTCTGACTGCCCGAGATTTAACACCTATTGATTCTGCTCGTTAAAATTTGCATTTAAAAATTTCAAATGTTGTAATAGAGATAAAGATGAAACATTCTTTTCCTTTTGGAGTCTAGAATGTTTTTTCCCCCACTGTATTGAATGTTTTGTTTTATGAAACTTACAGATTCGGGAAGAGGACAAGGATCCAGTGTACTTGTACTTTGAGAGTATGATGACTTGTGCCCGAGTTCGAGTATATGAACGAAAAAAAGAGGAACAGAGACAACCATCACCATCCCCATCCCCATCATTTCAGCAGCAGGGCTCATGTCAGTCTAGTCCCGAGAACTGTAGTGTAAAGGTGATTTACTTATTGCCTAATTTGTCTTTTTAACTTCCATTTCCCTGTTGCTAGTATTAGAATTTACATCACTATCAGAAAAATTTGGAGTCATTCTTGAAGGGCAGAGAAATGTCATATGATGAGTGTATCAGTTTGTTTCTCTGCATATTTGTTTTAGAGAACAATCCCTTAAGGTTATTTAAAGTACTATTCTTTCTGAAGCTGAAGTAATTTTTAAAAGTTTATAAACATTTCTGAGTTTTATTAAATCATTTTTCTGTGATTATTAGGATTTGTATCTGCATTAGTGATTTTTCAGATTAACTGAAGCTTGTTCTATTAAACATCGAATTTTTTGCCTTCTTTACTAGAATACACTACATATAAAGTGTGCTGTTAATTTTTTTCTTGGTGACTCAGTTACTGTCAAGGACATTAGAGAGCTAGGCTGTTCGTTTTTGCCAAGGCTTATATAATATGATAGTAATGCAGCTGTGCATATAGATGTGAAGCTGTTGACACTTGAGTCTTTCTGCTGTTTTAGGCTTCTTTCAGAAATTCAATGTTTATGTCCTAGTTTCTGTTGGTAATTATTTTGTGTTGAAGTATTTGTGTTATACCCTTCTTTAGGAACCTGATTCTGAACAGCAGCCATTGAAACCAGTCACCTGTGACCTAGAGGATGATTCTGATAAATTGCAAGGTCTGTTTGAAAATTAAGTCTTAAGTCATTTTATAGTAATTATGGGACACACACACACACCCAAAACATTTTTACCTACCCCTTTTCTAGCTTCTTCTAAAAATAGAGATGGTAGAGAAGTCTTTTCCTATTATTTGGACTGTTTATCACTCCTACTAAAAAATAAAATTCATTCATGTTGATATGGCATGTTATTTCATGAGACACTTAGGATATGGTTAATGATTCTCTCTCTTGTTTTTTTAAGATTTATTTATTAGAAACAGTACAAGTGGGGGGCAGGGGCAGAGGGAGAGAGAGAGAGTCCTTAAGCAGACTCCCAGCTGAGCGTGGAGCCCAATGTGGGGCATGATCCCAGGACCCCGAGGTCATGACCTGAGCCCAAATCAAGAGTTGGATGCTTAACTGAGCCACCCAAGCGTGCCCTCCCTTTTTAATGGCATGATACACATGAAAAGTGGTATTATTTTTATAGCATATTGAGGTATTTGGGGGAGGCTGCTGGGGTAAAGAGAACCTGTCTGAGAACATAGCCACCTTGAAGGCTGAGGGCATCTATATCCTGACATACTTGTAATTAGCACAATGGTTGGGGGATTGTGCTGTAGAAATCAGTGAAACAGACATCCAGTTAACACGTTGCTATGAATATAAATACCTGGTGAGCTAAATAATCTGCGCATAATGTAGAAATGGAGCAGTCATATCTAGTGTCACAGAAGTAATTCAGAAGTATTTGCAGTAGAAGCTAGAAGTAGAATACACTTTTTAACCACAATAGTGGTTAAAAATAGTCTCTCTCTTGTTCTTTAGGATTGAATCTAGCTATCACATGTTACAAAGTGTCTTGCAAGTGTCTTTGCTTTTCCTGTATGGATAGCAGAACACCAAACTATATCAAATCTTAACCTTGGTTATAGGTCATGCTTTGTTTGCAAGGTGTTAACACTTTCTTATATAATAGTTACGGCTTTTGGAGCAGTCTTAAAGTGAGACTCTCTTTTTACTAGTGACCCCAAGCAGCAGGATATCCTATTATAGTATGATTCTCTGGAATATTCCTTTTTCATGGAAAAGTCCCAAATTGTGAGTTGTTAAATCACCACTGGAAGTACGTGGGATTCAGACACCGGGCAACTGCTCAATTTCTGTGCTGTTGGCACTTTTCTGAGAACCCAGGGAAAGTAAAAATCTTTTAAAGTTCAGTACAAAATGCTATGATGCAGAAATATCTTTCAATTCCTTATCAGAGAAAAGCTGGAAGTCTTCCTGCAACGAAGGGGAATCCTCTACCTCCTATGTGCATCAGAGGTCACCAGGTGGTCCCACCAAACTGATAGAAATCATCTCAGACTGCAACTGGGAGGAGGATCGGAACAAGATTTTGAGCATCTTATCCCAGCACATCAATAGCAACATGCCACAGTCACTTAAGGTGGGCAACTTCATCATTGAGTTGGCTTCTCAGCGAAAGAGCCGGGGTGAGAAGAACCCTCCTGTTTATTCTTCTCGTGTGAAAATCTCTATGCCATCATGCCAAGACCAAGATGATATGGCTGAGAAATCTGGATCAGAGACTCCTGATGGTCCATTATCCCCTGGGAAAATGGATGATATCTCTCCTGTGCAGACAGATGCCCTGGCTTCAGTGAGGGAGAGATTACATGGAGGCAAAGGTCTGCCTTTTTACGCAGGGCTTTCTCCTGCAGGGAAGCTTGTGGCCTATAAACGTAAACCCAGTTCAAGCACATCTGGGCTTATCCAGGTGAGAATTGCCTTTAATCTGGATGTAGCACCTTTTTCTACTTAGGTAACATCTCGATTTTTCAGAGCCCTTTGTGGGCCTTATATCATTTATCTTCACATTTCCTGGGAACTGGGTGACAAACCATCTCTTTTTGTAATAGGCCTAGTTTATAAATGCATACCTCGAGTAAATTTTTGACACATTTACAAACGAACTGTGGAGCCCTATATTAGCTTATGATTTTATTTCTATCTTCTCAGAAAGTTCCTAACTCTCAAAATTTTACTGCTTGGGCTCTACTGATACTTTGACAACTATACTAAGGAGTTCCATCTAGTTCTTGGGATTATTATTAATAAATAGCTTTCAAAACAAAACAAGGTGAAATTGATTATAAGATAGTAGTATATGGTTGGAAGCTTGGAGAAAATTTTAGTTTTGCAAGGTGTTACTGAAAAGTATAAAACTTCTAAAAATTGCATTTTTTTCTTTATTTGGTCCATAGTAGGGTTTTTGCTAATATGATGATTGTCATAGTACAAATAAATCCTTGTTGTTTAGTAATTTAGACAGGTTATATTAGTAAAACTACACCGGCATCTAGAAAAGCCTTTGGAAGGAGAAGTTTTGAAGTAAAATGTAATTTTAGTAAAAAGGTTTTCTCCTCTTGCTCAGTGATATTAAATGCACTTTTATGTCAGAGTAGCAAATGGGTGGAAGTGTCTGACATGCTTGCTACGGTTACTTGACTTTATTAGCTTGACCACTTCTCTGGGCTGTGGACTGTTCCATTAATATGACTCTTTGACTTATCTACTTAATTAAAAACTTTTTATTGCAGTTTAGTCTTGATGGTGCTATGTAACTGGTTCTGTTGGTATTTCTTGAGGGGAACAGTGTTTTCTTATTTCATTTATTGTTTGATACTTTGAGAACAGAGACTGAGAACTGAGCTCATTTCTAGTGAGACTTGGGGACCCCCCCCCCAAATACAGGTTTAGAAATTTGTGTTCTCTCCTGTCTAGGAAAGCCACAATAAAATACGATTTTGCCTAAGCGGTCAGGCCCCTGTAATGTAGGCTTTGGGGAAGCTGTTGAATAGTCTTCAGAGCAAGCCCCAAAGGAGAAGATGAGGTATTTTAGACCTCCAGAGACCCTGAAAAACTACAGTAAACTTTCCTTTAGGTTGGAAAGATCACATTCTTTATATCAAACTCGAGGCAGAGATATTCCTGATCTATCTGGGAATAATTGTGGTTTCATTTAAGTAATAAAGAGTAATTTTTGTCTTTGAGGAGAGGTTGGCTTGCTGTAGCTATTCTCTTTACCAGTTTCCTATTACTTTAGAGAGTAGGGGTTTCTCCACCACACTTCACCCTCTCCCCCTTTCAGTGATGGAAAGGAGGAACAGAAAAGGATGTCTTCTCTAGTCACCCAGGAATAGGACTTTGAGGACATGGGTAAGAAATTAGAGAAGGTTTTTTTTTTCCTTTCTTTTTTAAAAAAACAATTGTGCAGTCCCAGATGGACAGTGTGTCAGCTCAGGCAGTAGAGAAAAATCCTTACCTTATTTATTGACTACTTGTTCTGGTTGCCAGTGATTGTTTCTAAAGTTATAATTGAGTTTCTTCTAGCTTTTATCTTGAGCTCAAGTTTTGTCCAAGACATAACAGTATCTTCAGAGTTGAGTGTTTTAAAGACTGAAGGGGGAACCTTTTGGGTTAGGATATTATAACAATGGCTTTCTTGAAACTTAAAAGTAGATTCACCATCTATTTTTCAAATATGAAGGATGCTTGAAGGGACCCTTGAGAGGGCTTAACTGTGCCTCCTTGGTCTTGTCAGAGAGATTCTGTTGAACACAGCTATTCATTTTTTGGTGGTGATTGTTAATAGTTTAATCACAATTGCTTAAGTAAAACCGTTGGATGATTCCTTAGATTTGACTGTGCCTCTCACATATCTAGGAGCAGATATTGATGAACTAAGATAGTCTGTTTCCAAACTACCAAAATGAAGATGAGATTAGTTCAGAATATCAGATGGCAGCTTTTTTTTTTCACCTTCTAATATTCAGATTATGTATCAAATGGAAAAAGTCCATTTCTTTTTCCCTTTAAATCTGAAGAATAGACCTTTAAAACCTTGTAAAAATGATACCCCTGTCAAGGGAGATAAGTTAGCAAGAGAATTTTATCTTTACAGAATTTCTCTTTGCCACTTGTTTCAGGTTAATGGTAAGAGTTACCCGCAGGCTAAGTTGCTATTGGGACAGATGGGGGCATTGCATCCAGCCAATAGGCTAGCTGCTTATATCACAGGCAGGTTGCGACCCTCAGTCCTGGACCTCTCAACCCTCAGTACTGTCATCTCCAAGGTAGCATCCAATGCCAAGGTGGCTGCATCCAGGAAACCACGTACCCTGTTGCCTTCAACATCCAATTGCAAAACGGCATCCTCCTCTGGCCCTACAACAAATCGCCCTGGGAAGAATCTGAAGGCATTCGTCCCGGCAAAAAGACCAATTGGTAAGTTGAACTGTATATATATTTTAGAAAGGCCTGTGCCTTGGTGCTTGGCCAGTGGATACAAGTATAGAGGTCGTGAAAATTAGAGAAATATAGAATTGGCATTGTTCTTATTCTTGATGGCTGTCTTTCCTGACCTTGTCTGTTTTTGGTAATTCTTCCTGACCACTTATGATAGTAGATGAATTGAACTCTAGTTAATAGTTAATTTCCAGACTTTTAGACTGGTTTTATTAATATAGAAAAGACTTAGATTTTTAATTTTGTTTTTTAAAAAAGGAAGACTTACTCTTAAATACTTTACCTAATTTAATATTTCTTTTATGGGCACTGGTATTTTTGTAACCAGTCATATATATGTTCCTTGAACTTATGAAACCAAGGAGCTAGCAAATCCAAGGGGGTTGAGTTTGTGTAGTATAGGCTTAGAATAAAAAGCTCTTGAAAAACAAGTTGGAAGTGTTGCTTTATTCTATTTATCCTGTTCTGTGAATGAAAACCTCATTTGTTTAATATTTCAATGCTGGAGTCTGTAATAAATTACCTTCTGAAAGTATTTTGTGTTTTAGCATTGCGAGTATATGTAGTCAGTTTATTGAATTCTTCTTTTTGTTGTTCATATCTGTTTAGGACTCTAAGTGTCCATTGCTGTATTCTTATTCCTCTGATGGGAAATTGAAATAATCCGGCTGAATGCTGGAGTTATATGAAGATGGAGGACAAGCATTGTATGCCTTAAAAAGACCCCATTTTACCATTTTTAAAGTAGCTTTAACTGGTGATTTTAAGTCCTCTCCTGCCCTCTTTTGAAAAGTGTCTTTATACACTTCAGAAATAATGTAAAACTTAACTGTCTCATAAGAGGATAGCAGTTACAAAGAAGCGGAGGTGCTGGGACAGGAGGAAGTGGTGAAACAAGTTTTTAAAATTAGAGTTAGGGGAAGAAAAATCTCCTTACGACGTTCTTCACTGTTTAGATGATGAAGTTGTGTGCTGCTGTATTGCCTTTTTTTTTTTTTTTTTTTTAAAGATTTTTATTCATTTATTTGACAGAGAGAGATCACAAGCAGGCAGAGAGGCAGGCAGAGAGAGAGGAGGAAGCAGGCTCCCTGCTGAGCAGAGAGCCCGATGCAGGGCTCGATCCCAGGACTCTGAGATCATGACCTGAGCCGAAGGCAGTGGCTTAACCCACTGAGCCACCCAGGTGCCCCGCTGTATTGCCTTTTTAGTGTCCTGGCAATTTGGCTATATTGCACAGTCAAAAGAATCTTAGTAGGAACACCCAGTTTTAATCCCTTTCATAGTATTATAAAGGTTTGGTTTGGGTTGAGAGAAGTGTTTGATTTCTGTGGGTGGAAATTGGCACATATCATGCAGGTAGGTAGTACCTGTAAGAAATTGACCCAGTGGTGCACAATAAATGTTGATAAACACAATCACTAAGAGGATAAAATATGAGAACTGAAGATATTTGACCTGCAAATTTTTATTTGCAGCGGCTCGACCCTCTCCTGGTGGTGTGTTCACACAGTTTGTGATGAGTAAAGTTGGAGCCCTGCAGCAGAAGATACCTGGAGTTAGCACACCCCAACCCCTAACAGGGCCACAGAAGTTCAGTATCAGACCTTCTCCAGTAATGGTCGTCACACCTGTGGTTTCTTCTGAGCCAGTTCAGGTGTGCAGCCCTGTGACTGCTGCTGTCACTACTACCACCCCTCAAGTGTTTTTAGAGAATGTTACTGCTGTGACACCTATGACTGCTCTTTCTGACGTGGGAACTAAAGAAACTACTTATTCTTCTGGTGCCACCACTGCAGGGGTTGTTGAGGTTTCTGAAACTAATACCAGCACCCCTGTAACACCTTCCCAGTCTACAGCCACTGTGAACCTTATCAAAACGACTGGGATAACTACCCCTGTGGCTTCAGTTGCTTTTCCTAAGTCTTTGGTAGCATCTCCTCCAACTATAACTCTTCCTGTTGCTTCCACTGCCTCCACCTCCATAGTCGTGGTGACCACAGCTGCATCTTCCTCCATGGTGACCACACCAACTTCATCTCTGGGCTCTGTTCCCATTATACTCTCGGGAATTGATGGGAGTCCACCAGTGAGCCAGAGACCAGGTAAGGCCTAGATGTTACTAGCTGGTTTACCTACCATACAACTGTTTATATCACTTATGGTTTTGTTAGGATCACGGATATATCAGGGTAACAGTGTGGGTGTTTCTGCTGTAACATGATACATGGATTCCTGAAAACCTTGACCTTCTGCAAAACTGAAAACTGAAAATAATAGACCTCATGGTTAATAAAGGGTTAGGACAAGTTACTAAAAATCTCTGCAACTTTGTAACCAGAGCACTGATAAAAACCGTAACTGGTACTTTGGAGATAAATTGAACAGACTTGACAGATGGTTTAGTGTGGAGCTGGAGATTTTCTGAGGAGATGAAAAATACTCAAAAACAGGGGCGTCTGGGTGGCTCAGTGGGTTAAGCTGCTGCCTTCAGCTCAGGTCATGATCCCAGGTCCTGGGTTCCAGCCCCGCATCGGGCTTTCTGCTCAGCAGGGAGCCTGCTTCCTCCTCTCTCTCTGTCTGCCTCTCTGCCTACTTGTGATTTCTCTCTGTCAAATAAATAAATAAAATCTTAAAAAAAAAATACTCAAAAACATTATAATGGAAATACTGGCTGAATCTGAAATAATGTATGGGAGTGGAGTTCTGAGCCAGTAGAGCCGCCATCAAGATGGGCACAGCACGAAGTGTACTTCTGTGTGCTGAGAGCTAGGTCTGTGCATCTCTGAGGGAACCCAAATGTAGGGATTCCTTTCTGGGGGGTGGGGGTGGGGGCTGTGTGTGCTTCTTTTTATTTTGATTTTTTAAAAGATTTTATTTATTCATTTTCCAGAGAAGAGAGCATGTGCACACATGTGCATGCACACAAGCAGGGGGGAGCCGCAGGCAGTGGGAGAAGCAGGCTCCCGGCTGAGCAGGAAGCATGGTGTGGGGCTCCATCCCAGGACCTGGGATTATGGGATAATGACCTGAGCCGAAGGCAGATGCTTAACTGACTGAGCCACCCAGGCGTCCCTGTGTGTGCTTCCTTTTAATTAAAAAAGAGAACAAAGGGCTTTTGCCATGCTACAGCCAGGCTAAGGGCTTTTCTCTCCTTGCTGAAGATTAAGACTCTAGGTCCTTTTACCTAGTAAAAATCATTTGTGAATCTGACCAACTCCCGTATACTACTGACATTGACATTATCCTTCTATTTATTATTTTGTATGAACTGATTGAGATAGAAATAAGGAGGCATATTTCTTTGTTTAGGAATCTGTACGTTTATCAACTTTTCAGTTAAAGTTTTTTTGTAGGCTTATGTTAAGTGAATATAAAATAGGAATATCCTACACTTGGCTAATTTTTTATATCCTAATTCAACCAGCTAAAATAAATGGTTCTCTTAATGTACTCAGAATTACTATTTAAGAGTGAGAGACTTCACAGGACTTAAGGGGAAATAAGTAGGCAACAATAATTCTTTGGTCATTGATATTTTTCCTACTAAGTATTTTTGCATTTAGTGACATAGTCTAAATCTCTATCAGTGTTTTAGGAATGAAGTGATTTGGGAGTTAGTTTAAAGTTGAAGGTCTTTCCAAAGGATAAATGAATCATGGATTAAATTTGTTGTCTTCTGCTTCTCCCCATATATATAAAATTAAACATGATTAGTTTAATATGCAGTTTCAGAACTGAGATTGTTGTTGATAAAGCCATTTTGATTTCCTGTTGGATCTCAAGGTTTATATCTTGTCATATTTTAACTTGAGATTTTTCTAAAAGATATGGATTCCAACCCTTTACTTCTGTCATGAAGCTATAAAGTAGTTTGTTTAGCTTTTTGTGGTTCGCTGTTTCTCAGATTTCAGTCACTTGGAATATACATTCAGGTATTTTGCTCTGATTCTCATTTGTATTATTATTGACTTAATATTCTTATTTAAATAAACTCCTTTGTTTGCTTAAATGTATTTTTTAAAGGAGCTATTTTACTGTAATTGGAAACCAACATTACTTGTCGTAACAGAGGTTTACTCCATAGATAAATACATTAGAAACAATAATAAAAAGAAATACATTCTAGCTAGCTACCATGTTAATATGTAGCTTGCACTCTGTTAATGAAGAAACCTAGAAAATGCTGATGTAATATCAAAGACTAGTATTTTCTTCTGTATATAATCAGAAGATTAAAATGGAAAAAGAAATTACTTTCTGACAATATGATATGGTGATATACTATATCCATATACCATCTAAAAATATCTTCTGTAATACCACTTGAGGAAATACTAATGTTAACAGATTTTCTTAACTGTTCTTTTTAAAATGGAGCTGACTCTGGTAACTTCTAAGTGTGTAATTTTGTTTTAGGTTCATAAAGAGGATCCCAACTCGGGTACTTAGACATCTGTGACTTTTTCATTTAACTTCTTTTTCCTTTCCCTTCTTAGCCCTACCTGCATGTGAATAAATACTTGAATATTTTGTGTGTCTGTTAAAGGTTGCTTTCATTCTCTGAATTAAGAGTGCTTTGGGTTTGACCCACTCTCTAAAATGTTCTTTGAATAGAAATGTTCAGGAAATTAAGAATGCTTTAACGTGTTTCTTAATTCATATAATAGGTGGATGTTTTTTATTTAAATTGCACCCCCCCCCCCCAACAGTTTGGTCTTCACATTTTATTTCACTTTCAAGAGTAGTTCTGGATCTTACATATAATTTGTCATGTAAATGTTAGGAGCATAATTTCCTTTTAGAAGTTTGATATGTTTTGTGGGTAGAATACTTACCTGATAGTGTCACATGTTAAACTGATTCGTTTGGTTTGTTGATTTTTTTATTTAGCGACAAACTAATGAAAATATTTATTAATAATGTTAAGTAAGTTCACTAATTTGAATGGTAATGTTAGATTAGTTTCATTTCTGCCCAACATCACCGTTACTCCTGCCTTTTTATCCCCGTGACCAAAAATCTGTCTGTAGATTGTTGGTATTATTATTTTTCTCTGTCTTCAGTATTTCTAAATATCTCTTCCAAACGTTGAAGTGGGACTTTAGGTACTATTAATGATTTGAAATTTTTTAAAATTCACATCTTTTGCATTAAATTTTTGCTTTTTCTGTTTGTTTTAAAACTATCTTTTGCCTCTTCCTAACCAGGCTTTATTTCCCTGCTTCTTTGATGTCTCTTAATTTCATTCCATTTTTTGGGGGTATGTATTTTTTTTTTTTTCTTCTGAAAAATAATTTCCACAGATCTTTACGCTTTGGTTATTTGTCAGTGTATTTTAAAAGCCAAGGAGTTTTTTATGCCTCGCAATTTTTAGTCCTTGACTTTATCTTACTTGAGTATGACCTATGAAATGAAGTCATAATTTTAGTGTTAATGACCTGAATTATAAGGTTGAAGAAGAGCATTTTATCATGAATGATCTGTTTAACTTTAATGAGAGTCGAGATTTAGAGGTCTGCCATGTTTTTCATTAGGCAGAGGCATTATCTCTTTAAATGCACCTCTTAACAATTGATGCTTTTTTTCCTTCTTTCTTTTTTTAACCATTCTGAGCGTAAGGTCCTACAATGTCTTGATAATTAGGTTTTAAGATAAATTGTTCTCAGCCATAGGACTGTTAAGTAACGTATGATAGAGGTACAGGATTTCACCAACTGTATAATTCAAATTAGAAATTATTTATAGTGTGGTCAGATCTTATGTCCTAATAGTTTTTCCTATATGGATTAAAGTGAACTGATACTATGTTTCTGTTTTCTGTTTTTCAGAAAATGCCCCTCAGATTCCAGTGGCTACTCCTCAGGTCTCTTCTAACACAGTGAAACGTACTGGACCTCGATTGTTGCTGATTCCAGTGCAGCAAGGTTCTCCTACTCTTAGACCTGTTCCAAACACACAGCTTCAGGGGCATCGGATGGTCTTGCAGCCTGTTAGGAGCCCAAGTGGGATGAATCTATTCAGGCATCCTAACGGGCAGATTGTTCAGCTCCTCCCCTTGCATCAGCTTCGAGGCTCTAATACCCAGCCCAACTTACAGCCTGTTATGTTTCGGAACCCAGGTATAAAACTGGAGATCTTTCTGATGAGTTTTTCTTTTGTTGAATCATTTGGCCGCATGGGATGTTAATACACCAGGATTTCTTAGTCTCTTAGAGTTAACCTGTCAAAAAGAAAAGCATACCTTGAAAGTCTTTATACAGGCAGTGATCATTTAAAAAAAAATTTTTTTTTTTCTTATCAGGCTCTGTGATGGGGATCCGGTTACCTACTCCTTCCAAACCTTCAGAGACTCCACCATCTTCTGCTTCGTCCTCTGCTTTCTCTGTTATGAATCCTGTAATTCAGGCTGTTGGGTCTTCTCCAGCAGTGAATGTTATCACTCAGGCACCATCATTGCTTTCTTCTGGACCTAGTTTTGTGTCTCAGTCTGGTACACTGACCCTGAGGATTTCCCCTCCTGAACCACAAAGCTTTGCAAGTAAAACAGGTTCTGAGACCAAAATAACCTATAGTTCAGGAGGGCAGCCTGTTGGTACAGCCAGTCTTATTCCTCTCCAGTCTGGTAGTTTTGCTTTGTTGCAGCTCCCTGGACAAAAGCCTGTTCCCAGTTCCATTCTTCAACATGTTGCTTCTCTTCAGATGAAAAGAGAGTCTCAGAGTGCAGACCAGAAAGATGGAACAAGCTTTTTAAAAAGAGAGCAGGATACTAAGAAGGCCCTACAGTCAGAAGGAGAAGCTATAGATTCTGGGGCTAATGTAATAAAGCAAAACTCTGGGGCTGCTGCGTCAGAAGAAATCCTGCATGATTCCTTGGTAGATGGGGGTGATCATTTAGATGAAGAATCCCTTACAGAAGAGGGTCCTATAATTGTTAAACCTTCTCAGCACTCCTGTACCACTGGTTCACACCTAGGTGAAGACTATAAAGATGTTGATGAAGAGTATGGGATTAGAAATCTTAACAGTTCCAAAGAAAAACTGACTGTTCTAGAAGTTAAGACCATTTCCAAAAAAGCCAGCAATGTGACAGTCCAAAGTGTAAGTAGTATACAGCTTAAAAAGCTTGGTGATGTGAAAGTGGAACAACAGAAAGGATTAGAAAATCCAGAGGAAAAATCAAATGAATTTCCAGTCATCTCTAAGGAAGAAAGTAAACTCGAATTATCAGGGAGCAAAGTTGTGGAGCAGCAATCTATTCCACAGCCAGAGGCCAAGGAGAAGGGATGTGGAGACTCTCTGGAGAAGGACAGTATTAGGGAGAGATGGAGAAAACACCTGAAGGGCCCTCTGACCCAGAAATGTGTTGGAACTTCACAAGAATGCAAGAAAGAGGCAGATGAGCAGTTAGTTAAAGAAATAAAGACCTGTCAGGAAAATTCTGATGTGTTTCAACAAGATCAAGGCATCTCTGATCTACTTGGAAAAAGTGAAACTACTGAAAATGTCAGAGGTTTAAAAACTGAATGTGATTCTTGGAGTAGGATTTCTAGTCCTACAGCCTTCTCCAGTGTTCCGAGGAGAGCCACAAAAGGGAGCAGAGGGGAAGGACATTTTCAAGGTCACTTACTGCTGTCAGGAGAACAGATACAACCAAAGCAAGAGAAGAAGGGTGGGCGAAGCAGTGCTGACTTGACTGTTTTGGATTTGGAAGAGGAGGATGAGGAAGATGAGAATGAGAAAACCGATGATTCTATTGATGAGATTGTGGATGTTGTTTCTGACTACCAGAGTGAGGAGGTTGATGATGTAGAAAAGGTGGTGAGCCCATTTTTGTTGTGACTGAAACCTCAAGAATTTAAAATGATTTATTAGAGACAGTAGCTTTTGCAGAAGATCACTAAGACTTGATACATTGATTTGGATGCCTAGGTTTAGATCATGATTAAATGACTTCATAGTTTTTAGGCTATGTCAGTCAAGTAACATTTATTGAGCTTATATTGTTCTTTGAGACATACCTGCTATAATGGAAAGGCTGGCTTATGCCTTTGGGGGATAGATGTTTGAGAGTACTTTCAAGTTAGGTTTAAAAAAAAAAAAAAAAAGCCTGAAACTCCTGCTCCTATTTGTGCTCAGGTTTTTTGTTGGTTTTGGTTTTTTTGTTTTGTTTTTGACATTTTCTGTGTGAAGCCTGTCTGGTAGCTACATAAAGAACAGGGAATGGGTAAACTTAAAACTAGAGAACTTACTGCTTACATTTAGAGAAATGTTTCTCTTTTTGGAGAAAAATGGAAAATACCATTTAATATTTTATTATCACCCTGCCCTAAGTTGCTTTTAAAGTATTTCCTGAAATTAAATAGTTTCTAGAGTTTATGTTCTAAACTTTGGTCATCTTTCTTTGTAATATGACTTTTATAATTTTTACAAACATTTTTTCTGAAGCCATTTTTCTAGACTTCCTACTTAAGATTGTAACCCTATCTAAGTGAGAAGCATATAGGGCAGGAGTTGGACACACTTTTTCTGTAAAGGGCTGGATTGTTAACATTTTAGACTTTGTAGGCTGGATGGCTTGTTGTTGGTAACTGGTTGCTGTTACAGCATGAAAGCAGCCATAAACAATAGTTTAAGTGAAAGAGTGTGGCTGTGCTCCAGTAAAACTTGTATTTACAAAAACAGATGGCAGGCTCTCGTATGCTGACGCCTGACAGTGGGGTTTGATGTAAAACATAAGGAGATTGTAGCCAGCTGCCTGGAGGGTGCCCCTAAATCTAAATCCTGTCCCTCTCACTAGGAGCAGATAATATGGCCCTCTGAGGTGATCATCATGCAGTTGGTTTTTTAGAATCTCACTTCATGAGATTCAGTCTCTGTGTTACCTGGTCCTTCTCTGTAAATGCCTAACTGCCTTATACAGATAAAATAGAACAGGAAGATTAGTATTTTAAAACTCAAAAATGTTTAAGTATTCTAATGTTCCTGTGTTGGTTATTTCTTTACCTCGGTTGTCTCATTTGTAAAACGAGGATCTAGCTCTACTATTAGAGGATTCTATATACATTTGCCTTATATTCTATTTGTAGCCTCATCGTTTTTGAGGACAGATAACCTATGGGTAGCTGAAGAATCTGAATTCATTGAGTTTAAGAGTTAGATTGCAAGATCTTCTTGTGCTTTTTACGAAATCTCCCATTGTAAGTCAGCCTGGGTAAGCATCAGACCAAAGACAGTCCAACCTTAAAACCAGTGAAAACTGTTGCTCTCAGTAGAACTGACTTAACAGAAGCTTTAAAGTGTCTTAATCAAGGGATTGGATTTCCTAATAGGGAATCTGCCATATAAGGTACAGAAACCTTTTTAAAAGTATAGGCATTATAGTAAATGATCTGTAAAATCTAAATTCTGCACTGTATTTCTGTACCTGTCCAACACATAGAATATTTTTGTGCATGTGATTAGCGTTATACTGGAATAGTTTAAGGAAAGTAGTGAGTAGCCTCTTTAATCTTCCATTGTGAAGTTTATTGGATATTATTTATAAAGCCTTCAGTTAAAGCCATGCTGTAGGCAGACATTCTTCAGTTTAAACACCATAAAGCATCTTACCTACATTATAATTCAGACTCTTTAGATTCTGTCTACTAGTTAGATTGTGTCAACTTTTTTGATTTAGCTTCCTAGAGTTAATATATATTGCTCACATTGTTTAATAGACATTGTTTGAATTGGGGACCATAATTGATGGCTTGCATTTAGTGTCTGTCAGCCTTATGGAACCTATAATTCATGGGGGTAAGTAATTTTCCCATAAAGTTTAAACAGAATTAATAAGGTGATTGGGATGCTTCATTTTAAGTTATGCCTCTCAGGTATAGTACTGTTATAAACAGATAACATATTTCCAGTTTAGTTTCTGGCATAGTAAACACCACTTTTAAAGGTGGACTTAAGTATATCTACATATTCCATGATTTCTATATTCTGCTGTTAACATAAAATAATACAGTGAGTTTCCATGACAGGTGCTCAATAAATGCTCACTGATTGACTTTTTAAAAAAAAATTTGTGTTAGAATGTGCATGCACATGCACGGGCATGAGTGGAGGAGGAGCAGAGGGAGAGGGATCAGCGGACTCCGAGCGGAGCGTGGAGCCCAATGTGGGGCTCGATCTCACACCCCTGAGACCATGACTTAAGCTGAAATCAGGAGTTGATTGCTAAATCGACTGAGCCCACCTGGGCAGCCCAACTTTTTTTTTTTTTTTTTTAACTGTACAGTAAAGTACAGTAAGTTTGGGCTTTTTTGGTATCTGAAATTCCTCAGAAGCTCTCCTTGTGTGCGATTAAGAGGCTTAGAAGACTGACTCTGGGCTCTATTCTGTTTTCATATTTTCCTTGAGTGCATTTTTGTGGGTATGTGATAAGGGGTTAGCCATGAAGCACTCGTAAAGTAGAACCTGAATTTTTCTCCTTTCCCCCTACCATTCACGAAATTTTACTTCGCTGCTATTTAATCTTAAGATTTATGAAGCTTTAATATATTTGTACCTGAATTTTGTCCACTAGAAATAACACTGAAGCATATACAGCCCTCTGGGGACTCTAGTGATGTCTGTTCAGTATGTATCTATGATTTTTAATGTAGTGCTTGGTTGTTAGCTCTTAACCATATGTTATCTTCTAACTCATTCCTTCTTATGAAAAACAAGTTTGGGATCATCAGTATTTATGGTTTAAAATCAATGTTTGGCCCTGGTTGGTTTTATAAAGGGAGTATTTGGTTGGAAATTTAGGTATGTTTGTTTCCCAATACTTTATTTACTGTTGGATTGCTTTATTTCAGAATAACTGTGTAGAATACATTGAGGATGATGAGGAACAGGTGGACATTGAGACTGTAGAAGAGCTCTCTGAGGAAATTAATGTTTCCCACGTGAAGACCACAGCTGCCCAAACACAGACTTTTAAACAGCCGTAAGTCTTAATTTGTCTTTGGATTTTTGTTTTTTGTTATCGTTGTTTTGTTACCATAAACAAAATTAAATGTTCTGTTGAAGAGCTCTGGATAACTGACCTAGTTTCTTTATTCCTCTAGCTTTTTTCTGATTAGTAGGTGGAGGGGAGCTGGAATTCAGAGGTAATTAACTTGCCTTGGTTATTGCTAGAAGACCATGTGTGAATGTGAATAACCTATGCTTTTGGAGCCTGACACATGGGTAGTAAAATAGTAGTTCTGTTTGTAGCTGTTTAACCTCGGGCAAGTCTTTAATCTGAGTCTTAGATTCTTTAGCTGTGAAATGAGGAAAATGCCCTTAATTTGAAGTATTCTATAAGATAATGTATGTGACTAGGGTAACTGACACAAAAGTGGACTACTCAACAGAAGTTAGTTCCTTTATCTTTTAAGAATAGGCATTAAATTCTGAATTTGGTTACTTTATTGGTTAACAGGTGAGATACAGTTGGGAAATTTTTATGTGTTCAGATGAGATGAAAATAGAGTATGTTCAGGAAAATTTATTCCATTTTCTGTGTTAGTAAACCTTGTAATTTTTAGGGATTGGGGTGTGAGAGATTGATGGAAATAAGATAGAAGTCCTTATTTTGTGCCAGATGTGCTTTTCCTGTTATCTTTTTAACCACCATGTAAAAGAGTAATGAGTTCAGAAAGAGTAATTCTTCATCCCTGATGATGCTGAGAAAGTCTCAGGATGGGGACATAGGTCTAATAATTTTCTTCATTCCAGAGCTATTTGGAGGCTATTTCAGCTGCCTATTGGTTAAGGTCGAAAGAGTTTAAATCTTTTAACAATGTAATTAATTAGACTTAAGGTTAGCAGTATCGCTGGATTATGTTGATTATACTAAAGTTGATTTTTCTGAACAATAGCAACAAATTAAAAAATACCATTTAGGGACGCCTGGGTGGCTCAGTTGGTTAAGCAGCTGCCTTCGGCTCAGGTCATGATCCCATCGTCCTGGGATCGAGTCCCACATCGGGCTCCTTGCTTGGCGGGGAGCCTGCTTCTCCCTCTGCCTCTGCCTGCCATTCTGTCTGCCTGTGCTCGCTCTCTCTCCCTCTCTCTCTGACAAATAAATAAAATCTTTAAAAAAAAAAAAATACCATTTATAATAACAGAAAAAAACATTATTTGGGATTATTAACAAAAGCTGTGTAAGATTTTTATAAAATTACTGTAGGACATTGAAGATCAATTCAATAAATGGAAAGATACCATCTTTTTAAATTTGTTTTAATTTTTAATTTTTAAATTAACATATAATGTATTATTAGCCCCAGGGGTACAGATCTGTGAATCACCAGGTTTACACACTTCACAGTACTCACCATAGGATATACCTTCCCCATTGTCCATAACCCCACCACCCCTCTCCCTCCCTCCCCGCCAGCAACCCTCAGTTTGTTTTGTGAGATTAAGAGTCTCTTATGGTTTGTCTCCTTCCCAATCCCATCTTGTTTCATTTATTCTTTTCCTGCCCCCCAAACCCCCCACATTGCATTTCAACTTCCTCATATCAGGGAGATCATATGATAATTGTCTTTCTCTGATTCACTTATTTCGCTAAGCATAATACCCTCTAGTTCCATCCACGTCGTCGCAAATGTCAAGGTTTCATTTCTTTTGATAGCTGCATAGTATTCCATTGTATATATACACCACATTTTCTTTATCCATTCATCTGTTGATGGACATCTAGGTTCATTCCGTAGTTTGGCTATTGTGGACATTGCTGCTGTAAACATTCGGGTACACGTGCCCCTTTGGATCACTACATTTGTGTGGAAAGATACCATCTTAATGGGCTGGAACAATAAAAGGGTCAAGAATAACCAACACAGAAAGAGGACAGATTGCAAAGGAACAGATTGTTAAACATTTAAAAATTTCTCTTACTACACCATGAAAACCGTGAAAGGCAAATTAATAGTATAAGGAAAATATTTGCAGTACATGTTTGACAAAGGATTAGTATCAATGATATAAAATAATTTTTTAAGTCAGTAAGAAAAAGATGAGGGGATAGGTAAGTATATAATGGATATCATAGGCAAGTCACAGAAGAGGAAACCTGGACGTCTGGTAAACACATACAAATTTGTTTAACCTCACAAGTATTTAGGGATATACAGATTAAACCACAGTGACTTCATTAGTTTACATCCATAAGATTGGCAAAAGTTGTGATTTCTCATAGTACTGTTGTGTCTAATTGTGGAGCAGTTGGAACATACTGCAGGTGGGAGTGTAAATTGTTAAAACCATTTTGGAGAGTAGTGTGATATGACTGAAGTTGACTTCCACATCTTCCTTCTAACCAGCAATTCTACTCTTAGGTATATATAACCTGGAAAAGTTCACACATAGGTACAAGGGGCCATGTATGGGACTATACATTGCAACATTGTTTGCCATTGAGAAAATTGGGACGCAACCTAAACAATTATTAGAATTCTGAAAAATAAATTGTGTAAACTTCATGCTTAGGGAACATTATATAGCAGTTAAAATGATTGAACTAGAACTGTGTCTATCAATACCTCAGATGTAATGTTGAGTGAAATCAGATGAAGATATACCATAATATATAATGTTTAAAGTGCTACCCAGTATTTTCTATTTAGGGATATGTACATTCCTAGTAAAACCGCATAGATATGCAAGGTAAAAACTCATTTTGGGGGCACCCAGGTGCCTCAGTCGGTTAAGCCTCCAGCTCAGGTCATGATCTCAGGGTCACGAGATCGAGCCTCACATTTGGCTCTGCACTCATTGCTGAGGCTGCTTGAGATTGTCCGTCTCCCTCAGCCCCTCCTTTCCATTCATGCTTGCTCTCTACCCCCTCTTTCAAAATAAATAAATCTTTAAAAAAAAAAAAACCTCTCATTTTGAGAGTGTTCACCTACAAGAAAGAAGAGAGGAAGGAAATGTGATTGGGTGGGCTGTATTTTTTTGATGAATGGATAAAGAAGATGTGTGTGGTGGTATTCCACACATAGTGGAATATTCTTCAGCCATCAAAAAGAATGAAATCTTGCCATCTACAACCACATGCATGGAGCTAGAGTGTATTTTGCTAAGCGAAATATGTCCGAGAAAGACAAATACCATATGATTTCCTTCATGTGTGGGATTTAAGAAACAAAACAGATGAACATATGGTGGGGGGAGGAAAGAGGAAAACCTAAGAGACTCTTAGAGAACATACTGAGCCGTGGGCCGGGCAGCAGGAGGCGGGGCGGGAGGGGGTGGGCTAGATGGGTGATAGGTATTTAAGGAGGGCATTTGATACGATGAGCACTGGGTGTTGTATGTAAGTGATGAGTTACTGAATTCTCCTCAAACTGGTACTTCACTGAATGTTAACTAAATAGAATTTAAATAAAAATTTGAAATGGAAAAAAGATTTCCTGTATATTTGAGATGTTTTATTTCTTGAGCTGAATGGTAGACACCCAGATGTTCATTGTATAATTTGTTTAAACAGGTTGTATATATGAAATAATTTCATGGTTGAAAAAGTAATTTGCAGTTTTAGGGACTATTTGAATACTTAGAGGATAAGGCATACTGTTGAAATAAATCATAATGCCCCATATCATCAGAACTTGACAAAAAGAAGCTGGTTATACTTTCAAACAGTTTGGGATGGCTTTGTTCAGTGAAATAGGTCCTGGGTTATTGAATTTCAGTAAGACATTGGAAAATATTGTCTTTACCTAGGTGCCGTACCCATATCTCTGCAGATGAAAAAGCTGCTGAAAGGAGTCGAAAGGTATTTACAATATATTTAATGGCAATTACTCAATTAAATTGATAACATTTGTCATTACAGTTTGAAATAACATTCCTCTATTAGCTATGACTTTTCAGGGCTATTTTTGCCAGTGAGTTAATATAATTAGTTTTTTTTTTTCCTTCATGAAATTATACTATTGAAGTGCTTTTTTTCCTTTCTTAACTCTCTACTACTAAATAGAATATTTTAGAAGAATTAAAATGGGTACAGAGTTGATGAAAATTGATGTGCTTATTTGAAAACTAATCCTGTACTCTAACTGTATGATGTGAAAAAAGGCTGGCATTCTTTCTTGTCTAGGCTCATTATTTTCAGTGAATTAAAAAAATTATTCTCTGAATGATGGCTAGAAATTCAAGGAGCCACTAAATTATGAGCCCTCTTTGCTTTTCTTGATGTATTTGAGTGTATGATGTCATAGCACCGTAATTAAGCAAGGTTTTTTATTTCTCCCCCCTTAGGCTAAGCGTGGAAGAGAGTTTAGTTGTTTAAACCATTTTTCCACTTGATTCTCTGTTTTTAGTTTAAGTAATATAAAACAGTGATGGATATGGGTTTGAGGTGGAGAGTGGTATTCAAGCCTTTTTAAAAACCACTGGGTGATTAGTTGGAGTTTGATCTCGTTTTGGGTGGTACATATTTACATGATTGTAATCATTTTGCATATATCACCATATTTTTTCATTCATCCTAAGACATTTTTCAGATGTAAGAATTTTCATAATACCTTATGTACACAAGCCACTGTTTGTACCCTAATTATTATGTGCAAATCATTTGTAGTGTCTTATTATATTTAAACTTGATAATTTTGTATCTTGTATCTTTTCTTTTCCCATACTAATGCACAATGAGTTTGACTTTAGAAAGACAGTGATTTTATATAAGGGTTTTGGGATACTATCAGGGTTAGATAAAGGCCTCCAGTGTCAGAAAGCAGTTAGAAACATCAGAGGGAAAAAACACAAAACCAAGAAACTATAGAAGACAGGAAATATAATTATGACTCACTTTGTATGAGTAGTATACACATTGTCTTGATTTAAGGTAGCCATTGTTAATGATTTTTTCAAGCTTTCATAATCTGTGAATAAAGTGTGGAAGACTTACTTGCAGTCTTAAAAAGTGTGTAAGTACAAAGAACAAATTGGTAGGTGAAAGAGGGAAGAAGAAATGAAGGATACGAGTGCTGATGTCCTCATTTTACAGAGAGATACTGTGTTGATGAAATGGAAGATTGATGTAGAATTATATTCAGGTTGCAAAGGGATCAATAGAAGAATTAGAATTATTGACGTGTCTATATTAGGAAGAATGTGAGATGTTAGAGTGGTGTGAGCTAAATCTTCTGCATAGCAGGAAGTAGATAGCATTGAAAATGGAGAAGTATAAACTGTATTACTGTTTTTTTACTTAGAATATAGATTTAAGAACCAGAAGAAGCCTCTAAAAGAATCAGGAAGTGGTTGTTTTTAAGGATCCAGGTACAAATGTAGGGAACAGTTGGTTTTCATTAAAAGCTCTTCAGATATTTATATTTAAAACCCTATGTGCATCTATTATTATATATATATTTTTTTTTAGTAAATAATTTTTAAAAAGTGAGAGTAAGAGAAAGAAGCCTAAGGCATACTAAGGGTCAAGAAAGACTTTCCTGAAGAAATGCAAAGTATGACTTTTAAATGTTAAGTTTTGGAGGATAGGATGGGAGGGATAGGTTCAGGCAACAGTTTGTAATGGCAGGGTGGTGTGAGATTGCGTAGTGCGTTTTGGAAACTTCTAGCACCTGAGAATGGTTGGAGAGAATGGTGATTTAGGAAGAGAGGCAGTTGATCCTTTACCAAATTGTAAAAGATCTTAAAGCATTTAAGAAAAAAATTTTAAACCTGTTTTCCACAAATTAAGATTTTGTTGAAATTTTTCATGTGATTTTTGTCATAAAAACAAGTTTTAATAATAAATTACACGGGTAAGTTCTTTTTAGATTTCCCTCTTCAAAGTCTTCCTCATTTGAGAACCACTGAATTTGAGCTGCGAAGTGATTTATACTGTTGGTTACCAGATTTGGAGGAAGGATAGACTGATAGTAAGATGACCAGCATTAAGAGGTTATTAAAATAGACAGATAGAAAACAGTAGATATCTAGTATGTAGTATGGAACATTGCCATTCGGGATGGAGGTAGAGGGCCAGTACGAATGAGAGATAATCAGGTGGTAATCTTTTGTTTGGATAGGCTCCACCAATTCCTCTAAAACTGAAGCCTGATTACTGGAGTGAAAAACTACAAAAAGAAGCAGAAGCTTTTGCTTATTATCGCCGGACACACACTGCCAATGAGCGTCGCCGGCGTGGTGAAATGAGGGATCTCTTTGAGAAATTGAAGATCACATTGGGATTGCTTCATTCTTCCAAGGTTTCCAAAAGTCTCATTCTCACTAGGGTAAGTGTCATCTATAAATGACCCACAAATGACAATTTGACTAAGAGAATCTTCTAGACATACTATGAGAAAGAGAATCCTCACCCTAAGAGGGGATTGAAGTAGAGCTTGTATTTAACATTTGAATATGGACTAGTGAACACCCAACAAATCTCTTAAGGGGAATAGCCCTAGTGTTGAGTCAGAGCTGTTTGTCATCTAAAGTCAAGTTCGTAACCAGCCAAACTAACTTCAGATTAAGTCAGAAACTCTGGTTAGCTCTACTTACCATAATCTCTTTACGTTGGTGTTCTCCATAGCATTTAGGATGATTTATCACAGTGAAAAGCACAACATAAGAGCTATTTTAACATAGTTTTAACAGTTGCCTGTCATTTTATTTATTTTATTTATTTTTAGGTTTGTTTATTTTAGAGAGCAAGTGAGCAAGAGCAAGCAGTGGGGAGGGATAGAGGGAGAGAGTGTCTTAAGCACACTCTGTGCTGAAGCCAGAGCCTGACATGGGGTTTGTTCTCAGGACCCTGAGATCACAGCCTAACCTGAAACTAAGAGTCGAATAGGTTAACCGACTACACCACTCAGGTGGCCTTAGAATAGTTTACCATGGTGAAAAGCACAACATAAGTGATATATAGATAGATAGATAGATACTTTAAATGTTTCTGATTTTTAAAATATTTTATTTATTTGTGTGTGAGTGAGAGAGAGAGAGAGAGAGAGAGGACAAGCAGGCAGAAAGAGAAGCAGGTTCACTGCTGAGCAGGGAGCCTGCCCTGGAACCATGACCTGAGCAGAAGGCAGATGCTTAACTGACTGAGCCACCCAGGTGGTCCACATAGGTGATATTTTAACAGTTTTTAAAAACAGTTGCCAGTCATTTTAAAAGGAAATCTGAAATATCTACAGTAATTTCATTTAAATTGCTTCTAAGTAGAAGTTGGAGGAGTACAAGGCAAGCACTCACGTCTGTCTAGAACATAATTACTGCAACCAGATTTTACTTACTAGGTGCTGATTTTAAAGTGGATTATTAATATCTAAGCAAAGTAAAATGTTTTGTATCTCCTTGTAGTAGTAGAAACACCTATGAAACACTCAGTGATGCCCTTTGGAAATAGTCATGTTCCTTAGAAGTATAAGTATACTTATATAAGTATAGCCTCTTACAGTTTAACAAAGCAATTTCTTAAGCATTAAGAATTGTTTTAAATGACATAAAGTTTTCTGTAAAGTATTAGATTAAATTTTTTTCATTGAGGAAATTGTGTAGGCCTTACCTGTTTATAGGAAAGAGCAAATGTATTCACATATTAATTTTTTGTTTTTAGGCATTCAGTGAAATTCAGGGACTAACAGATCAGGCAGACAAGTTGATAGGACAGAAAAATCTTCTGACTCGAAAACGGAATATTTTGATACGGAAAGTATCATCTCTTTCAGGTGAGATACGTGAATGATACCTGGTAAAAAGAGTATAATACAACATCTTTAGTGAGGAGAAATCCTCAGTAGACATTTCAGATACTTCTTAGTTTATGGCTTGGTTTCCAGAGCTAACATTAACCTTTTGAATGGGTGGGATGTTTCCTCTGGATTATAATTACTCTTGCCTTCCATAGTTTTGGGGAATATAGTTAAATCAACTGGATTTCAGTTGACTCTATTTCTCATTATTATATGGGGTCTTATAAAGAGTGACAATTTATTCCCTATCAACCTATAGGTAAGACAGAAGAAGTGGTCCTGAAGAAGCTGGAGTATATTTATGCAAAACAACAAGCACTAGAGGCACAAAAAAGAAAAAAGAAGATGGGATCAGATGAGTTTGATGTGTCTCCCAGAACTAGCAAACAGCAGGAAGGATCTGCATCATCTGTAGATCTTGGACAGATGTTTATAAATAACAGGAAGGGGAAACCTTTGATTCTTTCCAGAAAAAGAGACCAGGCCACAGGTAGGAGGGACATTTTTTGCCTTCCTTAATATAGGTGAATATCATTTAGTTCAGTGGAGTGAGTCATCTCTTGTCTGTAATTTTAGATTTAATTAAATGAATTAAAGGTAGGTTTTATAAAAAGAATATTAACTACATTAGATTTTAGTTTCTAGCTTTATATACTCAAGGAAATCTTAAGAAGTTACCAGTTATGGTAACATGTAAGACCTGCTTTTGATAGCAGTCATGTTATCCTAATGTTTCAATGAACATTTTTTTTAAGCTGCCATCCTTTCATACTTTATATCCAAACTCTTGATTTCCCTGCAGTTTTTGTTCCTGAGTTGAATTGTCTTACTGAGACAAATAAATTGGAATTTTTAAAAAGTTTAATTTTGTTGAGTTATACTCCATATTTATCCAATTGCTTATCAGTGAATTGCTATTAAGGAACAAAGTAAATTGGTTTTAAGTTACTGTTCTCTCCTATCTTGATTTTGGAAATGAGGCTATTCTGCTTTTATATTACTTGTTTATATCATTAAGAGAATAGTATTTCCTCTTTTACTCTTTGCGTTGCCCAGTGTGTGAACCAGGAAATCTAGGAAAGTACTGAGAGATACTAAAATGAGGTAGTTTTAACTTTGCTAACAAAGAATTTTAATGATCATTTAAGTCTAGTCCACCTCATTTCATAGATGGAAAAACAAAGTTTAAGGGCTAGAAACTTGTACTTTGATAGAGGTGTATAAGAAAAGCAAGCCTGAGGATAGAATTATGCTTGCCTTCATCTAGATTCACTATCAGGACTGTTGGAACCATTCCAATGAAAAAGCAGTTGCATGTTGAGTTTTCCTCAACATAAGTTCTGTCCCTTAGGAGAATCAGTGTACAGGTAACCCATTATGCAGTGAAAAGTGGTTCAGGAAGTAAATTCCAAGTTGAGGGTCCCTAACCAAATTTGAAATTTACTTCTTGCCTTTTAAGTCGAGTGCGGTTTTAGGGATATCTCCTAGACTCCTAGGTTATATTAGCGTAATTGAAGATCTTTTATCCTTAACTTACTTCTGATTTTCCTTAACAGAAAATACCTCACCCTCTAACACTCCACACACCTCTGCTAACATTGTGATGACTCCGCAAGGGCAGTTGCTCACCTTGAAGGGTCCTTTATTCTCAGGACCAGTGGTAACTGTTTCTCCTGCTCTCTTGGAAGCGGATCTGAAGCCTCAAGTTGCCACCAGTGCTATGGCTCAATCAGGTATGTTGTAGGTGTTGTCTTCTTTGGGTAGGGAGAAAGAGTTACTCCTGGTTAAAAAAAACAAAAACAAAAAAACACTAACAGCAAACAAAAGGAGTTACCCTGGTACCATTGTGACAGAGAAAGCTTTTGAATGTGTTCTGTAATGATAAAGATCTCTTATATTTGCATTTTCCTTGGAAAGAATTGACCCTCTTTTTATAACATGTTTGGCTCTATTGATTTTTTTTTTTTAAACTTGGGATTGGGAACTGTTTTGTGATTTTTAGTTATTTCTAAGTAGGAAAAACATGAAAAGATAAAGTAAAAGGAAGATGAAGAGTCATTGTTTTAGGTTTTGGTGTTGATAAATATTTATTATTTTGTGTTATAATCTGAGATGGTGCACTTCTACTTTAGTAGCCTGATTCAGTTTGAGCACCACTCCCTTTTGGGGATAAGGAGTAGAATTGAAAAGGAAGTCTCAGTTTGATGATTTAGGTTCTAGGCACCTAAATTTCTATTAAGGTAAAAGAGTATCTTTACGAGTACTAGTAACTGCTAAACCCTTTCTGGAGGGGTCACCTTTTGTTTTACAGTCCTGCCTCTAGGGCTTCATTTTACCCTCAGAGTAGCAGTTAATTGGGTGAACAGAATCAAGATACAAGTTTGCCTCAGAATAAAAAAATAAACTGGGGAGCATTTCTATAAAATAATTAAATAAGACTTTAAACACTGTTAAAGAATCCTTTGGTTAGATTTTACCTGTTTTCTTGTTAAGCTAGGTTCATAATTTGAAGAGCTAATATTTCATCTTCTTATAAAAGTAAACTGGTGAGGGACACCAGGGTGGCTCAGTCACTTAACTGTCTGCCTTCGACTCAGGTCATGATCCCAGGGTCCTGATACTGAGCCCTGCATTGCATCGGGCTCCCTGGAGCCTGCTTTTCCCTCTCCCCCTGCCTGCCGTTCATCCTGAGTGCGCGCTCTCTCTCTCTAAAATAATAAAATCTTAAAAAAAAAAAAATTTAAAAAGTAAAAAAGTAAACTGGCGAATTTTGACTACTAAATCTCTCAGAACTCTGGTCATTGGGTATGAACGAGAGAGGGATGCTTACCACTGTAGATCTAAATGAATTTTTTTTTCCCTCCCCCAGAAAATGACGACTTATTTATGATGCCAAGAATTGTAAATGTGACATCATTGGCCACAGAGGGAGGTTTGGTAGATATGGGTGGCAGCAAATATTCTCATGAAGTTCCTGATGGCAAGCCATCTGACCACCTGAAAAGTACTATCAGGAATGAAGATAACTCCTTTGAAGGTTCGGGTAGAATCTCTTCCAGAAGCAACCATAGAGAAGGCAGAATGGCATTGGGTCCAACACCAGTTTTTCTGGCAAATAAAGATTCTGGTTTTCCACAGATAGTTGATGTTTCCAGTATGCAAGAAGCACAAGAGTTCTTACCCAAAAAGATTTCTGGTGAAATGAGAGGTATTCAGTATAAATGGAAAGAGTGTGAATCTAGACGGGAGAAACCGAAGCCAAAGGAGTCTACGTTTCATAAATTGAAGATGAAAGATCTCAAAGACTCAAGTATAGAGATGGAACTGAGAAAGGTAGCATCTGCTATAGAGGAAGCAGCGCTGGATCCCAGTGAACTGCTAACTAACATGGAAGATGAGGATGATACTGATGAGACACTGACTTCTTTGCTCAATGAGATTGCCTTTCTTAATCAGCAGCTAAATGATGACTCTGTTAGCCTGGCTGAACTGCCCACCTCTGTGGATACGGAGTTCACAGGGGATGCTCGACGGGCTTTTATCAGTAAGCTTCCTCCTGGGAACCGAGCAACTTTCCAGGTTGGCCACTTGGGAACTGGTTTGAAAGAGTTACCTGATGTACAAGGGGAGAGTGACTCTGTCAGTCCTCTCCTCTTGCACTTGGAAGATGATGACTTTTCTGAGAATGAGAAACAACTTGTTGAACCAGCCTCTGAGCCAGATGTCCTTAAGATTGTTATTGACTCTGAGATAAAGGATTCCCTCCTTCCCCACAGGAAAGCCAGTGATGGAGGGAAGAGTACTTCTGGTGTCCCTGCAGAGCCTGAAAGTGTGTCCTCGCCTCCTCTCCTACACATGAAGGCTGGCCTAGAAAACAGCAGCACCACAGATACTTTGTGGAGGCCTATGCCAAAATTGGCACCTCTAGGTTTAAAAGTAGCTAATCCCTCTAGTGATGCAGATGGTCAGAGTCTCAAAGTGATGCCTTGTTTGGCACCTGTAGCTGCCAAAGTTGGATCAGTTGGACACAAAATGAACTTAACAGGGAATGACCAGGAATGCCGGGAGAGCAAGGTGATGCCTACACTGGCACCTGTTGTGGCCAAATTGGGCAACTCTGGGGCCTCACCAAGTTCTGCAGGGAAATGAAGTTACTTGTCCTCAGGCAGAAGCCAGGCTATGAGGGAAACCTCCTTTCTCTATAGGCATCTTTGTGTCATGGAACTGTGATCCTTGACTTTGATGCAGTGGATGGATGGTAGAGAAAGAGGGGTAGGGTGCTGACCTCGGTATTAGAAATAACTACTATGAAATTCTGATCATGTTAAAATGTGTTACCTCACTTGTGGTGCTGGGTCTCCTCATCCTCTCTAAGAAGATGTGATCCATTACTGAACACGAGGTGCCCCTCTTACCTAAGGAATTCATAACAAGACTCTAGGTCCATAGTGGTTCCTAGTTCTTCCCTCCCAGATTAAAAGCTGCTTGAGACTTTGGAGTTGCTATGGGCTGAACTGTAGTGGATAGCTGTTGTTTTAAGTGGTTTAAGTCTGAAATCCAAGGAATGTGATGCACTTGTGCAAAGGGATCCAGAAGAGATAGTTTTTAGTTGGTGTTTTAAGAGTAGTGGGAGAGAGGATGGGTACCATGGAATACCAAAGTGAAACACTTTGTGTCATTCAGCAAAATTTTCTCTTCTTTTTCCCAAGTAGCTTCCATTCCCTTATTTTTTCAATCAGAATTATAAATCCAAGCCTTCTGGTAAAGTAGGAATGCTTTTAACTTTTAATACTAAGGTGATTATTTTGAGATGTTAAGGAAAATACTAGTTCTCCCTTACTGTCTGGGTGTTGAAAAGACATTTCATAGTACCAGGGATTTCTACCTGGAATATATATTTTGGAGATAGGCATAGAGGGAGCCCTCCCCTTTTCACAAATCACATCACTCAAAAGACAGCTAAAATGAAAAGCATTCCCTGCCCAGACCAGAGACAGTGGCCAAAACAAAAAATTGTGGGGCTGGATGTTTCCCAAATCAAACCAGCCTCCTGGTGCTTGAAGGTTTCATTCATTATTACCTGCACAGGATGTAAAGAAAAGGAAAGTCACAGTAGGCACTCTTTACCAGGGAAATGAGGCAGTATTTGAATCACGAGATATATTTTTTATTATCTGCTACCATGGATTCAATGATCTGTAGAGCTTTTTCACTCATTAGCTGTCAGGGTATGAAGGACTGACAGCCTGTAAAGATAAAGATATTTATATTTTTGTATAGTTGTTTTCATAGATTTCTCAAAGGCTGAAGTTTTCAACCTAGAAGATGAGATTTGTATTGAGTATAGAAATGACGTTTCCTATCTAGTTTGTAAATAATCATGGTGCACTTGAGGGGTCTCTTGGAAACTCCTGGGGGCAAGAATCACTATTCTGAAAATGTATAGATTGGGATTTAGCTGCTGCATTTTGCCTTTCTTAAATAATTATATTTTGGAATGTAACCCCTGTTCTGTCTTCATTGACAGGATTTGCTTGTGTTGTGAAACACTAACACAAGAGCTTCCAGTGCCTGGGCTGTGCCTAGGTGATGCTGTTTCTTCTGCATCCCCCCACCCCTTGCCTTCTTTATGCCAAATCCCACTCAGCATATCTTCAGACATAGTTTGTGAGACCAGCTTTGGAATGGTTCTAGCCAGTGAATTAGTACTAACATGGTTGGTTCCCTTTCTCGTAACTCTGGTAATCAGCAGATTGAAAAATCGTGGAAAATTTCCTCCGCAAATTACAGTGAGAGCAAATTCATTGTTGGTTTTGTGCTACTTGCCTTTCTAGACCTGCTTATCAGCATTCAGCCTTCCCTCCTTTAAAGGTTCTTGAAGAAGCTTGAAGTAGGTAATGAGTGCCCCTCAGCTTCTCATTATCCCTCCCACTCCTCTTCACCCAGCAGATTTCATTCAATGCCTTAGCCAAGGAGTCCAGCGCCTGTCTCCCCTGCTAATAATTGTCCTTGGAGATCTTAGTACTTTAATCCAGGTATCGCAGTTTCCCATTATTAACTTGCTTGTCTCATCCTCACCTTTCCTCCTGACTTCCCAAGGCTCTTGTTACGGCTTTTGAGGGTCAGCCAAGGAGAAGGCAAGTGAGTTGAATAATCCTCAGGAAAAGAAGGACCATTCTGCTTCTGAACACTGTTTCCTTTTTTAGAAGAAAATAGATAAACAGGTAATAATCAGTTCTTGATGGGAAGATAGTTGACATGAGAGATGTACAAAGATGGAAATGAGAGATGATTCCACGTGTTTAAGGAAGGCTGCAGATGTCTTTACAAACTCTCAAGATAATGGCGTTTTCAAGACCTCTTAGAACTACTAAGTTGTGAGGGCTAATTTGGAGGGCTCGGTCTTTACAATAGTCCTGCAGTCTTGACAGAAATCTCAAATCTCCAAAAATTCCTACCCTTTAACCTTACCCCAGGAGAAACTGATCTATGAAAATGACATGTATGATTATGAAAGATGTAGTTGAGTGAGAGGAGTTGAGGAATTGGGAGGATAGTGAGCTCTCACCCTAACACTATAAGAAGCATGATCTCAGTAGACCAATAATTCGCCTTTTTATACATCTGTAAATAAATGGAATGTTTTTAAGAATATAATTATGTCAGATTTAGCCTTTTCTTTTATATATTAAATATATATCTTTCCTTTTCTGCTTTTGAAAAATGACTTATTTTTTTAGAAACGTAAGAACAAGTTTGGTGAGTGGAAGGCAGAATGTATAAACTTGAAACAAATCAGATATAATAATTAAAGCAGGATTTGTTGGGAGGTTTGTGCTGAGTTGGAGCAGAGAAATTTAATGCCCTGAGTCTATGA
The DNA here is from genome assembly GCF_902655055.1 of Lutra lutra. Lineage (NCBI taxonomy): Eukaryota > Metazoa > Chordata > Mammalia > Carnivora > Mustelidae > Lutra > Lutra lutra. The sequence goes on from NC_062284.1 coordinate 61,345,597, forward strand.
GAGAGGTGCCACTGAAGTAGTTTTATCATAGGAATTCCTTGCTGTTTTCAAAGTGTCTGATATGCCGTTTGGGGGAGATTTTTGCTAATTGTAGCATGTTTTACATGGAGACTTCAAAATTTTACACAAATTGACGGCAAGTGTTTGTGTCAAGAAGTTTAGAGTAAAGAAAGCCTAGCCTCGTAATATTAATGTGTGCAAGGTATACCAGTTACCTTAGAGAATAAGGAGACAAACAGTCTGAGGGGCTAAGGACAATAAATGTTCTTGAAGCAAAGTACATGTTTACTAATTAGTATCAGGATTTACAAAAAGTTTTGTTAAAGGGGTCCTTCAGACATTGAGATGAAGATAACATAAAATGTGTAGTATGTATTATAAACTTCATGCAAATTACTTTGGGTAAATGTATAATAAATTCAGGGTTTTTCCCCCTAGAACTATGAAGGAAATACCTGGCAGGCCCTTCTGTAACAAGTTTGAAAATGTTTTGAACACAGATGAAAAGCAGATAATCCATATATAATTTGGGGCAGTGTTTAGTAGTAGTTTTTTTTTTCTCTCTCTCTCTCTCAATTATATTGGTTAAGATAATTGAATGGGATCAGGTGAATAGAGAGGTAAATGCACTTTGAAGATGGGTCTGAAAAACGGTGATAACCCTTGTTCCTCCCACCCAGATTAAAAAACAATGCACAGAGTAGAGTAGGCAGCACCTTTTCAGGTACTTTCATGGAGAATGATGGATAACCAAGAATCTCAATACCTTTCTTGCACATAATTGTTGATTTCAAAGAAAATGCTTGTGAGGGCATCAAATCTTCATGTTATTGTATTATCTCTAATGAAATTTTACATGAACACGAATGGCTGGATACAGAGAAAATTAAAGCTGAGGTACACAGACTCTCACTACCATTTGGAGAAAAAGATCAGTCAAAAATAAATGCATTTTCAAAACTAAGGGGAATAATTTGATATAAATTCTGAACTGAGGCATGTTTGTAGCATATTAAGTATGCTTTAACTGCTCTACAGAGGTACATAAGCATTGAGTAATGGTGTGATGGAGGCGTATGTGGAGGGTGAGAAGGCTGAACCATGGAATGAGTTGGGTATTTTGAGACAAATCTAAGCTCTACTAAATTTCTCACATCATTGCAAACTGCTGTTAGAAGAGATTATGTTAAATAGGAAAGCAGTCTTGGAAGCATTGTTTTGAGATCCATCCTGTTTCCAACTGCAAGCATTGATCTCAGCTGTCCCACAGTGCCTTGCATGTGAAGGTGCTCAATAAATATTTGAACTGATGAGCAAATGTTTACTCCAGCCTATTAGTTTTCTAGGATCTTAGAATTGCACCTTTTTGCTTGTTAAGCCTAGAGTGAATTTAAAAATCTGGTCTAATGAACACAGTGCAAAATTGTATGCATCTATTCCTAGACATCTACATTTTAGAATATGACAACCATGTATGTTTAGGACATAGGCAGAATAAAAAGTGAAATAGTGTATGGTTGGTGAAATACTTACATAAGGGTCAACTGCATTTGCAGGGTGGGTTGGCAATTAGTTTGGAGAAAAGGGAATAGCGCTTTTATTCACACTAGACCTAGGATTACTGTTTTCTGAGGAAATAATGCATGAAGCGTGGGAACAGCCTATAGCCTATTCCCATATTGAAAAGCTGCATGGTAATCTAGACAATAAATGGATTAAATGGTGAAGAATTAAAAATACATGGTTTTTGTTGACCTTAGACTGGAAGTACGCAGATTCTAGACTTAGAATATCTCATTACACTGTTCTCAGTTTTTCAGCCAGATCATTTTAGACAATGAAAGGAGCTTGGATTTGCCTCTACAATTTCAGATGAGAGTAATTTGGGGAACATTTTCTCTAAGGGGATAAACCAGGCTAACTTTGGACAGGAAATGACCAATGACACTTTGTAAACCTATTCGTTTGGCCACAAGTGATGTGAGAAAACCACTAGAGGACACAAAAATGTGGAGAGATTTAGGGACAACCGAGGGTGGAGGTGGGCAGTTGCTGGGGCATGTAACACACAAGCAAGGACGGCAGGTGGCACCATTTACTAGTGTTACATTTGCTTCCTTCTTCTCCCTATCCCCTGCCCCCAGTAGAGATAAAATAGTGGCAAGGAATTGAAGGAACCAACTTTCCATTGAATACTCTGGCTGACCCTTGCCTCCTTCCTCAGATTTGAGAAATAAATGGAAAATCCCATTTTATGTTCCATTATGTCTGCAGTGTGTGGTGGAAGAGAAGGAAGCCTCATGTCTCTCCTAGCTATTGCCAGTTGGTTGTCTAGGAGATGACTTTCCTGATTTTTGTTTCAACTTGTAGGCTTTGCAGATACTGTTTTTAATACATGGCTATAATACACCCAAGTACATATCTCTTTTGCTAAGGCGTCATCTCCCCCAGGGGTTTGAAAGATTTGGATAGGGTGAGACAAGATAACATAGCAGTGTACACTTCGTCTGGGGCCCAAGTCTTTTGGCTTATGTTAACCTTTTCATAGGCCATCTTGAAGTAATAATGACGCCAGAGGGCTTCTAGAAAACAAACAGGCTGAGACACCAAAGAAGTAATATGTAAAGAGTATTTCTGTGGGAGAGCTTCATTCCTCTCCCCCACAATGAGCTAGAAAGTTCAGACTATACCACTAAATCTAGTGAACGCAAGCTTGACGGTGACCTCGCCAAAGTAACGATACTAGGGAATACAGTAAATTTTGAAAGAAAACGGTAAAAATCTGGATCAACAAAGCCCTTGTCAACTAGGTGAGAGAGTGCGGTGGGATATTGGAGCCTAAAGAAAACAAATGCATCTCAGGAGCATTCACTTAAACTTCACACAGCTAAAGCTCAGTTCGTGGCTATCATTTCCTGTCCCTTTTCGATCATGGCCAATCAGGTTGCCTCCAGTTCAAAACACTTGTTACCGATCTAAAGAGGGGAATCCTTTCACGTAGGTCAAAGCGCCGGGGGAGGCGGCAAGCAGAAACGATTCTAACCGCTTTAAATTCCAGCGCTTGGGGTCGATGGGCGCAGAGCCTTGTAGCTGTACCTCAACCTTGTAATCGTAAGCTAGGAGTTAGTTTAGGCTAAGGTCCCCCGGGCCTATCAAATGCCAACCGCTGCACCCTGGGGGCGTGGTTACCGTCTTGCTGAAGCTCTGGGAAGAGCACTTCTCTGGAGGACCGGGCCTCGTAATACCATAAAAGGCTGGCTCTCTCAATTCTGAAGCCATGTTCTGGTGACCTTCCTTTAGGAGCGCTCCCCGCGACTGCACTGTGCGAAACCCTTAGTTTTCGAGTCCCATCTCCGCTTCCTAGGCCCTTTCATTGGCTCCGCCCCCATAAGCCTTACTGGTCCACTCTCAGAACGCCCTCCTGGTTACAGACCGCACCCACTCGCCTCGGCTCCGCCTCACCAGCCCGTAGCTTGGCCCAGGCGGTAGTTCGCGTTTTGAGCCGCTCGTGCCACCATAGCTGTTGCTGCCGCTGCTGCTGCGGAGCCGAAATCGCCGAGCGCGATGCCTGAGGGCGCTGTGAGCGGGGTGCCCCCGGCGCCCTGGGGCTGGTGAGGCTGAGCCCGAGCGGGGGCGCTGGCGAGTTGCTGGGGCTGCTGAGGGAGGTGAAAGAGTAGGGTCCAGGGCCCCTGCTGAGGGCGGAGAGCGAGCTCCCGAGGGTCGGGGGTGGGGGAGGGAGGCTCCCGTGGCAGAACGGGTTGCCGGGCCACTGCGAACCCCGCCGCGCCGAGTGTCCCTGCGGCCGCCAGCTCAGGTGTCCAAGCCCTGGGCGGACTCCTCGGTGGCCTCGGCGGCCTCCTTCTTTAGACACTGCAGTTGCCATGGAAACAGTTGGGAATTAACGGGGAGCAGACCAACCACAAGCCCTACTAGGGCCAATCCCATCCCTCTGGCTGAATGCCTCTGGCAGGCGTGGGCCTGGTATTTCTTTGCAGCTCAGGCCTTTTTTCCCCGTCTTTTTCATGGGTTTGTCCTTCAGACGTAAGAAACCGCGCAGGGCTTGAAGGCAGGTGTGAGGAGCAGGGAGAGGGTAATGCCTAGAGATAAGAGCTGCAGACACGGCTAGGCAGAAGGTAAGGTGCCCTCTGCCATCTCAGGTCAGTGGGAGGGCATACTGGAAGGACCTGTGGAGTGGGAAGGCAGTGCCGCTTTTGAGACAAGTTCCAAGATTGGGCCAGGATCTGTCCCCGGGGGCTCCTCATCATGATGGCTGTGGAAGGGTCAACCATTACCAGCCGAATCAAGAACCTGCTGCGATCCCCATCCATCAAATTACGCAGGAGTAAGGCAGGAAACCGGCGGGAGGATCTCAGCTCCAAGGTGAGTCCTAGTATTGGGAGGCTCCCCTTTCCAATCGTCCCATCTTCTCTTCCATGTTCCTCTTTCGCCTTCCTCTTTTCTTGGGAGAGAGGAGAACCAAAAGTTCCTCTTGGCTCTAAAGGATCAAGTGTGCCCATCTCTGCCCCTCAAGGAAGCAATGATTTCATTTTAGGTTAAGGAAAAAGAGGAGCAGGAGTGGGCATGTCGAGATTTCTCCATGAAAAGGAATAAGAGAAAAGCAAGCTGGGTTCACTTGTAACTTCACTACAAACTAAGACTGTGCTTGGGGAAGCCAGTTCATAAGTGATGACTCAGCCCATTTTGGATAAAGTAGTGGGACCACATACCATGTGAAGGGCTAAATTGTGACTAAGGTAGCTGCAGGTGTTAGTGTCATGGCTGAGGTTATGCAAGACAGTAGTAGCAGAAAGAACACCTAGTTTGAGGAATTGGCTTGCTAAGTGCTTTTGCCTGGGGTCAAAACAAATTTGTCTCTTCAAGCAGCCTAAATTAATTTAATTGGAACCTCTCGTCTGCCTAGGAATGATAACATGCAAGGAGCCAGGTATCTGCCAGCAAAACAGTTCTCCTGGTTTATCCTTGAACATTGCCTGTCTTACTCATTCTTTGCCTAGCGCTGTTACGCACACCTCCCAACCCAACACTCCAGAAGTTGCTTAGAGGCCAGTCCTTTTTCATCCCCTCACTTGTCTAGGTGTAGGTCCTTATGTTTTCTTCAACTTCGTTGAGCCCCCACAATTTTGGGATTAGAAAAGTAGAACAAATTTATTTAATCCCTGAAGGAACCTAGGGCTTTGTTTCCCGTAGAATCAGGTTAGACTTTGTGTCATATTAGCAGCCAATAAACACAGTAGCCTTGTGCAGTACAGGATTGCTACAGGGAGAGGCATTGGAAACAGCAGCATTTTATTGCCTTGCCTGTATCTCTTCAGAGGATGAGTAGGGCCAATGAGGAATAATTTAGAGTGCTCATATACAACATGGAAGGATTCTGGGAAGGCTTAATTCAGATCTCTGTCCTTTAACATAACCTTACTTCAGTGTGGTCAGAAGGAGAATAGCCTTCCTGTATATTTCAGCAGAGGTCATATTGAATTGAAATTAGCCACAGGGTTTCATGGCAGTGGAGTTGGTGACCTTTCTAAGGACTCTAATAGGAATTCACTGTTCATATTCTCCAGAAGTAGGAGAATGAGCCTGGAACTTAGAAACTGATTTAGATTTGACTGTCTTTGCTCATTTACTGTGTTGGATCATTCTTAGTACTGCAAGCTCTGTTATTCTTGTCTGGTAACTTGACAGTGACTACCACTATTAGAGCAATCTTCTCATATGTTTTGGCCTCTTTTTCTGACCAAGAATGCTATAGGTAGTAGAAATGTGTAATGGGAGTTTATTCTTCAGTGTTAATACTTACTATAATTTTGGAATGGAATTCGGAAGGTACAGTTGCCATTCTTTAAAACTTCCCATATCACTCATCATTAAAGGACTCAACAAATGTTTATTCTGTGCCTGTTATGTATGGAATCAGTGACAAATAAAACATCCTTGCCATCAAAGAGCTTGTGGCTAGTCAGATATAGAAACAAATAATTACAACTTGGTATATTTAATTGCTGTCCTAGAAGTAAGCATAAAGGTCTTAAGGGCAACACATGGGAGGGAACCTAAGTCAGCTTAGGGGAATTAGGAAAGACTTCACAGAGGTGGGGATGCTTGAACTGTGAGTCCTGAGACAAGAGAAGAGGAGAAGTTCTCTAGGAAAACAGTGAAAAAGAGTATCCCTCTGGCATCACCATTAAACATCCCTGTTTTCAAATAGAAATTCAGTGTTTCAGGCTGCTTTAAATGGCTTTGTTTGTCCTAGAGCTGAGAATGAAGGAAATACTTAGCTGAAGTTGAATGACCCTTGAGTAGTCTGACAGAGCAAGAGTGCTGGTGTCTATCTTTAGCACCCAAAAGTAGTTGCTGGTTTTGTGTGCCCAGGACCCTACAGATGCCCGACCCCCCACACTCATTGAACTCTTGACTTAAGATGATTCTAAAAGCCTATCCTGTAGTAATCCACATAGGACCTGATGTATAAAGCTTTGTGAGCTGCTCTACTATGTGGTGGCTGTGGGTCATCATGGTAACAATCAGAAAGCTTGTGATTCACGGATAACTAATGCTGAAATAAAATTTGACGACCAAAAGACATATGCCTTTGAGGTTGGGGGGCGGGCAAAGAAGGAAGTGACAGAGGGCCTTTGTGCAGCTTTTACCTCAGATGGCCTGCTGCTTGGAGTCATACTATTCCTCCTGTCTAAAGCAGCCTTTTTATCAAATTCTCCCCTTACTTTAAAAAAAAAAAAGATTTTATTTATTTTTTGTCAGAGAGATCACAAGTAGGCAGAGAGGCAGGCAGACGAAGAGAGAGAAGCAGGCTCCCCACTGAGCAAGGAGCCCAATGCGGAACTTGATCCCAGGACCCTGGGATCATGACCTGAGCTGAAGGCAGCCACTTAACCAACTGAACCACCCAGGCATCCTCTCCCCTTACTTTTACATTCAATTCTATATTTACTGCAGCCACAGGGACTTCTCTGAGTAGCCCCAGTACCTTGGAACCAATCTCTAATTGTTCTTTTATGTATGCCTTCATTTCTTAAGGCCAAGAGTCATGTTATTTATTTCTTTTACATCACACTGTTTAGTATAGTGTAAGGTGAGCAGTAAATCTTAAGTGCATAAATGAATGAAAACACTTTAATGGTGTCAGATATAGTGGGAATAAACTTGGAATTTCAGAAGAATGGGAGATGATCAGGAGGAGTTTTGTGATGTCTTTAAAGAAAAATTGAATTAGGAATATGAAAATGTTGAAAAAGAAGTAAAGATGTAGCCAGCTTCGTTAGGTATGAAGGGCACAAGTGAGAAGAGGGGGTGCATATATGCAGAAAATAGTGCTCATTAAAGACTTTTTGACTCAGGAGAGACTTAGTTAAAAATATGGTTGAAATATGGTTAAAAGCTGGAATGAGAGCCAAGTAGAAATGTCATTGAGAGTCTTGATTGAGAAATGGGTAATTGAGAGCTGGGATTTGTATTAAGCTTTCTCTAAGGGAGGGAAGTCTCTGCAGTGAGATAGAATTAGAAAAGAGTAATTTGACGTTTTATTGCCAGATCTGCTGAGCGTTGATGAAGTGTAACTCAAAGTTATCAGTTGTAAACACCCTTCAGCTTCAAATTCTATACAGTTGTCAGTTTTGCCTTTCAGCAGAGGCTGTGTTTTCACCCTCAGAAATGTGTGTGCTCTGGGTAGCTAGCCCTCCCCCTCTTTTCTTAAAATTTCTGGCAGATTTTTATGTGGAGGGAGCTGGGTCATTTTTCTCTTTTAACAAAGGACAGAAATGGAATGAAGCCGAGCAGGCACGATGTAAGTTAGGGATACAAAAGTTTCCTGTGCTGGAGAGTTGTTAGATTTTGAAAAAGTAAATGAAGAGGTTTTGAAAACCTCCTCCTCCCTAATAGCCATTTGTCCACTCTGGGTTATATATTATTATTTCTCCGGAAACAATGGGTGAGATGACTTGTAGCTTTCTTCTAGTTCTCAGTTTTTATGGGTACGAGTTTAACGCATTCTCTTTTTTTCCTCTCTCTCTTTCTTTCTTTCTCATTTTCCCCCCAAATTTTCTCATGTCTGTTTGTATGGTGGTGCTTTGAGCCTTTTAATATGCGGCTCTAAGAAGAGTTTGTGTAGGGGATTTTCCTGGAAGAGAAAAAACTGGCAATAATCTAATTTTAGCTTTTGCTCAGTGTTTGAGTCCAGGTGTTAATACTGAGACCCTTTAATCTGTCTGTTTGGTATTGGGAAAGCATATTCATTTCCAGGGCATTTATATAGGGATCATTGGCCTGAGCTGGATGTCTCTTGACTTGGGAGAGGAGTCAGGACAGCAGTGAGATAGAACACTTTTGCAGCATTTTAAAAAATACACATTCCTGGGCCCCATCCTAGCTATTTGGAATCAGAGGCTCTGGAGGTAGAACTTTTTATTTTTTTTATTTTTTAAATTATTTATTTATTTCACAGAGAGAGATCACAAGTAGACAGAGAGGCAAGCAGAGAGAGAGAGAGAGAGAGGGAAGCAGGCTCCCTGCTGAGCAGAGAGCCCAATGCGGGACTCGATCCCAGAACTCTGAGATCATTACCTGAGCCGAAGGCAGCGGCCCAACCCACTGAGCCACCCAGGCGCCCCATGGAGGTAGAGCTTTTTAAAATTATTTTTTAATATTTTTTTAAGAGTTTATTTATTTGTCAGAGAGAGAGCACGTGCACATAAGCAGGGGCAAGGGCAGGCAGTGGGAGAAGCAGAAGAAGATGCAGGATTCGATCCCAGGACCTGGGGCTCATGGCCTGAGCCAAAGGCCGATGCTTAATCGACCGAACCACCCAGGTTTCCCTCTTGGGGTAGGGTTTGATAGTTGTTTCTTTTTTTTTTTGTTTTTTGTTTTTTGTTAAGATTTTATTTATTTATTTGACAGAGAGATCACAAGTAGATGGAGAGGCGGGCAGAGAGAGAGAGAGAGAGAGAGAGGGAAGCAGACTCCCTGCTGAGCAGAGAGCCCGATGCTGGACTCGATCCCAGGACCCTGAGATCATGACCTGAGCCGAAGGCAGCGGCTTAACCCACTGAGCCACCCAGGCGCCCCTTGATAGTTGTTTCTTAAGGATTTTATTTTTTATTTATTGGACAGAGAGAAAGAGAGGGAGAGGAAGAGGGCGAAGCAGGCTCCCCACAGAGCAGTGTATAATTTAAGTTCCACCAGAAGCCTGCTGCTGGATTACAAACCTGTGGCTTAAGTGCTAGGACCTGAAATCTGTTTGCTTCATACCCCAGCCCTCATTGAGGCTTCTTCTTCTTCTTTTTTTCAAAAATTATTTTACTTTATCTAGAGTTTTATTTATTTATTATAGAGAGGGGGAGAGAGCATGAATGTGGGGAGGGGCAGAGGGAGAGGAGACAGAGATTCTGAAGCAGACACTTCACTGAGCACAGCCGGATGTGGGGTTCAGTCCCATGACCCTGAGATCATGACCCGAGCCAAAGTCAAGAGTCGAACACTTAACCGACTAAGCCACCCAGGTGCCCCCTCATTGAGGCTTCTTGAGAGTATAGAAAGCTAGCCCAGTGAGTATACTATTCTCCTTGGGCAGTTCTTATCTCCGCTGTGTCTTTTAGACCAATTGCTCTGTAAAGTGTTATGTCAGAGATAGGTCTGAGAGAACTGCCCTTTTGTAGGGTCAGATATGAGGAACTGATAATTGCCTTACTAAGACAGATCAGCAGGAATTTCCTCTGTGGGCAGGAATAGGAAACTTTATGATAATGTCTCTGAGTCGTGGCCAGTTTTTTATGTCACCATTCCACTACCCACTTCCCTTGGCAGTCATAGGAACCAAGGGGTTTTAGTGTTTAATACACCCTCTCGGGTGCCTGGGTGGCTTGGTTGGTTAAGCCTCTGCCTTTGGCTCAGGTCATGATTTTGGGTCCTGGGATTGAGCCCCGCATTGGGCTCTTTGCTCAGTGGGGAGCCTGCTTCCCCCTCTCTCTCTGCCTGCCTCTCTGCCTACTTATGATCTCTCTCTCTGTCAAATAAATAAATAAAGTCTTTTAAAAAAAATACACCCTCTCTGGTCTCCCCACCTAGAAGTAGATGGCCAAGGGTAGGGGGCCCCTGTGGGCCAAAGATGTGCCCCTCACCGGCCTTTGTGAATGACCTTCAGCAACTTCTTATTGAGTTTTTTTTATTTTTTTTTTATTTTAAAGATTTTATTTATTTATTTATTTGACAGAGAGATAGGGAGAGCAGGAACACAAGCAGGGGAATTAGGAAAGGGAGAAGCAGGCTTCGCGCAGGGTAGGGAGTCCAATGTGGGGCTCGATCCCAGGACCCTGGGATCATGACCTGAGCGGAAGGCAGACGCTTAACAACTGAGTCACCTAGGCTCCCCTTTATTGAGTTTTCTATCTCTGACTTATTCCTCAAGTAAGGCTCGTAAAGTGCCTTGAGCTTCTCAGAACAGGTGGTGTCCAAGGAAAAGTGTGAGGTGTTCTGGTTTTGTTCCTTTGATCTCTGCTTCATTTCTCCTTCCGGTGCCTGCAGCTGCCCTCAGCTTTCAAAGTGATTCTCACTGGAGAGAGAGGATTCCTTTCTCCCCAGCCCAGCTCCTCCTTTGCTGTCTAAAATAGCCCAGCCTCTTCAGGCTTTAAGTCGTCTTGCAAAGCCTTCCCTCATCTGCTTGGTCTCACTTATTTCAAAGTCTAACAACACTGCTGCTTTCCAAGTTTCTTTCCCCTCCCTCTGCTTGTAATTTAAGGCAAGTTTCCCCTGTTGGGTCAGTTTGAGTCACTGTCTTATTTTCTGCCCATATTTTGAATGTCTTTGGGGCCATTGGTATTTCTCTGCCTTCACTCTTCCCTCTTCCATTTGTCACTTGCGTGTTTTTCATCTCTTGACTAATGAAAAAACATTGGTAGAAGTAAGCCTTCAGTCTGACTTCTGTAACCTCTCCGTCAACCTCCTGAATCTAAAGTTGGGCTTGTGGGCTGTTATCACTGCCCCTTTGTTTGGAAAACAGTCCAGAGCTTGAAATTTGGGACTCTGTTTATTCAAACTAAGCTTCTCTGGGAACGGGGTCTGTTGCACTGTTGTTCTCCAAGTATCTGTTGGTTTTACTTCATGGGCAGACTGCAGTATTGGTTAGAAAAACAGCTACAGTATTTGCAGTAGGATTTGTTGTATTATACATCACATTCCCATCTCTACAAGCTAAGCCTCTCTTCTGGGCCCATTGTCTAATGGGTTTTCTCTCAGTTTCCCTTTACAGTACCTCTCAGCAGAGTTGAGCAATGAGAGCTTGCCCACCTGCTTGGGTGTTTGATGAATCAGATCCACAGTGTGGGTTTTACCTTAACTTCTGTTACCTCTTAAAATGAAAAGAAAGGGTAAGGGGGGGGGGCAAGAAATTAAGTGAGTACAGCAGACAGATGGGGCGGTATAGATCTTTAGGGTTGGTATTTTTGAGTGTTCCCATTTTCCACACCTTGGTTTCCTCCCTCCCAACAGTTTCATCACCAAGTCTACGGTGCTTCTTAATCGGCTACAGCATTTTCCTCTGGTTTTGAAGGGCACTTACAGAAGAGTGAGTTCACATCACAGGATGGGTATCTCTTCTTAGATTTCTTGGGAGTAAATTCTACCCGCTCTCATTTTATCCCAGAGAATGTTTATAATGCTTTTTGTTGCTTCTGTAGTCTATAAAACACTCTTTTTTTTTTTAGATTAGATTTCTAAGTTTATATACTTTATCTCTTCCTAAAACTGGAATGAAGCTAAAGACCTTTTCTCCTTCTTGCCCCTTCTTTCATAGCTGAGATTTAAATTTACTCAAAGATCTTGGAGCACTTAGTGAAACTACATGACTGATTTTTTTCTTTCTTTCCTTGTTTCTTTCTTTTTTTTTTTTTTCCAGTATGGTAGATTCTCTTTTGGAGGAATCCTGAGAAGGGAGTTTCTTAGGTTCTTCTGGATTTGAACATTGCTTCTCATTCATCCTGAGCACACTACAGTTTCTAACTTCCCGTCATACTTCTCAGAGGCTTTGAAATCTATATTTCTTTAGTGGTGCCCCTGGTCATTTCCCCATATGCCCAGCTAACCTCGCTAAAGGTGGTGGCCCTTAAAAAACAAAACTAACTTTAAAAAAATTATGAAATACAATAACATCATATTGTATGTAATTAAAACATGGTCCCCATGTTTATTTTTTAAAAATAATTTATTTTTTAAAAAGATTTTATATATTTATTTGACAGAGAGAGGGAGCACAATTACGCAGAGTAGGCAGAGTGGCAGGCAGAGGGAGAGGGAGAAGCAGGCTCTCCCATTGAGCAGGGAACCCGGTGCAGGGCTTGATCTCAGGGCCTTGGGATCATGATCTGAGCGAAAGGCAGCCGCTTAACCGACTGAGCCACCCCGAAACCCCTCAGATTATTTTAGAGCCATCATTTGGTAACCCTCCTTTCCCACTACATCCTTGCATTTCTTCCCACCCCCAACTCCAGATTTCCACTTCTTGTCCTGCAGTACCATTAGGAGCAGTTGTACTGTTATACACAGTGGTTCTGTGGGTCCATGAATGTCAAGTTGACCGGGCACAGTTCTGTCATGTCAGATGACCATAAGCTGCAAGTAGTTGCTGCTTCTCTCTGGGGTTGGAGTGAGGTGGGGGAGTGAAGTGGAGACCAGCAGATGCTTTGCTTGTTTTGGTGTGGGGGGACTCAAGGGCCTTGAACCAGAATGTGTAGCTCACACTCCTTATGGCTTGCTACTTCTACCTTACCCCAGACCTCTCCTTGTTTATCTCTGTGCTCTTCCTTTTTATTTCTGTGCCTCTCCCTACTCACAACTGACCTTGTCTTTGAAGCAGTAGAGGATTGCTGAGTTAAAATGCCTATTTTCTGTGGAAAAAAACTGCGTCTAAAATGCCCCATGCCAGAGCTGATCTCGATGATGACAGCTGGAGTTCAAGTAACCATGAAAAAGAGCAAAAATGAGGTCATATGCTCACCTGACTCTCTTTGGTTGGGCAGGCTCCAAGGTTGCTAAGTTCCTTGAACAAGGATCTTGCCTCTCCTGACCTCAGATTTGTATTATTTTCATTCTTTTGTCAAATAGGCAATGATGGTAACATTATGGGTGCAATAGCATGGGATCTTAATACATGCTTTCCTGCAGCTGCCCTGGGTCGTCTGAGGAGAGGAAGCCCCAGGCCAGGTGGATTGGGTGGAGGGCAGCCCACAGGCAGTTTGTGATCGTGGGGGAGGAGCTCAGAGCTTGCTCAGAGACTCTGACCCTTGCCACTTCTCAACTGCTGCGTTGGAGAAAAGCAAGCAGCTGCTTGTCAGAACGAAACATGCGGCAGGCAGGCTGTAGCTGCCCTCCTTGAGTTATCCTGATGCTCACTGGGCCGCTTCTGTTTGGGAAAAGGCACATATCCATGATTGTTTTCATATGACATAGTAACCTAATGCAGACTAAACATGTCCTTTCTCCTTACGGTGTCCTTCCTTCCCCAGGCTGCTTTGATCTCTCTAGGAAGGCGTCCCCCCCACCCCCACCCTACCCTGCCAGCAACTGTCTTCACGACTGGCCCTCATAGCAAACCCAGAACTGGCTAGTGAATAGGGTTTCTAAGAATGAATGTGCAGGCAGGTTAGTGGGGAGGGGCAAGAGGCCATGAGTGGTCTGATTAAAAAAAGCAGATTCAGATTTGGGTCTACCCTGGAACTCTGAAGTTCACCCAAGCTCCTGAGTGAAGCCACTGCTGCATTTCCTTGGGCTGTACATTGAGTAGTCAGGCATGTGTGTGTGTGTGTGTGTGTGAGAGAGAGAGAGAGAGAGGCAAGAGAGAGGTGGCTTCTCTCTCCTTTGTAAAGTGAGAACACTGAGGGCTTCCTCCTTGGGCTGTCGTGAGGATTAAAGGAGAGCTAATGAATGTGAAAGCACACTGTAAGGTCTAAATAAGTTTATCGCTGTTAAGGGGTTGCTAATGTTATCAGGGTCCATAGCTTTCTAAAATATTCAGGAATTTTTTTCTCATTTGCTGGCAAGATTTTATTCATTCAGATTTACGTTTGCGAGGAGTCCCTTTTTGCAGGTTCAGCCTCTTCTGTTCCAACATTTAATCATCCTCCCCATGCGGCTTTTAGTTATCTTCAGTACCTTTTTCTTGCCAATATTGTAACTTGTATCAACAATACTGACCAAGAGGAAGGCTTAGCAAACATTTTTTTAATACCAACTCCTGTATAATTTATTATTTCAGGGCCATGGGTATGATTTTTGGGAACTTTTGAAAAGTCAAACCCGTGAACCAGTGGGGGAGGGAGGAGTCCTAGTTTACTGTGTCTATTTAGAAAACACTGGAGGGACGTGCATGCTTTTTAACAGCGATAGCTTCTCTAGAGATAATTTTTCTTCTTTGGGAGCCAGTTCATTTGTATTGAAAAATAATTTGGGAAATGAATTAGTCCTAGAGTTCCCTTTCAGACTAAGACTTTAAAGACAGAGTGAAAACGTGTTAAATTTACAACCCATTGTTTTAAGTTTTCTAATTTGGACAATTTGGTGATATCAATTAGAAGAAGCATTAATATACTCACATCTTTTGATCTAGCAGTTATAATTTGGGGATCTATTCTATGCAAACGTTCACACCACATAAAAGTGTATATGACGGAATTTTTTTATTATTGTTATTTTTTTTTTTTGGTGTTATTCGCAATAGTGAAATCTTTGGAGTAGTCTGGGTAGCCATCGATAGGGAATTGGGATAAATCCATGAAATGAAACACCTTGCACTTGCTGAAAAGAATGAGGTCAATCTATATTTACTGATGTGAAAGGGTATACAAGATATATTAAGTGACAAAAAGCAAACTGTATATCTTTTTATGTTAATAATTATATTTTTGTTAAAAGCTGTATGTTAGTATATGCATAGAAAAAAAAAGTGAGGCTATAAATACCAAACTGTTGTTAATATTGGTTACCTCAGGGAGGGCTAGTAGATTATGGCGGACATTCACTGTCTACATTTCTATATTTCTGTAATGTTGGAATTTTTTTACAATAAGTCTGTATTATTTTTGTAAGTAGAAAACAATAAAGATAAAGGTATCCAATTTAAACCTGTGTATTTCATATTTAAATCTAAAATTCTTAACTTTAAAAATCTATATTCACTCAAGCACAAAGTTATGCACAAATGTTGAAAAATATATATGATATATTTATATATAATCTTTAACTTTTAAAGATTATTTATTTATTTATTTGACAGAGAGAAATCACAAGTAAGCAGAGAGGCAGGCAGAGAGAGAGGAGGAAGCAGGCTCCCTGCTGAGCAGAAAGCCCCATGTGGGGCTCGAACCCAGGACCTGGGATCATGACCTGAGCCAAAGGCAGCGGCTTAACCCACTGAGCCACCCAGGCACCCCAGTGCATATGCTTTCTGAAAAGATTTTTTACACAAATCTTATTCATAATTTCAACATCCAGAATAACTACTTATGGCTGTATCCATTTCTGATTATAAAGGACAGGTAATGCTCTTTTTAAATAACAGTATTGTCACTTTTATTTAAAAAGTTACCTCTGAGGAATGCCTGGGGGCCTGAGTCAGTTAAGCCTCTGACTCTTGATTGAAGCTCAGGTCTTGATCTCAGGGTCATGAGTTCAAATCCTGCACTGGGCTCCATGCTGGGCGTGGAGCCTACTTTAAATAAATAAATAAATAAATAAATAAATAAATATTACCTCTGATCTCTTTAGACTTAGTCTTTAATTATGATTTAGTCAGATTTGTGAAGTAAATATATGTATGGCATATATTTATGCCATACATATATTTACTAAAGTCAAGGATGAAACGGTTTTGTCTGTAATCATTTAAAGCACATGGGTTATTCCATACAGGCCCTCCACATTCTTTCTGGAAAGGCATCAAAATCCTGCTTCCTTCTCCAACTTCTAGGGCTGGCTGTGATAGATGGAGAATTCTCTAGGAGGTTAAAGAACTTACTGGGTAAGATGAACCAGAGTATTCACAAATATTTTTAAAATACTAAAACTTGGACTCAAATATTTATTAAACACTGTGCTCTGTGTTGTAAGCATAGAGTGTAGGTACGGCCTCTGCCTTTCAGGAGACTAGTAGGAGAGAAGTAACAGATCCATAAAGAACTTCCGTACGAGGTACTAAGTAGCACAGGCCATGTGAATGAAGGACATATTACAGCTGTAAAAGTACCAAACGAGGGACGAATCATTCCTGGCCATCATGCAAAGAATCTTTGATCATGCAAAGAATCACAGGGGATGTGATATTTGAGCTGATCCTTGAGAGGACAGGAAGGATTTCAGGAGGGGGTGGTGGAAGGGAAGGGCTTCTTGGTAGAAGAAGAATATAAACTAAAGCCCCAAAGCGCCTTTCCAGAATCATGAATAATCCAGATTGACAAATGCACATGATTCATATAGGTGAGTAGTAGGAAATAGAATTGAAAGAAAGATAGGATCACTTGACAGCTGCAGTTGCCAGGCTAAGACATTCATAATTTATTTTGTCGGCAGTGAGGAGCCATTGAAAGTTTTTGAGCAGGGGAGGAACATGATCAAAGCTGTGCTATGGCAAGATTGTTCTGACAGGTCAAGGGAGAGGAGGACATGGTCCAAAGGAAGGAAATTGATTAGAAAGTCATTGCTATATACAGGAATGCAGTGCTGAAGGCCTAGTTCAGGGTGCTGGGATTCAGAATGGGAAGGAAGTGAGCATTTTGTAGAGGGGAGTCTCATGGCCCAAGCTGGCATGATTACAGGGGTACCAAGATCCTCCCCCACTGTCCTTTTCGTCCCAGATCACACATCCACATTGCACACTTAGTTCAGATAAGGAACACATAGTATTCTCCCTGGTTACAAAGTTTGGAAGCAAGAGATTAAGAAAACTCAGGCATGTAGAGCTGGTGAATGAAGAGGACTTAGACCTTTCTTCATGATCAGACTTTTGCTAATGAAGTGTTGTCTGTGGTTCTGGTCTTGCTGTAGGAAGGACTGACGCTAGATAGGAAAAAAAAATTTTTTTTCCTCTTATTCTGGTTGCTTAAGTTGAGGTACCTCCTATCCTGGCCTTCCTGATAACTGGAAGAGAAAGAGAGAGTGGAAGTGCTGCTCTGTACCAGGCACTGTGTTGTCAACACTGCTCTTTGGACTTGGGTGCAAGCCGATGGTGATACCATAACAGAGTCCCTTAGCTTGTGATCTCTGATTTCCAGAACTCGGGTCTGAGGTCTGATGCTGCTCTCACCTCTTCCTCCATCTGCACACGAAATCAGATGCTGCTGCTTTGGACACTATAATGTCATTTGCCTTGGAAATGGGTGTCAGCTGTCCATGTTGACTATAGGTTCTAGAGCTGGCTGGACATGAGCAGGCCCTGGGGTGAGGGGCTACTCTAGCATTAGAAGACCCTCTGTTTATTTTTCTCTGCAACCATTCAGTGAGGAGAGGTCAGAACCCATTTTTTAGACCCATTTCAGGTACTGATAAGACCTGTTAATTTTAAAAAGTATGTTAAAATTAGCAGGAGAGGACCCTATTCCCCTCTACTTTGTCCTGTGCCCTCTGCCTTCTACCTTGGTTCTTAGACCTATCTCTGATGCTGCCATGAAGGCCTGGGGACTTCCCCAGGTGCTCTTCCATAAACTGCATCATTCTGATGGTTTGGGAGAACTCGAACTCCCTCCTCAGGTCACCAGAGTTTCTGGAACCAGGCAGACAGACATAGGTTTAAATACTGGGTCTTCCACTCACTACTTAACCTGATTCCTTCATCTGAAAAATGGAGATAATGCCTGTCCTTCATGAGGCTGTCAAGGGTAAGGGGCACCTGGCTGGCTCCGTCAGTGGAGCATGCAACTCTTGATCTTGGAGTGAGGAGTTCAAGCCACACATTGGGCATAGAGCTTACTTAAAAAAAAAAAAAAAGTTGTCAAGGGTATTAAATGAAACTATCTTGTAAATTGCCTAGCACAGTTCTTGGCCGAGTACACATTCAGTGAATGGCAGTTGTTAAAGCTGTAGATCCTCTCTCTGCACAAGACCTTTCACACCCCATGGGTCTGGATATTCTTAGGAGAGCATTTGGAGGACTGTTTTCTCCTTAGTCCTAGGAGGGGCTGATGTTTGGAAATAAAAAGACAAAATGCTTTAATTTATAGTTCACTACCTGATTAATCATTAGAGCCCCCTGGAGAGCTTTAATACGCAGACTCTGAACCCCCGGCTCCATGTCTGTTGAGTGAGAATCATAGGGTAAGGACTGATAACTGAGAAAGACTTGTTAAACCCTCTGAGTAATTCTGTTGGTAGGCCAGGATTGAGAACCTTTGTTCTCTAGTCTTCAGGGGTTTATGGCCAGAGGATCTCTAAGGTCACCTCCCAAGCCGGGGCAGATTTACCTTCCTAGAAGCTGAGGCTATTTTAATCCCAGCCTGGAGAATTTGGCTCAGCTCCAACTCATGCTGAACTCTAAGTTTGAGAGCCCAGTTTTTTGGTCATATTGGAAGTTACTTGTTTCTGGAAGCCTTCGTGGCATAGAGAGTGGAGCTATAAATCAGCCAGACAGGATGGAGGCCAGGAGCAGCGTGGAGAGGCAGGATCTGTCCTGCAGTCTTGTTGTGGCCGTCGTGTCCCTTCCTGCCTCCGACCAGATGGCACTTTGGACTCTGAAGGAGCAGGAGTGAGTGAGCTTGGGCAGGGTACCCACCTCTCACTTCCCCCTCCCCAGACCAGGCACTGGGTCCCTGCCCAGCTGGCGAAGTCCGTGCACAAAGCCTGCTGGCCTTGAGCTTTCTCTGTGGCTTTTTCATAAGCGGCAATTGTCAGAATCTGGTGGCGAATCTGCTCTGTGAGATTAGAGTGTAGTGCGTGGGTAAGAGACAAGCATAGTTATTCTTAACCTGCAGGAAGGGAGGGTAAGGCGGAGAGTGCTCTGCCATGGACAGGTCTGTGACATGCTTGTTTATAGAAATAGCAAGCCCATGGTTTGGCTGGAATGACTTACAACTCAAGTATTTAAAGCTTGTGTTAGTGGGATTGAGAAGTGGGGAAAGGGAGAGGGGGAAGAAAGGAACTGGGGGCAACAAAACCAGGGGTTGCCTTCCTCCCAGTTGCTGGGTTTCTTTACCACGTTGAGGTCAACTCAGTCCTAGGTGACGCGGGCCTTTTGTGGCTCTGGCCTCTTTGTTCTCTTCCTCAAGGGAGCAGCTGCCAACTTGCCCTTGCAGACTCACTGGAATGGCCCCTCACGCTGAGCAAGGAAGGGCAACTCCATGCCACTTCTATCGCAGACTCCAACAAGAAGCCCTTCGCTAGCAGAGCCATTGTCTTAGCTCCACAGGCTGGATCTTTCATTGCCTGGTGCCTCTACTTTAGCCTGTGGGCTGAGCCGATCTAGGGCCCTGATGGAGAGACCAGAGAGGCTTAGATGACCCTCCCCAGGCTTCCCGGGATCGCGTGTTTAGGAGTCTGGGACTGCTTGGAACCTGGTGCTCTGCTGCCCGTGTTGCAGATGGTTCTGGACTCTGGAGAGTCCTTTTCTTGCCTCCTTCACTTCTTTCTGGCACTTACATCAACTCCCTCTCCTTTCTGGGCGCTCTCCCCTTCACTGGCTTCCTGGGTCTCCTCCTCTCTTTCTAATTGCCTGGCATCTCATCTTCTCCTTACTCTAAAAATAGTTACTCTCCACGATTCTTTCCTCAGCCTCTCTCCCCCACCCCCTCCATCTTCTACTGTACTTTCAGTGGTGGTTTTCACCTCCATGCGAATAATTCTCGGATACCTATTTCGAGCCCTGACCTCTTTCCCAGGCATTTAATTCCATGCTTATGTTGCTAAAGTGCATATTCTGTGGTTCCTATTGAATATCCCGGAAATGTCTTGGATTCAGCATGCCTAAAACAGACATCACTGGCTCCCATCCTTCCTCCTTTGTCCAGACCCAGGTCTGCATTCTGATCCTGCACCATTTCTTTCCATGTTCCCTATCTCTGAGTTTAAAAATTTTGAGTCTTCTGCCTTCTTTCTCCACAGTTGTCAGGTGCCCAGTCTTGCTGATTCTATTTGCCTTGTTACTTTTGAACCCATCATGTCTTTTCTGCTCTCATTATCTTCATGCTGGTCTAAATCCTCATTACTTCTCACCTGAACTGTTGTAACGGCCTCCTGATTGGGCTCCCTGCTTGTGTTGTTTTTCTCACATGCGTCATCACCAAAACATAGCTTTGACTGCGTCTGCAGCTTGAAATCCTTCAGTGGCTTCCCAGAGCCTACAGATGACCCCACTTCGTTTGGCATTCAAGGCTCTTCCTGGTCTGGTTGCAAGTCTACCTCTCCTGACTTACTCTCCTAACACTGTCTGCATTCACCATTGCTCACCTGCTCTGTCATTTCCTTCTGCCAAGCTTTAGTTCATGCAGCTGCTTCTACTGAGAATTCCTTCTTTCTGTATTTCCACCTGTTAAGATCCTATCCTCACGGCAAGGCCCAGGTCAAATACCACCTTGACCTCCAAGAAAGCCTCTTTGGTTTTCCTTTCCTGATCCTGCTCAGAAATCATTTCTCTTCCTCCTCTTTGAGCACTTTGTATCTTTCTTATGACCCTTATCACATACTGGGGGTTGCTTTGTAATATATTGTGAATTTTCCCTGATGGATTTTTTTAAAGATTATTTATTTATTTCTTTGACAGAGATAACAACTAGGCAGAGCAGCAGGCAGAGAGAGAGAGCGCGCGCGTGCTCGGGAAGCAGGCTCCCTGCTGAGCAGAGATCCCAATGTGGGGCTAGATTCCAGGACCCTGGGATCATGACCTGAGCTGAAGGCAGAGGCTTTAACCCACTGAGACACCCAGGCGCTTCTCCCTGATGGATTTTGAGAATAGAGGGTAGAGTTTGTGTATTCTTCATCTTAGGACCTCCTATAACATCCTGGTGATTTTCAAACTTCTTTGAGGATGACCCACATTAAGAGATACATTTTATATTGTGACCCAGAATACACCCCTCCCAACAGAAGTTTCATGATCAGTACTTACTGTCACTACATGCTCTGAGATCTGTTTTGGGTTCTGCTGTATTTATTCACTACCCACTAAATCAGTCAATTTCAGTTCCCATTAATAAGCTACAATCTGCACGTTTGGAAAATATTATTCTACCTAGTATAAGCGAGTTGTCCTGTCTATTGCCCCTTGGCCACCTGTTATTTCCATCTCCTTTAATGAGAGCCAGAAGAGCACTTAAACAGTTGGCTTTATAGTCTCTCCTTCTCTCTTGGGATTAGGCTATTATGAAGTTATCCCTTTATCTCATTAAGGTGAGGGATGATTTTGCTTTCCTTCTTTCTCTCAGGAGGGTACAGTACTGCTCTGCCAAGTGCGTGCTGGGAGTGGTGGCTATTCAAGGCCTCCCTCAAAGTTTGTCTGTCGTAATTTCTGCCCTCCCGCGTCCTCGCTTCTGGGGACAGATGATACCCCCTCTCAGGCTGGTGTAGGCTTTCCTCCATCTCAACACTCCCCTTCTGCCAAAGCAAAGGCTGGGTCACGCCTTGAGCATTTTCTCTGCTTCTGGGCTTTCGGATGTGGAGGAGATCATTGTAGAGTCTGATGTGGGTGCTCTTTTCTTCTGTTTTCACATGTGCATGAAGCGATGTTCTAGAACTGTGTGGCTGTATCAGGGTGCCAGCTGCCTATAGTGGCTGTGTCCCAAGTCACTGGACATAATCAGTTACCTGGATTGGTTGTCTTTTCGGCTAGGTTTCATTGGCATACAGGCAGTGAGGGTTTATGACTTACTTTCCTTTCAGTACCTTGGGCCCCATCCCAGACTTTGATGACAGCTCTTTTCTCACAGGATCTCTTCCCTGCCTCAGTTTCCTCAACAATGCTTGAGACCAGTACTCACACAGTGGTGGGCTTGCTTCCTTATGTGGAAAAATGCCATCTTATTCAGGACAGGCTAGGTCTTTGGTTCTCAAAGTATGGGCTGGGAATCCCTGGGTACCCTTTTAGGGGATCTATGAAATCCCTCCCTTTTCCAGTTACATATCCAAATGGGCCAGATTTTCTTCATCTTCAACTAGCATGACATTTCACAACAGATTGAATGGAGATGCTGATAAGAGAATCCAGCTGTTTACTGGGAAGCTATACATTGAAGAGACTTGCAAAAATGTTAAATAATGCTGTTCTTCTCACTGATTTTTTTTGTTTTGGAAGAGTTATCCTTAATAAAAATATTAACATGTATGGATTTATTATTATTTTAAAGTGAATTAACAAATATTTTAAACTATTTCCATTGTAATTTCTAATATGCTGATACAAATAAAAGCTCTTCAGTGTCCTTGGTAATTTCTAAGAGTGTAAAGAAACCAAAGAGTGTAAGAGACCAAAAAGTATGAAAATTGCCAGGTTATGTCATGCTGTGGTAACAAAATCACCCTAAAATCTTCCTGACTTAACAGATAGTTTATTTCTTGCTCATGCTCATATTCACTGTGGGTCAGCACAGGGGCTCTGTTCATCAAAGTTACTCAGGGACCCAGGCTGAGGGGGCGCTCTCTCATTATCTGCTGCCATGCTTAGCAGTCAGGAGAAGTGATAGTGATTGTTGAAAGCTTCCACTGGAAATGGCGTGTCAGAGCGTCATAAAAACGTGCAGCCTTAGAAGCACATAAGTGAGAAACCTAATCAAACAGAAACTCCTATTCTTGAGTTCTTTTTACCCTTTCCCCCAACATTGTTGGTTCAGTGAGTATCCAGAAGCCATTGCTTATGAGTGAAGAGAGAACCAAGGGTATTAATTCCAGAAGGATTTTGTTCATGAGGTACTGAGCCCCATGTCACATCCTAGACCATTATCTTTTCTTTAACAATGACTGTGCAATATTTTTTAAGATATACAGTAAAGATATAGGATGAACAACTGTGTGCCTGCTATCAGCTTAAGAAACAAAATGATCCCTGTACCATTAAGCTCACTTTGTGCTCACCCTCACCTGGGCAGTAAGACGGACAGTAAGTGTGTGGATGGAAATGTAATCAGTGTAGGGTCACTACCTGAATTGAAGTGCTATGAAGAAAGATAAAACAGGGTAAGTTAGGTATAGAATGGTAACAACGAAGTGAGTCTGGAAAGCCTTCTCTAAGGAGGAGACCTTTGAGCAAAGACCTAAGGGGAGTAGCTCTGTGAACAGCTGAGGGAAGAGCATTTTAATTGAAGGAAGAGTAAATGCAGGACCTGAAGCTCGAATCTGCTTGAGGTGCTTGAGGCAGCCAGTGTGGCTGAGGTGGAGGAAGAGGTGGAGAGTGGAGGAAATGAGGTCAGAGAGGGAGCCAGAGGCCAAATGATTTAGGGCTTTGTAAACAGGGTAAAGTGTTTGAATTTGAACTTAAGGATGGGAAGCCTGTGGAGGGTTTTGAGCTGAGTAATAACATGATCTCATATATATTTTTTAAAAAAATTCACTCTGGGGGCGCCTGGGTGGCTCAATGGGTTGAGCCGCTGCCTTCGGCTCAGGTCATGATCTCAGGGTCCTGGGATCGAGTCCCGCATCGGGCTCTGTGCTCAGCCAAGAGCCTGCTTCCCTCTCTCTCTCTCTTTCTCTCTCTCTGTCTGCCTCTCTGCCTACTTGTGATCTCTGTCAAATAAATAAATAAAATATTTTAAAAAAAAAATTGACTCTGGTGGTGCCTGGGTGGCTCATTCAGTCAAGCGTCTGCCTTTGGCTCAGGTGCTGAGCCCAGGGTCCTGGGACTGAGCCCTACCTCCGGCTCCCTGCTCAGCGGGGGCCTGCTTCTCCCTCTGCCTGCCGCTCCCTCTGCTTGTACTCTCTCTCTGCCTATCAAATAAATAAATAAAATCTTAAAAAATAAACAGAACAACCACCACCCCACTGTGGCCTGTCATGTTGAGAAGAATACTCTAGGGGCCAAGGTCTGAAGCAGGGAGAACACATGGGAATGATAGTCCACGTGGGAGATAACAGCAGCCTGAACTCAGTGGGGTGTTGCTGAATGTTTACAGGCTCTCCCTGGGGACAAAAAAAAGAGCCCTGATTTGTAGCATTTGCTGATTTCCACGGTGTAAGTACTCCCACTATGGTGATTTCAGGCTCCCAGTGTGCGGTCCCCGAATGAGGAGGTGGGAAGGCAAGGGCACTGTCCGCTGTCCTGAGCCTGTGGAAGCCGGCTCAGACACCCCGCTGCTTGAACTTGGGTGTTCAGCTGCCGGTGTGTTCTCAGGGGGCATTCAGGTTTATCTTCATTTTCTACGGTAGATGGAAGCTGTATCACCTTTTCAGAAGGAGGGGATATGGAGGTTATGACGGGGAGAGAGTCCATTTATAATTTCCATCATGCTGGGCCCTTTCAAAATAAGCCTAGATGTTGGAGGCCTCGCAGGAGCTTTGGACTCTCTCAGATCCTTTGAAAGTGGAATTCAGCCCAAAACCTCCCTGCAAACAGGAAGCTGGTTTGAGTTAGAACATAAAATAAAAACCAGCTGATGCCCCTGAATGTTTTTCCCTTGCTCCTCCCACTCCGCAGAGCCAAAGGAAACTGCCTTTTTTTGTCTTTGGATAGTTGTTCAGAAAGTTAGAAAAAGCCAAAAACCATAAATCCTTTGAAAATAAGCCAAGTTTGGAGCCCAGGCAAACTTCTGCCCATGGGGTTTCCTAGCCCGGATGTCTGTCCCACCGCCAAGAGTCCTAGGAGGAAAGGGCCCGAGGAACACAAAAGTTGCCAGACATCAGAGCCCGGAACCCAGGCCCAGCAAGGAAAAGGTGGTCTGCAGCAGTTTCTCAAACTGGAGCTTCCAGCCCATTTGTAGGCCATGAAATCAATACCATGGGCCGTGACCAGTATCATTTTTTTAATGAAATAGAATGTGATAGAAAATCAAGTATATCACATGCGATCAGGGAAGTATTGTTTTGTGATACTTTTATTTCAGTTTTCTGCACACGCACACACATACATGGACCTATATACCAGGTCATGATAGAAACTTATAAGCTGTCTTGCTTACTGTGCGTCATGGTCAAAAACGTTTGGTGAGCCCTGGCCTTAAAGGTAGGAGTAACTGACATCTCCTTCCTGCTTTCGCTTGCTGTCGAAAAGTCCAAGCTTGTTTGAGAATGAATCTTTTATGGAACTGTATCATCTGTCCCCAAAACACCTACCCAGACTCCTGGCAGAGGGAAGGAGAGCTGAGAACAGGCAGACTGGTCTAATTCTTTGGGACCAAAGCCGTAGCATTAAGTGAGGGATTGATGCAAATTTAAATCCAAAGGATTTACCTGAAATGATTCGCTGTAAAGGAATAGGACTTGAGCAGCCTTTAGCTCACTGCCCCTGATTCTGTGACCTTTCCCATCTATGTGGGTGATGCTGGCCTTGGGTTCCTCTCTCTCTTTCTCTCCTGTCTGCAGCAGGCAGTTGGTGCAACAGGAACGTTCCTGAGTGCCCTCCCTCTGGGATAGCTGGAGATCACAGTGCCAGGATGGGGAGTGGTGCATTGAGCTGAGCTTCCCCCCAGACTTCCCCGGGGGTGTTTTGTGCTCCCTACCCAGTGTGCCTGGTACTCAGACCTTTCAGCAAGCTCACTGGGTGCCAAGGCATTACGCAGTGAAGAAAAAGTGAGGAAGGAGGCATAAGTTAGGGCAAACTCTCAAGAACACAGGTACAGTTAGTTTATCCCACACTAGGCTTAGTGGCTCAGGTAGGCCCCATGGTTACTGGCAAGTCCAGTGCTTGTCAGGGGGCTGTGGGTTGGCTGTGGGACTAACCTGCCTCTGTCAGTGAGTAGACACAAGTTGGAATTACTGGTCCACACCCCCCAGGGAGCTCAGAAGACTCTTGGGGGCCTTCCTAAAGGTATAGGTTTTAACTATCATGTCCCGGGGGTTTATTTTGGTCTTTGGCCACCAAAGGGCATTTCTTTCTAACCTAATTCAAGCTAAAATGGTCCTTAGAGATAAGAATTTAAACCAGCGGGACGCCTGGGTGGCTCAGTTGGTTAAGCAGCTGCCTTCGGCTCAGGTCATGATCCCAGCGTCCTGGGATCGAGTCCCACATCGGGCTCCTTGCTTATCAGGGAGCCTGCTTCTCCCTCTGCCTCTGCCTGCCATTCTGTCTGCCTGTGCTTGCTCTCTCTCCCTCTCTCTCTGACAAATAAATAAATAAAATCTTAAAAAAAAAAAAAAGAATTTAAACCAGCCCTCTAGAAGGACTTTGAATTCTCCAGCTGGAACAGTAAGAGAGGAGAGATCCTAACCACCCTAACTGAATCTGGGTTTTCCTTCCCTATTTTTTTAAAAATTAAAAAAAAATATTTATTTATTTGTCAGAGAGAGAGGCAGGCAGAGGGAGAAGCAGGCTTCTTGAGGCTTCCCTGAGCAGGGAGCAAGATGCGGGACTCATTCTCAGGACCCTGGGATCATGACCTGAGCCGAAGGCAAGTGCTTAACCCACTGAGCCACCAGGCATCCCGTTTGGGTTTCCCCTCTAGAAACTGGCCTGGACTAGGAGTAGACCACCCTGCTACAGACTTGAATACTCCTGAAGTGTTTCTGATTCACATCACCCTCCTAGGGCCTCCGAGGCTCTTAGCAGAGTACACTGTAGCCTATTTACATGACCTTTCCGCATTCAGATGCCTCTTTCTCTGAGCCAACAGAGAGACCAAGGACATCTCTGAGCAGGGCCAGTACAGGGAGTCCAGACAGTACTAGAGGGCGGCCCTCTATCAAGCAAGATGTTCTGTTGCAGACAGTGAGGTGGAGTGAGAAGAGGTTCCAGGGCATTCTGAATTTCTCATGGGATCATCTAGCAGAAAAGCCAGTGAGCTAATTTGAGGTTAGTTCAGTGTACACCCTAGGGCTGAGCGTCCAGTGTTGGGTAACAATATTGTTGGTGAGAGTGATGGTGAATGTCGCATGTGGCCATGTCCTCAGAATCTCTGAGCACTTTACACATGTTTCCCTTTCATCTCTGTGGGAGTGGGGCTTAATAATAATAATTAGAGTACTCTGAGCATCTGTGCTTGGCAAAACACAGCATCAAGTCATGTTTCTGTCTCCTAGGCTCATAGTCTGTATGAACTGGTGGATGTTTGGGTTGGGTAGAGTTCTCTGGTGGAGGGGAGGAACGTGATGGGATGCAAAGATCAGAGATATTATGAGTCACCTAATTAATACCTCACATTCCTCTGACTCTTGGTAGATCAGAGCAGCCTTTCTTTCATGCCTGCCAAGGCACGAAGATCAGTGACTTCTCCTGACTCTCAGAGACCCAAGAGGCCAGTCTGGGGACCCTAGACTTTATCTTTTAAATGGAGACTTCCCTCGATCTGGGGGAATGCTTTTTCCCCTGTGGCTATGAGCTGAGCTTTAATTCTTCATTTTCTTTCCCAGAGTCCCCACGGATTGAGCCCTGTTAAAACTCTGCGACGCACACTGGCTTTTCCCCCATGTGACCAAGGGGCGTGTGGCCTGGACAGACCCTGGAGAAGTCAATAGCCCTATTCTCTTGAAGAAAGTAGTCAGCGGGGGCGCCTGGGTGGCTCAGTGGGTTAAGCCACTGCCTTCGGCTCAGGTCATGATCTCAGGGTCCTGGGATCGAGTCCCGCATCGGGCTCTCTGCTCAGCTTCCCTCTCTCTCTCTCTCTCTCTCTCTGCCTGCCTCTCCGTCTACTTGTGATCTCTCTCTGTCAAATAAATAAATAAAATCTTAAAAAAAAAAAAAAAGAAAAGAAAGAAAGCGTTTGCTAGGTGGTCGTGTGTACCTTCAGCACCTCCTTCCAACCCCGCTCCTTATGTCACTTCTCTGTCTTGCTCTGACAGGTGACCTTGGAGAAGGTGCTTGGAATAACAGTGTCTGGAGGCAGAGGACTTGCCTGTGACCCTCGATCGGGTTTAGTTGCCTACCCAGCAGGGTAAGTACATTGGAAGAAGGCTTACCGCATGGGAGTTTATAACCATGCTAAACCAGATGGGGTGGGCAAGAGTTTTTTGGTTTCTTCTGGGAGATCTGTCCAGGTGAATGTTTTGGTACCTTTTCTGTAAAGGAGATACAGGGCCAGGTCAAGGCTCTTTGTGGAATGTTGTCCTTGTTGCCATCTGCCCAGTACATAGAGAGTCACACTTGATATTACACACAGTTCCCATCACCATCTTTAATATCTACCTTCTAGTCACTGTCTCATGTACCACACAGTTTGCCCATTTAAAACGTACAATTCAGTGTTTGGTGCCACCATCACCACAGTTCATCTTCAAACATTTTCATCACTCCAAAAGAGAAGCCCCATACCCATTAGCAGTTAGTCCCCATTCTCCCCCAACCCCAAGACCCCCAGCCCCAGGCAACCACTAATGCACTTCCTGTCTCTATAGATTTATCTGTTCTGGACATTTCCTGTAAGTGGAATCATTCCATTTAAGTAGAATATCTGGCCTTCTGTGAGGCTTTTTTCCCTGAGCATCATGTTTTTAATGTTCATACATGTCATGTCGGGTATCAGTACTTTGTTTCTTTTTATGGCCGGAAAATATTCCATTATGTGGATGTCCCACACTTCCTCTAATCATCAGTTGATGGGCTTTTGGGTTGTTTCCACTTTCCAGCTACTTTTATTTTAGGAAAAATAACAGGTGCCTGGGTGGCTCAGTTGGTTAAGCATCTACCTTCAGGTCAGGACATGAGCCCAGGGTCCTGGGATGGAGTCCCACATCAGGCTCCCTGCTCAGGGGGGAGTCTGCTTCTCCCATTGCCTCTGCCCTTCCCCACTGCTCATACTTTCACTCTCTCTCCATCAAATAAATAAATAAAATCTTTAAAAAAAAGAAAGAAAGAAAGAAAAATACTGCTTTGAACATTTGCCTACTCTTATCACTTGGAAAGACGTCAGTGCCATGGAAGAAAAGCAGGGTTTCTGGGGCCAGTGTTCCTCTGTCCCTTGCTGCCTTTTCACTCCTCTGCTCCTGCAGATGAGAAACCCCTCAGCCACAGTTTCTTTAGGCTCTTGCAAAAGTGTTTCCTCGGGAGGCTTGGTGCCCTTGCTGCTTCTGGTTCTCTCTGTCAACCTCCGTACCTTGCTGCTGGGCACAGGAACCCAGAAATGGGAAGGCCACCCTGCTCCACCTGTCTTCCCCCACCGTCGGCTCAGGAGTGCCCACTTTCCCGGTGTGAGTTCCACGGCGACTCTTGTAGTTTTTGTACCAGTATATGATTTTTCTTGGTTTGATCATCCCGTCCAAAATCTGCCTTTGTCAACAACTTGTTTTGTGCCAGGCCCTTTGCTAAGCACTTTGCAAGGAATGATTTCATTTACTACCCAGAGCAACCCTGGGTAGTGAGGTTGGTACTACTACTATCCCATTTAGAGCAGAAGCTAAGATAAAGAGAGGTTAAGCAGCTTGCTCCAGGTCACACAGCTGGTGAGTGTCTAAACTGGCATTTCAACCCTAGTAGTCTGACTATAAAGCTCTCGATCTCAAAATGGTGTGGAGTCCGGGAAGACCTGACTTCCTGCTTATTTTTTTAAAAGCTGCATCTTGAGCAGCTGCCTACCTGCCACACGATTGAGAAGAACCCAATTTCTGGGCATCTCATTCTATGCCAAGGAAACTTCTGGCCCTGGATTCTGGGGCCAGTGCCTCTCCTGATCTGCCCTTTGGCATCTGATGTCTGTGGTGGGGGTACTGTGAGAGCTGCACCGGCTTTCCTCTGCGGAGGCTGGGTCGGCCTCCTTCTCCCCTTCCAGAAGCAGGCTGATGAATGACCTCTATTGCTGGATACCCTGTGCAGCCGGCCTCAGGGGAATTCCACTCGTGCCTGCCTCTGCCTGGGAAAGCCGGGTTCCTTCTTGTTGGAGTTTGGGCCGGGGCTGGATTTGAGATGGGCAGGAAAGACCTGGGCGGCTGCTTGGTCTGTACTGAGCCCAGTGTGCCTGCCCTAGGGATTGTGGAGCTGTGCTCCCTACCTTCTTCCCCCCACGCCCCTGACCCCAGGCCTGGTACTAAAGGATTTGTGATTCTGTGTGTGATCAGGGCCCATGCTGGCACATGTGTCCGGGAGTCAGTAGCCTTCCAGATGGTATATGGAAGCTTTGTATCTAGTAGGTTCCCTCAGGGTGCTTGGCTTGGGTGAGCCCTGGGCGGTGACATGATCTACTCCGTGACCTTTTGATTTCCTAGGACTTCCAAGTTCTCTCTTTGCAAATGCCCCTTTTTTCTGAGTATTTTTCGTTTTGCTCCGTGCTGGAGGTCCCTATTGTGCTTCTGACGTGTCTGGGGGCCCCCAAAGTCTCTGTGAGCCAAGCAGGCTCTTTCCCTCCCTTCTCTTCTTTTTTTCCTATCTGGGGATCCTAACCCCACCCCCACTCTCTAGTTCCTACTGTGCTTGTTGCTCTAGGAGTGGCTCAGGTATCCTAGAAACAAGAAGAAAAACAAAGCTCAGAAAAGTCTCCCGGAGGCCTAGAGGCAAATATCAAACCAAAACAAAGTTTTTTGAAAGGAAATGAAACCGCTCCAAGAGGGTGGGGTAGTGGGGGGGTGGGGGGTTGTGTGTCAGGCAGAGGTGGGTGACGTCTCTGGGCAGAGACCCCTCAGTTTTAGTGGCTCCTGCATCTCTTCTCCAGAGCTCCCCCTTTGCTGTTCTCTCCGCAGAAAAGCCTACCCCTCACTTGTCACACTTGGAGTCCCCCCGCTCCAGGAGGCCAGGTGGTCCCCAGAAAGCCTCTTGGAGGGACTCAGTTTAGTTGCACATCCATAATTGACTTGGGCCCCTCCCGTGGTTGGCTTGGTAGAGGGCTTAGGTGCTGCGGAGCCCAGCGTGGCCCCCAGTGCCATGGTGGGGCCTGTCAGTTCTGAGAGTGAGCTTCTCTTGACCCCCAGTGCCTCAATCTGGGGCCTGGGCTGGGGGAATGCTCCGGGCAGAGCCCTCCACTGGAGTGAGAGGACCCCTCTCCAGCAGCCTGGAGGAGACCTCTTCGTTGCCTTGGGAGGAGGAAGGCAAACCCAGATTTCCTGAGAAGGCCTTACTGTTTACTCAGCCCATCCTGGAAGTCACGCTGAGGTTCCCCCAGTTCCAAAGCACTGGGCAAGGTGTGAAACCACAGTCTCTCGACCTGAACAGTGTTCTAATGACATCTGAGCAAAGGGCGCATGGAATTAGCTTCTGACTATCTATGGGCAAGCCCTGTGTGGCTGTTTGCCAGGGAGTGCATGGGACTGTGGAGACACGGGATGGGCCTGAGAGAGGACACCTGGGCTTCGTGCCCTGGTGGATGGGAGTCGTGTGTAGGGGTTCTCACAAGCCTTGGTCCCCTTGGGGCCTGTCTTCTGGTCGCTCTGTGGGCCTCACATCTGACCCTGAGCCCCCTTTGCTCTTCCTCAGGTGGCTTGGTCCTAGATGCCTTCATTCATTTTTGGTCAGCAGCTGTTGTCGAAAGCTGCTCTGGGCCAGGCACTGTTCCCAGTGCAGGGTGTACGGCAGCAGGGCAGGAAGCATGGCTGTGCTTTGTGGGGTTTAGGTTCAGGAAGGGCAGGCAAGCCATAAGTGTGTAAGGCCATAAATGAGCAAGATGACATCAGAGATGGGAAGTGTTCTGAGAAAGTAAAACCAAGTGATGGAGAGGAGGGTAAGTGGCTAGTTGGTGGGGCTGGGGCTGGGGAGGGGCTGCTTTAGGAGTGGGTGGTTAAGACTCAGGGGGAGGTCATGTTCAGCTAACGTCTGAATGACCAGGAGGAACGAACTCGTGAGGATCTGACTTCCCAGTGGTCCAGGTGGCAGAAGCCGCAGGGACAAAAGTGCCAGGGAGAAGAGGAACTGGGTACCTGTTTGAGGGGCTGAACGGTGGCCATGGTGGCTAGAGCGTAATGGGTGGGAGGACGGGGGCCCAGACATTGCATTTTGGCGGGGCCCGTAAGTCTTAGAGTCCACAGAGATTCCCATCTTGTTCCAGAAGGGACCGTGCTTAGAGTCCTCTGGGCAGAGAGAAGTGCTGCCCAGCTTTCCACTGATACCCACGGTACTCTGTCTTCTCTCCTGTTTTTTGTTTGTTTGTTTTAAGATTTTGTTTATTTATTTGACAGAGACAGCGAGAGAGGGAACACAAGCAGGGGGAGTGGGAGAGAGAAAGCAGGCTTCCTGCCACCAGGAAGCCCGAAGCGGGGCTCCATCCTAGGACCCCAGGGTCATGACCCAAGTCAAAGGCAGATGCTTAACCATCGGAGCCACCCAGGCACCCCATTCCCTCCTGTTTTTGAGGAGGGACTCATAAAATGCCCCAGAAACAGAGATGCCAGTAGGGCCCATGACCTGGCCTCAGAGGATCACTTATTTGGAAGGCCCCAGGTGGCAGGCATTTAAAGAGGACGGCAACCAAGGATGCCTTCAGAAACATCCTAGACTCATTGTCTCTTAGAATAATTAAAGCTACATGGTTCCCCTTTTGGGAGTGAATCCAGAGGGATGGTTTATTATTCCACACCTGGGTGAGGATCCTGATGAGTCATTAGTGTCCAACAAGTCATGTCTGGGATGCCACAGTAGGGGCTCCCATAGTTAACTGCTGATCCCCCAGATCTCGCTGTCCTTGTTAGTGGTGGGCCAGAGTCCCCTTCAGGAAAATGGCCAGGAGCACTGTGCTGGTCACTGTGCACACTGTCTTCTTCAGTCCCTGCCATAGTTCTGTGAGGTAGATATTACTCTTCCTGTTTTACAGTTTTACAACTGAGATGCAGAGAAGTTAAGGAATGCGCCCAAGATCACACAGTATGCTAGCACACAGGTCTGCCTTGCCCCAGTTTTCTTGTTCCTTCCATCATCACACTGCCCTCAAGTGTCCATGAGTCCGAAAAGCCTGAGGTAGGGGAGAACACATACCTGCTCTAGGGCCCTAGTTCTCAGTTCTGCTCATCAGCGGGTTCCTTGGCTTTGAGATCTGGTGGCTAGTGACTTAGTCGATTATTCCTTCCATCACAGATATTTATTGAGTGAGTGCCTCTCTTCTAGGCCCTGGAGATATAAACAAAACGGATACAAGTACCACCTGCACAGGGCTGGTAGTCTAGTGGTAAAGACAGATCTCCTCCCTCCCCCAAAGTGAACTTCACAAAATAGAAACTGTGTGCTTTAGAAAAAGTATAAGCAATAAATAGTGAAAGGGAATAGGGAATGGGGGTAGGGCATGGGGTTGTAATGTCAAATCGTGCTGGAGGGTGACATTTGAGCAAGGCTTGAAGGACCTCTTGTCCCTGTGTGAGTCACCTTCTGTTTTCACCTGGTCTGAAAGGGGAACGGCTAAGGCACAGGGTCTCCGCTCAAACTTTTTGTGTCCTGCTCCCTGTTTGTGCTGCTGTGTCATTGCTCATCCCACGCTTCTTTTGTTTCTGCCTTCTGGGGGATGGAGAGTGGTAGGAGGCAGATCCTGTGAGAATGCCAGGCTCTTGGTGATTGGCGGCAGGCCTGGACCTGTCCGGGGAAGGGGCGTGTTGAGGGCTTGGCCCTTCCTGGTTCAGAGGACCCCCTGGGCAGTGGGCCCAGCACCTGGTGCTGGTGTTCCACCACGTGACTCCCAGGCCGAGGCCCCGGGGGACAGAGATCTTACTGTCTCCATGCACCCACAGCCTGGGGTTCTGAATTACGGGACTCAGCCGGTTCGGCCAGCCTAGCCCTTGTGGTGGTTTGTGGCCAACAGTGCTGTAAGGGCACACGTGCAGATGCCTGCCTGCTGTGCTGGGTGAGGTCAAGGCCCTGGGGGGCCAAGGCGGAGGGCCAAAGACTGATGCAGGCTGCACCCCACCCTCTACTCCCTGTAGATTGGGGAGCTTGCTCAGGGTCACAGAAGACTGATGTGGCTCCCACATCAGTGTCGTTGAGCTCTCTTCTCTTGCGAGGACCTCAGCCAGTGGGGCACAGTGGGAACCTTGGATGTCTGTGCCAAGTTCTACCCTCCCTTTGGCACCTGCATTACTCTCCACACAAGTGGAACTGTGACCAGGGGTTGGTTTCTTTCTTCCTCTTCCTCTCTATGGGGAGGTTTCTATATCTGAATAATTAAAAGTAAAAATTTCAGCTTAGGGGTCTATCTCTGTGTGCTCCTCTCCTTTGCACATTTCTCTCTTTTGTGTAACTCCTCCATGCCATGCCTGAGAACTTTCCAGGCTATGTTGGGGGTGGTGGGGAGACAGTGTCGGAGAAAGGAAGGGTTGCCTCACAGCTGGTCATCTCCCTCTCTATCTGTGCTGTATTTTTACATACACACACTGCTCTCCTTCCTCCTCCCACCATGGAGCTGCACTTATCAGGAGGAGGAAACAAGGTGCTGTGGGCCAGCAAGACTCAGAGTGAGTATGGGGTGATTTGGACAGTGTTTTTTTTTTTTTTTTAAGATTTTATTTATTTATTTGACAGAGAGAGAGAGAGAGAGATCACAAGTAGGCAGAGAGGCAGGCAGAGGGGGAGGGGGAAGCAGGCTCCCCACAGAGCAGAGAGCCCGACACGGGGCTCCATCCCAGGACCCCAGGATCATGACCCAAGCCGAAGGCAGAGGCCCAACCCACTGAACCACCCAAGTGCCCCTGGACAGTGTTTTAAGCAGCCTGATGCACCGTCCTTGGAAAGTCACAATGCTGCTTTGGGATGACAGGCTTAAAGGAAAACTCACAAGCATATCATAGAGCCCTCATCACCTACTTTTCCTGGATTTGGAGTGCGGCTGACTGGAATATGTGTGGGGTCGGGTTGAGTCAGAGCAGCTCTCAGCCGAAGCCCTTTGCCATGGTTTTTGTGGAGCTGATGAGAAAGCTGGGTAACCTGTAACCGCTCACGCTGGAAGTCACCGCTGGAGAGATGATCCTGCAGAGATGGGCCTTCTCCGCAGATCGACCCAGATACCAAGAAAGTTAGAAAACATGGTGGCAAGCGGGTGTGTGTGTGTGTGTGTGTGTGTGTGTGTGTGTGATTTTTTTCCCCACACTGACTAAAATATATATATTTTTAAGATTTTATTTATTTATTTGACAGAGATCACAAGTAGGCAGAAATGCAGGTAGAGGGGTAGGGGGGAAGCAGGCTCTCTGCTGAGCAGAGAGCCCAATGCGGGGCTCGATCCCAGGACCCTGGGATCATGACCCAAGCTGAAGGCAGAGGCTTTAACCCACTGAGCCACCCAGGCACACCTGACTAAAGTATTAAAATCTAAATATCTAAATTTATGAACTCGTAACTGTAACTGCTATAGTTTTCATCTGCCCTGTCCTGATTTCCAAAAATCCTGTGGCCCAAATCCTTTTCCCCTCAAAGTGCTCCAGTCAGCTTTCCCTTCTTCTCACAGGCACCCTGCACATGTTAGGTCAGCTGCATTTCATGTCTCTCATCTCCAACTTCACTTTCCTCAATTCACTCCACTCCAGATCCCTGAGAGCACTGCTTCTGGAATCCTGACTCTCTCTGTGGCTTTAGCTGAGTGGCCTTGACCCAGTTACCTCGCTGCTCTCCGTTCTTGGTTCTATGATCTTGGTTCTCTGTCTCTGAAGTGGGGATAATTGTACTAAGAGTCGCAAGGTTGCTGTAAGGGTTAGCTAAAACCAGACATCAAGGCTGCTTGGCAGAGTACCTGCTACCTAGAAAGTGCTTACAAATGGTAACTCTTGTTACTGAACCCCACTGTGTGCAGAGCTGAGGACAGCTTACTAAAGGAACCGGAAGCCTTCATGTTCGGGGTGCACTGAAACTCTTGTATGGTGCTTTCTAACTTAGCCAGGAGATGGCACTTCTGTTTCCTTCCATGCCTCTGCACTGCTGTCTAGACATTTGAGGGGGTTTCTCTCTCCGCATTTCCCCCATCCCTTCCTTGCTACCTTCCAATCTTTCATGCCTTCAGTGAATGGAGATGTGGCTATTTTCTTTCCCCAAGCTTAATCAAGCTCTCCTTTCCTGGCTGCCTTCCCAGAACAAAAAAATAAAGCCTCCTTTGAAGTTTTTACCATTGCTGAGAACCTAACAGGACTTCCCTCCATTCTTCCAGAGGAAGAACCTGAAACAGTCCCTTAACACCTCGTTGCCCACCGCCAGGAGCCCCCTTGCAGCCTCCTTTCCATGCTTAAAGAGTAATAACTTAAGAATTGTCATTTGTTTGGCTCCTACTATGTGTCAGAAAAAAATCATTTAATCTTCACAGAAGCCCTGTGAGCTAGATCTGAGTGTCCATCCTTTATTACAGAGAAGTCGACATGCTTGTGCCTTACTAGGGTTGCAGAGTTGTTCGTGGCGGAACAAAGGCTCAGACCCTGGTCTCTGCCTCCAGAGACCACAGCATCCCGACCACCCCAACTCTACCTCTGAGAATCCAGATGTCCTCAGTCCCTCTGTCCGTAGAAGACAGGTGGGGCGTGGAGCAGGGAGGGCTGGGCCTACTGATGCCGCACAGGACCAAGCTAGTGGACTAAGGGAGGCGCTATCCCATTCACATCCTTCTTGAACAACTGCAGTGGGCCAGCCTCTGCCGGGCCCAGGAGACTGTTCTCCTGAAAGGCACAGTCTGGTGGGAGGGCCATCAAAAATAATGGAAAATTACAGCTGTGATAAATGTTACAAGATTGATATGCCGTGCTTGCTATGAGAGCATCTACTGAGACCATTTGAGCTGAGATCTGAAAGGGGACTAAAGATGAACTAATTGGAAAAGGGAGAGAAGAATGTTCTAGATAAGGGAAATAGTTCTGCAAAGGAGCATGGGAGATTAAAAAGAGTGAAAGAATGACGTTGGAGCATGGTTCAGGGTGAAGCTGGAGGGTGGGGTCATACAACCCAGGGCCTTCATGGGTACTTGAAGGAGTTTGGTTTTGGAAGCCCCAGGGCTCATCTTCCAGGAGTGTTGTGATCAGATCAGACATGCATGTGTGTTTGATGTAAAGTACACTGGAAGCAGGAGGCCTGGGAGTCCTGGCTGTATTCTTTCTGGGACCTTTCTGAGCCTAGGCCTCCTCATCTCAAAGTTCTGGAGGGTTGGACTCAGTGATTTTAAAGTCACCTAGCACACTGCATTTAATTCCTTCCATCCTTCCTTCCACCTCTAAGGTTCTTTGAGTCTGTCTGTTTGGAGGAATTAGGCTCCCTGTACCCCGGACTGCCCCTAACAGAAGCTGGGCAGGTGTGCATGGGGGTGTGTGTATGTGTGTGTGTGGTGTGTTTGGGAACAGGGAAGGAGAGTGATGAGGCATGGGGTTCCCAAGGCCATCTAACTTTTGTCGTATGTGTAAGGGAAGCTGGAGACTAGAAGTTGGTGTAAGGAGAGAAGGGAGATGAGAAAGGGGAACAAGGAAAGATGAGCAGACGAAGAGTGAAGGAGAGAGGAAACTGAGGGCACATCTGGGGAGGGCTTAGAGGAGGAGATGTGACTCAGGAATCCCAAGGCTGTTTGTTGCTCAGTCTGGCAGTTCTGGGCATACCTAGTATGCCTCAGAGATGCCTGGGTCCCCAGAGATCACCTGTGGAATGTGCGTATTGAAATGTTCCGTGGAGCTAAGCGCTCACCAGCAGCTGTACTTGCCTTTGCTTCAAGCTCTAGCAGGTACTGGGCTTCCCATTAAACAAGGCTGGTCTGGGGATGCCACTCTCTGCTCATTCTGTCCCCATTCCCTGACCTGGCGTAGCAGGCCCCACGCTTGCTCCTGTCAGCTACCTACAGTACTAATGAAATGAGGCAGAAGGAGCAATGGGCCCAGGCCTACTGACAGCCACTGAGCCTATGGGAGAACACTGCCTGGCCACAGCTTTGGGCTTTCTGCCTTGATTCCTACTGCCCGGCCTCCTCCTGGAACTGCCTCTGGAAAGTCAGTCTGAGCCTGACCCTGTCCACCCATGCTGCCTGGTTGGAGAGGGTCCTCCCACCCTTCTCTGCTCTGATTGTCTTCTGGCAGTCCAGAGGACCCTTCTTGGGCTTGCTGGGGCCAGGGATTCTCAGGGCAGGGCCCAGGAGTTCCAAGACACTCAACAGCCCTCCCCAGGTCCTCTTGGGCTCTCTCTGCCCAAGAGTCTCACTGAGATTCTAGTCTCACTGAGCCTCCCTGAACCTTCAGCCTCCTGCCTTCCACCCCCTGCCTCATCTGGGGCACAGAGAGTGTGGGGTGGGCTCCTGCCAGGTACACACATGGGCACACCCAGGAGAGGCCTCACCCCTCCTTGGAGCACAAACACTTGTCAGACATGTGGCTCCAAGCCTGTGAACTGGGCTGCACACCTGTGGCCAACCTTTATCAAATCACATGGACTCTTCCTTCCTGCACCTCTTCCTGGGCTCTGGGCAAGGGCTGTGGGGAGGCCTGAGCCCTCGCTGCCCTTTGTGGGTATGACCAGAGATGTTGTTGGTGCTTAGGGACCCAGCAGGATAGGCTTCCAGGGAGCCTTTGTGCTCACGGGGCTGCAGAGATAGGTCCTGGTGGGTGGGAAAGGGAAGTCAGAAAAGTGGGTTGCCAAAAAGCCGTCAGTTGCCCTCGGTGGCAAGCAGAGGGTCCCTCTGCACTCTCTCTAGGCAGCTCTTGGTGCTGAGTGACCGGAATTTCCAGGTGGCCTGGATGCTCCTGGGGGAGCTGTGGTCTGGGGCTAAGTCTCTTGTCTCACTCATCTCCCCAGGTGTGTGGTCGTGCTGTTCAATCCCCGGAAACACAAACAGCACCACATCCTCAACAGTTCCAGGTAAAAGGGTCTGTGCCTTGGGGAGGACCTCCTTTTCCGGGGAGCTGTGAGAAAGGCACTGCCTGGGGCATTGTGGCTCTGCGGTCTGGGGCCTGTTTGGGCCCCAGGACCAGAGAACAAAATGATGCACGGAGGTTGGCGTCTGCTGGTCTTGCCTTTTGAGGGGACTCTGTGGGAGCTGGGCTTAGGCCAGGTGGTCAGTGCCCCTCTGAGGCCCCCTTTTGCCCTGCAGGAAAACCATCACTGCGCTTGCCTTCTCTCCCGATGGCAAGTACTTGGTCACCGGAGAGGTGAGTGAGAGAAAGGGGGCTGCAGTCCTCTGGGGGTGGGGGGGTGGCCTAGCCTCAGCAGAGGGCTCTAGTCCTGGGCCTGGTGAGGGCTGCTGCTTCTCTGGCTTCCTGAACAGATGCTAAACCCTAGTTTTTGCTCTACCTGAGAAAACAATAGTTCTTAAGCTTTAGTGAGCTCCAGAATTGCCTGGATTGCTTGGTGAAGCGCACATGGCCAGGCCTCCTAGGATTTCTGATTCTATAGGTCTGAGATGGGACCCCAAAATCTGCATTTCTTACAAGTTCCCACTGGTTGATTCTGCCCATTTGGGAAGCAGGCTTTAAAACCACGGTCTTAAAATGTTCCTGGTCCCCGGAGGCCCCCTGCTGGGCACAAGGGGAATGCCTCTGCTTTCTCAGGTTTGCCCGGAGCCCCCCTGGGGAGCCCCAATAGGCCTGAGTGGGAGCAGTTCTCAACCCTGCAGGCCCATCAGAATCACTTGAGGAATTTCGAGCAAACACACAGGTGCACACACGATACAGAGATGTGGAACAAAATCTGGGGTCGTCTTTTCCTGGATAATCATTATGGCCCTGAGATAGAGATCATGTTTTTTTGTTTCGGTTTTTGTTTTGTTTTGGTTTTTACCCTTGGCCCCATAGAGCACTCTGCTCCTGACTCTCTGCCAAGGGTCATTAGAGAGATTGTACGTAGTTGTTGGGGAGGCAAGGGCCCCCACTCTGAAAGGCTCGGGGAAGCTGCATGCCTCGGCCCTCACTTACGGTTCTTGTCGCCCCGCAGAGTGGGCACATGCCTGCCGTGCGTGTCTGGGACGTGGCCGAGCAGAGCCAGGTGGCGGAGCTGCAGGAGCATAAGTACGGGGTGGCTTGTGTGGCCTTCTCCCCCAGCGCCAAGTACATCGTCTCCGTGGGCTACCAGCATGACATGATCGTCAACGTCTGGGCCTGGAAGGTGAGTGGACTGGCTGGGGTGGCCTGACAGCCTCATGGTGGGCGGTCACAGGCCAGTTGGGGAGCCAGGACACAGCTGATGGGAGCCCCTTCCCCCCACTCTGCTGATCTCAGTCTTGTTCTAGAAAAGAGCCTGAAGCACAGAAAAGCAACTGTGTAGCCAAGTGTGCTGGTAAAAAGGGGCTAGTTTTATGTCTGGGGGGGGGGGGGGCTCCCAAGGAAATGAATCTCTTTGACTTCTTCAGAAAGAAATTCTTCTCTCTCCCTTCTTTCTCCGACCAAAAAATCTTGGAAAGGAACATTTTTAAAAGTACACAGCCTATCCAACCCTTCCGCCGTCCTCTGAGCCTCTTCTTAGCCCCAAGGGGCAGAATTTTGATTCTTCCTTTGGCTTTACCTCCAGAAAAACATTGTGGTGGCCTCCAACAAGGTGTCCAGTCGGGTGACAGCGGTGTCCTTCTCGGAAGATTGCAGCTACTTCGTCACCGCAGGCAACCGGCACATCAAATTCTGGTACCTCGATGACAGTAAGACCTCAAAGGTGAGCTGATGCGGCCAGAAGTAGCCCCAGGGCCAGAGGCTGCTTGGCCCTCCCCAGGAGACCCTGTTCCACATGGGGCCCCTTCCACTCACTCAGCAGCCGTACAGAAGTTCTGGGTGAGCCAGATGCTATCTGGGCTGAGGGAGCGTCTCAAAGAGCAAGCCAGGGGGCTTGCTCCTTTTCCTCCCTCCCCTCAGGGCCTCATGTGCCGGGACAGGCTCCAGGGTGGGTGGGTGGCAAGAGTGCTGTGTCTCCACAGGTGAACGCCACCGTGCCTCTGCTGGGTCGCTCGGGGCTGCTGGGGGAGCTGCGCAACAACCTGTTCACCGACGTGGCCTGTGGCCGAGGGAAGAAGGCTGACAGCACCTTCTGCATCACGTCCTCAGGGTTGCTGTGCGAGTTCAGCGACAGGAGGCTTTTGGATAAGTGGGTGGAGCTGAGAGTAAGCACCTCCGGCCATGGGTCCATGGGTCGGGGCTGGCCGCCCGGGGGTCAAATCAGGGGAGATCGGATGCCTCTGGCTCCCTAAGCAGGGGCTCAGGCCCTCAGGCGTGTAGGAGGGGACCACAGGTGAGAGGAGTTTGGGGGAGCCCCAGCATGGCCTAGTTCCAGCCCACGAAGATCTGTATAACTCCCTCCTCTCTGCTTTCTCTTCCCGCCTTTCTTTCCCCTGCTTTCCTCTTCTGCTCAGAATACAGACAGCTTAACAGTAAGTGAGGCCTAGACCCTCCTGTCTTTCTCATGCTGTTTCTTTTCCCTCTGCTGGGCTTTTCCTTACTTTGTCCTCTTGGCCAAAACCTCTTGGGCCTTAGAAGGGTCCCTGGCTCCCATCCCCCAACTGCACGTGGCTGTGGGCCTGCTGGCCACCTGCTGCTGGAGGGAGGGGCATCTCTAGCCAGCAGCTGAGGGGCTCAGGCCAGAGCAGCCTCTGTCTTAGCTGCACTCCTCTCAGCAGGCAACTGTGGTGGAGGGGTTGGGCGGGGGACCCTTGCTGACCCGAGCCCCTCCGCCTGCAGACCACTGTGGCCCATTGTATCTCTGTGAGCCAAGACTACATCTTCTGTGGCTGTGCCGATGGCACCGTGCGCCTGTTCAACCCCTCTAACCTGCACTTCCTCAGCACGCTGCCCCGGCCCCACGCCCTGGGCACCGACATTGCCAGCGTCACTGAGGCCAGGTGAGCTACTGAGGGTGGGGGGGCTACCTCTGCTCAGAGCCTCCCTCTGGGCCCAGCCTTCCCTGGCTGTGCTATGTGAAGAGTATGTCTGCCCCAGTGATTGCCAGGAACACCTCTGCAGACCTACAGATTTGGGTTTCCTGATACTGGTGGCCACAGAGGAGACCATACACCGTGGGAAAGTGGGGAGTGTCTCAGTAAGGGGGGGTTAGGCGGGGCTTTACTATAAGATTTGGGCTTATAGTAGAGGATTTTAGGGATGGTTCAAGGGATTGAAGGTTTGCTCTGGTTAGATGCTGTCAGAAAGGGGTAGCAGTTGCACAGCTGGGCATCTTTATAATTTTAATCTCAAAGGTGGAAGGGAAGGTATGGGGCAAAAGCTGTAATGGGTGAAGAAGCAGTAGCCAGTCACCACAGACGGGACCGGGAACATCTGGTCATGTTTGTGGTTTGTGCTGTGCTGTGTGTTTGTCTGTGTTCTCGGACATGGTTATGAGGGGTCTTGTTTGTTCCACTCTGTCACGGCCACGGAGTTCCCTTGTCAGACTGTGGTGTTCCGTGACGTGGGTTGTGTTCCTTACTAGAACTCGATGGTCCAACAGCGCGTGCCAGGTCAGCTCCCCGCTGACAACTATGAGGCGCTGCTTTTTCCTTTCTCAGGCAGCTCCCCCCTGCAGGTCTGAAGAGGCTCACTCTGCTGCTTCCTTTGTGGTTTGGCTTCGGTTTTCATTCTTTCCAGTCCTTCATTTCATCAGCTCCCCACTCACTCTTTGTCCTGTCCTCTTCCCAACAGTCGCCTCTTCTCTGGAGTGGCCAATGCCAAGTATCCAGACACCATTGCTTTGACCTTTGATCCTACGAATCAGTGGCTGTCTTGTGTATACAATGACCACAGCATTTATGTTTGGGATGTGAGGGACCCCAAGAAAGTAGGCAAGGTGTACTCGGCTCTGTATCATTCCTCCTGCGTCTGGAGTGTGGAGGTATGTGGGCTGGGCTGGCCTGGGACGGACCAGGTTTGCTGGGGTACCGCTGTGAGGCGGGAAGTGGGGATCCCTGAGTATAAAGTTACATTCCTGCTGCCTCCTTGTTTCTCCGGCAACATCCCTATGTATCCCCATATCTTCAGATGGGTCCCAAGGACTGAGCTTAAATTTTAGTGCTTCTAAAGCTCGGGCTCCTTCCCTTGTACCCTTGTCTGACCTTAGCTTTGCTTCATCCTGGGCTGGGTGATCTTGGACAAGTTACTGAACTTGGCTGAACCGCAGTTTCCTGAGCTGTAAATTGAGGCACCTGATTAATCTTGTCCTGAGAACTAAATGAAACAATATAAATGGGAGACGTGGAAGAGGGCCTGGAACGT
This sequence comes from Lutra lutra, assembly GCF_902655055.1. Classification (NCBI taxonomy): domain Eukaryota; kingdom Metazoa; phylum Chordata; class Mammalia; order Carnivora; family Mustelidae; genus Lutra; species Lutra lutra. The sequence continues at coordinate 61,388,698 of NC_062284.1, forward strand.
AGTAGGAGCTCGTTAAGGTGTTTGCCCTTAGCAATTACAGAGAGTATCCAGCAGCGGCAGCTTGCTTCCTATGTGACAAACACGGCGCTAAGTTCTTCCAACGTTCTTTTTTTAATCTCATTCCCGTCCATCTCCTTGGGCAGGGAAAGGACTGCCCCTAACCTGAGATCTGACTCTGTTCCCTCTGCCCCTCAGGTCTACCCTGAAGTGAAGGACAGTAACCAGGCCTGCCTGCCTCCAAGTTCCTTTATTACCTGTTCCTCGGACAATACCATCCGGCTGTGGAACACGGAGAGCTCCGGGGTGCACGGCTCCACCCTGCACCGAAACATCCTCAGCAATGTGAGTCCTGAGGCCATAGGGCACCCGCTCCCCGCTCAGTGCCCACCCCCCACAGACTTCATGCCTCTCTCTCAGGATCCGGTTCCCCATATGGATCTTCCAGCTCAGATTTGGCTGGGCTCCTTGAGCCAGGGCTTTATCTTGTCCAGCATTCCTCTCCCCTTGCAGCTGTATGGGGTCAGGCCTGCCTTACCCACCTCTCCTCCTGACGTGCTCCACTAGGACCTCATTAAGATCATCTATGTGGATGGGAACACTCAGGCCCTGCTGGACACGGAGCTGCCCGGAGGAGACAAGGCTGATGGGTCCCTGATGGACCCCCGTGTGGGCATCCGCTCTGTGTGTATCAGCCCCAATGGACAGCATCTAGCCTCTGGGGACCGTGTAGGCACTCTTAGGTAATGCCAGGCCGGGAGTGGTACCAAGGACCTCCTGCAGTGCAGGCTTTGGTGGGGGGGTTAGGTCCCAAAGGACAGAGCTTGAGAAAAATGGGCGCAAAAAGATTGGGGATCAAGGTGTCTATATACAAGGGGAAAGATAGTAAATTTACAAGGAAGAAACCCAGCAGAAACCATCCTAACCAAGTGATTAAGCTTACTATCCTCGTAACAGCATCACGAAGCCTGTGATAGGATGCACTAAGAAGCTACAGAGAGTGGTTTCAGTGGTCTTCTGGCCAAAAATGTGTAAATTCAGTCCAATTGTGGGAAAACAGCAGCAGACTCAAATTGAGGTACAGAGGACAGAGTAATGAGTACTCTTCTAAAGAGTACAGGGGAGTAATCAGTGCTCCTCAAAAGCATCAAGGTCATGAAAGATAAGGAAAGACTGAAGAACTGTCACCGACTATAGGAGACTAAGGAGAAGTAAAAACTAAGTACAATTTGGACTCTCGTGAGGATCCTGGATCCAGAAAAAAAGATATGGTGGGAAAGCTGGTGAAATTAAACTAAAATCTTGAATTAGCAGTATTGTACCAATGTAGATTTCCCGGTTCTGGTATTTGAGCTGTCGTTAACATGGGAAATTGCTGTACTCATTGCCACTTTTCTCTAAGCCTCAAAGTTCAAAAATAAATAAAAATTTGATTTTAGAAACAGGCCCCGGGGGGAAGATATAGCAGAGAATGGAGGGTGAGTCTTTCCTCCTGTAGCCTGGCAGTGACGTCCTCCCTCTCCTCTTTGCAGGGTGCATGAGCTGCAGTCCCTGAGCGAGATGCTAAAGGTGGAGGCCCATGACTCAGAGATCCTCTGCCTGGAGTACTCTAAGCCGGACACGGGTAGAGCTCCATTCCTGCTCCGTGGTTCACTGGCTTGGGGTTACGGGGCTCGGTTCCTGCAGGCCTTCTGCCGGGCCCAGATAGGGGCCTGCTGTGGGCACGCATGGGCTGATGGAGTTCTTTGAACCCCAGGTCTGAAGCTGTTGGCATCAGCAAGCCGGGACCGGCTCATCCACGTCCTAGATGCTGGCCGCGAGTACAGCCTGCAGCAGACGTTGGACGAACACTCCTCCTCCATCACTGCCGTCAAGTTTGCAGGTGGGGGCAGGGCAGTTGGGACACATCTTAACCACCTACCACCAACATCCTCCACCCCCACCCCGACTGCCACCAGCCTCCTGGCTCGGTGAGAGGGGTGTGCCCATCACAGGGGTGTGTTGGACGGCCGCTGGGAGGCCTGGGGCCGCACTGGAAGGCAGATGGAATGTAGACTCTATGTCTAGGGGACCCTGAGCCAACCAGTTGGCTGGGGATGGAGAGCACGGAAAGCTTAGGTTTGGAGGGAAGGATCCTGATTTAATCAGTCGTCTGGGTCATGTGGAGAGCTCCGTAGTGGGTCAGTAGAGGAAGGGCTGGCCCCTTGTGGTGAGAGCAGTGGGAATAGTGAGGCCCCCATCTTCCGTAGCCAGCGATGGGCAAGTCCGCATGATCAGCTGTGGAGCAGACAAGAGCATTTACTTCCGCACGGCACAGAAGGTGAGGGTCTTGGGCTTCCTGGACTGGGGCGGGGGTGGGGGGCTCCTACCCCGCCCCCAGCTGAAGTTGTAAGAGGTGAAGGGAGGTAAAAATGGGGCTTTCTGGGCCTGGTGGGGCCACGCGCTCTACCCCTGCAGTCTGGAGACGGAGTCCAGTTTACACGGACACACCACGTGGTACGGAAGACGACCCTCTATGACATGGATGTGGAGCCCAGCTGGAAGTACACGGCCATCGGCTGCCAGGACCGAAATATTCGGTGGGCATGTCCTTTTAAAACCGTCTGACCGCATTCCTTCAAGCCCGGGGGCAGGGGGTCAGCTCCTGGCAGCTCTCTCCCTATTTCTATCTTTTTGTCCAGGGCCTTGTGCCCCCTTGAGCCTAGAGAATGAGCACTTCACTGTACCAAGGAGGCAGGAGTTGGTGTTGGGGCGTGGCTCCCAGTGAGGACATGGCTGGGACCGAATGCTGGGGGACCCCGCCACCCGGGCGTGCTTGATCACGGCCTCCTCTTCATGTGAACAAGAGCGTGTTTCTTTCTTTCTTTTTTTTCTTTTTTTTAAGATTTTATTTATTTATTTGACAGAGACAAGTAGGCAGAGAGGCAGGCAGAGAGAGTGGGGGGGAAGCAGGCTCCCCGCTAAGTGGAGAGCCCAGTGCGGGGCTTGATCCCAGGACCCTGGGATCATGATCTGAGCCAAAGTCAGAGGCTTTAACCCACTGAGCCACCCAGGCACCCCAAGAGCACATTTCTTTACAGGATCTTTAACATCAGCAGTGGGAAGCAGAAGAAGCTGTTTAAAGGGTCACAGGGTGAGGACGGCACTCTGATTAAGGTAAGGCCTTGCCCAGGAGGATGGACCCTAGGCCACAGAAAGGGAAGCACTGGGGTACCAGGTGGAAAGGGACTGTTGCCTCCCTTGTCCTCTGCCAGCTGTGTGTCCCGCTCCTCAGGTGCAGACAGACCCCTCAGGGATCTACATCGCTACCAGCTGTTCTGACAAGAACCTCTCCATTTTTGACTTCTCCTCAGGCGAGTGTGTGGCCACCATGTTCGGCCACTCAGGTGAGCGTTGCCCCAGTACTCTACTGCTGGAACTTTACTCTTTCTTCCTTTAGTTTCTTAGGACCTCACAGAGCTGCCTGTCCCTCACTTCCAACCAACATCCACCTCCATTGTTGGGGCAGAAGCTTGGCCAGGACTTTAGGGTGGCTAACAGGCCATATTCTTTGTTCCTCACAGAGATTGTCACTGGAATGAAGTTTAGTAATGACTGCAAACATCTCATCTCAGTGTCGGGGGACAGGTGAGTAGGAGCCAGCTTCCCTGAGACACAGAATTTTCCTCTGTGACACACACACGCTGCCCCTTCCTCTCTCTTCATATCAGGGATGTCTCTGGGAAGTAGGGCTGAGCAGAGGTATTTCTTGGCAGGGCCTGATGTGGCACTAGAGGGTGGCTTTGGCCTTCCTGCCAGCCCATGGAGAAGGGGAACTAGTAGACACTTACCTTATCTCTCCCTCACCCAACTCTGGCTCTACCCAGCTGTATATTTGTATGGCGCCTGAGCTCTGAGATGACCATCAGCATGAGGCAGCGTCTGGCTGAGCTGCGCCAGCGTCAGCGAGGGGGCAAGCAGCAAGGGCCGTCTTCTCCCCAGAGGGCTGCAGGACCCAACCGGTGAGAAGAGTGTGGATACGGGCTAGCGGTGGGTGGGCATCTGGAATGCTCGCTGTTTCAGTGCTCCTCCTTTTTGCTCTGAACCCGCCTTTCACCTGTACCTCCTGACTCCTGGGTCCCTCAACACCTGTTTCATACCTGAAGACCCATGAACACTGGCCTCTTCCTGCATTGAATCTCCTCTTCCCGTGACCTTCCTTGTCTTGGACTCAGGCACGAGGCCCCATCGATGCTGTCTCCTGGACCAGCTCTGTCATCAGACAGTGACAAGGAGGGAGAAGATGAGGGCACTGAAGAAGAGGAGCTTCCAGCTCTGCCCATCCTTGCCAAGGGTACCAAGAAGGAGCCAGGTGTGTGGAAGTCTGGAGGAGGGGGAAACGGGCAGCAGTTGGCCCAGTGGCTAGATGTACCCTTTCTGGGATGGGAGGGGAGAGCAGGGTGAGCTGAGGAGGCCAGAGCATCACTGTGGCCACACAGTGGGGTGAGCTGGTACAGAGCTGGGGCTCTGGATGGGTGGGCAGGCAGGAGACACTTTCTCTGACTGCCTGTCTCTGTCTAGCCTCAGTGCCTGGCCCGGCCCTGCCCCGAAGCCTGTCCCATTGGGAGATGAGTCGGGTGAGTCACCATCATTAAAAATGCCCTTCCAAAGTTCCCAGGGGTGGAGGGAGGTGAAGGCAGAGCTCTCCGAGCCTGTGCTGTACCACTTGTGATCCAGGAAGGGCCTCGTGGGAGAGTTTGAGCAGCTCGGCTGATCCCAGGTTGGGGGTGGTGAAGCCCTTCCCGCACGCCAGGTTGGGTGGACTGCAAGGTCTAGTCACTGCTAGAAGAAGTGCTGTAGTAGTTCAGCTTCCTGGGGGCCAGCAGGGAAGTGTAAAGAAAGAACAGGTTGAGGTGGGCAGTAGACAAGGGTTGTCTGAGCCAAAGAGTTAGAGCTGAAGTTCAAGGGGTGCCTGGGTGGCTCAGTTGGTTACATGTCTGACTCTTGGTTTCAGCTTAGGTCATGATCTCAGTGTCGTGGGATTGAGCCCTGCCCCATGTGGGGTCCCACTTAGGGTTCCATGCTCAGAGGACAATTTGCTTGTCTCTCTTCTTTCTCTTCTGCACTCCCCTTATGTCCGTGTGCCTGTGTGCAGTAGCTTGCTCTCTCTAATAAATAAATAATGTTTAAAAAAAAAAGAAGAAGAAGAACGTAAGTTCAAGAACCTTAAAGGTTCAAAGAGTAGGCATCTGGAGGAACTGTAGTTTTGAAGACTCCAGGTTAGGAGGTAAGCGCAGAACTTCCAGAGCAGTTAATTAGAGGGACCGGGTGGTGGGAGGACCAGTAACTGGGCGGCTACTTCAGGGCAGCCAGAAGAAAGGTCAAGGCTTTCTGAGCCATCCCCACGGCAGCCCCACCCTCACTTGTGCTGGGTCAAGACTTCAGATGGCAGCACCGTCACTGTCAGTAGCAGCTCCCTGGAATGATGGTGGTGTGGTGCCTTCAGGGCCTTCTGACCAGGCCAGGGGCTCAGGGCTGGACTATTGGGTTTGTCCTTGGTGTTCTGAATGGACCTCAGAGTAAGGGACTTTTTAGAGATGACCAGCTCCGAGGGGTCCATGAGACCAGGTGAAGGCTGAGACTAGAAGGTCTCAGACAGGATGTAGAGTGAAACTAAGAGCATGAACTCTGGAGCCAGACCACTCAGGTTGTAAACAGCAGGCAGGCCCCTAACTGTCCGCAGGACTCGATAAGTTATTCAAGCCTACTGTACTTCAGTTTTCCCACCTATAAAAATGGGGATAATGATAATACCTACTTTCTAGGATTGCTGTGGGGATTAAGGGAGTGGGTACATGTACATAAAACACATGGCACACGGGCGCCTGGGTGGCTCAGTGGGTTAAGCCGCTGCCTTCGGCTTAGGTCATGATCTCAGGGTCCTGGGATCGAGGCCCGCATCGGGCTCTCTGCTCAGCGGGGAGCCTGCTTCCCTCTCTCTCTCTCTCTCTCTCTCTCTCTCTGCCTGCCTCTCTGTCTACTTGTGATCTCTCTCTGTCAAATAAATAAATAAAATCTTTAAAAAAAAAACAACAACACATGGCACACAATGAGTGATATCTGAGTGTTTGCTGATACTGATGCTGTCTGGTGGTTGTGACCCCCTCCCCAATCCCTGCCTCACACTAGGCGCAGGAGACGGCAGAGTTCCTGGCCCCAGCCCCTGCAGCCAACCAAGGACCTAGGAGAAGGAGCCGCTGGGCCCAGCCAGGTGTAGAGCTGAGTGTCCGCTCCATGCTGGACCTGCGGCAGCTGGAGACACTGGCCCCGAGCCCTCGAGGTGCTAGCCAAGACTTGCTGGCCATGACCCCATCCTTCCCTGGCAAGCATGGTCAGCAGGCCTCTGAGACCTCACGTGCTAGCCAGGTGAGCCAGCTTTCTCCCAGCAACCTAGAGATCGCCAAGCAGCCTTAACCAGCCTTATGCCAACAGCTGGGGCCTGAGCACTGGGCCAGCTGGGCCTGCCCTGCCCCTGTGACACATGGGTAACTGGGACTGCAGAGGGTCAAGCTGGCTAAGCAGTATGGTCTGGGAACTGGGGTGGTACCCTTTGTCCTGGGCCAGGTTTCTTAAAGGGCTCATGGTATCAGGTGGTGGCTGGAGGTTGGCAGTCTGGAGTATGACAGAATACAGTCTTTCCAGAAACTCAAGAACATTAGCTGGAGTTCTCCTCACGGCTGGACTACTCAGCATCTCCCCAGAACTGACACCTACCAGATCCTTGCCCACTTCCCCCTCTTTTCCCAGACCCTCTCTCACACCAGCAACCTCAGTAATGCTCCTTTGTGTATTCCCAGAATGAAAAGCCCCCTCGGCCTCAGGCTTCCCAACCCTGTTCCTGTCCCCACATTATTCGGTTGTTGTCCCAAGAGGAAGGGGTCTTTGCCCAAGATCTGGAGGCTGCACCCATCGAAGATGGTATTGTCTACCCGGAGCCGAGTGACAGCCCCACCCTGGATACCAGGCAAGGGTCCTTCCCTCACCAGACCTCAGGGGCCATGCCGTCTTCCTTTCCCAGGCTTCCCTTCCCTTTAGTTAGGGGAGGGCCGGCCCAGGTTCCTTGGGGCTTACCCGCCCCCTCGCCCCTGCCTCATCCCCAGCCCCACTCACAGGTCGGGGAGACAGAAGCCAGGTGTCCCGGTGGGGCCACTTACCCCTACTGACTGCCTCTTGCTTCCCCGGCTGGCCTTCCTGGAAGTGAGTTCCAGGTTCAGGCTCCAGTCCGGGGGACCCTGGGAAGAGTGTATCCAGGCAGCAGAGGCCCTGAGAAGCACAGTCCTGACAGCGCCTGCTCTGTAGATGACACTAGCAGCCACCTTTCCAGCCCTGAGCACCCCAACGGAGGTGAGACTGTGGCTCCGAGGGAGGCCCATGGGCCGAGGCAGCCGTGGAGGCTCTGGCGAGGGGTGGGTGCAGTGTGCTGCTTCTCTCCCCCCCATATCCAGACTCGGAGAGCACGGAGCCCCTGAGTGTGGATGGCATTTCCTCAGACCTTGAAGAGCCCGCCGAGGGCGATGAGGAAGAGGAGGAAGAAGAGGGAGGCACTGGCTCCTATGGGCTGCAGGAAGGCAGTCCCCATACCCCAGACCAGGAGCAGTTTCTCAAACAGCACTTTGAGACTCTGGCCCATGGGGCTGCTCCAGGTGTGGTCAGAGGGCCCATATGTGGTCATGGCCCTCTGCCCTCCTTCCCTCCTTGCCTGGCTGAGAGGGAGGGGCCATGGGCAGGCTGTGCCCTGGGGTTACCTTCGAGGGGAGGTAGAATCGGGGCGAGGGCGGGCTTCAGTTCATGATTTCTGTCACCTTGGTAGGGGCCCCAGTCCGGGTACCAGAGAGGACAGAGTCTCGGAGCATCTCTTCACGATTCCTGTTGCAAGTGCAGACAGCCCCGCTCAGGTACCTCTCCCCACATCAGCTTTCACTCTCTGACTAGGAGCTGTGGCTCACTAGACCTCCTAGCGCTCCCCAGAGGTCCTGCCCCCAGGTGAGGCTTCTCCCTCCAAGGGTGCCGACTTCTGTCTTCCCACATCAAACAGCATTGTGTACTCCCGCATTTGGGGACCACTGGCCTACTGGCTTCATGCCTGCCCTTCCCGCCCAGAGCTTCTGGTGCTGTGAGAGCTTCTCCCCATCTTGGCAGGGAGGACTCCTAAGCCTTTGGGCCTTCTTCCCCATTTCCTCCCTGTAGGGAACCGTCTCCATCCTCCTCAAGCCTGGCGCTGACAGCGAGAGCAGCCCAGGTGCTGGCAGCTTCAGGTGAGCCCCGGAGAGGCAGCAGTGCCAGCCCTCCAGGAGCGCCCCCGGAGGCACAGCCCTCTCCTGAAAACACCAGCCCCCAGCAGCCAGTCCCTGTGCTTTTGCCTCGACGCTGCCTCAACCCTGACAGCAGCTGGGCTCCCAAGAAAGTGGCTGCAGCCAGCACCTTAGGTGGACTCCAGAAGGCCCAGTCTGTGCAGAGTCTGGTGCCTCAGGGTGAGGAGCCTGGGGGCCTCAAGTCCAGGGAGCGGGGAGTGTGGCGTGCATGCACATGCTAGAGGAAGGTGGCCTGATTCAACCCTGATGTGCCCCTGTGCTTGCCACTGGGTGTCCCTTAGTGGGTGTATGCAGGGCACAGCAACTCCTAGGGAGCTGTGAGCCTTAACACCTGGGAAGCCTTCCTTACCACCTGACCTGTATCTCTGTCTTCTCTGCAGATGAGGCCGCTCCACCAGGCCCATTGCTCTCACGGGAGACCAATGCCCAGGAGGGCCTGCGCTCCCTGCCACATGCCGACGGTTGTCCGTCTCGGCCTCAGTCCTACCAGAACGCCACCACCAGCGCCATGGCCAAGATTTCCCGCAGCGTGTCTGTTGGGGAGAATTTGGGCCTGGTGGCCGAACCTCAGGCTCCTGCTCCCATTCGAGTCTCACCACTCAGCAAGCTAGCCTTGCCCAGCCGGGCTCACCTGGTCCTGGACATCCCAAAGCCACTGCCCGACCGTCCTACCCTGGCCACGTTCTCACCTGTTACCAAGGGCAGGGCCCCTGGTGAGGCAGAACAGCCTGGCTCCCCAATGGGCCTCACAAAGGCTCACAGTACATCTGAGCGGCGGGCCTGTTTGGGGGAGGGTGGCCCTCCCAAGCCTAGGACAGAGTGCCCAGCTCCACCTAGGCCCAACAGCCCCTGTGCCCAGCAGCTGCCGGTCAGCAGCCTCCTCCGAGGCGCTGAGGACTTGCAGCTCCCACGCCCCGAGAAGACCCCCAGCCCCGTGGAATGCACCAGGCCAGGGGCAGCCCTGAGCCAGGACTCAGGTGTGCACAGCTCCCCAGCTCTCATCTCCTGCCCCATCCTCTTTCTCCTGTCTCTGTTGTCTGCTCTCTGGCTCCATCCCATTTCTGTGCGTCCAGACTCTGGCGTTTTCGTCCTGTCTCTGCTCCTGTCTTGGTCTGTAAGTCACACCCCGATGGTGAGACACTCCTGTCACTCTTCATGACCTCCTTGTGACCTACTTGCCCCTTCACCACCTTCTGGCTTCTTGTGCTGGGGCTGGCCCTCCCCTCAGGACCTTGTTTTCTGTGTGGTGTTGCGGGGCTGGCAGTGTTGGGAAGGAAGGAGGCGAGACAAAGGCAAGCAGAGGGGGTGTGCTCCTGTGGTAGGCCTCTCCTGCTCTCAGGGCCCCTGGGCGGGGGGAGGCCTGAAAGGGCAGCTTCACTGGGCCTCATTGAGTTGTATGTGTCCCCCCACCCCCCAGAACCGGTAGTGAGCCTGGAGGAGTGCGAACAGCTTGTGGCAGAGCTCCAGGGCAATGTACGCCAGGCTGTGCGGCTCTACCACTTGGTACGTGCTGGGCACCCATCGTGGGGGAGGTAGTGCGTCAGCAGTGCCAGCTGAATATCCAGAACAACCACGAGGCTCTTCCACTGATGGGTGGGCAGGGCAAGCAAGAACATCCTGGGCAGAGTAGGCAAGGGGCTTAGAGGCCAGACCAGGCCTCTTGATTGAGCACCTACTGGTCCTCTCTGTCTGGAGACTTCCTCAGACTGGATTGGGGTGGGGGGTTGTGGAGAGACCCTATGTTCTAGTTTGCCTGGGACCTGGTTTGTTCTAGGACCATCCCAGTTTTATGCCTGTTGTTCCCGTGTAATTATCAACAGTAGCACTTTGCCCACCATAGACACAGTGGACGGTCTAGGAGGGCCTTCTCTGGGGGCAGGCTAGGCCCAGGTGGGCCCTTCCCTTTATATATCCACTGACAGGACGTCTGTCCACTGTCCCTCCGACTCCCTTCCCGGGTCTTGCTGCAGGTGGCTGGCTGCAAGACGCCTTCAGTGGAGCAAAGTCGCATCACCCAGCTCCTCAGAAGCACCTTCTCTTCAGTGCGGCAGGAGCTCGAGGCCCTGGCCGGGGCAGTGTTGTGCAGCCCGGGCGGGAGTCCCGGAGCTGTGGGGGCTGAGCAGACACAGGCCCTCCTAGAGCAATACTCAGAGCTGCTGCTTCGGGCGGTGGAGCGGCGCATGGAACGCAGACTCTAGTTCCAGAATCCCGTTCCAAGTGAATGCCCCCCTGTTCCAGACTGTAGCCCCTGCTCCACTCTCCCAAAACCTGGAGGGGATGCTTGGAGTGGATAGCAGGGATCAGTGCTCAGAGGGGAAGCAGCTTTCCCAGCTACTCCTCATGGGGCCCCTGTATTTATTAATTTATTTCCCTAACTGTTGCCTCACTTTCTTGGAACTCCTGCCTCCACAGCCCCTTCAGTGGCTCACGCAGGGTATAGGTCTTGGATCTTCGTCATCTTGGTGCTGTGAGGAGTCAGAGGGCAGCCTGCCCCATCTGGGGGAAATTGGGAAGGGCTGGCCCTCTCTTCTTAGAAGCCATTTGAAATTACTGCAGGGATCAGCTCCCTGGGGGGGAGCACACACAGGGTATTAGGTGGGGTGGAAGTGAAAGGCCGTGTGGTATCAGTGCCCTTCAACCAACAGCGGGAGCTTCACCTCTACCTCCACTTCCCCTCCCACACCAGCTGCACTCCCCTGGCTGCCAGAGCCGGGGCTGTTTTCCCCAGTTCCTGGCAGTTCCCAAAGGCAAAGCCCTCTAGCCCTCCAGGCATTCCCAGCCATCAGGAGGCCGGAGTTGGTATCAAGGCCGGAGCCCCCCACATTCCACTCCCTTTGCCCCCTCTAAGAGAGCCCTAGCATTCTCTCTCTCCCTCTGCCCCCCTTTCTCTCCTGGCCAGAACTTGTAGAGACAGTTGTGGGATGTTGCTGCAGGACAGTAAAGCCCTCTGCTGGGCAAACATAGAGCCCTGGCCTCCTTTTCCCAGCCCCTTGGTCTTCCCTGTCTTCCCAACCCTGATCCCCAGCAGGCTGCTAGACCCAGAGGCCACCTTTTACTTGCATCCTGAGTGATGCCGGTGTTAGAACTTCCCTCATGGTTTACAGGGCACCAGCCCACCTTCTAAGGCCCTTGGCCACAGATGAAGACGGAGTCTACACACACACACACACACACACACACACACACACACACACACACAGAGTTGAGTTCATTGCTAGAGTACTTGGTTGGCTGACGTGTGCCTGGTTTCCCTTCATGTGCTACTCCCGCTTTACCACCCTGGCTCATGTGGAACCATTAGGGAGCATGAAAAGGACTGGGACACACTAACCCAAATTCTGAATTTTTGGTGTCCACAACCTAGCCAGTATGAGATGGCTCATAGGTTTCTGGTTTGGGGGGAAGGAGCCTCCTCAAAGGCAGTGCTGGGCACCCAGGATGCCCTGGGGACTGGAAGTTGAGGGGAGGCAGAGGCACGTGGGACTGCAGAAGGGGCCAAGAGACACACTGGAAAGGTGGTAGGTGGGACAGGTAAGTGCTAGAGGGGAGGGGTAGGTTAGAATCAGAAGGGCAGCTGTTAGGAGTGAGGGGAAGGATATAGGGCACAGCAGTCAGGTAGACTAGGACCAAGTAGTGAGGCTGTTGTTGAGTTGGGGTGAAGAACACGTGTCTCTGGGCCCTACTGCTTCCCTCTGCCTTAGGTATGTCAGGGTGGCTTAACTGAAGATTCAGGTCAGGAAAACCTGTGCTCCCATGGAGAGGCCATGGGGTCCTGCTGGTTCTCTAGGCAGAAACTTAGAAACTGGTTTCCGTAGAGTGCTCAGCTCCTGTTTGCAACAGCCGGAGTGCACCAGAACAGATGAAGCCTATTTACTCCCGCCCCACTCTTCGTAGTACCACCACCTGCACAGCTAAAGTGCAGAGAACCGCATCCAAAGAACCGCACCCCAGCGGGGCTGCTTCTGCCCTGTGGGGTTTAGAAGTCTACTCCACTCCCCCTACCGGCACACTAGCCACAGCCCAGACCAAATAGGGCTCAGGCCTGGCCCTCTGGCCTGGGTTCCTCTTGATCCTCAGCCAGCCAGCCCCTCGCTTGAGGGAACTACACTCCCGCTAAGGTTTGTGAGAAGGTGGCCGCCCTTTCCCTACCCCGAGCCGAGCGTCGGGTGGGAGAGAGGGTCTTGCGGTCGGCCGGCGCCCGTCCCCTTCTGCATGTCTGAGGCCACCGGCAACTGCCGCCCCCCCCGCCCCGACCAGATTTGCCCTGACCCAGTTTTGAAACTCCCACCCCCTTATTTATAACTTTTATATTTTGTCCAGACCGTGGCTCTTCCCTCTTCCCCAGGTCTCACGGGGCAGGGGCTGTTTTTAACTCGTCCGTTTGTACTGATGTATGAACTCGTCAATAAACACAATCATTTGTAACTCCAGGATGCCAGCGAATGGGCCAGGCGGGAGAAGGCGGGGCTTTTCACAGGCGGTGGGGTTAGCCGAATCAGGGCGCGCTGAGGGCGGGGGCCGGGGCTCAGCGGCTGGGGGCGGGCCCGGTGGGGCGGGGCCTCTCGGGGCGGAGTCTTCAGGGGGCGGACGCGTGGCCTTGCTGCGGCGGCGGCGTGATGGCGGAGGCGGCTTTGGACGCTGTGCGGAGGGAGTTACGAGAATTCCCGGCCGCCGCAAGGGGTGAGTGGGTTTACGCAGAGGCTGCGGCGGCCTCGCCTAGACCGCCGGGCAGCCTCACGACGCGTGCGGGACCTTGGGCATGCGGGGAACCGGGGTCCCGAGTCGGGAGCGCCCTGACCCTCCTGGGCCACCGACACCACGGTTCCCGTGAGTTCGTGTCCTCAAGGAGCGCAGGAGCTCGTGCACCTGACTCGTTGTCGGCCCCTCTCGGATCACTCTTCTGTTCCACCCCTGCCCTCGCCCCAGTGCTTAGTCCTCAGCTCCCCTGCTCCAGTGTCCTCGTGGCTTTCTGGGGTGACTCTTCGCCCTACCCCCAAGGCCCGGGCCAGTTTTCCCACTGGTGTGTTTCCCACAGTCAGCCGGTCCTGAGTAATGGGGCGGTCTGTTGTTGCCCTTCCCAGCCTTTCCTATCGCTGTCTTAAGGTGGTCGGATGCTCCCTTTCTTTTTTTTTTTTTTTAAAGATTTTATTTATTTATTCGACAGAGAGAGATCACAAGTAGACGGAGAGGCAGGCAGAGAGAGAGAGAGAGAGAGAGGGAAGCAGGCTCCCTGCTGAGCAGAGAGCCCGATGCGGGCCTCGATTCCAGGACCCTGAGATCATGACCTGAGCCGAAGGCAGCGGCTTAACCCACTGAGCCACCCAGGCGCCCTCCCTTTCTGAACCCTTTGCTGGAACTCTTTATTCTGGAACAGACTTCTACGAGCTGGTGCAGAGCTTTGGGAGAATTGTAGGCAGCTGTATAAGTAATCATTGGCTTTGACCCTGCTTGTTTTTTTGTTTTTCTCTCTCCTTAATTTCTTCCCTCCCATTTCTGTTTTACCATTAATTAGCAACACGTGCACGTGGCTAAAAAAAAAAAGGATTTATAATGAAAGGATACCTCCCATTTTAGGCTCCAGTTTGCATCCTTCCAGAAATACTCAGTTTATATCTATACACACACACGCCTATATAGCTCCTTCTGTATACAAGTGGTAGCCTGCTAAACACAATTTTCTGCACTAAGTATCCTGAAGATCGTCGTATATCCTTCTTTCTCAGTCTTTTTCACTCCTGTGTACTAGTGTGGTAATTCACTGAATCAGCCTAGTATTGATAGGCATTTAGGTCATTTGCAGTGTTTCTTTTCACTAATGTTGCCACGAATATTTTGAGCCCCTCAGTACTAAGCACCTCAATGTGTGAGGCTCTGAACAATATATTTAGAATACGTCACTGAATAAAACAAATTTTTGCCCTGGTGGACCTTACATTCCAGGTGAGGAAACAATCCTAGACACACTAAATGAGTTAATTATACAGTAGAAGAGATGGATCAGTGTTGTGGGTAAAAAAGTAAAGCGGAATAAGAGGTCTCAGGCCAGGTATGGGGGGGCGCAGGTTCCAATTTTAAAAAAGATAGTCATGGTGGGTAAGCCTAGATAAAGCGACATTTGAGCACAGGCTTGACAAAGGGCGGGGAAGGAAGTGAGCTGCTCAGACATCAGAGAAGGGTCTTGCATGTAGAGGGCACTGGGACGGATGCCCTGAGGTGGGACCGTGCCTCATGTGTTCACGGAACGGTGATAAGGCCAGTGTGGCTGAAGCAGGCTTTCTGCACGTGTGTATTTTGTTGGTTAAAGTTTAAATAGAAGAACTGTTAGACCAAAGGAATTGTTTGAATTCCTTTTGAAATTCTCTCACATCGAAGCCTCAGCAGGGAGCAGTAGCCATTCTCTACAGGAAGTCTTTTAACTGGAGGTAGTAAAACTGAAATAATTGCAGAAAATACAAAAGGTTAAAAAAAAAATTTAAGAATTTAAGAATAAGATTTAAGAATCTCAGTGAGAACAATAGGGAGATTTACAGAGGCCCCCCCCCCCCCAAATCACCTTCCCAACGTGCCTGCTTTGATGGGACGGCCTAACTGGGAAGACCCTGGGCCAGTGTCTCTGCCCCCCGCCCCCCTTGCTCCCTTTTCTGCTTGGCAGGTTCCATCTTACCTCTCTAGACAGTGAAGCAATCGCATGTGCCAGCTCTTATCCTTTTCAGTTTTCTTGGGCCTGCGAGGGTCTTCCCACTCAGTTCCAATTTTTGATCTAAAGACATTTACTTTCTGCCCGCAAAGCAAAGATGACTTTGCTTTGGTGTGGAGGCTGACATAAGAGATAGGGAATGACCTCAGAGAGAAAATTAGTGCAGTGGCCGCCCACTGGGGCCAAGACATTCAGGCTAGATCTCACGGATGAAACTAAAAAGTGAAGCCCCGTGTGGTCTCTGTAGAAGCTAGGAAAAAGGCATTCCAGTCTGAGTGAGCAGCAGGAACAAAGTTTGGCTCCACCTGAGAGTGTGGTAAGGGGCTGGCACCAGACAGGAGGAAACCAGACTGGAAAAGTAGGTTGGGCCTGATCATGTATCACCTTGAATGCATGCCAGGATGGACTATAATTTGTAAACCATCAAAGCATTTTTTTTTTAAACGAGGGGTATGACAGGATGAGATTGTATTTTAGGAAGATGACTAGGGCCAGGGTGAGGGGTGCTTCGTGAAGGAGTAGAATTAAGCCAAGGAAACCAGTTAGTTGACTGCAGCAAACAGCCAGCGAGGAGATGTTGGAGACTCTGTTTCAACCACTAAGCCAACATTTGCTGAGCACCTGCTGTGTGTTAGGGACCATTCTAGGACCTGGGGATACACCAGCAAGTGAGACTTGCATCCCTGTCCTTGTGGAGCTTACGTTCTATTTTAGCAAGAGAGACCAATAAACAGTTTTGCTAAGGGAGGTGCGTAGTGTGTTACGTGGTGATGAAAAAAGGAGAGAAAAGAAAAAGGGAAGGGGTGTAGGATTGTTTGGGACAGGTTCCAATTTAAAAGGGTTGCCAGGGAAGGAAGCCTCACTGAAGTGACATTTGAGGACCCAAGGAGGTGGTCTGAATGTAGATAGCAGCAGAGGGGAGGTGGGGGTGGTTGGAGAGACAGAGGAGGTGGCATCAGTAGAACTTCAGGACCACCCGTAGGGTGACCAGAGTGAGGGAGAAGGAAGAGCTGAGAAGAGCAGGTCTGTGAGTAGTGAGGCAGGGCCACTAGAGACATCTGCGCAGGTGGCGTCCTGCTCGACCTGCCTAAATGCACAAGGTAGCGTGGGGTGTCTGAGGGTGGTGATGCCGTTGGGTAAGATCAGAAACACAGTTCAGCCCTTAACTCTTCCTCTTAGGGTTTCATGGGGCAGCCTGTCTCCCCAGTTGGGTTGTAATCTTCTTGGGATGACAGTAGGATCCTCCCTTGATACCTCCATATAGGCCAAACCAAGCACTGAGTACATTCTAGGTGCTCAGTGAATATATCACTGCGGGGAGGGTGCTTTCCAGAGTCTCGACTCACTCACACCAGTCTGTGGCCTTGGGAACTCAGCTCTGCTCATTCTGGAGCTCCCTGCTCCACCTGAAATGGCTGCCTGCTCTCATGGCTGTGTGGGGGTTGGGCACTGCAGAATGGGAAAGCCGAGGGGTCACTATATGGGGCTGGACGTGGTCTCGAGGAGGGGTTGGGTTTGGGGCTGAGCAGCAGCCTCCGGCTCTGTGGACTCTGAGGGCTGCATCTTGGTGTGTTTGTGGGTGCTTCACACTTTCTCCCTTAAAGTTCCCTCTTTCATCAGTTCCTGGTTGTACAGGGTCCCTTGATCATCAATGGGCATCATCCAGTGGTGACAATGTGCCCCGTAGAGGCAGGGGCAGTAGCTGGGTGCTCTCGTCTTCAGCCCCCCTCCACCTCTTTTTCTCAGAGCTCAGCGTGCCTCCTGCCGTGCCCTACCTGGACGAGCCCCCGACTCCGCTCCACTTCTACCGCGACTGGGTCTGCCCCAATAGGCCCTGCATCATCCGTAATGCCCTGCAGCACTGGCCAGCTCTGTGGAAGTGGTCCTTCCCCTATCTCAGGTGGGGGCTGCCCTAGGGGGTGTTGGGTGGTACTTAGTGGTATTTGGGTGCAGCTGAAAGTCCTCTCCTCCAGAGCCACAGTGGGCTCCACAGAGGTGAGCGTGGCTGTGACCCCCGATGGCTATGCCGATGCCGTCCGAGGGGACCGCTTTGTGATGCCAGCTGAGCGCCGCCTGCCCCTGAGCCACGTGTTGGATGTGCTAGAGGGCCAGGCCCGACACCCGGGGGTCCTCTACGTGCAGAAGCAGTGCTCCAACCTGCCCACCGAGCTGCCCCAGCTGCTGCCTGATCTCGAGTCCCATGTGCCCTGGGCCTCTGAGGCATTGGGTGAGTGAAGATGTCGGCCAGGCAGGGAAGAAATGGGGAGGAAGGAGTCAGCTCTGCTTGCAGCCTCTCCCTTGGGTGATGACTTGGCCCACACTCTTGGTCCCTCAGGGTTGGGTTCTGTGCACTAAACACCTAAGTTTCCAGGCCGTGACTTTGAATTGAGCAACTGAACATTGCTATCCTCCTTTTGTGCCCCAGGGGAGGAGGCCCCTCTTGGAATTCACCCTCCTCTGTTTTCTCCCTCTGAGTCTCTGGTCCCCCCTCCAGGCTCTGGGCCAGTATCACCGTATGGTGGTTATTCCCAGCCTGGTCTTGGAGGACAGCCCCTCCTAACTCGCTCTCTTACCTCCAACCTGCAGGAAAGATGCCTGATGCTGTGAACTTCTGGCTGGGGGAGGCGGCTGCAGTGACGTCTTGTAGGTGTCAAAGGGATACAGAGGTGGGGGAGGAGGGAAGAGGAGGCCAAGAGTGGAAGGTTGGGTCTGGATGGAAGTTAGACTGACTATTCTCTCCAGGATTTCTACCCGGATTCTGGGGTTTCGACATGACAGAGGGCCTCCCGATAGCTCAGGCCGGGGAAGGTCCCATGGCACTGGCAGCAGAGGGCATGGTTTCTTCTAGGTCTCTAGAAAGCCCACCAAAGGCCAGATAGGTCAGGGGTGAACTCAGAAGAGCCCTGTTTGCTTGAATTCCCCTCTTGGTAGAGATGAGCCCCGGTGAGCATCAGGTCCCTGCTGGGCTGAGATCTGAAACCCGAATGCTTGCCCAGATCCTCACCATCCCCTTGAGCCTCCCTTGTGCTCTTCTTTTAGACCATCTGTCACATCTGTCTTGGGGGCAGGGCCCTGAATGTGATTATTTGGCTCCTCCTGTGCCCTGACCCTCATAACCTTGCCCACTGGGCCTTCTTTGCATTGGCAGTACATAAGGACCACTACGAGAACCTCTACTGTGTGGTCTCAGGGGAGAAACGATTCCTGCTACACCCACCCAGCGACCGGCCCTTCATCCCCTATGGTATGGGACTCTACCTGCAGGGGCTGGAGAGCCGGGGGCCAAGGTAGAGGGAGGCCAGTGAGGGCCCTGGGCGGGCTGGTGCGCCAGGCCTGAGGTGTGGATGCCGTGTTTCAGTTGTACTCAGGGAGCAAGTGGGAGGAACTGAGAAGCCGCAGCCATTCGAGTGTCCCCACACCTTTCTCTGGTTTCAGAGCTGTACACACCAGCGACCTACCAGCTAACTGAAGAGGACTCCTTTGAGATAGTGGATGAAGAAGCCATGGAGAAGGTGTCTGCCTTGTTCCTGGGCCCTGGGGAGAGGGAAGGGTCAGAGACTGGTCTCTGAGGAGCAGGCACAATGGAGCTGGGGAGATGGCATCTGACTCTGAAAGATCCCTAAGTTGGGGCCCTCCCAGTGCTGAACAGGGCCGGGCTCGTGGGCTTTACCTTTGGACGGGACAGAGCTGCAGGGCCTGGGGGCTTTGGACCTGCTCCCCGGCATCCGTTGTGTCCCCAGGTACCCTGGATCCCACTGGACCCACTGGCTCCGGATCTGGCCCGGTACCCCAGTTACAGTCAGGCCCGGGCCCTTTGCTGCACAGTGCAGGCCGGTGAGATGCTCTACCTGCCGGCCCTGTGGTTCCACCATGTGCAGCAGTCCCACGGCTGCATTGCGGGTGAGGAGCCGGCCCAGCAGGGCAGCTGGGCGGTGGGTCAGGGTGGCAGGTAGTTCAGAGGGGGACCTTTGTGCAAGGGTCTCCATTTTGTCCACAGTGAACTACTGGTATGACATGGAGTATGACCTTAAGTACAGTTACTTCCAGCTGCTTGACTCCCTTACTAAGGCCTCGGGTCTCGACTGATGGAGCCCTGCTGAACACTGCCTACATTGCCAACTGGGGGAAAAGGTCATGTCCCTCCCTGGCCAGGTCACTTCCAGAGGCAACCCAGAGTCAATGTGCTGGCTGCTGGCCTAGCTCAGCTTGGGATCAGTGATGGAGGACTTGGGGAAGTGACCTGGAGGTCCAGGAGGTGCCAGACAGGTCTGGGTGTGGGCTCCCAGGAAGTTGCCACACAGGTGAGGCAGCAGCTTGTCCCTGGGGGAGGCGTGGGGCTTCAGGTGTGGTGTCACCTCTCGCTGGCCCCGTGACCTTGGGCAGCTGATCGCCTCGGAGCACTGGAGTCCTGTCTGTAAGACAGAAGGTTGCTTCCTTCCCCACGGGGTGTTGGGAGGCTCAGAGAGAGCGCCTTAGGGACCATAAGGGCTGGCATGGAGGGAAATGTGCAATAAAAGATGACTGATTTACACGTGCTGAGACTCCCTCTTGAAGGTGCCTTCTATGGTCTGGTGAGGGCTGGAAGGTTCAGGTAAACATTTCAGGGTTACTCGGATGGCGGCTGAAGGCCGGTTTCAGACCTGAGCCTGAGGGGCTCTCAGCTCCCAAGACCCCTCTCTCTGTGATAGCCATCACAACCACTCTCAGGGCGAGCGCACCTCACTGACTCGGCCCGTGAAGCCGCGCTGAGCTTTACTCTGCCTTGTTGGCTGTCCTTCGGCTCCAGGGCAGCTGGTGGGGTTTGAAGCCCCCAGGGACACTCCTGCTTCTCCCACAACAAGGACAGGTAGGGGACAGAAACCCCTGCCCTCCACCTCCGCAGGGGTCCCTGCACTCAGACCCCCTCCCTCCCTGCAGCCACCCAGACCTGGAAGAGCCCCCATCCCTGAATGCTACCTGGAGGCCTCATCATCCTGGCCACTCGGCTCCAAGGGCGGAGGCAGCCATGCGAGGCTTGGGAAGGCTGCATGGAGTAAACCACACCCCTGCTGGGTTGTGACGGGCCTGAGGCACTGAGGTTGGCCAAGTGCTTCAGTCAGGACCGGGCATTCCTGTCCTACTGGCACTGAAGGTTGTGAAAGACCCTGTGACAGGGGACGAGGCTCTTCCACTCGCTGCTGCCCCGGGCCTGCTCCCTGCTTTCTAGACATCAGTGGCCCTTCTAGGTGCGGGCACGAGAGCAGGGGTGGGTGGGGTTGGCGCTGATTGCGATGGCTGGAGGGAACGGGTCTTCATGGGTGGTAAGCCCCCATCACGGGGGTGTCTGAGTCCGCATAGGTTTAAGGTCCCTCGTTTCCTTGGCGGGTAGCTTGTCGTGGAGTGGGTGTGAGGCTTGGGTGGAGTGGAAGCAGTTGGGAGGGATCAGGGAGGAGCTTGGGGCCAGCTGGTACATCACTGGCTCTGGGTTAAAAAGCCAGCAGTCCTCGGTCCTGCATCCACTGCCTGCCATTTGTGGCCCTTGAGAACAGCCAGCCTCATGGCTCTGGTAAGACCTGTTAGGGCGCTAGGCCCTTACTCTGACCCTTGGTCCTCCTGGGGCCTGGTTAATACTATTTCTTCTTTAATTTTTATTTATATATATAATTTTTAAAGGTTTGTTGATTTGAGAGAGAGTACGCATGTGGAGCCGGGGGTAGAGAGGGTGCAGAAGGAGAGAATCTCCAGCTGACTCCCCACTGAGCTCGGAGCCTGATGCGTGGGGCCCGACTTGTGGGGGCCCGTGGCTAGTCCTCACCTGAGCTGAAATAAAGAGTTGGATGCTTAACTGAGTCACCCAGGTGCCTCCAGCCTTAATGCTATTTCTTACTGGGAGCTGTGGGTGTCTCCAGGTGTGGAGAAGGGAGTCGGTGGGGGATGCCAGAGTCGGATGAAGGTGTCCTGCCCTAGCGATGGGCTCCAGGCAGAGTTCCCTGGCCCTGTGGGTTTGGGTCCTGAGAACCCAGGCTCCCAGGAAGTGGGTTCTCCCAGGCTTGGACCGTGGGGGCTCCAGGGTGGACACTGCCAGATGTGTTTCCCCAGCTCTGCTCCTGGACTGCATCCTTCAGGACCCTTCTGAGGCCAAAAGGAATAGCCGGTACAGGCTTCCCTGGCACACTTGCCGTGGTTTATATCCCCAGATCCACGTTCATGGGTTTGGAAGGACCCACCTGGGGACCCTCTTTCGCCCAACCCTGTAGCCCCTGGAGGACTTGAAAACCTGTGGGACGTGGGAGCTGCTAACTGCTGTTCCTACTCAAGCAGAGGGTCCATTTCCAGAAATGATTCCTGGCCAGGGGTGGAGAGGCTGTCTGAAAACCAAGTCTGTGTTCTTCATTTCTGTTTCTCCAAAGAGAGGGTTTGCTTACCTGGAGCATGCCTCCATTTAGCTGCTTAACTAGGGGAGCGGCCCCACGAGGGGGCCCAAGGCCAGGCTGGGTCTTAACATGCTTCTTCCCCTCTCTCTGGAGCCTCCTATTCCCCCAGGCCTCCTGCTACCCAAGGCCAGCCTCCAGGCCACTTAGTAGGGGTTAGCTGGGATGTGTTAGCTGTGGGGTCAAGAGACTGGAAGACACTATAGCAGGAACTGGAAGCAGATGAGTGTGGGATAGAGAGCTTGAGTTAAGCCAGCCTGGTCTATCCTGGCCCTGGACCTCACGCAAGTGACTAGCCTTTCTGTGCTTCTGTTTCCTTGTGGGACTGGTTATAATAAGTAGTCCCTACACGTAGGGCAGTTGTGTGATTAAACAAATGAATATACATAAAGCCCTTGGACCAGCACCGGCCCCGAGTGTTGTGTAAGTGTTGGTAGGTAGCTGCTACCATAGCCGCCTTCCCTTTCAGGGCTCTGATGGGGTGCAGAACAGCCGTGTGGCTGGGCAGGGCCAGTCCCTTTGGGTCATGATTAGTCTTGGAGGGGTTACCCTGGCCTCTTCTTTGACCCTCGTCTCCTTCAGGCACAGCAGCCTGCAGCAAGCCTGTCCTCTCCCCACTCTGCAGGCAAAGATTCCTGGGACCTGCTTGCTCACCGTTCGTGTCCTGCAGGCCCATGGCCTGCCCTCAAAGGATCTAGGTGAGTGTTGGGCCCAGGGAGGACAGTGGCATTGTAGCTGGGTTCACAGTTGGACAGGGCCAGTGGGAAGACTTCAGGGCTGGGGGTGCAGGAAGTCCAAGAGAGGGTGCCAAGAGGAGGTACTAGGTCGAATGTCAGGTAGGCCCTCAGCCTCTCCTCCTGCCTCCTGACCCAGCCCCATTTCATGGGTCTTGGCCTCCGGGGGCTGCTTGTGATGGAAGGTCATGGACTCTGGGCAGCTGGGCTGGGTTGGACTCTTGGCCATTAGCAGGCACTTGTTCCCCCTTCCCACAGTGACCCCCTCTGACTGCTATGTGAGTCTGTGGCTGCCCACAGCCTCTAGCCACAGGCTCCAGACACGCACGGTCAAGAACAGCAGAAACCCCATCTGGAATCAGAGCTTTCGCTTTCGAATCCACAGCCAGCTCAAGGTGGGCCCACTGTCCCTGCCAGCCCTTGTTCCACGCTCTGAACCGCTCACCTTCCTACTCCACTCCTCCTTCCTGCAGCTGCTCACTCTCTTCCTTTCCAGAATGTCTTGCAGCTGCAAGTCTTTGACCAGGACCTTCTGACCAGTGATGACCCCATGTTGTCAGTGCTGTTTGACTTGGGGACTTTGCAGGCTGGGGACTTTCGCCGAGAGAGCTTCTCACTGAACCCTCAGGCAAGGCTGTGCACAGGGTAGCGGTGGGGTTCCGCCCAGGGAGGAGAGCTGGGCACATGGCCCTCTTCTCCAGTGAGTGGTCTAGGCTCCCTGGCATCTCAAAGGCCATAGTCAGCCAGGACCTGCTGTCACTGAGGAACAGTCCCATCTCCGGCCCTCTTTCTTGGCCCTTAAGCCAAGAACAGCTTTCTAGGAGCCCCCCAGAGAAGGTGGACAGAGCAACTTGGAGATGGACATTGGTTCTCCCCACCTTTGGGGCCCGAGGAGCCCCAGCTGGCATCTGCATTAAAATCTATACACACACTCCTCTCCCTTTCTAACTTGCCCCTTTATTTCTCCAGGGTGAGGAGCGGCTAGAAGTTGAATTTCGGCTGCAGAGACTGTGAGTCAGGAGCGATGGGGTGATTCCTGGGTGGGAGTGTTTCTTTTGGGGGAAGGACAGAGCCCAGGACACGCAGAGCTGACACCTTTCCCTGGGAGACCTCCAGTGATGGTCGGGGGATGTCTTGTCCTCCTTGAAGGGTGAGAACCTAGAAAGCTGGGCTTATCATTGGGGGCTCTTTCCAGGACAGACTGTGCTGAGCAGCTCGTCAGTAATGGCATCCTGGTGGTGAGTGCAGAACCCCTCCCTCAGGCCCTCTTTCCTGGGCCCGAAGCTTGGGCCCCCATTGGGGACTCGGGTTGAGCGGAGTTGGGGAGGCCGTGGGATTTCAGTTCTTCAAGAGACTACAAGCTCAAGCACATGTTTGGTGACTCGGGGCCAATGTAATAAGGTGCTGAGGACCAAAACCAGGGTACTGGGAGGGTGGGGGCCTCTAGCAGGGAGGGGGTCGAGTCTAAGGGGCTTTCTTAATGACTCAGGCCCGGGAGCTCTCCTGCTTGCATGTTCGACTGGAGGAGGCAGGGGATCAGAAACGTAAGTCTCTACCTACTAGGATAGCCCCCAGCCCTCTGTCCTTGTCTTCCCCTAAGAGGACCCTGGAAGGGACCTTCCATTAGCTGCCCTCAGCTCTCATAGACAGCAGTAGAGGTGAGGGACAGATCCATGCTGGGGCTCCCCAGGACTTGAGTATGTCCCTTAGTCCGCAGAGGGGGTATGGTGGGGGCCCCATCGCCCAGCCTGGTCCTATGCCAGTCTTCCCTTGCGGTGGGGGGATGGAAGTGGCCCTCAGGCCCCTTACGAGAGACAGCCTTGGGCCTCTGAGGGCCAAGATCTCACTTGCAGCATCTCTGCTCTGGTTCCTGTTTCCAGAGTCTGAGGGCAGAGTTCAGCTTGTGGTTCCTGGGTCCTGTGAGGGTCAACAGGAGGCCTCCGGAGGTGCTGGCCCCGTCTGCTTCCATTGCCCGGCCTGCTGGGAGCAGGAGCTGGGTATTCTTCTGCAGGTAGTGTGTGGCTCCCTCATATGGGGCAGGGCCTGCGGGGTCTTCCTCCCTCTTCCCTCCCTGCTTGCTCCTAGCCGGCCCCTCTGCTCGTGCTGAGCCCCTTGCCCCATCACTCTCTAGCAGAATCAGGCATCCTGAGAAGAGGGTGGGGTCGATGGCCTCCTCCCCCTCTTCCAGCTGCTTTGTTACTCCCTGGGGGCAATGGGCGAGGTCCTTGCTGGAACCAAAGGGTCTTCTGAGGTCTTCTTTCATCTCCCCTGCAGGGTGCCCCTCAAGAGCAACTGAAGGTGCCCCTAAGCGCCTTGCCCTCCGGCCAAGTAGTGAGGCTTGTCTTCCCTACATCCCAGGTACTTGATCACCAGAGGAAGAATGCCAGGAGCATGGGCCGGGCCCTAGGCTTGCGGGGCTGGCCCACTGTAGTAGGAGCTGCGGGCTTTGGGCCAGGCTCTGGGGAGAGGGGTCTTCTGAGCAACCCTGCCTTCAAGCCTCAGGCCTTGCCCCCATGGAGATGGCCAGAGGCCCAAGGGAACACAGGGGGCATCATAGGGTGTGACTTGGGCTGGGGTGAAAGAAACGTGGTGGCCAACTTTTGTGACTGGTGTTTATGGTTTCCAGGAGCCCCTGATGAGGGTGGAGCTGAGAAAAGAAGGGTGAGAGCTGGCTGGGAGAGGGCGGGGGTGGGGGGTTACCTAAGCTTGAGACTGAGGCAGAGAGAGCGCAAGGGAGCTGCCAGAGGAGAGAAATCACGCTCCCTTTGGGTGGCAGCTGTTGTGGGTGGACCTTAGCTAACGTTCACGAGACAAGAGGAGTCCCCCAACCTGGGCCCTTCCTCACACACCTGGAAGACTAGCTTTTCACCTTGAAGAGGTAGGAGCACTGTTTCTTATCTCTTGGAGTCATTTTTGGGTGGGCAAAGGAGCAAAGCTCAGGGTGGGGTAGATCTGTGGTGGTGGGACCCACCCAGGGGGCTCCATGCAGCCTGGGACCCCAGCATTTCTGGTCCTGCGAATCCACTTTGTTGCCTTCCTGTGGTCCTGTAGGGGTCCGGGTCCACCTTTTCCCCCTCACAGCCATACACCTCAGGCTTCAGGCCAGGCAGGGGTGAGGGCTGGGGAGAGGGGTGAGAGTTGGCAGTTGGTTTCTCAGGGGAGGCAGACCCGGCTTCCTTGTCTGTGACAAGGCGGGGAGCTGCCTCCTAGCCCCTTCCTTACCCCCCTAGACCAAGGGAGCTTGCGGTGCGCCTGGGCTGTGGCCTCTGTGCGGAGGAGCAGGCCTTCCTGAGCAGGAGGAAGCAGCTGGTGGCCAGAGCCCTAAAGCAGGCCCTGCAACTGGATGATGACCTGCAGGAAGACGAGGTCTGTGGGCCATGTGTACTGGGCAGGCTGGGCAGTCACAGAGCCGAGGGCTTGTTTCTTCAGCAGAGCAGAGCTCGGCCCACCTCCTGTGTGCCTGCCCCTGCGCTGCTTCCCTATCAACGCAGCAGAGCATCGCACCGGGCACCTGGAGCTGTAAACCGCTTTCCTTCTCCTTGTTTCTTGATTCTCGGCCTGGTCCAGGTTTTGGGACTTGGGTCTAATCTGCCCAGTCAGTGGGACATGCAGCCTGAGGGCTGCCTGTGGGCCTGGGGGAGCCCCTGGAGGCTCACATCAGCTTGGGGCATCTCCTGTCAAGAGGGAAAGGGGTGGCTGTGTGGGATACTTTTGAGGTGGCTGTGGGGCTTCCACAAAGTGGTCACCAGACTCCTCAGGGGCTAGGGGTGAGGAGGTGAGGCCTGGAACTTGTCCAGTTGTACTGGAGTTCTTAAAACCAGATAAATCCAATCCTTGAGAGGCTACTTCTGATTAGATCCTCCTCAGCAGGCCTGCCTGACCAGAACTGGTTCCAAGAGCCTGGCTCAGGTCTTGACTGGCCTGGCCATGCTCTCTTCCAGGTCCCCGTGGTCGCTGTCATGGCCACCGGCGGTGGGATCCGGGCAATGTTGTCCCTCTACGGGCAGCTGGCCGGACTGAGGGAGCTGGGGCTCTTGGATTGTGTCTGCTACATCACAGGGGCCTCAGGCTCCACCTGGTGAGCTGGCAGCAGGTGCAGTGCAGGAGTTGGGGGGTGGGGGGGCTCTTCTAGACCCCATGGGTGCCTCTGACCCAGCTGGGAGAGAAGGGAGAAAGGATGTGCTGGAGGGAGACCCACGTAGCAGGACTGTCGGAAGGTGCCTGCTGGACTGGGATAGAGAGCGCACGGTGTGCAGTGACCCCCTGGCTTTGGCTTTTCCCAGGGCTTTGACCAACCTCTATGAGGACCCAGAATGGTCTCAGAAGGACCTGGCGGGACCCACCGAGTCCCTGAAGACACAGGTGACCAAGAGCAAGTTGGGCGTGCTTGCCCCCAGCCAGCTGCAGCGGTACCAGCAGGAACTGGCTGAGCGGGCCCGCCTGGGCCACCCGTCCTGCTTCACCAACCTGTGGGCCCTCATCAGTGAGGGCCTGCTGCACGAGGAGGTGCGGGGAGGGGCATGGCCAGGGCACAGCTGGGAGATGGGGAGCGGCCCCGGGCAGCAGGGCGGGCAAAGGTCTCGGGCCCCAGAAAGCCACAGCTTGAGGCTCGAATCCTCTCCTTCCACCAGCCCTGTGACCGCACACTCTCAGACCAGCGGGAGGCCCTGAGTCGGGGCCAGAACCCTCTGCCCATCTACTGTGCCCTTAACACCAAGGAGAAGGGCCTGACCACCTTTGAATTTGGAGGTGAGCAGTGAGAGTGGTGCCCTTGTGGCCAGCAGGGTTGGCCAGCAGGGTTGCGGCGGGAGCTGGGCCTGTGTGTAGAAGGTGGGTGTTTCGATCCCCCCCTTCAGGGCCAGGTCTCACGCTTGCCAGAGACTGTCATCCTACCAGAGTTAACTCATGCGCAGGGTGCCTGCAACCAGTCTGAGCCTCTGGGTCACCAGGCTGCCCCGATGTGAAGGCTGTGGTGTTGGAGGGTGCGGGGGTTCTGATCCCCACGGTGAGGCTGTGTCATCTCCCACAGAGTGGTGCGAGTTCTCCCCGTATGAGGTTGGCTTTCCCAAGTATGGTGCCTTCATCCCCTCTGAGCTTTTCGGCTCTGAGTTCTTCATGGGGCGCCTGACCAAGCAACTTCCT
Source organism: Lutra lutra (assembly GCF_902655055.1). NCBI lineage: Eukaryota > Metazoa > Chordata > Mammalia > Carnivora > Mustelidae > Lutra > Lutra lutra. The sequence continues at coordinate 61,416,029 of NC_062284.1, forward strand.
GAGTCCCGAATCTGCTTCCTCGAAGGTGAGGGTGGGGCCTGGCAGGTTTGGGAAGCTGGGGTAGTGGGGAGAAGGGGCCCAGGGCAGATGGCAAGCCTCCACCTCTCGGCTCAGTCACGGGGCCGTTTCCTGGTCTAGGTTGTGATGGGGCGGGGGACTGTCGCCCTTGTGTCCCTCTCTCAGGTATCTGGAGCAATCTGTATGCAGCCAACCTCCAGGACAGCTTATACTGGGCCTCAGAGCCCAGCCAGTTCTGGGACCGCTGGGCACAGGATCAGGCCAGCCGGGGTAGGTGCCTGGGCTTCTTGGAAGGAGCTGGAGACGCAGCCACTGGGGTGGCGGGGGCATGGTGGGCTGGCCTTTGGGAGTCCATGGAAACTGGGGTAAAATTTCAGGGGTCCCCATTCCCTAAAAGACGTTCCACTTTCCCCTTTCTTGACTGCAGACAAGGAGCAGGTCCCTCTTCTGAAGATAGAAGAGCCTCCCACGGGGACCGGAAGGATTGCAGAGTTTTTCACTGATCTTCTGACACGGCGCCCACTGGCCCAGGCCACCCATAATTTCCTGCGTGGCCTCCATTTCCATAAGGACTATTTCCATGATCCTTACTTTTCCACCTGGAAAGGTATCTTTTCTCCCTGGTCCCAGCTCTCCAAGGTCTGCCCATGGCCACCTGGGCCTTGACTCTCTGGTCTAGACATCGATACCCTCCGACCCCTGGGCCGCAAGCTTCTTGAGCTTAGTTCGCTGGGCTGCCTAGACCAGCAAGCTTTTTTCCTCTCCTTATTTTGGGAACCAGGGCCCCTCTGGGGGGGTTGGTCTTGGGAAGTGGCAGGGCGCCTCCGGCAGGAAAGCTCAGGGACCAGAGGACAGAGTCGGCTTCTACCAGCAGCACAGAGCTAGCATTAGGCTCAAGGGGTCTGGTGCCCTTAGCACCACTGCCCGCTGCTTTTCCACCCCATCCCCTTAATCATTCCAGCCACCAAACTGGATGGGTTCCCCAACCAGCTGACACCTGCTGAACCTCACCTTTGTCTGCTGGATGTTGGCTACCTTATCAACACCAGCTTCCCACCCCTTCTGCGGCCCACGCGGGATGTGGACCTCGTCCTGTCGCTGGATTACAACCTCGAAGGAGCCTTTCAGGTGGGCTGGGAGGCAGGTGTGGGAGGGAGTGGTGACAACGGGCCTGGCCTGACATTCTGGCTCCTGCCTCCAGGGACATCTACCTTAAAGTCCAGTATCTGGTCCTAGTTCCCTTAGGGGCTGAGATGGAGACACCATGTGAATGGCGTCCCGTGAATTCTGGATCCTATGATTTTACCACCAGGGGAAGTTAGAGTGACAGGGAGAGGTTTTTAAGTGTATCTTACCTTTGGGACCCCTTTGGGTCCCCTGCCACCCACCATTTGGTCCTGAACCTCGGGAACCCTCTGATGTCAGTTTTCATTCGTCCAGTAAAGTTTCTGGGAGTTGTTAGCAGCCCCTCACAGTGGAGCTCAGTGTTCAAACACTTTCCAAAGTCTGGTCTGGTCCTGGCGGTCTGCCTGGGTTGGATTTGGCATCTGGGCACCTAGTCCCAGGGGTCTCAGCTGACCTCCCTGTTCAGCTGGCCCTGCCTTGGAGACACTGGGGAGCCCCACAGGACCCGCCCTCTGACCCCCTTCTTCCTGCCGTGCAGCAGCTGCAGCTTCTGGGCCGGCTGTGTGGGGAGCAGGGCATCCCATTCCCACCCATCTCGCCCAGCCCTGAGGAACAGCACCAGCCTCGCGAGTGCCACTTGTTCCTAGACCCAGACTGCCCCGACGCCCCGGCGGTGCTGCACTTCCCTCTGGTGGACAACTCCTTCCGGGAGTATTCGGCCCCGGGTGAGCCCCCAGCCCCTTGTCCCCCCGGCCCGGCCTTCATGCCTCTCCCCAGGGGACCCCCAGCCTCAGCTCCACAACCTCCCCCAGGCATCCCACGGACCCCAGCAGAGAAGGTGGCTGGGGAGGTGAACCTGTCTCCCTCCGACTCTCCCTACCACTACTCGAAGCTGACCTACAGCCTGGAGGACGCAGACAAGCTGCTCCGCCTGACCCACTACAACATCTGCAATAACCGGGAGCAGCTGCTGGAGGCCCTGCGGGGTGCCATGCTGCGGAGGCGACAGCGCCGGCACCACCAACCCCAGTGAGGGTGTGGGGGGGCGGGCTCAGGGCTTCCCCCCGCCCCCCCTCGGGCCCCTCAGACTCGCACCCAGGAGACCCTGGTGGACAGGAAGAGTTGGGGCAGATACTCCTTACCCACGGTTCCAGAGCCCCTGGGGCCTAGAGGGCCTAGCCATGGCCCCCTTGCCCTCCGAGGGGCTTCGCCAGGCCATGTGCCCAGCACCACCCAGACCGGGCCCCACAGCCACCAGCAGCCTTGTCCCCTACATGGGCTGGGAGCCTGAGCGGCTTAGAAAGGCTGGGCCTGGTCTCCTCAGGGCAGAGATGGCTCCCTCTTCAAGCAAAGAGAACATTTAGAGGGCCTGTGGTCACCCGAGGTAGACATGGGGGACAATAGCTTGAGCCCAGAGCGGTATGGATCCTAGTTGTGGAAGCGCTCAAAGCCCTGGTCCCCTCTCCCCTAGATCCCTTGAGTAACTGTACTGTGTAAAATAAAGCGGTTTATATATCACAGAGGCTCATATAAATGTGAGGTGGGAACAGGTGACATCATGCCAGGCTCGTGGTTACACATAACAAGGACTAGTTTGAAAAAGCTCTTGCCAGACCCCATCCAGAGCTAGCGAATAGGTGCATCTGGACTTCCCCTGAGGAGAAGACCACATGTGCCCTGTTGGGGCCACCCTTTCTAAGCAGTGGGGAGGCCTGTTTGGCCCAGGGGGTTCTGCTGTGGGAACCCTGGCCCTGCACAGGTGAGTGGACACACAGGCAGTGGCAGCTGGCACCCCTGTCCTCCTCCCCCCATCAGACGGCTGCTTCTGGTCCCACAGCAGGGGTGGCCACACCTGTGATCAGAGGAGCCACAGGAACGAGAGAGTGACCTCCTACAGCAAGCTGTGTGGTCTTGGGTGAGGGCTGCCTCTTAACAAGGAACTATCTGTTCCAGACCTTGGTCCTGGTAGCAGAGTCTCGGGCTGGTCTCCTAGAGATTGTCCTTGTTGGTAGCCCTGAGGTTTGTTGCCACCTCAGGGTTTAGTTCAGGGTCCTGACCTGTTGGGGGAATAGGAAGGCGGAGTGAACTTAGGGCTTGGCCTCCCTTAGAACATTCCACCTCCTGCTGGTGCTGGGGTTGTGGCTGACAGGCAGCTGCAAGACTGACTATACGTAGTGTGCAGAGGGTAGAGGGGAGAGAACAGGTTCTTGTGACCCAACTCCCCCTGTTTGCTCTGGCCCACTGATGCTTGGGCCCTGCCTAGGGCATGTAGCTAGTGTCACAGTGGAAAAAAATGGGGGCCCTGGAAGCCTTAGACGCCACCATCCAGGGACAAAGCCTATTCATTCAGCAACATGTTCTCTGGATTTGAAAGTGGAGCCTGTGTGCCAGAGACCACAGCCATGGCCGCCTTCTGAGGTGCTGGAAACGCTCCTCGGGTCTGACCTGGGGTGTCTGTCTCTGCGGGAGTCTGTGTGAGGGTGTGTGTGAAGGGTGACAGCCTGATTTCTGGCCTGCTCGAGGATAGTAAGGTTCCCCTTTCCTGTTGGAACAGGGAAGAGCCGGAGAGAGGGCAGAGTGCAGGCCAGATATGGCTAGCCAGCAACCCATCTTCTGTCTTGGACAGGAAGAGGAGGCCAAGAAGTGAGCCGGGGTGGACGCCCAGGGTATCCTTACCTTGGGCCTGGCCAGGGGAGGGAAGGGAGGGTGAGCCGGGGGCAGGTGCCTGGGCAGGGCCCTCAGCCTGCAGGAACTCCAAGGGTTGTGGCTGGCTGTGAGTGCTCACAGGCATCTCCCTCAGTGATGAAGTCCGGGGACAGGCGTGGAATCTGTGAGGAAAAGGACCCTCAGGGCCTGGATTCTGAGCAGAGGCTCATACCCAATTGGGAGGGTGGGTGCTAGGATTTTCTATTGCTGAGGGTTTCAAATACGGGGGTTACCCCATACTATGGCAGATCTGAGTCTCCAGATCTTGGGCTTAAGAGGGATGCAGCTGTGCCAATCATGGGGCTCAGGACCCCCCCCCCCCCCACATCCACAGGTGCCCTACCTGAGTGGGGCGGCCAGGCCGGGCACGCCCTCAGCAGTGTGCTCAGCAGGGAAGCCCCCCGGTCTGGCTGGGTGCTCCAGGCTCAGGCTGTGGGCTGCAGAGCAAAGGGAGATCAGTGGTCAGTCCCGGCCCCTGTGCTAGGCCTTCTGTAGTCAGCAGACTCCCTGCATGTTTGTGTCCCCCCCCCCCCCCCCCCCACAGAGTCCTACATGGAAATGCTAACGCTAAGGGGATGATATTGGGAGGTGATTAGGTGATGAGAGGGGAGCCCTTACAGAAACCCCAGAGAACAACCTAGCCCCTTCCACCAAGTGAGACAGAGGGCTCCCCTCACGACCTGCAAGACGGCTCTTACCAGACCCCGAATCTGGTGGCACCTTGATGGTGGACTTCCCAGTCTCTAGAACTGTAAGAAATAAATGGTTCTGGTCTGTTACCTACCTAGTCTGTGAATTTTTTAAAAGCAGCTCAAATGGACTGATGTGCCTGCTACAGGAGGCCAGGCACACGTCAAGCCTTGCCCATGCGGTGCCCCGCGCACCCTGCCTCCCAGAAGGCGGAATGCAGACGGGCTGAGAAAGGCTCAGTCTAGAGAAGACCCTGAAGACACTCAGGAGGCCTTTGGGATGCTGGAAAGGCAGGCCCAGCTCCCATGGGACCACAGAGTATGAGGAAGGGAGCCAGGAAACTGGAGAGCATGGGAGGAACAGGTGAGGGACTCCCACCCGGGGCTCACAGCAGCCTGATGACAGGACCTGAACGCATGGTCCCTGGATGGAGCCCGTCTGACCACAGTGACGAGAGACTTCTGGGGCAGGAGTGTGTTTCAGGCATGCCTCCTGCTGGAGCTGGGTTTGGCCACTGTCCCCAGGACACCCCAAGGGCAGGGCCTGCAGAGCTTTTTGAGGACTGGAAGGTTAGAGAAGGTCCCAGGGTCACAGAACAAAGCCTAGGAGCATGCAGGGGAGTCCGAGAGATTCTGAGGCGGGTGGGACAGGGCCAGGAGGCAGCCAGGGGGGCAAGCCTGGCCTGCCCTCTGTGATCTTTGGCAAGTAGTTTACCCCTTCTGGGCCTTCAGTTCTCTGGGAAGACATGAAGTCCCACTTACCTCTCTGGGTAGAGAGGTACTAGATGTGACACTTCTGAGGATGCCTAAAACAGCAGCCGGGGGCCCAGGGACTCAATACCCCAAGTCCCTCCCCAGGTTCCCCCAGTGCTTACCAGCTGTGCTGCTCAGGGCTGGAATCCCGCTCTCGGCCTGCCCTTCTGATGGCGCTGCCCAGGGCGTCTCCACCCTGCTGCTCAGCCTACCACCCAGGGAACCAGGGGTCAAAATCTTGGCCACCCATAAGGGGACCCCTGCCTCCAGCCCCTGGGCTACTCTTCAGAGGCTGTGCCTGCTGGGTCAGTATGGCCCTGGGCTGTTGTCTCCTTCTCTACATGGCCCTCACCTTAAGGAGAAGGCGTGTTTCCTGTCATACTGGTGCCCCGGCCTCTCACACTGGGCTCCTCTGAGGTCAAGGGTGGCCACCGGGGCCATATTCTGAGAAGACATGAGAGGGGTCACCGCAGCCATGTCCGCTCTTCCCTGTGGGCCTGTCCTCTGTCTTTCATGTTTTCCACTGCCCAGTACCTCTGCTGCTGTCCTCTTGTCCCAGAAGAGGCTGAGGGAGCTGCCCCCTAGGGCCCCATGGCAGCCATCCCAGGGGCTCAAGCAGGGCTGTGGAGAGAAGGTGGGGAGGCTGTACCAGCTGGGCGTGGAGGGGAGGCTGGAGCCTGGCCTTGCGAAGACCTGTGCGTCACCAGAGGCTCCCAGGCCAAGTGCTGGACTGGCCCAAGGGAGCCTGGGAATGAGGTGCTGGGAAACCAGGAAGAGGAGGAGGAGGAGGGTCCCATCTTCCAGCCTAGGGTGGGGCAGCTCTGGGGTAGCTTAAGAAGGAAACTGTCCTGGGACACCGGGCTGGCTCAGTCAATAGGGTGTGTGACTCTTGCTCTCAGGGCTGGGTTGTGAATTTGAACCCCACGCTGGGTGTAGAGAGTACTTAAATAAAGAGAATGAAACTGTCTTAAGAACGGGGGTGGGGGATTATCCACCATGTCAAGACTCCAGGCCCTGGTGGCCCTTCTGAGCCCAAACTGTTCTGTGGAAGAGAGCTGCCTGGAGAAGGAACCTTCTCATACTTACCTGCCTCTCAGCAGACCAGAGCTGCTGCTGGAACTCCAAAAATCCCTCCATGGTGGGGGCACCCTTAGCATCCTGAAAGGGCAAGATGGGGCCCAGGAAACACCCAGGAACAGAGGAGAGGCCCCCTCTGAGAGGTGGGCTAGCAATCTTCCCCTCTCTGATTACTTCATTCCTGAGGACTCTCGGCTCCTAGGTCCAGTGCCCCCCACCCTGGGGCTCAGGGCTGGCTGCAGGGTCTGGGCCTTACCCCCTTGGCCCCAGCCCCACTGGGCTCCTGCTGCCGGGCCACAGGTTCCAGGGAGACCGTGGTGGCAGAGGGTATGGGTGGCCCAACGGAGACACCTGGCTGCAGGTCCCTTGTCTCCACCAGCTGTACTCCTGGCCACCAGCTTCCAAAGGGCCTCTGCTTGGGGGATGTGAGCCTGTGGCCAGCACTCCTGGGCTCCAACCCTGTCACTTGCTGCAGCAGCTTCCGGTCCACCTTTGAGAGGGGAGTGAGGTGAGCCAGGTCAGGTCACCTCTCTTCCCCAAATCCCTTCCCCTAGAGAGAACCCCTGCCTCATCATGGTTCTTTCATCTGTTCCTGCTTTAGCTGGCTTAAGACACTTCCCCGTCATCCTAGTGCACAGTGGGGCTCCAGCCTTCCCCGGGTCAGAGGGTAACAGGGCCCTGCAGCTGGCCTGGCAAAGAATTGGTTTTTTTCCGAGGGGTCAGCCGTGGGCTCAGTGCATGGGACATGGGGCATGGGGCATGGGGCGGCTCCATTCTCAGCTTGCTCCCCCCCCCCCCCCCCGGCCCTCAGGCCCCTAGCAGCTGGTGGACCCTCGCCCAGCCTCCTCTCACCCCTGCCCTCCTCTGCAGCTGGGCAAACTTCTCTTCCTGGGCTGCCAGCAACTTCTCTAAGTCCTGGTGTCTGCAGAGTAGCAGCTGCACGTCGGACACAGTGTGCTGGGGAGAAGCCAGCCAGGGTGAGGCCCAGCTCCAGGGGGTGCCAAGAGCCTCCCCTCGGGGTCCGCAACCCGGTTTAGCGGGTAGAGAGTTGAGGAACAGCAGGACCTGCCCTTGGCCACAGCTGCCAGAAGGTGCAGCTGGCTAATGGGGTGGGGGGGGGCTGGGCTCACCCCATAGTTGGGGTCCAGCAGTAGAACCTCCCGGGAGGCCAGCCAAGCCTCAGCCCAATCTAGCTCCTGCCGTAGCTTCTGCAGGCCCCAGTTCTCCTCGCAGCGCTCCTGGCGCAGGGTGCAGGCCTTCGTGAGTGCCTGCAGCTGCCCTTCTAGCTCCCGCAGACACGCTGCCACCTGGTGGGAAGGGATGCTCTGGGTCAGACGCTGCTCCAGCGGAAGCACTGAGGCAGGGAAGGCCTGGAGGGGCCAGCAGAGGGCTCCAGGGAAGGCCCAGACCCTCCCCTTGCCTTCTTGGACTCTCTCTCTCCTCTCCTTGCCTGCCTTCTCCTAACGGTTGAGATTTCTGCTAGGGGTTCCAAGGCCTTGGGTAGTTGGGTTCCATCCCTTTTGTGCTCCTACCTCCAGAGACATGAAGTGGCCGCTGTCTATCAGCTGCTGCCCTTCCTGCTGTACATCGTGGGCGCGAAGGCAAGGCTCCTGGAGTTCATGCCCCAGCTCTGCCTGCTGCACCAGGAGCCGCTCAGCCCCCACCATGTCCCCAGCCAGCTCCTCGGAAGAGACCAGAGCTTGCTTCTCCTGAGCCCATGCTCTGGGGGCAAGGAGATGAAGCTGCCGTCAGGCCTGGGAGAGCAGCCTCAAGAGGCAGGGCCTGAGGCATGCCCGGGGAAGGGGAGACCAGCTCCCGGAAGAGCTGGGGGGACCCCCACCCAGCAGGGCAGAGCTGGGCCAACACCGGGGCGGAATGTCACCTACAGCAGTTCCCGACAGCAACTGAGGAAGGCATGGCCCTGAGCAGCCTGCTCCAGCTGCCGACCCCGCTCCTGAGCCTTCACATCCAGGGTTGCCCAGGCCTCCTCCACCCTGGCCAGCTGCTTGCACAAGCCCTCCTGAACCGCAGGGTAAAGCTGGCCCAGCCGGCAAGCCTCCATCTGCACCCGGGCCACCTCCTTCTCCACAGCTGCCAGGTCCCGCTGCCACCAGAATACCTGATCAGGCCTTCCCCCAGGCAACCTGACGCATGCCCCTCATTCTGGGAGCACCCCGGCCTCTCTGCGCGGAGGGGTGGGTCCTCTTTCCCAGGATTTCCCAAGCCAACTCCACTGTGTTCCGCATGCACCCCGGGTAAGCACTCCCGGGCCAGGAAGGCCTTCCCTTCTCCCCTCTGGGGGGCCCCCCTCACCCGCAGGGAGACCTTGGGGCAGGTGCCCTCACCTCCAGGCCCCTGTGCTGTTGCTGCAAGGTCTGCACTGATGACGGGCTATGGTCACAGATGTCTCTCACCATCTGGGTGGCCTTCTCTTGCATCCATTCCTGGAGCTCAGCTGCTGCCTGCTCAAAGCCCCGGACCTCCCGGGCTATGGCCAGGCTCTGGGAGAGGGACGAGGGTCTGCTCTGGGTAAAGCTCATTCCTAGGGTCTTTCTCTCTAGAGATGTGGCCTTGTGGGCCGCCTCCCTTTAAATAATGAGGACCATGGGGCTTGGTGACTGGTTTGTCACCACCAGGTACAGAGAATGTCCCAGATGTGGCAGGTGCTCAATGAGTGTGTGATGTTACGGATGAGGGGATAGGGTCTCAGGGCACACCGTGTGATGAGGGGATCTTTGGTTACAAATCATGAGAAAGATGGAAATGGAGGCTCTGAAGCATGGGGGATGGGTCCCTAGGAAGGAGGGCTTTGGTTTCTGAGAGGACTGGCTAGGAGGGGAGGGTCAGCTCAGGAGGCTGCCTGGGCTGTCAGGGACGTGGGGAGCAGCCTGTGTTAAAGAAAACCAGCAGCTCCAGCTGAGAACACAGGTCAGGGAGCAACACGGAGCCCATCTGCACAGGGCACAGCAGCTCGGAGAATGGAGGGGTGCAGCAAAGGAAACCATTAAGTGCATGTGGGTGAGGACAGATCAATACTGTGGGTGGTTTCAGACCCCAGGCCTGTGTTTAGGGGAGGCTCCAAGGGGTTCAGAAGCTGGCCAGACCGGCTTTCTGTTTCTCCCTGGAGGAGTGAACTGTGCCATCAAGAAAGAAAATTGCTGGAGAGAGCTGGGGTTGGGGAAGGTGAAGGTGCAAGGATTTGGGAGTCCCCATCTGCCTAGTGCTGGGAATCAAAGGCAGCCCTCTCTCACCGCGCGCACACACACACACACACACTCATGCCCATACTCCCACGCTCCTACGCGTACCCCCGGCTGGCCTACAGGCCCCCGACCCAGGCAGAAGGCATCGATGCTCCTGCTCCTTGGCTGCCCCTGGCCTGGCCTGGGAGGCACTTACCTGGATGCGGGCTTTTATTGTCCCGTCCAGCCTCTCCCAAGCGGCCTCAATGCGACTCCTCTGGGCTTGAATCTGGGGAGTGCACCTGGGTGCCATCCGTTCCAGGGAGTCTGCCAGCTCCCTCAGGGCCTGCACCTTGGCCTGCCCCAGGCTCTGAGCTTCCTTTCGGAAAGCATCAAACTTCTCTTCCAATATCTTCGGGGAGAGAGGGTCAAGGAGGTGACGTCTAGCAGCTCGCAAAGGGTTGGCATTGTCTGAAGTCGTTCCCCTCCCACGCCCCCGCCCCACCCGGACTGGACAAGGCAGGAGCAGACGTCCCTCGACTCTGGTTCTGGCACCATAGGGATCCGCCCAGAGCCCCCCGCTTCTTCCCTTCGGCTCTCACCCTCACCTCCCTCTCGCCCAAACGCATGCCTCCTTTGCCCTGGCTCGGCCTCCATCTACTTGGCCCCAGGCTCGCTCAGGAGAGACTCACCGTGACAGCCTCCAGGTCCTGCCCGTGGTCCTGCGACTCAGCCGTGGCAGCCTTGCTGGCCAGCCAGGCCTCGAGAAGTAGGGCCTCCCGTTCCAGCTGGTGGAGCTGTAGCTGTTCCCGCAAGCCTTGCCGCCTGCTGTCCGCCCTCAGCAGCAGCCCTGAGTGGGCCTCCCTCACCGCCTGCATCCGGGCCAGTGCCCTGCCGCTGTGGCACAAAAGACAACCCGGCTGAAGTCTTTCCTCTCTAGGCCAGAGCAGCCTCACGTGCCTGCCTCTGAAGGGAGAGCCCTCCCTGCGCCTCCCTACGTGGGCTGGGCTCCCCCGTACCTTTCCGTGTTCTGCCTGCTCTCCAGGAGGGCTGCCGTCTGCTGCAGGCTCTCAATGCGCAGGCCGAACGCCTCTAGGTCTCTCCGGGTGGCCTCCAGCCACCGCAGAAAGGCACGCATGGCCTCGGCACTCTGGCCAACATCCTTGAGGTCCAGGACACAGCCCTGTTCTTCCAGCCAGGCTTCTGCCTCCTGGAGCTGGGGGTGCAGGGAGAGCAGTCTTCCCTGGGTCATGGCCTCTGGGTCTCCCAGCTTGGGGCATGCACAGCCTTGAGGTCTTGAGCTGTGGTTCACACTCTGGCTGCACGTGGGAATCCCCCAGAGCTTCCCTGCTCCCCGTGCCTGGCCCTCAACCCCGAAGATTCTGATCTGATCTGGATGGAACCTGAGTAACCGCATTTCGTAAAGCCTGCAGGTGGTTCTGATGGAAGGCAATGACTGAGAACCACCGGTTTAGAAGAGACAACAAAACAAAATCACACCCAATCCAGGGCCCTGGGCAACTTGCAGAAGGACTAGCTCTGGGGGTGGGGGTGGGGGTGGGGCGCAGAAGAGCACTTAGCTGAGGGAAGAGGGGATGCACAGAGAGCCCAGAATGCTGCCTACACTCTGGGTTTCCTCAGGCCCAGCAGCGCCCGCCTCAGCCCCTCACCTCCATCAGGAACTGCTGGGCCTCCTGAGCCTGCTGCAGCTGCAGCCGCCTCCGCGTGGCCTCTGCCCGCAGGCCACCCACGGCACTCTCCAGCTGCTGCACCCGGGCGGCAGCCTCCGTGGCAAAGGGCCCGGCCTGTGCCAGCTGGTGTCCCTCGGCCACCACGGCCTTGATCAGAGCCTCGTGGCTACTCATCTCATTCTCCAGGTTCTGGGGAATGGGAGGAAGACCCTCCTCAGGGGACCCAGAGTCGTGCTGGAAGCCTTACAGGATCCCGCAGATCTGCCCCCAAAGCCTTCCCTTTCCTGGCCCACAAAGAACTTGGGGTGCCCCCAAAGCCCCCCAGAGGTGGAGAGCTCCCTGCACCACTGGCTGGCTGGGACTGGTACCCGATCTGAGGTTCAGGGTTAGCGGACCCACACCTGGTGCTTCTCCTGCAGCTGTTGCACAGCGCTCAGGCTCTGTCCACAGTCCTGGGTGGTGGCCAGGGGCAGCTTCTTCCGCACCCACGCCATCTCGTCATCGGCATCCCTGAAGAACTGCAGGAGGCGGCTCCGGGTCTCCAGGGCAGCTCTGCGCTCCCGCAGGGGTTCCCTCAGGCACTCAAACCTGCAACGGTGGAGGGTGGGGATGGGACAGTCAGGGGTGGGGGCCAGAAGGTGACCCAGCGCTCACCCACTCAGTGCCCCTCATCGTGGGGACAGGGGGTGGCTCGGAGTCGACAAGCTGGAGGACAGGGGGGGAGGGGGGCGAGCAGGAGGCACATGGGTCGATCTACCTCCGAAGCAGCTGCAGGGCCTGGTCTTTCACATCTTGGGCGAGGCAGAGGCCTTCCCCTGTAAGGACCTGGGCCTGGTCCCACAGCCACTGTGCCTGCCTGGCCTGCCCTTCCACAGTGGCCTCCAGCTCTCCCTGTGCCCCCAGGAGCTTTTCTAGCCCAGGCTGGTCCTGGTCCCTGACAGGGGCTCTCAGCTCAACCTCCACAAGCTCCAGCCAGCTCTCTAGTTCCTCCACTCTCCGCCGGAGATGCAGGGCCTAGGGCAGAATGTGAGGTGGGCACAAGGGGGAGAGGCCTACCATCACCCCACCCCACCCCCTGTGCCTCTGGCCTGTCCCCTGGCACACAGAGCCCACCTCACAAACCACCTGCAGCATGGCTGCCTTCCTCCGGCTGTTGGCCTGCAGCTCATCCCAGAGCTCCCCCAGCTCCCGCAGACGCTCCCGGATGGTCTCTGAGGCTGGGTGGCCCTCCTGCAGCAGCATCTGTCCCTCCTACAGCCACACAGGGAACACCGCTAGGACTTAGGATGGCTGGTGCCCATGAACCTGCGCGGACTCCACCCCCCAGCCTGTGGGCTCACTGTGTGACCTGGGAGAATTCTTGAACCTCTCTGAGCTCATTTTTCTTATCCATAGAATGGAGAGAACAACAGTTATTTTGTTTAAACGAGATCAAACATCAAACATTTTTAGCAGGACACCTCATGCTAGAGGGAGCCAGCCTGGGGTCAGGTCCTGCCCTCTGTAGGTGGGAGAGGGTAAATTTCAAAGATGCTACACTTTGGCTCCTTTACCCACAGGCCTGCTCACTGCGGCCTTTCTCTGTCCCCTCATGTCCATCCAAGATGGCTTTAAAAACTATCCTGTCAATACGTGTTTGAAAAGGCACTATTTTTGGAGAAGGTGCCCCAGAAAAGCTACTGTTTGTCTCTCCCCTTGGGTGCTGGGCATGGTGCCTGTGTACAGAAAGGACTAGATAAGTGTCGGTCATCTGTGACTCTGGATCAGAGCCCTTGCCAGGGCTCTGCCGGGTCTCCCCATGCTCTCTGGCCTGCAGGACTGTCCCCTCACCTTTTGCAGCCTTTGTCGTTGGTGGACACTTGCATCTAGCTCAGCCTGGAGACTCCGTTGCTTCCACAGCTGGGCCTGCAGCAGAGCAGGGTCCCTCCAGCCCTCTTCCAGGGCCACTGAGTGCTTCTCCCTCAGCCACGTGGCCACCTGCACATACGCAGAGGACCAGGCCCAGCTGCCTCGGGCTCTCCCCCTCCCCCCGAACCTCTGGGCTGCCCCGAGGAAGGCTGGCCTCTCCTTCCCCACCACAACCACTACCACCCCCCAACCCAGGGGAACCTCGAAGGAATCCTGCAGGAAAGTCTGCAGCTGCTGGAGCTCCTCCAGCTGGCGGCGACGGGTCCTGGCTCGCTCTACCAGTGCCTCTTTCCTGCCAGAAGGAGGGTCTCATGGGCCCTCAGGTCCCCTCACCAGACCTGGAGCTGCTCCAGGGGCGTGCACGTGCCTCCCCATGGCCACAGCCCTTCTTCTGGACCAGTACGCCCGGAGCCCAGGGCTCCCTCTGAAAGGAGAGAACTTCTACTCCCCCTCTTCACTAGTGCCTATCAGGGGCTGACTTGTGTCCCCCCACATTTTTAAGTTGAAGTCCTCATTCCCAGTACCTCACAGTGGGACTGAATCAGAGGACAGGGTTTTAAAGAAGTTAAAATGAGCTGCTCAGAGCGCCCCCAACCCGCCACGTCAGGTGTCACGCACACGCAGGAATGACCATGTGAGGAGAGGGGAGGATGGCAGTCTGTAAGCCGAGGAGAGGGGCCTGAGGACAAACCCATCCTGTCAGTGTCTGGATTGAGGGCTTCCAGCCTCCAGCACTGTGAGAAAACACATTTCTGGCATTGAAGCCACCAGCCTGTGGGATTTTGTCATGGCCACACTAGCCAACTAGTACAGCGTCCAAACCATTAGTTTGGATCATGCACTACCCTTAGGAAGGACTCTGAGAGGGTACCCACCCAAATATGTGTGTGTGTGCGTGTGTGTGTCTGCTGACTTATATATGTGTGTACCTCTCTGTACCAGTGTATCAAATACATTGCTGTACGCACAAAAAGAGAGATTAGACCCATGATCTAAAAAATAAATAGGAACAAAACCCTAACACTGCCCACATCCCTGTCGTCTCCACACCAACGTTGAGTGGAAACTTCTCTCCCCCTGTTGGGGCTGCCAAAGGGTGTGAGGGTGGAGGTGCAGCGAGGCTTGGTGGAATGGGAACGGCCACCTCCCCAGAGGATGCCAGATGCCCAAAGGGGAGGGGTCATGGTGGTACTGTCCCAGGGGAAAGTCAGACCACCAGAAACCATCTAAGGTGATCAGGTCACGAGGGGAGGGTGCTGACAGAGACCAGCAAACTAGTGTTTGTCATCCGTCCATCAAAGTCCTCCTGGTATCCAGGTGGGGGTCCCACGAGCAAGGAGCAGGAGCGAAGGGCCCAGCCCTCCCCCAGTCAGAGGGCCCGCACGAGGGCTGACAAGCACTGTGGATCCCAGTGGGCTCTCTGGAAAAGGCAGAGACCCCTGCCAGTCTGAGAGCCGGCTTTTGGCCACATCCGCCTGGCTAAAAGTCTGAGAAGCTGGATGACTTAGCTGAACTGGATGGGATTTTAGGAGGAAAAAAGGAAGAGCCCGGTGTCTCATGAGCTGTGCTGGGTTCATCTACGAGACCAGTGCTCTAACCCCTGAGCTACGGAGCCCCGCTACTGCTGCTGGGTTCATCTAAATGGGTGTGAGAAATGTGCTGACCTGCCCGGGTGGCAGGCACCATGCTAAGACATCAAGGGTACCTTCTCGATCCTCCCAACTACCTGAAGAGGCAGGCGCTGTTACCCCATCCTGAGACTCTGTGAGGCAAGTGCCCCAAATCCCACCACAAGGGGGCAGCACAGGAACTCAGGACACTCTGGCTCATGGACACTTAACTACTGGGCTGTGGCCCGGCCCTTCCACTGGGTCGCCCCTCCAGTTTCCTGGGACACGTTTCTTGGTACAACTCCCTTTCATCCCCCCTGGGGGGCCCACATGCTGGGCCGGCAGGGTGCTTGGCATCGACCTCAGCCCCCGGAAAACGCTGGGGAGTTTGCCGCACCCCCCCCACCCACAGCGCAGAACCAGATGTACCTCAGGAGCATGGCCTGGCACCGACCCAGGGCACTCTGGGCCTCGGGGTACCCAGCCTGGTGCAGCCTGCGGGCCGTGGCCTCCAGCGCGCTCATCTTTTCAGCCTGAGCCTCCAGGCCCCGCTCCAGCACCTCGTGCTTCCTCAGGAGGGTCTCCGCAGCGGCCCAAGAGTCCTGGCAAGAGCAGGGAAGCCACTACCATCCGTGGGGCTGCCCCTCCCGTCCCAAGCTCTCTCCCGGCCATGCCACCCACACTCACCCACATGATGAGCTCTGTGCCCAAACCCATCCCTCTGAGGTCTCAGGGCCGCGTTTGGCTTTAGGACAGTGATTCTTAGCCAGGGAAGGTACTGGGGATGGGGCCGGGGTCAGAATTTTCAGGGCACAAGGAGCTTTTTCACCCAACAGGAACACCCTCTCCTCTGCACTCTGGTAAGACTGTGTCAGCAAGGAACCAGCTGGCCCCTGATTTTTCCGAGATCCCCCCTGAGTCAGGCTCGCGGGCCACAGGGGTTGGGATGGTGGCTGGAAGAGCAAACCTCGGGGGAGGGACATGAGGAGGGCAGAGGTGAGAAGTCGTGGGAAGGAGGCAAGAACAGGTCAAAGGATGCACGCTCACCCTCTCAGCTCCCGGGACATTCCCTGTGGGGCTGAGCACCAGGTGCAGGAGAACCACAAACATGGAGGGGTGAAGGCTTCAGGGCTACAGATGGTAAAGGATGGGGAGCCCTCCCCCGCCCAGGGCCTGGGGAGCTCAGGCAGCACTTGCCGCTGCTTTGGTAAAACCTGGGTCGGCACCCACCCCGAGACCCTTGCTAGTGAGGCAGGCCTCCTGGCTGCAGAGCCAACTTTCCATCTGCTCCACGGAACTCAGAACCAGCTGTCAAGAAAGGAAAAGGCAAAAGGAAGTGAGCAGAGGCTCCCCTCAGAGCAGGGGGAGTGAGCCTGTGGGTGCCCTGAGGAGAAACCAGGGACCAAGACCTTGGCTCGAAAGAACACGTGCACAGCGGGCAAGACTTGCTGTGAGCCAGCTGGGCGCTGGGCACCGGGCAAAGCTGAGGAACAGTGGCCTTGGGGTTTGGCTTTGACCAGGGGCCAGTGGGGTTAAGGGAGGGTAGGACGGAGGCTGCCTACCTGAAGCTCCAGGGCCCGTTGCAGCTGGAGCTGGTGGTCCTGCCAGGCCGTTTCCAGGCTGTTCAGCTCCTGGTCTAAGCCAGCCAGGGCCTGGAGGAGGTCGGGGGGAGCTGGGTGCCCTGCTGCAAGCAGTCGCTGCCCAGTGCTTCGGGCCAGGCCGATGTGATTTGTCCTCAAGTCCAGCTCGGCCTGTCATAAGATGGGCCTCAGACCCCCGAAGTCAGGGCTCCCTCCATGCAAGGGAGGAGGCATGAGGTAGAACACATCGGAGTGGATAGGAGGAAGAGGACAGAGGCCTGGGCAGGTGAGGGAGGAAGGGCTCAGAGAAAGTTGGGACAGGGCAGAGGCAAAATGAGGTCCCAGGGTCTGGCCCTCACCTTGAGCTCCTGGTGCTCCTCCAGCCTGCGCCGGGCCTCCGCAGGGCTGCTCGGGGTGCTTCGGGCCTCCATCTCCGCCCGCAGCCCCTGGGCCCAGACTGACAAGTGCCGCAGATCGGCCTGCAGACTCTGAGCTTCGTATAAGGCCTCCAGGGACTCCCTCCTGCCCGCAGGGTTCATCAGCTAGCCCTGGAGCCTCCATGCCCCTCCTTCCCTCACACCCACACCAATGCTCTCCGAATCCCCTTGGCCAGACAAGGGCCCAGGGCTGGGGATTAATAGGGGGACAATACCAATGGTTATTCGAAGGGTGGAAAAATGTTCTCAGGGGAGACCAGGGTTAAGGGGAAGGGGAGAGACAGAGAGGCTCCCAGGACTCAGTCTGTGAGGAAAAAGGCCCAGGGGTCCTTACCGCTTCTGGGTCCCCCTCCAGAGCTGCCACCAACTGTCCGTCACCTCCCGCTGCTTGCTGCTGAGGCGGTGGGCTGTCCCAGGACTTCTCTGGCAGACGCGGCCCACCGCCCGCTCTAGGGACTGTGGGGAAAGTTGGGCTCAGGAACTGGGGCAGGGAGGTAGGTGGTAGTCAGGGGAGCCCCAGCTGAGAGAGGCCCCTGGCCTCTGGGGGGCATACTGCTCAATGGAGTATGCTGGCTCCCCTGGTCTGGAAGGCCTCCTGCCCTCTGTGGCCTGCCCAGCATCCCACAGACGAGGCCACCTCCACACCCAGCTGTGTACCTCCACCTGGGCCTGGAGGAGGCCTATTTCCTGCTCCAACTCCTTGTGTTTCCGGATCAGCCTCTGCAAGCTCTCTCGATCTTTCCCATAGCCCAGGGCCTGGACCAGGGCGGCCTGGGAAGGAATGTAGGCTTACTGGTTTTTGCCTTTTCTGCAGCTCCCCGCTCACTGCCGAGGGGTCACCAGCCATGGGGTTTCCGTGTGAGAACCAAGTACCCCACCTGATTCCCTTCCCCGTGCCCTCTGCTGACCAAGGCCCCTTCCTTCTGTGAGGAACAATTCCCAGGAGAGACCAGGGGATGGAGTTTCTTCTGACCCAGTCATCTCTGTGTGCTGCCTCCACATACCATGTCTCAATGGTCTCTCACTCCTTTGGGGGGAACTGAGTGTGGACAGAGAGCCAGGCCTGGCTGGCTGGGGGCAGGGAGCAGAGGAGTAAGAAGAGTGAGGCAAGAGCCCCTTCATGCTCAGAACAGGGCACCATCTGTGTCGCATGGGACTTCTTGGGTGGGGGGGGGCAGACAACTTCTTCACATGCCCCCCACCCCCCTGCCAGCATTTAGCCTACGTTTCTCAGTGGTTGCTGACATGCTCCGGGGCCAAGCACCTGTGTGCTCTGGCCATGCTTAGGAACCAGAGACAGAAGAGTATGTGGGGGAGCTGTGCTCTGGCCTCTTGACCCACAGTGTTTCTAGAAGCCAGGTGGCCAGCCTCCAAGCCTGTAATGGGGGCTTCTCGGGCCCAGAGTCAATAGCAAGAGAGCCCCTGGCAGACCCCTCTCCCTAGCCCTGAAGGACCCCTAGCAGCATTTACCTCCACTACCCAAGCTGAAGAGAAAGGGGGGGCAAGACACAAGGGAAACTCTGGATGAGCACCTCGCTCCCCAGCTGCCACAGTCTTTTGCTACTTACCTTCTCCCCAATCTGCTCAGTGACGCCATCCAGCTCTCGGGACAATGTATGTATCTCCAGGGCCCCCTCAAGCTGCTGCTGGTACCAGAGTAGGTTGCCACGGAAACTCTTCCATCTGGGAAGGAAGGCGTAAGGCTGAGTCAGAGATGGCCCTCCAGCCCTAGACCCACCGTGTTCCCGTCGGGGACTGGCCTGCTGTTCAGCTGCTGTCGCCACTTGTTGATGGTCTTGACTTGCTCAGGGTCCAGGTTCTCGAGCTTTAGGGACAAGTCACTGATGCTCCTGATGTGGATGCCATCCATGGTGTCCTGCGGGGGTGAAGGGTGAGGGCACCCGGACAGTCACAGCCCGTGGAGGGTCTGCCTCAGCCCAAGAGAGGATGAGGAGCAGTGTGTTAAATTGCTCAGGAAAGCAAGTGATAAGAAAGCACGGAGAAGAGTTGAGAATAAGAATGGACAAGCAGAGCAAAGCAAGTGGTGGAATGAAATGGTGAGCTGGGATCTCCTGGTGCAGGAGCGTCCGCACCCCTATGCGTCCTGGGCGGGGGCTGTTAGTGAGAGGGGCTTACGGGTCCACTGGGCGGGGTCCCCAGCCACAGGAGGGAGTGCAGGGATCCTGCCCCCAGTAACAACAGCTCGTATTCAGAGAGCTGGTTAAAATTCCCCAAGTGCTTCTGAGGAAGGATCTCGGCCGAGCTGGGCAGGGGAGGGGCTCGCTCTCCTTCTGCATACACCAGAGCAGAGCCAGAGGCTACCACGGCTAGTGTGTGCCAGGCCCAGGATCTGAGCCCTGCTCTTTGAGTCTCTCTGGTGCTCCCTCTACCACAGCACCTGGCAGGGAGGCTGTGAATTCCACCAGCACCAAAGGGGAGCTCCGGGCGAGAACCTTGGCCTTCTAGAAATCATACGTGCTGACACTGGATGGAGGAGGGGAGCGTGTTTGGTCTCTAACACCTGACTGTGACTACATTTGTCCCATTTCTTTCATCTAGAGCACATGAGAAAGATTTTGGGGGTGCGTGTGGGGGTGTGGTGAGAAGAAGCTGAGAAGCTGAATGAAGGTTCTGGGCAGCTGGAGTTTACGGT
Organism: Lutra lutra; assembly: GCF_902655055.1. Lineage (NCBI taxonomy): Eukaryota > Metazoa > Chordata > Mammalia > Carnivora > Mustelidae > Lutra > Lutra lutra. The sequence goes on from NC_062284.1 coordinate 61,435,458, forward strand.
TGGATTGTCCACTCCGTCCAGGCACTTGTGTATCTTTTTTTTTTTTTTTAATTTTGAAATAATTAAAGATGCACAGGAAATTGCAAAATTGCAGCAACAACAATAACAATAAAAATAGTATAGAGAAGCCGCACAATCCCTTCCCCCAGCTTCCCCTGAGGGTAAAACCTTATATGACTGGGGCACAGAATGGACATGCTAACCGCGGACTCGACCAGGGGTTTGATTCAGAGTATGTCAGTTTCTGCACATGTGCACCTGTGTGTGTGTGGTGGGGAGGACAGTTCCCGGCAGTTTCAGCACAAGTACCAATTCGTGCAGCCACCACCACTCGCCCTGGCTCTCTTACCTAAGAGGCCAGCGTTATCCCCATTTTAAAGATGGAGGAACTACGGCTTGGCGCGATGAGGGGGTTGCCCAAGCACATGCAAGTAGTGAGCCTGGGGCAGTGGCTGGAGCCCTCCCCCGACCCATGCTGTCTCACTATTCTGAGCAGTTCTGTCCCCTATGGGGACAGGTTGACTGCGTCTCCCCCACAGGACCCTGTACCTCGGCCCAGACTCCTGGGAGCTCCCGGAGACGCTTGCGGAGCTGCAGACAGTGCTCAAGGTCCTGGCCCAGCTCGCCCAGGTTCACCATCGCCTCCTGCAGAGGCCAAGGGGTGAGGGTCTGGGATGGCACTCTGAGCCCCAGCACCAGGGCAGCCAGCTCCCGGCTCAGTGTTGGGGCAACTGTCTGCTGGGGCTCCCGCCTGTCAGGGAGCTGGGGAGTAGCAGGCCTGTCTTTGTCCCCATCTCTCATCCCCACAGCCTCACCCCCAGCTCTGTCCCTGCCCAGCTGGGTCTCACCATCTCCTGGATCCAGGCATCAGTAAGGTCAGCTCTCCGCAGGAACTCCAGAAACTTCCACCTGTCCTCCAGGTCCTGGCCCCGGAGAGCCACTGCCTGCCTCAGCTTCTGCCAGTGTTCCTGCAGCTCCTGCAGCCTCTGGGAGACCTCTCCTGCCCGAGGGGGGCTCTGTGCCAGGAGAGACTCGCCATCCTGGGAGACAGAACACCGGGAGATCTTGCCCGCCTGTCACCCCTCCCCCTGCCTGAAACCCTCCTCTTTGGCCACCCAAGAGCCCACACTTTGAAGTAGGACTGGGGCCAAGGGCCTGTTACCTTCGTGACAGAGGTTATGACCTCCTCGTGGGCCTGGATCTCAGCCTCGAAGGCCTGGTGTTTTCGCAGAAGCCTCAGTTTATCTTTCAGGTCCCCAGGAGGGATTGGCTCTCTCAGCTGCTGGACTCGCTCCTCAATCCAGTCCTGGGCCTGGTGGGGGTTGGGGACATGAATCCCATTATGCCGGTGCTGCTTTAGTCCCCAGGGATGTCCCACGCACTCACTCTCAGCTGTGCCCAGGGAGTGGACTGCTGCCCCCCAGGGCTGGGTGAAGCCAAGCTGGATAGATGCCATCCAGTGCTTCTAGCCCAGGAGGACATGCTCCAGGCCCGGCCCTGCCCCCAGCCATAGGGTAGGGCTGGGCAGGGCCTCTGGAGGGGAGGTTGGCCTGTTCCCAGGATACTTGGCTCCCTCCCTCTGCCTCCCTTGTTCTCTCTGACCTAGCCCTCACGGGCTCAGGAAGTAGCAGGATCTCTGTTCACAGTGTCTTTGAATCAAATGTTCTGGGTCCCAGCAAGGCCCCTGGGAAATCCACTGAACCTTTCAGACTTCAGTGTCCTCATCACAGGGGTGTGGTGAGGCCTGAAGGAGCGTGGGAAGGTGAAGGTCATTGGTACCCTGTAAAATGTGGCCCAAGCAGAAGGCATGGGGTTGGGGGTGGCCCTCCGACCTGGGTTACAGCCCTGGTGAAGCCAGTCATCAGGAGACAGGTGTGCAAGGCTTGTCCCCGGCTCTCTGCCAGGTCCTTCACTTGAGCCCGATGCTCTAACACTGTGTGGAGCCGATCCTGCACGATGGGGCCCCCAAGTGTCTTTGCTTGCTCACACAGGGCTGCCTCCTGGTGGGGGGAGGGTCAGGGTCACAGTCTCCTGTTCTCCCACTATGGGAGGCTGGCTCACAGGAAAGCCCTTCCCTCAGCTCAGCATGGCCCTTCCCTCAGCTGGTCCTCCCAGCAAGTCAGAACCAAACCCACAGCTCCCATGTGATGATGTCATGGGGAGCCAAGTGGCTCTGGTATCCCTGAAGCGTGGCCCTCCTCTTGAGCCACATACCCACTTCTGCTCAGTCAGCCCCAGCCAGGCACCCCTAGACCCACAGGCTGTCCCTGTAGCCCGATTTTACCTATGGATGCACACCAAGCACTCCATGTCCCCCATCCAGAACTCTCCAAAGTCCCCAGACTCCACCCTCTTCCCTCCCCCATCCCCCGATTTCTGACCATGCCCAGTTCTCTCTGAGCCTCTTACCTTCTCATCTTGGGCCATCAGAACATTCTGGAAAGTCTTGTGTTTGCGGATCAACTGCTCTACCTCTTCCACTGAGCTTCCCAGTGCACCAGTTTTCAGGGAGATCTGGATCAGCCAATGGAGAAGTCAAATAGGCCATCAGAAACAGCTGGGCCCCCGGAACCCCATTTGCAGCCATGTGCACTGAGGCTGTGCCCAGTCTTTGGGCCTCCCATCAAGGAAAAAAGCTGAGTCCCAGGAGGCAAGGAAGCAAGTAGGGGGTAGAGGAGAAAGGGAGAAGGGGGCGCATGGGGACGTGTGTGGTGGGGCAGTGGGGGGGGACCTGCCTCCTGGACCGTGAGGATCTGGTCCAGGTGACCACACTTTCTGAGGAAGAGTTGCTCCCGCTGCATGGCCTGCAGCTTCTCTTCCTTCTGCTCCCAGGCCTGGAACACCTGCTCCCGTTCATCCCGAAGGGCTCGCAGCCCTTCCTGGACCTGGGGACAGACACATGGACAGCCTGGGGAGAGCCGCCTGGACAAGCTGGCAGCTGATCTTGAGGGAAGCCCCTGACGAGAGGCCAGCGTGGCACGGTGGGGCAGGGTGTGAGGTGATGGGGCTCAGATGAGGTCAGGGCAGGTGGGGGGTGGGCACCGGAGAAAGGGGCCCACCTCCTTGATGGGTGTCCCTACTACAGCCTGAAGCGCCTGCTGGCCCAGCTTTGAGGCCCTCTGGTGCAGCTCCTCCCGGGCCTCCAGCTCTGCCCGGAGCTGCTGGTGGCTGCTGAGTAGTGTGGGAAGGCCACAGCTGGGCTCCTGGGAGCCCTCTTGTCCCTGCAGCTCCCTCCACATAGCGGCCGCCCAGGAGGTGTAGTCCTGCACCTGCAGCCCCAGGAGACCCAGGGAGAGAGCTGGGTGAGGGCTGGACTGGGCTGGGCTGGGCTGGGCTGGGCTGGGCGGCAGAGAGCCAGGCTCTGAGGCCCAACTCCAGCCCGCCCGTGTCCACTCGCACAGCAGAGTAACCGTTCCAGGGCAGAGCTTCCGCTGAGGCTCAGGGGCATCTTGTCACCAGGTTTCTCTGCTGTCATCCAACCTAATCTTTCCGGGTTCATGAAGTGTGCCTGTTTGCCAGCCTCCTCGTCCCCCTCAGCGAGGCTCCTCACCCTTTGCTTCTGGTGCTCCTCCTGCTTAGAAGCTCCTTCTCCTCCCCCTTCCGTCTCTCCCCAGCTCACCTGCTCTGCAGGGTCCAGGGCCTCATTTGCCTCACAAAGGCTTCCCTGACACTGTGACACCTCACTGCTCACCTTGTCCTCAGGAGATTTCTGCTTTAACACTTGCACACTGTCTTCAGATCGGTGTACACAGCATGAAAGCTGAAGGGGCCTTGGATCCTTGTCCAAACACCTCATTGCCGAGGTGAAGAACGGTCAACGACACAGTGTGTATGAGGGAGGACTCACAGAGGCCTTGCTCAAGCTTGCGCTGCTGGACAGTAGCAGAGGCAGATCCCCAGATCAATTCTTCTTGCAGGGTCAGAGTTTGGGCCTCTTGATTTACCAGGCACTGGCTCTGGGGACTTCTGAGACAGCCTGTGGCCAAGGCCCCCTGTCCCAATCTGATTTCTGGAGTATGAGGCTTGTCCCCTCATCTAGAGAGGCTCCTTGAGGACAACCAAGTCCATCTTACCTAGCTTCTTCATCACCCTTCTCTCTCCATCCATGGACCCCGGTAGACAGTGAGACACAGATGTTCACAGATGCTAGCTTATCCCGAGGTCACTGTCTAGAACATGTGACTCTCCAGTTATGGGCTGCTTTTCCTTCCCAGGCCCGGCTGGGACCCCTGTCTCCTGACTGCTCTGTTACTCACCTGGGCTGGTGTTGACTCAAACCTAAGGAGTCCTTGCTGTCTCCCACGCACTCAGTGCCCTGACAGACAGACGGACCTGCGACAGACCTCCAGACCTGTGTTCCTCTAACTCGACAGACCTCCCACCCGTGTTCCTCTAACTTGTGTCCACACTGGGTTTCCCTCCAGAGTTGGAGGGCCTCAATAGCACACACAAGTGCATGGCAACATACACACACACATACACACACATGCACGCACACGCACGTACACGCATGCAGCCCAAGAGGACAGAGCCCTCACCGCTCTATGGAAACGGGCCAGGAGGCATGCCTGCTCCAGCCGCGTCCTGCGCTGCTCCACATGTAGCTTCAGGGCTTCCCAGGCCTGCCCCAGAGCCTCCTGGCTCTGCCACACGGCCTGGGCCTGGGGTCCCGGCCCCCGCTTCTGAACTGCACTTGCAGCCTCTAGCAGTTCCTGCAGCTGGGGTCAGGGAGAGGAGATGGGGTGGGGGGAAGGGTCACATCCTCCTGGAGGCTGAAGGGCCTGCCCATCCCACAGAACCCTCCTCCAGCCAGGACCTGCCATGCCCAGTAGGCCCAGTGCGAGGCCCTGGGAGAGCGCGGGAAACCCAGAGGAAGAGATAGACAGGCTCAAGGGGGGCCTGTGGAGGCACGGGGGAGGTGGGCACGGGGCGAGAGAGGTGGCCAGACTGGCTCACCTGCTGCCCAGCGCCCCTGAGCTCATGCTCCAGCTCTTCGTGTCTCCTCAGCTGAGCTTCCAGTCCACGCAGGTCTGGGGCCACCTCACTGAGGAGGTTTGTGGCTTTCTCCTGAAGAGAGGAGATGGCCAAGGCGGTCAGGAATAGAGGGTGGGACACCGAACCGGGGGTGTGTCCCCTTCTAGAAAGAATCCCCTTCCTCCCCTTGGGCTTGTACCTGGACCTGTGTGAGGGCTTCCAACAGATCTCTGTGTACTCGGAGGGTGACCTCGGCATCTTGCAGCTGGTGGCCTCGGGCCTGGGTCAGCTCCCACAGCTCTGACCAGGCAGCCCTGTCCCCAGGTGTGTGGAAGACCAACAGGATGTCAGCCATTGGCCCAGCATCTCATTCCACACTTGGCTAGTCCTATCAGCCCTTGTCCTTTCCGGGCTGCATCCAGGACTGGCCCAGAACTCCCCTTTGGAACCCCCTTTCCTGCCTCAGGGCCTGCCTGGAGCCTTTCCAGCTTTACCACGAATTCAGTCCTTCACCGCTGTCATGCTCAGCCCTTGATTTCTTTCTTTTTTTTTTTTTTTTACTATCAGACAAAACCATTTTTTAAATTATTTTAATTATTTTTTTTAATTTTTTTATTTTTTATAAACATATATTTTTATCCCCAGGGGTACAGGTCTGTGGATCGCCAGGTTTACACACTTCATAGCATTCACCATAGCACATACCCTCCCCAATGTCCATAACCCCACCCCCCTCTCCGAATCCCCCTCCCCTCAGCAACCTTCAGTTTGTTTTGTGAGATTAAGAGTCACTTATGGTTCGTCTCCCTCCCAATCCCATCTTGTTTCATTTATTCTTCTCCTACCCCCTTAACCCCCCATGTTGCATCTCCACTTCCTCATATCAGTCAGCCCTTGATTTCTAAGCTTTGTGCTCCTTCCCTCTTGTATATTCCAGTTGCAAATGTCAGTCAGCTTATAAACACTCAAGGGCAGGAGCTGCATCTTCTCTCCATTCCTCAGTGTGCTCAGCCAACTCTCACTGAGCTTCTAAGGCTTCCACCAGGCCAGGCTCCATGCCAGGGGTCATGGACAAGTCAGGCCTGGCCTCAGAGCCCGCAGGCTGGGATTGGGAGTGGGGGGACCCATGCCAACCAGGTGGCATCTAGGCCGTCTTTGCAGAACTCCTTCCCCAAGTCCTGGGAGCCAGGGGTTTGGAAAATTGTCCCTGGGGGTCCGCGCAGGCGTCCCTGACCTGCACACCCAGACTTGCCTCCCTTCACAGTCTGTGGTCACCAGGAGCTGGCTCAGCCTCCCTGGGGCCAGAGCCCTCTCCAGAATCCTTGCAGGCAGACAGAGCCAGTGTGGCCCTCAGAGTGGCCTGCCCTCTCTGAACACCCCAGGAGCTGCCTGCACAGCTCGCTCCCCCAAGCCAGCACCCCCGGCCTAGCCCACTGGGCACTCACTGCAGGTGCTGCTGCGTCTGCTGGGCATCAGGGGCGGCCCTGTGCCCGAGATCCTGCAGGCTCTCTGCCAGCTGCTGGCAGGCCGCCACCCTCCGGGCACCCAGCTCCACTCGCCGCTGAAACCTTGTGAACTCAGTGCAGAGGTGCTGAGGACAAGAGGGCAGTGGGTGACAGAGTGACCCCCCAGGAAGGCAGCAAGCAGCCTGGGAAGCTGGGGCCTCCTGATTGGGCAACGAGGAGTGGGACAGCACCCGTGCCTACACCTCCTCAGAAGGCCTGTCCTCAGCCAGCACTCACAACTCCCACAGCCCCCTCCTCCACAGCCCTTTGGGCTGGCCCACTGCCCCCGGCCTTCTCCCTGAGGGTGTCTTCCCAGCACTTTCTGCTCACCAGGATGTGCTCATGGTCTTCTCCGAGGCTCTCCCCAAGCCCGGCCACCTGCTTCTGGCTAGCCAGCCAGGTCCGCAGCTCCTCAGCCTCCCCCATGAACTCATGCAGCTTCAGAGTCCCCTCCAGCTCTCGGCCCCTGTGGGGACAGCCCGTGGTTCCCACAGGTTGGCTGCCCACTCCCCTGGGGAGAGAGGGCCCAGTGGAAGGGGGCAACCTGAAGGAGCTTATTCGTGATCTCTGTGCAAGCCTGTGGTTCTGGATTCAGGGAGAAGTAAAGCCAAGGAGGGCAGTGGAGGGCAGTGGGCTCATATGCAGGGAAGCAATGGGAGCTGGGAGCAGGGAGCTGGGGGCTGAGTTCTTGCCCAGCAGGCCTTGCTGTGGACTTGACGGAAGGAGGGGAGTAACCCCCAGCAAGGGCTCCTCTGACACATCTCTATGGGCTGGGGGCCAGGGTTTCCTTCCAGCTCAGGGTCACGGCATGGGAACGGTCAACCATGGCTAGGTCCCGCCAGACCTAGAGCAGGTACAGCGCCCCTTACCGTGTGGCTGTACGTTCCCGCAGTGCCCTCAGCTGCTCCCAGAGCCTCTCCCGTACCACGAGCAGGTGCTCCGGGGCCCCGGGGCCAGCGAGGATTTGTGCCCTCTGGTCAAGCTTCTCCATGGAGCTCCAGCAGAGAGCCAGTTCCTGCTGCAGGGCCTGCCAGCACACACGGACCCAGGCTCGGCGCAGACTGGATGGCTCCTTCACCCACACACACATCTTCCCCACCCTTCCCTTCAGCCACTGATCCTCAAACTCAACCGTCTGCCCATCTACACACCCACTGATCCACCCGTCCATTCATCCCCCCATCCGCCCAGCCATGCGTCCAACATCCACTCACCCAATGCTCATGGAGTTCTTACTGTGTCCTCAGAGGACTCACTATTTAGTAAGAGAGGTTAGGTGCTGGGTAAATGGGGCCGGGGGAGGGAGGACGCAGGAGATACTGCACTAGACCCCGACAATACAGAAGACAGCGATGGCCCGGGGTTAAGTGAGCTGCCCAGGACGTCTGGGACACCGAAGCCCCACAAGGGCACGACGGAGCCGACTCTGGCCATGTGCTCAGCCACCCAAGTGAGCACCCATGCCCCGCATGAATGGCTGAGAGTCCTCCATCCCAGGACGTGGAAACACCGACCATGAGGGCTCTATGGAAACCACGTCCAGACAAGAGGACGCGTCAGTGCCAGCCGGAACCAGGGCTGCTGTGGGGTCCAGGGCTGTGAGGTCCTGAGAGTCTGAGCCCAGGAGGAGGGTGCGCTGGGCCTCCCTCCCTTTAACCGTGGCGGGGGAATGCTTGCCAGGGGAGGTAGGTTTCAAGAGGGCATTTGGTTAACTCAAAGGGTGACATTCAAAGTGTGGGAGGAAGAACCCTGAGGAAGACATGGGAGAAGGTGCTGGGGCAAGAGAGGAAGAAGGCAGAGAAATCCTGAGGCCACAGGGGTGTCAATGGGTCAGGAGACTAAAGAAGGGGGCAGAGTTCTTCAAAGGGCTGTCTCTGAAGGAGGGGAGCCCTGGGGATGGGCAGGGGGCCCTGCCAGACTTGGGGGTTGGCAGGAAAGGAGTTGGCTGTGTCTTCAGGAAGAAACAGCAGAGCTCTGTGCCCCTGGGAAGGAGAATGTGCCCTTGGCGAGCATGATAGACCTCTCCTCATGGCTCATTGTCTCCCCAGGACAGGCTGTGTGCAGGCTGCCCGGGACATGGTACCTGGTTCTTCTTGATGAGCCTGGAGGTGGCTGCTTCATCTCCACCACAGTCCTCACTGCTCACCAGTGGCTGCTTTTCCTTTACCCAGTCCTCCAGCTCCAATGCAGCCAGAAAACACTGCCAGGAATGAGGCCACCTCACCCTGATGATGTCAGCTGGGACCCTCCACCAACCCTTGGGGACATCACACTAGGCTTTCCAGCAGCCCATGCAAAGGATTCTGTGCCTATTGGGGACTTGCCAGCTTCTGGGCCAGGGTTCTGCCAACTGACCTGCCCCTCTGAGAGGCCCAGCTCCTGCAGAGCTTCCTCACAGTGTGACCCCGGGGGCTCTCCGTGTCCCACCTGTTGGAGAGCCACAGCCTGCTGCAGGCACTGGGCCTGCACCTCCCACGTCCGCTCCAGCTTGGCCCAGCGGCCCTCCAGCTTCTGGCATTGCTCCAGGATGCGCGGGGCTTCGGGGTGCCCCGAGGCCGCAAGGCTCTGTCCAGAACCCAGCACGTGCTGTACCTGTCCCTGGTGGGCTCTCATCTCTGCCCCGAGCTCCTGCCACAGAATGGGATGGGGACTGTTGCCTCTGGGCTTCCCTTAGACACCAGGCGCCTACAACAGAGCTGTGCATGCAGCTCCAGGGGCCACTGGGGCAAAACTGGGCAGTGAATAACTGGGGGCAGAGACTTGGGAATAGGGACACCCTGTTAGTGACAGAAGGCTTCTAAGATCTCAGAGTGGGAGGTCAGGGATCCTGGGAGGAACAGGGGCGAATACCTCGTGCTTGTGGCAAAGGCTCTGGGCACCATTTAAGCACTGGGCGGAGCCGACTCTGGCCATGCGCTCAGTCACCCAAGTGAGCTCCAGGTTGCTCAGTTGGTAGAACTCATGCAGCTCCACTGAGGCCTGCAGCTGTAGGCAATGGGTGGCCAGAGGTCCCTGCAGAGACTTGAACCTGGGTGAAGGCAGAAGAGATGGTAGACAGTGGGAACAGTCGGTGGGTGGGGGGGCCCTCAGGGCTTCCCACAGCCCAGTGAGGGACCCATGAGGAATGAAGCAGAGGACAGGGGAGAGCCTCATCTGATGACGGTGAGGCAGCTGGAAAGGGCCCAAGGCCAAACACTTCACCCAGATAACCTGCTTGACTTCAGATTGTGGGGTACTGAGGATGCCTAGAATTGGGGTCTCTGGCCTTCCTATCCCGGGAATGACCCTCCTCATAAGGGAAGGAGATTTGGACAAGTAGGTCATGTAGATGCCACTGCTGGCCTCACTGGTTAAACTGTCCTCACGTTCATGGGATGGGGGGTAGCACAGAGTGGGGTGAAGATGGAACAAGCGGGTGGGTACCTCTGTAGGTACTTCTGGGTCTCCTCCATAATGGTCTGAGAAGTGAGCCCCTGGTGGGCCTGGGAGACGAGGGCAGCCATCTTGCTGGCCAGTGCCTGGCTCTCGCTTTCCAGTTGGCAGTGCCGTTTCTGTAACTCCCGGCTGGAACCCAGGTCTTGCCCTGTTTGTGCGCTTTGCAGGCTCCTCTCCAGCTGCTTCATCTTCTCCTTGGCATCCTGGGGAGAGTGCAGGGTCCTGCATCAGGCTCTGTAGCATAGGTTTCCAAGTTCTTGGACTCCAAGACCATACTGGAGTATGGTAAGCTTGCCGCTTACCAGATTCGCCGAGGACCTACTCGGGACCCCAGAGTCTCACCGTCCACTTTCCCACCCGCCCCGCGCCCCAGAGCCTCATGAACACTCCCATCCCCTCATGCTTCTTCCTCCATAGGTATCCCAGCTGTGCCAACTCCACCCTGGGCACACAGGAGATAATTCTAAACTGTCAGAGCCAGGCCCCACTTGACATCAGCCAGAGGCCTCTCAAGACGGCAGGACTCCCCAGGGCCCCTCCAGAATTAGAATACCCTAGACTCCTCCCTGCCCCTGCCTGTCCTGCCTGTTCCCCTTCCCCATCCTGGCCCAGCAGAGCCTCAGTCTCCCTCTTGTGCCCTGGCCCGCTCTTCAGCAGACCTGTAGCAGCCCCAGAAGCTGTCTAGTCTGCTGGAGCCGGTCCCCCTGCCTGGCCAGATTGTTCTTCAACTCTTCCCACTTGCTGCTCAGGCCCTGAAGGCTGGCCTGCACAGCTTCCCCGGCACAGTGCCCGTCGCTCAGCAGCCGTCTCCCCGCCTGGAGTAGACACAAAGATGGAGGGAATTGTGTTGAGTTGCTTTACCACGAGGGGCCACAGCAGGCGGGACCCAGATGGCAGAGGTGGGGGGAAGGGTAGTCTGCTACAGGTTGCGTTCTCCAGGCTGCAAGGGCTCAAACATTTCCTGTAGCCCCCATCTGTAGGCAGCGGTGGGCGGGCTCTGGGCTGATGCCCCTGAGGTGAGCAGGGTGAACCCGCAGCAGACGGGAAGGCTTTGTTCAGGTGGAAGTGGCAGGTGCTGGAGCTGCCCTGAGAGCTGGGGGTGGGGTGGGGATGATGGGAAGACATGAAGGGAACGTTCTGGGCTGGTTTGGGCACCAAGACAGAGGGGTATCTAGCAGAGTGGAGGAGGAATCTGGGGGATCCTAATTCCGAGATGACTGAGAACGAGTCTTCCTTCGGTGAGTTTGTTCCATGAAAACAGGCCATTCAGCTGGGCTGGGGATTTGAAGAGGCATGAGCCCTGCAACCCTGTCTAGCACCCTCACCTGCTGTAGGCCCTCCACGTGCCCAGAGGAGGCCAGCAGCTCACGCTTGGCGGCTTCATGCCACGCGGCTTGCTGCAGGATGTCGCTGGGCTCTAGGGAAGGCTCCTCCGCTGCCCTCAGCCCCTTCTCCTCTATCCACAGCACCAGCCCTGCCACATCCTGCTGCCATTCCTGCCCAAGAACCAGGAGAAAATGGGTCTCATGAGCCAGGGGGAAGGGCTGATGCATGGACCTCTAGAGAGAGGGGGGTCTCACGGACCCCCCTGGGAAAGAGCAGGACACAGTGTGTAAGGTGGGGCCTGGGTTACCACTCACAAGTGGGGACAGGAAAGCGGAGATGGGGAGGGAAATGTTCCCCTCACAGCAGGAGGAGGTCCGGGGAGGGACAGCCTGGGGCCCCCCAATGGTGTCCTGTGCCCAGAAAACAGGAGCCCTTGGTCAGTCCCCACCACTCGGGCCACCTCAGATCACATATGGCCATTTCTCTCTCCTAATAGGCTTATGCCACAGGAGGCCTGTGGACCGGCACAGCTCTGAGTCCCCATGGGGGCTGAACAAGTCTCTGACAGAGCCGAGGTCTGCGGTGGGTGCCCATGGCCCAAGCGTGAGCCCAGAGTGTGGCCCAAAATGATGGGCAAGGGGAGTCGCCAGGTGAGGGAGGCCAAGAGAGTTTATCAGGACTTTGTTTAGTCCTGCCTCAACAGTGTGGCCTCAGCCTGTAAAAATCAGAGCCATAACACATGTCCCACAAGAGGGGCTATGGGGGTCGGTGGCAGAACAGAACATGTGGGAAGGTGCTTTGCAAACCATAAAGGGCTCTGCATTGCGCACGAGTGTTCACGCAGCAGGGGCCTCCTAGGCTCTCCTCCCGGGAGGCCTCGTCCACCTGGGCTGGCTGCCTCACCTGCAGCTGGAGGGAAGCCAGCAGCCACCTCCTCTTCTGCTCGCTCCTCTCCTGGACCCTGGTCCACTGTGCCTGGACACTCTGCAATTGTTCCCGGACCCTGGAGGCCAGGTGGAGTGGGGGAGGGCTCAGGGGTAGGGGACTCAGCTCAGGGCATGCCCCACTGCCACCTTGATGCCCACACCCTCTCCCAGCCTCAGGGCAGCAGGCCATATAGGGTGTGCTCTGTGCCCATGGGCCTTGACTCACTTGTGTGCAGCAGGGTGTTGGCTCAGGGCCAGCTTCTCACCACGTGCCCGCAGAGCCTCTACTCGATGGCCAAGGATGCCCAGGAGCCGCCCAAAGTCCTGGTGCTGCTGCAGCAGGCTCTGGGCTTCCCCAACATCGTCCTGGGAGGCAGAGGCTGGGGGTCATGCTTGGGACGATGGGGTCAGCACCACCTTGCCTACTGCTGGCCCCAGGGCCACCAGCAACCCCCACTCCAGCCCCTGCCCATCTTCAAAGCTCCCCCCAGTGATGGGGAAGCAGCCCTGCAGCCCCATATCCCTGGCCCCCTACCCCAAGCTTGTCCCGCTGCAGGAAGGCCTCGTGTCTGGCACAGGTGGCAGTGAAACCATCGACATCTCCGCCAAACCTCTGCAACTCCAGCCCCTCCTGCAGCCGCTGCCGTCTCTGCTCCCAGGCGGCCTGCAGGCCTGGGCCTTGCTGGCCCAGGAGCCTCAGAGTGCGGGCCACCTCCTGGGAGTCCGGGGAGTCCAAGGCTGAAAGGGTCTGGCCCTGAGCCTCCAGCTGCTGCAGCCTGTCCAGAACGACAGGCGGAATGTCAAACCCCATCTGCACCTCTCACTGCCCCTTCCTCCCCTCTCCCTTGGTCACTCACTTTGGAGCTCTGATAGGGGGCTAACTGGCAGGGGGGATCTGTGGTTAGTTAGCCCCAGTGGTGTACTCGTCCCCTAGGAATTGTGCCCTAGCTCACTAGTGAGGTGCAGACCATAATGGGCCAGGCACGCTGCTGAGGTCTCATGGCGGTCACGCTTCCTGCTGGTCACACACTTGCTCCAGGGCCCCATCCCACTGGCCATGCCCAGGCAAGTAGAAGAATCCCTCAAACTGCACCCGGGCCACCATATGGCCATGGACATGAGAAAGGGCGCCTCTCTCAGCCAGCTGAGCACATGGGCACACAGCTTGGGGACAGGTGACACCTTTGTGTGGATTAAGAAAAGGCTCTGCTTCCTCTGAGGTGAGGCAGCCTCAACCCATTAGTAGAGTCTAGAAACAGAGGACGGGATGGATTCAGTGCCCAACTCGGCTACCTTCGGGCTCTCCTGTGCGGGCACAGCCTGTAAACTGTGCATGGTGACCTGCCTGCCTGACAGACCTGGGTTGTCATCCCCGCAGGACCGATGGTCTAGCCAGACTGGGGAGGAGCCATCTGACTCTGGGAGCCTGTGGGGTCTGTGTCATCCAGAAGCGAGTACTCAAAGCAATACATCAGGTTCACCTGGATGGGGTCTGGCCAAGTCTGCACTTGACAGAACCTTCCGGGAAGCTAAGATTCTGCCCTGTATCCCACCCCACCTCACCCCCAGAAGTACGCAGGATGCCTGACCAGTTCTTGGTTACATCCCCCTCCCTTTTTTTTTAAAGATTTTATTTATTTATTTAACAGACAGAGATCACAAGTAGGCAGAGAAGCAGGCAGAGAGAGAGGGAAGCAGGCAGAGAGAGGGGGAAGCAGGCTCCCTGCTGAGCGGAGAGCCCGATGTGGGGCTCAATCCCAGGACCCTGGGATCATGACCTGAGGTAAAGGCAGAGGCTTTAACCCACTGAGCCATCCAGGCGCCCCTACATCCCCCTCCTTAAAACCTGCCCCAAGCACCTGCTGGATCCTAGCTTGGCCTACTCCCCTGGGTGACACCCCGTTTCCTGCCTCTTGCTTTCTGGTGGCCTGTCCCCTGAAGGCTGTCCTGTCTGCCCTCCCCTCCTGACCTCTCCTGTTGTAGCTGGATCTCCACCAGCAGGTCTGTGTGCTCCATCAGCAGCTGCTGGGCTGAGGCCACATCCACCACCTTCTCCTCCCCGCGCAGCTGAGCCCAGATGCCTTCCACCCACAGCAGCAGCTGCTGGCTCTCCTGCAGGAAGCTCTGCCGTGCCCGCGCTTCAGCCCAGGCCCTAGCCTGTCGGGCCACCTGCTGCTGTCCCCTTTCCAGCAGCTCCCACAGCGGCTCCACCTGTTCTTGCAGGGACCGGCTCTCTGGGGGGCCCAGCTCCTCAGCCCTGGGAGATGGGGTCCACCGCCTCGTTAGGACCCTGCCCTGGAGGCCTGGTGTCCAGGCTCGGATTCCCCAGGGGAAGGGGTGGGGACACATCATTCCCATCTCCCCCCTTGCCCCTGGGGCAGCAAGCCTGTGTGGCTCGCCCTTTCTCCATGTCTCCATGGGCATTTCCTTGTACCCTTACCCCACCTGTGTCCCCCCCCCCCGCCCCCGTCCTTCAGACAGCACATCCTGCCCATCCTCCACTTTCTGTCCCATTCCTCATTCCCACAACCCTGCTCAGTCCTCCCCTGCCTCCCAGGGCCCTGTCCCCATGCCAAGCCCAGGCTGTACTTCATGGCTGCCCTTTTCAGGTAGTGGACTCTCCTCTCCAGCGTTAACATCTTCTGCTGGGCCAGCTGCAGGGGGCGGTGGCTGTCCTTGGATTGCCCCAGCTGGAGGGTTTCCAGCTGGAGAATCAGGTCTTGCAGCTGGACCTGTGTGGATCCACACTCATGCAGAAAAGTGCACACATCTGTGGTGTGTGCCAGTTGTGTTTCCTTCTCTTTCTTCAGAGCTTCCATCTGCCCCCACCTGACCAGAGGAAACAGGGATGTCTCCATCACGGGGACATCCCCATCCACCCCAGGACCTTGGCCGGGGGCTCACACAATGGCTGCTACCAGGCTGGCCATTCCCACACCCTCTCCTCCCTGTCTCTGACACACCCAGTGTTTCCTCCTGGCATCTTGGGAGGTAGATAAGCAGGCTCCACAGGCCTGGGAACTGTATCCAGCCCATCCTGCACTCCGTCATTCTTACCTCTGGCTCAATTCCTCCTGCTGTTGCTGAATTCTGGGGGTACCTTCAGGATATCTCTGCTTCAGCTGTTCTGCATTGCTGCTGACCTCAGCCCAGTAGCCCCTTCCCACAGCCAGGGTAGTGAGGAAGTTCTGGGGAAAGGAAGACCAGGCCTTGAGGGTTTTTTTTTCTTCTCACAGCTGCCCTCAAGACTACAAATTACCTCAGACATGCTCTGCTGCCTAGGTGTTTGAACTGCTTCCCTCTCAAAGGACCAGGATTTCTGACCGTAAAGGGAGGGAGGGTTTTTTAAAAATTCAAAGCCAGGGGGTGCCCGGGTAGCTCAGTGGGTGAAGCCTCTGCCTTCGGCTCAGGTCATGATCCCAGGGTCCTGGGATCGAGCCCTGAATCAGGCTCTCTGCTCAGCAGGGAGCCTGCTTCCCTCCACCCCCCACCTCTCTGCCTACTTGCGATCTGTCAAATAAATAAATAAATAAATAAATCTTTAAAAAAAAAAATTCAAAGCCGGGTATCCAAACTAGAAAGAAGTAAAACTGTCACTATTTGCAGATGACATGTATTATATACAGAAACCATAAAGACCCCACTGACAAATTGTTAACAACAAATGAATTCAGCAATAGTGCAGGGCACAAAATCAATCTACAGGGATAGCTAGCACTTCTGTACACTAATAATGAACTGTCAGAGAAATTTAAAAAAATATCACTTATAATTACATTAAAAATAAAGTACCTAGAATACATTTAACATAAGAGATGAAAGACCTACACACTGAAAACTATAAGACTCTGATGAAAGAAATTGAAAAAAAAAAAAAAAAAAAGCAAAAACAACCCACAAATAAATGGGAAGATATACCATGTTCATGGATTGGACAAGTTAATATTGTTGAAATGTCCATACTACTCAAAGCAACCTACAAATTCAATATAATCCCTATTAATTCCAACATCATTTTTCACAGAACTAGAGCAATCCTAAAATTTGTATGGAAACACAAAAGACGCATAACTACAACAAAGTTGAGAAAGAACCAAGTCAGAGGCATCATGCTCCCTGATTTCAAACTATATAGTTTACTATAATAAACTATAGTAATTATTTATAATAATCAAATAGCATGGTCTTGGCATAAAAACAGGCATATAGATCAGTGGAACAGAACAGAGAGCCCAAAAATAAACCCATGCACATGGGGTCAATTAATTTATGAAAAAGGAGCCAAGGATATACAATTGGGGAAAAAAGATAGTCTCTTCAATAGTGCTGGGAAAACCGGACAGCCACATGCCAAATATGAAACTAGACCCTTACCTTACACCATAAACAACAAATTCAAAATGTTCAACAAGAGCAAATAATCTTCTTTCTCCAAAGAAGACATAGAGATCCAAGAGACATATGAAAAGATGCTCAACATCACTAATCTTCAGGGAGATGCAAATCAAAACCACAACCAGAGATCACCAGAGAATGGCTATTCTTGAAAAGACTAGAAAGAAGTGTTGGTGAGAATGTGGAAAAGAGGAAGAAAGGAAACCCTTGTGCACAGTTGGTGGGAATGTAAATTGGTGCAGCAACTATGGAAAAGAACACGGAGGTTCCTCAAAAAATGAAAAATAGACCTACCTTACGGTCTAGCAACTCCACTTCTGGTGTTTATCCAAAGAAAATGAAAACACTAACTTGAAAAGATATCTGCACCCCCATGCCCATAGCAGCATTACAGGCAATAGCCAAGATATGGAAGCCGCCTCACTGTCCACTAATGGATGGACAAAGAAAATATGGTATATATATACCTACCACATCCGAAAGAATTAAATATTTCTTTCATACCATAAAAAAGGAATGAAATCTTGCTATTTGGGACAATGGGAGGGACCATGAGGGCATTCTGCTAAGTGAAGTAAGTCAGAGAGAGATAAATACTGTATGATCTTACTTGTATGGGGGTATCTAAAAACACAAAACAAAACAAGACAGACACAGAGGACAGATTGGTAGCTGCCAGAGGTAGGGAGCTGGGGGTGGGTGACATGGGTAACGGGGGTCAAAAAGTGCCAACTTCTAGCTATAAAATAAGTCATGGGGATGGAATGTCTAGCATGGGGACTACAGTTAATCAGACTATGTTGCATATTTGAAAGTTGCCAAGAGAGCATATCTTGAAAGTTCTCATCCTAAGGGATGCCTGGGTGGCTCAGTCAGTTAAACATCTGCCTTCAGCTCAGGTCCTGATTCCAGGGTCCTGGGATCGAGTCCCACATCAGGTTCCCTGCTCAGCAGGGAGCCTGCTTTTCTCTCTGCCTGCCAACTCCCCTTGCTTGTGCTCTGACAAATAAATGCCCAAAAAATCTTTTAAAAAAGTTCTCACCCCAAGAAAAAACTTACGTAACTATGTGTGGTGATGGCTGTTAACCAAACTTACTGTAAAATGTACATGTATATTGATTATGGTAATAATAGAACATTATGTGTTGATATTAACTAGACTTACAGTGGTGATCATTTCACAGTATCTACAACTATCCTACCATTATGTAGCATCCCTGAAACTACTGTAATGTCACATGTCATTTATGCTCGATAAAAAAACTTCAAAGCCAGACCCCTTGCTCCTCCTTCCCAGACAGGCCTAGAGTGAACATGGACCAGTCAAGCACAGGAGCGAATAATGGAGAGGCGGGAATGGGCAGGGAGGAAGAAGGATGGGAATAAGGAGAGGTGGCAGGGCTGAGCAGCTGAGAACCCCCACCTTTGGTGAGCAGTACCTCATATGTGAGCCGAGTGACCTCTAAGTTGTGGGCCTGGGGCTGCAACGTTTGGAGCAGTGCTGTCTGGTTCTCTAGCCAGGACCGCAGCTCCCCACAGAAGCCATGGAAGCCCCACAGGGCTACTGCCTCCTCCAAGCGCGCCCTGTGGTGCTGAGGAGAGGCCGGCCCAGGGATTGTGGTGAGGGTCATCTTCCCCATGGGGCTCTCAGAGTGGTCCTGTCACCCCAATTCCCCACTGGTGGGCCCAGTGCCCTCTGTCAGAGGACTATGGGAGGGAGCTGACAAGAGCTCAGCATCAGGTCAAGGACCCTGGCAGAGTGTGCCCTTTTGATCTAGCCCTTGGCTCTCAGGTAGGGCCCTACTTCTGGGGGACCTGGCTTTGCCTAGCTCGGTCCACCTCTCTTCCAGGCTCTCCTCCTGCTGCCTACCACTCCCAGCTTCACTGCTGGGCTCCAGACTCTCTGGTCTTTACTCCTCCTGGGTGCTGGGCTCCAGACTCTCTGGTCTTTACTCCTCCTGGGCCTCCTTCCTGCCTTGGCTTAGGTCCTGCCTAGGCCATGTGTCCCTGTCTCCTCTGCCCCCACCCCCCCCTCCCTTTACCTGCTCTTAGCCCTTCCTTGTTCCTAGTCTTAGCCCAAGTATCCCTCCCTCAGAGATGCCCTCCCCGTCTGCCAGGCTGACCTGAGCTCCTATCACATCCACAGCTGTCTACTGACTTCTCATCTCCTCTGCCAGCACATAAGCTGCTTGCAGCCAGCATGCATGTCCAATAAGGGCTCCGTCCCTGGGCTCCCAGCTCAGGGTCCAGTAGAGAGTAAGGGCTCCATGAACATCTTCTAGAACAAGAATGTTACCTTTGCCAGGGCCTGCAGGCCCTCATAGTCTCCGCTCAGGCAGTCCTGTGTCTGGAGTATGGTGTTAGGGTCAAAGATGGCGTCAGGCTCAGCCGAGAGGGCCATCTTCCAGGTGCCCGGGGGGCCGGAGTGGCAGGAGACCTCACTCCAGGTCCCCAGGTGGCTCAGGGCTTTCTTCGGAGAGCTCAGGGCAGACACCACCTGTGCGGACAAGACAGAGTGCAGCACATCCACTGGGGCTCCCCTAAGCACAGAAGGCTCCAAATGGTGCAGCCAGGGGTTGTCCCTGGGCTGGTAAAAGCGAAGCGGGGGCATTCCAGCAGGAACCTGGTTAATGCCTGGAAACTGGCAGGCAAAATGAGCAAAGCCAGACGCACTGGATGACCTCCCTGGGTGGGCAGACGGGATGCCACGCACTGGGCTGGGCAGGAGGCAGAAGGCTGCCCGGGAGGGGTGCCCCGCCGGGTGCCCCGCACCCACCCCCCCAAGCCCAGGCTTCCCGGTAGGCGGCCACAAAAGCCCTCCCATCTCCACCTTCTGTGTGGTCACGGGAAACAGGGGCCTTGCTGAGACCACTCGTGCATTTGGAGCCGGAGGCCCGTAGTTTTGGAGCCCTCCCGGCCCCACGCACCGTGAGCGACACCTGCGCTGCGGCCGCGCGTGCCTGCTCATCCAGCTGCCGCAGCTCGGCCCCGAAGGCCTGAACCGCGCGCTCCAGCCGCCGGTGGCGCAGCAGCAGGGCCTCGGTGGCTGCGGGATTCCGTCCGCAGGGGGCGCTCTCCAGGGCCGACCGCTGTTCACGCAGCCAAGAGGCCGCGTCTGCCGCGTCGGCCAAGTACTGCGGGGAAGAGGGCAGGCTGTGCACTGGCCGCCCTGCACACACCCACCGCCGCCCGCCACCCACCGTCCCGCTACCTGCCGGGCTAGCAGAGTTGCCTGCAGCCGCGCCCCACGCCTGGCTGCCCCAGCCCTGAGCCGCTGCAACGTGCCCTGCAGTGCCTCGGCCCTCTCGTGGGGATCTGGCCGCATGCGGTGCCCGCGGGCACTCAGGTCGCATCCCCTCCGCACGAGATCAATGCACACGTTCTGGTGGTGGCGCAGCTCGGCTTCCAGGGCCTGGCGGGGTGCAGAGTAGGGATCTGGGTGAAGGGAAGAAGGGGGCCGCAAGGTAGGGACTGGCAGGGTGGCAGGCCCCAGGTACCTTGTGTTTCTGCAGGGCTGTTCTGATCTGGCCAAGGTCCGGGCCCAGGGCCTCATCCTCCACCAGCTGCCCGCGCTCCTTCAACCAGGCTTCCTCCTCCTCGCAGTGGTGCAGGAACTCAGCCTGCTGCAGGCTCTGCTCCAGCAAGGCCCGCCTGAGGGAAGGCAGGGACCCCAAAGGGATTGGGGAGGGCTCCCCATCAGATTCAGACACTTCCCCTGAGACAAGAGTTTTCTTTTCTTTTTTTTTTAAAAGATTTTATTTATTTGACAGATCACAAGTAGGCAGAGAGGCAGGCAGAGAGAGAGAAGGAAGCAGGCTCCCCACTGAGCAGAGAGCCCGATGTGGGGCTCGATCCCAGGACTCTGGGATCATGACCTGAGCCGAAGGCAGAGGCCTTAACCCACTGAGCCACCCAGGCGCCCCAGACAAGAGTTTTCTTGTTCTGGATGACTCAGCAGGGGACCCAGAAGACTTGGGGGTGAGGGATAATGTGGAGAAAGTTGCCAAGTCAGCAGTATTTTTTTTTTTTTTAAGATTTTATTTATTTATTTGACAGACAGAGATCACAAGTAGACAGAGAGGCAGGCAGAGAGAGAGGAGGAAGCAGGCTCCCCACTGAGCAGAGAGCCCGACGTGTGGCTCGATCCCAGGACCCTGAGATCATGACCCGAGCCGAAGGCAGCAGCTTAACTCACTGAGCCACCCAGGAGCCCCAGTCAGCAGTATTTTTAACGTGGGCAGGAGGTAACTGGGTTACACGAAGATTCCAGAGTAGGTAGAAGAGTGGGATGAGCTCTTACCGGGCCTTGACCAGAGACACCAGGCTCCAGTGGAGCTGGGCCAGTGCCTGGGCCTTGGCCTGCAGCACCTCCACACCAGTGCCCAGGGAGGAGTCCAGCTCCGCTGTCTGGAGGGCAAGATGGTGCACATGGGCTCCGTGGGCAGACACCTGGGCCTCCAGCAGGTCATGCTTCTGCAGTAGCTCCATGGTCTTTGCCAGCTGCTGCTCACAGGCTGTGGAGCTGGCCAGCACCTGGCCGGGGGTGGACAAGTGAACATTGCAGCCCCATAGTGCTGGTGCACCTGCTTTTTGGCCTGGGGGAGGGGGATGTCTGCTGGTACAGGGCCCACCTGGAGCTCCTTGAGCTGATTGGAGGCACTCTCCACCTCGTGCAGCAAGCCCAGCATAGCCTGCAGGTCTGCCATCTGCTTCTTCTGCCCTTGGAGACGTTCAAGAAGTCGCTGCCAGCGCCCAGTGATCTCCAGTTGCCTGCAGTACATGAGAATAAGGGTGGTCTTTACTGGGCTGCTATGGGGAAGCCACCTTGGGGGCTATAGCTGGTGGGGGACTTGGTTGTCAGGGAGGAGCCTGAGCCTGGTGGCTGGGGCCTTGGAGCATCCTAGTCTGGGTGATTGGGGCATCGTATTCTTGCTTCTCAGACACAGAGAAGCCAGAGGAAGGGTCTGTGAGGTTCAGGTCTTCAGGGCCCCCAATCCTTCTTTCCAGGCCCCATCTCAGATGATAGACAGCAACTCCAGCCTTCTAAGTGCCTGTGCTATAAATCTGGAGAACTCACTTTCTCACAGCCCGCATCTGGTCTGTCTGCAAGTCCCCCTGGGTTCAAAATATTTCTAGAATCCCACCATTTCTCATGGCCTCCGTTACTTCTCTCTGGCCTAGATTATTGTGCAGCCTCCTATGTGGTCTGCTTCTGCCTCTTCCATCTGTCCCCGACATGGCCTCCAAAGTGATCACTGTAGAAAAGGAGTTAGACTGTGGCACTCCTCGGCTCAGGCTCTCCCACGACTCGTTCCGCTCTGAGTAAATCCCGTCTTTAGGGCACCCTACAGAACCCAGCATGCTATCTGCCTCCACCCTTTGGGCCTGTCCTTCTGGGACCTCAGCTGCTGCCAGTCCCTTCGGTCAGCACTGGCCTCTGTGCTATCTTTTACAGGCACTGCACAAGCCATTCCTGCTGCCTGGGAGAGTCTGTCTCATCTGTATGGCTGCCCCCTCACTCCTCGCTGGTCTTTGCTCAAAAGTGAACAGCCCAGTCTACCTTCCTCTTCCTCTTTTGGCACCTTGTAATCTCCTATGCTTTATCACTATTTTTTATCATTTCATATATATATATATATAGTTTGTTTTCCTTAGACGTGTGTAAGCTCTGGGAGG
Source organism: Lutra lutra (assembly GCF_902655055.1). Taxonomy (NCBI): domain Eukaryota; kingdom Metazoa; phylum Chordata; class Mammalia; order Carnivora; family Mustelidae; genus Lutra; species Lutra lutra. The sequence goes on from NC_062284.1 coordinate 61,457,695, forward strand.
GGAGAGATTATTGTGTGTCCTCTTCACTACTAAATCCCCAGCACTAGCCCAGTGCTCGGGAAATAGTAGATGCTCAATAAATGTTTGTTTAGTGAGTGAATTAATAAGAAGTATGTAGAAAGGGTGGTGGTTTACCAAAAGGAGTCCATTACAGATGCTGGAACTTCAGGCATTGGTGGGAGTTTGAGCTTCCCAAGGGGAGCCCTTACCATATGACACCTCTATGGCCAGGAATGGGCACACGTAAAGGGTATGATAGGAAGGCCTTACCCTGTTTTGAGGATAGTTTCCGTGCCCCGGGCTCACCTGCAGGCCACCTCCTCCCAGCCAGGGTGCTGCTGCTGCTGGAGGACATCTGTAATCTCGGCCAGGGCCTGGAAGCGCCCCTCTTGGGGCAGGATGCTGGCCTCCAGCATGCCCAATCTCTGGGCAGCTACCTCCACTGTGGCCAGGCTGGCTGGTGAGGCTGCAGCTGCAGCCCGGTCCAGCATGTGCTCTGTGTCCATCAGGAAGCTCTCCCTGAGGGCAGCCTTGTGCTGGAAGCGCCGGACCAGGGTTTCCAACCGCTCGAGTTGCAGGATTCTCTGCAGCAGGGCCTGGCTCCGGGAGGCCTCCGCCCGCTCCAGGCGTGCCCAGCACTGGGACAGATCTGCCGGGCCCAGGCCCTCGGGAGGCAGAAAGGGCTTGCGGTTCTGGGCCTGAAACGCGGTCCGCAGCCGGAAGAGCAGGGCCTCTGTAGCCCCTCGCTGCTGCAGTCGTGGTGGCTTCTCCTGGGTGCGGAAGTGGGCAAAGGCCACCAGGAGTCCGCGCATGGCCGGTAGGGAGTTTGGGAAATCGTGCGCCTCCAGCTGCACCTGCTTCTCTGCAATCCAGCCTAGCAGGTCGCCCACCAGCTGCTTGTACTGGGTCTGCAGCTCCTCTGTCTCCTGGAGCTGAAGCAGGATCTGGAGGAGGCAAGGGCATAGGGCAGCACTGGGGCACAGGCCCTGGGATGAAGGCACTCCCCTTTTGGCTGCTGAGTCAACCACCAGGGTTCCCAGGGTGGGTGGCAGCTCCTTCCCCCAAGCTGAGGTTGCATGAAAATGGGGTTCCTCCCAGCCCCCAGAGAAGCAGGTCTGCCTGCATTGCAACTTTGACCCAGAAGCGTGGGGCCCCCATCCTGGCTTCCTCCATCTTATTTTACCCCATTTGGTCTCATGTCCGGGAGTCCCATTCTTTTTTTTTTTTTTTTTTTAATTTTATTTATTTATTTGACAGACAGAGATCACAAGTAGGCAGAGAGGCAGGCAGAGAGAGAGAGGAGGAAGCAGGCTCCCTGCTGAGCAGAGAGCCCGATGGACCCTGGGATCATGACCCGAGCTGAAGGCAGAGGCTTTAACCCACTGAGCCACCCAGGCGCCCCCGGGAGTCCCATTCTTTTTCTGAGCCATCTCTCTCTTCCCTGAGGCCTCCACATCCCTAAAGCAGCTCAGAACCCTTGGCCTCAATCGTCTCCCTCATGCCCAACTGAGACACCAACCATAAGAACAGCCTTTCCAGACCTCTGCACCTGCCACTATGCCTGGAGAGGAAGAGAGCTCCCCAAAACTGGGACTGAGCTCAGCAGGGCTGCTTCTGTGCCTGTCCTTACAGAGTCTGGCTCTCTGAGCCTTTCAATCCCATTAGGAGCTTAACAGCTTAAGAGCAGGGGGAGGGGGAGGGCTGGAGGCAATGGAGCTCACCTGGCTTTCCCTGTGCGCCAGACCCTGCGCTGGGCACTGTGCATAACACCCCCGAAAACTCACGGCAGCCTTCTACGACCCCAGGCATTATTGTTGCCATTTGACAGAGGAAGCACAGAGAAGTTAGGGGACATGGTCATGGCCACACAGCTAGGAAGTGGCAGAGGCAGGCTTCAAACTCAGGTGTGTCTGACTCCAGAGCCCATGCTCACCCCACGTCTCCTTGATGCCACCTTTGCTTTGTCACCAACCTTAGCAAGTCTCCTCTGGACCGTCTGCTCCTGGTGCAGGCGGGAGAAGTGATGGTAGTAGAGGGAGATGTAGGTCATGATGGAGCGCTCATCAGGCTGGAGGGCCGCCACGTCCTCGGGGTCCAGCAGCTGAGCAATGCCCAGCTCCTGCTCAGCCACTCGGAAAGCCAGCGCAAGGTTGTGCAGTGGACGCTCCGGACGCAGGGAACAGTAGTCAAGCAGGTCTGGCCTGGACAGAGAACAGGCAGAGCTCCTCACCAGAGTCACTTACTGCTTGGGTCTAGGGAACTTGCTAAAAAGGCCAACCAGCTCCTGTTGGCTGTTTACACCTTACCGTACATTAGTTTCTCCTGTTGGTAATCTGAGCTGGTCATGAAGGAATCGGGCTCTTGGGGTGGGGGCATATTAATTTCCCTCAGGGACCAGGCTTCTGGGAAGGGGAGAAGCTCCCGGCTTTCCCCGGCTACTTGCCAGGAAAAGAACTGAGAATAGAGTCAGGGACACAGAAAGTGGAGAAGGGCAAGGGTCAAGGCAAACTGGGCCAACTCCCCCAGGATTTCCTAGGGACAGGGGAGGGCCAAGGCTATCAGCCTGCTCTACGTCCGTTCGTGGGGTGCATGGGCCCCAGGGATGTGGGAGATGGGCAGGTTCGGGACCCAAGCCCATTGTGGGTGTTCGGCTTAGTGGTGGGGGCCTCCAGGGGGAAGACTGAGAGGCTGAGGGCACCAGGTCTGCTCTCCCTCAGGCGCACCTGTGTGCGTGGATGAGGGCCCCGAAGCCGAGCCCGTCACTCCAGCTGCGGGAGAAGTCGGTGATGTTGACATTGGCATAGCAGGCCGTCTTCCTCTGGCACCAGACCAGCAGAGCTTCCTTGGCGGACAGCAGCGCAGCGCTAGCCCCAAACTCCTCCTGGCAGGGCAGGACAGGGTCACCATGCAGGGACTCTGGGAAGACAGCGGGACCGGGGCCTCGGAAGAGGTGGGCTGGGCCTGCTTGTGATCCTTCTCCGCCCCGCCCCCGACCTGGGGGCCGGTGCAGATGGCTCTCTCTTTCACTGATTTCATTTGTGGTGGGCGGGGACTGGGGCTGAGGGAGAAAGACCCTCCTTCCAAAGTGGAGTGCCTGAACGCTGTCACATTGAGCAGCTGGGTTTGAGTCACCGCTGGTGACCACAACAGCGGGAGCTGCCATTTCTCCAGCTCTTCTCATGGGCGGGGGGCACTGGGCTAACAATGGGCCCCACGAAATTGAGGCTGGGATTTGGCAGACTGGCTCCTGGTCCCCATGGGCTGTCTGCCAGCCAGGCACAGGGCCGTGGCTTTCCAACCTCTCATGGCCCCACGAGGGGGACACTATTACTATTTCCATTCTAGGGATGACACAAGGAGGAGCAGAGGGACAAGGAGAAGGCTGCCCCGCAACCCTCCACCAATAGGCTTGCCCGTCCGATAATGGCTGACAGCCTGCCTCTGACGGGTGAACGCCCCCTGTCCGCCACCTCGATGCCTCACAGGGCTGCTGAGGGCAGAGCAGGCGGGCAAGGATATCTTCCTCTGGTTTCAAACCCCTCTCGCCTTTGATGTTTCTCTTACTGAGAGTTTCCTTTACTCTGTTGCTCTTGGTTCCACTTGCCTGCACCCCTGCCTTGCTATCTCTCTTCCCCTCAGTGCTTCTCTCCCCCTCCTTCTTCCGGTCTACTCCCCCCCACCTCCCCGCCACCATTTTTGGTCCCTGTCCTGCCCTCAGTGGGACTCTCCTTCTACCCACTCCCTCCCTCACCCTCACTGCCCCAAAGGCCCCTCTCCTTCTTCCTCCCCAACTCTAACTGGGTTTGAGGCCAGTTAGAAATTCACCCATCCAATCATTCATCGCATGGGTGTGAGACTCTGGGGACACATCCAGGCAAAGCTCCTGCTGTCCTGGGGCTCACAGTCACATGATGTGGGTTTCAAGGGTCCTCCTGGACTTGAGCCAGATCTATGGCTTCTTTTCATTAGGGTCTCATTTTCTAGGTTGGCTTTTATATTCTAGTGGAATTAAGTGTTAGGTGGGGTTTTGGAAACCACCAAACTGTGAAAATTGATAAATATAAGGACTTTATGTTTTTACTCTTTTCAATTTGGTTGTGGGAGAACAAGCGGAGGACGGAGGACAATCTCTTTGGTGTTCAGGATACTGGGGATTTGGAAACTTCTGGGGCTGGGACTCCCTCCACATGTTTAATTTCCTCCAGCAGCACATTAGATGTGTAATAGGAGTTAGAGGGCTTCAGTGCCAAGTAGGGAACAACAAGTTGGGGTGAAAAGCGGGCACAGGGCAGGTTCCTAAACCGCTCACTTGTAAATGGCTTGTCCCCGATCAGGATGGAAGTTCATGGATCTAGTTGTCATTTTAGGATATTACAGTCTCTCTGACATTTTTAATTCTTTGCCCGCTGTTGAAGAGTGGGTATTCATTGTGTGGACACCAGGGTCTGTTGTGGGGCTCCTAAGAGTCAGGAGGAACTGCTCTGTCCCCGGGGGCCAGGGGTGAGGCCAGGGCTGAGCTGGGCGGTGCGGGTGGTGGCTGGGACATACCCTGTCCAGGGAGATGTGGGAGATCTGGAAACGCAGAATGATGACCCAGATGAGTCCCAGGATGAGGGTCTGGTCTCCATCCACGATGTTCTCTGGCCCAATGAGAGGTATTGGCACCTGCAAGCACAGCTAGCTGGGTTGAACTGTGAAGCCCATGTACCAGAGAAGACTGAGTACCCAAAAGTTGGGGGGCCTGCTGCCAGATGGGAGGGTCCTGGAATCCAACCTGTCCCAGGAGGTCCCCAAGGAAGGAAGAGGCAGGGCACAATGCCACACAGGTGAAGACTTTCTAAATGGTTGCTGTTTTGGACTCAAGTCCTTCTCAGCAAAACCCCAGCCTGGTGAAATGGGCTGGACCCCCAGGGTGGGGGATCTCTCTATGTGGTGTACAGGTAAATGGGGGCTGAGATCAGTGGTTCTGCCATAAGGGTTGGAAATAAAGGCGCATCATAGTCAATATATGGGCTCAGGAGACAACAGCAAAAGTCGGCCTCTGCCTCTCAGGGCATATGGAGGTGCTTGGGAGCACTTCAATCTCAGCCCTCTTCCTCAGTGGTCCATCTCCTGGTAAAAAGGCAGATGCCCAAGCTCCACCCAATCAGACTCTCGTGGGCCAGGGCCCAGGATTTGCATTTGGACAAACTCCTCAGGTGGTTTTCCTGGGCACTAAAGTTGAAAACCTGCTGCCCTAGATCTTGCCCGCATGGACAGGGAGGAGGAATGAATGAGGGGGGAAAGGAACAGAGTAAACATCAAAGCCTCATGGGACCTGGGCCCCTTCACCCTCTGGCTCTGCCTTCCTCTCCTGGACCACAGCGCTCCAAGGCCTGTGGGATTCTGGCTGTTCCTTACGGTTTTAGGCACAGGCCTTGGGGCGTTTGTACTGGCTATCTCTGCTGTCTAAAAATATTGTCCCCAATAGCCACATGGCTACTTCCCTCCCTTCTTCTAAGTCTTTACCAAATACCACTTTTTCGAGGGTGTTTTCAATAGCCACCTTATGTCAAATAGAAGCCCAGGGACTATTCCTCCTCCTCAAACACACGTGCTCAATCCCCTGACTCTGCTTGGGTGGGGATCTTGGTTTTCTCTTATGTCTCTTTCTCTTTTTCTCTCCCTAGTAGAGTGGCTGGCATATAGTGGTAATGGATATAGATGCACTGAATGGGGCAGAAAAGGGGAGGCTCTCTGTAAGACCTGGCGGGAAGCTGGCTTCAGCCAACCACCTGCCTGGTAGAGGGGCTGCATCCCTGGGTATCACCTGGGGTCCAGCCGGTGCTCAGCCTTCCTCTCCTGGCACACCTGAGCCCTTCGGCATTCATCTCAGCTTGGAGCCGGAGCAGCTGGGGGGTGGGGTGTTGGAGTCTGCTATACCAGCTTGTGAAGTTTGATCTTCTCACTCTGTACTTAGTGATATCACACTGGTAGCTTGGAATCAGCCGTGGTGGAATCAGCCGTAGCAATCAATGCCAAGGAAATTAGCAAATGCTACGAATGAGGGCTTTTACTCCCCCTGTGCAGAGAGCTGGTTGTTAAACATTTACCAGCATCCACTGAGCTGAGTTCAAATCAACTGTCTTTCCTGCCCCTTGCAGCCAGGTCTGGGCTTTGATGACTGTGGTCCTGGATCCTGGCATGAATTGCCCAGCAAATAACACGGTCTCCAGAAGCGAGTGAATCCCACGTTTTGCTCATGAACCCTGTTTTGGGGCAGCAGTATGTGGAGTGGAGACAAGGCTGTTACCTTCATAGACTATGTGACTATAGTGACATGCTGTGCTCGAGGGGAGCTGCAGAGCCTCTGACAAGGGCCACGGGGAGCCCACTCTACCCAGCTATCCGGAGGGAAGGTGTTTGGCTCACAGGCTATGGTCCCTGAGACTGAAAAGGGCCTGGGATCTTGTGGCTGTCAGCTTTCTGTTCCTCCCTGGGCTTGGGGACAGCAGTGCCCCCATCCCTAGCTTTGGTTTCTAACTGCCCTGGCCTCTCTCAGGCATGCCAGGCCGTGGGGGGCCATGACCTTCGCCCTGGACGTAAGTGACAGGCACACACACTCAAGTTCAGCCTAGCCAGCTCCAGCTCAGAGATTTTGCAGGCTCTAGGAACAGCCACCTCATGGGTTCCGGACCTGAGGCCGGGAGCCCTGTGGGCTTCCCCAATCCTGGCTGTCAGTATAAAGGACCCCTGCCTAGCCCCCGATGCTGGCCATGAGGGTCTTTCCATGGCCATGAAGTTTTGCCTCCTTTTAATGACTCTTTCTTTGGCTGGTCTCTTTCTTTCAGGAGACTGTGGCTCCCTCCTGCTTGCTGTGGTCCTGCCAGCTAACTGATCCAGCTTCACCAAAGCAGACCTGTACCTCTTGCCTCTGCCGCCTGGCTCAGTGTCCCGGGCTCTGCTCCCATGCCCTCCTCTCAGCCTGCCTCCCACAGCCCCGCATCCGGGCTCTGCCGGCCCATGGACCATGGGTCTTGGCTGGTAAATTATTTCCTTATATAGGAAAGGAGAAAGTTAAGAATCCCACAATTCTCTCCCTGCAGGCAGAGGTGCGTTTCAGTCTTGCCCATACGATGACAGCTGTCCCCACTCCAGCCAGTCTGGTGCTCTCCAAGCTGGGAGTGCTGTTCAAGCAAGGGCTTGACTTTCTGGACCTCTGTATCCCAGCCACTATGCCTAGATTCAGGCTCCAGATCCTCTGCTCTGCCCCGACCAGCCCAGTAAAGATGATCTAGGAGCCCAGCTGAACCCCTCTGTCTGCCCCAGCACCTGGCCCAGAAGCCGTCTCCCCAGCCCCCACCTTGGCCTTGAGGAAAGCAAGAGCGCGGCTGCTGTTCTCCAGGAAGTGCGCCCTCATGCGGCCCCGGCTGGGGGGTGGCAGGGCCTCCCCGGAGATGAGCTCTAGCAGCCGAAGTAGGTGGGTGCCATCAGCCAGCTCTGTGTACAAGTTCTGGATCTTGATAGCCACCTGGAAGGGGCGGGGGGGGGGTGGGGAGGCACAGGGTCAGCCTTCCCCAGCTGCCCGGCCTATCCCCAGCCCCTGGGAGGTGCAGCCCAGAGCAGCTTCCTTGGTTTCAGGTGGAACAGTAGAGGCGGGCTGCGGGCTGCCGGGCACACCCCGATGCACTCACCCGGCCGTGCTGGAAGATGTTGTTGATCCAATTAGTGAAAGTCTTCTCCTGCATCCGCTTGTGCTGTGCCTGCAGCTTGCGAATGTGGCTGGTCTCGTACGCGGAGTCCATGGTGGGACGGGACTGGGACAGCTGCCCTGCGGCTCTGGTGCTGGCCTCCTGCTAAAGGTTCCCGGTGGCCCCAAGGAGCTGCTGGGGACTGTGGGGCTGACCAGCCAGCAGGCCTGCAGCCCTTTAGGGATGAGAGGTTACTGGATATTTCTCTAAGCCAGAGATGTTGAGGGGCATGGAGGTTGGAGAAGGAGTGTGACGGTCCCCACGTTTGGAGGGGCGGGTTGTGGTTTAGGGCCCAGCCAGGTAAAGTTCTGGAGCTCCTGGCTGGTGCCCTGTGCTTGAATGCCTCAGAGCCCTTTGCCGCACCCACCCCACTTTCCAGATTCCTTGGGGCACGGGAACTAGCTGCTGTTCCTCGAGATGAAAAGGGCAGGCGGGGTAGGGGGAAACAAGAAACTCACCTTGGCGATGTCTGTGCCTGGAAGGGACCCTACTGGACAGATGGAAACAGCAGATAACAGGGGCTGCGTGGGGAGGGAGAGAACCACAGGAGAGGCCAAGGCTGGAGCTGGGACCACGCCATGGCCCTCCTCTTGAGCCATGGGGCAGGGGTGACGCCACACAGCAGGCTTTGTCCTCCCACCTGCCAAAGGGTGGGGCCTGGACTGGGAGGGGGTGGCTCAGGAATGCTGTAGCCTGTGGTCCCAGGATGGCCTCCTTCATCCTCCCCCACCCCCCACTTCGGATGCTCCCAGTGTCAGGTGGGGGTCCTGGCTGTCAAGTCACTGAGGCCTATGGGAGCACCCCGAGCTGGCTCTGGGTGGGAGTGCCATGGGGGTGCTGTTGTCCAGGTAAATGGCACCCACATAGCAGAGCCCCTAGTCAGAAGCTTCTGCACCCACTTCCCAGTCTGGGACTGCCCTTTGGCACCCCTGCAGGGCCTCTTTATGAGCACCCACAAGGGTAGGGATGGGAGGGAGCACACTGGCACGCCTGTCCTGTCCAGGGGAATGCCACCATAGAGGGAGAGGAGTCCTAGGACTTGGGGCTTGGCCAGGGCCCAACTGTGGGTGCTCCCTCACGCCCAGGGGCCACTTTCTGAAGGGGGCTCTCCCTGGGAAGGGATAACTTGGAGATGCAAAGGGTGTGATAGAGGGATAAAGGGAATGGTAGAGTCTCCTTCAAAGCCAGGGACAGAGTGTTCACTTTTGGGGGTTTTATCTGGGTCTTGGGGCTCAGGGCAGGGGCTATAGAGGGAGCCCACAGGCAACTCTCCCTCCCTCCCTCCCTGAGCAATTATTTTTTTAAAAGATTTTATTTATTTATTTGACAGACAGAGATCACAAGTAGTCAGAGAGGCAGGCAGAGAGAGAGGAAGGGAAGCAGGCTCCCTGCTGAGCAGAGAGCTGGATGCGGGGCTTGATCCCAGGACCCTGGGATCATGACCTGAGCCAAAGGCAGAGGTTTTAACCCACTGAACCACGCAGGTGCCCCTCTCCCTGAGCAATCTTGAACTGCAGGCCAGAGAGGGTTCTCATTCGGGTGGCTTCACAAAATATTCTGGCTAACTTCGGGGTCATAGTCACTGGTCTGGGGTGGGTGTCTGTGGGTTCATCCAGCAGCCCCAGAGACTCCGAGAGGAGATGCCATACTCCTCAGGCAGGTGTCCTGGGCGGCCAAGGCTGGTGAGAGGAACAGCGGCCACAGCCTGCCCTCCAGAGCTGGGTGGGACAGAGCACTCTGGAACCCTGGGGCTGTGGTTGGGAATGAGGGCATGGTGCTCCCAGGGTGGCGACAGCTCCCCTCATCTGAGAGAAGTTTCCTCCCGTTGCCCTCTCCCTGTGAGGTCCCTCCTGCCACTGGCTTCCCAATATCGGAGTGAGCCCAAGCATCCTCCTCGCTCACAGCCCCAGATCCAATCAGTCCTCAGTGGCAGCTGCTCCGTGCTCCCCAGAACCCCTCAATCTACCCTCCTACTCTGCTTGCACTGTCCCTGCATGGCCCTATCAGCATTCCCCCACTTGACATCTTGCCCGCACATCAGCCTATGCACAGTTCCCCAGTTTACCTCCCAGAGCACAACTCTGCTCATGCCTATGAAGACTCCCCATCGCCTCAACTGGACCAGCGCTTTCCCGCCCATATTGGGGTTCAGCTGTTCTTTCGGCTTAGAATGTCCCTTCTGTTCTTCATGGTCCACATTTTCCTATCCTATCAGCCCCAGTTAAAAATCCTGCTCCTTCTAGTAGGTTCCCTGCCACCTGCCCTCTTGTTCCCAGTTTGTCTCTCCTCCTATCAAGAGCCTTGGCCCAGGGTATCTTGTATGATGTGACTACCAGAGGACAGGCTGGAGCTGTGTGATGCTTTGAACACAGACCTCAACAGAACTTGTCGTATGAGGTTGTTGAGTGGGGCTGGGGGACTGCTCGTCTTCCTCATCTCAGATGCCTCTAAAGCCATTGCACATGCGGCAAGGCCTGGCTCCTCTTTCGCTGCCACTGATTGCAGCCCCTGCTTAAATGAGAATCCCTTGTTAGTCAGTACCTAGTTTTGAGTTATCTATGTGGTAACTAAGATCTCAAGTCAAACAGATTTAAACAACATAAAAAAGATTTAAACAACATAAAAGTCCCAGAGAACTGAAATGTCTGGGAAGAGGAGGACTTTAGGCGAGGTTTGATCCAGCAGTTCAGATGATGCTTCCACAGGCCTGGACTCCCTCTGCCTTTCTCTATGCTTCCTTCACCTTCATGTTCCAGGAGGTGGTTGCTGCCAGCCTAACCTCGCTCCTCTACCCCCAGTAGCTCTGGGCAGTCCACTCAATGCCATTGGTATTGTACTAATGAGTTCACTTCTCTACACTGCATGGTTCAGAGAAGAGAGAACATCTCTCTCAAGAGTTTGAAGAGGAATCTGAGGGGCTTGGCTCTCATAGGCTTGAATTGAGCCACATGTCCATTGCTGAACCAATTTTTGTGATGGGAAGCGGGGCAGGGAGGATGAAATACTCTCATTGGCTGAGCCAGTCAGGACCTACCCTGGAGAGGTGTCTATTTCACCCAAACCTTGTGGCTCAGAAACAGGGTGGGGAAGTAGGGAGTGCTCTGCAAAGGAAATTCTGGTTCTGGATCACCGCAAGGGTAGATGGGTGACAGTAGGAAAAACCCAGATGTCTGTTATATGGGGGTGTGACAAGAGGCAGGAGCAGCGCCAGCCACCAGGGGGCGCCAACCTTACCACTCCTGCACCTTCAGGCACAGGGGCTTGCCTCTGAGCTGGAGAGGACGAGGCAGCAGGGATCCAGCTCCCTTGAGTGTGCTCAGTGGTGCCCTTCCCAGCCTCACAAGGCCCCCACCCCCCATGATTCCTCCATCCTGGTCTCCAGTCATCCTCACCTGGGGTCTGCTCCCAGACCTGGTCTCTGCCCCCAGCAGATGGAGCTGCTTTCCAGCTCAAGAAGCCCAGCTTTGGGAGTCTCCCAGCCTAGAGGACATAGGAAGAGCTGGGAGTCATAGGGATAGCATACTGAAGGGGCACACCCTCCCCCCTAACTCCTCTGCTTCATTTCCACTAGATCCCTGCTTTACTTTTTTTTTTTTTTTTGAGGATTTTATTTATTCGAGAGAGCACAAGCAGGGGGAGCACCAGGCAAAGGGAGAGGGAGAAGCAGACTCCCCACTGAGCAGGGAGCCCGATGTGGGACTCTATCCCAGGACCCTGGGATCATGACCTGAGCCGAAGGCAGATGCTTAATGACTGAGCCATCCAGGCGCCTCCCCACCCTGCTGCCCCCGGTCCCCACGCTTTACTCCTGAAGACAACTGGGTCACTGGAAAACCAGAACCAATGGAGGAAAGGTAGTAAATTTTTCAGTTTATTGATCAACAGATTGTGTCTTCTTTTTCGGTTTGACATTTCTAAACACGATTACAAAAAAATAGAAGCATTGTGTATTAACTGCATTGGCTAATAGACATGTAACTTAACACACTCTTAAATTAGGCCCGTGTTTACCTGAATAAACTCAGTGGTTATCTGTCCTAAGAATGTTATTTCTCTGCTACATTCCTCAGAGGAAATAAAGAGCACCTCTGTTAACCACTTTCCTTCTCTTCAAGGCAGTTTGCCTGGGGTACTACTCTGAGCATCATGAAGGAGTGTAACGGTGCAAAGTGGGGAGGCCCCTGTGGGGGCTGTCGGGCCATGACTAGTTTCTTAGCCCCCCGGCTGGGCAGTGGGCTGCAGTAAGACATGCCCGGTGGGCGGGCGGCTCCTCAGGAGACCCCACGGAGCATGGCAAAGGGCTGTGGTCAGACGACTGGGGGTCAGGGCTCTGCGGAGGTTTCCCCTGTGGGCTGGTAATGGGGGGGGGTGTTAAGAAGAGGGTAGGAGGCATTGGCTTCTCCACACATACTCTTTGACCCGCCTGGACATGCAGTCCCGTGATCCAGAATTTAATTCCTCAAAGGCCCACCACCATCTTGCAGGAGGAACCACAGCTCCAGATGGGAAGACACTATAGCTGCGTCATGACGAGTGCTCCGAGGAGAACCTAGTCCAGCCCCAGAAAGGCGGAAGCCAGCTGAATGCATGCCCCTCCCCATCGCAGGGGGACCCCCGGGCCATCCCCGGGTGCGGGTGAGGAAGGAATCCACATAGGATGCTGGGCTGGAGCGTGAGGCTGTTGCAGGCTGGATGTCTGCATGTTGCCATGAAACCAGAGGGTTTTGAGAGGTATTGGTGCACTGTTTCTTTGCACATTGGTTCAGGAGGGCCTCATCAGCAGGCTTCCAGCTTGCAAGCTGACTTTGGGAGGAGGAGGCTGAAACTGCTTTCCTCTTACACTCGGGGCTGCAGAGGTTTGTTACGTGGGACCCGGGGCTGTAGAGTCAAGATTCTTCGATCTTCTTCTGTGGAATTGTGGAGAGCACGGCGTCTCACAGTGCTAGGGTTTACCTACCTCCGCCCTCCTGCCCAGCTTGCAAACTCTGTGGAGAGGCTACTTTTTAAAATTGGGGTGGTGTGGGGAGGGCAGTGCGGTCAGGCAGTGTGAACAGAATTCTAGAGGGCTCTGCTGTCCCCCAGCCCTGCTGCATGGGGAGGCAGGATAAGGGGCATTTTGGACACAGACTCAAGGAACTTGGTGCAGGTCCTGGGAACATGGTCCCCATCCTTGGCCGCCATTCCTGAGGTTTTCCAGGGCTTTTCTTTTCAAAGTTCTTAATTAACTTTTCATGATGAATGACTTCATGTTTTAAGAGAAGATGTTAAGAAAAATGGGCAAGGGATTTCCTTTTTTTTTTCTTCCTCAGCAGGGAAAGGAGGCAACTGCCAGATGTCACCTGACAGCATGGGGGTGGCAATCACAGTGCCACCAGAAGTTTCCTTCCGCAAAGAAAGCAGAAACCTCAGTCTGCTGCAAGCTTTCCTATATGTCTCTGCATAGACAAAACTTGCCTCATCTGCCTATATACCCAATGGCAAGTACCAAGAAAACATACTCACACAGTGTATGTATACATACGTATATCTTTATGAAGGATGACTGAGAAGAATTAAAGGAGCAGGATAATTCTCAATGGAAAATCAGTGAACCCTGGCATCTCTAAACCTTTGGATCAATGAATTCTCTCTCCCCTCTGCTTTGCCCTTTGGTGGACTCCCTTGTGGGCACACACTTGGGCAGTCCTCATGCTTTCACCAAACCATCTGCTTGCATCATAGTGCTGACATACACCTTTCTTGGTTATGTTTCTGATTAATTTAAAATTAATTTAATTTAAAAGTGCTCATTAAGATTAAAAATCACATTATGAATTTATTTCTCTTCAAGTGACATTATTTAGAAAGTGAACTAGGGAGTGTGGGGACTGGCCTCTGGATTAAAGCTTCCCCAAAATAAAAATTTTAAGTCTGCATTTCTGCCCCCAATGTTACAGGGGATATCAGAAAAAGAAAAAAAATATGTGGTTTTTGGAAGGCTTGGGCGGGACTGTGATGATTTCCTTTCCTTTGGGGCCATGTGGCTATCCCAGTTTTGTGCCTCTCTTTTGTACTGCATGAATAATAATGAAGTGATTCCGGAGCTGCAGCCCACAGAGGGAGTGGTGGCAGTGAGAGTTACCTGTCTCTACCTCCCTCTGACAGGCATCTGGGCGAGTGGACCAGACAGCTTTATACCGAGACTGAGAGAGAGAGCACTCAGGAACCAAATCCTGCCTTGTGATGGGCAGGCACCATATGAACTCACAGCCTTTTGAAGAAAAGTTTTCATATGAAAGATTCTGTCCTGTTTCTGTATAAAGGCTTTTCCTGTAAGAAAGAAAAACTGGACATAATAAAAATGCCAACTTTTTTTTAACTAAAAAATAGTGTCTAAAGCTAGAGAATGACCTTTTCTACCTGGCAGCCTGGGGTGGGCTCGCCTTGTATTCCCCTTATGTCCCTAGGCCCAGCACACAGCAGGCACCAAGACGCGGGTTTAACTCCCTCCATTGACCAAGGAGCCTTGGGGAGGTGTCACCACACTAACTGATGGCTGCAGAGAACCATCTCTTTCTTTTACTGTGGTTTGATTATGATCAATAGACTTTGCTACAAATTATTGGACAGACCTGTAAGAAAAGCCAACCTTCAGACTTTGACATGACTTGAATACCAGAAATCTTGCCAGGGGCTAATAAAGTTTCTGAGTTCCAAATTCCTAACCAAATGTAACTCTGTGGGGCAGGGTCTGGGGTGGGGGTAGCTCTGGTTGGATTAGTCAGGAGGGTGCTGGTTATCAGAGATGCTCTCCGCTGGCCCGGCTGCCTGTCCTGCTTGAGCCTGCAGGGGTAGATGGGGGCAAACACAGGCACAGACTCGGGGGGAAGCAGTCTTCTCTTTGGTAGACGGCCTGGAGAGAAGAGAAACCTTCTGTGCTGTTGTTTTCCACTCTCAATACAGCAGGAAATGAAATAAATAAGATCAACTTTGTTCCCTCCCAGTACGCTCTAAGGGACAGACAGGAGCCAAGGCAGATGCGCTGTGCTGTGTGGCCCAGCACAGGCTTGCTGGCTCTGGAAAGGCCCTCAGCTCACTCCCTGGGGTTGTGGGATTTTATCCAGCCTGCCTCCTGTCTACATCTCTCCAGCCTTCCAAGGACTCTTTGGTCAATCTCTCCTTTTTCTCAACCCTTCCATCTCCTTATCCACCCCCTCCTCCCAACATTTGAATAGAAACTCAGGAATTTTCGAGGTGAAAGAACCTCATCTAGTGTCCTGTGTCTGCCCTTCCCATTCCACAGGTGGGGGAACTGAGGCACAGAGAGGGCGGTGCTGTGGCCAGGGTCAGTGAGTCAGTGGCAGCACGGGCCTCGGGCCCAGGCCCTCCCGCCCTCATTCCCTACTGCCCATGGCCTGCCCTGAGAGTGGCCCGGCCCTCAGTCGGCCTTCGGCATGGACTTCCTGTGGGAGGGGGGCACGAGGTGGGGGGGCAGGCTGTTGGGCAGCTCGTAGCCATCAAGCTTGATCTTGATGAGGTGCTTGGCCAGAGCGAACTCCTCTTCATCCAGCATGCCGTCACAGTCACAGTCGGCCAGCTTCCAGATCTTGCCCAGGACACTGTTGGGCAGCTTGGATGTCACCATTTCCTTCTTGGCGTTGACTCCCGATATCTTGCCATTGACGGGTGACAGGGTGTAGAAGAGCTCATCGTAGACGGGCTTGTCTTTGGCCACAACCCACTCCTCCTCATCTGCGCCCTCCTTGGCGCCCTCCCCGTAGCCCTGGTTGAAGGGGCCCTCGGTGGTGCCGTCGAAGGCCCCGCCTTGCACAAGCTGTGTGGGCATGCTGCTCTCCTCCTGGCTGATGAGGTTCATCAGGGACGAGATCTTGCTGCTCAACATGTTGTCCACTGCCTCGATCAACTTGGGCTTCAGCGAGTGGAACCTGGTGAAGTCATAGTTCTCCAGCTGTTCCTGCAAGAGGAGAAACCACAGAGTTGGTCACAGGCCCTCGCTTCAGGAAGCAGGCCAGGAGAGGGAGGGCAGCAGGCAGAACTGTCCTGTAAACAGACATCCCATCCCGGGGCTGCTCCGGAGCTCTCTATTTGCTGGAGTCCCCACATCTGAATCCACCAGATCCAGGATTGGCTTATGGAACAAGATGCAGGGAAGACAACAATTTTTTACAGCAACCAATCTTTGGCTGGAAGTCATGTGAGGGATAGCAGTCCCCTAAGGGCTTTCTGACACCTTGCCCTTTTTTTTTTTTTTTTGGTGCTCTAGAGATTCAACATCTTTTTTTTTTTTTTTGAAGATTTTTATTTATTTGACAGAGAGAGATAGGCAGAGATATAGGCAGAGAGAGGGGGAAGCAGGCTCCCCGCCAAGCAGAGAGCCAGATGCAGGACTCGATCCCAGGACTCTGAGATCATGACCCGAGCTGAAGACAGAGACTCAACCAACTGAGCCACCCAGGTGGTGATTTTTATCTTTTAAGGTGATCTAATGACACACTTCAGTTGATCTTTACAATAATGCTGGGAGCAAAGAGGGCAGGGGTGAATAACCCTGTTGGATGCATAGCCCGTGGGGTGTTCTGACAGAGCCAAAACGAGAGCCCATGGCTTCCTGCCCCTTGACGAATGTTCTTTTGTGCTGTAACATGAAGCTGTGTCAAAGGGTCTTTTTAGGTAAAACAACTATTTAAGAATGTTGTTTTTGGATCAGTTAAAAAGTGTCATTTAAGGTACAATTAAGTAAAAGTTGAAACTGCTGAATGGGAGAAGAGTAGGGATGGGGAGGGTGAGTAGAGATCCAGCCGGTAGGGCTGAGTATCACTAGTCCGGGCAGGGCAGGTCTCGGCATCACTTGCCAGGAGAACGGGCCCATCAACAGACAGAGTGGCAGGAACACGTGCACCGCGGAGGGCCCTGGGACACAGCAGTTGCCCAACTTGGACAGGAGCCAACTGTAGATGACACATAAGCTCTGTGGATGGTTCTGTAGAAACAGTCCCTCCTACCTTGGTTCTCCTTGGTTACT
The DNA here is from genome assembly GCF_902655055.1 of Lutra lutra. NCBI lineage: Eukaryota > Metazoa > Chordata > Mammalia > Carnivora > Mustelidae > Lutra > Lutra lutra. The sequence continues at coordinate 61,474,447 of NC_062284.1, forward strand.
TTGCCTCGCATCCATCCATTTATCCATCCATCCATCCATCCACCCATCCATCCTTCATCCATCGACCCATCCAACATTTACTGGCCATTGGTATTACCAGGCCCTGTTTTGGAGTCTGGGGATAATATAATGATGAGGAGCCAATCTCTGCCCTCAGGGAGCTTATGCTCTAAGAGAGGGAAAACATTCTAGTTTTTTTAGCTCCTGCCTACTTTCAAAAAGGGTTTGACTTAGCTTACAATGGAAAAATGATAACATGAAATAGAAGAGAGTCATTAGAAAAGGAAAAGCTAAGTAATTAAAGGGGAGAGGAAAGTACCATCACATCAGACTTCAAAGGTGAGAAAAGCTACCGCTCCTCAGAAGCCGTGGCTGGGGTCCTGGGGGGCACACCCTCTCACGGCCTGAGGGAAGAAACCATCTGTTCGTTGTAAGAGACATGATTTTCTGAATTGTGACAGTTACCTGGGGCCTTTTCTGATCTTTGAAAAATGTTTTCAACAACAGTTTTGCTGAATAAATGCAGAAAGTTCCAGATAAAGAAGTTTTAATATGGGCTTTATGTGAAATATTTCTGTTAGGAAAATTCTAGAAGGCCAGCAAGAGGCTGTCCAGGTGTGCAATTTCCTGGAGATGAGGTAGGAAGACCCTTGAGTAGAAGAGGTTTCACTCAGACCTCACTGTTCTGGGCAGAAGTAATGTGACGGGCAATTGGTGGGGGTAGGGGGAGCAGAGCTTTGTGCAATCATAAATATCACAACTTTATTGTAAAAATTTGGGGAAAAAAACTGATAGATAAAATAAAAAATTTAAATCACTTATAATTCCATCCCCCAGCAATAACTTCTGCTAACTTTCTTTGGGCACACATTGCTAGCCATTTTTATAAATGTGTGCACGTATACGTGCGCGCATACGCACACACACACACACACACACACACACACACTCTTTTTAACTGAAATAAGACCACACTGTTTGACAATTTGCATTTTTAAGAAAAAATGTATCACATCTTTCCCTGATAATGATTGTTATAAACCTTATTCCTAAGACCCATACAACACTGAATGGTCCAGCTGGGCCATTCCTCATTTACTCTATCCTGTGTGGTGGACGTGTTTCCATTGGAGAGTCAAAACTGTGGTGTCCAGAGGGTGCCAGTAGGACAGACATTCTGTGCTGTTACTTAGAAGGGCAGCCCTGAGCTTCAGATGGATGGACAGAGTTAAAAGCTAAACAGCTCGTTGGATGTGTAGAGAGGCACCTCCAACACTCTTCTCAGTAGCAAACTATGACCCCTTCAAACCATGCAGGGCCAGGCTGGGCTGATTTCCTGCAGGCAGCCTGTGCCCCGCTGAGAGCCGCAGGGTGGTGCAGGTCTGGTTTCTAAACCCCTTCCCATTTGTGTGTCGTCTGTCCTCTCCAACAGACCAGGGTCACCTGTATGGTGCTCCAACACCAGGACTCAACAACGTTCCCGACACTTCGGGCTCTAACTGCCACTCGCTTGGTCAGCCAGGGGAATGGAGAAGAGAAAGCCCAGGAGGAGGAGAGCGGGCAGCCTACACAAAAATCCAAGTGCTGCTGGGGTAAACAAGTCTGGATTCCCCTGGGTGCACAGACACCTACCCTCCTGCTTCATGAATGGGCCTGAGTTCTGAGCACACACAAAGCCCCAGTGTCTGGCCAAGCAGACGAAGGAGGGTGGTGTCTGCCCGAACTTTCCACCCTCCTGCGGGGTACGTGCATTCAGACGGCAAACCTCTGGAAAGCTGGCAAGGGGGAAATGGCCACGTGGTTGCAAGGGTGGACAGGAAGTAACAGCAGCAGCCACCCCTTGCCTGGAGGGTGCAGAGGAAACAAACCCTATACTCTCATCCCAAGGCCTGACAAGGGAGTATGGGGTCTGAGTTAAACCGCCGCCATCCCTGCCCTCCACCGAGTTCGCTCCAAAAAGACATCTTTGTATTGGGATGAATACACACTGGGGAATTTAAAGATTGACCCGTCAACAATTGCCTCCATCGAAGCCACCAAGCCCGGGATCCTGGAACTTCTCCCTCCCAAGGCACAAAGGTCAGTTCCTGGCCGGGTCTTTGCTGGCCTCCCTCTTGCCCACTCACTCCCGGCATTCACCAGAAGCACTTTCCCAGTTTCCAGCTGGGCTGAGCAGGTGGGGAGGGCTCTGCTGCCCTCTGCTATGGGAACGCAGCCAGCTGGTCAGCCAACGGGGGCGCATTCTCAAAGGAGGGAAACTGAGTCTGCGCTCCAAGGGGCCTTGCTCGTGTTCTCCTTCTCCAGTTTGGACCCTGCTGTGTGGTTAAATCAGATTCCCTCCCGGAAGGAGGCAGGGCAGACGCGGGCTACTTCACTAGCAGGTCACGGGCCTCTCTCAGCACCACATAAAGGCCTTCAATACAGTCAGATCATTGCTTCCACTGAGTCACCCCAAGCAGCGTGGTCTGTGAGGACACAGGGAGATCAGAGACAAAGCTGGCCTCGGGGAGCTCTCTGAGTGGCCCTCAGATGCGCAAAGATCCTAACAAAGTTATCTCCCAGCTTGTGTCCCCACTGCCGTCCCAGATGTGGTGGATGAGAGGAGGAACACCTGTGCTGGAGGGGAGGTCAGATGCTCCACAGAATCTAAGACGTTGGAGACCCCGGCCCCCACCATCAACCCCCACAAAGCTTCCTGGGTGACAGCAAACTAGTTCGAAGTGTCAGGTGATGGTAAGCATCCAGGCCTGCTTTGTCTCCTGGGGAGTCCCTGAAGGGGCTGGGGTGCTGTGGTCAGCACCTGGCCAGCTTCCCAAGGAAGCGTCCCCATCTCTCTACAAGCTGTGTGGGTGTCAGGGTGAGGTCAGGGTCCCAGAACGTCACTACCCCGCCAGCCTGCTTGGATAGAAACACACACTAACTTACCAAGGAGCTCATCTAACTATACATGGGGCACCTGCTACGTGGCAGGGGCCAGGGATATGGTGGTGCCCAGGACGTGGGTCCCTGGCCTCCTGGAGCCTCAGGAGGGAGAGAGTTGCTGAGTGAATCAATGAATTACAAGGGAGCACAACAGCTGTTTGTTTGTTGTGCTGTTTGCTCACGGATTTATCCCAGGGGCCCAGAACAGTGCCTGAGACGGTACACTTAATATTTCTTGGTGAGTGAACGAATGAACATGGGTGAATGGGGGGTACCCGTCAGGATGCACTCCTCGCTCCAAAGGCTGGGGGCTCTCAGGTGTCTGCTGATGGTGCTAAGTAAGGCCTCTCCTGAGATGCTAGTTAAGGGGCCCATACTTCCTTGTCTTCTTCCCCAGGGACTGCCCCTCTGCTCCAACTTGGAGAGGCCTGGTTTCCTCTGACATGGTTGAGCCAAGGCTAACATGGCTATGAGAAGCTCTGGTTGGGGGCGCACTACCGGCCTTATGGGACTTCACCTGGGACAGGCCTGTGGGTCCTATAAAGGAGGCTTACAGAGGCTTCCTGCTGGGCTCGGCGATGCCTCAGGCCTTGGGAGTGGCCCCTTCTTGTGGGTGGGGTGCTGTGCTCGCTCAAGAGGCTAATGAGGCCATAGTGTGCACTGTGTTTTTCTTCATACCTTTCATTACAATCAAGAAGCCAATTTCCCTTAAAAAAGATCTGAAGGATGCAAGGAGATCACTGTCCCTCAGTTTGGTCACGAGGTACAGAGCATAGCCAAAGGGCATGAAGGCGGGCCTGCCCAGGAAGACCGCTCCAGAGGCCCCTCAGCCCTCCAATTAGCCATCTTGTGATTAAACACCCCCACCCCCCAATTCATCTTCTGAGTACGGGACTACCTATTTCATTTCTGGAAGAAAAAAAGGTGTTCTGGATTTATTTTGAAGCCAGCTAAGTCGTACCTGACCACCTCATATATCCCACATGCTCTTACCACCTTGAACCCTGCCATCTCAACAGGAAGTATGGCCCACTCCTATGCTAGTGTGTCCTTTATAGAAAGGGTTTATGCTGTGGAACTCCCCAGGGCCAAAGCTTCCCCTCCTGCTCCCTGTTGATCCTTGTCCCACCGCTCTGTCTCTCCTCCTTTGATGCTTTTCTGAGGCAACCAGGCAGCTCAGCCGCCCACCTTCCAGGGGCATATCTCCTACTGCTCTTCCTCTAGCCCCATCCTTCTCGGTGGCTCAGGGCAGAAGATGGTACCTGGAGGTCTCCAGGGTGTGGCCGAAGCACCCCCATGGTAGGCTCCCACAAGTTCTCACTGTACTCGTAGGCTGGTTTTCCTCCTGGGAGAGTCCTGTTTCTGAGAACCCACATCTCCATCAAATGTGGGAAGACAAGAAAGAATCCAAGAGGACGATGTGGTTTTTCTTTACCTGGCCTGCCTCACTAGCTATGGGCATCTGAGTTTGTGTGGCCTGCTTTCCAGGGAGAATAGTGGGCTCTGGTGCAGAGATGGGTTCTTGCTCTGGACAAAATGATGGTCAGTTTGGCTGACCATTTTTATTTAAATTCAATTTAGTTAACATGTAATACATTATTAGTTTTGAGGTAGAATTTAGTGATTCATCAGTTGCATACAACACCCAGGGCTCATGACATCACGTGTCCTCCTCAATGCCCATCACCCAATTACCCTATTCCCCCCACCTCCCTCCCTCCCATCCAACAACCCTCAGTTTGTTTCCTAGAGTTAAGATTCTCTTATGGGGCTGCCAGGGTGGCTCAGTCGGTTAAGCAACTGCCTTCAGCTCAGGTCATGATCCCAGGGTTCTAGGATCCAGTCCAGCATCAGGCTCCATGCTGAGGAGGGAACCTGCTTCTCCCTCTGCCTACAGCTCTCCCTGCTTGTGCTCTCTTTCTCTGACAAATAAATACATAAAATCTTAAAAAAAAAAAAAAACACACAAGAGTCTCTTATGGTTTGCCTCCATCTCTGTTTCTATTTTTCCTTCCCTTCCCCAATGTTCATCTGTTTTGTTTCTTAAATTCTACAAGAGTGAAATCATATGGTATTTGTCTTTCTCTGACTTATTTCGCTTAACATAATACCCTCTAGTTCCATCTACATCGTTGCAAATGGCAAGTTCTCATTCCTTTTGATGGCTGAGTAATATTCCATCGTAGAAATTTACTTCTTGAAATATGTCCCTTTTTGGTTCAATGTTTTGGGGAGGCAGGCAATCTCTGTTTTATTCACAGAAGCCTATTATCATGGATCACAATTAGGAAAATGCATTCATTGCATTCTCTATCCTTTTTTTTTTTTTTTAAGAGGGGGTGGGGTAGAGGGAGAGACGGAATCTTAAGCAGGCTGCACAGCCAGGGCGGAGCCAGACGTGGGGCTTGATCTCACAACCCTGAGATCATGACCCGAGCCGAAATCAAGTTGGACGCTTAAGTGACTGAGCCACCCAGGCGACCTATGTTCTCTATCCTAAACCATGAAACCCTCATGCGTACCCAGCAACCAGCCAGACAAGGTGGTGTTGCCTCTCCCTTAGACCCATGAGGCTACAATGAGCTCCCAGTACCTGCATTGCCTTGACTTCTGGGAAGTCCCCGGCAGAAATCTGGTATTCTCGCTGCAGCTGTAGATAGATTTCTGGCAATCTGCTGATAAGCTCTCTCTTCTTGTTTTCCTTTCCGAATACGCTCGGCATCTCCTTCTTCAGGTGGCTGATAATGTAGGCATGGACCTGAAGGGGTACATGTCAGTAAGGACACGCTATTTAGAACTGCACCAGAGAGATACACAGGTCGGTGTCTTAAATGTATCATAACATGGAACAGGTGCCCAGCAGGACCATGGCCCTCGGGACAGAAGGGAGGGGATCAGGGGTGGGGGGTTGGGGAGTACATTATAAGCCTGCTTCTGGGTGTACAGAATGTGAGGTACATGAAGGATCCCCCAGATGGCACTGTCTACAGGTGCCTAGAAAGAGGCCCCCCTGGCCCTCCTCCCCCACCCCCAGCTCCGAGTTGGCCTGGGTGTTGGGTTTGAGAGCGGAAGCAGAGGTGGTGCCTGGAACCACAGGAGTGGTTGAGACCACCAACGGAAAGTGAGCAGAGAAAACCCCACCAAGAAGGACCAGGAAGGGGAGTGGGCTGTGGCAGATAAAGGCTGTAGGAAAGGAGGGGCAGGAAAAGGGGACAACTGAGCTGGGCCCCAAAGACAGGGAGGACATGAGGGAGGGCTGCGGCCATCCAGGAGTGGAGAGCATGGATGGCAATGCGGAGGTAACACACTGTGGGCCATATTTGGGGTGCTGTGTATGTGGCTGTGACACGTATCCAGAGGCAGGGAGGGCAGACTGATGTGGGTGCCAGGAGCTGATAGGAGGATCAGAATGAGCCTCCGCTAACCTACTGTGGTGCTAATGAAAATTCTGGAGACCAGGGGCAGGAACAGTGCCGTGAGCTCCCTGCTTTGGAAGCTGGCTAGTGGTGTGAGCCCGGGGATGGGGGTGGGGACTGACTTGGGCAAGGTCTTGGGCACAGTTCAGTTGTGCCTCTGAGTGGCTGTTCCAAGTCTGCGCAGGGAGCGAGCGGGATGGGTGGGGCCTAGGCAGAAAGACCTCAGTTCTGGCAATTAACCAGAAGACCTGAAGAAAGTTTCAGCAGGGCACCAGGAAACGAAACTGGAGGCTGAGGCAAATGGCTGATCTGATGTAAATGGCTAATAAGTGGCTAATCTTCATGGAAATCTGTGCCAAGTGAACAGGGAGATGGAAAGTCTTATAACCTCCCCATGAAGAGTTTGAACCCCAGGTTCTCTACAGATGTCACTGAAGTCCTTTCTGCACAAGTCCTTCCCGCCCCAGCTGTGTGGTACCAGGCTGGATGGTGGAAGCTCCCACTGGGAGAGGGACCCCAGGTGCACGAAGGGGAAGCTTCAGAAACCCTGATCAGTTGGCGGGAGCAGGTCCAGGACTGTCACCCGAGGGGTGGTGAACCCTGCAGAGGGGTGGGGGACTCTGCTCGGCTGTGTCACCCCTTTGTCAACATTTCCACTCTTCTGCTGATTTCCAACTTTAGGATGAGAAGAAATGCTCTTTACAAAAGTTCTCTTTGTATGCCAGAATTCTGTAGAGTCATTTAGAAGTCAAGAAAATAAAATGAGAATGGATGAAAAACAGAACAGTGGTGACAAAAAAGAAAATGACTAGGCAGCTATGGAACTCCTTTATTAAAGAAAACAGACTTCTGTCATCTTGTGGAAGAATGGCAATCAAATAAAGGGGGTAAGCAGAGACATCCTCCAACTCAGCTGAAAGCCTCTGGGTAAGGACACACACTGGGTGCAACCCAGAACATTCTGCTAAGATCTGAAACCTAAAATAAGGGCGTAATGTAAACACCGACAGGCTCAGACCAGACAATGTGAACCTTCCCGTCTATGCAGAGGTCGTTCAACAGAAGCAAGCACTGTGCTGTCTACTGCTGCCACAAGTACAGATAGGCAGGGAAATGTCAAAACCTGTCACGAGTACACTTACTTACCTATTTTTCAAATGAAAACAACTTAAATCATTTATATGATTCTTTGAGAAAGAGAAACCCCAAATTTGGGAGTCCTTTATTTAGAGTGGCAGACTTTAACTGCATTCCTGAGGTATGATGAATAAATGGTAAGACTAGTAATTTCCTTGCCTCGGACAGTGACTGCCTGGCTTGGTTTGATGGGGCTGGTAGAGGGCACTGTATCACAACGAAGGACTTGGGGGGACTGCCATACTCAGTTGGGAGAACCAGCTGCTCACTAGCTGTCCTTGTGTCACTTCCAGATCCTCCTGGAACTTCTGTACCAAGTCTCTGGGTCCCTTCTCCCTTCCATACTCGGGCCTGCCCCTGTGCTGGGGCCAGCCCCACCTGAAGCAGGAACTCCCAAGCTGCTTAGTCTCCTATCTACAATGGTTTTTACTGAACCTCCACCTCCAGGCCTCAGGCCTGGGGCAGCTGCCAGACCCCTGCAGGGCTCCCCAAGACTTCCTCACTACCTACTAATGTGGACCTTTCGAGTTGCCAGGCCTGTGCTGAGGGAAGGCTGACTCCCCAAACAGCGGTCGGCCACACTGGGATTGGCACCTGGTTTCTGAACACTGCCTGGTGCCTGGGAGCCTGAGTTACCTGGCCTGGCCTGACACCTGCCACAGCTCTCCACCACAGCCTTGCACCTGTTCCCTCATCGCAGCCCACACGGTGTCCTTTGGCTGATGGCCAAGACTGCTGGACGGGGGGCAGCCCTTGGACACCAGGCCTTGGTACCCTGACAGAAACTGGGCCTCAATTCCTTCCTCCTTCCATCCTGCCTGGCACTGTCTGAGTCACCACCCTCAAGTGCCCTGCTCATGCTGCAGGCTGCTCTCAGCCTCAACCTCCACTTCCAGAAAGTTCCACTGGCCTGTTTTGTGGGAGTCTCCTGTTGTGCTGCCTCTAAATTGGCCACCCCCTCTTGCCCTAGATACGGTGTATGGGTCCTGCTTTTAAGAAGTGTATTGAGGGGTGCTTGGGTGGCTCAGTGGGTTAAAGCCTCTGCCTTCGGCTCAGGTCATGATCCCAGGGTCCTGGGATCGAGCCCCACATCGGGCTCTCTGCTCAGCAGGGAGCCTGCTTCCCCTCCTGCCTCTCTGCCTACTTGTGATCTCTGTCTGTCAAATAAATAAATAAAATCTTAAAAAAAAAAAAAAGAAGTGTATTGAGTTACAAGGTAAATTACAATCCTTAGAATCATGGAACGTTACATCTGGAAGGGACTCCCTGTATCTAATTGAACTCCTGGTTCCAGGAAATTCATTTGACTTGCTCAAGGTCACACCACCAGTTAGGAGGTGCAGAACTGTCACTAGCATTCAGCTGCCTCATTCCTGTCCTTATAGAGTTAATTGCTTTCTCTGGGGGATGCATTAAAAAATCTTACTAAAGCTGCTGAAAATCTGGAACTGAATGTGAACCGTGTCCTATAGAAAAACTGTGGAAGACTGAGACTTGATAGGTTTTGATTGTCCCTAAGTCCCAGGGATGCTGTATGGGAAAGTCATTTAGAATCTCCTTCCCTGTACACAAAAAACGCATATATTGTTATAAACACCACTATGAACACCATGTAGGATGTGGGTAAAGACAGAAATCTTCTGGCAGGATGGCACCTTGTAATTTTCTAAAGACTCTTGGTAAACAGAGGGGCCAGCCTGGAGGCACATTCCTGCCTTTCTGTGTCAAAGGAGTTTTTCCCAGATAAACATAGGACTGAGGGCCAGACCAGGTGATGGTCCCTGGGGAAGGAGGTGGACTCGGTCTAGGTCCTTTTGTTCTTTATAATGAGAGAAAACTAATCGAGAAGGAGGGAGATAAAAAGACAAGAGGGAAGAGCGAGCGGAGAATGGGGAGGCCTGATGAGACCCGGCTCTGGAAGGCCATGGTCAGGCCTTCCTGCCCACTTGTGGAGCCATGCCAGGAGACTTGAGGCCCCCACCTCAGCCGACTCGCACGCAAACTGGAAATGACAGCTCTTACCTCAGAGGATTGTTAGGATGAGAATCAAAAGAGGTCATGGATTTGGATGTATTTGAAAAAGAAATAAAAATGTTAATTATTATTGCCTAATGACCAAAGAGCCCAGAGTCAGAGGGTTAGTAAAGCCTGAGAAGGCTTGTCATTGTTTCGTTCTTACTGAATAAAGAATAAACTCTTACTGAGTTAATAGTGACTGAAAAAATTAATAAGTTCTATATATTTGAATAGTAATATGATGAATATGGGTCCCAAGCGCTTCATTCACAAATAAGTGACATTGAACCCTAGGGGGCTTCTGGATATTCTTATCTTGTCCAATTCACCCTTTCTCTCATATAAAACAGGGAAAGCCCCAGCTCATCCAAGGCTGATGATTTGGGTGAGGTCAAATGCATCATAATGTCAGTTTCTGTCTGGGCTAATCACACAACAAGCAAAAAGAGATGTCCTTCTCTTTAAATGAACACGAATTTCTATCTATTTCATGTATAGATTCTGCTACAAGCTAATTCACTGTGTCCAGTGACAAGTGTCCATACATCTCCAAGGCAGAGAAGCACGTACTCAGAGTGATACTGGATATATTTCTCCTGGGTGTGGGGGCAGCCCCAGGCAGGAAGTGCTGGAAGCTTCCAGAGCTCATGGTCAGTAGGAGTGGACATCCTCATGGAATTTGGATCTTGGGGAGCAGCTTGGGGGGACTCAGGCTGCGGGAACAAGGTTCTTCACTATGTTATCTCATCTGCACATTAACCCAAACTGTCGGGAGAGCTGCATCTTTGGAGGCCCAGCTAGAAACTTGCACTGAGCATTGAACACGAGGGGATCAGCACATTTTAAAAAGTGGGTTTATGAGGATATATAAAAAAAAAAATCAGGGGCAGCTGGGTGGCTCAGTGGGTTAAACCCTCTGCCTTCCGTTCAGGTCATGATGTCAGGGTCCTGGGATCAAGCCCCGAATCCAGCTCTCTGCTCAGCAGGGAGCCTGCTTCCCCCTATCTCTCTGCCTGCCTCTCTGCTTACTAGTGATCTCTGTCTGTCAAATAAATAAAATCTTAAAAAAAAAAAAAAAATCAGTTCACGAACTAGAGACCCAGAAAGTGGAGCTGTGGAGTAGTAAGACTGGGAGACTATCAGTGGCAGAGAAGAGACGCTTACTGGATTCCCTCAAGCCGGGGTTTGTCATTCTGTTGAAACTGAAGCTGGAGCCCACAGCTCGTGATCCGGAACAGCTGCAGGGGCCCCCTCGGGGGCCCACCCACTCGTGTGAGGTCAGCCTTCAAGGAGATGGGCCTCCCTGCCTGGGCGCAAATACTGACACATCCATCTACAGCAAACAGAGAGATTTCTAAAAGCCCCATGGCACGCTAAGCATTAGTGGGGTGTCATCAGCTGCTGTAGAAGGGTCCTCACACCTTCACCTGGGTCCGTTTGGTGAATTTCAAAACATCTAACTGCTCCACAAAGGGAATTGGCAGGGCAGACAGACCAGAAAGCTAGGCTCTGTGCTTTACACGGGACTGGAGGAGAACACGCTTTGAAGACAACACTGAATGCCACAGACCTGGCGGGGGACTTGGAAAACCACTGACCTCTCCTTTTCTTTCTCATTTTGAGCTGTTCCTTCCTCAAGCGTTGACTCACTTTTTTTGTTGCGTGAAGATCACTAGAGGGGTGGGAACCTCTCCTGCTCCTGGACAACATTTAGGAAGGGTAGAGCCCTCACTATTTTTGTTCGTTTATTCCACGAACAACTCATTTGGGGTTTGTCTGGAAGGGCCGAATTTCTTCCGTTTGGCTGGGTTAGTGACAGCTGCATAAAACTACATGGTATTTTTTTCAGTGCTGTTTTGAGCTTTCCCTAAATCGCCTGAAGAATCATGAAATGGGGGCGCCTGGGTGGCTCAGTGGGTTAAGCCACTGCCTTCGGCTCAGGTCATGATCTCAGGGTCCTGGGATCGAGTCCCGCATCGGGCTCTCTGCTCGACAGGGAGCCTGCTTCCCTCTCTCTCTCTGCCTGCCTGTCTACTTGTGATCTCTCTCTGTCAAATAAATAATAAATTAAAAATCTAAAAAAAAAAAAAGAATCATGAAATGAATCTAGATTAGCACCTTAAATTGTAAACAGTCTTCAGAAAAGGATGCTTACTGATATCCTTAAGATGCGGTCTTTGAGGTTAACCAAAAAACCCACTCCAAACTTTTCTTGTTCCTTGAACTAGAGGGATGTAAAAAATATACATAAAGGTAGAAAAACCAGGGAAATCATTAAATTTCAAGAGCTCTTTGGTAAGAGTGCCATTTTTCCTTTTTTTTTTTTTTTTTAAAGATTTTATGTATTTATTTGACAGACAGAGATCACAAGTAGGCAGAGAGGCAGGCAGAGAGAGAGGGGGAAGCAGGCTTCCTGCCGAGCAGAGAGCCCGATGTAGGGCTCGATCCCAGGACCTGAGATCATTTCTTGAGCCGAAGGCAGAGGCTTTAACCCACTGAGCCACCCAGGCGCCCCCAAGAGTACCATTTTTTAATTACTACAGTGTTATTTTTATGGTACTTGGAGTACTTAGTACTTGGAGTACTACATAGTACTTGGAGTACTATGGAGCTTGATCACTGCAGAACCCAGCAGGATATTAGCGACAGGACACACATGATTCACTCCTGGATGGGATGTGAGTTCTGCCTAATTAAGGTGTTGTCTAAATAGATATAGTCCACACCCCAACTCGACCTGACACTTCCTAGGTGACATCTGAGAACTTGCTCATTGCATGCTTTCAAAACGTCAGCTTGAGAAACCTCTAAACTTTGCAGGGTTCCCGTAGATACACAATTTCACAGACCACACGGAATGACAGATGGACACAAAAAGCAATAGTGAGAAGCTACAGAGGCTGTCCACTGTGCACTTCCGGTGACTGCTCTCCAGACCGAGGAGCCAAACTAACTGAGGTTTGAGTTTATATTTTGCAACTCACAGGCTGTGAGGCCTCAGGCAAGCTGCATCACGTCTCTGAGCTTCAGTTCCCTTGCAAGAGAAACAAAGATAATGCCCGACTTTGTGCAGTTATGGATCGGATCAGAGGAAGGAATGCATGAAATTCTTATGCTAGAGCTTGTGGGACCCGCAGCCCCTCAGGAAGGGGTGGCTAGCAAAGCAACACCTGATCAAGAGAAACAGAGATCAATATGCCAAAATCAAAGAGCATTTTCACGTAATATAAACACTGCAAAGAGGAAAACTCAAGTGACTCCTCGTCCATTTAAGCAACAACAAATTCACAAATGGCCAGAAAGTCACAGATGGCATAGAGCAGATGACATTGGTTGTTGCTAAGGCCACCGTGCTGAGTTCTGCTCCTTCTCTGCCCGAGCCTCTATTTCCTGTCCCCTTTCGCAGGATGGTACTGCCCTGGGGACACCCTGGCACTGAGAAGCTCGGGCTGGAAACAGCCACACTTCAAACATTTTCCTTTATGAAAAGGAACAAGCCAGATACTATTCTTAGGAAGGAAAAAAAAAGACAAGCTTTTTTCCTAGAAGTAAGCTCAGCAAGTTGCTCGCCACCCTGCCCCCCCAGCCCCTGCATGGGCACAAGGGCTTTCATTATTCCCAGTGTCAGGACAGAGCAGCATTCTGTGGCCGCACGGGTCCGTCTGTTCGGAGGGCCTGACGCTCAAGGAGAGCAGAGAACTCCCAAGGCGCTTGGCGCTCCTAGTGGACTCCCTGCTCTCTATTTATTTCTATGACCGAATACAGCTGTGCTTTGAGTCACTAGGCCTTCAGCAGTGAAGAAGAAATGTCCATGGGTATTTTAAATAGTTCAAAGACAATCCTGAAATCTACAAAGGCTAGCACAGCATCCGCCATCTTGGTTATAAAATAAAGGTTGGGCGTCATGGGCCCTGCAGTGTAAGTTCGGATGTCTCAGCCAAAGAAAAGAAATACCACACGCCAAGGGGCCACTGAAGGGGCAAAAGCAGACTTCTCGCCACCAGGCCTTAGGCTCAGGACTAGTGCACGAGAGAAAGCACTTCAGGAAAGCTGCAAATGGATTTACGAACTGGTTAGCACGACTTCCTAGTAGAAATGTAAGAAAAATGGTGTAGCTCCTGACAGGAAGCAGCTGGACCAGGAAGACAGGATAAAGAACGGTGCCTCACAGGGGCACCAGGGTTGCAGAGCAGCTGAACAAGACAGGGGTATGCGTGAGCTCCCACGCATGTGACGGAATGGGAGCAGAGGGTACAAGAGCAGATGGAGGGTCTATCTGTGGGGGTCAGAGAGAGATGCTGCCAGGTATCTCTTTCGTTTTTTTTTTTTTTTTTTTTTTTTAGATTTTATTTATTTATTTGACAGAGAGAGATCACAAGTAGATGGAGAGGCAGGCAGAGAGAGAGAGGGAAGCAGGCTCCCTGCTGAGCAGAGAGCCCAATGCGGGACTCAATCCCAGGACCCCAAGATCATGACCTGAGCCGAAGGCAGCGGCTTAACCCACTGAGCCACCCAGGCGCCCCATCTCTTTCGTTTTTTAAAGATTTTACTTATTTGTCAGAGAGAGAGAGCACAAGCAGGGGAAGCAGTAGGCAGAGAGAGGAGCAGATTCCCTGCTGAGCAAGAAGCCCTTTGTGGGACTCGGTCCGAGGATCCTGGAATCATGACCCCAGCCAAAGCAGACGCTTAACCCACTGAGCCACCCATGTGTCCCTTGTCTCTCTGGATACAGGAGAGAGGCTGCTGGGTGAGCACGCTGGCACGAAGACAGAGGCTGCTGGGCGGGGATGAGGAGGTGTGAGAAGGCCAATAGCCTGTCTAGCAGTCACCCTCAGTGAAGCCTTCCCTATCTCCCCTGGCCAGGCCCCCTCCTCAGAGCATGGTGTCCACACCCTACTCATCACACAGCTCATCATTCTGTAATGGGGGGTTTGGGGCCTCCTCCTGCACCCGCTAGGCTTCCTACTTCTGGCCCTGGTGCTGAGCAAAAGGGGCCTGAAATGAGGCAAAGTGGTGGTGGATTCCAGAAGGCTGGCCTGCTGGCCCCCAAGGCCAGACCAGAAGTCACTCTCTGTGCAGCAAGAGGATAAGGGAGGGGGCATGGTTATTTGCCATCAGAAGATGAAGGGGAAGTACCCTTCCTCCCTTCCTGACCAGGGTGCCAGTGGATTTGGCCAGGCAGGCCTGTGGACTGGTTTTAGCTTACATGACAAGGCACAGGGCTAGGCTGAGAGCAGGAGTGCTGTCTTTTCGTCCTAGTTCTGTTACTCGTGGATTAGGTGACCCTGGAGAGATTGCTTATTCTACTGCGTCCTTCTGAAATCAGGAGTGGTTAGACCTCCGGCTCCCAAACATGGGTAATTATCAGAATCACCTGGGGAGCTTTACGCGCACATACACACACATATGCATACTCACAAATACACACATAGACATGCACACACACACACACGAATCAGAAGCTCCAGGGCAGGGCCTGGGAACTTACATTAGTTCAAGCTCCTGGATGCTTCTGATGATCACTGACACTAGCCGAACTCTGCAGGCACTTCCAGCAGGAGGGGAATATGGGATTTTATGAAAGGGGCACACAGTTTTTATTTCTTTTTTTTTTTTTTTAACATTTTATTTATTTATTTGAGAGAAGAGAGAGACAGTGAGAGAGAGCATAAGCGAGGAGAAGGTCAGAGGGAGAAGCAGACTCCCCGTGGAGCTGGGAGCCTGATGTGGGACTCGATCCCGGGACTCCAGGATCATGACCTGAGCTGAAGGCAGTCGCTTAACCAACTGAGCCACCCAGGCGCCCGGCACACAGTTTTTAAAGAACCATTTTTTCCCTACACTTTTTCTTAGAGGAGTCATGTGCTTTTCTCTCTTCAGGGATGTGACAAGTGCTTGAGGATGGCGAGCAAATGACCGCTCACCCCATCGGATGCGCACCCCTGGGGCTGCCAAAAGGTTCAGCTATGGGGTGGAGGAGCCCAAAGCCACACCGGGTATGCTTGTGGGCACCCACCCAGTGTGAGGACCCGCTGCGACCCCTGAAGTAGCATACTCAGGGTGTTGGGCTGACCCAGCCTTCCTCCTATGACAACTCTGGCTCCAGGCAGGGATGTCAGACATTGGGGTCCATGCCTTAGGCAAAGGGTGACCAGTGGTAGCATCTCAGCACCCTACAGGTTCCACCAAGGCCACCTCTCTGGCTCGGCTGGCTATATCCCCCTTGTCTTAAGACAACAGCAGTTCCCAGGTGGTGCACGCACTGACCCCTCCCTGTGTGCCCTGCGAGCGAGGTCACACTGAATCTTTACAGGCATCCTATGACGTGCTCTTACACGCTCCATTTTACAGAGCAGGAAACAGGTTTGGAAAGGTTGAATCATCTGCCTGAGATCACAGAGTAGGAGCCAGAATCTAAACAGGCCTCCTGATCTTGAGGCTCTCTTCTGAACCTTGTTCATGTTCCATCCCCTCCTGCGCCCCCACCTTCCCCTAGAGAGGAGACAGCGGGAAGGTGTCCCCCTGGCTCACCTTGGCCAGCCTCGCTCGCTTGATGAGGTCGTTGAGTTTGCGCACGGCCGCCTTCTGGGGAAGGCTCTGGATGTCTCTGAAGAGGTCTTGGGCCTCGGCCTCAAAGAGGCGGCGGTTGTCAGTGTTCTGCAGGGGCTGTGCCCAGAAGGAACCGATATAGACACGGAGAACCTCGGGTGTGTTGATGACCTTGCCCAGGGACCACATGAGGGCCCCGTAGACGCGCATCAGCTGCTGCGTGTCCACTTGGTCGGCCTTGTTCAGCACCACGCGGATCTTGTCATCCTGGCCCCGGAAGGCCTTGATGGCCTCCGAGAACTCATCTGAGATGTCCAGTTTGTGAGCATCGAAGAGCAGGATGATCCTGTCCACACGCTCTGCGAACCACTGCAGGACCTGGCAGAAGTCGTAGCCTGGGCGGAGAGAAGGGCATGTCAGTGGGGCTGGGGCTCAGGACCGGGGGACATGTGGGGGCGCCGGCGACTGCCAAGGACGGAGCGCCACCTCCAAGGAGTTGACGGAGGTCTGACGGCCTGAAAATCACCTCAAATGAACCCCCTGGGGCTGGACACATTCAGGAGTCAATGCTGGGGATCCCAGGAGCCCTCCCCTGGGAAGAAACAGGGCCTGAAAAGGTGCTCGTGGTCATTCAGATGGGGCGTCCTTTCCAGATCTGTGATTTCATTTAGTCCCCACAAATCTCTTACTTCCCCTGGTATAGTCCTTGGGATCGATGGCAAATTGGATCAATGGGTCTATAAAACCACAGGTCCTGGGTGAAAACTCTCCTTTCGGCCAAAGGTTCGCTTTTCTGAAAGTAGTGGAGGTGGAAAAGGAAGAAAACTCAGGGGTTGCTTGGGGTCCTGTGGTGTCACCACTAAGCACAACAAAAGAGGAACTGTCTTCTCTTATCCTAAGTTTTTAGGTGTTAAGAAGGCCAAATGTTGGCCTGCCCCAAAACGGTGACCAATATTTATCATTTGGACTATTTATATCGTAAGTAAGTTGTAAATATTTTTAAAAGATCATGTCTCACAGTCATTGTGTGAAGTGGTCTCTTGCCAATTTCTTTTTTTAAAATGGCCAGGCCCACAACAAATTGTTTAGTTCACTTTGGCCACGTGCCAATAGGCTCCAAATCACACAGCTCTGTAAACACTTCTCACAGGCCCTGGTCAAGGCCTGTTTTGGGTCTCCCCCAGGGGAGGCAGAAGCCCTTGAAAAGCAAACAAGAGAAGACCAGTCCCACAGGGTTTATTTTTAATCCCGGTCTGATTAGCTGTGGGCTCAGGCTTGGCATAGCCCAAAGGAGGGCCAAGATGGTGCCTTTCCTGACTCCTGACACCGCTTTTTATAGGTCTTGAGAACCTCCGAACACATGTAAAGGTCTAGAAAATAATATGATGAATGCTGATGTACCTATCACATAACTTAAATAAACCTTGACCTTTCACCTTATTTGCCTCAGATGCTTTAAAGGATTTAAGCGTACTTTCTATAACAAAATCCTGCATAGCCGTGAGGATGAATTAGATTTTCCCTCATCAACACAGGCAAATCTTCAAAGGAATGGTGAGCAAAAAACCAGTTTCAAAAGGATAGGTCCAGCATGATAACATTCACATAAAGTGTTAAAAAACAAAGCAACACTCAGGAGCCGAGAGATATGTATACAACAGCACAAATACAAAAATATTAATGCTAATTTTGGAATACTGATGAACTCCGAGCGTTGTAAGGTAGATGAGAAAGCATCTAAAGAAAGATCTATTTTCAAAAATAAAGGGGGTCAGTGGATGAAAGTTTTCATAAATTTGAAGAATAAGCGTAAGAGAACTGGTTGAAGAACAAAAGGATTTAGACACAATTTTAATAAAGAACATGAAACATTTCAAAAACGCTAACATTCCCTGCAGACCCCTCCCGAGCACACTCCCCAGAGGAAGCACCGCCCTGAGCGTGGTGTTTCTTGTCATTACACGTTTGCATGTTCCCGGTTCAGACTTTTCACTGCTCTATTCTGTCCCACAGTGGCACTCCCTGATTCCTTGGGGACAAAGAGGGCAAAGGCAGTTGTTAGAATGTGGGCCAGAGTTGATTTTCATCACGATCAGCAGTCAGGTGAAAACAGAAGAAAATCAAAGGCCCGTGGCATGGGGGTCGCACAGCAGTACATTTAAAGATTCCGAGTGCAGATTTCACTTGGAGTTCTGTCCCTACCAGGACAGGGCAAACTGCCTCCCAAGGGGCTTCTGTCATTCCAGACTGATCTGGGTCAGCCCGATAGCCCCAGACCCTGGCTCGGAGATCCTAAGCAGATGATGGCTCTGCACCCGAGGAGCCAGGAAGATGTTTTAGAACTAACCACCAGAAGGACCTGCCTGTGGACACTGGAGTGGACATGAGCTGAATTTGCTGGGCACCCTTCCTGTTGGGCCAGGGGTCCCATGTGGGCCATAGACGCTGAAGGTGTAGCGGACAGTCCGTCATCCCACTCACTGGCAGGTTGGAGTACAGACAGGTGACCTAGAACCAGAGAATCATCTCCTTCCACCAGGCAGGGGTATTGGATCTTGAGGGAATGATACAAAGTCACAGGGAAAATGAGAATTTCTTTCTTTCCTTTTTTTTTTTTTTAAAGATATTAATTATTTATTTGAGAGAGAGAGAGAGAACTATTAGGGGGAGCAGCAGAGAGAGAGAGGGAGAAGCAGACTCCTGGGCGAGCAGGAAGCCAGATGTGAGGCTTGATCCTGGGACTCCAGGATCATGACCTGAGACTCCAGGATCATGACCTGAGCCCAAGGCTGACACTTAACCACACAGGTGTCCCCAAAATGAGAATTTCCTAATGGCAGTAGTACTGAACTGAGAGTCAGGTGGTGGTAGTTTCCTCACCTAGTTTTCGAGACTAGCTTTCCAACCTATTAATTCTGTGAACAACTTGATTTTCTGCAAATTTCCTTTTCTGCTTATATCAGAATCAGCTTCTTTGGTCTGCTGCCAAGAATCATAGTTGGTGAATAATTTTCCCCACATCAGAAATACTCTTCCAGTCAGCGCCCAAAGACACTTGGTACCCCCATTGCTGTCACTGCCTGCACACATGCAATTTCAGCCTCAGACACACAAATCTCTTCTTCCAAGGACCACCTGGGCTGAGTGGTTGGCCTTGACAGTACCCATATTTAAACTTTCACTTAAATTTGGGTTTCTCCTTTCTTTTCCTTTTTTTTTTTTTTAAAGATTTTCTTTATTTATTTGATAGAGAGACACACAGTGAGAGAGGGAACACAAGCAGGGGGAGTGGAAGAGGGAGAAGCAGGCTTCCTGCTGAGCAGGGAGCTCAAAGCGGGGCTCATCCTAGGACCCTGGGATCATGACCTGAGCCCAAGGCAGCCACTTAAAAACTGAGCCACCCAGGCGCCCCAAACTTGGGTTTCTAATAGTTATTTTAAATGTCTTTTTTTTTTTTTTTAAGATTTTATTTATTTGACAGAGAGATCACAAGCAGGCAGAGAGGCAGGCGGAGAGAGAGGAGGAAGCAGGCTCCCTGCTGAGCAGAGAGCCCGATGCAGGGCTCGATCCCAGGACTCTGAGATCATGACCTGAGCCGAAGGCAACGGCTTAACCCACTGAGCCACCCAGGCACCCCATTTTAAATGTCTTTTTAAAAGATGTCATCCCAATGCTTCATTGAAATAAAAAGTGGGAACAGAGCTGCTAGATAGAAGTTTACTGTAAGTGAGGCCACTACTCATCTCTCGAGGAAGGACCACATGGCCATATTTTCTTGTTTTAAAATAACCAGGAGAACTAAAGATTTAAGAAGTACAGGTAGATACAACTGTGTTCTGTTTGTCACTGAACAGGTCTACAGTATTATTTGTTACACATTAGGGAGTATAATCAAAGGTAAAGAAATCACCAACTGTCTCAGGAGAAAGCAAATAATTACCACAGCTGGGAGAGGTTGGTCTGCTCATTTTTTTCATACCTAGTTGTTGTTATTAAAATGATTTTTTAAAAAGATTTATTTATTTTAGAGGGGGGGAGGAGGGGCAGAGGGAAAGGGAGAGAATCTGGAGCAGACTCCCCATTGAGCACCGAGCCAGATGTGGGGCTCGATCTTACAACCCTGAGTTCAAGACCCGAGCCAAAATCAAGAGTCAGATGCTTAACTGACTAGCCACCAGGCAGCCCTCACTTTAACCATTTTTAAAGTATACAGTTTATTGGCTTTAAGCACATTCTCATTGTGGTGCAATCATGACCATCTGCCTACAGAATTCTTCATCTTCCCAAACTGAAACCAAGTACCCATTAACATTAACTTCCCATGCCTCCCTCGCCCAGCCCTGGCAAACACCATTCTATTTTGTCTTTGTGAATTTGACTACTCTTGGTGCCTCATGTAACTGAATCATACAGTACCATTTTGTGACTGGCTTCGTTCATTTAGCACAATGTCCTCAAAATCCACCCCTGTTGTAGACTTTGTCAGAATTTCCTTCCATTTTAAGGCTGAATAGGTCTGCTTGACTCTTAATTCTTCATGAGAGAAGACAGGTACCAAGGACTTATCTACCAAAAAGTTCCAGCTGATTTTAAAGAAACGACTTAATTTAATGATGTTATTTAGTCTGCTGAAAGCAAATGGTGACACAGAAAGACCCGCAGATCACTGATTATCAAAGGAAGGTCTTAGATTCAAGTAAGCTGCTTGCCGAAGGTGAGACTTACAGATCCCTCCCTAGAAGCATGGAATCAGAATCCCCGAGGCTGGGCTTGGTGGCCCGCATTTTTTAAACCTCCCAGATAACTGGCGATGCCTGGTGGTGTGAGCACCGCTACTCTGAGCGCCAAAGCAGATGTTTAGCCAACTGAGCCACCCAAGCACCCAAATTTATTATTAATCAATCAATTAATGAATTAATCTTCATGAGTCTGGGGTAGGTACTATTACTGTTTTCATGAACATGACTCTTTTTGCAAATCTATTATTTCTCTACTGTAAAAAGTTAACACAAATTACATACAACCAGAAATCAGGCAGTAACGAGGTAAGGTGATGGATGTGTTGATTAGCTGCAAGAATCATTTCACTGTATATGTACATTAGCTCATGTTGTATACCTTCAGTATACACCATTCTTACCTGTCAATTATGCCTCAGTAAAGCTGGGGGGAAAAAAAGGAGAAAAGTATATACAGGCTTTGGACTCAGGCTGCCTGAGGTCTAATCCTGGCTCCATCACTTACCAGTTTCATGAACTGGGGCAAGTTCCTTAACCTCTCTCTCTGTGCCTCATTTCCTCATCTGTAAAATGGGGCTAATCATAGCATCCACATACTTCATGGGGCTGTGAAGTTAACAGATGAGAAACATTTGAATCATCCTGACATCTAGAAAGCTCTCCAAAATGTTATCTACTGGTTATTTAAGAAATCTTAGCAACGGGGGCATGGTGGGAGTGCAGTAAATGTTGAAGGATGCCTTCCTGGGGCCAAGTAAAGTCTGCAGCCACAGAGAAAACACAATTAATTAGGGTAGAGGTGACGGCTCTATGATGCTCGAACCAAGTGGAAGAATCGGCACTCAGAAGGTAGCTAATAGAAGATACGACTTAGCAGAGAATCGCCCATACCTTATAAATAAAGCTGGTGGACCCTCAAAGTCCAGAGGCCTTTCTTTTTTTGCTTATGAAACAGGTGGAGCTCTACCAGTTGGTCCTAAAGGCCCTGGGTTGCTCCTAAAATAAAGCTGTGATTCTAACCACAGATACTTCCCGGCTTATAAAAGCCTGTGCATAGCCATACAGGCCGGGATAACCAGGGCACACGTTGTTACCCAGTAGGAGGAGAGTAACGAATTTTCCCGAAGATTCGGTTACAGGGGTGGTCAGGTCCCCATTACCAACTAGAGTTCAGCCACACTGTGCTAAGTGGGTCTGTGACAGAGCTGCCACTTAAACAAAGTGGAAACCGGTGGCCCTGACACTGACCGTGGCCCTTGGCTGCTATTCCGTTGGGCCTACGGCCTACACAGTGATGTTACGTTTGGACTTGGCCTGTTTTTGGTCCAGATATGCACTGTAGTTCTAACAGCCCATTCCACCTCATGCCCACTTCTGAGTGGAAATACCACAGCTCTGATGCAGACCAAATTCTGCCTCGAAAGGCCACCTCCTGCTCCTGAGCTCCCGCTGGGGTCTTAGAGCTCCCCAGAGAACTGCACCATCTGAGGCCACAGATGTTTCCCTGCTGGGCTGTAACACCCAAGGGGAGGGGCCCTTTTTACACTGCTCCCTACAGCACCGAGACGGGGCTCACCGAGAGCAGGCCTCAGTACGTGCTTCCTGAGGGACTGAGTGTTCTCTGTGCAAAACTGTGTTCAAAATTCCCAGAAGTAGCTTTCAACAAGCTTTCGGAACACCTCTCTCTCTGGAATTCAGAAGTACGCTAAACATTTAGAAATGTAACAATACATTTCACATACAAAAGTCAAAAATGGATTAATTATAATTCTCAAATGCCTAGGATGTGCTCGGGATGGTTGCTGAGGGATATACTTTTTTTTTTTTTTTTTTAAAGATTTTATTTGTCAGAGAGAGAGGAGAGCGAGCGAGCACAGGCAGACAGAATGGCAGGCAGAGGCAGAGGGAGAAGCAGGCTCCCCGCCAAGCAAGGAGCCCGATGTGGGACTCGATCCCAGGACGCTGGGATCATGACCTGAGCCGAAGGCAGCCGCTTAACCAACTGAGCCACCCAGGCGTCCCTGAGGGATATACTTCTATAAAACAAAGGCTGCTCGCTTTATCCATACTAACCCCAGAGTGGGAGCAATCCAAATGTCCCTCGACAGGTGAATGGATAAACTGTCCAGTGGAACAGCGCTCAGTAATACAAAGAAGGAGCTACGTGCAGCCACACGGGGGGATCTCAGGAACACCAGGCTGAGTGAGAGAAGCCAGACACTGAAGAGTATGCACCATATGATTCCATGTATGTGAAATTCTAGAACAGGCAAAACCAAGCTATAGCGACTGGGAGCGGGCCCGTGGATGGGACTGCAAAGTGGCATGGACAAAGAAGGGACTTCTCAGGGCGATGGAAAGGTTCTACTTCTTGATGATGGTACACACATTGGTCAAAACTCATCAAACTGGACATTATTATGTTCTACTGCAATAAGACTGCCTTAAAAAATTAAAGAAAAAAAAAAAGAAAGAAGGAAAGGAAGGGAGAATGAACTCAAAGCTGCTAAACTTGTTTGAAGATAAACATTTCCACAAACTGCTGGCTGGACCAGGAAGTTGAAATCTGTTTGCCAAGCCGACTTTGTAGCATGTTTGGCTGGATAGAGAATTGAATGTCACGAAAGCAGGAGCCTCAGGCTTTAGTCGAAATCAGTCTTCACCAAAAAGATTAATGTACAATTTGGCTCATCCACTGGAACTTTGAGAGTTGTGTCATTTTACAGGTGTTTTACCTTCTGGCTGAGAGAGTCTCCCATGGTGATGGTCAGGGATGACAACACTCTGAGTTTATGAGAATCCATTCCAGCTAGGGAGAACACAACACAGCCCAGGGTACATACACACCTGGATGGGTGTGTGTGTTTGTACACAGGCACGTGGGGCAACGCATGTATGCTTGCATTAATGAGTGTGTATGGAAGGTACAGGAATCCACATCCTAACACACTTGCCCCCATGGTGCTCAATGTACTTTTTTTTTAAAGATTTTATTTATTTATTTGACAGACAGAGATCACAAGTAGGCAGAGAGGCAGGCAGAAGAGAGAGAGGAGGAAGCAGGCTCCCTGCAGAGCAGAGAGCCCGATGTGGGGCTCGATCCCAGGACCCCGGGATCATGACCTGAGCCGAAGGCAGAGGCTTAACCCACTGAGCTACCCAGGCGCCCCTGCTCAATATATTTTTAAAATTTATTCAATTAATTATAGACATCTTAGTTCTATTAGACCTAATGGAACTTCTATTGGTCTAGAACAAAACAGAGATGTCATCAGCCCAATTGGTTAAAAATGGAGTTCCTATCATCACAAAAGGATCCACAAGTAATATAGTTTTGGGAGCTGAGAAAGAGAATTTGTCCTGTGGAAGATCCCAGCTTGGCATCCTGGCTCCAGGTTCTGGGAACAAAGGGAGGGGGCAGGAAGGAAGGGGCCCTTTCCAGCCAATCAGGGCCTTCCACCCATGGAAGCTGTGGTCTCCATCCAAAGGCACCCACCAGGAAATGACATCTGAGATTTTGCCCCCCGGCTCAGGTAAATATAGGGTGGGGGCCTTGAGAAAACTAATCTGGCAGTCTGTTTTCAATAGAGCAGAAAACAAAATTCTTCAATTTCTTCCCAGAGCCAAGTTGCTAATTACATGAGTTTTAAACAAGTTGTGTGTCAGTAAAAGGATGCAAGACAATGGAGGACAGCCAGAACAGAGGCCAGGTTCTCCCCGCCCATGCCCCTGGCCCCATTCTTGGGGTGGGTGAAGCCACTTGCCCAGTTGGACACGGCCCAAGACTCTGCTCAGACTTATCCTCACTGGTGGGGCACAGGCCTGCCCTTTCTAGAGCCATGAGCTCCTGTTCCATGCCAGGCCACTCATACCCCCACCACAGCTCTCACTGTGCTGGTTTGCCTGGGTAACCCCAGCCTCTCTCCCGGAGGTCCCTCTAGCACTTAGTTGGCCCAATGCGGACCGTCCAGCCAGACCCTACGAGTGTGCTGGGAGCACCTTTGTACTGTACTTCTTGTCCCCAGGCTCCTTCCTTTCTAATCCAGTCCTCAAATATCCCCACTCCTTGTCACAATTGGGAGTACTCCCCAAAATGTTGAGACCCCTGGTTAGCTTTAGAAGAGATATTTGCAAATTCTCCATGACTAGCTCTCACCTTCCCTCTCCAGCCTGGTCTCAGGGTCTCTTACTAAGCCCCATTCTCCCCACCCCATAAACCACACCAGGATCTTTGCCCCTCTTCAGAGACATCCTACAGTCTCCTGCCTCTGGACCTCTGCCCAGACTTCCTTCAGCCTGGCATGCTCTGTTCTTCATCTCCAGCTACCCAGCCCTCTGGGTTGCTTCCCTGCAAGAGGCCTTCCCCCACCTGAGTGGAACAGACCCTCCCTCCCCACTTCCTCCAGAGAGGGTCTGTGCTCGGCCACAGCTCACCCACTAAACTATAAGCAGCCCGAGAGCAGGGGCCAAGTCTTCGTCATGCTTGGAACCCAAAAGCCTGCCACAGAACACTTTGTACTGTCCAAATCACGTTCCCTGTGATGTATTCTTATCACGTCAACGATTTTTCTTTCCCGACACTTACACTTTCCAGTGATGTATTTATTTGGTGAGAATAAGGCAGAAACTCTACGAGGGCAGAGACTCCACCTCTCACTGTATACCTAGTACTCAGTACCCACTATTGAACAGAGTAGGTGTTTAATAAAATTGGGTTATTCCTCAAAAAAATTAAAAACAGAACTACCATATGATCCAGGAATCCCACTTCTGGGATTAATTCAGGAGAATTAAATTGAAAAAACTTCAAATCAGCATCTCAAAAATTATTAGCACTCCCATGTTGACTGCAGTGCTATTCACAATAGCCGAGATGGGGAAACAACTTAATGCCTTCGGTAGGCGCACGGCTAAGAAAAATGTGGTTTAGACATTCAACAGAATATGATGCAGCCTTACAAAAGGAAATTCTGCAACATGGATGGACCTGGAGGACATTACACTGAGTGAGATAAATTCACTCAGGGAAAGACAGACACTACGTGATTCTGTTCATATGACAGATCTAAAATACTCAAACTCATATAACCATAGCGTGCAACAGCAGTTGCCAGGGGCTCGGTGGGGTGGAGGGGGATGGGAAATTACTGAGCAGCAGGTACAAAGTTTCAGTTCAGCAGGAGGAGAAACTTCTAGAGACCTGCTGTATGACACTATGCCTATAGTTAACAATATCGTACTGTACAGTTAAAAATTTAAGAGGGTGGATGGCCTTTTAAGTGTTCTTACTATAATACATATGTATGCATATAAAATAAAAAACAAATACATTTGATTAATGAAGTGAATTGAAGGGAACGAGAAGTGTAACTGATTTTTAGCAAGTTAGAGGCCAAGGCTTAAATAGTGCTGTGAGTTTCTAAAAAAACAAGAGCTGTTACTAATTTTAGGATGACAAATAACCTCAAAATAAACATCAAGTATCTGGGATTACTCAGGTATTAAATATATATTTTCAAAAATAGTCACTTCAGTTAACAATAGCAGCTACTTCAGTTAAACACGTGTGACCAGTCCTTGTATTGTTTACAGACTGGGTTAACTTTGCAACTAGAAAAGGCTGTTTCTGAAAATGTGATTGGGGTTGGGTGGAGAATGAGAGCTCAAAATAAACGATGGCAGCAAATATTTACTGAATTCACATAACATTCCTGCACTTTCTACCCACAAAATCTCCCATAATCCTCATAGTAACCCTTGAAACAGGTGCTATGATTATCCCTATTTTCCAGGTGAGGATCCAGAGACTCAGAGAGGTTAAATAACTTACCCAAGGTCACACAGCTATTTCCTAGGAGGGCCAGGATTCACACCCAGGGACTTGCATCCTGGGGCCTGTGTTTTTTATCCACTGCACAGCACCACAGGTGTGCCAGGATGGTGGCATTCGAGGTGGTTTTTATTTCCTTCTTTCTGATCTTTCTAAAGTAGTTTTATGTGTTCTACAATAAATATATACTCTTTTTGTAATAAGAAAAGAATAAGCATACTGTAAAAATTATTGGTCCCTATGTGACTACACTAACAGTATTACTGAGGAAGGCTTTCCTTTTCTTCTACAAAGGTGTTCAGCCAGAGCCTGGATTTCTAGCATTTTCCAGCTTATCATCATCTCAAGAAACCCTGAGGGTGAAGTAGTGTCTTTACAACTACATAACCTCTGGGGGAAGAGTCGGCCCTGGATCAGCCGCACTTGCCAGAGCAACGGAAACAAGCTGGTGGGGAAAGGAGCCACAGACACTCTGCTCCCGCTGCCCAGTCTACTTCCCCTCACCCCAAGCTGATCAGAGACACAGGTGGGGTGCAGTGGGGGAGGTAAGTGGAGGCGGGGAGGGGGGCAGCAGTGGGAGGGGCAGTTCTAGGTTTCTGCTGGGTGTGGGGAGGGGCTGACCCTAAACCCTGTCCTGGAGATCCAACAAGACGGCTAGAGAAGAGGAACAGGGGCCTCCCTAACTGAGCACGCTGTGGAGGGGTTTAGGGCGTGTCCACCTCAAAGTGTTCAGGTGGTGGTGGCTCCCCCTTAGAGAGTGTAATTGGCTATGGGAAAATCCCTGTGGTTGCAGAGTTCCCAGTCTCACTGTGTCTGGCCTGCAAGGGGTTCCGCCACTGGATTACCACAGTTTAACTAAAATCAAGGACCAATCTGTCCTTGGATGGGCTTGGTGTTGTTTATTCTCTATTTCCTCTCACAACTCCTTCTTCCTTTGGAATTTAGTCCAAAAGTCTGTGAACGAATTTATCAGTGCCTGTTTCCTCCTAAAATAAACAAGCCAAACTCACAGCCTCTCTCTTTCCCCGGGGGCTGCCATAAAGATAACGATGTAGGGGGCACGTGACCCCCAAGGCAGCTCACACCATGGGATGATACCATCCTGCACAGCTGGGGAACAGAGAAAGGCTCTATTTGAATATTTGGCCTGATGAACACCCTGGCCTCTGGTTAGGAGACCATGACAAAGGGGGAAACTGGGTTTCATATCTCTTTTCCATCTCAGACTAAAAATGAGGTTAGGAAGCAAAGCCATTTTTTTTTTAAGATTTTATTTATTTATTTGACAGACAGATATCACAAGTAGGCAGAGAGGCAGGCAGGGAGAGAGAGAGAGAGAGAGGGAGAGGAGGAATCAGGCTCCCCACTGAGCAGAGAGCCTGATGAGGGGCTCGATCCCAAGACCCTGGGATCATGACCCGAGCCGAAGGCAGAGGCTTTAAACCACTGAGCCACCCAGGCGCCCCCAGGAAGCAAAGCCATTTAATGAGCACTGAGCCCCGGAAAGAGACAGCAATAGTATGTGGCATTTTACGGCTCTTTGCCAGAGAGAGAGGTTGGTGAAAATTTACCAAGAAAATCCCCCAAGTTCTGGAGCTTGGGTCAGCCATTTTGCTTTGCTGGGCTTCAGTTTCTACATCAATCAGATGGGTTAGATGATCAGGAAGATTTTTTTTTCAGGGGTGCCTGGGTGGTTCAGTCATTAAGTGCCTGCCTTTGGCTCAGGTCACGATCCCAGCATCCTGGGATTGAGCCCCGCATTGGGCTCCCTGCTCTGAGGGAAGCCTGCTTCTCCCTCTCCCACTCCCCCTGCTTCTGTTCCCTTTCTCACCCCATCAAATAAATAAATAAAATCCTTTTTTAAAAAAAGTTTTCCAGATCTTAGATTAACTACACTAGATATTAGCTAGTTATAGTACCAGCGTAAGAACATAAAACCTTTCAGGTGGCTACGGGAACACTCAATGACTACGTCCAAGGGAAAAAAATGACCAAGTAACGAGTTTCATTTTACTCTATTTGTACCCCTGGACTTATGCACTATGGCACACAGGGCTAATTGGAAGGTCCTTGCATGTTTCCAGAAGGGTCTTTAGTTGCCCTGAAGTGTAATTTGTCACCCAACTGCCACCAACTCTGTGCTGACAGAAATTACCAGAAGAAAAGTCACAGAATCTGAGGCATCCAAAAATGCTTAAGAGATCCTCAGCTCCACCTTCTAAGAATAGAAGTAAGTGAATCCAGGAACTAAGTGTCATGCACACGGAGATTACCCATGCCTCATTTTTAAGTGGGCGTTGTGTACCTAAGGCAAGAAAGCCTCTCACAATACATCTATAAATCAGATGGTCAGTTGGTACTTATACTGGATTTTCTTGAGGCAAAAGGCCAATGAGACGGTCTCCACCCAAGTATGAGAAGACGGAGTACTTCCAAACAAGGCTTCTACCTTGACAATACATCTTGTCATTTTGTGGTTCAGAAAGGCAAAAAGACAATATTTCTTCAAGCTATACTTTTCTCAAGAGAGATGTTAAACCAAGATGGTGACAGCTTTGGGATCAACAGACGGCTTACAAAGGACTTCTGACCTTCTGCCCTGCCCTGTTCCTCCTTCTCAACAATCCCAGTATTGTGTGAGTGTTCTGTGAGCATTTGGACAACAGCCAGTCATGAAGACCAGGGCCAGCCAGTAAGTTATCGGATAACCTGCTCCTAAAGTCAAACTATTACCCAGAGATAGTTATTTCTGGGTTTATGTCACCGATGGAAAGATGGGTCAAGTCAATGGGGACCATGTGAATAAGCATTGGTTTCTTTATTTTAAAAAATGACTGCACTGGGGGCACCTGGATGGCTCACTTGGTTAAGCGTCTGTCTTTGCCTCAGGTCATGTCGCAGGGTCTGGGAATCGAGCCCCACATTGGGCTCACTGCTGAGCGGGAAGCCTGTTTCTCTCTCTCCCACTCGCTCTGCTTGTATTCTCTCTCTCACCGTCTTTCTCTCTTTCAAATATATAAGTAAAACTTTAAAATAAAAATGACTCAATTATTTTACTAAATAAAAGTTCACATAGTTACCGATAGTATTTCAAAATGGTCAAATACCTCCAGAAAGGAAATACTTGGAAATAATCTGAAAATAGGCAAAGGTGCTTAACCACACTAATAATAAAAATGAGAATTAGAATTATACTGAGAGGCCATTCACCTATCAAAGATAAAGTGAAGATAAGGGAAAGAAATCAGTAATGCCCTGAGTTGGGGAGGATGTTTTGTTGATGGGAATGTAAGTAGGGACATCTTCTAGAAAAGGCATTTTGGCATCGGCTAACTCTGTAAAAAGACCTCAGTTCCATTTGACTCAGTAATTTCACCACTAGGAGTGTATCTTTTTTTTTTTTTTAACTGAAGTGTAATTGTGTACAATATAGTGACTTGGCGATTCTACACGTTGCTCAGTGCTCACCCCAGTGAGAGCAGTTATCACACGACGTTATTACAGTATTGCCAACTATATTCTCTAGGCTCCACTTTTTATCTCTGTGACTTATTTATTTTATAACTGGAAGTTTGTACCCCTCACTTCCTTATTAATTTCACCCATTTCCCTGCCCACCTCCCCTCTGGCAAACAGACCCCCAATCTGATTGTTTCTCTGCTCATTTGTTTTGTATCGTAGAGTCCCACTCGCACCCTACTATGCAAACTGTAAATAGTTGCACTGTGTGCACAACTATATTCTGCAGCACAGTTTGGAACACATTTGGGTGCCATCCACCCAAAGGATACCGGCTGTTAATTTGGGCAACTCTGTATGACAGAACACTTCAACGTCCTGACAAGGGCTGGCTGCAAGGTTTACAGCTAGGTGGAACATTCTCAGTGCAGAGCAGTGTGCGGGACCCTCCGGCTCTGGGAGACACTGCCGACAGGGTTTGCTCTGGGAGAGGAACTGGGGGTGCCGTTGGGACACGCTTCCCCACCTAACTTTCTGTAATGTAAATTTTTCGTCTCAAGTGGGTACACACACTTGTGCAGAATGAAAGGTGAAATGCCGCGTAATGGTCTGATTTGCACTTTACACTGCGATGTGGATTCAAGCAGGAAAAAAGAGACTGACATAGAGAAAAAAGAGACTGACTGAGAAAGAGACTGACATAACGTAGGCGAAGAGGAGGTTTCTAAAGGCAACTGCGTCTGGCACATGTGAGAAATAGCCCCAGATACCAGAAAGATTATGGCAACGTGCCATACAACGTGCCGACAGCCAGGGCCCTTGGCTACAAGAGAATACCTCCTCCAGGTCATTGGTCACTGTCTTCCGCAGGCTTCCCCAGCTCCCTTCCTGGGCTGCACTCTCCCCGTATTCTTTCCACAGGTCTATGGTCAAGTCCTCCTATTTCCTCCTCCCCTCTCCTTTTTTGGGTTCCTGGAAGAGCAAGGTCACTGTTGGTCTAAGTCCCAGGACTTGCCACCATCCGCTCTCCCTGGGGAACGCTGGAGCACTGGCCGAGCTGACCCTGCTGTCCTGGTCCGTCTATGCGGGGACCACCCAAGCCCATGAAATGAGGGCATTTAAACCACCAGTTCTGTAACGTGACTCTCTGCCAAATGATTTATA
The DNA here is from genome assembly GCF_902655055.1 of Lutra lutra. Lineage (NCBI taxonomy): Eukaryota > Metazoa > Chordata > Mammalia > Carnivora > Mustelidae > Lutra > Lutra lutra. The sequence goes on from NC_062284.1 coordinate 61,505,679, forward strand.
CTTGTTATGTTACTGTATCTTCAAATGACCCTGAGAGGGAGAATTCCAACCCTTTATACAAGCATGAAATGAGGATCCTACAGGAGGTGGGGATGCTGAGATCTGAACTCAGGTCAGCCTCCTCCAGGACCCACAGTGAGCCTCTCACCACCTCCCTCTCCGCTTCCATGGAAAACAAAGAGGCCTTGAAAGCGTCGCCATTTTCAGCACGTGTCATCTGCTGGCTCAAAATGCTCAGCCACGCATTGCTGGTGCGTGAGACCTGACTTCCGGCCCCACTCCGGGTCCTCTCGCTGGATGCACGCTTCCTTGCTCATGTCTCTGGAACACTTAGGCATTCACACCAATCACTCAGACCCTCACAAGATCCGATTCTGCAAGGAAAGTACTTTTCTTCCCATTTTATAGAGGAGGAGACTGAGGTTCCTAGAGGCGGAGGAACTTGCCCAGGTCACCCCAGCTGGCAAGGGGAAGCACCAGAGAAATGGAAAAATGTTTCAGGTCAGCATTGCTCAGCACTCTACAGCTCCACCTCCACCTAGAATCCTGCATTTTCAATCTATCACTCCCACCCTCTTAGTCTGGGGGTCCCCCGCTGGTGCACAGTGACTTGGGGGCGAGGGCTTTTACCACACCTAACTGTAGGGATGCAGGTTATATAACAAGGATGTCCTCATTACAGCAGTGAACTTATTAAACATCTGAAAAGGTAAATGAGACATCTTTTAAAAATCTCTTCTTTCGGGGTGCCTGGGTGGTTCGGTGGGTTAGGGCCTCTGCCTTCGGCTCAGCTCAGGTCATGATCCCAAGGTCCTGGGATTGAGCCCCGCATAGGGCTCTCTGCTCGAATAGGGCTCTCTGCTCCGTGGGAAGCCTGCTTCCTCTTCTCTCTCTCTCTGCCTTTCTGCCTACTTGTGACCTCTGTCTGCCAAATAAATAAATAAAATCTTTAAAAAAACAACAACTCTTCTTTCTTTTTTAGAGGTTCCTAAAACTCCTGACTTCCAAAGAAGTATAGAAACGTTGGGGGGAGATGTGCTCCTCCATGGAGGGAAGGCCTAAGCAGAGGACAGCAGTGTCAGGCAGGACTCCTGTCAGAAGCCCACCAGTGAAGGCAACCACGGTCACCGGGTCACCCAGGGACCACAGTGGGACTGTTACCTCTGCTTCCTTTCACAGCCCTCCCCAGGAGGATGTTGGTGAGTCACAGAGCCCAGCCCAGTGCCAGAGGCTCCGCCCCACCCAAAGACATCCTGCCCTGGACCCCCACCAACTTACATCCTCCATCCTGGCCTCCAAGAGGATAGCATTCACCGGCAAATGAGAGATGTGGGGCAGAGCTCAAGTCCATTTTGGTAGTTTCCCCAAGTTTGTAATCCTCTCTTCTTTCACTTGCCTCGGGGGTAGCAGAGCACACAGGAAAGGGCAGGCTCAGGAGGCCCACTCAGCAACCCCAGACTCCTCCAAGTGGGGATCCGCGGGCAGCGGCCCCACCCCACACTCCCCACTTTTTCGTGCTGAGGTCAGGAAGTAGCCTGTTACCAAGTTCCCTGGGGCCTGAGGATCAGAGCGGTAGGGCTTCTTGGCCTCATTCATAGATTCATCAACTCCAGGGCAGAAACGGGGTGGAAAGAGGGTGACCTGAGGACAGGTCCCACGGAAGAAATGACAGCAACACCCGGGAAAGAGAAAACCAACCTAGCAACCAAACCCACAGAAGCACAGTGGCAGACCCAGGGCTGGTTCTGTGACTGCTCAGGGCCACAACTCCCGGATGCTCATAGTAATAATTCTGGGTAATCAAGAGGACATTTAAAAAGATAATCCTTCAATGGCTTCCTATTCCTCTCAGAATAAAATCCACGCGCTTCCCTAAGGCCGACAGCCCCCCCCACAGCAAGCGCTCCCCACCTCACTGACCACCACTTCCCGGCTACTCAGCAGCCTCTAGCCTTCCCTGGACCCAGTCAGGTCTTCACTCCCCTTGGGCTTCCCCAAGTCCCTGCCAGGCTAATCCTTTTATTCTTTGGGTTTTAACCTACAAGTCACTTCCTCAGAGACCCCCCCCAACACACACACACATCCCATCTAAAGTCAGAACACCCCTGCTGTGGGACTCAGCAATTACTTTCTTCAAGTCTTCCTTTCAACATTCATTTGCTTTGTATTTCTGCTCACCCGTCCCCCTCCCTGGTGTGTACTCCAGGAAGGCGTGACAGGGTCTATCCTGTTCCATTTAAAAGTAAAGCCCCTGATGCCTGACACGGAAGAAATGGACCAGGAGGAACCAAGCAGAGTTTGGTGCGTGGAAGATATTCAATATAAGACAACCTCTTCCCCTTTCTACTATCTTTTGAATGAGAATGTAGGGCAGTGTGTGCGGTCTTTCCCAAAGGTGACTATCAATAATTGCTGAAGGTAAAAAACCCAGGAAGTTTGGTGTTTGTAGGGGGAAAGCATCAATTACATGGAAACTTGCCCCACCAGTACCCTTCCCCAGCGCTGCCTTCTCTGTGTGTGTATGTATGTGACAGTAGGAGAAAGAGAGAGGTTTCCCCGGTTTGTATCCTCGTCTCTTGTGGTTAACAGCACACACTTCAGAAGGAGGCTGTGTGGTTTGGATCCCACTCATCCATTTACTATCTGCTCTGGTTATCAGTCACCTTAAAACTCAGCGGCTTAAATAATAACTTACTATTTTCTCTGGTCTGAGGATTGACTGGGCTCAGCTGGGTGGTTCTCGATCAGGGAACATCCATGAGGGGACAGTCAAATGGCAGTTGGGGCTAGAACTGCCTGAGGGCTCAGCTGAGCTGGTTGTCCTTGTCGGCCTCTTCACTTACCTCACCTAGGCTAGTGGCTGCCCTGAGCCTCCGTGTGACTAGCCTGGGCTTCCCTCACAGTATGTTGGTCTCTGGGTGGTTAGACTTGTTCAATGTCAGTTGGCTGCCTGTAGATCCAGCTGGAACCTTCAGGACTTATGATTAAGACTTGGGAAGTTACAAAACATCACTCCTGGAGAATTGTACTCGTCAAAAAAGTGAGTCAGAAGGCTGTCCTAGATTCAAGGGGAGGGGACTACAGCAGGCATGAATATCGGGAGCACAGTACACGGTGGTGGGGGTGGTGGGAGGAGGAGGAGGTATCTTTTGAGACTGGCTACCACACTTCTAGAGGACTATGGGCAAGTTACTTAACCTCTTTGTGCCTCAGTTTTCTCTCCTGTGAAATGTGGTAATACTTCCTACTTCTTAGAGCTCTTGTGCGGAGCAAATGAGTTAATAATGTATGGAAAGCAATTTACAATGTGCTGTGGAAGTATTAGCCATTATTATTACTCAAGAGTAAGGAACAGACCTTTTCTCTGACTAATCTCTGCATCCCAGTGTCTATGAAATATTTGAAGATCATGAGCTGCTCCACAGAGGATAGTAAGATAAGTGATTTTCTCCCTACCAAAAAAAAAAAAAAATTTACAAGGGTAGGTAGGTTTAAAGTTTGGGTAGAAGCAGTCATCCCTCATGATCAAGCATGCATTTAAAATATTGACAGAAGTAAAAATAACTGCCAGGGCTGGGTGAAGGCCCTTCTGAGTCACAGTGATGACAGGCTCACATCAGGGACAGGAGCAGCAACACTTGTGGTGTGGAATTTCCTGTGGCAGTGGCGGAAAAGGAGCCATAAATGCGTCTGTCAGCAAACTTCCCCGAAACAAAAAGGAACCAGGATTTCCTGTGGGAGGCCCAAGGAGCGAGTGGTGTCCAGGACCTCACACCCTAACTGGCCTTAGCACAGCCAGAAAACAGGATCTGCCAACAAATCATCGTGGGTCAGCCCCATTCCCTGGGGGATGGACACCTCTGTTGTTGCCAAATTCAAACAAAGCTCTGAGGCAAGCATTGAGCTCAAGCTCTAAACATAAAAATGGCTTCGTGTTCTGAGGTTGAAGACATATGCTCTATTCTACAGAATTCTCTACCATGTCATCCTTTACCTCACACTCCTCCATATTCCGTGCAATCTCCAGGACAAAACCCAGTCTCCTGTCATGTGTGGCCCCCACACATGCCCATGTTCCACAATGCACGTTCCTCCAAAGGGCCCCAGCTCACACATCATCCTCTGTTCATGAACATACCCTTTCTGCTGCCTGGAAAAGGGTAACAATTATAAGGACAGCCATGGTTATCTTTTCCTTGACTATGCACCAGACAGGTGCTGTGGCAGGAGCTTCATACCATCATCTTACTATATCTTCACTCTATCTGATAACGCCCTGAGCTTGCAGGCTGATGAACTCACTTGTTTCCCTGGAAGCCCTGATCAAGACGTGCTGCTTCATAAGGTTAGACATATAGATCAATGAAATAAAACTGAGAGTGCAGAAATAAACCTTCACATTTACAGCCAACTGATTTTCAAAGAGGGTGCCAAGACAATTCAATGAAAGAAAGTACTGTCTTTTCAACAAATGGGTGCTGGACGGCTGGATATACACATGCAAAACAATCAAGGTGGATCCCAACCTCACACCATATATAAAAATTAACTTAAAATGGATCAATGACCTAAATGCAAGTGCTAGAACTATAAGCCTCTCAAAAAAAAAAAAAAAATACAGGATTGGGGCGCCTGGGTGGCTCAGTGGGTTAGGCCACTGCCTTCGACTTGGGTCATGATCTTGGGGTCCTGGGATCGAGTCCCACATCAGCTCTCTGCTCAGCAGGGAGCCTGCTTCCTTCTCTCTCTGCCTGCCTCTCTGTCTACTTGTGATCTCTGTCTGTCAAATAAATAAATAAAATCTTTAAAAAAAAATACAGGATTAAAGTTTCATGAGCTTGGGTTAGGCAAAGTGACAGAAATTAAAATAGATAAATTAGCTTTCATTAAAATGAAAAAGTTCTGTGCTTCAGACAATATCATATAGACAGTGAAAAGACAACCTCGACATGAGACAAAATAAATATTTGAAGATCATATATCTGACTAGCATAGAGAACACATAAAGAATGTTAAAACTCAATAAAAGACAAATAATCCAATTAAAAATGGGCAAAGGATCTATATATACATTTCTTTAAAGAAGATACATCAATGGCTAACAAAGCACATGAGAAAATGATCAGCTTCATTAGTCTTCAGAGAAATGCAGATTGAAACCATAATGAAATACCAGTTCATACCTACTGGGATGGTTCTAATTAAAACGACAGTGTTGATGAGGACGTGGAGAAACTAGAACACTTGTACCCTGCTGGTGGGAATGTAAAATGGTGCACCCACTTTGGAACACTGAGTTCCTCAAAACACTGAGTTACCATAGGACCCAGCAATTCTGCTTCTAGGTAAATACCCAAGAGAATTGAAAATGTATGTTTTTACAAGAACTCCTACATGAATGATCACATCATTATTCAAAATGGCCCAAACTGTGGAAACCCAAATGTCTATCAATTGATGCATTAATCAAATGTCACATGGCAATACAATGGAATGCTATTCAACCCCAAAAAGGAATGAAGCACTGATACCTTTTATAACATGGATGAACACTGAACACATTATGCTAAGTGGAAAAAGCCAGATAAAAAGGCCACATATTCTATTTATATGAAATGTCCAGAATAGGCAAATCCACAGAGACAGAAAGTAGTGGTCACCAGGGTCTGGGGGGTGGAGTATTCAGTTTCTTTTTGGTGTGATGGAAATGTTCCAAAATTGGTTTCGGTGATGGTTGCACAATTTTGTAAATATATAAAAAACCTACTAAATTGTTGAGACAGAGAGAAAATGCAAGTCCAAAAGGAAAAAAAAAAAAGAAGGGGGAGAAGAAGAGCCTCTACTACCTCCCACTCCCCACGGGGGACTGGTGGGGTCCCTACTCACTGCACTTCTTGATTGGAACTCCTATAACACACAGGACAGCCCTGACTTATTTGCAGGTGTATTCACCCTAACTGAGTATGAGCGCCCTGGCCAAAGCCTGTGTCCGACTCATTTTGAATCCTGGAATCTAGGACAGTACTTGCCACCCAGTGGATAATTGATCTAAATGTGTGTTGAATGAACAGTCTCTAGCATGCCCCTAACATTACGCACCGCTCTTAAAACCATCACTTCTACGATAAAAGAATATTGAAAAGATCACACACACACACACACACACACACACACACACACACACATAATCTGTTATTTTAAAATTCTTTTCCATCAATTATTTTTAAAACTGGATGATTGATTAGAGTGGTATCACTTTTCTACGGCTAGAGGGGCCTATGATTTCAAAATGTAAAAGCTAATCATCGATAAAACGACTGAAAGATGTGGATAAGAGTAGGAACACTTATCTAAAAATAGAATATTCAGTCCCTGAACAACAAACTATATTGTGGACCACTTGACAAACATCTCTCCTACTCAGAAGACTTCAAGAAGCAAGAAACCAATATGAAGGCTGATTAAGCTCAGCCTGTGAAAACTCTTTGGCCTTCCACAGCAACAACAACAATAATACAAGGAGATTATGAAAGTAATAAGAGCAGCTAACTTGCACTGAGCACTTACTATGCGCTGGGCGGGGCATGGTTTTCTGCTTTCTGTGTGTTAACTTGGTGACAACAACATGGCATGTGAGGTTCTATCGTTACCCTCCCTTTACAGACTCTCCACTTCCCCAAGGCCACGTGAGCGGTACACAGCTGAGCTGGACCCAGGAAGACCAGAACTACTGCCCATGCTTCCCGCTATACTACATTCAGGATTTCAATCCCTTGACTGGATCCGAGAAAACAATTTGTTTGATTCTGGGATTACAGACCAGCTGATGGAGGTCACAGAAAAGACCCTGGGGGGGCAGCGTGAGGGGTGGGGATGGAGAAGAAAGAAAACATGAATATTCAGAAACTAAAATCCGTGTGTCAATATCTGACAGCTGAACATCTAGTAGTTTATACATCCTTTATATATCGGGTGGGAAATATCTGAATAGACAGCGTGGTCAGCCGAAACTTGCAAAACCTCGCCGAGCCCCAATCTGAAGGCTGGTTCCCTCTGGGCTTTCAGCCCCAGGCCTCCCTACCTTCCGAGAGTGGGCAGCTCCACGTCAGTCCCTCTCATTGTGCTCAGGGTCTCATCTGTTTCCTTCCTGGCCTTCACCACTATTTACAAGGATTTATTCATTTGTTCATTTGTTTCCCTGCTGTCCTTGTCTGACCCTCACATGAGAACATGAATTCCGTAAGGGCAGTGACCGTGTCCATTTTTTGGCCCACAGTTTGTTGAATGGATTTAAGTCTGTTGAGGGGACACCTTTCTTTCATAACAGTTGGGTGCATCAGTGACCGGGCGGATGAGCACACTGGGCTGTGGCCACTGCAGGCCAGGGGCGTGTCCTTGTTCAACTTCTTACTCCCCGTTCCTAGCCTGGTACTTGGCACACAAGAGCTCACTGCATCTCAGTGGAACTTGTTCCTTAATGAGTTGCTGTCAACCTAGACGCCAGTCTCTACTGGTGTACCTCAAGGCTTGGCCCTGTTCACCCAACTTCTGGATCCAAGGGTGACAGCCCAAGACCGTGCTGATGAAAACTGGGAATGCCTTGAAGCTGGGAGGAGCCACAGTGGACAAGGAAAGGAGCTAAGAGAGCATGAACTGTGGTTAGGCCCAAGCCCCAAGAAACAGAACAAAAAATCAAGAAACCCCATAGCAAGCACAGGATAGGGAGCTGGGGGCTGCGGGTCCATTGAGCTCTTGTGACCGCAGTCTCTGGTGCTGCAGGAAAGCTGGAATGGAAGACCCTGAGCTGCACCCGTGATTGGGTGGTGACCAGAATGAGGGAAAGGAGAACGCTGCCTCACCCACCCCCATTTATTCAGTTATTATTTCTACCCAGGTAAGGTCTGAATACCCGTGTTCCAGGGATACTAGGCAGACATTAGCAGGCTCCTCTCAGAAAGTCTCCATGAAGTTCTGCGCTCATGTCCACAGCCCAGGCTGTGCAGCCCACCTTAAGAACGGGATTCCCCTGTCATTGCTGCCCCACGCAGGTTGCTGCTGGCCTCCTAAGTCTCCAGCTCGCCGCTCTCCCCAAGCTTCTTAGAAGGGTCTTTGCTGCAGTCAACTGTGCCTAACACCTTGCTCCAGGTCTTCTTGGTCTCTTAGAGGAAGAAGACTCCTTCTTCTTTGTGTACGTGTGTGTTTTCCTCCCTTCGACCGTGTGGGTCCCAAAGCCCGAGGGTGGAAGTCAGTCTTATTGGGACACCCCTAAATGTTCACTCCTTTCTTGGACTGCCTTCAAACTCTGGCCTTTCAAGTTCAAAAGACGTGTCAGGTAGGTGTGTCTGTGTTTCCTTGATTATGGTTTGCTTGTAGCTTTTCTATTTTTTCTGCACCTTCATTAATTCCAGGTTGGAGCTGTATGTCCCTTTTCCCCAGGTCTGTCACAGCTCTTGTGTGATATTACGTTTGGGCGGAGCTGGCAGACCCTTGAAACTGCCTGTTCACGTTTCCTGTCATGTCCACAGATGCCCTTTTTATTCCTGAAGGCTTTCCTTAACGTTGCTAAAGGTAAGGGGACTTAAGGATGTCAGTATGTGAATGTTAAAACATGAATCAATTTTTGAAGCTAATGTGATTGTTGAAGCTACTGTGAGGGCCATGTTATCTGAAGCACATTTCGATCCCTTTTGTTGCATATGCATTACTGTAATTTTTTTTTAAGATTTTATTTATTTATTTGACAGACAGAGATCACAAGTAGGCAGAGAGGCAGGCAGAGAGAGAGAGGGAAGCAGGCTCCCCGCCGAGCAGAGAGCCCAACATGGGACTCGATCCCAGGACCCCGGGATCATGACCTGAGCCGAAGGCAGAGGCTTTAACCCACTGAACCACCCAGGGTGCCCCTGCATTACTGTAATTTATTGCTTTTACCAGCAGGACATTTTCTACTCCTGCTTCCGCTTTCCCCCCTCTCTTCCCAGTTTCATTCATTGACTTAAAATGAGAAGGGCTTGTACAGAGAAGGACTTAAACATCATAAGATGCTCTCAAATTTTCAGCTGACAGGTACTAGTCTCAGAGGAATAGATACAGCTGTTGGAAAGTTCAGACCAAGAGTTTTTCTCTTTTGGAGTAATTTACATTTCTAAAAGAGAAAAACTGTACTACGCTTGTTACCAGAGTGAAGGCTGTTGAAGGCGACACAAAACCTCATCCTTTTAGGAAACCACAGGAATACTTACTCACTGCTTAAGCGCCTTCCATATGCCTCTATGTTAAATAGATGGACAAGAATGCCAGCTGCCACATTCAAATTTTTCAGTGTTCTTCTTGTTCTTCTGTGTCCGGCACATTACAATCAGAGCTAGAGCCCAGAGATTCGGACCAGGAGTTGGGAACACACTTGTGTTCATGCCTGAATCCAGAGATAAGTCCTGAATGATGCTTAGGATCAGCATGGATAAATGGTATTTTAGGAAGTAAACAGGCCAGGAGCCAGAATAACAAGAGAGTGGGAATGAAAATAAGGGTGTGTGGGTAAGAAAAAACCTGGAGGCTGGGGTGCCTGGGTGGCTCAGTGGTTTAAGCCTCTGCCTTTGGCTTGGGTCATGAGCTCAGGGTCCTGGGATCGAGGCCCGCATCGGGCTCTCTGCTCAGCGGGGAGCCTGCCTGCCCCCCCCCCTCTGCCTGCCTCTCTGCCTGCTTGTGATCTCTCCCTGTCAAATTAATAAATAAAATCTTAAAAAAAAAAAAAACCAAACCTGGATGCTGTCGTCAGGGCAAAGGGTGTTTCTTAAGAGTAAACCAGGGGCGCCTGGGTGGCTCAGTCTTTTGCATCTGCCTTTGGCTCAGGTCATGATCCCAGGGTCCTGGGATGGAGCCCCACATAGGGCTCCTTGCTCTTGGGGAAGCCTGCTTCTCCCTCTCCCACCACCCCCCACCCCGCTTATGTTCCTTCTCTTGCTGTGTGTCTCTCTCTGTCAAATAAATAAATAAAATCTTAAAAAAGAAAAAAGAGTGAATCAACTAACTTACATTTTGCTCACACCTTTCAAGAAGGTAATTTAGAAAATCTTAAGAATCCAAACATTCTTCTATTGGCTACAAGAAAAGAATCAGGAAATGTTCCTCGGACTTTTATTAGCTATTACTTGATTAGAATAAAATTATTATTATAAATATATCAGAACATTTTTATCTGGGCTTGATGGATATTTTTTATGTCAGCTAAGAAAGCTACAGTTTAGTAACTAAGCTCAATCCTTTGTTTCTAAAGATTTTCCACAAACTATAATTAAACTAGGGAACATCTGAATAGTAACGGGTTTCCATATGGAGTATACTAAAAATTGTTCCAAAATCAATCACCTTGGTGGGTTTTATTTATAGAGCTACCAAATGAATTTAGGTAATACTCTCCCCAAATGTTGACTATGCCTTCTTGTTTTACTCTGAAGCGCAGAATAGGAACATAAGGGGTCCAGTGATCTGACTGCTAGAGAAAATGTTACGATTCTGCAAGTACAAGGATCTTAATTGGTAAAGCTCACTTCTTTCTTTCTTGTTTATCCTCATCACCTGCTTCCCCTGTCCCCCCACTCCCTCCCTCTGGGAACGATCAGTTTGTTCTCTATAATTAAGAGTCTGTTTGTTGGTTTGTCTCTCTTTTTTCCCCTTGTTTGTTTTGTTTCTTAATTTCCACATATGAGTGAGATCATATGCTTTCTTTCTCAGACTTATTTTGCTTAGCATAATGCACTCTAGCTCTATCCATGTTGTTGCAATGGCAAGATTTCATTCTTTCTTATGTCTGAGTAATATTCCATTATATATACATACACACACACACACACACACACACACACACACACACACATACACATACATACATACCACCATTCACCAATTGGTGGACTATGGGCAGCTTCCATAATTTGACTATTATACATAATGCTGCTATAAACACAGGTGTGCATGTATCCCTTTGAATTTGTGTTTTTGTATTTTTGGGTAGATACCCTAGTAGTGCAATTACTAGATCATAGGGTGGTTTCATTTTTAATTTTTTGAGGAACCTCCATACTGTTTTCCACAGTGGCTGCACCAGTTTGCATTCCCACCAACAGTGCAAGAGGGTTCCTTTTCTCTACATCCTTGCCAACACCTGTTGTTTGGTAAAGGTCCCTTCTAACCATAAGAGCGGGTCTGGCATGCTTTACCTCCAATCTGACACCACAAAATACAAACTATCATATAGAAATGTCAAATGTTTCTTCCCATCACCTACAACTTTGGACTAGAGAGGAGCCATGACTGTGAACGCTATGTCCTCCTTGTAATCGCACTTACTCCCTCTTCTCAGCGCCAGACAAAAAGGAACCAGGCTTATGATATCATGAGAGAGAGGAATGAGCCAGGAAGAGTGGAGCCCTGGTGAGGTGAGATATGTTACTGAACCCCATGTTCAGAGTCCCCATTTTGCTTTCACCACTAAGGTGTCAGGACTCCTTCCTGGAGCTATACCCTCACTGACCATCTGGTCCCCAGAGCTCTGGACACCGGGGCCTGCCAATGCAGCCCCTCCCAGCCTCCTCCTGCAGCACCCAGTGAACAGTATTTCCTGTGTCCACTCCCAGACGTCAAGCTGAGTTACCCATCTGCATAGTCGCTGGGACAAAGGCTCTCACAATCCGTTGGAAGGCTCTGCTTTCCCAGGGGAGGGAGGGCAAGTGGGGTTTACCTGGCCAGGGCTGAGCTTCTGTTAGTGCATGAGTATAAGCAGGTTGAATGTAGATGGCAAATCCCCAGTGACGAGCCCAGTGCAGACAGACAGCAAGGGCTCAGTATAAGGTGGATGTTCTCATACTGCTATTACGGATACACACCTAAAGAGACCCTCTAGATGTGTAAGAGACATCTGCCTGATCACCCTCTGCTTCTTGAAGGTTAATCCATCAGCTGCACCAAGGGACAAGCAGAAGGCACAGCAGCTGCCATCTTTCCTCTTTTAGAGACAGAACACCCGTAAGGAAGTCAAAGCCCCACTAATAAAGTCAATGGCAGATGTTTCAAACATCCTGCGGGCTCATTGTTTATACCTCCTCCCTCATCCAATGTCGACATAAGCGACTGGCGAAGGTGGTGCCATGATTACAAGGCTGGAGGGATGGAAGCAGCACAAGGGTGAGTGGGAATGCAGCACTGTATGCAGCAGTTTAAGCTGGAGCAGCTCTAAAATAGTATAGACTCTTCGGAGTGAGCGTGCAGAAATGGACAGCTGAGGGACCCCGGCCACCAGCTGTGTCCCAAACACAGGTTGGTACTCAGGCTTGGGAACGTCAGCCCCAGTGCAGGGTGCTGTCATCCTTAGCAGCTCTTGGTCCCTCCCCACCAGCTGCTCTGTCTGTCAGGACAGCAGGGGCCACCAAGCAACAACTGCTTAGAACCATGTAGACTATTTCTGGGCACGGGATGTGAGTAAGTGTATGCCATCGTAAGTCAGACCAGGATGTGAGTCAGATTGCTATAAAGAGTTAAAAAGGGCTGGTCTTCAAAGCCTTCCGGAAGCAGTCTGCATGCTACACGGCTATAAAGGAGCTACAGTCTGAAAGACACTTGTAATCATGGAGCAAAGGAGAGGCCCTGAAGAATATGGACAATTAACATCTGCTTTCAGTTCAGGTCATCCCAGAATCCTGGGATCGAGTCCTACATCAGGCTCCCTGCTCAGCAGAGAGCCTGCTTCTCCCTCTGCCTCTGCTGCTCCCTCCGCTTGTGCTCTCTCTATCTCACTCTCTGTCAAATAAATAAATAAAATCTTAAAAAAAAAAAAAGAATACGGACGATTAGAATCAGCCAAGTGATAGCAGCAGTCAGAGACGGACAGCTCAGAAAAGCTGTGGGACATGCGGTGGCTTTACTTTCCTCTTAAAACAAAACCTTTTATCTGCAGAGCAACTTTTATGGGGCCAAATGAGTGGTCCGAAACTGGCTCTGAAAAAAAAAAATCTATTGGCACTGAGGCATACAGATACAAAAATGACCTCTGTTCGTAGCACTCTTTATAACAGTAGAAAATTATTAACCATCCAAATATCCACAAATTAGCTAAATAAACTGTGTTATGTCCCTTTGATGGAAACTAAGCAGCTGTTAAGAGGAATAAAGTAATTTAACTATACTAGCATGGAACAATGTCTGTGATAGACCATTACAGCAAAATAAATCAAGTTGTAGAAAATGTGCCAAGAGATGGCATTTGGGTTAAAAATGGTATATTCGTACATGTGCAGGAAAAAGTCTCTAAGGAGCTGGAGCACACCATTGTTAACTGTGACAGAGAGATTTTGTCCGTCCCTATTCATTGCTTGAATCCTTTATAACAAACATGACTTTTACAACAGAAAATAAAATTAACAGGTATTTATGAGAGAAGAAGAGTAATACGCTGGTTTTTTCTATGAGGAATATTCTTGAAAGCCTCAGGGCGGCCTAATGGCCCACAGAATCCCTGACTGAGGCCTGAAGGCACAGCAAGGCAGGACCCAGCTCTCTGTGGGTCCATGGAGGGTACAAAGTCAGTATCCCCTAAATGCCATGAGAAAGGAGGGCTTAGAGGTTTCAGGAGCCTCCACAGATCACCTCTGAGCGCCGTCCAGTCTTCTCCTTCCCCACCTTGTGGCATCCCTTAGGTAATTCCCATTCACCCTATAGGTCTTGGCTCAGATGTCGCCTCTCCCGGGGAGTCTTTCCGAACACCACAAGGCCAGGCCAGTTCCCCTTCCTCCCAGACATACACTCCATCTCAGTTCTCACTTTCTATTTCCCTGTGATAATTGGCTCCATGTCTGTCCTCCCCATGGGAACAGGAGCTCCTGAAGGCAGAACCTCGGCCTGTTTTTGCCACATTCCAGCAGACAGAGCATCGTCTGGCCCATGACAAAGGCTGACACAAAGGGAGGGTGCTGCGGGGGCCACGGGGCTGGGAGGGAGGGCTTCTCTCCTTTGCAGTGACTACTCCTCTCCTTTATTTGTTGTCCTATGTGTCCAAGGGAATGGTTAGTAGCAATATGAAGGTCCCCTCCCAAACTCAGAAGAATTATGTCAGGTGGGAACTAGCGGCAGATGGCAGCATTTAAAGGAACTAAGAGATTACAGCTAACACTTCAGAAAGTTTCTCAGCCGAAAGGCAGGACCTTCGATGCTCTCTATGCCTACCTCCTGTTATTTCTTGGGGCCCCCTGACTCTGGACCCCTGGTCTGTCCAGGGCAGCTAGAGGCATCCTGGTGTGGGGGTGGGGTTGGATAGAATCCCCTCTTGACAGACATTGCTGCTGGTGTGACGGAGAGCCTCAGCAGTGCCAGGGTTGGGGCGGGGGGAGAGGGGACACTGACCTCGGCTGATGCGCTGCTTCTCCCCAGACAGGATGCCAGGGCTGTCGATGATGCTGATGCTCTTCAGGACCTGATTGGGCAGCTGGGAGCACATGAATCTGGAAAAAAGGATCAAAGGTGGGATCAGGAACCACACCTCTCCAAGCTCCGACAAGATCCTTGACCTCTTAAGGTTATTGCCGTTATCTGCAAAGGGACTCTGCACAGACAGCACATCCACTGGTGCCACGGGGCCAGATGCTGGACCAGGGGGCGGGTATGCTGTCACCTGCCACCAGATCCTTAACCGCTAACTTTGGTTTTAGCTGATATTTACTGAATGCTTCAGTATTTTACAAACACCATCTCATTTGTCCCTCAGAGTAACCCCTTGAGAAAGAAATTCCTATTAACATCAGAGAAGTAACTTACACAGCATCACTCAGAGCTTAAACCCAGGTCAGCCAGATCCAAAGTCCATCAGCCTCGCCTGCTTCTTTTCTGTGGTGCTCCTTGGCCAAGTGTCCTGGGCTTCTTCTCCCAGGGCAGACCATGCCTCCCTCAGGGTCACAGCCCTGCCGTGCTGGAGTACCCTAAGCTCCCTGTCCAGCCACACCGCCCACTCCCTGCTGTGGCCATGGAGGTACTGGGGCTTATTTTCACTGTTGCCCTGGGGACTCAGCATCCAGTCTGGTGCCCATCTGGCTTCAAGCCCTGCATGGGGCAAGCACCCGTGGGCCACACCCCAAATCCTCCAGGTGCCTTGGAGTCCAAGGGGTAGCCAAAGAGTGGATAAAGTGGCAGGGGCATGGGAGAGTTCTGGTGGTGCATTTCAAGCCTCCTTACTTGGCCCTCACATTCCTGATACCATTTCTTCCTTCTCATCCCGATCCTCCTGTGGGCAGCTGCCCTGGCCTCAGCCTCCCCGAAGCAGAGTGGCATGGGAGGAAAATTTGGCTGTTAGGTCAGCAGACTGGGTTCAGGTTCAGCTCAGCCTTCGCCAATTATTTTCTGTGGGACCCTGGACAAGGGCCTCCCAGCTCCAGGCCTGTGTCCTTATGTGTAAATGGAGATACTTGGATGGGGACCGGTGAGGTCCTTTTTAGCTTTAATAGTGAATAACTCTAGAGTAGCAGAGGGAAACATTTTGTTCCTTTTATCCAGGCAGCAAAGTCCAAGGTGGATCTCTGGTAGTTGCTGTGTGTTTTTTTTCTTTCTTTCTTTCTTTTTTTAAGATTTTATTTATTTATTTGATAGAGAGAGCGAACGAGCGCACACACACACACAAACAGGGGGAATAGCGGAGGGAGAGGGAGAAGCAGGCTGTCCGCTGAGTTGGGGGCCCAATGCAGGACTTGATTCTAGGACTCTGAGATCACAACCTGAGCTGAAGGCAGACGCTTAAACAACTGAGCCACCCAGGCACCCCGCTGTGTCTGTTTTAAGGCAAAACCTATAGAGTAGCTCTCCTCCTTCCGTTTTGTAATTGTATAACTTCTGTATCTGTGTGGGCCGAAGGCTGGAAAACCCTCAGTGAAAGCTCAATTATTCCATTCAGGGGAACTGGTGGGATCACTCAGAAAGTAAATATGCTGGGAATGCAAGCTGGGGGGCCACGTCAGCCTTCACAGTGCAAACGTGGATGGCACAGTCCCCCCGCCGCCCCGGCCAGGGTGGGGTCATGGCCTCACAGGCGGGGGGGGGGGGGGGGGGGGGGCGCCAGTCCCGGTGTGGGGGGGTGGGCAGTCCCAAGTAAGAGGTACAATTACTGACATTTCAAAGTTGCTTTCTTTGAAGGTGCTCAGGACAAGTTTCCCACACATTCTTTCCTATATTTTCAGGTCAGCCCGGACAGATGTAGGAAAAGATACTAGGGTCATTTTGTAGCTGGAAAAGCTGAAGCTCAAAGTCGTTATGACATCTTGGGGTCACACCGTGAAGGCCTGGCTGGGTGACCTAATATTTCTGATGTCTGCTGAGCTAGATTCAACCCATAAATGTTAAAAATAAAGAGGCTAATTGAAGAGAACCCCTCATTTCTGATTTTCTCCCGCCCCTCATGCACCCTCCAGACTTTTCAGTAAATCCCACTGTCCAAACTTGGGAGACCAGATCTGTGAGAATGAAGTGCACAGAGATCACTAAGCATTTACTCTTTGTAAATTCACAGAGAAAAAAACCACCACATTTGAGGCTTGGAACTGAGGTAGGAACAGAGTTCTGAGCACATCTGTGGTAGAGTGCATGTCTCATCAGTAATGATTCTGTCTCTTATCACAGTCCCATCTTTTTTATTAGATGGCTTGAGACATTTGATAATGCAGAAAAACTGCACATATGTGGAACTATTTTACACAAAGTATTCCTGTGAGAGACTGACCTTTCTCCAAAACCACAAGCTCACACTCACTAGCAACTTTTCCAAAACACAAAACCCCTGGATTCTAGTGTGGAGTTAAATAGAGGGATCCCAAATGTGTCTCTCTGCAGAGTGACAAACTTTCAACAACTCGCATGCCTCCTGACACAACTGAGGCGAAATCAGGCAAAATCTGTGAGCCACAAAACAAGCTGTGGTCAGATGCGGTGAATGTGGAGACGTTACCTCACAACAAACAAGGGGGCAGGTTGAGGGACCCACAGGGATAACTGCAGAAAAGGGGAGGAGGGGGAAGGGGAGGAGGGGGAAGAGGAGGGGGTAGTGGAGTGGGGTAGGGGATGGGGCAGTGGAGAGAGGGGAGAAGATGGCAGAGAGAGGAGGAGGGAGCTCACCAGGGGCACCCTGAGAGATGGTGGCTGGGTTATGTGTGCAAAACCAGGCTACACTCCATGAAAGAAAGCAAGAAAGCTTGGGGCCAGGATGGGGGGCAGGGGGGTGCGGTGGTGGTGGTGGTGGTGGTGTGAGGGTCAGGAAGGGGGAGGATAGGTAGGGGTGTTGTGGCAAGAGAGCACAAAGCATGAGTCAGCTTTCAAACCCCTGTGTGGGGGCAGGCATCTTACACAAGGAGTTAAACCACACATAGTTTCCTAAATAATTATAATCAGAAAAAAACCCTAATGCAATGCTGTTACAGCAATCCTGTATTACTTTTATGCTCTAAGAAAGGAAGGTGAAAGGCAAGGTTATTTACTGGGTATATTACAGTCAGCCCTGGGTCAGGCTTTTCTTGTTTATGTTTGTGTGCTGAAGTGTTTCCAAGCACAGATTTGCTGTCCCAAGATGGATTTCCTCTTCCTTCCCAGAGTGACTAACCTAAGTGTACCTGGGCCTTGCCTCCTACATTTTCCCATGAAACAGGCAGACCTGTGCTGGTTAAGCCCAGGAGCCTCACGGAAGCTGTTGGGCAGTGTCTGCTCACCCAGAGCTGCCCTGATGCCTCTTGTTCTCTGATAAAAGGAGGGGAGGATGGGCACAGACTCTGTGCTTGACCCCCATCCCCTGCCACTTCCCAAAGGCGGCTGAGGGTTAGCAGAAAGGGGGCTGGATCAAGGAACAGTCTGGGCTCTGAGGTCCTGCCACATAATAAAACAGGGAGGTGAGAGGAGCAAGGATTTTAAAATTGCCTCCAAATGCTAACATTCCAATTTGATGATCAACATTTTAAAAGAACCAGGCAGTACCTTCATACTGCTTTTGCTTTACAAACAACGTCATGATATCCAGCAGTTACAGTAACTATAAAATGGCACCAACATTTACCGTCCCCCTACTATGTGTCTAAGCGACGGACTTAACACTTTCTATATACATTTTAACTCACTCAATCCTCACCACAACCTGAGAGGTAGGGGCTGTGTGTTGCCGTTTACACAGGAGGAGAATGGGGCACTGAGGGGGGTACATACCACAACTTGTCAAGTCACATGGTTGGTAGGCAATGGAGCTGGGATGCTAAGCTAGGAGTTTGGCCTTGGGCTGGGGTTTTTGACTACTAGACTCCTACCACCATTTTGCGTGTGCAAGCCAACCTTATCACAGAAGGCAGCATCCCCCAACAAGGAAGTGATGTGCCAGGGGCGCCTGGGCGGCTCAGTGGGTTAAGCCTCTGCCTTCAGCTCAGATCATGATCCCAGGGTCCTGGGATCGAGCCCGCATCGGGCTCTCTGCTCAGCGGGGAGCCTGCTTCCCTTCCTCTCTCTCTGCCTGCCTCTCTGCCTGCTTGTGATCTCTGTCAAATAAATAAAATCTTAAAAAAACAAAACAAGGGAGTGACGTGCCACAGCCTTGGAATCCCGCACCAGAAACTCCCCTGTGATGTGCTCTCAGCCCACCATTGGAGGGCGGAGGTGCCAGAGCCAGAAGACGTTGCTCACTCATGCTGTGAGCTCTAGGGATCTGAGCAATTCTACCAGCCCCAGAACTCCCACCTTGTGATCAGGCTCAGAGCACATCGGATGCTTACAAGGGACACAAGGGACAACCCCTTCAAGCCCACTTGAGAGAGACCAGATAGAGGACATGACTTCCTAAGATGGCACAGTAAAGAGCACACAATACACAAAAAAGACTTTTACAACCAAGCCCCAATCATTATCATCACACGGTCCTGCCACGAATGGCTGATCAAAACTTCCAGTGCCCAGGAGAAATTTAACTTCATATCCAGACTCTAAGGAGCCCACAGCTACCCTTTGATTGAATCTTACAGCATCACTGCTTTTACAAGTCAAGGCTGGCTGAATGTTGGCAATTTCATGTGGTATGACCCAAATAGGTAATTTTCTACACCAAAGTCTCTCTTTCCTGACTGCCGCAGTGGGGAATGGCAACGCACCGGTGCTGAGAGGGTCTGCCTGGGGGCAGCGGGTGAAGTTGGTTCTCTGGTCTCTGAGGACCAGGACCACAGAGTCGGCTGCCAGTGACCGGTGAAGAACAATGGTTGGTGACCTGGCAGCCACAAATCCTGAGCTTAAAGATTAATGGGAAGAGCTTCAGGGCATTTATTATGGGTAAACGCCGCAAAGCGAACAAATAAACCAACAGAACGAGTCTGTCACTCAGATTAAAAAGAAAGTAACAAATTTGCTGGTGATTCTTGGCAAAAGCCTCTCTTCCTTCGTATCTGCATCTAAAATAGCTAAGGGAGCCCGCATGTGTCTGGACTGATGCTGTATGTTTGTGGGAAGTCAGACAAAAAAAAAATATATCCCAGTGGTACTCAGTGACTGTAACATTCGTATAAAAAAAAGTCTATTACTAAAGCTTCATTTAATTAGAGTGGTGACAGGGTATATGTCCAAAAATACACTTGTGTGTTCTAGTATTGCTAAATCTTCACAGCAATGTGAGACAGTGGATTTATATTTTATCGTCGCTATGATCAGGCCTGGCTAAAAGGACAGGTATGTTGGAAGTATCCCTCAGATTCCTTCAGCTCGAAAGAAAGTTGCAACATTTCAATCCCTGGGGCTGCTGGTTAAAGCTATTTTTCAAAAGGAAACAGAGGCAATGAGGAAATGAGATTAAGAATTTCTTCTGTGGACAACTGTGATTTAAAATTAAACTAGATCCTAAATGAAATACAATCCCTACAGCTATCTGGATTTCAAAAAAAAAAGACTACCATGTTTAGAAAAGTAGACTGAGGGAAAAACACAACACCCAGTTCAGAAGCAGATGGCTGGGGCGGGGAATGTCAGAGCTGGTCCTGACAGTTCTGGAATTGATGGAGAAACACGGTGCCTCCGGGCCTTGTGCCCTCGGGGTGGTGCTGGCCATCCATCTCCTCCTGCCTGAGTAGGAACTCCCTCCTGGTGACAGACTGTGGAGCCTCGGGGACCACATTCCCACATGGGCAGCTCCACGACAGGCCTGCCGGTGGAATTCCTCTCAAAAGCGAGGGGGCGCAGTGGAGTTTCGGAATGCCGCATTCACGTTGTTTTCATAGACCTTTTCGTGCTAGATTCAACTCCTTTGACTGTTCAAGTGTGGAATGTCTATAATTTGAAGCTGCCTTTTTGGGAATTTATCTTCTTTACTCCGAACTGCTCCCAAGACTCTTTGTTACCTTTTTAGAAACCAGGCTGCACGGGTTTGCCCAATGCTTCGAGGCTGACACCCTCCAGGTGTCACCTGGTACCACCTTGTGAAGTACTAAGTTCTTTTAAAGATGCCCCAGGAGGCAAAGCCTTGAACCAATGCTTTGTAATGAGAAGGCCAGGGTAATGACATGTATCCCAGGGGTGACCTGTGGTTGCTGGGGGCGGGGGGTGGGGTGCGGAGAAAGTTCTCCCCTGCAGACAACCAATCCTCATTCCTGCTATGTACTGTATTTGGACCTTGTTCCCAGAAAGTACGCTATGTCAAAAGTTTGCCTGCCTTGAGGGGAGCCCCACAGGTGTTCCCACAGGGACAGTATAATTACAGGGACAGTATACTTACATACATATGTTTGAGCGCCCTACGCTAATTGACTTTTTTTCTTACATAAGCCCTGGGAGAACAACAGCACTGTTGTGTGGATATGACTTAGTCACGCTGTTTACTCTCAGATGCGATGAGACACGTCCCATATGCACAGCCACAGAAACCCTTCTCCGCCAGCCCTCCAGCAGGTGCAGGGTGGTGGATGGAAGG
This sequence comes from Lutra lutra, assembly GCF_902655055.1. Lineage (NCBI taxonomy): Eukaryota > Metazoa > Chordata > Mammalia > Carnivora > Mustelidae > Lutra > Lutra lutra. The sequence goes on from NC_062284.1 coordinate 61,526,629, forward strand.
GACGAGCAAACTGAATTCTAATAGAGTCTCTGCCTTTTCCTGGGTAAGTCATTCTACTTCTTTGCTCTCAGTTTTCTCTTCTGTTGAATGGCCACAGTAGTATTGTCTTATTAACCCAGAAAAAGTAGTGTATGTGAAATTATTACTCTGTAACTGGGGACAAAATCATCACCTTTATCATCATTGTCTGTGGGCTACATTAAGAACAGCCTTCAAAGTTCCATAGGGGGCAGCAGGCAGTGATTCTCAGTCCATATGTCATGCCCTTCGGCAGTCCAGTGGTCACTAGTAGGGACTATGGGCCAGATGGCCTGAGTTCCAGTTTGAGATGCCACTTAGCAGCTGAGTGACCCAGTGGAAGTTAAATTAACGTCTGTACATCAATTCCTCCTGTCTACGTTGGGGATAAGAGCAGCACTTAGGTCACAGGGGTTTGCCGAGGATTTAGAGCTAACATACCAGTAAAGTTTAGAACTCTGACACACAGTAAATGCCGTATTATTATTTGTTAATATTTTTCTTTGTATTCTCAATTTAATTAATGCTTGATTACATAATGCATGGATTATTTTCAGCAAGTTTTAGATCCCAGATAATGAGCCTCGCCATTCAAAATTTTCTTAATTGCTTATTTTCTATACTCATCTGCTGTATCTTTGGCATTTGAAAAAAGATTTGTTTGGGAAGTCAATCATCTGCCAAAAGAAAACAAGCCCATAGCCATTCTTTCAGGGTTTCCCCTTGTGAATAAGGACTTCACAAAACAGGAATTTGAAAAAAGTGGCAGCTTATTTCTTTTTTAAGCCTTTGTCAGGCAAAAAGAGTAAGACATAAGGCAGTGGTAACAAAACCATGTAATTCCAGGCAGTGTCTCATGGACAAGGAGCTTGTGGCCTGTACTTTCCAGGCCTCCGGAAACTTCCAGGGCCCATCTTGGGACAGGAGGCCTGGCTGTTGTCTGCTCCATGACCAGGGCTCCCTTGGAGGCCCTGATGGGGGAACTTTTTGTCCCACTTCTCCTCAATTGTCTTGGGAGACCCTCTGGTGTTCTCCTGCCTGGGCTCCACCCCTACACTTCTCCCATAAGACAGGTTCTGGTGCAACCAAGGCTGCTCTGGAGATGAGGATGAAATGCCTCCCAGACAGCATCCTGTAGGCAGAAAAAAATCATCTGGACAGTATTCTGCAAATTACTGTCAGCAGCAAGAGATTTCTCTGTGACTCCCTTTACATTATCTCTCCATTTCTATCTATCCTACTGCCATAGTCCCTGGCTGTCATCTAAATGCCTTCTTTGATTTATGATAGGAGCATAAGAAAGCTCTTCGAATCTGGTTTCTTCCAGATGCATCTCCGGAGGTTGCCTGTGCTGCCCTTGGCAGAGACACCACACAACGCCTGGACACATCATTCTTTCCCTCGTCCTTGTGAATGGCGCCCCCTGGAGTTGTGCGATGAGAAACCTCAGCCTCTGGGAGGACGGCAGAGGGCCGGGAGGATCCGTTCTTTTTTTTTCTTTTTCTTTTTCTTTTTTTTTAAAGAATATATATAAAGAATTTATAAGAAAGCCAAAGTTGGTGGCATCACAATTCCAGACTTCAAGCTCTATTACAAAGCTGTCATCATCAAGACAGCATGGTACTGGCACAAAAACAGACACATAGATCAATGGAACAGAATAGAGAGCCCAGAAATAGACCCTCAACTCTATGGTCAACTCATCTTTGACAAAGCAGGAAGGAATGTCCAATGGAAAAAAGACAGCCTCTTCAACAAATGGTGCTGGGAAAATTGGACAGCCACATGCAGAAAAATGAAATTGGACCATTTCCTTATACCACACACGAAAATAGACTCAAAATGGATGAAGGACCTCAATGTGAGAAAGGAATCCATCAAAACCCTTGAGGAGAACACAGACAGCAACCTCTTTGACCTCAGCCACAGCAACTTCTTCCTAGGAACATCACCAAAGGCAACAGAAGCAAGGGAAAAAATGAACTATTGGGATTTCATCAAGATCAAAAGCTTTTGCACAGCAAAGGAAACAGTTAACAAAACCAAAAGACAACTGACAGAATGGGAGAAGATATTTGCAAGTGACATATCAGATAAAGGGCTAGTATCCAAAATCTATAAAGAGCTTAGCAAACTCAACATCCAAAGAACAAATAACCCAATCAAGAAATGGGTAGAGGATATGAGCAGACATTTCTGCAAAGAAGACATCCAGATGGCCAACAGACACATGAAAAAATGCTCCACATCACTTGGCATCAGGGAAATACAAATCAAAACCACAATGAGATACCACCTCACACCAGTCAGAACGGCTAAAATTAACAAGTCAGGAAATGACAAATGCTGGCGAGGATGTGGAGAAAGGGGAACCCTCCTGGGGCGCCTGGGTGGCTCCGTTGGTTGAGCAACTGCCTTCGGCTCAGTTCGTGTTCCCACACTTCCAGGATTGAGTCCCTCATCGGGTTCCCAGCTCCTTGGGGAGTCTGCTTCTCCCTCTGACCTTCTCCTCTCTCATGCTCTCTCCCACTCATTCTCTCTCAAATAAATAAATAAAATCTTTAAAAAAAAAAAAAAGAAAGAAAGAAAGGGGAATCCTCCTACACTGTTGGTGGGAATGCAAGCTGGTGCAACCACTCTGGAAAACAGTGTGGAGGTTCCTCAAAAAACTGAAAATAGAGCTACCCTATGACCCAGCGATTGCACTACTGGGTATATACCCTAAAGATACAAACGTGGTGCTCCGAAGGGGCACGTGTACCCAAATGTTTATAGCAGCAATGTCCACAATAGCCAAACTATGGAAAGAACCTAAATGTCCATCAACAGATGAATGGATAAAGAAGATGTGGTGTGTGTGTGTGTGTGTGTGTGTGTGTGTGTATATATATATATATATATATATATATATATATATATATATACAATGGAATACTATGCAGCCATCAAAAGAAATGAAATCTTGCCATTTGCAATGATGTGGATGGAACTAGAGGGTATTATGCTTAGTGAAATAAGTCAATGGGAGAAAGACAACTATCATATGATCTCCCTGATATGAGGAAGTGGAGATGCAACATGAAGGGTTTGGGGGGTAGGAAAAAAAAAAATGAAAGAAGATGGGATCGGGAGAGAGACAAACCATAAAAGACCCAATCTCAAAAAACAGACTGAGGGTTGCTGGGGGAGGGGTGTTGGGAGAGAGTGGTAGGGATATGGACATTGGGGAGTGTATGTGCTATGGTGAGTGCTGTGAAATGTGTAAACCTGGCGAATCACAGACCTAAATTTATAAAAAAATTTAAAAAGTAATAAAAAAAGAATTTATTTATTTGACAAAGAGTGAGAGAAGGAGAGAGAGCACAAGCAGGGGGAGCAGCAGAAGGAGGGGGGAAGCACACTCCCTGCTCAGCAGGGAGCCAGATGAGGGACTCAATCCCAGGACCCTGGGATCATGACCTGAGCCGAAGGCAGAGGCTTAACCCACTGAGCCACCCAGGTGCCCCCGTTCCTTATTTTTAAAACCATCTAAAAAGAAGTACAGTCTCTTGTTTGAATGACCCCTCCCTGGCTTTGCATGCCCATGGCTCAGCATACTGGTCTAAGGCAGGAGACTCATAAAAACGAGGGGAATGGAGGGGCGAGGGGTAGGGCAGGAGAGAAGAAAAAAAAAAAAAAAGCTAGGAGTGACAAAGAGGAGGGAGAGGGAGGGAATGGGAGGCCAGTCCAAGAGGGCAGGTGCCCTGGGTCCACACCACTGTTTCACTGGGAGCGCTGGAGGGAGGTTTCAGGGTAAGTATAAATGAAACACAGCTCCAGCTAAAACAGAACCTCAGCTATCCCACAACATCACTTCCGTCATATGATGACCAAGTCACAAATTTAACTTTTTCTGTTGTTTTGTCTCTATTTCCCTGGCCTGACCTTAATGAATAAGGAAGCAGCTCAGCGCATGGGAGTGAGAAGCTTAACGGGCAGCAGGCAGGTGAGGCGACCTGTCCTGGAACAATCAATAGGCTGGATCTGGGGGTCAGGTGAACCCCAGGGGTCCTCTGGGCTAAGTTCTCAGTGCAGGAATCCCCAGCACACCATGCCTGAGCAGTGGCCATCCAGCCATCACTTAACACTGTCAGTGACGGGCAGCTCACTACCTTACAAAACAACTTGATCCACTTCTGTGCAGCTGAAATTATTAGAAATTTATTCCTTGTACTGTGTGGCCTTATAACACCCAGTCCTGGGGCTTTAGCTCTGCCCTCTGAAGCCACCCAGAATAGGTAATAAATGATCATTCTCTATCTTTTCAAATATTTGAATAACAATAAGCATATTCTTTATAACTTCTCTCTTCTAGAATAAACATGCACCATTCCGTTTCTGAAGCTTTATACATAATTGGCAAGAATTCAAAGACAAGGTTTAAACAACCTGACTAAAGACGGTGGGTTGCTGGTCCTTACCGATTCAGGAATGCATTTCCGAAGCGACTGAGCTTTCGAAATGGCTTTTTGGGGTCCACAACTAAAGCGTTCCCTGGGGTGCTGCCCTCAGTCTCCCCATACATCACAGCGATGAAGGAATCCGTAGTGGGCTCTGGACCAATCCTCATGCCTGGGAAATCTTGCTCCAGTAAGTATCTGGAGGAGGGAAACAGAAAAGAAACTTAGCAAGTTATCACAAAGCAAGAGGCCAGAAAGCTTCCTAGGCCTAGAAATCGAACCACCAGGGAAAGGAGAATGATTAGCATTTTACTCTTTGGCTAATGACAAATTTTCAAAGCTTACAATCTAAAGACCTAAGCCCCACCCCCCTCCCCACTGAACCCTAGTAACAGATCAGGCACCTTGCAGACTTCCTAAGTCTTCTGAAAATGAACCTTTGCTCAGCACAATTCCTGCTCCTGGTTCCACTGGCACAACAGACACCACCCCAGGGAAGTGTACCCAGCCAGCTCCTGGGCATCCTGCTAGAACCTCCCCAGGCCCACCTCCTTTTGGGAAGTGTCCCTGTTCCTCCATTGTGTTGGGCATACCTCCTCTGTGGGGCCTGGGCACCCCATGCCTGCAGCCGTGATGGTGCTTACCAGGGGCACTGCATTTTTCTGTTTGTGGGCCCTTGCTGACAGGCCCATGCCTACGGCCAGATGCAAAGCCCCAGCACCCAGCCCCATGCCTGCCCAGAGGGCACTCCATGTAGTGAGTGAAATAATGAACCATCTCTCCTTGTTACTAGTGATCAGTGAGGCCCCTGGGTCATCCTCCCTTGTGCACTTTATAGCTCCCTTGGGTTCCTCGAGGTCATGGTCATGGAAGTGCATCTCAAAAGAATTCAGCAGCAACAGAGGCTGCTATGGAGGATGGGGGTTGAAGAAAGGGCCGGGGAGTGGGGGGGGGGGGGGGCAAGAGGTTCAGATTAGACACCACCAGGGCCATGACCGGCTCTATGTGCAAACTGCACAACGATGCCCCTGCCTCCATGCAGACACAGCCCAGCACCAGGGTCCACAGCTTAGCAAGCTAGCTGGATTTTACCCCACACATGCTGCCCTGCCCAGTGTCATATGATGTTTGACCCACCCAATTGGGTAGATGGGCCCAGCAAATGTCACCAAGGGTTCCTATTCTGGGGGCCGACGAGACCAGTTGACCAGATACAGGCCAAGGACTGGCTTAGTGATATGGCTGGGGAGGGGCAAGGTGACCAGAGGTAGCACAGTGGGGAAAGTCTGCTTCCTGTGGAAAATAGTGGAGCCCTGCCATCTGTGCTCCCCATCACCCTTCCTCCGCTAGCACTTCATTCAGCTGAAACCCCTCAGAGCCCCTCCCTCCCCAGCAAGATTTCCTTTCCATGAAGAAGAAAAACACACTTCCCTGTATTTGTGTGTATGGAATGGGGCAGGGGCAGGGCAAAGACTCCTCCCTCCTTCCTTTGCAGCCGAGGGGAACATGAAGAAAAGAGTACTTTGAAATACATTTCCTTCATTACCAAGTGACAAGTGGAAAGGCAACACCTTCAGAGAACACTTGACAGTGACCCAGAGCAAGTTCTAGGGCTTGGGAGAGGTAGAAAGGAATCCCTACTGGAGGTGATTAGAGTGGAGCCATGTCTCAAGCCTGCCAGGGCATGACCCTTGACCCTGGGAGAAGCTCAAGGTCATGAAGGTGCACAGTTTTCCCCCACTAACTCCCCATTCTTGAAGCTAACAACGATTTGTTTATTTCTAAAATGTCCCAACTGATCGGAGTTAGGCCCAAACCTGTGATTTTATTTCCTGGGACAGAGTGACTGCACTCAACTGTCCAACACAATTTTGCCATCTTTCTAAGAACAAGAAATCAGTCCATCCCTGAAAAACCTATGTTTTCTATATAAAGAAAAGTGACATTGTTTAGCCATCTCAGCAGGCTAAATTCTGAACATTTAATTGGTCTCATTGCTAGTTTTCACATCATCCAAAGTTTCTACATTACTGTGATGTTGAGAAGCACCAGAATAGTTAACATTTACATATGTCCCCTAAATTTTGAGGAAATGTGAAAAAATGATCAGACAATAGCACCCAGCATTTACCAAGTGCTTGTTATTTACCTGGAGTACAAAGCCCTCCACATGCAAAATTGTTCATGCAAACCCTGTTAACACTCTGAAGTGGGCACTAATATTACTCCCATTTTACAGGTGGGAGATCAGAAAAGCATCAGGGGCATCAGAAAAGCTACACAATTTGCCTAAGGTCACACAGTAAGTGTGTTTCAGTGGCAATGAAATGCTGGCAGCTGGACTCCAGGCCTTGGGCTGTCTCTAGACAATGTTTTTCTTTGTCTTTGTTTTTTAAAGATTTTACTTATTTATGAGAGAGAGAGAGAGAGAGAACATGAACAGACAGAAGGGGCAGAGGGAGAAGCAGGCTCCCTGCTGAGCAAGGAGCCTGATCTAGGGCTCGATCCCAGGACCCTGGGATTAGGACCTGAGCCAAAGGCAGAGGCTTAACCCACTGAGCCATCCGGGCACCCCTCCAGACAATGTTTTAAACCTGGGCTTGGCTGGTGGTTTGTTGGGTGATGAGGAGCACAAGGGGGGATTCGGTGCACCCTCATGCAGTGTGCTGGCCATAGACACCGCAATCCTGCTTCTCCTCAAAAGTCAGGAAGCAGAGCTCTCCCCCACTCTCTTCCTACAAGATCCTGGGGCTGCCCTAACAGCAAGTGGCCGGCTCCCTCTGTTCTCCCTAGAGAAAAGCTGGGGAGAGAAGGAGCTACTTTTCAAAGCATGTTCAAATTAAATTTTTTAAAAATTTCAAAACTTTTGCAGGTACCGAGCACACTACTAAATATCCTTGGGAGCAGAAATGTTCTCCTTTACAACGTCTTATGAAATTCCACACAAGCCTTAGCAATACCGGTGAAACCAGCAGCAGCATCTCACGCTCTGGGAGACTCCAGCACTTGCAGTGAGTAAGCAGAGTGTGTGGATTTCATATACACACACGACTGTGGAGTTTCGGTTTCACAGCTACTCTGGGATCTCAAGTCTGAAGTCAGTCATCAGCAAAGCTAGAATTCAAGTCCAAATCACACCCCTCCCAAGTCCACTTTGAATTCCACACCCCATGGCCTGGATGATGCTATGCCTGGAGATCTGTGGGACAGAGGAAGGGAGACCACCGACGGCGGGGGCGCTGGGCTTGGAAGAACAGCAGTCAATGTCACCAGGCTCCCTGGAGCACACACAGTTCTCACAAAAGGCTCAGGTCAGCTTAAACTTGACAGGCACTCTCCCATGGAATCAACGTTAACAGCAATGGCTGGCTTGCAAGACAGCCTACGATGTTCACACGCACACCAACAAAATAGACAAACCAGACAAGAACTGTAGCTGCGCCTTTTAGGGGAAAACCCACTGTTGCGTCCCACCTTGGGTGGCTCTACAGTCTTGCTGCTTCTCAGCACTTCCCCAGGCCTGGAAGAGGGTCCTTCAGCTCCAGGCCTCGGGAGGTGAGGATGGGGCTTAGGAAGGGGTGGAGGGGTGTGTGGATGCCGGGGTTCAGCAGTGAGTCCCCAGCAGGGAAGTAACTTACATGTAAAAGTGTGTAAGTCAGGCCATCGTGGCCAAGGAGAGTCTGAATGGCTTTGGATGTTCCTAGAAATATACAGTTTTATATAAAAGCACAACAAACCCTACTAATTTGGGAATAATAGGGGTTTCAAGGAAAAACCTGGAGTATGAAATTGTTTAAAGAACAGCAGGTGCTTCTTATTTTCAAGTTCATAATCTAAGAGAAGCTAGAACTTCCCAAGCAGCAACCCTGCCAGACAGAACTTTAATAAACTATTTTTAAAGTATACTTAAATGTATTTCAGGGGCGCCTGGGTGGCTCAGTGGGTTAAGCCGCTGCCTTCGGCTCAGGTCATGATCCCAGGTCCTGGGTTCGAGCCCCACATCGGGCTTTCTGCTCAGCAGGGAGCCTGCTTCCTCCTCTCTCTCTGCCTGCCTCTCTGCTTACTTGTGAGTTCTCTCTGTCAAATAAATAAATAAAATCTTTAAAAAAAATAAAGTATACTTAAATATATTTCAGTTTATATTTGGCAAATATTTGCTAAAGTATGCTGCTAATGTGAATCAGTTTGAAGTGAAATGTGCCCCCAAAAGGTGACTTTGAGAAACCATTCCATCTCTGGGCCCCAGACGCAGAAGAGAAGTAGAACTAGCTCTGTATAGCTTCTTTACCTTGTTACTCTGCTTAGTGATACTTTCTCCCACAGATAATAAGAAGCCAAAATTCAGTGTTCAATTTCATTATCAAAGCAATGCCAATCAAAGACACAATGTATTAATGCTTTAAAGAGCTCATAGTACCCAACAGTGCAAAGGGGTAGTAAAATCAACACCCTTATGTATATTAGTGGAATAATCAGTTGCTATAACCTCACTGACAAGCAATTTGATACTTTATGTTAAAAGCCTCTAAAATGGGGTTAGTTCTTCCTTTTGAAATCTATTTTAGCAAAAACCCTAGACACACGAAAAAGATTTTTATGTGATAATGTCCATTGCAGCATTATCTATAACAGCAAAAAAAAAATTAGAAAGAAAATTGTGTTTTCTTTCCCATGGCTCTACTGCAATATAAAATTCACTTATTATATTTATGACTTATTCCCTGCCTCCACCTGGTAGAGTAAATGCTAAAGGAAAGCAGGGCTTTTAGTCTCTTCTGTTCACTAATACTTCCCACATGCATGCAATGATCTCTGGCACACGGTTGGGGCGCTCAAGAAATACTTGTTGAAATAATGAGTGTCTGAGTGTCTGATCACACTGGCCTTTGCACCACCTTGTCAATATGCCAAGGCCATTCCTACCTCAGGATTGCTTGGAAGGCCCTCCCCCAGATCTCTGCATGTCATATGGTACTTTCTTGGGGAGCCTTCTGACACAGGAGCCTCTCAGGTCTGGTTTCCCATCCCTCCTCCTCATAGCCCAATCAGAACACTTATCAGGAGCTGACATTCTGCCATGTTCCTGTGGGCACATCACTGTCCCAGGCTATCAGGAGCACCTTGAGAGGGAGGCCCTCTGTCTGGCTCACTACCATACCCTAGCATCTAACACGGCATCTGGAACATGGCAAGGGTGAACCAGTGTCCCGCAGCTGACCGGCTTTCTCCGTGCCCTCCTCCAGGTGGCCATCTGGCTTTGGTCTCCCTCCCTCACTTTTCTGCACCTCATGTAGGCTCTGGTCATTCTGTCCTGCCCAGCTGCCTCCCAGCTTCCCTCTCCCCCTCTGTCCTGCAAGATGAGATTGTTTTTCTACAAACCACTTCCATCAGACAGCCTTCACCAACAACCCAGTCCTCCCCAGGTGACTTCCCTTCCCCATGAGCCATCCCCTCTGCCTTGCACTCTGGGTTCTTGCTCCTCACCTACGGTAGGCTTTATTCCCTCCTTGATTCATCTCTTCCAGGTCCGAAATTCCTGCCCCAACTCCCCTTACTTCATTCCCTCTGTCTGTCTGGGAATCGAGTCTTATGATTTCTACCATCCATCCTACTTGCTCTTTGAGTCACTTGGCAAAGCATCACATCCTTCGGGCTGTCCTCCCTCCTTGAGCCCTCCACGATCTTTTTTTTCTGGCCATTCCCCCCCTCCCCTTCTCTTGTGGAACTCCTCGGGAACACCTGGCATGCATGCTGTTTGAGGGCCTGATCTCCTCTTTCCTGGTAGGTCGTCCTTCCTGCAGGGTGCAATCCACATGCTCAGAACTCTCCAGTCCCAAACTCTCTTAGGCTCAACGCCTTGTCTTGATAGGTGAAGAGACTAAGGATTGGAACCAGCAGTGACTTGCTGGTCAGACTCGTTAGTGGCCATGCAAGACTTAGAGCTCGGGGCTCCTCGTTTTGGCCCAAGGCGTTTGCTTTTCCATCACGCTCAGCCCCATAGCGTTGGGGTCCCACACAGCCCCCAGCTGCTGGCACCCTAAGTAGGACATGTCGGATACATGAGTTAATACATGACAGTCTAAGCTGACTGCCCAGAAGAGTTTTACACTGGAGGATGGGGAAACTCAGGCACACTGATGTCACACCGCCAGGTGGGCAGGCACGTGTCCGAGGCAGTGAGGGAGCTAAGGACAACAGCATGTTGGGGTGTCCGACGTGAACAAAGTGCGAAGAGAGGGACAAGGTTCAAAACCAGCCACCTTGGAGAGTCTGAGGAGATTCCAAGGTATGACATACAAGAACAGGTCACCTGCAGGCACGAGGCTGATCAGCTGTGTTAAACGTTGATGTATCAAAGGCTTTCCCGGAGCTCAAGTTCCAGGGAATTTGTGGTGTTATCTGCAATAACAAGAATTCAAAGGAACAAGAGGCCACGGGAGGACTACAGATGAGCATCACCGTAGGTCACAGCCGACAAGCCCACTGAACTGGCACCCTGTGCGTTAGATGGGGCTTTGGTCCCTGGCTCCGCCTTGCTCTCCTTTTCCTGTGTTCTCAGAAAAGGCTGCCACTTCCAGGGGTGATTGCTCCAAGTCCTCAATGTAAAAAAAAAAAAAAAAAAAAGAAAAGAAAGGACAGACATCTGGGATTCCAAGCAGCTGGGCAGGGTGTTGGTGAGGAGGATGGCCCTCTCCGCTGAAGGCCACGGTGTGGCTTCGTCCAAACAGCTTCTGGGGAGACTGGCCCAGCCTTGGTTCAGGGAGCTGATTTCATACAAAGGTATAAGTGGACAGTGTCTTTTTTCTTCCATAGCTTAGGCTAGGAAAAAAAAAAATTTAACGCCATAGCAAAATAATGTTTGTGTTAAGAGGAAAAGGAAATCTTCAGGATGATGAAAAGTCCCTCAAAATACTCAAACACCATCTTCTCAGAGAAGGGCTTAAGAATGACTAAAAACAAGGTACGGTATTCAATGACAGACTTCCAAAACTCCAGCTGCAAATGTTTTCTCCCCTGGTTATTCATTCATGCATTCTGTCTGGGTTCCAAATTGTGCTTGGAATATGGGAAAAGGCATTAATCATTTTAGCAATACAGTAGTCATCCCTTATTCATGGAGGATATGTCCCAAGCCCCTCAGTGGATGCCTGAACGCTATACACACAATGATTTTGATTTTTCCTATATGTACACATCCATGATATGGTTTAATTTATAAATTAGGTGCAGTAAGAGCTTAACAAAAATAACTAATAAAATAGAACACTTATAACAATATACTGTAATAAAAATTATATAATGTGCTCTTTCTCTCAATATATCACTGTTCTTGTGAATATATATTTTTTCTTTCTAAAATTGGGATCAGAATGTTTAAATAATTTTACCTATTTTCTGCACCATTAGGTTTTCCTCATGCCATCAGAAATTCTTCAAAAACAATTTTTAGTGGCTGCAGACTATTCTAAGACAAATGTCTAACGACTGAGTTTGCCACTTCCTTACTCTTGGGCATTGAAATAGCTTCCCATTTCTGGCTCATAAAGAATGCTGAGATAAATATCAGAAATATCTCACTTTCTTTAAAATTTTAATCCTCTTTAAGTTGCTGAAAAATTAAGTCAGGCCAAGCTTCACTTCCATTTTAAGACTCTAGGTCTTCCTTAAGGATGAAACTTGACTTTTATTTTCATTTTTGTTTCTCCTTTGGTTGAATCATGGACCTATTACAGCCAGAGCTCCTTGCTCAGGTGACATCATCTTTCAAACTGCTGTGCCTGCGAAGGAATCCACATTAGCCTGTGGGATCAAGAAACTGGAATTTGCTGCATAAAGCCTTTCCACAGCTCAATTTTTCCAGTTATGAATGGCATTTCAACCATGCAAGGCCAAGATGTGCTTAAGGCACATGGCTGTCTAACTGGCCAGTACCACCAGCCACCCCACTCTGCCTTCCATATTATTCTGAAAGGAGGCTGGAAGAAAGAAAGAAAGGAAAGGAAGGAGAAGAAAGGGAGAGGAAGTTCACTGGAATCCAAGGCAACAGGCTTCCCTGTTGTTTACAGCCCTGTTAATTTCTCCAGTCATTCATTTCCTCATGCATTGAAGATCTAATAAGTGTCTTCTACACGAGGACTTGTAATTTATGAACCCGACAACAGAAGTGAGCTTGAGCTGGGAGCATTGGAAAGCTTCAGGAGAAGGCTACAGAACACAGCATTTCCCAAAGTTCCTGAACTCTAGGAGCCTTTTTGAACACCTACTTAACAATCTCCCAGAATTACCATCCACAGAACACTGGTTAAATGGAAAAGTAAAAAGGCATTTAGTGAGGCTCAACATCTGTTCTAGTGTTTTCAAATGAAATTCTTTTAAAATTCATAATAGATGGGCGCCTGGGTGGCTCAGTGGGTTAAGCCACTGCCTTCGGCTCAGGTCATGATCTCAGGGTCCTGGGATCGAGCCCCGCATCGGGCTCCCTGCTCAGTGGGGAGCCTGCTTCCTCCTCTCTCTCCACCTGCCTCTCTGCCTGCTTGTGATCTCTGTCAAATAAATAAATAAAATCTTTAAAAAAAATTAAAATTCATAATAGAAAGATACTTCTTAATGTGACTGATTTATAAAATATTAAACCAGCAGCTAACAGCATATCCTCAGGTGAAATAACAAAAGAATTGTCATCACAGTTAGAAGCTTGGTGTGGATGCTTGCTTCCCAATACAATAAAATAGGAAACAGAAGAAGAAACAAAGTAATCATGAATGTAATTGATACAGCTATCTACCTAGAAAATCCAAAAGAACCTACTGAAGAGCTGTCAGAGTAACCTGAATCAAACAAACGGATACAAAACAAAAATGCATAAAAATCAGTAGTTACCTCATATACTCACAATACCCATCCAGAAAATATAAAGGAAAAAATTCTGACTCATAAGAGCGAAGGAATATAAAATACCTAAGAACAACATAGAGTATATAGAACCTATGTAAGTACATCAAACACCTTTCTGAGATTCATAAGAGGTCTGAGTCAAAGCCGTGCTGTGTTCCTGCTTGGGAAGAGCAAATACAAAGATACAAGGCAGTTCCAATACAAATGGATCCCAACGGTATTTTCTGGGGAGGATCTAATGAAGCAATTTTAAAGTTCCTTTGAAAGAATAACAGGAAATGATGACTGACAGTATTTGCAAAATAAAGAGAAGTGAGATCAAAAGCGTTACAGTGCATCACTGTTTAATTAAAGAATGTTTTAAAGTGACAGTCCTTAAGACAGTGTGGTGTGGGCATAAGAATCTACCAACAGAGCTCCAAAGGATCCCAATATGTAATAAATTAGCATATGAGGAAGCCTCATGTGGTAAAGGGAAAAGGCACACTTATTCAATAGTGCTAAATAAAAAAGCAAGGGGCGCCTGGGTGGCTCAGTCGGTCAAGTGTCTGCCTTCAGCTTGGGTCATGATCCCAGGGTCCTGGGATCAAGTCCTGCATCAGGCTCCCTGCTCATCAGGGAGTCTGCTTCTCTCTCTGCCTCTGCTGATCCCCCTGTTGGTGCTCTCTCTCAAAATAAATAAATAAAATTAAAGAAAATAATAAAAGAATATTTTTTCCTGTCACACTTATTTGTTTTTAAATAATAATACATAGTTTCACTGACAGTTTGGTGAAATAATGATCCTCATATTAGATTCTGTGGTGGGAATCTAATTTGGGATGACTTTTCTGAAAAGGTATACGTACACATACATATTCAGGATAAAATAATGTTTTATTTTATATAAAATATATATTATATAAACATGTATGTACTATATGTATATATAAAATCAGCAATATACATAAACTTGACAAATATTTATACCTTTTGATGCAGTAATTCATACTTGGGCAGATATTCTTAGAAAGCAAAAAAAATGAGACAAAGATTCACAGCTAAGAATGTCCACTGCTATATTACAGATAACAGCATAAAATTAGAAACAATGTTCCAAGCTGTAGGATAGACTAGGATGCAGTCAGGAGAGCTATTTCCGAGGATTACTTCATAACACAAGAAAAAGTTCATCATATCATATTAAGTGAAAAAGGCTGTTTATTAAATTGCATTTTTTGCATAATTCCCAGTTTTGTAAGCTTGACTTCTACGTCTTCAACTAGGTCATTCGCTAAGAATGTGAGCAAATGGAGCCTGGACCACATGCCATGGAAAGGCCACCAAAGGGAGCCTCCCTCTTCTGGGTTGAGGCCGACCCGCTTCAAGAGTTAAAAAGTTCAACCATCATGATTCCATTAGCTGAACCTTTGTCTATCTATGTTTTCCGAATATTTCCTGGGGGAGGCTACCTAAGAATTACCGTGGGAGGTGGTTTCTAAAAACCAAACCCAAACCAAACCCAAACCAGATTTCAGAGCCTCTCCCACAGAGATTCCAGTTCAGGAGGTCTGGGATAGAGGCCCCTGGAATTTGTTCTCAGGCTCCCAGTGATTCTGACCCATAGCCAGATCCAGGGACCATGGCTTTCTGGTTCATAATTTTCCAAGGTCTTGAAAAGTATCCTGAATGCCTTTTAGAAGCAAGCTTCTAGATGCAAGTTAAAGAGAATTTTATAATTAAAAACAAACAAACCTGAACACATTTCTCCTCGCATCTCTCCTCATCTGGGGGAACTGCTGCCGTTTGTCAGGCAGGTGGTGTAGTATGTGGACAGGAGGCCAACCTGCAAGTTCTCCCTACGTGACTGCTGTGACCCCCACCACAACGCCTGCCCTCAAGCCCCCTGCCCCGCCACCCTTGCCCCTAGGCCTGTCTCTTCTTAGGTTTCTGAGATACCAGCTGCTCACTTTCCATGGGCCCCTTCCATCAACTTACAATGGCTTTTGCTGGAATGCCTGTCACCAGGGCACAGCTCCTCCCCTGCAGTACACAGTCACTGAGAGTTTTCTGTATCTGACGCTTCACCTCCCACTCACTCAGCCCACTGCCACCTGGCTTCCATCACCGCCACTTACTGGCATGGTTCTTCCCAAGGTCACCCTGAGTCCTGATGGCTAATCTACTGGATCCATTTCAACCCTTTTCTCAGAAGCATCTGGCCCTGCTGACCATGCCCTCTCTTTCCCTGGCTTTTGTGGGGGCTGCCCGATGGCTCACACATGCAGCAGATATTTTCCCTTTTTTGATAGCAGCACCTTGAGGAGCCACGTTGCCCCAGTCTTAGTCTACATGGCTTGGGGCCCGACCATCCCACAGCAGACATGGGTATTTCATTCTCCTGGCTCAAGGAATTGGTTCAGGATGGGTATACAGCCAAGGTCTAACCAATGAGACTCAAACCTAAGACTTCTGCAGAAACTGTTGGGAAAAGCTTCTCTTTTTTTCCCCCACTGGGGTTGCTGAGCTGTCAGGTGAGTTTGGAATCGGAGATGGCCACCTGCCCACCCCATGAGGGGCAACTGCCTGAGAGGGAAGCCAACATGAGGAAGGCAGCAGGGCTGAGAATCAGAGACCAGATGGCGCCGCTTGGGGTCCTAGGCCAGGCCTGAAGCCAGCACACCCAGGTCTGATCAATTTCATGAGAAAATGTATGTTTTTCCTTAAGCCTTCTTCACCTGAGTTTCTGTTACTCGCAACCAAAACAGCTCTATGATGGCTCTGAATGGCCATCCACCTCTCCGGTGACTTTTCCCTGTGGCTCTACAAGCTCGTCTTCCTTTCACTCCAGATGCATATGTCCAACCCCTTGTGGACCCTACACCAGGGTGTCTACTTAAACATGGGTTTAAATCTAAACTCGTAATTATGCCTCCCCTCTTCCTCTCTGTGTGTCCCCATTTTGGTGGATAGCTCCACCGCCCACCCAGTTATCCAAGAAACCTGGGCCTCATCATTGACACTTCTTGCCCTCATTTCCTGGTCTGGTTTGGGCAGCTAATTCTGGCTCATTCCTCAGGGCTCAGCTTTTAGGTTGTGTCATCAGGGAGGCCTTTTCCAACCTCCAAGCTGAATGAAGGGCCTTTCCTATGTCCCCATCCTACCCTGTGCTGCTAGCATCACGGCTCGGGTCACTCAGACCCTCATGGCCTGTGGATTCCTATCCACATTCCCCATGAAACTCTAAGTTCTGGGGTAGCCAGACCCTTCCTGGAAATCAATATTATTTGAATAAATGGACACTGGGTATATAGGTATGATCTTGTGTATTATAGATAGTCCATTCTTCTGTAGAAATGAAATATTTCAGCATTTTGGAAAGATCTATGAATGGCTAGGTATTTGGCAGAGCAGACTATCATTTTCAGGGGCTCCAGGGCCTGGCTGACAGTAAGAACCACCCAACAGGGCCCACAGTGTTTCCTTAACGGGATTTTCTTTAATGGGTAAACCAGGCTGCCTCCTAGTGAGAGCCTTCACTTCTCTTCACTTTAATAACAGACTCTAGAGCTTATCAAAGGAATGAAATCGAGCTTTGTTCTTTAATAGCATCTATTTCCCCCTTCTTCTGAAAACTGGGACATGTGCCTGCTTCAAGTTTTCTGATACTCCTCCTATTCTTCATAACTTCTTAAAAATTACCAGACATAGCCCTTTGAGCCCAACTACAAGTTCTTCCTATCTGGTCCTGCCATCTACCTCCTGACCCCCCAGTATTTACAGTGCCATGCCTGTACCGCCCCTGGGGCGCTCCTCACCTTCCGGGCTTGGATCCCCTTTCCCACCTGGCTGAGCTCCCTTTCCCATCTCTGGATCATTTGCTTTTGAGAGAAAAGGAGACAAGACAATACTAGCTGAGTAGTTCTGCTTTCTTTGAAGGTTACAGCAAGAGTCCCAAGCAATAGGCCTATCACTTCCTGATTCTTTTTCTTGTTCTAATCATATCAGAAAACGCCTTTTCTTGTCCAAAAAGCTTCTTAACACTTCATACTGTCCATAAACCTTGTTTCCACACTTGCACAGGGAACTTGAACTTTCCCCCCATTAACACTATATTTAACTGATATTTAAAGTTTTAAAACACAATTACTTTATCAAGCATTTTATAGGAAAATATTAGACTTCGACTTTACTTAGAGTGTTAGGAAAAACAAACGTTTATACACTGACAAGAATAATGGGGGAAAATACAGGGACTGTGTGATAGCCACTTGTTTTCCTTTTTCTTTTCTTTTTTTTTTTTTTTTTAGGATTTATTTATTTATTTGAGGGAGAGAGAGAAAGAGAAGTCACACAGAGGGGAGGGACAGAGGAAGACTTTTTTTTTTTTTTTAAAGACTTTATTTATTTGTCAGAGAGAGAGAGGGAGAAAGAGCAAGCACAGGCAGACAGAATGGCAGGCAGAGGCAGAGGGAGAAGCAGGCTCCCTGATGAGCAAGGAGCCCGATGTGGGACTCGATCCCAGGACGCTGGGATCATGACCTGAGCCAAAGGCAGCTGCTTAACCAACTGAACCACCCAGGCGTCCCGAGGAAGAGAGAGTCTTAAACAGACTCCATGCTCAGTGCCCAGGAGGCCGGGCTCGATCTCATGACCTGAGATCAACACCTGAGCTGAAAGCAGGAGTGAGATGCTTAACTGACTGAGCCACCCAGGTATCTCTGTACTCCCTTTCGCCCTCATGTATATTCCTTAGTTCCTTTTTTCCATGTGTTCTTTTGGCTTATTTCCACAATTTTTGGTTTGCTTTCTTTCTGGCAACCATTTTTATTTTAAATTATTGGATAGAGATGTAGAAATTACTTGACTGGCACTAACTGCACAATTATGGAAACTAAAGAAATCACAGGATGCTGAACTGTTGGAAGACCGAACTGTTTTATATTTTTAACTGAGATAAAATTAATATATCATAAAACCTACCCTTTTAAAGGGTAAGATACGCTTCTCTGGTTTTTTGTAACTTCACAAAGTTGTGCAACTAACACTACTCTCTAATTTCAGAACACTGTCATCACCCCAAAAAGAAACCCTGTAGCCATTAGCAGTCACTCTCTATTCCTTTTTTTTTTTTTAAAGATTTTATTTATTTATTTGACAGAGAGAGAGAAATAGAGCGCACATAAGCTACGGCAGAGGGAGAGGGAGAAGCAGGCTCCCTGCTGAGCAAGGAGTCTGATGTGGGACTTGATTCCAGGACCCTGGTATCATGACCTGAGTCGAAGGCAGCCGCTTAACCAACTAAGCCACCCAGGCACCCCTCTATTCCTTTGGCAATGTGGCTATTTAGTTGTCCACCATCATTTGTTGAAAAGAATGTTCTTTCCTCCATTGAATTATCTTGGAACCCTTGGGAAAACAAATTCACCAGACATACGGGTTTATTTCTGGGCTCTCAGTTCTGTTAGTCAGTCTCTATCTCCATTCTTATGCTATTATCCCACTATCTTGTTTACTGTAGCTTTATAGCAAGCTTTGAAATGAGAAAGTATGAGAACTCCACTTTTGTTGTCTTTCAAGATTGTCTTGGCTAATCTGGATCCCTCATGTTTCAGAATGAATTTCAGGAGCAGCTTGTCAATTTCTGTAAAAAAGGCAGTTGGGATTTTGGTAGGGACTGCATGGAATCATAGATCACTTTGAGCAGTACTGACCTTCCAAAAATATTAAGTCTTCCAATCCATGTACATGGGAAGTCTTTCCTGTTCTGTTTTTAGGTTTTCTTAAATTTCTTGAAGCAAAGTTTTGTAGTTTTCAGAGCATAAGTTTTATACTACTTTTGTTAAATTTATTTCTAACTATTTTCTCTCAGATATTATAAATGGAATTATTTTCTTTTCTTAATTTCAGATTGTTCATTGCTAGTGCATAGAAATAAAATTGAGGTTGTATACTGATCTTGTATCCTAAGATATCACTGAACTTGTTTATTTATTTATTTTTTTAATTTTATTTATTTTTTAAATTTCTTTTCAGTGTTCCAGAGTTCATTGTGTATGTACCACACCCAGTGCTCCATGCAATACGTGCCCTCCACAATACCCACCACCAGGCTCACCCTACCTCCCACTCCTCCCCCCTCCAAAACCTTCAGTTAGTTCCTCAGAGTCTATAGTCTCTCATGGTTCATCTCCCCCTCCAATTTATCCTCACTCACATCTCCTCTCCATCTCCCCGTGTCCTCCGTGTTATTTCTTATGCTCCACAAGTATGAACTTGTTTATTTTAAAAGGTTTTTAGGATTTTCCTAAATCCTTAAGATTTCTCTATATATGATCATGCCCTTTGTGAATAGAGATGGTTTTACTTCTTTCTAATCTGCATTCCATTTCTTTTTCTTGTCTAATTGCTTTGGGCTCTACCCTTTTAAAGCCTATACAGTTTCTTGAGTGACTTCCCTCTTTTGTCCTCATTAGAATAAATTTTTCTCAGAGAA
Organism: Lutra lutra; assembly: GCF_902655055.1. Lineage (NCBI taxonomy): Eukaryota > Metazoa > Chordata > Mammalia > Carnivora > Mustelidae > Lutra > Lutra lutra. Next base: position 61,546,456 of record NC_062284.1, read on the forward strand.
GGGGACAGGGTGTAGGAGGAAGAGAGAAAGCAGAGTTTTTTTTGTTTGGTTGGTTTTTATTATTTGATAGACAGAGATCACAAGTAGTCAGAGAGGCAGGCAGGGAGAGAGAGGAAGCAGGCTCCCTGCTGAGCAGAGAGCCCGATGCGGGGCTCTATCCCAGGACCCTGAGATCATGACCTGAGCCGAAAGCAGAGGCTTAACCCACTGAGCCACCCAGGTGCCCCAAAAGCAGAGTTTTTAAAAACCAAAATATGCCAGGGTGCCTGGGTGGCTCAATGGGTTAAGCCTCTGCCTTCGGTTCAGGTCATGATCTCAGGGTCCTGGGATCGAGCCCCGCATAGGGCTCTCTGCTCAGCAGGGAGCCTGCTTCCTCTCCTCTTTCTCTGCCTGCCTCTCTGCGTACTTGTGATCTCTGTCAAATAAATAAATAAAATCTTTAAAAAAAGATATGCCAACTGTGTGGTTTGAATTGATTAAAAAAAAATATATATATATATGCCAACTGTGTGGTTTGAATTGATTTTCAGTGAGCCTCACCTCCTCTCAGAGGAAATGTCTTCCTTCACAGCACCTGGGCCCAGGTATTTTCTGGGGGAAGCTCTGAAATCTGTTTTCCTCAGGTTTTGGATATAAGCCTGGCTGGGCCCAATATCCACCCTTCCTTGGCTGTTACATAGTCTAAGACAACATGGCCACTTTTCCCCATACCCATCTCTTCTCCTTTTTTGGCTAAGTCTTACTGGTTAGAGGTAGAGCACCCATGGTTTCTCTCATAGCATCCGCTGCTTTCTGAGAAATAACACTGACTTCTGAGAAATGAAACTGTCAGACAGTAGGTACATTAGCTGTTCTGCTTCTATCCCAAGAAAACTTTGACAAATACCTCTATCACATCTGAAGTCACCTTCTGGGCCAGTTTTGTGACCCATGTGAGGAGGGTCCACCAAGACTCTCCTTCCATATACTTCCATACACTTCTAAAAAGTAAGTATAGTTTTTGATACTCAGATTTTTCATCCATCCCATCTAGAAGACCTTTTAATTAGAACAAGGCACACATTTAATTTTCTCATTCCTGACAAAGTTTTGACTCACCATGTTTTAGTGGGGCTCTTACTTCTTCCCAGTCAAGGGACAAAGGAGGGAAGAATGGTTTTATTAAAGGTATGCGATGCACACCAAAGGCCTTGCTGACTGGCTTTAGAATGAGAGAAGTTTCCTTCCTGTCAGTGCGGGCTCTGTGTTACCAGTGACCTCTTGGGATATACAGGAAGTCAGGTGGATGGGAATCTTTGACTATGTAAATAGGTGCACCCCATAGCCAAGTATGAGCTTCTAGTGCTCAATGGCTAGAAACCATCAATCCAGGCACTGATAAGCTTCAGAGAAAAGACAGCCATGAAGGCAGGCAGGATCCAGGAGGGTCAGCACCCTGGGCCAACTCCACTGCTTCCCAGGGCAGGCTCTAGAGGGTAGCTGCCCTTTTGTTTGGGGCTTTCCTCTTAGGACTTAAGTCTCCTGCTCCTACCTCTGCTCTGAAACCAAACTCAGATCTCTGGTACCTTACCAAGCTTCTTGCGCACCATGATTTCCTTCTAATCTCACAGGTCCACTTTGTGCCCACTGCCTAAGGGCAAAGTCACTTAGGCCGGAGAAAGTCTCAAAGAGCAAGTGACATCTTGGTAAGGTGACTGACTCCTCCCTCCCCCTGAGGTTGCACCTGCCTCCCGTGCCTACTGAGAAGTGGTCCATATGGATGAAGTTCCCAGGAGTCAAGCCTCAAAATCTTTCTTACAAGCGTGCTTAGCCATTCCACAGAGCTCCCCACAAATGATGAAAAAGAGAGAAGAGTGAGGCTATGTGAGCAGAGAGATGGCCACTTCACATCCTGGTGGGGACAGCAGCACCAGGGCTCCCTAATCACACAGGGCACAATAAAGCCCTGTGCCAGAGACAGACAGGAGGAAATGCCCAAGGTGCCATGAGCATGCCATTGCTCATGTCTGCGATTATTATAATTATGACAATGGCAGCTTCTCATCCCTTATCTGTGTGTTTCAAAAGGCCCACCTTCTACTCTTGTACACTTGGTCTCAATAAATCAGTATCCCATATACTTAAAAACTGGTTAATATTACCGAGACCTGAAAGGTATTGTCTTTCATCTTTCAAGGTACCGGTGACTGTGACATTTTTAGGTTTGAGTGTCTGGGGTGATATATTTAATACTATTTTCACCTTATTAATAAACACCAAATTCCTTCAGTCTTCCTTCACTTTCACTTTACTATCTAGAACTATATTTCAATATAGTGTATTTGCTTTTGCTGAATTCATTCATAATGGATCTGTACTGTACGTCTGGATTGAACACATTTCCTGTAGTGACAACTACTCTATTTGTAGGAACTATTTAGGTCACTGGAGTGGAGAAAAAGAGACTGCTGTTTAATAGAAACAGCATATATCCAAATATAGATGCAGTTTACTGGATACCTGTTGAACATCAGTAATGAAGAGACTGTTACAATTTCCCAAACTGTAGACCAAAAGCTTAAATGATTAGTCACTTTGTTTTAACTGACCCAGGGTTTAAGCCAGGAAGATAAATTTCCTAAGCAAAGAAAGTAAGCCTTGAAAGTGTCTTACTTCTGGTTTAGAAGTCACAGTCTTCTTCAAAAAGAAATTCGTTTCAATGTAAATGATTTCCCAACAAAAATCACTTCAGACGAAGCCATATGATCTGAGCCTTAGCTCATGCACAGTAATTGTTTGCTTTTGGAGACAGAGCAAGCATGACAAATATTTTCAGTTGTCAAGGGAGGAGGGAATGACCCACCTAAGAAATGGAAACTAACGAATAGTAATATGACACTCCCCCTTAGTTCCACTGGGCGCCGACTGGGGCTGCTACACAGTTAACTTCCTACAGCCGGATAAAGGCGAGGCTGTGCAGAAGCTAATAAAAGCGGCCTCTCCACCCGCTCCCCTCAACACTGTGGTGGGGGACGGCACACAAGGACTTTAATGGAAGTGGGTGTTGGAGAAGTACCCTCCCCTGTTGCCATTCATTCATTCATCCATTCATTCGATAGAGTTATGCGCTGGGGGTTTAATTCAACTATGACTCAATAGCCCATTCCGATACCACACACCTCCGTCCCCATTTCTAGCCCTAGGCCCCACTCGCTCATCAAGAAGATGCTTATTATAGCCTCGCTCTCCTCCCTCCTTCCCCGGGTCCCCAGGCCAGGGTGACAGAACAAATCCAGTCGGAAGAGTCCTTTATCAAGAGTATGGAAGGAGGGCTCAGAGTACACGGAGAAGGGGTTCCGGGGAACTTCCTGCCTGCGTGGGGGAGACGCAGCCCCTTCCTGGACGGCCGCACCGGGGGCCGAGACGGAGGGCTCCCAGGCAGCGCTTTTGGACGGTGAACCTGAGCTCACGCCGATGCTGGAGGGGGAAACAGCCGTGGGGGGATTCCGCGCCGGGGAAGCGGGCGTTGCAGGACGTCCGAGGGCTGTGGGAGGCTGGTGACAGCACCCGCACACGTGGGGAGGACCGCCCCCACCTAGGTGGTGGGAGCAGGGGTCCCGGCGAGGGCGACGAGCGGGCGGGGAGGGTTACCTGATGAAGGTGGTCTTGCCCGTGCTGTACTGGCCCACCAGCAGGATCATGGGCTTGTTATCGAAGTCGGCGTCCTCCAGCGCTGGCGAGTGGAACTCGTGGAAGCGGTACGCCTCCTCCAGCGGCAGCACCTTGCGCAGGTAGAGCGAGCGCAGGCCGCCAGTCACCGTCTGCACCGCGTCCGCTCCTCCCGCGCGCTCGCGCCCGCCCGCCTGCCGCCCCATCCAGCTGAACATCCTGCGGCCGGTCGGCGCCCCGCGCCCGCCTTCTCAGCGCCTGCCCCGCGCTCCCACCAGGCTCCGGGTCAGATCCTCCCCGGCTCGTACTGAGCTGTCCCAGCCTCTCTCGCCGCCGCCCGAGCTGGCCCCGCCTCGTGCCGTCTCAGCCAATCGCTGGTCGTTACGTCACGGCAGCTAGTTCACTATTCAGAAGGCTCCACTCAACTCCTTCCTCATTGGGTCGCTGCCAGCGCGGGGGGTGGTGGCGTCAGCCAATGGAGAGGAGGTTCTTAATGAATTATTGATGATGGAGTCTCTCCGCGGGACTGGGCCGGGGAGAGGGTGTCCCCAAGCCCCGTGGCGCAGACGGGTCAGCGGAGGGGCCCCCCCTTAGGTCGCGGGAGCCCCACCTCTGGCCAGGTGGCGTCGGATTCCGGGCAAATCTGAGCTGGAAAAATGAGCCTCCGGAGGCTGCTTAGTCTTCCAGGAAGTTTACCCCTCCCAGTCGATACTGGGGACAAAAGTGCAGAAGTTGATAGGCGGGTTCTTTCTACCACTGGCGGGTTATTTACCTTCATTTTATTTCTGAAGAGACCTTGACTCACAGACACACTGACAAGATTTGAATAAGGGGAAGGAGACTCCAATTTACTTGGTTAGATATTCCTCCTACTTCACACTGCCTCCACTAAATTCTGGATAGATCGAAGGCATTTTGCCCTTATTTTTCTTTATTTGATTAAATGTAAAATTGAGGGTTTAATCATCATCCTTATTATTATAACCTAATTACCACATAGGGATATGTAAAAGAGTTATTGCTACGGTCTAGCTCTCTCTTTCTCTGGTTAAAAGGACACTTCTAAATTGAGACTGAAGAAATAATCAGCTATCACTTTTGGTGCTCTAGGTTTGAGAATATTTCTCAGTTGTTTTAGAGCCTTCCTCAGGTGTAATCCATGGAGTCACCTGCTTAAGAATAACCTGGGATACTTGTTAAAATGCAGATTTCTGCATCTCCCCCAGACCCACTGAGTTAAAATATTGAGGAGGGTTGGAGCTCGACAAGTGCTCCCAGGTGATTCTGACATACCCTAAATTTGGGGGAAATATGCTACACAACAGTACTTCTCTAACTTGTTAGAAATGCAGATTCTGATTCCAGGGTGTGGGTTGGGAGCCCAGACCCGCATTTCTAACAAGCTCTCAGGTGTTTCCAATGCTGTCTGTGGACTACTTTCAGTGCCAGGGCTATGGTGAAGAGAAAACAAGACTCAGCATCAAAAGACCTGAGTCTGAATCCTGACGACTAAATTAATGGCTATATGGCCTTAAATGCAATGAGCTTCTTCTCTGCCTCAGTTTCCTTGTTTGTAAAAATGGAAACTCCTTGGGAATTGTGTGGATCAAATATTTAGAGGAAGCTGTATGCAACTAGGGAAGTGAAAAGACAGCCAAAGGAAAATGAACTTCGATATCTGCCTCATGTCAAAATAAAACAAAGGTTAAAAATGTAAAAATAAAAGAAACATATAGATGTACTAGAAGAAGGTACATGTGAAGATTTATGAAATTTTGGAAGGGAAAAGCTTTTCTAATCAAAACCAAAGACAGAAATTGTAAAGGAAAAGGCTGGCAGGAATTTCAACAAAAAAGTGAAGGTTTTAGTGTATTTTTTAAAATACAAACCCATGTAATCATACTCTTTACCATATGATCCAGAAATTGCACACCTTGGCATTTGCCCAAATAAGCTGAAAACTTATGTCTTCTAAAAACCGGACATAGATATTTAGAGCAGCTTTATTCATAATTGCCCACACTTGGAAGCAACCAAGATGCCCTTCACTGGACACACATCATTGTGGTACAACCAGCTGATAGAATATTATTCAGTACTAAAAAGAAACGAACTATCAAGTCAGGGAAAGACACAGAGAAACCTTAAATCCATACTACTAAGTGAAAGAAGACAATCTGAAAAGGCTGCACACTCTATGATTTGACTATACAACATTCTGGAAAAGGCAAAGCTATGGGGACAGTAAAAAGATCAGTGATTGCCAGTGGTTAAGAAAGAGGGAAGGATGAAGAGGAGGAGCAAGGAGATTTATAGAATAGTGAAAATAATTCTGTATGATAATGTCATTATACATTTGTCCAAATTCATTGAACATATACCACCAAGAGTGAACCCTAATGTAAACTGTGGATTTGGGGTGATAATGATGTGTCAGTGTAGGCTAGATTCATTGATTTGAGTGAATCAGTTACACTCTGGTGGATATTGCTGGTATGGGATGTTGGCAATGGGAGGTTATGTATTGGGGAGGCAGGAGGTATGTGGAAACTCCGTGTATTTTATGCTCCATTTTGCTGTGAATCTGAGACTGCTCTAAAATATTCTATTAAAAATAGTATATATACAGGGCACCTGGGTGGCTCAGTGGGTTAAGCCTCTGCCTTCGGCTCAGGTCATGATCTCAGGGTCCTGGGATCGAGCCCCGCATCGGGCTCTCTGCTCAGCAGGGAGCCTGCTTCCCTCTCTCTCTCTCTCTGCCTGCCTCTGCCTACTTGTGATCTCTGTCAAATGAATAAATAAAATCTTTTAAAAAAATAGTATATATAAAAAATAAATCCATAAACAAAGGTCAAAGACAAATTGGAAAAACTATTGACAGACATATATAATAGATATATTTAATTAAGGATAGTAGAACTTTAAAAGCTACTCTAAAATTATTAAAAAAGAAATGATGCTCCATTAGAAAATGAGCAGAGGACATAGACGACTAAAGACAAATATAATTGGCCAATAAACGTTAAATGATGCTAACCTCCATTAATAGTCAAAAACATAAATTTAAAATAAATAGATAACATTAAGAATGGCAGGCCTATTTTTCTAAGATAATGACTAATGTTGGCAAGAGTGTGGGAAAAGGTATCATCACATACATTATTGGATGTGGTGTAAATTGGCACTTTAATGGTATCCATATTTATCAAAAATCTTGAAAATGCACATTCAAGATTTCTGCAACATCATACTTAATGGTGAATGCTAAAATCAGGAACAAGGTAAAGATGTCTACTCTTATCACTTCTGTTCAATGTCATACTAGAGGTTCTAACCAGTACAATAAGAAAAAGAAAAGGTATCCAGATTGGATAGGAATAGGGAAAATTGTCTTTATTTGAAGAAGATATGACCATCTATGTAGAAAATTCTATGGAACCTACCAAAAAAGCTACTAGGACTAAGAAGTGAGTTTAGTAAGGGGATCAGATACAATACACATATACAAAACCCAGCTATGTCTTTATATACTAAAACTGAACAATGGGACAATGAAATAAAAAAAATCAATGACACTTATAATAGCATCAAAAATATGAAATGCTTAAGAATAAATCAGATTTAAAAATGTACAAGGTCTAGGGGCTCCTGGATGTCTCAGTAGGTTAAACATCCAACTCTTGATTTCATCGTAGGTCATGATCTTAGGGTTGTGAGATTGGGCCCCATGTCAGGCTCCGGGGCTTAAGACTCTCTTTCTCTCTGCCCCTCTTCCCTGCTCACGTGCATGCTCTCTCTAATTAAAAAAAAAAAAAAAAAAATGGACAAGGTCTATACACTGAGTACCACAAAACATTTCTGAGGGAAATAAAAAAGGCCTAAAATAAATAGAGATATACACCATATACCAGGCTTATGGATCAGAAAACTCAAGATTGTTAAAATGTCAGTTTTCTCCAAACTAATGTAAGGATTTAGCACAATTCCAGCAGGTTGTTATTTTTGTAAGAATTGACAGGCTGATTCTAAAATCCATATGTAAGTGCAAAAGATCTAGCCAAAATGACTAAAAAAACTAACAAAGCTGGAGGACTTACACTACCTAATTTCAAGACTTATAAACCTACAGAAATCAAGACAAGACAGTGTGGTATTGGTATAAAGGTAGACTAATACATCAAAGAAATAAATAGAGCTCAGAAATAGACCCACAGATACATAATCAATTGATTTTTGACAAAGTGCAAAGGCAATTCAACGGATGAGGAAAATTCTTGTCAACCAATAATGCTACAACAATTGGATATCCTTATGCAAAAAATATAAACTTTGACCCATACCTTGCACTGTGTATAAAAATTAACTCAAAATGACTATGACATAAATGTAAAACTTAAGGGGCACCTGGGTGGATCAGTGGGTTAACCCTCTGCCTTTGGTTCAGGTCACGATCTAAGGGTCCTGGGATCAATCCCCACATTGGGCTCTCTGCTCAGCAAGGAGCCTATTTCCCTCTCCCCTGCACCCCCCCCCCACCTGCCTTTCTGCCTACTTGTGATCTCTATCAAAAAAATAAATAAAATCTTTTTTAAAAATGTAAAACTTAAAATTATAAAACTTCTAGAAGAAAACATTATACAGGGGTGCCTGGGTGGCTCAGTTGGTTAAGCAACTGCCTTCGGCTCAGGTCATGATCCCAGGATCCTGGGATCTAGCCCTACATAGGGCTCCCTGCTCAGCGGGGTGCCTGCTTCTACCTCTCCCTCTGCTGCTCCTCCTGTGTGTGCTTGCTTGCTCTCTCAAATAAATAAATAAAATCTTAAAAAAAAAGTAGAAAATTTTTGGATATTATGTAGGGAAAGATTTCTTAGGTGATACCAAAAGCATGATCCATAAGAGAAAAAAATTAATAAATTGGACTTCATCAAGATTAAGAACTTCTGATCTTTGAAGGATACTGTTAAGAAAATGAAAAGACAAGGCACAGACAAGGAAAATATATTTTCAAATTACATATCTGATAAAGAACTTATATCCAGAATATACAAAGACCTCTTAAAATTTAATAATAAGAAAACAACCCAATTTAAGACATGGAGAAAAAAATTTAAACAGCTACTTCACCAAAGAAGATGTATGGGCAAATAAGCACATAAAAAGATGTTCAACATCTTTTTAATGAGTCATTAGGAAAATGCAAATTAAAACCACAACAAGATACTACTACATACCTATTAGAATGCCTAAAATTAGAAGACTGACCATACCAGTTGTTGATAAGGATGTGGAACAACTGGAACTCTCATAGGTTGACAGTGGAATGTAAAATTATACAACTCCTTTAGAAAAACAGTTTGGCAATTTCTTTTTTATTTTTAATTTTATTTATTTATTTATTTGACAGACAGAGACCACAAGTAGGCAGAGAGGCAGGCAGAGAGAGGGGAAAGGAAGCAGGCTCCCTGACGAGCAGAGAGCCCGATGTGGGGCTCGACCCAGGACCCTGGGATCATGACCTGAGCCGAAGGCAGAGGCTTTAACCCACTGAGCCACCCAGGTGCCCCGGTTTGCAATTTCTTGAAAAGTCAAGCATATACTTACTACATGAGCCAGCAAAGGAAGAACATAGGGAAGAATGACCAAGAGCATAAGCAAAGTTTTGAGGATGAAGGATTTGTTCATTACCTTGATTGTGGTGATGGTTGACAGTTGTACAGATCTGCTCAAACTCATCAAATTGTGTGCTTTAAATATCTGTGGTTTATCTTGTTTAACTATATGTTTACTAGTTGTTAAAAATGCTCAGACTTCTAGACTCAGAAATTTGCCCTGAGGAAATAAGCAGTGCAAAGCTTTATCTAAAGTATGTTTATCAGCATAACACTTAAACAATAGTGAAAAACTGTAATTAGCTGTTCCCCCAATGGAGGATTAGTTAGATAGATAATGGATTCCTATGCAGTCTCTGAAAATTGTGTCATAGAGAAAGAATGTTAATGACCTAGGAAAATACTCAGAATATATTTTTAAGTGGAAAAAAGATTACAGAAGAGAAGACATTCAATTACTATGGAAAACAGCATGGTAATCCCTTGAAAAATTAAAAATAGAACTACTATGTGATCCAGTCATCCTACTTCTGGGTATATATCCAAAAAACTTGAAAGTAGGGTCTTTAAGAGATATTTTCACATCCGTGTTCATAGCAGGACTATTCATAATAGCCAGGAGGTGGATGCCACCCAAGCTTCCACTGATGGATGAATGGATAAACAAAATGTGGTATATACATACAATGAAATATTATTTAGGCTTAAAAAGGAAGGAAATCCTGTCACATGCCATAATCTCCAAGAACCTTGAGAACATGATGCCAAATGAAATAAACTAGTTACAAAAAGACAAATAGTGTATGATTCCACTTCTATGAGGTATCTAAAGTAGTCAAATTCATAGAAACAGAAAGTGAAATGGTGGTGACTGGAGGCTGGAGGGAAGAGGAAATGAGGAGTTTTCAGTAGTATAGAGTTTCAGTTTCGCAAAATGAAAAAAATCCAGGAGATCACAACAATGTGATCATAGGTAACACTACTGGGCTATAAAATGGCTATAAAAATGGTTAAGAAGTAAATTTTACATCATGTATATTTTACCATAATTAAAAAACATATAGGGTTTTTGTACTTCTGAAAAAAAAAGTCTCTAAAGACATGAAAACATGGAAAGATAAACCCCAAAATAGTAATGATCTCTGGGTTTTGGAATGATAAATGCTCTTAGTTTCCTTCTTTATGTGCTTTTGCATTTTTCAGATTTTACACAGTAAACATGCTCTTGTTTTATAGTCAGAAAAAATTTGAAGGAAGAAAAAAAGTTACTGCCTTTAATCTTAAAACCAGTGGAAGTCCTGAAAGAGCCTGGCCCAGAGGACACATTATAACGTCTTATTTTTCTCCCTTTTCTGTCTTCATACAACTGCTTTCGTGTTTTTTTGTTTTTTTTTTTTTTTTTTTTAATTTGACAGACAGATCACAAGTAGGCAGAGAGGCAGGCAGAGAGAGACAGGAGGAGGAGGCAGGCTCCCTGCTGAGCAGAGAGCCCGATGCGGGACTCGATCCCAGGACCCCGAGATCATGACCTGAGCCGAAGGCAGAGGCTTTAACCACTGAGCCACCCAGGCGCCCCTGCTTTCGTGTTCTTGATCCGCCCTCAGGACAGTCATCTCACATCCATTTATAAGCTGTGATCTTCTTTTGGTTTTCTTTCTTCAGACTCGACAATTCCAATCATAGTCACCTTTTCATCTGAATCCCATTATTATTTTCAGGCTAAAGTTTTGCAGAGAGTGCCATTAGTTACCTGGATTTTTGTTGGATTAAATAATTCATGAAATAAGTATTTTGATAACAACACTCAACAACTCTCTTTGCTATATGGAAATTTTAATCGTAATCCTTGTGGAAGGGTTTTTTTTTTTTTTCCTTCTTATTCTTGGCAATTTGATATTCACAAGGTTTGCTCTCTTTTTTTTTTTTTTAAGAGAGGGAGAGAGACTGTGCTGGTGGGTGTGAGCAGGGTAGGGAAGGACAGAAGGAGAGGGAGAGAGAATCTGAAGCAGATTCCACGCTCAGCCCGGAGTCCAATATGGGCCTCCATCTCATGACCCTGAGATAGTGATCTGAGCTGAAATCAAGAGTCAGACACTTAACTGACTGAGCCGCCCAGGCGCCCCTCACAAGGTTTGCCGTAGATTGTATTCAGTGGTTGTTCTATATGCATACCAAGTGCAGTGTGTTACTCTGATACTTTAAGTCCCAGAGAAGTTAAAGACCTGAGAGACACATGATAAAGATATTAGAGGAGGTACTTTGGCAAAGAACCCCCTTCATTCTCACACACGCCTCTCCTTTCTCTGTGGCCACTTACCCAAGTCACTGCTGCCACTTGGAGATGTTGGCTTATAGGACACGGCAGGTGGAGATGTCTAGTAGGTAGTTGTAGTAAGACAGGCAGCCGCCTATACATGATCTCTCATTTTTAGCCAGGCCCATTGCTACCAGGTAAAGACAAAATTTTCCAGTCTCTGTGCAATTAAGTGTGATCCTAAGACCAAGGGCTGGTTGCTGGTATGTTACCTGAAGGATGCGTGGGAGTTGCAGGAAGTTTCCTTTAGAACAAGAAAAAGTTCAATTTGGCTCTCCCTGTCCTCTCTCTTGTAGTCTGGGATAGGGATGTGTTGGCTGGCACCTAAGGGCCCATCTCGGACCATGAGGCCAAGAACTACACATGGGAGGGTAACTCAGAGCTGGGAGGAGCAGAATCTCTGATGAGTCCTGGACATGCCATGCCAGCCTTGGATGGCCTCCTTGTGGGCTTTTTTCCCATGAATGTATTGAGGCCCCTATTTGTTAGGTCTCTGCTAGTGAGAGATGAAACTAATTCCTAACTAACACTGAATTTGTTCCTAGATATAGAATCTGCAATAACAGAACCCAAATGTGACATTTCCTTAGTGAAAGAGAGGGAACGTCAGCATTAAGGATTCAATTACTCAGGCTGGGATTTTAAATATAGCCATGCATATTTTCCGATATACCTCTTATCGAGAGATGGGATCTTGGTCCCCTCCACTGGAATTCAGGTTGGCTTGTGAGTGCGTCTGCCAATAGTGTGCTGTGAAAGTGATGGTCTGTGCCTTTGACACTGGATCATAATACACCATGCACCTGTCGCTGAGTAACACTCACTCTTGGAGCCCTGAGCTGCCATTTAAGAAAGCCGGGGATCTTGAAACCACCACACTGGGGAGGCCACGCGAAGGTGCTCTGACAGTCAATCAAACTGAGCTTGTCCTTCAGCCGTCCCAGCCTCTCTCACCCAGGCACTGCTCATCTCAGAGGTAGATCCTTCTGCTCCAGCTCTTCCAGACCCCAGCCCTCTGAGCCTCCCCAAGCACTTCAAGTCATTTCAGCGGAGGCCTCCCAGCATGAATAAGAGTTGTCCTTGCTATGCCCTTTTAAAATTCCTGACCCATAGAATCTGTAGGCATAATCAAATGGTGGTTCTTTTATACCATTATATTCTGGGTTTTGTTTTGTTTTTGTTTGTTTGCTCAGCAATAGAAAATTGGGACAACTGGTAATTCTCATTATCTTGTTAAGGTAAAAATTTAGTTTTCTGTCACAGAAAAGATGTTCAGAGGTAGGCAGACCAGGGCTACTTTGGTGTGTTCACTGTCAGCAGGAGTTAGAACCCTTTAACCTCCCTGCTGTCTGGAATGTGGATACAATGGGTGGAGCTCTAGCAGCCATATTGGACCAGAAGGCAAACTTGAGGATGGCAGAAGCAAGAGCTAAGAGGAACCTGGGTATCTGCTAAGAAATAGAGAAATCAATTTCTTCTATCTTCTTTAAGACACTCTTAAGAATCAAAAGATCAAAAGTTTCTTGACCTTTTTGATTATGTAATGAAAAATAATGCTAACTGGTATAGAATTTGAATCCATGAATCAAGAACTTAGGAAACTGGCTTGGCTAGAGCTAAAGGTTTGAGAATTTTCAAGATGGAAGTGGTAGTTGAAGTCCTGGGTGTAGATGAGATTGCCTAAGGAGAGTACTGAGTGGGAAGAGAGGAGAGCTGAGGAGAGAACCTCAGGGAATACCAGGAGTTAATGGAGGGCAGGGGCAGTGAGACAACAGGAGGGGCTGGAAAGTGGGAAGGAAACCAAGATGGATGGTGTCCAGCAAACCGTGCCCCTTCCCTCTAGGTGGAAGCCTAGTTGGCAGCCCCTAATGCATTCCCCATGTGTATACAGCTAATATGGAACTTTCCCTTTGTCTTGCAAGGCTCTGTTTTGATGAAGCCCTTCTACGTGGGACCAAAAGGAAGCTCCTTGAAGTGTGGGGTCAATTGTTAATCATTTTTATTGTCCCAGTGCCTACCACAGTGACTGGCATGTAGTGAGAAGGCAAGAAATATTTACAGGCGGAACAGAGTTGAACTGCTGTTGGCAAGGAAGTCGTGGGAAGGGATGGTTTCAGGAAGCAGGAGTGGTCTGCAGTGCCAAATACCGAGAACAATCAAGTAAGATAAGGCCTGTAAAGGGCTGGTGCCATTTGGCTCAGGACTGTGGCAATTAGGACTGTGGTGACCTTGGGGAGAAGTGTTTTCACAGGGACGTGGGGACAGAACACAGTGGTGTGTGAGAAGCCCAGGCAGGGGTGAGGGCAGGAATTGGCTGGTTTTGTAGCACTGGATAATGAGCGAAGATGAGTCAACAGCATTTACTCACAGGGCCATTTTATTCTGTGATCAAATAATACAATGGTTTTACAAGCCTCATTGTACGCACTTTGATGAATCCAAGGCAGGGCTGTCTTCACCGGCCAGCAAACAGGTCTTACGGCATGGCTCACTCTAATTTAAGGAGAGCCTGTTTGTTGCAGATGGAGAGAAAAGATGTGAAGGTCGAGGCTGTTGGCTGCTCCAGCGGAGGGCATGGGCAGTGTCTCAGGTCCGCATTATCTGGGCAGGGACCAATTTCACAGGTCCAGGAGCCCTGTTTACCAGTGGCTTAGGGGCGCTCATGGATTCCTGCTTTCCAAGCTTATAAGAGAGTGTGGCATAAATCTACACCATTCAAATTTAATATGTGTAGTCTCGTGGAAATAGAGCAGAGACAGGTGCAGAGGGGAGGTGGGAATCTCCTTAAAATGCAGATTCTGATTCAGCAGACCTGGGGTGGGGCCTGAACTTTTGCATTTCTGATGAGTCCCCCACCACACTTTGAGTAGTAAGGATGGATTTTGGAAGTCGATCTTTCTGAACTTCCGTTACCTATCACCACTCGTCATCTCCTAGAGGCCAGGAAAGAGGACCAAGTCTTCCAGGTTTGCTGGGCCTCGTGGGGACCACATGCCTTTCTGGTCACACCTTCCATCGGCCTGGGCTTCTCTATGACTCAGGTGACCTATTTCTTTAGTCACGTTCCTAGCCTGATGGGAGGCCTGGACACTTTGCTGGGCTTCTCTGTGTCCCAGGGTTTTCCCAGTGATTTATCTGCCGGCGCTCTACGAGGATGGACAGGCTTCTTCCTTAGGGCTAACCTACTCCCTGAAGGGTTTCCTCGTTTGTTCTCTCCGTGACTGGACTCTCCCCGAGAGCTTTGGGTATACTGGCCACTGCGTTTACATGATAAATAAGAGGAATCCCACTTAGAAATAAATAATCCCACCTGAAAATAGGAGAGGAAGGTGAGAAGGGAACCGAGAAGTGCTCCTAGAGCAGGCTGGTCGGTGAGCGCGGGCCCAAGGCCTGACTCCATTTACCTGCTCAGACGTCCCTGAGCTGCACCCCCCGATCCTTGTTTGGTGAGCCTGAGCTGCAAACTCGGGCTTTGCCTGGCATTTTCCCGGGTGCTCAGATGAGGCTGACTGGTTGAGATCCCAGGGATCACCGGTTCTGGGGCTCAGAGCGGCTAGAGAGGGGCCGCTGAGACCCGTCACCCACCTGGTCTGGCTTTGTTGTTGAAGAGACCAGTGCTCGGTCTAGATCCTCTGGCTTCACACTATCTATGAACACCCTGATTCTAAACAATGAAAACCACAAAATATAATAGCCTATAAAAATCATGATTGCCTTTAATTTTAAAAGGCATTTTTCCAGAGAGCCCGCCGTACTCCTCAGGTCCTCCCCTTATTTATTCCTGGAGGCCCTCTATGCCAGGAGGCCGGGAGGAGTCAAGTCAAGGAGGTTTTGAGCTCCGGTTTGCAGGCTGAGGTCTCTGGGGGAACCAGTCTCTTCCATAGGCCACGATTTCATTCTCCACACGTTGGGCATGTGTGGGACCCTGTGGCTATGGGACCCCCTTCCCTGCAGGGATAGGTTTAAAAAAAAATTCCTGCGGGTCTAAAATCCCAACACTTGCCTACGTTGTATTCCTTTGTCTCCTTCTCTATCTCCCTCAACTTGTTTAAATTTTTATTTTTTTGATAGAAAGCCCAGGTCAGCCTGCCTACACCCCTCGCCAGATAGCAGAGCCAGCAGCACAGGCCGGTCAGCCCCCATGGGCTCGGCGCCTCTGACCCTAGAAGCAGACAAAGGATCGGTGAGGCTCGCTGGGACTTAGGAGGAACATTGGCTCTTCAAGCGTTTCTTCTTCTCCACTGCCAGTCTCAAGGCCTGAAGGAGCTTGTCTTTGTTATTCAGGATGTTGTACTCAGAGAGCTTCACCAGCTTGTCAAAGGCGGCCTCTGTGTACGTGAGTTCCTTAGTAGCGTATGGGGTTTTGGGGCCATAAATGTCCACGTGGCCCTGCTCCATCTCCTCGGGGCTTCGCTCCACACCTGGAGGCAGCAGAAGGACTTGCTATACACGGAGGGTTGTTAACGATTTGCATCTGTATCCCCTCCCATGGCCTGTCCCGGCCCACGTGGGGACTCACACCTGTGCGAAAACCACGCACACGTGGGCGCACACGTACACAAGCACTCGTGCACACACACGCACACACGTGCACACCTCCACGCTCCCCAGGGGAGAGATGCAGCTTGCCCATCTTAGGGCCACCCTAGCAGGACACAGCATGGGGCACCTAGTGGGATATGGATAAATGCTGAATGACTGAAAGAGCAGAGGATGACATTGCTGGCTCATGCAGGGAGGGGCTTTGCTTTCTTCCCAAAGCCAAGGTTGGTTCAGAGTAAAGCGGAACTGGGCTTCCCTGCTAGTACAGTCAGAAGATGGGGCCAGGCTAAACACAGGAGCTCTCAGCCCAAGGCCAGCAAGCAGGTGGTGGGAATCAAGCTCGGAGGCAGCTTACCTGGGGCCTTGTACTTCTGGAAGGTGTCATTGATGAGTGGGAAGAAAAGCACGATGGGGGTGTCAGGCTCCTGGGAATTCTCCATCAAGTAGCACTCCTTGAGGTTTTCCTCATCCTCTTGCAGCTCGTATTTGGGGAAGGGGATGTTCTGCACGGAGCAGTACTCACAGGTTTGCTTCATGGGCTGGAATGAGGGGTGGGGTGGGTAAGCAACACGGAGTTCTTAGTTCCAGCTTCCTGATTTCCCCCAGCCAACAATTTAGGTCTCACATGGCTTTGCCTCTTTGTGCTACTTTTGGAACAAAGGGCCTGAGGCGGTAGGTTGGTGTGTGTCCAACTGTAAGCTCCTTCTGAAGGTGGACAGAAGCCCTTTCAAGGATGCTTCACCCAAAACACAGACCTGGGGAGATGTGGGAGGCAGCCTGAGGGTGACTGGAGCTAGGCCATGTCTGGCCAGGCTTCTGTGAGATGGGCATGGCCTTTGGAATGGACAAAGGGCCACAAGGCTGGAAAGGACTCTGAAAGGGCATCTTTATAAAATATGATGTAACAGAAAGAGCAGTGGACTGAGAACATAAGAATCCCCTTACTTCTGCCCTCACCCTGTGTTCCAAGCACACTAGCTGTGCGATCTCAAGCAAGCCACTTCCCCTCTCTGTGCCTCAGTTTCCTGACTGTGCCATTTACCTCAAAGAGCTGGGGTAAAGATCAAGTGAGAGCACAGATAGGAAAGCACAGCATTACTCATTTATACACTTGAGTCCTTATCATTGGTGTCATGCTGGTGCTCTGTCTGTAAGCCCCTTTCCTGGGCTTCAGGCTAGGACTATAGTAAAGGAGACCAAAAAACAGTTTCTTCCCCTTAAAAGGCCAGAACTTTTCAAAGGTAAATAGAGAAAAATAAATAAAAACCTCTGATCCTGGCTTTTCATATAATCTCATGGAGGGCCCTATTTCCTGTAGAAAAGGGCAATGTGATTATTTTTAAAATAGGACATTATAAACTCTTGGAGTGGTACAAAACTTTAGAATGGACTGGACTCCATTAAAGTTATTTTAAAAAACTCCCTTTTTTGCAGCTGATGAATGGCCAAATACAGCAAATGCTCAGATCATAAAATTGCTGAAATAAAACTAGAATTTGTTCCATGGGTCCCCTTGAAGCCCACCCTGCATGTGAGGGCCAGCTGGCTGCCCAACAACGCCCCCCCACTGCCACCCCAAGAGGTTTGGATGGCTAACCTCACGCCAGGTAGAACAGCTTGAGTCTCTCAGATGCTAAGTCTTGGGGCCTGTGGGGGAATGTCTGTTCTCCCATTTCCCAGTTTTGTGGGGGCTCGGTTCTGGGAGCCCCCACGACTGAGTGGCCTGCCAGTGGGCAGGAGCCTTTCTTTGTCACACTTGCCTTTGTCTGGGACCCAGCACAGTAATTGAGATGGATGATGAGGTCCACTTTTCTCTCAGGCCTCAGGAGGGGCGGGTAGCTGGAGTTGATGAAGAAGGCAGTGTCCAACAGGCACAGGTGGTTCACAGACTCTGTCAGCTGGTTCGGGAAGCCATCCAGCACTGTGTCTGAAAGCCAGGATTTACAGTTACCGTCATGCCTTGGTGCCCTGATCTCAGAGGATGGACACAGGTGGCCCGTGTGGACAGAACACCCTGACTGGAGCTCCTCCATCTGGGCCTGGGCCCTGGGCCTAACCCCTTCCAGCCAGGACCCCCCCAATGAGTCCCAGTGCCCCTTGGGGTGGGGGCTGATGCAGAAGATTATTATCCTGGGGCCTGTAGCAAGTCTTTGCTACAACATAGATTAAAAACCCTTCTGACTTAGCCACAGAGTTTTGGGGTTGCAGGGGTGTAAGAATATCTTATAAATCAGTGCACACACTGGGCCCAGAGCCAGCTGCCCTTTCTGCCCCAGACAGGGAGAATGAGCATCGTTAGGCCAGGCCAAAGCAGCCACTGGCAGGCTGTAGCCAAGGAAAATTCCAAAGACAGGGGCAAGTCAATCTTCAAGCCTTAGCAGGAAGGGGAGGGGGCACCGAGTTGAAGCTGCGTGACCACGATTTAAGACCTGGCCCCGCCACTTACCATGTTGGGGGTTCTTGAGCTGGGTCATCCCTGCCACACCCTCAGGGGGCACTGCTCCCATTAAAAGGGGCCCCCAGAGCACAACGAGAGCAAGTCAAGGCCCACATTTCCCCAAGTTCTACCTGCTGGGATTGTTGTACAGATTCAAGTAATTACATACCAACAGTATAGCACCTATGTTCAGAACCTCGCCAAACATGGAAGACACCCTGGAAAGAGTCTGCCTCCCCACCAACCCCTGACGCCAGCGAACATGGCCAGAGAGGCTTCACCAGCCTTTCTCCATGGCAGCCTCAACATGCCCTTCCCCTTTATCCAGGCCAACGTGGGCAGCCAGGGAGGGTTACCTTTCCACATGGAGAACTGGTTGTTCTGGAGATAGTCAGTGTGCAGCTGCAACCCCAGCAGGAAGTTGTGGAACTGAGACACGAAGGCCCGGTGGGTGAGGATGCTGCGGAAAGTGTTGGACAGCCACGACCCCGGGATCACCACCGCGGTGTCCAGGACAGTCGCATTACATTTGGGGATTTCAGGCAGGAGTGGCTCATCTTCTGCAGGGGAGAGGGAGGACGGAAGGCAGGTCACAAGAGCTGGGGTCCCCAGACGTCCCAGGCGAAGCCTGCATGGTTACGTGATACCCAGGGTTCAGCCACTGGAAGTGAGGCTCACACCTTCCTTGCTGAGATGATAAGCCCCTGGCACTGGGGCCAGGAGGACCCAGGTGAGAGATCAGGGACAGGGTGGTGGAGAAGAGGGGTGATGACAGGTAAGTTGGGGGGGGTCCCAGAGAAGACAGGGAATCTACAAGAGCCACTTGTCACTGTACTCATGGATCCCTACCCCGTTAGCTCTCCAGGGCACTGTGCCCCTCTGCTGGGCCCTCCCCCACCCTCACCCCCCAGTCAGGCCAGGGCTGGCCCCTGAAGCTTGTGATGGAGCCTCCCTCTCCCTCTGCTCCAGGCAAGGATGACCTCATCCTAGCTGCTTTCTCATCTCAGAACCACAGACATGACGTTGAAACCGGTGGCCAGGTAGACTGGGCCTCGGTTTGTTATCCACCCCTCGCCCCTACATCCCCCAACCAAAGAGGAGAAGCCAGTGGGGTCACCCACCGATGTCGTTAACTTTCTCCCTCGTCCACCTGTGGAAGAACTCCTCCGAGCTTTGGGATAGATTCCAGGCATCGAGCAAGTTTAGGGAGAAGATACTGCTCCACAAGCCTAGGGAGCAGGACCAGCTGTGAGTGGCTCTGCCCCAGAGCCCCAGCCACCCAAACACTGCCTGCCTCTCCCTTGACTTGATGTTCCCTCCCAGTCAGGCTGCTCAGGGGGTGAGACAGACTTTGTTCTACTCCCCCCCACCCCCCGCCGGCCCCAGCAAATGCAGGAGGGTCCCATTCTCAAGGGATCACCCAAACCAGCACCCGAACCCAGGACAAGATCCTGGGGGAAAGGAGCGGGCCTTCCCCTGCCCCCTCCCCGACCCCTCCGGGCCAGGAGTCACCTAGCATGTAGCACATCCTTGACTCTGGGAGTCTCTTCATCAGCCGCCCCATGAAGAACTCAGAGCCGAAGAGCTCGGTGGGGATGAAGGCCCCGTACTTCTGCAGGCCCACCTCGTAGGGGGAGAACTCGCACCACTCTGCATGGGGAGCAGAAGGGTGGCGTGTCATTCTCAGGCCTTGACAGCCCCACCCTCCCTCCTCAGGGCTCCTACAGATCAAGGGCACGGAGGGCAGGGGCGGGTAGGGACAGGAAGACCGCAGTTCCCCCCCACAGGGCACAAGGGGGCGCCCAAGACTGGCTACTGCTGGCCAGTCAGACTGCTTTGCCACCTGCATGACTCGTTTGCTCCACCAAACTGGATAAACCGAGATCACAACTGACCTAGAAGCAGGCAGAGCAGGTTTCTAGAGTACCTCAGTCTGGGAACCTTGAGAAATATCTAGAACCGCCTCCCTTTTTTAACTTTATTACCCCCGTCCCATCAAACCTCTGCTCCTAGAAAAGCCACAAGCCCCCACCAGCCTGATCCATCCACACAGAAGGGGTAGCCAAGTCGAGGTGGAGGGGGGCAAATGTGGTGGGTTGGGCATGTGCTGGGGCCCTGGGTACCTTTGCCTGCTGAGAAGGGACCCCCTTATAAACTAGCTGCCAGTGTTACCTCTGAAATCCTGGTTGCTTACATCATCCTTGACATTGATGGTGAGGTAGATAGGCAGGGGGTTCTGGCC
Source organism: Lutra lutra (assembly GCF_902655055.1). Lineage (NCBI taxonomy): Eukaryota > Metazoa > Chordata > Mammalia > Carnivora > Mustelidae > Lutra > Lutra lutra. Next base: position 61,567,248 of record NC_062284.1, read on the forward strand.
CCGGCACAAAGCAGCACGCTGATCTGACAGTTTGGATTCATTTCTCTGTGGGGACATGAAATGGTGAAGGAGCACAGACAGCCTGGAGGCAGTGCAGAGTAAGGGGGATGGTCTGGACCTCCAGCAGGCCGTTGCCTGGCTCCTGAGCCCATCCGGCCGCTGTGCAGATCCCAGCTGACACCAGTCAAACCTGCTCTTAAAATGTACCCAGAGAATGTTCGCTCGTCCCTGGGCTATTCACCATCCCAGACACGTACACGGGAGTGAATCTACAGTTTAGGGCTGCCCCTCAGAGTCTCAAGATTCTCCTAGTGTCTCAAGGACCAGAGAAGGGAAAAGGCCACCACTGTCCCTCTCCATCCCCATCATCTTCCACCCAACATACCCCAGAGCAGGTGAATTTTTCTTCTCTGCTTTGCATGTTGGGCTCCCTCATAAAATTTGTTTGGGAAGGAGGAGAAAAGCTGCTTTTAAAAAAAATCTGAACAGGGGCACCTGGGTGGCTCAGTCAGTTAAGCAGTTGCCTTTGGCTTGGGTCATGATCCCAGGGTCCTGGGATCGAGCTCTGCGTCGGGCTCCCCACTTGGTGGAAAGCCTGCTTCTCTCTCTCCCACTTCTCTTGCTTGGTTCCCTCTCTTGCTGTGTCTCTCTGTCAAATAAATAAAATCTTTTTTTAAAAATCTAAACAAAAGGCTTGGAAACGGTGCACCAGCTGGCAGCCAAGGTCAGCTGGCAGCCAAGGTCCCTCTGAGTCCCCAGAGCATGGTGCTGCCAAATCAGAGGGGAGTCAGCAGTAGCCAGTCATGGGTGCCCTCTTGTGCTCCGTGGGGGAACTGCGGCCTCCCTGTCCCTGCAGAACAGCCAGGGCCACCCGCCACCTACTGAAATGAATTAACCATTGTAGACAGGCCAGTTGAGGGGTTAGAGGGCCACACTCTGACCTTAGGCTCTATGCAGCTGCCTGCTGGGTGACCATCCAGGGTTATTCAGGCGTGTGAAGGCCTCTGACCTTGTGTGGGATGCTAAACACACACGTGGGGCAAAGAAGTCTTGGGCCTCCCTTGAAAGGCAAGCAGGGTGCCTTTCACAATGGCCCAGAGATCTGGGCACTGCAAAGCTGAGTCCTGGAAGTAGAGAAAACTATAGACTCAGGGAAGAATGCGGTCTACACTCACGGTCAAAGGAGTCCAAGGGGAAGAGGCTCCTGCCTTGGCCAGAGTGGAACAGTAGAGACCTCCAAATTTCAATTCTACACTTGCCCTCCTGGGAATCTTGGCTCCTCCTCCTACTCCACCCCAGGCAACACTCAGACGTCTGTTGTCAGTAGCCTGGGTGCTTTCCTCCTCATCACACAGGGCACTAAGTATTGTTTGAAATATTAACTACCCCTTATTGATGTAGTTCCCATTTAAGGAATAGCACAGAGCAGGACCCGGATTTAAACCTCAACCTGGGGGCGCCTGGGTGGCTCAGTGGGTTAAAGCCTCTGCCTTCGGCTCAGGTCATGATCTCAGGGTCCTGGGATCGAGCCCCACATCGGGCTCTCTGCTCAGCAGGGAGCCTGCTTCCTCCTCTCTCTGCCTGCCTCTCTGCCTACTTGTGATCTGTATCTGTCAAATAAATAAATAAAATCTTTAAAAAATAAATAAATAAATAAAAATAAAAATAAACCCCAACCTGCCTACGCCCTCAGTCTCCACCTGTCCTGCTTCCTCATAAGCACAGATTAGATGGCGGTTATCTAGAGGGGGATTGTGGGTGGGACCCATCAAAAGCTGTGAGTGCCTCAGTTCCAAACCCCCATTGCCTGGCATAGTTTCTGACATGCCAGAGGTCTTAATTTTTTTGAAAGAAAAAAAAAATGAAGGAATGAATGCACTTCGAAGATGAAGTTCAGGTCATCTATCACTTCAGAGATGACCTTCATCTCTCTACAGACCACCTAGAAAATAATTTGTTATCCTTCCATTTCCTGGCAAGTTGTGTTTGGAATTCAGAACTCCTCAGAACCTTTTGGGAGTGGGCCCGAGAACTGCAGGTCTGGAGAGAAATTAGGTGGGAAGCTCTGCTTTGGGGACAAGTGACAGCCACAGCTGGTCCCTCCCCAGGGCCTGTGCAGCTGGAAGGGTCTGGGTGTTCGCTGAGCCATTGAGGGTGTTCCCCTCAATGCCACTGCTCCACCACCTTGCACAGATTGCCCCAGCAGCTGAGAGCCCCCAACACAGACTATTTCTCTTCTTGGGCACACGGTGCTCGGATTGTTGGATCTCAGAGCAGGGAGGAACTTCTGGGCCCAACCTCTGTAAGGCAGCCATGAGAAAGGGCCCTACAGATCTTCAGCTACAAGGAGTATAATCAACTAAGGGCCTCCCAGTTTGCGCTGAGTTTGTGCTGGGGTCACAAGGCTTGGGCTGCTCCCAGCACATGTCTGAGAGCAGGAGGCATGCCCATTCATGTTCATGGAGGGCACCAAACTCCTCTGACCGACAGCTTGTCTAGAGGCCTATCCAATGGCCTTACTGAACCTTCTAGACCAGCAGTCCTGGATGCTTCCACCCAGCCCTTCTTCCCTCTCTCCTCCACTTGGGGTCAGACTTGTATCAGTCTGATGTCTGTCCAGCCTCCTCCAATTCCCTCCCTATGTTCTTTTGTGGTAACTTGGCATGGCCCAGAGGACATGCTGCCAATCTGCAGGACTGTTCCTAAGCCATCCCCACCCCAAGGGTCTCAGTCATACACTAAAGGGATGTGGCAAGCCAATTCCACAATCTTCCTCCATCATGCGCTTGGGAACCTCATGCTTCCTATGACCCACAGTTGAATCTGCAGGTCTAAGCTAACTTCCTTCTGCTAAGAAGTAAGTCCAGGACCCCCTGATGAAGAAAGAGAGCTGGTCATCAGCCAGGGCAGGCTGGACCTCAGAAGAAGCTAAGCACCTACCTCATCACCCAGACAGGCCTCAATCAGCAGGCCCCAGAAATCTGTAAAGGTGACCTTGTAGCCTTCCTGACTACGCAGCCGAAGCTCTTCCTGGAATTTGGCCAGCTGGTCTGGGAACAGGGCAGGCATCTTGTCCTTGACCACATGCCTCCGTGCCTCCAATATGGCAGGCTCCAGGTTTTTGGAGGACCAGTCAGGGTCACGGTATAAGGTAGCCATGGTCCTGGAGAGAGACACACACGGGGATAGAACTGAGCCAGTCCTGGTCCAATCAACACTGGGCCCTGGCCAGAGAGAAGGTGGACAGATCGTGGGAGACCCTAACTCATCAGGAGAGGAGCTTGGAGGGAAGGGGTGGACATTTTTAATCATAGTCACAATGGCTACCATGGGCCAGGTATAGCATGTTGCTTGAGAGTGAGGCTGCTGGGGGCGCCTGGGTAGCTCAGTCACTTAAGCATCTGCCATCAGCTCCAGTCATGATCCTAGGGTCCTGGGATGGAGCCTGCATCGGGCTCCCTGCTTAGTGGGCAGTCCGATTCCCCTTCTCCCCCCTTCCCTCCCTCTGCTTGTGTTCACTCTCTCTTTCAAATAGAGAAAAAAAAAATCTTAAAAAAAAAAAAAAGAGCAAGGATTCTGGACCAAGATCTTCCTGGGTTCAAAACCACACTCTGCCACTCACTAGCTGTATAATCCTGGGCAAGTTATCTAACTGCTCGTCCATCAGTTTCCCCATCTGTGGAATGGAGAGAATTAGCACTGCACCTACCTCAAAGAGTTATTGTGAAGGTTGCATGAGTTAATGCAATTTAAAGTGGCCAGGACAAAGTGTGTGCTGGGTCATGGAGTGGTGAGGCCAACACTGGAACCCAGGTTTGGCTGATTCCAAATCCTGGACTCTTTCCACTTCACTGCATTCATTCCCATAATTACAATTCTGGCTAAAGATTTATTTCCCCTGCTTCGTCTGAACTTATACATGGGCAGTGGGAAGGAATAAAACAAAAACAGTGACCCCTGTAGCCCTGGGTCTCTTCTTGGCCTGGAGCTAGCTTTTCTGCTGACGTCAGGACAGCACCTTGGAACCCCGTGCCCTGGGTGACCTTGTCTGCAGTGTCACTGTGTCTGAACAGTGGCGTCTTCCTTCACAGGGCTTGTTTCTGGTCCGGGAAGGTAGGGATTGGTCAAGAGATTTCATGGACAAAAAGCACCCGGCTCTCCGTAAGATTCACTCTTACTTTTACATGTTTTTTTTGTTTGTTTTTGTTTTTGTTTCTGGTTTTTTTTTTTTAAAGCTTCTTTTTAAATTTTTTTTTAATTTATTTATTTGACAGAGAGCTAGAGAGAGAGCACAAGTAAGCAGAGCGGCAGGGAAAGGGGGAGAGAGAGAAGCAGGCTCTCCGCTGAGCAGGGAGCCCAATGCGGGGCTCGATCCCAGGACCCTGGAATCATGACCCGAGCCGAAGGCAGCCGCTTAACCAACTGAGCCACCCGGGCACCCCGTTTCTGTTTTTTTTTTTTTTTTTACTTTTACATGTTTAAAGGCTTTCAAAACCATCACAAATGATTGATTTTAAAAGGATACTTCCCAGTGCTTTCTTAGGCCAGGAGATGCTTCCCTCTTCCCCTACAGCACCCCCTCCCCACCCACCAAGTTCCTCCCAATCTCCTGCTTGTCAGGCAGGGCCAGAAGGATGCAAATGCCCCTCAACCCTGATAGAAGCAGCTTTTATCTCCTTATTGTACTACCCACGGGCCATGCCAACAAACGTCAGCTATCCTTCTGTCCCACCTGGGCTGAAGCCTCGGAGTTCCTGATACGCTAGCAGCCCTTGGCCTTCCTAGGGCAAATTCACATCTACTGCTCAAATGTAAGTTCCTAGAGCTCCTCCATGGTGAGGGGCCACCTTGGGACCTTAACGGCTCAGAGGTCCACCAGTCCCTGACAGAAGATGCAGCCATTTTGTTCAAGGGTTCCCTGCCAGGACTGTGCTAAGACCTCATGTGGGCCCCTTCCACCATAAAAATATGAAACATGTTTTATGATTGTTGTATAAAAATAAATATAATAATGTTATATTTGTTCTTGGGCAAGAAGTTCCTTTTTTTTTTTTTTCCTGATCTTAAAAGAAGGTAAAACATTTTTCTGGGCTTCTACAAGCACTGTGGGTCCTAGGCATATGGCTACTGGCCTCATGTTCGGGGGAATCACTCTCCTTGCTTACCAGCAGAGAGTGAAGAAGGCACCAGGACAGAGGGAGGGGCAAGGATGGGGGTGGTGGGCTGGGGTCAGGGCAGCTAGAGCAGCTGGGTCAGCTCCACATAGCCTAGGAGAGCTGGCAAGTTCGGAGTAGGCAGCTGTTTCTTCCTGATAGGATGGGTCGGTGGCAGGAGTGGGTCACAACTCCTAATCACCATGTTCCTAGATCCCTGCCACAGCCCAAGGCACCAGGACTGGGAGAGTCTCGCTCAATGACCCCATGGGGTCAGTACTAGTTATACCCATTTTACAGATTCAGAAACTGAGACTCCGTGAAGTGAAGCCGCTGCCCAACATCACACAGCTGTAAGGGGTAGAGCCACCCAGTTTTGTGAGTCACACTACCTTGGGGCAGGGAAAGCTTCACCAGAGACCCTGGCCAGCCTCTTTAGTGCTTACTCTAGGCTCCACTGGGCAGTGGCAGCCAGCTCCTTACCAGGTGGCCCCGGACAGGCCAGTGATGTAGCTGGCACAGTTCAGGATGTTCAGCTTCTGCAGCCCCAGCAGGTGGCCATACATGGCAGTCATGGATCTTGTTCCACCCCCAGTGGCCATGATGGCGATCAGCGGTACCTGGGAGCGTACAGAGGCAGACTGTTGGGGCTGTGCGGGGTGGGATAAGACACGGACTGACCCACAGAAGCTTAGAAAGAATGGTGGAGGCGGGAGGACTGGCTACAGACAACAGAGCACAAGGCAATAAGTGACCTGAAAACAGCCTTTCAGAGTGATGGGCCACCTGGGAGGGCTAGAATTAGATCTTCCCTCCAAACCCAGTAGTTGGTGAGCATAAATGGTGCTGGGGCGTCACACAGCTTGGTCAATCAGCACGTGGTAGCTGGAAGAGTTCTTTGCACAATTAGTCTAGCCCTCAGTTAACAGGTGATGACACCAGGATCCAGAGGGCTGAGGGACTCGCTCGAGGACCCAGCGAGTGGGCAATTCCCTAACGGCTCCTCCTATGCAAGGATGTGCTATCGGGGCACCTGGCCCAGACGTGGCCCGTGACAGGCGCTCAGTATACACTGTATGTACAACTGCTGGAATCACTGAATTCTTGATGTGGGAAGGAGCAGGGTTGTCACCTCTGGATTCGCAAAGGTTGAAGATGGTCTTAGGGTTTTCCTCTAAAGAGGGGAGAGTGGGGAGGGGGATCCTTGCCAAGATGTACCCTATTTGAGCAGGGATGGTAAGATCCTTCTGTCCACTAAAGCCCCATCGCAACCGTCCTCGGGCACAAGGTCTCCATCCTCTTGCACTTGGAGGGTGACCTGCTGCCTGGTGTGGGGAGGGCGGGGTGTGGACCTCAGTCCATACCTGGGAGATGACAAAGGGCTCTAACAAAGGCACACTGTCTACCCTGTGGGAAGAAGTCTGCCCTACAGGGGAAGGGGCTTCTCTGTAGTGTGCCACTGACCATTGTTTTTTCTGGGGGAGTTTTGTATATGCGTCTATTTGAGGGGAAGAGAGAATTGAGGAACAAAGAGCCCAGGGCCTTTTGAGTGGAGGTAGTAGGGCTTCAGCTGTTTTCCCAGCTTGGAGGGAGGAGGTCATTGTGTCCTGTGTAAGTAAGACCTCATAAGTCCCGTTGGGATCTGTTAGTGCCTGGGGAGGAGCAGCGATGGGGAGCGACACTCCTTCCTTTCTCTCTCTGCTTTGCCTTCCCAGCCCCTCCCCCTGCAAACACACAACTGAATCACATTAGGCACAGCCCTTGCTGGGGACCCAGGAAAGGCAGTGGAGAAGCCACCCTGGAGCAGAGAAGGGCTTGGGGGCAGGTGGCAGGGTGCGGTGTGGGCAGGACAAGCTCAGCTTAGAGGGGCATGAAGCCCCGGCTGGCAGGCCCCTGCTTACCCACCTCATCTGCAGACAGGTCCTCCTCCAGCTGCAAAACCTGTTGCAGCGCCTCAGCCACCACGACTCTCCGCTTCTCCAGGAACTCCTGCTCCTCAGGGCACAGGCTGAAGCCCAGCCGCACGTCCAGCGTCTGAGGGCTATGGGGACAGAGGATCCTGAGAAGCGGGCTTGCAGACTTCACCACCACAAAGACATGGCTTTAAGGGTCAGTGGGTCATAGGCTTGAAGCCAGATTCTGCCATATACCTTTCCTGTGACTTAGAGTCTCTCCTCTCTCATCTGTAAAATGGGGCTAGTCGTGTTTACCTCCCAGCACTGTCTTCCGCACTTAAGGAGATTGACAAACGGAAAGCCAATGAACCCTTCTCTGACACACTTTAGGCAGGTCCTCTGCAAAACTGGGGGCTCATCTAACCCTCTGCATCCTCAGCCTGATCTGGAAAGCCCAGGAGGTCTTCCCCCAGGTATCTTCTATGACCTGAGGCTACACATGGGTAACAGGGAGCCCTGGGATTCTTTTGGCCAGTCCCTGGACCAGGCTCTACAGTAAGGGCTTTCCTGTGGAGTTCATGTTCTTTGGTAAGTTCTCCCTGCTCCTGGAGTAAATAATCCTTCTGTGTGTTTGTGCAACTGATGAAAACCCTAGTATTCCTGATGTCACCCTCTCATCCCTATAGGTCCGCAAGGCAGGTGGAGCAGGAGTTGCCGAAGCATGTCCAACACTTGCCTTCTTTTGACTACCTCCCTTCCCTGGACACGTCCAGGCTCCTGGCCTGGCAGCCAAAAACCTAGCTGCTCTGTGCACCCTCGCTGTTTGCTACTTTTTAGAAGGGGCCGCAGGCTTTCAGATCCCCGAAGCAGTCCGGGTTCTGAGACTTTGTGCAGCCCTTGGCTTCACCAGAACCTTCCTCCTTCTGCCTATGTCCGTCCCTGGTGTCCTTCCAGGCTCAGTTTCCCCAGGACTCTGGGTGACTGACCATGGACAATTTCGGAACTGAATCTTACTCAGTTGCCCGAGTCACCAACCAGATCACATGTCCTTGAAAGCAGAGCCTGGGAGCCTTGCCATGGCGTTTCCTCCATGTTGTGCGTAGGCCTACAGACACAACTGTGAGGAAATACTTCTTTCCTTGGCCTCAATGAAAAATAAATAATAAAACAACAGTAATAACAACACTGGTTGATAGTTGCTGAGTGTCCCTCTCGTCAGATCACTGATTTTTGGCAAGGGTGCCAAGACAATTCAGAGGGGAAAGAATAGTCTTTTCCACGAATAGTGTTGGGACAACTGGAGATTCACACGCAAAAGAACGAAGCTGTATCCCTATTTCATGCTATATATACAAATTAACTAAAAATCTGTCATAGACCTAAATGTGAGAGCTAAAGCCATAAGAACTCTTAAAAGAAAGCAGGGTATCCTCATGACCTTGGATGAGGCAATAATTTCTGAAATATAAAGCCAAAAGCACAGGTGACAAAAGAAAAAATACGCATGTGCTAGACATCACCAAAGTTCAAATGCATTTGTGTCCAAGGACATTGTCAAGAATGTATAAAGACAACCTCCAGAATAGGAGAAAATATTTGCAGATCATATCTCCAACAAGGGACTAGTATACAGAATATAAAAAGAACTCTTACAACTTAACAAGAGGCAAGTAACCCACTTTAAAAATGGACAAAGGATCTGAATAGACATTTTCTCCCAAAAGATATAAACATGGCCAATAAGCCCATGAAAAGATGCTCAGCCTGGTCAGCCATCAGGGCAATGCAAGTCAAAACTTCATTTCCCTCCCTCGGTTCTAGTAAATCAGAGGGACAGACAGAAGGAGGGTGCTTTACCAGGGTGTAGACTTCATGTGTAATTCACAGTCCTCGCCCTGGGAAGAGAAAGAGGAACAACTTTTCAGGGATGACGATTTAGAGCCAAGGGGTACCAAGCAAAGGAGGGGCGTCTCACCACATGGTACCCCCTGATCTGACTCAGCACACACATGTGCACACACACACATGCTAACCTCATTCCTTCTATGACCCTCAGCTCAGCCTCTACACACTCTCTTTGGCCCCACAGCACAGCCCGCAGTCTCCTACCCCAGCAGACTCCTCTGCCCCGTCTGAGAGAACCCCCTCCCATGTCACCGCCCCCCAAACCCTTCCCATTCTCCTCCCACAGCAGCTTCGGGCTGTGCTGCTCAGGGTCCCCTTACCACGGGTAGGGTCACCGTCTGGCCATCAGAGAGGCAGTCAAGGGGCTGGTGGACAGGGCTGTTCTTGCTGTGCGCACAGCAGCAGCAAAGCTGGAAGGATGGGCAGGCTCGGTGAGGGGTGAGGGGCTCCTCTGGCAGATCCGGCTGCCCCAGTCCCCCCTGACCCCACCCCCCACCATCATTGTTGTGTACCCCATAGCTCCACTGGCTTGTGGGCACGTCCACATGCATGCAGGGCTGGAAATACTTGGGGTAGTGGAAGCAGGCCGGGTTTGGGCAGCAGGGCTCCTGGCGGCATGGGACACGTTGGGTGTGCTCGAAGGACTCCTTCACTGTCACCAGGAGGTCCTTCACTGGAAGAGAAGACAAGAGGCCTGAGCCCCTAGGAGCCTCTCACTCCTCCACCCCAGCTTGCACCAAGAGAAAGCCAAGCTGGAAGAACCTGGGGCAGGGATTCAGAAGCATCTAGGGCACAGGTTAAAAGCCCTCCGAGTCTCATTCTGCAGGGCTGGGCAGGGCCCTAGAATCTGTATTTAGTGCGGCTGTGTATGATGAGGACAAAGAAGGTCCCCAGCAGGCCTCGAGATGCTGAGTCCCCTGGACTGGTCCCCCCAGATTCTGCTTCTCCAGGAGGTGCCCTGCATCGAAGACGGGCCCTCTCCATACCACCAGTTTGGGGGTGCAGCTTCTTCCTCCTTCCCTCTCCCATGTCCAGGCAGCTATGCTGCTCTCCTCTCTTGGGACAGGGCTGGAAGCTTTGCATGACTGAGATGGGATGGAATGGTAAGCAGAAGCAACTTGTAACTGTGGATCTCTTAGGTCCCTGCTGGTCATGAAATGCTAGGACCCTCTGTGAGGAAGGGGCACAGCTAGAAGGGGACGTGGGGGTTGTCAGTGCCCACCTGCCCGGGTGCGGACCACTGCAGCAGAACCAGGCGTGCAGGGCTGACACGTGTGGGCAGAGAGTGCCATGCTGTGCCACTGACCCCAGCCCAGGGCGCTGAAGGTCCCCTGGGTGACATGGAAGAGCATGCTCCCTATCGAGCGGCGGGCCGAGGGCCATGGGTTCATGACCCCTGAGGGGAGGTGACCCGAGAAGCCATGGCCAAGCTCAGTCAGGATGATGGACAGGATTGCTGTGGAAGAAACGCTGTCCACCACCCCCAGAGGAAGTCAAAAGACTCACTTTTCCTCCTCTTCTTCTGCCTCCTGCACTCTGCGTGAACTTCCAGGCGGGAGACTTGCCGAGACTGAAACAAAGGAAGTGGGGTCCATCTGAGCGCTGGCTGCCCCCTCCCTCTGTCAGGCCAAATGGAGGAGAAGAACCAGGGGATAAATACAGCGCTGGTCTGAATTGGGGCTGCTCCCGGGAACCATGGTGTGCCGACCACATTTTCTGAACCCAATCAAAGCTTGTCATCTCATTAAGAGATGCAGTATTTGAAAATGAAGCTGTCCTGGGGTGCCTGGGTGGCTCAGTGGGTTAAACCTCTGCCTTTGGCTTAGTTCATGATCCCAGGGTCCTGGGATCAAGCCCTGCATCGGGCTCTCTGCTCAGCGGGGAGCCTGCTTCCTCCTCTCTCTCTCTGCCTGCCTCTCTGCTACTTGTGATCTCCCTCTCTCTCTGTCAAATAAATAACAAAAGAAAAAAAGGAAAAAAAATCTTTAAAAAAATCTTAAAAAAAAAGAAAAGAAAAGAAAAGAAAATGAAGCTATCCTCAAAAATCTAGGCTATATGGTTTCTATATACCAGGAGTCATGTTCTCAGCTACAGGACAGGGATGGAAGCTACAGGATTGGTCCAAATAAAAGAGGGACATTCCTCTTTTGGGGCTTTAGAATGAGAACCGGCAACAGAATCGTCTTCTAAAAGTCAGATTCTTTTACCACAGCCTCCCAAAGACTGATTTTCGGGGGTGGGGGAGATCTCCTTGAATCCTGAGGCTTGAGATGCATTTATTTAGCTGAAATGTCTGTACCAGAGCTGAATTATGACAATCTTAAAACACCAAGTTTGTAATTGTAGAGGAATTGGAGCTGGGGTGGGGGGTGGGGGGGATGGGACGGAGGCTGAATCCGGGAGGAGGCTGCTTCCATGGAGATGCTTTTACTGGGGAGGTTCCCAAGGGGAGGGGTCATTCTGTGGGATATGGGATGGATGTTCCAGCCCCTGCCTCCCCAGAAGCAGGGGCTGGGCCCCCACCCCACCCGCCCAAGTTCCCGTTGGCCTGCTTTAGTTAGTCTGACTCCTGGAAGGCTCTGGGACAAGGGCTTGGGTGGGCTGTGTTCTCTCCCACGGTTCTGTTCCCCTGGGAGCAGCAGCCATGTGTGGCCTCTGGAGCTACAGGAACCTGAAGGACATATTACCACCAGTACGCCGTTGGTGATGAGGATCTCGGGTGGAGAGGGACTGGAAAACAAAATAAGAACTCCTGGTCAGTTATATCATTCTTGCCTGATTTCTCAAGAGGCGTTAAAGAACCTAAATAGGGTCAATAATGAGATAGCAGAGTCTCCTTGATCCTTATCAAAAGTCACGGCTCAAGAAATTTTAGATCACAGAGTGCATAAGTGTCTCAGTTGGTTAAGCATCTATCTGCCTTTGGCTCAGGTCATGATCTCGGGATCATGGGACTGAGCCCTGCATGAAGGCTTCCTGCTCGCCGGGGAGTCTGCTTCTCCCTCTCCCTCTGCCACCATCCCCACTGCTCGCTTGTCCTTTCTCTTTCAAGTGAATAATACAGTATTAAAAAAAAAAAAAGCAACCTTATATCTGTGGGATTGTCAAGGTGAAAAGTGGCATACATTTTAAATAGAATATGAAAAAATAAATGTATAGGTTGGAAGAAGAGTTCCTTTTAAACATTTTTATTCCTTTTTTAAAAGATTTTTATCTATTTGACAGAGAGAGAGGTACAAGCAGGGGGAGTGGCAGGGAGAGGGAGAAGAAGGTTCCTGCTGAGCAGAGAGCCTGATGTGGAGCTGAAGTGCCAGGTTTTTTTTGTTTGTTGTTTTTGTTTTTGTTTGTTTTGTTTTAAGATTTTATTTATTTGAGAGAGAGAGCGAGAGAGAAATGGATTGAGAGAGCACATGAACAGTGGGGAGGGGCTGAAGAGAGGGAGAAACAGACTCCCTGCTGAGCTCATGGGGCTCCATCCCAGGACCCCGAGATCATGACCTCAGTCAAAGGCAGACATATAACCAACTGAGCCACCCAGACAACCCCGGGGCAGTTTGTTTTAACAGTTCAGGGTCAAGGAGGAAACCCCCTGGGTCCTGACCTCTTTCTCAGCCTGCCTCTCCAAGGCCCCATCACCATGGGGCAGAAATTCTTCCCAAAGGTCACTCTCAGGAATGCAAGGGGCTGAAGCAGGCAATTTGGCCAGAGTTCTAGATCCCGGAAGCAAAACTGATGTTAGTGGAACAGGGTGAGCAGGGCTGGGGCCCAGTTACCTGCAGTATTTAGAAGCTCGCAAATGACTCTGAGGCACAGTGTGGGGTGCCGGAGGTGAGAGTGGGAGAGGGAGGTTAGCCAAAGAGCAGAACAGGCTCTGAAATGCCTGCTCAGAGCCACTGAGGGGTTAGGACCGTGGTGGGGTTAGGACGGGGACTACTCACCTCTCCTCCATCAGGAACTCGACCTCCAGCTCTTCCATGCCCTGGCAGGGGAATAAAGGGAAGGCAGCTGTGACGGGGGTGCCCCTATCTGTCCCCAGACATGTCCCTTTAGCTTCTACCCCCAGCTTGCCATTGCTCTCCTGCCTTCCCAAGGGGCTCAGCACCTGGGGCAAGGGAGAGCTGAGACTCAACCACCAAAGGACAGAGTCCCCTTCCCTCATCTGTTCCTTCACACCTCTTGTTGTGTAACTTCAGGAAGTTGTGGCTTCGTGGACCTTAATTTCCGTGCCAGAATGGAAGACAGGCAAAAGCAGAGAGACTCATCCTCTGCTGTATCCTCAGGGCCTGGAACAGTGTCCGGACCATAGTAGGAAGTCAAGGATTTGTTGGATGATTGAATTGATTAACATCTTGGTCTTGTCCAGCTCTGACTCTCTCTGATTTGCAGATTTACCCTTCTTTACCCTCATCTGCCCTCCATCCCCTGGGCTATCTCAGCAGAAGGACTCTGAGGGGAGAAAAGGGAACCAACACTTACTCCATCTCCATTTTGTACCATGAACAGTGCTAGGGACCTTAATTAGGTTTTTCCTTTTCAGGGTCACAACAACCCTGCGAGGTATGCATCACCATTGCCATTGGACAGACGAGGAAACAGAGAGCAGAGGAATTAAATCCATCCTGCCAGGCTACACAGCTAGTAAGCCTAGCACTGGGACTGAGCCAGCAGTACTGTCGTTTTCTGACTTGTCGACACAGAGAGAAGCCCGAAGAGCAGCACCAGACATAAGCAGCTGCTCCTCATGAGGCAGGAGGCTGAGGGCCTGGACACCAGCACCCACCTCTGGGTTGAGTGGGAACTTCACGTGGGTTTTCTTTCGGAAGCAGAGTTTGGTGAGGTCGTAGAGGACTGTCAAGAGATGGTCGTCTGGTGTCAGTGTGTCTTCATCACAGACGCTCAGCTCTAGCACGTTCTAGGGGAGGAAAGGAGGGTGCAAGTCCTGGTTACTGTGTTTGCATGGACCATTTTCCTAGCAAGGAGGTGGGTCTCAGGGATGTGGAACAGCACAGAGGGTCTCCGCTCAAGCATGACAGATTGTAGAATGATGAACTTGGCGGGAGGGGGGAGATCGTGTCTAAACTCTCTTTCTGAAGACTTCCTGACCCTCAGCTCTGATTGTTTTGGAGACCTGTGCTCTTTTGCAAGGTTGGCAAGGACCTGTGAAGTGTGGGAGATATCATTTCACCTGGGGGAATGATGGAAGGGCAGAAAAGCAGGACCCTTGCCAAGTCATAGACTGTGTTCGGCACTGGGGCCCCAGAGCTGAAGACAGCCCATTACATGCTAGAAAAACCAATTCAGGGAAGTTAACACCTTAATGCTCCAGGGGGGTGATGTGGCAGATTACAGGGATTCTCATACTTGGTTGGCTTAGGGTGAGGTGTTTGAACTCTATCCCTCCGTCCATCAGCCCATAAAGAGGGCTCATGGGTGGTCCCAAAGTTGAGCACCTACCCTGACATCTGGCTGAATGATAAGGTCAGCAGTTTTGGGTGACTTGGATTAGCTTTGAGTTCTCTTGTTTCAAGGAACCTGGGAGATGCAGGTTAGGGCTGGGTTGACTCTTTGGTCTTTATCAGGTGGACATAAGGTGGTCTGGGGGTTCCTTGATGAATGAGACCTGTTGACCTTGTAATTAACAGACATGTCCCAGAACCAATCCCATTGATTCATATGAGCAGCCCCACAGATCTTTAGACAAAGGAAGTCAAAATTCTGTTTTCAAGATGGCAGACTGAGCCCATGCCAAAATCCCCCTACCTCACCAAAATCACAAATACGATATAAGAGATATTTTTATAGTAACAAATATAATAAATATACTTTAATAAATAACAAATATAATAACAACAATAATAAATAATAAATAAAAATATAATAATAAATAATAATATATAATAATATATACTATGTATAATATTATATATTATATAATATATAATATAATAAAAATAATAAAAATAAAATAATAAATAACAAATATAATAAATAACAAATATACTTTTTAAAAAAGTTTTAATATTTATCTTTAGAGAGAGAGAGAGCGAGCACAGGGGACAGCAGGAGGAGAGGGAGAGAGAGTCCCAAGCAGACCCTGTGCTGAGCGTGGAGCCTGACATGGGGCCCAATCCTATGACACAGAGATCATGACCCACGTTGTTATCAAGAGTCAGACACTTAACCAACTGTGCCACCAGGCACCCCCAAAGCCCTTCTTGAAAGGAAAAAAAGGACTTATTATGAACCAGAAATAAAGCATTACCCTAAAACATGGAAGCAGTAAGCTGGAGATATCAAGCCTCAAGTGCCCCAAGAATAGTGTTGATACCCCTATGATGAGGACCAAGTTTGTTTTAGGAGCATTCTGCTGAGGGAGGACCTGGATGGCTCAGCCAGTTAAGTGTCTGACTCTTGATCTTGGCCCAGCTTGATCTCATGGTCATGACTTTCAGCCCCATGTTAGGCCAAAAAAAAAAAAAAAAAAAACCATACTGAGTTGGTCCACAGCTCAGTAAGCTCAAAGGAGAATTCTCCAGTACGAAAACTGCCATATATCTGAGAAAGGCCAACACCATGAAACAGTAGCCCAACAAATGAAAGAATAGACATTCAAAGAATTAGAAATAATAAAGCCTTCTAAAAAGGAGTTAAGATAGGGAAAGCCCTCTGGCTAGAATTAGACTGGCCTCAGACCTAGTGAATAAAATGGCCTTCCCCCTCCCTGTATTCTCCTACTTGGAGCATGTTCGGCAAGCACGCTGGGTTTTGCAGCAGGAACCACAAATTCTAGCAACAATTAGGTAGAAAGACAAGAGAAAAAGGAAAGAAGGTAGAAGGATAAGTAGACTCAGAGGGACAAACATGAGGCAGGCCTTATAAAGGAGTGGTGAGTGGGAAGATGGGTCACTGGGAGGAGAAGAAGTAGGTGGGAAGAAAGACAAATAGACATAAGAGGGACACATAAGCAAACAGAAGGACAAGCAGTCATGGAAGGGAATAGAAATGTAGGCAAGGCTGACAGACACAAGGCATCCTCTGAGTCTCACCTTCACTTGGCTCTGGATCTGGAAGCTGAAGGTTTCATTCCACTCTGGGTTTGGGCAGTTGGAGATGGTCCTAGTCCTCAACCTCTCACGAGAAGCAGTGGGCAGCCAGAGGCTCACAAAGCAGTCTGTCTGGCTCACTGTCCAAGGAAGACAAGGGTTGGAGGGAAGGGTGGGGAACCAACCCAAGTCCAGAGTGGAGAATATAGAGTTAGAAGGAAACTTCAGGCAAGTTACTTCCAGCACAAACCCTCATCTCCCCTCCTCACTCATGGGTCTGACTCTTCAGAGACCTTTGTCCTAGAACCCCAAGAAGGTCACAGCCTATAGGCCAGAAAATTCACAGAGGGGGATTCAGATCCCACTGATCACTCTCATGGACACAGATGGCTTCTGGCTCTTTTTTTTTTTTTTTTTTTTTAAGATTTTATATATTTATTTGACAGAGCGAGATCACAAGTAGGCAGAGAGGCAGGCAGAGAGAGAGAGAGAGAGAGAGAAGGAAGGAGGCTCCCTGCTGAGCAGAGAGCCCAATGCGGGGCTCAATCCCAGGATCCAGAGATCATGACCTGAGCTGAAGTCAGAGGCTTAACCCACTGAGCTATCCAGGTGCCCTGGCTTCTGATTCTTTTCAGAAGCATCTCAGCTCTCTGAGCAAACACCTGCTAGGTTAGGACAAGGTTTGCCTATAGAATTTCTCCTCTGCCAATGGAAGATCTAGAGGATGAGCCCCACAGAGTCCAGTTTAACTCTTGCCTTAGCCCAAGGTACCAGGGAAACCAAAGTAGGGCTCTGCTCTTCCTCAGGGCTGCTGAGAAGCAGGGGGTCAGAGTCTGCTGTGCATCTGCTCAGAGGGCCAGAATGGGGAAGGGCTTGGGTGGAATAAGAGTTTAAGAGAATCTAGAAGCAGGGGCCACCATTTACATAAGACTAATGTCTCGACTGCATCTAGGCAGGTTCTTCATACCTATACTAGTCTCCCAACACGAGGCATGTGACCCAAGAAACCCTCACATCTGAGGCCATGTACTTTTTTTTTTTTTCCTTCTCATTTGAAATGAATGACCCAAGGGTGATGTTGCTAGATGTGCTCTGGGGAAGGGGCAAAGGTTTTGTTCTTTTTTTTTTTTTTTAAAGATTTTATTTATTTATTTATTTGAGAGAGAGACAGTGAGAGAGAGCATGAGCGAGGAGAAGGTCAGAGAGAGAAGCAGATTCCCCATGGAGCTGGGAGCCCGATGCGGGACTCGATCCCGGGACTCCCAGGATCATGACCTGAGCCGAAGGCAGTCGTCCAACCAACTGAGCCACCCAGGCATCCCAAAGGTTTTGTTCTTAAAAGTCCCTCCCAAAGGGACTATCTGGGAGGAGGGAGGAAGAGGGGATGTGATTGCCCTAGTCCCTCTCCTGGCAATGTGCTGGGGTAAGTTCCAGGGTACACACCAGATATGTAGAAAATGGCAAAAGTCAACATAGTCTCCGGTGTCAGAGAATCCTCTCGATGGTGGAGCTGGTGTGAAGATATGAGTTTTGTTCTAGTAGGATTGACCAAAACTAGTTCATAGTTATTAGTAGTAATGTCCTATGAGAGTAAAACCCAAGATGTCCCCCTGGACTGGCTAATTTTACTTTGTCACCCCACTGAGAACATTATCAGAATTAAGAACCACACTTTGCATCATAAGCATCCCTAGCTTCTGATTTCATCTCCAATATCTGATTAATCTTTGAGGGCTTTACATTTAGTGAACTGGAAAACATGGCCCTCCTCCCACTCGATAAAGGTAGGATGACACTGCATTTTAGAGTTCATAATTGCTTAATCCAGACACAAAGAATGACCAAACCCAGAGGAATCTAAAGAAAATGATAACCTCATCATCTCCACCCATCCCCTCCATGCCCAACCTGCTCCTCCTCGCCATCAATTCAGGTGGCCAGGCCAGACCTCAAGTGCCATCCTTGGCTCTTACGTAACGTCACTTTAACTCTGTTGACCTCTCCAGCCCACCCACACCTCATTTGCGCCACCACTGCCTTAATGCAGGCCACTGTCTCCTCTGTGACCGCTTCCCAACTGGGCGTCCTGGCTCCTGTCTTGCCCTATTCTCATATTTTCTCTCAGAAGAAACCAGAAGGATCTTTTTAGAGCTGACTGTGTTACTCCCAGTTTAAAATCTTTCAGTGGCTCCCATCTGCCCTCAGGAGGGAGTCCCCACCACTCAACATGGATACCTCTCCCACTTCCCCAGCCTCAGCCCTCCTCCTTCTATCCTCCCTACCACCCAGCCCCTGCTCTGTCACCAAACACACATAGGCGCACGCACGCACACACACACAGCGCTTGCACTCACCCCCTACACTCCAGACAAACCCAGTCACTTGTGGGTCTCAGGAGTGCCATGCTGTCTTGCCATTCCTTCTGTCTAGAACACCGTTCTCTTCCATTTTCGCCTCACCCTTCCCTTGGCTAGCCCCTTCAGGTTTCAGAAGGAACCACCGCTGGAAGGCTTCCTGAGCCCCCACATCTTGGCCAGGTGCCCCTCCCTCCTCCTAGCCTAGAGTCTCTGCCCTTCTCTTGGCAGGGCACTAGCTACACTCCACCACAGTGCGTGTCAGAGCACCTGTCTCCACTGCACTCTGGATGCTGGGAGGGCCTGGAGACTATGTGTCAGCACTTACTAAACATTTGTTGGATAAATGAACTGAATGGAAAAGCCCAACTTCCTGCTTGAGGGCACTGCATCAAATTCTGGGCTGTCACCACAGATACAGGTAAGCAACTTGGATCTCTGACTCGTCTGCCTATAGGGAGACTCCTCAGGGATCTCCTGGGACCCCTCTGTTGGCTTTTCCTGGACACCCGCCAGAATGTCTCAGCCTGAGACATTCTCCTCAGGTCTGCCTCCTATATAGAGGAAGGAGCCTGCAGGCAGTGACCCCACCAACTCTATACCCATTTACTTAGCATGATTTCATCAACCCCGTAGAGGCCCCTTTGCCTCTAAAATCCCTTTCCTATTTTCAGTCCATGCCTAAAATTCTCCCATTAAGCCCATTAAATAAAATCTCAGTATTTTTGGCCTAAGGCTTAAATCGCTAGGTAAGATAGAAATACTCCTGGAAGAGACAGGATCGATCAGACACCCACACTTCCAGCATTGATTGATTTTTCAGTTCTTTCTAAGAGAACTGGTGCCACTGCTCTCCACAAGGTTGGGAAGGAGAGAGCAGCCAAAGGAGGGGGAAATCCTGGGAGGAGAGAGGTGACTTGATACAACAAGGCTGGTAGGGGCCTGGATGATACTCTGACTGGAAGGAAAGTGACCAGCATGCTGGCAATGAAGAATGGTTAAGCAATGCTGACCCAGTTCTGAGGATTTCAGAGACTGCAGGGGATTTCCTAGGCATTAATGGTTCTAATCCTTGTTCCTCTTAAGTGATAGAGGGCTTGGTCATTTGAGTGACATGCCTCCTTTCCCGGAATGTGGGTGGCAAAGAATGACTCAATGAGATCTACAAATGCTGAGAACACTACCTTCTTAATACCTCTGGAGACACCTGCCTCGCATCCCTTAGGGTACTGGTTTGAATTTTAACCTGATTTTCCCAAGAGGAATAAAAGTTCTTGGCCACTGGGAGGTTTCCAGGTCTACTCCATCCAGTCCTGGCCCGGGGATGGGTGGATCCCTGAGTCTCGTCCCTTTCAGGCTACTTGAAATCTTGGGAAACTCAGACACACACTAGAGGATTGAACCAGAGTGGAGCGAATTTTTGATCCAAGCTAGAAGAGAACAGTTTGGAGCAAGAGTAATCTAGGACCCAGAAGACATCAGGATAGTCACCAACCACATCAGGCAAGGTGGCAACAGAGTCCAGCCTACATCCTCTGTGGGGTCTACACATAACATGCCCCAGGCTGACACCCCCAGACACCATGTATGCCTCCCGCCCTGTTTCTCAGGGGAAATGAGAACAACATAAACAACAAGGGGAACCTGGAAACCTCCCAAAGTCAGCCTGTGTGCCAGAGGGGCTTGTGGGGAAAGGGAAGAAGAGGGCGGTGGGTCAGACTTTAGCCCATCTGTTAGCTGCCTGTTCCCCTATCCTCTCACCTCTGGGATATGCAGGGGACGGGTGTGGCAGGAGAAGATAGAAGAAAGAGGCTTGGACCAAGGGAAGGTCTACACACACAGGTGCAGGCATGCCACGAGAGTGTGCAGCCCGGATGACCCACAGGGTTGGGACAGACACACCTCAGGAGTGGAGACAGGTGAGGGCAGCTGTGGGCGTGTGCAAGCTGTGGGTATCCTGGGGGCGCAGGGAGTGGATGAGTGTTGCCCAGGGGTGAGTTAAATGTCCGAGTAACCCACCATGGCGTGGGCAAGGAAGGCAGAAGAGGTGGCCAGGCCCTGCCCGGGGAACACTTCTCCTCAGATCACTCACCGGTGGCCTGGGAGGCCCCGAGAAACCCGAGAAGTCCCTAGCAAAGCCAGGCCCAAACTGGACACTGGCCAGCATGGGCTCTGGACACTTGTCCTCCAGGGGGCCCAGCTGGAGTCCTTCCCCACCCCTTGGTTTTCCCTCAGCCCCAGGGCCCTCCCTCCTCTGCCCTACACACTCATGCCTGCACTGTGGCAACAGCATCTCACCAAGTTCGTCAGCCTCTCCCCACCTGTGCTCCAGCACAGTCTGCTGCTCTCCTCAGGAAATCACACAATCCCTTCCTCAGGAACCCGTCAGGAGCCCAGCTGCCCTGTCCCTTGGATCTCTGTTCCTCCTCTGCCTGGCCCCAGCCTCCGTTTCCTGCTTGTCCTGTCATCCCCCCCACCACGCCCCCCAAGGACCAGACCTGGGATCAAACACTACTTCCACCTTTAGGCAATTATCAGCCCTCACCCACCCAGTGGGCATCAGCACTACCCTCAGGTCGTTCAGAGGAGCAAGCTGCCCCCTGCAGGTGCTCCCAGATGCCCAGCGACTTCTCTCCCTCCCTCAAGATGGCCTCTTCCCCACATCAGGCTCCCAGGACCTGCGGACGCTCACACTATGCTCCTCTCAGATCCCAGGCCGTCAGAGTGGCCTTCCTTAGCTACTCCTGGCTTTTGGTGTCCTCCTCCAGTCCTTTTTTTTTTTTTTTTAATTTCATTTATTTATCTATTTATTTATTTATTTGAGAGAGAGAGAGAAAGCATGAGCAGGAGGTGGAACAGAGAGGGAGGCAAAGGGAGGGAAAGAATCTCCAGCAGACTCCCTGCTGAGCGCATAGCTGAACCCTGACCCTGAGACCCTGACCCTGATGAGGCTTGGCTCTCACAACCAGGGGAGCATGACCTGAGCCCAAAGCAGGAGTCAGAGGCTTAACGGTTTTTCACTGACTGAGCCACGCAGGCGCCCCCAGTTCTAAATTCTATATTGACAAGATTAGAATGCCATCTCCTGTTACTGGCCTATAATTGCTTTGGGTATCAATGTCTCCCTTGTTAAAATGTACACTTGGCGGGGGGGGCGCCTGGGTGGCTCAGTTGGTTAAGCCACTGCCTTTGGCTCAGGTCGTGATCCCGGAGTCCAGGGATCGAGTCCTGCGTTGGGCTCCCAGCTCTGTGGGGAGTCTGCCTCTCCCTCTGACCTTCTCCCTTCTCATGTGCTCTCTTTCTCTCAAATAAATAAATAAATAAAAATAAAATATTAAAAAAATGTACACTTGGTATCATAGCTCTCTGCCTTCTCTGCCCACCACCCCCCCCACCAGCCCAGGACCTCTCTAGCCTAAATCTCAGGGTGAGGGCAGTACGAATATCATGAGCTCTGGGGAGCCCTGGTGGCCCTTGGGCCATTCCTGTGTGGTCACCAGTGAGGGGGGACACGCCCCCAGCCATGGGGCCTTGACACAGAGCTTTCTCCTCCTTGAGGGCCAAGCTTCTCTCTGGATGGGGCAACTTGAGGGTGGCATAGGGAGGGGATCTGGGTTCTCCTGATTTCTTGAATTCCCAAAGATAAGCATGAGAAGAGCATCCTGACCGCCCAGATGCCTTCATTTCTCACTGAAGCCAGAGACTTCCCGGGACCCCCATAACCTGGGAAGCAGTGGGGGCTGGGACGAAGGTAAAGTTACGTCTGCGAGAAAACACTGCACAACCAGCCCTGGTGAGTCAAACTGCATCGTCCATGGGGCTACACTGCCAAGCTGGTGCTGTGCAGCTTCTGCCATGAACTCCAGAACCCAGTGTAGGAGCCATACACCAAGAAGGAGCCCTAGGACTAGGCTGACAGATGGGCCTCTCCCTCTCCTTCACCTCTACTGGCCCACCAACTCATTCAGAAGCAAGGAGTACCCAGTGTAGGAGAAGCTGCTGCCCCTGGAAATGGGTGCTAGGGGAGTGGGAAGGAGAGAGTAAGGTGAACGGGGCTCTCAGACCCAGGCAGACTGTAGGGGCTGATCGTGCCAAGGTTATAGGTGAGAGGAGAGACCTGGAAAAATGATATAACCCCCAAAGTCTGAAATACAACCCGAGTATAGCAGACACACCCACACCCACCCACACCCACACCCCCACACCCCCACACCTTGCACACCTCCGATGTGTCTCCAGCCAGGTCCCACAAGCAGAGGAGGCAAGACAGGGCAGGATACTCACCCCTATCAGCCTGTCGGACATTTCTCATCCGGATGACCTTCACGGTCAGCATGTGGCATGGAGACAGCCCGCCCTGTGGATGGAGAGGATAGCGGGCTCAGTCTTCAGGTGACAACGCTGACAGAGAGAGCAGCTCAAGCCACCCACAGGCTCCCACTGCTCAGACTCAAGAAGCCTCTCCTGACAATGTGCATTTCTGGGCTCCAGAGGATATCACTGGCCCCCAAGGCCACTGAGGTGAGAGGCTTTCTCCTCCCCCCACTATGAGCCAGCACATCTTGGAAGGAGACCGCTTCAGGCCTGTTCTGTTCATGCTTTTCCTGGTTGAATCACAGGATTTGAAGACCCTCCCCTGAGAGTTTTACCCAGGCATAGAGGAGTCTGTTTACCATTCACTCCTAGCCTGCGCCCATGGCAGATGCCCTGGGACCCCTCCCACTGACCAAATGACCATATTTACAGAGGCCTTTGAACTAGAACCTTTTACACTCCACACAGTTCACGCTATGCTATCAAAATCTCATCATGCCTTTTTAGGAGGATGCAATTCTCTATTTAAAATATCATTGGGGTTTTGGGAAAAACATAAAAGTATGAAGAAAAAGAAAAGTCTCCAGCATCCCACCATTCAGAGACGATCACTGTAATCACTCTCTTGTTTTTTGGGGTTTTTTTGAAGGTTATAATTAGGGGCACCTGGGTGACTCAGTTGTTAAGTGTCTGCCTTTGGCTTGGGTCATGATCCCAGAGTCTTGGGATTAAGCCCCATATCAGGCTCCCTGCTCAGCAGGGAGTCTGCTTTTCCCTCTCCCTCTATCCCTCCCCTCTGCTTGTACGTGCACTCTCTCTCTCTTTCTCTCTCTCTTGCTCTCTTTCTCTCAAATAAATAAAATCTTTAAAAAAAATAAATGTTATAATTATTCTGATTTTCAACTAAGACTGTACACAGATCATTTATGTGCTTTGGGTGTCGTCAAAGGTAATAATACTATAAGACCTATAGTTAGCATCTACTGAACACTTACTATTTGCCAGACACTTTTCTTACATTTTTAAATCTTCATAAGACCTTTATAACAAAGGTTTTGCTATCTTTTTAAATTGATATATAATTGACATGACATTGTAATCATTTTAAGTGTACAATGTAATGATTTGATATACATAGATACTGCAGTAAGATTACCACAAGGAGTTAACACCCATCACCATACAGGGTGACAATGAGCTTTTTTCTTGTCATGAGAACTGTCACCATTTTGATGTCTGTCCTTCCAGCCTCTTCCAGAGCTCCATTCTAAGCAGCAACAACAGAACAATACCCAGGGGGCTGCTCCACAGACCCTGAGATAGAATTAGAGCCTCTTCCTCCTCAATCCCCATTAGCTGCCTCAGAATCAGAGCAGAAGCCAAACTGATAGTTATAAATAGTCTTTATAGTTTATAGTTATATATAGGTCTGAATCCCTTCGTGTGAGGCTGGCTCTGAAATAGCCAACCTCACGAAGGTGAGGGTGTGAGGCTGTCTTCAGAGTAATTCGATCTCACAGGAATCTCTTTGGAGCTGAGTGACTCGGCCAAAGGCCACGCACACGGCTTCTCCCCCGCTCCCCGGCCCCCATCCCCCGGGGCTGGAAATAGGGCTGGGTCTTTGGTCAGGCCCATTCTAAGCAGGGTGGGCTCCTCATTTCTCACTCCCCCTTCCAGCGGAGTGGGTGTCCTGGTCTGATCTGGTGAGGAAGAGAGAGTCGGGTTTCACCTGTGAGAGCGTCTGTGGCAAAGCCTGTTCCCACTGGCCTACTTTCTCAGAGGGCAACAAGAGTTCAAATGGACCGCCGAAGGCCTCAGCCCGGGCCAGGGTCGGTCCTCAGGGACATTTCATAGCATTGAAGGGCTTCTCCTGCCTCCCAGAGGGGCTGGACTGCACACACCCCCCCTCCGCCGTCCCATGTGTCTTCTCTGGAAGGGCATGAGCACTCACGGCTTCCCGTAGGACCTCATTCCAGGTGCCCCCTGCCTTCCAGGAAAAGTCCTCTGCTGCCATCGAAGACTGACACCCTCCAGGGAGGCTGCCCACCTCTTCCCACTCTACCTCAGCAGCGCCAACCCCCTCAGTGGCAACCTGTCAAGTGTCCACCATGTGCTAAGTGTGGTGTGTGTAATCTCTACATTCCATCTTGCTCAGTCCTCACAACACCCCCACGGAGCAGTTATTATTAGCCTCACTTTACAGATGGCGAATCTGAGTCTGAGTCCTTGGATGTTGGGCCCTCAGCTAGAATCGGAGGAGCCCTAGTCTGAATTCAATTTTAATTCTTCAGCCTGAGCGTGTAACCACGACCATGGTATCCCCTTACTTGGAACCGAGCATTAACATTAAACACAAAGACAGGTGCCACTTGTCTCCCACCCCCTCCTCCTTCATCTTTTCCTCTTAGAAACTATTTCCCTGATAGATTCTTCTTTTCACTGGGAATTCCCCCAAGACTCTAAAATAACCCCCAAACTCTAATAGTCCTTCTACTTGCAATGCTTTCACGAGCTATATTTCTGCCACTATATTCCACCATCTCGCTCTTTTTTAAAGAGCCAGCACACACAAGAGCCTAAGAGTTCTTGAAGGAGAAGGCTCCTCTGTGGTCTATCTGGAGTCTCAAATCACAGCTTCTAGCTCAGGAATCTGCAGGAGAGACCAGTTCCAAAGCACTCCTCAAAGGACTCTGACATTTCGCCAGCAGGGAGGCAGAACCTGGCAGGGGTGTCGAGAGAGAGCCTAGAGCGGTCATGCTGGGAGGAAAGAGGTGGGAACATGGGACTTGAGTCTTGGGCCCAGATGAGTGCGACACCCAGGTCTGTGAAAAATGACCGTCTTGGATAAAAATGAATGTACCTGTTTTGCTCTTGCTATAACCAGCTCAACGGAAGGAGTGCTGGAGAGAAGCAAAACTTCATGGCCCCAGAGGTAACTGAAACATGGTAGAAAGATCCAGTGGAACAAAGTACCAGTGTCTGTGGCTGTGCAGATGGGAACCAGAAACCGGGGACATTACAGATCCCAAGTTTCCAGGGTAGCTTACAGTGTGGTAAGGATAAACACTTTAAGGACTTGAACAAGCCTGACCCTAGGACGGGATGCCTTGGCTGGTTATCAGACTGAAAATAAAATTACTGAACAGCAGCCATGGCTGGGCACCATGCCAGCTGGGCTGTGGCCGCGAGCTGGGATGGACATTGATGGGGGCCTTGCAGGGTCCTGGGTAAGGATCAGGGAGCACCCAGGGGAGCTGGAGTTCAAGGCAGGAACTGTTGGGCAAACAGTAAAGAAATGTATTCAGCGCATTAATAACCAGTAAGTACAGCTGTGCAGGGAAGGTGGGCCTGAGCGGTTTCGTGGAAGCCATGTGGGAGAAAGGGCTCTACTGTTCAGGCGGCTCTGGCTCCGCCCTCCTCCCTGACCTTGATTCCTGGGGCGGAGCTTGCAGGACCCTACTTCCCCTTGAGACCTACTCAGAAGAGGGGGATCTTGCCAGCTCTTTTGGACAAGATGAGACTCTTTGACTCTCAGGACTGGCTATTAGGCAATTCAACAGACGCCCCCCACCCCACCCCGCCCACCCCCAACTTCGTAGATAGGACCTTGGTGCGGGTCGCGGAGCACAACTCTCTGTCCTCCTCCAGCGCGCCGGGCCCTGAGCCCGCCCCAGGGGGCACCGCATTTGTTCTCATGTAGCACCCCAGCCACGCTCCGAGGAAGGTGCTCTTACCCCCTACTTTGTGGAGAAGTCTGGGTCTAGAGAGACTGCTTCTCACGCCTGCACCCAGCGCCGAAGCTGCAGGGCCAGGACTTGGGGCGCAGATCTCCCTGACCGCAGGGCAGCGTGCGTTCCATCCGCCTGGGGGCTGGCTCTCACGGAGAATTAACCAAACCCGCTAAAAGCTTGCTCCTGGTCATGCCCTGGACTGCTTAATAGCAGAGGCAGTTGTAAGCCCTCAGCGGCCAATTCAGGGCTCTCCCTGCACCCCAGGTTTGGCTGTCACCACAAATTGGTCAGAAGAATTGTCACCAACGGGCTCTCACATCAGGAGTGGGGAGAGGGGGAGGGGGTCTGACACGTGGGGTTTCAGAAGTGGTGGGTGTGATACCCATCTCCCGGGGCCAGGCAACCCTAACCAAACCAGCCCACAAGGTCTGGGGTGCAGGAGAGGGCAGACGGCTCCGAGGGCGCCTGTGGGAACTCCCTCACCAAGGCTTCTGGGGCAGGCCTGGCCGGTGAGGCCACCTCCTCCTCCCCCCGGGGAGCTGGGTGTATCCATCCCACCGGTTCCTTGCAACACCTGTGTCAGAGCTCCCAACAGCCCGGCGGTGGCTTCCAGGACGTGTGGGCCCTCCCTAAAAGGACACCATTGGGATGGGGACTTCATGGGACCTCAGGACATGACCCAGCTAGTGTGAGCACCATCCCAGACCAGGAGGAGCTAACATGGCTGTTTTCTTTTTTTATCACACAGGGGAGGTGAGGGGTCAGGGCAAGAAGTCCAGCTCTGAGTCATGGAGCCTTGGGGACCTGAGAGGGACAGGCACACTTCTTAGCTGCTCCACACCGCCCTTCAAGGTGCTCTGTCCCTTCTGTGGAAGCTCTCCCCTCACCCAGCCCAGGTTCGGAGGCTCCACCAGACTAGGGAGGCAGGAACAAGTGCTGACCAGAGGCTCTCCAGCCCCCTGAGAGCTGTGGGGAAATGTGGGGACACCCCAGAAGGTGACACCTATCCTGGCCAGGATAGCAGAGCACCAGGCACCATGAAGCTTGGAGCTCCCCTCCTTGGGCTCCTGGGAGGCTGAGCAGGGTATCTACCTTCTACCCCCAAAGGGCAAGACATTTTTGGGGTCTCACTCATCTCATTGATTCAGTGTGGGCTGGGGGAGGGGCCTGAAGAGGAGAACAAGGAAGAAGATGCTGCTGCCAGGCCTGGCCGTGTCGTGCCAATGGCAAACTGGAAGCTTGAGGTAAATGGGAAAGCAGAGGCAGAGCTGGTCTGGAGCCCTGGCAACCTGACCCTTGAACCCAGGATCTCCCTAGGGGGCTAAGGGGAGTCTGACAGACCCAGGAGTCTTGACCACAGATCCAGCTGGGCTTCTCAGCCCATGTGGCAGGTTGGCAATGCCACTGATCCTTCTGAGACACCACACCACACACTCACACAGCATGGAAGCTTAGAATGTCCACGAAGTCAACACTGGCTCACCGCTAGGATGGGCTAGGATGGATCCACCCCTGGCAGTACTGAGCACCATCTACCTGGGTGCTGGCCTGGCCCCAGAAGGCCCTGAGCCACACCATCGCACCTGGTCGAATCTGTGGGCACCCTTAGCTGGACCATCGACCCAGGAGCCCCATCCGGGCCAGACCACATCCCCAGGTGCCAGGTCAGGGCGGCCCAAGCCCAGATGCTCCGTGTCTCTGGAGTCTGCAGTACTCACAGCCCTCCCGGTGCCTGCCTCCTGCGCTCAGCTTCCTGCCCCACCTACCCAGTGCGGCTCCCTCACCTCTGAGGCCCGGGGGGCTGAAGGCTTGCCATCTTCCGCTTGGCATAGGTCTGGTAGGTAGTGCGAGAGCCAGGCGGGCATCTGTCTGTGCAGCATCGTGGCGGCTCTCCAGCTGGGTGGCAAGATTGGGAATTTATATTCTGACTCAGAGCTCCACCCTCTGGATACCTCTCTGCTGGGATTGCATGGGGAGGGGTTATGGTGGGTAGGCAGATGGAGGTGGTGGGGGGCCTCGACCTCTTGGTATCAAGGGACCCTGAGGCCTTCAGATCTTGGAAAGGCAGGAAGCAGCAGGGGGCTCCAACCCTTGAGGTCAGCAGGCTGCTGCCCCCAGAAACTCAGAACCACCTGGTGGTCCAAGGGAACGGGTGGCAAGAAGGGCATGCTGGACCCTCACAACCTTAGACTAGCCCAGCCATGATTTGGGATAAGTCATCTCTCTTCAGCTTATCAAAGTCATGCCCTTCTGGGCATCTAGGGAGAGGTATGGAGAATAGTACCGTCCCTCCTAACTCCACATAGTCCCACACCTTGGCACCCAGGAGCTGTGGGCAGGGACCACGTGGGAGGCAGGCATGATGGTCAGGGTTCCCAAAGTTAGAGGGAGAAGAAAAAAATAATTGCCCGAATCCTTGGTGAGGAAAGGGTCAAGTGCAAGTGTCCCCAGCTCTCCCTCCTGGGAGGCCAGGTGGAGAGAGGGTGTGCCCAGCCTCTGCCTATCTCAGGATAGCTTAGAGGATGCTCCCATTCCACCCATCTGATTCCTATCTCTGGCCTGATGGCTGCCTCACTCAGGGGCCTGGTGGGGTGACTTCGCCGGCTTGGCTGCCCGGCTGGGTACATTGGGAGTTTCCTGCCTGAGCCATCGCCCGAGGCCCTACAACCGGCTTTTCTGGCCCACATATTAAAGTGATTTTGTGAAATTGAGGGTGAGATCTGAACACAGGGCTGACTAGGCCCAAATGCAGGGATGGAACCTGGTTGGTGGTATCTGTGAGACGCCTTTCTGTGCCCGCCAGAGGTGCCCCGCTCCGCCCCACCCGCCCCCCTCTGCTGTTCAGGACCTCCAGAAGGCAGATGGGGCCTCCGCGTGGACCCCTCTCAGCTTGCATCCTTCCCCTTCCCTGCCATCTACCCCTCAGCCAAGGACACAGACTCAGCACCCACACTCCTCAGTGGAATCCACCAAATTCAATTTAGTTCACACTTAGTGAGCACCAACTGTATACATGCTGCTAAGAGAGGAAAGTCTAGGCTTGAAGTTGCTGATAGTCCGGCGGGGCGGGGGGGGGCAAATGCATCCAACCGCTCAGAGGTCCAAGTCTCCCAAGGTAACAGGGGGCATCTTAGAAGGAGGAATACAAATTCACGTTTATAAACCTGTGGTTCACATAGCTAATAACTGGCTAGGGAGCCCAGAAAATAGAAGGCAGATGTTGGCTGGAAGTAAAAAAGCAGATCTGGGAAGGCTTCATGCAGGAGGTGGCACCTGATTTGGGTCTTAGAAGATGGCTAGGATTTCAAAAGCTAATGATAGGTGGGAAAAGTATGCTAGGAGGAAGGGAACAGCATGTGCAAAAATAGGCCAGAAAGCAGGGTCTGCTCAGCTATGCAAGTAGTCTGGAGTAAGGTGTGGAAGGAGATGTGGGGGGGTGGACTGTGAGACACAGGCAATGTGGAAGTTGGGCAGAGAGGAGGGAGGCTTTGTGAAAGAACAAATCCAGAAAGATATATTAGGGCCCAATAGTTGTGACCCTCAGAGGTCAAGCTTTAAATTTGAACTTACTCCCAAGGCAGTGAAGAGCCATCGGTGGTTTTTGAGCAGGAGAGTGACATGATCAGAGCTGAACTTTAAGAAAGCAATGCTGACTGGTGTTGTGGGCAACCCAGCCCACAGCACTACAGTGTCCTGAAAGTAAGGTGTGAGGGATATGCTGAGTTCTGGGGAACCTCCTCACTGGGGATCCTTCTTGCTTGTCCCTTCCCTCCACTCTGTTGCCTTTTGCCTATCAAATAAGCCCAGGGCAAGCCCCCAACTCCAGGGAATTTCCCAAAGCCTGGTACATGATCCTCTCCTCACCGAAGAAGCCCAGCCACAGCCCGCTCCATCCATCCAAGGTAACACATGGAAAAATCTAGGTCTCCAACCCCTTTATTTCCTCATGGTCCAAAATGCTTCAAGAGCAGGGTCTCATTTCAGCTGAATGAAATCAAATTGAGTAGGAGGCTAAGAGGAGGTGATTTGGAGTTCCTTCCTCCCACTCCTTGCATGGCTTCTTACCCAGGTTGGAGCTGGTGCAGTGGTGAACCGAGGGAACATTCCAGAAGCAAACACAGCCTTACTGCCCACTGTGTGCCCCGCTCTGTGCTGTCTGCTCAGGGCAGGATCTGGAAGGAAACCACCAAGGATTTACAATCTAGTGAGAGGAGAAGAGAGAGCTGAACTCAAGGGTAAAGGGTACAGCGTGGACTTTAAGCAGGGCGGAAGGGGAGAGGGGCCTCCGTGGGGATGGCGCGAAGTGTGCTGGGAAAGTATGGAGTGCCAGTCCATGTGACCAAATAAGGAATGCATCAGCCTCCCCTTCGCACCTAATACATCTCCAAATGAACACACATTTGAAGCTTAAACAGTGTTCTTGGTACACAGCTGATGCTCCAAGCCAGGTCCCCTTTCTCATCTTGTCCCAGAGTCACTTCATGGGGAAATTCTAAAGCTGCTGCTACAGAGCAGAAGGCACTGAGTTCCTTCCCACCCAGCTCCTCTCCTCCTGGATGCACAGGGAGCCTGAGATCTCCCCCAGAAACCCTGCATCCTGGGAGGCCTCTGCCTGTGGCAATGTCCAGGGCCTTCTTAAGTGACTCCAATTGACTACTGCAACCAGGACCTTCCTCTCGCCAGCAGCCCTTGACCTTGGGGAAGCCAGCACTGAAAAGCATTTGTCCAATGGTTCAGCTGACATCCCTCCCCGGAGAAGCCCAAGAAGTCTGCAAGGATGAATTCCTCACCTTTCCTCTTTCAAGAGGCTTCTGGTGCCTGTCCCTCCCTTCCTATCCTGTCCATGACATCTGTCTCTCAGCCTCCTCATTCTCTCAGGGATTCATCCCCCACACACCTGGCTGGCCAGGGAGCTTTGGAAACACCCCTTTGAACAGCCATTCTCCTGCTCAAATGTATCCAATGCTTACCCATCCTTTGCCAACAAATTTTGGATTCCAGCACTTTTCTTAAATCAAGTAAAGCCCCCAAACAGCCCTATGCATATATATGGAATTTTAGAATATGATAAAGGAAGTCTTTCAAATAGGGGTGAAGGGATGGGCTATTCGTTATTGGAAAAGCTAGCTTGCCACTGGAATAAAATACTTCGATTCCAACTTCATAATTACACAGAAACAAATTCCAGACAGATTAAATATCTAACCATTAAAATAAAACTACAGAAGATTTAAAATAAGATATTGGAGAATATTTATATAATACTGGGATGGAGAGAATCTTCCTAAATCA
This sequence comes from Lutra lutra, assembly GCF_902655055.1. NCBI lineage: Eukaryota > Metazoa > Chordata > Mammalia > Carnivora > Mustelidae > Lutra > Lutra lutra. The sequence continues at coordinate 61,598,935 of NC_062284.1, forward strand.
GGTACAAAACCTAGAAGCCAATAAGGATATATCACCAGATTTGAATATAGAGAAACATATAAAATTTCGGGAAAGCAAAAGGATGCTACAAGGACACTGTTATCTGCAAAATATATCCCAAATTTCTTCCTCTTGATAAATATCCATGGGTAACAAACTCACCCTTAAAAAAATACTGGTGGGGCGCCTGGGTGCCTCAGTGGGTTAAAGCCTCTGCCTTTGGCTCAGGTCATGATCTCAGGGTCCTGAGATCAAGCCCCACATTCGGGCTTCCTACTCAGCAGGGAGCCTGCTTCCCCGCCTCTCTCTGCCTGCCTCTCTGCCTCCTTCTGATCTCTCTCTGTCAAATAAATAAACAAAAATCTAAAAAAAATAATAATAATACTGGTAAAAAGGAGAGTCTTGACCTACCAGATTCTGAGTAAACTACAAAGGCATACTTAGACAAGCAGTATGTTGTTGGTGTAAGAACCGGACCAATGGGATGAAATAGAGGGATGGGAGATACACCTTGTTAAGGGAACTTCATCAATGATAAAGTTGGCACCACAAGTCAATAGGGAAAGAACAGCTATTTAACAGATGACGTGGACATGAGTGGCTCACTAAATAGAACAAATTAAACAGCATCTCCACTTAGTTCTATACTAAATAAAAGGGCTGTAAATGGGATCAACACCTGACACGGAAAACGACGAAGTTCATAGAAGACAATGTAGGAGACTCTTACCTGTGATCTGGGGATGAGAAGGATTTCTTAAACAGCACTTTGAAACCATGAACCTTAGGGCAAAAACATTTCTAAATGTCGTTACATAAGGATTAAGGATTTCTGTCAACTAAGATCACACCCAAAAAAGTTGATAGATGGAAGAGAGAATGACGAAAGATATTTATAATGCATCCGCAAATCACCAAAAGATTGACATCTGGCATACACAAAGAATTTTTATGTAATCCACAAGTAAAAAGATGGCTGCACCAGCGCAAAAACGGACCAGAGATTGGAACCCACAGTTTATCTTGGAGGGAAACCCAAAAAGCTAACAGGCATTTGAGGAGATGCTTAAAATCATCTACATTCAGGGAAGGGCACATTGAAACACCAATGAGATTTCACTGCAGCTATTCAGTCGGAAAACACGGAGAAGGCTGAGTCGTGGTTGCCTTTCCCGACGAGAGAATGGGGAAGGATATGTGGGTACAGGGAAATAACCAATCATAGGAGCAAGCATGGAGCTCATGGGACCGAAGAAGATGTGCTCCATGTCTTCGGTCCTCTGCACAAAGAGGAGACTTTTTCCCTCCAGTTTTCCCCAGCTTCACGGCCACTGGTCTAGTGCCAGTCACCACCTCCTCTCATCTCAACGATTGAGTTAGCCTGACTGGTCTCCCTGCTTCCACTTTTGCCTTCCTACAAGCTATTCTCTGCTGAAGGCACAAGTGATCTCCTAAAAACATCAGCTACATTCTGTGTCCTCCCAGCACCTGGCTACTCTCACGTCTTGCCATGGCCCTGAAAGGTCCAGGGTAGTCTGGCTACTTACATCTGTTCTACTCCCCCCATCACCAGCTACACCGGCCCTCCATGCCTGGAACATGGCAAGCTCTTTCCTACATCAGGGGTTCTGCACTTGCCGTTCCCTAGCCTGATATCCTTTTTTTTTTTTTTTTTAAGATTTTATTTATTTATTTGACAGACAGAGATCACAGTAGGCGGAGAGATAGGTAGAGAGAGAGAGAGGTGGAAGCAGGCTCCCCGCTGAGCAGAGCGCCTGATGCGGGGCTCAATCCCAGGACCCTGGGATCATTACCTGAGCCAAAGGCAGAGGCTTTAACCCACTGAGCCACCCAGGCGCCCCCCTAGCCTGATATCCTTCACCCTGACTCTAATTGTTGCTGTTCTTTCTCATGGTCACGGATCTGCTCAAATGTCCTTTTCTCCAGCAACTCTTGCCTGACCACTCTCCAGAACATGTATGCCTCTGGCCCACCAACTTGCTTCTGGGTCACTCTGCTTATTTGATCTGATTTAATGTATCGTATCTTGGATTATCTTTTTCATTGATTCTTTTTGACTCTTTCTATCAGACTATAACCTTTTATAGGGCAAAGATATTGCTTATCTTGTTCATCAGCTGGAAACACCTAACCCCACTAGTAGAGGAAATGTTTTGAATGTTAGGACACATTCACACACCTGGAATATTACAGGTGTCAATACAAATCAAGTCGCTAACATTTACTGAATGTATACAAAGCGACAAAGACTATGCTACATATTTTATATTACCTGCGAGATAGATAGTGTTATCTCACTATATTGAAATATGGAGTAATAAGTAATTAGCTGAGGGTCACTATGGTAAGTGACAGGTTTGAGAGGCAAGTCAGTCTGGCTCTAACAACACACACCATCAGGAGATACGTGTTAATATGTTGAGATGTATCAGAATCTCTGGCCAACAAGCTAGACGTGACTCCATTTCATGAAGGGAGATACAAAATAAGCATAAACAGAACAAGAAAGGACCTTCATTCCAGTGTAGGTAATATTCTTAGTGCAGTCAATAGATCTGGCTCACAAGTATTTTCCATTCTTCCTCTTTTTGTTTTCTTTCAAATATTTATTTATTTGACACAGAGAGAGAGAGCACAAGCAGGGGGAGTAGCAGGCAGAGGGAGAGGGAGAAGCAGGCTCCCTTTTGATCAGGGAGCCCGATGCGGGACTCAATCCCAGGACCCCGGGGATCATGACCTGAGCCAAAGGCAGGTATCTAACTAACTGTGCCAACCCGGCGTCCCCTGTCCTTCCTCTTTACAACACAATGTATAAGGCCCAGCTGAGCACTTTGCATCCTCAAAGCGCTTGTGTCCACAGCTCAACATTTCTCCATCCTATGAAGTTCCTGCTCCTAACAGTTGTGGTCTCTGGTTTCAACTAGAAGATAGGTTTTATTTTCCGGCTCCTGACTCTCTCTCATGCAGCGAGACTGCCTGGAGCCTTTCATACACTGCGGTTTACTCTTTGTCACCAGTTCCTTCTGTGAGGATGACATTGCCATTGTCTCAAACCTGACTGAATACGACAGAGTTGGTCTAGACTTCAAAGTTTCATAGACCTGGATTTGAACACAGCTTCTGCTATCTATTAGCAGCATGAACTTGGGTGAATTTATCCCTATATACTTGAGTTTCCATGAAATGGAAAGCATAATGATTTCTACCTCATGGGGCGGTTATGGAGACTGAAGGAGATAAAGCGGTTAGCACATGGCAGACGGTTAGTCAGTGATGCTTTCACCACAGAGGTGTGAGGCACAGTAATACCAGAGACACCAAGACATCATCCCTGCCCAAGGAGCTCCTTTCTATTTGGGTGAGTCGGAAAGGTCACACAAGTGGTCTTAGGATGCTCCTGTCAGGTATGAGGAGAGGCGTGAAAATATGCCACTCAGAAAGCATGGCCACCCAGGGCGGGGAATGTTGGAAGAGGCCACCTGGCACAGGAAGACCTCACACTTGCCTCGGAAGGAAGGGTAGGGACCTGATGAATAAAGCAGGAAGGGATATCTGTGTCAGGTGAGCCAGCATGAGGAAAGGTATGAAGGCTCAGAAAAGAGACAAAAGAAAGTCTTGGATATCAAGTATAAGAATCATGGTCTTTTGTTGGCAGTGTAAAACTCAGGGAAAGTTTCTGAGTGGAGAATGTTTGAGAAAGATAGCAGCCCTTCCTCCCCCATCCCCGTGGAACAGCGACCAGCAGCACTGTGCGGTCTTTAGTGCTGGAAGGCAGGCTGTCCTTCTTTATCAGCCCAGTGTGGGCCCCCGGGGGAAGCCTATGAGAGGCCCCTGCCCAGGATTCTCTAGCTGCCACTGGGGAAAGATAAAGATCTGCTTATCTGTGGAGGAGGGGAGGTACTCCAGAGCAGGACTGAAAGCTGCTGGGAAGATGGTGGTGGTGGTGGTAGGGCTTGGGGAGCAGTGGGGAGGGGTGTTGCAAATTCTATTCATTTCTTCATTTTGCCTTCAGTCAACCCTGCCAGGCCAGAGCATAGTCCAGTCTGTCTGTGGTTAGGTAGAAGTTAAGTCCACATAGGCATGATATTGCCTTTCCCTATGGCTGCTTTACAGGGGTGGGAGGGCCTGGATAGAGACAGAAGCCACGTCGGGCAAAAGTCAACTGGCCACAGAGCCCAGGTAGCACCAGGTACCTCCAACAGATGACATTACATTGGGAGAGAACATTTGCTCCTCACAAGGCTCTGATTCTGGAGAAAGGGATCCTGAACAGACACTGCTTGCGAGTGAGGGACTCTCTGGGAATTATCCTCTCCTGAGGATCAAAGATTTACCAAGGGGTTTAAAAAAAAAGATGATCAAAACCATAATGAAAGATCACCTCATACCTATCAGTTGGGCTGTTGCCAAAAAGACAGGAGATAACAAGTGTTGGCAAGGATGTGGAGAGAAGGGAACCCTCATACATTGTTGGTGGGAATGTAAACTGCTGCAGCCACTGGGGAAAACAGGGAGGAGGTTCCTCAAAAACTTAAAAGTAAAATTACCGTATGATCCAGTAATACCACTACTGAGTATTTATCTAAAGAAAATGAAAACACCAGTCAGAAGGAATACATACACCCCTGTGTTCAGGGCAGTGTTATTGACAATAGTCAAGATATGGAATCAACCTCAGGGTCTATTCATAGATGAATGGATAAAGAAGAGGCACCATATATCTCCCCTCACCCTTCCCATTGCCCTTCCCATCCCACAGGCCTCTCCCGCTGGGCCTGAGGGAACCTACAGGACAGATGTGGGGGGAGCTCCTGGCTTCTCCCACAGAAGGGTGACAAGAGGCCCTCACTTCTTGGTCTAAAGCCGGCTGACCAAGCATCCCCCAAACTCTTCTAAGTCTCTTGACATCAGCTTCTCAGTGAGGGAAACTGGGGGGACCCCCAAACCCCATAGGGAGAGGATCTGGTGGGGAGTCTTCTAGCATGCTCAGCCCTGGGGTAATGTGTCAGGGCGGAGTTTGTACTGTTGCCATTAAGAACTGTATCCAGTCTATCCCATTCACTGGTTCTCTTTTCTCTTTTTTCTTTTTTTAAGGATTTTATTTACCTATTTCAGAGGCAGAAGGAGAGAGAGAATCTCAAGCAGACTCCCTGCTGAACACAGAGCCTGATGGAGGGCTCAATCTCACGACCCTGAGATCATAACCTGAGCTGAAATCAAGAGGCAGACGCTCAGTCAACTGAGTCACTCAGGCACCCCTGGTGCTCTTTTACCTGAATTTGGCTCTAGCCAAGTTCCAGCAGAGGAATATAATTCCCCCACTGGTTCCTTCTGGATCAAGCCCCTGAGCCAAGGGTCTGCAGTCCCTTTCTGAGAGCTGCTCCCCACCACATCTCAGAGCAGAGGAGAGGAAGACCACACAGTACTAGCCTGCGAGGGTCTATAAGCAGGAGATGCCTTCATACCAAATTTGACAAGGCCCAGCAGAGCTGAAGCACGCATTGGCTCCTTATCGATTTCAAGGTCAGTGTCCATTCGTGTTCAGGAAAGTCCTCTGGTGCTGGGCAGAGCGCTGGGGCTGAAAGCCAGGAGCCGTGGGCTCCAGGTCCAGCCCTGCAGGATGATATGAAACAAATGGCTTCCTCTCTCTGGGCCTCACTTTCTTCTTCTGTACAATGGGCGGCTGGACAGGGTGAGTCCCGAATCCCAGCAGGGAACCTTCATCTCAGGTGAGTCTGGGATGCAGCCATGGCAAGACCACAGAACTGGGAAGCCTCGGAGTCCTTGGCTGCTGCTAACTTCAGGGGTCTGTCCTGCCCTGAGGCCCACTGAGGCCTCACCGTGCTTGGGCCTCAGCTCAGAATCAGAATGAGGGACTCTTAGGGTCCTTCTGAATAAAATAGGACAGTCACACACTGTGAAAATGGTGAGTTTGATGCCAGAAAGGAGAAACAGCCAAGGATACGGTGAGGGAAGAGCTAAAAGTGACTAAAAATAGGTTGACATTTGGTGAGGGGGATGGGAGGCCTGATCAGGAGGGCACTGGGGGTGAGTGAAACAGCCTTGGGGCTGTTCTCAGCAGGATCCAGGGCTGGTGACTCCTCTTACCAACTCTTTCTCCCAGCTGCATGTGTGGGGGGGTGGGCAGGGAGGGGTGTGCACTTGCGGGGCGTACACATGTGCTCTTTCTTATTGGCCGGGAGACCCTGAGCCCTCGCTGGAGAACAAACTCCTGTTGTACTGAACTGGATCAGCCCCTGGGGATCCTAGAACACGACCCTAAAGTCCCATTTCCAGCTGTCCCCATGAGCCTCAGCCCTCTTGCTCTGCCAGACTCAGGGTTTGTGTGAGCCTTGTAGCTCCTTCAGGCAAAATATCCTGAGGATTTTTTTAGTGCTGTTTGGTTGATGTTGATGTCATGACCAGGGTTTAAGTTAAAGGTTTGCTCTGAGGATGTGGTGAGTGGCACCGGTGACAGACACAGAATTGCACAGAATTGCATGTATTCAAGGCTTCTGGGAGGCCCTCTCCCACCTGGTGGCTTGCCCTCCTCTGCCCCACCCCCTTACAAGTGCTGGCGGGTTGGTGGAAGGTGGGCTTCAGGACCCCGGGCCTGGAGAGCAGAGGGGAGCTGCTGGGAAGATGTATGGGGCCAAAGGGCATTCCTGGCGGTGGGGTGGGTGGGGGCGGGCCTTGGGGCTGACTCTGGAGTTGGGGCGCTAGAATCTAGGCTGTGTCTGGGCAAGCCTGAAGATGGGTGTGTTCCAAGCACAGCAAGCAGAAGGGGCCCTTGCATCTGTGAGGAGCAGAGAAGGGTGGGAGCCCTCTCCCTGCCTGCCCCAAGCCTTCCAGTAGAGCCACCTCCTGCTGCTAGCTGGGTCTTCCAGCTCTGTCCAGAGCGGGCCCTGCATCTAGTAGCCATCTCCTGCCAAGTGCAGGTGACACCTCCCTCCTCCCTCTGTGCACATGCCTTTTTAGGCATGTGGTAGGAGGGAGTAGGGGGTGCCAGTCCTCTTTCTGGTGATGCACATCCTCGGAGGGAAGGACTCTGGGTTCCAGGCCCCTGTTGTATGTGGCTTGGAGCCCTGAGCTCCCGTTTGCTGCAAACAATAACTAAAGGCTCAATTAGGGTGGCCAGATGACCCGGTTGGCCAAGGCATGAGGGGTTTCCTGGGACAAGGGGCGTTCAGTGCTAAAACCAGAATGCTGGGCAAACTAGGATGATTGGTTACATTATTTCTAACTTTTCTTGGAAAGAAATTATTTTTAAAGATTTTTTTCATTTGAGAAAGAGTGAGCAGGGGGGGACACAGGGAGAGGGAGAGAGAAACCTCAGCAGATTCCTCACTGAGCTCTGAGCCCGACGAGTGGCTTACTGTGGGGCTGGATTCCACTATCGTGAGATCATGACCTGAGCTGAAACCAGGAGTTGGAAGATCAACGACGGCACCACCGAGGGGCCCCTTGAAAGTATTTTTTAAAGCAGAGACAAACTTGGTGTGCCAGACCTGCAATTTGTAATTATTCGTATTTATAAGTATTTATAATTACTCTTAAGTTTTATAGTTATTTGAGATTAAATAATTTGATTGTATGCTAGCTTTATTTCAGAGTACATAAGCAAAATCTATATGGAAAAATTTCATATATTCAAGCCAGTTCTGAGGTTAAGAGATGATTGAGTCTGTGTGTGAGATCCAGGTATGCGGACATAATGACCCCAAGAATCCCTTTCCCCTTCTTCTGATAAAAGCACATTTGGGGCTCTCCATTAGGGAGATGGAGGGGAGGCCTATCCAGGGTTATATCCTCTTCTGCCTCCTGCACTGAGTCCCTTGTGTCTTTAGATTAGGGAAACAATATCTCCTCCAGGACACATCTAAGGTCGGAGGTACATGTCTGTGCTTTTATCTTCAAGGGTCTCCTTCAGGGATACTGGGGCAAGAGCTCTTCCAAGTTCTTTTATCTGCTCCCATCCCTCCCCTTGTTTCAAGGATCTGCTGAAGTCTCATGTTGGTCCTTGACTCTGGAAGTCAACCCTATCATACATCTACCTCCCACTCACATACCTTTTGCCTTTGTGACATCCCTGCATAAGGAAAGCCTTTCCTAGTCATAGGAGGACCAACCATTGCCGTCCTTATTCCATTTCAACACCAGGTAAACTAGGGTGGAGAGAGAGCATTGGTTACTGTCCCTGCCTAGAGCAGGCGTAGAGGAGGCTCACTCTGTCTTCGGGCTGGGAGTGAAAGAGGCAGCCATCCCTTCCCAGTGAGTAAGGCTGAGTGGACTGAAGGGAAAGGCAGGCAGGATGGGGCAGGCCCAGAGATCAGGCATAGGAAGAAGCAGATGGCAGAAAGACCACAGGAAATGGAAACCATATCCTAAGCAAGTCGGGATAAGAATTCACAAATGAGCTCAATACTTGACCTTCAGGATGACCTTTTAATCCCAAACCATCCAGCTGGGAGAGGATGGGAGGAGGGAGGGAGAAACTGCTTTCCTGCCCACATAAATGAGCCTCCCAGCAAAGCACATATTCCCTGGCTTATCTTCTAATTTGAATTTCTCCTTTTAAAAAAGTATGAGCAATTTTATGACATACGAAATGTATAGAGAATAATAAAGTTAACATCCATAAGCCCACTACTCAGAGTAAAAAAATAGAACAGTGGTAACAGAGTTAAGTCCCCTTGTGTGCCCCTCGAATGGTCATTTCCCCTCTCTCCTGGGCATAACCACAATCCTAGATTTCTAGCCATCATTCCGAGGCATTTCTTCATTCTTTTTCTAAATATGTCTGTGTTTCTGAGCTCCATTTTGTATCCCATTACGTGTTTTAAACTTTATATAAGCAATATCACATAATGAATATGTATTCTATAGCAAACTTGGTTGCTAGATATCACGTTTATAGAATTTGCTTATGTTGCTAAGTATAGATCTGTCTCATTCGTTTTCATAGCTGTAAAGCAGACCACAATTTATCTACACATTTTTGTGTGATGGCCATTTAAGTTGTGTCTAAGTTTTTTTTTTTTTTTTTATAGAATCTTAGGAACATTTATTAACCAGCCAACTAGTTTTGTGGGAACAAGAAAATGCAGCATTTCAAGCCTCATTCCAAGCAGTACATGTATATCAATCAGAGTCCGCCCCCTACTTCCCCCCACAGCCTTCATAAAGCCATCCCATTGCCACAAATACCAGTATCACATGACTGAAGTCAAGAACCTTCATCAGAAAACATGCAAGAAAACAGTTAACAAGTGAGATGTTGGCACCCCCCTTTGCTTAATAGTCTTTCCCACTATATTATTCTTTCTGTCATTTCTTAGCATCTTTTATGATAAGACACCTACTTTTTGACTCCATGTAATCCCACACCAATGCCACATCACATAGGATAAAGAAGAATGAAAAGGGGAAGGCAGGCTATCATCTGGATAGCCTGGTGGCTCTTTAACAGTTTGAAAGAATAAGAACAACCACCAAAAACACTAATCTTGTAGAATAAGGGATCAGAAATATTGGCCAAGGCAATTTTATCTTTATAAACCAGGCCCTTAATTGAGGCCCTATATTTCCACTGAATATCCATTTTTAAGCCTCCTTTCTACAATATGCATCTCTCGATATGGGCTTTCAAAATTCTGTGCGTAAAATAAATTACAGAATTACCATGTTTCCTTTGGCTATCAGGAGAGCATAGCAACTTCATACACTACTATGTTGTCAAGAATCTAACACATCTCATTTCTTGATTTTTTTTTTACTTGCATTCAAAAGCAATCACTGGACTTTGTCAATATAAAAAAAAATAGGAAAATAGATATCTGTGCCAAAGTTCACGGGAGTATGTAAACAGGAAAGAGCTGAACTTACAAGTGAAATTAAAGATCTGCTTAGGGATGGTAGTGGTATTGGCAAAGATGTGTGAAACTTGACACCATTAAAAGTGCAGCTAACAAAGCTCTAAGCTTGACCTCGTATTTCCAGTCTCTAAGGGGAAGAAAGTCTGCCCAAGAACAGGATGTGAGATGAGGGATTGTGCCGAATGAAGAAAATGAATGGATGGTCAGCAACAAAGTTCTCCTCGTGCACCAACATGGCAAAGGTGGCAATGCCTGCTGTAGCGGCTGCCGCCTCTGTGCCCTCTTCATTCACCTCCACAAAGGACTTGTGGACAACTTTTGATATGAAAAGATCCCTGGTTCCTGACATGCCAGACAGATCAGCCTTGCGACTAAAGAGATCCTCTATACCCAGGTGGGCTAGGTGGGAGTTGAGGTCATAGCTCTCCTCCAGTTTGAACTTGGGCAAGTGGACGTTGACTTCAACCCAATCCAGATTCTCAGCTTTGGTCCACTCATGCAGTTTTTCCAGAGTCAACTGTTCCTCAAGCTTCTTGAGACCCGTGGACCCATCCTCAATGTCATCAGGCAACAGGATAATCATGCTGAGCTCTTTGCCCCGGTAAGGTAGTTCCAGCACACGGCACTTAAGGTCCTGGATGTAGCCAAATGGGAGTTTCTTCTTCTGATACATCATTTTCACGGTTTTTTTGTCTTTCCTATTCAGTCGGAATGGGGTATCCGCAGTGTCTTCCTTCCGGAACTCATCCTCCCAGCTGCCTTTGAAATAGATGGCGTTCACCAGCACGAGTTTAGTCATGCTGTCAACTGTACCTGCTTCCAACAGTTCTGGAATCTTCCCTTCTGTCTGCCCTTTGACCCACTCATTAATCACCTTCCTCGAATCTTCAGAGGCTTGCTGAAAATCCACACTGGCCAATTCAGCACCATACATTTTCTGAGTTGAAGCTAGGAACTCAGGGAGGAAATTGTATGTCCTCTCTCCATATAACCTATTAGCAAGTTTCAGGATATAGGAAGCTCCACATTTGTTGATATCAGCATTCAGACTCTGAAATTTTGAATGAATCTCTTCAACCGTATCAAAATGAAGAGTCTTGGACACCTGTGCTGCAGTATTGCCTCGAGTCCCCAGAAAGATCATGGCCAGTGCTGATGAAATGCTGAAGGGAGAGATGAAGATATTCCCAGTAGGATTGTCCTTATTCAAAGCGCGGAACAGGTCCACGGCGAAATGGGTGTTGGCTGTGCTCAGCTGCTCCATGGTGAAGGCGGCTCCGTGTTCGGACAGGCTCCGGGTAAAGAAGCGTACGGTCCGAGGCCCTTATAGCTGCGGAAGGGGGCTGTGTCTAAGTTTTTATAATTACTATATTTCATCAATTCTAAGGCTTACATTTTTTCACATTTAAAAATCTCTGAATTAAGAGATACTTATTAAAACCAATGATGTGTTATACTTTAATTGGCAATGTTTTCCCTTAGTGAATGATGAACCCTAAATTCAATAAAGTACATAGTAGCACTAACCCTACTGTGAATTTTCCTGTAGGTGTTGTGTTTCTTTAGTGTATATATTCCCCTGGAAGTAGAAATTGCTGGGTTATAATGTACATTACCACCAATTTTACTAGATATTGCCAATTATTCCCCAAAATATTTTTACTAATTTATACTCCCATGACCATTGAAGAGGGCTCCCATTGAGGTATACCCAGGAGTATTGGCAGACTTTCTGAGTTTTGCTAATCCAATGGTATGAAATGGTATCTCATTGTGGTTTTAATGTGAATATCCCTGATTATTAGTAATCGTGAGTATCTTTTCAAGACCGTTTACTTCCTCCCACCTATATTCTTGGGACTCTATCAGTATACCTGTCTCAGTCCTTCTTTATCATAGTCAAACCAATGACCAGCGATATTTAACAGCATACAGTAGGAATTATCAGAAGTTATAAAACTATTGATGCCCAAGTAATTCTACTCTTGGAAACTCAGACGAGAGAAAAAAAAATTTTTTTTTTAATTAAAAAATAAGCAAAAATCTTAAATTTTCCTATAAAAATCATAACCACCAGAGAAAATGAGATCACATACACAATAGCAATAAAAATATAGTAGGTAGGGGCGCCTGGGTAGCTCAGTGGGTTAAAGCCTCTGCCTTCGGCTCAGGTCATGATCTCAGGGTCTTGAGATCAAGCCCGCATTGGGCTTCCTGCTCGGTGGGGAGCCTGCATCTCCCTCCCCACCTCTACCTGTCTCTCTGCCTACTTGTGACCTCTGCTGTCAAATAAATAAATAAAAATCTTTAAAAATATATATAGTAGGTAAACCTGGGGGCAAATAAATAAGAAATTTACCTGTGAAAATGATGGCATTACAGATTAATAGGGGAAAGATGGATTTTTTTATATTATGTTGGAAAAAAGTGCTTTTTTTAAAAAAAGATTTTATTTATTCATTCGACAGAGAGAGACACAGCGAGAGAGGGAACAAGCAGGGAGAGTGGGAGAGGGAGAAGCAGGCTTCCCGCAGAGCAGGGAGTCCGATGAGGGGCTCGATCCCAGGACCCTAGGATCACAACCTGAGCTGAAGGCAGACACCTAACAACTGAACCACCCAGGTGCCCCAGAAAAAGAGATTTTGTTTTTGTTTTTTTAAAGATTTTTATTTATTTGAGATAAATACTAGGGGCAAATACTAGGACCCTGGGATCACGACCTGAGCCGAAGGCAAACACCTAACCAACAGAGCCACCCAGGCGCGCTAATATTATGTTGGAAAATTAAGTAGTTTCTGAAAAAAGTAACGATCTTGCCATATGGATAAAGAATAAACTGGATCCATACCTTACTCTTTCCAAAATGAAATAAAACCTAATTAGTTACTGTTTTATCATCATTATTGAGGAAATGAGATCCAAAACTGCGATGCAATGAAGAAAATAAATTGATAATTCTGACTCTGGACACAATAAACTTCTCTGTGTCAAGACAAACACAGACAGTACTAAAAGGCTCATATGCAAAAATATTCGTCAAATGCAGGACTAAGGGCTAATTTTCGCAGTAAACAAAAAGCTCTTTCAAATAAATACTAACAAGCAAACAATTCGGTAGAAAAATTGACAAAAGATACACACGGGTAGTTATGCCTACGTCAGCGTCTCCCCAACTATGGTCAATGCTGGAGTTACCTCGAGATCATTAAACCAGTATTGATACCCAGCTCCTGGACATTCTGATGTACTTGGTGTGACATGTGACCTGGACCCTGGGATATTTAAAACTTCCCTGGTGATTCCAACGTTCGACAAAGTCGGGATCATTGGAATGTGCAATAAGCCTGTAAGAGATTATCACGAATAACAAGAATGTAAATTGAAACAACAAAGTGATGTCACTTTTCATCTCTCAGGTTGGCAAGGATGAGAAGTTGATAAGGCTGCACATTGGTCAGGGTGTGGGGGAGACTCTAGGAGACTTTGTTGATAAAATGTAAATCGGCACAAACTTTTTGGAGGGCGATTTGGTAATCTTTATTAATATTTAAAATTTGCATGAACTTATATCCAGCAATTCTATTTCTAGGAATTGATTATACAGAAACTCTTGTACAAAACCTCAGAGATGTTCGATGTAGCATTATTCCGGTAACCGCCTTTCATTTTTGTTGTTGGTTGTTAGGTTAACATGCAATGTTGAGCTCATATTGTAAAACTTTTCTATTTATCAGCAAATAGTAATTGTTTTTCTTTGCCATTAGAAAAAAAAGATTTTGAAAAATGGCGACAATTATCTCATTATCTAAGTGTGGTCATACCCATTAATTTTTGATGTTGTATTACCTCAAAGCCCAGAAAACATGTCATTAATATCCAAATTACAATTCACCAAGATAAACTGAGATTTATTGTAACCTTAGCCAAATCCCAAGATAATAAAAATTTTCATCCAATATCACAGTTGGGTAAGTATTAGAAGGTAGAAGTGGTAGGAGTCATTGGAAGACTAGCCCTATGTATTATCACATAAATCAGTAAGGACCTTCATTTTAATAGACCAGCTGATCATAAATGATATGCTTAACGCAGTACAAATGCATCAACTCCTCACAATCTTTGCTGAACTTGGCATTCAGCATTTAAGGTATATGTTCCCCAATAGTAAGTTGTAATGTTTTTACAAACCTCTTTGTGTCCATTGTACTCGTTACAGTAATTACAGAGTTAAATATAATGAAACCAATAAAAAAAATCCACATTATAATGATTCCTTTCTCCTCCTTGACAAATTGGCAGAGATTTCAGTATTTCCCCAAGATTTCTCTCCAAGCAATTCTGAGAATTTCTGGGCTGTTGTCTGTGTCCATGAGGCAGTTCATTGTTAGTTTAACATGTTTTTGTGAGCTTAACAAGGGTTATGGTTTGGAAGTTGTTGACAGACAGAAATAGCAATCATTCCCGTCATAATATAGCCATGGCTTTTGGATCTAAGGTGTTGCTGAGGGCAACTGGGTTACACTCTCTTTTAGGAATCCTGTTGCATCCATAGATTTATGTAGGAGCAGAGAAGCCACCTGGTGGAAAAAGGAGTTTAGGACCCTGACCCCTTCCCACTGGCATTCAAATTACTGACATGTCTATAATGAACTGAAGAGACCTCAAGAGACCAATTGAGGTCAGTGGCAGGGAAGGACACTGGGAGTCCCAGGGAGGAAACGCCCCTAGAGAGGAGAGAAGGTTGGACTGGTGTCTGGGATTCAGTATTGGGGCTTAGCTTATTAGAATCTAAGCCTCGGGAATGATGTTGAAAGTTCTTTTATCAACTTCCTGCCATGGGTGTATGGCGGGGTGTGGGGACTGATTCTGTGTTTGGGGGCGTTGAGAGAGCCTTATCATTCCCAAGTGCTAGTTGATAACCTGATAACTTTTCTAGGGGATTCTCCTCATTAATTCTGAGCAGGCAAGTCCATTCCTTCGCCTGGGCAAGTCAGCAGAGATACCTCTGTAGAGAAGTCTAGAGTCAGCAAAAAAGTGATACGGGAACCACCTCACGGACAAGGACAACAGCCTGGGAATTCTCTGAATTGCTTGGAGAGAAATCTTGGGGAAATACTGAAATCTCTGCCAACTCGGCAAATAGGAGAGAGGAATCATTGTAATTTGGATATTAATGACATGTTTTCTAGGCTTTGAGGTAATACAGCATCAAACATTGACGGATATGATCACACTTAGATGGTAAGATGATAATTGTCACTATTTTTTAAAATATTTTTTTTCTAATGGCAAAGGAAAACGATTACTATTTGCTGAAAAGTTTTGCAATATGAGCTCAATATTGCATGCGTATGTAAATAAAACTGATTTCTAAGTATCTATGTGCCTAGAAAAAAGAACTGAAAGGAACTGTCTTAAGGGTTCAAGAAGTTATCTCTAGATGATGAGATTATTGGGAATGTTTATTTTCTTTATTAAACTTTAAAAATTTTTCTAGTACCTATCCTGAACATATCTTACATGTTCTTGACAGAAAACCAATTTTTTTTAAAAAGTAATATTACTGGGGCGCCTGGCCGGCTCTGTCAGTTAAGCATCTATCTTCAGCTCTGGTCATGATCCCAGGGTCCTGGGATGGAGTCCTGCATTAGGCTCCCTGCTCAGCAGGAAACTTGCCTCTCCCTCTGTTACTCTCTCCCTCCCCGCTACCCCCCAGTCAAATAAATAAATAAATAATTTTAAAAGTAGGATTATTATATGTTAAATAGATAAAGTGATTGTGTATTAAATAACTTATATGTTAAGTAAATAAGGAGACAAGGGAAGGAAAATTACTGGATTTCAAGCTTACTCTGTGCTGTCACCATACTGGATATTTACATATGTTAATTGTAAAAAGTATGCAGGCGTATTCTCTTGGGCCTGTTCTCTGAGAGCAGCAGGAAGCATTGAGTAAGGACAAGGTCAGGGGCAGATTTTTCCTCAAGTGCCCAGAGGCCCCCTCTCCTCCTCCTATCTAGCAGCTGGCCTGTCGTTCACCATCTGGATCCTCCTCTTTCCCCCAGCTGGAACATCCCCAAGGGGACAAAGCAGGGAGCAAACCCAAGGCTCACTGAAAACTTGACTGGGATGCAAAGCAGAGCCCAGGACAGCAGGGTCTTGGCACTGCCAAACACGGAAACTAACTCAGGGTACGTAAAGGGCTGTCAAGTACAGAAAAGGGTTAGACCAATGCTGTGTCACACCTGGCGGTGGAAGTGGGCCTCTGTGGGTGGGTTGGTTTGACCTCAGGGTAAGAAAGAACTTGGTCACAGGGGAGGTATGAAATTTCCATTGCTGGAATTATGCAAGGGGTACCTGCCTGGGAACACAGAAGAGAGTCCTCTACTATGCCGGAGATGGTTCTAGAATCAGGAACATCTGCTTCCCTTTTGAGAGTCTATTACTCCCCATCCAGACACACCCTTGATCCTGGGACCATTCGCTAACTAACCCCTTCTGCTGCTTGAAGTGTCTACGGGAGAGGCCTTCTGAAGGTCAGGCCAACAACCCTTGTCGCCAAACACATAAGCAGCTCCCGTGATGGGAATTTCACTGGGCAGGGAGGAGAGGATGGGACAGAGCCAGACTGGCCTGATTGGCGAGATATTACGAGACACTGGGCCTTTGGGCCCCCGTAAGTCAGACTCTGCGGATGCCGTCTGCCCTGTCTTTCTTAGACCCAGCCCTGAAACGCGCCTCCCATGGCAACTCTGACAGAACCTTTTCCGTCCTGCATGGCTCTCACCTGTCCTCTGACGCACCATCATAACGTGACACATAAGTGGTAGGTACTTATGGGGACTTCCAGTGCAGAGATGGAAGATACCAAAAACAAAACAAAACAGAGAAACAGCAACCACCACAAACCCAAGAGGCCACCAACAAAACACAACAACAACAAAATTTCACAGACCAGCTGGAGACAACACCCCCACAGACAAATGTAGAGGGAAGAATAAGAGTTTTGGAGTCCATGAGGCCTGAATAAACACCTGGTCTGTGACATTTACTAGCTGGGTAGCACTAGGAGATTACTTTCTCTCTCTGAGACTCATTTTTCTAATCTATAAAATGGGATTAATAGTATCTATTTCACAGGATTATTGTAAAGATACACACACACACACACACACGATGGGCACACAGAGTCTAGGATAGAATAAATCTTAATATATGGTAGCTATTGCTATTTTTAATGTTTCTGATATGAGACAAATAAATTGGGAAGGACTAACTAAAGGCAAAGAACCTAAAAGTCAGTTTGAAGAAGAGAAGTGAAGGAAAGCTTTGTTCGCTGAAGGCAATGACAGTGAGCACTTGTTCGTGCTAGATGCTACGCTATACTGTAGGTTCTGGGTGTCAAGTCAGACATGGCACCTGCCCTTGTGGAGCGGTGAAATCCAGTTGCTGGGCAACGTACAAATAAGTGAAAAGCAATATATAATAATAAATTCTGACCTGTCTGATCAAGGAAAAGCACAGGGTGCTATTAAAGACCCTAGCAGAGGATACCGGATTTCGCCCGGGGGGAGGAGTCAGGGATGAGCTCTTGGAGGAAGCAGCCTTTAAGCTAAATGTAAAGAAAGATCTGAGGTAGCCCCACATGGGCTACAGGTTCGGCATGTACAAGGTGCCGAGCAGTGGTCGAAGCTGGTGCATTTAGGGGATGACCATGTGTGTCCGGGGCATCGTAAGTAGGGAGTGATGAAGTGAGAAATGCCTGGGAAGGTGGGCAGTTGGCCAAATCACATGAGGCCTTGAAGACTTGGCAAGGATTTGGTATTTTATCCTATGGGATTGGATGCCATTGACAGATGTGAAACGGAGAAGTGATGTGAACAAGGTCACTGGCTGCCATGCATGGAATGGAGGGGACAAGGCTGGAGGTAGGAAGATGAGTTGCAGTGGGTCAGATGGGAAATGATGAATTGGGCCAGGGTGAGAGGCAGAGATGGAAAGAGGTGGGATTTGAGAGGGTCTTCGGGACAGACCCTATGCGGGAGGAAGGTGGGTTAGATATGAAGGGTGGGGAAAGGACATGGAGTGGCTTCAGTCACCTGACGGGGAAAGGTGTAACCATAGGGGAGGTCCTGAATGGAAGTCCACCAAGTAGCAAAGTGGAGGGCAGGCGGGGAGAGACTGGGGAACTGAGCCTTGAGCCGGGCCTGGAAGGAAAAGTAGGAGGATGGAAGGGCTTTCCAGGAGGGGAAGCAGCAGAATCTGGAAGAAGTGGGAAGGAGCTTGCCTCATGCCAGGTGGGCAGCACCGAGTGAGGGAGTGAGTGAGGGAGTGAGCAAGCCCTATGGAGCCATAGGGTGTGTGACATGAGTAGGGGAGCAAGGGTGGGGCCTGATTTGGCCAGTTCCCTGCAGTCGCCAGGAGGCATCAGCCTTGATGTTGCAGATAGTGGGTGCTCTTACCAGCAGCCAGCCTGCCAGTGGCCCACCTCTCAACATCCCAGGTCCGTGCCAGACAAGACATGAGTGAGTGGCACAAAGTTTGTGCTTTTTACTGACAACCCAATCCAATGATAGTATGGGGTGTTTACAGAGCAAGTCTCTGGCTCCTGAGGCCCAGACTTGTATTTTCAACTGCCCATCTGACAGCTATCTCTACTTGGGTATATATCTGGCATCTCAAATTTAAAAAAACGTCCAAGATAGACACCTCCAGTGCCCTCCACCCTGGACCTATTTCTACTTGGGTGCTCCCCAGCAGAGTGCGGACACTCACTCCTCCCCTTATTAAGGCAAAACTGAGGAGGCATCACTGATGTCTTATTTCACATCCAAGCAACAGTCAGTCCTGTAAGTCCCACCTCCAGAAAAATCCAGAATCTGTCCACATCTACTGCCCACCATGACCACTCCAGTAGAGGCCCAGCTGTGTCCTGAACTACAGCAGACACCTCCTCACTTGGCTGGCTGTTTCCCCTCTTGTCTGCCAGGCAGCCCATTCTCCACAGATCAGCCAAAGGATCTGTGAGAAACACAAATCAGATGAAGCTGTCCCTCCAATGAAAATCCTCCGGGGGCCCCCCACTGCTTCAGAACAACACAGAAACCACCTCTGTGGCATCCAAGCCAGCATAAGGCTCTGACCTCATCTTCCACCACAGATTTCTTCCTCTCTTTCCCTGCTCTCTTCTCCCCAAACATACTGGTTTTCTGTTTTCAGAACAGATCAACCTTGTACCTGCCTCAGGGCCTTTGCACTTATAATTTTCTCTCTCTTTGGAACATTTTCCCATTAGTCTTTTCATGGTTCAGGTCTTGGTTCAAGTGTTACCATGCTATTGATGTTCCTCCCCTGCTGCTCTCCCTCATTATCACCTATTTTGTTCTTTTACCTGTGACATAGAAATAGCTATCTATTTGCTTATTGTCTGTCTCCCCCCCCCATTAGAATATAAGTTGGAAGAGAGCTGAATCTTGCCTGACCTGCTCAGTGCTCTATCTCCCACTCCTAGAACAACACTAGGAACACAGTGGGAGCTCAATAAATATTTGTTTAACCAATGAATAAATGCTTTGCATGTGGTTCCTGGTCTTCTTGAGATGAGAGATAAGTGGCGACCTACAGGAAGAGTTACCCAAGAATGCAATGGAGGAAATGGTGACTCTGAAAACTGATTTACAGCTTATCTGATAAACTGATTTTTGCTGAAGTATTGCTGGATGACAATATGCTTCTCAGTGATGCTGGCCTCTAAGGGGGCTCTAGAAAGACAAAGACACGGTCCATGTGGTAGTCTTTCCAGGACCAAAACAGAGGGCAGATAAGGAGCTGTTTGAAGATTGGAGGTGGTTTCTTGTGGTTCCCTCTAAATTTGTCATATAAGTAATCAAGGACTTCTCCATCACCAAATGCACATACATCCTCCCCAGTCATATGTGACCCCCCCCAAGACATACACTCCCTAACGTTAACCCCCCCACCCTTGCAGAGCTGGGTTTCTTCTTATCTTGTTCAGATATTTCAGAAGGACTTAGGGAATGACCAACTGACCAGTTTGAGGAATTCCACCGAAGTTTGCAAAAACAAAGCACCTATAAAAACTCTAGAATTTCACCGTAAATCTTAATAAATTAGAGTAAAGGCCCACCATGGAATAGGATTTATCCACTGAAGTGACAACTGTGAAATTTAAGGACCGACTTAGAAAATATTTATGACTATAATTTTAGGTTTTCCCCTGGTATAAATATTATAAGCACCACTATGTCAAAGTTATCCAAGAAGAAAAAAGATGAAAAGGGACAGTTACTGTATTAAGGGATTGTGAAGGATTTTTCCTTTATGTTTCCAAACGTTTTCTGAAATGATTTTATACACACACACACACACACACACACACACGAAAATATTAAGATTAAATACAATGTCTTCGTGTAGTTGTGTAGTTCACACACACACATATGAAAATATTAAGATTAAATACAATGTCTTTGTGTAGTTGTGTAGTTCTCAACCATGCAGCCTCATTCCTGAACCACGTCAAGCGTGGGGATGACACAGGCATAAGGGAAGAAAGAATCATAAAATCAATAATGGTCAACATTGCTCCAACCTCATACGCTCCAAGCATCTGCTAAGCACACGCTATTTACTCATAATTTTTTCCCCTTAGGTGAAGAAACTCAAGTCTTAAGAGGTTAAGAAGCTGGTCTAAGGTCACAGGGCTGGCAAAGGACAGAGAAAGGTATCAAACCCTAGTGTGACTCCACAGCCCATGCCCTCTGCACCTCACCAGTGAGGACAACACTCTTACAAATACTGAACCATTATGTTTTAAAGGCCGGCTGCCTCTAAGTGTGAGTCAGGAGGTTTCTGATACCAGGGGAGGCAGGGGCTGACACCTCTGTCAGGGCCAGAGCTGAGTGTGTCTCCTCCCACGGCAGCATATTAAGAGCAGGAGTCACCTATCAGACCACAGAGACTTCTGGAAAGGAGATAGAGTCAGGAAGAGGGGAAGAAAGCCTGCTCACTGAGGAGGGCAGGGGAGGATTATAGGATGGGTGGGAAGGGTGTGGGGCAGGGAGATTGAGGGAAGCCCTGGAATGGACCCCTGGCCACTCTTCACTTGTGACTCTGACAGAAGTCACTGGGCAGGGGTCCTAGTGATTCTGTAGGGCAGTCATCCTGGTCAAGAGGTAGAGTGGTGTCCTTGGGAGGCTTCGTCACCCCCTGCCCCAGTAGCCCTCACTGCCTATGTTATGGATGCTGGTTAACCACTGCAGCTATGAAATGGGGCCCATGGGGGCCAGGCAAGGGGACCCTATGGTCAAGGCCCAGGGTCCACCCACCAACCCTGAAGCCAGACAGAGGGTGAGGCAGGGACAGAGGGGTCCATAGGAAGCCAAGGGACCATGGCCAGTGCTCCCTGTGAGCAAGGCCCAGGCCCACAGAAGGAAGAGGCTCTCCCCTCCAGAGCTCAGCCTGGCACCATTGATGAGACCGTGGCTGCCAGAAGGACACAGGAACATTGCCTCCTCTCCAACTGCTGGGTGCCTCCAAGAAGCTCACACACGCAGGCAGACTGGGAGTTGGTGGGCAGATCTGGACCCACTGATAACTACCTAAAGACACTGTTCAATTTTTTTTAGCCCACTAAATTACCAACGGCATTTACTTATTCAAGGTTTTCTCTTCACTGACCAATGGAGAAGGGGGTTCCTGAGGGAGGCCGATTTAGCGCATTCCCCCCAACATTTACAACCCCGCCCTGCCACTACTATTGCCCGGTTTGAGTGCCTGCCACGTGCCACACACTCCACGACCTCCGCACCCCCTCTCCTCAGTATCAGAGCAATAGAAATGTCCTCCTGCCCAGGTCTCCCGTGGACTAGCTGGGGGACCAGAGCCCTCTGAGCCTCAGCCTTCTCAACAAACAGAAATGCTAATCCCTCTGACCACACTTAGAATGCCCTCAGGAACAGCTGTCACCGGGTCAAGGAGGCAGGAAAGGACAGGTGAGGGGGGTGAGGGTGAAGAGATTCCTCTGGGCAGGAAAGGAATGAACAAAACCTCAACCTCTTAACTCCCCAGCGATGCAGGTGACCTCGTTCAGGGTCAGCAAAGTGGGGGTAAAATTTACGGGGTAGGAGCCCTGTCCCCAGGAATGCAGACATACCTGAGCACCCCAGAGGGCCATGGGAAGCAGAGGTGGGTGACAAGGAGCTTTCCGGGTCCCGTGGATGCTCTAACTCACCGACCTTTCTTTCTGACCTGCTGTCTTCTTCAGCTGCTTATAGGCTCTAGAGGGTCATTCCAGGTGCGTCCCCCTCTCTGGGCCTCAGGACGGGCTGTGTGGAGCTGGGGTTGGTTGTTCACATTGAAGCGTCTGGACATCCTCGGGAAATGTCAAGGGAGTTTTGCAAAAATGTGGAACAATGCCATTGGACTCCTCGAGAAGATAAATGAGCCTGATGAATTATTAAGGAGGTGAAAGATGTCAGGGCTGAGCTGAAGGAATCCCACGTCTCTGTGAATATTCAAACAATCTGGGCCTATTTTGGTGGAGAGAATGTTCGTGTGTTGTGTGAAAGGAAAGCAGGGAGCTAGGATGACGCTTTTGGCCGGGGGAGGCCTGCCTTTCCGAGCTGGATGCAGGCTCAGAGATGGCTGCTCACGGCTCAGCAGCTATTTTTAAACTTGTGAAACCCAGCCTGTCAGTGGGTGGAACAGGGCTGGAGGTGAGGTGACTGAGGCTGTCCTAGCTCCTGAGGGAGGAGAAGCCACTCTCTGGCTCTTAGCTGACACCCCCACATCGCTCCACTGAGCCCCCGAAATAAATACCTGGCATTGTGTTCAGGCCGACGGAGGGGGGCCCCGAGGCCAGAAGAGAATTTAAAAATTCACTCTGTCTCTCATCTGAGCTCTTCCGTTGGTTTAACACATGCTGTGTCTGGCAGCTGAGAGAGAATGCCTCATAGCTCTGTAACCGCTAACCTAAAGACAAAACCCAAACACTCGGTGCGTCCTGTTGATCAGGGTTTGAAAATGTCCATTCGAAGGTGCGTCTTTTAGTCTCTGAGCGTGTGGGCTCTGAATGACCCGGCGTCGTCTCTAGTTGGGGACACCCCGTGAGCTCCCCTGTTTCCAGTCTGTCCTTCCTGAGGCTGTGGTGTTCCAAGCGGAGACTCTGACCTAAGCCGCCGGCGAATCAGAAACCCAGCGGCGGCTGGACCCACATCTCAAGGACCGGAGGCCTGTGCAGAAAGCGTCATTTCCCCTGTTTGCCTTTTTCTGTAAGAAGACTAAGAGTAGGAGAAAGCTGAAGAGTGGCACAGTCTGGCCTCACCTCTCCCTGCCCCAGATATGCCCCTTGGTGGAAGGATTATTTTAAGCTGAAGGCAACTGAAAAGAAGCAGGAGAAAAGCCCTCTGCCCTCCCCCTCTTTGCCTAAAAGTGGGACAAACGTTTACTGATGTGTCTGTCCTCCCCTGGCTGCCAGCAAGGATGGCGGTTAATCAGCGGAGACAACACCTGAACCTCATCACCCCAGAGAAGCACCGGAGGAACTCTCCTGACAGACTTGACTAACTAGCCACCCTAGAAATTCAAGGTCTTTTTCCTTTATCTTGTCACTTCTCTAGAAATGCATTGCTCCGGGTGTCTGGGTGGCTCAGTCCGTTAAGTGTCTGCCTTTGGCTAGGGTCATGATCCCAGGGTCCTGGGATCGAGCCCTACATTGGGCTCCTTGCTCAGCAGGGACCCCGTTTCTTCCTCTACCTGCAGCTCCCTCTGCTTGTGCTCTTTCTCTCTCTTAAATGAATAACAAAAAATCTTAAATAAAAATGTATTGCTCCTTTGCTAAGGTGCTATGTAATCCAAAACACTGAGCACCCCATTAGTTACTCCAGACCAAGTGTCCCCGTGTTCCCTGACCACACACATGTTAATGTACTTCTGTTGGTGACTTTCTGTCTTTGGTCCCTCTAATTCACAGGACAGCAGGCAGAGAAACTGAGATGGGTAGAGGAAGAGATTTTTTTGTTTCCTGCTGTGCTATTTGGAAAACATAGCGTGAATGACAGTAATAATAATGATAAAAGCAAGCACACACACACATGCATGCACACACATGCACACAGGACGCTCCACAAAGGAGGCATTTGGAAGGTGACCTGCAGAGTCGCTGGATCTCTTGTCAACATGGCATTCGGCCGTTTACTAAGCAGGGCCATTTATGAGGGAGCTTGTTTCTGGAAATCTTTATTAGAAGCCGATGCCAGCAAATGATTGGGGGAAATGTATATATTTGTAGAGTAAATGGGCAGCGGCCAGATATGACTATAATATTTTACTTTTTATTTTGCCACAAAGAGAAGAAGCTCGAGGTTGGAAGAAAAAGAAGTTCTGTGGATGAAGATATCTGGTCTACAAGGACATTGGAAGCCAAGCTTCCTCGACGTCTAAGAGAAAGCCATCTGTGTGACCCAAAAGAACTTCTGACTACAGGAGAACTTTCAGAATGCTGGGGGAAACCTGGATTAGATCAGGTAATGGCTGGTGATGATTGAACACAAGTCAATTAAATACCTAACTGTACCTACATATTCTCATTTTCTTTTTCTTCTTTCTCTCTTGCTTTTTTTTTTTTTTTTTTTTTTTTTTCTGAGAGAGAGGGTAGGGTGGGAAGAGGGAGAGAGAGAGAATCTTAAGCAGGGTCCACATCCAGCTTGGAGCCCAATGTGAGGCTGGATCTGATGACCCTGAGATCACGATGGGAGCCCAAACCAAGAGTTGGCCCTCAACTGACCAAGCCACCCAGAAGCCCCTTGTTCTCATTTCCTTAATCTTACCCTAAAATTTAGAAATTTTAAAATTTTAATGAAATTTTAAAGATAAAATATAGATATCAGAAGGGGGTAATTTAAAACTTTTTTTGGTCAGTGTTTTTCAGGCTTAGCGAAGGCAAAGGAGGGCCCAGGCATGGCGATTCAGAGTCCTCTGCCCTGCGCAGTGCATCCTGGAGGGTACCTGGAAGAGGCTGCGATGGCTCACGGAATGGGAGTGGGACCCAGAATGGGTGCTGATTCTAAGCAGCCGACCCGTCAGATCCTGGGTCAAGGCTGACCCGGTGCTAGTTGGTGGTGGCAGAGCTGGTGGTGCAGCGTAGAAGCCAGGACTCCCTGAAAAGTGAGTGGAGAGAGCAGCCTTATCAGAGAGAGGCCTGGATGTGGGGCTGCAGAGAGGGGACCCAGAGCTTCCCTTCCCCTGCCTCCCTTCTTCCTGCCCTCCAAGACCCTCTCCTTGCTTGGTGACTTTCCAGAGTCCCAACTTCAGGGCTGCTCCAAGGCAGAAGCATGGTGACAGGAGAGACGGGGTGAGGGAGGAGATGGGCGATGAGGGAGCAGAAGGCAAGCTGAGGTCGAAGCACAAGCTGACACCCCCCACCTCACCCTCCCACCTCTCCCAGTGGGACATACGCAGCATTCCTCTGGCCCTCCTAGTTGCCCTTAGACTAAGGGGAGGGAAAAACAAATGGTAAAAGGTTAGAGATCACAGCCCTGAAAGACACGAATGTTCTAATGACTTAGTGATTTACAAGGAAAAAGCATTCTTATCAATAGTATAACATTCAGAGACCCATAACTCAATTTCCTGGTGCCCTAATACCACCCTCCCTACTATGAGTGATGTGGGTAAACCAAGGCAGAAGGAAATGTAAACAAAGTTATGTTCCTTTATGACCTTCAGCCTATTGATGAGGACTTGTGAGAGAGGATCACATTCCTCCAGGAAGCTCCTTACTAGAAGGAAAAATAACCTTAATTTGACACAAGCCAGGCCTCCAGTATCCTGAGGTCTTCTTTAGCATATGAAAGTTCTTTTGGGGGACGCCTGGGTGGCTCAGTTGGTTAAGCAGCTGCCTTCGGCTCAGGTCATGATCCCAGCATCCTGGGATCGAGTCCCACATCGGGCTCCTTGCTTGGCAGAAGCCTCCTCCTTCTCCCTCTGCCTCTGCCTGCCACTCTGTCTGCCGGTGCTCACTCTCGCTTCTCTCTCTATGACAAATAAATAAATAAAATCTTAAAAAAAAAAAGTTCTTTTGGATACCTCCCTTTTTCTTTACCTCCCCCAGCTCCCAAGTACATAATCAGCCACTCCTCACAACCCCTGAGCAGCAGCTCTTTCTGCCCACCTCTCACCCGCCACCCCCTCCCCCTCCCCAGCCAGGCCCTGGCCCCATGCTTTAATAAAACCACCTTTTTGCGCCAAAGACGTCTTAGAATTCTTTCTTGGCCAGGGACTCAGGACCTCTCAACATTCCAAAACAACATCTTGCAGAACCGCCCCCCCCCCGCCCCATAGTGCCCTCCTCTCCTCCTCCAAGTATAGAAGACTTGAGCCCCTCCCACCCCAGTCCACACCTGCTTCTCACTTCAGGACTCTGCTCCAGCTCCCAGAAAGAAATGCCAGACACAGCTCTTCTTCCAGGAGAGAAGAAGATGAAGCCAATTTTGACCACATCTTCCTGGTCTTGGTCATCTGTGTCCGTGTCTCCCTGAGCTCAAACCTCAGGAGCTATAGCTCTTGCAAGCATTTATCTGCTTCAGCGAGGGTGGGGGTGGGGGTGTCTGTGAGGTAGGGAGAGGCTGGGACAACAGTCTGCTTTTCAGAGTGCCATTTTGGTCAGGACACTATTAGAAGCAGTTGTGGAGAGGGTGTGAAATCAAGGTAGAGGGCCTTACGTCTTAAACTTCTCTGGAAAGAAGTGGGGAAGTGGTGATTATAGTTAATAATGTTGTATTGCGTATTTGAAACTTGCTAAGACAGTAAATCCCATCCTGTTGCCCAAGAGCATGCACATGCGCGCCCAAGTCCACATTGGTAACCCTGTGGGTGATTGACGGGTTAATTAACTTGATTGTGGTAATTGGAGCATGCGCATGCACGCCCACGTGCACACTGGTAACCACGTGGGTGATTGATGGGTTAATTAACTTGATTGTGGTAATCAGGTTACAGCGTGTATGTGTATCTCATCATCATGTTGTATACCTTTTTTTAAAAAAAGATTTTATTTATTTATTTGAGAGAGAGAGATTGAGTGGCAGGGGCAGAGGGAGAAGCAGACTCCATGTGGAGTAGAGCCAGACTCCCCTGCGGAGCAGGGAGTGGGTCACAGGACTCTGTCCAGAGACTGGGATCAGGGTCGGGATCAGGGCCTGAGCGAAACGCAGACTGTTAACTGACTGAGCTACACAGGCGCCCGCCTTGTACACCTTTTAATAAGAACATTGAGCAACCTAAATATATTTAAAAATTTTTAAAGATTTTATTTATTAATTTGACAGAGGTGGGGGGAATCAGGCTTAGGGTGGAGCAGGGAGCCCCATGTGGGACTCGATCCCAGGACTCTGGGATCATGACCTGAGCTGAAGGCACCTGCTTAACCAACTGAGCCACCCAGACACCCCAATATATAAAATTTTTATTTGTCAATCACATCTCAATGAAGCTGGAAAAATAGAAGCAAGTCTGAAGGTGACTGGACAGTGTCCCTAGTGTCACACTGGCTGGAACTGCCATCCTCTGTGGTGGCTTCTACTTGAGTCCTGAAGCTCCTTCCCTGCAGACCCTCAGGGGCTTAACCCAGTGAACAGCCCGGGAGAAGCCTTCAAGTCTTGCACAAGTCTGTGTCAGGGAGTATCTGAATGTGTTTTCCCTTTAGAAATGAGGAATGTCTCCAGGTTTCCTCTAGCTTAGTCCCCTGCAAAATCCACTTCCTGCATATTACAAATAAAAGGCAAGCAAGTGAACTTCAACCTCAGCCAAAACACAAGTTCTTGCCCTGGGGGGCTTGTGCCCAGAAATCCCCAAGGGCGAGGGCCCGTCCCCTCCCCACTA
Organism: Lutra lutra; assembly: GCF_902655055.1. Taxonomy (NCBI): domain Eukaryota; kingdom Metazoa; phylum Chordata; class Mammalia; order Carnivora; family Mustelidae; genus Lutra; species Lutra lutra. The sequence goes on from NC_062284.1 coordinate 61,626,732, forward strand.
GTCCTACAAAACGCCCCACTCCCCTGGGCTGCAGGAGACTCGGTCACTCCCCGCAGGATTCTTTTTTTTTTAAATTTTATTTATTTATTTGACAGAAATAGAGATCACAAGGAGGCAGAGAGGCAGGCAGAGGGGGAAGTGGAAGCAGGCTCCCGCTGAGCAGAAAGCCTGAGATGTGGGGCTTGATCCCAGGACCCTGAGATCATGACCTGAGCTGAAGGCAGAGGCTTAACCCACTGAGCCACCCAGGCACCCCTCCCCCCAGCATTCTTGGTGAATGCTGGCGGGGAATGGCTTCAATCAGCATTGTGAGTTCTGAACTTAAATACATACACAAATATTTATAACAGGTCCCCACCACTGCCCATGACAGTGCTGGCCTCACTGGACTCATTTCTGCCTGTGTGGTCCTCTCCCTCATCGAGGGAGGGGCAGGGTTTGAGTGTGGTGTGGGGCAGGGGCTTGGTCAATGCTGCTGAAAGGCGGAAGAGGATTCGAGGAAGGAACAGTTGTGGAGGAGGGGCTGGAATCAACTGAAGCAATTCCTGGCGACAGGGTATCTGGCCCCTCGGTGTGGCATTAATATGCATCTGCTTTACCACGTGGAGGAAGTTTTGACTTCGTTCTGTGAAATGTAAGCATTTTAATGAGAAGCATATTCATGTTGATGAATTTTTATCTAGACAATATTTTATGAAAAAAGCCTAAAATTGATAATGGGAGTGGGAAATGGGAATCAGAGTAGGGGAGGAGAGGCTGTATATTCCTGTTTCATTCCAATTGCTGGTAACAGGAATGTGTTTTTTAAATTTAAAATTTATGTAAATTTAAAATTGAAGAGAGAAAGGGAGAAAAGTATTTTACAGAGCCAGTTCAATGACACCAATTTAATGTCTTGACTGATTTTCAATAGAGTAACACTGAGCTGTTTTCCACTTATTTTCATTGGGATCAAGTCTTTTCCATGTGATGAGGGAGCAGGAGGCTGGCTGCGGACAAAGCAAAAGCTGGCACCTTGCACCCCCTCTCCACCCGCTCCCTTCAGTAATATGTGTAACATTCCTCAGGCACCCCTGACCGCCATAAACGAGAAACAAATAGTTAACTTGCAGAGATCACAATCCTGCAAGACAGGACTCTCCCAACTATCTTGAAGTTAACGGCTTGCTAAAAGACAACAGTGGTCTCCCGGCTCCTAGTAGGCCCTCTTCAGCATATGAAAACTCCGTTGCGGGCACCTGGGTGGCTCAGTGGGTTGAGCCTCTGCCTTCGGCTCAGGTCATGATCTCAGGGTCCTGGGATCGAGCCCCGCATCGGGCTCTCTGCTCAGCAGGGAGCCTGCTTCCCCCACCCCCCTGCCTGCCTCTCTGCCTATTTGTGATCTCTCTCTGTCAAATAAATTAAAAAATCTTCAAAAAAGAAAAACTCCGTTGAAACCTCCCTTTCCCTCACCTTCCCCCAACCGCAGGGTACATAGCCTGCCATCCCTCACAACCCGGGGCAGCTGCAGCTCTTCCTGCCCACAGGTCCTGTCCCCGTGCTTTAATAAACCACCATTTTGCACCAAAGACGTTTCAAGAATTCTTTCTTGGTCATCGGCTCCGGACCTCAGCCCACCGAACCTCACCTAGGTTCTCGAACTTAATCACATGGATCATGAAACTTTACCTATTACAGTGGAGGGGAGGACAAGGTTTTCTCCTCGTCTTAGGTCCTTGGCTGGAGCTCTGTAACAAAAGACAAATCAACAAGAGAAAAACACAATTTTTTTTAAAAAGCTTTTATTTATTTATTTGACAGAGAGAGAGAGATCACAAGTAGGCAGAGAGGCAGGCAGAGAGAGAAGGAAGCAGGCTCCCCGCTGAGCAGAGAGCCCGACGCGGGGCTCGATCCCAGAACCCTGGGATCATGACCTGAGCCAAAGGCAGAGGCTTTAACCCACTGAGCCACCCAGGCGCCCCGAAAAACACAAATTTTAACAGGTTAAAAAAAAAATGTACAAGGGAACCCTCACAAAGAAAAATGAGGATCAAACACTTAGATATACTGTCAGATAAAGGGTAGATATACTGTCAGACAAAGGGTAGTAAATAGTGAAAATGTGGCAAGACAAAGGGGCTTAAGCTAGGGCAGTTAATTCTGGAAAAGTAACTAGCTCATTTAACCAGGTGTGCTGGACAGATTCCTCTCTGCCTCAAGGCCTCATCTTGTAAGGACCTATTTTATATTTTTATATTTTAGCAAGAGGCTTTCATTGAGGTTAAACAAAAACCTTGTTTAACCCTTAAACTGTCCCTGCTCCCCTTCCCCCAGGGGACCTACTTAAAAACAAGTCCCGGAAACCAGCTCCAGTAACAAAGCCCAGATACAAGGGTGGGTCAGGCCAGGTGGAAACATCGATCAGTGGGGGCGCCTACTGTCTCCCTAGCTACCAAGGAGTATGGGCCCCCGCCCTTTTGGTGCCAATCCTAATCAAGGTGTAATAGGCTAGTTCAAATGTCTACTAGGGTAAATTGTAACTCAATTGGTCACCTAGCATCACTGTGGAGTTTCCTGTGTGTGTTACAATCTCATTGGCCACCTGTGTGTGGCCAGGCCTGACCGCATGGCCTTTGTCCTTAAAGGCTAGACCGTGAAACAGAGAAGGGTCGCCCTCTCTTGTAAGAGGTGCGGCCCCGAACGTTCGGTTAGATTCTTCTTTTTTTTTTTTTTTAAAGATTTTATTTATTTATTTGACAGAGATCACAAGTAGGCAGAGAGGCAGGCAGAGAGAGAGAGAGGAGGAAGCAGGCTCCCCGCTGAGCAGAGAGCCCTATGTGGGGCTCGATCCCCGGACCCGGGATCATGACCTGAGCCAAAGGCAGCGGCTTTAACCCACTGAGCCACCCAGGCGCCCTGTTCGGTTAGATTCTTGATGCTTGGCGCGAAATAAACTTTGCTTGACCTTTGCTTTGTATCAGTCTCGCTCCCTCGCTCCTTTAATCACGGACCCATTATTGGGGCATAATAGTTTCTTTCTCCTGGTATTGGGAGGGCATCTTCCACTTGGGAGTTTTACCTCCAGCTTTCGGAAGAGAAAGATCTGGTATCCATCTTGCACCAGCTGTTGTTGTTGTTGTTGTTGTTTTTTAAGTGCCTTTTACTCAAAACAACAGAGCACTGGGCGCCTGGGTGGCTCAGTTGTTAAGCATCTGCCTTCTGCTCATGTCAGGATCCCAGGGTCGTGGGATTGAGCCCTGTGTCCGGCTCCCTGCTCAGTGGAAAGTCTGCTTCTCCCTCTCCCATTCCCCTAGCTTGTGTTTCTTCTCTCACTGTCTATCAAATAAAATCTTAAAAAAAAAAAAAAAAGAACCAGCTTTAAGGGTGTGCACTTAGCATTATGCTCTCCTCCTAACCCCTTCCACACACACTGAGGAGTTCTTCATGAAGAGCAGGAAATGGGACAGGGTTTGGCTTGAGTTAAAATTTCCCTCATTCCAGGGGCCAGAATGCAGACAGAGTTGGAAAGGAAGGTAGCTCAGGGCTGGCATGTGCCTGAAGCTATGGTCTAGGAAACCTTTTGGACCCTAGCACCCTGGCACCCAGGCCTTGCAGCCAGTGGCTATGGCTGGTGCCCACGGCAGGAGCTGAGGAACTGAGAGTGGGTCCTGAACCAGGAAAATGGCGGACCAGCCCAAACCACGTGCCCCAGGGGAGGGGAGTGGAGTGTGTGTGTGTGTGTGTGTGTGTGTGTGCGTGCGCGCGCCGAGAAGCCCCCTCAGCTTCATTTCCCGAGCGAGTACAGGGGCATGTCAGAGAGCAGCTGTCAGTGGGGTCCACAGTCAGCTGGCCCAGACCACCCAGCAGTGGGCAGAGGACAACCCCAGAGTAGCAGGAGCATCTGTAGTTCACCTTTTCGGCCCTGGGGTGAGCACGGGGTTGGAAGCAGGCCCATGCTGGGGTTGCTCGTGCTACAACAGTGACACCATGTGGCACTGAGAGCAAAAACAGCTGAGAATCTTGGCGGAAGGGAGGTTGTCCTGTTTCCTCAAGATTTTAAGGGCCACGATCCACCATCTTTGGACTAGCAAGCGTCCCTGGAGGTTTTGTGGTGATCACTGATGGAAGAAATCCAGGGAGGAAAAACATTTATTTATTTTTTTTAAAGTATGCTCCAAGCTTGGACTTGAACTCACAACCCTGAGATCATGAGTCAGATGCTTAACACACTAAACCACACAGATACCCCTGTGTGGTACATTTTGAAGCTGGACTAGGTAGAAGCTTGAAGTCAACTACATTGATAATTAAAAACAATTTAATCTCAATTTGAACACCAAACTAGGGGAATGATTATATGCTGTTACCTCAGGCACTAATCATCACCCCCTTGTGTAGCTAAAGATCATGTCAAACACCAACGTCAAGTTATGGAAACTTCCTGACATCCGGAAGAGCTCTCATCCCCTTCCCAGAGGAGATGGACTCATGAATGCTCATACTTTCTCCAGAAGAGAGGGCTCCTCCCCTTCCTGTTGCCTACTCCAGTAAATGTTCTGTCATCCACCCAATTGCTCAATGGATTAGTCAGGACTGTTTCAGTTGTAGGTATTAGGAGCAAGCTTAAGGATCAAGAGTAATTTATTGCCTCATCTGGCTGGGAGAGACACGGGGTTAGTTCAGAGAATTGAGAAATGAACATCTTGGGAAGTCGAGGAAGGAGGGAATGTGGGATTTGAAGCAATAAAACTGTCTGGCTCCCTTGTCCTCTTCCTCTGCTTCTCTTTGCCCTTGACCTCATTCTCTCCTAATGTGGACAGTCCCCTTCCACCTGTGGGGGATATAGTCACTGGCAGCCCAAATTTAGCAAGCCCCACATCAAGGGGGAAGTTTGTTTGTTTGTTTGTTTTTTAACTGAGTACCCTTATCCCAGAGAAGGGCTCTGATCAGCTTGCTTGAGTTCAGTCTCAGTACCTGGGCTAATCTGCGGTGTCAACAAGATGACACACTGTGTGATAGGCCAGCTCTGGCCACACCCTCTTGCCTGAGGCCACTGGGCCCGGTTGTTGACAGAGAAGAGTGATGGGAACCCTCGTTAGGGGAGCACAAATCAAAAAGTAATAGAGTCCACTATACAGATGTTGATATCCCTAGCATTTTCAAATAAACTCTCAAGTGAAGATTTATGTACCTACAAAAAAGGGCATGAATCCCAAGAGTGTGGTTCAATGCATTTTCACTGTTGAGCACTCCTACAGAATCAGCACCCTGATCAAGAAACAGAACATTATCAGCATCCCAGAAACCCTCCTTATGCACTGCTCTCCTGAACACCGGAGGTCAACAGTAAGCATATCTAATATTTCAATTCATTTCATCTATTTTGGAACTTTATAAAAATGCAATCATTCAGGGGCACCTGGGTGGCTCAGTGGGTTAAAGCCTCTGCCTTCGGCTTGGGTCACGGTCTCGGGATCCTGGGATCACGCCCCACATTTGTCTCTCTGCTCAGCAGGGAGCCTGCTTCCCCTCTCTCTCTGCCTGCCTCTCTGCCTACTTGTGATCTCTCTCTGTCAAATAAATAAAATCTTAAAAAAAAAAAAAAAGCAATCATTCAGTATTCTTCGTTTATGCCTGGCTTCTTACACTCAACGTTATGTTGATGAAATCCAACCAGATTGTTGTGTGTAGGTGCACGGTGTTCATTTTTACAGCTGTATTTGGTTGCATGACTACACCAAGATTCATTTATCCATTTTATTGCTGATGGACATCCTAGCCATAAAGAGAGAGATTCCAAGTCCTATGGGATGGAGATAGTAGTTCAATGAGAAGCTTTTTGCAGTACTCTGAATTATGTACTTCCTTGAATATATATGCACGTGCTGGTTAGTAATTAATATTTAAGGTTGCTGCCTGGGTTTTAAAGCATGTTTTGTGGAATGGTTTACAGCGACAGGCATGTGCTATGGATTTGCAATCCACTGCGCCCCGCCTTTTTTTTTTTTTTTTTTTTTGTCATTGGGCAACAAAGCCCCCTGGTGGCGGCTGCCTAAACTGCAACCATGCCTCCTGGAAGTTAATTGCCTGCTTTTCAAACCAAGCATTGCATTAAGTATCACAACCCAGGATGTAACTTTTACTTGAGCCAAGTAAGTATCACTTACGTGAATAAAACTGCTCCGTCTTAATCTACAAACAGGATACAGGTCCATCTCTAAAATCATGATAACATGTTAAGAATAACAACTCTCATTTATTAGTACCTGTGTGCTGATGTTATGGCAACATCTTCACATACGGTGTTCTGTGTAATCCTTAAGCAAGGCTGCGAAGTAGTTACTGCTGTCTGCTTTTAGAGATGAGAAAACAGACTAACAAATTCAATAAGCATCTCAAGGTACACAGACCAGGATTTGGACTCCAGCTCTCCCATGGTCCTGGTTTCTTTCTTTTTTTTTTTTTTTTAAGATTTTATTTATTTGACAGAGAGAGATCACAAGTAGACAGAGAGGCAGGCAGAGAGAGAGGGAGGGAAGCAGGCTCCCCGCTGAGCAGAGAGCCCGATGCGGGACTCGATCCCAGGACCCTGAGATCATGACCCGAGCCGAAGGCAGCGGTCTAACCCACTGAGCCACCCAGGTGCCCCGTGGTTTCTAACACCTTCTACGACGAGGTGCCTCACTATTCAAGTTTACACTCCAGGTTCATTTCTCTAGACCAGACCCCTCCCCAGGATGGCTGGAGAAGAGTTTGTGCTCCCTTCTGTGGCTCTCTGCTGGGAGGCAAATGCTTCTAGCTCCTCTTCCTATATCTCCCTCTGCCCATGAGGAGGTGACAGGCATGCCTGCTTTCCCTTGTCCATTTACACAAGGGGGATACAATTTTTTCATTAGTAGAAGCCTGAGACATTGGGACGCCGGGGTGGCTCAGTCAGTTAAATGTCTGCCTTTGACTCAGGTCATGATCCCAGGGTCCTAGGATCGAGCTCCATGTCATCTTCGGGCTCCTTGCTCAGTGGGGAGCCTGCTTCCCCCCATGCCTGCTCTGCCTGCCCCTCCCCCCTGCTTGTGCACACACTCTCTCTCTCTCTGACAAAAAAATAAATAAAATCTTTAAAAATAGAAAAAAGAAGAAGCTCGAGAAACTGCCTGGGTCTTGTACTAGGGAATGGGTTAAAACACCAAAAGTCAAGAGTCAGGTGGGGTTTTCTCCATCTCCCTGCATCTGTAGGATGTCAGGGCCTATTCTCTGCCCTTGCTTACTGCTCATGACAAGGTGCTAGGACAACCAATCTTTCCTGGTATGCCCGTACTTGCTGTGTTCTTGCACTGATGTTCCCAAGTCCCAGGAACTCCCTCAGTCCTGAGCAAGTTGACTTCCCCTCTCAATCCTGGCCAGTTAGGACCCAAGTCGTGCCATGGATTCAGCAGCTCAAGAGCCTGTGGGTGGATAGACATTCTTTAAGCCTCCTGGCTTGTGACAGGTCACTACCCGAGCTCTGCACTGGGAGCGAGAATCATCAGGGGGCTTGTCCTGCCTCCAAAGATGGGCTTTAGTGGCACGTGGGTTCTGCAGGTGGCCTGGGTTTGGACCTGGGCTCCACCTCTCACTGGCTCCATGGCCATGGGCAAGTGATTTCATGACCTCCAGCCTCACGGCCTAACTTACAGCACAGCACCTACCTCATCGGGCTAGCGTGAGAATTAAATAAGAAAACGTGAAGAGTTGGGCTCACAGGTCATGCTCAATAAATGGTGGCCATTGCTGGTCCCCTTGGTTGTTGTGTCAGTTGTGAGAACAGCAAGCTGTGATGGTATCCCAGGTAGTGAGCCTAGTTCTTTTATTTATTCTTATTATGGGATGTTTCATAATACCAAAGAATAGATATCCTACACATTCACATGTAGGACGTCAAAAGTAATCAGGATGCCTGGGTGGCTCAGTCGGTTAAGCATCTGCCTTTGGCTCAGGTCATGATCCCAGGGTCTTGGGATCAAGTTCTGCATCGGGCTCTTTGCTTAGCGGGGAGCCTGCTTCTCCCTCTGCCTGCCATTCCCCCTGCTTGTGCTCTCTCTCTCTATCCCACTATCTGACAAATAAATAAATAAAATCTTAAAAAAAAAAAAAAACCCACACATATATCTAAGTACTCACCACCCCTATCCAACCCCGGCTCCCCCCACCCCCACCTAGCTGGAGACACAGAATATTGCCGATGAAGCTGCTGGTGTGCCCCTCAGTGATCATAACTTCCCTGCAAGGGTAACAACTAATGTGAATTTGTGTTTATCATTCTCCTGACGTCAGTTATATGTTTACTACATACATGTATGACTCTAAATAAGATATTGTTAAGTTTTGGATATTTGGGTACTAATCCAAATGCAACTATACTTTCTGGTTTCACTCTATGTTTTGTTTTTGGGGATTCATCCAGATCACTGTGCAAAGTTCATTTTTCATTAAGGTTCATAGTTCATCAAAGTTCATAGTTCATTATTTGCCCTTGCTGTATAGTGTTCTGCTGTCTGAGAATACTAATTTATTTCTCCATTCCCTTATTGATGGACATTTGGATTTAGCTTTTGGGGAACGTGACTAGTGCTGCCAGAGCCTCGTACATGTCTCCTGGGACACACATGCACAAGTGGCTCCAGGGTATAAACCTGATCCTAAAATTCTTCGTTGATTGCTCAGAAGCAAAGGCCTACTTTTTCTTCACCTCAAGGTTCTGAGCCCAACATTCTCCTCTCCATTAAACTCTTGTTTCTTACACATTAGTTAGGATTCACGATGTGGGCCACAAAAATGCCAACTCAGGTGAGATTAAGCCAAAAAATGGGGGGAGAGGAGAGGAACATATTAGAATGAATGATTGAACAGTCAGGAGGGTGACTGATTTAAACTTGGACTTGACACTGTTGACACAGCTCTGGACCTGGCCTCTCTGTCTTCCCTCCATCCTTGGAGAGGCTCTTCCCTCCTCATGGCCGGATGGTGGCACTCATTTCAGCCTCAGGTCTGCCCAAGTTCAAGTCCAGTGGGAGAAAGTGCCCATCTCTGTAGTCCTAAAAAAGTCTCTCAGTGTCTCTCTGGCTCCTCACCTACTTGTCTCTAAGCCAGTCTCTGTTGCCTGCTCTGTGGGTCTGACTGCCAGGCCCAGTCACACGCCCACCCCCGAGTGGGGGTGGCCGGTCAGAGCCCTAAGGTCCTGGGTTGAGAATGGAGGAGAGGGGTGTTCCTCACAAGGAAATGGGTACCATTCCTAAAAGAAGGATAATGACCACAAGATGAACAGCAAGTGTCCTGAGCTTGTCGTGTGACTTTGGCCAAGTTCCATTACATCCTCAGGTGTTACTTTCTTTATCTGGGGGTGAGAGTGATGAGCTAAAGGTCTGAGATCTGGTTTGGCCTCTGGACTCTTCCTTTGTGGGCTCTGGCCGCCTTGTCATTCTCATCCTTGCTATTCTTGTGCCTTTTAAAAACACAGCTGGTGGGGCATTGTAGCAACTCTTGCAACTCTTGGTCTCAGGGTCATGAGTTCAAGCCCCATGTTAGGTGTGGAGCCTACCTAAAAAAATAAATAAATAAATAAATAAATAAAACCACAGCTGGGCCTGACCTCCTCAGAACTTTGTACATTGGCATTTGTTGCTCCCGTCTTCCAGAACATTTCCCTAGTTTAAGGGTCAAAAATGCCAGACTGTGGTTCTGAGCACATTCCTCTGGTGGACAACATGATTTTGGAGGTAGCTCACCACAGGATGACTTCTCAACCCAAGCCCACCACCACCACGGCCAGAAGCCTTTCTAAAGCACCTCACCATGCTCACCACCCCCATTCTTTTAGGCTACAAACTCCTTCAACATCTTCTGTGGAACTTTAACCCCCATGATGCCCCTGAATCTGATCTGTCATAGAGTTTGGTCATCTCTTTTCTCTAGAACGTCCCTCAGACCCTCTCTGTGGTTCTCCCTGCTTGCTCACATTGACAAAGCTGGCAGCCATATTGTTACCTGCCCTGTGGACAGGCCCAGTGATAGGAAACCAGGGGTGGCCTTGAGCCAACAGCCCACAGGGACCTGAGTCCTGCGAGTGGCCACATGTGTTGGCTTGGAAGCAGACCCTTCCCCAGCTGGGCCTTGAGCTGATTGCCATGGATGGCGTGGCCAACACTGTGTCTGCAGAAAGCTAGCTACATCCTGCCTGGATTCGAGCCCACAGATGCAGAATGAGCTCCATGAAAAGGTTATGAAGAAATGGAGACAGCAGGACTCCTTATCTTGTTTTTGAACTATAAGGAAATGAGTCTAAGATTTCCCCATTCAGGAGGACGGGGCATTTTTTCTTCTTCTCGTAGATACTGTATTAGTCAGGGTTATTCAGAGAAACAGAACCAACAGGAGATACACATATAAATATATGTATATGACAAAGAGAGGGAGAAAAAGGGAGAGAGGAGGAGGGGGGAGAGTGGGTAGAGGGGGAGAGAGATAATTATTTACTCTGAGGAATTGCCTCATATAATTGGGCCTCATAAAGCATTTGGGAGTCCAAAATCTGCAGGGAAGGCTGGTAGGCTGGAGACTCAGGGAAGAGTTTCAAGGCATCCAAATGTAGTGTGCTAGTAGAATTCCCTCTTGCTGGGGGATTCAGTAGATGTCCTATTAAGGCCTTCCGCTGATTAGATGAGGCTCATCCATGTTGTGGAGAATAATCAGTTTTACTCAAACTCCATCAATTTAGAGGCGCCTGGGTGGCTCAGTGGGTTAAAGCCTCTGCCTTTGGCTCGGGTCATGATCCCAAGGTCCTGGGATCGAGTGCTGCATTGGGCTCTCTTCTCAGCAGGGAGACTGCTTCCTCCTCTCTCTGTCTCTGCCTGCCTCTCTGCCTACTTGTGATCTCTCTGTCAAATAAATAAATAAAATCTTAAAAAAAAAAAAAAAAAACTCCACCAATTTAAATGTTAATCTCATCCAAAACCCACATTTGCAGAAACATCTAGAACACTGACCAAATATCCGGGCATTGTGACCCAGCCAAGTTGACAGAATTAACCTTCAGAGATACCCCCTATCAGGTTAAGTGAATGTCCTTCTATTCTTAATTTGTTAAGAACTTTTCATCAATCTTGGGTTTGTATTGAATTTTATCAATTTTTAAAATATTTTCTTTTATATTATTATTCTCATTTGTTCTATGCATTGTTAAATGGGATATGACAGGAACATGAACTATCTCTCAGTTCACTCTTTGTTTGGTGTTCCCATTGCCACCACCTGTGCTGGGCAAAGAGCAGCTTGCCAGCACAGGCCCAGGGACTGTGATGGGGCAGCTTATAGGGCCTTCCTGTCCCTGAGGAAAGCTCTGGACCTGGCCCAGGAGGGGCCCACAGGCTGTAGCAAGAGCCTTGCACAATTGATTTGGAGTCCGTGGGTGCCTGAGTTGCAGTCTTCACTCAGGTTAGAATGGGCTGATGAGACCTCAGGCAGTCAGGGAACCTGGGGTAACAGCAATTCATCATGGGGTAAGAAGGGAGGGGGAAGGTGGAGACAGACACACTCATATGCCCACATGCACCCTCATGCACCAGGTGTGGCCTTAAGCCTCAGCCCAGCCCACTCTGCATGGAACTCCTCGGCCCTCTCTCTGGCTTTAGGGAAAGTTCCTGAAATGGAACAAATCTTTTATTATTATTTTTTTCCTACTTGTACTCCTCTCACTCCCCAGAACATAGGTGCCCTGCATTACCCAAGCTGCAAAGTTGAGGGATAGTCCTCCCCACTGCCCAGTCTGCCCAGGCCTTCTGACCCCACCTGCCCGGGGAGCTCACCAAACTACCGCCTGAGGGAACAGCCACCATGCGACCGAGTCCTGGCTTCAGACTAACAGCCACAAGTTCAGGGTCCCAGGACAACCCTCATTTCCAGCCAGCTGGCTGCCAATTCCAGGGTCCCTGGGACCTCAGGTTGGATAATTGGCTAGAATGACTCACAGAACTCAGGAAAGCTCTGGATTTAGGATTAATGTTTATTTTAGTGAAGGAACACAGACTGAAACCAGCCAGAGGAAGAGATGCACACGACAGAGTCCAGGAGGGGTTTAAATAAACATGGAGCTCCCAGTCATTCCCTCCCCACAGAGTCAAGGGTGGTGTGGCCCCCATCCAGCAACAGTGTGTGACAGTACCCACAGAACATTCCCCTGGCCCTTTGGTGTTCAGAGTTTTTACTGGGGCTCAATCATATCCTGCCCACGTGGCTGACCTTTGGTCTCCAATCCCTCTGGGATGTCAGGCTCATGGCTTTAATTCCAGTTCCTCTGGAGGTGAGAATGTATACCAACTGTTTCAGAGTTCCCATCACAAATCACTGTGAGGCTGTCCAGCAGCCAGAACCCCAGGCACACAAAAAGACACTCCTATCAGGTAGGCCATTCGAGGGGTGAAGAGATCACCCTCTCAGTAGCCAAGAGCCAAGGCCAGACCGCTCTTTAGGTAAGGTTAATTCTTCCTTGTACAATAAGGCATGCTATGAAGTAAGGACCCAAAGATGCAGTGTGGCATAGCAGTTAGAAGCCTATGTAGGTTTATTTTATTTTATTTTATTTTATTAGATTCTATTCATTCATTTGAGAAAGAGACAGAGAGGATGAGCGGGGGAAGGGTAGAGGGAGGGAGGCAGAGGGGAAGCAGTCTTCCCACTGAGCTGGGAGCCCGACCCTAGGACCCCACGTAACCCCAGGACCCCACGCAGGGCTTGATCCCAGGAACCCGAGATCATGACCTAAGCTTAAAGTCAGACACTTAAGTGGCTGAGTCATCCACATGCCCCAAGCCTGGCTTGATTTTAAAGTTTCCAGTTCCAGTGCTGGCTTTGCCACTTTTGAGCTTAGTGACGAGCAAACTTCTTAAGCCTTGTTCATGCCTACTAACAAAATTGGAAGGCTCACAATTCCTGATTTTAAAATTGATTACAAACTACAGTAATCAACACAGTGTGGTCTAGCGTAAGGACAGACAAACAGATCAATGAAATAAGTCCAGATATACACCCTCACATCCACAGGTGACTGATTTTCAGGGAACCCTCCCTGAAGACCATTCAATGGGAGAAAGAATAGCCTTTTCAACAAGTGGTGCTGGGATAGCTGGATACCCATATGCCAAAGAAAGAAATTGAACCCCTATCTCACACCATATACAAAAGTGAACTCAAAATGGATCAAAGACCTAAGTTTAAGGGCTGAAGCCATAAAACTATTAGAAGAAAACAGGTGTAAACCTTCATAACCATGGGTTAGACTGTGGTTTTTTAAATACAACACCAAAAGCACAAGCAGCAAAAATAAAATAAAATAAAATATATATATGTGTGTGTGTGTGTGTGTGTGTGTGTGTGTGTGTGTGTGTAAATGGCACCATCAAAGTAAGAAAGCTTCTGTGCTTCAAAGGATAGCCTTAGGAAAGTGAAAAGGTAACCCACAGATTAGGAGAAAAATTGCAAATCATACATTGGGTCAGGGATTTGTATGTAGAAAATATACAGAACTCTTAATAAGAAAAAGACAATCCAATGAAAATGGGCAAAAGATCTGAATAGACATTTCTCTAAAGAAGATCTACAAAAGGCCTAGATTATACAAAAAGGTCCCTAACATCATTAGTCATTAGGGAAATGCTGATAAGATACCACTTTACACCCACTCCCATGATTGAAATCAAAAGACAGACAACAACAGGTGGGGGCTAAGAGGTGGAGAAGTCGGCGCCCCAGTATAAGGCTGATAGGAATAGAAAAATGGGGCAGCAGCTTTGGAAAATGGGCTGGCAGGCCCTCAAGAGGTGAAGCAGAGAATTACATTATAATCCAGCAAATGTATTCCTAGGTAGACATGCAGAAGAATGAAAAACACTTTCCACATATGGACTTGTACACAACTGTTCATAGAACCATTATCTGGAATGACCAAAAAGTGGAAACAACCCAAGGGTCCATTATCCAGTGACCATCAGGTAAGTGTGGGACTTTTATTCAGCCACAGAAAGGGATGAGGCACTGATGCCTGCTACTACGTGGATGACCCTTGAGCACATCCCACCGAGTAAAGGACGCCAGACACAAAAGGCCACATACTGTATGATTCCATGTATAGGAAATGCCCACAAGAAGCAAATCTATAGAAACAGAAAGTAGATTAGTGGTTGCCTAAGGCTGGGGAAGGAGGGTTGAAGTTGACATCTAAGAGGTGAGGGGTTTCTTTTTGGGGTGACAAAAATCTTCTCAAAATGACTGTGGGGAGGTTTGCCCAACTCTTTGAATATGTAGTAAAAACCATCGAGTCATACTTTCTAGAAGGATGAATCATGTTGTGTGTGGACTATGGGTCACTATAGTTGCTTAAAGATAGTATCAAAGAAGAGTGGGAAAGGGGAGGAGGGGACGAAGAAAAGGTTCTCAGGACACAGTGTGATTCCTGATGTCTGGAGCCACCTCTCAGTCAGGCCCTGACCTGCCTACCCCTGGTCTGACACTGGCAGCTTGTACCCCAAATCTGTTGTGTTCGGCATGAGAGTCATTGCATGGGAACATGTTTCTAGTCAGACCAGCTATGCTGCACACTGGTCTGGTGAGTTTACTTCCAGCTCCTCTCAAGCCAGCAATGAAAGTGAGGAAGAACTTGGGGTGCCGTGCAGCCCTTCTGGGCCGTGAGAACTGCTGCAGAGGCAGCCCAGGGGTGGACAGCCCAGTGAGGGCTGTGGCCCTACCCAGCAGTGCTTGGGCTAAACCCCCAGCCCCTGGAGGGTTGTCAGAGAGCTGGGGTCCCTGAGCTGCCTCAATTCTGCGATGCTCAAGGCCTGGCCCCCAGGGCCCGGTGCTTCATGGCAGTCCTCAAGGCCTGCAAAATGGCGCCCTGGCTGTTCTGCACATTATAGTCACTAAGTTGCTGCAGGTGATCAAAGTCTTCCTCCTTGTAGGTCATGTTGAACAGGTAGTAGGGCGAGGCGGTCCCAGTGAGATCCACCTGGCCCGCCGGGAGCTCTGCAGGGCTGCGCTGGACACCTGCCCAGGGGTGAGAGGGATTAAGACTAGGACCCAGAGGCCTCCAGAGCTGGGCAGGAGGACGCCTTGCGGCTGGGCAAAGGGGTGGGCTGCTCCTCACTGAAGGGCTCCTTGCTCTCCCCCCAGCTCTCTGTGTCCTTTGCCCAGAAACAGAAATGTGGAGAGTAGGTACTATTTGGAGATATGAAGGGTTTGCTGCTCCCCACACTTCCTTGTGGCAATGCACTCCCACTCCTGAGGCAACACCATGGTATCTGTTTCACCTTCCCGGGCAAGGAGCAAACAGCTGGACCAGAGTCAGTCAGCCTAGTGAAGAGTTCTTAAAACTCATGATGGAAACAGGAGTCTGAAAACCAAAGGGATTTCTGCTTTGTAAGAAGCAGTCTTTGTTGAAAGAGAGAGAGAGAGAGAGAGAATTCCAAGATGCAGGCTGAGCCTGTTAAGGGTAAAGCTGGAAGGTGTGGAATTAGAGCGGGAACCAGAAAGCCAGGAATAACACACAGAAGAAGTGAGGCTTCCCCACCTGAAAGGTCTGACCAGTTGGCAGGAGGCAAGGACTGGAAGGCATAGTGATGAGGTTTTACATTTCAGGGACCCCTAGAGTAGAGGCCCAGCTTCCTGAGAAGGAAGGGCTGGGGTAGGAGGGAGAAGCCAACTGAAATCTCAGGAAACGTCAGGAGAATCTGAGAGCCTGGGGCAGGGGGCCTCTTGGTCCCAGCTGCCTGGCCCTCCAACAACGTGGTGCCAAGCAGGGGTGGAGATGGCTGCAGATGGGGATGATGCAGGAAGGCCTCTGGAGGCCCAGATTCCCACACACCACCCCAGGAGAGCAGAGGAGCCCAGGTACAGCTGAGGTGAGCAGGGATGTGTGGGGACAGGACAGCAGCACCGTGACTTTGCCAGCAGAGAGCTCTGCAGGGACATGGCGTCCCCAACAGAGACCAGCACACTGCCAGGTCCAGAACTGTGTGGAACTAGCCTGATGACCCCTCCGCCCGCTGGCCCCCATGGGAACACCGGGAAGCTCGCAGGCCATGCCTCCGAGGGTCTGGCCTGCCAGGCTTGGGAGGAAGGGAAGAGATGCCTTACCAGGGGCTGAGTGGTCCCTGAAGGAGGCATTGACCAGTGGGAAGTGCAGCAGGAGCGGGGCATCAGGGCAGGAGGGGTCTGAGAAGAGGTGGCACTCTGGTGGCTGGTGTTGGTCCTGAGGGCTGGGCTCCACCCGAGGGAATGGCAGTCCCCGGGCCCTGCAGTACGCCTCAGTCTGCTGCAGTGCCTGGTTGGGGGTAGGGGGCCCAGAGAGAACTGGCTACTTCCTGGTCATCTCAGGTCAGTGCTCTAGAAAATGCTAGAGCTCCAGCCCAACTGGACTGCTCCATGTTGGGACAACCTGGTCCTAGCCTGTGTGTGGTCCAGTTATGAAACCCAGTGTCTCTCAGAGGGAGGTGAAGCAGTCCAGTGGCCGGCCAATGTTGTTCGGTTAGTATCTTCAGGGGAGGCAGAGACCTAGCACTCTGCTCCCATCTGGGATTCTGTTGCTAGGTTATGCAACTCCACAGAGCCTTGAGGGCCTCAGTAAAGGACCCACTTCTATACCAGAGCCCTATTCCTGCCCCCATCCCGCCCTACTCCTGAGTGCCCAGAGACCCCCTCAGGGAATGGTTGTGGACAGGCCAGGATCTCCTCGCAGATTCTTCTTGGGTGGGTGTTTCCTCCCTGTCCACCTGTCCTGGGAGCCCAGCGCCCCAGCACCTCCATAGCCCTTCCCAACCAAGGGCCCTGGCAGGAGTCTGTGAGTCAGAGCCTGTCACCCTTCCCTCCCCTTGGGGACCCAGGAGGTCAGGGTCAGTGGCCCAGTGGCTTGCCCCTGGAGCATGGCCTGACCACAGGGTGTCTGGGGTTCCCGTGGGGCAACCAGAGGCACCTCAAAGGACGAGGGTAGGGAGTAGTCAAAGGAGAGAATGAGGTCCAGCCTGCGGCCTGGCCGGAACATGGAGGGACAGCTGGTGTTGAGGAAGTAGCCGGCATCTACCAGGCAGAGCTGGGGCTCCTGAGGGGTCAGCTGGCTAGCGGTGGAGTCTAGCGGGCAGTCTGATGGGGGAGGCAGTTGACAGTCAGTTCCTTGGCCACATGTCTTCTACCCTTCACACTGCAATTGCCTCCATGTCCCCTTCTGTCCTCTGGCGTCACTCTCTGTGAGGACATGCCACCCCAGCCCTTCCCAAGACCTTCTGCAGGCCGACCCCAGAAGGGTATGCCATGACTCACCCACCCCCAAGTCCTCTGCCAGTCCTAACCACGGTCCCCGTCGCCCCCGAGGGAGCCCAAGCTTATTCCCTAGGGAGACATGGCGTGGGCCCTTACCTGCCCAGGTGGAGAAGTCTTTCTGGCTATAGTAGTCCCGGTGCAGCTGAAGGCCCCGGAGGAAGTTGCAGCTGTGCTGGTGGAGAGGCCTGCCCGTCAGCAAGCCCTTAAACGCCTTGGCCAGTGCCGTCCCGGGTTGTAGCCATGAGGCCTCGAGCCACGAGGAGGTCTTCAAGGAGGCAGGAGACACCTCTGGGCTCAGAGAAACAGATATTGGTCAGGTGAAAGGCCTGGAAATGCCTGGGCCTGCTTCCCCTCGGAGAGTGCCCCTCCCCCAGCATCTGAAGAGGAAGCTGCCTCAGCCCAGGCTCCCCTTCCTGCCTCACTTCTTACCCAGGTTCCTGATCTTGTCCTTGAGGTGCTGCTTCCGGGTATCGTCAGAGCTGAGGAAGTCATACCAGACATCCAGCAAGTTCAGGGACAAAATATTGCTCCAGATACCTGAAGGCCAACCCCCTGACAAAAGTCAGCCTCAGGCCTCAGCATTTGGCCTCCCATCACACAGAGGGCGGGGATGCAAAATGGGAGGCAGGTGGGCTGCTCTCACAGCCCCACCCCAGTGTTGTCCCACCACCCCCTCTGCCAGGGACTCTGCCAGACCTGAGTACAGGAATCATGCCCAATTAGGGAGGCCTGGCTCGGGACCAGCCACAATCTTCAGAGTAACCACCACTCACCTTCCAGAAAGCAGATCCGGGACTCAGGGAGCTTCCTCATCAGCTGCCCCATGAAGAACTCGGAGCCAAAGAGTTCGCTGGGGACAAAGGCTCCATACTTCAGGAACCCAACCTCATAGGGGGAAAACTCCACCCACTCTATGGGAACAGGAGTGAGAGGCAGGAATGAGAGGCAAGTGGGGTGGGGAGCGCCCCAGCTCTGACAGGGGCCAAAGATGCTGCCCCCAGCCAGCCCCAGCTGGCCCCAGCCTTCTCCCTGCCTGGCTGACTCCTGGACTGACCATCCCCCCCCACCCAGCCCCTTGACCACATCCCCACCCCCAACCCCCACCAGGTCCATGAGCTCTGCGGCCTGGCTCATCAGCCCATCAGAACCGCCTCTCTTCCCAGAAGGCTGAGCAATCTGTGTAAGAATTCCCTGTCTGAATTCTCTAAAGACCCATGCACAGGGAGGTATGCATGTATGCGTGTGTGCATGAGTGTGTGTGTGTGTGTGTATGTGTTGGAGGGTTAGTGGGCAGGGCTAAAGATTGTACCCTTGAAGTCGAAGGTCTCCAGATTGTTCTCTTTGACATTGAGGCTCAAGTAGAGGGGCAGAGGGTTCTGGCCCTGCTCCAGTGCTGTTCTCTGTTCTGACAGCTTCTGGTCCATCACCTGGGGTGGGAGGCATGAGGGCCTAGATGTGGTTGGGAGACCCTAGAGGCAGCAACTCCACCAGGACTGCGTGGAGTTGGTGGGGGGCGGGGGGCAGAGGCTGAGGGTGAGGAGGCAGCTCTCCATTGGACTTTGGATGGCATGGGTGGGTGCACCCATCCAGTTCTCACTCCCACTCCCATATTCTGACCAAATGCAGGGGTTGCCATATAAGGCTAAGGAGGTTGCACACTGCGTATCTCAAGAGAATGCCATTCACAAGGACTATGGTGTCAGGAGTGACACCTCTGCTCCTGTGGTCTGTGGCCCCATCTTTATGGATTGAAGGGTGGAGGGGATGGGGACCCTGATGCACAGACCACACACACACACACACACACACTGCTTTCCAGAAAGGACACAGGGATCCCCTTTTACAATATACACTATAAGCTCCATCAGGGGATAGGCTGCCCCTTCTAGATTTACATGAATGCAGTCCAAGTCTCGGCCTCTCCAAAATGCTTTCCAGGCATCCTTGCCTCTCCCTTACCTGCCCCCCTCTCTCCTGCTTTGCACAGTATGAAGTTGTACCCCATTGTTTATTCTTGCCTCTGTTTCCAATTTTCTCTTCAATAAAATACCCAGTTCTTCCTTGATGGCAGAGACTATGGTTTGCCTTTTGGGACAGCACTCCAGAGTTCTAGGGGCAGAGAAAGGTCTCGTTCCTTCCCGGGCCAGAGATGCCAATAGGGTTCATGTCCAGCATCAGCAAGGTTAATGGTGGTGGCTGCCTGAAGCCACCCTTAGGAGAGAGCCTGCCCCAGGCTGTGGCTGCTTCTGACAGAGGGAGACACGTAGCACGGACCCACAGGCCCTCTCTCGGGTTTCTCCGAACTGGAAGGCACCTCACTCAGCAACTAGACCTCGGAGGTTCCCAAACAGCCTGATCTGCCCTTATCAACTGATTTACCTAGAGAATGTGCTAAATAGATGAGTAGGTTACTTCTGAGAATCAGCAGAAGCCACTGAGGAATGTTCTTCAATCTCCCCAGATGATTCTGATGATTAGCCAAGTGTGTGTCCCAGGATTCTAGCCCCACCTTCCCAATGAGGAGTCCCCCTCCCATACCCATGGCAAGGACCCTGCATTCCCCGGTGTATGCCTTCCTCCCGCAGCCCTCTGTCACTCATGGGTCCTCGTCCTGCGCCCCCTCCCCAGGTTCTGCAGGAGTACTCTGTGGGACCTGAGTTACAGGAAAACCGCAGGAAAAATCCCCCAATGCAGCTCAAGCCCCTGGCGCTTTGTACCATAGCGACAAGTCAGACCCACAGGTGTGAGTGTGTGTGGGTACTGAAGAGGGAGGGAGCTTGATTAATAACTGTGATTTCCCTTCTCAAAGTCTTCTGATTCGGGAATCCTGTTTGCCTGCTCTTCTGACATGTAAGACGAGGGGAAATGTGTTCTTTTACTCCAGAGGCTCCGTTTCTGACGTGGGGAAAAAGGGTCAGCTCACTCCCTCCATCTACTGAAATAGATGAAATACTGAAATACAGTATTACTTAAATAATACTGTATTCTTTTTCCTTTTAATAGCTCACCAGCAGCGGCAGGTGCTCCAAGCCCCGCCCCCCATCCCCCCACCCCCATTTTCAAATGAGTGTTCCCAGCCCTGCAGGTCACTGCTCTG
Organism: Lutra lutra; assembly: GCF_902655055.1. Taxonomy (NCBI): domain Eukaryota; kingdom Metazoa; phylum Chordata; class Mammalia; order Carnivora; family Mustelidae; genus Lutra; species Lutra lutra. Next base: position 61,647,142 of record NC_062284.1, read on the forward strand.
ATGACTCAAGTGTCCCCAGAAGATGTGGGAGCTGGGTGTGGTGTTGGAGATGTGTTGACATGGTCTAGGTACTGTATGGGCAGGGGGGACTAAAGCCAAAACCTTTTTGGCCAGAATTGAAGAAAAACATGTAAGACCTTAATTCAGGAAAAGACAAGGGGAAAAAGGGTGCCAGGGTCCTGGGATTAAGTCCCACATCAGGCTACCTGCTCAGCCCGGAGTCTGCTCCTCCCTCTCCCTCTGCCTGCTCTCCCTGCTTGTGATTTCTCTCTCTCTCACTCTGCGTCAAATAAATAAATAAAATCTAAAAAAAAAAAAAAAAAAAAAGACAAGAGAAAAACTATGAGTTTCGTCCTGAGGATGGTGAGCAACTTCTAAGCAGTTCAGGGCTTGCCAGCAAAAGATAAAAGAAAAAAGTTTGATAGACATGGTTTGAGAAGCACTGATTGTAACTGGTATATTTTACAAGCATGTTTTTGTTTTGTTTTGTTTTCAAAGCCTGAAGCAGTATTCTAGAGGTGTGTAGGCTAATAAAACTCTGTGTAAAGTTCAGGGTATACTATTTCTGTAATAATAATATTAATGAAATTGTGATTTCTTATGGATTTATATTTTCTGACATTTAAAATGACTTTTGGAGCTGTATATTGGCATAAAATAGAGATAATAAATGCTTTTACCAAAAAACTTAGATTTGAAATACACACTAAATTTATCTGATTAAAGAATTATTTTAAAAAGCATACAATGAATGTTAGCTTTAAGACATAAAGCATGATAACTAAAAAGAAAATATTTGAAAAGCTTTAACATTGAGACAAATTTTTTTAAGCCACATGGGTGCTCATGCCACAAGATTTTTTTCTTGTGAACCAAAAACACCCCAAACCTTAAGTTTGTCTTTTAAAAAATGACTATGGGGGCGCCTGGGTGGCTCAGTGGGTTAAGCCTCTGCTTTCAGCTCAGGTCATGATCTCAGGGTGCTTGGATCGAGCCCCGCATTGGGCTCTCTGCTCAGCAAGGAGCCTGCTTCTCCCTCTCTCTCTGCCTGCCTCTCTGCCTACCTGTGATCTTTCTCTCTGTCAAATAAATAAATAAAAATCTTTAAAAAAAAATGACTATGAACCTTGTGCCTTGTACCTTAAACCTTGTTAGGTCATTACTGGAGGATCAAATGGTAATTAAATGAAAGTCTTATTTATAGCCTCAGATCAAACTGCATTTTTTAGCACCTCAAAAGTAAACTGTTAAAACAAGCTTCTCCCAACTCTATAGTAATTAACTGCCACCACCAGGCAGAAAAGTCATTAATAATTCACAACTGAATTAGCAGAAGTTCACAACTGAACGTGAACTTTAAAAGCAGATCTGAAGAATACATAGGATATATTAATAAAATAATATTTCAAGTAGTTACATGGGTTTTAAAAATTAAATGCCACTTCAATAAAAATTCTTTTTTAAAAAGATTTACTTATTTATTTTAGAGAGTGTGCATGGGAGCAGGGGGAGGGGCAGAGAGAGGGAGATAAGCAGACATCTTGCTGAGTGGGGACCCCCACATGGGGCTCCATCCCAGGACCTTGAGATCATGACCTGAGCTGAAACAAAGTGTCTGATGCCTCACCAACTGAGCCACCCAGGTCCCTCTCAACAAAAATGCTAACATCTCTCATGAAATATGACTAGCTGATTCTATTACATGTATAGAAGAGCAAAGGGCCAGAAGGAGCCAGGGTAATGCTGAGAAAAACCAAGGTGGCGAATGGGGGTAAATCTCCTCTATTAGATACCTGCATGCATTACAAACCCAGGGTCTCTAAACCAGTGCAGTGTTGGCCCATGTTGGAGAATCAGCCCCATTAGAATGGAAGGGAGCTCAGAGAGTTCCATGAATATATGAAGGCTGACACAGGATACAAGTAGTGATGCAGATTTGTGGAGAAAAAAGAATAAGTGGTATTAAGTTTAATGTGTTTGCTATCCCTATGGAAGAAAAATAAAACTGGGTTCGTGTTCACATAATACCTGAAGATCTATTAAAGACTAAGTCCTAATTGTGAAAAACAAATCTTTAAAACTTTTATAACAATATATAGGAGATTATAACTTTAGGAGAGAGAAAGATCTCTCTCGGGAGACTCTAAATGCACAAACCATAAAGGAAAAGAATGATAGACCATATTATATTAAAATGATGCATGAAAATCTAGTAGAACTGATAAAGGATTAATATCTAAAATCTATAAGGCATTTCACAAAATAATTTTAGAGGTGAATTAATAGAAAACTGGAAAAGGATTGCAGTAGGTAATCCACAGAAGAGGAAGTCCCAATGAGAAATATACATGAAAATATGATCAGTCTCACTAAAAATCAAGGAAATGGAAAGCTAAAATAAAATTTTGTATGACACCCATAAGATGAACAAAAAATTAAAAGTCTGAAGAGCGTGTAGAGAAAAAAAAACGGATACACTTAGAGTGGAAATGTGAATTAATGAAACCTTTTTTGGATAACAATTGGCAATAGGCAGGAAAGCTGAAGATGCATTTACCCAATGTGCTAAGAACCAGAACCCTGGGTATGTATCTTCGAGGTGCAGAGAACCTCTAACATCTCTGAACAAGAGACTTGTTCAAAACCATCTCTGCAAGTAACACTGTATTTTTCTTAAGGATGTACAATAACAGGTATATACAATAAAATATATAATAGAGGTAAATAAAGTATGGTATGTAATTATATGTTATGTATTATATAATCCAATCATGTATACAGACTGAAGATATAAATGTGATGAGAAACCCAAATTCAGGATGGTGGTTGCCTCTGGGGGTGGGAGGGAAATGGGACTGGGGAAGCATCCACAGGGGGCTTCAAGTCTTTCTGTAACATTCTATTTCTTAGGCTTGTTGGTGAGATTGGGCATATTCATTACATTATTCTTTATGCTTTATGCATTTTCTTAGGTCTGAAGAGTATTATAATATTTAATGATAAATATTGTTTATATAATAAATATTGTTAAACTAATACATAAAAAATAAGAATGGTTGGTAACTTCCAGGGAACATTGCTCTTACCAGCAAGAATAAAAATTAAAGAAAAAATCCAATGCAATTCATTTTTGGTTAGTTTACATAATAATCTTTCTTGGTCAAACTTCTGATGCCCTAAGATAAGGAAGGTATGAATCATTCCTCTGCTAATGTATTTGATGGTTTACTTTTTTATAAGGAATGTTAAGGATACTTTTTTGTGTGTTTTAGTTGTTTCAAGTGCTTTAAAAGAAACATTCAGATAATTATATGTGGTAAAACAATAGTGGAAACAAAAGAACTGATTTCAGTAATTGTATCAGTTAATGTAAGATGAAGCAGTTGACTTACTAAACTTACCTTAAAGAAGCAATTTATAAAAAATGTTATCTGCTCAGTTTGGTCTTCATGGTGTTACAATAAACAGTAAAGAAATATAATAACTGGGGTCCCTGGGTGATTCCAATGGTTAAGCCTCTGCCTTAAGCTCAGGTCATGATCCCAGGCTCCCTGCTCAGTGGGGAGCTGGCTTCTCCCTCTCCCCACTGCTTGTACTCTCACTTGCTATCTCTCAAATAAATTAAATAAATTCTTAAAAAATATATATAATAGCTAATAGGGGCGCCAGGGTGGCTCAGTGGGTTAAAGCCTCTGCCTTCAGCTCAGGTCATGATCCCAGAGTCCTGGAATCGAGCCCCGCATCGGGCTCTCTGCTCAGCAGGGAGCCTGCTTCCTCCTCTCTCTCTGCCTACCTCTCTGCCTACTTGTGATCTCTGTCTGTCAAATAAATAAATAAATCTTTAAAAAAAAAAAAAAAATTTATATATATATATATATATATATATAAAATAGCTAATAATGTTAACTCTACGCCAAAGAACCATTGAGTGTTCACAACAAGCCTGTGAAATAAGTACTATTCTCACTCATCCCCACTGAATAGAGGCCAAAACTGAGGCACAGAGAAGTTAGTAACTTGTGAAAGAACACAGAGCTAGTAAGGGGCACTGAGATTAAACCCAGGCAATCTGGCTCCAGAGTCTGTGCTTTTAACACTACCATGAAGATATAGAAGAAGATATTCTATATTGCAGTATTCATAAAATAAAAATTATTCGAGCAATCTCACTGCCAACATAAGCATAGTGAAAGTTCTGTTTGCTTAACTGACCTTGGCACTGACTCGTCCCTAAGCTCCTGAGAGATTCAGAAATGTCTGTTTTATGGCCATGAACTAAAAAATAGCCTGACTCAAAAAGGCAGGATCCCAAAGTACAGCAGGCACTGAGACACTATGGGAGACACCCTGCGTCCTTTCCCCACAGATCCCAGCCTCCTTCACCCAGAAGGAAATGCACATGCGCAGCAGCTAACCGCGCGGCTGCCCCAGGACCACAGGTGCACGCTGGTCCAGCCTTGCCAGCATTGGTGCTCTACCTGGTCGTGCAGCATGGACTCCAGCACGAGAGCCCACAGGTCCACAAAAGTCGTGGGGTAGCCTTGCTGCGCGCGCAGCTCCAGCTCCTGGTGGTAGCTCACTAGGCGCTCCGGGGAGAAGACCTCCATCTTGCTCTTGACCAGGTGCTCCCTGGCATATTTGATGGGTCCTTCAAGGTCCTTCTGTGACCACTCGGGGTCCCCGTAGAGGTGGGCCATTGTCCTGGGAAAATAAAGGGACAGTATGACAGGAGGCAGAGGCCCCGGATTGGGTCACTGCGACATCTCCTTCCCCCCTCCCACTTCTCCCAAGGTGATGCTCCTGCAGCCAAGGCCCTGCCCATCTGGAAAATGTGTCTCGGGGCTTTCTCTCAGATCAGCGCTGTCCAACTTAAACATAATGTGAGACACAGACATAATCTAAAATTTCCCAGTAACCACATTTTGAAAAAGTAAGAAGAGAGCAATAAAAATTAATTTTAATGGTATTATTTTAATTTGATATACCCCCAAATTCTCACTTCAACATGTAATCAATACAAAAAATTAACATAATTTTTTTTTTTTTCCAAACAAGTCTTCAAAATTCTCTGTGTATTTTTATCTTTATACCACATCTCAATCTGGACTAGCCACATTTCAAGTGGTCCATAACCACAGGACTAGTGGCTACTACATTGTACAGAACAGATCTAGACCCTACACCTATCTTCATGGGCCTGTCCTGAAGCCCTTGCAGACTGCTTACCCACAGCTGTCATCTAAAATCCTCTGAGTTTACTCTCCTTTTACTGCTTCAAGTCACATTTCAGTAAGACACAAAGAAATGAATCTCGAAAAGTGAGAAGTCCCACCTCATCATAGGCAGGGTGGGGTATATAGGAAGGCAATGTTGTCTTTAAGTAAGAGGTTAAGATAGTACCTCTTCATCTCAATTTCTCCATCTATTCTATAGGGACAGTAAAAATTAAAACAAACAAACAAACAAACAAACAAAAAACACCCTAGAGAGTGTTATGAGGATTTAAATGAGATAATCATGTTTAAAGAAAAAAGATCTATTGACTTGGATTTCCTGATACATGTCAGATCAGGTGTTTTACTTGGGCTGCCCCAGGACAATCATATGGAGTAAGAACTACTATTACCCCATTCTGGAGATGAGTCAACTGAGAATCAAGGGAAATCGGTTGCCCAGTAAGGGGTGTTGCAGAGACTCAAACCCCAGCTCCTCCTGAATCAGCTGCCTTAGCGTCTCTGGTAGCATGGAATGGGTGTCTTCCAACCGCTTCTCACAGGAGGACCTCTGTAATACCTACTTCCTCCCTTTTGAGAAAGCCACCTGGCACCCATCGGACTGTAGTGCTCACACCCTCTTGACTTCCCTCTTGACACATAGAGGGGTTCCCCTGGTGTCTGCTCCATTCTCCTCTAGGACCCGATCATCTCTGCTCTTCCAGTCCCCAGGCCCCCTCACCATGTAGAGCCCGAGATGCCGCTGAAGTAGGTGACACAGTCCAGGAGGCCCAGCTTCTGCAGGGCCAACAGGTGGCCGTAGAGAGCGGTCATGGCCCGGGCACCTCCTCCTGTGGCCATAATGCCCACAATGGGGACCTGGACTGACACAGACACAGGCCAGCTTAACCAGGGCCAGGATGGAGGGAAGGGACCTCGGGGCCAGAGCCTGATGCAGTCAGTCTTAGACCAAGAGCAGCCAACGCCTCCCTCTCCCAGGAAGTGACAGCTCTGGGCCCTGGATGGGGCCCGAAAGGGAGTGAGAACCCCACAGCTTACCACCCCCCGCCCTCCCTCACACAGCCACTCTCATCTCTGTTGACTGGAGTGTCTAGAGAGGGCGAGGATCAGGTAATTCCTTAAGGCCAGTCGAAGATACTGCACCCACATTCCCCTGTACTCCCAAACCTCATCTTCCTGTAGGTCTCTGTCCAGCTGCAGGACCTGCTTGAGAGCCTTGGCCACCACCTGCTTCCTCCTGCTCAGGAAGGCTTTCTCCTCTGCACACAGATCGAAGCCCAGGTGCACATCCAGCTCCTTAGGGCTGGGCCAGTAGAGGATCCGAAGGTCAGGGAGGCACTGCATAGCTCAGCCACTGGCTGGCCAAGCCCAGGATAGCTGCCATATTCCTTCCCTGCTCTCAACCCCAAGGGCCACCCATTCCTCAGCACTCCTTGCCTCATGACCACCACACACCGTCCCCCCCAGATATGAATGTCCCTTACCAGCCCTCAGCCTTGAGCTGCAGCCTCACTCCTGGGGTCTGAAATCAAAATGAGAGACTGGATTAGAATATTCTCAACCCTGAGAGGTATGTGGGTATCCCCTGGGGGCCTGGGCTCCCCATCTTTATTCTCACTGGCACTTCCCATCCAGTTGAGGCCACTTACATTTGTAGTAGGAATGTGAAAGGTCACCTCCTTTCCTACGGCCAAGGACCTCAGGGGCACAGTGAGATGCCAAGCTGACTTGTCTGAACTCCAGCTGTTACTTGCAGAGCTCTGGAAGGAAATATGCATTCATTCAACCAATCCTTACTGAGTATCTAGACAGATGGACACAGTCCCTCTCTAATAATATAATCACAATATTTACAGTTATTATAATTATACCACTTATAATGACTAATTATTAAAATACTTGCTGACATTTTTTGTTCTGAGTTGTGTATATGAATTGATAACAAAATAGGTAATGAACAGATGTTAGCAAATGTTATACAGGAGAAAAAATGTGGTAAAGGAAGTCCTAAGCAGTGTGATATGAAAAAATAACCAAAGGTGTGGTGTGTGGGGTCTATTTAAGATGGGGAGTCAAGGAGAGCCCCTCTTGGCTGAGATCCAAAGGAGGAGGAAGTGGAGGAAGAAGAGGAGGAGGAGGAAGAGCAGGCAGCCTTGGAAGCAGCCAGAGGAGAACCCCGAAGGCCCCTGGTGTGTTGGGAAAGCAAGAAGAGACATATAGGCTGGAGCATCATGAAAGAGGGGGAGCACAGAACAAAGTGAGGCGGCAGAGCTGGGCAAGGGCCAGGCCATGCAGGGCCTTGGAGGCACAGAGATGGGGTTTTCTTCTAAGAGCATCGAGGCAGATGCCACCGAAAAGTTCAAACAAAGTCTGACAAGGCAGGGCAGTCCCCCCACCCACTCCAGGCTCCTGGTCATTCTCCCTATCTGCCAAGAGCTTGGTGCCTCTCTGGGGGAGGCTGGCGAGGCCACAGGGGCCTGGCATTGGCCTAAGAGGGGACTGCAGCAGCTGGAGCTGGCCCAGGGCAGGGAGAGCTGCAAAGCCAGGACCCACCCTCAGACGCGCACTCAGTTTTCCCTCCTGGGCTGCCATGTAATGGAAGCGGAAGGCAGAGGCTGGACCCAGCACGGATGTCTGCGTGTCTTCATAGGACCCCTTCAGCACCAGCTCCAGCTCCAGCTTGCCCTGGTCTAGGCAGAGAGTGGGCAGACTAGCATGAGGGGAACAAGAGCCAGGAATCCAAGCAGGGACCCCAGGAAACTGGCAGTATTGCTTGGACGTGGGCGAGACCTGGGAGTTTGGACCATGAGAGCCAGGATTCTGGAATGGGCTCTCCCCAGCCCACTGGGCCCCCAGCCCCCATGGGACTCCCACTTCCTGCAACACACCCTCCCCCAGGTCAGGGAGACCCTTGAGTCCACACGAGAACCTGTCGCCCTCGTGCTGTGTGAGCAAGAAGAAAGAGGGCCTGCACAGGTGTCCCAGCCACTCCATCTAGCACTGAGTAGGCCTCACCCGTGACTGTGGTGGTGCTCCCAGCATGGTCCAGACAGACATCCAGGCAGGACAGCTCTCGGGCCTGGGGCAGATCACATCGTGGGCCTGGGGCTCAGCAGGGAAGGCTGAGGTCCCCTCAACCTCACCCCCTGAGCCCCACTGTCCCAAATCCACCACACACTAAACAGGAAGTGGGACCAGAGTGGGACCGGAAGGAGAACTGCCACCCCCCTCCTCTGATTCTGGAGCAGCCGGGGGGGGAGCCCCACCTCCGCCCAGTGCACCCCCCAGCTTTCAAAGATCTGCTGAACTTGGGGGATCTCTGAAGGCTGCCCGACCCCCAGGCACCATTCTTTCCTCTCCGTGTTTCTCTGCAGGCTCAGCCTGGAGAGTGCCTTCTCCCACAACTGCTCCCAAACAGTAGCACACAAACCACTGGCCTACAGGATGATGGACCAATGTCCCAGCTGTCCTCCAGCTGACCAGCTTGCCAAAGGAGTCCACTGCATTCTCTGTCATGCCTGTCACCTGATGCCCACAGCCCACCCAGCTCCTGACTGACTCTCTCCCTCAGACTGGCTGAGTTTACCTGCCCACCACCGCTCTCCAGCACCTCAGATAAAAAGCAGCTGCCACAGGTATGACGATTTTAACGTGCATTTGTAAAAGTAACACTAGCCCATCAAGCAGGTCCTGGTATGACCCTGAGGGTAGAGGCCTCCTTCCTTCGCATTAGGCCCTGCTGCCAGGTCATGCCTGTGTTACAGGCTGGCGACCTTTGAGTGGAAAGCTTCTAGTCCATTGTTTACCACCTGTTCCTGTTGCTGTGAACTTGTTGTGAGCTTGCACTGTTTCAGAAGAGCTGATCGAGACCCTCCACTGTCTCAAGGAGGAGCCGATTGACCCCCGACTCTGTCCCAGAGCCCCTGGCTGGAAGTGCAGTGCTTTGGAAACTTCCTCTGGGCCTCTGCTATGCAGTGCTAACACCCCAGCTGGGCATGGCTGGCCTGTCGCCCACCATCTTTTGAGGCTAAGAGCTAGGAGTCCATCATAGGTAATGAAACCCTGTCGGGAGCACCTACAATTCGCCCCGAGCCTCCCTCAGCCATCCAATCTTGGGCCCAAATCTACCCCCAGCAGAATCTCGGTCTCCCTTTCTCCATGTTCTCTTAAGGCCCTGGCCCTTCCCAGCCCCCAACCCCTGACCACAGCCCCAGGGGAACCACCAAGGTGGGTGGCCCAGGGTGGTCTTACCACAGTGCCCTGTCTCTGCCTGTCCCTTTGGCAACCCCAACCTCAGTGTTGGTTCTGGGGCCCCTCCCTCAGCTCCCCCTCACAAGCCTGGGGAGGGTGGGTTACCACAAGGACGTTGTTGGTGATGAGGTTTTCTGGAGAGTCTGACCTGGAAAAATCAGAATATCCAGAGCTCAGCCTGACAAATGCAAAAGCTCCCTATACTGAGCTGCCCCTCACAGCACAGTCTCAAGCCCCCATGGGGCCTCCCTGGGTGATGCCGAGGGACCCTAAGTCCTGGATACCACTCAGGGGGAGGGAGGGGCTTCTGAAGATTGCCATGTGGGAGAGAGAGGGAGAGTGTGGACAAGGAAGCAGTGACCTTCCTCTCCTCATTGCTCTAAGAGGACCCCTCCCCTCCCACCCAGACTGGCAGGGGTGGGGGCAGGAGGGACAGAGAATCTGGGTCAAAAACATTTCCCTATATAAAGCCTGGGTCCTGAGGCACTCCCTGGGCTGTGTGATTATTACTCACGTTTTTTCCAGCTTGAACTCCACGTCCAGCTCCTCCTGTCCCTGAAATCAATGATGAGCAAGTCGTGAACATTTATACATCTTTAGAGGTGACATAGTTCTTTGACCATGCATTGTCTCATCTCGAGCAGTAGCTCAGGGAGGCGCAATTACTACACTTCTTCCCACTTTACAGATGTGGGAATTGAGAATTGGGGGAAAGAGGGGCTGCCTACCCAAGTTAGCCACAGCTGATGAGTCTGAAGAGAACAGGCCTCTCTCCCTGGCAGGGCTGAAGGAGGACATGAGGAGAACAAGCCAAAAGAGGCTTAAGGATGCCCTAGTCCTCTTGAGAGGGACCTGACCCCAGAAACCCGCCCTCCCATTCCCCAGCCTTCCCCTGCTGGAGAAGAAGCAGAGACCTTCATAAAGCAGGCCTTGGGCACCACAGGCAAGCAGTGAGCAGGAGTGACGGAGTGCCCCCTCCCCCAACTGCCCCAAGGGTTAGTTACGCAGGTTTTGATTGATATCAGTAAGTTCACCACCACCAGAAACCTCCCTCCCGTGACTAAAATCTCTGCAATGAGTGATTCAGTCTGCAACAGTCAGTTAAGCCTTCTCCTTTCCTACTACAATATAAATATCTCTGGGAGGGGCTTCCCTCTTTTGTGAACACATTCAACACAGCAGCATTCCAGCAGAAGGGAGAAGCTGGGGAACTTCCTCAGCCTGGAGGGCAGAGAGGCGGGGCGCAGAGGGGTGGGACTCCCCACTCACCTGGGGACGCAGGGAGAAGGTCTTCCGGAGCAGCTGGCCTGGGAGGATTTCTGAGACGTCATAGAGAACCCTGAAGCAGGCATCGTCCTCTGTGACTGAGTCCTCATCATAGACATTTAGCTCCAGAACATTCTAGGGACCCGAGAACAGCAACTTAGCACATTATTTACTCATTACTATACTTCATACCTGTTGAGCCCTTGCTTGATGCCCAGGGTCGGAAAAGATTATTATGCCTCCATACCTTGTACTTCAAAATAAAAATAATAGTAAAAATTAAAAGCATTAAAAGGAAATCCAGCAAAGTTCCTCATCTTCCCCTGCTAATTTTTGTTTTTATAGAAAATAAAATTCTTTCAATGTTTCCCCACCACTGCACACTTTCCCCCTTTGCTGCCCCCAAGGCACCATATGTACCAGGCAGTGTTTTAGGAGTCTTCCACGCTTTATCTCATTTGACCTCAACAACCCCCTTAGGAAGGGATTCTTACTGCCTCGGTTCCACAGATGGGCTTAGAGAGGACCAGCAACTTGCCAGAGATCAGGCTCTCAGACACAGGGTGGGTCACACGTTCTTTTCCACACAGCACACTTGGCTGGGAACAAAGACACTCCTCCTCCCCAGTGTCTCAGACTGAGCCCTGGAGGAAAAGTGTGCTCTGATAGGAGGATACAGCCTGTCCTTAGGTGGGTGGTCCGGGCCTTTACCTTGACCTGACTCTGGATTAGGAAACTGAAGGTCTCATTCCATACAGGATGACTGGAGTTGGTGATTGTTTTGGTCTTGAACTTTGTTCCAGGGACGGTTGGCAGCTCTAGGGTCACATAGGGGTCTGCCTCACTCACTGCCAACGTTAAGAGAACAGAGTAAGAGAGAATTCCTTACACTCCTCTCCAGGGGCCTCACCATGGTTCCTACCATGACCTTGGCGGCCACTGCGGGCAGCCCATCCCAGCCCCCAAGTTCCCACCTGGGCCTTTCCCACAGGGCCTGGTCATCTCTACACCCTTGGAGCCTAGGAAACTCACACAGGTCAGTCCAGCCCAGGTTCCGTGCCTCCAGGACCCTCACCGTGAGCCTCCAGCAGGCAGAGGCCTTCCCCTAGAGGGAGAGAACAGACTGCTCAGTCCCTCCTGCTCGGTCCCCAACCCCACCCCCTCTGTGCTGAGGTTTCTCCTGACACACTCAGTGATGCTGCCAGGCATTCTGGGACCAAACAGTTTTCGCCCACCACTGCCCTTGGGGCTGTGGTCCTGGGCTTTCTGGGCAGCAGTAAGGGCATGGAAGACCAACCGGGGGTGGAATATGTGGGACTCCTTACCCTCCGGGGACAGAATTGCTTCTGAGCTTCTGTGTGCACTCCAGGACAGGGGAAGGACAGAGGCAGCCCAGACTCCCCCTCATCCCCGAGGCCACAGCCTGTGTGGGCTACAAAGTGTCCCCACTTGTTCCTTTCCAGCCAGTCACCATATCTAATTTGAGCATCGTTGCCCATTTCTCTCTCTGGTCACCAAGAGCCTCTCAACCTCAGAAAGCCCACTGTCCCCTAGCAGGGTATTTTTCCCAGGGTGAAGCCCCATTTCTCATCACCTCTAAAACCATCACTAACACAGAGCATCACAGGATAGGCTGTGACAATAGATACAATGATGGGTCATTACTCGGGGAGGTTGAGTGGAGTAGGCAAGGGGATATCTGGATCTAAACCTTGGTCCTCTGCTTACTTGCCATGTGACCCTGGACAAGTCACTAAACCTCTTAGAGCCTTCATTTCCTCATAAATAGTGGGACTAATTAATAGAGGCTAAATGTGTTAATGTCTGCAGAATGCTTAGCAAAAAAGTAAGCAGTTTCTAGATAATTATTATTTATTACTATTTATTAAGGGCTTGTTCTGTTTCTAGGTGCTGTACTAAGCAGATTATGTATTCCAAATCGATTTATCCTCTTGACTCTCCTAAGAGAGTACTCTCATTTCCTCCCATTTTACAGATGAGAGAACTGAGGCTTAGAAAGGTTGCTGTAGGTCACAGAGTTAGCAAGTGACCTAGATAGGATTCAAGCCCAGGTCTTCAAGATCAGAGCTCACACCTCCCGTACTGTTCTATCTCCCCAGGACTTTGTTCCTTTGTAAAAGCATGCAACTTTCCCCCACCGCCCTCTGGATATCTAAACAGTAGAATTTCATAGATTTGTCCTAGACCAATACAGATATTGAACTAACTAACTAATAGGATTCTCCTGAGGGCATTGGGTCTTCCCCTCCCCTGTTGAAATGTCCTGCCTTAATTGATGACTGACCCTGAAAATTGTGAAGGGCTTCTCCAGCAGGGATTCCCCGCACCCCTCCCCAGCCCCCTGCCCCTTCCCATAGACTCCTGGGAGTACCTCCCTGCGGGGAGTCTCAGCCAGTGTTTCTCCCTATGCAGGGACCCCAGGGCATCCTCCAGCCTCCTCTCTTTGGAGAGGCTCGGTGCTGGCCCCTGCCCATCACCGGAGATATGACCCAAGCGAATCTGATGTGGCTGGAGTTGCCCATACAGGAGTCCAACCATGGGATCTTCACCAGCAGAAGGAAAATGAGCAAGCTGCCTTTCCCCCTGCGGGCCCCCAGCAACCCGCTGTGTTAGGGAGGTTGTAGAGAGGAGGAGTGGACACTTCAGGCTCAGCCTCAGGCCCTGTATCTCCTGAGTCGTGCTGAGCCGATGCTCCCGGGTCTTGCAGCAGGCAAGTCCCAGAGCAAGTCCGGATGCCTGGCCTGGCCTGCCCGCCCTGCTCCTGCTGCTGGGACAGGCTCCAGGCCCCTGTTCCAGCAGGAAAGAGGCTGGGCGAGGCCACTGCTGAGGCTGCCCCGGGAGTCGACTTGAAGGTTGGGTGTTGAGGGTCCGATCTCGGGGATTCAACCATTCCCAACAGCATCTGCTGGGGCTACGTGCTTTCCAGGCATGTGGGCAGACTCAAGCCCCCAGAGTCGCTGCACCTTGGGCTTCAGTTTTGCCCCTGGGCTGGGTCTAGAGCAGGCAGAGGAAAAGGATGCCCAGCCTTCTCCAGGGAGATGAGGATGAACACAGGTACACAGAAACCTCCAGGGCTGGGTTCTGGGGCTCCAGCTGCTGATGGGAGGAGCAGATGGAGCCCGAGCTGTCCAGCCCCTCCACCGCCCGGCTCCTGCAGCCTTGGGGTCTTTCCAGACTGGCATCTGGGCATTTTCATCAGTGTCCACTTGTTTTGGGGGGGAAGTCTTCTAGATCTCAGGCTGACAGGGGCTGGGGCAGGAGGTGTTGTCCTTCAATGAAGGGGTCCCTCTCTATGTTTCCCAGGATGGCCTGGTACCTGACTTGAGCCAGGCAAGTTTTCTCCAGGAGCACCCGTCTGGATCTACTTGGCTGGATCTGACTCGGGCCTGGGTCTCAGGGCCAAGGCTCCAGAAGCCTGGCAAAGTCTGAGAATGAGGCAAATGCCTCAGGATGGTGAGCTTGGCACACTTAGCCTCTTTCATGGCAGCGGCACCAGGGAAGACCCAAAGAGACAGTCCCTCTGGCCCTGGTCCACAGCACAGGATGAGAAATCTGCCTGAGAGAAGCACGTGAAAGGAGTGGGCTAGCAGTCTATAGATCTCTTTGGCCTGGTGGCAACCTCTTCTCTTGGCCCAGTGAGTAACTGGCAGTGGATGGGGACTTGGCCTGGCAAAGCTCTGGGGACACACAGGGTGGTTTCTTGGCCCCTGCCAGTTCAGGAGGCCCACTACCTGCAGAGGTGAACTATGGGCCTGGTGGGGTGTCCTCTTGTGACACGCAGCCACTGTGTTCTCTGAGGCGGTATGCAAGCTTTGGCAGGGAGGAGGGTAAGGACCTCTAAGGGGATCACTCACAGTGATCAGAGGGAGAAGGTTCTGTTCTTCCAGGCCCTCCCTTCTATGGATGCCGATCATCCATCCACCCCCTCCCCCACTCCCCATTTCCAAGCACAGACTCTCTTACCCTTTGCCTCCCGCCCTTGGCCCCTGCCTGGGCAGAGACCCCAGCCCTGGGAGCCAGGCCTTCCCCTGAGGCCAGAATCACCTTGGTTTTCACTGAGTCAGGCTTCTCAGAATGCACCCCGGCCCCAGGTCCTGCCCTGAGTGATACCCATGAGCTTGGCAACACTGTTACCTGGTGAGGATGGCCAGGGGGTCCCCTAGTTGTCAGTCTTTCCATACCAACCCTTCTGGCTCCACTTCAGATCCAGCTCCTGCCAAGAGGCCAGCTCCCTGGACGGCTGTCAGCAACTATGCTAATGGGATGGGGCCACGAATCTGCCCGCCTCTGAGGAGCCGCAATCCTATAAACAGGTTGGGCCTCCACCCCTGGGTCACTCCCTTAGCCTAGCATCTTCCCCTCTTCCCCAAGAGGCTGGGCCAACCAGCATCTCCAGAAACCTCTGGCAGGGCTCCAGGACCCACAGATGGAGCACCCCTTTCAGACTGCAGATGCCCCAAGGAGGGGAGCAAGTCCTAGGAGCAGTAGTGGGAAGCTGGTTCCCCTGAGGCTGAAGGTCTGGCACAGGGTAGGGGCAGAACTGTGGAAACCCTGCAGCCCAGCCCCAGCCTGAGCCAGGCAAGCCTCTTAGGGCTTGCTGAGGGCTGAGCATATGGGAGCGGACGAGAGAGACCAGACCTCCTTGGCAGCTCTCTGCAGCCAGGATCCTGGTTATCGTAATAAAGGCGATCAGAGTGGCAGGCACTGAGCAGAATTCAGAGTGCTACAGGGGGGCTGTGGATTCTGGTTCTAAGCCCCTCACCCTCAGCTTTACCCTCTCCCCTTCCCTTTGGCTGATCCTAGGAGTTTAGAAGATTTCCTTTAGACTCAATTGGCAAGCATTCTAATATAGGTAAGAGAGACCAATCAGGACGCTCTTAGACTATGAATATTACAGAAGAAAACTTGGTGAAGTTACCTGTTTAAACTATTCAGTGTCCGCAGCAACACTAAGTGTTCTCCTAAAATGACATGAATTCAGTTATTTCGTTGTCAATCCACTATGTAATTGAACGACAGGATTTATTTTGCAAGGCAGATGAAACGGAATTAATGTTAACTTAATACAAATGGATCTAAAAAGTATTATTACAGGGGTACCTGGGTGGCTCAGTCAGTTGGGCATCTGCCTTTGGCTCAAGTCATGATCCTGGGGTCCTGGGATCAAGTCCCGTGTTGGGCTTCCTGCTCAGTAGAGAGTCTGCTTCTCCCTTTCTCTCTCCCTCTGCCTCTCCCACTGCTTGCGCTTGCTTGCTCTCTTGGAAATAAATACGATCTTAAAAAAAAAAAAAAACTAAAATAAAAAGTATTATTACAGAATTGGCCAAAAAAAGAAAATTACTAATAGTCTATGAAAAATGTGAAAAATAACTGAACGGGAAATATTTCTAGTTTGCATAAGCCTGATGTCTAATCTAATGAAAAAGTAAACGTAAAAGGTAGAAAACTATGAAGAACAACTTCTTCCAAAATGGGTCACGCATGAAGCAATTCACGAATTCACACGGCTTGTGAGTGGCCGAGCCCAGGGTTATGTCCTCTGGAGTCAAAGTTTGTGTCCCCTTCCCCAGTCTGGGCTTAGCCTAGCCTGGAGCTTGCCCATCCTCTAGAGCCATCCCTGGACTGTAGGAGTCCTGAGAAGTACATCTCACTGAGGAGTGAATTAACGTCTCCCTGAAGTGATGTGAACTTTATCTGGGACCACCAGATAGTCAGGGGCGGGGGGGAGCTGAAGAGGCAGGCTGCAGCATCACCTTCTAAGAGGTAACCCCCAGTGCCAGCAGGGCCAGGCACCCGCCCCCACCATTCCCAGAGGACTGGGGCCCAGGGCTCAGCTGGTCGGGCTCAGAGGAGAGCTTGGTACTCAGTTTCCCCATCTGTGTGACGGTGGGGTTGATGCTAAGCCTGGTAAAAACCATGACATTCCCGACTCAGAGATTCTTAATTTGGGGCTGGGGCCCTTGGATGGGATTTGGGGCACTCTCAATTGTTCTGGAAATTATATATGGAATGATGTGGGTAGGTATGTATGTGAATGCTTCTGGAAAAAGGGTCTAGAGCAGCACGGTCGAGTAGGAATGTCATGCAAGCCACATATGTCATACTAAATTTTCTACTAGCCACATTTTAAAGAAGTAAAAAGATATAGAAGAAACTAATTTTAATAATGCCTTTATTGAGCCCCAAATCTAAGGTATTATCAATTCAACGTGTAAGCAACATATGACATTATTCAGAAGATCTTTTACATTTCTTTCATACTAAGTCTTCAAAATCCACTGTGTGTTTTACACTTAAAGCTTATCTTTTTGTTCCCATTTCCTAGACTGTGCTTTTCACCCCTATCACTTATTTATTTTATAACTGGAAGTTCATACCTCTTAATACCCTTCACCTATTTTGCCCCTCCCCCAGTCCCCCAACAGAGAGTTTGCTGTCTTTATGATTTTGTTCTGTTTTTGTTTGTTCATTCATCTGTTTTGTTTCTTAAATTCCACATGTAAGTGAGATCACATGGTATCCATCTTTTTCTGATTTATTTTCCTTTACATAATGTCCTCTAAGTCCATCTATCTGATTTCCCAAATGATAAGATTTCATCCTCTTTTACGGTTGGGTAATATTCCATTGTATGTATGTATACCACAACTTCTTCACCTATTGTCTGTGGATGGACATTTCAGTTGATTCCATACTTGGCTATTGTAAATGATGCTGCAAAAAAACACAAGTGGGCATGTATCTTTTTAATTAGCATTTTCATTTTCTTCAGTTAAATACCCCAAAGTGGGATTACTAGATTATATGGTAGTTCCATTTTAATTTTGTGAGGAAACTGCATACTGTCTTCCAGTGGCTGTACCAGTTTGCCTTCCTAACAACAGGGCACGAGCATTCCTTTTCTCCACATCCTCGTCAGAACTTGTTATCTCCTGTCTTTTTGATACTAGCCATTCTGACAGATGAGAGGTGATATCTCATTGTGATTTTGATTTGCATTTCCCTGATGATGAGTGACGTTGAGTATGTTTTCATGTGTCTGTTGGCCATCTGGATGTCTTCTTTGGAGAAGTGCCTGTTCAAGTTCTCTGCCCCTGTTTAAACTGAACTGTTTGTGTTTCTGGTGTTGAGTTGTATTTGTTCTGTGTCTATATTGGATATTAGCCTCTTATCAGATATATCATTTGCAAGTATCTTCTCTCATTCAGTTTTGTTGATTGTTTCCTCCACTGTGCAAAAGTTTTTAGTTCAGTGTCATCCCAATAATTTAGTTTTGCTTTTATTGCCCTTGCTGGAGGAAACAGATTCCAAAAAATAGTGTAAAAGCCAATATCCAAGAGTTTATTGCCTGCATTTTCTTTTAGGAGTTTCATGATTTTGGGTCTCACATTAGGTCTTTAATCCATTAGAGTTGATTTTTGTGTCAGAAAGTGGGCCAGGGTCTCTTTTGTGCGTAGCTTTCCAGTTTTCCCAGCACTTACAACATATCTTAATTCAGAATAGCTACATTTCAAATGTAATAGAGTGGTCATAGGTAGCTAGTGGCTACCTTATTGGAGCAGGGTTATGGAGGTGCCACAGAATCCGGCAAGGACAAGAGGAAATGAATAATGTGCCAAGACTTAGAATTTTATTTGGTTCACACTCAAGTGGGAAAGGGGAAGGACCAGGAAAGCAAGGGAGCAAAGTTGTTGGTGTAAGTCTTTCTGATTCCCCCATCCCCAAGCCTCCCTGCAAAGGCTGTGATTAAGAAGCAGAGACTGGGAGAGATGGTCCAAGAAGGACAAAGGCCAGGGCAAGAGGACAGAAGAGAGGCAAAGAGTATTTGGGGGTGGTCATTCTGAAGCAGGGGCAGCAGGTATAGCAGGGTTTGGCTAAGCCCACGTGTTCCTCACTCAGGCCAATGGGATCCTCAGGGGCAGGGCATGTCTGCTGAGCATATCAGGGCAGGCCCCGCCCCAGCTGCCAAGATGGATGAGAGCTTGGACACCTCCATTTTCCATTCTGTCACCCTTTCCCTGGCTTTCCCCCTTCCTTCCACTCTCTCCTCTCAGAGTTTGCTCTACACTCACGGTAATTGGACATCTATTTTCTTCATTCTGCGTTCACAGACCCTTTAAATTTCTCATATCTCCTCTGTAGAAGCAGCTCTTTCTCCACGCTTAGCCCCCATGGTCTGGGTAGTCTTATTCTGTCTCTTGCCACAGGAATGCAACGTGTGGTGCACAGTTCACTGGACTCGTGACTCAAGCTGTCACAAAGGAAATCCTGGTACGTGAAATACTGAATGAGGTGCTTTGTCATTCCTGCCAGGTAAGCACCTGACAGGATATGAAGGGGAGCCACTGATGGTAGACATCTTGCTGTCACAAGGGGAAGACTGTTCAAAAATGGAGCCAACAATAATAGTTGACACTTAAGCAACTCTTACTCTAGGCAGGCAGAGGTGGGTTTACTGTGAAGGTAATGTTGAGTAAGCTTCTCGCACATGCCCTTCCAAGGCTCTGAGAAGACCTTAGCCATAGGTTCTCATGCTCGCTCATAGGGGTTAGTAAAATTTGCAAAAGTAAGCTTTTTTTTTTTTTAAAGATTTTATTTATTTATTTGACAGAGAGATCACAAGTAGGCAGAGAGGCAGGCAGAGAGAGAGGTGGAGGCAGGCTCCCTGCGGAGCAGAGAACCCGATTCGGGGCTCGACCCCAGGACCCTGGGATCATGACCTGAGCTGAAGGCAGAGGCTTAACCCACTGAGCCACCCAGGCGCTCCAAAAGTAAGCTTTTTAAATTACAATGGGTAGAGACCCCTGTCTTCACATTCTTTCATGTCTTCTGTTAGCACTGATGTGACTGTATTTTTAGGGTCTGGCTAAGGAGAAGGTGAATTGGAGAGCCGATTAATTTTTATTTATTGGGACACAGTTATATGGTTTGCAGTCAGTTTCATGTATACTGAAGTTGCTGCTAGCCTTTGTGACTTAGGAACAGCTTCCAAAAAGACTCCTATCTCCCACTGTGCCAACTCCTCTGGCAATGTGGTACAGAGGTAGGAGACCAGAGGTTGTCCTGAGGTATGAGAAGGATAAGGTGGAGGAAGACAAACAAGGTCTGAAATATATGAAGCCAGAAACTAGACTGTGGAAAGTTTGTCCAATCAAACACATAAAGCCCTAGATAAAAGATTTAGTTTTCACTGACACCTGATGAAAATAGAAGTCTCTCCTAAAGAAAATGTTTTCAATGTCTGCAATGTCTTTTTTCTTTTATTTGATGGGAATCTGAAGAGATGGAAGTTACCATATTCCTGTGCTATAAGTAACTAGCAGATCCATAGTACTCAGATATGAGAGAACCTTGAGAGATGTGGCAGATTAATTTTTTTAAAAAGAGGGTTGCAACAACATCTCCTATCCTTCTTGCTCTTCCAAAACCTTGCAACTCCCTCCACAAGAAGGGAGTGGGTGCAAATTCCCCTCCTCTTGAATCTGGGGTGTGCAGACTATCTCTGATCGGATCTGAGGGACTCATACTGCTTGACTCCAAGTTTAGGTCATAAAATGTGATGCAGTTCCTCTGGCTAAAAGCTGTGGAAGACACCAAAGTCCCCCTGTGGTTGCCCCACGGTGAAGAAACCAACTGCTGTGGAGAGGCCATGAGTTGGGGCTGGACTCGCCAGCACTGTCTCCAGATCCTCTCAGCCCAGCTCCACGCTGGGGACGAATGAGCCTTCAAATGGATCCAGCCCAACTGTTGAGTCACCCCCAGCCTGTACCCTTTTTGAATTTCTGACCTACAGAACCTATAAGCCTAATAAAGTGGTTGCTGTTTATGCCATTAGGTTTGGGGGTGGGGGCTTGTTACAGAGCCATGGTCACTAAACCAGAGGTTTTCCCAAATTTGCAAACAATCCTAAAGTTTGATGTGACAATACCAAAGAAGAGTAGTGAAGCAGAAACAAACTACTGATAATTAACTATATGACCAACAATTTTTTTTAAGTTGGTATTTAAGTTCTGCTAGTTAACATACAGCACAATATTATTTTCAGGTGTGTGATGTAGTCATTCCACACTTCCGCAAAACACCCAGTGCTCCTCACAACAAGGATACTTCTTTATTCCCACCACCTATTTTACCCATCCCCACACCCTATGGTCAACAATTCTTAAAAATCTTCAATCAACCGAGCTAGAGAGAAGATTGCTTTCTATTTGTTCTAAAGAAAATGATATTATAAAATCAATGCTGAACAAAGAGAATAAAAGAATATGCAACCAAACAGAGAAAGGAAAGGTACAGAGTTTAATTAATGGCAATTAATTAGATTAAATAGTACATTACTTTAAAAATTTTGTGATGCCTTGGCACTTATCAGCCTTTTAAAATTTGTATTTTTGTGTGATTTCTTTTATCATTCCTAATAAATACTTTCATACCTAATTTTGTATCAGCTTCAGGCTCCATGGAACATGGATCTAAGCCATATATCACACCATTCAAAGCACTTTATATATATAACATTTATTCATCCCCCAAAACTCAATGAGGCAGGTGTTATTATTACCCTCACTTTACAAATTAGAGAACTGAGGCAGAAATTGTTTGAGGGACTGTCCTCAGGTCTCCCTGAGGATCTAGTCCAGAGGCAATGTTCTTAACCACCACTTGCAAGATGGTCTCTCTCCCTCAGAAGTATAGGCAAGGGGGATCATGAGAGAGTCCCTGGATCCAGCTTTGCCTGAAGGAGTAGACCTAGTTCTAGGATTTTCATTTGGGTCTCAGCTCCTCCCTCACCCACCTTAACTCCAGGAAAGAAGGATTCAGTTACTCCTCTCCTTTACCTTCCCCTAGAAAAGTACTTGATGACAGTATTATGGTGGAGAGGGGGTACCTGATGGGATGGAGGAGGAGACAGAGCTGATGCCCAGCTGAGTCTCAGTTCTAGGCAAAAGTCCTCAAGCGGGTGGTGAGACAGAGGCCAAGATCTATCGTGTGAAGCAGGGATGACACATGCTTCAGCATTCAGCACTAATTAACATGTCAAGATCAAGGCCCAGGCAGGTCTGCTCTCTTACCTCATGAGGAAGTGATTATTCATTCTGTTGACAAAAGAGAAAGGACCATTTCCTATCCAGGACTGCTCAGGACCAAGCAGGAAAGAAGCACTGGTCCTTCTCATTCTAGGGCTATCGGAACAGATAGCCTTTCTCTAAGCAATGGACCCAGCCAATCCACTCATTCATCCAGCAGGTATTTATTGAGTATCTACCATGTCCCAGAGAGAGGGAGAGCCAGGGGAGTAAAAAAGGCTGATCCCCACCTAAGGAAGCTTCTGTCAGGTGTAAATCTGTCTTCCACACCATGTCTGTCAGCCAATGGAACACATCAGTGTCTCAGAACCTGGGACATTACATTGCAAGTTCTGGAGTGCTGGGGGCGGTACCTGACCCAGAAGAGAGCCTCAGGAATTTTGAAATAAAGAGCCGTGGAAGAGCTATAAACAAACATTATTCAGCTAATTAATTTGTCTGGAGGCAGTCGTAGCATGAGCTTCAGGTTGAGTTAAGAAATAAGAGCATGTCTCAAGAACCACTGATGTAACTGGGCTAACCTCCTTGTAAGACTCTTTTGCCTCCCCTGCTTGGCTTCCTCTATCTCTGGGGGGCTTAGCCTGCCCCCCCATTCTGCCCTATTGGTCTTTTCCTCTCAGATTCCTCTTTTCTGTCTTTTTTAAAAATTAAAGATTTTATTTATTTATTTGAGATAGAGAGAGAGAGAGCATGAAGGGGGTTGGGTGGGCAGGAAGGGAGAAGCAGGCGTCCTGCCCAGCAGGGAGCCCGATGCAGGGCTGGATCCTTGGACCAATCCCCGGACCCCAGGATCATGACCTGAGCCAAAGGCAGATGCTTAACAACTGAGCCACTCAGCGCCCCTGAGTTAACATTTAAAAGTACTTTGAATAGTGCCTGATGTACAGCTAACACTCAGTAGATATTAGCTATTATTATAAGCTATTATCCAGGAATCACCATAAATCTGGAGGACAAATAAATATATTCATCCTAGATACATTGTAGTGTAACTGCAGAACACCAAAGATAAAGGAAAAAAGTACTGAAAGCTTTCAGGAAAAAGAGACAAGATCTGAAAAACAAACAAACAAACAAAAACAAAAAACAAAACAAACAAACAAACAAAAAAACCAAAAAACCCCCCCAGACAATTAGGTTACAGTGGGCTTCTCAATAGCTATAATAGAAGCCAGAAGAATGTAAAATATCTTCAAAAGTCAGAGATACAAACTACCAAATCAGAATTTTAACACAGCCAAACTATTTTGTAGGATTGAGTGTATAATGAAGAAGAACTTCCCAGATCGACAACAACTGAAAATCTATCAACAACAGCCCTCACCAAGAATGTCTAAAGAATCACTCCAGGAAGAAGGAAATAGAACAAAGGATGACATGAAAGAAGTATTGATGGGAAAATAAGTTAGTAAGCATATGGTAAACCAAAATATTGACTACACAAATAATAATCATGATGATGACTACTATGGGGAATAAAAAAAAAAAAAGAAGGAAGGAAATTACAAAGCAATGACAAGTGAAACAAAAGTTGTGACTGGAGCTGAAGAATTCTGAAGACATGGTATTGTGAAGGAGAGTGAAAAAATGGATCAGCTTTGGGGCACCTGGGTGGCTCAGTCAGTTAAGTATCTGCCTTCAACTCAGGTCATGATCTCAGGGTCCTGGAATTGAACCCTGTGTCAGGCTCCCTGCTCAGTGGGGAAACTGCTTCTCCCTCTCCCACTCCCCCTGCTTGTGTCCCCTCTCTCACTGTCTCTCTCTCTCTGTCAAATAAATAAATAAACAAACAAATAAAATCTTTAAAAAAAAAGATCAACTTTAAACCTTGTTCATTTAAACAGGTTAAACAGGTAAACATGTAAACAGGTTAAAATTTCAGGATCCCTATAAAAAGAATAAAAGCAGAACATATAAATCCCAAAATAATGGAGGGGGAGGGAAGAAGCAAAAAGAATTCAGAAAGAAAAAAACTGAGAAAAAGCAGAGTGAATAGAGGGCACGAAATAAGAAGTAATGAATCCAATCATCTCAATAATCATAATAAATGTTACTGGACAAAATTTGGAACACCTGGGTGGCTCAGTTGGCTAAGCGACGGCCTTCTGCTTATGATCTTGGAGTCCCAGGATCGAGTCCCACGTTAGGCTCCCTGCTCAGTGGGGAATCTGCTTCTCCTTCTGACCCTCTTCCTTCTCGTGGTCTCTCTCTCTCATTTTCTCTCTCTCTCAAATGAATAAATAAAATCTTTAAAAAAATGTTACTGGACTATATTCGTCAGTTTAAAAACATAAATTTACTTTTCTATATGATTGAAGTTGATCACAATAAAACATTTTTAAAAGGGAGATTGTCAGTCTACAGTTTCTAAGAAAAAAACCCCACCTATAGCTGTTTTAAAGGGTACACTTTGGAAAACAGTGTGGAGAGTCCTTAAGAAATTAAATATAGAGCTACCCTATGACCCTGCAATTGCACAACTGGGTATTTACCCCAAAGATACAGATGTAGTGAAAAGAAGGGCCATCCATACCCCAACGTTCATAGCAGCAATGGCCACAGTGGCCAAACTGTGGAAAGAACCAAGATGTCCCTCAACAGACGAGTGGATAAAGAAGATATGGTCCATATATACTATGGAGTATTATGCCTCCTTCAGAAAGGATGAATACGCAACTTTGTATCAACATGGACAGGACTGGAGGAGATTATACTGAGTGAAATAAGTCAGGCAGAGAGAGTCAATTATCATATGGTTTCGCTTAGTTGTGGAGCATAAGGAATAACACGAAAGACATGGGAATATGGAGAGAAGTGAGTTGGGGGAAATTGGAGGGGGAGATGAACCATGAGAGACTGTGGACTCTGAGAAACAAACTGAGGGTTTTGGAGGGGAGGGGGTAGGGGGATGTGTGAGCCTGGTGGTGGGTATTATGGAGGGCACGTATTGCATGGAGCATTGGGTGTGGTGCATAAACAATGAATTCTGGAACACTGAAAAGAAATTAAAAATAAATAAATAAAATTTTTTTTAAAAGGGTACATTAAAAACATAAGGACACAAAAAAGTTGAAAATAAATCTAGAAAAAGCTACACCAAGCAAACCCTGATTATAAGAAAACTGAAGTACACAAAAGTCATTAAGGGGTAAGGGGAATTGCTAAGTAAATATAAAAGGAATAATTAACTCCAAAGATATGACAGTTTGAAACTTGCATGTACCTAAGTAACATGCCTTAAAATCTTCTAAGCAAAACTTGAAAAAATTACAAGACTGAAAAATCCACAATCACATCTTTCTCACTAATAGAGAAATAAGACATATAAAATGTTAGAAGGAATATAGATTTGAATAACACACTTAACAAGTTTGTCTGTTGGACATAGAGAGACCCGCCTCCAGCCACAACAGTTAGAGAATACACTTTGTTCTCAAGCACAATGGAAAATTTATAAACATTGATCATGAACAAAGCTTTATGATAAGTTTCAAAAGTCTCAGAGGTAGCATAAAGATAACATCTTCTCACTAAGATGCAAATAAACTAGAAATCATTTACAAAAACATGCCTAAAAAAATCTATGATTTGAAAAACATGAAGCACATTTCCACATGGAAACATGAATAAACTTGTTTTTTTAAAATGAACTTTAACAGAAAAATTGTGATGATAGTGCAGAGTGCTCATTTATCTTGTGCCCAATTTCCGTATTATCAACATCTCATATTACTGTGACACATTTGTTACACTTAACTGATACTGATACATTATTATTAACAAAATCCTTACTTTATTCAGATTTCCTTGCTTTTCACCTAATGTCTTTTTTCTGTTCCAAGATTCCACCTAGGATATGACATTACATTTAGTTGGTGATGTCTCCTTAGCCTCCCTCTGGGCTATGACAGCTTCTCTGATTTTCCCTGGTTTTGATGATCCTGACAGTTTTGAGGAGTACTGGTCAGGAATTTTGTAGAATGTCCCTTGATTGAAATCTGTCTGATGTTTTTTCTCATAATTAGGGTTATGGCTTTTGGTGAGGAAAACCACAGAGTTAAGTGCCATTTTCCTCACATCACACCTAGGATATGTAACACCAACATGTCTTTCCATTGTTGCTGTTGACCTTGATCACCAGGCTGAGGTAACCATTTGTCAGTGTTCCCTATTGTAAGTCATTTGATTCCTCCTTTTCATACTGTACTCTTTAGTCACTAAACATAGTCCATGCTTAAGGGGTAGGGAACTAGGTTCCATTTCTTTCAGCAGAGAGTATCCATATAAATCCTTTGGAATTGGGCACCTGGATGGCTCAGTTGGTTAAGTGTCTGCCTTCAACTCAGGTCATGATCCCAGGGTCCTGGGATAGAGTCCTGCATCAGGCTCCCTGCTCAGTGAGGAGTCTGCTTCTCCCTCTCCCTTTCCCCCTCACCCCTGCTCATGCTCTCTCTCTCTCATATAAATAAATAAATTCTTTTTAAAAAAATCCTTTGGAATTCTTCTGCACAGGAAATTTTGATCTGTCTCCTCTCTCCTATTGATTTATTTATTCAATCATTTATTTATATTATTTATTTTATGCTTTGGATTATAAATACTGGGTTATTTTGTTATTCAAATGTATGTGTATGTAATGTTTTCCCTATTTAATATATTATATATGTATATATAAACCTGTATGTATATTACATATATCAAGCCATGTGTATACGCATATCTAAAATTATTTCTGTTTTTTCTCTATCTGTATCTGTAGCAAGCTAAAAGTGAGTTCATACTCATTGAGTCCTAGTTCTTTTTTTTTTTTAAAGATTTTATTTATTTGAGAGAGAGAGTGAAAGAGCGAGAACATGAGCAGGAGGATGGGGCAGAGGGAGAGGGAAAAACAGACTCCCAGTTGAGCAGGGAGCCGGATGTTTGGCTTGATTCCAAGACTCTGGGATCATGACCTGAGCTGAAGTCAGATCCTTAACTGACTGAGCTACCCAGGTGCCCTAACTACTAGTTTATTGTTGAAAAAGGACTTACAGATGACTAGAGTGAAGATAGGACTGGATTAGACCTAGAGACTTGATAGGGTGCCTGGGCAGCCCATGGATGATTCTATATCTAAATACATCAATTCTTTTAAAAATAATCTATACATTCCAAATGAAGTCCAGAAGAGTTTTCAATGGAATTTGACAAGCTGAATCTAAAATTTGTATAGAGGGTGCAAAAAACAATAGCCAAGAAAATTTTAAAGAGGAACACAAAAGAGGGGCGCCTAGGTGGCTCAGTGGGTTAAGCCACTGCCTTCGGCTCAGGTCATGATCTCAGGGTCCTGGGATTGAGCCCCGCATCGGGCTCTCTGCTCAGCAGGGAGCCTGCTTCCTCCTCTCTCTCTGCCTGCCTCTCTGCCTGCTTGTGATCTCTCTCTGTCAAATAAACAAAAAAAAAAAAAAAAAAAAGAGGAACACGAAAGAGAATTGCCTTACTATAAATTAATTAAAGCAGTTAGGTCTTGGTACAGTAGACAAATCCACAAACATTAGCAGAATATGGATCCCAGGAACAGCAACACCCATATTGGACACTTATTAGATAGGAAAAGTGACAGTGTAGATCAGAACAGAAAAAAATGAACTAAATGGTGCTTGAAAAAACATAATTTAGTCCCTTTATTTTAAAAGCAAAGAGTTAGATTACTTACAGCATCAGAATAAGGAAGGGTTGGATGTGTGGAAGGCTCAGTCGGTTAAGTGTCTGCCTTCAACTCAGGTCATGATCCCAGGGTTCTGGGATCAAGTCCCACATTGGGCTCCTTGTTCAGCAGGGAATCTGCTTCTTCCTCTGCCTGCGGCTCCCCTGCTTGTGCTCTCTCTCTCTGACAAATAAATAAAATCTTTAAAAAATATATAAGAAAAGGTATCTTAGACAAGAAACGCAAACCATAAAGGAAAATAATTATACACTCAATTATATTAAAAGATAAAATTTCTTTTTAATAAAAGACACTTTACAAAGTTGAGAAAATAAGCCACAGACTGAGGGGAAGATATTTGCAATGTATTTAGCCAAAAAAGTATTAGATCAAAAAAATATTCATATATGAATACAAGTCAGTCAAAGACAAAGAATAATAGAAAAATGGGCAGAGTATATCAACAGGCATATCACAGAGGAGCAAACCTGAATACCAGGAAACACACAAAATACGTTTAATTGCACTAGTATTCAAAATGCAAATTAAATCCACATAGAGATACTATTTCAGACACATCACACTTGGCAAAATTCAAGATTATAAGATTTAAAAATGGTACAGTAAATTCAGCATTTTCTCTTTGGAAGTTGTCCAAAAGCAACAGAATAAAATGGTAATAGAAACGCAAAGTTCACCTTCGATGAGACTAAAAGACATTTATTTGAATCTCAATCTACAAAATGCCTGGAAAGACTGCCCAAAGCAATGACGGTCAAGCAGGAGGGCGTGGGTGGAGGGGCAGGGAGGTGAGGGGATGCTGAACTCAGAGCCAGGGGCAGAAGTCTCTCACCGAGAGGTGTAGAATAAGCCCTGAATTGCAAAGCCAAATCCAAAGTAAGGAGTAGGTGCATGGGCTTGGGGAAAGAACTCTGTTGGAATCAGTTTAGTTATGAGAAATTTAGGGGGTAGAGCTGATGGATAAATCTGGAAACAAGCCCTTAACCAGACCAACAGCTGCCTTTCCTTTGGCTAAGTAATGGCGTCCAAATATTGGGATGCCTGAGAACTCAGGCTGATTACAACTGGATGTTGTAATCATCTGGTGGGTTGTTCAGTCCTGCCAGTGATAGGCACTGCCATTAGCGCACAGACACTCACCCTTTGAGTCCACACCCTTAAGTCCACCCACTTCCCTAGCCATCCTATCCATCCTGCCCCTAGACCTCCCCATTCCCAATCTTCCTTCTCCCCAGTCTTTGTGCCTTGCTCTGCCTTGCACAAAGGCACCCCGCTGAGGGGTGGGTGAAGGTTAATGGACAGCTGGTGCCCTAGCCTGGGTCTGGGTCAGAATTAAGGAAGGGGCACATTTTGTATTTTATCCACCCAGAAGAGATGTCTCTGTAATTTGCTAGCCCAGAAAGACAATTGCTTTTGTACTTTGCATATCCACAGGGAGTGTTTCATGCAATCCTTCACGAAGGCTCTGTGAGCCCATTTGGCAGGGGACAGAATGAGAGGGTTTCATCATATCCTATAAACTCTTTCTCATTTTAATCAAAAAAGCAAAAGCCTGATTAACCAGAAATAGAAAGTGTAGTAGTTTGGGTCCAATCAAGAGTAGTTCACTCTAATATAAAAAATGGTTAGTTGCGGTAAACGAGTAACTATAAGATATAAAGAAACTTTGCACGGTCTCCAAGCATCGTTGAAGCTGGGTTCAACCCCCCAGATGGCAGAGAAGTTTGCTGGTTCATCCAGGCCAGAGTGAATCTGGAGTCGCTTGGCAAGCAGTAAGTGCGGTTCCCGAGTTTAGAAGGGGGAGCAGGTGACCAGGCAACCTCTGACTCTTGCTGACCCCGCTCCCCAGACGGACCCTCAGGTCTGTGTTTTAAATCTATCCTGCTCAGGCATGAGAATAGCTCGTGTGAATATTGTTTGGTTGGCCAATATTCTACACAGGCCTGAGGGGGACTTTACTGCCCTCTCCTCTCAAACCAGCCATGGACATAAGGGAGGATTTTAGCTGGGCTGCAGGTCCTAGGCCCTAAGGACAGCTGCAGAGGTGGCCGGGGTCTGGGAGAACTGAGAAATGCCATCCGGGGGACGTGTGTGGCTGTGCTCAGTGTAGATTGGGTTAAACCTCCAGTCCTTGGATGGTCAGAAATGTGGCCTTCAGGGCCTCTGGGGGCCTCCTTCTGCACCCTCTCCAGGGCCCAGTGTATCGGGGAGGCCTCAAGGTCTGTGGCTGTACCGTGGTCTCAAAGGTGACAAGTAGTCAAAATCTTTCCCCTTGGACATCATATAGGAAAAAGAACAGTGTGACAAGAAGTGAAAATGTTTACTTGGTTGCCCAAGACACTGGCCTCAGTGGGGAGAGTAGGAGGTTAGGAATAGGTCCCAGAAAACCCCCCACTCAGCTGGTAAGAGGGGGCTTCCAGGTTGGGCACAGGCTGGCCATCCTGCTTGGAACTGGAAATACTTGGGGGCTGGTCCCTCCTGGGAATTCAAAGGGGGCTGTTGCTGTTTATCTCCCTTTTTCCTGGAATAAGAACAGTCATCAGTTCTGAGGTCCATCATTATAGTCATTCACTGATATCCACTCTCAACCTGCCTGCCCTTCATTTGCTTCATTATACCCACTTGATAACACCCAACCCTGGAGGAATCCGACTCTTGGACCACTTGCGTCCTCACGGCTGAATGTCCCACTTTAACACCATGACCATGAGCCTCAGGGGAATCCTTGTGCTGCCTACAGGTCCAGCCCATGTTCTAGTCCATTCTTTCTCCCACTCAGACCACTTGGTCATATTTCCTCCTCCATCTGTAAACCTTCCAAACCTCCTCCAAGGTCTCAGCCAATGACCTCCATCCCCATTTCACTGAGAAACAGAAATAATTTAGAAAAAAAACTTCCACAACTATCTGTAGCCAACCTGTGACCCCAGCCTTCCCTTCTGTAACCGGAGGTCAGTCATCTATCTCCTAAGGCCAACCCTCTACTTGTCCACTAGTTTCCACTCTCTCTCCCCTCCTCACGGACACTGGTCCAGAAAATTTCCATTCTTTCTCTTGCGTCATCAGTTTTTCTTTCCCTGTTGGATCATACCCATCAGTGACTAAAGATGCAGTAATCCTTCGTTGTCTCCCCATAGCTCATCCCTTTAGCTACTTCCCCATTTCTTTGTTCTTCTTTATAACTTAGCTCCTCAAAAGATTTATCTGTGTTGTCATCCACCTGTCTCCTCCCATTCTTTCTGGAACCGGTCAGGTTTCTCTCCCACCACTCTGCCAAACTGCTTGTCCAGGCCCCCCAGGGAAACTGCATTGCCGACATGACAATGGGTCCTCAGTCCTCACCCTCCCAGGCCTTTCAGCTGCGTGTGAAGCTGTCAGTGATGCTCCCCCACTTCAAGTGCCTTCTTCTCCTGGCTTCCCGGACCCCACGCTGACCCCGGTGTCTCTCCACGGTTGTTTCTGGTCACCTTCCTGACATCTGCATGTTGGAGTCCCCATGACTCTGGTCTTAAACTTCTTTCTTTTTTTCCCCCTTTTTTGCCTCTGTCCATATTCACTCACTTAACAATCTCTTCCAGTCTCTTGGCGTTGGTGATTTCCAAATTTCTATCTCCAGACTACAGAGGGCACGTCTACCTGCTAAGGGACCATGTTCTCTGGAAACACCAGAACTTCAGGCTGCTCTAGGCTGTGGGGGCAAGCCCCTAGCCATACTGTCCCTCAAAACAAGGGGGATCTCTGGCCCTTGGACCCCAAGCTGCCTCCCATTCTGGATTCCCCCAGGGGCATCCTGACCCCACAAGCAAGACGTCTCTGGGAGTTCCACTCGGAAGCTGTTTGTCTAGACCCGGATCAGGCCTAGGTTCCAGAGTCAGGGCTCCAGAAACCAGGCATAGTCTGGGAATGGGACAAGGAGCCTCAGGATCATGGCCCTGGTCGCATGTAGGCCAGCGTAGGGGACACCAGAAGACTCGAGAAAGCAGCCAGCCTGCAGTAGTTCTCGCTCAGAGGAAGGCAGATCCGGAGAGGGGCCCATGAGGGTTTTACTGAACTTGGAAGTCTGTGGGTGCAACTGGGAGCCTCTAGGCAGCCTGGTGGGGGCAGGGCAGGGAGCCTGTGTAAAGGCTCTGGCCTCAGCTCGTGATCCTAGCAGGTGATTTGAGAATGTTATGACTGAGGAAGG
Organism: Lutra lutra; assembly: GCF_902655055.1. Classification (NCBI taxonomy): domain Eukaryota; kingdom Metazoa; phylum Chordata; class Mammalia; order Carnivora; family Mustelidae; genus Lutra; species Lutra lutra. Next base: position 61,678,891 of record NC_062284.1, read on the forward strand.
CCACATGGTGCCTTTGGTCTGTATGTGCAGTTCCTTCCATCTGCAGGTCTCCTATTTGGCACAGTCGCCAACTGGGCACACACTAGGGTAAGTCGACGGGTCTGCAGGGAGCTGGGGGAGAATGGCTGAGAGGGCTCCAGACACCCAGGCCCTTCCAGCCACCTAGAAGGCTGAGGGGTTCCATGTCTCCATTCAAGAATGTCAGAGAATAGCAGCCAGTGTCTGGGAAGCCCAGCCCTCGGCTCCTGGCTCACCCTGCCAGTCTCTCCTGCCTGGGCCCTGGGTCTGTTCCAAGACCATCTCTTGACAAAGAGCCCAGCGCCCTGGGTGGTGGCAGTGATCTTCTAGCTCAGCGAGGCAGGGGTTTGTGAGATCGGAGTTCCACCCTCTGGGTGGCGCCCATGCCAAGGGCTTTTTCCTTACCTCTTGGAGGTCTGCCAGCACCAAGAACCTTAGGTACAATTAATACAAGAAAGAGAAAGTACATACATGTACACACAGGGGCACAGGAAGGTGGGACAACTTCTCCCAGTCCTGGAGGAGGGAGGGAAATGGGTCATATCCATGGGCTGAAGACAAGAAGCCAGTCCTGTGAAACATCCCTGATGACCGGGTCCTCCCCGCTGGCCCCAGGAGGGTTGGGACCGGAAGTTTGGTCACTCTGCCTGGCGTAACCAGCCCCCACCACCCCAGGAGTGTGGCAGCAAGAAGCCCAGGTCTGAGCCGGGCTACTTATGTGCACCTGGCAATGTGGGGGAGCAGCAAGGACTGCATCATTTAGGACCAGCCAAGAGGCCACTTACAGCAGCTCAAAGCTCTCAGCACCCCATTTAAGAGGGATGAGCCCATACTGAGGACACGGAGCAGGCCAGCCACACTTGCTGCATGTCACACGCTGATTCATCTTCCCTCACAGCACCAGGCAAGCTGCCTCTGGAGAGCCCTGGGGAGGCCGGCCGGCAGCTCTCAGACCAGGAGGCTCCTTACTCTTTGATGTGTCAGATCCAACTGAGCCCTCAGAAGAGAGGACAGTAGTTTGGACTGATGGTTCCTTTGGGGATTAAAAAAAACAAAACAAAACAAAAAACCCCCTCAGATATTAATAGAATAACATTTTATGTCATAATAATGCCTAAAATTTCTTCATTATCTAAGATGTACAACAGTTTTAATTTAACCTAAATTGTTTCTTTAAAAGAAATTTAGTAAATTTTACTGTGTAATTAAAAATCATTAAATTTTTTTAATGTTGGGAAGGGAAATTGGAAATTCTCCTTTGTAATATTTTATTTACCACCACCACCAAACCCATCAGATTAATGATGGAGAAGATATAAATATATATAAATATAACGAATTCAGAAGCCATGATTCAAAACAAGAAAGGGAGTTGTTTAAGAATCAGAAAACCTCCCTCTCCAATTTCCCCCAATTCACTATTTTTTCCCTCTCCTAATGTCCTCCATGTTATTCCTTATGTTTCAAAAGTGAGTGAGCCTGGTGGTGGGTATTAAGGAGGGCACATATTGCATGGACCACTGGGTGTTGTACATAAACAATGAATCTTGGAACACTGTATCAAAAACTAAGGATATATTTTATGGTGACTAACATAACAGAATAAAAAAAATACGTGGGTAAATAGAAACAAAAAGTGGTAAAATACTATGAAATGTTTTCCTTGTAGATCAGGAGTGGGACCATTGTTTTACCTATGAGGTATTGAGATCATATACATACCTTACTTGAATAAAATATTAAAGTGATACCAAAAAGAAATCAGAAACCCCGAGACAACCCTAAATAAGATGGCAAGTTGGAATTTAGCAGTATGGGACACCCTCCTTGCAGGGGCTGAACCATCAGCCAAGGGCTACAAACAGCCTGGCCTCAAGGCTCTCCCAGCTGCCGCCCCTGCACCCCTTCCACCTCCTCCCCAGCCCCACACTGCCACTTGGAGGTCACCATTACCAATTGCATGGCCAATGAGGAGCAGGAACCATCATAGCCCAGAGCGGGTATAGAAGAACCCTCTCACAGCTGAGATTACAACCAAGAATTACCAACTATATAAAGCAGGCAAAGTCAATGAAGGAGGTGCAACAAAGGAAATAGTTCACAGGATATTCAGGAAAATGTTTAAAAATTCCTATGTTAACACCATCTGAGTTAAAGGAGCAAAGCACACCAGTGCAGTGAAAGCAGATAGTTTTGAAGATCCTATTAGAGAATTTAAATTGAAAGATGTGTTAGTCAAACGTTAAGCAAAAATCCCTGACAGATGGATAAGGAGCAGACTGGAAACACAGAAAGACTGTATTCGTAAATTGGGAAGCATGTGAGGAAAATGCGCTCAAGAACATAGCACAAATGAGAATGCGTAAAAGGTAAGTTGAGAGATATAGAGACTCAATTCAGATTCTTTCATATTCATTTGAAAGGAATTCCAGAGACAGAGAGAATGAAGAAGAGTAGTGTTTTGATAAAATTGGTAGACAATTTCTTAGAGCTTCAAAAAGATAGGAGTCCAGAAATTGAAAGAGTTCACCTGTATTTTTTTTAAGGACACACCTTAGAATAATCATAGGGAAAATTCTGCAAGTCAAAGACAAAGAGGAAGCCCTAAAAAGTTAAACACAAATTACCTACAGTGGGATGAGAATTAGACCAATATCAAATTGCCTATCAGTGATACCAAATCAAGAAGGCATTAAAATCTGAGTAAATATAAGTTTAAATCAAGACTTTCATATTCATCCAGACTATTATTCTTAAGTTAGGGCAAGAAAATATAATTTAAGACATATAAGAACTCAGAAAGGTTACCAGCCATAGACCCTCCTTTAAATACCTATTCAGTTTTGAAATCAACAGAAATAAAAATAAACCCAAAAGGAAAAAAAGGAGTTATAAGAAGCAACAATGAGCAAATAAATCAGTAAAACATATTGTAAAGTTGAAATAAATATCTCTATTTTAAAGTTTTGTTTTTAAGATTTATTTATTTTAGAGAGCGAGAGAGATTAGAGAAAGTGCATGAGCAGGGGAAGGGGTAGAGGGAGAGGGGAAGTAGACTCCCCACTGAGCACAGAGCCCAACTCAGGGCTCCATTACAACACTCAGATCATGACGTTCAGATCATGACCTGAGCTAAAACCAAGAGTTGGACGCTTAACTGACTCAACCACCCAGGCACCCCATGTATTCTGAAGTTTCTAAAACACTGAAAATAAAATTCAGGCAAGGGCCCCAGGGGAGTCTGGAAGGTTTGGGTCGCTGGGGAGTCGGATATAGGGCAGAAACTAGAAAATGTGCTAACATGCTCAGATTTTTGTCTTATTTGGGGAGAGAACATGGAGACTGACTGACTTTTTAAAAATAAAAGTTTAAAAGCTTAATGAGAGGGGTGCCTGGTTGGCTCTGTCAGTTAAGCATCTGCCTTTGGCTCAGGTCATGATCCCAGGGTCCTGGAGTCGAGCCCCAGGTCAGGCTCCTTGCTCAGTGGGGAGCCTGCTTCTCCCTCTCCCTCTGCCTGCCATTCTCCATGCTTGTGCTCTTTCTGTCAAATAAATAAATAAAACCTTAAATATATATATATATATATATATATATATTTATATATATAGATTTTAAAAAATATATATATAGATATATATATATATATATAGATTTTTTTTTAAAAAAGATAAATGCTTAATGAGAGCCCTAAACTGGAAATAACCCATATTTCCATTTGCAGGTGAATGGATAAGCAATCTGTGGTATACCCACAAAATTCCAACTTAGCAATAAAAAGAAAGAAACCACTAGTACACACAAGAGCATGGATGAATCTCAAAAGCACTATATTGAGTGGCAGAGACCTGACCCAAAGAGTACACACTATATGATTACATTTAAATAAAATTCTGGAAGGGAAGAAGCTGGTCTATAATGACAAAAAGCAGATCAGTAGGCACTGGGACCACAGGTGGGAGATTAATTGGGATGCAACCCAAGAGAACATTTTGGGGTGATGAAAATATTCCCTATCTTGACTGTGGTGATGGTTACATGTGTACATAAATTTGCTAAAATTCATTAAACTGTACACTTAATCTTTTTTTTTTTTTAAGATTTATTTATTTGAGAGAGAGTGAAAGTGCATAAGCTGGGGGCAGGGGTCAGAGGGAGAGAAGACCCCCCCAACCACCACTGAGCGTGGAGCCTGGCAGGGCTCAATTTCATGACCCTGAGATCATGACCCAAGTCGAAATCAAGAGTCAGTTGTCCAACCAATGGAGCCACTGAGGCGCCCCAAACTGTACACTTAATTTTATACATTTACTGTATACTTAGAATGGGTGCATTATATTACTTATAAATCACACTTCTACTAAAATTGACAAAGAAAACCATCAGCACTCCAGAAATAGCACAACTTTCATACTAGCAGAGGGGGATAGTGGAAGAAAGAGAATTGAATCAGAAAGCAAGAAACAGGAGGCTTAGATGGCACTTGCCTGAACCAGAGATAAAGGGGTATCCGGGCCTTGGTTAGCGCCCTCAGCCCAGGTCGAGAGGACTGCATGGGGGTGGGTAGAACAGGGCACATGGCCTGCAGGAGACCAGAGCAGACCCAGTTTAGACATCTGTACCGTTTAAATTCCCTAGGTGATTCTGCTGTGCAGCCATATTACAGAGCAGAGACCACTACTCTGAGCTCAAAGAATAAAGAGCCACAGAAGACTTGCAAACACCAGCTAAGCAACCAAAGCCTATCTAAAAAGCAATTGTCCCATCTCCCTTCCACCGCCTGCCTACCCCCTCCCCTCCACTGCCCCTCTTCCTGATTCATTTTTTCCTCCATCTTTCTCTGACTTTTCCCCCAACCTTGCCCCCTTTTATCACTCACTTTCCCAAAGCTTGCCACCTGGGGTTAGCAATTAGACTTTTAGAAAGTCTAATTAAATGGACTTCTATTGCATATATTTTTTCAAAACCAAAATCTGACTAAAGTAAAAGGTTTTTATTTTTTTAAGGTTTATTAATTTATTTTAGAGAGAGTGCATGCATGGGTGGAGGGGGAGCAGAGGGAGAGGGAGGATCTCCAGCAGACTCCCCACTGAGTGCGGAACGCAATGCTGGGCTTGATCCCGTAACCACAAGACCATGACCTGAGCCAAAACCAAGAGTCAGACACTCAACCAACTGAGCCACCCAGGCAGCCCATAAAGTAAAAATTTTTTAATATGTGTGGGGCTCTTACTTGCTTAGTATTTCCTGTGCCTCATTTGTCCTAATAGAAAAAAAAAACAAAACAAAACAAAAAAAAAAAACAAAAAATGGAACTCTGGTGACCAGACTCCCTGACTCACAGGACAGCCCCAGCGTAGACCCCTCTCTGCTGTGTGGGGAAGAGTCCTGGACTCCCTGCCCTGTTCTGTGTTCCTGTGAATTTTCAACCGCTTGTAGTGTGGGGACTGGGGGGAAAGCAGATGCATGCCGGGTAATGCAAGTAATCCTCCTTCCCTACTCTCCAAGAATGAATCCATCTGAAATGAGGGAGTTTTCATGTCAACTCTGAGCAAAAGAATGGAGCAGCAATGAGGCAATTAGCTGCAGGGACTGAGCTCTGGAGAAGGTCAGGGGCATCTACATCAAGCAGCCACCTGCCAACACCAGAAGCCCCCTCCCAGTGCTGTGCCAGCCAATGAAAGAAAAAAATGATTCTCTTTCTTCTCTGTCTCTCCTTTTCCTTCCTTCTTTCTTCCTTTCCCTCCCCCTACTCCCACATCTGCCTGGCACCTCTTTCTTTTTTTCTGCAAGAGACTCTTGTGAATGCCCAGAGATCTATCTGAAGAAACCAGGAGGCCTAATATTTAAACCAGTGTTTGTTCTCACACACCTTGAGCTAAGACTGTGGGCCCAGAGCTGCCACATGGTACAACCCCACAGAGCAAGTTCATATCCTCACTTTGTATGAATGGCACCCCTGGAATTGTATAGTATACAACCTGTGCAACTGTACATGGCAGCCTTGGTGGCCATCCTTTTCTTCCTTTGCCTGCTGAGAGGGTCTGAGAAGTTAAGGAATGACATCCCTGCTCCTGTGTTTCTGCCCAGCCTCAGAGCAAATCAAGCCTGTAGCTGTGTTCATGGGGGCCCTATCCCTCCAACCTGGTCACCCTTGGGACCTTGAAACATGTTTCTGGCCCTTGCACCAGGGTTGGAAATGGGGCAGAAATGTAGTAGAAATAGACTTAGGTCTCTCTTCCCCTCGGAGCAGGAGCCAAATTGGCCAGATCATCTTCGAGCCCCAACTCCTCCATCTGGTTGGCTCCCAGAGTCAATCCTGGTGATGGTTCCTCATTCCCTGGCTGAGCTCACCTCATTCCCTGGCTGAGCTCACCTCTGCCCCAGCTGACCAGTCTCTCCCACCCTCATCTTATTACGTCTTCCTGAACCTAATCTGAAAGAAGGTGGCATTTTCTACACCTCTGTGTGAATCAAGGTACCTCCCAGCTCTGTATAAGCCCACATGCCTGCTTTCTCCATAAAACCTGCTGGCCTGGGAGAGCAAACAGTAGCCCCAACCCCAGGGTGCTGATCACATAGTGAAATAGAGATCTCATTGTAGGCAATTTTGCATATGTGTGTGCATTTTCTTGGGAGTGGGTCCATGGCTCTCATCAGCTTTTCCAAAAGGTCCAAATGGGTTAAGAACAAATGGAGGACAGTGATGTACATCTTCTCATGGTTGGGGGTTAATGATCCATCCCTTTAGAGTGTAGGATCCCATTCATGTATTTTCAAATATTTGTTGAGCATCTACTACCTGCCAGCCACTGCTCTAAATACTGACAATACAGCAGCAAACAAAACAGACAGAAATCTCTACTCCCTGGGAGCCAGAGACAGCCTGCGGCTATCTGAGGCATTAAAGGCAGACTGACTGAAGGTTCTAAGTTTTGAGCTCAACGAAGATCTAAGTACTCAGAACTCTCTGAGCTTCAAGTTCTAAGAACTCTACAAAGTCCTAAGTTATGAACTCTGTGGGGGTCTTAATAAGTTACTGAGGATGTCATCACAACAGGGGTGATGACAGGGGCCATAGCGGGAGCTCAGGGGCCAGCCTGGGGCTACCCCAAAGGAAACCTCTCATTGCTGAGCCAAGACAGCAATGGTAGTCTCTGAAGGGCAGTGATGGTGAGGAGGTAGGAGAGAACAAAACTGCCCCCCACTCCATTCCAGCCCAATGCACTGGCCCTTCTGAGGCCTGGCTCCTTCAGCCCTCCTGCTCATGTCCAGCTGGAGGCCTGGTGGTCCCTGGTCAGGCCAGGCTGGGGATACAGGCTGAGATCTAACTACCTTCCTCCCAGCTGGGAGCCAGAATAAGGATTTTTTTCCTAGAGTCGGGATGGGTGTGGCTTCTTCTAATAGGTGTCCCTGACTGAAAGAGCAACTGTGACTTTTGTCCTAGAGAGGATGGAGGAGGAAGGCTGCAGCCCATAGCATGTGTCCATGGAAGAGGCAGGAACCCAGGCCTCTGAGTTCCCAGCCAGGCACCCTCTATCACTGCCCCACCCTGGCCAACAGACAGGTGCTCACCCGCCCCACCGTCACGAGGAACGCACACACACTTAAGGCACACACTTCCTCTGCTCCCTCTTCAACAAACATACCCTCCAGACACACCCAGTGAGCCTGTGGGAATGGCGAGCCTATTTGGAGGAAGTGGCAGCTGTGTACACAAAGTGAGAGTGTGGCCCAAGTCTGAAGACTGAAGCATCAGTAACTAACAGGGAGACACCAGCACACCTATCAGCCCCGCCAGGATGGGGCACTATCCCCCAGCCTTCAGGAGACTAAGCAAAGATGGATGGCAAGCAGTGAGGGGGACAGGGAAGCTAGAGGCAAAGGAGACTCAGCAGGTTGAAGGATGGAGTTAGGGATCCAAACTGGCAGCCCGGGAGGCTTTATTCATAATAATTATTTATTCATAATAGCACAAGCCCTGCATCCAGGAGCCTGACCATTTGCAAAAGTGTGGGTTAGATGGAGGAATCTTTGCTTTCGGTCTCAGCTTAAGGAGAGGAACCTGGGCCTCAGCACTCACAGCTCCCGGTCTGGTGAGGGTCTGAAGACCTGGGCCCTTAAGGTCCTTCTAAGTTTGGGGCAGGCTCTGGGGCTAGACTGTTGCCTGATCCCCTCTACACTCCAGTGCAAAATGAGCACTGATCACCTCTGTCCCCCATTCCCAAGAGCCCCGGAGAGACATACAGAGCCATCATCACCCAGAAACACCTATGAGGAGGGCCCAGCCCCAAAGCCAAGCTGCCGTTTGGCAGGAGATTTCTGGGGCCTGGAGGGCCTAAAGCGGGTCCCTGTAATATGGGAAGCAGGAACCCCTCATCGTCTACCACTCCTCTCTCTCCAGCCCTGATCTGGAGCCCAGGGTCGCTCCCCTCTCTCATGATCCTCCCCTCTAGCCCTGTCAGGCCCCAGCCCTGTCCCCAGCCTGCCGCTGTTCCAGAGCCAGCCGGAGGGCATGCCTCAGGGTCTCCGCGTTGTTCAGAACATTGTATCGGCTAAGAGCCACCAGCCGCTCAAACTCCTCGGGCTCATAGGTGAAGTTCATCATGCCATAAGGAGTGTCTGACCCGTTGATGACAAAGTCCCCGCAGGCCTTCTCCTCAGCTGTTTGTCGCTCCATACCTGTGGGTGGGAAGTGGAGTGAAGGCCACACTGGGGGCGCTCTGGGGCTAGGAGCTGCCAGCCCAGAAGCTTCTTCCCTCATGGCCCTAAGAGACCTGGCTGGATCCACATTTCCTGTCTCTCCCGACCATCAGGAGGAGCTGGGCCGGTGTGAATGTTGAGGCCCCGGAAGCAGAGGGCAGCAGTGGCCGGCTCGGGCCCTCCGAGAGGCATGCTTTAGGACACTGTCCCAGAAGTCTGCTCTCAGCACAACACCCCACTACCAGACCCCAGCTCAGGGGCTCCCCTCACCTGGGGCCAGGTGTGTACGGAAGGTCCGGTTGACAAGGGGGAAGTGCAGCACAATGGGTGAGCGGGGGTCCTCAGCCTTGGTAAACAGGTAGCACTCGCGGGGCTCCTCCAAGTCCTCAGGGAGCACCTCAATCCTTGGGAAGGGGATGCCTCGGTCCAGACAGTACTGCTCTGTCATCTGTAAGACCTGGGAGGAAGGCCAGCTTCTGACCCCGCTTCCTACCACCTTTGCTCACGCAGACCCCTGCTTGCTGAATGACTACAGGCAGGTGACCCGGCCTCTCTGAGCCTGTTTCTTTGTTTACAAAGTGAAAACAGACTAACTCTAGTGGGGTGGTTGTGCAGACCAATGATGACGTCCTCACGGTCCTTTCTCCCGTAACCACCTACTGCTTTCCTTCTTCTTCCTCCCTCTTAGGGGCTGATTTCAATGTCACCAGGTGGAGATGGAATGCTTACAGAAGGTCCCATGGGAAGAGGCTTTATCCATTGTCTAATCCCAGGCTCTCCTTAGACCCAGGAGGATAAGGAGGAGAAGGAAGCCAGCAGCCCAACCAGATCCCTCATCCAGATGATGGAACCTGTCCGATACCCCACAGGGCTTGAGGGAGCTGCCACTGGAGGCGCCCCTGGGAAGCTGATGGCTCTGTTGTTACCACAGTAACTAAGGGACAGCAGACCCCAACACAGGTCCAGACAGGAGCCAAGAATGCTTTCAGAAACAGGCAGGGGCCAGAACAGGCTGGAAGACTTCCAAGGACCACCTTTGGCCTCTTCTCCTGAATCCCACTCCATCCCATGGCCTCAGCAATCCCCCTCCTCCAGCTGGGGAGACCAGTATCACTAAAATCTTCACAAGGTACAGGCCCGCAGATTGGAACGCAGGTCCCGCACAAAGGGCAATCCCAAAATGCCCAGGCAGGCCTCCTCCACGGAGAACCTCAATTCCTCCCCACCACACACTTTACCTCAAAAGGGGCTTCCAGGGAGTAGTCAAAGGACAGAATGAGGTCTACCGCTCTCTGGGGCAGCAGGTTCAGGGGGAAGGGAGAGTTGATGGCAAAGCCCCCATCCACCAGGCACAGGCAGTCCCGCATGGGAGTGAGCTGGTTGGGAAAGGCGTCAGGGTGCGTGGCTGCAACAGGGACAGATGCTTGCTTGCTCTTCTCTTCACACTGGGATGACCCCTCTCTGTAGAGATCTCTCCTCCACTGCTTCTGATGGCACCAGAGTCTCCCACCCCAGCCCCTGGCCCTGCCTTCTCGCAGACATCCCAGTCCTTCCCCCTCAGCCACTGGGCAGCAGGAGCCCACAGCCCAGTCCCTAGGGGAAAAGGCAGCGCAGGCCCCAGGCGGCGGGGGCTCCCCACCCAGAGCAGCACCCACCTTTCCAGGCCGTGAACTCCTGGCCAACCACATAGTCTTTGTGTAGGCAGAGGCCCCTGGTGAAATTAAAGTTCTCCGCGGAGGTAAAGCGGGAGGTGAATATGTCCAGCATAGCCTGGGAGAAGGGACCCTGGGGGGTGAAGAGCCTGGTTCGCAGACATGTGGGGTCATGTAGCTGGAGCTTCTGGCAATCATCTAGATGGGGTTGGGAAGGTGAAATACAGTGAGAAGTGGGGCCCTCCTTTGTCCAGTGGCCCTCATAGCTCAGCGGACCCCCTTTATCTCCTCCTCACATTCACCCCTCCTCCCCCCCAGCTCCTAAGCCTCAGACCATTGCTTCCCAGAACCTCTTTTAAATGACCTTTTTCTTTCAGGTTGCCTCTATTTTCAAAGTTGCCTATGGCATTGTATTTATTAAGTGATCCTTTATTTCCCCCTTTCGAAAATGAAATTGAGCATACAACTTCTAATCAGAATTTCACCCATTAAATACCAACTGAGGAGTACCATGTGCTGGGCACTATGTGAGGAATGGGGGATGGGAAGGTGAATAGGGCCCAGCCCCAGCCCCCCAGGGCTCATGGCCTACTTAGGGGAGAGGCACATAAAGAGATCATAAATCGTAACAATGCCTCAAGACAAGGGTAATGATGGAGGGTGTACACAGGGCTACAGGACTCTGGTGGTAAGACCCTCGGTCAGCCTGGAGGGATGGGGGAGAATAGAGAAGCCCCCTGGCAAAATGAGGTCTGAGCTAAATCTTACGAGATGAATAGACATTATCCAGGGAAGAAAGGTGGATAGGGTATTTTGTGCATCAGGGAGCTCACAGGACACTTAAGAAGCAGGCCCAAGAGGAGGCCCAAGGGAACCCCGAGGGGTATGCACTGGGCTGAATCGACATCATTGGAACCCAAGCAGAGAATTCTAAGCTATGGTCTTATCATAGAGCACTCACAATTCCCACTGGCTTTTTTTTTTTTTTAATATATATTTTAAAAGATTTTATTTATTTGTCAGAAAGAGGAAGAGTGTACAAGCAGGGGGAGTGGCAGGCAGGGCAGAAGCGGGCTCCCCACTGAGCAGGAAACCCAACGTGGGACTCGATCCCAAGACCCATGGATCATGACCTGAGCCAAAGGCAGATGTTTAACCAACTGAGCAACCCAGGCATCCCTCCCGCTGGCTTTTCTGACATGGGCCTTCCCCCAGACCCGAAGGCACACTGTATCCGCAGGCCTTAGGGCAGCTGGAGACCCTAAGCTAGAAGTCATCCCCTCAGGACTTCTCTGAACCCAGTGAGACAGCCAATTCCTGCACCATCCCTTCCCTCATCCTCTGAGCCTCAGCCAGGTCCCTGGGGCCAGAAAGAGAAGTGTGGGGAGATCAAGGGTGTCTACCCTTACCTGTGATGTTTACTTTCCCTCTGTGCCCGTCTAGGAAGCTGAGGCCGGAGCCAGCCATCTTCAGGAAGATCTCATCCATGCTGGCTGCAAAGGCACTGCCCCACATACCTAAGGGGAAAGGCGAGGCCCTGGGTCCTCACAGCTGCAGCCCATCTGAGGGCCTAGCCTGGCCCTGCCCTGTCCCCAGCCCTCCAGCCCAGACTCACCCTGTAGGTAGCAGATCCGGGGCTCTTGCCGGGGCTGCAGCAGACGCCCCATGAAGAACTCAGAACCAAAGAGCTCAGTGGGAACATAAGCCCCATACTTGGGGAAGCCGACCTCATAGGGGGTGAACTCACACCACTCTGGGGGCCCAGAGAGAAGGGAATGTTACCCGGGGATTTCCACCAGGACCCCAAGGTTTCCCCTCACACCTGAGTGCCTGAGCAGGAACTAGACTTGCTAAGAGCAGGAGGCAGCAAGCCCACTGGACTCTAGGGCTCATGTCTGCACATTCCTAGCACTGGCCTCTCACGCCCTCTAGCAACCACCGCCTCCACCTTCCCGGTTCCCTGAACCCAGGCACCTGCAAAGTCTTCCCCGCTCATGTTGGTGCGGACATTGATGCTGGCATAGATGGGATAAGGGTTCTGGCCCTGGCTGATGGCCTCCTGCTGGTCAGACAGCCTGGCGGGGTTTTCCTGGCAGGCAGGAAGGGAGGCACTTGGCTTTTGGGGAGTTCCCTTCCCCCATTCCCATGGCCTAAGGCCCGATACCTGCAAGGGACAGCGTGCCCACCAGAGACTGGGGCTGCCAAGGCCAGTGTTCTAGAGATAGCTCTCTGAGGGCCAGGCTTTAGGCTGCAGTGCAGGTAAGGCTACTGTGAGTTTTGTACAATTCCAGGGGCACTGGGAACACTCTCCCCACTTCTTTGCTGTTTCAGAAAGCATATCAGTGAGCTTTTTTAAAGGAAATACTAAAAAAAATCCAGTTTACTTTCTTTAAAAAATAAATCATTCAAAAATATGGATGGATTCTTTTCTTAGACATGAGAAATCACTTGTGATTTATATCCACACACCAGTGGGCCAGACCCCCCCCAGGGCTGAGACCCTCACTCGGCTCTGACTCCTCTCCTCTCCCAGCTCGTGCCAGGCTTGCAGCCCTACCAGCAGCAGGCGGCTTGGCCAGTGGGCAGGAGTGGCAGCCAGCCTAGCCCACAGGTTAGAACATTTTGGATACTTTCAAAACACACGTGTGCTAGTGCTCAAACCCAGACTGACCCCCGTCAGTATCTCCGTAAGTGGAGCCAAGGGCTGAGCGTTTTTGAGAACCTGTGCAGGTAATTCGAATATGCAGACAGACCCGAGAACTGAAGACCCACCTCTCCCTTCCCAGGGGTTAGGGCCAGGAAAGAGGAAGCGTGGTCAGCCTGCCCAGGGGTCTTGCCTCTCATCCTCGGGGAGCTCAGACCTAAGAGCTGGCTTTGAAACCTTCCATCTCAGCCTAGCCACGAAGGCAGAAGGGTGTGCTGGTGGGGCGGGCTGGGAAGGAGCCAGGTATATTTGTTATATGCTCTTCTCTTACCGCCTGGTAGAGGAAATACTCAATGAGGAGACCCCAGAGGTCAATGAGGGAAACACTGTGGCCGCTGCCCTCCAGGCTTGCCAGCTCCTGGGCATAGTACTGTAAACGTTCCGGGGACATTGCCCCCATCTTACTGCTGCAGACCCGAGCCTGGGCACGCTCAATGGGGCCCTGCAGGACCACCTGGGACCAGGCTGGGTCCTGGTACAGTGTGGAGATGCACCTGGATATAGAGAGCACATTAGGGGCAGTGGGGCCAGGAGGCCCAGCAAGGGGAGAGAGTGATGGGTGTGTCTGTGGGTACCCCAAGTCTCCATTCCTTGTACCCACTGCCCTGCCCCACCCACTCAAGGAGGCCTGGGAACGTGGGGCCGTTCTGCCCTTGGAGCCCTTGGAGGCAGGAACCCAGCCCCCTCTCAGGGAATCCACCAGACCACTGGTCACACTCCCGCTCCCTCAGGGCTCTCCTTTACTCTGCCCCCCGCCCCCACCTCACATACCAGGTAGACCCAGAGACCCCACTGAGGTAGGTCACGGTGTCCAGGAGGCCAAGTTCCTGAAGCCCAGCCAGGCTGCCGTACAGGGAAGACATGGCTCGGGTTCCACCTCCAGAGCCCAGCACAGCCACCACAGGCACCTGAGCACAACAATCACAACACTGGCCACCATTGTCCTTTATCGCTTACATGGTCAGACACTGGTCTAAGAGCCTTATATGTCTTCTCTTACTGCCTCCTCACAGCAACCCAGTGGGATCCCCATTTTATCGAGTAGGAAACTGAGGCACAGGATGGTTGACCCAGTCACACATGTGGTAAGTGATGGGCTATGAAACCGAAGCGGTAGGACTCCGGAGGTGGCTCTTAACCATGGCACCAGGAAAATGTGTAACTGGAAGTTGGACTGGATTTCACCCAAAGCCATCAGAGCAGGGTTTCTCAGTCTTGGCATTAATGATCATTTGGGACTGGGTAATTCTTTGTCGCAAGGGGGCTGTCCTGTAGGTTGTAGGATGGTTAGCCGCATTCCAGGCCTTTACTCAGTAGATGCCAGTTGCTTCCTTCTCACCCACTTCTAGTGATGCCCAAAAAGCATGTCTCTAGACAGTGACAAATGTCCTCTGGGTGGGTGGGGGTGAAACGGCCCCCCGGGGAGAACCACTAGGCTGAAATGACAAAGACCACCAACCAGCCTGGACCTGCCCCAAACATGAGAGGCTCCCAGATGTTTCTTCAGCATCAGAGGTGCCTGGTGGGAGCAGACTAGAAGCTTTTTGGCTGCTCAGTTTTTCCACAATGCTTTGGCTCATTCTGCCCCCATACTTTTGGTTCCTCTCCCAGCCCTCCTTTCTTCTGTCTTGAAAGAAATGCTCCATGGCCAGTGCTCAGCAAGTGTACCGTGCCTTCGGAGGGCTGGAGGACACAGAGCTCCCTGAAAGCCAGGTCTGTGCCCTCTTTACCCTCCACCTACAGAGCGGGGAGCGGGCACAGAGCAGGCATTACCAAAGGAACCATCCTGGGCTTGCCTACCTTGTCAGCACCAGGAACGGCTCCAAATCCTGAGCACACTTGCAGCCAGGAGGAAGCCGCCAACTTGTTTCTGATTCGCTAGAGCTCTCTCCCTTGGTACTGCCTTCCCGCCTGCCTCCCAGCCACAGGTTCCCACAGACCCTCCACTTCCAAATCCCTTTGTCTATAGTTACGCACTGAACTGTGCCCCGCCTCTGGAAATGCATGTGTCTGGAACCCCAGGCTGACTTCGTTTGTAGAAAGGGCTTATAAGGCGGTTATTCAGGTTACGTAAGGTCACACCAGTGGGGCTTTTATCTAATGGTACTGGAGTCCTTATAAGAAGAGGAAGAGAGAACTTGCCCCTTACCCTCTGTACATGCTCAGAGTAAGGGCCATGTGAGGACACAGCAAGAAGGTGGCTGTCTACGTGTCAGGAAGAGAAGCCTCACCAGAAACAACCCTGATGGCACCTTAATCTTCAACTTCCAGCCTCCGGGGGAGAAAATAAATGTCTGTTGTCTAAGCCGCCCAGTCTGTGGTGTTCTGTCATGGCCGCCTGAGGGGACTTAAATACCTCTTACTTGGCCAGGGCTGCTTGTCTCTCATTACACATGGGGTCCTGCCTCTCCTGATTTTGCCTATGCACTCAGGTGAGCAGGCCTGCCCCTTCCTCCTCTGTTCCCTGCCCTCCCTGAAGGCTTCCTGTTGCCTCTTGGACACACAGTCCTCTCATGGAAAGGGGCTGGATTTGGTCCTGGTGACCCTGGGGGCCACCTCCTCCGTTTCATACCTGGCCACTATCAGGAGCCTTGCTCAATCCCAGCACTTGCTGCAGGGCCTTAGACACGATTGGCTTCCTCTTGTCCAGAAACTCCTGCTCCCCGTCACACAGGCCAAAGCCAAGGCGCAGGTCAAGGTCTCCAGTGCTGCCTCAGATGGGGGTGGGGGTGGGGTGCTGGGCAACTGTTTACTGGAGGAGAGCCTCAGACCCATTTGTCACATTCCATGGAACCCCTTAGAAAGACCTCACCAGAACCAGACAAGGCCTCTACCACCCAGGCTGAGTCGAGGAGGCAGAAGAGCCCCCCGACTTCCAGCCTAGCCCAAGAGCCTTCCTCCCGAGGCCGGCCTAGCTCACCTCATTTCTGCCTTCATCTGCAGAACCACTGCCTGGTCCTGAAAGAGAAAAGAGCCCTATTGCTGAGTGCCCGGAGTGGGATTCTCCACCGCCCACCCCCCCCCAGCCCCTGTCACTCAGGAGGTTCTGGACCAAACTCCAGGCTGGCCTGATCCTCACCTCCTCCCTCTCAGGCCCCTCCCCCAGCCCTCTTTTGGGGGCCACAGAGCAGGCAGGAGTCCCTCAGGCATCCAGAGAGAGCCTTACCTCCCCCAGGGCCACGAAACGCTGTTCTTCCTGGCCTATGGCCAAAGAAGAGAGCGAGATGCCCCCTTCACCCAGCTGGCTGGTCTGGGTCTCTAGCTCAGCACTTGGGCCACTCTGCAGAGAAGCAAACACCCCTCATGACACTGCATGGCAAAGGAACACATGCCTCCGTGGTGGCCCTGGGACGCCCCCCTAGACCGGACTGATTCTCTTACCCACGCCTTCCCAGACTATGGGCTCACTCACCTCCAGGACTCTGAGCTTCTCCCCCAGCTCCACATCCAGCCTGGAGCTGATCATGGGGTTCACATGAAAGGTGAAGGTGGTTGGGTGGCCTCCTTCTTTGGGGGGCTTCAGGGGCAAGAACTGTGGCTTCTCATAGGCCCCAGGCACTGTCAGCTGAATCTGCCTAGAGCCTGGGAGCAGATGGCCCAGGTGAGGGACCAGATGAAGGGATGAGAATGGGGGGGGTGCTGGTCCATGATGGTAGCACCCTGAAGAGCAACTCCCCTTTCTTTCCTCTTAGAAATGCCAACTCCTCACCCCACTCACTCTCTGCTTCTATGACCCATAGCAAAGGCATCATGAAGGATCCTCAGGGTCCTATAAGCTGCCCGGGTCAGAACTGGGAACCTGGGATGGGGTGGGAGACACACAATGCCTAGAGAAGGGGGAAAGGCAGGGAGGGAGAGAGCTCCCTGCCCAGAGTTTATGGGGCCGAAGATTTTGAGATTATTATATTAAGTATATAAAGTATAATTCTATAATAATTATAATTATCACATATTATACATTAATTAGCAGTCTTCAACTGGCAGTTGCCCCATCTCTTGCCTCCTGTGCTCACCACTGTGGGGAAGTTTTGTGGCCGGGGAGAGAACAAATAGGCAACAAGTTGTCCTGCCCTTTATTTCCATTATAAGATCTTGCAAGAACACAGGGTGTGCAGAGGAGGTGAGAGGAAGAAGTGGGTAAGTAGAGGCTTGGAGAAGCAGGGAGAGCCAGCCTAGGCTGGAAGGAGGTAAAGAGGGAGGCCTATGGGCGCACCCTGTTCCAAGCAGCTTTCTGGGGAGGAGGTAAAACCCCGGAGAGAAATGTGCATGACACTTAGAGGGGACCCCAGACCCTAAACCTGACTTGAGAGTAACAGACACCCAAACAGTCCAAGGTGACAGATGCTTCGGGAACAGAGGTCCACATGGAATCTCTTGCCCGACACACCCTCCTTGGCACTAAATGAGACCTGGAGACGGGACATGCCCCCGGATGGGTGGGAATTAGAGAATATGAGGAAACTGTGGTTTGTGGCTGGAAATGGCTATGTGCTGGTCTGAGGCAGACAGGCCCCCACGCGCCACCCACCTGCGTCTGGTCCTGACTCTCTCACTTTCAGGCTGCGGGACCTTAAGTGGTTTTCTTGTTTGAGCCACAGTTTCGTAAGAGGCTAATAGTTATATTTTACAGGGTTGTTAGGAGAATTAAAGATAAAAGAATGTGACATGCTGAGCACAGTGCCTAGCTCACAGTGAGTGCTGGAACATTACATGGGCTCAGCCTGCGGGCTCAGACTCTCAGCATCTGAGGGGACCTTAGCCGCCCCATAGCCTCTGCTCTGCTCCTGCATCCGGACCCCTCCCCCATCCCGAGTGGCTGCCCCCTGTGGCACACTACATCAGTGGCCGTGGTTCTTTGCTCCTGGAACTCCCACGCTTTGCCATGCGACTTCAGGCTGAGAGGCCAAAACTGAGTTGCTGGGGCTCCGACTTCAGGGTCACAGCCTTGTGACGTGTCTTGGCTTGTAAAATGTCAGTTAGTGGCTGTGATATGACCAAAGGCTTGAGAACCCCCTGCTCATTTGGCTCACTCTCATGCCACTGCTGACACCTTTGGAACACAACTAGCCCATGGGTCACAGAAGGTGGATAGGGACATATGGCACACAGCCAGATCCCTCCTGCCAAGCCCAACCTAGATCAGCCAAGCACCAGCTGACCATCTGACTCAGGGTTGCTTTTGGCAGAGCAGTAATCGAACTGATACAACCTCTATGCATGAACACTTCCAGGGACAGGAAAGTCACTACTTTCAGGAGCAATCCGTTCCACCCTTGGTCTGCTTTGAGTGCTGAAACATATAAGAACTGCCTGCCTTGGACCCACCTTCTAGAATTCAGCAGTCCCCCCACCCCTCAGGAGAGAAGGCAAGCCCCAAAGCCATGGACCACACTCACCATATTCTCGATGTGGGGCTGTGCTGTCTTCCCCAAGGGTGCCCTGGATTCTCAGACAGGGGTGAGCCTGAGGAAAGTAGAGGCTGCTAGGAGCCGACAGTTCACAGGGCCCTCCCTCCACGGGGCCCAGACCAGAGCAGAAGGAGGGGTGTCTGGGGCAGGGCCCAGGTAACAACTTTGCTAGGGCCTGTGCCTTGTGGGTAGGAGTCTTCTGTAACAGCCCCCACCCAGGACTCAGATGAAGTGGCACTTGTGGGAAAGGGGAAGGGAAAGGGGCTTGGACAGCAGTGTCTTCAGCCGTCCCAGCAGCCAAGGGCCCCAGGGCGCAGGGGAGGAAGGAAGGCTTCCAAGCTGTCCACTCTGACTTGAGGGAGCTTCTTGCTCCTGGTCCCTGGAGATGCCTCCCTAGCACATTTCCCCTCTCGGGAGGGTTCAAGTGTCCTTCAGAGGCAAGGGGGCATGATAGGCTCAATTGTGGACTCAGCACAGTCCTTCCCCACCCCCAGCCCTGGACAGCCCCAAGCTCGCCTTCCCTACTCACCACCAGGACCCCATTGGTGATAACTTCAGATGCAGGCACCTGACTGCAAAAGATGAGGGGCTCATGGGACATCTGGCTCCTTGCCAGACAGCTGTTACTCTAATAATGTGACTAAAGCAGCTGGAAGAGCCTGGGGAGCATGGCCAGGTTTGGGGGTAGGAGTGGGCCTGTCGCCAACAGTCAAATGGGTGTCTGGACTAGGACATTTCCTCTCAGGCCAGGCCAGTGCAGAGCCTGGTGATTGACAACAGGAGCTGTCCATGATTCTTGGTGTAAACGGGAGGGCATGGGTGTCACTTGGACTTACCTGTTTTCCAGAACAAATTCCACCTGCAGCTCTTGCGAGTCCTACATGAAAGAAGCAAGGGAGCATTCATTTTCAAGAGCTCTAAAAGTATCGGAGACCGTCCCGGCCTCCTACCCTGCTCAGCTCCAGGGACTAGAAGAGGTGACGATTATCGTGGCTTCTCACGGGCATAGGAAGGAGAACATCTCCATGAGGGGCTTCATGCCTTTAGGACTGTGTGCTGGACCCTCAGTGGGTTTGGCAGTGGCCAAGACAGACAAAATGCTCTGCCCTCAAGGAGCTCACATGTTGGCTCCATTAAGGGAAAAAATATATGAGGGGAAGCCTTTGTAGGGTCAGTGGTATAGGACAGAGGAGGGTCTGTCTTGGAGGCCTGGCCTGTTCTGACCAGGAGCCGTCACCTCAATACCCTGTGCCAGACTTCCTCTCTTTGAGTTCAGTTCGTTGCTGGCACAGGTTGTAGGGGGCAGGGGGGACTCACCTGATGGTTGAGTAGGAAGGTGTGTCTGTATGGTTGGCCAAGCTTGAGGCTCCTCAAGTCAAACAGTAGCAGGGAGAGCTGGTCACTGTCCAGGACATCCTTATCATAGAGGGTGAGCTCCAGAACATTCTGGGAATGGCAGGTGAGAGGTGGGAGCCTGAGGCAGGGCGGGAAGGCAGACAGCCCTCTCCCTCCCCTGGAGGAGGTCTCTCCCTCCACTGCCTGGGCGCTTTGCTGGTCCTCACTTTCACAGCACCGTGGATCCGGTAATGGAAGGTCTCATCCCACTTGGGATCACTGCAGTTGGCCACCATTCTTGTCTGGGTGGGGCTAGAGGACGCAGTGGGCAGGCACAGTTGCACATAGCAATCAGCTTTGGACACTGCAGGTGGGATGGGGGAGGGGTCTTCAGCATCTAGCTTTTTTTTTTTTTTTAAGATTTTATTTATTTATTTGACAGAGAGAAATCACAAGTAGGCAGAGAGGCAGGCAGAGAGAGAGGAGGAAGCAGGCTCCCCACTGAGCAGAAAGCCCGATGTGGGTGGGGCTCGAACCCAGGACCTGGGATCATGACCTGAGCCGAAGGCAGCGGCTTAACCCACTGAGCCACCCAGGTGCCCCTAGCGTCTAGCTTTTATTGCTGGAAGGGTTCCCTGGAGGAGGCTGGGGCAAGAGGGGAAGGAGCCAATGGGGGAGAGGAGGCTGCCTGTGTGGGATGAGGAGACGTGGGGAGAGCCAATGTCCTTAACTCCATCTGGACCACTTACAATTGAAGGCTGTAGTAGCCAGTTAGAAGACCACATGGCCGCACAGACTGTTGAGTAATCAATCCCCTGAAAGGACCTGATTAGGGCAACAAAGTCCCTTTCTATGGTGAGCATTGGCGTGAAAAGCAGCTGGAGAACAGACTTTGATTTCTGACAACAGCAGCCTCACATGCTCACCCAGGCTGCACTGCTCTACTTGTTAGACTCGAGGAGGAGTCAGAGGTCTGCACAAGTCTCCCGTCCAGCCCCTGCCTGCCTGCCCTGGAGCTCCCTCACTGGGAGGGCTCTCTCCCTCCAAGGCCAACACTAGCTACCCCTCTCCAAATACACAAATACACACACACACACACACACACACACACACACACCCCCACCACCACCACCACCACCACCACCACCACCCCCCCTTAAGCCAGCTCCTGCTGGGCTCTGGGGGAAGCCCCAGGAAAAGGAAGGGGAGAAAGGGTGGAATTAGGCATCACTCACGTAGATCTGTGCCCTGGATATTTCTGGCCCTCAGCACCTTCACCTGGAGGTCATAGTATGGGTGGGTTTCCCGCTGAAACAATAGAACTCTGGAACTCAGTTCTGGGAAGCCAGGTAGGGGGCCTGATCACCTCCCTGCGGTGGTACCCAGCTCAGGCTTCCCTCATCCCCTCACAGAGCAGCAGCCTGGCCTGGGGTCACAGAAGTCACTGTGCCTGGGACCAGAGAGGACTTGGGACACTGGGAGTTCAACAAGTCGTTGATGAGCCTGGACTTTGAAATCAGTCAGGCTGGGTTCAAATCTAAGCTCCACCATGGCTTAGCTGAATGGCCTTGGGCAAATAGCTTGATTTCCTCAAGCTTCATTTGCCCCATCTATATGCAGGGGTTTATAATCTCATAGGGTTGTGCTGACTTTTAAATGAGAAGTTCTATAAAGTGGCTGGTATTAGTGCTTAATACATGTAGCTACTGTTACTAATTACGGTTGTGACGCACCACCGCAAATGGGCAGCTCTCCTCACTTTCCTGCCCCGGCCAAGAGCTTGGGAGCCTAAGTGAGAGCTAGAGTATTAGACCTCAGAGATTAAAGATTAGAAGAGAAAGTGGTGATCAACCCCACCCACCAGGACACTGACAAAGGCCACACCCCCTAGGAGGCGGCAGGTGAAGGGAAACCAGGTGTCACCCAACTTGTACTGGTCTGGTGAGTCCTGAAGGAGACAACAGCTTGGGCCCAAGAGAGGTTAACAACAGACCACACTCTCCTGGGAGTGAGGCTACCCCTCAAAATCCCAGGAAGCCCCTTCCCCCTATCCCCTTGGGGCACTCTAAGCCAACCTGGGGCATTCTGGGCAAAGTCAACAGCTGCAAGCATCATAGGACCTCACCCTCCATTCCTAATTTCGGGGAAGGAGTATCATTTCCAAAAGGCAAGGTTTTGGCCAACCTTTTTAATTTAAACTCCACCAGGCTGGCCAGAGCCAGTGGGTCCCAGCCTAGATCAGAAGCCAATCCCAGGCTGGCCTCAGTCTTCACAGGGCTTCTGCAGTCCACGCTTCCCAGGCAAGACCAGGTAACTTACCTGACACTGGCTCCACTGAGGTCCCCTCCTCCCTCTCATGCGCAGCAGCACTGCCCCCAGGAGGGGCAGCCCCTTGCCTGCCAGCCACCTTGGCCCAAGGTGCATGGCCAGGCAGCACAGTTCTCAGTTGGAAGCCCTGCGTGCTTTCCAGAGCCACCCTACTCTCCTCTGGCTACACGCACTGCTAGCTCAGGTCTGACAGGAAACGTCCAGGTGGGGAGGGTGGAGCTGGCTACTCTCCTGAGGACTCAGGGTTGGGTGGCCTGCTGGGGCTGAAGGTGGGGTTTGGTGTGCTCCAGGAAGTGATTGGAAGTGACAATTCCCTCAAGCAAAAGACAGCTCAGTCCTCCTCCGAGAGGCTGAGGAACTGGGACTCTGATTCCCAACCCTAGCTCCTGGTTATCCTCCGGCTGCTTATGGAAAATAGATATCTGAGCCTCACCCCCTAGATGATTAGACTTCGTGGGCGTGGCTAGAACCCAGGTGTTATGACTTCCAACAAGCCTTCTAGACAATGCTGACACAGCAGGTGTGAGGAGGGGATGGAAGGGGATGGAAGATGCTGCAACAGGGCCTTGTCTCCTCCGGCTAGTCCTGAAACCATCTGCCCTTCAAGTCCCACCTTGCCCACAGCTCTTAAGCAGAAACATGGACATCTCTGATTCAGTTTTATCTAGACCCAAGTGTGTTTCTCATCTCTTGTGACCTCCCTCATTTATTCATCAAACACTGACAGTCTGCTGTGTGCCAGACTTACACTAGGCCTTGCAACCAAAGGGGAGGAGGATCCATCTGTATCCTGAGGAAATTCACAGCCTCATGACTCTGTGTCACTTTTGCCCAGGGCCCTCTTCCTGGATCGGCGGATGTGCCTGGATGGTCCAGGTAAACAAGTAGGGATATCATCAGGTGGTATCAATACAGACTGCTAAAAAGCGGGCCTGCCTCTCCTTATGCTACTGGAGATAAGGCTTTAGAGAGTCCTCTTTTGATCATCGTAAGCCTTAGGCTAGAGATGGTACGTGACTGTCTGTGAACCACAGCGGTCTGGATGGCCGAGAAAGGCAGTTTCCAGAAGAAAAGATCTCTGGGGCAGGGAACTGTTGGGAGATAATTTCTGTTCGTCAACCAAGACTTAGTCATCTCCACTCTCCTCCCCCAGGCCTGAGGTGGAGACTAAAGAAAAACAACATCCAAAAAAAGAGGTGATTCAACTCCAGAATGAACCCTGTCCGCACGTTGAGATGAGAACCTGCTAGAAAAGAAGAGGATGACTGCCACTGGCTGGGCCCCAAGGGGAGGGCCTATTTCTGCTTAACTAGGAACACAGAGCCAAGACCTGTGCCGGGGTCTCAGAGATGCCGAGTGCCAGCGCACTGGTGTTACCTACACATGGTGTGTGCAGGCTCCATGCTGGAGGGGCCCGAGTGGGAGCACGGACTTGGCTGCGGCACACACAGCCATCTGGCATCCCAAGCTCTGTGCTGTACGATACCGTCTCCTGGAAGTCAC
Source organism: Lutra lutra (assembly GCF_902655055.1). Classification (NCBI taxonomy): domain Eukaryota; kingdom Metazoa; phylum Chordata; class Mammalia; order Carnivora; family Mustelidae; genus Lutra; species Lutra lutra. Next base: position 61,702,539 of record NC_062284.1, read on the forward strand.
ATGCCCTGTGCCTCTGAAGAAAACTCAGGATGACCACAGATGGCTAAAGAGGGGGACACAGAAGGACCAGACTGCCTTTCTCTGGTGCTGGCCAAAATGGACCAACCTTCTCAAACATACTTGGGTCCTTCAATCCCACCAATTCCATACCTTTCATGACTCTCCCAGTCCCTAGGAGCTGCAGGAAGAGGCAGGAGGCCGTCATATGTGAAGTGCAGGGGGTAAGAGTTGGGACTAGCTGGAGGTGGTCTGTGTCCAGCAGAACCTGGTGAGGCTGGAAATGTTCCATGTCCGCACTGTCCCACTATGGGCAGCCAGCCACACTAGCTGTGCTGAATGGCACAGATCAAGACGTAGAGAACAGAAGTGTCATTCTGACTTCTTTATCATTAATTGGCTTATTCTTATCAATTCTTAGCTAAATTGCTCTCTCCTCATTGTTATTTCCATCCAACTTCACAGAAAAGGGTGGGGAGAGACTCAAATAGGCTGTTGTCTTACTTTATGACATTTATTACGAGATCCTCATGAGTCATTACAGAGCTTTTGTCTCTCATACCTCCACAGAGGGCAAACGGAGGGAAGGAAGAACGGAGTTTGGGAAAATGGGGTTATGTATTCCAGAAGGAGGAAAACACACATTCTTTATTCTATTGCTTCAAACAGATGTGCCACACAAGTTGTGAGGATGGAAGATACAAACACAGCAAGCCAGGGAGACAGGGCTGGTGGGGTGGGGCGGGTTTCCGCGGCACCGAGGGAGGGTTGGTCCGATGACTTTTGTGCTGCTTCCAGTGGAAGCTCCTTCCAGCTGGTGCCAACAGGTCCAAGGGCAGCATGGCTTCTCATAGGTTGGTATGGCCAGGTGGGACATGGCTCTTCCGAAGCATTGCTCTGCCTCCAAACCTGAGCAGAGTCCCTGCCTGCATGAGTGATGCTGAGGGCACGCACTCTGTACTTCAGACTCTCTGTGGGCACTGTGCCTGGGAGGAGCCGAGTCTACAACACCCCCCGCGCAGCCTCCAACACACCCGCAACATGGTGTGGTGCTGCAGTTTAAGAAGAACCATGGCCTGTCAAGGCCAGGAGCCGAAAACACTGTCAGGGCCGGGCACCATCACCCACCCTTCCCACCATTAGAAACACAGCAGCATCAAGACTGAGTCTGCAAGACCCCAGGGAGGACAGGGGGCAGGGCCTGCGCTCCCGTAGGTCTTCTGCCTGTCATGCTGGACACTCCTTCTGGGTGCGTCCAGTGCCTGGGCAGGGAAGGGGGGTTTTCTGCCCCTTACAAGTGCTCCAGGGATCTGGCAGTGAGTTCCTTCACAAACCCGTGCGCTGCAGCCGTGGCCACCTCCCACTGCCATTGCCACACACCTCACCAGCACGCCCACCTCCCGTCCCTGTCAGCTCCTGATCTGATCGCTCCTATGTGTGACAGAGACTCACCTACCTACAAAAGGCCAGCGTAGTCCTCCAACCCCTGCAAAATGAAGCTGCCTTAGAAGGACAGCCAGGCCAACTGTGAGGCGAGCAGATGACACTAGCTGTGAAGGGAAAGATGCCAAAGCACAAAGCACTGTGCTCACAGAGACCAAGCCACCCTACCCTGGGCAGCTGCTGGGTGACCCAGGAGCAGGTGTGTCTGCACAGGTCTGCCTCAGAGGTCATATAGCCGTCCTCAGAGCCACCGTCACACTCGCCCCAGGGGACGGAGGACGATGCTCTCCTAAGCTTCCAGGCACAGAGCTCTCAGTCCAAGGAGGACCTATTTACAACACACCTGACCATCAGTTTTATCAGCGTATCCTGGAAACCGAGACTTCCCCTCACCTCTCATTTACCTTGCTTATATGTCAACTATTCCCGGTGTGGGGAAAATGGGAGACAAAGCCTGGTGGGGGGCAGTGAAGGGAGAGACTGAGGAAGAAAATCAACAGTGAGGAAGAAAGGGAGACTGAACAGGACATGACGAGCGGGCAGGACTCAGGGAACGGGCAGGACTCAGGGAACGGGGGACGTGTGACCATGGAGAAATGACTGTCATCACTTAGAGAGCCAGGGCCGGCCCGTGTGGTGAGAGGAGCTCTAGGACGGCTCTCCTCCCAGGTGCCAGGCCACTGCGCAGGGGCCTCAGCACCAAGGCCTGCACGTGTCTCCATAGAAAACTGCATAAACAATCTCGCGGTTACAGACACTTGAGACACTTTCTTTGTTCAGGTGATTGGTGTGCAAAGGCAGGACAATGCCCTTCCCCACCTCCTCCCGTCCAAGCAGGTAGTAAATTCTTGGAAACCGCCTGCAACGCAAATGGTATATAAGGTGTAGCTAATCTCTTTTTCTATCAAAAAGCTGGTAACACCAGACCGCAAGTCTGATTAAATTCAGAGATGTTCCACGGCTCAAGATAGCCAGGAGTGTCCAAATGGGGAGACAGCTGGTGGTGGAAACAGCCCCCCATTCCTAAGGCCGGTGCTCTTTCCCCACTCTGGGATAGCCAACTGTCCGTATGAAGAGTCCCTGGCATGCTGGGCTCAGGTGTCAGCCGGGTTGACCTCTTTGGAACAGAAGTAGTGCACAACCACTCCGTTGGGGTATCTTGCAAATGCGCTGTAGAAAGGAAAACAGCTCAGGGGAGAAGACCACTTCTGGAAAAGGTGCCTTACTCGGGGGCCCTCCCAAAAGTGACCCACCCTAACCACAAGGGACGGCACACCCCTAGGGTCTTCTGAATTTACACAGCCACCATCTCCGTCAAATAACCAAACAGAGCACGAGCTCCATGAAGTCTGAAGGCATGGGAATGCTTCTTCTTAAGTCATCACTGTGAAATACATGGAAGATGGAGATGGTTCTGCTCATTAGAGCAAGTTTTAGATGACTTCAAACAACAGACAGCAGGTTAGGTCTTTCTAAAGAAAAAGATTCTTCCACTCATGTAAGAAAAGGGACAAAGTGCCCTGCTTTGCAAGCAAGGAGACAGACTGGAGTATATGCACCAAACAGAATGATGCCGGCCCAGGATTTTACTCAAGTCATGAGGCAGCAGATGGAAAGATCTTTTTCTTCCTTCACAGGCACACCCCAAAAGATAAGAACTTTCTCCCACATACAACTCATACACACCCACTGGTTACATCACAACGTCTAGGTGCCAGAAGGTAAGGGTTCTACAGGCATGAAGTCAAGAGCCCTGTGCCATATGCTGCATGTCTTTAAATCTCCAAAGCTAACCCGCAATACACAACAGGACGGCTCTCTGGAAGCTCAAGAAGTAACAGTGGCTGAGACAGCCAAGAGCCATGCTTTCCCCATCAGCTAAGGGCAGAAATCCATCCTGCGTGGGACCCACACACAGCTGTGAAGGAGGCTCACCTGTTCCCGATCTTCTTCTTACACACCATGCAGACCTTCTCCTCTGTGATGATGCACTTCACCTGCTGATGTAAAATCCGCTCTTCCTGGACCTGTGAGAGGAGAGTGACTGGGACAGAAGCCCCAGCGTCCAGCACACAGAACCGAAGGCAGAGGCTGGTGTTGCCTCATCCCCCAGCCCCCACAGACACCTCTAATGGAAACACTTGCAAGCAACTGTCAAGTTGCTTATGACATCAGTTTGAGCTACAGCATTAAAGGAACACAAAGCTCTGCTTTTGCCTCTGGGGAATATGTGGTAACTGTCTCAGACTAAAGAAGTACAACCCCACCCTAGTCTGGAAGGTTCATACCCTCAGAAATTCTGCATGGAGAAGGTTCTTGAGCACTTGATTGAACCGTTTTTTTTGTGCATTTTCTTCCAAGACCTTTTCCAGAAAGATGCGTATATCATTAATCTGAGTGTTTGCTGGTAGAAGGTTGATGGCCTAGGGACAGGAACAGAGATGGGAACAGCGTGAGACAGAACAAAAGTGAGCCTGAGGAGAAGTCTGAAGCCACACAGCTCTCCAACCTCAGTCCCTTTCTCTGTCCTGTCCTCTCTTGAGTGTGCCCCCAAGTGCCTCTCATCTCCCCAGAAGAGCTCCTGACCTTAGTGGTGTCCAGCTTGCTGTGGTGCAGCTCGAGGACCTGCAGGGCTGCCTGGAGGTTGGCTTGTGGCTCCAGCAATTCCAGCTTGATCGGTCCCAGGCAGTGCACACTGGGGGGCGACAGGTACATCCGGAGCAGGGATAGATATACCTGTCTCACACAAGTCACATACATCAGGCTGGTGGTAAGCCTTCCAGAACCCCCCAGCATGACCACACCTAAAAATAAGAGGGGTTGGGCTCTAGTAAGAGCTGCCCTGGAGCCTATAAAATTCATCATTTGTCACATTTTAAAAGCTCTTGGTAAAGTCAGTCAACTGAAGAGGTAAAAAAATTAAGGGCTGTTTTTCATGAGAGAAAGAAAAAAAACAACCCCAAATGCCTTGCATTTATTAAGCATCATACTACTGACAAAACACCAATACTGCAAAATGACTCAAAAAGATCCCTCCCAGAAATCTGGCTTTGAGGCTGTGACCCTATCCCATCTTGGCAGACGAGGCTTAACCTGAAATGAGACACCATCTTTCTTACTGGGGCCAGTAACACAGCACTCAACACTCCGGGCTGGCTAATTCTTCTTTGAGGGTGGCCCGTGCACTGCTTAGCAGCGACTCCAGCCTCTACCGCCTAGATTCCAGTTATCCCCACGCCCCAGGCATGAGAGTCAAAAGCGTGTCCAGACACGGACAAATCCATGTGCACTCTAGACAGAGCACAAAAGTGCACCTCCTCGCAACTGTCGGGCCTTATTATACAAGCTGGGACTCTTCCGAAAGCGAAGGGTGTTAGGGACACTACTAACCATCACAGTAAGCCAGAACCATCCCGAGCAAACCAGGATGTACGGTCATCCTGCCTCTCCTCAATACACACGTGCAGAATCAGGGATCTCAGCCACTCCTACCAGGGTCCCCTGTGACCACCCCCGAGGGGGTGGGCTGTGCTGTGAGGGACAATGGAAAGTGCACACGCTCCCTGGGGCCAGTGTCACTACTTACATCTTTGTTGCCATCTCTGTTTTGGTCGTAATGCTTGTGGCAGTACCTGAAAGGGAGAAAGTGGTGAGACGAGGCCAGAGCAGCCACATGGAGAGAGGTCATCGATTCAGCCTGCAGGAGCAGCCTCATGATGGCGCCACAACTGGGGGCCAGCAGGGGAGGCAGAGTGGAGGGGAGGCAGCTTGCTCTCCCGCCTCTCCTCCCTCTGTGGGGCCTGCTGTCGCTCACTGGGCGGTGTGATGGTGGTGGGGTGGGGGGGTGGGAAGGGGGGGAGAAACGTACTCCTCGGCCATCTTTGTGTCCTTCAGGATGTGCACGTAGATGAAGAGCGCTTGCTCATGCTTCCCCATGCGGCCCAGCAGCAGTGCCCGCTCTTCTAAGAGGCCTGGGAGAAGAAGGAGCGTGAGTAACCTTCACCACCACTGCGTAGGCACAGGCCGGGAAGCTAAGCTGTTACACAACTGTGTGAAAGTATTTGTATTACTTGGGGTTTTTTTCAAGGAGAAAACTGCTAAAATTAGAAATGGGCGAAGGGAGCTATTTTAGAAAGTACTTTATCCTATCTTTTTTGTGATCACTTCTAAACTGGCTAAGAACTCTCATCCAAAGACCAAGTGCATAATAAGCACCCACAAGGCGCCAAGCACTCCCGCTAAGGAAAGCATTTGAAAACATTTGGTCTCTGCTCTCCCGGAGCTCATCCATCACACAAATGTGTGTCTTTTTCAGACAAACGATGCCAGATTACAAATATTGCTAAATAATGAACTTGCCCAAGAACATGTGCTGATGCAGGAAACAGGTCTCAACCTGGCCAGCAACTGCCAAGTGGTTCACACCCAAAAGAGACTTCTTAGTCACGGTACAATAGTGAGTCTTCAGATGGCACAGAACTGCAGCCCTGGCCTGAAACACGGGGCTTTCTCCAGCCCTGACTTGTGGGAAGAGTAGGGAACTGGGGAAAAGGGTAGGATGAGTTTTTGCATTACCTTCTGCTGAAGTGGCTTCTGGCCATGAACCAGACACTCACCATCAAAAGGAAAGTCACAGATGAGCCGGCCTGGATCATAGTAGCCCGAAATTTCCAAGAACATAAGGAGCTTCCGTCGGTATTCTCCCAGCTCACCCTCTTCCTCTCCAGCAGGGACGGGAGTTTTGCCTTGAAAGGAAACCAAGCTCAGTATGAAAGGCTGCTGCTGGACGGCAATATGGGGTCATCAAGACAAACGAAAGGGATGGGGTTCATGATATCACCACAGTGATCAGAAAGGGCCCCCAAAGTGGGTTTTAGCTGGACTTTTCTTAGTTTATGGTCCCTGCACGACCCCCAAAACATCGGCTTGAGATACGAAGAAAAACAAGCTGCACAAACGCTCCTGTAAGCAAACCTGTTTCTTATCAGCACAGCTGCCATCTTACAGACAAATCTGTTCCTTCCCCCTCCCCTACGGACGATGCTCAGAGATGCCCAGATCCAGACAAGAGCTCTTGAGTCTCCTGTGCTGGCTCACTTAGCTGCCCTGGCGCCTCTGAGGAACTTCCCACCCACCTGGGCCCCGCAGAGGAGAGTAAGTTCTGCTTCCCTATGCCACATGGCACCCTCGGGTCCCAGGTCACCTCTAAGGCCCAGGGCCACTTGGCTTTCTACAAGAACTGGTACCTGCAGGGAAGGACAGGAGATATTCCTTCATCAGACCTTGCACCTTCTCACAGTACAGCTGGATCAGGCAGTTGTGGAACCGAGAGCCTGTCTCCTCCCAAACGTGGATGACATGTTCCTGAGGCAAGACATGGGTCTACCTGGTACCCTCTATGCTGTGACCCAGCTCTGTCTCCCTGTCTCCCTCACATTTTTAAGGCCCCAGAGGTCCCATCAGACGGTCTCCTAATGAAGCGATAGCTCTTTTAAAACCACCAGGCAATCTTGGACTACAACCCAGAAACATCAGGGATTGTTTTCTTTTCTTTTTTTTAAAAGATTTTATTTATTTATTTGAGAGAGAGCGCATAAGAGGGGTTGAGGGGCAGAGGGAGAAGGAGAAGCACACTCCCCACTGAGCAGGGAGCCCGAGGGACCCTGGATCATTACTTGAGCTGAAGGCAGATGCTTAATTGACTGAGCCACCCAGGCGCCCCATGGATTATTTTCTTGATTTGTAGTCTAAGCTCCTTTATTAACTTTGTCCCATAATCCTCTAAACTCTCACATCTGCCCATGCAATTACAGTTACATAGTTGCATTCTGCTACTTAAAACCAATTTGGTTGTCCTATGGTCCTGGCTGAATCAATGGCCATACAAACATGGCTTTGAGATGTTTTTCTCAAACGCCATTCTCTTCTATCCCTCTGTACTTTATCTAGATTTAGAAGGCATTCATCAAAAGTATCACTTCCAGGTTGATCTACCAAGATCTTTCTTCAGAGGAGGCAGAAATAATCTTCCTTAAATTTCTACCAGTCCCCAGATGACATAAACCCCATTCTGAATTGCCCAGTACTGAATTGCCCAACTGTCCCACGTGGTCCTGGATCCCACATTTAAAGGTTTTTAGTTCAGACCAAAAAAAGATCTTACCAGATAAGGAATAGCCAGACCCTTAAAATTCTCCACCAAGAAGCCGAGCACTCGGTCCCGTGGCAGAGACTCCACCTCTGGAAGGTCTTCGGTAAAGATCTGTGGGAACAAACCGGGGTTCCAGAAGCAGAACCATCTGACTGCAGTGCTGCCAACCACACATGCACACACGGACACAGTGGAGGCTCAAGTGGACTTCTGAAGGGGGAAGGGTCTACCAGATGGCACCTGTGTGCCATCTCGTGTGACACACTAGGTCGAAGGCGCTGGTCTACCGACGTCTGTGGAAGTCTCTCTCCTCTACATTACACCATTGTCTCCTATTTCCCAGGTTACTCCTCTGAATGCCAGAGAAACTGCATGAATCCTCCCCGCACCTCCAGCCACCACTGCCTAAGTAGAATTAGGACCCAGTGTGGTACTAGATAAATCCAAGAGATCCCTGTGACCTACCTTCAGGCCATCCTCTGGGAAGTCTCGCAGCACCCATACAGAGTAGGAAAAAATCAAATGCAGGTTTTCTGTGCCTAGAGGGAAAAGATTGGTTGGCAGGTGAGGCCCAACCTGACCAGAGGACTGCAAAGGCAGGTGCAAAGGTTGCCCCTGAATTTACTTTCCAGGAGAGATGGTTCTGTCCAAACACCAGTCACTCAGGGGATACTTGCCCCTACTGGGCCGGTTACATGCTAAAGGGCTGTCATCATTCCACCACGGGGGGCAGGGGACTCTAACCTCAAGTGGAGAAACAAAGCTGGGTGAGCACAAGGGAGGGAGAGTCCTAACCCACCAGAATCAGAAATGGAGGGAGATCAGGTCCATTTGAACACAATCCTTTCCCCCTTCCCTTTCAAAAGTTGGCCTCACCAAGATGCTGCAGATACTGCACTGTCCTCTCATGGCCTTTCAGAGGCGAGTTTGCTTTCTTGGACTGGTCTACCAGCACCTGCAGAGCTGGCCAGGAAGCCCCCGCCCAACAAAAAAGTCATTAGCCTCTTCCAGGAAATACATGCCCACGGGAAAGTCCTCGTACTTCGGTGGGTTTCCCCTCTCCACAGACCACCCTCCCAGAGCTGAGCCCCTACTCCAGCCACCTTTCTCGTGGAGCCCCTTCTTCTCATACAGGATGATCAGCTCGCTGTACTTGTGCGCCTTCTTCAGCACGTGCTCGCTCTCCTCGATGTGGCAGTGGTTGTTCTCCAGGCGGAGCAGAGGGGCCACCAGGGCCACGTTCGTCTGCAGAGGAAGCACGACTTCTGTGGCAACCGTGTTGTGAAGGGACACCCCCACCCCCTACCCAGCCCAGGCCTGCTTCAGGCTGGAAGGCCATGGATGGAACACAAGCCAGAGAAGGCCAACTGCCCTTTTCTAGGACTACAGGGAATGGGGGGGAAGAAAACACTGTTCCTGTTCACCCGGTAGCATCAACCCGTCTTACCAGAGAAGACCAGCCCACTGCAAATTCCGGGGCAATTATCTTGCCTTAACCTTTTAATTTCCAGAAGCTCAGAGGTGTCAGGTCAAGGCTGGGTGATTGCCATCATCCAAGATGTCACTCTTATTGATGGCAGGTCCCCCAAAGTAGCCCTTTCCCAGCTTCTGGGGACCAGAGCCTTGTGGGTAGCGAGCGCCTGGAGAACTCACATGGAGGTAGCACTTGAGCAGGGTGGTGTCAATGATCTGCAACAGCTTCTTCTTGGATTTGATGGTGGGCGTGCCTTCCATAAGCGGGGAGGTGCTGGACTGGTGATCAGAGTCGTTCAGCTTCTTTACCAACTGGCTTCGTTTCTGCCAAGGCCCAAAGATGTGGGGTTAAGGCCAGGACTCAATCATCCTTATCACCTGGGCCACCACGTAATTCCAAATACTGCCAACACAGCACATGCCTATCCACCCTGATCTCACATTAGCACATCATTTTTCTTGGGGATCAAAACAGATGAATGCCAAATTGCCACAGATCCAGTAACAATTACTTATCAGGTAGTTACTACATCCCAGGCACTATGTCAAGAACTTTACGTCATCTTACTGTAAACCTACAACAAATGCAGACATTACTGTCATCCCCGTTTTACAAATGAAGAAGATAAGGCACAGATACTACATCTCTCAGAAGCAGCTGAGGCAAGTTTCAAATTAAGGTCTAATTCCAAACCCGATGTTCTTTTGTTTATTTATTTATTTTTTAAAGATTCCATTTATTTATTTGACAGAGAGAGAGGGAGAGAGAGAGAGAGTGCACATAAGCAGAGGGAGAAGGAGAAGCAGGCTCCCTGCTGAGCAAGGAGCCCGATATGGGACTCGCAGGACCCTGGGATCATGACCTGAGCCCAAGACAGCTGCTTAACCAACTGAGCCACCCAGGTGCCTCCCCATGTTCTTTTATTAAAAACAAAACAAAACAAAACAAAAAACCCAACAACTGTCTTGAGGTATAAGTAACATACAATAAAATGTACCCTTTTAAAGCATGAAATCCATTTTGACACATATGTACATGCATGTAACCATGACCCCCATCAAGGAACAGAATGTTTCCTATCACCCAGGAAGTTCCCTTGGACTCTTCTCAAAGAATCCCACCCACCTCTGACACCACAGATCTGATTTCTATCACTAGAGATCAGTTTTTACCTATCCTAGAACTTCATATAAATAGAATCATCCAGTCTGTACTATACAGTGTCTGGCAATGCCCTCTGTTTTGTATGCTCTACCATCTCTCTGGCACAGGACTAGTTTCAGCTAACCTCAGACATTCCAAATGGCAGCGGAGAGGTCCAGGGAAAACATGTGCTCGAAGTCCTAAAGCAAAGAAAGACACAGGCAATAGAGGGCTTTCCTCAGTGCCATAGGCTTAGGAGACATTCTCCCCCTGGAATGTTTCTCACGTGGTACAGACAGAGGCATGTCTGTGTACTTCCCGCCATCTGCCAGCCATAGCTGGGTACCACTGGAGCACAATGTCAAGGAAGTGCCGAGGCTATGTGTGCCTGACCAGACCTGTGGGACCTTCACCAACCCCAAAGCAGGTGACAGGTAGCCGGCCTACAATTTCCCAGCAGTATTTCTCAGTGTCTGCCCAGGGGACGCCTTACAGAGGTCTTCAGAACACTTACAGGGAAAAAATTTACTAAGTTCTCTGACTCTGGGTAAGTGCCCAGGGAATATGTAATAGCCCAGTGTGACAAAAGTTTGGAGTGAACAGTCTTTAACGGAGACATTAGTTTTATTATTCACTTGAGAATTTCACTTATCTCTCCATAATGGTAAACTGTAAAAGAAAACTTACATCTAAATACTCCCTCTAAAAAAAAAAACAAACCATGTTATAGAAGAGTATTTATTGACAGGGAAAGGCTTTCTCAATATACAGCTAAGTTTTTAAAAAGTAAGCTAGAGAACTTTAGTTTGATATCCATTGGCAACAGTAACCCCATAAATAAATTTTATTTTTATTTTTTTAAAGATTTATTTATTTGAGAGCGAGATCAAGAGATCGCATGCACGTGAGCAGGGGGAGGGGCAAAGGGAGAGGGGGAAAAAGAATCCTCCAACAGACTCCCTGCTGAGTGCAGAGCCTAACGCAGGGCTCAAATCAGGACCCCAAGATCATGACCTGAGCTGAAATCAAGAATCATCATCTTGATTTCATCAGCCCACCCAGGGGCCCCAATAAATTTTTAAAAAACTGAATTCATGAATACATACCCAAGCATGCCACAGAGACATTATGGGTTTGGTTCCAGAACACTTCAATAAAGCAAGTATAGCAATAAAGCTAGCCAAATTCATTTCTTGGTTTCACAGTGCATACAAAAGTTATGCTTACACAGTATGGTAGTATTATATCTAATGAAATAATGTATATACCTTAATTTAAGAATGCCTTATTGTTAAAAAATGCCAACCATCATTGAGCTTTCAGTGAGTTGTAATCTTTTTGCTGGTGGAGGGTCCTGACTCAATGTTGGTGACTCAGGGCTGGGGTGGCTGTGGCAATTTCTTAAAATAAGACAACAATGAAGTATGCCACATCAACAGACTCTTCCTTTTATGAATGATTTCTCTGTAGCATGTGATGCTGATAGCATTTTACCCATGGAACTTCTTTCAAAACTGGAGTCAATCCTCTCAGTAAAGCTGCCACTGCTTTACTAACTATTTTAAGGAGTATTCTAAATCCTTTGTTGTCATTTCAACAGTTTGGCCAGGAGTAGATTCCATCTCAAGAAACCACTTCCTTTGCTCATCTGTAAGAAGCAACTCCTCATCCATGAGTTTTTCATGAGCTGGCACCAAGTCACTCACATCTTCAGGCTCCACTTCTCATCGAGTTCTCTTGCTATTCTCACTGCATCCCAGTTACTTCTTTCACTGAGGTCTTGAGCCCCTCAAAGACATCCTTGAGGGCTGGAATCAACTTCTTCCAAATTCCTGTTCATGTTGATATTCTGACCTCTTCCTATGAATCATGAGTGTTCTTAATAGGATGTAGAATAATGAATCCTTTCCAGATTTTTCATTTATTTTTTTTTAATTTACTTTCCCCAGGTATGGAGGAATCATTATCTATAGCTGCTAGAGGCTTGTGAAATGTATTTCATAAAGAAGACTTGAAAGTTAAAAGTATTTCTTGATCCATGGGCTGCAGTAAAGATGCTGTGTTAGTATGAAAACAACATTAATCTTACTGTACATCTCCATCAGAGCCCGTGGGTGACCACGTGCATTGCCAGTGAGCAGTCATATTTTGAAAGGAATCTTTTTTTCTGAGCTGCAGGTCTCAACAGGGGGCTTAAAATGTTCAGTAAACTATGTTATGAACAGGCGTGCTGTCATCTGGGCTTTGTTGTTCCATTTACCGAGCACTGGCAGGGCAGGCGTGTAGCATCATTCTTAAGGGCCCTAGAATTTTCGAAATGGTCAAAGAGCATTGCTCCAACTTTAAGTCACCAGCGGCATTAGCCCCTAAGAAGAGTCAGCCTGTCCTTAAAAGCTTTGAACCCACACATGGACTTCCCCTCTCTGGCTATGAAAGTCCTAGTTGGCATTTCCTTCCAATAGAAGGCTGCTTCATCTATACTGAAGACCTGTTGTTGAGTGGAGCCACGTTCATGAACAATCTCACCGAGATCTCCTGGAGAACTTGCTGCAGCTTCTCCATCAGCACTTAGCACTTCACCTTGTACTTTACGTCACAAAGATGCCTCCTTCTTAAACCTCATGAACCAACCTCTGCTAGCTTCCAACTTTTCCTCTGCAGCTTCCTCACCCATCTCAGCCTTCACAGATTTGAAGAGAGTTAGGGCCTTGCTCTGGATTAGGCTTTGGGGAAAGGGAATGTTGTGGCTGGTTTGATTTCTATCCAAACCAGTAAAACTGTCTCCAAATCAGCAATAGGCTGTTTTGCTTTGCTTTCTTATTCATGTTCACTGCTGTAGCAGTTTTAATTTCCTTCAAGAATTTTTCCTTTGCCGAGGGGGCCTGGGTGGCTCATTGGGTTAAAGGCTCTGCCTTCAGCTCAGGTCATGATCCCAGGGTCCTGGGATCAAGCCCCACATCGGGCTCTCTGCTCAGCATGGAGCCTGCTTCACCCTCTCTCTCTCTGCCTGCCTCTCTGCCTACTTGTGATCTCTATCAAATAAATAAATAAAATCTTAAAAAAAAAAAGAATTTTTCCTTTGCATTCACAACTTGGCACAAGAGGTCTAGATTTTGGCCTATCCTGGCTTTTGACATGTCTTCCTCGCTAAGTTTAATAATCTTTACTTTTTATTTAAAGTGAGAAACAGGGGCACCTGTGTGGCTCAGTGGGTTAAGCCTCTGACTTCAGCTCAGGTCATGATCCCAGGGTCCTGGGATCAAGCCCCGAATCGGGCTCTCTGCTCAGTGGGAAGCCTGCCTCCCCCTCTCTCTCTGTCTGCCTCTCTGCCTACCTGTGATCTCTCTCTCTGTCAAATAAGTGAATAAAATCTTAAAAAAAAAAAAGTGAGAAACAGCGATTCTTCCTTTTACTTGAAACACTTAGAAGCCATTGTAGGGTTATTAACAGACTTAATTTCAGTATTATTGTGTCTCAGGGAGTAGGGAAACCCAAAGAGCAGGCGAGGCAGGGGAACAGCCAGCTGGTAAAGTAGTCAGAACACAGACATTTTATTAAATTTGCTATCTTATATGGGAACAGCTGGTGGCATCTCAAAACAATTACAATAGTGACATCAAAGATCACAGATCACAAAAATAAATTCATTAATTATGAAAAAGCTTGAAATGATGTGAGAATTACCAAAACGTGACAAAGACACCAAGTAAGTAAATGCTGTTGGGAAAATGATTCCAAAAGACTTGCTCACTTCAATTTGTTTAAAAAAAAAAAAAAAAAAAAAGCAGCATCTGTGAAGCACAATAAAGGAGGTATGCCTCCAAAGGTCTAGAAGGACAAACTATAATGTTGGTTACTTTTCTCTGGGTTATAGGGTTACAGGAGATTTATTTACTTTTTTTTTTTTTTTTTTTTTTTACACTTTTGCTATATACTTTTTTGTGTTTGCCCGGTTTCCTGCATAGAGCATGTATTTTCCCACAAGTATGTATGTTCCAAAAGAGTGTTTCAAAAAACTGATTATTTTCTATCCACTAAAATTTCTTCTTCTGAGTTCCTAGGAGAGCGTCATGTAAATTTGCCAGAAATCAGGTACATTTCCTGCTATCAAGATTTAGCATCAAAGCTCAGTGGTATAACTGAGTAGGGAGCTGAAGGAGAAAGAAATGCGCCCAGCCAGCCGTAACTTCTAAGGCATTCATTTACAGAATGCCTGTGGAATCGGAGAAGGCCCACCCTTCTCTGCCATAGAAAAGCAGGCACCGGAACTCCCAGGTGAACTCTTCCACACAGCCCTGTACCATACCTACCTGTGTCAGGTAGTCAATCAGAGCTAAGTGTGCCTTCTCCAACTCAGCCCCCGAGAGCCCAGGCAGCGGGTTAGGGTACTGCAGCTGCTTCCTGTAGTCTGTGGGCAGCAGGTCCGGGTACAGGCCCATCACATGGGTAGGATCTACATGGAAGGGAAACACGATTCCCCAGCAATTTAAGGATCAAATAAAACAAGACCATTATAACAGCAAAATAAGTTCCATACTAATTTTTTTAAAGATCTTTTTTATTTTTTAAGTAATCTCTATACCGAACACGAGGCTCAAACTCACAACTCCGAGATCAAGGGTCACATATTCTATCAACTCAGCCAGGTAGGCACCCTCAGACTCATTTTTTTAATTAAATGACTCCACGTTCATAAAGAGTCAATGAGCTCTACACTTCTACAATTTGAGCACTAATAACATGTGTATTTCTCTAAACCATCACAAAAATGGTTTGACTCTACATTCCAAGGCATACACACATACACATATCCAGAATTGGAATGGAAAATTCATGAATTCTCTAAAAGTGGAGAAGAAAAAATTCCCCAAGGAAAAACTGCTAAGACATTAAAGTTGAATAATCAATAGCCTAAAAATAAAAGGATTGTATATAAAGAAAAGAATATTACTAAAACAAATTACTATTACTAAAACAAAGCCAGACAATAGTCTAGGGCATATATATTTGCTGGATACATGGCAAGAAGCTAATAAATTAATTATATAAAATGTAAGTTGGAAAAAAAAAAAGGGATTTCATATGATAAAGAGGCAAAAGACATAAACAACTGACAAGAAAATAATATAAGTGGGAAAACGTTCTGCTACATTAAGAATCAGAGCAGTACATTAAAGAGTAACATCTGTAGAAAAATGTTTATATGATACTACCCAGAGCTTGCTATATTATGAAACTGAATCACTCTTACAATGCCAAGGCAAAAAATACTGCTACTTCAATAAGGAGAAAAGCACTTGGGCCCACCAATCCCACTTCTAGGAGTTTACCCTAAGGAAACAGTCTAAAAGATGGGAGGGGGAAGACACATCCGAATGAGCAGGTCACATAAGGAACATTATTTGTAACAATGCAGTTCTGGAAACAATGTGGAATTCCTTCAGTAGCAGAACTATAGTCTACGTCAACTAAGAGGCAGTAATGCAATCAATACAAATTTTAATAATGAAGGGCACACAGCAACATGGAAAAACACTAATAATTTTAAGTAACAAAAACTATAAAAATGAATACTGTTATAATTACACTGAGATGTACACATGTGGGAAAAGCTTGGATGAAAAAGACACAAAACTAGAGTCAAGGCTAGATCTAGAGTAAGGTTTTTTTTCCTTTAACACTTTAATGTTACATCCTAACATGATTTTCATTCAAATTAAAAAAAAAAAAAAAGTTGGGGGGCCAGGAGAAGGCCATGTCCTTCTCCTAGAAGGAGCTGAGCTCCAGACAAGCAGACCAGAAGAGAAATGCTACCCAGCCTTGCCTTGAAGCCTCCAGAACGCACATCATCCCCAAGAAACTGGTGTCTGACTACAGTATTTCTGCCAAGCCAGGAAGATTGTGTTCCTCAAAACCTGAGATAATGTGAAAGAGACACTCCTGAGAAATGGCAACCGAATGAGGTAGTTGGCAATTCCGCGTGGCTCCCTTACAGAAGCGCTGTCTGAGGAACACAGATAACTCCTGGGGACCCGGAGCGCATCCGCTGCCCTTTGGCGGCTTCCCGCACCACGGTGCGTGTCTACAGACAAGGCTCTAATCACATCGCTCTACTTAAAACCTTGTGATGTCACCTGAAGCCTACAATACAAAGTCCAAATTCCCTGGCAGCATTCAAGGTCCTCTAGGATTCAGACCCAACATCTCTTTCCCATGCGATCTATCAAGCACCACCATCATCACACTGGGCTGTGGCTTACAGACCCTCAGCCACCACTGGGTGTCTCCTTCCGCCCACCTTCCTTTACACTCTGCTTTTTCTTCTATCTTCCAGAGCCCGGTCACTGCCTCTTGAGACTCCTGACTTAATTCTCCACAATCCTGGAGACATTTATTCCCATGATTCACTGAGTGGTTTTACATGTAAGCACCTTGTGGACAAACAACATGTCCTATTTTATCCTCGAAGCCCGGGATCAAAGATACAGCTGCCACTGCCATCGCTTATCTGATTTGCCTGTGGGGCGATGTTCACTGAGTCCAGGATTATGCTGCACATTGAATTCTCAGTAAGAGAGACAGGCAATTCACAATGGGATTATATTCCTTATGCAGAACAAAGGATACAGATCGACTCTTCTCTAGCCACATGGATCTGGCTGCTCCTGGAAGAGACTAGGCAGTATTCCAACCTCATCACCTTGCCACTGGCCATTCCTTCTACCTGCACTGCACCTGCCCAGACAACTGCCCGGTTCATTAAATAGCCTCCTTTAGGCCCTAACTTCTCAGAGATGCCTTCCCTATTTTATCTTAAATTATAATCCTAATACCTATCTTCAGTACTCCTTATCTCCATTTCCCTGCTTTACTTTTCTTAGAGCTTACCACGTCCCAATATATTATAAATTTGCTCATTTATTTGGCTGTCTGCCCCGTCTCCAACAGAATATACGCCCCACTACTTGATACCCAGGAATAGTCTCCAACTAGCCATGGTAGAAGCTTGATAAAATTTTTATTGACTAAGTAAGTAATGAATATAGTATCTGAACAAATACAATAGTCTAAGGCTCAATTTCAAGATCTAAATATGGGTTTCAAGAAATATAAAAACTGGGGTGCCTGGGTGGCTCAGTGAGGTAAGCATCTGCCTTGGGCTCAGGTCATTATCCCAGGGTCCTGGGATGTAACCCCTGCATCAGGCTCTCTGCTCAGTGGGGAGTCTGCTTCTCCCTTTCCCTCTGTGCTCTCTGTGTGCTCTGTAGTCTCTCCAGTAAATACAATCTTAAAAAGAAAAAAAAAAGTGGTGTTGATTTGTATGCAAATTTGCCCAGCTTGGGGCGCCTGGGTGGCTCAGTGGATTGGGCCGCTGCCTTCGGCTCAGGTCATGATCTCAGTGTCCTGGGATCGAGCCCCGCATCAGGCTCTTTGCTCAGCGGGGAGCCTGCTTCTCTCTCTCTCTCTGCCTGACTCTCTGCCTACTTGTGATCTCTCTCTCTCTCTGTCAAATAAATAAAATCTTTAAAAAAAAAAAAAATTTGCCCAGCTTGTTAATGTTTTAAAGTGACCAGGCAAGGTTCCTCAGTAACTATACAGGGGACCTAAAGAAAAGAACTGAAAGAGGAGTGGCTGGTTTAGCAGCTTCAAAACCCACTATACTTTCTATTAAGTTAAACCACCTGGAAAAGCTGAGAGTAAAAATAAAGCAAAGATGTTCCTCCATATTCATTTTTGGTAGCGGGTCTCATAAAGAAGTCTATACCCAGGATCAGACTTTTTATTTTGATGAAACTGGTTTCTATTGGAAGCAAATATATTCTCAAAGATTTGTATCTCAAAGGAGAAAGCATCGCCCCGGGGTTCAGGACTGCAAAGCACAGCCTGTGCTGAGTACCAACAGTAGTGGGAATTGAGTGTTAGTAGGATTGCTATTGTTTTCATTAGTGATCCACTTACAAAGCTGCCTATGTCTGGAGTGGTCTGCCCCAACCTCACTCTTCCAATAAGCTGTTATTTCCCATGAGGATTAATTATAGAATAGAAGGTTTTTGCAGGACTACCTTCAATCAAGGCCTCATATCAAAAATGCCTGCACCTTGATATATGTACATAGAGTGCCCTGGGTGCCATGTAATGAATATTCAAGCCACTGGAAAGAGATCTAGCCTCTCTACTGTAAATAAAGAAAGGGATACTGGAAGTCTGTTTATGGATGAGACCAGGTGCACAAGATGCGGACTGTAAATACATAACACTGTGGCCACCCACAGGATCTTGTGAGGCACGATGATCAAGAGATAAGCAGAAACTTTCCCTGATCTCAGATGTCTAGTACTATCTCTTCTGTCCTTTCCAGGTTCCCCTCCCTCCATGAATTCCAACCAAGGCCAAACTCATGTGTTACCTGTGCCAAGTTTAGCAAAGACTTGCATGGACTCATCAAAACGCTTCTGGCAGAAGAGGTAGAAGGCATACAAGTTCTTGATGTGATGGATCTGCTGCTGCTTTTCGCTGTCGGAATCATCTTTCATTTCCTAGTGAGAGGGCAGAATAGGTAAGAGCTCACTCACTCAACAAATATTTATTCAGTATATACTACGTATCAGACAACATCTTAGGAGATCTGCATGCCCAAGTTTACAAGACAAACCACATGGCACCTGCCCTCATAGACTTGTCCCGACATTCTAACCACAAGATTGAGAAGAAACTATGCAATTAAAATGCAACAGGGTTTCTACAAAATACCTCGGCAGTCCTCCTGAAAAAAACTGTCAAGGTCATGAAAAATAACAGAAGAATGAGAAACTGTCATAGATCAGAGGACACTAAGGACACACAACAATTAAATACAATGTAATTTCGGGATTTGAAACTGGAACAGAAAAGGGGCATTAATGGAAAAAACGGTGAAATCTGAATAAAGTCTAGAGTTCACTTTACAAACATGAAAAAGTCAAAACTAAAATAGGGTGAGCGAGGACAGAAGCAATTGGGAGAGGTACCCAATCTAGTCTGAGCGGTGAGTGCGAGAAGGAAGCAAGAGGAATACAGCCTGGGGTGTAAGGCCAAGCTGGAATTAACCAGGGGAGTCCAGAACAGATGGAAGGGAAAAGGACATCACACGTGCAAGGAGCTAAGGTGAAAGAGGGAACATGGCGTGCTCAAGGAATGAAGGGGATTTAATGTTGCTGGCACAGCTGGGAAAGGTCCAGTTCATAGTAAGAGCTAAATTAATGCAGCTATTTATTATCTTTGTTTCTTCCATAACCTTTATTCCCCTTAAATTCTTTTAAACCACTCTTTACTACATTGAATTTCTTCCTTCAAAATGTCTTTCCAGTTTTCCCTTAGACCACAATCAACACATGGTCGCATCCAGTCTAAGTCCTCTTGGTGCTTTGCAGGCTTTCAGAATCCAGCACAGCCTCCTTCTCTAGCTTATTCCCAGACACTCAAGCATTACCCTCCACTCCAGTTAGGATGGACTCCATGCCATTTCTACACTTGTTTTCACTTCTTTAGCTTCTTCACGCTCTTAATGCTCCCTGTTTCCCTACCTGATCCTGATCTCACCTATTCAGAAAGGGACCAACAGTGGGATGTCTTGTCCAGCCCACAGGGAACTGTCCTCTGGCTAAAATTTGCCTCCACATTTTGTCAATGGCGAAGTTTAATATGTACTTGCCGTCTGAAAATTTCATGTATATTCCCAACTGTTGCATTCCCACCAATAGTTCACAAGGGTTCCTTTTTCTCCACATGCTCGCCAACACTTGTTGTTCCTTGTGTTTTTTATTTTAGCCATTCTGACAGGTGTGAGGTGATGTCTCACTATGGTTTTTGGTTTGTGATTCCCTGACGATGAGTGATATTGAGCAGTTTTTCATGTGTCTGTTGGCCATCTGTATGTCTTCTTTGGAGAAATGTCTGTTCATGCCTTTTGCCTGTTTTGTAGTTGGATTCTTTATTTTTTTGGATGCTGAGTTGTGTAAGTTCTTTATGTATTTTGGACACTAAACCTTCACTGAATATGTCATTTGTAAATATCTTCTCCCATTCAGTCACAGATTGTCTTTTAGTTTTGTTGGTGGTTTCCTTTGCTGTGCAGAAGCTTTTTATTTTGATGTAGTCCCAATACTTTATTTTTGTGTTTGTTTCCCTTGCCTGAGAAAAATGTTGTTATGGCCCGTATCAGAGATTTTACTGCCTGTGTTCTCTTCTATTATTTTTATGGTTTCCAAGTCTCACATTTAGGTCTTTAATCTATTTTGAGTTTATTTTTGTGTGGTGTAATAAAGTGATCCAGTTTCATTCTTTTGCTTATTACTGTGCAGTTTCCCCAATACCATTTGTTGAAGAGACTGTTTTTTACTCATTGCATATTCTTGCCTCCTTTGTCACAGATTAATTGGCCATCTGATCCTGGGTTTATTTCTGGCAGCTCTATTTTGCTTCATTGATCTATGTGTCTATTTTTGTGCTCGTACCATACTGGGTTTTTTTTTTTCCCCATACTGTTTTATCACAGCTTTCCAGTGTATCTTGAAATCTGGCATTGTGATACCTCCCCTCCAGCTTTGTTTTTCTTTCTCAAGATTGTTTTGGCTACTTAGGGTCTTTTGTGGGTTACATACAAATTTTAGCACTGTTCTAGTTTAGTGAAAAATGCCACAGGCATTTTGATAGGGACTACATTGAATTCATAAATTGTTTGTATGGACATTTTAACAATATTAATTCTTCCATTTGTGAGCATGGAATATCTTTCCATTTGTGTCATCTTCAATTTCTTTCAACGGTGTTTTCAGAGTACAGGTCTTTCACCTCCTTGGGTAAGTTTATTCCTAGGTATTTTATTCTTCTTGGTGCAATTGTAAATGGGATTGTTTTCTTAATTTCTCTTTCCCCTATTTCTTTGTTAGGGTATAGAAATGTCACAGATTTCTGTATTTTGTATTCTGCAACTTTACTGAATTGGTTTACACTTCTAGCAGTTTTCTAGTGGAGTCTTTCAGGTTTCTCTCTATAGAGTATCATCTCATCTGCAAATAACGAAAGTTTAACTTCTTCCTTGCTGTTCTGGATGTTTTTATTTCTTTTTGTTGTCTGACTGCTGTGGCTAGGACTTCCAGTACTATGCTGAATAAAAGTGGTGGAGTGGACATCCTTGTCTTATTTCTGACCTTAGGGGAAAGGTTCTCAGTTTTCCCCAGTTAGGATGATATTTGCTATGGGTTTTTCATATATGGCCTCTATTATGTTGAGGTATGTTGCCTCTAAACCTACTTTGTTGAGGTTTTTTGTTCTCTGTTTAATCATGAATGGATGTTTTACTTTGTCAAACGCTTTTTTCTGTGCCTAATGAAATGATCATCCTGGTTCTTATCCTTTCTCTTATTGGTGGGATATATCACCTGATTGATTTGCAAATACTGAACCGCCCTTGCAACCCAGGAAGGAATCCCACCTGATTATGGTTAATGTTTTTTTTTAATGTACTGCTGGATTTAGTTAGGTAGTACTTTATTGAGGATTTCTGCATCTGTGTTCATCAAGGACATTGACCCAGGGATACTATAGTTCTTTTATTTTTGTAGTATCTTTACCTGGTTTCAGTATCAGGGTAATACTGGCCTCATAAAAGGAATTTGGAAGCTTTCCTTCCTCTTCTATTTTCTGGAACAGTTTGAGAAGAATAGGCATTATCTCTTTTTTAAATGTTTGGTAGAATTCTAATTCTAAATTCTAATTCTAAAACTGAATTCTAGAATTCTAATTCTAAATTCTAATTCTAAAACTGTGAAGCTGTCTGGTCCTGGACTTTGATTTTTGGAAGTTTTTTGATTATTGATTCAATTTCATTGTTGGTAATCAGTCTGTTCAAATTTTCTATTTCTTCTTGATTCAGTTTTGGGAGGTTATCTGCTTCTAGGAATTTATTTATATTTCTAGGTTGTCCAATTTGTTGGTATACAATTTTTCATAATATTCTCTTATAATCCTTTTTATATTTCTGGGCTGTCAATTTCTCCTCTCATTTATAATTTTGTTTGAGTCCTCTCTGATCTTTTCCAAAGAACTAGCTCCTGGTTTCATTAATTTGTTCTACTGTTTTGTTTTGTTTCTATTTCACTTATTTCTGCTCTAATCTTTATTATTTCCTTCATTCTGCTGGTTCGGAGTTTTGTTTACTCTTCTTCTAGCTCCTTTAGGTATAAGGTTAGGTTGTTAATTTGAGATTTTTTTCAACAAGAAATATATTTTTAAAGGGCACAATAAACACAAATTTAGGATAATGGTGTGTCTGGAGGGGAGGCAGAAGAATGAGATGGGGAGGTACGTATAAGTTATGGAAGCTGTTTTTCTTGGGTAGGATGGTGGGCTCATGGGTATTTAGTATTTTAAAAATGAAAACAAAATAATGGAGGGACAAAATAATGGAGGGCAATTTAAAAGTGGCAAAAAATTAGAAATAAAGTAGTCAGATGCTGAAATTAAATACCCCAAGGAAAAAAAAAACAATCTTTCTGGGATACTAAACATCTCTAACTATTCAGACTGGATTTTTGTTTTAAATCCAAAATGTATACATCCAAGTTAAATGCTGCCCTTCAAAAGTATCTATCACATGGGGCGCCTGGGTGGCTCAGTGGGTTAAAGCCTCTCCCTTCGGCTTGGGTCATGATCCCAGGGTCCTGGGATTGAGCCTCACATCTGGCTCTCTGCTCATTGGGGAGCCTGCTTCCTCCCCCCTCTCTCTCTGCCTGCCTCTCTGCCTACTTGTGATCTCTATCTGTCAAATAAACAAATGAAATATTTTTTTTTAAAAAGTATCTATCACATGTGACTATAAATTCCAAAACTTGTGACCACTGCTTTCCCCTCAGAAATAATTTACAAGATACTCTCAAAACTAAGCTTTTTAAATTCATAAAAATCTCTTCTCTTTCACTAAACTAGCACTGTCCAGTTTAAAGGTCTAGGATCAGAATGACCTTGGTTGTTTCCTAAAATCAAATCTACTCTCTACAGACAATAATCACCACTGGGAATATTTAAGAGAATAAGACAAGTCTCAGAAGTCAGTCTCCACGGAGTGTGTTAGCAATGAGAGAACTGCAAAAGCAAAAGCATGGGCACTATGGCTGTGAACAATACCTGGTGCTAATGTTCAGGGAAGAGTGGCAGCCATAAATATAAGAGTGCAGCCCTACTGAATGCAGCAACTCAAGCTGGTTTCAGAAACCTGAAGGAGGCCTGCTTATCCAAAGACCCCGGGATCTACTGCTGAAAGGAATTGTGAAAAGCCCTCTAGTTGTTGCATTCAATCAGACTATAATCTTACATTATGACTGTTAAATACTTGCATGGTCTAATTTTTCAAGGCTATACCATATCTATTAAATTACTTTATTGTCTTCTAAATTCTAGGAGTTATTATTATTTCAACTGGCATTCATTCTACATCGACCGATGGGCCATCTGAAAAAGTGAAATTTATTTAGAGTTACATAGATATTCTATGGCCAAGTCAGACCCTGAATCCAAGTCCCTTAACTTGCAGCTCTGTGCTTATTCTACCAGTCCAAACTAAATATAACCATCTAAACCCAAAGCACTTGCTTTGGAGAACAATGAGGAAGGCAGACTTGCATCTAAATCTCAGGAATAATACTTACTGCAAGCTGGAGAGCCAATTCAAACTGCTTGTCCTGGAGAAGCTGTTGGATTTGGGTTGCCATGGGGACAGGAATGAGTCTCCAAACAAAATGATTGCTGGCCACGTAGATAATATTTGATCTGGATGAAGGAATAAGGATATTAGCAAAGCTTTAGCATAGGCTTTATGATTTTAAAGCTTTGCAATAATATGGCAGCTACAGTAAAAAAGGAAATTCCTTACCCTCCCGAGGTAATGAAGCGGGGCCTTTGCAGTTCAATGCTCTGGACCAGAAGCCTTGGCTCAAATGTTCGGATCTCCACATATCGAGGCAAAACGGCAATGATGTAGGGAGGCTGGTGCTCTGCACAAGAAAAGAACGCTTCCAGTTGTGGATCTGGTCTCAGGCTTTAGGTCTATGGGCTGCTTCAGTTTCTCATTTCTATGCTGCATTCAGATGAGATCTCTAAATAGTCCACACTCAAATACCAAGCCAGGATCCCATGCTGTGATATCCAAAGGGAAAAAAATTTGTTTTGTCCAAGTGACCCTAAGAGGAATCTTGTGCACAAGAAGGACGCATTCAGCTTTGCTGAGTGACCTGATCCCACTCCGACCATCTCCTCCAAAGGACTGGGTGAAAGCAGTCCTTCAGCTGCTCCCTTTCTCATCAGTCACAAAACCAAGCCAACAAAGTCCAGCTGCCCCTAACAATGCATCAGTGGGAGAAGGTTAAATGAGAAGGACAAGATGAAGGCAACTTCTTTCTTCCCTAAAATGAGGCTAAAGAGAGTTCCACATTTCTGGCCAAGGTTATTTCTGCTTCAGATTTTCAGAGGGAAAAGATGCAAAACTCCACCTGATGCTCAGTGATTCCCAGAGAAAGCAACTGGCTGGCCTTCTTAGTGTGCCAGTTTTCTACCACTTACACGAGGTCTCTGGAGTGTGAATCACAGAAACAGAAAGTAGAATGGTTGGCCCCAAGGGCTAGGGGAGGGAGAAAAGGGTTGTTAATAGATACAGACTTTTACTGTTGCAAGATGAGAAAGTTCTGAAACTTAGAGCTGAAAGTTGGGAGCTGAAGGAGGGAGAAAAGGGTTAATAGATACAGACTTCTACTGTTGCAAGATGAGAAAGTTCTGAAATCTATTGCATGACAATGTGAATATATGTAACTACTGAACTGTACACTTAAAAAATACTGTACACTTAAGATGACAGATTTTATTTTTTTACAATTAAAATAGAAAAAAATTTTTTAAAGATTTTATTTATTTATTTGACAGAGATCACAAGTAGGCAGAGAGGCAGGCAGAGAGAGAGGAGGAAGCAGGCTCCCCTCGGAGCAGAGAGCCCGACGTGGGGCTCGATCCCAGGACCCTGAGATCATGACCTGTGCCGAAGGCAGAGGCTTTAGCCCACTGAGCCACCCAGGTGCCCCTAAAATAGAAAATTTTTAAAAGGAAAGAAAAAAAGTAAAAAATCAACCACTAGATGGCATAATAATCATATAGAAATTTAACCTCAAACACTCAAAGAGTTTCTTCTTGTGGCTAATGTGCTACGGATTTATTTCTGCCATGTATTTTCTGACAAAAAGTTTTCCACATTAATACAGTTTATACTCTAAATACCATAAAAATTTTAAAGCCAGAAGGGAACTGGCCTAATATTTTCATCACTTTGAATGCTATTGCTGTTACTGTGCTAATATTTTTCATCTTATCAAAAAATTTAAAAACTTGCTTTGCATTGGATTTTTTTACTTCTCCTTTAATGCTGGCCTCATTTTTAAAAACTAGTATAATCTGGGGCGCCTGGGTGGCTCAGTTGCTTAAAGCCTCTGCCTTCGGCTCGGGTCATGATCTCAGGGTCCTGGGATTGAGTCCCACATTGGGCTCTCTGCTCAGCAGGGAGATTGCTTCCTCCTCTCTCTGCCTTCCTCTCTGCCTACTTCTGATCTGTCTCTGTCAAAGAAATAAACCTGAAAGGGCTTTGGAAGCACCAAGGGGGAAGTGATTCATTCTGCCTGCACGTCAGAAGACTTCAGAGAGGAAGTGCCACTGAACAGGGCCTTGTCATGTGAGCAGGACATTGCGGGCAAGAGAAGAGAGGAAGAGGCAAGAAGAGCCCAGGAGATCATGGCCAGATGAGGGGGAGTCCAAGACGACTGGAGTTCAGGTGAAGTGGTAAAGTTGAGAGAAGTATAAATGAAGTTTAACATGCACACCACTGAAGAAGTTCAGTCTTCGTCTTGTCAGATGGTGGTTCTCCCACCCTATCTAGAAAGAATGCCCAGCTCTTCCCTTCCTCAGTATGTTAAGGCACAGAAATATTTTTAAGACACACTGCCAAAGGCACTGGACACTGACAAAGGTTTTAAAACAGAAACTCTCACACTAGGGAATGAGAAGCATACTCTTCACACGTATTACACATATCTCCATCAATTCTACCATAGCCCCTCTTCTGAAGGGAACACAAGCACCCCACAGAAGACCACAAAGCTTCTCATGAAGTTTTTAGCCCCTCAAACTTGTTCATATACATAATCTTGGGCCTTACAAAATACTGTCCTTTTGATTATCTTCCTCCTGATCTGTTCATCAATGAACACAACCAGAATAATTACTCTAGAACATGATGCTTTTACCAAAACATTCTACCAGTTAGGAATCTACTGGCCTCTCTGACCTTCGCATGGGCCTCTAAAAACCAGCCCTACTCTTATTCCTCTGTAATTCAGACCACCTGTTTCAACCAGGTCAGTCCCTCTAATGCTCTGTCAAAAAGGAACATTTCCGATCATTTTTAACTATTTTAACTATTTTTTTCTGCCTAGAATGCAAGGAATTTTTCTTTAAGCCAAGTCATAAACTCCCTGCCTGGTCTAGTCCAACCTTAACTATGCAATGGAACTTCTTACTGGCAAGTTGAACTTTCTAAATGACTGAATCTCAACTCATCCAACTGAACACCTTGAGCAATGCCTCGTTTTCTCTTTTTATCCAAGATGTTATCCTTACCTCCCCAGCTAGAGTCCTTAAAGATGGCATGTCTCTATGCCCCACTCCACAGCAGTAACTATTTTTAAAATGCTCACTCCTCTGACTGAAAATGAATTGCTGTGAGGGTGGTTATACACTTCCAGGCAATACCACTGCTGAGAGCCTGGGGCAGGGTGAGAGCAGAAATACCTAATGTGCAGGCCAGAGCCTGACATCTAAACGCAATCTGCACTTCCAAGCTACAAAAGAGAAGCAATACCCACCAAGTCAAAAGCACATCAATACTGAGTTACATGTACTACAGGGATAAATAAAGAATTGTCACTAATTTCCAAATGTAGTTGATCTGGCAGAGGACACATTAAAACCATTACACAGAAAGTAAAACAAGGACTAAGAAATAAAAATATATGGCAACAGACAATCACTTCCTAAAACACATAACTCAGTTTTAAATTTCTCCCCCTCTGGGACAAAACCTGGCTTCTTACAAAGACCAGAATATCTCATTTTTAATGACCTTAAACACCTGTCTACTTCTAAGAAGGGGAACTGAGAGTAAGTGACAATGTAAACCACAGTCTGTGAAAGCCATGAATGGGATTCCCTTCTGCAAGGATGGCACACAATCCCAGCCCAGAGTGGGAAGCAGCTGCTATGGTGTTCTCACCCATGGCCACTGGTATGTCTGTCCAGTTCAAGGCACATTTCTGAGTGCAGATCCCCTCCTCATTGAGCACCACGGTGAGATCATCCTGGCCCACAGCCACTTTTCCATCTGCCAGAGGTGCAACTAACGGCTCCAGCTGTTTTCCTGTTGGAAAGAGCTCTTTGATGGACCCTTTTCCATCCACCTATAGGAAGACACAAAATGAGTCAACCAGCATTCTCTCACCAGAGGAATGAACAAGGCCTAAAAAATCCAAATAAAACCCTGAGCCTACAGAAGCCAATAATATTCCTTGTTTGGCATAAGGAAATATTATAGAGTTTGTTATGACAAATTTTGTCATCACAACATAGAACCAGTTCTCTTTTTCTCTAACACAGAGACAAGCATCTAGGCTGGCAACTAACAATGTCAAGTGCTGGTGAGGATGCAGAGCAACTGGAACTCTCATTCGCTGCTGGTGAGAATGCAAAATGGTACGGTCATTTTGTTTGCTGGCTTCTTCTAAGGTGAAATATATACTTACCATCCAACCCAATAATCCCATTCCTTGGGCACTTGCTCAAGAGAAATGAAAACTTATGTTTACACCAAGACCCGTATGTAAGTGTTTATCGCAGCTTTATTCATAATGGCTAAAAACTGGGAACAACTTTGTCCTTCAACTGATGAATGGATAAATGACCATAGTACATCCATACTATGGACCACTCACTACCTAGCCATAAAGAATATGATGACATGCACAATACAGATGGATGTCAAATGCATTATGCTAAGTGGAAGAAGCCATATTCAAAAGGCTACATACTGTAGGATTCCATTTATATGACATTCTGGAAAAGGCAAAACTATAAGAGATGAAGAACAGATCATTGATTACTAGAAGTTGGGGCATAGGAAAAGGGGTTGACTTCAAGGGGGCAGAATGAGGACATTTTTTGGGTGATGGAACTGCTCTCAATCTTGATTGTGGTGGTGGTTACGTGACTCTAACCATGTTAGAACCATACACCCGAAAGAATGAATTTTACTGTCTGATCTAAATGAGTAATTTTTGAATAGCTTGGGCCTAACCCAAGATTTCCCACCCTCAAAAGATTGTACCCTCAAGAAGAGGAAAGGTAGTCAGAGTACTGAGAGCCTACCCTCCAGCTTCTGGCTCTGTATCCCCAGCCCTCACAGACTTCTTTCAGCACCCACAGGCCTAGCTGCTACTCTGCGCATCCATCAGCTGGATACGGGCGACTCCTCTACCAGTTTGCAACTCTGAGGCTGATCAAACCAGGACAGTCAACAGTATAAATATGGAACAAATATGTTAACTAGATAAATAATGAAGAGCTAACACAGTGGGTGGTAGGAAAGTGGGGAGAAATGGAGATGGGGGAGAAAGGCTTCTAGAACTGCCAAGTCTGGAATATGAGAGGGATAAGAAATTTGGATTATGCTATGAAATGCATGGTATATCAACCTATTCTACATACAGTACGCATAATGGAGGAAAAAAAAATGTCATGGATATTTACCACTTAGGTTCAGAAAAACAGATTACAAAACAATGTGTATAACATGCTATTTTTGTAAACAGGTGGAAGCTCATCTACCAAAAGGTTAACAGTGATCATTTTGAGTGAAGGATTTATGGATGATTTGTACTTCCTTTATTTTGCTTACCTATATTTCCTTATTTTTTTTATATTAACATATGTGGCTTTTGAAATAAAAAAAAATAAAGTTTTAAAATAACTATACTAAAAGGTTTGAGGGCGCAGAAAACTCAAAGTCTGAAAAATACATAAGTTAATACTAAAATTAGTTTATAAGGCGCACCAAAGCCTTAAGATGACAGTCCTTGGTAATGCTATTGAATGGAGGCAAGCAGCCCTAATTATCTGTTCCAATAATTAGATACATGATGTGGATAATTCATTATGTAGAGAATTGAGAGTTCATGCTGCCTGGCACCCGACATCTATTTGTAGAGATACTGAGAAGCATAAAAAAATAGCCAAACGTACAAACACAAACCCTGTTATGCCAAAACAGGCAGTCTCTTGACCTGTAGTTCAAAAGCACATGATCCTCTCCCCCAAGTAAATGGATGATATATGCAAAAGAATAAGTTTTACCCTTATTAAGTAGTAGTCTCTCTTGAAACCCACACAGATAGAATTTTCGCACCAGGCCATGGACTTGGGCACATCTGGTACGCTAAAGTCCCCCTGAAGAAAGAGACCAAGAGTTCAAATGGAAAGGTATTAAAAGAAAAAACAAAACAAAACAAAAAACCATGACTTTCCTGCTATTCTACCCCACCTCTTCAAAATCACCATCACCCTCATCTAAGCACAAGTCTGTAAGCTTAAGGCTGAGAAACCACTTGTAACAAAAATTTAATTCACCCATGAACTGGATGACTAGACGCCTTTAGAAAAGGTGAAACCCACTTTGAAATAAACCAATCCATATAAGCGCTGCAGAACTGGATGACCACTGCCTCTGAAGACCAGGAGACTCTGACGAGCGGCCATGGATAGGTTCCCACATACTCACGGTAGAGCCTTCATGTGGAGAGAACTCCAAGACCAGAGCCCAGACCTTCAGTGTTACTGAACAGGAAGCCTTTCAAGCTGTGAGTCAACACAGACCAGGGAACAGGGACTTCACCTGCAATTCATGGAATTCCCTGTCCTTCCAGAAGTAGAGCTGGAGCTTCTTTTTCACAGCGACACACATCCGCAGCACCTCCTCACCAGTCTCTGTGTGCTGGGAAGAGACACCCAGGACAAATGAGGCGGTGTATGTGGTGACTCTGTAACTGAGTGACAGCTAAATTTGAGATTTTCTGCCTTGAAATGGCTACTAATCTGAAAATTCCCTGTAATATAAAGTACCCCTGCCAGACAAACTGAGTGGAAGAACACCATTTTTTTTCTAAGACGTTCTTAGAAACAATAGGCTGAGAAGCGCTTCCCCTCCAAGGGCTGCCAGCCAAAGACCCCAACCCCGGCAAATCTCTCGGACATTCATAATTCACACAGGAAAAGCCCAGGGAAGGCCTTCACCTATGTAACCGCTTACTCCTTTTTTTCTTAAATGTTTGTCCACTCATGGCTGTCAGTACATGCTGGTCAGGGATCAGCATGTGTCAGTAGCCACTTTCAAACCTTTAAGGAGGGAGGAGAAAAGAAATGTCTAAGCATAAAACAATGCAGGGTCAATGTAGACCACAAAGACTAGAAAGTGATCAAAGCTGAGTAAAAGGGTAAGGCAGATTCTTAATAATGTAAGGATGATGAATTGGCATAAGTAAGAAGAAATGTCTTTCCCAAATGACCAAAAACCCCCTAAGATCAAAGAATACAATCACCTGTTCAGAACAAGGTCAATTTAATGTCCCATGTTCATGATACCAGTAAGTCTGGATTATCCCACTAATGATTTATCCATGGGCAAAGACTTTTATCATGGGTTAGTTGCCTCCTGCCAAGACAGATGTCTGGTGCTCTAATTAGCACACATAGGGAACCCAAATGTTTCCCCTTCTGACCACATACAAAGGGGGAAATTTCTCTAACACAATCCAAAATCAAACACTTTCTCTGGAGTCTCTGCTGGGTTGGTATATCAATGTTATTCTTCCCACCTAATGGTAGGAATATTAAGAAAGACCATATTTATTAAAACACGAAGTCAATTTTCATCTTGCCTACACTTACCTGGAGGTCACATGTGAACAGTGAGGCTCCCTTTGCCTTTGAAACCGTAGTGATTTGTTGAAATGTCAATAGGTCATGGACATAAATGTTATTTTCTATTTGGAAGAAGGTATAACAATAGTATAAATTATCACAATTCTCCACACACAAAAGTAACTAACAAAGAGAAGAACCAATTGGCAAGTGTTGGTTGAAGATGTATCTTTGGTTTCACTAACAATGATTTATTCCAGTCTGTTATCAGAATTACATGACAAAATGATAGAGGTCACTTTCGTGCCTTTAAATTTGGGCTGCTTATGCAGAAGAGCTCTTTTGCTACCAAAGCACTCTCACACTCTGTCTTTCTCGAGTCTGGAAACTTGTGATGCAATATTTGTGCAAGAACAGGCTTTCAAAACTACTTCCACTGGAAGCCTCAGTAAAGAAAGGAAATCCTCTGTGGATTTGGTATAATCTCGTGGCAAGGATTTCTT
The DNA here is from genome assembly GCF_902655055.1 of Lutra lutra. Taxonomy (NCBI): domain Eukaryota; kingdom Metazoa; phylum Chordata; class Mammalia; order Carnivora; family Mustelidae; genus Lutra; species Lutra lutra. The sequence continues at coordinate 61,734,289 of NC_062284.1, forward strand.
TACTAGCAAAGCAAGCAAAATAATTTCACTTGGGCCTCCTATCTAGTTTTACTAATGAAGGTTTAGTTACTTTATTTCTCCCTCCACCTACAAACTAAGTTTAAAATGATTCCACCATTTGGGCCCTGGGCTGAACAGTACAAAGCATGAGGCAAGTTTCTAGTCCTCGGTTTGTTAAGAAAAGGCCTCGCTGCCTGCCTTCACTTGAGTCTATGGCTTTTCTTTTCTTTTCTAAAGATTTTATTTATTTATTTGACAGACAGAGATCACAAGTAGGCAGAGAGGCAGGCAGAGAGAAAGGGAGAAGCAGGCTCCCTGCTGAGCAGAGAGCCCGATGTGGGGCTCGATCCCAGGACCCTGGGATCATGACCTGAGCTGAAGGCAAGAGGCTTTAAGCCACTGAGCCACCCAGGCACCCTGAGTCTATGGCTTTTCTATCAAGGCCTGAATAGTCTGGTCTTGATCTGTTTCTCCCTATCTCTTGCCACTGTGCCACTCTCTACCACACATCCTAAATTGGCCAGACCACAAGGCCTCTGCTTAAAATGCTTTGCCTCCCTCTCTCTTCCTGCCAAAATCCTAATCATCCACTAGAAGATGTTGTCCCTCCCATTACTAAGATCCACAACATTTTTTATAAATTTCTATTGTTAACTTATCACACTGTATCAAGATTACTTTCTGTCATTTCAGTCTTCACAATCAGAACATAAATCTCAAAACATGTCTCATTCAATTTGGTATCCCCAATGCCTAGAACAGGGCTCAATAAATATCTGCCCAATGAATGAATGAATGAATGAATGACATTTCTTAGACAGCAGAGCTCAAGTTTATGAGGGATACTCTTGCCTTTAATACCCATGTACCCTGCTATGTCTGGTTTGGAACAGGTCAGTTTCAATGTCTATCAAATTAAGCATGAAAGAGTGATTAATCAAGTCATAGCTTTTGTTTTTGACACAGGGAATACAACTGCAACTCCTTTTCTTACCTAACAAGCTGACCAGAATCTTAAACTGGGAAACCACATGGATCTGGAAAAGAACAAATCATTAGACTCAATTAAACATTTCCAACAAGGCTTAACAAATGTTCATTTAAGAACAGTACTAAAGAGGGAATAAAAGAGTTAGGCCAATGACAGGGATCTGATGGATATTTATGTGTAATTGCAATTTCTGCTCATTATAGAGGATCTCAGGCACATGACAGATGAACTCAGATCCCTAATAAGTGGGAGAACAGACAGCACAGAATTCAGAGTTCGTAAATAATGTTATCAAAGTTCTAGCTTTGACAGGGTCTCACAGAAGTCAAACATTCTTGAAGTGACCATCATCACTGCCTACCTGCTGAATCTTTTTGGAGAAGTTTTTATTGGATTTCTCTAGTGTCACTTCAAACCTGTTGCAACCTATGGAAAAGAAACAAACATTCACAGTTCCAAACATGTAAAAACAACCACAACAAAAAATGCTGCTCCCATGGCTCTTCTATAGAAATCTAAATATTCCTAAAAGACTGGAAGCTGGAGATCTACACTAGATAGCTGTCTTCACTAAGTACAGGAAGCTGCCTTCAACTCCCATTTTAGAACAGAGGGTTTCATGCACCTTGACTTGGCATTAGCGGAAAGAATCATACCACAGAAGCTCACTGAAGCTGCCAAGGTACTTGTGGGTCTGAAGGTCTTTTCCTACAAAACAGCACCTTGGCTAAGTGCTTGTAAAAGTAACGGTCAAATGTAAGAGCCCAAGCAATGAAACCCAGCCCGAAACATCCTTAGATCTAGACCAACAAAAGCCCAGCAGCTACCCTACATCCTGCTTCATGGGACAGAGCAAACACTCAACACCATCCCCCTCGGCTAAAGTAATTTAGTGCGTCTACCCTTACTGCTGCTCTCAGGAGATGCCATATCGGTTGGCACATTACAAAAAGGGAAGAAAGTTACAGACCATAAAAATGTGATGCCAGCCTCATGGGGATGACAAAAACAGTTAGCCTCAAAAGTCACCAAAAGGTCAAAAAGAGAATAATTATCACAATAATTATAGCAGCTATCGCAAACTGAGCATATATGTTTAAAAATATATATAAATATAATTATATATATGTACACATATATATAAATATCCTCACAACTACCCCCAAGGAGTAGATATTATTATTATTCCAATTCATATGTGAGGGACCTGACAGGTCATGCAGTTAGGTAGCAGTGGGTGAGAGACGGCCCAGAAGCAAACTCAGGGCTGACTGTAAACCCCAGGTGCTGAGCCGATCCTCTGCCACCTGCCTCCTAGCTTGTGAAGAAGACTATTCACACTGCTGACCCCGAGCTGCTCCCCACAGCTAGTGGGGTCCATGGCCCCGAAATCGGTGGAGCGTCTCCAAGGCAGCCACAAGTGCCCATGCCACCAAAGCTGGTTTTACTTCTTCCACCTGTCCCTCAGCAGAGGAGATGAAGGGGCTCGGGAGTTGTGGGAGATTCATAAACATGTCCTGTATTCTGCCATTACATTTCACGAGAAAAAAAAAAATTCAGCTACTTCCTGCTTGGTAACTAGTTCTATATTTGAAAAGGGCTTTATTATTACTTCCAACAATTCTCTTCATAAGCTGAATTACCTCAGACTGAGATTCTCAAACTTTGTGGCCTCAGGACACCTTCACAACCTTAAAAATTGAGAATCCCAAAACTTTAACATGGGTTGTAGTTATCAATGTAGACCAGGGAATTAAGACCGAGAAATTTTAAAAATCTGTATTTATTAACTTATTTTAAAATATTAGTAATAAGCCCATTACATGTTAGCATAAATAACATTTTAATGAATAACTATTTTTCCAAATTAAAAAAAATGCACTGTTTTATATTTTGTAAATCTCTTTTAAATGTCTGGGTTAATAGAACATGGTGGACTCTCACATCTGCTTCTGTACTATTTTGATACACTGCTTTGATTGAAGGATATGACAAAAATCTGTTCTCACATGGATACAGAACTGGAAAATGGAGGAATATTTTAAAGCTTTTTCATGGGGTGCCTGGGTGGCTCAGTCGGTTAATCATTTGCTTTGGCTCAGGTCATGATCCCAGGGTCCTAGGATAGAGTCTTGCATTGGGCTCCCTGCTTAGTGAGGAGCCTCTCCCTCCGCTGCTCCCCCTGCTTGTGTGCTTGCTCTCTCTCTGTCAAATAAATAAAGTCTTTAAAATAAATTAATTAATAAAAAAATAAAGTTTTTTCAGATAACTGTCCATCTTCTTCTTTGATACCATACGAAACTTGACAAATGGAGTTTCTAACAATGTGGAATCTGAAACCTATTAATGAAACTTCTTGTCAAATTGAAGTCAATTAGCTTACCCTACACATTAATTAATTAATTATTTGATTAAATTAATACTAGGCTTCACACCCAGCATGGAGCCCAACGTGGGGCTTGAACTCATGACCGTGAGATCAAGACCTGAGCTGAGCTCAAGAGTCAGACACTTAACTGATTAAGCCACCCAGGCACCCTCTGTCTTAGACTTTGAATGGATCTTTTTACTCATGAATGATTTAGAAACTTCATGCACTGGAAAATATTGTTCACTGAATCACAAAGATTTTCCAAATGTTGGCATATTTTGTTCTAGGACACACATATCATCAGAAAAGTACTGAGAAGCTGTCGAGTTCATGGTGTGGATATAATTTTTCCACAAATTCTAATTTTCTACTGAAAGCCCTAGCCTGACTGTTAGCCACAGATACTTCCAGTTGTTTTCTTTGAAGTGACAGATTCCTTTGTTCGGTTTTTAAGAAAATATGCACCAACCACCCAAATGGTGTGCAAAACCATAGTCTGTCAGTCATTCTTTTAAACAACAATGATGTTTCATGAAAAAGTGGCCAGTTCAGCTCAGAACTCAAACAAGAACTTTTTCTCAAGGCAGTCACTGTGCTTTACACCTTGGCACATAGCACTTCTTACTACATCAGAGATTATTAAAAAGAAATATTGTCAAGGGGCACCTGGGTGGCTCAGTGGGTTAAAGCCTCTGCCTTTGGCTCAGGTCGTGGTCCCAGGGTCCTGGGATCGAGCCCTGCATCAGGCTCTCTGCTCAGCAGGGATCCTGCTTCCCTTCCTCTCTCTCTGCCTGCCTCTCTGCCTACCTGTCATCTCTGTCTGTCAAGTAAATAAATAAAATCTTAAAAACGAGAAAAGAAATATTGTCAAAGATCAGGATATAATAAAATAATTTTATTGCCGCACAAAGAACATCCTTAGGTGAAACTTGGTTTAAAAAAAACAGAAACCGGGGCACCTGGGTGGCTCAGTGGGTTAAAGCCTCTGCCTTTGGCTCGGGTCATGATCCCAGGGTCCTGGAATTGAGCCCTGCATCGGGCTCTCTCCTAGGGGGGAGCCTGCTTCCTCCTCTCTCTCTCTGCTGGCCTCTCTGACTACTTGTGATCTGTCAAATAAATAAATAAAATCTTTTTTTTTTAATAAATAAATAAACAAACAAACAAACAAACCAGAAACCACAGTGAGAGCGAGCTGGAGAGCACTACGACTACTATGAGAACAGCTACATACCAACAAGCTCATTAACCAATGGCCTGAACTTATGCTAAGGGCCCGCAGTTCTAGCTACCATCAGTGCAGATGTCAATAAATGTCAGTGAAAAAATGGTGCAGTGGCACTGTGAACTTAGTTTTGACCTGGTAAACCTTCTAAAAGGATCCTGGGGACACCGTGGGGTCCACCGACCACACTTTGAGAACAACTGCTCTAAGGTGATGGCACTGATGTAAACCTGAAGCTGTTAAGATATTTGATGTGAGCTCATCTAACGCCTCTGTTTAAGAGAGGAGTAAAATGAGGCCTAGAAGCATTTCCGAGCTCAAAGAAATGACTAACATCTGATCTCAGGTACCCCTAATTCCAGTCTCTCCATGACACCTTATCCCCCTCTCTCCTTCCTCAGAAAGACAGTCTGGTTGCAGCCTAATTTAGGTTTGGTATATCTCAAACTTAGGAACCAACTTAGTTCCATGGCTGATTCATAGAGGCCCAAGTCTATTTCTTTTTCAGGCCATAAATAGGCCAGAGTTGAGCCAGAACTGAACTGTTCTCTAAGGATACAGGGAGAAGTCAAGTTTCTAATCAGAGTCTGATTCCCAATTGTCTAAGGCAGGTCACACTGCTACTCAAGTTACCTATGCAGAAATTGAGCCCCAGGAACGAATATCTCAAAAGTCCCATGGTGAACCCATCACAGGGCATGAACAATCAGCACCAGGGTTCCAAGTCATATTAGCACTAATATTATCAGTTTGAGACTACACTATGTTGAGAGTTACTCTTCTGGTCTAGTTTTCAATTCCCTACCATTTATATAGAAATGACCTATCAAACAAATCACTTTATCATAGCATTTAGTATCTGAAGCTACAAAGAACTGCTCATCTGTTGGGGTAAAGAATATTAAGCTCTCTTATCTCCCGTCCTGCACAGTATCTGAGCCTACAGTGGACAGTCAAATCATGGTTGTCAAATGCTGAATAAAATCCAAGGCAAGCTTAATTTTTAAATTATAGTCTAATAAGTGTCACAAAATAGAAATATTCTGGCCCTGAGAACTAAAATTTATAGCAAGGGCAAGCAAAGTCCTGCCCTGGGGTCAAATCCAGCCCTTGACATGTCTTTATAAATAAAGTTTTGTTGGAACACAGCCACGTCACTCCTTTGCATATGGTCATGGCTGCTTTTTGCTGAAATAGCAAAGTTGGTAGTCACAACAGAGATCTCAGAGCTTATGAAGCCTAAACTATTTATTTTTTGGCCCTTTCTGGGATAAGTTTACTGACCCCTGATTTAAAGGAAAGTTGAAAAACTTAGAAATGAAATATACCCTTTGCTGGTTTCTCTTCTGAACAGGTGCCTTCCTCTTCCCTACTCCACTGGTGATAGGTAGCAGAATAGCATCCCCCCAAATTATGCCACTTTGGGATAAGGATTATTTTGAGCTGAAGGCAACTGGGAAGAAGCCGATAAAGAAAGGCTCTCTCCCTCCCTCTAATTTGCCTAAAAACAGAACATACACATTTATAAAGGTGACCCTCCTTCCCTTTCTACCAAGGACAGCATTTAATCAGCAGAGATAGCTCTAGACCCTCATCAGCCTAGAGAGGACACCAGAACAATCTATTAACAAACTTTACTTACTCATCCTTACTCCATTAGTTAGTTCCCCCATGTGTCTGCCTTTTAACAGTTTGCCATCCTAGAAACTCAAAGTCCTTTTCCTTTGTCTTACCACTTTTCTAAAAATTTGTTATTCATTTGTTAAGATGTTATATAAGCCCAAATTCCAACCACAACCCCTCTGTGTTACCCATGTCTGAGTGCTCCCATGTGTATGTGTAATACATGTTAATACACTTGTTTTTCTCTTGTCAGTCTGTCTTTTGTCAGTCCAATTTACATGTTCCCACCCAAGGAACCTAAAATGGGTAGAATGAAATTCCCCTCCACATGCCCTAGGAAGATGCCCTTTTTTCCCATGTTACTCTTGCTCCAGGTTCCAAAAGGAAGTATCTATTTCCAATCTTACTTTAAGCTATTTACTACAGAAAGTTTATTGGGTTGAAAGGCATGAAATTTTGTTTTTCCTAATATAGCCAAATAATGACAATTTCATATGGTTCAACACACTCTGGCATTAACAGCAGATTTCTAAAGACTCTGTAGCTCCAATGTATATTATCCAAACCCATCAATTTTCCATAAAGAGACTATAGAAATAAAATCAGGAAAAGGAAGTGCGGTGCTTTCTTCCCTTCAACAGAGGAAACCCTAACAAAATAAGTTTCAAATACTTAAGTTATTAGTCTACATTTTTACTAACAAAGTCACATCTGATTGGAGCTTTACTTTTCAAAATCCTTGCATCTGACCCTGACAATTTTGTGAGATAGACAGTTTATAGAAGAGGAAAATGACAAAGGAAAGGACCTACTCAGTCATTTGGCCAAGAAGAAGGAAAGCTGGGCCCAAACCTGGGCCTCCTCTCTCCTAGTCCACCCCTCAAAAGTTAACAAAAGTTGTTGTTCCTAATTTGTTTCCTACTACCACATCATTCATGCAAAAATCTTATTCACATCAGTAATACTTCTTATTTCTGACAGTGACTCTCCTGCAAGCAAAGAGGGGAGGAATACTCAACTGCACCTACAAGATCAGGGTAGGGGAACAGAAAAACAGAAAAAAAACAAAAATGCCAGAGATTTTCTCATGCTTCTCCCTACTTTCCCACTGTACTACTCTCAACCCCCATCATTTTTAAAGGTCCAGGAATCACTGATTTCACAGCTGTATACTGGCTGACCATCACAATTTTTTGCATGAGTAATAAGTCACCTCTCTCTTGAGGCTGGAGAGCTGCCACTTACCAGTGTCCTTCCGGATCCTATATAGAAGAAGATGTCCTTGTTTGGTGCCAACAAGAAGCCATTCCTCTGGAAGAGAAAAGAGTGGAGAAAAAGGTCAGTCAGCTTTAGCAAAACCCTATTTCTTGAGCTGGGGCTTGTAATCAGAAATCAAAGGGGCCAGGAAATGAGTTTCTTTTGATAGCAGGTGTTTTGCAAAGCTAAGGACTATTTATATTCCAGAAATGTTTGAGAAGCAACCCATCAAAAAAGTATCATTACCAGACATATTAGAGAATAAAAAATGTCCTTGCCTTCAGTGTTTCAAAATTAGACTAACCAAAAATAGGATGCAAATTTATAAAATCATAAAATGGATAGTGTAAACATGAAACTAGGTAACTAATAGCAGAAACAAAACTAAATGGCATCCTTTAAAGGTTTAATGCTTTTACTTTAGGGAAAATAAGAAGTGCTACCAATATTAAGCTTACAGAACTCATTATCTTAAATGACGGTCTAGCAGATATAAAAAGAAAGTGTTGACAAAGATGTGAAGAAATTGGAATCTTCACATGTTGTTGGCAGGAATATAAAATGGTGCGGCCATTCTGGAAAACAGTCTGGCAGTTCCTCAAAAGATTACACATAGAGTTGTCATGTGACCCAGCAATTCTACCCCTGGGCATATACACAAGAGAAATGAAAACATATGCCCACAGAAAACCTTGTACACAGATGTTCAGAGCGGCGGCATCTCTAACAGCCAAAAGTACATCAATTGATGGATGGATAAACAAAATGCCGCAAATCCATCCATACAATGGAATATTAACCAGCCATTAAAAGGAATGAAGTGTGGATACATGCTTATATAGGGATACATTCCTATATAATAGGGATGAACCTGACATTATTCTACATGAAAGAAGCCAGATGAAAAAGGCTACATATTTTATGACTCTATTTATATGAAATATCAGAGTAGCCAAATCTATAGAGACAAACAGATTAGTGGTTGTCTAAGGCTGGTGGGTTTACAGGAAAACGGGGGAGTAAATACCAATGGGTATGGGGTTTTTCTTAGGGTGATGAAATGTTCTAAGACTGACTGTGGCAAGACTTGCACTGTACTAAAAAACCACTTAACTGTACATTTTAACTGGGTGAATTGTATGGTTGTTGAATTACATCTCAATAAAGTTCTTATTAAAAAAAGAAAACTGGTCTACCCCAGCGGTTCTTTGGTATATACCAGAATTAATTGAGGATTTGTTAAAACAGGTTGCTAGACCCTGCCCTCAGTTTCCAATTCAGCGGGTCTCACAGTGGGCCTGAAAACATCCATTTCTAACAAGTTCCCAGGTGACGGTAATGCTGCTGGTTCAAGGACTACATTTTGGGAGACACTGGTCTATGCTAAAAGAGGCTCCAATAGGGTTTAAATAATTACCCTGTCAGATCTATATTAACTCATTCAGGGAAGTTAAGCATGTACAGATACTTCCTCAGCTTTTGGACACTATAAAAGGTCATTCATTCCTTTCATAAACTCTCTTGATCCTCTTGGATAATGGTACAAACAGATAAACTTTATTGAGCATGTGTTGTGCTCCCGGAAACGCTAAGCACATATCACATGCTACTTCATTAATCCTCACAAGTATCCTTTGGGGTATGTCCTTCTTATAAATCTCCATTTCACAGATGAGGAAGTTGAGGCCTAGGGGATAAGTAATTTGTCCAGAGTCATACATGTAGGAAGATGTGTGTAGAAGCGTCAGGATGTAACTACAGGCTGTGATGCAATTATGAAGGCATCCTATGTCAAAAGAATGGGTGTTGGCCAGAGGTTGTCTGCAAGGCACTGGCTGTATTTATAAAAATAGGCCAGAGGCCACATCAGGAACATTTTTCCAGGTTGATGTCCTCAGTCTTCCAAAAAAATATAGTGATTCTGACTTCTCTTGTGTTTTAAAGCAAAGGCAGGACACAGAAAGTAAGACAGTATGTGCTCTTAATGACATTAAGAGAAATCAAAAATAACACTGGCTCTAAAGGAATGTTGGAGACTTATGTTGGAGCAGAACACAGAAAACAAAGAAACAAGTTCACAATGCTTGCTCTGTAAAAGATATTGTGCTTAGAATTCTACTTATAGTTATCACTGCACTGAGCAATTGGTAATACTGAAGTTGATTTCCAGGACCCCCACTGCTATTTCAGATTTAAATAAAATGAGGTGGAAATTTTTTTTAACTCACTTATAACATACATAAAAATCTATAACCAAAAGGCCAAAAGAATATTCACCATCTTCCCCACTCTTCCCTCCCTACTCTGCTCCCCAAATCCCTACCAGCTCCTGCTTTCCTTTATCTCTTTTAACAGCCACATCTTAACACTCAGGTCTGCAATTCCTATCAATTTTAGCTCTACAAGGTAGCTTGCAAAAGCCATATCCCAGTCCCTCCAGGGACCCCTGTGATGGCCTCAACTGGTCTCATTATATGTGTCTTTCCGTGTTTGCTGTAGGTTACCTAGAGCACATCTGTGAGACTGTCACACTGGTGCTTACATCCTCAGGAGCACTACCAAAATATGAAGTCAAACTCATAAGCATGACATTCAAGGGTCTACTTTCCATTTTATTGAAATGTTTACTTGCCAAGAGATGTTATTTATCAAACATCTATTGGTCAGAAAACAGAATCAGACATATTCATTAAAATTTTTTTAAAAAATTTTTGAAGATATTTATTTATTTATTTATTTGAGAGAGTGAGAGAAAGCATGACAGGAGAGAAGGTCAGAGGGAGAAGCAGACTCCCTGTGGAGCTGGGAGACCAATGCAGGACTTGATTCCAGGACCCCAGGATCATGATCTGAGCTGAAGGAAGTCACTTAACCAACTGAGCCACACAGGAGCCCAAATTTAAAAATTTTTAATTGAGGTTTTATTTAACCCTTTTCACATGTTCATTTGAAGGTGCTAAGAAGGAAAAACCACTTATTATACATATAAAGTATTTTAACAACTTTCCTTTAAGTAGTAAAAGCACCACACACACATTACTTAGCCTCACACTCAAGGGAAAACAGCACATTACCCAGATGCATTCATGGCACACAACCTTGAAGAGGCTTGATTTGGTTAGAGAAGTCAGGGGCGGGGCGGGGGGCGCTGGGTAATTTTAGCCTGTTAAGCATCTGCCTTCCACTCAGGCCATGATCCCAGAGTCCCAGGATGGAGCCCTGCATGGGCTCCCTGCTCAGCAGAGAGCCTGCTTCTCCATCTGCTCCTCACCCCACTCCTGCTCTCTCTCTTTCTGTCTCTCTCTCTCAAATAAATAAAATCTTTGAGAAAAAAAATTTTTTTAATTAAAAAAAAGTCGGTGGGGGCTCAGGTGACCACAGGACCTGACCCATGTTTGGGCCTCCACAGTCTATGACATGTCATCATATAATACAATCATGGAGGCAAAGCACAGAGAATGAGAGGTTTGCAGAGCAGACACAGAATGGAATAGACAGTCCCTTCCAAGATTCAATACAGCAAATCAGAAAGTGGGACATACTACAAAAACGGTGTAGTCTGTGGGTAACATATACATAAACAAATGTGAATCAGCCCTAGAAAACTCCTAACAGCCTAATGCTGAGCCACAAGGTTGGACTTTTTTCCTCCTGCAGAATGAATAAGTGCTGGGCCATCTTGCTCATAATTACCCTAATGAAACTTCGTCCAACTACAACCTAGTCCAAGCTCATGTGATAAACAGTTCCATTCCTGGCCTAATGCTGGCCACTGCAGGGAATACAGAAATGAAACAGGTAGTGGTCACTTCCCTTTTTGAGGTCATAGAGCAAAGAACAGTGTTTCTTAAAGCATAAGCCTGTTTAGCTGCATCAGAATCACCGAACTTACTAAAAATGCAAATTGCATAGTGCTGTTCCCAGAGATTCTGACACAATAATTCTGCAGTGGTGACCTGAAACCCACATTTTTTAATTCAGTTTTTTAATTATATGATGCATCTATGTCGTTCCAATGCTAAAACTGTAGGAAGTCTAGCTTGCATCCTTGTCCACTCTCCCTGTTTTCTCCATCTGCTACAGGCAACCATCTTAGTCCTTTTTATCCTACTGTTTCTTTGGAAAATAGAAGAATGAATGTGTAGACACACATACAGATACACAGATACAAACGCACATCTGCATTTTTTTTTAACGGGTTCTGAATATATATTATATTTTGGGAACCAGGGTCCAGAATAAGACACGATTTACTGGATATGTGACCTTGGAAAAATCACTCAGATTCTCAGGTTACTCCTCTGTAAAATGGAGATATTATTTCATAAAAGTTTAATAAGGATTAGTACTCAATAAATGGAAGCTGTTACTATTAATATCAATTAATATTCATTCATTCAACAGATTTAATGAATACCATTATAAGGAACTATTCCAGGAACTACAAATAAAAGCAATGTACAAAACTAAGTTCCAGCTCTGAAGGAATTTACATTCTAATATGGAGAGAGACAATAATATAACATAAAATAGCATTAGGTGACAATCCATGACAAGAAGAAAGATAAGTCTGAGTAAGAATAGCATCTTTTCGGGCGCCTGGGTGGCTCAGTGGGTTAAGCCGCTGCCTTCGGCTCAGGTCATGATCTCAGGGTCCTGGGATCGAGTCCCGCATCGGGCTCTCTGCTCAGCGGGAAGCCTGCTTCCCTCTCTCTCTCTCTCTCTCTGCCTGCCTCTCCGTCTACTTGTGATCTCTCTCTGTCAAATAAATAAATAAAATCTTAAAAAAAAAAAATAGCACCTTTTCTTTTATATAGCATCGTTAGGAAAGGTCTTGCTGATTTATGTGACATTTCAGCAGACACCCGAAGGAAATGAGGAATGAGTTCTGTAATATTTAGAGCAAGAGAGTGCCAGGCAGAGGAAAAGAATAAGCGCAGAAGCCCCGAGGTAGGTACGTGCTTTGTGTGTTATGGAACAAGGAAGACTGTGTGACTAGTAGAACGGAGCAGGAGCTAAGAGCACAGATGAGGTAGATGAGGGTAAGCAACCACAGGCCTGATGATGTCAGATGTAGAAAGCACAGAAAGGACTTTGGAACTTATTCTAGTTGTGACAAGGAGCTACTGAAGGGTTCTGAGTAGAGATGCAATCAGATCCAGTTTTCAAGGGATCACTCTTCCTCTGTGTGGATAAAAGACTAAAAGTGGCACAATGACAAACACAGGGTGATCTGTCAGAGGACTACTACAGTAATTCAGATGACAGAGGTGGTGCTTTCATCAGAATAGAAATAGTGCAGATAGAGACAAGTGACTGAATTCTAGACTTTACCTGGAGGTGGAGCAGATAAGATTTGCAGACAGACTGGATGTGGTGTATAAGAGAAGTGAAGAATGGTTCCAAAATCATCAGCAGAAAATGGGAACAGAAATGTCATTTGCTGAGATGTGGGATACAGGGGGACAAGCGTGTTTTGGGAGAGTGGAATCAAGAACCATTATGGTCATGCCATTAGACACCATTTGAAAGTGCTGAAAAGGCAGCTGGATTCTACAACTCTGGAGTTTAGGGAGAAGTCATCATCATCATCATCAGTATCCCCATTTCCATTTCCCAAGAGATGGATTATGGTGTCTCTCAAATATTGTCTGGCCCTGCGTGATCTGGCTTCGGGAGGATCCTGGATGAATTTTAGGTAAAAGGGGTAACAACTAGATATACCAATATTCACTGCTGCTTAAGTCTGAAAACAGCTGAGTCAAGAGGTGGTAAATAGCCTCTTGCAGACCAATACCTACCATAGCATCCTAGAAGGTATAAGCATTTCTCCTGTAGGCTGGGAGATGTAGAAAAAACTACCTAGCATTTCAAAACTATCTTTCTGAAAAGCTAAAGTACAGGGAATCTTTATAGTGTGACAAAATGGACTGTTGAGAGGATAAGATACGTGTACTACTAGTTCCACAGTGTATCAGTCAAGGATTATGGCAAGCTAAGTAAAGCATGTTAAGCAGCTGCATTCACCCTTTCCAGAAGCATATGTCCTAGGCTGAGCTGGGTACCCCTCCTCCATGCTTCTATAATAGGCAGCATATGCCTTCAGTATCATTTATCTTGTATCATAATCTGTTCTTATGACTTTGTCCCTCACTGTGTGTCCTAGGAGCACAGACACTGTTTCTTATTCATCCCTTTATCCTTGTTTTCAGCAGAGAAACTGCGCCATATAGGCATTGAATATATATCTGATGAAGAATTAGGGGAATGTGTCCCTTTGTGCAGCATCAAGTCTTTCATTTTTTAAATTTCTTTTTCTCCTCTATTTATTTTTTATCTTTGCTAAGCACTTAATAACAGAAAATGGAGGTTTTCTTGAGATATTCGGAGGAAGCAAGATTCTCTCCTTAACCCAAGGGACTAGGACAGCTTACCGTGAAAGCATGATTTTAAAGAAGCCCAGGGCTGCTAGAGGCAAGACTGTACACATTAACATGAAGACCTGTAGTGAAAGCACCCTACTGAAAAGCCTGTGAAGAACTCTGCAAGACTGCCTGGGTGGCAATGTCCATAAACAATGCAGAAGATGCCAGGCACCACCAGATTCCATCAGGCCCATCTTGGGTATAGCTTAGTATAAGATCTGATGAAGCATTCTGAGACATCTTTTCATGGCCCTTATTTCTAGTACCTGGACATTAACAAGAAAGACTGAAATTATTTGTTTGGTCTTTGGTGACTGTTATCAGACACAACCACTCTAAAAGCATAATGTTCATAATTAAGAGTCAAGGTTTAGACCCCTGAAACCATTTCTATTCTAGAGCATACAAGAGATGCCGGCCCTGCTTCTGTACTGGCCGATCCCAAGAGGATCACACAAATTTTTAATAGGTTAGATTTCATGACAGCCTCGAATGATGCTCTTCTACCCACATAGTTAAGTAGCTTGGGCACTTTGAATATAATGCAGTCAACCACTTGGCTAGACTGAGTTTAGAACAACAACGTGAGTTACCTACAATAATAATAAGTGAACGATGAGTGATCACTAAGGAAAAAAGGCATATGGTGTTAACGCATTCAGTGCCCCTAAAATAGTGTTGTTCTTCATCTAGAAAACAAGAGAATCATCCGGGCAAGTTCAAGTCCCGGGCAAGTTGAAAACTCCCCACTGCTTGCCCCTCCAAACTGAAGACTTATTGGGTCTCGAAAGGAGCCAAAGCTCAGTACAGCTAATAAGAAAAGCTCAACCTTCAACTCTGTACCGAAAGCAAGAGTAAACGTACTTAAAATGACTGGGTTCCGGAGAACTGCCCCAACAGTCCCACTGCGCTCGGCGTAAATGCCCTCCCTCATCCCAGGTCTTTCGGAGAGTGTCCGACGGGAGTTTATACAGCCACATGCCCGTCCACTTTCCCAGCCTTGTGAAAGGTCGGAACAGCCTCTGCGCCGACCCCGCCTCGGCCCCTGGAACCCTCAGCTCACCCCAGGCAGCCAGACAGTCGATCTGCAGAGGTAGCTTTTCTAGGATCGGCACGGGCTCGAAGGCGTCGTGCATGGCGGCGAGCAGTCACTTCAGCAGCCTCACCCGTAATGGGTCGGGCCGGGCCAGGCCTCAGCCGGGACCAGCCCAGTGGAAGGGCCAACCGTGATGCTGGACCGGGACCCTACCTACAGGCCATACGACAACACAGCCATCAACACCGGACTTCCTGCCGAGCTAAGCCCGCCTCTTCCGCAGCAGAAACCCCGCCCCTTCCGCCCCAGCTTCTAACGCGCCTTCGAGGAATGCTGTGGCGTTTGGGCCACCACCTCTACTGGGGACCCAGAGCCTCTCTGTCATGGAACCGACTAGCAATGGGGTTAACAAAAAAGCGGGGCTGGGGGCGGGGGGAGTTCTTAAAACTGCCTCAGGCAGTGTAGCATGGTGGTTAACTCGGGCTTTGGCTTGCTAGCCTGGATAGCTAATTTCTGCCATTTAGGAAATTAACTGTGACGTTTAATCAATCTCCAGAAGCTTTGTTTTCTTATCTGCAAACGGTTGGTAGTGTTCCGTACTAACTCAGCGTTGTGGGCGCTTAGCAACTCCTGACCCACTCTAAACACCCAGTAAATGGTTTTTGCATTACCATTATAATCACAACCTTACCCTTTTTTAAAGGTTGTTCCAGGGCAGTAGTTCTCAAAGTGTGGTCCCTAGGCCAGTAGCATCAACACCACCTGGTGACTTCTTAGAAATGCAGTCATGGGTCTCATTCCTGACTTACTGAATCAGAATATGGCAGGGGGGGCGGGCGGGGAGTAGAAGTAGGTGTCAGCAGTCTGTGCTCTAGTAAGTCCCCAAAGTGAGTCCATGCACTTTAAAATTTGGAAAACCACTGCAATAATGATGCAAACCCACCCCCACCCTCTGACACCCCCCCCAAACATCCGCAGGAAATAGGAGGTAGGTCATAAAAGTAAGCATTTGGGTCTAAAGCAAAAATGTAAATGAAAAAAAGGGTGAGTCTATGATAAGTTTAAAAAAAAAAAAAAAAAAGAACGCCTGGGTGAGCCAAGTCAGTTAAGAGTCTGCCTTCAGCACAGGTCATGATCCTGGGATCTTGGGGTCCTGGGATCCAATACCACATCTGTATCCAGCTCCTTGCTCAGCAGGGTGCCTGCTTCTGCCAGCTGTTCTCCCTGCTTGTGCTCCTCTCTTCATCTCTCTCTCTCTGACAAATAAAGTCTTTAAAAAAGTAAATAGGTACTTGGGTGGCTCAGTCATTGAGCATCTGCCTTTGCTCTGGTGTGATTCCAGGGGCCTGGGATAGAGCCCCACATTGGGCTCCCTGCTTGCTGGAAGCCTGCTTTTCCCTCTGCCCCTGTTTGTGTTCCATCACTGTTTTTCTCTCTGGCAAATAAATAAAATCTTTAAAATAAATAAACAAAATAGCCTCAGGTACCTGGGTGGCTAGGTTGAGCAACTGCCTTCAGCTCAGGTCATGATCCTGGAGTTCCAGGATCAATTCCTGCATCGGGCTCCCTGCTCAGTGGGGAGTCTGCTTTTCCCTCTGTCCCTCCCCCCTCTCGTGTTCTCTCCCTCACAAATAAATAAATAAAATATTTTTTAAAAAATGGACTTGGTCAGTTTATTTATTCCACCCCCCCTTCATCTTTATACAATGGCAGTTTCTTCACTTGTAAATTAGGATAGTTGTCCCATCTTTACCAAATGTTATTTCTGATAATCCGGTGAAATACTTTCAAGGTGTTAATACTAACACAAAAATTGCTAAATAAACCAAGTGTTATGGCTGATTTTCACCACATAAACACCTCGAAAATTGAAGAATTGCCAGCTTGCTGTACTGGACGAAGGCCTAATACCTAATAGTTTCAGGCCCAAGGACTAAGAACTAAATAGATCTATGTGATACTACAAATTACTTCTGAACCAGTTTTAAGAAATGATACACTATCTAATCACAGTGACATAACCCATTAAGAGAAAGCAGAAAGAATTACCAGTCTACATAATTTACTATACACTCCTGCTTAACACAATGATTTTTCCCCTAGTCTTAAGTCAACATCTAACCACCATCAAAAAATATTTGACCAACCATCTTTCTGCATTATAACTATTTTTCACTTGCTAAGTTTCAGTATGGAAGAAGAGAAACACACAGTAGTACCACTAGCCTTTTGCTAGTGGGTTAACCTGAGAATACAGTCAGCCCTTCATATTGTTCCTTAGAGATACTGCCTAGGTGATTTTTTTTTCTTTTTTAAATAACCATAGCAAACAGCTATAGAGAGATTTTAAAACACTTTCACTATTGAATGAGTTAGTGAAGACTGTGGTCATGTGGTCACTGGTTTCACAATTAGATGATGTAGAACAAAAACCATGAAAGGAAAATTCCACAAGAGTTTAGGAAGAAGGGTCTTTAGAGGCAAGTCTGGGGAAAAAATGAGGAAGATATATTAATTTTGTTAAAATTTTTTATATTAAAAAGTGGCATGAACTTTCTATGTAGAACAAAAATCTTAGGAAGGCAAAATTGGACAAAACCATTAAAACAGGAAAATAGTGCTTCAAATGAATCCCATCACCTTGTGATGTCTCTTATAAAGTCTCTAAACCAACACCAGGTATAAGAACAGTCAATCCTAAAGAATGAGCAGCAGTCCAGGGCCTCCACACTACTTCATGCAGGAAAAACTGTTTCAGTTAAGCCAGAAGGACCTGTTTCCTTTGTATTAGGCTCCTGCTTAAGCAGTACAGTTCCTTGAGCAGGGCGCTCACTCACAAGCACTTAGATGGAGTGCCTCTCTGCATCTAGTGCAACACCCAGTGAATAGCATGAAGGCAAACAAAGCATTGCCTAGGATTCCACAATGCTGCTGCCCTTGGAGGCTTACAAAACAGTAGTTAAAAGTTCTGGAGTGTGCACCACATTGCCAGCAATGGGATGTGTCACAAAAGCAGATGTCAAGAGTTAAGCTAATATTTCTCTCTAAAGTACATCTGAAATAGAAAAATCTTTAATATACACCATTTGTAAACAAAATTGCACTTGATTTTTTTTTTTAAATGATCTGAATCATACTGTAACAGGTTTCTCTCTTGCGCGCTCTTCTTTTTGTTTTAAATCACCGACAGAACCATGGCTCCAGAAGTCAGGACTCTTTTTGTCTCCAAACTACCTCTGCGAGATATAACCTTGGCTTCTCAGGAAATGGAAAAATAATTAACAATTTCCCCCATCACCTATGTAACTCCCTAAATAAATAAAAATTATAGGCAGTTGCTCCTGGAGATTACATATTATGGCGTTGATGTCATAGTTCTTTAGAAGATGTTAAACTTTTTAGTTTGATAGATTAAACAATTGAAACATTATAGAAGGCTCAGGAACAACACATGTAAGTTGCATAAACATCCATGTCAGGGTATGGGAAGGAAAGGGGCATCAATGTTGCAAATAAAACACTTGTAGATTTTTCTCATCCTATGAACTTGTTTTCAGTAAGATGTTCTCCTTGTTCTGACACCTCTCACCAGCTCCAATGCACAAAGGTCAAGGAACAGATCAGGTTTCACTGCCTCCTTTAATTCCATGGAGGAGTGTAGAAGATTAACACAGAAGCTGATCTCTTCCCAGATACTGCCATCTTCAACTGCACATCTTCCCATTTTTTTTACTCCATTTTGGACCTTTCGAAGTGTGTAATCATTCGTTCCTAAGGTAAAAAAGAAAAAGTTTTTTTCTAAGCATTTTAAATGGGTCTACGTTCCAAATATCTTCTACAAAGATCAAACACACACACGCGCGCGCGCGCGCGCACACACACAAGTACTCTTGTGTCCATTAACTAGATAGAAATGGTTCCTAACTGGGGCGCGAGATAGAAATGGTTCCTAACTGGGGCGCGTGGGTGGCTCAGCTGGTTAAGCATCCGACTCTTAATTTCTGCTCAGGTCCTGATCTCAGGTCTGTGAGATCAAGCACTGCTTCATTTCAGGCTCCGCACTGAGCGTGGAGCCTGCTTAGGATTCTCTTTCTTGCCACCCCAACCCACTTGCACTCTCTCTAAAGAAAGAAAGAAAGAAAGGAAGAAAGAAAGAAAGAAGAAAGAAAGAAAGAAAGAAAGAAAGGAAGGAAGGAAGGAAGGAAGGAAGGAAGAAAGAAAGAAAGAAAGAAAGAAATGGTCCTATGAAGATTTTGAAACATTGAAACATATAGATGTCCAGGCCCCACCCAAGACTAACTGAAATCAAAATCTCTAAGTTTCTGGACATTAAACCACAGATTAAAAGGAACTGTGTATTTCTGAGTCAAAGAAGAGAAAGAAATAAACATCTACTTCAGATTAAACTTTAATGAAAATGTTTACCTCCTCTGATTCAAGAATATAACTTGAAGAAAAAGTCAAGGATGTGTACAAAGATTTAGCCAGAAACATTTCTACTGCAAAACTCAAAATTAAATGTCCAAAAATATAGGACTGCATAAACAAAATTATGATATATGCTCATAATGAAATATTACATATTCATTTGTTTAAAAAAGCTCTAGAGATCTGTTGTACAACACTGTGCATATAATTAACACTTTGCACTTGAGAATAATTAGATGGTAGATTTTATGTATTTTCATAATTTTTTTTAAAAAACATGTTAAGGGGCATCTGGGTGGCTCAGTCTGTTGAGCATCCAATTCTTGGTCATGATCTCAGGGTCATGAGACTAACCCCCACGTCAGGCTCTGCACTGAGTGGGGAATATGCTGGAAATTCTCTCTCTCCCTTGGCCCCTCTCCCAATTCATGCTCTTTCTAAAAACAAGTAAATCTAAAATCTAAAATCTAAAAAAATTTAAAAATAAAAAGCATGTTAAGAATTACGTCCGATTAGAAACAGTACTTAGGGGTCCCTGGGTAGCTCAGTCCATTAAGCATCTGCTTTCAGATCAAGTCATGATTCTAGGGTCTTGGAATTGAGCCCCTGTTGGGTTCCCTGCTCAATGGAGGAGTCTGCTTCTCTCTATCCCTCTGTCCCTCCCCACCCCCATGCTCATGAGCATGTTTGCTCTCACTCTCAAATAAATACTATTAAAAAAAATAGTATTTATAGTATGCCATTTCAATTAAGAAAATTAATATACTACCATTAAATTTCTTTTCTTATATAATTTTTTACCTTAGAGTTAATATTTTTCATTTTTGTTTTGCTTCATTTGCTAAAAGCACATACCACATATCACATATACTGAACTTAGAACTGTAAATTTTTTTTCAAAATGATCAATTATATCAGCTAATCTATCCTTTTCACTTTTTTTCTTAGAACTACTCCTCCTGAAGCTCTCTGGTCTTTTCCATTGTGGACTGGATGCTCTCCAAGACTGTTGCCCAGCTATTACTCTCAGAGTTTCTTACATCATCTTGGGAGTTTATCCTTGCCTCTCTGTTGGACCCTTTATTCCCTGGATCCCAAATCTTTTTCTTTTTAGTTCTCTCATTTTGTAAAGAATATTTTCTACTACTTTTCTGAGAAAGCACATGTAGGATATTAATTTATTTCCTGCATGACTAAAATCGTCTTTATTTTGCCCTCATTACAACAGTTTAGTTGAATATACAATTCCACACTGAAAATAATTCTCCTCACAATTCAAAGACATTGTTCTCCTATGTTCTAGCTTCCAAAGCTGAGGCTGAAGAGTCTGATGCTATTTTGATTCCCAGTCCTTTAAAATTTGTTTCTCTTATAGTTAAGTTCTTACTCAGTTCTTGAAAGGTTTTCACACAAGGAAATATGAACAGAGGGGTAAAGTCACTATCACCAAAAAAACTATAATAAACCTGTATTGCCCTGAATGGCCCAACAGGGTTTTACATAGTCAACCTTCTCTGCCTGAAATACAGCAGTGGCTGAGAGCTAGTCACAGGGAAGCCCTGAGGACAACTATTAGCAGAAGCCCTCAAGAAAGAGATTTGGGTAACTGGAGAATACACCACAGAATGCAAACTGTTACAAAGAAAGATAAGTTTAATTCTGCATGATAGAGTTCTCAGTTATTTCAATACACAAAACTGCTATGGAATTTGATATTGTGTGTTACATCACACAGCAGGTCAGTGGGAAATGAACAAATCATTTTTCAGCAGTCAATCCACAACAATGAGTTAGAAATCAGGCATATGCTTTCAAAGGGCTTTCTAAAATTAAGAGAATCTAGAATAACCTAATATTCAGAATGAAAGACATGTCCTCAAGTCTAACCATGTAACCTACGAAAAGAAATAGGGGATAGAAAGAAAGCTCTTTCTAGGAAAAAAAAAAAAAGAAAGTGTATAGAAAGAAAACATTCTTGAGTATGTGGGTTCTCCTCTTAGTATCTTAGTATTTCTATTCTCATCCTTTTTCAACTATATCAACTATAGTTCTTCAGGGCATTACTGAGTCAAATAAAACTTCCCTGAACAAAGGACCTATGATTCCCTATTAAATCATCAGACCCATAGTTTATGCACATGATGATTACCAACCTCATCGGAATCCAAAAGGGCTGGAAGTGCTCTGCAGAGAGAAAAACACCAAAATGAACAATGTAACATCATAAATAGTTCATAAAGGAAAGTAGATTATGAATGCAATTTAAAGCCTTTTTTATAATTATCTAAGATCTGCATATTAATGGCCATTTCAGGGGAATAAAAGCAAATATAAAAACAGAAGGTTACTGGAAGTGTACAGAAAACAAACAGGTTTTGCGCTGTGACAGAGCCAATATTTAATTAAAAATAATCATGGGGGCACTTGGGTGGCTCAGTCATTAAGCATCTGCCTTTGGGCTCAGGTCATGATCCCAGGGTCCTGGGATCAAGCCCTGCATTGGGCTCCGACCCTGCATCGAGCTCCCTGCTCAATGGGAAGCCTGCTTCTCCCTTTTCCACTCCCCCTGCTTGTGTTCCCTCTCTCACCGTCTCTCTCTCTCTGTCAAATAAAGAAATAAAATCTTTAAAAAAAAAAAGATTAAAAAAATTAAATTAAAAAAATAAAAATACAGTCATGGGAAAGAACTAAAAAATTCCAAAGAATTATCCCAATGATTTTAGGAAGATGGATAACTAAAACTTTCTAAGCAGAAATGTCATCTGAACAAATAATTCCAATTACTTTTGGTTGTATATCATTTGTAATTTTTATTGAACATCTTTTAAACATTTTTAATATTCCTTAATTTAAATAATTTAATCTATAAGCATTCTCATTAGGATGTTCTTCAGCTCATTCAATTAAATAATAAAAGCAATACTGAAATACGATTCTCATGGTAATGATTCAAAAACTTACACATCTGTCACAGAAGAAGGAACATTCTCCTCTACCCACTTCAAATCATCTTCCTGCTGGCAACATACAAATATCAGTTGTTACTAAAATGCCCCAAATAATACATCCCAAGTAAGGATCTATAGAAGTCTCAAAATTCTTAAATTTAATCTTTTGGGCATTCTTAAGGAGTATATTCATAACAAATGGCACTGATAATAATTTTTAAAACTATATAATCCAATACTTTAAAAAACCATGTAAGTGAAATATAAAATGATGTCTTTAAATGCTTTCCTCTCAATGGTCTAATACCTAAGAGTTTGCCTCATGTAAGTTTTGCTCCTTAAGCGTGAGATTAAACTCTAAAGCCCTTAATGTAGACTGCATGTACTATTTTAAAACAAAACAGAACAAAAAAACTGCTGAATGAAAAAAATCTTGATCTTTACTACAAGAAACACCTTAGGTTATTAAAAGGGCTATTAACTGCCACTAATGAAAACAACTAAATAGAACCATCAGACTAGGGACGCTTGCCTGGGTGGTTCAGTTGGTTAGGTCATGATCCCAGAATCCTGGGATTGAGTCCCACACTGGGCTTCCTTGCTCAGCAGGGAGCAATGCTTCTCCCTCTGCCTGCCACTCCCCCTGCTTGTATGTGCACTCTCTAACAGATAAATAAAATCTTAAAAAAAAAAAAAAAAAAAAAAAAAAGAACCATCAGACTAGTCTGGAACCTTTGCAAGACATAGTAGCAAACCATCTAGTTAAAGATTACTAGGTCTTAGAATCACTTGCTATTTTATAAATGTGAATGTATTATATATGAAAAGATCTTTTTATAAAGCAAGCTTAAAGCACAGATTTAAAAAATCATGAAGGCCTGTATATAACTACTTACTGCTTTGTTAACTTTACTATTTCCATTTGGTTCTTGTTTAGTACTTCTCATTTTCATTCCTTCTGTAAAGCGAATACAAAGTAGATGGGGTTAAGTATATTAGTAGACCAGCAATGATTTCAAACATGAATTCAGAATGTTAAATTTACTCAAACTGAATTATACAACAATGTTTCTCCATCTTTATGCTAGGAAGTTCAAATCCAGATTTTCAGCTCCTCCAGTAAGCAAACTGGACATTTAATGTACAACTGTTTACTGAATTTACCACAGCTTCACCTGAAAATTTATACCCTTATTTTTGCTGTCCCCTAATTTACCAAAGGCCAAACTGAGACACAAGTGTAAAACGGGTGTAAAATAATAAACTATATCCAAGTATCCTGATTTGGATACTCACAAACCATTATACTTGCTCTACTCTATTTCTAAAAACCAGAAAATATTTAAAGCACAAATAAAATTTTATCACTACCAAAGCTTTCTTTTAGCATAGGTTCTTTTTGTTCATCCTCTTCCTCTTCCTCAGACAACGGTGAAAAGGCAAACCTGACCAAACAAAGATAGAACAGAAGGAAAAAACTTAGAAAACTACAAAAAATGGTCCACTAACTAGATTTTATAGGTTTTACTACTGAAACTGCAATGAGTCATTCATAAAATTATTTCAGTGAAAACGAGCAACTCTTCCCCTTCAGAAAGCTCTTGATTGCCTATACGAGCAAGAGAAGCAGGAAAGCATCACACTGATGAGTGCAGGCTCAGCCACGTACTACTTATGACTTGATACAAGTTACTTATTCTCTGTGCCTCAGTATTCTCATCTGAAAATGGGGATGATGAAACATCACAGAGGTGTTCTGAAAAAAGTAAACATTTCAAAAAAGGCTTAGAATAATACCTCACACATAGTAAGCATTTATAAGCATATATAATCAAACAAAGGGAAGTAAATTCTCATGTGCTTTAAAATCTCAGCCTTTGGGGGCGCCTGGGTGGCTCAGTGGGTTGAGCTGCTGCCTTCAGCTCAGGTCATGATCTCAGGGTCCTGGGATCGAGTCCCGTATCGGGCTCTCTGCTCAGCGGGGAGCCTGCTTCCCTCTCTCTCTGCCTGCCTCTCTGTCTACTTGTGATCTCTCTCTGTCAAATAAACAAATAAAATCTTAAAAAAAAAAAAAATCTTAGCCTTTGAATCTGGGGTCAAGAGACAGAAGACCTGACCTTATATGTACCAGGTGATTTAAAAATCTGTTTCCCAGTGGGGAACTGAGAAGATGAAGGCCTCATCTTACCTTTCCAACTTTGAACAGATTCAGCAAAGCAGCTGCCAGACAGACAATTCTGTTTTTTGTTAATTTTTATTTATTTGAGAGAGAGAAAGCAGAGGGAGGGGCAGAGGGAGAGACTCTTTCAAGCAGACTCCCCGCTGAGCATGGAGCCCAACATGGGGCTCAATCCCATGGTCCTGAGATCACAACCTAAAGCCAAAACCAAGAGTCAGGACATTCAGTTGACAGCCACCCAGGTGCCCCCATATAGGTAATTCTTACAATTAGCTTTGAACTCACTCTGTACTTACTGTTGCCTATTATTTTCATTCTACCTTATTTGTAAAACTCCCTTTTATCAATTTAAAAAACAATAACAACAAAAAACCCCCACCTCTTTAAAAGTTAGGAATATGGCACCTGGGTGGCTCAATTGGTTAAACTCCTGTCTTTAGCTCAGGGTCCTGGGATCAAGTCCCACATCAGGCGCCTGTCCCTCTGCCTGGTGCTCCCCCCTGCTGTTTGTGCTCACTCTCTCGCAAATAAATAATTAAAATCTTAAAAAAAAAAGCTAGGAATCATAGGGAACACACCCATAACCTATTAAAGAGTAACTAGCAAAAAATAACAGTAGATGCCAAAGCTAATGATACTTAAGCACTTAAAGTCAGAATAAGATAAGGAGGCCCACTCTTAATGCCTCGATTCAATATTATACAGGAGGGCCTAGCCAACGTAAGAAACCTCTGCTTCTCCCTCTGCCTGCCAACCTCCCCAACCTCCCCCTCGCTTGTGGTCACACTCTCTCACGCTTTCTCACTGACAAATAAATAAAATCTTAAAGGGAAAAAAAAAAAAAAAAAGAGGGGCGCTTTGGTGGCTCAGCAGGTTAAAGCCTCTGCTTTCGGCTCAGGTCATGATCCCAGAGTCCTAGGATCGAGCCCGCATCAGGCTCTCTGCTCAACCGGGAGCCTGCTTCCTCCTCGCTCTCTGCTTGCCTCTCTGCCTACTTGTCTGTCAAATAAATAAATAAAATCTTTAAAAAAAAGAGAGAGAGAGAGGGAGAGAGAGAACTGAGAAAACAATGTAGGAGGGTTGATGGGTATGATAAATATATAAAAATCAATAGCATTCAAAGGGTACTGGCTGACTCAGCCTGTAGAGCATGTGACTCTTGATCTCAGGGTCATGAGTTCAAACCCTAATCAGGTATGGAGGCTACTTAAAATTAAAAAAAAAAAAGGGGGCACCTGGGTGGCTCAGTGGGTTAAAGCCTCTGCCTTCGGCTCAGGTCATGATCCCAGTGTCCTGGGATTGAGCCCCTCATTGGGCTCTCTGCTCAGTGGGGAACCTGCTTCCCTTCCTCTCTCTCTACTTGTGTTTTCTGTCAAATAAATAAATGAAATCTTTTAAATAAATAAATAAAATAAAATTAGAAAAAATTCAGTAACATTCCTACATTTTTGCCAAAGCCACATGTATTATTTTAAAAGGGTGCATCCAGGAATGCCTGAGTGGCTCAACTGGTTAGGCACCTGCCTTCAGCTCAGGTCCTGATCCCGGAGTCCTGGGATGGAGTCCCGCACCTAGATCCTTGCTCCTCTGCTTCTTCCTCTGCCTCCTCTACCTGCTCTGCCTGCCACTCTCCCTGCTTTGGGCTCTCCAACAAATAAATAAAATCTTAAAAAAAAAAAAAGTGTGGGGGGGGTGGTTTGCATCCATAAGAGCCATAACATTTTTTAAATATTTCAATAAAAGGGGGTGCCTGGGTGGCGCAGTGGGTTAAGCCACTGCCTTCGGCTCAGGTCACGATTCCAGGGTCCTGGGATCGAGCCCCACATGGGGGGGGGTCTCTACTCAGCAGGGAGCCTGCTTCTCCCTCTCTCTCTGCCTGCCTCTCTGCCTACTTGTGATTTCTCTATCAAATAAATAAAAAATCTTTTAAAAAAATATATTTTTTTAAGATTTTATTTATTTATTTGACAGACAGAGATCACAAGTAGGCAGAGAGGCAGGCAGAGAGAGAGGAAGGGAAGCAGGCTCCCCACTGAGCAGAGAGCCCGATGCAGGACTCGATCCCAGGACCCTGAGATCATGACCTGAGCCGAAGGCACCGGCTTAACCCACTGAGCCACCCAGGCGCCCTAAAAAAATATTTCAATAAAAGTTATGACTAAAGCACAGGACTAAAATTGGTAGAGCAGTAACATATTCAAGGATGAAAAAATATATATAATTTCCCAAATTAACCTATTAATTAAATTCCAATTAAAATCAATAAAGGTTTTCCTAGAATTAAACAAACAAGCTAAACATTTCATTAAAGAGCAAAGATCCAGTAACAATGGATATTTTTTTAAAAAGAAGACTAAGGGAAGGGCACATACCAAGACATAAGAGTAAACTAAGGTAAGACAATATACTACTGATGCAGGATCAGAGGGATAGGAAAAAATCAGAGAACCCACAGTCAAACAATTCTTGATGAATGAAAGTTCAACTGTGAAATTTTGAAAAAAATTATAATTTCAGAATTCACCTCAAGCCAGGAAAGTTTCTTAAACAAGACACAAAATACACAATACATGAAGGAAAAAAAAACCCTGACAAATTTGACACCATACTTTCAAGATTTTCTATAGCCAAGAATACCATTAAAATGTTCAAAAACAATCAACGAGAAGAAAATATCTGGAATGCTTAGAACAAAATATTGGTATCTAAAATATATAAGGAATTCCTACAAATCGATACAAACTGATCCATAACCTGATTTAAAAAAACTCAAAATATAAAAAGCTGATTGACAGGTGAACTAATGACCATAAGCACATAAAAGCCATAAAAAGTAATTCAGCCTTAAATGTAACATTTTAAAAATAACAGTGAATATTCTCATCTGCCAGATCTGCAAAAACTGAATAATGGGAATTTAGGAGGTACATATACAATTTGTTTCAGATTTTATTTAATGCACTCTGACTTTAATACTTTGAAAATTACAAATGTGCTACCCTTCACCCCAACAGTCCCAAGCCTACTCTATTTTTTAAATTTTTTTTAAAAGAACACAAACATATGTATACTAAAAAGACACACTAAGGGTGCCTGAGTGGCTCAGTCATTAGGCATCTGCCTTCGGCTCAGGTCATGATCCTGGGGTCCTGGGATCGAGCCCTGCATTGGGCTCCCTGCTCAGCAGTAACCCTTCTTCTCCCTCTCCCACTCCCCCTGCTTGTGTTCCCTCTCTCGTTTTCTGTCAAATAAATAAATAAAATCTTTAAAAAAAATAAAAATAAATGAATAAAAAGAGAGGCTATTTTCATGGGGTAAAAAGATATTACTTATTTTCTAATTCTTTTATTGGTATGTCTGATTATAAAATTAGCCACTCAGTTATGCCACCTCATCCTTTTCCTTCTTTGGTGATATGGTTGGGTAATATAAGCTCTTAACTGTCTAAACACAAAAGGGAGGGCATGCCAAAGACATGGATATACACAGAATAAAGACAGTCAATTCCTAAATAATTGAGATTTGCCAATAGCTTAACAAAGCAAATTTACATATAAATTTTTTTTTTAAGATTTTATTTATTTATTTGACAGACAGAGATCACAAGTAGGCAGAGAGGCAGGCAGAGAGAGAGGAGGAAGCAAGCTCCCTGCTGAGCAGAGAGCCCGTTGCGGGGTTCGATCCCAGGACCCTGGGATCATGACCTGAGCTGAAGGCAGAGGCTTTAACCCACTGAGCCACCCAGGCGCCCCTTCACATATAAATTTTTAACTCCAAAGTCTGTCACATAAGTTTTTATTTTACCCTATTGTTACAAAGTGAGCTGGGTTACTGGCTATAAAAATTATTCTTTCCTTCCTGAGGCTAGACAGGTGAGACTTTCATTACAAGTATCACTATCTATCTACTCTTATTTACTCATATATTATCAGATGTCAGAATTGAAAAATACCTCATACGAATTGGTTCAATTCCCTCCCGTTATATGAAGAGGAAACTAGGGCCCAGGGAAGTGGAAAGAGGCACCATGACAAAAATCACAATGCAAATAGGAGAGCTGGGCAGGAACCCAGGAACCCATTCACTAGATTCCAGACCCAGTGAATATTCTTTATACTTTGACAAGGCCCTGACACTGTCACCCATTCAATCACCCCTAAATAAATGACAAGGCCATTCAGTGGTTAGCAATATAAATAAGAAGTGTCAAGAACCTCTGGTTATTCGCAGATGGTCGCCAGAGAACCATGATGACGAAGAGGATCATAGAGAACAGCAACCGCCAAATGGCATCATCCACCCAAAGCTCCCGCCAATCCTACCAAAAGGGGGAGAAGTACATTTTATACATAATCTTATCTCTTCACAAAGCCCTTGGCATAGAACAAGAATGTTATTTATTCATTCAAGTTACATTTACTAGGAGCCTGCTATGTGCTAGGCAGTGTGCTAAGTGCTGGGAATAAAAAATGAATGAACAGAGTTTCTTCCCTGCTAATGTTTAATTGTTGCTCAAGAAAAGGCACCAACTGAATGGAGCACTTCATTAAGACTTCATTATAGCTCCGAGAATATTTAGAAAAGGTTTTTATACAAGGTAAGAGAAAGTAACATTATGGTTTTTTTTTTTTTTAAGAGTTTCATTTTTGTTTATTTATTTTTAACAGCTTAGCTCTAGCTTCCTAAGAAATGTTACTGGCCAGTCTCTGCTCAACTCTTAAGTACATGGCTTCTGCTCAGATAAGCATTATTCATACACACTTAACATTTAGGACTCGGATTTATTGTTAATAATTTTTAGTTAAGGCCAAGACTGGGTTATGAAAAACTGTGATATCATTTATAATGTTCTCTCCCACTATTGGGATACAGAATCAGTCCTTTCTCCCAAAAAAATCCACAAAACAAACCTACCATACCAAGCACTGTGATAATACAAAATATTTTTAGGAGGAGAAAAGCATTCTAACCCTCAGAGTGGGGATCTAGCCCTAATCTCTTAAAAGGTATGAACCTTACCACCATCATTAACACCACTGTGTATTTTTAAAAACACTATTCATAAATGCATGTGTTTACAACTCACCGACTGACAAGTCACTATCCTGAACTTCATGGTTGTCCAGATGATAAACACAATAGATGCTAACAGGAAATGAAAAACCTGGTCAGAATACGAATGTCAGTTTTTATCCTCAAACGTTCTCTGATTCTCGTCAAGGGGAATCCCACACATCCCTAACTCTCAATATATCACAATCATTTTCTCTCACTTATTGTTAACACATTTATTCAACACAAATTTACTTAACAACTGCTATAAGCAAAGTGTACAATGTGTACCCTTGTCAACCCTTTCTATACTTAAAGAATAGTTTTACTTATCATCTCACTACTTTAGCAACCCTCAGAAGTGGGAAAGAGGGTATGAGAAACATGGCTTTTTCCAGCATTATCAATAATATGATTGTTTTCCCTTTCCTCTTTAGTATAACATTAATTTTTCTTTGCCTGGTCAGATGGAAAAAGGTTGATAAAATGACTGTAAGACAAATAGAATTATTGGTTCCAATCATAGGCCAGACCTCTCTATTCCTGGTACACAAGTCAAAAAAGGCAGGCAAATTACCCTTATGTGGGGCTATAGTCTATCCTAATGTATGTGCATAACGTATATGTCATGCATGTTTAATGACATGTAAAGGCAATACAACAGCAATGTACACTGATCTAAAATCTATATAAAATTTTTTATTTCAATAAAACCAAATAAGCAAATATTAATGTCTTCTAAAAGAAATCTAAATGCTGTGTGACACAATGCTAATTTGCCTCAAAAAAAGAAGAAAGTCTCAGAAAAAGAATGGAGACAGGAGAGGGAGAGTTAAAATTATATGTAATTGATTTTCAGCTATTAAAATAAGTGGTTGTCAAACTTTTTAGAACCAAAGACCCCTTCGCGAATGTGACAAAAGTGAAAGACCCCTTCCCTAAGTGAAACACACAAAACTTTCTATGTAATTTTAGAAAGTCCATCCAAGGCCTCTCAGGTTAAGAATCTTAGTTCTAAAGGAAATGCATTTAAATAGAAGGAAGCAAGTCCCGACTTACCTGCCACTGCCAAGATAAGGGTGTTGGTAAAATGTCGGTACAAAGAGAGTTTTACAATGTTCCTCCGAAGTTTTAACAGCTTCATTGTTTGAGTCAAGCTAATAAATATGTGTTTGCAGGTCAAGGAAATCAACATTCAGAAAAAAACAGTAAGCTAGTAAATTAACCCTTACATTTCTTTAAGGATCTCAGGTCATAATGACAGAGCCATGGATGCCAGGCCTTACAGCTCTTACTCTCAACTTTAAAAATACTCCAACCCCACCATTAGTTAGAAAGTCCTCATTTTCAATGAGACTTAAAGAGAAGACAGAACCAGGATAAAATGAGAATGCAAAAGAGAAGAAAAATATAAAGGAGAAATAAAGGTAGTAAACTTTCTAGAGAAACAAAGAAAATGAAGCAAATGGAAGAAAAATGAAATAAAAATGAGTAAGAGGCAAAGCAACAGGAATTATCATCATCTCTTTCTTCTTGTGAGGTAATGGTGTCCTAGCTAATCCAGTCTAGAGTCTTACATTCATGCCTACAACCTCCCAGAGTTCTACACTCAGTCCCCTTGTGCCATGCTAAGCAACCTGCCATCATGAACTATAATGAATTACCATACGATTACAATTGGCTGAGAACCACAGGCAGGCTCAAAAGCAACAACTCTCTATTTTCAAGTCATTATCTCAGGTATAAGCTGCTGCACAAAGACAGGGGAGAGCTAATGACTACTATACACAATTATCTGCTCTTATGTTCAACTTTCAAAATGAGGAGAAGATATGAAAGCAAGTGAGCTGAAGCTCATACCTGCCTTTCAACAGAGCCCTCGCAGCTACCTAATTATTGGGTCATCTTCTTGTATGGTCTAGTCCCTCTCCTCTTCCTCTCAATATGCATAGTAGAGGTTCACAAAGATACTGACCTAGAAAAGCTTTGGCCATTTGGATGCAGGACATTTCAATTTCAAATACTTTTGATATATGAAAATCCCCTCAAATTCACAAAATTACAATTTTATTTATACTCAGCCTTTCATAATAGTCACAGTCCATCAGGACAATAATATTGCACAACTGTACATAGGACCAAATGACATTAAAAAAACAAAATAAATTTTTAAAAATCCTCAAAAGATAAAACTCCAAAAACCTGAATCCTTCCTCCAACAGGCCAAGTCCTAATAAACAAATGTTTATTCTTGAAAAGCAGGAAGATAAGATTATTCAAATAGAAGCTTGTTTGTTACCTGCTGGTTGATTTTCCTGTAAATGAAGCAAGATTTATTTCAAAGAGTGACATCTTCAAATAATCCCAAGTCAGCTTTTGAATGAGCGTATAAAACACTTAAAACTACATAAGGGTAAAATCTGCTGAATCTACTTAGAATTTTAAGAGAGTCAAACAACCTCATACAGTTCCTGAAACTATATTTTAAGAATCAAAACATTTACATAATTTTCAAAGCATTTACTAATTGCCAAGGCTGAAAGAAAGAGCAGGACCACAGCGGCCAGTGATTCTAACACAAAGTGAGATATGCAAGTAAATCCAAAACCGAAGTGAAATGCTCATTTAAAGAAAAGGCCAAAAGCTTTTTATCTTGTTCTCAGGCTGCAGTCACCAACTCTTGAAGAAATTTTTTAAAATTAAAAACAAAATAACTGCTTACCTGAGCCCCCAGGTTGTTAGACTGAAAATACCCTATTCCCCAAAGTAAGGAGTGATCAACGAAACTGGCAAAAACCATTTGCAGAAAGATCAATGGAAACCCAACTCTGAGGGGAGAAAATGGACCGCCATCAAACAAGCCAATGAGAAGGATATCCACCAGCACAGGGCAGTGTCTAGGAAAGCCAAGGGGATAAAGGCCAAGGAAGCAAGATCAGTCTGGGCCTGCAGACAAAGAAAAAAAGGTGGTGAAAAAAAGATGTCTAGAGAGCACAGCGAAGAAACCAGAAAATGACTCTGCATTTACATAATCATCTAGAATGATTTTGCATTTGAACTGAAAGAAAATAAGGAATAATACTTTGTACCTATATCATTCTTCCTTTCTGACAAATAATCACACAGAATACATAGCTATAAGCATTTCATACAAACTGCTGATCACAGTCTCAATACAATAAAACGTGCTACTAATACAAGGCAACCACCATAGAGCTCCTAGCATGCTAAGTAAGGTCCATGTTAAGAAGTGACCACACTGAAAAGCTTTGGTGTTACAAGCCCCCATCCCAACATATCATCTCCCATCACTGTGATTTCTGGCTACAAGTCTAAAAAGACCCTTCTCATATTTCAAAGTACTACAGCATTAATACATAGTTATAATTTCCAGAACTGTAATACAATATAATTCTACAAATAAGAGCACATCCCAAAATAAGATGTAAGGCAAGTATCTGTCCCTGAAACTATGCTGCTTGTTTCATGAGTTTATATATATAAGGTGCTATTTATATAACCCTGATTACCCAGACATCAGGGCATTACTTAAAGGATATCCATAAAATAATACAGGCATCAATTGCTGAGAGGGCCAGGTTTACTATCAGAGCCAATGAGTAAGAAAAATACTGCAGCAGCAGAAAGAAAATGAAATTGACAGAGGGTTAGAGTTGCTAAAAGTTGAAGGAAATTACATATAGGACAGTGTGATGTGAAAAACAGTATGTATCCATAAAATGTTTTATTTAAGGGGCAATTTATTACAAAACTTACTGAGCTCAGTAAGTCAAGTTTACAGCATTTACCACCTTGAATCTAATGGGTTATTGCTGACAGTGATTTTTAAATAAATAACTACTAGAATGCCCAGTAGTTATTAATCCAGCTGGAATGACCATTCACATTAATCCAGCTCTGACAAAATTTATCATTTATACTTAGTGCTTTGCTTCCCTCCCTGACAAAGGGCATGATTTTATAATTCTTAAGAATAAAGTGAAACAATTAGTTGCATTTTAGAAAAGCCTCTGAAACTCAAGTACTAATTAAGCAAAGAGCACTATCACTTTAAAACAAAAAAGAGAGGGTGCCTGGAGGGGCAGTCAGCTGAGCATCTGACTCTTGGTCTGGACTCAGATCCTCATCTCAGCGTCATGAGATGGAGCCCCTCATCAGGCTCCAAGCTCCTTGGAGTCTGCATGGGATTCTCTCTCCCTCTTCCCCTGCCCCTCCCCAACAAGCATGCACACATGCTATCTCTCTCAAATAAATAAATCTTTTAAAAAAGTATACTATTAAGCAAGATTATAATCTTTGCCACTTATACAAGAATGAGAGCCCACTGTCTGGGAGGAGGAAACAAGTAAGTAGCAATTTGTGGACAGGTGGGAAAGCATTCACTCCTGGTCACTTATTAAACTTATGAAGTTCTAACAGATTAAAAAGAAATTCGAATTATATATACATTTTGAAAATCAGAGTTACAAATGATTTAGAAGAAATAGTAAAGAAGTCCACAGACTTTTCCAATTCACCCTCTCAAGACAAAAACAATGTTATTTGAACTGATCATTAATACTTCGATTAAGCAGTACTGACCCCAGTAACTCTGAGGACGCCTTCCATGCCAGAGAACAAAAGATAGAGGGCTCCTGCTACCACAACTTTGTGAAGAGTGACTCCAAGGCGAGGCCTAAACAGGAAGCAAAGAAAGAGCTGAGCATCAATGCCACAAACTCCAAAATAAGTTAAAAGCAATTCATTTAATTAAAATACTGGTCAATAACTTAACAGAGGTAAGTCAGACATACTTGATCTACATAAGAAAAAAAAAAAAAAAACTCCGAAGAACATATGGTCTTAAACCAAGTTAATAACTACTAGAACTGTAGATCTGATCCCTGGTTACTGTATCAAAAAACAAAAACAAAAACAAAAACTCTTTTTATTACAGAGACTTCTGAAACATTCAACAGTATAATGAACCCCTCTATGTCCAACATCAAATCCCAATAACCACTAAGTTATAGTCAACTGTGCCTCATATAAACCCCATCCACTTCCTATCCTCCCATATTATCTTCAAGCAAATCCTAGATAGTGTATCTTTAATTTGTATATATTTCAGCATGTGTTTTTAACCAACAAGGACTTTTTTTTTTTTTTTTTTTTTAAAGATTTATTTATCTATTTGACAGACAGAGATCACAAGTAGGCAGAGAGGCAGGCAGAGAGGGGTGGGGGGGAAGCAGGCTCCCCGCCGAGGAGAGAGCCCGATGTGGGGCTCGATCCCAGGACCCTGGGATCACGACCTGAGCTGAAGGCAGAGGTTTTAACACACTGAGCCACCCAGGCGCCCCCAACAAGGACTTTTTAAATACATAAACACAATACCATTATCAAATCTAAAAGTTTTGATATAAGCAAATATCCTATTGCAAACCATTAGATAAACTGTACATTTGCAAGCTCAGAATCCAACAAAATATGAAGTCTTTCAAGCAGCTTCTGCTTCAAGATGCCATTCAATCAGAATCTGCATTCTGATTGATAACAAGATCTCCAAGTGATTCATTACTGCACTATGTTTGAGATGTACTGCCTTAAATCATTTCTACCTAAGTCTAAGTAATATTTGTCCTTGTATTTTTTTGTTATATGCTAGCAAAGGTCCATATGGGCAAGGATTTTTCTCCCCAATGTTGTATTTTTGAAACCTAGGCCCTGGCATATAGGAGGCCCTCAAATATTTGTTAAATGAATTAAATAATTTTAAAAATGAAACCCACCCCATTTCCCTAACCCCACTGAAAACAAAACTCCTTTCAGAGAATAATTTAAAAAGTTAAACCCATTTCTTCAATCCCACTTAAAGCAAGACTCCTTGAAATAACTCTCTATACCCGGCTAGTTCCAATTTCTCTGCTCCTATTCTCTCTTGAACTCACTCCAGTAAAGCTTTTATCCTAGCACTTCCCTAAACCATCTTAAGGTCACTTATGTCTTCCATGTAGTTCAACCCAATGGTCATCATTTAACCCTCCTGATACAATTGCTCCCTCCGTGAAACTCTTCAGGTTTGCCTCTCACCACAACGGACTTTCTCAAATTCCTCTAATTCTGTTTCACCTCACTGAATTCTAAATAACTGAAAATGTTCAAGGGCTCCATCCTTTGATCTCTTGTCTATATACAATTACTTCCTCAGTGACTGCATCTCATTCTCATGGCTTTAGGTAAACATATATATCCTGATGACTCCCAAATTCATATCTCTACCCCACGTCTACCCCTCTTCTTTATTTCTCTATTTGGTTATCTAACTGAACTCCTAATTTTGCCTCTACTCCAAACTTATTTCACTTACGATTCTCCTTAACTTATAAATTCCATCCTTTCATTGCTCAGACCAAAATAGTTGGCATCATCCTTGATTCCTCTTCTCATTCACATCACACAGTTGATCTACCAGAAAATTCCATTGGCTCTATCTTCAAAATATATATACAATCTGACCACATCTTACCATCTCTTCCTCTAGGTATACATATGGTCCCCACACCACCTTTAGATCTCTGTGTAAATGTCACTAAGTGAAGCCTTCCTTGGCAACCCTATTTACAACTATAAGCTTCACTTCTTGCCTAGCACTCTCTACACCCTTCCCCTGCTTTATCTGCTCCATATCACTTACCACTGACATATTAGATATTTACTTACTTATCTGTATCTTTGTCCCCTCCCTCCACAAATGTAAACTCCAAGTCTTTTGTTTACTTGCTGTGTCCTCAGCACCTAGAATAATATCTAGTATACAGAAGGCACTCAATAAAATTTTTGAAAAAGAAATTATTTTCAGACTTTTTTCAGACTGAGTGACATTCTCATAAAAAAATTGATTTTAAAAACATTTTGAAGATTAAAAGTCACTCTACGTTCACCCTAAAAATTTGATGTTTTAACATCATTCACTACATTGCTGATTTTCCTACAAATGCTCGAGTTCTCAGAAGTGAAATGAAACACTTAACATTTTTTAGATACCTGTCTTACTGCAAACTATTTCTTATATCAATTCTTTCAGAATTACAATAGGAACCTACAATACTGTTTCAATTTAATCAGTGTTTTAATATGTCCTTCCATATAAAAAGTCCATACTTACTTAACTATGCCATACCCCAGGCTGACTATAATGACCAGGGTTCGAGCCAGCGAGCGTTTAACTGCTGAAAGCAGCTCTGCAAGGATCAGGGCACCTTGGACTATGAGAAAGAAAGAAAGAAAGAGTACTATAATCTAGGTTGGGAAAAGGTGTGACTCTAGAACCAGAATGTGGATCTAGATAACTAATGCTCTTCAGAATAAGCATTGGGATTAGTCCTGTTCAAAGAAAATACCTCTCCTGCAATTCTTCTAAGTAAGTACACAAGCTGATTTCACTTACCTTGCTCATGTGAATAGCAGTCTGGGTGTGCTTGAATCACCTTTCCTCCCTAACCCCACTTCACTAAAACCTCAGCAGAATACCTCACCTACATGGACAGTTTATAACACCTACAGAACTTTTCTCCCATTTTTAAAAACTGGGGAATACAGATTGAAAAAATACATATACACTGAAAAGCACAAAACACAAACACACACACAGTTTTCAAATTATTTTCACATCTACTACTTTCAAGCCTTTTCAAAGATAGGGAAAGCTCTAATTAGTAATCTTACATCATCATCATTCATAATCAAATGGTCTGATGAGAGAGAACCAAAGCTATCACAAAAAACTTCAGCAAAATAATTCGTCATTAGCTGTTTACTTCAGTGAACCATAAACACCCTCCTATTTTCTTGGTATTACTGTGCTTAACCAATTCTTAGAGGTACTTCTCCCTCATATTTTAAAATCTCTGAAATCAAAGTAGGTCAATGGCATCTTACTATTAAGTTGGCAGTATTTATTTCTCTCCTTAGATGTATAATATAATAATGGTACCTTAAAAATCATGGCAACTGAGATGCAGCAATGGTGATAATCTTAACCAAAATGGCCAGTGCTGCTGTAACTTGTGTGAATCTCTTTCAGCACAATTCACTCTTAAATCACTGAACCCGTAAATTATAAGATTAAAAACAAAAGTTACGATCATAGTGATTATGCTTAAGTAATTCTAATAATTAAGAAACTGAAAAGTTAAACCCACTTAACGATTGCTGACATGAGGAAAACTCACATCTTACCTGCCAATCACTCACAAGACAGGCGAACACTCTTTGGTTACATACCTGATTCGCCTTTATATCGGATGTTCTGAAATTCTGCATAGAAAACAGCTTTCTCGAGCATTCCCAGGAAGATGACAGCACCAATCCAAAACTGGATTCTCAGGAGATCTCTCCAATAGCAGGCAGACCATGCCAGCCACAGAACACCAAACAGGACATATACAATACACATCACCATGAAAAACTGTCATCCAAATGGGTAAGAAATAAAAAAGGAGGATTAGGGCGAAGAGCCAATTTTGAATACACAGTCCTAAACTATATAAAAAATATATATATTCTACCTCCTACTTTAAGAATTATTATTTCATTTCTTTGAAGTTCAATACTAACACAAAAAAATTATCTCCTCTTGCACAGAGAGAAACTACCTAAGGACCTATGCTCAAGAGTAACCGTTCTTCTGCATTTAAAGTGTCTTTTCGGCAAGGGAAGCAAGGGCAAAAATGAACTATTGGGATTTCATCAGGATCAAAAGCTTTTTGCACAGCAAAGGAAACAGTTAATAAAACCAAAAGACAACTGACAGAATGGGAGAAGATATTTGCAAACGACATATCAGATAAAGGGCTAGTGTCCAAAATCTATAAAGAACTTAGCAAACTCAACACCCAAAGAACAAATAAACCAATCAAGAAATGGGCAGAGGACATGAACAGACATTTCTGCAAAGACATCCAGATGGCCAACAGACACATGAAAAGGTGCTCCACATCACTCGGCATCAGGGAAATACAAATCAAAACCACAATGAGATATCACCTCACACCAGTCAGAATGGCTAAAATTAACAAGTCAGGAAATGACAGATGCTGGCGAGGATGTGGAGAAAGGGGAACCCTCCTACACTGTTGGTGGGAATGCAAGCTGGTGCAACCACTCTGGAAAACAGCATGGAGCTTCCTTAAAATGTTGAAAATAGAACTACCCTATGACCCAGCAATTGCACTGCTGGGTATTTACCCTAAAGATACAAACGTAGTGATCCGAAGGGGCACCCGAATGTTTATAGCAGCAATGTCTACAATAGGTAAACTATGGAAAGAACCTAGATGTCCATCAACAGATGAATGGATAAAGAAGATGTGGTATATATACACACAATGGAATACTATGCAGCCATCAAAAGAAATGAAATCTTGCCATTTGCGACGACGTGGATGGAACTAGAGGGTATCATGCTTAGCGAAGTAAGTCAATCGGAGAAAGACAACTATCATATGATCTCCCTGATATGAGGGAGAGGAGATGCAACATGGGGGGGTTAAGAGGGTAGGAGAAGAATAAATGAAACAAGATGGGATTGGGAGGGAGACAGACCGTAAGTGACTCGTAGTCTCACAAAACGAACTGAGGGTTGCTGGGGGGAGGGGGGTTGGAAGAAGGGGGTGGGGTTATGGACATTGGGGAGGGTATGTGCTGGGGTGAGTGCTGTGAAGTGTGTAAACCTGGCGATTCACAGACCTGTACCCCTGGGGATAAAAATATATTAAATGTTTATAAAAAATAAAAATAAAAATAAATAAATTAAAAAACAAAACAAAAAAATTAACATAAAACAAAAACAAAGATTTTAAAAAGTTTTTTTTTTAAATGAAGGTATTGTTAAGATAAACTAGCTTAAAAGTGTTAAAAGAGGAAAGAGTAAAAGTTAAAAAGAAAAAAGTAAAATAAAAAAAAATAAAAAAATAAAGTGTCTTTTCAGCTCACAATCTGAAAGTACGTAAATGAGGAGAACACTTAAAGAGCAAAGAAGACATGGCAGGGTGAAGATACACCTAAAGGCAATGAAACACAATGTGGGAAAACTATGAAAGGAAAAGAAGATATGAACAAAGGAAATTTGAAAACAGTGAGGCTATTCCAATAGACACAAACACACACATGATGAAGTGTCATCATTTAGTTACTTTAAATGCAATCAGAAACTACAGGAAGGTAAGAAGTGCCCCACTTTGAATTCTAGACAGAATATGAGATCTGAAATTATCTTTGAGGTACTTTCCAATTCTGAAATTGCACAAGTTATCAACTCTTCATTCTACACATGAGAGGAGGCAGAGTCATCTACTGACACTCTCAAGGTCATATTTTAGTAAGAAGTACAAAACTACAAAGCAGTGTTTTCTGAACCATTCAGGAACAATTCTTGAAAGAAGAATATTGACACAAAACATGAACAATCTTTAGTTAAACTCATGTAATGTTAAGGTTAAGAACATAAGTTCACTTACAATCATCAAAGGATATTCTTCAAGCGTGAGGTATTCATAGGGACCCTTCACTTCAACAGTCACTGCCAAAAACACAGTCCTCAAAATTAATGTTAAGGATGCAGAAATTAAACAAAAACATTGCATAAGATTTGGCTGGTGAAATTTAATGAAAATTCCATTGGGTTATTTACTTTTAACCATTTCAATTCTGGTGAATATTACATTTATAGAGCACTCTGAAATTCCTGAGGTGTTCTCATGATTCATGCTGTGTCCCAGACAGGCCTCCATACTCCTGCTCCCAACAGTATATTAAGTGGAAAAGTCCTTCGTTCCCAGACACACATCCTGGAAAGACTAGATTTAAGTTGCGGCTCCTGGGTGGCTCAGTGGGTTAAAGCCTCTGCCTTCAGCTCAGGTCATGATCTCAGGGTCCTGGGACTGAGCCCCGCATCGGGCTCTCTGCTCAGTGGGGAGCCTGCTTCCCCCTCTCTCTGCCTGCCTCTCTGCCTACTTGTGATCTCCTTCTCTTTGTGTCAAATAAATTAAAAAAAAAATCTTTAAAAAAAAAAAAAAGACTAGATTTAAGTTATTTCTTCCATAAACCCCAACTGGAACCACAGCCCGGATCCTCTAAATTCCAAACGTATTTCATATGTACTTTTTCTTACAATAAATCAATGATGTGCTTTGAAAAGTATAGAATTTCATTCTTTCTTTCTGCTATTCTCTTTGTCTTCTATCTAACCTTACCTATATTCTCCTATTTATTACTTTTTTTTTATCTACGTCAATTTTATGGGACTTTGCTACATTAATGTTTAATTCTCGTTAAATACTTAACAACAACAAACTGGTTAATTTTTACAAAGTATTTAATAAGAATCTGAAAGACAGATCTACCTTACTGAAGCAAAACTACAACTTTTAAAATTGTAATTGATAAAACTATCTTAGGTCTGATTGATAAATACTTAAGTGAGAAGTGTTAGTCTGTGATGACAGACTAACAATTGCTTAGTCAACAAAAATTTCCTAGTTTTTACCAAGCAAAAGGAACATGAGATTATTAAAAGTAAACAAACAAAAAAAAAGTAAACCCAAACCAACATTCATATGAACAAAAGGAGCACCCCATAACAGCAATCATAAAAATTTTAAGCACGTTGGTTATTAAACCTACACCTTCTTAATTTAATAAAACAGGAAACAAAATAATTAGTAAATATTTATTATATCCTTTGCTTACTCTACGCCAAGGGTCAGCAAAATACAGCACATGGGCAAATGTGGTCACCCACTTTATTTATAAAAAGTTTCACTGGAAAACAGCCACATCCATTCACTTACATATTATCTATGGTTACAAATTTACACAACAATGGTAGAGCTGGGTGGCTGTAGTAGAGAGAACATTTACTATATGGCTCTTTAAGAAAATCTGGCTATATTTTTCCACAAATACCCTGTGAGAGAGAATCTAGAGGATGAAGCAAAAGAAGAAATGGCCAATTCTCAGGGACTGCTGACATTCAGGAATGTGGCCACAGAATTCTTCCAGAAGGAGTGGGTATGCCTGAACCACACTCAGTGGCAACTATACAGAGATGCGATGTTAGAAAACCATGGAAACCCCCTCTTCTTGGGTCTCACTGTGTCAAAGCCAGACCTGATCATGTTTTTGAATCAAGAGAAGCAGTCTGGGATGCGAAAAGAAAGGAGACAGGAACCTTCCATCCAGAGGGACATCTACTATCCAAGATTATCAAGTTCTTAGATTTCTCTAGGGATTCTGCTTCAGCTTGTGGTAGTCCACAGTGAAGGCCAGGAGACTCTCCTTTGGAGTGGAAGAGCCTACATAATCTGAAAGCTTCTTTGCTGCTGTGAGGACCCTGGGGAAATCTCCCTATTTCTGAGAAACTCTATGCTAAGCACTTTGTAAATTCTGTTTTTCATCATGGGAGAAGTAAGTCAGGGCAGTTGCATGCACACTGGGGTTTTGTGCAGAAATTCCTGGAACACTGAAGACAGATTTCTAACATTTTCTGGTTTATGTTTTCCAATGTCATGGAGGCTTTAATTGTAATCTTATAAAATTGAGACTCCATAACTTCATCAGATAACAAAGCACCTTCCTAAAATGAGAAAATGTACGGTTTTATTTCCCTTCAAAAGTTTTTTTTTCTTCATATTAGCTAATACAGAAATTTCCACTCTCTATATTCCATTCCTCAAATGGTGAATTAATGTAATGTTTCTGTTTCTTAGAATTCCTACATAAATAATGCTATTGGGGAACTAGCACATTTAGAACTCAGAACTTGTAGCCTTTATTAATAAAGT
Source organism: Lutra lutra (assembly GCF_902655055.1). NCBI lineage: Eukaryota > Metazoa > Chordata > Mammalia > Carnivora > Mustelidae > Lutra > Lutra lutra. The sequence continues at coordinate 61,776,666 of NC_062284.1, forward strand.
CTCAGTTATTACCTAAATCAAAAAAAAATTGGCTAAAAAAAAAGAAAAGAAAGAAAATTTGGCTAACACTTGCTCTATGCCAAAATATAAACTAAATTTACTAAGCACTTACTATGTGACACTCATTAGAGAAAAAAGAGGAGATAAAAAGATGAATGTTTCCCACCAGCTCGCAGAAAACCAGCTAGAAGGGAGAGAAAGTAGGAAAGCAAGACAGAGAACCCCCCAACATATGCTTTCTCTCTCGTGCTTGCTCACTCTCAAATAAAATCTTTCAAAATAAATAAATAAAAATAAAGTACCTTCTTATCTCCAAACAATGGATGGATAAAACAAAACAAGGACATAAGTTCAAAAACAAGATATACACCTCCAAATATCAAAACTGAACAGAAACTCTGAACAGTGTATGACACTGAAGCTATGGTCATTTTGACTCTGGGCCTGAAAAGCAAGCTATGATAGTCAGGAGTGTAGTTCCTATGGGATCACCAAAATTAGTAGGATTCTAAGGAAAACCAGGAGCAGAGCCAGATTTGATGCATGAAGAGGCTGAAGTGGAACGGAACAGGACTTCTTTTCCATCCTTTTCCAAGAAGGAATGTTGAAAGTAAATGCTGGCAACTGCTGCTTTAGACTATTATTCTTTAGAAAGCTATGGGCCTAGAAATACAGGAATACCCCTACATCTTGGGTCCAGAAAGTATGCAGGGTCACCCATTGGTTTACCTAGAACTGCTATATCCCATATAACTATAGAGCATAAGACCCATTTCTGGTTTGGGAATTAAAAGCATTCAACACAACAATCTACAAAAAACAAAAATTTTAAATTGAATCAAACAAAAGAAAGAGTGAAATAGAAAAGAAAGACACAGTTGGGAAAACTAACAAAAGTTGGTTTGCTGGGATAAAAATATAGTAAAATACAATTCTACAAAGTTTTTTCAAAAGTTAAAAGGGAAGATAAAAGCAGTAAGAATGAAAAAACCTACAGATACAGATTTTTTGGTAAAGAAATACTACTCAAGGGCACCTGGGTGGCTCAGTGGGTTAAGCCTCTGCCTTCAGCTCGGGTCGTGATCTCAGCGTCCTGGGATCGAGCCCTGCATCGGGCTCTCTGCTCAGCTGGGAGCCTGTCCCCCAACCCCCCCGCCTGCCTCTCTGCCTACTTGCGATCTCTCTCTTTCTCTGTCAAAAAAATAGGTGGAATTTAAATAAATAAATAAATAAAAATAAATTAAAAAAAAAAAAAAAAGAAATACTACTCATAACTTTATGCCAATAAAATCTGAAATCTTGAGTGATATGGACAATTTCTTAAAAACAAAAAAAAACATCGATTCAAATAAAAACAGAAAAATTTAAAAAAGAATTACTATTAAAAAAGAAAATTAGGGGCACCTGGGTGGCTCAGTGGGTTAAAGCCTCTGCCTTTGGCTCAGGTCACTATCCCTGGGTCCTGGGATCCAGCCCCAAGTCAGGCTCTCTGCTCAGCAGGGAGCCTGCTTCCCTCCTCTCTCTCTGCCTGCCTCTCTGCCTGCTTGTGCTCTCTGTCTGTCAAAAAAAAATAAATAAAATCTTAAAAAAAAAAAAAAAAGAAAGAAAGAAAATTACGGTCTTTTAAAATCTATATAAAGGAGGAAAAAAAGAACATCAGGCCAAAACACTATTATAAGTTCTATGAAACAGTCAAAAAATGGATAATCCTACCCATACAAAAACTACTCTACAGAATTTTGTAATAGGGGATATTCGCCAATTCATTGTATAAGACTAGTATAATCTGGATGCCAAAACCCATAGATGACAGTATGTGAAAAGAAAATTATAGGCCAATCTTACTATGAGCAAAACTTCCAAATAAAATTGTATAAAACAGAAGTCAGCTATGTATATATATGTGTGTATATCAAGACCAATACTGGCATCTCAGAAATTCAAGAATGGGTTTTTCCTTTTTTTTTTTAAGATCTTATTTATTTATTTGAGAGAAAGAGAGGGAACATGAGTGGGAAAGGGGCAGAGGGAGAAGGAGAAGCAGTCCCCGCTGAGCAGGGAACCCAACACTGGGCTTGATCCCAGGGACCTGGGCTGAAGGCAGACACTTAACTGACTGACCCACTCAGGTGCCCCCAAGAATGGTTTAACATTAGAAAAATTGGTTAATATAATGCAACACATTAACAGATTAAAAATGGGGGAATCTACATGATCATTTTAATCAATACAATTAAAGCATCTGATAAAACTGAGCACTCATTCTCCATAATAAAAAAAAAAAAAGGCATAAAAATACACTTAGTAAATGAGGGGGAAAAAAAATCCTAACCAAACACAGAATATTCTGAAAAGTCCACAGTGAACACAATTAATGGTGAAATGCACTAAGGGTGCCAATAAAGTCAGTAACAAGATAAGGATGATCATCATCATTGTTTCATTCAATATTCTACTCAAGAAAGGAGGGGAGGGAAGAAAACTGCAAAGGTGGAAGAAACATAAAATAGAAACTAAAGAAAATAAGACTGGTTAGTTAAGTGACCACAAAATTCCAAGAGACGATGACTCTAGGAACTGGATAAGAATAGAAAGGAGAACACTAAGAAAAACTGAGACACTAAAAACTTAACAAAGTCAATTAAATTCAAAAATTTCCAAGTTTTGAGTTGGTAACCAAGTTCTGACAAGTCAAGTTGAGAATACTGAGAACAAATACCAATTAAGAATCTTAAAAGCAGGAGGATCAAATGACGGAAAATGAAATCTGGTATCTATAATACATAACAAGAAAGCGTAAGTGAAGTGCCTGAAACTATGTCTGGTACACAACACACTACTTCTTCTTCTTCTTCTTTTTTTTAAAGATTTATTCATTTGCTAGACAGAGAGAGAGAGCACAAGCAGGGGAAGCAGCAGACAGAAGGAGAGAGGGAAGGAGGCTCCGCACTGAGCAGGAAGCCCCACCAGGAGCTTGATCCCAGGACCCTTAATGGACTGAGCCACCCTCACAACAAACATTCTTAATTATTCCCTCCCTTACAGCAATTTTACACTACTAATCACGCATGAAACAACTAGATAATATGAATGGTACAGAGGAACAAAATGTACTTACTGGTAAAAAGATTACTGAGTGAATTTTCTTTTGAGGATTCCTTTGAGGATGAAATGCCAATATGTACAATAAAAATGTATGGTGCATCTTGCCAAGTTTTCAGTGGATCATGCATTGCCTGGAAAAAAAAAAAAAAGACATCAAATCTATAAGTCTTAAGAACTAAGAACATGTGTCAATATGAAAATCTTCTTCCAGAATGTGCCTAGAAACATAGCTGAGTTCTTCACTTTCATTCATTAAAATAGCAGGTACAACAGAACAAACAGGCCTGTAGTGCATAAAGTACGTCAGACTACAAATTATTATATGACAGGACATTTTAGATCTTGTTATGCACAAAAATCATGTATTTAGCATATTTTTTTTAACAAGGAAAACCTCAGCTAAATATCACTAAATTGAATGTTTCATTAAGCCATGCTAGGATACTTGGTTATATTTTACATAGATAAAGTAAGGAGATTTAAATCACCTCAAAACAAAAAACACCCATGATGTTGACAGTGAATTATATTATAAACACTAACACCTGAATTTAATTTCCTTTGTTCAATGTCCTTCTCAAGACTACCAGAATTTCTAGTGAAAAGCACTCACATTTTTATCAAAAATTTAATCATGGCTAGTCTATGTGGAATCATTGTCTGTCAAAGTAAAGGAAGTGGAGGTAACGGCCTCCATGTATACAGAACAAGTTACTTGGGAAGAATCTGTTTCAAGACCAGTTACTCATAGCCCAAGCAAAAAGCTTTCAAAGGATTTGTTGTCCTACTTACTAGCGGACTATGGACCCTCACAAACACAATACTAAAACACAAAGTTAAAGGAGAAAATTATTGGCTTTTTCCTTGTGTGAAAGGAGGTATCACTGCTTAGACTTATAATTTATTATCTTCTGGTCTTAAAATTAAAAGAAACTTTTACCCAGACACCTCTGGGTAAGTGTCGTCGATCTATGAAATCCCTCAAAGTGGATAACAGAGTTTACATATTTATGTGTTTTCCTGTGGAGCCACAGGTTGTCTCAAAAGTTCAAATTATCCTACAACCCAAGAAAAGGCCAAAACAAGAGTTCAAAAATTATCTTCCATGCCCAAATCACAAGTGTCAAAGTAGATTAAACGATTCTACAGCTATAATTCATTTACTAGGTTATCTTAGTAACTTAAGAACATAAATGCCATACTGAATCACATATTGTTTTATCTCTGCCTGAAGGCCTCTTTCTGACAAAATTAAGGAGTTATTTATGAGAAAAATTTAAAGCTTCAAAGTTATAGGTACATCATGTCCTTTACCCATAATTAACTGAATCTTCCCTCAACTTATGTGTGCATTAACCAATAAAACTTAGTTTGGTGTAATAAGCTGCTCTGGTATTAATTAATTCTATACACCTTAAAACTGCCTCTTACAAATTTTAGAAGGGACTCATTAATTCTCACATTCCAGGATTTGACAAAGTTTCCATCTAACCCTGGGATATATATTATTCTGAGCCTGTAAAAATAACCATATGCCAAGTTTTGACTTCGTAACCAGGTTTTGACAAGTCTAAAGTCTAGTTCAGAATACTGAGAACATAATACCAATTAAGAATCTTAAAAGAGGGGTGCCTGGGTGGCTCAGTTGCTAAGCGTCTGCTTTCGGCTCCTGTCATGATCCCAGGGTCTTGGGATCAAGCCCCACATCGGGCTGTCTGCTCAGCAGGGAGCTTGCTTCTCCCTCTCCCACTCCCCTTGCTGTGTTCCCTCTCTCACCGTGTCTCTCTCTGTTAAATAAATAAGTAACTCTTAAAAAAATCTTAAAAGATATGCCAGGCACTCTGACAGAGGTTTAACATTTATTATAGTCCTTAATCCTCACAACCACCACGTATGATAGGTACTACTATTAATTAGCTCCTTCATAACTGTCCTTTAGAAGTGAATGGATAGGAGTGCCTGGGTGGCTCAGTGGGTTAAAAGCCTCTGCCTTCAGCTCAGGTCATGATCTCAGGGTCCTGGGATCGAGCCCCACGTCGAGCTCTCTGCTCAGCGGGGAGCCTGCTTCCCTTCTTCTCTCTCTGCCTGCCTCTCTGCCTACTTGTGATCTCTGTCAAATGAATAAATAAAATCTTCAAAAAAAAAAAAAGTGAATGGATAAAATAAACTGTGATACATTCAAGTAATGGAATATTATTTAGCACTAAAAGGAAATGAATTATCAAGCCATGAGAATGCATGGAGAAACCTTAAACTCACAATACTGAGTGAGAGAAGCCAATCTGAAAGGCTATATATCACACAATTTCAACTATAAAACATTCTGGAAAATGCAAAACAATGGAGACAGTAAAACAACAACAGAAAACAATCAGGGTGCCTGGGTGGCTCAGTCAGTTAAGCATCCGACTCTCGATTTCAGCTCAGGTCATGATCTCAGGATATGAGACTGAGCCCCCTGTGGGGCTCCACACTCAGCAGGGAGTTTGCTTGAGATTCTCTCACCCTTTCTCTTTGCATAACGCCCCCCCAAAATAAATAAATCAATAAATCTTTAAAGAAAAAAATCAATGACTGCCAGGGGCTTGAAGGGAAGGAGAGATGACTAGGTAGAGGGAGCACTGAGGATTTTTAGGGCAATGAAACTATTCCCTATATTATAATGGTATATATCGGTCATTTTACATTTGACTAAAAACAAACGCTGTGTAACACAAGGAACTAACGCTGATGTAACTATGGACTTTGGTTGATAATAACGTGTCAATGTTGATTCATCAACTGTAACAAATGTGTCACACTGGCTGGTGCAAGATGGGGGGGGGGGGTCTGATTGTGCGTCTATGAAGGAGCTATGTGGGACCCCTGCCCTTTGCTCAATTTTGTTATGAATTTAAAGCTGCTCTAAAAAAGGAAATCTACTAATTTAAAAAACATTACAATGGTAAATATATCACATTACTGCTTAAATCAAACCATAAAACTGAATTAATAGAAACATTAATACTTCTTAGGGAGAAAAGACAGAGAAAAGCCCCTTTGTCTAAAAAACTTGTTTTATCAGAGCTTTAAAAAAAGAAGGTGGTGCTGAACTTGTGATTACCCTTTAAATAGAATTATTAGGGGCACCTTGAGTGGCTCAGTTGGTTAAGGATCTGCCTTCAGTTCGGATCATGTTCCCAGGGTGTTGGGCTCAAGCCCCATGTCGGGCTCCCTGCTCAATGGGGAGTCTGTTTCTCCCTCTCCCCCATTCTTGTTCTTTATCTCAAATAAATAAAATCTTTTTAAGTAAGTAAATAATAAATAAATAAAAATAGTATTATTAAAGTATTCTCCTCTTAGGCCCAATTTTCAGGAAGAATGATCAAAGGACAGATAAATCTCTGACTTTTTATTATAATCTGACTAAATATCTCTAAATAAATACTACTTGTGATATTCATCAGGGTCATCTTCCAGCCAGCTTTAATCATTAGTAACAGGGCTCAAGCCTTGAGCAAATTTTAGAAGTATGCTATGCTCTGAGGGTGCCTGGCTGATCAGTTGATGAAAAATGTGCCTCTTGATCTTCGAGTTCTGAGTTCAAGCCCATTGTTGGGTGCAGAGAATATTTAAAGGGGCGCCTGGGAGGCTCAGTGGGTTAAAGTCTCTGCCTTCAGCTCAAGTTATGATCCCAGAGTACTGGGATCGAGTCCTGCATCAGGCTCTCCGCTTGGCAGGAAGCCTGCTTCTCCCTCTCCCACTCCCCTGTGCTTGTGTTCCCTCTCTTGCTGTGTCTCTCTCTGTCAAATAAATAAATAAAATCTTAAAAAATAAAAAAAAAAAACAAAAATAAAATACAGTATAAAATCTTTTAAAAAAATAAAATCATTGGGGCGCCTGGGTGGCTCAGTGGGTTAAGCCGCTGCCTTCGGCTCAGGTCATGATCTCAGGGTCCTGGGATCGAGTCCCACATCGGGCTCTCTGCTCAGCAAGAGGCCTGCTTCCCTCTCTCTCTCTCTGCCTGCCTCTCCATCTACTTGTGATCTCTCTCTGTCAAATAAATAAATAAAATCTTTAAAAAAATAAATAAATAAATAAAAATAAAAAAATAAAATCATTAAAAATTGCTATACACAAAAGGCGACCAAATAAAAGCACAATTATAAACAACTTATCTGCATACAAATAAATGTTTAGCTTCAACAATAATTTTTTATAAATATAATTTACAACAATTTAATCTGACAAACTGCATAAAATCTGTTTTAAATTATAACAGTCATTGTTGTGAGCACAGAGGGAAACTCAATCCTCTTTTCTTAGGACAATAAATTGCTGTTATTTTTCTCTAGAATAAAATATAAACATATAGAACAAAATAAAAACATATAGAACAAAATATACATAGAACATACAGAATAGAACAAAATATTAAAAAAAAAACTTAAAAATTATAAATTGTGCATACACTTGGAACCAGCAATTCAATCTCTAGGAATTTAGGCTAAGAAAATAAATGTGCTCAGGGTACCTGGGTGGCTCAGTGAGTTGAGCATTTCCTACTCTTGTTCTCAACTTGGTCTTGATCTCAGAGTCATGAGTTCAAGCCCTAGTGTGGAGCCTACTTTAAAAAAAAAAATGTGCACAAAGATATAGCAACACATTAGGAATGGGACCTTATCTATAATAGGGAAAATTTGGAAACAAAACAATATACATTAATCAGGAGTTAAGTATAAAAATCATGGTGAAATGAAAAAGTATGCAACCATTAGAAAAGTGAAATAGCACTCAATGTACCAATCTAGTAAGTGAAAACAAAAAATTATATAGCAGTATATATAACATAATCTCACTTTGGTCAGTAAATATCTGTTCTGTGTAATCACACTGAACTGCTAGAAAATAAAATTACAAGGGATTTACTTTTAAGTGTATAGAAGCAACATGTATGCCAACATGGAAGTCTTCTGAAACCAGAATATAAAAATTTTTTTAAATATTCAAAATTAATCACTGAAATGCTATTTAAAATTGCAAGATAATGAAACACATAAATGTCTGACAATGGATCGTTTGCTAACAAATTACAACGTATGAATACAATAAAATACTCTGCAGAGACCTAAATAATGATGTCATATAATATTTACTGAACTGGAAGGAAGTACATGTTATACTGCCAAGCTAAAAAAACGCTACAACGTAATATATATTGTAGGATTCCCATTATTAAATAAATAGAAGTATGTTCAGAGACAAAAGATTATAAAATAAATATATTTATACTCTACAGTGTGTGGTAGTATTAGATGATTATTTCTTCTTTGCATTTATGTATGTTTTCTAAATTTTTGATAGTGAATATATCCAGGTTAGCAATAAGAAAAAAAAAAATTTTTAATGAAGTCTGCAGTGCCAAACTCATCTTTAGGTTAAAATTCCATAAACTATAAATCGGGGCAGGGAAAGGGGAGACACTTCCAGAAGAGCAGAATGAGGACCTATGAAAAGACACTTATCCCACAAAGCAACAAGAACATGGGCAAAATGATCCAAATCAACATTTCTGCCAAGTCCAGAAATTAGCTAAAAACTTGCGCCAACCCTAAATGTGTTTCCTTAAGAAAAACAGTTGGGTGTCATTAAGAAAAACAAGCTGGTGGTGTTTTTGTTCATCCTAATCCCAAATCCCTCTTCCAAACACCTTAAAACCAAAGTTCTCACAACTGTAATGGCTGTGAAAAACAGCAGTTTGGCAGCCACTGGAAAAAACAGATCCGGTTTGGAGCTGCCCTCAAACCCAGTGGCAGAGCTCTCTGGCAGGTGCTGAAAAGCTCCTTTCCCAGGTCTTATCTTTTTATATGACCTAATCCATCCTCATATAGGATCCTATACTCAAGGCACCATCAAAGGCACTCAGCAGCAACTGTGACAGATCATAACTACCCCCCTCCCTCAGCTGATGTTAGCAGGCTGGGCTATCAAGAGGCTGACTAAAAACTTAAAAGGAAAGACTGGAAATGAGATGACCACAGGTGGTCTCAAGAGTGACAAGGGTGGGAAGAGAAGTGACTGCTAATGGCTTTCCTATAATCAAAACAGTGACTTTCTGGGGTGACAAAGATGTTCTGGAATTAGATCCTGATTGGTGGTTGCACAACTTCTGAATATACTATATAAAACACTGAATTATAGCTTTTAAAAGCTGAATTCTAAGATATGTATGTCTGAATAAAGTCATTATAAAATTTAAAACTTTAATCGGTTTTGTAAAAAGCATGATCCAACATGGTTAACAGTCTTATTTCCTCTATATTTTTAAGAGATAAAGTTTTGAGGAATTAGTTATTGTGAATTAGAAAGTGAATTATGAAAATAAAGGCATATTTATCATTTTCAACCTTATTTCAGCTTTCCAAACTGTCTTCCAGTTATACTCTATCATAAGATAACTTTAGACGTAGTTTGAGGTTCTTTCTTAAAAGGTTCTTCCTATTTATGAGTCACATCTATTGGCTGATGATTACAAAAAACAACAGACTTTAGCAAATAGGGAACATACAGGAAATATATAGAAGAAAATAAAAATTGCTCATATTATCCACAACAACCATTACTAACACTTTGGGGTTTAAAGGTTTTTTGTTTGTTTGTTTTTTGTTTTTTTTTTAGTAATCTCTACACCCAATGTGGGATATGAACTGAGAACCCCAAGATCAAGAGTCATACGCTCTACTGACTGAGCCAGGCAGGCGCCTCAGCATTTTGTGTTTAAACTTCCATTCTTAAATTTCTTTTTTAAATGGTACAATATCAATAAGATTCAAAACACATAAACCTAAGAAACTGAAATATGTGTTCATTGTTCCAAATTAGCTACTATACTTACAGTTTTGTCTCCACTAAGAGTAAGATTTGTTCCATTCTCCTTAGCCTTTAAACATTAAAAAAAGGAAAAGAAAATTAATTCAGAATTTTTACTTTACTCTCAGAAATACATAACAATGCAAACAATTACCTCCTGTTTTTCTCCTAAGAGAGGCAATCGATGTACAAAATCCCCAGAAAAGCTCTATGAAAGAAATAGAACATTAAAATTAAGGAAGTATAGCAGTAAAACATAGTTCAAAATCCACAGAAATGGTTAAAGCAAAACTTATTGTAACAATAAAAAATTATGGCACTGACAGACAAAAGATTTCCAATGAACCATAAACAAGTGAGTAAACTAAACTGAGAACTAAAAAATAGTATCAGACTAAACTGGCCATTCAATTTTTCTATTAAGAATTAAAGATGTTTAAGAATTAAAAAAAAAACCTTAAACAGAAGGTATATGCTTAGTATGAGAGAGCTTATGGTTCCCTCTCCTGCTACAGTTGAGAAAAATATGGCTACATGTTATAAAGCTTCAGATGGAGAAATGGGATTTGAACATAGGATTTTCAACTCTTGGGTCTACTGAGTTAGGTGTTCCTTCCACCACAACACACTCACGCCTATTAAAAAAAACTGCACTAACTACCTTTCTTATCAGTTATCAGCAGATGAGGCATTTACCTTCCTGAGAAATTAGAACATGTATTTCAACTCTGTTACATTAGACTGGAGGAGGAGAGGTAAGCTTACTAATAGGGGTGTATGCCAAGACCCTGGAAAGTTTATAGCAGATCTCAAAGTGAACCTTGGGCAACACTATACAACAGGTAGCTTTCCATGATAAAATCCAAGAAAGGCCAACCAATCCTCCCAGGCTGGAAAACTAACAGAAAGTCTCTTACTCAACATTCCACTGTTTCTAGATTCCTTATTCTTCCACCATTATAAAGATATCTTTTTTCTCCAATCCATAAACTCTAAGCTATAACAAGAACTGAACTATCAATTGTTATAGTTAGATTATCAATTACCTCATTTGCTTATTAATCACTAATTATTAAATTAAGGTCTTCTTATAAACCAACTTTACTCCTAGTAATTGGACAGAAAACCTAGTTTTTGGTGAGCTCTGCCTCTTCAAGGCAATTTGCTAAATATTCCAAAGCAATAAACACAGTAAGGACAAAAAGGCTATAGTTAACAAGAACTATTTTCAACACCCATAAAATATATAATTTCTCCATCAAAAAACTGGTGCTAGATCATATTTCTAAGAAAAAAAAAATTTCGAAGATAAATTCCAATTACATGATTACATATGTGTAAGCATTAAAAATACACATTATTTACCTCTTCTCCTTTACTCAAGAAAAAGTATGAAATTCAACTCTTTGAGTTCAGGTCTGTAGCAGTAAAATCTAGAAACACTGATTTTTCTGAAAACATATCAATTAGATGAGATGACAAGAGAACTGAAAATTGGGGGTTTCAAATGTCCATCAGTGGATGAATGGATAAAAAAAATTTGGTATATATATGCAATTCATACTTAAAAAAAGAAATAAATTCTGATACATGATATATGGATGAACCTTGAAAACATTTCACAAGAAGCCAAACAAATATTTTATGATTCCATTCCTTTGAAGAATCTAGAATACTGAAATTTATAAAGACAAAGTAGAATAGTTGTTAGCAGGGATGGAAGGGGAGGGTAGTGTTACTGTTTCATGGTTATAAAGTGTCAGTTTGGGATGATTAAAGTTCTGGAGATGGCTACTGGTGATAGTTGCCCAATAATACAAAGGTACTTAATGCCCCCCAAGGGCACACTTGAAAATGGTTAAAATGGCAAAAAAATTTTTTACCATAAAAAAAAAAAATGGGGGGGCGCCTGGGTGGCTCAGTGGGTTAAGCCGCTGCCTTCGGCTCAGGTCATGATCCCAGGTCCTGGGTTCGAGCCCCGCATCGGGCTTTCTGCTCAGCAGGGAGCCTGCTTCCTCCTCTCTCTCTGCCTGCCTCTCTGCTTACTTGTGATTTCTCTCTGTCAAATAAATAAATAAAATCTTTAAAAAAAAAACAAGTTTACTAAAAAAAAAAAAAAAAAAAAAAAAAAAAAAAAAAAATGGGGATTTGCTTTTTACACATGAAGGAAGGCACATCCTCTTTTTGATGAGATAAATATTAAATGGCTGACTATGCAAGTTAATTCTGTCAGAACAAAGAATTGGGAAGTGGGAAATGGGGAATCACCAAAAATACAGATATTACACATTTCACCTCTTCTGTTTCCCTCCAACCACTATTAAATATTACCTGTGTTTTAAAGAGTTCACTGCAGTTCTGGAACAATTTTGATGATGTTTGATATTTCCCAGACAAACCTTTTTTTTCCTTAAGGTTTTCCAAATATGTCTCCACTTCTTCTGCCTGTAAAAACAGAAAATACAAAGTACACAACTTACTTTTCACAAGGAAGGTATTTAGAAGACAACAAATAGATTGCTTACAGGACAGACACATTGTTGAATTTGCTATTTTAAAAGTTAACAGCATCAGATAAAAACTGTGTAACAGTATCCAAGAATCTAACAGTATTAGACTCTCAAGTACTAGAATTCTAGTCCACTGCTTACAAAGAGTAGTTCTGAAAGTTCTAGGAAGACCTTGAAAATGTCAGAGTCCAGAAGGTTTTGTCACAAGAAAATATATGTACAAGAGTTAAGAGACTAAATTGCCAACACCAACAAAAAGATATACTTGTGCTCATAAGCTAAGATAGAGTACAAAACTGCTGTAGCTATTCATAGCCCACTGTGGATATTCTGAGAAAAATTCACCATTTCTGTGGCTGCATCCATCAGTTCTGCAATTTTCCTCCTATACCTACATCCCTACTCTTTCCCGTTTTTCCCTAAGCTCCAGTTTTACATCTCCAACTAGCTGCATGTCATTTCCAGAATTCTGTCCTGTGGCAACCCGAGATAATTTTTACGTTCTTATCTTACCTATAAAGACCAGATCTGCTTAAGTTCTTGACCAGTTTATCACTAGTATCAAATGTACGAAGTTTTTAACTGTAAATTCAATTAGTGATTGATTAAGAGCAAAAGATCAATAATGCTTCAAACTACACTCTGGACATACTATCATTTCTCTTTAAAATTCTTCAGTCCTTCCCCCCATCCTACCTCCTATCTAATGTTGTATAACAAAAGCAAAAAACAGTCACCAACACCACAAAAAAGGTAATATAAAACCCTAATACAAGGCAGGAATTCAAAATCCTTAAGGTTTGAAAAACCAACTAGATGGTGGTCATTTTTTTAAAAAACAGAATATCTTTGAAATGGAAAAAAAGAAATAAATGGAGGCTAGAAACAGAATGGAAAAGTCCTGAAAAATCCATCTTGGAGCCATGTATCTTCAGTGCCCAAAGTACAGTGTACTATGTCAACTGTGAAATGAGATCTAAAACTAATTCCACACTACTACTAATAAAGTAATAGGTTATTTGCTTTGTACTGACAATGCAAAAGTAATGATGGGTAAAACTGCTGCCCCTTATCAGGAATCAAGGCAGTGAAATCTAATTGCACCAGCAGTCATTGCAGTCAGTCATACACAGCTTAAAAAAAAAAAAAAAATGCCAGTTTTACTAAGAATGTCTTTAACAAACAGTAAAATCTATTAATGTTATTAAATCTGGACTTTGTGTGTATTTTTTAATATTCTATGAGACAAAATGGGAAATACGCAAAATACTATAAAAAAGATAAAACACTTTACAACTGTTATGACTTATAACCTGAACTATCCACTTTTTCCATTTACCTCCAAGAATAACTGACAAACTATAGGTTATTCAGATTTGGTTATTTGGGAGATACTTTCTTGAAAATGGGCGAAGGGAGGCTGTTACTTCAAGGAAGACAACAGAAAGTATTGTTTTCTTGCCAATGATAAAATTTGAGCTTTCAAACTGCATTTTCCTCACAATACTTAAGTCTCTAATACTTAAGGAGTTTCTGATGTGACAGGAGGGTGATATTAACAAATATAACTTCAGGACACCTGTGCGGTTCAGTGGATTAAGCATCTGCCTTTAGCTCAGGTCATGAACACAGGGTCCTGGGATTGAGCCCCACGTATGGCTTCCTGCTCAGTAGGGAGCCTAGTTCTCCCTCTGCCTGCGGCTCCCCATTTGTGCATGCTCTCTCTCTGACAAATAAGTATAATCTTTAAAAATATGTACATATATATATACACATATATATAAAAAACACTTCAACTTAATTGTAAAATTAGTTAATATTTTAAAGATTTATAAAATTCAGTCAAGCACTATTTTCAAAATAACCAAAATTAGACATACATAAAAGACCAAAGTGCATGACACACCAACTTATTTAAATACAAAAGAGAAAGAATAAAGTTGACTGATGTGCTCTCAGATACCACACTGCCACCAACCTTTAAGAAACTCTACTTGTTACATTTTGGTATAAAATCAAAGAACACTACCTACAATTATCTGAAAACACTTAAAATATCATCCCCTTTTCCAACTATGTATCTGTATTATGAGGCCATATTTTGTGCATATACTTCAACCAAAATAATACATCACAATAAACTGAGTGAAGAAGATATAAGAATTCAGCTGTCTTCTACTATATCCAACATCAAATGAAGAAAGGGCTTTGGAAAAATACAAAATAATACCTCTTCTGTGTTTTTGGAAAAATCTATTTTTCACTAAAAGAAAGTTTTTTGTATTAACATGCAATGACTTATTACTGCTACTGTAAAATAAATTAATACATATTTCTGTATTTTCTGTTTTAATTTCTAATGCATTAAACCACATGAACAAAAGGTTTTCTGAAAACTATAGTAATTTCTTTTTTAATATGGAATGCTTCATGAATTATGTGTCATTCTTGTGCAGAGGCCATGCTAATCTTCTGTATTGTTCCAATTTTAGTATATGTGCTTGTTAGAAGGTGGAGGAGGAACAATAAAGTATTCCACAAACTGAGAAGGTATTTTGAGACCAGAAAATGAAGGACGCAACTCTCTACAGTTTATGCATAATTTTATTCAGGGTAACTTACTGACAGGGCGAGGGAAATGGGCATAGGACAATACATGGGAGCTGAAGTGTTATTCTCTGCAAAATCCAGACCCTACTCCATAGATTTTATACAGTGAGCAGACACAAAGAAGCGCACTGTAGTGAGATCAAAGGAGATCAAAGGATTCCCATGCACCTGAAAAGGGCCTGCAGGCACATAATAAACAGCTAATCATTAATTAGATCTTGTGGCACTACCTGTGCATCAGGAAGGGTAAAGACAATGTTATCTCTAACAGATTCATGGAAGGCCAAAACAAGCCTCCCCCAATCCTGGCTTTCCCTTTTCTTTCTTAAAGAAGGCATTCTCAAAGTAGGCATTTCTCAAAGTAGGCATTCCCTTTTCTTTTCTTAAAATGTTTGCTTATTTACTAAATTCAATTAATTAACATATAGTGTTTATTAATTTCAGGGATAGAGTTCAGTGATTCATCAGTCTTATATGTGATGGATGGTAATCATCCATCACAGGCCCTCCTTAATATCCATCACCCAGTTACCCTATAACTACTCTTACAGTCACCCTTTACAGGGTCTCTTATGGTTGGGCACCTGGGTGGCTCAGTCAGTTAAGTGTCTGCCTTCTGCTCAGGTCATGATCCTTGAGTCCTGGGATCAGGTCCTGCATTGGGCTCCCTGCTCAGCAGGGAGTCTGCTTTTCCTCCCACCCTTTACCCTGCTCATGCTCTCTCTAGCTCTCAAACAATAAAAATATATAAAATCTTTAAACAAAAAAGTCTCTTCTGTATTTGCATTACAAATTATATCATATATATATATTATAAATATCTTCTGTATTTGTCTCCCTCTCTGATTTCATCTTGTTTTATCTTTCCCTCTTTTCCCTAATGATCCTTTGTTTTGCTTCTTAAATTCCACGTATGAGTGAATCATGTAACTGTCTTTCTCTGATTGACCTATTTCACTTAACATAATACCCTCTAGTTCCAACCACATTGTTGCAAATGGCAAGATTTCTTTTTTTTTTGATGGCTAAATAGTATTCCATTGTATGTAGATACCACATCTTCTTTATCCATTCATCTGTCAATGGACAACTGGGCTCTTTCCATCATTTGGCTATCGTGGACACTGCTGCTATAAACATTTGGGTGCAGGTGCCCCTTCGGATCATTATATCTGTATCTTTGGGGTAAATACCTAGTAGTATAATTGCTGGGTAGTAGGGTAGTTCTATTTTCAACTTTTTGAGGAACCTCCATACTGTTTTCCAGAGTGGTTACACCAGCTTACATTCCCACCAACAGTGTAGGAGGGCTCCCCTTTCTCCACATCCTCACCAACATCCAGTGCTTGCTGACTTACACATTTTAGTCATTTTGACTGGTGAGAGGTGTTATCTCATTGTGGTTTTGATTTGTATTTCCCAATGCCGAGTGTCATTGAACAAATTTTCAGGTGTCTGTTGGCCATGTGTATGTCTTCATTGGAGAAATGTCTGTTCATGCATTCTGCCCATTTCTTGATTGTATTATTTATTCTTTGGGTGTTGAGTTTGGTAAGTTCTTTATAGATTTTGGATATCCCTAAGGTTATGTATAATAATCTCTAAGGGGCTTGGAACACACAGCCCCATAAGAAAAGTAACTGACAAATGAACAAAATGGGGGGCCAAAGATGGGAATCAGTACTGTCAGCACTTCTACAGTGCTGCTAAAGTGAGCAGGAGTATGCAGTCATTTTTAAGGGTTGAGACCAAAAAGTTTGCTAGCATTGTAGGTCTGCAAACTGGGAAAAACAGAAGATTCTAATTTCAGCTCTTTCCCTCCTAGTTACATGACACTCCTTCCTCTATAAGGTAGGACCCGATGATATTTAAAGTCCAAGAAGTCTGTTAATTTTATATTTCTTACCTTGAAGTTATAGATTTCATTGTAACAATCAGCACTTTTCAGATACCAGGTTATATTCAAAGATACATCACAAGGTTCTCCATCAACTATAAAAGAAGAAAACTTTGTGAATAAAGATGATTCCCAAACAAAGCATTTTTCCTAGGCTGTTACCCCACATTCTATTTTTCCTGCTAACTTTAGGTATTCAAAGACCATCTCTTCTCCAAATGTAAGATAATATACGTAAAAAGAAGTGGATATTCTTCAGATAAAAGTACTATTGTTCACAGAAGAAGTTTCTGACCTGCTTAAGTGTAGCTACTTTTATGCCTTAAAACCTCAATTCCTGGTTCTCTGTTGGAAAAAACCTGGAAGCGATAAAGCAGTCCTCAATTAAACCCAGTCTTCTATTATCATTCAAATATTTACTGTGCAGAACACTTAGGCATACAAAGCTACATGACACTGTGTCAGGCTGGAGAACAGGACTCCTAAGGAGGCTACATTCTAGTTGGAGAAACAAGGAGTAACATTAGGGACATAATAAGGCAGTATTCAAAAATAGTTCCGCTGAGGGAAAAATTAATGGCTTACACCTTGAAAGATATCAAAACTAGACAGAAAGAACTAAGGAAAAAAAAGCAAACCTGGGGAAGGAAGGAAGAGCAAAAGCAAAAATGAAAAACTCTTTCCAAAACCACCTTAAGAGAGGCCTCAAGGAATCCCAAGAAGTCAGAGTGGCCTCATAACTCATTAACAATGTCTGGAAAACAATATTCTAGGGGGCCAAGGCATTAGTCTGAAAACTTGAGAGCATAAATCTGACTGTATCACTCATCAGCTGTCCCACCTGGAAGTCAGTTTATCTTTGATTCCAGCTGCGTTATGGAAAATATACTACAAGATACCTGCTTTATGCAAATGTGACAAAGATAAACATGACTGTATCTAGGAATCTATTTTTGGCTCTTAACAAAAGGCGCACACCTAAAATTATAACCTTCCCTTTTGTGTTTTAAATTGTTTTCTCAAATTAATTTTCAAGTGACACAAGGCTCAATTAAAATACACAAAACTCTGATGTGCTAAATAAAATTTATGGAAATGATAAAAAGAATATTTGCAATCTCACTGTAAACTATTCAGAAGAACCATACAAATTCTTCTATTAACTAAACAGAAGCCAATAAGAAAACCCCTAAACAAAAGATCTTCAGAAAGACTTGGCTGCAAAAATACTACTATATGTTAAAGGACACCATTCAGAACTTTGTATAGATGGCATTAAGAGACAAAAATGGCCCCGGCAATTTCATGGAAAGCTATACCATAGCCCTAAACGTATAAAATCGGAGACAAGGTAAACGTGAGCAAACAGAGAAGTAACAAAAGGAAACACAGTATAATTTTTTAGGAGTCTCAAATTCTCCCCAAAAACGAAATGTAAACACTGCAAAATAGCAGCTTGCGTAAGGTGGCAAAGCACCAGTTGATCAAAAAACAGGTGAGAAAAGACTACAGATGATAAAAAGGTAGAATAGCGTGCAGACTGTCAGGCTATTCCAAAAAACCAAATACCGCTATCCTGAAAAGTAAGTCTTCTCTAGCACACCAACCTCACAAGACAGACCAGCTTGTTTCAGTAATCTCATTTAAACCAAATTTAAGTCCTTAGTCAAGAAACTGTATTTTCAGACATAGTCTGTTTTTCATAGAAATTTTACTGGCCCCCTTCACTCCTGTTAGACTGTAAGCTCAGGAAGAGAGAAGGCCTTTTCTATCACTTCCTTGCGATCTAAAACAATGCCTGGAGCATGTAGGTTTTTAATAACTACTTAGTAAATGATTAAAACAAAATCAACCAACTACAACTTATAACTTTGCACTTTCATGGAGAAAGATAGACAAAGAAGCACAAATGGATGACCTGAACTTTTATCCCTGATCCTGAAACAGAGTTTACCCATGATCACTTATTCCCTAAAGTAAAGCCAGTTTCAAAAATAAAAGGAAGCCTTTCTTTAATACGCAATGGGATATTCTGGATTCAGATACAGTGGTTTTTCTCAGTGGACAGACTGGTTTTGTTCTACATAATCCCTATTCTCCAGTAATAGCCTTGAGTTTCCTCTTTCAAAGATCCAAATAAGAAAATACACCTTCTGTAAACAAAGGTTTACTGAACATATGCATTTAGAGCCAAAGGTCTGACAAACCTAAGTCATGTGTTCAGTAAACATCTAACAAGCACACAAAAGCCAAGTCAGTGATATCTCTTTGACACAGGACAGATTAAAACACCATGCAGACAATCAAACAACATTAATTGGTCTAACTGTATAAACACCAGAAAAACAAGAGAAGAAAATAAAGTTCACACAAGTATTCCGAAGATTACTCAGTGAAAAGACCTTAATTACACTAAGATGTTTATGCCTAGATAGTGCCAGACTATTAAATTTCAAAGCTTACATTTAGAGTAGGTCAGAGATAGAAACTAGGTAATTTAAAAGTTTAAGGATCACTTAAAAACTCAAATAAAAACTTCATGAAATGCAAAAACTCACATTTCAGGAAGATAGTGGTATTTTTGAACAGGATCTTTCCAAAACTAAAATAATTTTTCCCCTGCAAAGATAAAGGAGAAAGATAATTAGCATCAGATCACTTTAATTCCCAAGGCAGAATATAATTGTTACAAAACCTAAATTTATAAAATGTTTTAAGTTAGTTTTCTTAAGAACAACAAAAAATACATGAATATCCTTCCTTTTAGTAAAATTCAACCGCATCCAAACTGCAGAAGTTTGTAGCTTGGTGAAGAGACACAATTTTCCCCCAACAGACCATAAAGCAAGGACTATAGAAGCTGCTAGAAATCTCAACTTAAATCTTCAAGTAAATTCCCTTCACTCACTAATCACTGTTCAGAATAACCCAATCATTTCTTCAAATAAGCTATTTTATGAGCAGACAGATGAACTTAACTAGTAACCATTTTACCAACAATACCTAAAAGTCAGAACCTGAAGATCTTCACCGAATGAACAAAAGCTATTAATGCTTGCCATGTAAAAGCTCAAATGAAATTTCGACATTAGAGCCAGTGAGCAGAGCAGAATGAAACAAAAAGGCCACCGTGGTTTCAACAGGACTAAATGCTTTCTGGCATTTCCTGGATGCATCCGATTTGTTGGCTCGCAGGACTACAGCGCTTACTCAAATGAGGTTTAAAGGAGGGGAGTAGGAGGACAAAAAGGGTCAACCTATCTAGTAAATCATCCAAAAGAAAGGATACCTTTACCGTATCAAATTTTAGAATAAAATTCCTTCCATTTCAGCCATTCTCATGTTAGAATACATTTTTTAAATGCCTAGGCTTCCTAATCACACAGCAAAGCTTAGAATAACCATTCCAAAGTTCCAATGATATCAAACAACTTCGTTAAGTAGAATCATCCAGTAACAAAAAAGTGCAGAGAAAAAAAAAAAAGAAAGAAAGAAAGAAAGAAAGACACCTATTTCCAGATCTCTCTCATGCAACTCGGGGTCACTGGATTCTGTGAAACTTCAGCTGAAAGGGAAACCGTTCTCCACCTTTTCATCAACTTTCCCGTCTCAAGGCATTCAAAGTTCTGACTTCGCTGTTAAGATACCATTTCACCATTCTTCTCCTCTCCTGAAGTGGCCCTGGCACTCCCGCTAACCTACCCACAGAAGTGCACAGCGGTCCGCTCCAGGGAGGTGGGTCCCTGCTAACCAGAGACACAGACGCTCCAGGCAATTCCACTCCTTTGGAAACTGACTTCAGCGGAACCTTCATGGACCCCTAAGGCCGCCGTAGCCCCACCCCTTGCTCCTCCAGGCTCAGTTGCTTCAGAAGTGAACACTCACCGACGGTATCGGAATGTGCCACTTGGATCGGTCGGCAGCGGCGACAGGTGCCGGTCCTACACCGAGGAGCGACAGTGGGGACGGCTGAGCCCCCAGAAGTAGAAGAATGACAGGCAGCACCTGAAGCCACGCAGCCGCCGCCATCTTCACAGCCATGGAGCGCCTACCAAAAGCATTTCACCTTCTTCCGGTTCGCCCCGCCCTCTTCCGGCTCTGCTCTGGGGGCGGGATCATCCGGGTCCTCGAAACCTCCCGGGGCTTGTTTGTTTGGCCACCCAGCAGCCCCTCCCTAAGCCAGCCGTCACGACCTCGTGTGAGTTTTAGACCGTACAGCGCAGACGTAGTCCTGTGGTTTGCCGGTCACCTTGGAGCGTTAGGATGTTTATTAAAAGCCGCCTCCGCTTCTGTCGGCTCTTCTCTCTCCCGGCCCTTAAAGGGTCTGGGGACCAAGCAGGCCCCCAGTGTGGCGTTTGGCTCTCTCCTCCTCTCCTTCGCCCCAGACTTTCATCCGTTCTAGATCAAAGTCAGTCGCTGGGGCCGAAGTCTGGGAAAGCCGTAAGTTCGCCTGTTTGGCGTGTAGTAGTGAGTTCTCGGTTTTCTGGAGATATTTAAGCAAAGACGGAATTTGGCAGTGGTAGAGTATAAGCACTTACAGAACTGTATCTACTGTAGTAGATACACCCTTTATAAGACCATTTAGCCCTGAAAGGGGAAAGCAGAATTTGACCGGGTAACACCAAGCTTCAGCGCAGAGCAGGCCGGCACTTCCTACTAAAAACTGAGAGTGGGTCAGTTTTCAGGATCTGTGGCGTGACGGTCACGGAGATAAACCTGCAGAAGTTTGGCCTGGGTCAGGCAAGCGGTCTCTGTATTTCTTGTTTCTCACGCTCTTGACTTTTCTCCTCTAGGGCTCTTTGAGTACACGCCCCCTCCACCGCAAAGACAGTTTTGATTCCTCAAGAAAGCAGTTCTTCGTCGGGCATCCGTAACTAAGAAAATTTGGCCACCTAAATCCATGTAGAAGCGCTAATTTGGCCTGGAAAACCGAGGAGTAAGTGCAGATTTACTACTCCTTGAGGACCTGGAGAGGACTCCATTTCCCAGGACCTGACCGTGGTGAAGTCCTGGTTATAATTTAGAAAGACGGCCAATAGTTTTAAAAAGACCGCGCTTGGCCTTGGCCTGAGCGCTGAAAGCGGGTCGAATTGCCTGGGAAGCCATGGAAGCTGCTGGGAAAGAGGAAATCAGGTAAAGGCCCAGTGGTCCTGCAGGGGCTGAATCTAGACAGCAGGGGATAGATAGTAACTGAAAGCAACATTCTGGTTTTGAAGGCTTTACTGATTGTTGAATGACCTGTTAGTTGCATGTTTCATATTTACGTACTTAATCTTTATAATTTTTTCTCAATTCTCCAGCTCCTCATAAAATACTTTTAGGATGGTTTACAAAACAGTAGAAGAGTTGTGATCAGAACTGTAACCTGTGAATTTCAAGCATGTTGCTTTCCATATTCAGCTGTACCCCCATCTTCCTGTATTAACAGAGCTCATTCTACTAAGCTGGAAAGCAAAAAGACTAAATTTCTCAAATCTTTGCAGACTTGATTAAAAGAAACACTGACAAAGACTGCATCAGTGAAGGATTTGATGACTTCCAAAAAAATAATTTTTTAGTACAGCTAAGTGTATCTGTGTGGGCTTGTTTTCCTATCTGGAAATTTGTGTTCAGCCATAGTTTCCTACATATTCGTAGACATGCTGACTATAGCTGTATTCAGCAACATGTCTGCTTGAAGGCCAGTGGTTTTCCCCCTTCTTACAGTCTATAGTTGTTTTAATCATATGGAGGCTAATTTATTTTTTTAAAGATTTTGTTTTTAAGTAATCTATACCCAACATGGGGCTCTCGAACTCAGAACCCCAAGACCAAGATGCTTCACTGACCAACTGAGTAATCCAGCTAGGTGCCACTGGAGGCTAATTTAAATACATATTCTCTAGCAGCAATATGTATGTATCTTATTCATGGTCTGTTCCAGAAACAGCTATTCTAGGAACTTGGTTTTAAAAAGCGTTGACTCCTAATTGCCAGCATCGTTCAAAAGCAAAAGATTTTCCTTTTACATCTGTTTCTATTATTCTAGCCCCTTGCACATACCTCTGTTGAAGTATTTGTCAGATTGATTTGTACTTGTTGGTTAGGCTCTTATAGGAAGCTCAGACACATTCCTTCCTATCTTTCTCAGGGCCCAGCACTCAGTAAGAATATTTTGAAAATACTTTATCGAATAAGTGGGTGGATTGTTTTTGTTTCGTTTGGGTTTTTTGTGGTTTTGCTTCTTCTGATTTTATTATTGTAGTCATAGCCTTCAGTCATTATTTTAAAAGAATCCTTCCTTATAAGTGACAGTACTCTTTTTCCAGTGTTTCAGTGTATTCCCAGAACTTGATATTTTGTTGTTTACCTTGTGTGATTTACAAAAGGATGTTACTCTGCAGCACACAGGCTATCATATTATGTTATGGTCACAACACAATTTTGCATTGCAGAAGTTTATTACCTAAGTTCATGCTGTAGTTAGAGAAGGAACAAAATTGGATTCACAAACTTTGGAGAAAATAAATTTCTTAAAATGTCTTTTTATTTAGTGTTGAAGATGAAGCTGTGGATAAAAACATTTTCAAAGATTGCAACAAGATTGCTTTCTACAGGTAAGAAGAGGAAATGTATTACCTGACCAAAACATTTCAATATTGCAATGTTTGTAGACTTTTTAAGGAAAGGGTCAGTTAGGAAATATAGTCATTAAGAAATTCATCAGACAGGAGACATTCATCTTTATACACTTATTACTGTCTTATTTAAATTTCTTTTTTTTTTTTAAGATTTTATTTATTTATTTGACAGACAGAGATCACAAGTAGGCAGAGAGGCAGGCAGAGAGAGAGGAGGAAGCAGGTTCCCTGCTGAGCAGAGAGCCCGATGCGGGGCTCAATCCCAGGACCCTGGGATCATGACCTGAACCGAAGGCAGAGGCTTTAACCCACTGAGCCATCTAGGCGCCGCCATTTTTTTTTTTTTAATTTCTAAATAAATACATATCTTATTTTAAAAGTGTTTATATCTTTTTTTTAAGATTTTATTTATTTATTTGACAGAGAGAGAGATCACAAGTAGGCAGAGAGGCAGGCAGAGAGAGAGAGAGAAGCAGGCTCCCCGCTGAGCAGAGAGCCCGATGCGGGACTCAATTCCAGGACCCCAAGATCACAACCTGAGCCGAAGGCAGAGGCTTTAACCCACTGAGCCACCCAGGTGCCCAAAAGTGTTTATATCTTTGAACAGATAATACTTCTATAGGTTTCAGAAGTCAAATAATATAAAAAGATATACTTTGAAAAGGGTTACTCCCATGCCTGTCTCCCTTCACCCCATTCCACATATTATCCCTGTAAGTAACCAGATTTATTAGTTTCTTATTTATCCTCCCAGTATTTCTTTTTGTAAATACATATATTCTTATATCACTGCCTTTCTTATAACAAGTCACTTCCTATATATGTTGTTGTGGTTTTTTTTTTCTGCTTTATAGTTTATTCTGAAGAGCTCTGCATGAGTGTATAGAGATTGTCCTCTCTTTTTATGGCTGTGTAGTATTCTATTGGGTAGATGTACCATGATTTATTTGTTCTCCTTCCTATTCCTAGATCCTTGAGTTTTTAATCTTTTAGCTATAAAGTCATGCCATAATGAAAAGCTAAACATGTGTCACTTCCTACACCTGCAAGTGTATTTATAGGATTAATTTCCAGGAATGGTATTACTGCATCAAAGAATAAATACATTTAAAATTGTACCTATTGGGAGGGGGGTTGGGGGGGGTAGGGTTATGGATATTGGGGAGGGTATGTGCTATGGTGAGTTTTGTGAAGTGTGTAAACCTGGCGATTCGCAGACCTGTAGCCCTGGGGATAAAAATATATGTTTATAAAAAATAAAATTTAAAAAAAAATTGTACCTATTACCAGAGACACCCCCATAGGGATTATACCGCTTTTATGCCCTAATCACCACTGTATAAGATTACCTGTTTCCCCAGAGCTTCAGAAAATATTTCTTTAAAATTCTTCTGTTGAATATCTGTCTTTGTGTGATCCTAAACCTGAAACCACCAAAAATTGTATCCTATGTTACAAATTTCTAATTTATTCACACTGCTCTAAAGGAAGAAAATCAGATCACTTATATTCGGAATAGGTACCTTAGAAGGAATTCTATAGGGAACTCTTGATCATTTTGTAAAGTCACTGGATTATATTGGATTTCCATAAAAATTTATTGAGTTTCTATTAAAGTGTACATTTTGTGGAAGGAGGGAGGGAAATTAACAAACTAATAAATGTCATCTATGAAAACTGCCCCACCTTCTCAATAAAGGGGATGAAATGCCGTTCTCAGACAGTGCTTTGTTGAGCAATTACATTCGTATTATTCTTATTCGTACTAATTTTATTAGCACTCTAGTAACAAAGTACTCCTGTTAGTACTTTATGAGAGTACTAATACTGTCTGGACCCAGTTCATTTACCATCATAGTGAATTTTAATGACTTCCACATGATAATATACTCTTGGATGCTGACCGTCACAAATAATTCTTGGGTATATATATTCTGTATATCTGCAGGCGTCAGAAACAGCAGCTCTCCAGGAGCTCAACCTATAAGGCATCACTAGACTCAGCCACGACAGGCAAAGACAGCACCAAGTTCCGAATCATCAATGAAACAACCAAGGTGAGAGAGAAGTATTTTCTACAGAGAATTATTTGTTCCTATATTAAGTTGGGTTTGAATGAAGTAAAGTTCCACAAAGGCTAATAATTAAAACTATGTATGCTTCAAAAATAAACTTTGTTGAAGAAGTAATGTCATCCTTTTTGTATCTATACTAATACTACTTTAAAAGTAATGTAAATATTAACTTACCCATTGCCTCTGTATCATATGCTTTCCTACATGTTTTACAAACGTTATTTCCTTTTAATTAGTCCTCATAATACAGAAAAGTGACTAGAAAGTCACCTGCTTAAAGTCAGAGTCAAGTTTTCCCCTGCATCTTCAACTCTATCAAGTACTCATGTTCTGTTACTGTTACACAGTGTGCAGTTGAGCATGCAAATGAGCAAGGTATGGATTCAGGGACTGTCCAAACTTCAGGGGAGCAAGGGACTATATAGTTGAAAACCTAAGTCACAAATGTGCTATCTTCCTGGGCTGCTTCACTAGCAGATCATCCTGGTTATTACATACTGAAAGGATGAGAGCAGTATATTAAGTACTTTTTCTCACTTGCCAAGTCATCAGGCTACTTCAGAAGGGCCAGTCACAGAAGAAGTGCACAATGGACTAAGCCAGGAAGTATGGCTGTGCCCAAGTACCCATGCTCCCAGCCTGACCCTCACTGTCTCATTAGAAGCTTCGGATGCTTCTAAGGCATCTCAAACAAATCTGGCTTAATTGGTAGTTCATGTAACTAAAGGACATACTTAAAGCCATGCAGTCTAGGTTCCCTAACAGGCGATTGAGAAGAAATCCCCCCTTTTCCTGCAAAGTTGTGAGAGCTCTCCCTGTGGCATAGCTGTCGTCCCATGGTGCTACACTGGGGAACCTCTTCAGGGAAGACAGAATAAAAACTGCTCCACAGCAGCGGGTCCTCTAGAACATTTGTAAGACCTTTAATTTAGCAAAGGGTTCCAACTTTATTCCCAGACAGGAGGATCAGTTGCATGCTGAGGAAGGCTATCTTCCTTATGAAGTTTTAGGAAATTTCACTATTTCATAAATGTGGAATTTTCTAACATACTTCTCTTGCCTGAATTCAAAATAAGGGCTAAAATCATATCAATAGTTCTGTGTTCTCTATCCCTGTCCCCAAGTTCCTGTTACTTAAGAGTGTATTATGGTAGCTATATACTTAGTTCATGTCTCTTAACTACACAGATGGGATGGTTAACCTTTCTCTGAAACTTCGTGCTGCTTTTATACCACCTATTTTTTTCTGGAGGAATTTGCCCCCTTGCTTGGCATTTTTTTGTCTTTGAGTTCTCAGCTCATGGTTCTCCCTCGCCCCCACCACAATAGGTCCTCATACATAGATCCTCTACAACTGATCCAAGTCTATACTAATCATTTTTTTTTTAGCATAGTTTGATAGCTATTCATGGGAAGACATGGAGTAGCACTGATTTCCTTCCTGGAGAGCCACCTGCCATTTGCATGTGGTCTAATAGCCTGACACCCAGCCAAACCTCTGTATTCAGTGTCAGCAGAAACACTTGGCTCCAGGAAATGCAGAGAGTCCACTAGAAACCTTCCAGGAGTCATAGTCATTAAGCCTGCCACCAGATGTTAGGTACCTTTCTCTTTTCTTTGTTTTTTTTTTTGTTTGGGGTTTTTGTTTGTTTGTTTGTTTGTTTGATGTCATTTGCTCCTTTTCCTTCCTGTCTCCACTGTGTCTAAACCCAGAGAGTTGTAGCTACCTGATAGGGCAAGAATCACTTTCTATCCTTGGGGACCCTTGGTATATTGAGCATCTGAACATCCACCATCATGAAGATTCATGAAGAAGCAAAGAAAATGAGGCAAAAGCACTCTGTGGGCCAGAATGCAAATGTCCATGCATCTTGATACCAGCGCAGTTAGTGGTGGATCCCCACACTCAACGTTTTACAAAACTGTAGATCAGTTCTCTACACACATGCCTCTTTGGAGCCTGAAAACGTGAGAGACAATGCCATTCGGTCAGGTGCCAGAGCCAGAGTCTACCAGATCTAGATCCTTCCAAGGAAAAGAAGTGACAATCCAGGACAACCCATAGAATCTCAGCATAAGCTAGCACACAGCTCGGAAGGAAGTTGAGAAGCCCAGCAAGCAAGGGCGGGTTATCCAGGATGTCAGCAACATGGCTCCCAGGACTGAGAACTTTGAAGACCCCTTGGAACAGACTTTATGTTCAGGTATTAGAAATATTGGGGCTGCATAGAGAATCTACATGCTCTAATCTCAGGCAAATTTCTAGGTTTAGGGGGTCACCCTGAAATTCTGGGCTTAATTCCAATTTAATGTTTTCCTTGTCACCTGGAGTTGAGATGACTAAGAGGGACTCAGGATTTCATGTCCTCTGTCAGCGTGGTAGGGACAATGAGGACCCAGACAGTAATTTCTAAAGTTGTCTGAACCTTGTATCCAGCTCACTGTATAGACAAACAGCTTCCATTTGAAGTGGTTTCTGGGATGTAATGGGTATTTCATGGGAGATTTCACTTTAGGGCATTGTATTGGTATAGTCTGGAGATTTAAAATAAGCTGCACATGTCTACTTACTCAGAATGATAGCTTTTTACTTCAGGTTCAGAGAGACAGAATCCAAAGTCTAAGAGGATCATATTCAGCTCAAAGTTGCAGTTCTCAGATTTCATTGATCCAGCAGATTCTGACAAACAGTGTTTTTACTATCTCTGCCTGCCCCCACACCATTACAGCTCTTAAAGCAGTAACTTGGTTGTCAAGATCTGTTGTTAATTTTTTAAATCTTCTCAATCCCTTCCCCCAACATAAGCAACCAGGAAACAGAACCGAGCTTCATTCAACATTGTCTTAACTCAGGCTCCCATAACAAAATACTGTAGACTGGGTATCTTAAACAACAGACACTGATTTGCCATAGTTCTAGAGCTGGGAAATCCAAAATGAAGGTATCTTTCGGGACCCTTTTCCTGGCTTAGAAGACTCAGAAGACTACCATCTTCTTACTGTATTTTCAGATAGTGGAGAGAGAGCGAATTCTCTGGTTTCTTCTTCTAAGGGCACTTATTATCCCATCATAACCCCACCCTCATGACTTTATCTAAATCTAACCACTTTCCAAAAGCCCCATCTCCAAATACCATCATATTGAGGGGTAGTGCTTCAATATACGAATTTGGAGATGGGGGTGGGGAGGAGGCACAATTCAATCTGTAGCAAGCATGATGTTCCTGGGATATGGTCATTTACAGAACAAGCCGAAGGGTGGCCCTGTGTACTTGTCTCCAGCTCAGGACATCTAGGCTTTGAAGAAAAGGCAGTTGTGAGTTAAACTGCCCAAGTTTTGTCACACAGGGTCCCAGGATAGTATGTTGCCTATTCCTGATGAAGAAATAATCAGGTAGATATTTGATAAAGAGACTTCCAAAAGAAAGCTAACAGTAAAATGTTGACTGTTTTTTTAGAGCTGTTTTTTTCTATTACCAATTTTTTTTTTTTTTTTTACTTTCTGTGAAAATTTGACCTAGATTGAGAAACAGGGAAGACCCAGTCTTGTGACTTCAGAGCAGAGCAGTTTATTCTGTCCTCTGAGTCTAGCAAAAAAACAGTGCTAGCAAGGCTATCTGGAACAGACCTGTGTCTTTGATCTGCTTTTATATTGCCAGTTTTGAGGCTTTCTCATGACATGGATGACTTTTATTTCCACATTTATTTCCCTTTGCAGCCTGTTGGCGAGTTTTCACCAGAGACTCCATTTCTGGCAGCATCTCCAAGGATGCAGGGATATCTCTGAGCACCCCCATGATTCCCCCTTGCCTTTTCCTCTGAGCCCAATGAAATGGGATTTTGCCCAACCAGCCACCCCTTCAGCTGATGAAGAAGAACTACCACTTGTTAGCCAGTAGTGTTTCTGCAGAAACGGCCATGAACAGGCAGCTAATTTGGGAACTAGCCAAACACCCAGAAGCAAACCTGGACAGGCTAACTGTCCTTAGGGAACAGCCTAATGCCCAGCGTGAACTTGCTAGCGCTCTCTGTAGAGAATCCGTGCTTGCAGTAAATCAACTGGCTGCAACAATGGAAGGAGCAATTAGTGCCCTGTGGCAATGTAATGAACTCTTAGACCTTCTCTGAATCCCGGGAGATGTTTATCAACAACTTGCTAACTCTTGTAGGCCCTTTAGATGAACTATTCCTTAGAGTATAGTGAAGACACCTGGTGCCAGAGGAAAGGCAAGATCTGTATCCATCAAGGAGAAGTTGGCCGGCTCATAATTTCCGTTCCTAATACCCACTGCTATTTTTAACATGTGTTCTAGGGCTGTTCTGTTAACTCTTGTCAGTCTCTACTAGTTGTGACTCCCAGTTCTGGGTAAATAACAGGTTTTGTTTTCATGTAATTGTGACCAGTCCACTACTTGAATACAGAGACAAGTCTGTTTCTATCACCATGGTTTATACAACCTGGTATTTTGCCCATGTGGCCAAAAACAACAAGAAGCTAAATTTATGGATGACAGACTACCAGGTTTTGTTTTTATTACGTATGAAAGAAATCAGGTACAAAAAAGAGAATTAATACTCTTTCCCAGCCTATGAGAAAGAAATCTATAAATAAAGCTTTATGAAAAACCAAATGGAGACTTGCAGTATTAAAAGGAACCTCTAAATGGGTCCCTTTTTCTGAGGATTTAATCTCATTCTCTGTGTAGATGGACATTTACAGATTTTAAATGTTTTTAAGGAAACAAAATCCATACTGTGTCATTATTTAAAATGCTCTGTTACACATTTCTTCACTTAGTTTACATAAATCCATCTTGCTGCAACTTGAGTGTAATTGCTACTATGATCTAAGTATTCATACTAACTTTTAGTTTACACAGTCTAGCTTCTGTAAGTTAACATATCTTTTCATTGTCATTTACAGTCATCACTGACAGGAGGAAGAGATATCATCATTTATTTGTATATTACTTTTTCATAAGTGTCCAGACAGGAAAAGAAAAGGAATAATTAGAGAAATTCTTAATGTGTTAGATAGGAGAATGTAACATTCATATCCAGGCTTTTTGACATGAGCAAGAATTGGGCAATAACTGGCAATTGAGAAACTCAGAGAAGTGGTTTTTAAACTGTCACCCACAGAGCCCAGGGCTCCGTGGAGGTGTCTCAGGGCTCAATTCAGGGAGGGGCTCAAAGGTGGGGGCTCCAAGCTACTCCCCACTGTCTTTAACCCACGTAGCTTTGTTTATTGGACTTCTGAAAATCTGTTGCTGTTTAAAAAAAAGTTTCTAAGTCAATGAAAACAGCATGAGCCAGGGATGCCTGGGTGGCTCAGTTGGTTAAGCAGCTGCCTTCAGCTCAGGTCATGATCCCAGGTTCCTTGAGCTCCTTGCTCAGCAGAGAGCCTGCTTCTCCCTCTGCCTGCCCTGCCTGCCACTCTGCCTGCTTGTGCTCTTGCTCTCTGACAAACAAATAAATAAAATCTTTTTAAAAAATTAAAATTAGAACATACTGATTAAAGGAGAAAAAAAAAAAAAAAACATGAGCCAGATCATAGAAATAGAGCATACTAATGTCTAAGGAGATTATATGCTTGGAACATGAAAGACATGTCGGTAATGGTAGGAGATATGAATGAATCTGAATATCAACCTTGAAAAGGATTGCCCATTGGGAAAAAAATCATTTGCTTAATTGAGCTAGAATGAAAACAAAATGGAGCTTTGACTCTGATTTGTGTGTTTGGTTATAAAAGGTCATTATAGTAAAAGTAAAAGCAGGGTTATTAAGTATCTCCTCATAGAATTAGGATTCTTTACTGAGTTGCAGCCTCAAGAACAGAACATACAGACCAATCTTTGTTTGTTTTTATTCTTTTAAATGTGAGAGCTACTAAAACTGGGAGAATCTCTGAGTACAGAAATGGGGTGTAGTTGATCATCATAGGTAGGCAGCCTGTGTGCCCTCTGCTTAGGATGTTCATGCTCATTTTGCCTCCCCCAAAGTCCTGCTAGTCCCTGAAGGTCCTGCTCCTCCAGAGACAGCCCAGAACCCCTGTCTTTACAGTCATCATCAGTATTCCCTTGACCCTCTCCCTCAGCACTTACAGCATGTTTTATGTTTACTGTATTTCATCTGTAAATTGCAATTTCCCTCTAAGAGTTTGGTCATCTTTTTCACAGCACATCACAATATCAGATGCCAAATAAATGTTAGTTGAATTTGAGAGCAATGGCAATACAGGTCTCACTTAGGAGAGAACACATAATCTAACAGAATTTCAACTATACTTGTGTTTGAGCACATTTTTAAATCTTAGAATTCTGATGGCACACTTGAAGTCATTAAGTTTACGAAAGAACATTAGACATGAAAGGAATAATTACATTATGATTGGGGTCGGGGGAAGGGTGATGCTGGTCAAAGAGTAACTTCCAGCTGTACATGAAATAAGTTCTGGGGATTCTCCTGTACAGCATAGTTATTATAACTAATGATACTCTATTATATACTCGAAAGTTGCTAGAAGAGTAGATCATAAATGTCCTCATCACAAAAAAGAGAGAGTAATTATGTGATACAATGCAGTTGTTAGCTAATGCTGTAGTGATTATCATCTTGCAATATGTAAGTATCAAATCAACCCAGTGTATACCTTAAATTTGTACAATATGTCTGTATCTCAATAAAATTAGAAAAAATAATTATGCTTTGCTCACTACTACTCTACTATTGTGCTATCTTAAGAATTATCTGTAAAAGTAGCTACAGCCACTGTACTTTTTATCTGGTCACTCTTATGTGTAATGTCACTGCTTAAGTGCCCTGACTACTTTCCTATTATTCCCAAGAGGCAAAGTTCCAGAGAAATCTTTTTTTTTTTTTTTTTTTTTTTTTTAGTGTGATAGTCTCCTTGCTTCCTATCTTACTTGCACCACAGTGTACCTGTTCTGGACTAGGGTCACACAGCATGCCCATGTTAGCCTTTCATTGAACAGATGTTACAGTAACGATACATGTACCCAAGTGTAACCAGAATTTGGTATCATATGAAGGATTTAATGAAGGATTTGCTATTAATCACTGCTATATGGCAGAGTGGTTGAAAACTGTCAAAATATTTATCTGATCAAGCTTTTTTGAGAAAGACTGTAGCTCTGTGTTGGGAGTTGCTTGCTCGCAGAATCCCAAATAATTTGATTTGGGGAAAGAAGAGGAGCCTCATCTAACACTGGCAGGTGATACTTTATACTTTTGAGTCCTTTTTTGGCAGGGAAAGTTGGTAAAGTTAACTATAAAGTAAACAGCATTTTTGTAAGATAAGCATGGAGGTTTGGAAGCTTGGTCACATCTGACCCTTTTTTAAAACTGCCCATTAGATAATAAATCAAAGGGGAACCATAGGTTAGAAAAGCAAGTTCTCAGGCATAGCCCCATTAACCATTACCTTAAATGTCAGTAGAGTAATAGAATGTTCCATAGGTCAGGTGCCCATTGAAATCTCTAAGGAATTGCAGAAGGCACTGAAAAATGGGCAGGTTCATTAAATGCCCACAGAATATCTATGAGGAGAAAACTTGTCATATGAAATTGAGATATGACTTGGCCTTTTCCATTATTCTCAAGTAAACTGGATTTTCTAACTACATAAATGAATGGAAAACAAAAGTCCATGAGATCCTAGATTTTCTTTTTTTTTTTTTTAAGAGTTTATTTATTTGACAGACAGAGATCACAAGTAAGCAGAGAGGCAGGCAGAGGGGCTGGGAAGCAGGCTCCCTGCTGAGCAGAGAGCCGGATGCGGGGCTCGATCCCAGGACCCTGAGATCATGACCTGAGCCAAAGGCAGAGGCTTAACCCACTGAGCCACTCAGGTGCCCCTAGACTTTTTTTCTTAAAAAATCCATGTCTGATTCTAGTGTATACATAAATAAAGATGACTGCATATTAAAAAATACATATATCTCTGATCTAGATGCCTCATTTTGTAACCTAAAACTAGCCACTTCTATTCGCTTGAGGTTTGATGTTTTGTGTTTTATTTCTCAATTCCTGTATTCTCTATAATTCTTTGTTGCTTCCATGTCCCACTGTAGGCAGAATTTTACCTAAATTCCCCAGCCTCTTAAGAAAGCTGAGAGTAGGGACGCCTGGGTGGCTCAGTTGGTTAAGCAGCTGCCTTCGGCTCAGGTCATGATCCCAGCGTCCTGGGATCGAGTCCCACATCGGGCTCCTTGCTCATCAGGGAGCCTGCTTCTCCCTCTGCCTCTGCCTGCCATTCTGTCTGCCTGTGCTCACTCTTTCTCTCTCTCTCTCTGACAAATAAATAAATAAAATCTTTAAAAAAAAAAAAAAAAGAAAGAAAGAAAGCTGAGAGTATCTCAACCTCTTGAGAAAGTTGAATTTTACCAGACTTCCCCAGCCTCTTAAGAAAGCTGAGAATATTCCAACCTCTTGACAAAGTTCCCCAGACCTTATTCCCAGGTATACAGGAAATCCCTTGATTTTAGTACAGCAAGGCTTAATCATCTATCCTAGGGAACCCACGTGACCACTATTTTATTCTCTATTCCTTTCCATTCTGTGGCTTGTTATCCTTCATCTTCCATTCAGCTGGAATCCAGTTGTCCTAGTTTTAAGATCAAGTTCTTAAGATAGCTGCAGTTTGTCATAGATACAGGGCCAGAGGTCCCAGTTTTCCAAAAGCAGTTTCAGTTTATGTCCATCATTCTGTATAATTATTAATAGAGACCTCTTTCATCTCTGAAGGTCCTGGTATGGACAATTACATGTTTGCCTAGCCATGGCACACATAAAAGGTATTTCTTGCTCTACACCAGGTACAGCCAAACAAGTACATACAAAGTTTGGGGAGCTTTTTCCTTCATGATTCCCTTTGTTCTCCAGTTTACTTGGCCTATAATAATTCAAACATAGCTTCTTTTTTTTTTTTTTTTTTAAGATTTTACTTATTTGAGAAAGAGAGAGGGGGAGGGAGCACGAGCAGGGGGAGGTGCAAAGGGAAAAGCTGACTGTCAGTGAGGCCCCTAGGATCATGACCTGAGCTGAAGGCAGATGCTTAACCAACTAAGCCACCCAGGTGCCCCAAACATATTTTCTAATTATTGCAGTTTGACTGTAGAACCAACCTATTGAAATTAATCCGTATCTGTTCCCAGGTTCCCCTTCTGGCTGAAATTTATGGTATAGAGGGAAATATTTTCAGGCTTAAGATCAATGAGGAAATGCCCCTGAAAACCAGGTATGAGGTTCCCGATGTACTCACAAGCAAGCCCAGCACTGTAAGGTAAGCCAAGGAACAAGAGAACTTGGATACACCCTCAATATGGGCTTTTATCATACACTGAGTAGCAGATTTTGTATGTGCCTCCTGTTTTCTCTATTCAAAGCTACCATCATTTGCCAAGTTTGTGTTCAGTTATTTGGCAATAAATTTATCCATTTTGTATATTATCCATTCTGTTTTCTCTTCTTGTGCTGTGATTGATCGGCCCTTATAAAGGGGGAGAGGGAGAACTTTTGATGCCTGCTGTCCTTTTCACAAAGAAAAGGATTCATTAACCTGACTTTGGGAACAAGTAGAAGCAGAGGTATTTAATTTCCTCAATTTAGCGGCAGGGCTCCGGAGATCTAATGCACTAGCCAAACTTGCTTACTGTAATTTATACAGTTAGGCTGACTCACTTTTAATTAATGGTAGTCTCAGAAGTCTAACATGTAATTTGACTGAGAGTCAGAGATAAATTAATAATCAGTGTCTAAGTGAAAAAAAAAAATCTTTGGGGATTAAAAAGTATTTTCCATGTCACTGCAGCATCTTGTTCAGTTCTCAGCACACCTTCCAGTGATATTTCACCTTGGTTCTGCCTGTTGATTCCTGTTATTTCTTTTATATATTATTTCACCAAGGGAATAGAAGATTATGCCAGATGCTTTAATTTTCACTATATTATTATCATAGTTTTATGTAGATTATTTTTTCCATAAAAATTTAATAAAGTCAGTAAATTATAGGGATAAATTATTTCAATTATAGTAGAATCATCATAAATTCAGAATAGGTCTGTCTATTCATTGAGCTGCTACTATATGCCAAGAACTTAGGAAACAGGAATTAAAGAGAGACTCTTCTTAAGACTTCGCAGTTTGTGTGTGCACTTGTTTTTATGCTTGTGTGTAGGTGGGTGGTTGTGGGGGGGTGTGTATATTATTGGTCACGCTATATTATTTTTACTATCCTGGAGGATTTGCTTTCCTGGTAGATCCTTTAACATTTTTACAAATTCATCTCTCCTTCTCTTTTTCTGTGTTATCATTGCCATGTTTTGGGGTCAGGGCGATAACTAGCTTTGTTTAGTAAATATGGCATATTCTGCTTCTGTTCCAACCTCTTTCTAGAGGGCCTTTTACTACTGCAGTAACTAAAAAGCTAAAAACCATATTCCTCCATCTCTTCTATTCCCGTGCAGCTAGTTTCTGGTATATTTCAGGATCTACCAATGATTTGTACTTAGAGGGATCTTGATTTCAGAACTGAGCTTCCCATTTTGCTATTGTGGATTTGGCCGCCATAGAATGTCTCTCTAGAGGTATACTAGTGAGAGCAGTAGTTTCCTGATCTCCAGAGCTAACGTGGCATGATCCTGGAGCCCAGCAGTTGCCATAGTGACTTCTGATTATCCAACTTCCTGATTCTAGCTGCAATAGAAGTTCCACTGACCATACAGTTATGCAGTATTGTTCTATGGGTCATTACTATTACCACAACACTTCCCATGATGTTGTAAGCTCCTAATTTCCCCATATTAAGTCACTTATTTTCTACTTAAAATAGAGTGTTTTCTTTAATCTACCATTGACTCTGGGTTGATATAGTCTTTAGTATCAGAAGTGAGTATAGGCCACAAACCTCCAGGATGGGAATATGAGATTGGTTAGTTGATTTGGCTGGATTAGGAGATAGCGAGGACATCGTTATCATTAGGATGAGATATTAGTGTTATGGACTGAATCATGTGCATGCCCCCCCCCCGGCAAACTCATTTGTTGAAACCCTAACCTCCCATGCCTCTGAATGTAACTGTATTTAAAGGTATGGCCTTTGGGGCGCCTGGGTGGCTCAGTGGGTTAAGCCGCTGCCTTCGGCTCAGGTCATGATCTCAGGGTCCTGGGATCGAGTCCCACATCGGGCTCTCTGCTCAGCAAGAAGCCTGCTTCCCTCTCTCTCTCTCTCTGCCTGCCTCTCCGTCTACTTGTGATCTCTCTCTGTCAAATAAATAAATAAAAAATCTTTAAAAAAAAAAAAAAAGGTATGGCCTTTGAAGAGGTAACTAAGTTAAAATTGGGTCATTAAGATGGGCTCTAATACAATATGACTTGTGCCCCACATGAAGAGGAGATTAGGACACAAGTAACACAGACAGAGGGATGACTGTGGGAGGACACAGCAAGAAGATGAAAGCCAAGGAGAAAGGTCTCAGAAGAAACCAAACACTGACACTTTCACCTTGGACTTCCAGCCTCTAGAATTTTGAGAGAATTAACTTCTGTAGTTTAAACTACCTACTCAGTGTGGCATTTGTTGTGGCAAACCTAGCAAATTAATACAACTGGCAGTAAACCACAGCGTTCCATGGCAGAGTTACTTAAATTACTACCCATGGTCAACTGAAATAAAGTGCATATTGAGAGTATGGCCCTTGCAGATGAAGCAATAGGGACGTAGCATAACGCAATTTTCATAAAGAACTCAAAACTCTGAGTGGCCTCTTATTAATTTAACTGAAGAACTCAAAGAAAAGTAGAGTCTCGGGTTTTAAATTCTTAGCTTAGGTATTTGTCAGAAACCGAGTAAGTTTTTATGACAGTCCTAAAAGTCTCTCGTATCTGTTGTGATTACAGAGTCCTTATAGCTGAAAACCAGATACAGAGTTTGTCTGTGGTTTGCTGAGTTAGACCATGAGTTTAATTCACAGCCTCATCAGTTCTGTGAATTTAGAGCACTAATTGGGAAAAGGGAAAATTATATAGCAGCATTTGGGAA
This sequence comes from Lutra lutra, assembly GCF_902655055.1. Lineage (NCBI taxonomy): Eukaryota > Metazoa > Chordata > Mammalia > Carnivora > Mustelidae > Lutra > Lutra lutra. Next base: position 61,814,396 of record NC_062284.1, read on the forward strand.
GATTTGAATAACGAGTGCTCAGACCTCAGAATTCCATCAAGCCTCCTATTCCAGCAGAAGCAACTCCTTTTCCTCTAACAAAGCTGATCCAACCTTACTTGGACACCCTGTGTTGACCTCACCTAAGATATATTGTGCAGAGGGATTCTAGTGCTCCTTGTGCCTCACACCACCCTTCACTGCCTTTAAAACCGCTATCGGGTCCAGCATGCCTAAAGAGCTAATTACAGTCAAACCCTATCCCTAAGGAATTATAAGATTTTCTCTTGGCAAAAACCTGGTATATGGATGGAAATAATTTCTGAGGGGCTCCTAGACCGAAGGAAGGAACATAATTTTAGGACCGCATTAAATTTACGGACATGGGTACATGTACCAGAGAATCTAGATTTGATATGCTAGCTTGAACAGCTGGGAGTGGATCTAATTATTTGCTTGGCTGGTTAATTATAATCTGTGTTCAGCTATGGACTCTGCTGAATGAAGCTGAGATACCAGAAATTCCTTGGCACAGAGTAGAAGAAATGATCCATAGACTTAGGGAGGTAAAGATGTTGAAGTGGATATATCATACTCAACAGCTCATCTAGCTCCTAATTTTGTTCTCTAAGAGGATCCAAAAGATACTCCCTTCACTGAGAAATAAATTGGTAAGGGAACATTTGGAAAGCACTGTAGTGAGTGAATATCTTTTGTGAGCGAGACATAATGGTGGGAAATGATGCCATCAAAATGGGCTCCCTGAGGGGTGCCTGGGTGCTTAAGTGTCTACCTTCAGTGCAGGTCATGATCTCAGGGTCCTGGGATAGAGAGAGCACGGTGTCATGGGAGGTTTCCTGCTCAGCGAGTTGGCTTCTCCCTCTCCTCCTCCCCCTCCCACTTCCCCTCCCCCTGCTTGCTCTCTCTAATAAATGATTTTTTTCAAGATTTATTTATTTATTTATTTAACAGAGGCACTGTGAGAGAGGGAACACAAGCAGGGAGAGTGGGAGAGAGAGTAGTCTTCCTGCCAAGCAGGGAGCTCGATGCGGGGCTCAATCCCAGGACCCTGGGATCACAACCTGAACCTAAGGCAGATACTTAACAACTGAGCCACCCAGGTGCCCCATCAAATAAATAAATTCTTAAAAAAGGATGGGGGGGGGCTCCCTGATTTCACTGGAGACCATGAGACTCCAGGTGGCAGAATGAAAGTAGCAGCATTTAGTAGGTAGAGACAAGGGAATATGTTTCCATAAGGTGCAGCAGTATATGGATGGTACCCAAAATACCCAATCAAAGGATGCATTGGACTGAAATAGATGCACTAAAGTGGAACAACCAAAAGAACTCAGTTTGATAAACAGTGAGATACAACCTCTCACCCAACTCCAGACAGTTTCCAGAGCCCAGGCATCTTGCTTGAGGGGTGGGGTTTAGAACCCACGGAGAAGGACTTGATAAGGATATAATAAGAACATAAAATATCCCTCTTCACCTTCCCTAAAGAGGCATGTGACCATTTACCAAAATGACAATGCACCAGAGAAAGAAAGATCTAGACCTCTGAGGGGTTTTAAATGCTACCTCTGAGCTTACATAATTCGTGGGGATCCAGAATATCCTAACAGTCTACCTATCAAACTGGGGACTGATGGGAGTCAGGAGAGATTCCATCTCACTGGACTCAGTGGGTCAAAATCCAATCTAGGTTATCTCCTTAATTTCTGAGTGTACGGTTGGGATGAGAGAAAAAAGCAAAGTGTTTAGTGCACTGAAGTGTTACTAGACTGTCCAGACCAAGGTAATGATGATGATAGCTAACATTTATTGAGTGTTTATTATGTGCCAGCCACTGCCAGGTGTTTTGCATGCGTGATCTCATTTAATTCTCCCCAAAAGCTCTATTTTGTTCTTGCTTTTATTATTTCTACTTTACAGATGAAGAAACTGAGAACTGGGTAGACTGATTAATTTGTCCAAAGTTATGGACCTAGTGCATGATAGAGCTATGTTCAATCCAGGCTTTCTGACACCAAAACCTGTGTTCTCAGTCGCTGCTTTCCACTGTCTTATCTATGCTATGTCACATGAATATTGATTTACAAATTTTTTTTTTTAAATTTTAGAGAGAGAGTTCATGCAGTGTGGGGTTGGGGTCGGTGGGGAGGGGCAGAGGGAGAGGGAGAGAAAATCTCAAGTAGACTCCTCACCCAGCACAGAGTCCAACACAGCACTGGATCTCACAATCCCAAGATCATGACCTAAGCTGAAATCAAGAGCCAGGAGCTTAACTGACTGAGCCACCCAGGTGCCTCATTTACATATTAATTGAAATTGAGAATCACATTGAACCATGTAAACCTGTTTTTCTCTTGTTTTATTTTCTAGGCTTATTTCATGTGCAGGGGATACAGATAGTCTGGTATTGACAGACAGAAAAGGAGAACTGAAGTGTCATATCACAGCAAACCCATTCAAGATAGATTTGGTGTCTGAAGAAGAAGTAGTGATGAGCATAAACTCCCTGGGCCAATTGTACTTTGAGCACCTGCAGATTCCTCTTGAGCAAAGGTATTTTTGCACATTACTTGACGTACAGAGAACTTCAGGAAACCTGATTGTGATTACTAATTGCCTAAATAGTTGATATATTGCCATGGAAAATTGGTCGCTTTATTTGCTGAGATAGTGTTCTCAAATATTTCATCTTTTCACCTGTGCAAGTAAAAACAGGCTTGATGACAAGAATGATTCCCAGATTTTTGCAACTTGATATTCTTAACATATCCTCAGGTCTTGTTCTCAGGGTCGTGAGTTCAAGGCCCACACTGGGTTCCATGCCTAGCATGGAACCTACTTAAAAAAAAAAAAAAAGAAAATCTCTGAGAAGGAACTAAAGACTAGCAGAACAGATCATACACAATAAGATAAAAAGAAAAGACCACATCCAGATGGGTCAGAAGAACAGAGACATGATTTAGTCAGGTCCCACACCCCCAGTGCAGCAACCCACAAGTGAGAAGGCTATCACAACTGAAGAGGCCTGCCCTGAGGGACAAGGGGTCTGAGCCCCACATCAGGCTTATATCCCAGGGAACCTACACCAGGAAGATGAGAGCCCACAATGTCTGGCTTTGAAAACCAACAGTTCTTATGTCCCGGAGAGTCAGAGGGTAGAAAACTGACTGTGCTCTCAAATGGCATGTGCACAATCACACTTGGCTTTGAGTTCCAGTACAGAGGTAACCACCTGAAAAACACCTGGGTTACATGTGAAGGAGGTCCATTGACTAATTTTAGGGCATATGCCAGAATGGCAGGAATCTGTTGGACTGTCCTCCAGGGACAGATGCACTATGGGTACTATTCTACCTTGCCCAGGGTTGGTGGGTGTCATTTCTGGCACTCTGTATCTACTATGCTAGAGCGCCACTCACCCTGTCCAGTGTTCCCCTGCAGATTTTCTCCACCCAGGCCACCTCCCAGCCTGTACCCTCTCCCAAGTGTCTCTGCACCCTGGTATTCCCTGTGGGTGCCTTTGGCTAGCATCAGAATTCCTCCTAAGCAGACTTCAACCCCAGCACTTGCAGCAGGGAGCCTCAGCTAGGACCAGAACCCCTCCTAAGCACTTCTACCCAGGGGGGCCAGCCCTACAAACTAGAACACCTATCGCAGTCACAACTGGACCTCTTAGCAAGCCACGCAGGAGACATGCCCCACCCACCAGTGTATCCATAGCTGTCGTAACCCAGCCTCACAGCCAGCCATGCCAGGGATCAACCCCACACACCAGCATATCCACAACAGTCATAAACAGGTCTCTCAGGGGCTAGCCCCACTAACCAGCATGACCGTAGCAGTCAAAGTCAGACCTGACAGATGGTCATGCTGGAGGATAGCCCTACACATTTGTGAGTCTGCACAACTGCAACCCAGTCACTACAGGAGGGTACATGCAGCCCACATAGGGAACACTTTTGGGGCACCTGACTGGGGTGGCTAGAGGGTTTACACTATTGGGCCTGCAGGATACCTTCTTCATAAAGCTATTCCTTCAAGATCAGGAGATGTAACTCATCTACCTAATACATAGAAACAGAGACTTCGGCAAAATGAGAAGACAGAAGAATATGTTCCAAATGAAAAAAACAAGTCAAAACTTCAGAAAAAGAACTAAAGAAACAGAGATAAGCAACTGATGGCCAGAAAGATGCTCACCAAACTCAGAAGAAGGATTAAGAACACAGCGAAAACTTCAACAAGGAGGTAGAAAATACTAAAAGAACCCATCAGCTGAAGGATACAGTAACTGAAGTGAAATATACACTAGAGGGAATCAACAGATTAGATGATGCAGAAGAACAGATCAGCAGTCTGAAGACAGGGTATTGTAAATCACCCAATCAGAGCAGCAAAAAGAAAAAAAAATTTAAATGAGGATAGTTTAAGAGACCACTGGAACATCAGACATACAAACATTCATCTTTTATGGGGTCCCAGGAGAAGAGAGGGGGAAAAAAGGGACAGGAACCCTATTTAAAGAAATAATGGGGGCACCTGGATGGTTAAAACATCTGACTTTGGCTTGGGTCATGATCTCAGGGTGCTGGGGTCAAGCCCTGTGTTGGGCTCGGTGCTTAGCAGGGAGTCTGCTTCTTCCTCTCCCTCTGCCCTTCCCCCCCTCCCTCTGCCCTTCCCCCCACTTGTTCTCTGTTTCTGTCTTTCTCTCTCTTAATAAATAAATAAAATTTTTCTTTAAAAAGGGAAATAGCAGAAAATTTCTCTAATTTGGTAAAAGAAATAGACATCCAAGTCCAGAAAGCACAGAGAAAGACCCAGCCCAAGACACATTATAGTGGAAGTATCAGTAGTTAAAGATGGGGGAATCTTAAAAGCAGCAAGGGAAAAACTAGTTACATACAAAGGAAACCCCTAAACTTATAGGCCAGAAGGGAGTCACGCTATGTATTCAAAGTACTGATAGGAGAAAGACGTATAACTAAGGATACTTTACCTGGCAAGGTTATTCCCCAGAATTAGAGAAATAAGGGGTTTCCCAAATAAGCAAAAGCAAAAGGAGTTCATCAGCATGAAACCGGCCTTCCAAGAAATGTTAAAGGGACTTCCTTAAATGGAAAAGAAAAGTCCATAACTAGAAATAAGAAAATTATAAAAGAAAAAAATCTCACTGGTAAAGATAAGTGTCTAATAAACCACCTGCTTAGCTTGTATAAGGTTAAAAGACAAAAGTAGTGGGGCACTTGTGCGGCTCACTGGGTTGGGCCTCTGCCTTCAGCTCGGGTTGTGGTCTCAGCGTCCTGGGATTAAGCCCCGCATCTGGCTCTCTGCTCAGCGTGGAGCCTGCTTCCGCATCTCTGCCTGCCTCTACCCCTACTCTCTCTCTGTGTCAAATAAATAAAGGCTTTAAAAAAAAAAAAAAAGACAAAAGTAATAAAACCATCTAGACCAGGAGCACCTGGGTGGCTCAGTTGGTTGGGCGACTGCTTTCAGCTCAGGTCATGATCCTGGAGTCCCAGGATCAAGTCCCACATCAGGGCTCCCTGCTCTGATCCTCCCCCCTCTTATGCTCTCTCTCTTTCTCTCTCTCACTTTCTCTCTCTCTCTTTCTCTCTCAAGTAAATAAATTGTTTTTTAAAGGCATCAGACCTACAATAATTAGTCAAGGGATACACAAAACAATAAGATAGAAAATATGACATTAAAAACATAAAACATGGTATGGGAAGAGTAAAAATGTAGTGCATTTAGAATATGCTTTAGCTTAAGTGACCAAACAGACTTTAAAACAAAGACTGTAACAAGAAACAAGACCATCACATATTAATGATAAAGGGAAAGATCCAACAAGAAATGACACATTAGACCAGATGAACTTTATACACACATATATGCATGTATACACATTCTTTTCAAGTGCACATGGAACATTCTCCAGATTAGGTCACACATTAAGCCACAAAACAAGTCTCAATAAATTTAAGAAGGTGGAAATCATGATGAAGCATACTTCTCAACTGCAATATTAAAAAACTAGAAATCAAGTATAGGAAGAACACTGGGGGGGGGAACCCCCACAAACATATGGAGGCTAAAAAGCATACTACTAAACAATATGTCAACAAATAAAGAGGAAGTAAAAAAAAATACCTAGAAACAAATGGAAGTGGAAACACAATAGTCCAAAATCTGTGGGTTGCAACAAAAGTAGTTTGAACAGGGAAGTTTATTGCAAAACAGGCTACCTCAAGAAACAAAACTCTCAAAAGGACATTGTAACCTTACACCTACAGGAACTACAAAAAGCAAAACAAAGCCCTAAATTCACAGAAGAAAGGAAATAATAAAGATCAGAGTGGAAATAAATGAAATAGACTTAACAATAGAAAAGATCAATGAAATGAGGAGCTGGTTATTTGAAAAGATAAACAAAATTGATAAACTGAGAGAGAGGAAGGGAAGCAGGCTCCCTGCTGAGCAGAGAGCCTGATGCGGGGCTCGATCCCAGGACCCTGGGATCATGACCTGAGCTGAAGGCAGCGGCTTTAACCCACTGAGCCACCCAGGCACCCCAATTGATAAACTTTTATCCAGACTCATCAAGGAGAAGAGAAGGTCCAAATAAACAAAATCAAGTGAAAGAGAAGTTATGATCAATACCATGGAAATACAAAGGATCATAAGAGACCATGATAAATAATTACATGCCAGCAAATAGGAGAACCTAGGAGAAATGGATAAATCGTAAAATACATAGTCTTCCAAGGCTACATCAAGAAGAAATAGAAAATGTGACCTAATTACTAGTAATGAAATTGAATCAGTAATCCAAAAACTCCCAGCAAACATAACTCCAAGACTAGATGATTTCATAAGCGAATTCTATATAACATTTAAAGAAAAGTTAATACCTGTTCTTCTAAAAGTATTATAAAAATTGAAGAGGAATGAGTGCTTCCAAACTCATTCTATAAGGCCAACATTACTTATCATTGAAAAATAAATTACAGGCCAATATTCATGATGGATGTTAATTTAAAAAAATCCTATACAAAATATAGCAAACCAAATTCAACAATACTTTAAAAGAATCATACATCATGATCAAGTGCATCTCAATAGATGCAGAAAAGGAATTTGATAAAATTCAACATCTATTCATTATAAAAACTTGCAAAAACATTGGTATAAAAGGAACGTACCACAACATAATAAATGCCATATATGGCAACCCATAGCTAACATCATACCAAGAGTGAAAAGCCGAAAGCTTTTTCTCTTAGAACAGGAACAAGACAAGGATGCCCACTCTTGACACTTTTATTTAATAGTACCGGAAGGCCTAGCCACAGCAATAAGACAAGGAAGGAAGGAGAAAGAGAAAAGAAAAGAAGGAGAAAGAAAAGAAAAGGAAAGAGGGAGGGAGGGCGGGTGGGGAAGGAAAGGAAGGAAGGGAGGGAGGGAGGGAGGAAGGGCATCCAAATAGGGAAGGAAAGGAAAGGAAGAAAGAAGAAAGAAAAGGCATCCAAATAGGAAAAGAAGTAAAACTGTCACTATTTGCAGACTACATGATACTATATATAGAAAATGCTAGACTCCATTAAAAAACTACTAGAACCGGGACGCCTGAGTGGTTCAGTTGGTTAAGCGGCTGCCTTCGGCTCAGGTCATGATCCCAGCGTCCTGGGATGGAGTCCCACATCGGGCTCCTTGCTCAGCAGGGAGCCTGCTTCTCCCTCTGCCACTCTGTCTGCCTGTGCGCTCGCTTGCTCTCTCTGACAAATAAATAAATAAAATCTTTAAAAAAAAATACTAGAATTAATAAATGAATTCACTATAGTTGCAGGATGCAAAATTAATATACAGAAATTTGTTGCATTTTTATATGCTAACAATGAACTATCAGAAAGTGTAATTAAGAAAACAATCCCATTTACAATTGCATCAAGAATAAAGTACCTACATAAAGGTAACAAGGAGATGAAAGACCTGAACTCTAACAATCTATAAGACAATAATGAAAGGAACTGAAGACACAAATAAATGGAAAGATAACACTGTACTCATGGATTAGAAGAATTAATATTGTTAAAATATCCATACTACCCAAAGCAGTCTATAGATTGAATGCAGTGCCTATCAAGATACCAATGAAATTTTTCTCAGAAATAGAACAAATAACCTTAAAATTTGTGTAGAACCACAAAAGACTCCAAATAGCCAAAGCAACCTCGAGAAAGAACAAAGCTAGAGGTACATGTCCCTTGATTTCAAAGTATACTACAAAGCTATAGTAATCAAAACAGTATAGTATTGGCACAAAAACAAAAACACAGATCAATGGAACAGAATAGAATCCAGAAATCCATGCATATATGGGTAATTAATCTTCAACAAAGGAAGCAGGAACATACAATGGGGAAAAGACAATCTCTTCAATAAATGGTGTTGGCTACTGGTATATACCCAAGAAAACAAAACACTATTAAAAAAAAAAAAAGATATGTGCACCCCTATGTTTACTGTAGCATTATTTACAGTAGCCAAGATATGGAAGCAACTCAAGTATCCATCCATAGATGAAGGGATAAAGAAGATGTGGTATATACAGGTATATATGTATATTATGTATATGTGGTGTATGTACACACACACAGTGGGATATTACTCATCCATAAAAAAGAACAAGATCTTGCCATTTGCAGCAACATGGATGGAACTGGAAGGTATAATGCTAAGTGAAATAAGTCAATCAGAGAAAGACAGTACCTAATAATTTCACTCATATGTGGAATATAGGAAACAAAACAAATGAACAAATTAAAAGAAACAAAAATAAAAACACCCCCAGACTCTTAAATATAGTAAGCTAGTGGTTGCCAGAGGAGAGGTAGGAATGGCAATGGGTGAAATATGTGAAAGCGATTAGGAGTACACTTACCATGATGAACACTGAGTAATGTATAGAAGTGTTAAAACATACTATGCACCTGAAACAAATATGTTACCACCTACTAATTATACTTGAATAAATATATTTCAAAAATTAATCTAGACACTGACTTTACACCTCATAAAAATAAACTCAAAATGGATCAGAGATCTAAATGTAAAATACAAAACTATAAAACTCCTAGAAGATAACATAGGAGAAATTGAGATGACTTGGGTATGGTAATGATTTTTTATTACACCATCAAAGGCACAATCCGTGAAAGAAATAACTGATAAATTGGGCTTCATGAAAATTAAAAGCTAATGCTTTGTGAAAGACAATGTCCAGAAAATGAGAAGACAAGCAACAGACTTGTAAGAAATATTTGCAAAAGATGCATCAGATGGGGACGCCTGGGTGGCTCAGTTGGTTAAGCAGCTGCCTTCGGCTCAGGTCATGATCCCAGCGTCCTGGGATCGAGTCCCGCATCGGGCTCCTTGCTCGTCAGGGAGCCTGCTTCTCCCTCTGCCTCTGCCTGCCATTCTGTCTGCCTGTGCTCGCTCTCTCTCCCTCTCTCTCTCTGACAAATAAATAAATAAAATCTTAAAAAAAAAAAAAAAGATGCATCAGATGAAGGACTGCTACCCAAAACATACAAAGAACTCTTAAAATTCAACATAAGAAAATGAACACTGAACTTTAAAGCGTGCAAAAGAGCTGAACAGACCAAAAAAAGATATACAGATGGCAAGTAAACACATGAAAAGATGTTCAACATCATCCAAAAATTGCAGATTAAAACAAGATTTCCTCAAAAAGTGAAAAAAGTACGTTACAGTACATCTCTGAAAGTTTTTAAAAGGCAAGTACAAATCTATGTTTGAGGACTCATACACTTGTGGGACTGCTATAAAAAACAGCAAGGGAATGGTTTCTCACAAAATTTAGTAAAGTGGTTACCTCCGAAGTGCAGGGGAAGAAAGTGGATAATACATTTGAGGAAGGGCACACAGAAACTCCAAAGGAGTAAGTCATCTCTGCTGCTTTTGTGGGTTCACAGTTGTTCACTTTCGTATTATTCTTTAATTCTGAACTTACATTATATACCCTTCCATATTCCTACTTTATTTTACACTAAAAAAATTAACACATAATGCAGATGGGTAGACAATTCACAGAAAAAATAGGAATACCGTTTAATGTATAAAAATGTATTATATGTAAATATAATACATTTCTATTTATTCAAAAATAAATACCTCTTAATAAATCAAGCTGTTGGATTGATGTTCAACATAAATGTTCGATTTCATAAACTTATTTTTGTAATGACATTGTTTTTAACAAGTTAAAAGATATAATTAATGGGTCCTCAAAATTTAAAAATTGAAATCATCGTTCAACAAAATTCTGTCAATCTTCCCATGAGTGAAACAATTTTATTTTTATTAAAACAGAGCTACCAAAGAAAATAAGGAGGACACATCAGCGGACACTTCTCAGGTAATCTAGATTGAGCGATTTATCTTTTTAAAAATCTCTTTCACCATCATTATCATGATGTGGAATACAACGGTTCTGTTCTTCCCTTCCTCTCAGAGTTGGTACTTGATAAACATTCTACTGCATAAATATGGGACCACCTATCTCTTTTGCTCACCTTGTCATCTCATTCTTTCGTTCCTTTGTTTATTCATGTATTTATTCGTTCATAAAACGGGTAATTCCTGAGTGCCTGCTTTTGTGCCAGCTCAAAAAATTACACTCTGCAAGAAGGATCAGCAGTGAATAAAACAAATCCCAACCTGTCCTTATGAATCTTAGCATCTAATGGGAAAGATAGACACTGACCAAGTACAAGCAGGGGGAGTGTTACAGAAGAATGCTGTAGGAGAATATAACAAGGAGCTTGACCAAGACGAGGTTCAAGATAGACCTCCTGAAGGAAATGGGTTTTCCAACTGAAACTGATGCATGAAGTTACATTAGCTAGTCAAAAGGTGGGAAATGAATATTCCAGGTAGAGGGAATTTCATATTCAAAGACCTTGAGGTAGGAAGGAGCACATCTGAAGAAATTTTAAAAATATATATACTTTTTAGTGGGAGAAAGAAGAGCAAAGTAAAGGTGTTGTGTAACAAGGCCAGACAGATAGGCAGGGCAGTTCTGTGGCAAGTCTTGTAATAATTCTTGGATTCAATAAATGTTCATTGAGTATTTCCTATATGCCAGTTACTGTTCGAGGAATTGATGATATATTGTTAAGTAAATCAGAGTCCACCATTACCATGGAGCTGGCATTCTTCGATGTCTCGTTGACCTTTTTGGACTTTTTGGATTAAGGGCAAAGGAAAACTATGGAAAGGTTGTAAGCAGCAGAGATATGTGGTCTGGTGTCTGCTTTTAAAAAATTATTTTAGCTAAATTAAGGGAAATGGGCATTCCAGAAATAATCTCTTCATCCAAAGCCACATGCATCCTCAAAGGACCCCGACCCCTTTACCAGGAATGGTAAAAAAAATATTTCCAGTGCAGTAAGGACATGCTTCTTCCTCTTGAAAACTGACCCGTGCTAATGAATATGAGAGAGAATATTTTTCCCATTTTCAAATAGAGAAGGACAACTAAGACATAGCCTTACACAGTTTTGTAACATGTCCAATCAGCTTTGGGGAGACCTCTAATTAGATAGCTTAGTGAGTTTGTGTCATTGATGTCCTTGCAAGAATCTGATGAAAGCTATGAACCATCTCTGTAGAACAAAATTTTCATACTGTTTGAAGGAGTTCCCAAACTCTAAAGCCCATCCACAGACCCAAGGATAATAATCCCTACATTAAGAATTCAGATGTGATTTAAACACACACACACAGAGAGGCTCACTTTATAGAAGCTTGTAATTATGAAGAAAACACCTAGAAATGTGCAAGGGCTCTTTTTTTTTTTTTTTTAAAGAAACATGCATTATACACACACACACACACAATTTCTAGCAAACTTTTTCATTCTACCAGAGAGGAAGAATGAAACTTGTAAAGCCAAGAAAGGAAACTTGTAAAGCCGAGAAAATTCATTAGCTCTGTATCAAAAGATTGTGAACCTGAGCAGTCTTGACTTCTCATTTGGTTTGGCTAATTGAAGGAGGGCGGGGAAGTACTCATCTCATCCAAAACATTTGCTTTTGGGCTCAAGTTATTTGATTCTAACTTTTTGCCTCACACGTTTACAAGGAAAAAAAAGAATTTTAAAAATATGACTTCTGTAAAGACTGTGTTTTTCAAGTGCCTTCACATCATTTTGAACTGTGTAAAGATATTCAAGTCAGGGGCACCTGGGTGGCTCAGTGGGTTAAGCCTCTGCCTTCGGCTCAGGTCATGATTTCAGGGCCCTGAGATCGAGCCCTGCATTGGGCTCTCTGCTCAGCAGGGAGCCTGCTTCCTCCTCTTTCTCTGCCTGCCTCTCTGCCTACTTGAGATCTATCTGTCAAATAAATAAAATATTTTTTTAAAAAAAGATACTCATGTCAAATGGTGAGGCAGTTACTCAGAAAATTCAGCATAAAATTACAATATAGTCCAGCAATTTCACTTATGGATATATATCCAAAAGGGAAAGCAGGTACTCAAACATTTGTATGCTTGTATTCTTAGCAGCATCATTCACAGTAGCCAAAAGGCGAAAGCCGTCCAGCAACCCAAGGGTCAGTGACAGATGTATGCACACACAAAATATGTTATATACATACAATGGACTATTATTCAACCTTAAAAAGGAAAGAAACTCTGACACATGCTGCAAAATGGATGAATCTTGAAGACATGATACTAGGTGAAATAAGCAAAAATAGAAAAGGACAGATAGTACATGATTCTAGTTATATGCAATATATGCAGTAGTCAGATTCATACGGACAGGAAGTAGAATGGTTGTTGTCACAAGTTGGGGGTGGAAGGTATGGGGAGTTTTTCATTAATGGGCATAGAGATTCAGTTTGGGATATAAAAGTTCTGGAGATGGATGGTGATGATAGTTGCACAACAATGTGAATGTACTTAATGTCACTTTAACATGGTAAAAAATGAAAAAAAATGGTGGGGGGGCCCTGGCTGGCTCAGTTGGTAGAGCATGTGACTCCTCATCTCAGGGACATGAGTTCAAGCCCCATGTTGGGTGTGAGATTACTTAAAATAAAAAATAAGTAAACTGGTTAAAATGGAAAATAAATAGTTAAAATTGTAAATTTTATGTCTAGTCTACCACAATAAAAAGTCATATTCATGTCAGCTGCAGTTCATAAGGAGGATGATTGCTGGGATTTATATAGAACACAGATCAAATTTGTCAAAAATACTGTCATCACGGACAGGTCTTTTAAAAGATACTCATTTTCTCAGTCTAGTTTTTTTGTTTGTTTGTTTTTAAAGATTTTATTTATATATTTGACAGAAATCACAAGTAGGCAGAGAGAGGGAGAAGCAGGCTCCCTGCTGAGCAGAGAGCCCGATGCGGGGCTCGATCCCAGGACCCTGAGATCACGACCTGAGCCGAAGGCAGAGGCTTAACCCTCTGAGCCACCCAGGCACCCCTCTCAGTCTAGTTTTTTAACAATCCAAATAAAATGTGCTATTGTGGTAATCACATTTGTTGCAGTGTATAAACTCAATTTCCTTATGCCATCAGGAAGACCAAGACGATCTGGGCCTGTGGGAGGAGAAATTCGGAAAATTTGTGGATATCAAAGTTAATGGTAAAGTTGAAATTGTAGTATTAAAACAGATCTTGCCAAAAATGGCTAAATATTGCTACCTAAAGTCCCTGAGCCTTGGCCCAAACAAGTGATTTCTGTAAGGGGAACAGAAATCTCAGATTTGGGTCCTTTATTCTTCAGTAATGCACTGCAACAGAGAAAGAGTGCATGTGTACCTTTTGTGGGGAATGTAAGAGAAGTATAGGCCTCATGGAGTTGATGATCTCATGTTAGGGGCCTAGGTCAGCACACTGCTAGTACTACTCAGTATATCAGACAGCCACAAATTTCACATTCTATTTTTATGAGAGTCAAGTGATGAGAAATGAAGTTCTAGAGCTCATTAGCTCCAATATTGCAAGCCATTGGTTCTCAACCTTCTCCAGGCCTCCCCATCATTCACATGTTTATCACATGCCCATCTGTGACATTTCTCACTAGATTTAGTGATAGTGGGGGTGGGGGTGGAGTTTGTCTCTTAGGAAATACAGGTCAAACACTTGGGGCTTATCGAGTTGGAAAAAATACTCTCCTCCTCCCTCCTACCAGTAGGATAACAGATCTTCCCTAACAACTTGAGAATTTCTGTTCTAGCATCTGGATCTATAGCCTAGGATAATGATTAGGACTGACAACATGTCCAAAATTTATAAGTAGGGGGGCCATCGGGCTTTCCTTTCTGTAACATCATAATCTCTTTTACCTTCTCAATAGCACCCCTTTTCCATAAATTCCTTTAAATAAAGACCATTTCACATCCACTACTTTTCCCTAAGAGTGAATTTAAGTCTCTTATTTCTCCTAGTTACTTGCATTTTTCCCCATATCTCTAAAATAATTGTTAAATAAAGGACTTTGTCTCTGGTTTAAAAAAAAATTTACCTATCTACAATCACAGGGAGGAGCCAGAAAAGATCTTTCTGGTACTTTTTACATTACTGTCCCTGTATGTAATAAGAATAAACGATCATAAGAAGACAACCAGTCTTTTATCTAGTGAAGATTAAAATTGCTCAATATCCTTTGTTTCCTAATGTAAAGAAGCATGCAATACATTTTAGGAAACTTTAGATTAGAAAAAAATCTAAAACTTCATAGCCGTATTTTACAGATAGAAAGGAGATTTACTATAAATGAGGACATGAAGAGCTTCAGCACATAGCTAAAGAAACACTACTAAGTCACCAGAACTTTGCCTTGTGCATGTTTGCATCCCCACAGTACCTGAATGTAACATCTTACAGAAAGGGCACACAAGCTTTGCGCAGTGGCAGTATCGTAGCCAATGAGGTTTATCCGAGGCACGATTATTGCTAATTGAGAAAGAGCACACACGTGATTTGCTAACTGATCTGGCCAAGTTCAGGTCTCTCGATCCCTAGTCACAGGTAAATGAGTCTCCTTAATTGATTGTCCCACAGAGAAGAAAAACTCAGTATTCTGGTCCCTATAGGTCCTGCCTCCATTGGTTTGGATTTCTCCTTGCATGGATTTGAGCATCTCTACGGGATCCCGCAACATGCAGACTCACACCAACTTAAAAATACTAGGTAAAGTGAAAAATTCTTAGAGGATGCTCTGGTTTCTAGACTGGAAAACTTTGAAGGGAAAACATTTGAGTTGTCTGAGCCTGGGCCATTATGTGCCTAGCCTTTTCCTCCTTGATACTGCTTGTAGATTTTTAAGAGCAGTGGTTCTTAATTTTTATCTTAATTTTTTCGGCAAAAAATTGAACATTTTAAAAACTGTAATGCTGAACCTAAAATATACAAAGGAAATAAAAATACGGAACAATTGTGGTTAAAATAGGGGAGATAGCCTCATCACACCACTTCCCCAGGTTTTGCTTTCACTCCTCAAGGCCTCTCTGTGGAACCTGAGAGAATATCCTGTGAAAATCACTGACCTAGAAAAAGTCTCCTACCAAAAAAGGACAGTGAGCCAGAGAATGGAAAAGTGTTGCATCTCATGTAACCTTTGATTCCTTCAGGGAGATCATTTCAAACTAACACTATTGACAAGTAAATGCCAGAGGTATCAGACTGAGAGGAAGCCAAACCAAAAAGAAGAGTCTGATTAAGTTTGCTGGATTGAGATGCTGTTTGCACAACTGGTCAACAGGTGGGCATAGTCACAAGCGAATCAGAAACTGTGTTGCTCACACACCAAGCCAAGCTTTGGCCTCCCCACCCCAGTTCAGTTCCCCATCTTTCCCTACTCAGCACTGTGGAAGTATGTTAAGAGACTGTCATTTTGTGCTGGCATTGGAGAAATACAAAATTTGCCAATTATATCTGCTCTGTTCTTGCTATTGTGGAGAAGTCACAGGAAACAGTCCTCACCTTGTGAGAGATATTCGAAAGAGATATCTAAGATATGAGGCTGTGCATGCCAATTGTCACAGGAGGGGAGACTAAAGGAATCAAAGGAGGGAATCATATCAACCATGTTTGGGTTAGGGAAGTGTTAAGAGTTGAGCCTTGAAAGATACATAGGACTCGAGTGTTTGCAGGGGAGATTGGAGCTATGCTATTCATTGATAATATATTTGTGATTATAACTACTGAGAGTCCATCTTTGTGTGTTTCAGTGATGGTGATGCTTACCGTCTTTATAACCTGGACGTCTATGGATATAAAATACATGACAAAATGGGTATTTATGGTTCAGTGCCTTATCTCCTGGCCCACAAACTAGGCAGAACTCTAGGCATTTTTTGGCTCAATGCCTCCGAAACTCTAGTGGAGATCAATACGGAGCCTGCAGTAAAGGTGAGCTTATGGATCGTGGTTGTATGCCATGCTCATGTAGGAAACAAAACCAGTATAGTTCTAGCTCTGGACTTTGTAGTGACAATTTTCTGCCACCAAAGCCTTTGCAGTATAATCAATGAAAGTTAATAATATGTACCTGTTACTGACCTATGGATGATACTTACATATTACAATATGAGGGAAATTCCTTAGAACTTCATTCCATTCTTTTTCTAGTACACGGTAACCCAGATGGGCCCTGTTGCAGCTAAGCAAAAGGTCAGATGTCGAACTGATGTGCACTGGATGTCAGAGAGTGGAATCATTGATGTCTTTCTGCTGACAGGACCTACGCCTTCTGACGTCTTCAAGCAGTACTCATACCTTACAGGTACTTGCATGTGGAAGCGCTAGCCTCTTATCCCATTATAATTCCTCTCTCATATGTATCATCACTGTAAGTTAATATTTGTTGCACCCATATAGAATGTATACACAATTTACCCAGGCTTTTCAAGAAGCAAACGTTTCTCCTTCCACCTTCATCCCATTCAGCTTGGTAAAATATCCTGGAGCTAGAGTGCTCTACTCTCTGATCCATAATACTCTCCATTTGCTTTCCTCAGACCCTTTAAGTTGTGGGCTTTCTCTGCCTTCATCTCAGACAATCAGTGTCCCAACCTGAACTTTTCTATGTTCTCTTCTCCATTAAAACATACCACTGGCTTTAGCACTAAAGCATTTTATCTTTAAAAGATGTAAAGATCATCTCTGTTGATGCAGAAAAAAGCATTTGACAAAATCCAACACTGTTTCATGATCAGAACTCTCAGAAGGCTAGGAATAGAAGGAAGCTTCCTCAATATGATAAAAGGTATTTATGAGAAATCCACAGTTAACATCCTATTCAGGGGTGAAAGACTGCAAGCTTTCCCCTAAGATCAGAAACAAGACAAGGCTGCCCACTTTCACCACTCCTACTGAATATTGTACTAGAAATTCCAGCCAGCGAAGTTAGGCAAGAAAAAGAAATAAAAGGCATCCAAATTGAAAACGAAGAAGTAAAATTATTTCTTTTCACAGATGATGTGATCCAAGATATTAGAAAATCCCAAAGAATCCACAAAGAACTACCAGAACTAATAAAGAAATTCACCAAAGTTGCAGGGTCTGTAATCAACACACAAAATCAGTTGTGTTTCTGTAGACCAGCAATGAACAATCTAAAAAAGAATTGAGAAAACAATTCCCTTTATAACATCCAAAAGAATAAACTACCTAAGGATATCTCTAACCAAGTAGGTGGTTAAAACTATGAAACATTGCTGAAAGAAATTTAAAAGGCCTAAATAAATGGTTAAAATGGCCAATTTTATGTACTATATATTTTTGCCACTTTTTAAAAAATGGTAGTGTAATATATCCCCCCAAATTGAACTGTATACTTTAATTGGTTGAATTTTATGATATGTGAGTTATATCTCAATAAAGCTGTTACAAATAAAAGTAATGCAGCATTGCTACTGCTGCATTCTGTTAAAAGTCCCTCGATCCAGCCCATGTTGAGGAGGAAGAATTTGATTCCAACTTTGATGGAAGAAATGACCAAAAATTTATAGATATGGAAAGACACTCATATGGAAAAAAGTACTGTAAAGGCCCACCTACAGGCCCCTTTCAACACTATTCTAAGCCTAGTTTATAGGAAAATGCTTCAGAAACAGTGGATATACCACCATGTCCAAGGAAAGCCAAGTTTTAAGTTTATAGATTATCTGTTGATGAGGATTTAACTCAATCAGATCGCTCTTTCTTCTTTCCCAATATCATTACAGTTACATCTTTATTTTTGCTTAACTCAATATTTAGTGCTTATACTTTTCAAATAATCAAGAGTGTCATATTGTATTCATTTCACTTTCCTCCCCAGAGACTTCCATCCCAGATCTTTCTGTCCTGCCCCCATTGGGGTTCTCTCTGGGCTCCCTGCACAGCTGTCATCCTGGGAGTTTCCTAAGAAAGTGTGCATTAGAGGTACACTTTTTGCATCTTTGCAGGTACAAAAACATCTCTTTTTCTCCCATCCAAGTACTAACCAGGCCCGACCCTGCTTAGCTTCCGAGATCAGACGAGATCGGGCGCGTTCAGGGTGGTATGGCCGTAGACTACATCTCTTTTTCTACCTTCACCCTTGATTGATCATTTGGCTAGCTAGATTGAAAATTATTTCTCTCAGAATTTGAAGGCATTTCTCTTTTACCTTCTATCTTCTTGCTCGAAAATCACTCTGAATTGTTTGTTTATGATAGGTCTTTTCTCTCTGAAATATGTTCTGAAATTTCTGATATTCTGAAATTCTGAAATTTGACAATAAAATGCCTATATATAGATCTTTTTAAATAATTATGGTGTTGGGTATTAGATGTGGATTCTGTCAGTCTTGAGAAATGTGTTCCTCAATTTTGGAAAGCAATCATTATTCTTTTGACAATTTCTTCCCTTATCTCTTTCAACTGTACAGATTTTATAATCTCCCTTTTTTTCTGAACAATTTTCTCAATTTTATCTTCTAGACCTTCCATTTATGTTATATGTCTATAATTTCTTCATACTTTTTCTTATCCTCTGACTATTCCTTGTTCCCAGTATCTTATACTAGTCTTATTTCATGGGTGCCGTATCTTTTTTTTTTATCTCCCCGAAGGTACTGATGATAACTTTTTCATTGTTGTTTTTTTTTTAAGATTTTATTTTTTTGACAGATAGAGATCACAAGTAGGCAGAGAGGCAGGCAAAGAGAGAGAGAGGAGGAAGCAGGCTCCCTGCTGAGCAGAGATCCCGATGCAGGGCTCAATCCCAGGACCCTGAGATCATGACCTGAGACGAAGGCAGAGGCTTTAACCCACTGAGCCACCCAGGCGCCCCTGATGATAACGTTTTGATATTTATTTTGTTTTCTTGTATTGTCTTTGTTTTCTCAGAGGTCTTTTTATTGTATTTCTATATGTGGGGCCTTCTAATTTTCAAGGATTTGAATAAGGTTCTGCCTAGAAGTACTCTGGTACTAGGGTTGGAAATTGGGGTGGGTGTCGGGAATGGTCTCCCATCTGCTAGTGTGCTGGGAGCAGGGTGATCTCTTCTCATCAGTATCCACCTCACAAGCACTCTGGTGAGAGCTTCCCTCACTTTGCTCAGTGGTTACCTTTCCTCCCCTGCCTTCCACCTTCTAAAATTTTGTTGAAATTACTCCTCTCTCATTCTCTTTGTTCTTGTAGCTTTATTCTTTTTTTCTTTCTTTTACTCGGATTTTATTGGGAATTTAGGAGGGAAAGGAGATAAATGCAAGTGGTTGACCAGAAGTCCTCCATATTATCAGTAAATGTTTTTATAATAATTTGAGTGTTTCTTGCCTTTAGTCTCTTTCCCTTTAAGTCAGTCTCAATACTGCTCCCTCACTAATTTTTCTAAAATGTAGGCCTGCTAAGGTTACATATTACCAAACTTTTTGATAATTTCCCATAAGAGATTTAGAATTCCTAGGGGCGCCTGGGTGGCTCAGTGGGTTAAGCCGCTACCTTCGGCTCAGGTCATGATCCCAGGTCCTGGGTTCGGGCCCCGCATCGGGCTTTCTGCTCAGCAGGGAGCCTGCTTCCTCCTCTCTCTCTGCCTGCCTCTCTGCCTACTTGTGATTTCTCTCTGTCAAATAAATAAATAAAATCTTTAAAAAAAAAAGAGAGAGAGAGAGATTTAGAATTCCTAGAGTGAACTACCAAGCCCCTTACAAATTGACTCTCTCCAGTTTCATCTTCTACTGGTCTCTCTCACAGTGTAACCACCCTAGAAGCTTATCATGTACTTCTCTGCCTCTGTGTCTGTGTCTTTTCTATTCCCTGTGCCTAAGTGTTCTATCTGTTGTCTCTGGTAGATTCCTCCTATTTGACCTTCAAGGCCCAACCAAGTGTTACTACCTCTATGAAGTATTTTAAGACTCCACACTTTACTGCAGGCTCTGTATTCCCATAACACTAGGCTGCTACCTTTAACACAGCAGTTACACCTCAGAGTGGAGCAGTTAATATACATGTCTGCCTCACCAACCAAATTGTCACTTTCTTGAGTGTAAGGATTGTGTTTTATTCTCCTTGATATGCTGGGTACCAAACTCAGTGCTTAGACTCTATAGACATTCAGGAAATGTTTATCAAATATGTAATAATCACTGTAGTGGTAGCCAGCTCAGTTGTCATCTTCCCCTTTCAGGCACACAAGCCATGCCCCCTCTCTTCTCCTTGGGGTACCACCAGTGCCGCTGGAACTACGAGGATGAGCAGGATGTAAAGGCGGTGGATGCAGGATTTGATGAACATGACATTCCTTATGATGTCATGTGGCTGGACATAGAACATACCGAGGGCAAAAGGTACTTCACTTGGGACAAGAAAAGATTCCCAAACCCCAAAGGGATGCAAGAGCTGCTCAGAAGCAAAAACCGTAAGGTAAAATAAGCCAACCCTTGGAAACCTCTTAATTACAAAGCACTTGTTTAATTTTTAAAACTTGCCTTGGGGTGCCTGGGTGGCTCAGTCGGTTAAAGCCTCTGCCTTTGGCTCAGGTCATGATCTCAGGGTCCTGGGATTGAGACCCACATCGGGCTCTCTGCTCAGCGGGGAGCCTGCTTCCCCCTCGATCTGCCTGCCTCTCTGCTTGCTTGTGATCTGTCAAATAAATAAATAAAATCTTTAAAAAAAAAAAAAAAAACTTGCTCTGGCACAATAGTGGAGTAGAGCCACCAGATAAAAAATGGCCATGAAAATAGTTCCTTATAATATAATTGCAACTGTGATAACAGGAAAGCAGTGATGGAAAGATGGCCTCACCATCATCCCTGCCGTAGCTGTCTAGGGCCCCACAGGATAACAGGGTCTAGCCTTCAGTCCCGTTTGTTGTGGCCACCTGTAGGGATATGATGGATACCCCAAAAGCAAAATGTGGTTCTGATGTCAGCATCAATCTCAAGATTGAGGACATCACGTCAACACCACAGGGTCTGGAAAGGTTAAGTAGTCACATAGTGAGGCATTCTGGAGAGTAGGGCTGACTCCCAGGCTGGTCTGAAGATGGCTTGAGAGATCTGGGAATGGAAACAGCTAGCTTTTACAGTGGTTAGAGGGTTGGACTGGGGTGGGGATTCCTATGTGTGCCCAGGGCTGGTGTGGTTTGAACTTCCCACTGGCACCCAAGGAGGAAGCATTAGGGCTTTCTTTGTCTGATGTGGGCAGAATGTGAGGGGGGATGGAAGGGCTTGAAAGCTCTTAACAGTCAATCAGAAATGGAGTCAGATTCTTCATTCCCATTCTCCTAATTTCCCAATTAATAAGTAGCTACCATTTGGCAAGTACTTACTATGGGCCAGAGAGTTTGAGAGAATACATTATTCTATCCAGTCATCCCAAGATTAAAAGGTAGATCTTGTTAGCCCATTTTTCAGATGAAGAAGCTAAGGCTAAGAATAGTTTTGTATTTTGCACAAAAGCATGTAAGTAGTAGAGCAAGAATCTGAACTCTGATCTGCCTGACTCCAGAACCCATGTTCTTACAAGCAACTATTTATTGAAACCATCAGATGTTCAAAATGCTATTCTAAAGATGAAGGGAATGCAAAGATGAGCTCCTTGGGGTCTTACAGTGAGTAGGGGAGAGGTGGGTGTATAGCAACCACAATATTGGGCAATAATATAACAGCCAAAGAAAGGTCAGGGTCAGGAGTAGCCTAGGAGAAAGAAGATTGCATCCAGCTGGACTCACGCTGAGCGTGTGCATTTTAGATGAGCCCTGAAGGATGAGTCTCTAGCTGAGAAGTGGGGAGGGGGAGGAGACAGTGCAGCTAGAGGCTGAAGCAGCCAGTGTTGTTTAAAAGACATGCACAGATTGGTTTGGCAAGAAAAGGCATGTGCAAGGTTTGAGTAGTGGGGAATCTGAACTTACTATCGGCTGCTTTGTATACATTTGGGAGACATTAAAAGTTTTTGAATAAGGGGTTAGTATAGAGAATATATGAAGAACACCTACAACTCAACAACAAAAAGCAAACAACCCCATTAAAAATTGGGAAAACGACTTGATAGACATTTCTTCAAAGAAGATATACAAATAGTCAACAAGCACATGAAAAGATGCTCAACATCAGTAATCTTTAGGGAGATGCAAATCAAAGCCACAATGAGATAACATTTCATACCATTAGGATGGCTACTATGAAAAACCAGAAAATACTAAGTGAGGAGGGGAGGTAAAGAAACTGGAACACTAACCATGGGAATGTAAAATGGTGCAGCCACTACAGAAAACTACAGAAAATGGTGCAGCCACTACAGAAAATGTATGGTGGTTCCTTAAAAAATTAAAAATAAAATTACCATATGATCCAGGAATTCCACTTATGGGAATATACTCAAAGAAACTGAAAGCAAGTACTTCAGCAGATGTGCTCATGCAGATAAGTCCATGTTCATATCCACATTATTCACAATTACTAAAAGGTAGAAGCAGACCAAGTGTCCATCAGCAGACAATTGGGTAAACAAAATGTGGTACATACATATATACAATGGAGCATTATTTAGCCTTGAAAAGAAAGGAAATTCTGATATATACTACAACATGGATGAACCTTAAGGACATTATGCTAAGTGAAATAAAGTACTCACAAAAAGATGAATACTATATAATTTTCACTAATCTGTAATACCTACAGTAGTTAAAATCATAGAGACAGAAAGAATGGTGGCTGGGTAGAGGAGGGAATGAGGAGTTATTTTTAATGGGTATAGGGTTTCAGTTTTACAAGATGGAAAGAGTTCTGGGCATTGTACAATACCATGAATATACTTAACTCTACTTATCTGTATACATAAAATTGGTTCAGATGGTATATTTTATGTTATGTATATTTTACCACAATTAAAAGTTTTTTAAGGGTTTGAGCAATGGAGAATTAAACTGCAGTGTGTTGAAGGGCATCTTGGTTCTTTCCACAGTTTGGCGACTGTGGCCATTGCTGCTATAAACATTGGGGTACAGATGGCCCTTCTTTTCACTACATCTATATCTTTAGGGTAAATACCCAGTATAAGGAAGATGTGGTCCATATACACTATGGAGTATTATGCCTCCATCAGAAAGGATGAATACCCAACTTTCGTAGCAACATGAACGGGACTGGAAGAGATTATGCTGAGTGAAATAAGTCAAGCAGAGAGAGTCAATTATTATATGGTTTCACTTATTTGTGGAGCATAACAAATAGCATGGAGGACAAGGGGAGTTAGAGAGGAGAAGGGAGTTGAGGGAAATTGGAAGGGGAGGTGAACCATGAGAAACTATGGACTCTGAAAAACAATCTGAGGGTTTTGAAGGGGTGGGGGGTGGGAGGTTGGGGGAACCAGGTGGTGGGTATTGGAGACGGCACGGACTGCATGGAGCACTGGGTGTGGTGCAAAAACAATGAATACTGTTATGCTGAAAATAAATTTAAAAAATTTTTTAAAAAAAGAAAAAATATATAAAATAAAAAACTTCAGTGTGTAGAATAAATGTGAATAGACTTGAGGAAGGATGATGAGAATGTTGTTCTAACCAAATAAAGAGTTTTGAGGCCCTAGACTCAGAAGTGAGGGCATTAGAAAGGTATAGCGATAATAAAGACACAGAGCTGTGATCACAGCTCTTCTCAAACCTCCTTCCTAAATAAGTCTGTACCATTGGGTTTTGGGTTGTTTTTGTTTTCTTTTCTTTAATGTTTGCTTTTGTCAGTGTTAGCCTCTAGATGTTTAGGGAGCAGGGATGACTCCTTTAGGTATAGCACCCAGTACCTCAGACAGAAGCTTAGTAACTGCTATGTTGAGAACATGTATTGGCTGGGCAGCAATAATTATAAAAGAACACTGGCCTGGTTTTGATACCAGTTCAGTTTCCATAAGCATGAAAAGTGATAGGGTTTTACTGATGTCTTAAAATATTTCAATCCCAGTAATTATTTGAATAAAGTTTGAACCCCAAAACTATGATGAAAGCCTGAAACTTATAACTCATATGAAACTGATGAGCTTTTCAAACCTCTATGTCTGGACAGCTTGTGGTCATCAGTGACCCCCACATCAAGATTGATCCTGACTACTCAGTGTATGTTAAGGCCAAAGAACAGGGCTTCTTTGTGAAGAATCATGAAGGAGGAGACTTTGAAGGGGTTTGCTGGCCTGGTAAGATAGCACTTTATGCACTTTTTAATTTCACTTCTTTAGTCCCAATTAATGAAGGTTGCATGACCATCACCCTCATTTCTTAAAGATGTCCCTTGCCACAGTGTAAGGACCATTAAGAAAGAGAGGGTATTACCTTCTTCTCTCTCTGCCCTAACATCTGGTACAGTGTGCTTTGTATACATTTATCAGTAAATGAATAAAAAAATAAGCACTCTATTTCTCTAACCAAACAAAAATAAAAAGCCAAGGAATAAGAAACGGAGAGGAGAAGAAAATAAAAAGAGTTCTCACAGTCTCTCCCTGTGAATTTTCTGAGCCTTGTTAGCCCACAGTTGTGACTTTCCAGGTTTTCATGAGGGACCTCAGAGGCTTCCGGCAACTCTGGATTCTTTGTTTCAGAAATTATTAGTTTCAAGCCTTGGTAGTAACCTGAGGACAAAGAGGAATCCCCACTCCGTCATATCCTGGCACTCAGTCACAAATTCATGTGCTGCAGAGACACCCCATGCATTCCTTTCCCCTTACACCACCTCATGAACACTTCGTTCTCTTAAGGACAGAAGGGTCACTCTAGGATATTTGCCATGCTTACTTGGGCTGTCTTGGGCCATCTGTGAGGGACAAGCTCCATATGGATGCTTGTTCGTTGGCCTTCCCCTGGGCCTCTCAGATTGGGAGGTCTAGTGACTATCACTGGAGTCCAGCATGGCCTGCCTTCGCTTCTTGCCAGATGGTGCCTCTGCATCATCTGTCTTATGTCTGAGATGCCCCATGATCAGCCAACTTTCACATCTTTACCACACATCCTAGCATGAGCACCACTGTTTCTCACAGTCTACTCTTCTGCCTCTACAGGTCTCTCCTCTTACCTGGATTTCACCAATCCCAAAGTCAGAGAGTGGTATTCAGGTCTTTTCACTTTCTCTGCTTATCAGGTTTGTTTTTGTTCTTTTGCTCTTTCCTAGTTACTTGGAAGGATGAAAGAAGAAAAAACATGATTGAATAGAACTACTCTACTTTAGGGCGCCTGGGTGGCTCAGCGGGTTAAGGCCTCTGCCTTCGGCTCAGGTCATGATCCCAGGGTTCTGGGATCGAGCCCCGCATCGGGCTCTCTGCTCAGCAGGGAGCCTGCTTCCTCCTCTCTCTCTGCCTGCCTCTCTGCCTACTTGTGATCTCCGTCTGTCAAATAAGTAAAAAATCTTTAAAAAAAAAAAAAAAGAACTACTCTATTGAGTAGCTCTTGATAAATAATACTTGGATGAAAACACAAGGATGGCACCCACATTATAGACTTTAATGGCCAGGAAAGGTGGCATATTAATTACCAAATGCACAAAAGCTGTGACTTTTACCTCCATTATAATAGACTCTGTGACATATCAAAGTACTTAATAAGACATTTGTATTTTCAAATTAATACATAAATTTTACATAAAATAATATTCTATAGCTTATTTAAAGATGATGATAGGGTATTTATGAGAATATCTTGCAAAGTGTAATGTGACATTAAAGGTAAGGTTTAGGGGTGCCTGGGTGGCTCAGTCAGTTAAGCATCTGACTTTGGCTCGGGTCATAATTACAGAGTCTTGGGATCAAGCCCCACATCAGGCTCCTGGCTCAGTGGAGAGCCTGCTTCCCCCTCTCCCTCTACCTCTGCCCCTCTACCTGCTTTTGCTCTCTCTCTCTCTCTCTCTAATAAAAAAACAAAATCTTTTTTAAAAAGGTGTAATAAAACTTGAAATTAAAAAGGTATAATAATAAATCAATCCTTAAAATATTCTAAGAACCCCAGAGAGGTCACCCCAGAGAGAATGGTTTTCAGCCAATTTTGAAGAGGATAGTGATGCCTCCTATAAATTGAATTATTTGCTATGTGCCAAACTCTGTGCTAAGCAGTTTCTCTACATTTTACCATTTCATCTTCACAAATACTTCTGAAGTTGGAGCTATAATTCTAACCCCACAGATGAGGAAATTGATATATGAACAAGTTTCAAACCCTGCTCAGGGGTGCCTGGGTGGCTCAGTGGGTTAAGCCTCTGCCTTAGGCTCAGGTCATGATCTCAGGGTCTTGGGATCAAGCCCCGCATCATGCTCTCTGTTCAGCAGGGATCCTACTTCCCCCTCTCTCTCTGCCTACTTGTGATCTGTCAAATAAATAAAATCTTAAGAAAAAAACAAACAGAACCCTGCTCAGTTAACCCATGTCAGTAAGTGGTGGACCCAAGATTTGAATTCAGTCTGTTTGTCTCTCACATCCGATCTTAACCACTAAACTCTGGTTCTCAGTATCGTGTATTAGGACACAGAAAACAACTTAGAGCAGGGATACCTAACAGGCGAAATCTGGCCATGTTCACTCATTTCTCTACTGTCTGTGGCTGTTTTCACACTATATCAGAGTTGAGTTATTGAAAAAGAGGCCTATAGTCAGCAGAGTAGAAAAAGTTATCCGGCCTTTCCCAGAAAACATTTGCCAACCCCTGACTTGGAGAGTGCTACAGAAAGGGAGTTAAAGTAGTTAAATATTTAGAAAGCATATAGCCTTGTTCATGTGTATAAGCCTGACGATTCACAGACCTGTACCCCTGGGGCAAATAATACAGTGTATGTTAGTAAAAACAATTAATAAAAAAAGTATACATGTTTAGAAATAGTTGAATATAAAGAGTCAAAAGAATATACATGAGTCTCCCCTAGGCATTTGAACAACTGGCATGTGTGTGAGAAAGCCCATGAACTCTGTGGCATCCCAGAAGGCAAGCCAGGCCCACTAAGAGGGTGTTACAAGGGCAGGACTTTTAGAAAGTAATGGAATGAGCTTCCTGAGGGACTCCCTGTCCTTGTTGCTACTGAGTCACATGCTCAGAGCCCAGGGAGTCTATAAAAGGGATTTCAACACCATGTTAACTAGATGACTCAGCAGCCCCTTCCTACTCTAAATTGAAAATTCTGTGTAGAACACAAACTCTAGACCATTTCAAAGTAGGGACACCTGGGTGGCTCAGTCGGTTAAGTGTCTGCCTTTGGCTTAGGTCATGATCCCAGGGTCGAAGGATCAAGTCTCACATCAGGTTCCTTACTCAATAGGGATCCTGCTTTTCCCTCTACCTGCCGCTCCCCCTACTTGTGCGCTTACACTCTCTCTCTCTGGCAAATAAAAATAAAAATCTTTAATTAAAAAACAATCTTTCAAAGTATTAGAAGGAAGGCAGAATCTTATCATGGAAAGCTTTAATTGCCTTTAGTTAAGAGTTGTAGCAGATGATGGATGTTCTAGAATCTAAATGTCATCATTCACAACCTTTCCTGTATGAGGGTTCGCCAGAGTAAGTCTTGGAGTGGGCATGCTGGGCAGTTGTATTTCACAGACAATACCACACAGCATTTTTTCATTCATCGACAAATATTTACCGGGATCCTTCTGTGTTCAGCTACTGTTCTAGGTGTTTGGAATTTATTATGAACAAAATTCCCTGCCCTGTGGATCTTTTATTGTAGCACTGGGACAAAAGAGAGAGCGTAGATAAGAAACACAGTAATAATAAATTAAATGGAGTATACAAGAGGAATAGGGTGGCTTTCATATTAACATCATCAGTATAGGAGTATTGCATTGACCAAAGAAGACATTTATTTCCTAGGGATCTACTGACATCCTCTACATATGGAATGACATGAATGAGCCCTCCGTATTTAGAGGGCCAGAGCTAACCATGCAGAAGAATGCCATTCATCATGGCAATTGGGAGCACAGGGAACTTCACAACATCTATGGTTTTTATCAGGTAAAACATCCATAAAGAAGCCACTTGGACCCATGTGCCCCGCCTTTTGGGTTGAAAGTCATTTGTAATAGCCGTACTATGTTGTTCATTTCTTTTTGTGTGACTTTTCTGATGACTGCAATGGATCTTACCAGGTTGTAGCCAATGCAGGACTTATTTCTTTCTTTGCACCCTTTTCTTTCTCTAATGATCTTGATGAGTTAGGAGATTAATGGTACCATGAAAGATCTTCCTTGACAGGAGTCATTAATAAATAGCATTGGATACCTCAAAACTTCTTTTGAAGTAAAGTAGGCAATGTATAATACATAAACAAAGGCAATTAAAACAAATGTTTTAAAATTTTACAAATGGGGCTTCCTGGGTGGCTCAGTTAAGCATTTGCCTTTGGCTCAGGTTATGATCCCAGGGTCCTGGGATTGAACCCTGAGTCAGGCTCCCAGCTCAGCAGGAAATCTGTTTCTCTCTCTTCCTCTGGCACTCCACGCCACTCGTGCTCTTGCTCTCTCTCTCTAATAAAATCTTTTTTTTTTTTTAAATGAAATTTCACAAATGTCTAAAATGGCAAGTCTCATACCAGGGGAATAAGATTTAGAACATAGAGGGGCACCTGAGTAGCTCAGTCGTTAAGCATCTGCCTTTGGCTCAGGTCATGATCCCAGGATCCTGGGATGGAGCCCCACATTGGGCTCCCTGTTCAGTGGGAAGCCTGCTTCTCCCTCTCCCACTCCCTCTGCTTGTGTTCCCTCTCTTTCTGTGTCTCTCTCGTCAAATAAATAAAATCTTATTTTAAAAGATTTAGAACATAGATGTAGAATTTCTAAAAATAGGGGTTGTTTTTTTTTAAGATTTTATTTGACAGATCACAAGTAGGCAGAGAGGCAGGCAGAGGGTTGGGGGGAAGCAGGCTCCCCGCCGAGCAGAGAGCAGATGCAGGGCTCAATCCCAGGACCCCGAGGTCATGACCTGAGCTGAAGGCAGAGTCTTAACCCACTGAGCCACCCAGGCACCCCTAAAAACGGGTTTTTAAATGTAGAAAGCCTTCATTAACTACTTAGCCTTCCCATTAGAAGGTGGTAGAATTGTCTTCCATTTGCCAATCACATCCAAAACATTAGTCAGTTATTATTTGCCCTAATTGATATCCATTGTTCTTTCTTATTTTCACTGTGACTATGTTCCTGTGGCCCTCCCACCAACTGGTCTATTTTCCAGTGTGAGCTACTGGCTACACATAGCACAGTTCAGATAGTATGTGTTTACTTCTTTAAAAGTCTCTTGCTATAACTGCAAACTACTACAGAGAATTTTCTTATGTAAGCCAGGTCCAGTCATTTAACCTCTCTGAATCTCAGTCTTTTGTTCTCGTTTTTTTTTTTTATCAATGAAAATAGTCAATCTCAGACGTCTATAGATTATATGAGAAAATTTTATAAAATACCTAGTTATAATAAGCATTGAATATGTTAGCATATTATTTACTATTTTTATTTCTATTTTGATCAAAGATAATTTTCCACTCTTAATAGGGGAATTTAGAGTAGTTTCATTACATCATGAAAATTATTTGGTGGATTTATTTTCATATTTCCCATGTTACCTTCCCACCTATTTACTTTTGTATGTCCAGTAGCTTATTAGGGATGTCTGCACAATGCTCTAATCTGATCATCCCTTTGAAATTTTTTCTCCTTTGTCTTTGTAGCAAATGGCTACCGCAGAAGGACTAATACAACGATCTAAGGGAAAGGAGAGACCCTTTGTTCTTACCCGTTCTTTCTTTGCTGGATCACAAAAGTATGGTAAGGAATGGCACATACGATCAGAATTAAACCTAAATTAGCAGCCTTTTTTTTTTTTTAACCATTTGTGGCAATTGGGCACGCCTTTGATTGTAGCAAGTGACATGCCCTGAAGTATGCCTTTTGTCCTGTGAGACACATCTATTTTAATAAAGCTTAGTTACTTATTTCCCATTGAAGAAATGGCCACTTAGTTGCTGGGAGAATGACTTCATAGTATCTCAGTTTGCTGGGATGGTCATCTCTGATTCTGTTCAATTTGTCTAAACCAGGGAAAATACACTTCTTAGACATTCCCTCAACCACCTGTTTCACTTAGCCATGACTTAAAATAGACCTGGCTGTTGCTTCTGGTCTGGGTCATCTATAACTGGATTCATTTTACTAGCTAATGCAGATCTAATTCAACTTAGCCACCTTTCAGCAGGAAGGCTATTTTAAGTCCCCTGTTTAGTTAAGTTAGTTAAGTATTTTAGTTATTAATACTGTTAAATTAATTAAATTAAATTAATATTGTTGTTTAAGTATTTTAAGTCCCCTGCCCATTACCTAAGTAACTGGGAGCTTAGGTCCTAGTTTGAAGAATCCAGCCTTTACTGTATTATGGACATTATTATTTTCCAACCCTGAAAACCAGCCCCTGGGGCACCCTTCAAAAGGCCAAAATACTGTCATCTCAGGCAAAGATTCATGTGCAGAAAGATGCTCACCACATTGGTTCCTGAAGCAAAAAATGAAATAAAATACAAATAAAGGAATATTTATAAAAATATGATATATGCATATGATAGACTATTTTAAGACTATTTAAAATTGTAGCCTCAGGGCACCTGAGTTGCTCAGTGGGTTAAAGCCTCTGCCTTCAGCTTGGGCCACGATCTCAGGGTCCTGGGATCAAGCCACGCATCAGGCTCTCTGCTCAGCCGGGAGCCTGCTTCCCCCACACCCCTGCCTGTGTCTCTGCCTACTTGTAATCTCTGTCAAGTGAATAAATAAAATCTTTTAAATAAAATAAAATAAAATAAAATTGTAGCCTCAATTGCATGAGCAAATGTTTGTGACATCATGATAAGTGGGGGGAAAAAAGCAGAATGCTTAAATGTGTTTGTAGTATATTATCATGATTTTGTTTTAAAAATATAGATAGGAATCTAAATTAGTAAGTTTAGGGGTGCCTGGGTGGCTCAGTGGGTTAAGCCTCTACCTTTGGCTCCGGTCATTATTCTAGGGTCCTGGGATCGAGCCCTGAATCGGGCTCTCTGCTCGGCGGGGAGCCTGCTTCCCCCTCTCTCTCTGCCTGCCTCTCTGCCAACTTGTGATCTCTCTTTGTCAAATAAATAAAATCTTAAAAAAAAAAAATCAGTAAGTTTAGTACCTTGGTGATTATGAGTGATTTTTAAATTTTCTTCTTTTTACCTATCCCTATTTTCCATGTTCTCTACAAGTGTCATTTTTAATCACTAAAAAAAGTCAAGTGTTTTTAATGAAAACACTTTTAAGTGGCAGTTAAAAAAAGATGATAAAAGATATGCATACTAAGTAATCTCTGATCCCTTAAATATTGGCCTACTGCCTAGCCTTCAGTGCTCAGTGTGAAACTCAGCCTGCCCCGAAGTGTGGCAAGTGACCCATTGCAGAGAACACTACTGTGTCAAGTGTTAAAAGCTTAGACTGATAGAGAGCGCTTCTGACTGAACACCATATGAGACATGAAAAGATCTGCATGCTTTTACATGAACTTTCTTTCTTTTTTTTTTTTTTTAAAGATTTTATTTATTTATTTGACAGAGAGAGATCACAAGCAGGCAGAGAGGCAGGTAGAGAGAGAGGAGGAAGCAGGCTCCCTGCTGAGCAGAGAGCCCGATGCAGGGCTCGATCCTAGGACCCTGAGATCATGACCTGAGCCGAAGGCAGCGGCTTAACCCACTGAGCCACCCAGGCGCCCCTGAACTTTCTTTCTTAATGAGAATACCACCGTGTCGACTTCGAAATCATTTTATCTCATTTGAAGTCAAGGCGAAATTATTAGAGTATCTTTAAAAACAAAAAAACAATCACTCGAAAAGATTCTTCTTTGCTGCCCATATAACAGCCAAAAATTTCTGTGGAAGATTAAAACAAAAATAGCTACCAAAGCTATTTTGATAGAAGATAGACAAAAATGCTTCAGGACTAATCTAGATTTAGTAAAACAAGACTTTTTTTTTCTTTTGTGGATCTCTTTAATGGTATATAATCTATCTTCACAAATTCTTTTCTATTATACAGAATCAAGAGCAGTGGCTTTAGAGTCAGACTGCCTGAGCTTAGTCCTGCCTCTACCACATAGTAACTATGTTACTGGGGGTATAATAGAACCACCCCTATTTGCCATATTTATGTCATCTGTAAAATGAAGTTAAATAGTGCTTACCCGGTAGGGTTGTGATGATTCAAGTGGGCTACTACAGGCAAGGTAGACTCACCTGGCTCAGTAAGGGCTTGTAAGTGTTAACTATCTTTTTTGCTACTATGATGTCTCCTTTATGTAGTCTGTACCACTCCTCTTAAATTATAGAGGGGTTTGTTTGTTTGTTTGTTTGTTTGTTTGTTTTTGAGAGGGGGTAGAGGAATAGACATATAAATCAGTGGGACAGAATAAAGAATCCAGAAAGAGTCCAACACAGATATGATCAATTAATTAGGAACAGAGTTGCCAAGGCAATTCAGAGGAGAAAGGAGTTTTTCAATAAACAGTGTCAGAACACTGAATAAGGAGTTGGGGGGAGGAAGGAGAGGGAAAAAATCTCGACCCTTACCTCTCAGTACCCAAAAAGTAATTCGAAATGGAATATAGACCTAAACTATAAAAGCTAAAACAAAAAACTTCTAAAAGGAAACACAAAAAAATCTTTGTGATTTTGAGATAGAAAAGATTTCTCGGATAGAACACAAAAAGCATGAACCATAAAAGGAAAAGAAGTGCTAATCTGTATTTCCATCAAACTTAAAAACCTCTACCCTTTCAAAGATATTTAAAAAATGAAAGTCAAGCCACAGATTAGAGAAAATATCTGCAATATACATATATATCTGTCAAAGAACTTGTATCTAAAATATATAAAGAACTTTTACAGTTAAAGACATCTACTTTTGGGGCGCCTGGGTGGCTTAGTGGGTTAAGCCGCTGCCTTCGGCTCAGGTCATGATCTCAGGGTCCTGGGATCGAGTCCTGCATCGGGCTCTCTGCTCAGCAGGGAGCCTGCTTCTCTCTCTCTCTCTCTCTCTCTGCCTGCCTCTCTGTCTACTTGTGATCTCTGTCAAATAAATAAATAAAATATTAAAAAATAAATAATCTACTTTCAAAAATAAGGAAAAGATTTGAATAGACACTTTACAAAAGAAGACACATGAATGATCAATAAATACATGAAATGATGCTCAACCTTATTAGTCTGTAGGGAAATACAAATTGAAACCACAGGGAGACATCACTACACATCCATTACAATAGCTAGAATTAAAAAGACTGATACTACCAACTGTTGCCAAGAATGTAGAGTGACTGAAATGGTCATGTACTGATACTGCAAAAGCAGTATAGCCATGTGCCAAACACTTTGGAGTTTTCTTTAAAAAAAAAAAAAAGATTTTATTTATTAGAGAGAGAGCACAAGCAGGGTGGGGGGCAGGGTGCTGTGGGGAGATGGGGAGAGAGAATCTTAAGCAGACTCTACACTGAGCACAGAGTCTGATGTGGGGCTTGATCTCATCACCCTGAATTCACCATCTGAGCTGAAACCAACCGACTGTGCCACCCAGGCACCCCCCGTTTGGAGGGTTTTATTTATTTATTTGACAGATCACAAATAGGCAGAGAGGCAGTCAGAGCGGGGCAGGGGTGGGAGGTGGGAAGCAGGCTCCCCGCCCAGCAGAGAGCCCAATGCAGGGCTTGATCCCAGGACCCTGGGATCATGACCTGAACCGAAGGCAGAGGCTTTAACCCACTGAGCCACCCAGGTGCCGCTGGAGTTTTTTAAGTGTTCAACATACACTGAACATAGACCCACCAATTCCCCTCCCAACTAGTTACCCAAGAGAAATCAAAAACGTACGTCATGCAAAGACACAAATGTTTATAGCAGCTTCTTCATAATAGCCAAAACTTGGGAAGAATTCAGATGTCCCTCAGTAGGTGATTGGATAAACAACTTGTGGTAGATCCATATATGGAATACTATTAATCAAATAAAAAGAAATAAGCTACACCATCATGCTGAGTGAAAAAAACTAGAACACAAAATAGTATGTTTTATGTTACCGTTTATATGAAATTCTGGAAAAGACTTCAAGAACTCAGATCAACAGTTGGGTAAAGTGGAGGATTATTCACTACGAAGAAGCGCATGTAATCTTTTACAATTAAGGAAATGGTTCTGTACTCTGTGGTGACAGTTACAGGTTTCAAAACTCACCAAACTCTTCACTTAAAATAGGTACATTTATTATATGGTAAATTATATTTTAGTAAGGTTGATTTTTTTAAAAAAGATTTTATTTCTTTATTTGACAGAAATCACAAGTAGGCAGAGAGGCTGGCAGAGAGAGAGGAAGGGAAACAGGCTCCCTGCTGAGCAAAGAGCCCAGTGCAGGGCTTGATCCCAGGACCCTGAGATCATGACCTGAGCCAAAGACAGAGGCTTAACCCACTGAGCCACTCAGGCGCTCCCAGTAAAGTTGATTTTTTAAATGTTTCTCCTAAAATCAGGCTGGAGTTATACTTCAGAAAAACAAGTGCCATTTCAGAACATTTTTCACAAAATGTGAAAAGATTTTAAGAACTTCACATTAGAAGATTAATATATTTTCATTGCAGAAACCAGATTTATATATTTTAAGGTCAGAAAGAAATGTTTTCCCTTATATTAACTTGTCTATTTCAAATAAGGAATCTATGAAATTGACTGCATGGGCTGATTTGTGATTTTTTTTTTTTTTTAATACCTTGTTACTGGTGATCCAAGGTGCTGTGTGGACAGGTGACAACACAGCAGAATGGAGCTACCTGAAAATTTCTATCCCGATGTTACTCACCCTCAGCATTACTGGGATCTCTTTTTGCGGAGGTAAGATGATATCTACAGGCTTGAAGTGAGAGAAAATAAAAAGCAAGGGTGTTTTCCGTCAAGGCTGGTCATAAGTGCCTTCTCATTAGCAGTTTCCAGGAGGGATAACTGTGGGAACAAGAAAATGAGGAAAGTGAAAGGACGCTTCCAGTTTGTCTTGTCTGAAATGAGGACATGAAATAAAGTCATCAGAGAGCCCGAGTGCTTCTTTCCCTCTTTTTCTGATTCCTCCTTAGATGCTCTTGAGAACTGAATTTCTTTTCCTGAAACATACCTTTTCTTCTTCAAAGTGAGAAAAATGGAGAGTACAAAGAATTTAGCAAATCAGAAATCAGCCTTACAGAAATG
The DNA here is from genome assembly GCF_902655055.1 of Lutra lutra. Lineage (NCBI taxonomy): Eukaryota > Metazoa > Chordata > Mammalia > Carnivora > Mustelidae > Lutra > Lutra lutra. Next base: position 61,850,138 of record NC_062284.1, read on the forward strand.
CTTTTTACTCAGCAGGTTTAAAATTCTATGACATATTTTAACTTAAAAAAAATATATTCTCTTGGGAAAGATAAATTTAGTTAAAATACGATTCCCTGATGGACTGCCTTCCCTAAATCCTAGTAATTCTCTGCAGATGAGAAATCTCAATATGGAGGGTGCTCAGCATATGAAGTTCCCGTTGCTCCTTGTTTTCTGTAGGAATAGAAGTTAACGTCACTTTTTTTTTTTTTAAGATTTTTTTTTTTTATTTATTTGACAGACACAACGAGAGAGGGGACACAAGCAGGGGGAGTGGGAGAGGGAGAAGCAGGCTTCCTGCCAAGGAGGCAGCCCCATGTGGGTCCTATGGGGGACCCCAATATCACAACCCAAGCTGAAAGCAGCCGCCCAACACCTGAGCCATCCAGGCACCCCTAACATCACTTTTTGATAGATGTTTTTCTTATGGCATTGGTCCACATACAAGGAATATGTATCCTGCTTAAGGACTAAACATGAAATGATACCTAAAATTTCTAATTCTGATTGTTTTTCTTTAGTTCTACAATTTTTATCTTGCTTGAGCTACTGCTTTCAAAAGGAAATCAAGGGGTGCCTGGGTGGCTCAGTTGGTTAAGTGTCTGCCTTGGACTAGGATCCTGGGAATGAGCCCCACCTCCGGCTCTCTGCTCAGCAAGGAGCCCACTTCTCTCTCTCTCTCTCTCTCCCTCTCCCTACCACTCGCCCTGCTTGTGCTCGCTCTCTGTCAAGTAAATAACATCTTAAAAAAAAAAAAAAAATCAATTGCCAAAACCCCCACCACACTACTAAACACAGACGTAATGAATCAGGTCAACATTTTGCAATTTCTGGGTTTGGGAACATACAGAAATGTTGATCTTGTAGTAAAACCTCTGACTTTTTTTTTTTTAAGATTGTATTTATTTATTTGAGAGACAGAGCACAAGCAGGGGGGAAGGGCAGTGGGAGAGAGACAAGCAGGCTCCCCTCTGAGCAGGTAGCCCAGTGTGTAGCTCAGTGAGGGGCTTGATCCCAGGACCCCGGAAGGCAGATGTTTAAGGAACTGAGCCACCCAGGCTCCCCAAACCTCAGACCTTTTGATAAGAGAGGATTCAAAGAGAATATAGTCAGATCCCCCAAACAGGCAAAGTTTTTAAATATGTGCCCCCTAATTTCAGGCCACAGTGTTGTTCTGGGATTTTATAAGTGCACATACAGCACATTTGTCCTGGCAGTCTTCAAGACCTGGGTGCAACGTTTGTTAGAAGCCTGGTTGCCTCACTGGGCCTCTCTGCCTCACTCAGCTTCTCTCTCACTGTCTAATCAGCTGACGTAGGCGGCTTCATTGGGAATCCGGAGGCAGAGCTGCTAGTGCGATGGTACCAGGCTGCAGCCTACCAGCCTTTCTTCCGTGGCCACGCCACCATGAACACCAAGCGGCGGGAACCCTGGCTCTTTGGGGAGGAATACACCCGGCTCATCCGGGAAGCCATCAGGCAGCGCTACACCCTCCTGCCCTATTGGTATTCTCTGTTCTACTGCGCACACGTGACAGCCCAGCCGGTCATGAGGTAAACAGGCTTCACCGGTTGCGGGCTCCAGCAGCCTGCAACACCAGAAAACCCCCTGGCCATTGGGGAATGGAGTAATTACACCGTGATTTCAAGAGAAAAGCCATGTGTTTCATCAAGTACCCTTCAGATTACTGAGCACCAACTGTGAGCAGGGCCAAAGAGTTAAGGTCTAAGAAAAACCACATCCCTTGCTACTTTGTGATTCAAGTGTTAATATTTGAGAGGAGACCGATTTTTCAAAGAAAAAGAAGTGACCGTAACTGAATTTGCTGTTTAATCCACAAGAATCCTCTCATGAAGAATAATTTATTCTCCCAGTCTAGGCTCTATCTTACCTTAGGGTTAAACCATTCCAAGTTTGAGGTGAACATTTTTCCCAGTGTGTAAATTATATTCTGATCCTATTTTAGAGGCAGGATGTGAAAAAGCAATTTTCTAGGTTAGAGAATAATGCAGAGACACACATAATACAATGAGGCTTCCAGATCAGCTGATCCTAAACCTGGCTCAGATGAGAATCACCAGGGGAGCTCTTTAAAACTGTAGATTCCAGGGCCACACCTCCAGATATACTAGGAATCTCCTTGGGTAGGTCTCAGGATCTAGATTTGTTAGACATTTCCCTCGTGATTCTAGACATTGACCAGATTGAGACTACTGCTTCGTTACTTCTATTCAGTAGGAAAGGGATACATTATTACAAAGGCTAGTGAATAAACTAAAAGTAAGTTTCTCTTACTAAAGAATACCCTTTACTCATGAGGTTGAAAAAAATATTAGAACCATTAGGTTGATATCCAGATGCACAGATATTGAAGATTTTATTATCCTTTAAGCCCAGATGCCTCCTAGATAGTTGTGTAAAACAATAATTAAAAAAAAAAAAAAAGGGACACCTGGGTGGCTCAGTTGGTTAAGCAGCTGCTCAGGTCATGATCCCAGCGTCCTGGGATCGAGTCCCACATCGGGCTCCTTGTTTGGCGGGGAGCCTGCTTCTCCCTCTGCCTCTGCCTGCCATTCTGTCTGCCTGTGCTCGCTCACTCTCCTCTCTCTCTGACAAATAAATAAAATCTTTAAAAAAAAAAAAACACACACACACACACAAGTTTCTCAACCCTCCAAAACCACTGCCTGCTTGAAAACAAGTAATACCAATTCTTTTCTTTTAAATAGATAATGATTAAGGATACATGAAAGGCTGTGGCAGCATGAAAACATGGCACAGATTTTGTATCATTATAAACTATGGTTTTACAAACAATTTGTTCCATGCTGAATGTGTTAAACATTTGATTTGTACAGAACTCTTAATTCTGCCTTCAGAGTAGTACTTAGTACTCAACAATCAGAAGGAAAAATTATGGGTACCAGAATTCTCAATCTTTCATTGGAGCATTTCAGCAAGTAAATAGCTTTTTCACATTAGAAAATATATAGTAATCCTACCAGTTGCTCATAAAATCTTAAATCATGAAGAGTCTTGGCTATTTGGTTTTTCCAATTTCCTTTGAGTAATTATAAAATTGAAATTATAAGTGATTTAACCGCAATAAAACATCTAATGATGTTGAAATAAGAATTTTTTTTCTCTTTCCACAGACCTCTGTGGATAGAGTTCCCAGAGGAATTAGACACTTTTGGGGTAGAAGATGAATACATGCTGGGTGAGCATTTCTTGATTAATTATTGTTATGATAAATGCTGTAATTATGTTTTTGTTACATTTCCTAGTATAAGAGCACTAAAGAAAAATAAATCCCTAGTCTCAAGAAAACTAAAAAATAAAAGTAAAAGAAATTCTGTCATTAAGATTTTTAGTATATTAGTGGAATGATAGCTCTCTTCTGTGGAATGATAGATCTCTTCTCACTTCTCATGTTGTTAACTTCATATAAATCCATTCTATTTGTGGACACAATTTGAGATTCTTGTTCTGGGTCCACTCCTGAGCCTAATGATACCCCTATGGAAGTAGAAAACAGTAGACCAGATGGTCACAGTAAAGACTGAGAGCTTATTTCATAGGTAAAATACAGTAATTGGTGGTGGTGGTGGTGATGGCCTCTTTTTAAACAAGGGTTGACCACCAAATCCAGGATATGGAAGTTTATCATCTCGGAAATAGGACTCAAAAACCAAGCTGAACAGAGAGTTACCCAAAAGATGCATTCTGTTTCTAAAAAGTGGAAATCAAAATGTAAAAAGCCTAGTGCTACCTCTCCCTTCTTTCTTGGGTCTCAGTTTAAATAGCTGCTCCCTTCGAGAAAAATTCCCTGACCAGAATTGCTTCTAATAGCTAATTACACCTAACTAGTCAAACTCAGTCCCTCTTATTAGATAAATTTCATTCCATTTTGTGTTTTTGCCTTTTTGGTATTTGTCCTAACTCTAAATAAATTATAATATCTGTCTTTACTGACTGCAAACTCCATGAGGACAGGGACATTGTCTTATTTGCCACTGTATCTCCAGAGCCTAGCATAATACCTAGCACTCACCTGGAACTCAGTAAATATTTGTACAATTAAAGAGTGAATTCATAAATGGATGAAATTTACATACATGTGGTGCCATAGTCAAAACAAAATTAATAACCTAGATTGCCTTTAAGAGAATTACAGCCTTCCTAATAACTGCCCATGGATATACTCTACTCTGTGCTAATCATGGTTCTGGATAACAGCTGTAGGCTCACCATTTGCAAAATCACTTTACAGCAGACAGTGATGTACCTGGAGTAATGTGACGGCTCTTTCAGACTCCTGGCACACTAGCAGCTATGTGCGAATGAGACTGATAGACTGTGTCAGGATCCCTCCCTATTATCCTGATATACCCTAAGTGGATAAATGATAAGTAATAATACAGTCACCGTTTTGAGCACCAGTCCTCTATCTTACAATGCATCTCTCTGATGAATTATTGGTTCAACTAACCAAGGTCTCTACTTTCACCAAGTTCATAGTTGAGTGGTCTCTAACACCACAAAAGCACTGAAAGGAGAAGGATGTTTTCAGACCTCTTAGAATGATATTCAACTTCATTTCTTCTCTTTTTTTTCAGGAAGTGCTTTATTGGTTCATCCAGTCACAGAACCAAAAGCCAGCACAGTTGATGTGTTTCTGCCAGGATCAAACGAGGTAAGAATAAATAACAAACAGCCACATATCTTGCATGTCTCCTGTCTCCTCCCTTCATTCTAATGCATTAGCCCCTGTTAGGAAATAGATTTCTGCATCATGCAGTTGTAAAGACAGCCCAATTCAGGTAAATACTGAAGATTCTTGTAGGTCATGACCTCGGAGGTCAAGAAACTTAATGGAAGAGCAGGGAGAAAGATGAATAGGTAAGAACCCCAAGGAGAGTCAGCATGGTTCTTTACCTTCACACTTGGGCTTGTATAAGTGACTCCTTATAAACACACCGAGGCTTTGAGTAGGAAGAAATCTTTAGTCTGTAAGAGGTGTCGGTCTTTGGGGGGGAAGCATAAGTAAAAAGAGACTTTGCTCTTTGGTTCTGGCTCTGTCTAAATCCTAAGTTTTGGGGCACCTGGGTGGCTCAGTGGGTTAAGCCGCTGCCTTCGGCTCAGGTCATGGTCTCAGGGTCCTGGGATCAAGCCCCGAATCGGGCTCTCTGCTCAGCAGGGAGCCTGCTCCCCCACCCCCTTCTCTCTGCCTGCTGCTCTGCCTACTTGTGATCTCTCTCTCTCTGTGTCAAATAAATAAATAAAATATTTTAAAGAATAAATAAATAAATAAATCCTAAGTTTTTGGTACCAAAATCTGGTCTCTGGACACTCACCAAAGTGGGTAAAAATTAACAGTGGCAACTTCCCTTTATGCTCCGCGAGCCTTCCAGCCCTTTTGTTTGTTATTGTCATTGATTATTATCGCAGTATAAAATATCATCTTCCTCTGCTAGACCCCACAGCACTGAACCTAGGCAGAGCCCCAGGAAGAGGTGGGATTAGCCCGTGGGCTACAGAGCAGAGGGCCATGGAGAATAACTGCAACAACCTCCAGAGACAGACCAAGGATATATGCAGAGGGGCCAGGAGAAGAGGCAGGGCTGAAACTTGGGGCACCAGACCAGGGAAAGAGGGTATGGAATGGAGAGCAAGGAGGAGACAGACCCTGGAGAGAGTCCTTGAGCATCACCACAGGCTTCTGCAGGCAGGGGGAGAAGGTTACCATCAAGGTTACCAAACTGATTTGAGGCCCCTATGTCCCTGGACTGACTATGGAAAACAGTTTGGAGGCTCTTCAAAAAGTTAAAAATAGAACTACCCTATGACCCAGCAATTGCAGTACTGGGTATTTATACAAAGGAAACAAACATAGTGATTTGAAGTAGCACATGCTCCCTGATGTTCACAGCAGCAATGTCCACAATAGCCAAACTATGGAAAGAGCCCAGATGTCCCACGACTGATGAATAGATAAAGAAGATGTGGTGTATATATACAATGGAATATTACTCAGCCATCAAAAAGAATGAAATCTTGCCATTTGCAGTGATGTGAATGGAGCTAGAGTGCATTATGCTAGGCAAAATAAGTCAGAGAAACACAAATAGCATATGGCTTCACTTATATGTGGAATTTAAGTAATAAAACAGAAGGGGGAGCCTGGATGGCTCAGTGGGTTAAAGCCTCTGCCTTAGGCTCAGGTCATGATCCCAGGGTCCTGGGATCGAGCCCCGCATCGGGCTCTCTGCTCATCGGGGAGCCTGCTTCCTCCTCTCTCTCTGCCTGCCTCTCAGCCTACTTGTGATCTTTGTCTGTCAAATAAACAAATAAAATCTTAAAAAAAAAAAAAAAAGAAGAAAAGAAAACAGACGAACATGGGGCGCCTGGGTGGCTCAGTGGGTTAAAGCCTCTGCCTTTGGCTCAGGTCATGATCTCAGGGTCCTGGGATTGAGCCCCGCATCGGGCTCTCTGCTTGGCAGGGAGCCTGCTTCCCACCCACCCCGCCCCCCTGCCTACTTGTGATTTCTGTCAAATAAATAAATCAAATCTTTAAAAAAAAAAAAAAAAAAACAGAAGAACATATGGGATGGAAAAAAGGGAGGGGGGAGGGAAGCAAACCATGAGAGACTTAACTATATAGAACAAACTGAGGGTTGATGGAGGGATGTGGGTGGGGGATGGGCCAGATAGCTGATGGGCATTAAGGAGGGCACTTGTGATGACCCCTGGGTGTTGTTTGTAAGTGATAAATCACTAAATTCTACTCCTGAAACCAATGTTGGAGTGCATGCTAACTAACTAGAGTTTAAATTTAAAAAAAAAAAGATACGCTTGGACTGTCTAGGCAGGTGATGAGGTGGCTGAGCCAGGCCATGCTCGATGCTTAGTACTGTCAGGTACTGGCGAAGCAATATGCCATACATCAACCCAAGTGTTCTCTGTCCATCCAGCTTTACACTTTTGCCTGTGCTAGTTTCTTAAGGCCGCAATTACCACAAATCTGGTGGCTTGAAATAGCACAAATGTATCCTCTCCCAGTTCTGGAGGCTTGAAGCCCAAAATCAAGGTGTCAGTAGGGTAAGTTCCTTCTGGAGGTCCAGAAGGAGAATCTCTTCCATGCCTCTCTCCTAGCTTCTGGCAGCTGCCCGAGGTCCTTGTGGTTCCTGGCTCTGTAGCCACATCACAGAGCCACATCACATCACTCCAGTCTGTGCCTCTGTCTTCACACGCCTTCTCATCTGTATGTCTGTGTCTCCTCTTCTGTTTCTCTTATGAGGACACTTATGACATTCAGGGCCCACCTGCATAATCCCAGATAACCTTCTAATCTTGAGATCCTTAATTTAATCAAATTTGCTACCATAGAAAGTTATATTCACTCCTTCCCAGTATTAGGAAGTGTGTATAACTTTTGGAGGGACCACCATTCAGCCCAGTACACTTGTCTTTACTGATAGGAGGATACCCAGGCTTTTCTCCAGAATGTTCATCAATTATGTTCTTCCCTCTTGGTTTCTCCAGTAATGTGTAGTTCTTAGATGAGGGTTCCCCCTCATCTAAGATGAAGATAAAGTTTCCCCCACCAAGTAAAAATCTGAGAAAAAGGTTAAGTACAACAACTTCTAAATAAATTGTCCTGCCTAGCAGTTCACTGAGAATTTCTCAAGTCAATTTTAACAAAGCAGTAGGCTCCCATTAAGAAGAGCTAGCTCTCCTTCTGACATAGCCACAAATGAATTTTTAAATTAATTTAATTAACAAAAACTTTTTATTAATGACCTATCATCATTGCAAGCACACTGCAATGACTGTATAATGTATTCGTTCAACACTGTTTCCCAAAGTGTTCTGTGATTGTTTCTCTCATATCTTCAAAACCCTAGGAAGATGAGCCAAGCTATTTCTTGCCATATTTTTACTTCACCAGTTAGCTAGTACCACATCACACTGTGCAAGGGGGCTACCTACAGTCCCTCATTGTCACTCTTCCCCATTTTTCTAGATGGCCCATTCCCTCTACTTGAAGTCTTTGCTCAAATAGATTTTTCTCAGTGAGGCCTTCCGTGACTACCTAGTTAAGATTACAGACCACTCCCACTGTCCAGCCCCACTTCATCCTTCATTTTTCCCACAGAACCTGACATCTTTAACATTCATGGTATTTACTGATATGTTTTGCTGATGACCTTTCTCCCCCATTAGAATATTAGCTTCTTAAGGGCTTCTTAGGTGATTTTCCTCTATTACATTCACTCTCTATCCCCAGCATCTAGACAGGTACCTGACAGGCAGTAGGCCTTCTGTACATACTTGCTGAGGAGCTTGGTGACTGAGCACTAGGTCTGATCTATATAGGACTTTATGCCAGTTTTACCCTTCCAAGGCTGGAGACCTTTGTATATAGCACCAGAGGACACACCCTATACATATACCTCTTATTCTAATTATTCTAGTTAGTTCTGGAAATGGTAGACAGGTAATCTCAAAATCTTACTTAATTCAGTTTGTTTGTTTTACCTTTCACTCTCACTACTCTATCTAAAGCTACTAGAATTTGTCAAATGAAAGACATTATAAGAAAAGAAAGCTGGGGCGCCTGGGTGGCTCAGTGGGTTGAGCCGCTGCCTTCGGCTCAGGTCATGATCCCGGGTCCTGGGTTCGAGCCCCACATCGGGCTTTCTGCTCAGCGGGGAGCCTGCCTCCTCCTCTCTCTCTGCCTGCCTCTCTGCTTACTTGTGATTTCTCTCTGTCAAATAAATAAATAAAATCTAAAAAAAAAAAAAAAAAAAAAAAAAGAAAGCTAAGACAATATCCCCCATAAACACAGACACAGAAATCCTTGACAAAACATTAGCAAATTGGATCTAGCCAAGGATAATACATGGAGACAAGGTAGGGTGGATCCTGTTGAACTGAGAGTCACTGGGGTTGGAGATAGGCCACAGCCCTCTCACCTTCACTGCAGGGACAGGAGCTCTAGAAAGGATATGGTAATCCCAGGAGGTGACCTTGTGAAATAGACTGTCGCTGCCAGAAATCATACTGGGCTGAAAGAGAGAAAAAGAGGTTTTTGTTTCCATGCTACTGCTGTTGGTAGTGTCTTAAGGATTTATCCTATCAAATTACTTTATAGGACCTTTTGGGTACTTCAGCAACTAAACCGCCTTGATTAGGATCCCAGATAAGAATTTGAACTTCCTCTATTAATTGAACTGTGCTAAAAAATAACTATGGTACTGATCCAAGTTTCCATTTGTCTTTCTCCTGGATCTGTTTCCTTCTCTGACACTTTCCTTTTCTCCTGCCTCGTTTGTAATTTATTTGCTCACAGTGTGCTCTTCTTCTTTGTTACTGCTTTTTCTTTCTTCCATCATCTTTTTTACTCTAAATGCATTAAGTTTATGAGACGACCAGGCTATAATAAAATCCATGAGGGCAGGAAGTCTGTCTTTCTATTCACTCATGCATACCTAGCAGTGCTGGGCATGTGGTAGGTTGTTGGACAAATAACTTCTGGATGGACAGATGGACAAATGAATGGCCTTTTAGTGAACTTAATCCATCACAGTACTAGGTTATTCCTTTGGGATCTTCTTAAAAATATTTGTCCTTCCTAACTTCTACTCAAGATTTTTTTTTTTAAGATTTTATTTATTTGACAGAGATCACAAGTAGGCAGAGAGACAGGCAGAGAGAGAGAGAGAGAGAGGAAGAAGCAGGCTCCCTGCTGAGCAGAGAGCCCGATGTGGGGCGCAATCCCAGGACCCTGGGATCATGTCCTGAGCCGAAGACAGAGGCTTTAACCCACTGAGCCACCCAGGTGCCCCTACTCAAGATTTTTTTTTAACTATACTTATTTTAGCCTTCTACTTATTCAAAATCCAGATAAAATGAATGCTTTGCTGAATAATGAAATTGTGAGCAGAGTTGCTCTTATACTCTTTTTCATTAGGATCTCTTCCTTTCCAGGTCTGGTATGACTCTAAAACATTTGCTCATTGGGAAGGAGCACGTACTGTGAAGGTCCAGGTAGCCTTAGACACCGTAAGTAATTTTCAGGCTGTTATTTTTACCTGTTGTGCAGTATCAGTCTCCTTGGGCTGCCATAATAAACTACCACAGATGCAGTGGCTTAACCAACAGAAGTTTGTTTTCTCACAGTTCTGGAGGCTAGATTTCCCAGATTAAGGTGCCAACAATTCAGCTCCTAGTGAGGACTCTCTTCCAGACATATAGGCAGCCACCTTCTTGCTGTGTCTTCATGTGGCAGAGGGAGAGAGTGAGTTCTCTTATGTCTCTTCTTATAGACATTAATCCTATCAGATTAAGGCCGGACTCTCTGACCTTATTTAACCTTAATTATCTTAATTATCTTTTTAAAGGCCCTATCTCCAAATACAGTCACATTGATGGTTAGGGCGTCGACATAGGAATTGGGGGGGGACACGGACATTTAGTCCGTAACATGTGCCTACATAGAAGGAACCAGGGACATTAGTGTTCTGGATAACACCACATAGACAAAAAATAGATGAGGGGTTGCATAGGGCTGAGGCAGGGAGAGAGTTTGGGAGCAATGGCAAATTACTGCTAATGGGTACAAGGTTTCTTTTGGGGATGATGAAAATGATTTAAAATTGATTGTGGTAACATCACAATCAATGAGAGGTGCATGACTCTCAATATACTCAAAAAACATTTAATTGTACACCTTAAATAGATGAGTTGTAGCATGCAAATTATACCAATAAAGCCATGGAAACATGAGAAAAAAGTATCCGCATAGAGCCTGATTTCACAGTATGAAACATCAAGGACAAACAACTCTTCTCCATATATTTCTATTTGTATGTCTAAGAAAAATAATAACACTAAAAGCAGAGTAAAAATGGTGGTCACCACACACACCATACAGAATGTCCTCCTGTAGGACCAAGTCACAAAACCTGAGTTTTCAGTTGTAACCCTGGCTGGCCCTCTACGCCCAAGGGAAGGCTGTCAGTTAACGATGGTAGAGTCAAGGGGACCCATCCGGACTGAACCTGTGAAGGGAAGTCTGCTCTTGCCACTAAATCACAACCAATGCCACAGGCCCTAAGTAGTGTTCAAATTAATAAAGATATATTGACATTATTTTTTAAAGCTGTTATCAGTAGTATGATCTCCATAATAAAACAATTTCAGATATCAATTTCAGAACTAAAAAAGACCTTAACATTCATCTACTTCAATCCCTTGTGCTTACTGGTGAAGAAACTGCGTTCTGAGAAGTTCAATTACTTGTTCAGGGTTGTGGTTAGATTGTGGCAGATAAGACCCCAGGTCCGCCACTCCCACTTCACAGCCCATACTTAGCTAATTTACTACCTCGGTCTTTGGGGAAAAAAAAGAAAAGAAGTGATTGGTTGATGAGGGGGAGATAAATGTGCGTTATTTCTTGCTGCCAACTATGAGTCAAGCAGAGGGTGCTTGACTACTCCACCTTCACTCCCACCTTCATTTATACTCTTGTACTTTTTTCCCTCTTGTACTTTACTCAGAACGAAGTACAAGCCCCCATATGATTCAAAGAGCTTCCTTGCAGAGGACAGTATGGGGACCCAGGAAATTTACTGGGCTTTCCTTGCTGGAATGCCATTCCAGAAGAACCATAGGTATGGGCCATACCTATAACACTGTGCTTAGAGTTACTTCATGTGTCTTTGGTGGCTTCTACAACAGAAGTTTCACAAATTTACTCTCAGAATTGAGTCCATCATCCTGGTGATTCAGGGAAGCAGGGAGCACGAAGGGTATATAGACTGTAGTAAGGACAGAGTCATCTCTCTGAAACCAAGAAATTATAATATTTTATATGCACATGTACATATATGTGGGCCTACTTAAACAGGCATAAAAACTCACTCCTTAACAGGGCCCTAGAAATAAACATGTGTATTGTGTTGACAAGAAAATTAAAAATACTAGGGGTGCCTGGGTGGCTCAGTGGGTTAAAGCCTCTGCCTTCGGCTCAGGTCATGATCCCAGGATCCTGGGATCGAGCCCTGCATTGGGCTCTGCTCAGCAGGGAGCCTGTTTCCTCCTCTTTCTGCCTGCTGCTCTGCCTACTTGTGATCTCTCTCTGTCAAATAAATAAATAAAATCTTTCAAAAAAAAAAAAAAAGGAAAGAAAATGTAAAATACCAAATAGGAACTACTGATAGGATAGGCAGAATAGATAACAAATTGATGAAGGGTGAGAAGTTTCCCTGATAATTAAAAAATGGACAATTTTTAATCTTTGAACTCTTTTCCTTTTAATGCTATCACTTCCATATTTTCCATCTCTATGCTCACAGATTTCTTTTGCCTCTGAGTGTATACTTGCAAAGAATGGGAGTCTCATGCAATGAAATATTTTTAGATTCTACATTGAAATCGCTTTCTATGAATAATCCTTCCCTGAGAGTACTGTTCTGTTATAGATACCGGTATTTCAGCGAGGTGGAAGTATAGTACCAATAAAGACGACTGTAGGAAAATCCACAGGCTACATGACCGATTCCCCATATGGACTCCAGGTGGCTCTAAGCACTAAGGTATTTGGAAAATGTTACCTTTACACATCTCATTCGTTATTACTTTATCAATTTATAGGAGTAGTGGTCTTTTGAGTATGGGACACTATATAAAAATAATAAGCCCCAGTGATGGAACAGGTGCTCCTGATGTTTTTCTCGAAATCAAAGTTTTGAATCATTTCTGAATCATTGTCCAGCTTGTCTGCCTTTCCTTGGAATTGTTCTTAAGAGAACTCCGAGAATTAGAAATGATAGAAATTTCCTCTGGGGCACTGTGACCCTTGGTGCCCTGCAGCTTGGCCTTGATTACCACTGGACCAAATGCCCATTGGGCCTAGTCAGCCTGCCACATGGATTAGCCCTAAAAGTCAGTCTCCTATAAAAGGATGGCAGTTATCTTTGCAGCATTTCAGGAACAACAACCCCACACAATGACTTCTGTTCTCATCAGCTGGCTGAAACAACTAAAATCTTCTGGGGTAAAGCTCAGAAGGATCCAGAATTTGTATGTCCTTTTAGAAGATCTTTTGAGCCAAATGAAACCTATAGCAGACTCCCATCCTATCTATTTGCCCACTTATAGTACCAACACAAACTCTTACTCTTCTACAGGACTGAACATAAATTCATACTCTTATGCAAATATAGAATAATTAAACTTGCTTTTCCATCTGTTTCACTTAGACATTCTTTTTGGGCCAAATTATAAGCCTCAGACCACATAATAAATACAAGAGATCCATAGCACATCAAGCATTGTCAATAAATAATAAACAGCCATATGGAGTGCTGTGTCTTTGTTTGACTTGCCAAAGGGGTCCTCTGAAAGGAGGTAGGAACTAGATGCTATCCTCTAAATGGAGGATAAAGATGAAAATAGCTGATCTCATCCATTATATACTAAATCTTTTAAACTTTAGTTTCATTCTGGGAACTTTTCTTGACCTGTCATCACATTCTAGGGTAGTATTTTCAAAGAAGCCACCTATGCCACTGACCATATTTTGTAGTTTAAATTTTTTTCAACAAGATCTAACTCTTTGAGCTCCTCTTATGTGACTTCCTTATGCATATTATTTCACTAATGAGTATTGAATGTACATATTTATATGACTACATTGTACAGCTTGAATATTAATTTTTTTAATAAAATTTTTCACAAATTTTTTAGTCCCTTTAGTGAATGACATTCTTTAACCTAGTAAGGTATTATATAAACACGTTCTCTATGATTCACTCTCCAGGATTCTGCCATGGGTGAATTCTATCTCGACGATGGCCATTCGTTCCGGTACCTCCACCAGAAGCAATTCTTGCACAGGAAGTTTTCATTCTTGTCAGGAATTTTGATCAACAGGTAATGGCAGCTAAAAAGCCGTGTGGTTTCTTAAATATGTGATCCTCAAAAACAGCTAATATCTTAAGGTACTATTTAAAGAAATTAATGATGAAAGCCATTTGTGGAGTACTTTTCTTCAGCTTCACTAAATAATTAACAAGTAAAGTTGTAATATATTTAAAGTGTACAACACGGTGATTCACTATATGTATATGCTATAAAAGGAATCCCACCATCAAGTTAAGTAACTCATCCATCACCTCTCATACTTTTTTTTTTCTACTCTGTTGGCAAATTTCAGTTATACAATATAGTACTGTCAACTGTGGTCCCCATCTTATACATTAGATACTCAGACCTTATTCATCTTATAATAGAAAGTTTGTATCCTTTTACCAGCTTCTCCCTATTTCCATTTGCAAATACAATTTTATTTCTTCCTCTCCAACTTAGATATCTTTTATTTCTTTTTCTTACCTAATTGCTCTTGCTAAGATGTCCAGTACAATGTTAAACAAAAATAGTGAGAAGTAGGCATCCTTTTCCTGTTTCTGATCTTGATTCAGTTTTCCCCATTGAGATGTTAGTTGTGGGCTTGTCATAGACAGCTTTTATTAAATTGAGGTACATTCTTTATTTTGCTTTTTTTTTTTTTTTTTTTTTTTTTAGGGGGAGAAAGCATGAGCATGGGAGTGGGAAGGGGCAGAGGGAAAGGGAGAGAGAGAATCTTAAGTGGGCTCCACACTCAGCATGGAGCCGGATGTTGGGCTGGATCTCATGACCCTGAGATCATGCCCTGAGATGAAATCAAGAGTTGGACACTTAACCCACTGAGCCATCCAGGCACCCTGAGGTACATTCTTTCTGTACCCAATTTTTTGAGAATTTTTATCATGAAAGGATGTTGAATTTTGTCAAGTGCTTTTCCTATACCTACAGAAATAATCATATTATTTTTATCCTTTTTGTTTTTCTTTTTTTTTTTTTTTTTTCCCTCGGGGCTCGATCCCAGGACTCTGAGATCATGACCTGAGCCGAAGGAAGTGGCTTAACCCACTGAGCCACCCAGGCACCCCTATCTTTTTGTTAATGTAATATATCACATTTATTGATTTGCCTATGTTGAAGCATCTCTGTATCCCAGAAATAAATACTACTTGATCATGGTGTGTGGTCCTCTGTTAAGGAATTCTACATCTGTGTTCATCAAGAATATTGGCCTATAATTTTCTTTTCTTGCACTGTCCTTGTTAGTTTTAGTATCAAGGTAATGCTGCCCTCATAAAATCAATTTGGAAGTGTTCCATTTTTTGGAAGAATTTGAAAAGGATTGATATTCTTTAAAATGTTTGATAGAATTCAACAGTGAAGCCATCTGGTCCTGGACTTTCCTTTGTTGGCAGTTTTTTGTTTACGGATTCAGTATCCTTACTAGTAATTGGTCTGTTCAGATTTTCTGTTCCTTCCTGATTCCAGTATTGGCAGGTTGTATGTTCTAGGACTTTATCCACTTCTTCTGGTTTATCCAATTTATTGGTGTGTAATTGTTCATAGTAGTTTCCTATGATCCTTAGGATTTCTGAGGTATCAAATGTAACATCTCTTTCATTTCTGATTTTTTAATTTAAATTCCAGTATAGTACATACAATGATATTGTTTCTGATTTTGAGTCCTCTTTCTTTTTTTGTTGGTGAGTCTAGCTAAATATTTGTCTATTTTATTTTTTTTAAACTAGTTCTTAGTTTCATTGATCATTCCTATGGATCTTTTCAGCCTCCATTCCATTTATTTTCACTCTGATCTTTGTTATTTCCTTCCTCCTAGTAACTCTGGCCTTAGTTTGTCCTTCGTTTTGTAGCTCCTTGAGATATAAGGGTAGATTATTTAAGATTTTTTTTCTTAATGTAGGCATTTATTGCTATAAACTCTCCTCTTAGAATTGCTTTTGCTGCATCCCATAAGTTTTTATATATTGTGTTTCCATTTTAATTTGTCTAAAATATCTTATTTTCCTTTTGATTTTTTGTTTGGCCCACTGGTTATTTAGGGGCATGTTGTTTAGTCTCCATATATATGGAATTTTCCAGTTTTCTTCTTATAATTGGTATCTACGTTCCTACCATTATGGTCATAAAAGATGCTTGATATAATTTCAGTCTTTTTAAATTTGTTAAGACTTGTTTTTAGTCTAACATATGATCTATCCTGGAGAATGTTCCATGTGTTCTTGAAAGCAATATGAATTTTCCTGCTGTTGAATGGAATGTTCTATATATATCTGTTAAATTTATCTGGTCTAACATGCCGTTTAAGTTCACGTTTTCCTTACTGATTTTCTGTCTGGATGATCTATCCATTGTTGAAAGTGGAGGTATTGAAGTCCCCTGCTATTACTGTATTGCCATCTATTTCAACCTTCAGATCTACTAATACCTGCTTTATATATTTAGGTGCTTTGATATTGGGTGCATAAATATTTACAAGTGTTATATAACCTCTTAGCGAATTGACCCATTATATAACAATCTTTGTTGTCTATGATTACAATTTCTGGTATAAAGTCTGTTTTGTCTGTTATAAATATTAGCTATCCCTGCTTTTTTTTTTTTTTCTGGTCTCCATTTCTATGGAATATCATTTTCCATACCTTCACTTTCAGTCTGTATGCGTCCTTAAAGCTGAAGTGGGTCTCTTATAGGCAACATATAGTTGGGTCTTGACTTTGTAACCATTCATCAACTCTATCTCTATTGATTGGAGAATTTAGTTCAAATACACTTAAAGTAATTACTGATTGGTTGGGGTCCATACCTCAGATGGGGGCCTTAAAACTGGGGCAACAGAAGTGTTGTCCAAACTTTTCACTCTTCTCAGAGAGAAGTTGGGAGTTGGGAGTTCCCCTCCCAACAGTATAGCACTGTCCTGGTGGGGGTGGAAGTTACCGTGTTTCAGCCTTTCCTACCTGATTTGATACGGCTATTTCTTCAGTCACCCGATATACAAGAGTCACTCAGCTAGTTTCTGTATTGCTAAAAGGGAATTGCTCCACATGTAGCTTTACATTCAGTGCATCCATGGAAGGAAGGAAATTCAGGGGCCTCTTAAATGTTGCCATCTTGGTCTGGAATTTCCCTGAAGTATTTTTCAATCACTCTATGAACCTTCTTCCTTATCGTCTCCATCTTCCTGTTCTTCACTCTTTAAAAAATAAAAGAGAATTCAATTTAAGCTTTGATTAGTCCCATTTATCCACCCATTCAGCAATTCATTAAGTATCTGATTTCTTAAAATCTGATTGCAGTCAGTGTCCAAGTCACATTTGAGACTTCAGTGTCCTTAGATGGTTTCTCTCCAAATGCCCTGTTAAAGGGAGACTGGCTTGTCTACTGGTTAGGCATTCCTTGGCACAGGGAATCGTTTGTTTGCATCCCTTCATCCTAGTAAACATGACAGCCTTATGGTTCAGGCCTCCATAGGGAGGGATGGGAGGGGAACTCCCAAGGCTAGGATATTGACCTAATAACCAGTCCAAATTCTTATTTCTCTCATTTTCCTAACACCATTTTTATCTATTCCAGTTGTGCTGACAAAAGAGGTCATTATCCCAGCAAGTGTGTGGTGGAGCAGATCTTTGTCCTAGGCCTCAAGAAACAGCCATCTTCTGTGACTACCCGTTCATCTGGTGAGGAAACAGGTCATTTGTTTTTATAAACATGGAAGTATCTGCCACAAAGAAATGATTAGTCCTAACACTGATACAGCACACTTAGCCAAGTGGACCCTGCACTTTCTGATGGAGGTCAAATATACTAGTATCTAGAGGGAGCAAGACGATCCTGCTTCTCTCATCAACTGGGCCTTCTGCGAACTGTAAACTGTGGATATTTTTCTAAGGGAGATTATTTGGGCCTTGAAATAATATTGTAGCTTCTCTGAATGTATTTTTAACTGTAGATAGCTGAAGCCCCAGAGAATCCTACCCATGTTTATGGAGTTTCTTAAAAGGCTGTATCATTTCTTACCTACTGAATTTCTTAGGTAAATCACTTTGTTCCTTACAATTTCCTTTCAACCAGTCTTGCATTCAAAATGATGGAGTGTTTAATGTTTAAAAAATTCAGCCGAAGACGGGAGACAACGGTTTATGTGGAAACTGTTCTGCTGTGGCTTTCTGTTCCGAAGCTATGATTTTTCCGAGGGAGTGAAAAGAATAAGGTTTTGCCTTTGTCATTATAAAGTGTCTCTTTTCAAAGAAGCTTTAAAAAAAATTTTTTTTAAATTAAAAAAAAATTCATGGACATCCATGCGTAAAAGTGCTATTAACTTGGATTCTCCTAGGTGGGGTATCAGGTTTTATGACCGAGTCAGAAATATTATAGATTCAAAGGAAAGATTTTTCTCTCCTAGATATTCATCAAACTTTTCCTGTTACTGTCTTGATATTTAGATGGTAAAGATGAGCCTGTGGCGTTTACATATTGTGCCCAGATGTCCACCCTGCGGCTGGAGAAGCTCTCACTGAACATCGGTGCTGACTGGGAGGTCCATGTCCGATGATGGTGTGGTGCACCCGGGCAAGCATGGGAAGCGGCCTGCGCCTTTCAGCCTTGCCCTTGGCCTTTTCTGAGATCTGTGCTGCATGCTAATTGACTTCTCTGGCTAAAAAGTGTCCTTCATTGATCATCGGTTTACTAATGAGAATAGATTTCAGGTTTTGCATTTTTAGAGGCACTAGTTACACTCTCTGTGTCAAACACTACTACTTCTCCTCAATGCAGATAGCCCTGAGACATTTATAGAGTTCATTAATCTTCCTCTGCTTCTTGAACCATGGCGCTGTGGTAAATGCTATGGCCCAATGAGTAGCTTCTCTTTGAGGACAGCTGATTGGTTTGTTGTTTGGTGGTGGTGGTTGTCATTTTAAGGAAACTATCTTCAGTGGGGGCTCAAACTCACAACCTTGAGATCAAGAGTCGCGTACTGTACCAGCCGAGCCAGCCAGGTACCCCTGGATGGGTCTCTTGTATGTGGGATGTGGGCCAAGCCCACCTTGTGTGGCCCGTTTGTGGAAGCTTGCCTCAGGCCATCCTGCAGAGTCAGGAGGGCTACAGCAGCTGAGTTACTCAAGACCTGTCTCCAAGTGGACAGCAGCCTCTGGTACCCCACCCCCACCAACACACAGTTACCCTTCACCCACTTAGACGTGAGCAAAACAACCCTTTTCTGCTGCAGTTCATACACCGCAGCAACAGAGAGTTACTCTCCCCTACATATCGACTCAGAAGCACAAAGGATTCTTTTCCCTGTTGTGCTTTTTAGGCTTCAAAGTTCATAATTCATCTTCTTAAAATCCTAATTTATATCAGTTGTTTTTATTAAGTACTGTTTACTAGCCATAGAATATCTGTAGCATGAGTAAACTGGAGCGTATAATTAAAAATAAAATGAATACCCATGTTCCCACTACTGAACTTCAGAAATAGAACACAGGGCTGGAAGAGGGTGAGATAAGCGAGGTACCTGCCTTGAGCAAAAAATGTAAGGGGGTATGGAAAAATGCAATCATCCAAACAAATGATATTTTAATGCAATATTTTTAAAAATCAAAATTAATGCCAAAAAAATGAACAAAATATCAAGATTTTTAAATCAAGATAGGCTCGGTATTATTGAGGTTTCCTTTCTTTTAGGCTCCAGTATGGTTTGGCATGGGCTAGAACATTACAAAACACCAGTCCCTCATGGGGGAGCTGCTGCTCTGGAGCTGCTGGTGACCCCTGCTGCCCGCCACAGCATCTGTGGGGCAGCCTCGTGTCCTCAGCATGCCTCAATCAATGCACATTTTCACACGTCCTTCACTGAGCAACTTGCTGACTGCCACCTCTGTGCCTTGTGTTCTCTGGGCCATGATACCCACCGCCTTCCCCCCAGCCTGTGCAAATCTTACCATCCCTTCAGGCCCGACTCAAATGCCACCGTTCCATTAAGCCTTTCTAACTCCCCTAACAGGCCCGTGCCCCTGTACCATGAGCAGTGGTTTTGCCCATCTCTAAACTGTTGCTCCACTTAAAATGTGTGTTCTCCTTCACCTTCTCAAGGATGGCCCCTTAATGTTTCAGTCTTGTCTATCTTGTTCCTCCCCTAGATTGCATGTTCCTTAAGAGCATGTTATATCTGGGACGCCCGGGAGGCCCAGTCGGTTACTTGGCTTTCGGTAACTATTGGCTACAAGTGGTTAACTGGTGGGTTTGGTTGATTAAAAAAATGAGAACTGAATGTATTTGTTTCTGATTTACTTTTTTGACAGGATTCTTCCCTCTAGACATAGTAGACCTTGTGCATTTTCTTGTGGACATGTTTTCTGATATCATTTGAGATTTGGGCTTTGCACCACATATAGGCTCACATAGACATTTGCAGATTTTACATTATTTTACATTACATTTTCCTGTAAATAAGTTTTGCAATTCAGGAGAAAGGAGGAAGGCGACATTAGCTGAAGCAGTGTTTCCCAGCTTCATACTTCCCTTAGCAACCTACAGTAAGAACCTGAAAATGGGGTACTTTTACCTAATATAAGTGATGGCTTTTAATAGCATTTAAAGTTGAATAATTAAGACCTATCTTTAGATTAATATTTATTGCATTTATTCTTCCATGTCAGATATTTTGGAGGGAAGGAATGAATAAGAACTAGTAAATTAGTGGTAAACTGCTCTACCTTGACCCAGAATTATACTGAAACAGCCACCTAGAGACAGTGAGTGGAAAGAAATAGTCTAGGTGTTAATTGTTCTCTGTCCTTACTGCTTCTCCCCCTTCCCCCACCTCCTGTTCCTACAGCTGTGCCCCAGAGCACTGTGTCAGGGTGAGTTGACCTGCAGGTGTTTGGTTACCTTGTTGTGGGTAATTCTTGACACGTTCACTCAGGAAATGGGATTTCATGTAAGAATTTGAATAACATCCACAGAGGTTGAAACAAAGCTCTCAAATGCATAATGTGTCTTTACTTAAGGCTTCAATGCCAAGGAATGAGTTGACAAATTAGTTTAAAATCAGAAACTGCCCAACAGAAAAACAGACAAAGGTAATTTGCAAAATAAAGTAAAATAGACAAAACAAGCATGAAGGGTGCTCAGCCTCATTAATAATAAAAAAAAATGAATTTTAAAAAAGATTTTACTTATTTGAGAGAAAGAGAGCGTGAGAGAGAGATCATGAGCAGGGGGCAGGGGCAGAGCGAGAAGCAGGCTCGCCCCCAGGACCCTGATCATGACCTGAGCTGAAGGCAGACCCTTAACAAACTGAGCCATCCAAGGGCCCCATAAGTTTTTTTTTTTTTTTTTCCTTTTCCTGACTGGCCAAGATGAAGAAGAGTGAAAATGTCCAGTGCTGATGCTGGTGTGGGGAGTAGTCATTCTCATCCATCACTGGTGAAATTATAAATAAGTATAATCTTTCAGGATGTATATCTGGCAATAGTGTCAAAACTTTAAATCTGTAGACTCTAACCCAGCAATTCCACTTCAGAAAAATCAGATAAATTGCTCAGAGCTACTAACTGCAGTGTGATTTACACTGTGGAAAACTAGGAATATGCTGTGTTCTTTAACAGGGGGCTGGTTAAATACAGCCCTTTCATACAGCAAAATACTGAAATAGAGGGACATCCTGTACTCTTCACATTGTAAAGACCATGAAAAAGAGGTCTGAAGAAATGTTCTAGATTGACGGGGGTACAAAAGAGACATTACAACAAATGTGTGATCCTGGGCTGGAATCTGGGCCTATAAAGGGCGTGATTGGGACAGTTGGCAAAATTTGAATGGCATCTTTTGATTACATGGTTATTTTCCTAATTTTAAGGGTTATACTATAATCATATAGAAGAATTTCCTTGCTTTTAGGAAATACTAAAGTATTAAAGGATAATGGATCATAGTATCTTTAACTTACTCTCAAAATGGCTCAGAAAATGTTTGCATGTATGAGAAGGAGACAGAGACAGAAAAAGGCAAAATGAGTTTAAATGTTAAAGAACCTGAGTGAAGGGTATATAGGAATGTTTTATGCTATATTTTCCACTTTTCTAGAAGTTTTAAACTATTTAAGAAACAAAAAGTTGGGCCATATCTCTATAATATCTAACAACTTTAAAATGTTTGCTTTCTAGCACTGTAAAAGCTTGTAAGCTATGGCATATAAAATAGGATGAAACAAACTGAGTTAATACAAGAACCTACCTTGTTTCTAATACTGCAGACCACTTTAGAATGTTCCTCAGATAAGGTCTTCTTCACCTGAGCAGCGCAGGGCCATGCCAAGTCCTCTACTTCAGGAATACAAATCCCATCCTCTTTTTGGCTGGGATGCAAAGGGGAATTACTCAGATCTGAGGGCTGAAAGCCATCAGCAGAAGGGAAGAGGGTGAAGGAAAAAAACAGGGAAGTAATGTGTTTTGTCTTGCAGAGCCAGCAGCCCGCCAAGGAGACTCCTCAGCTTGGTGTTTCTCCAGCTATGCCTCTTATGTGAGCCAGTTTAGGCCAGTTTGGAGCTGAGGACTTGCCATAGAAGCCCCCCCTGAATTCTCCTAAAGTTAAGTGTAGCTTATTATTATAATATTAAGATCTCCTATGGGCTGTTTTCTGCCATTTTTTGAACATACAGTGTAGGCACTAGCATGTTGACCTGCTGGGCATGCTCCATTGACCCAAAGTGCCTAAGCACAGAATATCTCTAAGTTTCTTAATATATATATAAGCTCCCTGCCCTGCCCCCTAATACACCGAATAAAGGCTTCTTGTACTAACCCCACAGGAAGACAGTACTCTGAGAGCTATCTTCCTGTCTCCTTACTGTAACAAGTAATGAAAAGGTCTTTGTTTTCAACTTACTTGGGTTGTGTTCAATTTAATGCACACCAAGTTGCAAAGCCCTTGAGTTGTCACACTCTGAGAGCCAGCCCCCCCCCCCCCCGCCCCACCCCGGCCCTCCATACCCACGCCATGGCAGCACTTTGCAGCTGTGTCACCATGGAGGTCTCACCTGACGACAGGAGCTGACCAAGGAGCCTTCAGGAGGCTTCACATTAAGAAACAGAATACATGTTTACATGTTGATGGGGGCATTTATTTAGGGCAGATGACCCGTACAGGAGCCAGAGAAAGTCCTTCACGCATTTGGAAGGCCGGCTTGAGCACCATCCTTCTCTTCCCAGATCTGAGTTACCCAGAAGATCCTGGCTCTGGTAAATCTGAAATGATCGGTTCCTAAGAGTGATCCCAAGATTTGGTTCCAGTTTGACTAGATACCAAGACATTCTCTGTCCAAGGAGGCTGGGTGCACTTGAGATTGATGGATAGGACTATGTTCTGGGCACAGCTCACTTCAGAATAGGTGAACTCCCATGTGTCAACACGACCAGGGCCAATATCAGATCAGGCCATTCTCCTAAAGGCTCCCTTGAGAATAAAGTACAGATTGTCGCCAAGAGTTTGTCTTAAAGTTGTGCTGAGCCCTGTGTCCTGGTCAACTAAAACCAGTGAATCCTGGGATGCCTGCATGGCTCAGTCAGCTAAGTGTCTGCCTTCAGCTCAGGTCCTGATCTCCAGGTCCTGGTATCAGCCTGTGTGGGGCTCCCTGCTCAGTGGGGAGTCTGCTTCTCCCTCTCCCTACGCCTCTCCCCTCCACTCGAACGCTCGTGCACTCTCTTTCTCTCTCAAATGAATAAATAAAAACCTTAAACAACAACAACAAAACAGTGAATCTGATCACCAGAGCCATAGAGAAGACTGCAATTCTGCAGTTTGGTCTGTGGGCAGGGTTCTTTCACTTTTTTATACCTCTCTCCGTATTGGATTATCATAATGATAGGCAGTGGAAACACAGTTAAAATAGATATACCTGGAGCTTTATGGTTTTTCACCCATAATTTACCATCCTAACAGCCTTCTGGGACATGAAATTCCTATGACAGTTATCAACCTTTCCACTCTGCTTTTAAGATTTCCACATATCTGGCTCCGTAGCTCAGGAGTTAGAGCACTGGTCTCGTAAGATTTCCACCTATCAAACCTTCTGAATACCTTGCATATAAATTCCAGGGGCAGCACTCCAGACTAAAATAACTTCTCAGCCCAGGACATAGAAAGCCACCAGCAACTCCACTAGAAACAGATTACCATATTAACCACAGACAGTGGAGGCCATATAATTAGCATTCTAGGAGAAATAAAGGATGGCATCTGATATCCGATCTGCCTGTCTTATGACCAGCCTCGCAAAAGACTACAGTGCCACAGAAAGGCCAGCCAGAATTCGACAGCTGCTTCTTGACAGTTGTTTCCAGCAGGGCTGTGGTATTAGATTCCTCTCTAGTCAGAGCTAAGGGAAGGGGAGCCCTCACTACTTATATGCAAGGATCCAGAGATCTTAAGCCTAGCTCACATTATTGGAGTCCTAGTTACACATTCAAGTCCCTCCCTAGAAATCAGAAAACCTGGGGTATAGCTTGGTTCTGTAGCTGACTGATCTTGGCCATGTCATTTAATTTCTCCAGGCCTTGGCTTCCCCATTTGTTGAAGAAGAGATAATTTCTAAAGTTCTGTGAGCTTTCCATGACTTCACTGTAAAATTACAGCAGATGTCTCAAGTTTCCTCATGTAAAATAATGCTAATCAAACCTGCAAGGTGCTCATACAGATTTAAAATATTCTATGTGGGGGCACCAACCCTTGATCTCAACTTAGGTATTGATCTCAGGACCATGAGTTCAAGCCCCATGTTGGGCTCCACACTGGACATGGAGCCTACTTAAGAAAAAAAAAATATGTATCTTACTTAGTAAGGGACAGCTGGAGCTAGCTGGGGAGAGATAGGTAGGCAGCTACATGACTAGCCTCACACAGGGGGCTAGGAATTCAGGTTCATAAAAATCCCAGATGTGGAAAATGTTAAGGCATACAAAACCAGAGATAAGTGAATATAATGAGATTAATGAGACTACCTCGTTTGTCTCATTTATCAGAGACAAGATATCTATATAACAGCTACAGCTGGACCACTGAAAATTACAAAGCTTCAAAGAAAAAGTAAACATAGTGCTCAGTGGTAGAGACATCAAGAAGATTTAAGTTTCCTAGTCAGTTCTCAAAAAGACTGCCAGTGAAAGCTCACAGTGGCAACCCATTCGAGACCCCTCTCACTCTAGAGAACTTTTTTTCTCTTTTCTGTTTCCCTCCCCCCTTCACTTAACAAACTCACTTCATTTCACCCTTTTGTGTCCTTAAGATTCATTCTTCAATTCCGTGAGACAAGAACGCGGCAATCCTGTAACACTATGTGTGTGGAAAGGAAAAATGAGTAACTTTACTTTGGAGAAACTGGTAGATACCACTTCAGCCAGGTGATCAAGATTGATGTCACCTGCGATAAAACACATCTCTACCATGTATCCCCAAATGAGAAGGCATATGACATTGTGATATTCTTTCCCCAAATCCATAACTTCAGTCTAATCAAATGAAAAACATCAAACTCAAGTTGAGAAACATTCCACAGCATGCCTGCCGAGTACTCTTCACAAGTCCCGAGTCCTGAGAGACAAAGACTGGAACCAGCAGAGATGGGAAGATACTGAGGAGAGGTAACAAACTCAGTGCAGCATCCTGGATCATAACAGAAGAAGAAAAAACAAAACCATTAGTGGAAACACTAAAGAAATCAAAATATGTCTTTTGTAGTTTACTTAATAGTATTTTACCAACATTAATTTCTTAGATTTGATAGTTAATACTACGGTTATGTAAGGTGTAAACATTAGGGGAAGCTGGATGAAAGGCATACAGAAACTCTGTACGACCTTGCAACTCTTTTGTAAATCTAAAATTAAAAGTTTTGAAAACTATGTGCAGTGGCTAGCTCACAGTAGGCACTTAATGAATGATGGGTGTTAGAAGCAAATGCATTGCTTCCAATAGAGTTGAATCAAAGGAAGATTTATTGATGGAAAGACAGTGATATGAAGCCATTAACTGGGCCTGTTGGTGTCAAGAGAAACCATTCCAATCACAGATATTGCATGCTGTTGGCTGAAATATGTTATAAAAACTAGTTCTCTATCCTTGAAGAGACTTCTGGGAATTGAAATGTGCAGCTGTTCATATGCTCATTCTCTGTCCTTTGTTCTAGGGCTCAGATTGGGTTTTTCCCTGATAGCATGAGTTTCCACACCCTTGCAGCGGAATAAACCTTGTTTTCAGACCTGCTAATCTGAGAGAGGTTTTATCCACAGCAACTGATTAAAAAAAAGCAAAATGAAGAGCACTTTGCACTCTGCACATTTGATATTTCCATCCTATTGTAACAATAGGCTCATCTTATCACACACTCATCTTAGTTACTAAATTACTTAGTGAGACAGCCAAGGAAAGAAAAAAGTCAGCTGGTGTGTGGCCCAGAGAGGACTCCTCCCCAAGGGCAAAATCAGCCAAGATACTTTGATTGCATTAGCAAAACAGAAGGGTAAGAAATTTCTCCTTACATTGGGAAAATTCATTCAACAGGCAGACAACACATTTATTAAAAGCTTTCTATGTGCTTAACCCTGAAAGTCGACTGGGGACCCAGATCCCACCTTCATGGAACTTACTGTCTTGTAGGGCAAACAGGAAGCTCATTTATAAGCTTAAGCAATAAAATGTGGGTGGAAGCTATGAATTTCAAGATGGTATAGAGCAATGGGCTGGGGCTCAAATGTTTGAGGGTTAAGAAAGGAAACTTCCCCCAATCTCCTTTCCACGGTAGGGGTGAGTTTGAGAGTGGAAGTCAGTCTTTTTAGAGGCTTTTTTAGTGTAGGCAGATAGGCATGCTCCGATTGGAAACACTGTGACCATGTGATCCTGAGCAGCTCACACCTATCCCAGGGCTGACTCACAGGAGATATTCAGTAAATGCTCATAACTGAAGGCTGCTCTGCACCAATGAGTGACTCTAGTCCAGCCTGATCTAACCCCAAAGTAATGTCAAATTTAGGTCCCCTCTAACAACGTTTATGGAGTGCTTAAGACAATCCTGGCATTATTTTAAATGTTTTACATAATTAAGTTGTTTAATTTTTTTTAAGATTTTATTTATTTGACAGACAGAGATCACAAGTAGGCAGAGCGGCAGGCAGAGAGTAAGAGGGGGAAGCAGGCTCACCGCTGAGCAGGGAGCCTGATGCGGGGCTCGATCCCAGGACACTGGGATCATGACCCAAGCTGAAGGCAGAGGCCTCAACCCACTGACCCACCCAGGTGCCCCAAGTTGTTTAATTTTTATGATAATAACAGACTGACTATCCACATATCCACTCTATAAGTGAGAAAACTGAGCCATAGGAAAAAAGGAAGAAGTAACTCACCTAAAGTTACACATGCACAGCCAGCAAGCAGGAAGCCCAGACTTTGAACCCAGGCAATCAGCCTTAAGGCTGCCCTCCCCTATCCTGCCTCTCCAAGAGTAGTAGTAAAGGTCCTTGGGCATTTCCTTAGGAAACAGGAGAACAGGCTGAGGGTCCCTACATGCAGCAGCTCCAGACACAGGTCTCCTTAAAGCTGTAGCCCTAGCGATCATGAGCCTGGTAATCCTCCCTATTTCAGCAGTTGCTCCCCACCTCCTCTCATAGCTCTAGCCTTGGCCCGGTGAGACTGGTCACGTGGGAAGAGGCAGGGCTACAAGTCTAGGACCAGCGGCCACTGAGCCACAAGTGGAATGTAGCCATCTGACAGCCCAGGCATAGCTACCCTGGGTTCAACACAAAGCGGAAGCCAGGCAGGCAGTTCTGTTCCCCAGAGCCGCTTGTGTTCTTATCTGAGAGCCCTGAAACCAATTTTTGGAATGACCTCCCCTGGGACTCAAAAGGGAACCAGATTCAGTAACCAATTCCACTTCTGACTCAGTTGCCTAATGTGGTGTGCCTGCACAGTCTACTCAGGTGCACTTTTTGTAGCAAATTTGGTCCAGTGTTTATTTTGGGGGTGGGGAGAGACAAGAGGTGTCTAGGTCAAGTGGGCAAGAAAGAGACAGACATTCTTCTCAACTGGGGACTCTGCTGAGCAGCATTTTCCACCCAGACAGCTCCACCCAATGCTGACACCATAACATTCTGTAAGAGATGCAAATCCAGCTGAATAATCTGATATCCTAGAGTTTTAGAAAGTAAAAATTATGTTCTCAACCATGTCTAGAATATTCCCCCAGAATTCAGGATCTCACATTCACCCTGGCTACCTTTTTTCTCAGTACTGTTCTCCATTCATTTGGTGGCTGATGGGTGGACAAAGTCCATGTCCCGACTCAATAACGCATGAGCAGTTCTTTGCTACTTTTCAGCATCCAACCTCCTCAAATATTCCCCTTCCGCCTCCTGACGACACCAGCACTCAATGACCACGCGGAAACGTCCCCAGCAGGGTCCTTCTTGCCTCATGCGTCGTTTGGCTGCCCGGGAGCCTCCCTGGCTCTCATACTCCTCTTCTTCCTTCATGTCTATTTTTAGTTTTCCTGGCTCAAGCTTCTCCAGGCCCCTGAAACACAACCCTCTCTCTCCCCTCTGCCTCTCCCTCTGCCATGCGAGCTGACGGCAGGAGCCCCCAGAAATCCTCCTGCCTCCTGCCTCGGGAAAACCTCCGACTTCGGGATCACCACTCGGCTTTAAGGATGGACAGAAGCTGGATGACCTTCTGACGGGCTATAGCTCCGAATGTGGATGTGGACGTTTTTCTCTCAGATGACAGAATCACTCCAACTTCCCCTTGGCCGTTGCTTCCCTCCCCTGCAGGGAGCTGTACCTTGTTTTCTTTGAAAAAACAAAACAAAACAAAACATTTTTTCCCCAATTTGCCTGCCATGCCAACCGTCATTAGCGCATCTGTGGCCCCACGGACGGGGGCTGAGCCCAGGTCCCCGGGGCCGATTCCCCCGCCAGGCGAAGGTAAGACCACCGAGGCCGGGGGCACAAACCCAAGTGGCATCTATTCGGCCATCATCAGCCGCAATTTCCCCATTATTGGAGTTAAAGAGAAGACATTTGAGCAGCTTCACAAGAAATGTCTGGAAAAGAAGGTTCTTTATCTGGATCCTGAGTTTCCACCCGATGAGACCTCTCTCTTTTACAGCCAGAAGTTCCCCATCCAGTTCATCTGGAAGAGACCTCCGGTGAGTAGCTCAAAGACTTGGCTTTTTTCCCTCAGAGAAGTCCTGGCCCTCAGCACCTCCCCGCAGCTCCACAGTGCGCATGGGCAGGAGGTCCTCAGTGCGTGTGGGCCGGAGGTCCGCAGTGCGCATGGGCAGGAGGGGGAAGGTTCCTGGCTGCAGGCCTGCGGGCCCCCGTCCTTAGAAGCCGAGTCCATTCTTACTCTGTTCATCTCTTTTTCTGAGAAACATCTTGCTTTGTATAGTGGGAACCCAGTATAATTCATCCTATAAAAGTAAATATCCTTTTCTCAGAACAAGTCTCTTTAAGAGTCCATTTCTTGGGCTAAAATCATGAGGTTGTTCCTTAGTTTGTCAATAGCCATGACTTTCTGCAACACAGAAGCCCTGGGAAGAGGGGAGTAGCTGGCAAAGACCTGTTTTCCTCGCATAAAATGTTGGGGCGAGAAGGAGAAATCCTAGTAATCATTTTTGTCCACATACCTCACCCCACAAATGAGAAAGGCACACTGAGGGAAGGAAGTACATCGAGAGATGGCATGATAGCCTGGATTAAAATCCCTTCTCTTTAGGTAACTCTTCCAGCCTGCAGGTTTCATTTACTGTGATCAGATGGAAAATCCTATCCCCCCCACTCCCTTCTCTGATCAGACCTCCCATATGACTCTTATTCTTAATTCAAGGAATTTGGGAACATCTGCTAGAGCCAGAAAATGGGCAACTGGGGAGACAGCAGTGAACAAGAAAGACAAAAATTGGGGCACCTGAGTGGCTCAGTCGGTTAAGCTTGATCTTGATTTCCTCTTAGGTCATGATCTCAGGGTCCTGGGATGGAGCCCCACAGCACTGGGCTCCACTCTCAGCGGGAAGTCTGCTTGAGATCCACCCCCCCTGCCCCCTCTCCCTCCCAAATAAATAAATTTTTAAAAAAAGATTTTTATTTATTTATTTGAGAGAGAGACAGTGAGAGAGAGCATGAGGGAGGAGAAGGTCAGAGAGAGAAGCAGACTCCCTATGGAGCCGGGAGCCCGATGCGGGACTCAATCCCAGGACTCTGGGATCATGACCTGAGCCGAAGGCAGTTGTCCAACCAACTGAGCCACCCAGGCATCCCAAATAAATAAATAAAATTTTTAAAAAAGATTTTATTTATTTGCTTGACAGAGAGAGAGTGAGACCAGCGTAGGCAGATAGGCAGGCAGAGAGGGGAAGCAGAGCCCTGCTGAGCAGAGAGCCCGATGCAGGGCTCGATCCCAGGACCCTGAGATCATGACCTGAGCTGAAGGCAGAGGCTTAACCCACTAAGCCACCTAGGTGCCCCGATAAGTAAATATTTTTAAAAAAGAAAGAAAGATAAAAATTCCTGCTCTCCTGGACTCCAGAATCCTGAAGGGAAGGCTGTCAAGAGAGAACATTCAGTTGCTATGGGATCAGAAGGCAAGGGGAGCTAACCCCGCTCAGGGAGAAAACTGACACCACGCCCCCACCCCCAGGAGATCACTGAAGCTGAGGCCCAGTGCTATTCATTAGCTTAATCAAGTTACTCTGGGACCTGGTGTCATTGATTAGCCATGTTTTTCTTTCTAACCTGAGATCAAATGTCCAATGCTGTACTCATCCTATGTGTTCCCCAAGGTTCCTTTCCTCTCCTAACAATTCTGTGGTAAGGCCTGTGACTGCCCTGAGGATCCTCAGTTTGGAAGAAAGGACTAGCAAGAGCTTCATTCTGCAGCCCAGTCACTGCCCTGCTGCCAGAGAACTGGGACATGTCACATCCCTGTTGGAATATCTTCAGTGACACTCTTCTCCCCTCCCTGCATGCCTTCAGGATAAGTCCAAACTCCTTAGATGAGCTACAGGCCCTCCCATGCTGGCCCCAGCCTACCTGTCCATGTCATTTTCACCCTTTCCTCCTGGAGCCTGATGCATTCAGCTGCTTTGTTTTTCCCAGATCCTGTACCTCAAGGCCTTTGTTTATGCTGTCTGGAATGATCTTCTTGTTTTTATCTGATCTGCTCCACTCACCCTCTCTCCACTGCTCAGTTATCACTTCTTTCAAGCTTTCACACATCTGTTCCCCATCTGCTGAGAACAAGAACCATTCCTGGTCATCTCCAGACCTACTTAGCCAAGAAAGGACCAGGCCCACAGTGGGTAATCAGCTGCGGAAGATGAATGAAAACCCACAGCTGAGGGTGTTGAGCACCAAGAGATAAGGGCAGCCCAGCACTCCAAGGCGGTGGAGGGGAGAAGTGGGAGGGGGTGTTCCTAGAATCTTTTTTTTTTTTTTAAAGTAGGCTCCATGCCCAGCGTGGAAACCAACGCAGGGCTTGAATTCATGACCCTGAAATCAGACATGAGCTTGAGCTTGAATTGGACACTAGCCGATTGAGCCACCCAGGTACCCCCTAAAAACCTTTTCTAATACAACTGTAGACGGGGGGAAAAAAAACCCTTACAAGTGCTGTTTTTAGTGAAATCATGAGTGGATTTTAGTCTTAAAAGCTAGACTTGCATATTAATAAGAATAATGTAAGGGTCTATTATGTTCTAGGTGCTAAGTCAGTCCTAAAATTTATGCTGTCATTGCTAGTGTGACATTGGGGGCACCAGAAGACCTGTTTCAACCTGTGCTCCCATCACCAACACCCCCTCACGTACAAGTGAAGTGATTAAGGTCCAGAAAGGGCAACCACACAAGTTGGTTGCAATTGAAACAGTGAAATGATTCCAGAACTTTCTGAAGTGTAAAGCACTTCTTGGAGATGTAAGTTTCCCATGCATTCCTTATACATCATAATCTTTACCAGGTTTAAGCAGTCTGAAACGGAGACTGTGTCCTAGGAGAGGCCCTTCCTGCTTTTACTATCTGAGGCACAGAATCACTGAAAGCCAGTGAGAATATTTCTTTGCAATCAGTACATATTACAATTGGATGGTAGTGGTGGTGATAAGGGGAGAACTATTCAAGCCAGCTAAAATTCTAGTTAAGATGAGGCTGCATTTTCAGCATTTCCCTCTTCAAAGAGGGGACAGCCAGGTCACCTGTCCAGGCACACCCATAATATCTTCTCACTCACTCACCAATACTGCCTCACTGCTTTTCCTCCTGTACTAGAGAGGTTCATGCATTGAGTCTCCAAACTGATGCCTTTTGCCCTTCCTCCTATGATCTATTTCTGGAATCCAAAAGCAAACCATACAACACTTTCCAATTGTTGAGCCAAATTTTCTTGATTACAAACCCTTAGAGAGAAGAGAATGGCTTCTAGAACAGGGCCTCTGGGAAACTGATTACTCTTGCCCAATTTCATCAGGGAAATGCAAATCAAAACCAATGAAATATCACTTTGTTAGAACAGCTAGAATCAAAAAGACATGGAAATAACAGTTGTTGGCGAGGATGTGGAAAAAAAGGAACACTTGTGCACTGTTGGTGGGAATGTAAATTGGTACAGTCACTGTGGAAAACAGTATGGAGCTTCCTCAAAAAATTAAAAAGAGAAATACATTATGATCCAGTAATTCCACTACTGAGTATTTATCCAAAGAAAACAAAAACACTAATTCAAAAAGATATATGCACCTGTATGTTTACTGCATATTATTTACAATAGCCAAGTTATGGAGGCAACCCAAGTGTACACACACACACACACACACACAGACGCATGCACACACACACACACACAGGAATATTACTCAGCCATAAAAAAAGAATGACATCTTCCCATTTGCAACAATGTGGATGGACCTAGAGAGTATAATGCTAAGTGAAATAAGTCAGACAGAGAAAGACAAATACCAAATGATTTCCCTCAATCGTGGAATCTAAGAAACAAAACAAATGAACAAACAAAGAAATAAAGAGACACACAAAAAGGCTCTTGAATACAGACAACAAACTGGTGGTTACCAGGAGGAAAGTGGGTTGGGGGATGAGTGAAATAGATAAAAGAGATTAAGAGGTAAAATAAGTAAAATTTATAAAATTATAAAATAAGTAAGTCATGGAGATGAAAAGTAAAACATAGGGAAGATAGTCAATAAGATTGTAATACTGTTGTTTGGTAATAGATGGTGATGACACTTAATGAGGTAACATTGAGGAATGTATAGAATTGTTGAATCATTACATTGTAAGCCTGATACTCATATAACACTGTATGTTAATTATATTTCAATTAAAAAACACAAAATAATAATAATAAATAAGGGCACCTGGCTGGCTCCATTGGAAGAACATGTGACCCTTGACCTCTGGGTCATGAGTTTGAGGCCCACACTGGGTGTAGATATTACTTAAATAAATAAAAATTTTAAAATAGCAAAAATAATAAATAAATCATTACATTTTTCAAGTC
Source organism: Lutra lutra (assembly GCF_902655055.1). Classification (NCBI taxonomy): domain Eukaryota; kingdom Metazoa; phylum Chordata; class Mammalia; order Carnivora; family Mustelidae; genus Lutra; species Lutra lutra. The sequence continues at coordinate 61,883,642 of NC_062284.1, forward strand.
AGGTCTTGTCACCGCTACAAAATTACCTTTGATTTTTTTTAAAGATTTTATTTACTTATTTGACAGAGATCACAAGTAGGTAGAGAGGCAGACAGAGAGAGAGGGGGAAGCAGGCTCCCCACTAAGCAGAGAGCCCGATGAGTGGCTCAATCCAGGGACCCTGGGATCATGACCTGAGCAGAAGGCAGAGGCTTTAACGCACTGAGCCACCCAGGCGCTCTTGATTTTTTTTTATAGATACTTAGCGAAGTGTCCTTAACAAAATATGAATCCTTAGCATGACAGACTCTAGCTTTTCTCTTCATGAAGAGAACTCTTAAAGAAAAATTGGGAAGATTCTAATAATTACAGAAAGAATAGTTTCTCTCTGGAGGTGGACATGATGGTTGTTTAGTGGGGGGAAAAAAAGAAAAAAAAATGCTAGTTTATTTACAAGACAGAAGGAGTCAGAATAGAAACCAAAGTGGGGTTGGGGGGGGGAGCAACAGGGCAAGAGGCCACATACCCCAGGGTCATCCCTCCACTTGACCTGATACCCAAAGACATCTTTTTTTTTTTTCCAAAGATTTTATTTATTTATTTGACAGAGAGAGATCACAAGCAGACAGAGGCAGGCAGAGAGAGAGGAGGAAGCAGGCTCCCTGCTGAGCAGAGAGCCCGATGCGGGGCTCGATCCCAGGACCCTGAGATCATGACCAGAGCCGAAGGCAGCGGCTTAACCCACTGAGCCACCCAGGCGCCCCCATCTTTTTTTTTTTTTTTAAGATTTTATTTATTTGTAAGAGCGAGTGAGAAAGCACAAATGGTGGGAGAGGCAGAGGGAGATGGAGAAGCAGATTCCCTCCTGAGTAGGGAGCCCATCGTGGGACTCCATCCCAGGACCCTGGGATGGTGACCTGAGCTGTAGGCAGATGTTTAAACAACTGAGCCACCCAGGTGCCCTGCCACCCAAAGACATCTTTACTTGTGAACTTGTGAAAAGCCTGAGGCAAGTAAAAAGTAACTTACTGGTAAAGGGAGGAAGTTAATACCTTCAGTTACACAGACAGGATGAGCCAGCACACCCAAAAACCAGAGTGTGGAAAGCACAGTAGTGGGGAAGGAGAGAGGCGTACAGAAGCACACTGCCTGGAACCCCCCTGAATGCTGGTGGGGGGAAGAGGCTCTCTCCTTTCAGAGGCTATGAAGTGGGAGTTCCAGATTTCTGAGAATCTGTGAGCCCCAGCTAACACCTGGAGAGTGCCCTGCTTAAGAGAAGCTGACACGTGGTGCAGCCACTGGGGAAAACAGTATGAGCTTACTCAAAAAGTTAAAAATAGAACTTCCCTAGGACCCAACAATCGCACTACTGAATATTTACCCAAAGAATACAAAAACACTAATTCAAAGGGATACATGCACCCCTATGTTTATAGTAGCATTATTTACAATAGCCAAGAAATGGAAGCAACCCAAGTGTCCATCCATAGATGAATGGAAAAAGAAGTGGGGTATATATGCAACGGAATATTATTCTAGCATTAAAAAAGAATGAACTCTTGGGGCGCCTGGGTGGCTCAGAGGGTTAAGCCTCTGCCTTCGGCTCAGGTCATGATCTCAGGGTCTTGGGATCGAGCCCTGCATCGGGCTCTCTGCCCAGCAGGGAGTCTGCTTCCTCCTCTCTCTCTGCCTATCTCTCTACCTACTTGTGATCTCTGTACGTCAAATAAATAAATAAAATCTTAAAAAAAAAAAAAAGAATGAACTCTTACAATTTGCAACAACATGGATAGAGCTAGAGAGTATAATGCTAAGTGAAATAAGTCAGAGAAAGACAAATGCCATATGATTTCATTCGTATGTGGAATTTAAGAAACAAATCAGCAAATGGGGAAAAAAAGAGACAAATTAAGAAATAGATTCTCAATTATCAAAACAGACTGGGGGCTACCAGAGGGGAGGTGGGTGGGGGATGGGTAAAATAGGTGGTGGGGATTAAGGAGGACAATTGTCGTGATGGATACCAGGTGATGTATGGAATTGTGGAACCACTGTACTGTACACCTGAGACTAACATTACACTGTATGTTAACTGGAATTAAGAGCAAAACTTAAAAAGCCAAAGCAAAAAAAAAAAGAAGAAGAAAAAGAAGAAGGAGCTGACACTTCCTTTACCATATTCATCCCAACTTCAAGTCTAAATAATCACCATCACAACTTTTAGAAGTTTATTATATCCCCCAGAACACAGTATTGAAACTGCTATCAAAAACTTATAAATGTTAGGATGGTTTGGGATGTTTGGTAATAGCTTTCAGCCATTCCAGTAGATGGGTTCCTTCCCTGAATTCAAAGTTTTGAAGGGAAACAGACACCCTCAGCCCCTTCGATAACCTGCCTATATTCTATGCGTACCTCTCACGGCCTGAATGTTCATCCTTACTTCTAGCCAGAAATCTCCTGGTCACAACTTTTGCACCTTCTCTCTAGTCTGACCCAGAAGATAGTGAAATAGAGTCAGCAGATTTCCTGTACATAGTCATACTCCTTGTTTGTGAATAATCTTATCTTTCCTTTAGATGTTCTAGATCAAAGAGTTATAAATCTCTAACTTTACCCTGTAAATGTGGTTTTTCCAACGCGGGGGAGGTCAGTGCCATGATCTATATACAGCCAATCCTCATTATTCACGGATTCTGAACTTACCTACTCACTAAAATTAATTTGTAACCCTAAAAATCAGCATTTATGGTGTTTCTGTGGTCATTTGCAGACATGCATGGGGCAGTGAAAAATTTGAGTCGCCCCCTAGGCACATTCCCAGATGAAATTAGGGTGACACTGGGCTTTCTCATCTTAGCTCTCATACTGTAAACGGGTGTCCTTTTCATAGTCTACATAGCGTCCCGTTTTTCACATTTTTTGCACTTCTTATCGGTGATTTCCTCTGTTTAAAATATGAAGTGCTGTCTTATGTTCCTAAGTGCAAGAAAGCCAGGGTGTGCCTTAGGGAGAAAAGAAATGTGTTAGAGTCATTCACACTGAAATTTTGGTGCTGTTGGCTGTGAGTTCAAAGTTAATGACTCAGTAAAATATATTAAATAAGGTGTCTTTAAACAGAAACACACTGAAGAATGTGTACTCATCGGTTGATAAAATTGTGGCTAGACACTCACAGGAATCTAATCCTGTATTCCCTCCAAGAGCAATGATTCCGTACTCACTAATTCAGCATTCACAGCACCATTATAGAACATAACTACCACGAATAACAAGAATGGATTGTAATTTCTATGTTCTCTGTATCCTTTTTTTAAAACATTTTATTTATTTTTTTGACAGAGAGAGACACAGTGAGAGAGGGAACACAAGCAGGGGAGTAGGAGAGGGAGAAGCAGGCTTCCAGCGGAGCAGGGAGCCCAGTGCGGGGCTCTATCCCAGGACCCTGGGATAATGACCTGAGCCGACAGCAGACGCTTAACAACTGAGCCACCCAGGCGTCCCTGTTCTCTGTATTCTTAAACATCACAACTTAAAACAATACCCTATTAAGGGTATGATTAGCAGGAAACATTACAACATGTTTTAATCCATTACGTCATGATTTTTTTGATGTTCAAATTGTTTCATCTTTGGACAGTGGGAGGCCCCTACAAGCTACCTGTGTCATTTGTTGTGCCCCCAGTCATCTTTTTTTTTTTTTTTTTAAGATTTTATTTATTTGTGAGAGACAGATAGAGAGAGCACAAGCTGCGGGGAGGGGCAGAGGGAGAGAGTGAAGCAGACCATTTTCAGGTCTCAGTTTCCTCATCTATGAAAAGAATATAGAAAACCAGAAAATCCTTCTTCCATAGAGTTGTTGTAAGGATTAAATGGCATGTTGTAAATGACATACTGAGCACAGTGAATCAATAAAGAATGATGATGGTAAATCAAAGGCAAAATGAGGTACCCCATTGAGAGTCAGCCCACTCTCAACTGAGTAGTCATGATGGTACCATGGTGCGGTGGGGTGGGGGAGGTAAGTTCTGGTGAAAGTGAAAATTCAGTAAATAATTAGGACTGCCTCCCCTTATATTCCACAAGACAGCAGCTCCTCCTGACTGTGACAGAGCTGTAGATACTATAGTGAGGAAGCTGAAATAACTTAGCAGTAAAATGCTGGAAATGGGAGGGTCAGAGACAGAAATAGCCAAGGAATGTATGAAAAGATGCGTTTTCCTGATTATGAATGAGGCAGAGCATCTGTTCATATTCATGTATTTCTTGACCATTTGTTATCTCGCTGTCCATTAAGTACCTGTCTTTGCTAGTTTTTCTATTGAGTTGGTCTTGTTCAACTTGAATTGTAGACATCTTTGGATACTGATTGCTTATTGGTTAGATGTGTTATAAATATCTTCTCGAGGTCCCTGGGTGGCTCAGTCTGTTAAGCATCTGACTTCAGCTCAGGTCATGATCTCCAGAGGCCTTGGATCAAGTCCTGCAAAGGGCTCCATGCTCAGCAGGGAGTCTGCTTGTCCCTCTCCCTCTCCCTCTGCCCCTCCCCTGCTTGTGCACTCCCTCCCTCTCAAATAAATAAATAAAATCTTTTAAAAAATATATTTTCTCCCACTTTGTGACTTGCCTATTCACTCTTTTAAGGGTTTTCTTATTTTATAAATTATTTTTTTAAAAGATTTTATTTATTTATTTGACAGACAGAGATCACAAGCAGGCAGAGAGAAAGGAAGGGAAGCAGGCTCCCTGCTGAGCAGAGAGCCCGATGTGGGGCTCTATCCCAGGACCCGGGACCATGAACTGAGCCGAAGGCAGAGGCTTTAACCCACTGAATCACCCAGGTGCCCCTATTTTACAAATTCTTAATTAAAAGCTCTTAATTAGGGGCACCTGGGTGGCTTAGTGGGTTAGGGCCTCTGCCTTCGGCTCAGGTCTTGATCCCGGGGTCCTGGGATCAAGCCCGGCATCGGGCTCTCTGCTCAGCGGGGAGCTTGCTTCCTCCTCTCTCTGTCTCTGCCTGCCTCTCTGTCTACTTGTGATCTCTGTCAAATGAATAAATAGAATCTTTAAAAAAAAATCTCTTAATTAAAAGTTCTAAGTTATTCTTAATTTATTATATATATATTTTTCCTATATAGCTAGTGCTTTTTATGTTCTGTCAAGAAAGTTTTTCCTAGGGGCACCTGGGAGGCCCTGTCAGTTAAGCTTCCAACTCTTGATTTTGGCTCAGGTCATGATCGCAGGGTCGTGTGATCAAGGCCTACACTGGGTTCACCTCTGGGTGTAGAACCTGCTTAAGATTCTCTCTTTCCCTCTCTCTCTGCCCCTCTACCCCCTATCCCTGCTTGCTTGCATACATGCTCTCTCTCTCAAAAAAATTAAAATTAATATTTTAAAAATTTTTAAAAATTTTCTTAAACCAAAGTCATTCTTCTTTATTATCATTTAGAAACAATTTTTCTGCCTTTATATTTGGGTCTATAATCCATCTAGAAATGATTTTTCTTATATAAGACAGGGATCATATTTTGTTGTTTTTCCATGTGGATGATTAAAATTCCCAGCACACCTTTTTTTTTTTTTTCAAATCCTTTCTCTGCTATTTTGTAATGTCATTTTTTAAACAGATCAAATGTCTAACAATGTGTAGTTCTGTTTCTGTGCTCTCTACCGTGTTCTACTTGTGTTTATTGATCTGTCTTTGTACCAACTCCACACCTTGTGTCAATAAGTCTTGCAGTACAGCAAATACGCCCAACTTGTTTTTCCTTTTCAGTATTGTTTTAACCCTATCTGGCTCTTTGCCTTTCCATTTAAATTTTAGAATCAAGGTGTTAAGTTCTGCAAAAATTCCTGAGGGGATTTTTACTGAGATTGCATTAAATCAACCTGGAAAAAAATGCATGTCTTGACAATATTGAGTCTTCCTATGCATGAAAAAGGGATGTCTCTTCATTTAATTGGGTCTCCTTTAGTATCTTTTTAAAAAAGATATTATTTATTTACTTGACAGAGAGAGACAGAGAAACATGAGTGGCAGGCAGGGGCAGAGGCAGAGGGAGAAACAGGCTTCCCACTAAGCAGGGAGTCTGATGTGGGGCTCTATCCTAGGACCCCAAGATCATGACCCAACCTGAAGGTAGACATTTAGCTGACTGAGCCACCCATGCATCCCTTCTTTAGTACCTTTTAATCAAGTTCTTTGATAATTTTCTCCATAAAGGTCTTGAACATCCTTTGTCAGATTTCTTCCTGGGCATCTTTTATTTTTGTTGTTTTTAGAAAGGGCTTCTTTCTTAAAATTGTACTCAATTTCTCAGGCATAAACATGCATTTGACTTTTATATCCAATATATTTGCTAAACTCCTAGTAATTCTAACAATTTAACTGTAGATCCCAAGTTATTTGTCAGTAAGTTCTGTTTCTGTATAGTTAGGTCATTTGTAAATAATGACAGGGTGACCCAGTACATTATGCACAACTGTATTCAGCAACCTAATTCCTGTTTTAGTGCACTGGCTAAACCCTCCAGCATCATGTTAATAATAAAGGAGATAACAGAATTGGTTACTTTAAATTTATTTAAATAATAAGGAAATAACAGAATCCCAGTTTTAAAGGGCAGTCAATCCTAGTGTTTCACTGTTGAATAGACCTGCTATAGATTTCTGTGGCCTCATATCTTGGTTGTGTTTCTTATAAACTGCTTAGACTTTTAAAAAAAAATTTCCAATCTGAAAACCTTTGTCTTTTAACTGAAGGCTTTAGTCCATTTAAACTGATTATGAACATCGATATATATTGGATTTATTTCTATCATCTTAACCATAACCTTTCTGTTGATAGTGCTTCTTAAATGTTCATTTTTCCTCTCTCTGCCTTTTAAAAAATGTATTGAAAGTGTTTTCTCCAGGAGCCTGGGTGGCTCAGTCAGTTAAGTCTCCAACTCTTTTTTTTTTTTTTTTTTTACAGATGTTATTATTTGTTTATTTGCCAGAGAGAGAGAAAGAGAGCACAAGCAGGAGGAATGGCTGGCAGAGGGAGAAGCAGACTCCCAGCTGAGCAAGGAGCCTGATGCAGGACTTGATTCCAGGACCCTGGGATCATGACCTGACCTAACCTAAAGGCAGATGCTTAATGACTGAGCCATCCAGGCGTCCCTGTGTCTAACTCTTGACTTTGGCTCAGGTCAAGATCTCAAAGTTATGAGATCAAGCTTCAGGTCAAGCTCCATGCTGGGTGTGGAGCCCACTTAAGAGTCTCTCTCTCCCTCTTCCTCTGTCCCCTCCCCTAAATAATATAAAAAGTGTTTTATTATTTTCTTTTCTTTCTACAAGTTCAGAAGTTATTGACTATTTCTGTTTTTTCAGTTGCCCTAAATGATTAACATAAATTTCATCTTGACAAAGCCTGAAATTGATCAAAAGCTTTATTTTCCTCAAACAGTATGAGGACCACGAGGCACTTTGACTCCAAGAACTCCTCTACCAATTCATCTGCTATTGTTGTGCATAATTTTAGTTCTATATTGATTTACAACCTTAAAAAATAGAAAATATTACAATTTTTAAAAAAAGATTTTATGCATTTATTTGAGAGAATGAGAGAGAGAGCATGAGCAGGGGTGAGGGGAGGAGCAGAGGGAGAAACAGACTCCCCGCTGAGCGGGGAGCCCGACATGAGGCTCCATCCCAGGACCCTGGGATCTTGACCTGAGCTGAAGGCAGATGCTTAACTGACTGAGCCACCCAGGCTCCTCCAATCTGATTATTAAATTATTAAATTTCAATGTGTGCAGCTAATTGGATTCTAGTTCAAAGAAAAGCAGCTATAGGGATGCCTGGGTGGCTCAGTTAGTTAAGTATCTGCCTTTGGCTCAGGTCGTGATCTCAGGAGTCTTAGGATGGAGTCCAATGTGAGACTCTCTGTTCAGCGGGAAGTCTGCTTCTCCGTCTGCCCCTCCCCTCACCCCTGCTCATGCTCTCTCTCTCTCATTCTCTCAAAAAATACATAAAATCTTTTTTTAAAAGGAAGCTATAAAAGATTTGGGGAACAATGGAAGAAATTAGCATATGGATAAAGATCTTGGATAATATTAGAGAATCATAGTTAATTTTCTTAGTGATAAGGGCATTACAATCAGTAGGAAGTGCTCTTGTCCTTAGGAGATGCCTGCTGTATCCTATATATACTTCCAAGTATTTAGGTGTGAAGTGTCATGATACTGTCAACATTCTTCCAAATAGTTCGGCAAAAAAAAAATAATAATAATAATAAGATCTATATATGCATATATAGATAGGTAAAACAAAGATGATAAAATGTTAACAATTATTGAATCTAAATGTAAACTATGTGGATGTATGTTCTTTAAACTTTTCTGTAATTCTGAAATTTTTCATTATATAAATATGTAGTATAAATAATATACAGTAGAAAACTATGAAAGTTGAAATTTAAAGTTTTATTAACAGGGTTAAAATATAAAATCAAGGAAATCTAGGATGCAGAACAAACCAAATTAGGAAAATACAATAAAATTAGAGGACATTTAACATCTGATTTTTAGAAGTTTCAAAAAAAACAAAGGAAAAAGGAAGAAAGGAAGGGAAGAAAGAAAGAATTGAAAGGGAGAGAAATGAAAAGGAATAATATAAAAATATTCTGGAACTGAGACCAAAAATCTCTATATTGAAAGGAGTCACTGAGTGCTCAGCACAAAGAATTTAAAAAATAAACTCATACCAAAGCACATAAATGTGGCTTTAGGAATTGGCAGAAGGAGGAATAGGAGGGAAGTATGGAAAACCCTTAAAGCTTTCAGAGGGAAATGATAGGTCACATACAAAGGAATGCTCATCAGGTTATACCATATTTCTCAACAACACCATATGCTAGAAGCAATTACCATTCCGTAAAAATTCTGGGAAGTGCTTTTCAACTTAAAATCCCTAGCCAAATTCTCAATCGCGTACAAAAGTAGAATTCAGATGGGACTAGAGGGTATTATGCCGAGCGAAATAAGTCAGTCAGAGAAAGACAATTATCCTGTGATCTCCCTGATATGAGGAAGTTGAGAGGCAATGTGGGGGGCTTGGGGGGTAGGAAAGCAATAAATGAAACAAGATGGGATGGGGAGGGAGACAAACCGTTTAATCTCACAAAACAAACTGAGGGTTGCGGGGGGGGGGGTGGAGTAGGGAGAGGATGGTTGCATTATGAACATTGGGAAAGGTGTGTGCTATGGTGAGTGCTGTGAAGTGTGTAAACCTGGCGATTCACAGACCTCAACTCCTGGGCCTAATAATACATCATATGTTAATAAAAAAAATTAAAAATTATATATATAAAAAAAGTGGAAATCAGAGTTAGCTGGGCAAGGACACAAGCCACTTACCTCCCATACATACTTTCTTAGGAAGCTCCAAGTTGTTTGCCAATCCAATCAAGGAGTAAACCAAAGAAGAGTTAAGATCCGGGAAATGGAATTCCACCCAGAAAGGGATAGTCAGTCCCAGGCCACTGCTCCTAACCTGGAGGGCAGCCAGTCCAGCCTGTATGGGAGAATGAAGCTGCAAAGGAAGGCCTTAGCGGGAGAGCAGTGGAACCACTAGGTTACCTGATGAGTTTAAGTATTTGGAGAAACTGCTGCTGAGGAAAAGCATTGATAAATACATAGAAAATCAGAGAATTATAAAGAATAAGAGAAAAGAAACATTTCTACAGAGAGGAAATCTAATACAGCATAGCACTTAGCTAAGAAGTGAATAGACAACTAATCATACTCAAGTAAATACTGAATTCTAACTTAACCAAAATTTATGGCATAACTATTTTGGGAAGATGGTGGGTAAAGCATAATGTGAGAAAATTAAATCTCATTTGTCTGAATAGGAATGCTGCAGATAGTTTCTAAAAATAATAAATTAAGACCACCTGTGTGGCTCAGTCAGTTGGGTCTCCAACTCTTGGTTTTGGCTTGGGTGGCAATCTCAGAATTCTGAGATCAAGTCCCAGGTCAGGCTCTGTGCTCAGCCTAGAGTCTGCTGGGGACTCTTTCTCTCTCCCTCAGCCCCTCCCCACTGTGCTCATGCTTTCTCTCTCTCTCTCTCTCTCTCTCAAATAAATAAATAAATACATCTTTTTTAAAAAAAAGTAAAGAGAGAGCCATGATGAAAGCCTGGACTCTTAGGGGCACCTGGGTGGCTCAGTGGGTAAAGCCTCTGCCTTTAGCTCAGGTCATGGTCTCAGGGTCCTGGGGTTGAGCCCTGCATCCAGCTCTCTGCTCAGCAGGGAGCCTGCTTCCCCCCTCTCTCTCTGCTTGCTCCTCTGCCTACTCGTGATCTCTGTCAAAATAATGTGATCTCTGTCAAATAAGTAAATAAAACCTTTTAATAAAAAAAAGACTGGACTCAAAAAATAATAACAATAATTAAAAGTAATAATATAAAGATATTGTTTAGAAATATAGAGGTAAATACCAGAAAAATTGCTAAAAGAATTAAAAGTGGGGGTGCCTTGGTGGCTCAGTTAAGTGTCTGACTCCTGATTTTGGCTCAGGGTCATAAGATCAAGCCCCAAGTTGGGCTCCACACTCAGCACAGTCTGCTTAAGATTCTCTCTCTCTGCCCCTCCCCCGACTCTTGCTCTCTAAATAAATAAATAAAATCTTAAAAGAAAAAAAGGATTAAAAGCAGCTGTCTCTGAGGAGAGGGATTTGCAGGGCAAGAGACTGCTATTCCTTTATGTACCTTTTGTATTGTTTGATTTTTTTTTAAAAATTTTGTTCATATATAAATGTAATAAAAATATACTTATTTCTTAAAAGAACTGACCCCCAAATTATATTGAGCTATTACGCTACTCTGTAATGCTAATGTCATGGATCAAACCCCAGTGGACATAAGAAGCTCCTGGGATCCTTCTTCAAACTGAAGAGTCCCAGACCCCTACCAACAATATTTGAATCCTTGGGTCCAGGGTGAAGCCTGAGAATCTGGAGGCATTTTAAACAGGCATCCCAGGTGATTCCGATGCAGGTTGTACAAAGACCACCCAGCCCATGATAGGTGTGGGCTGGCAGGAGTCAGTGACAGGACAGGGCCAGTGTCCCCCTGGGGGAGACTGCCAGGCCCCAATGTCCCCCCGCATTGCCTCCCAGCTTTCATTCGAGCTGTCCATCGAAGCACGATAAAACTTTGAAAAATCTGGGCTTTCTTGTGAACGGAATTCTGACGCACATGAAGCCTTCCCTCCCCAACTGCATTTTCTGCCTCAAAGGTCCTGAGCTTGTGGCCGTGGAAGCCTGCTTGTTGCCATGGGGCCCACTCCAACAGGGACTTGCGTTTGAAGTCGAGTTACCCACCCTCCACTGATTAGAGTCCCTGAATGGCCAGTCAAGGTCTTTGGGGGGATGGGGCAGGGACATCGGGAGAATGAAGGCTTCGTTAACCTCAGACAATGGCTTGGAGCAGATTCCTTCTATGCATTCAGCAGCCCGTATACGATTAGTGTATACAGCATGTTTGGAAGGCCCCATGCTATATCCCATTGGCCGCCCGTGTCAAAGGCATGAATGTCTTTTGCTGAGGCAGGGTAAGCCTCTTGGTAATTATATTTTTTTCTTTTTAAAGAAAGAATCCCAGCAAGGCTGGTGGAAGTAGCCTACAGGTCTCCAAGCCATTATGGCCTGTCCTGGGGCCGTCCCTGGCTCTCTCACTCCCTTTGCTGGCTCCCTCTCTCACTGGCATGGTGTTGCCCCTTGACCGTGGGCTCAGGGGCCTCCAGCCAAAGCTGCTGACTCTGACCACGGCCTTTCTCTGGGCTGTGTTCATTTGCATCGCGCTGCTGAGGGCGGAGGAGCTATATAGGCTTCGGCCCATTCACGGGAGGATTAGGCCTGGATGGAGGGTGCAGGGGGAGAGAGGCCACAGTGAAGGCCCAGCTCTACTCCCTGAGCGGTCACCATGCCCTACCTGCTGCCAGGGTTCTTCTGTGACCGAGTGATCAGGGAGCGGGACAGGAGAAATGGAGAGGGCACTGTCACACAGCCCCTCAAGTTTGGGGGGCAGGATTTCCTGGTTCTCAGACGACGGTGCCTAGCTCAGAAGTGCCTTTTTGAAGACCGTGTGTTCCCAGCAGGGGTTCAGGCCCTGGGCTCCCATGAGCTGAGCCAGAAAACCAAGATGAAGGCCATCACCTGGAAAAGGCCAAAGGTAGGGATGGGAGGGATGGGGCTGCAGGACTCAGTTCTTGGGGACAGGAGATCAGGTGGTCCAGAGCCTTGAAGCCGTGGGTTCTCGACCTGAGTGAGGGGTTCATCAAGGTTCTCTGACCCATGTGCCCCCAGAATGCTTTCCTGCTTCCTCCTGAAACTGGAGATGTTATTTTCTATTCCTGAACAAGAGATTACTATAACGGTCTAGAGGTCTTGGAGCCTGTGAATATTTTTAAGAGAGCTAACGCGTTGGCTTTAATGCATAGTAAAATAGTAAGGCGTAATTGATCATCATGTCTTCTTGAGAGCAGGTGTTCTGGGGAGGGGAAAGTGGAGTGGCTATGAGCCCTGAGGCTCACAGTTCAAGGAGAGTTCCATGGAAGGTGGTGAACCGTTAAGAAACAGGAGGTTGTGGGAGGCTAGAGTTGCCTTGTGAATCTTGCGCCTGAGGCTGTCTCCTTAGGGATGCGCTGCTTCTGTTTAAGCAGGAAGGTCCGTGCTGACCGGCCAGACTTCTCACAAAGCAATGTGATGCATCCACATTTAGGATTATGTGTTTTCTTGGAGAATTGCTTCCTTTCTCATTATGTGACACACCTCTTTATCTCTAATATTTTTTGCTATGAAGTCGGCTTCATCTGAAATTAATACAGCTACTCCAGTTTCCCTTTGATGAGTGCTAGCATGGCATATCCTTCTCTAGCTCCCCAAGGCTTTACACTTAAAGGGAGTTTCTTGTAGACAACATACAGACAGGTCTCTTTTCTATCCACATTCACAATCTCTATCTTTTCATTGGCAGATTTAGACCATTCGTATTTAAGTGATTATGATACAGCTAGATTCCTATCTACCATGTTTGCAACTGTTTTCTATTTGTTACAGTTGTTCTTTGCTTCTCCTCTCCCCGCCTTCTGCCTTTTTTAGTAATTTAATATTCTACATGATTCCATTTTATCCCCTCTCTTAAGTGTATCGATTATACTTGTTTTAATGTTAATGGTTATGCTATAGTTTCCAATATACATGTACAACTAATCTAATTCCACCTTCAAATAACACTATGCCATCATATATGCAGTCTAACACTTTATTACAGAAAATGCCCAGTTCCTCCCTGGCTTCCCTTCATTCATTTCACCTATGCATACGCTATCATTACTCAACACACTGTTGTTGTTATTATTATTACTTTAAATAAAGTTATCTTTAGATTAAGAATAAGAAAAATACAAGTTTTATTCTACCTTCATTTATTCCTTCTCTGAGCTCTTTCTTCCTTTCTTTATGTAGGTCCAGGTTTCTCACCTCTATCATTTTCCTTCTCCCTGAAGCACTTCTTTTAACATGTATTGCAAGACAAGTCCACTGGCAATGAATTCTCTCTGGTTTTGCTTGTCTGAGAAAGTATTTATTTCTCCTTCAGTTTTTTTTTAAGATTTTATTTATTTATTTGACAGAGAGCACAAGTAGGCAGAGAGGCAGGCAGGGAGAGAGAGGAGGAAGCAGGCTCCCCGCTGAGCAGAGAGCCCGATGTGGGGCTCGATCCCAGGACCCTGAGATCATGACCTGAGCCGAAGGCAGAGGCTTAACCCACTGAGCCACCCAGGTGCTCCTCTCCCTCAGTTTTGAAAGATAATTTCTTACATATAGAATTCAAGTTTGGTGGATTTTTCTTTCACCAATTTAAATATTTCAATCCAGGGTCAGCTGGGTGGCTCAGTCAGTTAAGCATCCTACTCCTGATCTCAACTCAGGTCTTGATCTCAGGATCAGGGGTTCAAGCCCCAGTGTGGAGCTTACTTAATAATTAAATAGTTAATTATTTTCAATCCAGTCTTTCTTGTGTGCATGGCTTCTGAAGAGATGTCTGCTGTAATTATTATCTTTGTTCCTCTATAGGAAAGGTATTTTTCCCCTCTTGGCTTTTTACAACACTTTTTCGGTCTCTGATTATCTGCAGTTTGAATACAATATGCCTAAGTACAGTTTTATGTTGTTGTATTTTGGTGGCACTTACACCCTTTGATGTTCCTTGAGCTTCCTGAATCTGTGGTTTGGTATCTGTCATTAATTTTGTAAAGTTCTTGGCCACTGTTACTTCAGATATTTCTTCTCTCTTTCTTTTCCTCTAGTATTTGGTTATGCATGTGTTACAACTTTTGAAATTAACCCACAGTTTTTGAATGTTCTGCTTTGGTTTTTGGGGCTTTGGGATTTTCCATTATTTTTCCCTTTGCATTTCACTTTGGGATGTTCCTGTTGTCTCGCCTTCAGTCTTACTGCTTTTTCCTCCTTGTCTTTACCCAGTTTGTGGATGAGCTGATGAAATATATGTTATAGTGTTTTTTATTTACATCCTTTCCTTTTGATTCTTTCTTCGTGTTTCCATCTCCCTGCTTATATTAACCCATCTTTTCTTGCACATTATCTACTTTTTCCATTAGACTCCTTGACATAGTCATTATGGTTATTATAATAATGATTCCTGCCTGGTAATTTTGACATCTGTGTCATATCCTACCCTAGTTCTGCTTTCTCTCTTCAGACTATTTTTGTTTGCCTTTTGGCAATCTTTGTAGTTTTTGCTGAAAGCCAGACAAGTTGTGTGCGGTAGTAAGAAATGAGATGGAGAAGCCCTTGGTGTGAAGATTTATGTTAGGCTGACTAGGAGTTGTGTGGTGTTTAATGCCTCCAATAGCTGCAGGGACCAGACCTTCAAATTCCTCTAGTATTTTTGTTTTGCCCCCTCGCCCCACCCTCCTCTTGCCTTTGGGCTTTCCTAAGTCCTCCCCATCAGTGTTTGCACCTTGAAGGTCTTCAGCTCTAAGTGGCTGTTATTACAATGAAACCCTGTTGATGGGGTGTTAAGGGGGAGGGGAAGTGCTCCATAATCTAATGACTAAGTTTCCATCTTTGAATGGGCCTATGTGACCTTCATACACATTTCCCCACTCTATAGCATTCTTCCCATCCACCCCTTCTTAGGTGAGAAAGGGAGGCTAGAGGGGGCTGGAAGGGACTCAGTGTCCTTCCCCCAACTTATATAAGACTCTGGAAAAGAGGGGGATCTTTCATAGACCTTCACCATGAGAACTTGGTGGGATTTTTGGCAGTAAAAACCATGAATGTGGGGCGCCTGGGTGGCTCAGTGGGTTAAGCCGCTGCCTTCGGCTCAGGTCATGATCCCGGGTCCTGGGTTCAAGCCCCACATCGGGCTTTCTGCTCAGCAGGGAGCCTGCTTCCTCCTCTCTCTCTGCCTGCCTCTCTGCCTACTTGTGATCTCTCTGTCAAATAAATGGATAAAATCTTTAAAAAAAAAAAAAAAACCATGAATGTGTGGGTGGGAGGTGAGGAGGACTGTTCCAGGTTTGATCTCAAGAAGTTTCTCACTCTCATACTAGTTCACACTCAGCCTCCAGAAATTCATCAAAATACCTGTTAAGTGTTACCATCATTTTATGGTTTCAGCAGCTTCTGCTCTAGATAAGCACATCTCAGCTGTAAATTTCTAGTTTCACTTGTGTCCATATTGCAGGGTGGTGGATTGCCCTGCAATCTAAGTTCTCTGATGGGTCCAAGCAAAGATGCTGATTGTCAGTTTGTTCAGCTTTTTCTTGTGGTGAGGACAAGAGCAATGACTTCCAAGCTCTTCACATGTTGGAACTAAACCGGAAGTCCACATATATCTATTTTATCCCACCTTTTTAAGTGTATGTTTCTATTTATTTTATAATGCACAGTATATGTTAGGACAATCAATATACACATATATAACTTAAAACCAGTAAGAATACTTACATAGGGTTGCATGTTCAAAATATTTTACCAATGGAGGTAAATAATAAAAGTTTGTAGTCATTGTGTGAACCATGGTACCCAAGAACTGAGGAAATGGTCATCTGTTGCTCATTGCTGGGACTCCATCATTGACAGATCCAGTCTCCAGGCTAAATTATAACCAAAGGAAGAGCTAGAAACCTTTGGTCCCCAAGCTAAAATAACAGAGCTGGGATAATTTACCTTTTGTTCCTATCACCCAACATAGGCAGGTCTTAGACCTTCTGGGGGATATTTATGCAGTGTTTTTAAGTAAGGAGAGAGGAAGAAGTAGGTGGTAGGGAGAAGGTATTTAGCCAAACCAAAGCTTGTTTATGAATTAACCTTCAATAAGCTTGGCAACTGATCCTCACAGAACGGACATCTTTTATGAGGACAAACAGTTAAGAGCCCCTAGGCTGTGGGTTTCCCCAGAGGGCAGGCTGGATGATCTCCCATTTGTATTGTATCAATTCCCCCAGCTCTGTACATACTTGGGGGCTCAATTCATGTTTGGTGAACCATAGCTAAGGTAGTGTTGAAGGTAAGTGTGGTATATTGGGGAATCTACTACTGTAAAAAATGTAACTCCATTCCGATACCTGGACCTCCAAACAGATAATGAACGACCAGAGTAGTTAGTAGTTGCTGCTACCTTTCCAAGTAGCCAGCCCTGGAATAGGTGAAGCCAGCGTCTGAATGCATAGTCCCAAGGAGAGGAAGCTATACCTGTAACAACTAAAAAATGTAGCTACAAGTCTGGTGTTTGAGTCACTATATAATACAGTCCTTATAACAGGGGCAGAACATCCAATAGTCAAGGGTTTCAGCTGGCAAGTAGGAGAGGCCCAACTCAAGATAGCTTAAACCAAAGAGAAAAAAAAACTCATAGAATTTGAATGTTCAAGGGTGATGTTGGATTCAGACACACCTAAATCCAGCCCTCAAACCTTGTCATCAAGACACAGTCCCTAATAGCGTCTATCTGTAGATCTATCATTTGTTTATCTATCCGTCATCACCTCCTTCCTCTCCCCCTATTCCCATCTGTTCCCTCTGAGCTGGCTTTACGCTCAAGCAGACTAACTTTGCAAGGGGCAGATGTGCCACTTGGCAGCCTCAGACTGACATTCTATCAGTTTAGCAACTCTATCAGAAGAATGTACAGTTGACCCCTGTTTAAAACACACAGGTCCTCTTGTACACGGATTTTTTTAGAAATATATAAATCCAGTACAGCACTTTAAATGTATTTTCTCTCCCTTATGATTTTCTTAATATTTTCATCTTGTCTTATGTTATTGTAAGAATATAGTACAGAATACATATAATATACACAATATGTGTTAAGCGACTGTTTAGGTTATTGGTAAGGCTTCCAATCAAAAGTAGGCTACCCGTATTAAGCTTTTAGGGAGTCAAAAGTGATATGTGGATTTTTGATTGTGCAGGGGCCGATGCCTCCCATCCCAGGGTAAATCAAGGGCCAACTGTTTTTTTTTTTTTCTCTCTATACTTACAACAAAAGCCTTAGCCTACCTCAATGGCCCAGATTTGGTCACGTGCCCATCCCTGACCCAGTCTCTCTCATTCACTAATTGCCCCGACTATTTGGCTAGAGCTGGGTGAAGGGAAATCTCACCAGAAGGGCCATTTGACTGTGGACCTGTTCCCCAGTGAAAAGGTGAGGTACAATCCTGGAAGAAGGGGGTATTTTCCAAGGAGCAAAATACTGGGGAGACCAAAAAACATGTCTGCTATACCTTACTTGGCTTCTTTTTAAGAGGAAGGAGTCTTGGGGCACCTGTTGCATCCGTTGGTTAAGTATCTGCCTCAGGTCATGATCCTGACACCTTGGCATCCAGTCGAGCCTCTGACTCCCAGCTCAGTGGGGTGTCTGCTTCTCCTTCTCCCTCAGCCCCTCCCCAACCCCACCGCATGGGCATGCTTTCTCTCAAGTACATAAAATGTTAAAAAATAATAATAAAATAAAAGAGAGAGAGAGAGAGAGAGAGAGAGAGAGAGAGAGGAAGGAGTCTTGTCTGGAATAATGAGTTTTACCTTTTCTTTGTGGGAAATGGTTTTTAAAAACCACAGTCTGGGGGCACCTGGCTGACTCAGTCAGTAAAGCATGTGACTCCTGATCTCAGGGTTGTGGGCTCTACCCCCACACTGGGCAAGGAGCCTACTTAAAAAATAATAACAAAATCTTAAAAACAACAACAACCACCCCCATACACACACAATCTGGTTGTGATGTTCTCTTTATTACCAGATAGTTACTGCTTCTAATTTTGGGGGGAGATTTTTTTGGTGGAGGGTTGTTTAGTTTTTAATGCAGAGAGATAGGAAATATTTTCTTAGGGGAAAAAATAAATCATGAGTTATATTTATATATCTAATTCAACTCTAACATTGCAGAATTGTTACTTAAATTATTTAATATTACATATTTTCTCTATGGTAAAAAAAATCTTGGTACCTAATGATATTAATATAAATTCTTATCTATCATATAGCATCCATGTCAAAGTTTTGAAATAATGACATTATTATTATTATTATTTCTTATGACTCATATTTCTTTATGGCTTAGGTTTTTGACATTAGGATATATCCCAAGAGGAGTAAAGAGTCAAAATACTATATTTTAAGTCACTCGAAAGAATTCTTTTTATGTGCAAGGTTATGTCACCAACTTGATATGCAGTTAGGCTCCTTTGCTTCAGTTTGCTTTCAGCTTTTACAGACTGTTTTTTTAAAATTTCATTTCCTTCAATTTTGGCTTTTAATTTTTTAGTTTTTTTTTAAGTAGGTCTCCATGCCCAACATGGGGCTTGAAGTCACCACCCTGAGAAAGAGTAGCAACGCTCTACAGACTGAGCTAGCCAGACACAGCTTGGCTTTTAATTATGTACAAATTTACTCGGTTCCTAAGTCAAAACTTTTTTCAGTTATATTCAGTTTTACTCCCATCACTATTCCCACCGCCTTATTCCCTCCTTCCCCCTACAGGTAACCTTTTTAGGAATTCTTGTTTAGGGTTTATCCTTCCATTGCTTTAAGTTTCAGACGGGAGGTGCATGTGGTGTGATCTAAGCAAGACATTCCATCCAGTAGGGAGAGAGATATCCCAGAGCACTGGGAGCTTCAACTCATTGTCATGATGGGAGCGGGCATGGGGGCGGGGGGGGGGGGGGGGGGGGGGAGACACGCGCACACACACAAGGAGAGACAGAGAGAGGGAGGGCTGGGTCACAGAGATAGCAATATTTCTTCAAACTCTGAGGAATGGCGTTAAAACCAAAACAAAGAATCTACAATTATTTCAAGAATTTCCAAGTCAAGGGGCGCCTGGGTGGCTCAGTGGGTTAAAGCCTCTGCCTTCGGCTCAGGTCATGATCCCAGAGTCCTGGGATCGAGCCCCGCATCGGGCTCTCTGCTCAGCGGGGAGCCTGCTTTCTCCTCTCTCTCCCTCTGCCTGCCTCTCTGCCTACTTGTGATCTCTGTCTGTCAAATAAATAAATAAATAAATCTTAAAAAAAAAAAAAAAGAATTCCCAAGTTAAAAAACAAAGCGTTAAGACATAGAAGGAGAGACATCGGGCTCCCTGCTTGGCGGGGAGCCTGCTTCTCCCTCTCCCACTCCCCCTGCTTGTCCTCCCTCTCATGCTGTGTCTTTCTCTGTTAAATAAATAAAAACCTTAAAAAAAAAAAAAAAAAAAAAGACATAGAAGGAGAGACAAGAGCGCCCTCTGTTGGCCGCTGGTGGACTGCACATAATCTGTAGTAACCGGAAACTGCGGGCAGTGGTGCTTAATGGGTTAGTTTGTGTAAAGAAATGTACCCTTGGGGAGCCCTAATCTCAGCTCAGGTCTAGAACTCTCAGAGTTGTGAGTTTAAGCCCTGAGTTGGGCTCCACACTGGGTGTGGTGACGACTTAAAAAAAAAGTACCCTCAACTGACCAGGGAACATATATTTACTCTGCTCTCTCCAGCTCTTGAGTCCTATAGACCCTGGGATATATGCTGACTCTAAATAGCTATGTTACCACATCTTGACAAGAAAGTCTTTATTTTCCTTCCTGCACTTATTTTCCTGGCATAGAAGAAAAAAAAAAGAAAGAAAGAAAAAACAACAGCCATGCTTTCTGTTGTCCCTTCCAAAAATATGGCGGTAATGACACTGCTCTCTCCAGGTATATCCTTACGCAGATTGTATGTCAGTGTGTGGGAACAATGTAGAACAGTGGGAAAAGGAGGCATGTTTCTGGCTTCCACCACTTACTAGCTGTATGTCCTTGGGCAAGTTCCTTAACCTTTCTGAGGCCTGGTTTTCTTATCTGAAAAATAAGAATGATGGAGTCCAATTCACAGGCTGTGTTTGGGGGCTTATCTGAGTAGTATACACAATGGTTCCGATGTGAGATGTCAGTAGGACCTTACATAATGGGCCTCACTAAACAATAGCTCCTACTACTGTCATTTCCTTTCTGTTTCACAGGAAATATGCGAGAATCCACGATTTATCATCGGTGGAGCCAACAGAACTGACATCTGTCAAGGAGATCTAGGTAGGCAAGTCCCCTGGGGTCACTGGTCATTTTCCAGCCAATCAAGGGGTGATTACATGTTGTCCCTTTACCGGAAGTAAAGGGACAATAAAGGTGTGGTCCTTTACAGGAAGTGAAGAGACAGTAATCTGGTTTTGGTCTTAAAGCATTTGAAAGAGAAGGTTTTTAGAACACTACTTCATGCCGGTGTATCTGTGTGCTGGTGATGGCTTCATTTACTTTCTGTTCCTTCCACATCCCTCATCAGTTCTTTGCCTCATGTCATGGGAGATAGGCCTCCCTAGAGTCTCAAAGCCATTTGCACACCTCACTCCGCAAGAGAAAAACCTTGCTTCTAACTGTACCCACTCCCTTAAAAGAGAGCTCTGAAACTGTCTGCACACCAAGCACGTCCCTGGAGATCTGTATGGAATCTGTTTGCACACAGAAAATACACCTGTAACCCAAACTGCTGTTGAAATTGCCCCAGCAGCACTCCATATGAAAGGAGTCTCCACATAGATGACAGTTGTCACAGGGGTGCACGTCCAGTGTTCTGTCTCGGTGGTTAGCGTGGCTCTTCTTGAAGTAGCCTCTTCAGTGTGGACCGCGGGAAAGCTCTGTGAGGCAAAGTTGGGAGACAACATCAACAGATATAGTTTACAACTTGAGGGGAAAGAGCATCCAAGACCCAGTGGAACAAATTTGGCTTATTTGGCCCCAGAAAGAGAGGTTGAAGAGGTTTTCAGTATCTGGGTACCTATACTTCGGGGAAGGCTGCCTATAGAGCCCTGGGCGAGCTCATAGTCTGGACCTTCGAACAGAAACTGTTTCAAAGGGGAGGCTTGCTTCTTCTTGGTGGGGAGCAGGACAGAGTGGAGAGGAGGTCTTCTGACTGCTCTTGGTCTCCCCTCTGCCAGCTCAAGGATGCCATCAGGTCCACACAGCAAAACAAGGGCCTTGCAGAACTTAAACCAGCCTCCCTAGAGGGCATCTCTGTGACTGTCAGTGCCCCCTGGGTGCTCGCTGTCTCCCACTCTCTCTCTCTCTCTCTTTCTCTCTCTCTCTTTCTCACACATACACACACACACACAGAGCAAAATGACTATATACCATACTCTGCCAGAAAGGAAGTTCAGGGAATAAGAGAATGTCCCCATCTCCTTCCACTGTGAGTAATATATTCGTGCCACCTATAAACTGGTTGCCAGGCAGCTGCCTAACAGACTTTCCTTCCAGTACCAGGGGGCTTGGCCGGTGGCCCTCAGATGCCCAGGCTCCACCCCGAGGGGGGAAATGTACTCCCACTGCAAAGATTTCATACAGGTGTTAGGAAGAATGACCCAATGTTGACCTACTGCTCTGTCTTCCTTGAGGTCCAAAAAGGAAGTGAGCTTATATTACAGGTGGAGGAATTGCCTACAACCTTCAGGCAAACCAGTCAAAAGTCAGAAGTTACCTTGACCGAATTATCCAGGGACTGCTAGCCGGCTGTTCTAGGTGGACACCTCTGGAAGCAGGACAGTGAACACTAAATGAACTCATTTGGCGAAGACATAAAAACATCAGCTGGAATCCGGTCTTTCTCTTTCCTGGAGGTGACCTCTGCCCTGTGCTTGCCTGCAGGGGACTGCTGGTTTCTCGCAGCTATTGCTTGCCTGACCCTGAATGAGCGCCTGCTTTTCCGAGTCATACCCCATGATCAGAGTTTCACCAAGAACTACGCAGGGATCTTCCACTTCCAGGTGAGGGAACTGGAGTGTAGTTGAGAGGGCCAGCTGCCATCCACATCCCCTGCAGCCACCATCCCCCCCGCCCCCTGCACCCCCTCCCTCCTGGCCTTGACCTCCCAGCAGCTTCAGGAAAGTTTCCACCCACCCTCCCAGCCTTAGCTGTGGGCAGTGACCCCCTTAAGGCCTCAGGCCTTTTGAGGAAGCAGTTGTTTACTCTGCCCCCTAAGCCCATCCCCCCTCCAACCCCCCCACCTTCCGCTATGCCCCAGAAAGGCAGGAAGTCATCCTGTTTGCTGGCCTGTGGATCTATTTTTGCCTCTCCAGCTGGCTGGCTGCTGTGTTGTTACCCACAGCCCTTCTCAAGTAGGTCCCTAAGATACTAGCATTGGGAATTTGTAGGTTCACAACAGGAAAGACCTGCGCCCTGCCGGACTATGGCTCCCTTCCTTGTTGCCCTTGAAGGCAGGTCTGCATGAAGTCTCGCACTCACCTTTTCTAGGCCCTGGAAGGAAAGTTTGGTCAGTCTGGGCACAGGCTTCTGGTTCAGCCCATAAGTGAGTCTTTCATTTCCAGACTCAATGAAACCACTGGAAATTTTCTAGATCCAGATTGTCCTATCAGAGAGCCAAATCCTGGTGCTGACCCAGAACTGAAGTAAGTTCCACATGTTGGGATCTAGCAGAGTCTGGGGTTCTGAGGCATCCTGTTTCCAGCCCCGGAAGCTCCTAATGTCCCAGAACCAATCCAAAGCATCACTTGATGTTCCTCCTGATCTTATATGTCAGCACTGAAGGCCTCAGAAAAGGCCTCTGATCAGGTTCAGTCCTGTTGCCCCCACCGCCCCCCCATAGCATGGGTAAAGCAGCCAGGTCCCCATTTTTGTTTCCTTCCTGGGCCATCAAGCTGCCAGTTTCCCTCTGATATTTAAAAGGTCTTATGACTCAAGGGCCGTATATATAAAAACCAGGTAGATTTTTGCTCTCTTTTCAGTAGGGAGAAAATGTCATTAAAGGAAATTAAACCCTATTTGGCCTTCTTCAGTTAAAACTGATTTGTTCAAGAAAGAACAACATCCAGGGACACCCAGGCGGCTCAGTCAGTTAAGTGGCCAACTCTTGATTTCAGCTCAGGTCATGATCTCAGGGCCATGAGATCGAGTCCCATGTCTTTGCGCTCAGCATGGAGTGTGCTTCAGATTCTCTTCCTCTCCCTCCAGCTCATGGTCTATCTCAAATAAATAAATAAAACCTTAAAAGAAAAAACAAAACATCCAGAACTGGAATTATTAGACAATGTTCCTGTTATAGCCAGAATATATTCTGGGGCGCTTCCCTCTTCCCTGTCGATCTTTCTTTTTCAGCAGCAATTTCTACCTGTATGTCATCGAGAAATCTATAATCAATACGTCACCTTCACCTAGACCAGTAGTTCTGAACCCTGACTGCACATTAAAGTCAGCTAAGATACCTAAACTATAATACGTAGACCCAGGAGAGCAGGAGAATGAAAATCTCAAGTCCTCAGATATGCACGGAGCACCTACCATCCCCAGGACTGGGCTGGACTGTGTGGAAGGGATAAAGTGGTATGTACCACACTTTCTGCTCTCAAGAATGCCACAGTCCAGTTAGAGAAGGATGCACACACCCTAAACCCAAGAGTATGGACAAACACCAAGAGGCCAAACAGAGGAAATGGGGCTGCTTGCCAAAGAGACTCAAAGGAATGTTGGAGTAGAGATACATTTCCCAAAGGTGATCTGACGATGTGCCTCTGTCCTTGACGCTTTTAGTTCTGGCGCTACGGAGACTGGGTGGATGTGGTTATTGATGACTGCCTGCCAACTTACAACAACCAACTGGTTTTCACCAAATCCAACCACCGCAATGAATTCTGGAGTGCTCTGCTGGAGAAGGCTTATGCTAAGTAAGGCAATGCTCAAGGATGTGAAGTGGGACTAGAGGTGGGGAGTGGGGCGGCTGTAAAATCCAGCCCAAAGTCTTGTCACAAGAGGAGGTGTGTGTGTGTGTGTGTGTGTGTGTGTGTTCAACTGTGACCCAGAGTCCGAGACTGTAACTAAACATAAACTAAATGGCTGTAACTAAACATGCTATATTTAAGGATAGAATGAAGTCATGTATAGAAGATCTTTGGATTCAGCCTCCTATCGTGAGCACTTTAATTCTGCCTTCAGAATTAAAGGTTGGTGTTGCAAGTCTTGGATCTGAGCATTGTATCTCTGAAGCTCACGTCCCAGGGTCTGGCTTGGCTCAACCTCCTGATCTTGTAGTATATGAATAAAGTCATGTTGCTCTCACCTTGGAAGCTCCACCCCAGCCATTACTAATGGATCTAATGGAACCCTTCCTTAGGGTATAGAATATGGTGGAAAGAGAACTACCAGGAAGTGGGAATAGCTGGGTTCCAGTCCCAGTGCTTCCGGGTCTCTGGCGCCTTGGGTAAGCCACTTAGCCTTTGGAGCACAGTTTCTACAACGTGAAGAAAGGGAATCACAGTATCCATCCCATTAACTTACAGAGTTGTTGGGGAATTAGGCAAGAAGACAGCACAGGACCTGAGAGTAAAGTCCTGGTGGCATGGCTCCTGGGTCATGTCTCCTGAAACGCTGGGACCTGGGACTGGTCTTCATTCTCTCTCCAAGGCTTCACGGTTCCTATGAGGCTCTGAAAGGTGGGAACACTACGGAGGCCATGGAGGACTTCACAGGAGGGGTGACCGAGTTTTTTGAGATCAAGGATGCTCCCAGAGACATGTACAAGATCATGAAGAAAGCCATCGAGAGAGGCTCCCTCATGGGCTGCTCCATTGATGTAAGTCTGGGGTGTGGGGTACAGGGTGAGGAGCAGCCACGGTGCAGGAAGCCCGTCATGTGATGTAGAGCAGCGTAGGGCTTTCCTCTGGGATGGGGTGGATGTTTTGTTTTAGGAAGCAGGAACTGGCTCTCAACTTTGAAAATTTCTCAGGGAAGAAGCGTCTCTGGGGAGTTTCACCAAAGAGATGGGGCAAAGACATTCCAAGCCCAGAACTTGAGGTAGAAATAGGTCCAGAGGCCTGTGTCAGCAGGGCCTCCTGTGGTCAGTGCTGCTCAGCCCCAACACGGCCCAATTAAGCTGACCACATACCTGTTCTGGACCAGCGCCCGCCTTTCCCTAAGACAGCCTCCTAGTCACCGAGCTTTGGGACGTGGGCTTTGTGTTGTCACCTGGGAGAAGCTTGGCCAGCAGGTACCGTCTCAGTGCAGTGGAGTGGTGTGAACCGAGACTGGGGCCAAGGGGAAGGAGATGGTAGACTGGCCAGGCCTCCTGGCCAGGAAACACACCTGCCCTTGGGGCCTGCTTAGTGTGTAACAGTCTTGGTGCTTTCCATCGCTGAGGAAGAGACCCAAGCAGAATTCCTGAATTTCCTTCCTTTCCCCATACTCCAAATGGGTCTGAAAGCATGGGAAGATCAGCTAGCATTAAACACCCACAGATGAACATTTTCTTTCTGTATCACTTTTCTCCATCTTGTCTCCATTCACACCGTTTATCTCTCCTCTTTTCCTTGTCTGTCCCCTTCCTTCATTCTGTCTCCTTCCCTTTCTGTCGCCCTCCCTTGTTTGCTCTCGCTCTTTCTCCTGGACTGTCTGTCCCTGTCCCCACTGGGCCTCAGGATGGCACAAACATGACCTATGGAACCTCTCCTTCTGGACTGAAAATGGGAGAGTTGATTGCACGGATGGTGAGGAATATGGATAACTCGCAGCTCAGGGACTCAGACCTCCTCCCCAGAGGCTCAGAGGACAGACCGACCCGGGTGTGTACACCTCCAATTGTCAGGACTGACCATCCCTCCGGCATGCATGACCGGGGCCTCCTGGTGTTAGACTCCCCTCAACAGACAGTGCCTTGCACACTGACCTCTACATGGGCCTCCCAAGGGTCTGGGTTGGAATATCTTGCCCTCTCCAAGGCTCCTGAAGAAGGTGGGAGAGACCGGATTTGGAGGGAATGTCTGTGGGAGCTCCTTCCTATCCTGCAGTCCTGGCAGTTTCTCTGATAACAAATTAACAAGTAGAAATACAAGAGAGACTTCACGTATTCTAAAATACTTCTCCTCTTCTAGTTCATTCATTTGTTCATTCAACACATATTTATTGAGCTCCTAGTGAGTGCCAGACAGTCTTCTAGCAAACAAACAAAATAGTTTTTGTTCACTAGAACAGTCTTATATTCGAGTACTTTTGGAATAATGCATGTTCACTGAAGAATGCTGACTGAGCCGTACAGAAAAGAACAGAGGAAAAATTAACCTACATTCTCTCTCGTCTAAAGGTAGTAACTCTTAAGTATTTAGTAAAATCCATCTAGGACTTTTCTTTGCATACAGTTCATCTAAATGTTTATTTTTAAAATCTCATAGTCTATGTACCTCTTTGCAGTTAGGCTTTGTTCAGTTAGCCTTATGTTCTTAATGTGCCAATATGAATTATATTGTTAATGTGTCTCCTAAAACATTTTTTAGTGGCTGTACGGTATGCCAACATACCAATAGGTTATAGTTTATTAACCCAATACCCTCTTATTGGAAAATGGGATTGTTTCCCTTTCTTGTATTGGTTGTTATTTTTTAAATTATTTTTATTAACATATAATGTATTATTTGTTTCAGGGGTACAGGTCTGTGAATTGTCAGGCTTACACACTTCACAGCACTCACCATAGCACATACCTTCCCCAATGTCCATAACCCAGCCACCCTCTCCCTACCCTCCCACCCTCAGCAACCTTCAGTTCGTTTTGTGAGATTAAGAGTCTCTTATGGTTTGTCTCCCTCCTGATCCCATCTTGAATGCTATTGTGAACATCCTATGAAATACATCTTTGTGTGTGTCGTGATGATCCTTTGGGACAGACTGCCGGTGGAAGTGTGCATAAGTAATACCAACGGAGTCGTTTCAAGTGGTTTCCCAGGTCTAGATGTGAGGGACGTGTGGATCTCCTGCCCTATCCCTTTCTGTTCAGCATGGTCTGGGTCATGTAAGGACTGAGATATGGAAGAGGCTAAGTGCCAAAAAGCCCAGGCTCCATCCACATCCCTGAACTTGAAAAGGCTCATGATTTGCCCAGTCCGGCATGGCTCCCAGAGCTCATGTGAAGCCACAGAGAAATGGTCTAGGGCTCCCTGGGCATTGGAGATCCTACACTCTGCCAAGCATTCTTGGGGCTGCCCCTTGGGGATTTCTGAAAATGGAAGAGCTTCCCCTGCCCCCTTAGGCTATCACGTCTGAGCAGGACTTGCTTCTGGTCTCCTCCAGATTCCCTCCCTGGACTCTGTGACTCTTGATTTCTTGAGTATTGTTCTTGGTGGGTCTGGAGGAAGTGAGGGGACATACAGAAAGGAGGTTGGACCTATATGTTTCATCTAACCTCTTTTCTCACTTCCTTTCTCTGCTGGGAAGAGTCAGCTCTGGGTGGGCTCAGGGTAAGGGGAAGCCTGAGTCCAGGACAGCCTCCATCTGTCCTGTTTCTTTTTTGAAGACCCCAAGAGATCCAGAAACGAGGGGCAGGGGTCATCTCACCTACCTCGACATTGTCCCACCCTCACATGGATCTCCGATGGTCAGAATGGACCTTTTCAGGGCAACCAGCTTGAGGGAAACCACTCTTCTGGGCTATGTCTTCTTGACTGCCTAAAAGGGCCAGCAGTGGTCCTCGCGTGGCCGGGAAGCCCCCTTTCAGAGCGTGGAGGAATCCTTGTCCTCACAGAACCTGGAAAATTATCTCATGTGCGCTTTGTCTCAGAGGCGACAGAACTTCTGCCATCCAACCCCTGACAGGCTGTCTGGTTTTTGCTCCACAGACGATTGTTCCGGTTCAGTATGAAACAAGAATGGCATGTGGGCTAGTCAAGGGCCATGCCTACTCGGTCACTGGGCTGGAGGAGGTGAGGTTGGCAGGGCAGGTGGGCTTGGGAGCCACTTGGGTCACCTCCCGAAGTCAGGACTTAGCTACCTGAGCCCCTTCACCTCTGCAGGGTTGCCTCCTCTCAGGGGTTCTGCTCAAGGTCCGAGTCCAGAGCCTATGGCTGGAGGGGGCCCCTGGAACTGTCAAGGTGGATCTTGCCACCAGGTGGTGCTCAGGTCATCTTTGCTTTCAGTGCTAAAGATGGCAGTTTTCCCAACATTTCCAGGGAACAAATAGAAATCACTTTAGTTTTATGGAATTGATTTCACAGGCTCTCGTGTTTCCTGTTCTCTGGGAGGTGAACAGTTACAATATCTTGCTCCTCCTGGGACATCTGGCTGGAGACAGGAAACTTGTCAGAACTACTGCGTACGCCTGGGGAGGCTGTGCCCCCATCCACAAGGATAGGCAGAGACTGGAGAAAGGGGCACTTTTTTCGAATTGGTCCACCTATGGGGGCCATTTGTCTGTAGTTCCTTGGCCAGCAGGGTGTATTTTTTTTTCTAATTCAAACAAAGACACCTAGAGTGTTCTAGTGGCCCCACAATATTCACCATTCCCGTTCTCGCCCAAAGCTCACAATGGCCAGGAAAATCACTTCTCAGCAGACAGTCAAGCCCTGACCTCTGCAGACTCAGCCCTAGGGTTCTGACGTTCCCCCTGCCATTCCACAGAATCTCCTTGACCAGGACCTGGCAGGGCAGCCCCTGTACAAGATTCTCTCCCTATCCCCACCCTAGCTCTCAGGGCAAGACAGAAAACCTTCTTTCTAGGAAGGCCCAAACCAAGAGAGCTTTTTCTCTTTGTCCAAGGCCCTATTCAAGGGGGAGAAAGTGAAGCTGGTGCGGCTCCGGAACCCCTGGGGCCAGGTGGAGTGGAACGGCTCGTGGAGTGATGGGTAGGTGAGGGGGGCCCGCAGAGCCTGGGGTCAGGCTTCGCTGAATACCGCACCATGAGAGTACTACAGATGCTTGGTCTAAAATTACCCTCAAAACTCATGATCCGCAGAGGAGAAAAGGGGACATGGGCTCCAGGGAAGGGCCCACAGAGGAGCCAGGGGAGCTAGGGATCCAGAGACCCTACAGATGGCCACTGGCTGGAAAGGAAACTTTCTAGAAAGCGTGGGCTAAGTCCAGTAGAAACAAAGTTTGAAGGCAGGGGTCTGGATTTCCCTTCTGTTTCCTTATCTGTAAAATGGGAACAGTGTTACCGTTCACGTGGTAAGCTGGAGAGTACCTAGCCAGTGCTAAGATTTCCTCTCCCTCAGTGTCCCCATAAAAAGTACACAGTGCCCCTGAACGAGCTTGCTAATTATCACCGAGAGGAACGAACTTGGTGTAGGAAAAATAACAAACACTGGAAAGTTATATGATGGCTCAAAAACATTTACAGAGCTTCTAGGGGGCACCCAATCACTGGTTCCCAATTGCTTCACTGAGTGGAGGGCGGGGCAGCCCCTTGAGCTCTTTCATTCCCAAGAGGACATAGCAGGACTCAGTAGCTGCACCTGTGCTCTTCAGCCTCTGGGCTTACCTCCACCCAGGGAGCCATCATTGCTGGTTCACTCGGTTCTACTTCACTTAGCGTCATTGAGCACCAGCTGGACAGCAGGCACAGGTCTGGGCACTGAGGCTGGCCCCTGAACAGGCAGCCTCCCTGGAGAGACTGGGCTAATCTGCTGACTCTAGTCTTTTTACGGCCTCTTGCAGACACTGACCATGTTCCTTCCCTCAGCAGTGAGACAAATCCCCACTTCTTCTGTGCCAAAAAGGTGGCAGGCCCCACGCTACTACCTGGGGACTTAGAAGTGAACAGGGAAACATAGGCCCTGCCCCTGTGAATGTCAAGTTCCAGTGGGAAGGACAAAACAACCACTAATAATGAAGATAAAGCTCCCAAAGATAAAACCGCCCCTTACCTAGTTTGGGTGGGATAGGAAGAGTAGAAAAAGGTTGTGGGAGAGATTGGCATGGGATCTGGGCTCTCTGGTTTGGGAAGGCCCTTGGTGCCCCATCAGCTGTCCACTGGCCCAGGCCACCCACAGGGACCCTCACTGTGTTCTCCAGCCCCATAGTTTGGTGTCCAGGCTTAACCCACATCCTACCAATGCCTCCACACAGGGATTGCTGACAAGTGGGGCCCATCTCTAGGTCACTCAAGGAGACCATCCTCCCTGCTCTCGGTCCCTCCTTCTGCTCTCCGGAACCTCCATTCTCCCTCGAGCATTCCCTGACCCCAAGCCCTTCCTCAATCCTTCACCTTGCCAAGGACAACCCGGTTTAGCTTTATTCTCCTCAGCATGCCTGAAACACAAATGCGCTTCATTTCCTCCCTCCTGGGGAGAGTGTGGAAGACCAGCTAGCCTTTAGAAACACGCAGCCAGGCTATTTCCTGGGGTGGTAGGAGAAAGGAAATGTTTACATGCTTGGTCTTTTTCTTAGAACTCAGTTACTTTATTAGAGGGCAGGTGCTGTTCTAAAACTTTTGCATGCATAATTTCATTCATTGCTCATTGGAACCCTCTACATAGATGATAATACTCATTCCACTTTTGCAGTTGGGGAAACAGACACTGAGAGGTTCAGTGACTTTCCCAAGGTTACACAGCTAGTACTGGTAATATTAAATGGAATCCTGGGGGACTCTGGGATGGCTCAGTCAGTAAAACATCTGACTCTTGATCTCAGCTCAGGTTTTAATCTCAGAGTTGTGAGTTGAAGCCCTATGTTGGGCTCCCTGACTACTTAAAAAAAAAAAAAAAAATCTAAAACCAAGTGGAATCCAGTCATTCTATGTCCAGAGATCAACTCTTAAAGCGTGAGGAGGGATTTAAAAACAAAACAAAACAAAACAAAAAAACACCTCAGCCCTCAGAAGGATCAAGCCCTTACAAACCCATTTAAGGTCTTATTCCTGTGGATGGTGGGAAGCCATTATTGGGTTTTACACTGAGGGGATCAGATCAGATTTCCAATTTGATGCTTCATGCTTGCTACAATTAGAAGGTGAACTACTCTTTCAGTTTTTTCATATTTCTCTTGCTACTCCTGTCCCAACCTACATCAGGCCTCCCCTTCTTCTTCCTTCCATAATTCCTCCATTTTCCCTCCAGTTGGAAGGACTGGAGCTTTGTGGACAAAGCCGAGAAGGCCCGTCTGCAGCACCAGGTCACTGAGGATGGAGAGTTCTGGTGAGTCCAGAACCCAGAAGGGCCCCAGAGGGTAAGGGATGAGGTGGGGAGCTGATTTCTCAAACCTCAGTGCCCGGAAAGAGGCCATCAGACCGCAGCCCCCAGGAGATCTGGGCCCTATTCTCCTCTAGTCCAAGGCCCAGCAAGGATGGGTCTCTGCGAGGAGCCAGCCTGGTCACCGCGGTGACTGAGCCTGGGACCAGGCCAGCATGATGTGGCTCCTGCCTCGCCCGTGCCCCTCTGTGGTGCATGCCGCTCCAGGCACTTGCTCCCTGGCCTTTGTAGAGCTGTCTTCTAGCCAAGGCAGCTCTCCTTTGCTCACCCAGCGTCACGCTCACCCTCACTCTGATCAT
Source organism: Lutra lutra (assembly GCF_902655055.1). Lineage (NCBI taxonomy): Eukaryota > Metazoa > Chordata > Mammalia > Carnivora > Mustelidae > Lutra > Lutra lutra. Next base: position 61,915,452 of record NC_062284.1, read on the forward strand.
TTCTAAGTGGCCCTCAGCTCTCAGCTTAAAGGGAACTTTCTTCAGGATCTCCGTTTTGCTTGCTTCATTGTCCTCCCCTAAACTGTCTCCCAGTGCAGTGCCTGGGTCCAGTGCAGAGGGACACGGTTCCATTGGAGAACTGGATTGCTGCCAAGCTCTCCCACCAAGGACTGAGTCATTACCAGAAGAGATGGTAGTATGGGGTGGAGACATGAGAGTGGATAGTGTTCACCCTAGAGGGGAGAGACAGGGTCCTCTCTGGCACCACGCGCAAGTTCGTCTGAATGGTCTGATTGTGCTAAGCTTGTCCCTGAGTCTCACCTTTCCCAGCCTCCCACACGGGCCTCTCTTTTCCAACCTCTCAGGATGTCCTATGACGATTTCATCTACCATTTCACAAAGCTGGAGATCTGCAACCTCACGGCTGATGCCCTGGAGTCCGACAAGCTGCAGACCTGGACAGTGTCTGTGAACGAGGGCCGCTGGGTGAGGGGCTGCTCTGCTGGAGGCTGCCGCAACTTCCCAGGTGGGAGAGGCTCGGGGTGGGTAGGAGGGCTCCAGGCGGAACTGAGTCAGTACTAAGTCCTGGGGGTATCTGATCTTACGAGACCCTCCCCATTTTACCAAGAAGGAAACTGCCATGCCGAGGAGTGTGCAGTAGGGAGCTGGTAACAACTTTTAAGCAGGACACCGTGTCAGGAGGGTGCTGCATTCCGAATGCTGAGGGTTGGAACTGAACACAGAGTTAGCCTCAACTGCAAGGCTGCAAGCCAGAGATGAGGAAAGCTGGAGCAAGTCCCAGTGGAGGATATCGAGGGAAGAGGGCAGATTCAGGAGACAGGATATTGGGTGGAGTCCCTGAAGAGTGACTTCAAGTTTCCCAGTTTGGGGCAGCCCAAGGGAGGGTGTCAGTGTCACAGCATAAGACACACAGGAGAAAAAATTGGGCATGTTGTTGGTTTTACGGTGGAGCTGGCTGTGGGCTTGTAGGGAGGGGAGTTGAGTTGGGGACCTGGGGAGTTTGAGGCCCTTGTAGAATAGCCAGGTGAAGACGTGCCGTAGAGAATTGGTTGCACAGATTAGAATGGTTCTTGGTGGTATGACTAGAAGTCAACATGTATCTGTGGAAGGATGGAAAGAAGGGAAGAGGAAGGAAGGAAGACAGGAGGGAGAAAGGGAGGGAAGGAGGGACGGAGGGAGTCTAGTGGAGATGGACGCTGGGGTCTACATCATCCTTACGCAGGGACAGTTACAAAATTGATAAGACAGCCTAGAGGGGGCGCAGAACAGTGGGGTGGGAGAGAGGCCTGAGACCACAACCCAGGGGCCAACAGCATTTCAAGGGCAGGTGAGGAAAGGGAAGCCATCAGCAGAGAATGACAATCACAGCTCGGAGAGGGAGGAGGAGCCGCACAGCCAAGCAGGGGGGGGGGTCCATCTGCAGAAAGGTGTGGGCTACCCACTGCTCCCCCCACATTGTTTG